>NC_040234.1:31181519-33685686 GCF_001444195.1 Xiphophorus couchianus
AATAGTTTTAGTTGAAGATTGTCATTAATAAAGGGGAAAGAAATCCAACTAAAAACTGGTTCTTTGAGATTTCTGTTGTTTCAACAACACTGATTTATCTCTAGTTTAGGAGATTTATGCCTGCAAGTTTCACCGGTTAAAGTTTAGTGGCTTCACAGGGAAAATAACATTTTTCGGTATGTGTTCAAATAGCAGACATGAGAAATAAGGGAAAGAACAGCCAAAGTTCAGAAATGTATTTGAAAGACCTTATGAAAGTGCAACGAAATTGTTTTCAAGATCTTGTGACTGTAATTGTACATTAGTGCATTGTATTTTAGTTAATTTTTTTCTGTCAGCTCTCCATGTTTGGTTCTGATTGTGTTTGGGTTACTTTTCTTTGATGCAATATGATGTATTAAGACCATTGACCAAATGAAAATAACTCTAAGAGACTTCATGATGAAAGATATTCATTGGAGTCATAGAACCAATATTTCCTTACAGCAGACTACGATAAAGAAAATAGCTTTAAATCAGTTTCTTAAGCATGTCCAAAACATCCCTAATTGATGTTACAAATTGAGCCATCGTCAGTACAAAAGGCAAATACAAACACACAACAGACACACATTAGACATAACGGAAAAAAATTAAGTAAAAACAATACTGATTTAAAAAACATACCGTACTATTATAATTTGTGAATTTAGTATTGTGCAACAATAGCCAGTCTGCAAACAGCATAAATGTTACTCTTGTCAAGTAACTGTGGTCAGATGAATAGTTCCCAAAGACTGAGACGTTATGCTGTTAGAATCTGTTTTCGTTTTCCATTTGGTTTGTTTGGAGCAATGCTGGTTATCAGTCTAACAGCTGCAGGGAGGAAAGATCTATGTTAGCCCTCCTTTGTGCATTGAGGATGCTGCGGTCTGGCTCTAAAGGAGCTTCTCAGTGCCGTAAGTGTTGTATATTGTGCTGGAGACATTTTCTTATTTGTAATACAAAGAGATCAGTGCTGTAAAAGCAGATATTTTAGAGGATTTACGGTTTTGACAAAAGACTTAAACAAAGATCTCAATGAAGGATTTATTTTTTAATATAAATCTGGGTAAAGGTTAACATACTTCCAATTTTCTGGTCTGAAAAATAATATCAACACAAGTTAAAGTCATCCAAGGCTGCTGCCAGACTCTCATGAAGTACATTCATTCCAAAAACAGAGAATATATAATAGAGAATCAAAGATCCAGGTTACACTGCAACATCCCAGTACAGTGACAAAAGACAGCTGCATTCTGCCCCTGGCTTAGATTTGTTTTCCAGCATTGACACAGCAGCAGGATGCTTTGGTGCTGAGTGAATAAATTTTAAACCAGCAAGAGCAGATAAGCTTTTCGAGTCGTTTCTAACAATTTTTGATTTACTTCAGGACAGTCCAGCAGATCTGTTGCTTCTCTTCCACTCAGTGATACTACACATGGAAGCACTTAGAGTTGGGCTAAGGTTCATTGTGGTTACTTCTGTTTATACATGTCTGTGTGCAAAAAAGATCAAACTTTTCCAAAATAAATATTTCGCTTTGAGTCGCCGTGCCATTACGGAATTTCCCAGATATTTGCCTATTTTCTCCATTTTCCATCCTTTATTGCAGCCATCTATGATCTTTTTAATGTCTCATGAAAAAATTAACTCACATACAATATGTTCTTACGGGACTTCCCCTGATTTGGAGAGGAAATTATGTAAATGAATTATGGAGACTTTCTGTCAAGCTTCTTTACCTTTCAATCGAGCTGTACTGTGAAGCAAGTTAAACAAAACTCAAATGTCTGTGTAGCCTAAACAATGCCTAAACTTATGCTTTGAACACAATGGGTGTATGATGGTGGCTTCTACATGGCATGCACATATAAAGTGACAAAATAAAACAGAACAAATTTAAGACATCCGCCTTTGTGACAATGTGAACTCTGGCTCAACATAGCTGAACACAGCTTGGAAGGAAAAGTGTCTATTCTGACAACAGACTTGTGTTTGTAAGTTCCAAGAAGAGATTTTATTTTTTAGAAGACTTTTTGCATCCAAGACCCTTAAAAATGTGTTTATTCTTGACCAACAGGCATTTTCACTGACATCTGAATATAAATCTTAGATGTATAAACTGAGAGACATTTTCAGTCTGTAAACTGAAAGCTTGTAAGCTTAGGTGACTTAAATTTACAATTCCTCAGAGTTTGAAATAAGCTTTAGATCAGTGGTCCCCAACCTTTTCGTCACCACGGACCGGTCAAGGCTTGGCAATTTTACTGCGGCCCGGGGGTGAGAGGGTGGAGGGGGTGTCATGTGGCAAAACTTTCAATTTTTTGCGCCCATTTTCCCCTTATGACAATCTTAGAGCGTTCTGAGTTCTAAGATTGTCACATGTGATAATGGTAACCAATCCTCCTATAGTGTCATGACTGATCTGGTCCAGTTGGTAGAACGTCGGGACCGCTCCAATCTAAAATCAGGCATATTCAACATTGTCTTGGCCTGACTCTCGCAGCCTGTAGGGTTTTTCCTGAATGGGAGCGAGAACGCAACCTTTTGAATGTGACAGGTAACCAATCAGAAAGTGGCGTGACGTAAGCATGGAGGGGAATCCCAAACAGCTGACATTGCACAACTGAGAGCCTGGTTTAGTGTACAGTGCAGCAAATAGAGCGTCTCCACCGTCATTTTATCCAGCGCCTTTTCTTTTTGTTACATCTTTTATCACTTAAAATGAGTCCACAAATGTCACTATTGTTTCTACATCGTCATCCGTGTTTGTTTATTCTAAATTCACGTCTGTATGTTGGGGATTTTACGTGATTTTCTTCTGGAATCGGGATGTTTGTGAGTGGGATCGGATCGTGTGTGTTGTGTTGCTCCTGCCGTGTGGCTGGACACACGAACTGATCGAACCTGTTGTACTTTTATCGGCTCGTGTCGTGTGTGGTCACAAAAGTTTGGAAAATCGGCCAACAATCCTTAAATGGTGCTGTGTGAACCAGATCTAAAACTCACAAGCTCTACTCCTCTCATCTCATCTCGTCTCGACCACTGCCCTAATGCTCTCTGACTCTGGTCTCTATTGTAACGTTTACACCTTCAAAATAAAATACAGATGCGCCACAAAAACGAACATTTTATTTTCATGAAAATTTTAACTCTCAATAATGGCAAATTAATGGAGTGATGAGAAACAATAACACCTGAGGTGTGTTGCTTATGCACAGGGTGCTTGGTCTTCTATTCATGTAAATGTGTTAACAGAAATGGAACAAAAATTTCATTTTCGTTGGATCATTGTCATGTAAACGGGGCCTAAGTGGCGAAGCAGTTTTAAGGTTTCATTCGCTCATTAGCGAACAGGTCGCCGCATATCATGCAGAGCGGCTTGGAATGTGGGAATAACCTACCGGGATAAATCCATTCTCATGTCTCTTCTCTGGGCCTTTTCCCCTTCACAAAGAAACTTTCCAAAGACATCTGATCTGTTTTTTACTCATTTTGCTGCTTGTGGGCTCAATGTTGGCGCGCAAGACCGAGAGAATCCAGTAAAGGGATTTTCAAAATAAAAGATCCTTCAGACTCAGATAATACATAAAACTGAAATATTTAATTATTTCTTGTGTGCCCAGTACCAATTGGTCCACGGACCGGTACTGGTCCGCAGCCCAGCGGTTGGGGACCACTGCTTTAGATAATGAAAGACTCATTTTACTGTACTGATGGCAAGCTGCAGCTGACAAAGTGCCAAATTGGATGTGGATGCAGAACTAACATAACTATATCATCAGCATAAAAATGCACATTTTTAATGGTGATATCACTGTCCACATTATTAATGTGGAGAATTATAGGGAGTGATCCTATGAGCAGCCCATGAGGGACACCATTAGCTTCAGCAATGGAAGTTCAAGTGAAACCATCTGCAAGCCTGCCTGCACTGATGTCAAGCCAACCTACATTATGATCAGAGAGGCCAATTCTGGTCAGTCTGTGAATCAAATACCTCTCCAAAATATTGCTTTTTTTATGACATTACTTTTAAGACTGCTATTATTATGATTGTTTTATGGGGATTTTTTCTGAAACTAAGTCATTTGTCTAACATTGCATTTACAATTTGAACCAGAACCTAAATGACCTTACATGTTGTAAGTTTACTACACAGTCTAAGATGTTTCAGGGTTTCAGAAACGTACTCTTTTATCAAAATATGTTTCGGGTAGACCTTAGAGAAACTCTGTTACTTTAAATAATTATTAGTGTGGTGAAAAAAACATTGTTTTCTTCACCATATCCTGACGCCACTCTTACCTCACTTTTTTTCACACTTAAGCTCATTTCCTTTGTAGCTAAGATTATTTTCTTAGCCATTCTCTGCCAGAAGCCTCGTTTTTATCAACTCTCATCTCCTGACACTTAAGGCTACAATTACAATCACAGACTTTGTGAGCTAATGAGCAATTCACTGCTGGTAGTTTCCTGACATAAACAGCGTCCTCACTTTTAGCATCTCTGCTGTCAAGATCACGGCTTTTTGCCTTTAGCCACACTTAAAGCTTCATTATTGCTGCCTTTTTGAACCACTGTCACATGGTTATTATTAGGTTAGATACAGAAATTGTTCTTGCAACTAAACACAGCATACTGTGGTCCAGTGCAGCTTTGGTTTATCAATGTCTTTTTGTTCTACAATAAGGTACTTTGGCAATTAGCCTTTTAAAAAAAGTTCCCCGTGAAGAACTCATTTTCTCATCCACCAAAGCAGGAGTCATGATTATGCCTGGCACTTTAAGTTTCATATGAATCAAACCTGCAGATCTGCTTTTAGGAGCAGTTGTCTGATTTGCCATTCAGACTATCACCATGATTTTCATCCAGAATAACACTCAGGTTTTCCACCATCACCTCACATTTAATGTAATACTTTAACACTTAAATGCTCTGCTCCCAGTAGTGCCATAACTATAAATGTTCTCACTATTTTCCAAGTTTCCTGTCTCTAAAAAGCTAATGTCCTGCCTTTGTGTGCTTCCAAATGTGGCACAAAGTTTAACTTTACACAAGTTTTTCAAAGTTTGTAAAACTATATTTTTAGCACAGCTACTGCACTCTTCCTAAGATATTAACTGTTTACTAGTTTGCGCTTCCCCATTTTTGCCATGATTTTTTTAACAGGCCACCGTAAAGAGGGGACAGATCTTTCACCATTTCTCTTTGGACAATTTCGAAATCTTAATTGTGAATGCTCTCTCAACATGTCTCCTCTTCAGCTGATCCCACAAGATTTTTTATAGAATTTATGTCTGCGGAAAAACATACCTTGGAAGACATATTATTTTGTGTATAGGGACCCATTTCTCTTCATTTGTCTGAATGTTTCTGATTAATATCTGGTTGTAAGATGCAGTGATCAGTTTCAGTTTTCAGAAAGAATCGGAGTATGCAAGATTTTTAAAACCAGTGCATAATGCCATGCAACCAGAAACCGAAACAGGCCTACAGCATCACAGTTTCTTCGCCACACTAAACAATGGAGCTTTGTTTAACTTCAAACCCACCTGCAATATTTGTTGCCAAAAAACTCAATCTCATTTAACCAAAGCACACAATTCCAATAAAATACAGAAAATTATTTTTGTTGCATCCTTCCAAAAATAACTGGTTGGCATGTCTTATCTGCAGTAAACTTAGAAGTTGTTATTTTTTTGCTCATTGGGTACAAAATAAATTAGATTTTTTATTACGCTATAGATCCAGTTGTTTAAAACAACTTCAGAAGTTGGTTAAAAAAAAAAGTTGTGTAAAAGTTGTTACTCTAACTATAAAACAGGTAAATTTAGGTCAACCTGTGTTTTCCTGTTATTTCCTGATTAATGAAGACAAACACACATTTCACACACATGACCTTTACATGAATAGCATGTTCTTTTGCCATTGCCAAGCTTGGTTTACGGCTCATTCTGAAAGGAGCTCAAAGTCGGCAGAACTGATCGGACTAAAATCTGATTATCTAAGAATGATTTTGTACAAAAAATTTAATAAACTTGTTGTTTATTACATAGACTAATCCCAACCTCAAGCATAATATGTCACCTTTACGGTAAAAACAACAAATTAAATTCTTTGGTGTTTGAGTCTTAATGTGGCCTAATATGGTGAGACAACTACTGTATGGCATGGTAAGCTGTCCACTGCTTCTAATGAACACAATTATCAGTGAAGTGATTTAGATCTGCAGCAACCAATAATGTAATAATGGCTGCGAATGCGTTTGGTAAATATTACTATGTTGAAAGTAATTGAGTAGCAAGAACGTTCTCCGTCTTCCCCACAAACACACAGTCACTCGGTGCTCCACCAGCCGTTATTTAGGCTGACACAGGTAGATTTACACCCAGAGCTCTTTCCATAATTGAACAGATTTTTCTGTTTCCGTTTCACCCTGCTCAGTCAGCAGCTTTACAATGAGCCAATGTGCCTGTGACACTTTCTGCTTCTTAGGGTTTAGTGTGTGTGTTTGTTTTCCATACACAAATGAGTCAAACACTAAAGGTACATTGCCGTAGCTGATCACACTGACCCATTTAAACATTTCTTCTTTTTTCTCATGCATCAATAAATAATTCCTGGTAGTAGTTTCAGGAAAAAATTAAGACAACAAAGATTTTATTTCATATAATAGGCTGGCTAATAATGCTAAAAAATATTGAAGTCACTTCTTAAAATGACTTGGTTGACCTTTACAGTAATCACAGAGAGGATGCTGATGGATAGAAAGAAGGCGAGTGGATATATGATGGAGCCAATGAGCAATAGAGGATTTAAAAGGGGCGGATAGCAGACAGAGTTCAAAACTGGATTTGACAGGTGAAAGAAAGATGGAAGCGGATAGAGGAGCCTTCCGGAAGCTGTGTGTGGACACTAATTAGGAAAGTGGTTCCATGAGGTGAAATGGGTCACATATCCTTTTCTTAAGCCTTCCTGTCTCCTATTGGGGGAGGGGCTAATTACAGCAAGTAAAGGGCACATGATTAAAACAGCTTCATGTCAGCAGATAAGACCCAGTCTTTAAATATACATGTTTTATCTGTGCAGCATTGTTCTTATTTATTTTGCCTTACAATAGTATTTGTCTCTCAAACATTTTAGCTAATGTTTTTTATTGGGAATTGTCAGTCCAACAATTGTCAGTGTGTGCAACTGTGAGGCAGATAGAAAATTATGTGTGTTTTTCAAATGTTTTAGTAAATTAAAATATAAAAAGTCTGACATACATTTTTTATTTAGTCCCATTTATGCTAATAACCCAAAATACCACAAGTTGCTTTCAGAAATCCAGTAGTCTTAGCCAGTTTCCTGCATGTTTTGATCGTTTACCTGCACAAACAGCGCTCAACTACTTCCTCACTTCCTCATTGAATTGTGATGCAAACTCATAAAGGTCCCTTCATTTGCTTTAGGTTTGCTAAGCAAGAGGAATATCCAGAACATGAAGGATACCAGAGTTGGCCTAATAATCCAACACAAAGTAGTAGACAATTGATAAGCTTAAGGAAAATGATGGACGTCTTTTTAAAAATATGGAAACTGTCCTGCACATTTGTTTATATCAATTTTACTTAGATACTCTTAAAAAAAAAGTCCACATCATGTAAAAATCCAAATAAAATACATAAAAATATCTGGTTCATAACATGACAAAATATAGAAAAGCTCAAATGGTATAAATATATCTTGCAAGGTAATGTACTTTAGACATTTTTTAGGAGTAGAATGTACAGTATTTTATCAAGTTTTAAGCACACAAAAAGAGAATTCAAAACTCGCATAATTTGCACCATTACTGAACAAGGGGTAAATCAACAGCAGCCATAGATTTACCAAGGAAGCGGTCAAAATCTTTGGGGGGGGAGAGTTAAAGAAATTGAGGCTTGCCATGCAAAGCACAGTTGTTTCCAGAAGGGAACAAGAGCTCGTGGAAAGAAGAGAAATGAGAAACACAAGAGTAAGAGATTTGTGGGTATATGAAAGCAAAGCAGGCAGTGGAAATCAAAATATAACTCAAAGAGAGGTGGCAGGAGGAGAGTGAGAGAAGGAGTTATGAAGAAGAAAATTGCAGCTGTAGTAAAACAGAAACAACACTTAGATAGGATTTCACTTCTATAGTTTGATGGCAGAGAGGCAAAAAGCCTTCATTCAGCGTGTGTATGTGCATGTATGTGTGGCAAAATCTTTGTTTGTATGAGCAGAAGCAACAATTTTTCAGGGGGGTTAGCGATGTTTATTTTGTAGAGAAAGATTAGGTGAGCAGAAAGTTTGAGGAGTCGAAGGGAGGGATGAAACAATGTAAAAGGCATGAGCAGATTCAAAAACTAATTTGGTGAGAAGCTTCTGGTGTTTTCACTACAAAAGCCAGATTTCTTCTGTTCCATTACGTCAATAAAAAGACACTGACTTCTTGCTCTGTGGTGTGAGTTCATGTGTGTGGGGGGGGGAGATGCCTGAGCATTCAAGGACGTATTAAGACTCATAGGTAACAGTAAAAAAGGGTTTATTAGATCCAGAGGTTTGGAGGGTTTTAAAATGGTTAATTATTAAGAAGAAATCAAACCAGCCTGGCTTTATGTGTGAAACTAACGACTCCTTAAACCCTACTAGTCGTGCCACTGTTGGTGGCAACAATTGCCATCGGCCTGGTTGGTTTGGAGAGTTATTTTCCTATAATAAATGAGATATCATTACCATATGTTTGATCTGAAACACGCAAGTCTGAGAAAAACAAAAGTAGAAGACAATTGTCAGCATTGTAAGTTAAAACATCAGCTCATAGAGTGATGGTGTTATAGTTTTGAAATCTTTCCTTCATGCTTTTGTGTCTATATTAATAAATCTATCATTTCCTGACAGAAATCACCACTGTTACGGTGAGCACCACCACAACCAGACTGGAGGAGACGACTCCTACAATGAGATCAGGTAAGTTCACCATGTTCCTCATAAGCATCACCGCATGGACAAATTCAGATTTCTTACACATTCATTTAGTTCTAACTGTGTCACATCCACACCCATAAAAACACACACTTACTCTCTTAAGGTCACAGCCATGATGTCACTGTGCACCACAGAGCCTCTGGGCTTTGAAGTCTGTTACATTCAGAGTCCCACAGGAAGCTCTGTTTGAGGGGAAATAAGCTCCCACAACCAGACTCACACCGGTGTATCATTTCACAGCTATAGGTCAACTGACTATCAGTCAGTAGCCTCCATGGAGTTTATCTACAGCAGTTGTCGTTTAGTTGGAATAATTTATCATCTCAATTTCTTTCTTTCAATCTTTTTTATACTTTTTTTGCCACTCACCCTTTACTTTATTGCCTTCTTTCATTTTATGAGTGTTAGGTTAGTAGTCCCTGACTGAATTATGTTCTCTTGCATTTACATTTTTACTCTCTTCTGTCCTTTATCCTTCCTTTTGTATTTGTGAAGATCTTTTTTAAATGGCAATACAAATAGACAATGAATCTCTCAGCTTAATCAAAACAGAAGAAAAGGCAAAGTTTCATTTTAAACTCTCCCAAAAGAAATCCAATAGTACTGAATAAAAGAGACTATGTTGCATTTAATTTGTAACACACAGCCATGCAAAAAATAAAAAAACGAATACATTCTGAAAGTGTAAAGATATGTATTTTATTTACATAGGAAAAGATTGGATAGACAAACAGATGGATCATTTTTCTTTTTGTGTTGTTTCTTTTATCAAATAGATAACCATCCTTTTTAATCTTGCTACCTATAGCTAAGAATAAATAATTACACCAAGAAAATAACATTTTCATGGGTAATTTTTACTTTCTTTCCTTTTTTCTTTGCTTTTTTTCTTTAAAAAAAAGAAAATTGTTATAATTTTTGTGTTTCTTTTTGCGTCTCTTCCAGTGTTTCTTTTCTTTATGCACTACTAAAAATACAAAGTCTTACCAAGTATTTTTGGTCTTGTTCCTAGTGCATATATCTTAGTTTTGACTTATTTCAAGTATACTAAATTAGTATACTTTAGGATACTGAAGTATATACTTTAGTATACTTTGAAGGATTTATAATTTAAGATTATAAATCCTTCAAATTGATAAAAAGTGTAGTAGTTCCACTGACAGATTATTTCACTTAAAACAAGTGAAATAGTTTTCATATGTTATAAGTGAAATTATGTGTGAGTGGAACGAGGGATTGCTGACTTAAAACAAGCATATATATCTTTATGCAAAGTTATTTAGAAGTTTTGTCTTATTTCAAGTGTACCAAGACATTTGCATTAGAAATAACAAAAATGCTTGGTGACGTTTGGTGACTTTGCACTGTGCGTATTTATTCATGATTCGTCTTTCCTTTTCAACTCACAGCCACGACACCATCCCTGTCGGCCGTGTGTGACTTTGAGAAGAGTTTGTGCGGCTGGTCGGCTGATCCGCACTCAGGTGTGAGCTGGACCCTGCACGGAGCCAGCGGCGGCTTAAATGGACATAACACTCACGGGACATGGCAGGACCTGTCGCTGGGATCAGACAGTAAGAACAGCGACACCTCTGAAGAATATCAACATGAAAAGCAAAGCGCAGCAATCATTCACCGAGATGATAGCAAAACAGGAATAATTTAGAGCAGGTTTAGATTTGTGAAACTGACTTTTACTTATGATTATTTATAATTTAGAACATCCCTGCTGTGGCTAAGGCATGAGGTTTAAATGAAGCTTCTTTTTCATCACTGCTGCTTTTGGCTTTGAATATGAGCACACAACTTCGTCAATCAATCTCTGTGAATACTTGTGACAGCTAATAAGTCAAAAAACATAGTAGACTCGCTTTGAGGGATTAAAACGAGAGAAATTAGTAGGGGTTAAGCCTATCTGCTGACTTCCAGTTTAAAGTACAATAAAGAAAACTAAATGCCTTAAATAAGTGAAAGTAAAGCTCTTACAAAGACAACAAATTCTTAGGTTTTTCATCTCTTAATTTTAGTATCTCAAAACAAATTGTTTTAAAGCATCAGAAAAAGCTTTTGTATTTGTACATTTGGGATGCAGGCGCCTGTATAGGAGCAATAGGTGTTAATAAATTATCCATGTATAGCTAAGGCTCGTGTTTTGGAGATCTGGGTGGGAAATCTGAACAAGAATGACATCTGAGGAGAAATTTTCTTGGAAACCAACTTAAACCAGCCAAAATAAATTTTGTATGGCTGCCTTCACATGTAAAACACACACAGTGGCTCAGGAATACCCTGTTTTTTACATTTCTGACTTTTTCTGTCACACGCAAAGTGATATCTCTATTTATGGCTCTGCTTTGTCCATGTTTAAATGCATAGACTTGACTTAAACATGTTACCAGCAGTGAATGCCATTCTTTCTTTTGTTTTGTGTCTACTTCCAACCAGATCTGACTCAGATTGACTGTGTTGCCGTAAGCATATTGGGAACAATCTGCAGCCCTGTTGTTTACCCTAATCACAGTGTTTCTACTGGAAAAGATGACTGGCAAAATTGTATTGGAATACAACAGCGACTCATTTCATGTTTGCAGAGGGGGGTTCAACAAAAAAAGATAATTACTACAAGAGGAAATCTAACTTTTCATGTAACTTATACATGAAAGGCAACATGTAGACTTTGCAATTTTTGGATCCTATGCAGGTTTAAAACTTAAAAATTAATAGTAACTCAGACATACTGAAATATTCAAGAATATATTTAACTCTTTAAGCTGTTTGCAGGCAGCTTCAAGAAACGTCTTATTTTTCAGGCAATTTCTAAACAAGTCTTAAACCTTTCTTAGAACAAAGCTTTTTTGAGCTAATTAACATCAAAGTGTATGTCTGGTGGATAAAAATCACACATCCCAATGCTGTGAGGAACCACTGGAAGCAACCATGATGCAAGGCTTTCTCTCTTGATTTCCTGAAAGTGCCTTAAAGTTTGGAGAAAAATGCGAGCTTAGAGTTTCCTCTCCTATAACCTAGTTTAGTGAGTTGTCTGTATTGTTATTTTCCCCTCTTTTTGTCAAAATATAACACACACAACTGTTTTATTTTCCCTTTTAGTTTTGTTCTTTGCACAGATTTTATCTCTTTGTGTATTGAGTCTTTTATGCACCTTCTGGTCACTTTATTAGGCACACTTGTTCAATTGCTGGTTAGCAAAGATAGCCTTTCAGGTGTTTGCAGCAGAAACTTGTTGCATTTTGTTATCTGGAAACCGTAAAGGAGACATTTTGAAGTTGGAACTGAGCGCAATAATGGAATAATGCACAGCTCCGATAAAGTAAATGTGGCTTCACAGACATGACGATGACTTCGCTGTACTTCAATGGTTTCCACAGTCAAATAATGTTAGTCAAATCTCAGTCTCTTTTGTTTGTTGTAAAGTGAGAGACCAGCATCAAAATCTGCCACAAGTGCACGATTCTGTGATGTCAATATCGACCAAAATATCGGCGTGTTTAAAGCACCTTCAAATACCAATGCCACGAAGAACTAAAGAAGCTCTGGAGGAAATGAGTGCAGTCAAATACTGATAAAGCTTTGCTAATAAAGTGGCTGGTACGGGTATATCTTTGTTCCTTACACTCATCTGTGTTTGCTGCCCTTTTTCTCCCCCTGTTAGCTATCATATATTTTTCTTTCCTCTAATGTTCTTACAAAACTGTCTCTGTTCTCAGTCCTTGTTTCATTTTTCTTTGTTCCCCTTACGGCACCATGCCTCCTTCAATCCATCCCTTTGTTATAAGCTCTTCACCTCCATTTCAACTCACATTGCTTTGTATAATTTTAGCATTTTCTCTCCATTTTCCACCTCCAGCCCTCTTTCTCCATCAGTCAGATTGCCTTCTTCTCTCCTCGCTGACCTCTCTTCCATTTCCCTTAGTGGTGCTTTCCTTTTCTCCACATCTGTGCATCTTTAATAAGAGCAGGCGGATAACTAAGACTGTTTTATCAATCACACTTACACGTTATCATAAAGCTTACACATCTATAAGGTGCATGCACATTGCCCAGGGCAGTTAGATGAGTTTGATAGCTTTGACAGAAGAGTTACTGTTACTCTTCAGCTCTATGCACTGCAAAAACACAAAATATTGGCAAGTGTTTTTGTCTTCTTTCTAGTGCAAATATCTTAGTACATTTGAAATAAGACAAAACTAACTTGCAAGTAATTTTTCAACAAGAAATAGGAGCTTATTCAAGTTAATAATCCCTTAATATTGATGAAAAACTAGTTATAGTGAAATAATCTGCCAATAGAATAAGACGTTTTTAAAACAAGGTCTTATATCTTTCTACAAAGTTATTTGTAAGTTTTGTTTTATTTCAAGTCCACAAAGATATTTGCTCTAGAAACTAGACCAAAAATACTTGGTAGGATTTTGGGTTTTTGCAGTGCTCAATGGTCCACACACCTCTCCACACCATAACTTTAACCTGACTAAACACTCAAAGTTTGTGGGTTCACTTCCTTCCCACACATATATGACCTTGCTGCGTAGCAAGGTTTTAATTGTATCTGTTGAAACCATCAAGTTCACGGTTGACTGGACAGCTCCTTCATAAAAAAGCTGAACCGTGACACAAGGCAAAGCTCGAACGCCTGTCTCTCTGGGCTGCGCTTTGTGTGTCTGTGTGTGTGTGTGCTTCCCAGTACGTTTATGTGATGATGTGAAATTGACTTAGCAGCGCCCCTGTCTCCTTGTTTGACAGCAACATGACATTAAGTCTTGTTCTACAGCAACATTAGCGTGGCACCCCGTCTGCAAGCTGTCTGCGTATGCAAATCTGATCGGCAGCCCCTGCCATTAAGAGTCCTTTTTTGGGGATTTAAAAGAGAAAAGCCAACCAGAACAGAGCTCATAAGTTATTTTATTTCTTTTGTGAAATGTGCTGAAATCTCTCACGTTGGGGTATACACATTGAAAAAAATGCTCCCTTTTTTGTGGAGGTATGTTGAAGTTGCCCGTTCAAAAAACATAATCTGAATGACCCAAGACTCTAACACTGCAGTCAAGGCAATTTCAACTTCCAACATGTTTGCAACTTTTAGATGCGTCCCTGATCAACACATCTGAATCAAATGGCTGAAATACCTCCTCTGCTAATGACGTGATTATTTGACTTATAACACTTTCAACCCTAAAATGCTTTAAAAAGAAAGATTACAAGAAGTATACACCAACATTCTTTCATTAAAGACAAGGTGGAGAATTTTCCATCAATGTGCCAAGAAGTAAAATGTTAGTCTATGATCTTGTCTTATTGAAGACTCAGCCTTGTGCAGAAATGTATGCACATGTTATATCAGCAATAAATGCTTTTAGCATAGAGCTCAGAACAAGTCAGTGATTGATGGACAAACCTCGAAACACACAAACAAAGATGTAAACATAAACAAGAAGACTGAAAGTGGGACCAATGTTCATGTACAAAGATAGCATCGAGAGATGCAGGATTTTTTTCCTCTTTCCCTCAGAGCCAGTTCTACATCTCTGTTTCTCCCATGGAGAGTTTTTAATTAATTCCTTCCCTTTGTACGTCAGCCAAGATCAAACGTGGAACGACAGAAAAACACTGCAACTTTTCCCTAAGTGTACTTAATGAGCAATGGTAATTTAGGTCCCCCTTTTCTCAATGCCTCCAAGTAAAGAGCTGAGCTACCTCAAATCTAATGCATTATTTATTGAGCACAGAGTGGTGCAAAAGCTGCTCAACATTTCTTGTTATTCTGAGAGATGGATAGATGGACAGATGGATAAAAAAAGAGTAAAACTGTCTCAAGACAGAATGACTGTTATAAAGCATTGTGCTTGTGATTAGGCTTCATTTAAAGGAGACCTATGATGTTTTTAAACATCCATTAGAGTCTCAAATACATTTCAAAAACGTCCTGATTGTTGAGACATGCTGTGTCGTTACCCAGCAACCCAATCCACAACCAGCCTGTCACCTAACAACTTAATCAGAGGTCCAGCATGTTTGGTCAGCTGGTTATGCGCTGTACAACGGCTGCTGTAAAAGACAAGTGCTTCACTCTAGACTTAATATTCATAAATCACTTGGTGTATTCTTGTTGGCTGTGCAGGAGGCTCCACTTCTGCTTTTCAAAGATGTACAGTTGTATAATTGTGCATCTGTTTGCAGGCATTTTCACATGCAAGTGTAAATGTTTTGGGGCGTGGCCAGCAGCTTATTTGGATTTAAAGTGAAAAGAAGCCCTAAAACATCTCATTCTGAAAGGAGCTCAAAGTAGGCAGAACTGAGCAGACTAAAATCTCATTAGCTAAGAATGAGTTTGTGCACAAAATGTAATGATCATGTTTTATATTTCACCTGTCCTAACCTGTTCAAAGAAGCATAAAATTACCCAGTGGTGGTAATTACTTGAACTATATGCTGTAACTTGCTACAAGACTGCAGGATGTCACATATAGTAAAATATTGTCAAAACATTTGTTTTAATGAATATTGTACTGCTGTGTTTGTATCAAAGCGATAAAAAATCTCAATTACACCAATACAATTAGTAACACTGCATTTTCTGGTACTTTTAGTACATTTAAAAAGTAGAGCTCATTAAAATAAAACATTTTTCAATATTAAAAACTATAATTTTGTTGAAGTTACAATTTAACTAAAACTCTCTGTCGAAGAAGGCAATAAAATGCCTTATGGTCATTGACGAGTCAAACAAGGGCTTAACCTCATATTTACTTTTATTTATTTTACTAAAATTGAACTAATCTACAAGATTAAAATTAAAATCACTGTGTATAACCATCTATTTCTCTCCTTCCAGATTTTTCAGGGAACTACCTCCACCTGGATGCAGGCAGCCACACCCAGCGCAAGAAGGCCAGACTGCTGAGCCCCGAAGTAGGGCCAGAACGAGGTCCTCTCTGCCTTCTCTTCTACTACCAGCTCCAGGGGGAGGCGCAGGGGTCTCTACGGGTCCTCCTGAGGGACAGCGACCAGGAGGAGACCCTCCTATGGACGCTAAAAGGCGAGCATGGGCCGCACTGGAAAGAGGGCCGGACCATCCTTCCCCAAAGCCCCAGAGAGTATCAGGTAGGCGGATGCTAACAATTTTCCAGTCATTATAAGCTTTGGATTTAAAAAATTGATAGGATGACTCTTTGTATTATGTGTTTCTTGAAAATAATAAACAAGTTCCTCCTGATAAGACCATTTTTTTCTGGCGCAGGTGGTGTTTGAGGGGTTTTTTGATCACCCAACTAGAGGCCACATCAGGATAGACAACATCCACATGAGCAACAGCATCGAACTAGAGCAATGTGCACGTAAGTCACAAATCTGTCCCATATGGTGGTATTTGTTTGTTCTGTGTTTACCTGGAATCTGGATGAAAAAGGGTAAATGTTAATAAAACTGATCTAATTTGCACTTGCATGTGTCAAAATGAAAAAAATGCATATAAATAAGAAATGAACGTAGCAGCAAACGACCTTTAGGCATGGATTTTAATCAATTTTTTATTATATCTCCCTCTATCTTTTCCTGTGCCATCCCATCCTGCTGCGTCTTCCTTCCTTCCTTCTCACCCTCATTGTCTACATTTGTATCCACCCCTAACATCTGAAGTAATCTTCCCCAACTTGTCAGACATCATGCAGCAAAACTAAGTTTGTGCTTACAGTTTGTGTATTCTAGAAATAATGCAAAATTGCATGCATACAGACAGAAGCCAAACACCAATTTTCTACTTTTTTAATCAAATCTCATCTCACCCTTTGCCCGTATGATCTTTATTTTTTCCGATTCCTTTCAATTTTCTCATTTTCATAACCTCAAGGAAATAATAAACAGCACTAAATTTCAGGCCATGTTCCCATGAACCTTTGACCATCCTTACTTCCCAGTCTTCCTCTTCCTTTCTATTCACACTGTCCCATAACCTTTTTACCCAATCTTCATCCATTTCCTCTCTTCTACTTGTCAGCATGCTTGCTGACACTAAAACTGTGTTTAGGAAACAGTAAGAAATGAGGTCATGAGATAGAAGGAACTAGGAAGAGCGAGTTTGGTGAGAAAATAGAAAAAGTAGCTGCATTTTCTCAACTTTTTACGAGAAAAACTCCTTGCAAAACGGGCATATTCAGACTATTGTAGATAGAATATAAATCTCAGAAATTTTCCAGAAAAAAACTTAAAAAAAAATTTTTTTCTCAAATATTTCAATATTTCTGAAATTAATCTAAAAATATTTGAAGTATTTTCTAGCAAATTATTGACTTTTAAAACTTAGAAAATTATTTTTTTTTTCTAGAAAAAGATTTCTGAGATTATTCTAAAAATTTCTGAATTTTTCTGGCAGAAATGTACGGTGCCCCTTTTTCAATCTACAATGACCCTCATACACTGTCGTACCTTTTCTTCTACAGTTCCTATTTTAACAAAAAGTTTAAATTTAATTTGGAGTAAAATAGCCCTAAATTATGAGCTATATATTCACATATTTGAAATCCATGTTGTAAAGGAAAGTTTTAGATAAATATTCTACACAAATGGATATAAATGACATTTGTTATTTAGTTTTTATTAACATTTCTAGTAACATTTCTTCTGTTTCCTTCTTTCTCTTTTGCAGAGCCTCTCCATGCTTTAAGTCCAGCCATTCCCAGTAAGTTCTGCTTCTTGTGCATTTGTACATCCTTCTGCCAATCTGTCTGTGCTTCCTGCTTGATGCTAATCTCAGCCTGTAGCATTGCACTGGCCCAGAGCAACATTTTTAAACCATGGGGAATCTCACTGAACAAGTCTCAACAGCTCGACTCAATTCCCAAGAGTTTGTAAGGATTTTTATTTCTTAAGATGGTGTGAATTGAGTACTAATGTGTAGTTGCCTGCAGAAGACAGCAGTCAGCACTTTTTTGGTAGTTTAATGAGGGATTTCTTAAGGAATGAGCTGCTCAGAATGGAGCTTGGAGAAAAGAAAAACAAACATTACTTTGGTCATTAACTTTCTGCCAAGTACCTTTTTGGTGCTGTGCTCATCTGTTTAAGTAACTTACTGCCATACACTATCCAATGCGTTAAAACAAAGTACATTTTTGTATTTATTTTCTGTGATTAAAAAGGTAAGTTGCACAAATATGAAGTAAGAATGTCTGTTATGTAAGTCCAGTGGACTTATCTAAGTCTAGCTTGGAAAGCCACAGGTCCCTAATAAATCCTGACTTGAAAATCCAATAGCGCTGTGGCTTCCACATGATAAAAGCAATAACATACTGTTGAGGTTGGACAGAATCATTTTGTTGCGCTTGTACTGCAGTAGTAACTAGTTGAACATAAAATCAAATCAGATTTTCTGACTTTCAAATAGAATATGGTTAAGCTATGGGTAACGTCAAGTACTGAATACCAAGTACATAGCATTTGACTTATATAATGCAAATTTACTGAGGATAAACATTTTAATGCTGTTTTGTTGGACTTAGTTGCTGCCAGAACTGAATCATGCAGGAGTAGTAATTTCCCAATGTGAGTCAACTCTGTGCTAGCAACTTAAATTAGCTGCCAACACATGCAATCAGCGCAGGTTATGGACCACAACCACCAGCGACTAGCTGAAACACCCTCTAAAAATGCTCATAACTCCAAAAATCTGGTCTTGGTTGGGGATGTGGGAGGTACAGCCAGTCAATGCTAAAGACAATGAATTGTCCTCCTGGATTGGCTGATTTGCAAATGCCAGCCAATAGCATGTCTAGTTATTTTAGCTTCCCAAGCTGTATTTTCCGTCCTAGGTGAAAAAAATCTGCAAATATAGTATAACTTAGAGTTATGATCCACAGACAAATCCACAAATATATTATGGTGGACTGTTTTTGAGCATTTGTAATAAAGAAATAAAAAACTTAGCCTTAGTTCAACTGTTATTTGCACCTTTTTGTCCTTATGTTGAACTCAAGTAAGATATTTAAGCCCAAATATGGCTAAATGCAGCCCCATATTGAGTAGTCACGAAATCTGCTTATTTCTCCAAACTAAGACTGAACAGACTATGACAAAAACTGCTTATGTGGATTTTTTTCCAACCAAATCTAAGAAAAAAGCTATTTTGTGCTGTAATTGTTGCAATATATATAGCATAATTAATATAATAAACCCTTTTAAAAGGAGTTGGAGGTGTTTGACAGCTGGAATTTAATATATTGATACGATCATCATAAAGAAAGAATGATGAAGGTTGATTGAATGGATCTTTTGCATGAGGCCCTGCATGTTGGGGGGGGATGCTCTTGGTGATGCACAGTTTTTATTATGACAACAGAATAACATAAAGGTGTGTTTGCGGCCTAGTTCAATATACCAGCATTCTGTGCTGCAAAGTGGATTTCCTCAAAGAAACGCATTAACTTTCAAGACCTCACATTCTAAATTACTTTTGAATGAAGATTTAAGCTTGTGAGGTCAATGGGATTAAGAGAAATGACTTTATTTACACCCAAATATCTTCATAAAGCTTATTTTATGGTCACAGAGGAAGTAAGATTTTTTTTTCACACCATCAGCTTCACTTCTACTTTTTCACTCTCTGTCTTATCACTCATTTTATATTAATTCCCTCATCTTTTTTCTTTCTATGCTCTCTAATTTCTCTCTCCTAACGGTCTTGCTTTGTTACTGGTTCTAAAAAAGTCCCTGATCTCACCTGCATAAAATGCAGAGCTGTTCACCATCCAACTTCTCTTTTTCTTCTTTTCTTTCCTTGTTTTTTTCTCTTTGAGTGTTTCTCCTTCATCCTCAAATAGCCCAGCCTGAGAGGAGATAAAAGGCTTAGGCAGATTATGCTCCCGGATTTCTTGTTTTCAAAGTCTGGGTTTGGGACGTGATCCACTGGCTTTGCGTGTTCGATTGTTTAGAGAGCTGACCGTGATGTTAAAACATATCCGAACCCTCTGAGAAGAATGTCAGAACTGGCGCTTAGTTGTACATTTTGTATATTCAAGGGTAAAATACACATTCAAAGTCAGAGTATTTGGCCTGTGTAAGCAGAACTGACTCGCGTTTCCTACATCCAGATACAATCCCAAAAATAGTAAAAAAGAAAAGACAGCTCAAGTGAGCTGAGTCATAGCACAAGTATTTCACCTAATCCTCACTGAAGTTTTTACACAGTTAAGTCCTGGACAGTGATCATATGACTTCTGTTTTAATGGCAGTGCAGGTTCTACGTTGTGGTTTTTATGGGACTAAATGCCAGAAACAAGGATTAAAAGTCTCCCTTGAGATGCTTGTTAAAATATGACCCATCCATTATTGTAAATCTTTACAATGTGTCAGTTTTTTTCCATTGATACTCATTACTGTGTCGGTATTAGTGGGAAGTGAGGCTTAAATTATTTCTGTCACATTTACAGTCAACTCCATCAAGACATTATGCTTTGTAAATTAAAGGTGGTTTCTGCTGTTAACTATATTACAACTATTTTCTGTTTTAGAAATGGGATCTGAAGCACATTTTTTTTAATTAAAAATACTAATAAAGCATCGTCAATAGGCATGTTCCCATCAGGATTTTTCAAATACAGATCCAATTCATTAAGGAATAGTGTCAGCACCAAATCCAAATTTGATGAAAATCATGTCTATATGATGTTTACCACAAAGTAGCATAAAAGTAAACTAAGATAATAAAAGGTATTAGAAAAGCTTATTTATGTGGCTTATCCACATAAATAATCCTTTTTTTTAAAGACCCAGACTGTGTAAAATGTCACTACTGTTTGTGCTTGATATAAAAATCACAGACAATACACTGAGAATAGGTATCGGGACTGCAGTTTAGTCTAGGACTCCGATACCAAAACAGACTTTTTTTTCTCCCCTTAAAATTGTCTTTGTTCACCACAAAGCAATTTTGAGTCCAGACCTCACTGAGAGCAGCTTTACTATCAAAGTAAACTCTTAAATAGCGTATCTGAACTTTAAGATAAAGTCGAAATGAAGTCGACTGGTTTCCTTGTGATTCTCTATCCCGCTCCATTTTTTCATTATTTCTCTCTCCTTTCTGTCTTTCCTTTCTGATCCCTGACTAGTTGTTGCTTGTCTGGGCTCTCTTTCTCTTTTTTTCCCTGCTCTTGTGCTTCATTTCTCTCTGTTTCTTTCTGTCGCTCTCTATTTCTCTCCACAACAACTTTGCTCTCACAGCAGGTTCCTCTCACAGTGTGTTGACACAGTATTGAAGTTTCAGTCAAGCCCTTTAATGGTGGATTAAAGATATCATGGCAGGATTAGCTCTTTCCCTCCACTTCTTTACCCTCCCACCCTTCTACCGTCTCACTTTCTACCGACCCCTCTCTGTTTTTTTCCATTCTCTCCTCCAATAATACCTTTTCTTCCCCTAACCCTGCAATTTTGTTCTCTCGTTCTCACCACCCGAATTTAGTTACTCTTGACCCCCTCAAAACAGAACAAAACATCTTCATCAAGGCTTAGCGTTCCACATTGTTTGCTTAGCCGGTCCGAAATGAATCGTTTGTATTCTCTGGTTCAGTTTGAGCGCATGGCATGGGCCTTTGCGTGTCAATATGCAGCAGATGGCTGTGATGTTTGCAACAATCAAAATAAAATGTTTCTGGCTGCGTAGATCGTAGACAATGCAGCTGAAATTTAAAGATGAGTGTGTTTCTTCCTGATTTTGAGTGATATTCAGTGAAAACGAAGCAAAGGTTTTACCCTTTCTGACCAACACCGCTCCTAGGAATGTCAAGCTTTCAGTACTCATGCATATTTATGTTGCTTGTAGGAGTATTAGACTTTGGCTATGTAAAGTATGCATGAGTAGTCAGTGTTTCACTAGCAGGTAGAGTGCACTCAGTGAAACAGAGCAGATGGGTGAGGCAGTCTGAACAATGATTTGAACAAAATAAAGAAAATGTGTATTTTAACATCTGGAAAATCTAAAATCTACTGTTTCAGTGTCTTTTTTACATATTTTTCTTTTGCTTGACTCTATTTTGTTCTGGATATTTCAGTAGATCAAGGAACACCAATACAAACAACACCATCAGTTGGCAATAAAATCCAACATGATAAAATAAACCATATAGTTTAAAAAATCTACAACTCATTTGTACTCTTGGGAATTTATGTTTAATTAGCTCTGCTTTATGTTATTTTCAATTTTGCTTTACTTAATTTTGTAACATTTTGTTATTTTATAAAAACAACATAAAATGATAATAAACTAATGCACTGTACCATTTTCATTATTCTCTAGTTCTATTTTGTTTCCTCAATAATTTAGTAAAAAATATATTATATTATGTTATACTATATTATATTTGTTGTGTAATACTATGATTCTAATCATTCTAAGGAAAGAACATCTATGCCTATTCTTAGTAGGTTTATCTAACATTAAAATTTTATGAACTTCAGACCACAAGGAAGTCTAGACATATTTAATTTTTAAATAGATTTTTTGTTGTTGTAGTGGTATTGCTTTTGTTTGAGGTTTCAAAATTTATGCTTAAGTAAAATGAAATGATTTGTTCTGTAAACTAGTGGCATGTCTCCCAAATAAAAATACAGCGATTGATTTTTCTTTTTCTTTTTTTTTTTGCAAATAAACATAAATTGCTCAAGGAGACAAGAAGGTAGCATTTCCAAAGAATAAAGTAACAAAACAAATCATGTTTAAACAAAACAACGCATTGATATTTAAACATTACAAGAGCTCAGAAATCAATATTTAGTTAAATCAGAGCTTTCTCTGCATCTTGGCATGCGCTTTTAGATTGCTGTTGGATTCAGGTGATCAGTCCTTTTAAGCAGAATGATGTGTGCCTATGCTGGATTTATGGAAATAATATTCAGCTTTTCCAGAGCTACATATCATATAATATTGATACTGCATTACAGAAGATGCATCCAGCTGTAAGCATGCAGAGAAATTAAAAGCTTGTCAGATCTGCCATGTCCAGATAAACAGACAATCTCCAGCTTTAAACTCTTCAATGCAGTCTGCATGCCTGCCTCACTCCTCCACTGAGCCAATCAGTAATGTTTCCTCCTGCCCTCCAGGGGGTGCCATATCTGGGATGAGGCCCACTGTAGACGCAGTGAAGGTGCATCCGATCCCTGCCTACTGGTACTATGTGTTGATGGGAGGCAGCGCCTTCCTGCTGTTGATAGGTCTGACTGTGGTTCTGATTCTCTGCTGCCAACGCCGCCACTGGATGAGCAGGAAGTCCAACAGTGGCCACCACCACCATCATCACCACCACCATTCAGTGATGTACCACAACAACCAACCAGCCTATCAACAAGATCCAGAGAGCTACTGCCAGAGTCAAACCCCCAGCTGTAACATGTTCTGCAGCTCCAACCAAAACCACCTTTACCCGGGAACGGATTCCAGCCTGGAACCCAAACTCATCATAACGCTGGAAAAAGACGACAGCTACAGCTCCCGCTGCTGAAATGACTGGACTCTAGTGAGTCATATGGTTTCAATAGGACAATATGGTCAAATGAAGAGCTAAAGCAGTCTGATCCTTTTCTTCAAAGAACAAGGAACTCAGCAACAACAGCTCTGTTCAGCAATGGTGGAAGTGCTTCAGCTCTTCTTATCGATAATGGATCGGTGTACACCTCTGGGTTGGTGCCTGACAAGGAAGTCCTGTCCTTGAAGATGGAGAAGCTTCAGCTCACAGTTCTACAGTTTCAGCATAATGATTTTTGATGTTCTTCATAGTGTTAAGTGTAAATCAGACTAGAGATTAATTGGATCTTCAATTAAGCATAAGCAAACTTACATCGATCACCTAACAAATTGTTGGAAAGACTGCATGGATATGCAATTGGCAATGTCAGTGTTCCTCTTTTCTCAGAGGTTCACCCACAAGTTTGGAGGATGAATTTTGTTTCAGCACTTCTTAGAGTCTTAATGAGGAAAGTTTATTTGTCAGAGAAGGGCAAAGGACAGAAAAAGACGAGAGTATTGGTGTGACATAAGCAGAGGGTTAAGGAGATGAATCCCGCAATAAAAATGAAAAGTGATAAATGCACGGACAGTCTTAAAAACTTTTCAAACCTCACATGTTACTTTGGGTGTTTTTTGTTCATCAAACCTTGGATATGCCTTTGATAAAAATGTGTTTTAAAACTTTCACCTCCTTCCCACCATAGTTTGAGATTGTGCTTCAGTGTCAAATCAAAATGTGGATGATTGCCGAATGTTGCCTGGATCTTCTGCCTGTTGGTTAATGTTTCAAACTAAAACTCGATGTCAGTCTTACATTTGATTGACTGAATGAAAAAAACTCTGAATTCAAAAGGAATGCTTTCATTCTGGGTTCTGTGCAACTACATGCAACAAACTTTCATTCACTTTTGTGGAATGGAATTTTCACTTTGGATGCATACTCACCACAGTTTCCAGGTCTGCTTTAAGTCAAGAAATGAGACCAAACATGCTGTGATGAAAATAACTCTTATTTGTTTAGCTTGAGTGTCCTTTTTAAAAACAAATTTCTTTTATTAATGCTTATATCAACATTGTACTGAAGAAGCTTTTGGTTTAATTGTGTTGTGCAGCAACTAAGTGTTTAAAGGCAACCAATCACATGAGCAAAGATATCAACAGAAGCTTTAATAGAGTTGGTTTGATATAGAAATAAAAGTTGAGCAGTTATGCTTGTATTTATATACGTTTGTTCATCCGTGAGAGAAGTTTCTTAATATTTAAAGATTGTCACCAACCTGCCTTTTTCTCTCAGATTAAAGTAATTTGGACAAATTCCTTTTAATAAAGGTTTGGAGAATGTTTATATATACAATCTTTTTTTTATTGTTTACATGTACATGTATGGATATAGCAGATCTCAAAAGTGTACACTGTTAAAATGTGAGGAGTTTTGTGAAGTATAAGTCAGATAAATCCTTCACAATTCAACTGAAAAATTAACATATCTGCAGTGGACAAAAAGTTAAAGCTTTAAATCTTTTACATTACTTCATCCTTCCCGCAAAAAATCAATTTATCCAAGGGATGCAATTTGAAAAATCTTATAAAGCTGAACTGTTGATCATAAGTTGATTCTACAAAGTATTCATACTTAGCAACCAGGTAACCATTTTTTACATGTTCCACCTGATGCATTTGTTTGTTTTTCAGTTTAATTGACCAGGATTTTCAGTTCAAATTCAAAAACTCCATTGATCCCACAGGGATATTAAATGTTGTGATAACTCATATTACTTCGAAACTCTTCAAATAGTTAGAGTAAATGGTGATGCTTTGGGCAGGGAAGATCTCCTGTAGCAGTCTGGATTACAGCGAATTTGAAGAAGCCTCTGACATATATCTCACAGTTAAGGTGGGAGAAATTAAAAATGATTTATTGTTTTTGTTTGTACAAATTACCGTTTTAATCGGGATGTGTACATTTTTTAGATCTAGTGTTTAAATTTATATTTATTTTAGAGTGCCTAACTGTGTATGGATTTACATATTTTACTGCATACTCTTACACTTTAAATGCATTTTGAGATAAATATTACTCAAAAGGTTTTAGCCGTTTTTCCTGATAAGTTGTTAAACTTTATTTACAATGTTGAGATTGAGCACTTTTCTTTCAATTTTGCAAGCTGTGGGTCATTTGTAAATTTTGCTGTGATTATGTTCTACACTTAAACCCATTTTATACACACCGCATGTTTTATTTAGGGCTGCATAATATTTTACAGCAGATCTGAGAGAATATTTTTGTTGATTTTTATTTATTATTTCATGTCACTGCTTACAGTTGAAGCCATCTGGATCCAAGTGTTCAATTTAAACTCTAATACAAAATGAAGCAAATCAACACAATAGTAGTTTAATTTGCTTCTTAAAATGTCTGTACTTCAAATCAGTATCCCGCCATCTTGTCTCTTCTGCTACACACCTACATCACTTTGTTCATGTCTAAATCCCCCCATCCTTTCTTGAATCAAGACCTCCCGGTTTCAATATCTTCTCCCTTTCTTTTCTGCAAATCCTCCCAGTAAAAAAAAAGAAAACACAAGAGAGTAAATGAGAGGCAGTGATGGAGGGGAGCAGAATCTCTCCGAGGAGAATGGCCCATTAAGTGAGCCCCCTTTTTCCTCCTAAGAATGCTCCCCGAGATGGAAGGAGATGAAAGAAGGGAGGACAAAAAAAATAGCTGTCCATACTTTCTAAAGATAGACTTTTCTTTTTACTCTGAGAGAGAGAGGCTAACGGGACGGCAGGTTGGGGGATTGGATTGAAGATGGAGGGCAGGTTGTTTCAAACACAAGAGCAAATGAAAGAAGTCTTTTGGGAAAACCGACAGAATGACAAAGGCAGGCATGATACAAAAAGTATTCATATCCCTTGACTTTTTGACATTCTGTCACTTTATAATCACAAACTTTAATATGGAAGTTTATGATAGTCAACACAAAATAACAATTGATTGTCAAATGGAAACAAGAAATTAAAATTCAGCCTCCTTTAATCTAGTAACTATTAGTGCAACCAAATGCCTTCACGAGTCACCTTATTAGTAAACTGTGATTCTGTGTGATTTACGTCGACTATAATGCATCGAGGTCCGCTCATCAGGTGGGGGAATCGGTTGAGAGGACAACCATTAGTGATATACTCCATAAATCTTGCTTTTATGAAAGAGCTGAGAGAAGAAAAAAAACATTGTTGCAGTTTATTTCAAGGCATGTTGAGGACACAACACATGGGAGAAAGAGTCTCTGGATAGATGACACATAAAAAAACGGTTTGATTGAAGCAGAAAATTATGTAAAACTTAATTCACATCACCATAAACACACCATACCCAGATTAATGACAGGTGGTGGCAGCGTCAGGATACATTATATCAGCAGAGGTTACAATTTTTTTTCCATTTGGCGATTTTAGCCAAATAGATGTTTTTTTAATAATTGTTTTATGTGTTTTGAGTTAGGTGGTTAGTACCTTACATTACTAATCAGTCCGTCACATAATGTTAATGTTTGCGGCTATAGCATCACAACATGTGAAAAATCTAAAGGGGTACTAATACTTTTGCAAGGCACTGCATGCAAACCAAATGAACCAATATGCACCAGTGTGAGGTAATTATGCAGATTTCCACTGAGCTCCCATAAAGTCAGTTAAATCATTATTTTATGGAATAGTTCTCTGCATTGACTTATTTCATCACACTGCAGCTCACAGAATGCAGTTTTGTGCTTCGGTCAACAAGTATTTCAGTTATTTTGTGCTTGCATATCCATTCTGTGCCTTCCCCAGCTCCTCTTTCTTCAATTCCAATCAACTTGTGCATGATTTACACATTAGATGACTCATTCCAGCAGCCCGGTGCCATAATCCAATCAATGTGAGTCCGAATTCAAACCGAGGAATGATATATGACCGTATTTATGCTGTGCTACTCATGCACTTTTCTGTTTTCATTCGTCCTCGGTCTATCAAACTTTTTAAAAGATTTGGAAAACATTTCACCGGGAGCTTTTAAATCAGCCTCACTTCCCTCCATCATGGACTACTTTGAAGCCATTTAATATTCCTAATTAGTTAATGGAGGCGATTGCGTTCATAAAACCCTGCAGTAAGCATTTTTATCCTCCAAGGCATCCATATTTTTTTCATCTCTTTTCTTCTTTTTTTTTTTCCCTGAAGAAATATTATCAGTGTGAGCACTCTAACAGGTCCTCGGGCTCCTGTACAACCAAAAGTGGCAAAGAGCCATCCCCATCTCTGCCTGAATGAAAAAAGGCCTCTTTTTTTATTCCTCGCTTTACTAATTGAAGAGAGGAGAAAAATGGGTCTAGAGGGAGTTTTAATCCCTCTTCAGATCCATGTGATAATTCTTCTCAGAATTTTAGCCTGGAGGCTTTAAGCCAGCATCATTAAACATTGTTCAATGGTCATCTAAAGACTGTCCAAGCTCCTCTTACCCTTACTTTGTTTTTGCCATCTCCCCGTAAGTGATTTGATGTTTTGTTGAGGCCCACGGTGGTTTTATTTGATCAAAGACAACCGAAGTTTGGAGCTCAGAGACTGCTGCGAAGGGGCACTTTTATATATTTACAAGTCAGAACTTTTACAGCAAAAACAGATTGCAGGAAGACATCATAAAGGTTTCTAACTTGCATAAATAATGTTTTAGTTACTGAAATAATCAAGGTATTACTGGCTTTTCTTGATGTAATGCTTTTTTTCCCTTGTTGGAACAAATAATTGCAAAAGAACAAAGTTGAAGTAACTGAGGTAGATCTTTATTTTTTTCCTCCTCTCTGTGAAATGCACCAATAGCATAGACAGTGAAAAAATCCCACAGCCTGATGCTTCCACCTCCTTGTTTTTGCGTTGTAAATTTCAGACCAGTCTGAAGGTGCTAATTTTGAAGTAGAAGCTTTTATTTCTTTGGTCAGGTGATGTAAAACCGGTTTTATTGTTGACAGTGAGACTGGTGTTTTGGTTATTGGGTTGTTCTAGAAATATATTTTTATTAGCTGGAGACTAAAAGACAGTTCAGTGTTCCAGTGGTACAATAATCCCAAATTTTGGTTGGATATTGAAAAGGTGTCCAGTTTAAGCTCATATTTAAAGAAAAAAAATTAAATATCTCAGTTGTTCAGAGGTCTGATCCTGTCTTCAGCGACAGCAGAGTCATATTACCTGTAAAAAAAACTTTCTGCCTCACTGGAGCATAAGTGATCCTTCCTGTTGTTTTAATTACTGGTTACATTTTGCAGCTTCATTTCTTTTCTAAACTGTTTGTTCTTTTCAACTCAGACATCTATATTTACTTTTTGTCAGAAGTTTACACTAACTCATGTGCATGGTTGTCATGGTAATTTTAGGCTTTTAATCATTTATTTTAATAACTATTTTCTCATGACGCAATATACCTAAACTCCCATCTTATACTTGACCACATAAGCTTTGTAAATCCTGGATTTAGACCATTCCATGGTTTAAATCCTGGAATGGTCTTCACTTTTTATTGGGGTTTCAAGTTTTCTGCTTATACAGTTCATAACCAATTTTGCTTGTAATTCTGATTTGTTTTATATTGTCTCCGTATTTATGTTTACTGGAGAATTTGAAAACATTTCTCCGTCTTGTATTTTCCAGCCAGTTTGTGCTATGCACCAGTTTTAAAATCTGTGAACCAGGCCCACAGCATGATGTTGTCGTCACCATTCTTGACAGTTAGAACATTACTAGGTTTAGTAAAAAAAAAATATGAAGACATACATCTATGTCTGTTCAAACTCCAGATAATGAAATGTATTGCCCCCATGAGATTATGTAAACTTTTCACTAGTTTCTATATTGGAGATCATTTTTGACTCTTGATACAAGTAAAACACAGTCATTAGTTAAAAACAATGTTTATTTGCACATTTTGCTGTTATTCTTGTGAGAAAGAAAATAAATTGTTGTTGATTTGTGTTGGACTTTGCTGATATGAAATATTGATGCATGACACAGAAAGTGCTCATACTCTGAATATGCAAAGGTACATCTTTGTTAATACAGGGTTTGTTTCTTCTTTTTCTTCAGAATCTGTATATCCATGTTAACTTTTTATAATAGAAACCTCAAATTTTACAGCAGGTGTCCTTTAAAAGTTTTAATCTCGCTGTTATTTACAGTTAAAGGAGAACTTGAAGCTTGGAGTTTATTGAATCTATAAAATTGAAGATGCCAAACTTGTCTCATGGATGAATGACCTTATCTAACAGAGGAAATGAGGCTCCATATCTTCTTTTTTTTTTCCTGCACACCCTAAATTACGTTTTCACCTCCTATCTTCTGAATATCTATTACAGTTTCTGGTTATAAAGTGCTTTTGGTTCCTAATAAATGATTATCAGCTCCACAGATATTACTCCATTTTTATTTTTTATTCTCAAATCGAACTGAACAAGAACTGAGCCTATAACAAAGCCTTCAAAGCCTTGCACTCAACAGTTTAAACATGGTATTTTAGCTTGTTGAATTTCTCTGGCTTGGTATGTAAAAGAAAAATGGTTGTGGTGAATGTGAAAGTAATAAAAGTAATATTTTTCTATAAAAATAAAAAGTTTTGTGTGTCTTTATCCGTCTTTCTCCTCCCTATCTTCACACTCTTTCAATCTCCCAACTTTTTTTCATTTATAACCAAACAAAAATAATTGTAAAAAAAAACACTGATTCTTATGAATTCCTATGAAACTGGTGGGGAGCCTGGCTGAAGAGTACAGCTTTATATCTTTCCCTCGACAGACTGAACACAGACACTGCAAAAGGTTTCTGTGTGAGATTTGTTGTTTGTTCTCTTTAGAAAACTTTAAACAAGATCGAGGCCATTGTACCGAGCGATTTCCATCTACAAATGCAGCTGCTGTGTGCTGACAGCATCAGAGATGGACTGATGTTATCACAACATGATCTAAACTCTGGAGTAAGCGAGTGGACAGAGGAGATTAATGCAGCTTTTCTTTCCGTCTCTCCTACAGATCAGAAGCCTAAAGATTTCGGAAACGATCCTGCTTTCAATCACAAGCAGCACTCCAATGGAGGTAAGGTCCTCCCCTCCGGCAGCCAGAGGCTACACAGTCTTGTCTCACCCACACACTTTAATGGAAATACTGTTAGCAGAGGCATGCCTGTAGCTCTTCTTTATACATGCAGTTCTACAAGAAATAAGCCTGTGGCAGCAGTCTGACAGAGTTTGCACAGAAGGAAGAAGAATGTTGGCGAACATTCAAGCGTTTTTTTCTCTTTTTTTTTTTTTTTCTTTGGATGTAGTCTCTTTTTTTGCCTTTGTTTTTCATGTTTCAATGACCCATAAAGCACAACAGACAGCTCACTCCTGTGCACACAGAAAAACATGACTGTAGCAATCACAGTCTACAGAATTTTATTTTTTATTTTTTTTTTTGCTTTTTCCAGCCCCTAGACATTTACAAGAGAATACTTGTAGTTTGTCTTCTAAAATGTGTTTACTGTCTGTCTGGAGCCTTTTTCTGTGTGGGCTTCTCATAAAGTGCTAAAAAGGATACATTTGCCTCACTGTTTTACCACATAGATAAACAGGCATCGTTCTGAACCAGTAAAAGCAGTTTAGACATTGAAAAGCCTTAACACGTCTGAATTCTACATTTTCAGATGTAGAATGCAAAACATTGCATTTTTGTAATAGCAAAAACTTTTAATTATTCAGACAATAAAAAAGGTGGGTTTATCAGTTCTAAATGTTTTTATGCAATATACGTATATGTAGAAAATCTACAACAAAATGGCAGCAATGGTATGAGACTTGCAAAAGTAATTTTGAGGTTGTGATTTATGTTTTTATGTAGGCTACCATTTACATTTTTTTCCCTCGGTAAAAATTTGGTTAATTTCTTCTAAATATAAATACATATTTTAGTTTAATTTCATTAGCTTTTAAATTACAACAGATCATGTCGCACATATTAATACATGCAATCTTTTTTGCGGTTCAAGACATTTTATCTTGTAAGTTAAGGGGCAGAAGCAGCTCTTTGACTTGAAAAGATTAGAGGCGTCCAACTCCTACATTAACTGTCTCCTTTCCAACACAGCAAAGGCGATCACTGAATTACCCTCTCAGTATGTCATTAAGTTCTACAGAGGCCTGGTTGTGAACCATTTGTCTAATTTGTTTAATTCAGGGGTGTTTAAGCAAAATGCAGGATAGGTTATTAAAGGGGACATATTACACACAAGTCACATTTTACACGTTTTTGTACTTCAAACAGCCAGAGCACTTATTAAAAAAACACTCAGCTGGTCTTAGGCAATAAGTTAATAATAAGTTAATGTTTTTTGGTGCCTGGAAAATGAGCCATTTTAAAAAAACTTCGGAATGTAACGTCACAAATCAGCAAGCACCGCCTATCACCTAGCAACCCCAGTCAAGCCCAGCCCGTCACCTGGCAACCCAAGCTGAGCTTCAACGTTGGATCAGCTGGTTTTGCTTGTGTACAATGGAAGATGTTGACCTATCTTAACCTGTTCAAGGAAGCATAACAGGTCCCCTTTAAGGACAAGAATTTGCCAACCCTACTTTAGATCAAACCACATCCATGCGTTAGAATGGCCTAGTGAAAGCCCAGACCAAAATTGAACATTTGTTGCAAAACGTCCAAGATGGACAGAAACTTTAGCCTCTAGATTTTTATCACGTGTAAAAGTCTTTTTTCCTAAATTTCTTGTGTTTTCTCCAGATTTTGTCTTCTCCGGCTGGCCGTCCTCCTTCTCCACCCCGTCCTCCGACATGGACCCATCCTCCGTGACGCTGGTGTCGGAAAAGGACAAGGACAACGCCTGGCTGTACACGCTGGACCCCATCCTCCTCACCATCATCGTGATGAGCTCGCTGGGCGTCCTGCTGGGAGCCGTTTGCGCCGGCCTGCTCCTGTACTGCACGTGCTCGTACAGCGGGCTGTCCTCGCGATCCTCCACAACGCTGGAGAACTACAACTTTGAGCTGTATGACGGGATCAAGCACAAAGTGAAGATAAACCAGCAGAGGTGCTGCTCGGAGGCATGAGGAATGACGGACATCCCCTGAAGATTTTCCTTCCTTCTTATTTGGACATAGACATGAAAAAGAAGCACCATCTGAAATTTCAACCCTCGTCCCTGCCTGAAATCTTGCTACTCCTTTGCTCTGATGTCAAACGGGGGTAACACTGAACTCTCTATGTGCTGGCGGTGGGGGGTCATAAACGAAGGAACGTCTGATCCCTGATTCCCTTAAGCAACTGAGTCCCTTTTCTCCTCTGCCTGCAGGAGAAACCTGCTCGATTCTAAAAGCCTGTGAATGAATGATTGAATGAAGGAATGAAATAAAAGAATATAAATGACTGAAGTACCATAAAATACAGCCCACCAACCACTGGAATGAAGTGGACTTCAGCACCCATGACAATCTGGACATTTAGACGTCAAATGGCAGCACAGTCTGGGGTGTCCTAGTTAAGAATTTCTGAACGGTACTTCACAGAACTTTAGATGTTTTTCCTCATCTTCCAAAAGAAGATGGGGTGAAAAAATCTGTCTTTGCATCCGATTGCTTGTGAAGACTTCTCCTCCAGTGGTCCATTTTAATCTGGGTACTTTTGACTCAAATCAACACATATCAAGTGAATGCCTACCATTCTAAATAGCTTAAAAAGGAAATGACGTAAAAGAATCTAGACTTTTTTTTTCCAGTGAAAAAGGAAAAGGAGGCAAATATTTTCTTTCCCTTTCGTTTTGTTTCTGAAAGTTTCTGGTATGAGTTCTGTGAGTTTTAAACGTCAATAAGCCTGCCATGCAGCGCCCGCTAGCTCCTTTGTCCGCCTTCGGTCTGCGCTTTGTGAAACCAGTGGCATAGAGAAGTAATGGTGACTGTTTTTGTTCTGTTTTAGACTTGTGTCCACTTGGATGAAAAAAAAGGTTAAGAAAAAGCAAGCTTCAGTTCATAGCAACCCTGTAGAGCTTTTTATGCCATTTTTAGACCTTTTTTTTAGGGTTTTGTTGAACTCCATGATCTTAGCTGTTACTTTAGTCCTTTTTCTATTTTACATTTCCCATTACAGATTATCAGTCTAAGAGTAGGGAAAAGTTATACTCAAGACAGAAAATCAGAGTTTTATCAAAAAAAAATCTAACATGCTGTTATGGAGTTGTGCTTTAGATTCAGTATTCTAGAGTTTTGGTTTTTTGGTATATATATATCTATATTTTTTTGCTTTTCAGACTGTAAGATGCCCAAATGATGGACAGACACTGTGTAAACAAAATGTCAGTAATTATTTTATTGCAACCTATGGATTGCCAAAGAGCTGTGTATGTGCTCAGTGGGTCTGAACAAGTGTTAAATGAGGCTGGGTGGACTGGGAGTGATGAATCGACTTGATGTTGTAGTATCGCTCTCAATCCTAAGAAGCCTGTTTAGGGGAAAAAATGCAGAAAGATGACTGAAGGTGAGGATTGGGAAGCATACCGTTGACTTCTTTAGACACACAATCGAGCCTTAAGCAAATTACAGTATACGCTGTATTGGAGGACAGCCATTACGGAGGGCCAGTGCTGCTGGAGAGACTGATGCTTCAAATGAGACACACACTCACCTCTACACACACACGCAAACATCTACGCTCCTCTGTTTTCAGGACTTTACGTAATCCTCAGGCCCACACCTCAACTTTAAAGGTGGAGTTTGGTTTGTTTGACGTTATGCAGAGTAGGTCTGAGCTGTGAGTATCTTACCTGCAGCAGGAATCTCAGTTTGGAGAACCAAAAAGAAATCACTTTTTTTTTTCCAGTAACATCATGTTATTATTGCAGTTTCCCAATGTCAACGTGTTGTACCTAAATAACTTGAAATATTTACTAAAACATATTTGATTGTTTTGCGTAAATCAAAAAATACTGTAATGATTCCAAATGAGAACTTAACCCCTCAGCAAAATTCACTTTGTTTATTTCACTCCCTTTTTATTTTCTATTTTCTATTCTTGCAGTATTAGTCATTTTGTAAGTGACTTTTTTTGGGGTACAAAATGATACAAGCACACATTTTCTACCAGCTGTGCATCAATTTCTACCACTAGTTGTTTAAAAGTGTATTTCTTCAATCTAATCTTAGTCTATTGTAAGGAAATGTAGCTACTTAACTACAAAAATATTGTCACCGGCTCAAATCAGTTATTTTAATGTGATCTTGGGTCATAATCGGCTAGATTTTATAAGGAAACATAAAATGCAATACAAAGTTTTCACTGAAAACTTCACTGAATAATACGCAAATCACATTAGATAATGCCATTAATCATAATAATTCCTAAAAACACAAAGGTACAAAGACGAATATACAGATTAACCATGGTTTATCAATGGAAGTGGATTTTGTTTGTTTATCTGGGTAATTGTAATATTTTCAATGCAATTGTAATATTGTGTGCCCATTAACCATTATTGAACATGTCGTGATTGAGAAAATAAAAAAAAAAAAAGGCAAAATTATTTTATATGCAAATAACTGTTGGTTCAAACTGTTGAAAAAGTGCTTGATTGTTTTTTGGCTTTAGTTGTTTCATATATGGACAATTTCCTTTTTGAGTGGAAGTTTAGTTAACTTAGCTTTCCTTTGAAAATTCATCTCTGATTCTCCAAACTAAGATTACGCTGACTGCTTTCTAATGCAAATAAAACTCCACTATTACTCCACACAATCCCACTTAAAAAACACACAAATCACGTATATATCGTAAACTAAAGAATCAAACTCTAAACTTATCCATTTAAGTTTAGTGTCTAGTATTTTGGTTCCCATGTTGCATATCATACAATTTATTTCAGTTCTGATACCTGACAAATGATAGCTCAACAAAAGACCCAGAGGAGGTCAAAAAGAAAGTAACATATGGCAATGATTATGTTTACTTGTCAGAAGAAAAAAAAATTTAAATAGGTCAAGACTTTATTCAGTAGGAAAAATTAGACTTAAACACATAAGCATAATAACTTTTCAGACTCATTTTACAGTTTTATTAAGAAGAGCACATACAAAACCAGAGCTAAATGAAAATGTTACAGTTTTTCTTGTGGCCTTGTGCTGTTGAGCTGGTGACAGAAAATTCAGATGAGGTGCCTTTAATGTTTCACATAGTTCAAAAATATTTACATTAAAAAATAATCACATCTGTCCTGTAATATGTCATTTATAATGTTTTAAAAAGTTTGTGCAAATCATGAAGGATAGAAGAATACAGTGCAGCTAGTCTGAGTTTCCGAGGTTAGTATTGACTGATTTTCATAAAGCGCTAATCATAAGCATTAGTTCAGCTAAGATGCTATACCAACATTAGCAGAAGCTAATGCTAAAGTGCAAATTAAACTTATGTTGATGCCCAACATGTGTTGCAACAGATAGTATATCGCCCTAAGTAGGGTCAGATTTGTTATTTCACACCCACATGTATGGTTTAACTTCAGGAAGTGATTCTTTCAAACAGTTTGTTTCAGTTTTATAATTGATGAGAATGGCTAATTCTGTGCTGATTTTGCCTAATTGTCCATTTCTGTCCTCAGTCAGCAGATTTTAAATTGTTTGCCAGTTCTACAGGTACAGAATGATCAGGCGTTCTGGGTACAGAATAATCATTATTTGCTTCACCGCAACAAAAGATGGGCGGGAAACGTGAGGCGAGGAAATGCCTTGAACTCCTCGCGTAAACAGTCTTCAAACACTTCAAAATAAGAGCATGAACATATAAATGTCTAACCACTTGAAGAGTTCTCAACAGTCAATACCCAAAACGTCAACACAGATGTTAAGCTTAAAGTAAAAAAAAAAAAAGGCAAGTACATTAGCACTTTAGAATTTATCTGAAAAAATAATTTAGGGGAAACTAAGTGCGCTTAACATTTTCAAAGTTAGCAAAAACACTAAGGCGCTAAAAGAAAGATTAGCTCTGCTGTTAGCGCTGATCTGCTAATTAGAAGTAAAAGTATTTTATGACCAGATGACTAAAAATAAGAAACACCCTGTTCCAAAACCCTTCAAATCCACAAAATACATTGGACTAATGTCCAATGTATTGTCCTAAATGTGAATACTATTTTTTCTCTTACTGTATTAAAATCACTGAATGGACATTTTTAGGGATTTCTAAAGCAACACAAAATGAGAAGCCATGAAAGTTAAAAAATATATCAGAAAACAGGGCATGTTATTCACATTCTATCTATTAAAACCTGGTCCTCTGTAGAAATAACAAAACAAACACTAGGCTGGTGGTGAGGAGTGACGTCATCTTCAGAATCAGACACAGACCTCTGCCTGTTTTTCACTTTTTCTATGTTCACGTTTCACTCTGCTAGATGATCAGATTTTGTCAAGTCCTTCTGAGTCTCTGTTCCCTGTGAATCCGATGGGATTTGGGTCACACTTGTCAGAAAAGTGGAAGTAAAGGAGAGAAACGAGTTGCATCTTTGCCTGGAGCCCATTTGTTCTCTGTCTTCGATTTCCTCTTTCGTCTCTCGACTGTCATAGGCATGCATTAATGTAGCCATAAAATGCACACTGAGAGTAAACACATCATCAGAATTTGCTAAATGATTGCCAAAAAAAGAGAGAGAGAGAATAAGGAAACAAAAGAAAGAGATGAAATTTCTCTCCATTAATTTGGACTGTTTTCCAAGTGCCTTGGAGCTTTCTATCTTTTTTGATCTCTGACTCTTTCTCTTTCCCTACTGATGTCTCACTCTGACTCTTCTCTTACACACAGTGCAACCAAAACATCAATGAGTGAGCAGTGAGTACATGTGCAAGGTTAACCTGTTCTGTCTCCCGCTTGGCTTTGCTTCATTTCCCTCTGAACACCCAGATAGTATTACCTCTTCTGTCTTTGAAGGCTACACACAGGCACACATATTGACTTATGCACAACTGACTGACACAAACACAGTACATTATGACACACCGACGGCACTGGCCAGAAAACTCAAACTGTTGTTTGTAGACTTTGTACAGAAGAATTTCTTTTTTTAATGTTATTATTATTTAATAAAGGCTAAATAACAAGTAATCGCTCTGTACGTGCTTTTCTTGTTGGTTATGTTTAAGATGTTAATTTCATGCAACCCTAGAATGACTAATAATTTTCATAATGAATATGCAAATAGTCTCCAGACTCCAGGACATCAAAGACTAGAAAAATCTACAAGTCTTCTACCTTTGAAATAGTTTATTACATCCTTTTGAATGTTCAGTAATGAGATACAGCACACCATAGCAGTTGTTTATCAATTTAATTGAATTCAGTCTTATCACCAATTCACAACAAATACTATCTTAAGGCAGCAGATTCATTTCATATACAATTATACTATTTATCATTTTCATCATGCACAGTCCAATCACGCACAGATTCCATCAAATGCTGCGTAAGCTATTGAATCATTAAATTTGCAGCAATACTTTATCCTGAGTAAGCATGCGGTGATAGTAGAAAGAAAGAACTCTATTTTAATAGGAAGTTCTCCAGCAGAAGTGGAATTGGTACCACTGACGGTGACTGACTAGGGGTTTAGATGGCAGGAAGGAGACATTGAAAAAACAGAAACCATGGGCAATGACTATTTTTTATGAAATAAGAAAGACAAGCTTTCTAGGTGGCTCCATTTAGGAAAGAGACACGGTTAAACACGCAAGCGCCCAACCAGATGTACTTTCTCTGGGAAAGTTTAGCAAATCATGTTCAAACAAGTCATTTGAAGATGTTTTGAACCATTTTTACTCAAACCTTTCTCCACTGCGCCTTAGGGTGACACCTGCTGGCAACAAGGTTGCCTTTTAAGGGTTGCTGATTAAACTTACATTATATCTCCACATCACAACCAAAATAACATTTTTATTCTCAAGAATCCATATGAAATTTAAATAAGTTAAATAATCAGAAGAATAAGAATTATATTAACTTAGTGATCTTTGTAGTGAACAACATGGAAAAGTTACATGCTGCACATATTTGCATGTTGAGCAGCTCATTTTGCAGCCCACACACACCTCTCGCTGCCTCAGCAGGACACTCGTACCCACACAAACCATTTCATGTTTCCAGCTTCTTTTCTTGTTCTCAATGTTTAAATAGACTTTATTCAACAAAAAACTGACTTACTGTTATTACTTGATTAAAGAAGTAAGTTTACATTGAAGAAATATTTATAAATCAAATAACTACAAAAGTTAGCTTCATCTATGGCTTTGGGAAACTAAAAAAACCATCACTATTCAGCTTTAGAGTGAAAGTTTGTCTTACCAGTTTAAGACTTTCAAACATCAATTTGTGCTGCATTACTGTCAGGATATGATACATCATATCAATGTATAGCATGCTTTGCACTGATGGCTGACTTCTCATTGCTTCTCAAGGGCAAATATACTGTTCAACCTAGCAGAGAGTGGGAAGAGACTTTATCAATCTCACCCTTGTAGTTCAGAAAGATGGAAATGAGTGGAGGTGTGATGAACTGCTGACAACAGCTGCATTATTTGATAATGTGCACAAAAATGTTTGTGATGTTGTCTCTATCTTGTAAAAGCTGATTGTTGGTCTTCCACAAAGCATACGCATTACCAGCAACCACATATAATAAAGTCTGTATTGTTTGTATCAGCCCTCTAATTATCTATGGTACCAACACCACTTCCCACCTGCATCAGCATTTCTTCACCGTTTTCTTCTTGTTTCACTTCTCCCTCATTTATCTGTCCATCATCCCACTGCTCCTCGTCTCCCCAGGAGACTGACCTGATTCTCACGCTTCTTCTGACATAAAACAGCCAATTGCACACAGAAGATGTCTATGCCAAGCACAAGTGTCAAACATTTCTGCACACTCTGAGTTGAACAGGGGCTTACACAACAAACTGGAGCACGGCGGCGTAAAGCCCATGGATGCACACGAGCACTTCAGACAGGTCTCTTGTGGCTGGCATTTGCTGAGAGTGTAACCTACTAACACAGATTTTCTTCTCTCTGCTTAGCAGCACAAATCACTGATCAAACACACATGTACACAACAAACTTCAGCTACTTCAGCTTGTTTTTTTTTATTTGAAGAGAGAAAATCAGATGAGATTTCCTGCTATACTGATGATTAAAATGTTTAAAATAAACAAGATTACACCTTAAAGAAGAGAAACATCAAACATGTATGTTGTTTTAGGTTGTCTTAAAATGTTCTGACTAATTCAATTTAAATTAATGAGCACTTTGAGATAGACAGTTTTTTTTATAGAAAAACACCCCTTTCGCTGTCGATGCAGTTTATCGGGGTCCAAACGTTGGAGGCGTCAAAACAGATGGACAAGAATCTTTCTCCGTTGTGACCCCCTGAAGCTTGTCCTCCTCAGGGAAACTGAAGTGTTTCCATGCCAACCAAATGACACATTTTCTCCAGAGGATCTTGAGTTTGCCCTGGGCTCTTCTTAAGGCAGAAAATATCCAAAATACCTCGCTTGGGAGAATGCCATGAGGCAAAACACAGTTTCAATATTTTAGCTTCTACTCGCATTGTGAGACAATGACAGAAGTCAACAGCCACCAGTAAAGTGCAACAAAAATATAAATGATGGGGATGCCAGGAGTTTAAGTGACATCTCTTACTCCAATGTTTTTTAGGGTTAATGTAATAAAATATTTTACTTCAGTGGAAATTAGAATAACTTTTCAACATAATACAGGGCATATTCTGAAGGAGAAGCTAGATAGCTAGTTACATTTAAGGTAATTGGCTTATATCTAGCTAGCTTCAGAATAGCTCTGTATTGTCGAAAGTTATCCTAATCCTAATCTCCACAAAATTGTCTTTCTATCTTTCTAGCTAGCTGATATCTATCTAGCTAGAACAATAGGCATACATGGATGGACGGACGATAGATCAGCATCAACAGCAGAAGTCCTGTTTGTCTGTAAACTGCCTTTGAGCTCCTTATAAATCAGAAAATGAATTCAAAAAGCTGAAAAAGAAGTACACATAATTCTGCCACTTTGCTGCTGAGTTATCCTTTGAAGAATCATTTTTCTTAACCTGATATCTTCTACAAATATTACATTTGCATAATAAGCATCAGTGCTCTACCAACAAACCCAGATAAACAAAATTTATTGAAGTAAAAACTCACAATTTACATCACGTAGATCAATATTTCTGCTTCACTGAGGCCCCACTCAGCATGCTGAGGAACACTATCTGCTTTTTCATTTTTTTTATTTTTCATGTGGGCATTTGATTATTATAATCCACACAGTGCAACTTGCAGATGTGGTTTTTCTGTTATTTTTCTATAATTACATTGAAGATGTAATTATAGAAAAACCAACATTAAATGTTCTTTTTTTTTTTTCTTCTGAATATAACGTCACTTTCTTAAAGCTGCACTAATAATGGGTTAAATAATCAGGACTGAAAAATAGTTTCAAAATGATGAGTTTCAAATTTGGTTTCTGCGCTCCAGCTGAATTCTTTATTTGCAAAGTGAATGTCGGCTAAGCTCACATGTCTCCTTCAGTGTTTATAATTCACACATCCTTGTTTTATCTTCCCCACCTGTGTGGGTTTCTTCGGGGAGAGAGGCTGCTCGTTGTCTTGGCAGCTTCCAGAACCCTGCGCTGCTAAAGTCCCACGCTCACCGGCTGCACGCTGCGAAATCAAATTACATTTCATCAGACAAAAGCTTTTTATTTCTCGATACACATGTTCAAGTTGGATTGTTGTAAATCTCATCACGGCATAAGGTTTATTGCATTTGCCTCTTTGGCTTTTCATATGTTTGGCTGTTGGCCAGATACTTGCAGCCGTCCCTGAAAAATTTGGCAAATCAAAGATTTACACTAAAGCTGTGACGCTCACCAGAGGAAAAAATAATTATTCACTCCTTATCATTCAGGATTTGGTTCCCTGTCTTTATTTTACACCCATCAATGTTCTCATTCATGTTTTAAACTTATTCTTCATTTCCTTCATACGCACGGTGCTGTGAAATGTTGTTTGCTCTTTACAGATTTATTTTTTCTTAAATCTTTCATCAACTGCAATTACAGAGATAAAATAGCTAAGTCAATATCATTAGTTAATATTTTTTAAACAGGTTCATCACATACATCTGTAGTAAAACTGATAGCATTTCAGAAATAAAGAGGTATATTTAAGGATTTTTTAAAAGGTCTAGTCAAAGTTGAGACTTAAATCCAATTGAGATGGTGTCGTATATTTTTCGATCCGCTGTTTATTATCAAACACTATTCTATGTGACTGCTGTAAAATAAATTATAAAGAAAAGAAAGGTTGCTCCATAGTGATCCAACGACTCATTATGAATCATCACAAACACTTGGTTACAGTTGTTTCAGGGTCAATTACTTTTTCACAGATACAGGTTGTTTTGAATAGTTTTTTCCATTAATAAATTAAACAATCATTTGAAAACTACTTTTTGTTAGTAATTAGGAAACTTTTGGTCTGAAATGAACATTTATCTAATGATGTAGGAGATTTAAAATGCACAAAAAAGCAACAATAGCAGAAATATTTTATGGTCAGACTTTTTCACGGCACTGAATTTTAAATGTTTATTTGCTTCTGGAGTCATTTTTCATCTCCCACAGTTTATCATCTTCCTCACTGTTGAATATTCAGTCATTATTAAATCTGTGAAACATCTCTGTCAGTGCAGACTCATTCTGTTATGATATCAGTCTTTCCACTCAGAAGCCTCTAGTTTAGACTAAGCTTTTTGCTTGGCATTTGACATTTGAGCTTTTAGAGGCGGCTGTTGACATTAAGTAGGTGGTTTTCCACTCTTAAAGGACTTAGTGCAGGAATGCGTGTGTGAGTGTGTGTTTTGGTTAACGACAATTAAGGTGGGAGCAAAATCAGACACATAAATAAATATCAAAATGATCCTATTTAAAAAAAAATAAATAAACACATAAAAAAATCCAACATATATAACAAGACAACACACTCTGGTATGACTGCTAACTTAGTTCCCCATAAATAGCAACAATAGTCTTCAACAGGCCCTCTTGGAAAGCTGCAGAGTGGTCTGCCATGGAGCCAAGTCTTTCATCTAGGTAGGTGGCGCAAGTGTTTAAAGGGGTGTTGCTGGCACCGGCAGCAAAATGCCTGTGTTTAGCACTCGCTGTTCTACCACACACAGCTGACTAACTTCACTTAACTGCAACTGTACCCACACACACCTGTCAATATGTGTTGGATCAAACACAGCCACCCTACAGAGCTGCCTCTACTCTGTAAGCTGTTCGCAGGGGATTTATCAGTTCCTTTTAAACTTGGTTTGAGTTTTTTTTTTTTTGTTGCCTTCAGGTGTCAAGGAAAGAGGTGTATTTTTGTTTTTTGTTTTTTTTATGTGGAGGATTGATGGTATTCTGACATTGTTTTTAAAAATGAATTTTTGGACAAACTCACACCAGCTTTACATTGCATAAGTTGTCCAAGCACAGGGAACTAATTTATTTCAAAACATTTGAAAGAGGTTTAATTTGAAAATGTAAGTTCAGCTGCTGCCCTGACAATGCAACTAAAGTCAACTAGAAAACAGTTTTTGTTTTTACTCAGAAAATCAAGTTTATCAAGTTGATAAAACAAGAGATAATTTGTCAACACTGCAAAAACACAAAATTCAAGAAATTTTGGTTTAGTTTCTCAATACACTTTAAATGATAATAATTTACTTTTCTATACAAATTAGAAACTTTTAAGTTAATATTTCTGTGACATTGGGGAAAGTATAGTTTCACTGGCAGATTATTTCACTTATAACAAGGGAAACATGGCTTGTTAAAAAAACTATTTTCTAGAACATTTCTGAGATTAATCTAAACATTTTTTAGTTTTTTCTAGCAAATTCTTGACTTTTTGAAACTCAAAGTTTTTCAAGAAAATTAGTTAGTTTCTAAATTTCTGAGTTTGGGGTAGAAATTTTCTTTTTAGTGTATATAACGCCATTGTATAATCTTGATAGGGTCATTTATTTTAATTATCTCCATTTGTATTTTTTCTTAATTCACCCTAAAATGTGCAAAAGACTGAGACCATTCAAGTTTGGAGTATGGTTTATTTCACTGACATTACTTGAAAGCTTCACTGTCCTTGTGCTCAAGTCCTATCAGTGCCAGCTGACTGTTACTGCACTGTGTGGTATAGTACAATTCAATGGGACACCGTCCTAATGAGCGAAAATAAATTTTCTCTATCTTTGAAAATATCTGTTGTATATCAGACAAAAGAAAAAATCTGTGACTATTTTCTTGAGCTGTGTCATCTTGGTGCGAATTAGGGGATTGTGTCTGTGCCACAGTGTTACCTCTTTCTTTTTGTTGTTGCCTGGCAACTCCACGCTCACATTGTTTGCACCAGAAAGACCAGCTGATTACATTGATCCTTACCAGTATGGTGACAAGAGTGGCTGTCCACCAGTCGAACAGAGAGGGAAACATAGGATCCAAAGAGAGCAGAATAACAAGGCCAGTGCAGACAGCAGTACCTGATTCATTTGAAAAAATATTCTGTCCTTCCTTTTTCCCTATTGTGTTCTCTTTAAAAGCCATTAGATTTATTTTTTACATTTGTATTTGAAATGAATCAACAAAAAGTTGGTACATAAGATTCTGTAATAGAAAAAGGAAATATTTTTGTAGTGTTTTCTGCAACAATTTAAAATAGTGGGCCAAAATACTGCAACTCTTTGGTATGACCATCCAACTGATCTCTGGTGATTAATCCTACATCTTTCAATGGTCCTTGGGATGGTTTTACAACTTGACTGCTTCTAAATGTACTCATTGGCTTATTTGGGTGTATGTCAGAGGACAAGACTTTAAATGAAATGTCCATGAGCAAACAACAATTTGTTCATTGCCAAACCTAGAACAATGTCAGATTTATAGATACTATGGAGAGACTCACAGAGAGCCAGTCATCAGCACAACTGAATGACTGGCTGAATGACTCAAGACTCCAAAACAAAGAATGCAAACAAAAATTAAATTGTGCCATATTTTAGCAATCGTAGTATTTCTTTTGTCTTTGATAATAGACCCGCTACCACTAGACTATGGGTTTATTTTGATTGTAAGTACCCAGAATGCCCTGCTCTTTAGTTTGCTTCCTGCTTTTGGAGCAGTCTTTGGTCTGTTTTGCACTTACATAAGCATTCGAGCTGCGCCAGACTTCATGTCAATCAAACCGAATGAAAACTCTAGTCCGCCTAAGTTTTTAGGCGGACTAGAGTTTGCTTTTTGAACCGCATGAAAGTTTAATGATGCATTCACCAATCCCCAAACAAACTGGACCTTCAAGGCAAATGAATTAGAGTTTTATTAAAACAGACTACACAGCGCTGGTGTGAATGCACCCGAAACTAACCAAACTAGTTACCACAACCACAGTATAATTGTGTTAAAGGCAGATGTTAGGATGCACTTGATGAGATTTTTTTTCCCTTTTGTTAGTTATTGTACTTGAAGTTGGAGTAAAAATTTTAAGACCTGACTTTGACTTAACCCTTAGACAATTAAGGCTTAATTTGAATTAGAGAAAAATTACATGTAAACATGTTTGACCAACTCCCACAGGACAATCCAATGGCTCGGGTGTGTCCATGTGCAGTTTATGATAATTTGTTAAGGGCAAAGTAATAACACAATTTTGGCCTACAAATGAAGATTTCTTTAAAAGAAGCAAGGCCTCTCTGAGCTCATAAAGCCTCAAAAGTGATTTTTCCTTTAGGAAAATTTTCATTTTAATGATAAGCATTGCATTATCTAGTTTCACATGTTTTGTTTTCCATTACATCTGGTGTCTATTATTTTTTCTTGATGATGTGTTGTGATTAAATAAATGTGTGACTTTTACTGAAAGGCACATATTTGTGTGCCTTTCATTAAAAGTCACATAAAGTAATTTCTCCTCTTTCATAGACTACTTCTAATAAATTCAAGTTAGAGCGAAAGGGGACACTTAAAATACAGAGCTTGAGGTTACTCTACAATGTGGGATTTAGCCTAAATCTTGGCAAAGTCCCCTGGATCTGGAATATACACAGCTTTTATTGTTCCCAACACGGGCTTTTAAGCTGACGCAGTCTTTACTAACAACAAAGGATCGTACATTAGAAATGAGCACCTTCCATTTGATGGCGAGGGACAGATAGACCGGCCCTCTGAATAGGAAACTTCCTGTACATCTTCTTTTGGAGATTTCCTGGGTCTGTCTAGCTTGGAGGAAACCCCAGGGCAGATCCAATACTTGCTGGAAGGACTGTACATCCCTTCAGGCTCAGGATAGATTGGGGATCTTTCGTGAATAACTAAAGAGGATCCCTTGGGTAAGGGAATGTCTAGGATTCCTTTCATCCTTAACTTGTTATTTCTGTGAGCCTAACTCAGCCAAGTGGAAGAAAAGAATGATTGCTTCACATACCATTATCTAGTCAACATGTGTAGGTGGGCCACATTTGCTCACCCTAGATGTGGGATAACTGTGGCTAAAATGGTCTCTGATTTCTATCGGACTTATATGGGTTGACGGAATACAATCCAAATCAGTAAACCAGTTGTGTGCCAAGTAGGTCTAAGATGGCAAAAGTCATTAAAAGTGACCTATTGTGCTTCTTTGGACAGGTTAGCATAGGTCTATGGGCTATGTAAAACATGTTCAGTAGTTTTTTAGCACAGCATAATTTTTAGATCAGATTTTAGTCTGCTCAGTTCTGCCTATTTTGAGCTCCTTTCAGAATGAGCAATTTTAGAGCGTCTTGCCACTTTAAATCCATATAAACTGCTGCTGGCCACGCCCCTCAACTTGATGTTTACACTAGCACATGAATGGCTGAAAACAGATGCGCAATTCTACAATCATACATCTTTGAAAAGCAGAAGTAAAGCCTCTTGCACAGCCAACTGGATGGTAAGTCAACAGCAAATATACTTCTCTTTTCCAGCAGCCATTGTAAAGTGCATACAGTGGCAAAACCAGGGTTGCTCAGTGACAGATTGGGCTTAGCTGGGGGTTGCTAGGTAAAAGGCTGGGCTTTGCTGGGGCTTTGCTAGGTGAGGGGCAGTGCCAGCTGATTTGTGACTTTACATTCCAGAGGTTTCTGAAACGATTCATTTTCCAGACAAAAAAGAACACTGACTTATTTTAGAAGCAGTAAAAACTCAAATGGAAGTACAGCTACATGCAAAATGTGAGTTTTACACAATACATCCCCTTTAAACAAATTTAGCAGCATATGGGTCCCACTTTTACCAAGAGTTGACCGGCTTCGACTCTCTAAAGGCATTGAATTAAGTAATATGCGGACAGTCCCATCTGGGTCCTATTTTGCAGGCTATATTCTTCTCCACTTACATAAATATTGGCCAGAAAAACAATAGTAACTCAAATATTGGAACTTTAACCATTTCTTCCATGCTATAAATCCAATTTTTTAAAATTATTTTCTAACCTTATTTTGGTTACTCATTCTTCTAGTTGTCCTTTCCAGAGAATTTGTTCTGGATTTCTTCAATAGTAGTTCTTGAATTTCCCCATAAAGTCTTGACAAGTAGGAAATACTTCACAATATCTGGTGAAGCAGTTTTTGTGTTAGGTTGTAGTGAAGGCTATAAAAACCAGAAGAATGACCTTTTAGAAATCCCACCCAGCACCTCGAACAGTAAAAATCAGACATTCTCATTACTTTCAGAGATAGCATCAAAGACAGATTGCAGAACCATTGTAGCCCAAAAACCTCCCGCTACTGAACTAAAAAGGTGCCAGAAGGTGATGAAGGGATTTAAAACTGTCCTCATTTGTCTAAATAGACATTTTTTATTCTCACTTTGTGTCATTAAGTAATGGTAATTACTTAAAAATGTGTTCCTAATGAACTCCTAAAGGTATTTTAGACAATTTGCATACAAGCCATGAAATTACTATTCCTACCTGACAGCGAGAATTTGCAGTAATAGCTGTCTTTGTTCCCATTGTTTCATTTCACTTCATTCTTTCCAAATGAAAAAAGAGGCTTGTGGTGTTCTGTGATGTTTTTTAATGAAAAAAATGACACATATCCAAACTAAAGAAAAAATAAGCAATGATGTATGAGACCAGATCTGCCATCATGCATAAAGGTTGGAATAATGCCACTGTTTTCCTGCGCATCAGTGTGTGTTTTCTATACCTGCAAGGGATGTAAGGCCACTATCAATTATTTTCTTATAATGCCCCCATGGTTAAAAATGTGAACAAACCTCAGAAGCATCAATCACTGTTCAGAGCATGCCTTGGTGTACTGTAAGTGGTGCTTTGTCTGTGCATGTGCAGTGAGGTTGTTTGTACTTACTTGTGTGGTTTTCTTTGTGTGTTTCTGGGTGTGTTTTTTAGTTTCTCCATGCTGTGCATTTACAAGCAGCTCAAGGCGATGTGCTTATTGGATTGGTGACAGATTGGTGCATTATTCATCACCTGATGGAGAGTGACAGATGACTCCCTTTAAGAGGGTGTGTGTATGTGGGGGGTGGGGTGTATTTCGACATGTTCATTTAAGAAATACATAATGGAAAAGTTGTGTTGTTATTCCAGCTGTATTTACAAATAGCTTGGACATTAAATATGTGTGTGAACATGTTTTTTTGTCTTTGTTTCTGCCCATTGTGAGAATACAATGACTAATTATTAAGTGAGGAAAGACCAAGGCGTTTTTAAAAAAGTTGAGCCTTTTTCAGTCAAACTAAAGAAGTCAGAATAAGTACCTTTATTCCTTAATCTCAAAGGGATTTTCACAAAAAATGCAAATAAATATATAAGGAAATCTATGGATTAATTATTCAGTTTCTTCTTTAACATTTCATTTATAGTAGGTTTAATGTTTCAGAGTCTCTGATTGGCTGCAATGCCCTTTAATCTCTGTGTAGACACATTGTTTGTCTGATCTGTAATAAGTTAATGACGACATGTTGCTGAAATGCGTCCTATTCTTGCCCTAATTAAAACCTAAGAATATTTTGAAAACCTAAAAATGTTTTGGAGTGTTGGTTATTTTTTATTTACATAAGGCTAAAGGAACTCTTGTACCGGTCTCAAAGACCATCAGGTCCAATCACGTCAAATTATATTGAATCAAATTCCTTTTAGCAGGATCCAATCCATACAGTCAGATTTATATTCAAATCCAATGGTACAAATCAATGAGATACAAAATATTCACAATTAAATATTTACAACCACAAATTCTTGTGAGATTGAAGTAGGTGGACAATCAAGTCAACAAAGGCACTCAAAATGTTTTTGTTTTTTTTAAACAGAGCAATTTTTGTAACATCCATCAATAATGAAAAACATCTAAAAATGTACCAAGAACTGATAGAGTAATATACTCAACCTCCAGTCTCAATTAAGTACTTATGTGTCTAAAATAAATCATGACCGTACCATATGTTTTATTTTTAAGACCGCAATGAAGAATTAGGATAAGTTGTAAAGCAATGGCTTTCTTTAGTCAGAATATTTCTGACTAAGCCAGAAATATTCATAAAAAATCCTCCAACATATTTCACAAATTATTTACAGAGTTAAGTAATTGATACACTGCTTGTACTCAGCACCAGATTGGCTTGAATCATCCATCAACCTGCTAAAGTGAATAGAGTCAGCAATAGTAGGCAAGGTTCCTCTGTTTCCTGCTGAGTTAAGAGACGGTTACTTACCCCGAACACCTTCTGCACAGCGTGATGTGTCCTTGTGTGTGCAACAAATAATGCATTTTGTACGCTTTCATGCTCGCTTTAATACGTGTGCCTTTGTGTGTCCTTTTCTGGTCTCCTCTCAGCGTGTAGTGAATGACAGCTGGTGATTTTCTGCAACAACTGTTCAGACTTGAGGAACCCCAGTGTTCAGCTGTAAATAAAAAGCTTGTTCTGATTTAAACACTGGAACCCCGCCAGTTTGGCCCTAATACATAACTTACGTCCTGCCTACAGCTCAGCAGGTAGATGTTTTCAGTGGGAAAGTTTTGATAAACTGACTGTACGCTCAAAAACCAGCAACACACAACAACAAAGTGAGTCATTGCCAAAGCTGTTGCAGGAAAAGCATAGCAAGACATTTCACAGAGGAGTTGTGCTCTGCAGGAATAAAAAGAAGCTGTCAAAGTGCCAAAATCTTGCTTTATCTTAATAGCAAAAAGAAAATGGGACTGATGGGTAATGACAACAGAAAGTTGTTTTAATTACAACATGGAGTCCATAAGTGCCATTCTCTACCTGGAGTATTGTTGGCTCATTATGTTGCACCTGAATATAATTAGAGGAGGAACATCCAACAAATATACCACCTGAGGCTGCAATGCACATGCAAAGCCTGCAAATTTCCAATGCTGCTAACTGGTAAAAACATAGAAATTTTATTTGTAAATGTAAAAGAATGGTCTTTGGACCTCTGAGCAACATGAAAAGTCTTTTTTTTATTGCATTTGAACTCTCTTTTTATGGCGTTTCTTAATAAAAAAAACATGCAAAAGTTGTAGCCCATGTCCAGGATACATCTGTGTGTGATGGATCTGAAAGCAATGACACCATCTGCAGTCCATGACATTCAACTCTCCCTCACACACTTGGGTGGCTTTGCATCACAGTCCTTTGGTTATCCATATTTCATGTGCACATTTCTCAATGTAGGGAACTTTTAATACAACACCACCCTTTTGTGATGTAATTTATATGTCAAGTTTGGTTCAGTTGAAGGTTGCAGAGATTCTGATGTAAACTGATTTTTAACGACTTCTCACATGAATAGGCTTGTTCATGTGTGATTTTAATGGCATTTCTTATTTAATGGACATATTGCAATTGCAAAAAAACAAGTTGTATTTTTTTTGATTTTGTTATTAAAGTTTTGCAAACATTTGTTATGGAAACACCATCCAGTCCAATCCAATTGACTCCAATTCAAAACAATCAAGTCTTGTTTGAATCTGACTATAGTCTTCAAGTTTTACAGAAATGTAACATGCTAACTTTATCTTTTCCACCTCTTAAAGAAAATCCTATGTCAGCTGTCAGCAGTTACAACTCTTTTGACAGTAAATAAATTCTTTATCAAAAAACTCAGTTCTCTATTTGCCCAAGATTCTTTGTTTTTCCTCTAATTATATATATAATTTATTTGATGGATTTAAGGTTCCTTTTTGTCTCACACAGCCAGATTGGTGTCCCACCATATTTGTGTTTGGCCCCATCATTTTAATTTTATTTAGAGTTTACATAAACATAAAAAAATCCAGTGGTTCTCCCATCTATTATCAATTTGGCAAAGGCAAAATATGCTATGAACATAAAACCTGAAGAAATTGCTCTCCGCTTTTCTGTAAAAATATATTTAAAAGAAATATTGTCATTTTACACTGCTTTTTATTTTTCTGTTCAGGTTTGCAGAATTTTGTGTCGGCTATATTGGTTTTGAATCATAGAGATAAATTATCCAGGTTTATTTTCATTTGTCAAAGAACCTAAATTATTCACGATAAGAGTCACCAGTGTGTTTTATTTCTGCCAGCTACCCTTGTTTTGCTCAATAAATTCTTCATCTTTCTCGTGTTTTCTTCATATTTGCTTTTGTACACATCTGTCCTCTTTCTCTCCTCTCCGTGATTCACTTCCTACAGGCAATGGCGGCCCTTCTCTTATGAGAACCCTAGATCTCAGTCGCAACTTTTACAGAGGCTCAATATTGTACAATCTATCACTCTGTACTGAGCTGCAGGCAGCATCAGCCTGAGAGGACGGGGAACAAGATTTACAACAGAGGATGACGCCCTGAGTAGGTGGTGGGAGGACAGACAAAGGGAGATGGAGATGCTATTGGACATACTGAGACAGAGAGGAATCCATGCTAGAAAGTATTCAAAGGGGGGTGTGAGGGTGAAGGAAAGGTGTTCTTTAGAGATGGAGGAAGGGGAGAGATGGATGTGAAAAAGAAAAGTAAGCAGAAACATAGATGTATGGGAAGAGAGCGCTAATGAGGAAGAGGGATTGAAAGTATAATGATGGTGTGCAAGTGTGTGTGTGTGTGTGTGTGCATGACAGATGTGGTGCTTAAAGGCCAATGCAGAGCTGTGTGTTCATTAGGCGTTTAGTAAAAAGTGAGTCTGTGAAACTATTAGTGTATTCACTATAACCATCTGTGTTAGAGTCATTGATGATTGACTGTAGCAGCTACATTATATTCCCTCAGACACATGGAACTGAGTGACATTAATCCATAGGATTTAATATGATTTTGGCAGACCCTAAACAAATATGACAGCTTAAACTTTTCTTGGAGGATTTTCAGCAAAGTTTAGGACAGTGTTTAAAGGAACCTTCAGCCATTCTTTCAGAGTAGTATTTGTGAGGTGAGAGACTGATGGCGATGAGAAGACCTGGCTCTAGGTCTCTTCTGTAATTGTGTGAACTGTGTTCTGTCAGCTTGAGGTCAACACTGTGTGAAGGCAGTCATATGTTTCCACGCCTAACTCATTCGTCCATGTCTTTATGGAACTTGTTTTGTGCATGGTAAGGACTCATGTTACAACATGAGGTAACCATCACAAAACTGTTCCCACACATCTAGGAGCCTGAAATTGACCAAACTGTCTTGGTATACTGAAGCAATAAATGTTGCACACTGCAACTAAGGGCAAATCCAGCTTGTTATAAACAGCCCCACTCCATAACCTTCTCTGTACCACACCTTACACTTGACACAATGCAGTCAGGTAAAGGCCATTCTCTCATCTTTTGGATTGCCAAATTTGGCCTGGGCATTCCCTTCCTATGCTGTTTTGTTTGATTCTCATCTCCCTTCGGTCTCCTATCTGGGATTTCTCCCAGTGACCTGGTTGAATTTCAACCAGGCCAATCAGAGAGCAGAAAGAGGAACGATGACGTTGAGCTTCTGTGTTTGATTTGTAGTCTGCCTGTGGTTGTAGTTTGGCAATAGCAGTGGAGGAAGTGAAGAAGGTAATTCAGTCTGTGTTGGCTATGCTTCCAAATATAAAGTCGACGCAAGAGGAATGTATATGACATTTTATTAATAGATAATATGTCATAACAGAGTTGTTTACAGTACACACAATTTCCAGTAAGCTCAAAGCCTGCAGGAATGACCAAAAATCCTGTATTTTGGTCATCAAGACCAAATGTTGGCAATTAGGTAAAATCAGGCCCAGTCATTTACAAATTCAGCAGAGTTCATGCCTCCATCAACTCTCTGTACAAAGCAATGAGCACAAGGGGCTGGTTTTTACTAGACTAATTCAGATTCAAAAATCCTTTATTAAACCCAATGGGAAATTAAATGTCATAATAACTAACTTTATCCAATGTTCTTCAAAGAGGTGTTGCAGATGCTGATTGCTGAGGGCATTAGGAATCTGTTGAGATTCTGCCCCTTTCTCAAGCTGGGCCAGATCTTAACATTGTCTCTACAGCAACGCCTCTAATTACTGTTGGATGTACTACTCGTACTGGCATTAATGAAATGCTGAGTTGGGAAATGCTGCCTGTTTCAACCTGTACATCAATTGGTTACTGTAGACATTTTGGATGCAGGCTATTGGAGAGACATCGCTGTCTAAGGAGTTATACAGATTACCAAGAATGGCAAGTTCTTCTACTGGTGTAACTCTCCTCTATGTCACAGATAATTGTATGATCTCCAATTGTATGCTTTTGTTACATTCATTATTCCTTTATATAATGTGCTTTTCCCTGTATTTTGGTCATCCAATCACATTTTACATGTAAAAAGAATCTTGCCGACATTGACTCAGAAAACATTCTCTTCCCAGTCAAGTCATATTGAGCCCAAATACTTTTTCTGGGGTTTATTGGTATGGAAACAGAAGACAAGTGGAGTTATCTTATGAATGGATTTTACTAAGACCACATTGATAAAAAGAGCAATCAAATCAAGAGTTATCTTTGCTGTTCTTCATCAGTTGTAACATTACAACAAATTACATGTTTTATAGATCACTTTCAAGGAAAATGGTCTTAGTTGCAATTGCTACAGTTGATGCAATGGAACAACTGAAAGAAAGAAGAGTGTATAAAAGCCAACTAGACTTCTTCTGTTTCTTGAAGACATTTCATCTCTACAAAAGGCTTCTTCAGTTCTACAGATGGGTTGAAATCTACGCCTACATACAATGAAGGGAGGTCACTCATTAAGAAGGAATAAAGGATATAAAAGTTGCCATGAATGACAGATGAGTTTGAAAAAAAAGAAAAAAAAATACATAGAAAGTAACATGAAGAACAGTGGAAACAAAAAGAAGCTAGACAACCATATTGGTGTGTGAGTATGAGAGAGTGCAAGTAAACCAACCTCAGACAGACAATCACCCCACTCCAACAGTCTGGATGCTCAACTGTTCTCAGCCTTTCCGATATAATTCACCCGTTCCGCCATGTCAAGTTTCCTATCGTGGCTCTGTAGGGCCCACCACGCCTCCCTTTCTCCTCGCTTCCAAATATGGGTATCCTGTCCCCCCATGGAGCTCAAAGGGATTATTATGTTTATGTCTGTGCTGCTCCAGTGACTCTGTGACAGAAAAGAAGAGAGATTGGCCTTGCCATTTCCACCCAGCTTTCTGTGATGGCAAGCCGTCTCCAAGACTTCAGTGTGGTGCTTGTGAGACTTTGCGAATGAATATACAGAGAAAATGTGAAGAACATCAAACCTTTGTACATTTGTACCATAATTTATTCAAAAAATAAAAGTTCAAAATGTATTGATAACACATCCCTGCAATGCAATATGCAATATCGTTTTTTTTTATAGTGTATATAGTGTATCCTTTACCTTCTTGTCAAGTTGTAGCATTGTATTGTTCATTTGTTAATTTCTAATATTTGCTTTTAGTGTTCTTTTTCAACACATAATATATATTATTATAATGCATTTATATTATGCTTTTTGTTTACTGATAACATAATACATGAAAAAACATGGTGTTCTTTTGGTGTTTGTTGTTTAGCTTGTACTTATATTGTTAATATCCATTTTCCATTAATCCTTTTTGCCATATTATTAAAATATTCAAGATATTTAATGCGTTTAATCTGACAAAAAACACCATTTAGTTCTTTTAGCCCCACGTAAAATTTGTTCATCAATTCGACAACATACATAGCAAAATAGGAAATACTGTAACAACAGCATAATATTTTGATATTAAATCATAATTTATAATCAATATCCAACTACATTACATACCCTTTTAACATGACATCAGAAAAATATGGAATACTATTTTACCATTAACTAAGTATTAAAATAAAAAGCTTTCTTTTTCTTGTTACTTTTCCAGACTTTACACATCTTCATAAAATGACATTGTATTTTTATAATAAGTATTGTCACCTAACAGATTACAAGAATAAAGCCCTGGGTTTCTAACATATCCATCCTAAAAGAAATGGTTTTCAATCATTGTGTAATGTAGATAAATGCCAATATGTCTAAATTGGGCCAAATGTACAAGTCAAAACAGAAGTAACTGCTCAAATGTAAACTTAATTTTAAATGGTATTCTATGACCATATGATGTCCTGTGTAGTCATGGCCTAAAACTCCAATATAACAAAGAAATGTTCTCAATATGTTACCTACAATAACAACTTTGCTCCTAACAGTCTGCTAAAAAAAGAAAAAGGTGCCTGCTAGCATGACCTTTAATCCAGATATAGGCCTACATAACCTTAAATGTCATGTAACTTGTAAAACTTTTTCGTTGTTTGGTTTGTTAAGATTTAGGTTCTTCATATAAACTGCAAAACCAACATAGCTGTGTTAGCTAGACGGTGAGGTCGCTACATAGCCCTGACATTCCTAATTGTTCAACCCTTTCCACCCTAACGTTTTATAATGATATTGCTGTAGGTCTAAACTGTTCTCCTTGACTGGTAACGTAACATATTGTGTGGCGAGTTAGCTAGTTAATGTTCACCGAAACATTTCACAATGATATTGCTGTTGTCATAACAAAAACAACTAGCTATTTTGCTAGACTGCTAACATTAGCGAATGTCCACCAAAACATTTTATTATAGTGTTATTGTTGTTGTTGTCCTAATAAAGAGGCCTACCTTGTTTTGCTAGACTGCTAAGGCCTGCGACAAATACAAAATGTTTACACATTCCTTTATTCTTCTTGAGAAAGCAAACAGTTTCTTATTTAACAGTCAATTGCCAATATATAGAAATTGACACTGATCTGTTGATGCATGTTAAAATGCTGAAATGTTTTCCTTTAATGTAATTTGACTTCCCAATGTAAAAGCTGCAGCTTAGGGTGTGTCTTTTAATGTAGAATCATGTTTGCCAAGAGGAATCCCAGAGAGAAAGGGACTGAGACAAAGAAAAAGCCTGTAGAAATAAATCCCTCCAGCACTCCAAAAAACAAAAAGATAAAAACGAGTCTTTAAAAGAGTGTGTGGAAAAGTTGCCTGGCATTGAAACAGACACGCCCCATCACACAGTGTTTGAGACATTAACTTCTCTGCTCTGTTTTTTTCCCCTTTGCCATCATTCTTTCTCTCCCTCCCCCTTTGTATCTCTCCATCTGCTCTGCCACAGCACCTGGCCTCTTCACTTTCTCTCACTCCGTTTCCCCTCTTTTACGTCTTTTTCTCTTTTCAAGTCCTTCCTCTTTCTTTTCAGATTTCCCAATTTTACCCGCCTTCTCTTTCTCTATTTTCTTTTAGCAAATGAACCATTTTTCTTTTCCTCTTCGGTGTTGTTTTTCCATCTGTATCTTTACTGTTACTGTCTCCTTCCTGTCTTGGCTGATTTTGCAATTCACAGCTTCAGACTTTATCACCAAATCTGCTTCTTTATGTGCATCCTGTGCTGTTTGGTTCTTTTCAAGACAAATTGCTCTTTTAAAACCAGCTTTTCTATCCACTCTATTCATCTCCATTCTGTGGCATTGTTTTCCAATCTTGACCTAGCATGAGTAGGCCATGTGTGGGCACAGAGTGTTAGGAGTTTCCTAAAAATTCCCGGAACAGTGGCCATATGGCGGAGCATTGAGCGAAAAGCTCTAAACATTCAGACAGACACAACACACAGTCTAACAGACGCCCAGTGTGATGGAATAAAATGTGTCCTCTGTGGCCAGTGGGCATGTCCACCACTCATTAGTTTCCCATGGAGAATTGATATTATTCTGTGAACTGCTTAGCTTACTACAGAGCATAACCCTGACCTCATGAATAGGTGGATGACATGTGTGCGAGGGAATGACTGTTCAGGGCGCAGGACGATAAAAGAGGTTAGTGAAGCATTTCAAATTTAATGTCAGTCTCATTAAAGAACAACTTAGTTTCACCTTGAATGAGAAAGCATATATCATTCTGTGTCACAGATGTAAAAATGCTCAATCCAAGCTGAAATTTGGACCTAAATATTCGTTGAAGAGGTATTTTTTGGTGTCACATCTTGAGGCAGCAATGTTAGACACCAAAAATAAAGACTTTTTTACCCAATAAGGTAAATTAAAGGTCAATTGAGCTATTGAGTCATTGTTAACTCAAAGTTTAGTTTGAGCAAATGCTCCTTGTAGTACAGCAATAAAAAAACACTGATGCAGACCAAAGTCCAGAGGGAATACAAAAATCATTTGTTATAATGTCAATGTCAATGTCAAATTTATTTATATAGCACCTTACAGCAGACAAGACTGCACCAAAGTGCTGTACAAAACAACAACACAAAAACAACAACACAAATGACAAAACAGAACACACATCATTTAAATGCCAGAGAGTAAAAGTGAGTTTTAAGAAGCGATTTAAAACCCTTTTGTTAATAACTTAACAAAAGGCCCTGCAAGTGCAATATCAAAGGGAAAGAAATCCAAGGACATTGCTAAAAAAAAGGTTCAGGACAGTTCAACCTCTGAAAAGACAATAATGATAAAATTAATTAAAATAATTAGATATGTGTTTAAATTGTGGAGTTTTACATAAGTTTTATGTCTAGCCCCTGAGGGATCCTGCATATGCTCAGTAGTCTTTTGTTTTATTTGAGGTTTTTTCCAACATTTGTTTTGAAGCAAATGGTATTCAGCTTGGATAGGTTGTGTATCTGTGGTGACTTATTTTTTTTATGATTTCCTTTATGTTAATTTTAAATATTTTTTTCATTCCCTGATGTAGAAATCCTTTTAAAGTGTGATTTTTCAATGTTCAGTCTTGCGTAGAGCTGAGCGATATGGCTGAAAAACCTGTCACAATGCAAGCATTTTGTATCAGTCAATATCAAAAATTATTGATTAGTTTTTAGTTTTCCATATCTGAAATATTACCAAACTGGTGAAATAACCCTTCCTGTTTTATCCGCAGTTTTCACTCTGCAATGTTGTTTTTCATTTTTAAGTAGTTATGAGGCACTGTGGAAAAATCTTAAACTGCTCCTGTGCAAGTTACTCAACACACTGTTGCTAGGTAACCAAAGAGTGAGTGAGTAAGTTATTCTACAGGTTGTTGCTAGGTAACAAAAGAGCGAGTGAGTTAGTTGCCACCAACCTGAGTGGTTGAGTGGCTAAAGCCTTTCCTCTTCCTACATCTCCCAGACTGCTGTGCGGTTCTGGATTGCAATTCAATGAAATTATTGATCATGTGTCTACTGCGATACATATTATTGATTAATGTTGCTGGCAATTTTGGACTCATCTGGGCTTGGATCAAACCCAGAACCTTCTTGCTACAAGGTTAAAGTCCAAGATGCATACATCCAATTACCGCTGGGGATAAACACCTACACTGAAGAGCAGGTATAGACCCGGTTTTATCTTTGCTATGGATTTGGATTTTGCATTTTCACCATGACTTTGATTTAATTTTTCTGCTATCTGTGACATAGCAGGTATCATTCATTTTCATAGTGGTACATTAAGCTCTATTATGCATGTCTTGATGATGTGCATGCAGTAGAGGTTGTTGTTAATGTCACTGAAATATGAATCATGATGTTGGGGGTCATGTAAAGCTCAAGAGTGTTCTCACATTGGCTCTTTTTCTAATAAGATCATTTTTTATGCTTCTGATTCAGTCCTATTCAGTGCGTTCCTCATCATTACGCACATACCGACTAAATTAAAAAGATTACTCACTTTTGACAATTTCAGTGTTCCTTTTTACGGCTGGCCCATCTCAGCCACAGTTCGTGCAAATTAAAAATGCCAGCATGGAGCAGAAATCTTGTTTGTCTTCGTGTTTTGTGGTGTTTTGGTGTCTGCTGTGGTAGCTGAGAATTGGCTCAGCCTTGTGATAAAAGAGTCATCAGAGTACATTACACAGAAATCAGTGAAAGGGAAGAGTAAACAGTCCTCAACGGTTCAAAAGCATTTTAAGCCTGCCATGTTTTGGCTAAGACAAGTCTGGAACTGGCCTTTACTGCTGTTATTACCATTGGAAATATGAGATTTTGTAGGTTTCATCTTCTTTTAAGCTTACTGTGTCCTGCAAAAGTGTTCACAACTCTTGGACATTTTGGGATTGTGTTAAATTCCTCAGTCTCCAAATTAATCATGTCAGATTTTTTAATAAATTAATTTTTTTGTATCATCCTTATTGGCTGCAGTGAGTCAATCAACTCCCTGATTATGTATGCATGGTCTAATATTTGCATATGTAAAATTTGTTTGTACGAGTGTCGATTTTAGGCTAATATTAGCTTGAAGAACAAAGCGGCGAGTTTTAACTGGGGCATCTGAACATAAAAACAAACACTCGGCAAGGACAACAACTCTGCGTTCAAAAACAAGCAAACTCATCGACTCCATCCTCTGTGCTCAGCCATCAAAGCACAGACAGGCACAAAGAAGCTGAAAACTGAGTCATTCACCATCAGTCTTTATCTAAAACACTTTAATGATTATTAATGTCTGCTCTTCTTGTCTTTGAATGTATTAGAATGTATTAATAAAACTCATTAACAAACTGTTAAATTAGTAATAAATAGCTGTGACTGCATACCTTCTAATGTTAAATGACATTGAACATCTTTTCATTGATCAGTAGCTCCAGGATTTTATGACTTTTCTTCTTTACTAAAAAAAAAAGCTTAGTAATATTGTGTATGTGCATTTACACAACTGGTTTCTGAGAAGAAAAGAAAAACTGCTTTTAAATGGTGACATTTTCACATTTCTAAAATACGTATATTGCAGTAATAACCCTTATTTTTTTACAGACAAACACCAATGATCCAGCTTCCCTTTTCAGTGGACATCACCTTCATTTATGGTCACTGATTGGAAATGCATATTAGGGATAAAATGTTCATAATTTGCAAATATTATGTATTTACAGTTTATACTTTGTTATTACGTGGTAGTTACAGTTTGTAAATAAATATTTGGTGACCAAAATATAATCATTTTCAACCTGATTGGCCCTGATCAATAACAAAAAAATTATTAATGATAGCAGCATACCCAGTTGGTAACACAACACTCTTCAGTGCAGAAGTTGTTACAACAGGAAGTTATTTTCAGTATCAGTGAGGTGTTTAAAAACAAAGTCAGATGATGAACACAAAGTGTAGGAAGTTCTTTTTTATACAAAAACATGTTGGTTATTCAGTCAGGCTGCTGTAACAGAGAGAAAGATTTTGGGGAGTGCTGTTCGGACTTGTACCAACATAGAAGTTCCTCTTTCTGTCATAGAATACCCAGGTTTTAAAATTGCATTAAGGTGATGATCTACACTAGAGAAGCCAAACTATAGCTGATATTTAAAGTTAAGAATTAGTAAAACCCTGTTTTACAGCGACTCTGAAGAAGCCTGAACTCTCTACAGACTTCAGTTCCCTTTTTCAGTGGTGGTTGTTGTGGAAACAATGTTTTGTGTGACAGATGCGTTCATGCCAACCAGGGGTGCAGCGAGCCACGAGGGACACTCATGGACTGAGACGGTGCTGGGGATAGATAGCTGAACAATAAGACAATCACAATGGCCCCTGTGGGTGAGGACATTCAGATTCATAAAAAGGGATCATAAATGCCAGCATGCTGGCAGGAATGTCTCAATCTGTGATATTTTTCCACCTGAGTAAAGATGTAAAGGCTTAATTAAGTGTTAAATTATTAATCATATCATTCCTGATGCACAATAAGAGGAAGTTTCAGCCATACAATGTGACTCAGTCTTTGTTTTATCATTTTGCAGTGTTTGCTGTTAGTGAGACATGCTAATTAGACATTAATAATTATATATCTATAAATATTGTTACGTTACACAGCCAAGCAGTATTTTCTATTCAGTCATTCAGTGATTTTATTTGGTAGTTAGATTGTTTTTACACAAGAGGGCAGTGTAATCCCAGGAGCAATAAGTGTGGTTCAGATAGAAAGAGGTTTGAGAACCTTTGAGATGCTTCTAGTATGAATGTTTATTTCATTTTTTTAGGGTGCATTCGCACCAGCGCTGTTTGGCTTTAGTTATTTAGTCGTTTGTCTAGCAAGCCGGCTTCGTTTGGGGAGATGTGAATGCATAATTGAACTTTGGTCCACAAAAAGTCTTGGTTTGGTTGAAATGGTGTGCAACATATTACTGATGCATATGTGAACGCCAGGCAGACCAGAAAACATTTCAAAAGCAGGAGGAGGACTATAGCACAGGGAATTCTGGATAAATACAACCTAAAAAAAACACAGTAGGCTAATGCTAGGGGGAGAAATGGCTCATGGTCTTTTACCAAAGACAAGAGAGAAATCCTACAGCCACTAAAATCTGACACCATTTTTGTTTCCATTTTGTGAAGAAAGAAGTTACGCTCAAGTCGTCTTCTAAGGTTTTTATGTCATTTCCTTCAGTAGTTCTTGGTGCCACAACAGGTGAGGGAGTGAGCAGGTTTTTCAATTATCTTGGATCATTTGAAAAAATGCATTGTGAAAGCGAAATGTAACAAATGTTGCAATTTTGGTCCCCAATCGAACAAAGTCTACCATATTATCAGGTGGAAAACAAAGACGATTATGTGCTTAAACATTTGTTACATTAGGATGGATATTAATGTGCCCTCGGTGCCTAGTTAAGAGAAACTAACTCAACAACTCTTGCAATTGTAGTAGAGCACAAATTTTAAGAAACCTATGTAAGAAAAAAAAGAATCACTAGCTTAACTAATTTTTAAATACACAAAGTATGTTTCTGCCACTTTACAAAGAGCAATTGTTAGATTCATTACCAAACTTTTTGGGAGCAGAACAAAACAAAAACACCAGCACAGAGTTTCAAATGTTTCTTGTTTCTGCCTATTAGCTGAGTTGCTGAAGAGTCGCTTCTGCAAACAACGTGCATTTGGGCCACTTTAAATTCAAAAATCCACCATTATTTCTGACACTCTGTCACGCACCTGTTTGAGTTGAGAACGCTGATGTTCTGAATGAATTCTGTTCTGTTTGCAGTTGTAAGAAAATGGCCTAACAAGGGCCAATATGAGGTAAACAGGTTCTCATTATTTGGTACTGCTTGACATTTGTCCAATATTTTGACCATTAAAATGTACTGACAGCCTGCTGCTTTTTGAACATTTCATCCCAACATTTTTGAAAATGTGCGTGTGGATACTGCTGCAGATGTTGCACCAGGTGTGTAAGCTCTTGTGTGCCTTGATAGGCCAGTGTGTGGTCTCTCTGGCACTCGAGATGCCTGGGACTACCGGTTTGGGTCCGGAAGATAACACACAGGAGAACAACCTCCTCAAAGGAGCTCTGTCAAGCTGTCTGCTCCACAGAAACCCTCTCTCTGCCTCTCTTTCTTGCCTACACACAACCCTAAAACTCAGTGTGTTTTACTTTGACTCTTGTTTTACCCACAGAAAATTTTTCAGGTTTTGAAAAACTAAACAAAGAAACACACACACACACACATCACAGCACGTGAATCCCCTCTGGATTGGCTGTCAGCCTTCATGGTGGCCAGACAATAAACCTGGCTCACTGATAACAAACAACCCTGTCTCCTGTAAAAACCAAATATTTGCCTAACTCTAAATTATTTATTTTACATTTTCTGATTTCAAGAAGAATATATTTTTTAACTTTCTTCAAATAAGTTAGTTTACATAGTGTATATTTATTTTGGTTTATGGAGAACTTGCTGTTTAAATTTGGGTTAAACATTTTTGTAAGTGTCCTTACAAAAACTTCTCACAATAGTTTGCTGGGATTTTGGCCAATTCCTCCAGGAAGATTGGTGTAAAGGAGTCAGTTTTGTAGGTGAACTTTTTTTGAAAACATCTTTTGAGCTCTTCTAAAACCTTTTCTAAAGGATTAAGATCAGATTCTTTGTGATGGCTGCTCCAAAATATTGACTTGTCTTCAAGTTACTTTGTGACAAATTTGGCAGTATTCTTTGGGTCACTGTCGATTTGAAAGACCCATTTCTGTCCGAGCTTCAACTTCCTAGTGTGTCAAGAGGTTCCAATTTCCAAACCCTTTAACGTTAGATCCAATATGCCGCACGTCTAGCCTGGTACAAAACCAGCCCCTTTTTCTACGCTTCACTTCATACAGAGAGACTGGACTCTTGACTATTTAGAAACCCTGAAGGTGTGGACTATGTTGAAGTTTTAAAACTTACTTGCTAATGTTTGCACCAATTCAGTGCTATGAAGCGTATTGGAAATTACTCATCCCTCAATGAGAAGAGTAAATCGTGTTAATTCAATATCTGGAAGTGTGGCCAACACAGACTGAACAGCTTTGTTCACTTCCTCTGCTACCATTGCTAAAACTACAGACAGACTACAATCCTAAACCAGTGCAAAAGCCGACATCAATTGGAGAAATTTACTTCAAGGGGAGAAAGTCCAGCTGGAGCACTGAAGGAAGATGAGAATCAAACAGAATCGCATAGAAAGGCCAAATTAGTACATTCAGTTCAATTTCTTTTTATAGCACTATTTCACAACAAATATTGTACGTTAGAAAAAAAAAATCTCAATTTAATTACACATTCACCCAGCAGATTGCAATGAATCACTGATGTGCAGCATTAACTCCTAATGGATGAGAAAGTAGCGACAATAGAGAAGCACTTGCATTTTGTTGCTGACTTTACAGCAATCCTTCATATCAAGTATGCATGTGGAGACAGTGGAGAGGAAAAACTGTCCAACATGAAGAAACCTCCAGCAGAACCAAAACCTGGATCCTTTTGACACAACTGAGTGGAGGTTTGAGAAGACAGGGAGACACACAAAAACACCCAACTGATTAACTCTTGGCTGATTTCTTTCAATTTTCCAAAAAATCTCTCTCCATCTTTCCAAACTCTACTGCAAGTAAGATACTGACTGAATAGGACTTTGCGGAGCCCCACTGTAAAGTACTCAAAGCATCCCTTTAACAAATAACACTCAACACATGACAGATAAATACTAATATTTTCCTAAAGAGACACAAAGTGCTGACATAACAACTGCTAATTAAAGCCTGTTTGGTGCGATTCAGTTCTTGTGTGGATAATGAGGCTTTTCACTGAATCTGGCACATCAACGTCTCACCTGACAGACTCACACAAGCAGATGGCACACACTCTCTGGCACAATGCAGCCCTTTAGGAATCAATTACCACTCAGTGCTCACGTCTTTATCATCTTACTGTGAATATGAATGCCTTCCCCACGCTGACCGGAGACACAGACACAAAGGATATAAACCTGCTTTGAAAAGGAAGATGTGCAAGCTCATTTTGAAAATGCCACATCTCACAAAGCTGTCTCCAAACAACACAATAGTCATTATTGCAATAATGCACAAAGAATCACGCTTATGTTTGTTTTTTTTCCTTCCCGTTTAGAGTTTCCTATGGATATTGCAGAACATCTGGATGCAGAAACTCTCTGAAAAAAGAAAAATCTCTGAAAAGGAGCAGGAAATTCAGCTCTTCTTGTGCAGATGCACCAAATCTAATCAAGCTCTGTTCTTTTTTAATTTGCTATAGAAACAGATGTGTGGCTGCCTCATTAGCATCCGTGAATTTCACGCAAAATGTAAACATTTCTTTTAGCCAGTGATGGAAAATTAAAGAGCATTTGATTTTGCTCATGATGTGGCGGAACAAAGTATCACATCCCGGCAGTTTCTTAACAAAATAAGTCAACAGACCTACTCAATCTATTTTTCTTTGAATTTATCAGAACAATGTGCAGGTTTTTCTACATTTCTGTTTTCATTTAAACTAGAAAGATGTAGTGTTGATTTCCCAGCCTTCTTTAATGGAATAAACTGAGTTTTAAATATGTTATTGAAATGTAAGTATCTTGTTTAATCTGCAGGACTGGGATGCATGAAGCATTGTACAAAACCTAAGATTTGCTGCTGATCTTTTTCCTAAATTAATAGGCAGTTATAAGTGTTTGTAGAAGTGTCTCAAGTATTTCACCATTTTCAAATGCTTAAGAAACATTAAAGCAATAACATTGTACAACGCTATCTTTCAGAGTTGTCTAAATTGTAAGCCAACACCATAGGCAGAAATCTGGTATTAGTTGCTTTTCTTTCCAGGTGATTAAGTGTTCTTTGTCATCAAGAATATGTGCACTTGGAGGTTCAGCACCATTTTTGAAAATCTAAATTGGATAATAATGGCCACACTGAGCTAAAACTCCAGAGCCACTTTTCAGGAGTTCAGATCCCCTGAAACATTTGTAGAGCTTGAAGTCTGCTTTGTAAGAAACAAGAAATCAAATAATCAAAATTACAGGAGAATTATTGCAAATGTTTATGATAATACACTCCCCCCCATTCACTTAATGTAAACTTGCTAAAATAATACAGCTAGAAAATTAGGCACATGGTTAAAACCCATAGTGCCGATTTCTTCAGCATATTAACATTTTTAGAGATAACAGATTTCTGCTAGGTATCACCACCAGGGCCCACGTTTTTGCCAAAATTCTGATCATGCTTAAGCGATTGTGACCTGGCATAAGGTCTGTGTCTAAAATCAATTATTCATCTGGAAGGTGGAAGGGAGGCGGCCCATCTGCTGAGGGGAGCAGTCCTGGTTGACTTATTGAGCTGCGGGACGTTCTGCTGCCTCATAATCATCCAGCTATGCTCCGCTCTGGAACTTGGGCCAGTCGATAAAAAGTAAAGTCCCAGCAAAGACTCTGCTGTTCGCTACAAAGATTTTCTAATGCTTCACTTTCCTTTTACTCACTTTAATTTAAAAATGTTTACCAAAACCCTAAAACTTGAAAAGAAATTTCTCCTCTTGGGATAGGGCTTGAGGATGAATTTGTCAAAATAAGATTTCCAAACTACTCAAAAAATACATTATTCTCATCAGGGAGACCATCATACTGACTACTAGGGTGTTGGGACTGATTTACAACATCCTCCTGTTTTGTGTGGCATATTGGGTCTGAGTTGTGCTGTAAAAGATAATAGAAAATAATAAAGTAAGACCGATTTACATACTTGATAAAGTCAGAAATCCAAGAAGAGAAATTACCTGCAATCTCAGCTAAAAGCTTAAATGTTTAAAATTTGATGACTGGTGTCATACACAGAAACAAATTCCCTGCACTGTAAAACAGCTTATTCTGAGGTCGTCTGGTTAATTCAGGAGCTACACTACCTCCTAGAGTTGAAAATAAGTACTGCATTTCCCCCAAACTAAAAGCTTTTTTTAACTCCTACCTGTTTCATAAAGGTACAAAAACAAAATATATTTTTTTAAAACACCAGTTCATAGCTTAATGATTATGTTTATATGTCTACATTACAACCATATACACGTGTTTTAAAAGCTTTAACAGCTTAAAGTTGTATTACAGTAAATTGTCAATTGAATCCTGAACGTAATGTTGGAATTCTCATGATTTTGGCATAACGCGCACATTTTCATCCATTTGTAGACATTTTCTAAAGATGATTAAAAGCACAAATGAATCACAGCAGGGATGGAAATTAGTACCCGCCACAGGCCAAATGCGGGTAAAAGTATGAAGTGGCGTGTAAATTGGAGCAACGCACGCGCCACTGTGGCTGGTTGACAACTTGAACAAAACAAAAGCTGCATTCAGTTTGAACTTCTGTCCAGGGGAGGACTGACCGTCTGGAGTCCAGACTGATGCATTTACTGTCCATATCTGGCGGCCCTACGCTGTCATAATTTAACAATATATATATATATATATATATATATATATATATATATATATAATCTAATTTTTATCGACCTCGACAGCCCATTGGTTGATTTTATTGACGGACATTGGGCTTATCCAATGAAATCCCTCAGTCCTCCTTGGCCCGCCCCTCCCCCCTAAGTTTTTAAATAGCGCCATTTCAGCTAACCGGAGTCTGAGAAAATGAGCGGATATGAGACGGGGCGAGTCAGAAAAACTACGACAAAAACCAAAAAACGCATAAGCCCATTCAGAAAAATGTGTCAAACTAACCGATATGTTAATTACCACACTAACTTTGACCGTTGGAGGAGATTCAGTAGCGGAAAAGGAGAGGGAATTAGCGGTTCGGGGACTTTTTATCGTAGGAGGAGGATAATGAGAAAGCCGTGACTAGGGAGAGATTGAGGAGTTCAGGTTAGCTGCTGCTGCCTGGTAAGAAGGAGTGAAAATGTTCATAAAGGAAAAGTTTCAGGAAGGCAGGTGTGTGTGAGGGGGAAGCTAACACTAAGCTCCAGGTAGCCAGAAAAACTCTGGAGTAACACAAGAATGATGATGGCCTGTGGAATTAATAATGAACATGTTCTGAGATATTTTAGTAATAATTGTAATAACTAAGAGAAAACAAGTAAAACAGTTATAAAACTGCTATTGATACAATTTAAAAATGTTTTTTAAATGACTAGACACACCTTTAATAAATACTATAAGGGAGAGTTGTCAAAATTTGAAAATGTTCAACATACCATTGCAAGAATGTTAGGGTTGTGTAGTTAAAGTTTTCCGTTAGTAATTACTTCAAACTAACTTATTGGACTACAATCCTGTCAAGGTGTCCATGCTTTATGTTAAATTATTCTGTATATGTACATCTGTACAGTAAACTTATTGTCAGCAAATTGATTTTCATAGAGTTAAGAATAAATCATACATTTTCTATAGTTTGCTTGTACTTGTGGGGTTTGTAATCGAAAGAAACAAAACAGTGGCTGGTGAAATGTCTGAGTGGCCAGTAAACATTTTTCTCCACCAGCCATTGTGGCTGGTGGAGAACATTTTTAATTTCGACCCCTGAATAAAGGTAGCCGTTCTCACAAAGTGTAAATATTGAGTTGCAGTGCCATCTAGTGGTAGCAAGACCAACATGCAACATGAATCAGATTAACGACATAAAACAGATTTGTTAAATCATTACAGTTACACATTTTTGTGTTTTATCTTTAAAGCCATTCCTTGTTTATTTATATACACGCAGTTTTGCTTGGAATTGGAAGCACCTTACTCAATTCGATATAAAATCGATATAAAGTTGGCTGGAGGTCAAAAGTGTAGGTAAAAATTGCAATTTATACCAAAATTAGAAAACCAGTATTTTTCAAAATCACTAAGCAAAAATAAATATTTTCATATTTTTCAGAAACAGAGAAACCAATACTATCTGACAACTCTCCAATCTCAAAATGTGAAAAAAGTTAAGCAATTCATTTCAAATTTGGCTTGGTGGTTAAAGTCAAGACATTTTTTAAAGATGTGTACAACCCCATAAAACGAAGGTACACCTACATGGTCAACTGGTAAAAAAGCATGAAGAGGAACTGCTTTCAAATGTAACAAGTGTGAAGCACGGTGGTGGTTGCATCATGAAAGAATGAGCGACAGTCATTTTCTCCTGTGACAAGGTTTTACTGAATCATGATCCAATAATACTGAACAGAAGGTTTGTAGCATTTGAGATGTCGCGAGTTGTTTTTCCAGTTTTGTACGTCTGCTACTACTTTTCAGTTAGAAACACCAAAGATCTGTAGCAACTGTACTATATGTAGTTTCAAAAAATATATGTACTTTATATGATTCGACTTTATATCTACAGCCATAACCATTTGCTACGACATTTCTTAGATAACACAAAGTTTGAAAATTTGCTGAGTATAAATTATCTACACCTGCTAGAGTAAAACAATATAAAACATTTGTCTGTTTTATCATCTGGATAATTACTATACATCACTGGAGTGAGTTACTAAAGTAAAAAAAAAAAAAAAAAGAGTCCGTGTCAATACTTTGCAGGGTGTAGCGATACATGTATCTGAAATACACTAGCATATGGAAGGATCATTCAGTTACAGGTGACCTCCGCTTTCAGGTAGAAACAGGTGCAGCCATTTGTTTTTATTGCTTTAAACGCAAAAACAGAAAGTCAGGAAATTTGGCTAGCATCTATAGCAAGTCATGCCGAAACCAATGGAAGAATGGCTAAACACAAAACTGCTTTGTTTTGGTATAAAGCAGACATCCTGTTTTGTGTACTGCAGCAGTGAGAAGCAAGTGTTGGAAATATGGCAAGTCGTATGGTCATAATTGTGCATTTACTTTGTGGGCCATTAAACCTCTTTTATGTCAAGAAATTTAATTTATAATAGGCAAGGAGGACCAAAAAAGTGGTAAGGGAGGTTCATTTCTGATTAAAAGACAAAATGGCTTGCCATATATTAATGACCCAGCCACTTATTTGCTTTTGCACAAATAAGTCTTCAGAAAGATTTGTTGGATATTTGTAAAAACAGAGATACTCATCAGGGTTCCTACACATCATATAAAAAAAAACGTCTGTACTTTTCCAGGCTTTAATTTCTTAAAGGAATTTTTAGCAGAAAACATGTACTTTTTGGTGTTTAATATAATATTTATTGTTGAACTCAATAAGCAACTTAAACTAAAGTTGGCCATTAACTCAGCAGTGAGGTGAAGGGCTAAATCACTATTTTTTGTTGGATTAATCTTATTCACCACTCAGAAAGATTAGACCTTAAAAAGCAGAATAGGATTCTTTTATAGTAAACAGATATTCTCTAAAGTGTCATTATGTTTATTGTTTTTGTAAATATTCATAAAGTAACAGCTTTAGTGCAATCTTTGGCATCTAAATGTTATGAGAGCTATTTAATGAGCCACAAGGCCATTTTAAAACCCTTATCAGCAAAAAAAAAGCAACAAAATTACCCCAGTTTGACCTTTTAAGTTATTGTGTATTTATTAGTGGGTTCTCAGGAAGCAAAATGGCCAATGAGTTTGAAAAAACACTCAAGTTGTGATGCATAAAATCTAAACCCTTGGATAATAAAAAGGAATTTATTATTGGAAAAATGGTTTAATCCATACTTATCTAGACAAAAAAAAATGACAATAGCAAATTTTACACTTTCCGAGACGAAGTACGAACCCTGTTACTTTATTAGATTTTAACTTAAGGCATGACCTTTTAGCATTTAATTCAAACTGAATTTTTAAAGAAAGTGTATCTTTGTATTTTAGAAATTTACCAGTACACAAATGATGCCTTGTTGCTAATCTATAGTTATTTTTTCTCTCTTTGTTTGCAAGATAGTTGTTTACCATTTCTAAGAAGCGAAAATATAATTTTTTTTGCAGTCCAACCAAAAACCAAAGAGCTCTGATTTATGTACCGCTACACCCCAAAACCTTGTGTCTCCAACGGTCTAACTTTCGCTGTTTACAAAATCAGCCTTAAGAAATTTCACACTTTGTTTCTCCTTAGCAGACTACTTCAGCTTTTGTGGATTAAACGGCATCAGACAGAAACATATTTGAAATGCGGCATTTCCAGCATTCTTAGATGACACGTGTCGAATACATTCAATTTACATAAGGCATGAGAGAAGCTACAACATGTTAAGACAGAGGTCAAGTCCACGCAGTCCCGTCGTCACAGCTTGTCAACAGCTTTCGCTTTTGGCATTTCGATGCCCGATTTAGAAGCTAAAATAAGCGTGCCTGATGTATGAAAAATGTGGATTCAAAAGAAGGGGAAGAAACTTTAATTCAAAACAATAAAATAAAACTTAATATTAGTGGTTATGATGAAGCTTACTAAACTGGATTCAAAAAAATTATGCAGGGCTATTTTCTATGCCACTGAAACAACCTGGAATGGGCATTTTAAAACAAAAATGTAACAGTAAAACATATTTATAAAACCAACTTTCTCTGAAAAGTCCAGTGTTGCAAAGAAAATCCAGTGAAGCTTTAGTATCCAGTGCTAGAGAAACTCAAAAGTGGACTTTCGAGGTTCAGCTTGACGTCCTGGAGCAGCTCAGAGGTCCAGCGGTACCAAATGCCACGGCTACAATGAAAACCTTAAGTATCTAACACTTTGTGTCTCTTTTGTTTTCAGGTTATAACTCCACCTTCACAAACACAACTTGAAGATACTGACGTCGTTAGAGGAGATCTGATCAGCTTGGATGGATTCAGTTAAGCGGCAGGCAGATCAACCCCCTCCTAAAAAAACTAAATAATCACATGCGGTTGAGATGATAATGCTGCATGTTTGTAAAAAATAGAATTCATCCTATGGTGAAAGTGATTGTAGTTCATGTGAAACGTGTTGCTTTGAAGCTGCCACAGTTTGTGGGGAAACGGTCTGGAAGAGGAGACTTCATCAGAGTTCGGTGGTCAGGAGGCCTCTGGGTTTGGCTCCGTCCTCCATGACGGGCGGCTGAATGTCGGCGCTGTAGGGAAACGCGGCCGGTTATATAACTACCTCACATATGTAGGTGCAACTTCATCAATAAACAAGACAACTTGCTTCACTGCATTTGGGTGTCAGAATAAAATGGATCATAATGACTTTTCAAATTTCTTTTAAATTCTGCCTGGAGATTTAGATTTTATCTCATGGTCAAGATTGTTCCATAAACTTACACCTTTATTTTAAAAATGTATTTTCCTTCTCAACACTAACATTTAAACAGAATGGATACTTTTAGAGAAATAAAAGGATTTTATTTTAAATGTTACATTATGAGAGTTTAAAGGCACCTAAATATATTTAGTAAACTTTTTATATTTCCTGTTTTCTGCAGTTTCAGCGCTCAGAATTGCAGCTCACAACCACATAGCTTTGAAATTACATTTCAGTTTTTGTACTCAGGATTTAAAAAGTAAATAAATGTACCTTGAAGAGAGAGCGTTATGTGGGTGAGCAAGGTGAGCAGGAGCCGATGGGAGAACTGCTCCCCCATCAGCAGGGGGGAGGAGAGGAACCACCTTAGGCGAAGTCTCCATGTCAATCAGCCCGTTTGTAAAGAGGCCAGCAGGCTGCTTTAGAAAAGAAGCATGGAGGTCAGTTCTTAAAACAAAGCTTACGAAATTGGTTTCATGATTTTCAATCCCAGATTAACTTCATTTGACTCACAGCTGATGCAGGAATGATCCAGCGAGGTGTGATGAGAGGTTTGGGATGCTGCAGAGGTGGCAACTGGAACACAACAAAAAGACTCATATTATGTCTCTAATACAGAAATAAATAGACAATTTGTCATCTAGTAACAAGCCTTTGGCCTGACACTTGTATTGGGCTCTAGTATTTAAGCAGACATGGCCAGGTAGAAGATATAACTATAATTCATTTTGTGCAGGTGACCTCATAAAGAAATAAAAATGTCCGTTTCATGTACCATGAACGAAAGAGAAAAAAAAGCATCGAAACTCACTAGAGGAGTCGGATCAGTGAAGTCGATCAGGTTCTCAGAGAGAACACCAACGTTCTGAATATCAAATTCCTCTGCTTTAACCTGAATGGAAATAAAAAGTTGTCACCACAATAAAAAATCCAACAGAACTAAGACTGGCTTCAGATTGGCTCTATGATCCAATCAGCACCAGAACCTGGACTAAACCAGCAGTGATGGACACGGTGAACCTATTCCAAACTATTGAAAATTATTTCAAATGAAACTCAGTTTCTGACTTTACTATTTTGTTTTATATTTTTATTTTATTATTTTTGGAATCTGCATATTTCTAGACTCTCCCAGCAGATTCACAGTTCCCATTTTAAATGAGGCCGAGTTACCTTTGGTGCCAAGCCTTCACTGACGGCAGGAATCTGGGGAACAGAAGAGTTCAAGTCCTCTGCCAACCTCTCTGCACTAAAGTGGAACAAAAGCGTACAAAAGCACTAAGGATTTCACACAACGGTTAAGAAAGAAAATAAATAATCATAATTGCAATCAGATGAACATCTTAATAATACAGTGGTAAATTAAAACACTTCCACTGCAGTTTAAATTGCACCCATGAACCTGGAGTCGTTAACAGTTTGTGAATCTTTTGATCAAAAGTGCATCCGTGTCTAATTTTTGGTGTGGCTATGCCAGCAATTTCCAGGTAGAAACCAGGTCATGTGACTCACCTATGGCACACATACAGGCACTACACAAACAAACCAGCAGATGTCAGCGCAGACTACAAAGAAGATTATGGATCTCTGAGTTAAGGCTGTGATGTTTGGCTTTCCTTGCCAAACATTAAAAACTTTTCTTTTTCTTTTTGTTTCAACCAGAAATAATTTTTCCTACACTTCAACTATCTTCAGTCAATCCCAGGCATGCTTTCAATTATATAAAGATGTTTTTAAATAAGTTATTTAGGTTCAGTGAACTGAGTTTCCATGCATTTTTCAGGTCCTTTTCCCAGAGTTCCCAGTATTTACTACAAAGGCAATAAAGAAGTCCCATTGAATACAATGTAAATATAAAAATATTTTTATTAAGTATGAAACACAAACCCCAGGATGGATAGATAAAAACAGATGATGGAAGGAAAAAATGAATAGAAAACAGATAACAGATGGTCAAAATGGATGCATAGATTGATGTTGGCCTGTCACAATAAATTGTACCATAAGTTATTGCGATCAACGATAATATTGTTGCTTTGTGACGATTTTCAAGTAATATATTGACAATGGTGCAATAATGCTAATTCACCCTCTCAAAGCCTAATAAATTTTAATTTTTTTAATAAAACTACGCACTGGACCTGGGAGACATTTTAAATATCTAAAATAAAACACAACCAAAAACAAATAAAAAGGAAATAAAATCCACACACAACCGAAAAAATAAATAAAATGAAGTATGAAGACTCTGTAAACAAAATTGCTCTTCAAAAAATATTATTCATCAGAATGAAAATAATCAAACTCATTTTAACTTATGTGATTAATTTATTAATTCCTTATTGAGAAAGGCTAAGTTGATTAATTAAAACAAATGATAGCGATAAATACACAGACAACTAATCTGAAAAAAAAAATCACCAATAAATAAAAACTCAAACCTCTTCCTGGTTGTAAACACACACATACCTGGCAGCTGCAGAGGAGACTAGTGAGGCCGGCCTCAGCAGGTCCCAGGAGTCTTGGGGGTCTGGTCGGCTGCTAACAGAAAGAGACGAATTACTGCCCATTGGGCCCGTACGAACCTTCAACCTGGCAAACACACAACACACACCGTTGTAGCAGCAAGCAGCCATGTGTTACACACACCTAGTCTCATTTACAGAAACAAAACAAACCATGTTTCTTAAAGGAAGGGATGAAACTGATTCTTCTGCAGTGAGAAATTCTCAATTTAACATTGTAAAAACATTAAAAAAAAGTTTATGAAACATCTAAGATAGTTTAAACACAAAACCATTTACAGTCAATTATGTCCACTATTTATATATCCTAAAAATGTTTGCAAACATACAGAATGAGCACAACTTTTGTTCATTAACTGGACTGATTTTATGACACACACTTTCCTCCCTATAATGTTAATAATCATGTAGAGTTTGCTTTATATCCAGTTTATTTATTTCAAAACACACAACATTCAGTTATTCCCTTTTGAAAAAGCTCCTTAAAAAGTAACAAAGGAGAAACCTTGTTAATGTCCTTAGTGCAAATGAGAAGTTCTGTTATTAGTTTGAACTGAAAGTGACATAATGCTTTGAGCTTTGCTGGGAATATTCATGAATATTTAGGAGGTTAATCTGTTCTAGAAGCCAGAGTGTTGAGATCGGCTGAGAATGCAGAGAATGACTCAGTTCAAGACTCAGTAGAAGGAAAGATGAAATATTTCGACAGAAATTTTGAGGGTTTAGGTTGTGTACATTTTCAAGTTAATATGCTTTACTGTCAGTTTTATTTAAAGTATGTCATTTCTGGGCAATATTTGTGACATTGAAGTCATATTTAACCAATGTAAAAACAAATTTCTAGGAAAAACATTTATCCTAAAAGAAAACACTAAACCACGAGTGGAAATGCATTTTATTCCACATTTATCTGCACACCTAGAAGGTGTAAAATTAGCACTTTTCTAGATTTCTGCTTACACATCCTAAATAAATAAAGCATAATACTATATCAGTTTTCTACTATATCTTTAAAGAATCCTCATGTTTTCCATGAGATAATCTTTATTATCTAATGTTTTCATTAAACGCATACCTTGCAGAGGTTTCCTGTAAGTTACAGTTCTTGTCACCAGCCATCATAAGTTCCTCCTGATGCCCCTGCACAGAAAACATAGATGTGCACCAGTAAATGCAAATGAAGTAAGATTAAATTTATCATTATCTATTATTTTTCAGATCAAACAGTAGAGTATTGATGCTGCTGGGTTAGTTGAGTTAGTAACGTCTGGTTCTCACCTTCAGAGCAGCAGCTTCAGCTTGAGCTTTCAGGATGTTGCTCTTGAGATCCTCTGGGGTGCGCAGCGGAGTGACAACTGGACTACTTCCTGCACTGTTCAGAACGCATTTCTCTGTGAGCTTCACCACGTCGTCCTGAAATTGGGATCAGGGCATTTACAAAAAAAGACAACACGCAAACAAAATGGCTCAGCGTTAGCAGAAATGGATGCTCACCTGGTTGTTCATGGCCACATTAATGTTGACATTATTTCTTGGGGTAGCAGGAAGTGGGCTGCTCTCCAACTCCAGCTGCTTCAAACGAGCTGCTGCTTCTGAAATGTTAATAACTCACATAAATAAACCCAACTCAATTTTATCAATGCTCTATGAAAATGCTCTATTTTACATGACTGTGTGCGAAATGGGAATATATACTTTATCTATTCCAGGGTATCTGCAGCTTTTAGAAAGTCAAGTTGAAGGCTTTTTCAATGCCACCTTTACTAAAATGTAAAACTGAAAAACTCTAAATATCAAAGTTGGATATAATCATCAGTGCAAAAAAAGCCAGTTAACTAGCAAGAGTACATTAGCAGCACAAAAAGGTAGCATGTTATTAATCAACGGTAGACTCGACCACCTTGAGTCACAGCATGCAATGACGTCTGACAGAAAAGTCCCACAAGAAAAAAGGTTAAGTAGTTCTGCCACAACAAAAGACCTGTGAGTATTTAAGACCAACTCACATTTTTTTAAAATTAATTTAAGGCACTACAAAGCCTTAATTTTAGACACAAATTTCAGATTTTTTAAGGATAACCTGTGTTAACTTTTTGACCATTTGCTTTGTGCATTGTGTTTTTTCATATGGTCTTTTTCTTGCTGATGTGAAATTTCTATTTTCTGCACATTAATGGACTAAAGTATCCTAAGTAAAGGCAAACCAACAGTAAAAGATATTACAATAAAACTAAAAATATTTGTTCATAGGTCTTGATAGATTTATGGGTAAAACTGCAAAAGCTTTTAAATAAATTCAGCTTAAATATTTGGAGCATTTCTAGTGCCTTCTTAAATTATTACTTTTGTTATTAAGAGTCCAATGTAAAAATGCATTTTCCCACCAATCCAGTTGGGAGTATGGCTTTTCCAACCTTACCAGCAAGACTGAGAGGATCTTCTGCAGGTACGCTGGCAGCGGCGTAAGCAGCACAAGGTCCAACCTCTTCTGCAGCTATGATGGGAGGAACTACGGAAGCCCTGAGGACGTCGTCAATGCACGTCTCCATCAGGTCAGCAACTGCGGGCAAGCTGCAGGTACAAGGACCGGGACATAGCTAAAAGGATCTGCCATAAAAGCACTAAATTTAGCAATAGCTCACCAAAAATCACAAGTTATTTTTTTTAAACAAAAATACCCAGGATCACAAAGCTTACCTCTGTTATCCACAATGAACTCAGCATTGATGGTAAAACAGCTCCATTTATCAGAAGACAACAGAATGTGAAAAGGACTCCAACATCCCCAAAAACCAAACTCCAGCAACAAAAGTGGATATAATACACATAACCCGCTGAAAAACCATTTAATGAAGCCAACCTGCTGTGTGAACACAGACATTCAAGGCAAGCAATAACTTCTATGGGGGAACAAAAAAACAAAGCAATATTTTCAGAATTATCAGAGCTTTAAGCAAAACATTTGATACACAGACTTTGTTACAAAAGCTCCAGCAGAGACCTGATATCTACCTCATATTTCTGTTGCCTGGAGATGAAACTTAACTCAAACTGTGATGCATATTGCTGTCCACTGCCCAGAGTAGATGGGAATTAAAGGATAAATATTCCCAAAGACAGAAAATCCAAGTAGAAAACTGTAAACAGCGAGGAAAACATTGCAAGTTATGAAGCGAATCAGAGGGCCTTGCACCCACCCCTTGAACATTTTGTCTTGTAAGAAAACTACAAATAAAGGTGGTTTACTGGGACATTATGAAGAGGTAAAATGATGCATAGTTTTAAAAGTAATTTCACCAGTAAAAAACTGAATGTGGTCGGCGTTTGTTTCCCTGAAATTTTACTGTGATGTGTTTAAATAAGATTCAGTTCAACAAAACCACCTATAGAGCTTTAGATCAGCTCAAATCCTGCAAAAACAGCATAATTATTTTCAAAAAGTTACACAAGCATCTGTTTCCATACATTAGTTTATTTTTTGAAATTATTTCAAAGCATTTTAGACAAATACATAATTTGGTTGCAGTTATGTAAACATGTTCCTAATGACTAATATTGTTAAATCGCCTTCATTATTAGCTTTGTGCAACAAAGAATCAGCCCACTAGACTAGCCATACTAAACATTACAATAAATTTGAATTCCTTCCATGAAACCTTTCAGTGTAAGTACTATTGATGTTATTATTACAAATAGCATAATTGTAGGATTTACTTATGATTCAGCATAATAAATATTTATTTAATTGTGGCAGAAGTTGGATGAGACGGAACCTACACAAAAAAAAAAAAAAGATCTGACACTGGAGACAGAGACAAGAAGCCAGCTTCAAGCAGGAGATAAAAAAAATCTTCCTGCATTTCTGTCAGTGAGGATACAGACCTGATTGGGAATTTTTGGAATGTACCTCCAACAGAGGGAATGTGGTTCTGTTCTGTGGCTTCGGTGTGTTCACGCTTTAATGCCCTCTTATCCGACTCCCTTTTACAATAAACAAATGTGTGAAATGTTAGAACAGATTACAAATGTAAAAAAATTAAGACAAAAAAAAGACTAAAATAAAAAGCAAATCAAACTACTGTAGCTCAGAGAGAGTTTGTAAAACAGTTGGGACCATCTGATTCTTGTTTCCTCAGAGAGTTAAGAATGAAATGAAATTCCTGCACCTCACACTGATACCTGATGATAATTTCTTCATTAGGTGGGGAGGAGAGGTCAAGGAAGCACGTTAGGAAAGAGAAAAGTGGTGAGAAATGGGACATAAAAAGAACCTCATGCTAGACTCTGGGAAAAGTCAGCTTTTTACCCCAATTAGTCTTACAAGCAGTCTCACTCAAGAGGTTCCTTCATAAATACCAGCAACTTTGAAAAGAGAGTCACTTCGGTGCAGAGCCTCTCATCATTTAGTGGGTAACAAAGTCATCAGAACACAAAGTGAGAGGATTCTCAGTTGGGCTTTGATGAGACGGAGGCAGGAAGGATGGATGGATGTGTGGATGGGAGGATGAACGGAGGGAGATGGAGACCTGATGAAACATGTAGAAAGAAGAGGTGAAGGACAAGGGAACATACAGGAGATGGGAATAAAAATAAAAACAGGAAGTGAATGTTCTCTTAGGTTAGTGACACAAGAAAAATCAGGAAGCAGGAAAAATGGGAATGTATACCTGAAAGATATTTGGTGAAATCATTTCTTTTCAATTCAACATAAGAACGCCCCAGTACATGGGTATGAAACTATAATAATGGGTGGGGTTAAGATAATTATAGGTGTATTGCGTAAATTGCGTATCTTTTCAAGTTAATGATTTTCTCTCAGATATTTTTTAAAGTTTATCCAGCTTGTTTGGCGATTTGTAACATTGAAATCATATTCAGTCGAGGTGAATGCATACATTTCTTGGAAAACACTAATTTCTCCCAAAAGAAAAATGTCTATATGTATCCACACACATCTAGATAATACATCAGATAATTGCTGTAAAGCGGAATTTCTGTGATGCATAAATGTGCAAACTCTTGTAGTCAATTAAGTATCTCGGCAAAGGAACCTGTTGGATCAAGACAAACATGCAGCTTCAGATTTTCTTCGTCATTGCTTTATTTAAAACATCTTCTGAATATTAGAAATAAAATAAATCATTTTTTTTTGTTCACAGGCAGGTTTTACAGGAAAGAAAGGTCAGGAACCTCTCCTGTAGTGAATGGTTTATGGGAGTACGCTGCACGTCTGGGAAGATTGGGTTCAATATATTCAAATAAAACAAAAATCTGAAGTTTTATTCATTGCAGCACTAAGAGGTTAGAAGAAAACATTCAGCTTAAAATTAACCTGGTCGATAATCGTTCAATGACTTCATAATTTCATATCCATCTCTTAAAGCCGAGAGATAAATTTGAATCAATTTGGCTGTTATTTGTATCTAAGAGGTGTATTATTTTGTTTATATGCCAACTTTGTGAACTCTGACTTTATGAAATTGTTTAGTTTTGGGATTTTGCTATGCGAGTATTAGATGTTTTAGGGTTGTTTGTAGAACTAATCTAACAGGAGGAATTGGTTAAAACCTTTGTCAGACCTTGGTCTGATTTGTCTTGATTTTAAAGGACAGGCTAATTAGCTTTTTGTGTATGCTGAGATATTTATGCAAAAGCATACAACTTTTAAGAGTCTAACAGGAATGAGCAAAATCATAAAGAAGACAGATCGCTTCATGAAACAAAAGTGACAAAATCTGGTTGATATTTTAATCAGTGAAGTTTGGTTTTTATTAAAGCAGGTTTGATTTATTTACATATCTGAAAAGCAAAAAAGGACACACCTACCAACTGATTTTGCATAAGTAGAAGTGTCAGGGTCTGTGTCAGCATAAACTGTAATAGGATTATAATCTCATCAAGAGTGGCTGCTCATGTTATAAGAGCAGTTACAGGCTGCGGCACTGCATACAAAAAGCAGCGACATCAAGCAAGAGAAAAAAAACGTAAGGAAAAGTAAAACAGATTAGAGAGTAATATTAGTAATTGAACATTGTCACACTGATAGCCTCCTGCTTACTTAAACTGTTTTAGTTGTGGTATCTTTTGGTTAATTTAACTGTAATGCTGAGCTCATCCTGTTATTTAGACAGAGCACACTGGGACTTTTAGATCTTCTGTCTGTGCTTGTAAAGCCTCGACAGCTCTGCCTTGTGAAGACAGCAACATATTTGCTACTTGTGTGATTTTATTTTTGCCACCATGTAAGAATCTTTTTTAAACTTTCTTAAATTCAGTAATATGAAATTGTATCAAGTATAAGGTTTTGTGTATATAAGTCTGTCAAAGGAAACCATTTTAGTTTGTTTCTCTTAATATTTTGTTCCTGTGATGTATAGTTAAAATATTTTCAAGAGAGGTGTTTTAGTGAAGTTTGCATTGGAGAAGGCAGACAGGATGCACAGATGACCAGGAAAAAAAAAGAAACTACCGTCTAGAAGATACCAAAGCTGGAAACAGAACAGATAAAAAGAAGCTGAAATCAAATCCCATCCCTGATTCAAGCCACCAAAAACATGATCCCAGCAGAGGCTCCCAAAATCATCACAACTACCTCCACCAATCAGATTGGCACTTCATGCTGATTCAAAAGTGGGCAAACAGCAGATCACCATGAACTGCAGGGAAACATTAATCCAAAGCCAAAAATCAGGATGCCTGCAGCTGCGCTGCGACTGATTGGTTAAAGCCAGAGCCGAGTTTCAGAGTTTGGTTGTACCTACCAGCCTGCTGCCAGATCAGGACAATTTATCCTCAGTACATGTTAATACTGGAACACACAGGGGGACAATGTGGGTTTATGACAAATAAAGTTACTTATATGCATATGCACAGGATTCTTATTATCACAAACTCATACAAGTCTATAAATCCTTAATTACAGGGTTTGGAAATTTTTCCCCACAGTAAAATTCAAGCACTTCTCAAGCTTGAATTCAAGCACTTCTCAAGGCAAGTTTACAAACTTTTCCAGAATCTTACTTTGGAGATTCAAAAAAAAAAAAAGAAACAAAAATGAAATGAAGACAGTTTCACATCACTATGATTTATTACTGTTATTAATAATATTTTGTAAAAGTATCCTACATTCTACAGCACGAACAAGCTAAAGAAAAATAATTTTTTTTCTGATTTAAATTCTGACAGCAAGACAAAAATGTGTACAAGTCCTTTTCAAAAATCTGGTTTTAACTGTAAATAAATTCCTAATTTAGGCTTTTAATTAAATAATAAATTACACTTTATTGAAAAATTGCGCAGTTTGAATATAAAGCACTTACAAGGACTTTATAAAGAAATCAAGCACTTTCCAAACCTTGAAAACACCTTTTTAAAATTCAGGCATTTTCAAGGATTTCAAGCACTCATGTGGATCCTGTCACCAAAACCTGTGATAAAATAATCGCATCTATATTTGAAAGTAAGATTTAAAAAGTCCGACAGTGTGGATATTTAGATGAAAACGTAATATATTAAAATATACAGTATATACATTTAAACTTGTTTTACAAACACATTTGAATTTCAACAAGAGATCAGCCTGAATGCTGTATTAAGCAACTACTGTCCAGTGAAAATCTTTACGCAATGACACAATATGCATCTTATGTTCTGCTCACTTGCAACACTTTTGAAACTTGAATATTTCACAGTGTGGTCAAATAGCTAAAAAGTTACACAATTATTCCTTTTTTCTCTGGATTTGGTCTTTCTTCTTCCATCCTTTCACAAGACAGGGTCAGCGGATAAGCCATGCTAAGCCACTCACAGGGCATTACACCATGAAAAACACACCTAGCTATCTGCCCAATTCTATCAGCTCTCAGCAGGGAGCAGCCTGCCTGACCCAGCCACTCCTAATCTGACTTTGTTTTCATCATCATTAGTGAGGAATAAAGCCACAGCCACTTATAAAAAAGACCATGTTTGTTGTATTTTTTTATACGGGTAAAATAATTACAAGTTGATTTCAAAGACTCAATGGATTCTGAAGATACTAACCCTCGTTTTTCTCCGCCGGGACTTCTGGGTAAAGCTTCGATTTCCATTGGCCCACAGGTTGACGCTGCTACCGGGCTCACCACAGGCATGCCAGACCAGGCGCCTCTGCTAGAAGAAACCTGAAAATAAAATAAATACAAAATGATTAAAAAACATCAACAGGACCACACTTTGAACACCCTTGATCTAAATAAATGAAAACAGCTCAAAAAAAAAAAAAAAACGTACTCTGACAAACACAGAGGAACATTTAAGTTTTGAATGTTAACTTTGTTTTCAGTGGGTTAACGTAGAATTCAACATTTTGCTCCACATTCCTGATAGAAACATACTTGAGTTGCTCACCTTGTTGTCTTTGTTGGAGCTCACACCATTACCTGAAGAAAGAACACTGAGAAAAGAGACAAAATAGACTTCAATAAATGACAAACAGAAAAGCTGACTTTAATTTCAATCAAACAGTTAATTACTCTGAAATATGCTATATTGCATTAACTAGGTCTCCTGAGAGCATTTCTTCATATTACAATATTCATTTGCAATCTGTTAAAAACTAATTTGCAGAACAATTTATTTTACAACTGAACTGATGAAAACTGAAAAAAGCAAAAACAAAAAAAAAACTTAAAGCCAAACCTTTATGATTTTAGCAACCTGTGGGGAACTATGAAAATGTATAACAGCAGAGTGGATACAACAAATCTCTCAAATAATAGAACAAAAATTATATTTATACTTACTCCTGGGTGTTGAAATGTCCTGTAAAATATAAACAGTTCATTGTGAGATACAACGCTTTCCCCCCAAAGCATTCAAAAAAAGGAAACATGAATTCTCAACTCTGGACATTTCCTTTTCTCACAAAATAATTTAAGCAATTTCATTCAGGTGAAAGTAAAATTGTCCATATTTGTTGAGAACTATGTAAGACAAACTAGTCAGTTGTTACATACGTTTACTCTCACTTTCTGCCGCCAAGAAGTGTCCCATGTCATGTAATGGGCAATGTGATTTTAAATCAAAGAGATTGTGGCTCTATATGACTCAAGCCTGTGCGCCGCATAAAAAAGTGGTGGCACACAGGCTAATTTCCCGTCACTCTTTGAAGTTAAAAAGATAAGAGAACATTCTGCTCAATCAAGTCACAGTGGTTACAAGTAAATATTTTGCAAGACTTTATCGTGTATACAGTCAGAGCAATAATTACATGTTTCAAAACAACTGCAGCTTTAATAAACGAGACTGCATGAGGAGCTTTATGGTCTAAAAGTCTCCGTAATAAATTATTAAAAGGTTTTTGTTCATGTCTTTGCAAGGGGTGCCGATAATTGTAGAGAAGACTGCATTGATTATGTTCACCAATGATGGCAAAGAACTCTCCGAAACACTTTTGATCTTAGATTATTTCTTTGTCTTCCATCTTGCCTTTAGAGTAAAAAAAGAAATGTTTAGAAAGACTAAGACTAAGGGCTTTTTAAAGCCATTTGCTCAACTGTTAGACTGTTTTTATAGAGTTCCAATGCTACAAAGTACTCTAAAAGAAAACAATAATTAGATAGAGCAGATTAAACTCAAAGTTACCTTCAGTTTATGATATCCTCAAATACAGTGTTAGTTTATTTCAGATCGATGAGCCTTAGTTTACATCACCTCTGTTTTGCAAGGTTCTTCTGGAGTATCGCCGACTGGGTCTCCTCTCAAACGAGGTTGACCGCCTTGTTTTACTGGCCTTGGTTGTCTGATACTCTGTCTTTCCACTGGTCAGAAAAATAAAGCAGAAAAACTTTATTTTTATCTTCACAGTTCCTAACAAACTCCAAATCTACAGTGAATTTCACTTTTACTACAATAACTATCAGAGCAATGACCCCAGCTGAACTCTGTAACCATCCAGGCGATAACCTCTTTCTAACAACAAAACCCTGCAACCCCTGTGTTAAATCAACACCACCACTAATGCTTATCTTACTGGATACCTTTTAAACACACAGAGGGGAGCAAGCTGACTTCTGCAGTATGTTGACACCAAGTACCAGTGGTGTACTAATTTTGGTATGTATGGATACAAAACGGAATATTTTGCACACTGAAAGTGAATTTTTAATTTTCGAAATTCTTCACTGGATACACAAAGGCCTGGAGAGCAAACTATTACCTTTTTCTTTCAAGAGTACCTGAAGTTTTTAGTAGTGACGACATCACTGCTAAAATTCAAATTTCAATGCTTTTTTCCCTTGGTATTCTTGGTGCATTTGTTACCTGTATCTGAAGCGGGACCCCATCCGTATGAATCCAGAGCGCGCAGAGTTTTTCTGTACTGGCCCTCTGAGCCTGAAGAACGCATGGTGCTCCACTGCACACTTCCACAGATGCTTACAGGCTTTGGGGTGGTCCATCCTGAAGACAAAGGTGTGCTCCTGCTCTTTACCCTAAAGGGGGATTTTGGGTAAAATAAAAAGTTTTTAGCGAAATAACACTCCATAAAAACATTTTCTTGATTCAAATGCTGCTGCTCAAGTTCAAATAAAAATTAAAAGTAGACATCTCTGTTCCCAGTTGGAGTTCCTCTCCAGAGGTTGCATGAGTCTTACTGTTTCATACATTCCTAACAGAGTTGTTTAGCCTCAGAATGCAGGATTACTGGTGATTTCTGGAATTTATAAAACTGGAATGGGAAGAAGATCTTTCAGTTTACAGGATCCTCTCCTGTGGAAGTAGCTCACAGTTGTAGTCGCAGACACTGTCTACTTTTAAGACCAGGCTTAAACTTTCTTTTTTTCAGTAGCTTAGGTTATCTTGACCTATCTCTGAGGAAAACTTGTCTGTTTGTCTTCCAGCAGGCTAAGCCTATAACTTCACAGACATTATCTCCTACTTTCTATTTATGCATGATTTCAGTCCAATCCATCCATATAATCTAATCTCTACTTTCACTTTATTATTTTACTATACTACATAAACATAGTATTAAATATATAGGTATATAGTATAAGATTATGTTTTCTATGTAAGCTATTGATATATAGTCACCTGTATTTTAATATAATGGGTATATTGACTGTATATTGAATATTTTAATGAAAACAACAATGCTTTTATTTAAGCACAGCTAATACTCCTTTATTTCTATGTATGTCACTTAAAAGTAAGGCAAACGTGTTTTTTTTGTCCTCCCCTACTTTGCAGAAGTAACTGGCACACTACTTGCTTTCGGTATGAACCTGCTGAACAATGGGTTAGGGCTAACAATGAGCTGGGATTCAGCCTCACTCAAACAGAAATCACAAGATTTATTTCAGAGTTAGAATGCTGACTCACCATGTAAAGACATCTTAGAAACACAACCAGATTAAAAACTGATTAAGTAAAAAAAATCAACATACTTATGATTTACCAACATTCTTGGAAAACAACAAAGTTTGATGAAAATGTTTTAGTTTTTTATATGTAAAGTTTTGTTAACTTTAGCATTATATAATCTGATTTGGGAAGCAAAACCAAAAATATGAATGCCACCCTTCGATATTTCACTAAAAGGTGAATAGCTGAACTGAGAACAAGGTAGTGTGACAATATTGTTTAATTTACTCATCAGTCTAACTGCAGAAAGAAGGAGGTTTTCAAGCTGAAATTGAACTTCTGTGTGATGTTTGCATGTGTGTGTGTGTGACAGAGAACGAGGTAGGGGCCACTGTGCATACCAGAAATACCAGAGAGGGCAGGTTTCTTTATTAACCTCACTCAAAAACCCCCTGGACGAACATAAACAGATTCTTTGTCTCTCTTTTACAGTATTATTACAGTAGTTTTTTCCCCTCCATAACATTGTAACACGTTTTACGGCTCATATATTCCAAAACATATTTACAGAAAAAAAAAAGCTTCCTTTAAAAGGAAAAAAAAATCTATAAATTAAGATGAACACCATTTGTTTGAAGTACCTGAAATTTGTTACAATTTTAAGATTTATGCAAAATTATGAAACAGTTTCTAGATTATTGTACAAAACAAAAATAAAATTAGGTCAGTTTTGTTCCAGTTGAACGACCAAAATATGTCGTATTTTAAGCGCCCAATAGGTGCAAACATAAAATTGTAAAATATTTTGTTAAAAGGAGATAACCAGGGAAGGCTTTGCTATCAGAAAAAAGGCCTGTGGTTGGTAGGTTGGGACCTATGGATGGAGTTTTGTGGAGAAAATGCTAGACCCTTAAAATTGGTTTCTCTTTCTTCAAAATGATAATTCAGCCTTTGATATGTTTGAAATAGCTAATATCTGTAGGTTTTACAAACTCTCTCTCCAATTGAAGTGGCATCTTAAATGATCAGAAGCTTTTAGCTAGAACAGCGAGTTTTAATCCCATCTGTATCCACCTCTCTTCTTCTCTCGCCTAAAAAACGAGAAAATAGGTCCTATTGTCGCAATACGCCTTGTGTGACAATAAGTGAATGTTGGTTTGGCACTTGACAAATGTGTAGATAGATGTACATTTCTGTCGTCTAGGTGATAGTGTGAGAGTTTTGGTTCACCTGGTCATCGTCCTCCACCACTACCAGGGTCAGTTTGCTCTTCTTGAAATCCAGACGAGTTATCTTGGGCCTACAACAGGGAAAATACCTAATTATGCTGAATATAATATCAGATTTAGAACTTGTAAGAAAAATGAGCAAAACAAAAAATATATACACTATGTGATAACTAAACATACCAGAAGAAGAGTCCGATCTTAGTTTGACCTTCAAACACCAGAACTCCAGTAGGAGTTAAACCCAGGCTGTACTCATTACCGTCCCTTGCCTAAACAGACCATGGATGACTATTAATGTTTCTTCTGCACAACTAATTGCTTAGATATCTATAGTCAAGCCATATATTATTCACCTTGACCATATGCATGTCCACTCCGTACATTTCCAACCACTTTGCTTTATTTAGGTAGTTAATATCAGCCAGTCCTGGCATCTGACCTCTGAAAAGGAAAGCATGAAATTGGATGAGCCACAAAAAAAAGAGAAAAAAAAACTTACAAAGTGTAAAAGTACAGAATGAGGGAAATTTAATTCTAAAAACAATATTTGTCCTGAACTGTTTACAGATCTCTTTTTATTCTAAATTCAGTGTCAGTTAAATGAATACCTGCACTCCTTCCAAGTATTGTAGATTGCAAGCTCCATATCCTCCGTCTGCTCTGGAATGAAGCGAAATTCTGACACCAAGTCCAGATTATGTTCCAGTGGGTCACAGTCACCTAATTCAGCTGAAAAAAAAAGTAGACAAGCACTTGAGATTTAAGAAGATACAAAGCAAAACAAAGCACACTAATTGACAGGCATATCCAATATACTCATTCAAACTTTTGGCCCTGACTAACACTGAGGGGAAAAAACTGAAAAAAGGTAGAAAAAAGACTGACTGAGGGAAAGAGCGAAAGCAGAGAGGGTGTTGGATTAGGGGGCCTCTGAAAAGGATTGAACACTAATGAGCTGGCACTTAACCTAGAACTAGCTATGTATGTGTAAGCACGTCCATCCAAGAGTTTGCGCACGCAATGCCATTCCATAAATGTCTCCAGTGATCGACTTTTTTTCTTAACGACTTTTGAAATCACTTTTTTAGGTGGAAAAATGAAGGCTGGTTTACTCTTATTAAAGGAATTTTGGAAAAAAAAGGTTGTATTCACGGAACATTGTCGCTGTTGTACAAACGGTATTATTTGGATCAGGTAAGAACCCTGATGAGACAAAATTTTACTGAAACAACAGCTAAGAAGGGTACAACAGTGCCAAGTTAGCTTTTTTACATTTTAGGTTTCAGCACATTGTGTATTAATAATTATAACAAAGACTAAATTTAACTGGAAGATTTGAATGTTTTCCTAGATATGTAATAAGATGTGCTTGTTTTAATATTAGCTATTCCAAGAGTTCTTCTGACTGAAGTTGACCTTGAATGGAAAGTAGATACTTTATATGCAAATGTTCCAAGACAAGAGAAACAAGAGATGCCTCTCAAAAAATGCATTAATTCCTAAAGTTTAAAGACTAGAGCAGAGGACTGAAGCCACACGTGGTTCTTTGGACATTCCTCAATGGCTCTTACAAATTTTAGCTAAAAATGTGAAAATGATAAAGAACTGACTAATATTTTTGAATATAGATATATAAGTATTAACAGTTTTTCTTTTTTTTCATGGAATAATTGCATTGAATTTCCACAAGCAAATCACTAAATATATCAGTAATATTTTTAGATTTACTTTTTCTTAGCATATGGTTGAAAATTACTTTCTTTTTTCCTTACATTATTTTTTGCAAACATATTTTTTTGGAAATGTTTTATGTTTTTTCTTTATTATAAAAAACAAAAAATAGAAAAACAATGTTTCTTTGAAAAGGACATCAACTTTCTTAGAGTGGATATTTACTAGGAATTGTCTTTTTCCTACAGGTCAGGTAACATTTTTGGCTCTAAATGAGTTCGACTCAGCTGGACGGAGGCTGTTTAGTTGGCAGAGGCTGGAAACAAAATCTAGCATAGTTACTTCTCTTTATTAAGCAGTTATACATAAAAATTATTTATGTGATGAAAAGCAGTCTTTTGCATTTGCGATCTTACACACTGGTATTGCGATGATGAATGCAATTCAATATACAGCAGTCCTACTTTTTTACCACATAGATCAAGAGTTTACTATAAAGAACAAAAACGTACTGTAGCTGTACTTACCCTGTAAAGAGAAGGCAGCCAACTCCACCGCTGTGTCAAATGGACATTCAAGCCTAAAAGTCAAATATATTTCTCTCATCAGTAACAGTGAGGAATAATTTTGACTTATAACATTGTAAAATGGATGTGGCTGAAAAAAAAATCACCAATAAACAAAGCTTAGAAGAGTTTAAAGTCTTTTTTTTTTTTTAGATTAAAATAAAAGAAAAGAATTTCCTAAACTGCTTCCTAATTATCTCCTTTGGGTTTCGGGTTTGACTTTTTAAGTGCACCTTTACGGTTTAACAGCTTATTTTTGGCTTGTGAACCATCAGGACAACCAAGTGAAACATCCAGAACAATTAAGAGATGAAGAGTAGAACAAACCACCACAAAAAGTTATTTAAAATAAAAGCAAAGTGATTTAAATCTTCTTTCTTCTCATTTCGTTCTTTGTTATTGTCAAAATAAATAAATAAATTACATACTTGCCACTGAGGAGGTCTTGCTTCAACTGTAACACAAAAAGGTATCTGAAAGAAGGACAACATAAACACAGTTAGAATAATTTTACCCAAAAAGATAGCTGGGAACACAGAATCAAAGGCTATTTTATGTTTGGATGAGGAACTCCTTGTTAAAAAAGACTAGAATACAACTAGTGAATACACAGTGACCTCTGGCAAATCTATTGACTAATATTTATGTCTGACTTAATAGAGATTACCAACATAAAGAGAATACATAATTGGTGAACTATTTTGGTTTAAAATAACTTTTCCTTGTGGAATGCTACATTAAGTATCCGGTGACTGACTATTTTACACAACTTATAAAATAGAACACAATGTATCAAATGACAACAGAGTGGTGAAAATATTTTGACAAATAGTGTAACAAGTGGTTCTGTTACTGAGGAACAAAGGATCAAGAAACCTAATGACAATTAGGTTTTCCAAACCAAATGACATCACTCTTGGCAACATTAACCAAACTGTTCGAGTATAGTCTCCTGTGGAACCTCAAGATGTACAATCTGACATATAGAAATAAAGAATTAAGATGGAGTAATGAAGAAAGAAAGAACAAAAGAATGAAAATGAAACATTTTCATGCTTTTGGATATGAATATATACGTAGGTAGGATACATTTTTCTATCAACTTATCCCTGTAATTATATTTAATCAATCTGGCATTAGCTTTTTTTAACTGCTTCAATTTATTTACCTGGTAAACTCTTCATGTAGGTTGTTCGGTTCCGAAGAGTAGAATTTGACTCTCATGTGAAGGCAGTATGGTGGACCAACTAAGTTCAAACGGACCAAAACATCAGCTTAGTGACAGTCATGGTGTGATGTTTAACAGTTAAATCAATTGTTGATTAATACAGAAATAATTGTTTGTTAGCATTGTGAATGGTACAATAATACTTACTTTTTACTTGCTTTTTGATACTTTTGGTGACATCGAGCCAATGCTGAAACAACAAAGAAAACAGCTGAAAATAAAACATTTTCAGCTTCAAAAGTTCACAAATTTCCAACCATGTTATAGTCAGGGCTATTGGAAGGCCATTGTTTAAGAAACACTCTAAAAACAATGTTGATGGCATTTGGGATCACTCTAATGTTACAATACTTAGTCGTGTCCATGTTTCAAACCTCTTGCTGTTGCAGCTAATAGCAGCAAAACAGGTTCTCTATTTTGCACTGAGAGCTTATTTCTAAGTCTGCTCATTGTCAGTTCAGTTAATGACAAGCTTGAACTATGATAGTTCCTCATTTGTAATTCTAACAGGACAATATGCACCAAGAGACCCATCATATGGAGTTTCAGAATGGATACAGAAGATTATATGAGAAGATGTTTATAGAAAGCTCCTGATTAAAGACCTCATAAAAATTTAAGGAGTAGAGCTAAATGATTGGTTGGTTCCAGAAAGCAAACCAGTATAAATGAGCTCTACCAAATTCCAGCAGGAAGAATTGGCAAAAATCCAAACACAATTTTGTCCAAAATTTGTTGACGGGTATGAAAGGTGTGTGGCATTTCAGCAATGCGTTAAGGGACTGCTTTTCAAATATTAGTTGTTTTTTGCACATATTTTAACCTCTATGTATATGTTTTATCCATTTTATCACATGTCCATAAGAGAAAATCCACATTTTCCAACTTGTGCACTAAATTCTTGTTTCTAAACCTCATTAAAGTTGTTTGCTGAGATGAATTGAAACTGTAACAGCTGTAATTTACACATGTACATTTTTAAATATTCTAAACCCATCCCCAGAAACTACATGTTGAGGAACTGTCAACACATTTAACAATGCCGAACAAAAAGAAGAAGGTCATCAAATGTTTTAGGAAGCAACATCCTCATTCTCTAACGCAGATCAAAAAGAGATGATGTGATGGAAGGAAACATGAGGTCTGAAAAATGCAGCTGCAGCTCGAACATTAAAACAAAAACTGCTACAAAAATAAAGCTGTCAGTAACAGTTTAATCATGTTATCAGTAACATTTACATATTGTTTCCATTATAAAACATGCAACTTTGATAACAACGGCACGTGATGTCCTAACGACTAACTAGGCTCTAGCATCCAGTTCATTAAAATCTACATAAATCAGGGCAGACAGAGCGGAACTCAACCAGCCAGATGTATTACTGCCATATGCATGTTGAAATATGCCTCACAATTATTGCAGTCCTTTACACATATTACTTAGCACATTTTGATTGAATTACTAATAGCCTTTTAATATATTGTGCAGCTCTAATTCTCATTTTGATAAAGATACTTTAGTTTCTACACCAGGACTGTCCCTGTTTTTCACAATCAAATGTATGTGGAGATTGAAAGCAGATTCTTAAAAATCTCTTTTAAAAAAAAACACCTGAAAACCATAGGAATTGTGTCATAAATAATTAAAGATTTGAAATTCTAACTTTTTCTACACTTGGTATAAAAGCTGATAACTATGTGATAACTATTTTATTAGAAACAAAAATTTAAATACATAAACTAATTGAAAAGTGACCTAATATTCAGGCTGGATGAGGCACAAACAGTGAAGGAGACAGGGTCATCGCTTTGTGAAAATGGAGGCAGACAGAACGACGGGTTAAGACAGATAACAGAGGAACTTGCAGCACTTTCTAGTTTCCTCTCCCCCACATTCCTCATCCCTTCCTCTCCCACACTCTCACAACTTAAACATGCTCTCCGCCCTTCTCCTGCATTCATCTCTCCCTCTGCTGGCTCCCACTAATTCAGTGGCTTTGCAAAGTTTCTGTGAAAGGAATAGGGTCACTGACTTAAAACAGTTTGTGTAACAGGACAGCGTAACGGCCAGCGCTGACAAATCTCCCTTAACCGATCCCTTTAACCCGTTCACTCAAAGGGAAGAGGATTAGACCTTTGTACAGATGAGCGAATGATTTGGAAAGAAATCAAACGTTTGACCAAGAAATACAACAGTGATAATATTGTTTATGTATTAGATCAGTCCTAAATTGATGTTTTTCTTGTCCTAGTTGCTCCACCAAGGAAGACAGTATCGCAGTTCTTACCGGAACCTGTGCAGAGTCCATGAAGCGCAGTCCAAAATAGTCTTTCTCTACAATGTCCAAATGGTACATGATCTGCTCAAACAGTTCTTCACCTTTGGCTTTTTTCTGGTGGGAAAAACAATACCAACAAAAAAAACAGAACATTTTAGCAACTATGTGTCAGATGGGATTAAGTCAACAAGAGCTATAAACTCAAATATGGCAAAAGAACTAAAACCCCTCCTCGAGTTTTTATTAAATTACATAAATAACTTTTTTTTGTCTCAATAGGCTGTTTCCTGGATGAAGGTTGGACTTCACCATAAGACAAGGAGACATTCTGTAAATCAGGTGTTGGCCTGTCTGATCAGCCCGTACCAGTTACAGCCTGTGTCCGGCCTGGAACTGGGAAATCTCTTTTCAAATGCTCTCAGTCACATGCACCGACTCAAACCACCTCTCAATTCTTCCCCCAGAATATCCCTTACCTTTGAATATACTTTTATCTATACTTTCTTTTCAACTATAACTATTTTTTAGCAGTTTTTTAACTTTAGGATTACCAGAGAAGCATAAAAATACTCTTGTTATTTTCAATATTTAGAATTGATGCTTTTGAAATTAAATCCCTGTTACACTCATTCCTTTCAGATGAGTATAACAGTGTCTTAACGTATACAAGCGTCTAACTTAAGAATCACTGTAAATTCTTGAGAATTAAAGCAAATTATTCATTTTGCCTATTTCTTTAGTAAATAATGACATGGTGTGTTGTTCATTCACTGCATTTGTTCTGCAGAAACAGTAAGTCAATGATGCTGTCAAACAGACAAAATGCTGCAAAAGATCCATATATTCAGCCTTCTTTATCCAGAAACCCCTAAATAAAAACACCCATTAACTTTAAGGCCATAGTGACTGTAAAACATGGCAGTGACAGCATCATGCCATCACCGCTGTGAGGAGGCTTTCCTTCAGCACACACAGGCAAACTGGAGTGGATAGGAACATGGATGGAGCTTCAACATAAAATATTAATTTTTTCCATATCAGACCCAATTTTTTATTTTAATCTTTTTTGCTTGCTTTTTCTTTTTTTAAAGAAGAAATTACAGAAAATGTATTCAAAATGTAGCTTCCCCCAATCATCTCTAGGTAGGGTATTAGGCCAGCGAATAAGATTATTTGATTAATTATAAGAATTGAGATATAATACTAGCAAAAAAGGACAATTTTACCAGAAAAGAGTCTTAAACAAGATGGCGGCCCTGGGCATGCCAACATCCCTCGGAAATATGGAAACCCATAGAGTTCATTGGTGAAAATAAATAAATAAAATCTTCAAAAGGCAAAAATTTGATTAATAGCGAATAGGCCTGTCGCAATAAACGATAAATCGATTAATCGTACGATAAATTAAAACTATCGACGTCATTTCAATTATCGGCATTATCGTCTCTTCCTCTTTCTGTTGATGACACCGAATGAAAAAAGGCTCAACTCCAGTGCTCTCCACTGACCCTCCTTTCTCATTTCCTTAGTGTAAAGCCCAGCGCACACAACACGATCTTAGAGCTGTCGGCCGATTGTCGGCCCATTTTCAAAACCTGACAGACCACACATGAGCCGACAGAAATCCTAGGTACAACGGTTCGATCGTGCCGTGTGGTGTCCAACAATGGGCACAAAATAATGGCTACAAGTCCAGTGAACTAATTTTAAAACCAGGTATTAATCAATGCTTTACTACAATCTACCTGCAATGCATGTGGCTAGTGTCAGCGTAAAGTCCTGACTGAATGAAAATCATTAGAACCTATTTATGTCACGTTAACGAAGAACAGCTGAAAAGTTACTGGGTTTGTCAACTGCAGTAGCAATTTCGCTCCAACTTCTCCTCTTGTCATTTCTATATTCTTTGCATGTTGAATAAACATTAATGTTGTTTCCATGTCGGCTGGACTTCGGGTTGCGCCGTGTCAGCTGTTTGGGATTCCCCGACATAATTTCCCCTCAGAAAACGCGGAGGAGAATCCGCGCTTTCTGATTGGCTACCTGTCACATTCAACAGGCTGCGTTAAGATCTCAGTGGGGAAAATCCCTGATTTAGATCGGAGCGGCAACGAGGATCTACCATAACAAACCACACAATCTTAGAAAGACCAACGTTTTAAGATTGTCATAAGGGGAAAAATAGGAGCAAAAAATCATGTAGTGTGAACTATTGCATCAGGTAGTCGATGTGCCCATCTTCTCTATTTAAATCTAATTATTACTGAAGGGCAACATACTATACAGACTTCATAATCTGCACTCTTTTGGTTGAATGCAGTATTTATTTCCACTTTGGCTTTATGTTGTTTAGTTTTTATCAAGTACATTTTTTGTTAATGGAGACTGAGAATCCATTTTGTTTTTGGTTGTTTTGTTTATTTTGTTTATCAGTTCCAGTGTTAAATATTCTTTTGAAAATAAAGTGTATCTACCTTTGGCAGGAAATCGCATGCATTATTACATCATTTCCATTAAATCAGTGTAAAAAGGTCTTCAGACAATATTATCGTTTATCGCAATAATTTTTTGAGACAATTAATCGCTCAGCAAAATTTGCTATCGTGACAGACCTTATAGCGAAAAACAATTCCAAAGCCAAAGCTACAAAGCAACAGTTTATATCAAAATCATTTGAGTGACCCAGTCACAGCCCAAATCTAAATCCAACTGAGAATCTGGACTAAGCGTGACAATTGAGATGTTATCCATCTAGTTTCAATTAATCTGACCTACTTTACAAAGGATTTTTTTAAAAAGGGGCCAAAACAAAAGGACGCAAAGCAAGAGAAACAGTTGGAAAGAAATAGATTGTAGCAGATCTCATCCCAAGAGACTCTGTAGCCAGCTTAGGGGGACAGGCCCCACGCTAGCTGGCATAGTTAACAAGGCATACCGCACCCTACAGTACCCATGGAGAGACAGCACAAAGGACTTATTGTGTGTGTGTGTGTGTACTGCACCCAAGGTCCTGCTAAAGTCCCTGCACTGCCGTCTACTTTTTTGTCTTTCTTCCTGCCTCAGAGGACACAACTTTCTCTCTTAGACACCATGTCAAGTATTTTACTCATGAGCTAAACAACTGACAACCACAGGTCCAAGAATCCTTCGTGGATTCATCTGCACAGAGCACAAACAGTAGAACAAGAAGCAATGGCACACTGCAAAACTAAAGAATGTTCCTCACTTGGTAGAAAACTACAACTTTTGAATCATTTATTGGGAGACAGTTAAAGCATTTGGGAGATCGACTTTTCCTCTGTGCTACAAATCAAGAGAGTAAAAGAAGTGACGTGGAGGTGAAAGGGTAAGAGGGCCAATAAGTTATGGATGAGTGAGATATGAGGGAGTGTAAGTGGGGCTGGTCTGTAACAAAACCTTTAGTTCAGTTTCTACAGGTGAATGTTACACAACTGTGCAGAAAAGAAACAAAGGCATATTGAAAACACCATGAAGGCAGAAAACTACAATTAGAACCTAAAAAAAATAATACAGGATACCGCCCTAATTTTATTTTTCAACATTTGTCTCAGTACACCAACAATAACTATAAATCTAATCTACATCTGTGTGGCGGAGTGAAAGAGAAATGATTGAACAGACAGAGTGGTGGACAAACTGAGGAATTGATGGATAAATGGATAGAAACAGATGGATACATAGACAAAAACATTTACACAACTGGACAGAGATTCAACTCCAGAGGTACAAACACTTTCTTCAAGTTTTGTTGTGTTTTTCATCCAAATTACTTCTCAGTCCAATACTCCTAAGAATGGTTATACACAGACTAATGGAGTAACATTGTTGTGATGACGTGCTGAACACAGAGTGTTGGATAGAGTGGGAGCTTCTTAAAGATACAGAGACTGATCAGCATTTTCAGTGAGAATGACCGAACCTGTCAACAGATCCCAGTCTTTTCTTAAGTTGGTTTCAATGCAGTAGAAGGACAAGAAAGCTGAGGTGGACAGGAAAACAGTAAACGTACTGACAGTAAACGAAGCAGCACAGCAATCTTCAATGATGAGCAAACAGTCTTACTACTCATGAACAAAATGTTCGAAACATTAAAAAAATACACTGCATAAATTTAAATTATACATTAGTAAACATCTTACAACTTCAAGCTTCTAAACGTATCAGTGAAGATTTAAAGAGCTTTGTAACAATAACAGAGGAAAGAAACACTTAAAACTTCCATTAAGAACTATTGGTGGGGGTTCTTGTGAGTTATGGTGACATTTTCTTTGTTTTTACTTGGATGTTAAAAGTTCAGCTCCCTTTAGGTTTCAACCAGTGTTTGTTTTTATTATCTTTCCAGCTATAGCTCATACAAACTTCTATTTATTAAAGCTGTCAAAAACAAAACATTATGTGGACAGCAGAAGTACAGCAATGTAGTTGTGTAACAGCAACGATCAACAATGAACATTTGAAAAACCAGCTTTTAATTTGAAAGGGACTACCATCGTTTCTGTGCCCGTCTAAGCACCTTCATGTTTGTGCTAGCTGGCACTGCTCAGAGAAAACTCACTAACAAGAGTGATTTAAAAAAAATATGCATATTGAATAAAAAAATTAAATGGTGGACATTGTTTGAGGAAAGCAGACTGTCATTTCTTTTGATAACTTAAATTAGCATAATCTGACCAAGCCTGAAATGAAATATAGTATGTTATATAAAGGGTTTGAAATGTAAATTAGGGAAAATGTTGTGCAATGGTGATATTACTGTTATACATCTGTCTGAATATATTATTGACATGCAAAGTGTGTATATGCTCCTGAAATATTTATGCCAACAAAATCTGCTATGCAGTATTTTGCAGTTTGTATTGTCTATACTGATACAGTTATTAAAATATATTTTTTGAAAAGAAGCATTTATGGTACTTCCTACAACAATCAATCATCTGGAAAAACGTTTGCTTAATCTGTTCTGTCTTTAAGCATTTGCTGATTTTATTCTGGCAATAATAATTCCCTTCATAGGCCAGCTGTCCAGTTTCTCAGCTGACAGCACAAAAACAGGATGATGAGGCAGGAGAGACAAATAGGAGTGCTTTCATGATCATTAGTTACAAAGGGAGGCCAGTGGGTATAAAAAAAATAAACACAAAGGAGAAGCAGGAGCTAGTGGTAAAAAAACACAAGGATGGAATTCGGGGCACATGTAACTATTTTTAAATGCAAAATAAAGAAAATTAAAGAGAATCAACATTTCTTCTTCTTAACACATTAAACTCTTAGCTCTGCTACTCATCAAACTCATTAATAACAGTCAAACCCAAGCGTTATTACATTTCATTCACACAATCCTAAATGAAAAAGACTTTAGACAATAGAGAAGCTCAAATATATTAGGGAACAACATTAAAGTTTTTTAATAAAGCATTATCTGCAAAAGTGCCATGAATTAAACTGGTAAAAATGAACAACAATAAACTGATGGAAAAGCCTTGTAAAAATTCCATCAACAATGCATGCCAAACAAGAAAACAAGAGAGGAGAAGAAAACAGGAGCAACAGAGAGGAACAGAGAGAAAGAGTCCAGGCTGATAACATTCCACTAGAAAGAAAAAAACACTCACTAAGAGTACAATACAACCTCTCTGTGCAAACTATAATGAGCTGATAGGATAAGAATTTGGCCAGTCTCACACTTGACATCACTTGTGACATATAGGTAATAAAAAGCAGTTTTACACTGCTAAGGATTTCTGCACAGCTGAGTTTTGGGGCTTTTGTACCAGAGAGGAATCCACACATTGTTTCCAACAGTCTGTCACAAATACAATTTGTTGCTTTTTCCATACATTTGGAAAAATTGCTAAAGATAACAGGTTGAAGAAATCTTTGAAATTCTAAACCTAGTTTTGAATGCTAAAAAGCAAAACTATTGTTCCTAAACTCAATCTGTGTTTTCGAATCCTCCATCTGTAAACACTCTTCATGCTTGACTTAGTGTCTAAATTCAAGTATCTAAAAATTTTAATTCATTCTCCCTGTTCAAGAAAAATACCAACACAACTTTGCAATGTGCTTCAGAATAAACATTTGTCTTTAAAAGCACAAATTAAACATGTATCTGCTATTATTAAGTCTTTGCTTGATAAAAATTTATATCAGGAGTTCAATGAGGTAAATTTTGCCTCGTTGACACTTGCAGTCAATGAGGTTCTTAGACTGTGCATGATGTTCTAAGAACATCTTGCGCTAAACAGTTAGCTAACAACATAAAAGTTGTCCAAAGAAACGTATAAATAAACAAAAAACGTATGCTTTAGTTTTATTTCTGAAGACCACTATTAAATTTGAAAGAAAGTTTGGCCCTTCATAGCAAAACAAATATATGAGGGAAGACTCAAAATACCTGCACAGACCTCTACTTTAGCTCAGCCTGAGAAAAGGAAAAACTAATTTGGTACAAGGTGGAAATAAAGAACAAGAAGGAGAGTTATGGGATGGGATGATGAGTCCAACATGTCATGTGATGCTGTCATGTGCTCTTAGGAGAGGATCATGGAATTACAGGTGATCAGCAGTGCTTCAACACACACACACTCCAGAGGCTTAACTGGAATACTCTACTGACATAGGTACACATTGGTCACCAGTACACTGCTGCCATTTTTCCCAGGAATAACTTTGTCTCATATCAGCTTGAGAACATCTTTTGCAAGAGTTTTATTGAATAACTCAGCCTTAACTGACTGTGTATGAAACAAAAACAGCAGGCAAACCAACAGGGAAAGATGGAAATTAACCCAATACATCAGTTTTTAGAACAAAGTCTAATTCCATTATTTATCTACACCTTGGAACAAACTCCTTACCGGCAGGTCAACGCTGACATCCGTCCCGTCCAGTAAGGAAACCCGGCAGGTGATGATAGACGTTGCGTCTCCGGCTGCAGGGATGTGTGTCGTGGCCCGCTGTGCTTCTCGTAAACGGGTTTTCTCGGCGTGTTTGCGGATGGAGCGCCGGCCTAAAGTCCTGCGCAGGAAACTCAGCATGATGGGTGAGGAGCAGGACAACAGGACCACACCTGTTGATGAAGAATGAAATTAGTAAGAGAGTAGCTGTGTGTCACTGATTATTAATCCCTGGAAAAAGTGGAAAGTTGCAGATTTCAGGCTCCAGAAATACAATTTATCAGGCTGGGTTTTATTTTCTACATGTTCTACTAATCATAAAACAACGCTGTACTAAAGACTGATAAGCCTGTTACAAATTCACAATAAGCAATAAATCAATTAACAGCATGATTAAATGAAATGAGATCAATGATTTACAGTTGAACAACAATTGTTAAACAGATGGTCCTTTTTTTTTTTACATTTGCCTGTTCTGCCTGTCTAAACTGAATGATTATTGTTTTATGAAATGCAATTTTGGTTACATAATCTATTTTAATTATTGTCTGGGTTTTTTTGTTTGTTTGTTGTTGGGGTTTTTTTGGTTATTTGGACATTTAAAATGTTTCACAGTTGCAGTGTTAAATGTGCTGGACGTTTATCTTTTAGCATTTGAAACCTTTAGAGGCTGAAAAATACAGCAGACTGGGCCAGGGGTTCTCTATCCAGTGGGACAAACACACTAAACAATCAAACAGAGCAACAATTAAGTAGTTTACATGTTATCATATCCAAAGTCCAGATCTCAAGAACTGAGAATGTTTGACAAGACATATTTGCTCTTTCAAGTCTTGTCCAAACTGAACTGAACAATTGAGTATCCTCTTCATGAGATTAAAGTAATGTCTTCAGTCAGAGGCTTCTTCAAAGTCACTGTAATACAGACCACCACAGGAGATCCCTCCTCCACAGCCATTAGCATCTACAACAACTCTGAAGAAAAGTATGAGTTACAGCAACATTTAACTTGCTTCTCGGATTAATTAAGTATTTTGAATTTGAATTGATAGAATAAATATCAGTCAAAGACATTTTATGGGAATCTGTGATATACAATAATTGATTCTAGGGTGAAATGTCTAAATATGTTAAATGTGGCCTGGAGCCTGTAGTCCAGATTCCTTAAAAAAAAAAGAAAAAAAGCTAAATATCCCTTTGCTGACTGAGCTGCTGTGCCTCGGTTGCTAACTTCAACGTCAAAATCCAAAACCCAACGGAAAAAAATACATCTTTAAATCCATGGTTTATTACGTTTTCAAAACTATTTGAATAAGCCCCCGGCAAATAAACGCAGATTTAATTGCGTAAGTTCCCAATCACCAAATGTTCGCCGCTTTTTTCCCCCGAGCAACCGAGCTCTTCTCCAAAAAGTCTGGAACGTTCTCTCACATTTTAATCTGAAACTGAAAGAACGATTGGGAAGTAACCGTTTAATCCTAGCGACACCTGTAACGGTCGGGGCCTGAAGTACCTGAATATAAGCAACAGGTGGGCCCTTGTTTTATCACACCGGCTGACGGCTGCAGATAGAACTAATCGAATAGGAGAGACTCCGAACGTGCTCCGCTACAACAAAACAAACACCACCGTTAGCTCCCGGAGCTCACTGACTGACACACACTTGGATACTTACAAAAAAGCCTCCTAGTAAGGAATTCACGGGGAAAGCACGTCCGCCTGCATTGTACTCCGCTAAAGTTGAAGTTTGTGTAGTACCATACTCTATAACTTAGCTTAATTCTGTCAATTTCTCCGCTTTTCTTTTTTCAAACCGCCGTCCTCCCTCCACAGGATAATTTTCCTCACAGTCCCAACAAAAAAGTAGGAGTCGAGCTCTCCTCAGGAAGTGACGTCATGACAAATCCAGAACAAAAAAAATCGAATTAGCATATTTAAAGAGAGCAACGCCTTCACCTCTTTCGGTCGTTTTTAGTGTTTTATTATCTAACTACATCCATCCATCCATTTTCTGTGCACCCTTGTCCCTAATGGGGTCGGGAGGGTTGCTGGTGCCTATCTCCAGCTACGTTCCAGGCGGGAGGCGGGGTACACCCTGGACAGGTCGCCAGCCTGTCGCAGGGCATTATCTAACTACAAATAATTATAAAATAATACTAATAGTAACATCTGTATTTGGAAGAATTTCTGCGCAATAGGTTATGATGGTATATTTTCAGCACACTGAGCAGGATCCATTAAATGAAAAGCTCGTTCTATAGCCATAATTAAAATATTTACAAAATAGAATGGCAATGCTTCAAATGCATTGAAAAGGCATTTCCTTTCTATTTATTAAATTTTAGCCAGAAATTATGTGCATCAGCTTCATGTGGCAGCAGCACCTTCTACTGATCAACTGAAGGAATCACTCTTTAGATATCTCTGGATGGTTTCTGAAGGAGGTTGATGTACGCATTGTATTTATTTAAATCAGTGCATTGCTCTTTACCCAAGATTATTAAACTGTTAAACTACAAGTGCCTCTAACTCTACAGGCACTCAGAATATGTTTTTATTAGTTATTTATAAGATAAAATGAAATATATAGATATATTTCATGTTTAGTAACTACTTGCTTAGGTAACAGTAGTGCGAGTCCTTGCTCTAGACATTAATTTATTCCTTGATTTTTTTTTGCATGCCTTGCTTCAAATGACTTAGATTTCTTTAATAATAATTTGGAAACTAATTGTATAAGAGTATTAAACAATATCAATCCTAGGTTGTTTGGTTAAACAGTACTTGAAAGGACTAATAGATCAGATATGTCTTTTGTAGATGCAGGTAAAATATTTTGGCCAAAAATAGTAATAACAATACTAAAAAATAATAAAACCTGAGATTATAACAAGCAATCAAAACATCACAACTCCAAACAGATAAAGTTTGGATTCTTAATGGAGAACATTGGAAAACATGTATCCTGACACTTACCTGACTGCTTTTTAACAACAGCTTCCAAAGTAATTTCTTTAAACCAAATTCCCAAGTCAAAATTGACGAGGAGAATGAATGCGTAAAAAAATAATAATTAGTCTAACCTATTTGGGACCCTAATGGTGTATATTTCTAATGTACACCCAGACTTGCATTTTTGACCAATATACACCCTAATGGTGTATATTCCACATTTTATATTCCACATCGTCCCTATCTGTTAATTTGAAACACCTTTCTTCAAATATTTTATATTTAATATTTCTGAAGTTGTTTGATTTATCCCTCTAAAATATCTAGATATGCTAACCACCGATATTTGCTTTGTAAATCAAAGAATCCATTATTTTTTTTGTAATTAATTGAAGTCTTCAGTTGTGATCCAATCTTTCTCATGAGCTGATGGATGTTGCCTAATCTGATTTTTAGTCTGGAAAAGCAATGTGATCTGAAGCCACATTTCCATGCTTTGACAGACAAGCTTTAATTGTTCAGAATCAAGCTTATAGACATGTCCAAAGCACCATAAAACCATAATACCAGATAAAAAACGAGCAACTGAGGACAAAAGCATCTTTTTATGACACAAGTAGGAAATAAACCAAAGGTTATAGTACGGTAAAACACTTTGTGGTTCATTAAATATATACACTCGCTGTTTTAGATTGAAATAAAACAAACAAAACTTTGAATTACACAGCATTTGTGTCACATTTGGAATCATCCAAATAAAAATAAAACCATTTTTCTGCTCACAAATGATTTTCCCTTTTATTTTAAAGTTTTTTTCATATACAACATTGTATTTACATGGTCTAGTAATATTTACACAAAATGAACAAGTGGCACTGTGTCATTAGGAGCTCTCTTCTTTGTTCATTACAGGTGTCTCATTTTCAAAGAAAAACGATAAATTAAGAATAAAAGTACTTATTTTAACAATGCTTTACGTCTCTTAGATCTGCTTTTTATGTTCAGTAGCACTACCTGCCCACCCAGCCTCTCTACAAAGTGCTTTCCCTTCTCCTAACCAATTAAAACTGATATTAGTTTTTTACAAAAATACAACAAACTGAAACCCTCCCCACATCTCGTCTCTTCCCAACTTCTATCAATCAGTACCATAAACCCCTACTTAAATTATAAAATTCCCGACAAATTATGGAACTTTTCTGCTTTTGTTCAGTTTCTTTTTAAGCCGATTTGCAGCTTTAAGCTCTCTCTCACACATACACGCACATCAACAAAAACAGTTGATGTTTTTGTTGATGGCTTCTTTAGCAAGCCATTGATTAGCTGGTTTAAAACTGAGCTGTGCTTCTGGACCCGGCGTACTCTGCTCAGATGTGTCATTTTGCCTTGAGGCCATGCAGAGAGAGTGGGATCTGTGTACAATGAACCAAAAACAGAGGCATCTGGGTGGAAAGAATGAGGAGAATGGATGCTGTGTGGGCTACGCAGAGATGACTGAAGGATGCTGGGCTGAATTTGGGAGGGTGACACACTAGAGGGAAAGCTTAAGCAATAAATAAAAAAGTGGAAGAGGATGGCAGCTCTTTGTTCATCCTTAAAATTATGATTCAGCTCTCTGAAAAAGGAGGATTCAAACACTGTGTAAATATTTTCTCAAGCAAGACTCGGGTGGATTCAGATGCATTTTTCCAATTTTGTGCAAAGAGGAGGTGGAGAACCTTGTAAAAATAATCAAAAGCTTATTAATATTTTAAGTTTTAAATTTTTTTTGGTTCAATTTACAACCAAGGAACTGAATGTAATTGGTATTTTTAAACAATAGGCCAATACAAAGTTGTGCATAATTGACAAGAAGATAAATGATTCATGGTTAGCAGAGTGATTAACGGTGATCAGAAAATAAGAGAAAGTTAGAGACTTTCTTTAAGTAGAGTCCACTTGTGTAAGTTAAGCAGAGTATAGTTTCTCTGGGGTTTATGCAAATATGCTCAAGAACAAACTGGAGGCAAGAAGAAAGCGGTTTGGAAACAAGTGGAAGAAGGTGAGCCAGTTTAAGCTGAATATCTAGCTTACGTGTGAAAAAAATCTTAATACTGTAAATATAGTAAACCTGGGTGGTGGAAGCCTTATGCTGTGGGCATGCTTTTCTTAAACTGAGACAAGGAAGCTGGTTGTGGCTGATTGGAAAATAGATGGAGCTGTTTAAATCCTGTTCAAAAATAGCCTCATCAAAGTCTAGACCTAACTACAGTTGAGAAAATTGTTTTCTTCTAGGTTTAAGGTCTAAAAGTGTATCTTCACAGACCCTCTCATCCCTCTTTTTGAGCTTCAGTTGATTTGAAAAGAAGAATTTACTCCCCATGTTTGAACAGCTGGTAAAAAAAAAACAACCCTAAAATACTAGTAGCACTAACTGAAGGTAGAGTGAGTTGTAGTATTTACTAAGATGCATACAAATAAACACCACAGTTATCTTTTTTAATAAATGAAACCCATGCATCTTTTTACTTCGACTTTAACGTGTGCATTTCTAATCCAAAAAACAAACTGACATTTGTGATTTTAAAAGGGGAAAATTATTTATATTTTGCAAGTCCTCCGAAGGAAGGAAACAGAGCAACACAAATAAGACTTCACGCACACATACACACCCAAAAGCAACACAGAGCTGCAGGGGTTTCCAGAAAAATCCAAGAGTTAATCAGATCAAAAAATAACTTACCAAACTCTCAAAAAAAATCTAGTGAGGTAAAAATAAATCCTTCCTGTTTTTCATCACTCAAACATAATTGATGTAAAACACTCTGGAGAAGATCAGATGGAAAAAAAATTATGTTATGTTTGTGCTGCCTCTGAAGTCTTTCCTGTCAACTAAGCTCCCGTTTGCCACAACCAAGTTCAAAACAGGTAGAGTTCCACTTTCTTATTTTTAAAGACTGTAACTACTTCTGTTGATGCACCTCAAAAAACAAACAAATACTGATTGCATAAAACTTGTAGCAGCTTTTCAACCACCTCTGAAACAAAAAAAGAAAAATGCATGAAATACCTGGAAATATCTGTGTTGCAAAACTTATTTTGATCAGACAGAAGATTTTCTTCTGGAATGATGCAGGGCTTTCCTGTTGGTGTCTGGCTCAAGGACACTTCAGCAGGAACACTGACTGGATAAAAAACGAGAAGTGATCCCAGTTGTTGAGTTCAAATTCTAGCTCAGGTAACTATTTCTTTTTCTACCTGAATACTGCTGTGAATATTTGCAAAAATTAAATAAAGATCTCCACTAAACAAAGGCCCTGAGGACTGCAAACTATGAATGTGTGTGTGTGTCTGTGTGTGTCCAAGCTCAAAAACACAGAGCATGAGAAAGTACCCAACCTGCCACAGCATTGAGTAAAAGAGGCAAAAAAGTAAACAAGAAAAGAGGAGGAAGATTTCAAACTAAATACAATAAATTAAATCACTGCGTTTTTTCCCCCTTGAAAAGCCTCAAAACTAAAAAAAAAAAAAAAAAACTCAAACAAAACAGAGCAGGGGGCGTAACACAATTTCACTAGCTAAGATTTAATCAGGATAGCATGAAGCTCGTAGACTCGTACAAACAAACAGAACATACAGCTATTTTTTGTTCAGTGGACAGGGTTTGACACAAACTAAAACACAATAAATACTCTGTCTGAGGAACAAAAGATAAGATTTCTTTCTTTATCAGCTAAAAGGGCTTTAAAAAAGGCAGGCCCGTCTGGCAGACTCGCTTAGAAGGGAACAGGATGACCCCTTTGGGTTAAAAAAAAAACAACAAAAAATGAAGGTTGGGGGAGCTTTTCATCCATGGGGAAGCCCCTCCCCTTCGGACTTATGGCACTACAGCGATTTTCCAATCCAAACTTTATTTTTCGTACTTTTTTATTCTTTGTACACTTGTCTTCCAACCCTGATCATAAAACACCCCATCACTGTACCTATTCAACACAACTGGATTTCTGTTTTTTTTTTGTTGTTGTTTCAGTTCAGCGTTTTCATATTTGTCCTTTTTTTCCGTTTTTGTCAGCATAAAGTGCAACAGTGCTTCTGTTTTCTCCTCCTCCTGGCGACTTCCACGCTGAGGTTAGGGGTCAGCAGGATCGGGATCCGGATCTGGGTTCGCGCTGGTCTCGCTTGTAACGCTGGTGCAGCTTGCGACACTCGGCTCCTCCTCCTCCTCTTCCGTCACTTCCCCCACGTCCAACACCTCCACTTCCTCGTCGTCGTCCTCATCCTCCTCGTCCAGGCCTCCCTCCAGAAGCTCCACCACAGCCGCCTCTGCTTCCTCTTCCACTTTCTCCGGCTCTCCTACGTCCTCTTTCTTTGCTTCCTTCTTCGTTTCCTCCTCAGCCTTTTCCTCCCTCGGCTTCTCCTTCAGCTGGTAGACGGCCGCTGCTTGGGGCTTGAACAGACCTTCTTCGTACACTTTCAAGATGGCCTCGCACACAAAGCGGTACTGGCTCTGAGAAAAAAAAAGCACAAAAACAGAAGAGAACATTAAAAGCACTGATCCATTTCCAAGGGTCCTGCATCCCATCATTTAGGTTAATTTTTTAATATGAAATACTACATTACATTGTGAATTTATGGCAAATATTTTCACAGCAGGAAAGATTTAAATATGGAACCTGCAAAATCCAGAAACTGGGATGGATAGATGGACATAAAAAAGAAAGAATTATGTATAAAAGGAAAGAGGAAGGAGACACAAAAGGAAGGGAGCAAGTAAGGAAGGACACAAAAGACCCAAGAAAGAAAACAACAAAAGGACACAAAAGGAAAAACACAAGGAAAAAAGAGAAGTAGGATCCAAGTAAAGGGAGGAATGTTACAAAGAAGGAAGGAAGGATGCAAAGAAGTTAAGATATAAAGAAGAGAAACAAGGAAGGACATAAGGAAGGGTATAAGAAAGGTAAAAAGGAAGAACATGAGGATGGAAAAGAGGTACAACAAAGGAAAAGTAACAAAAGACCCACGGAAGAAAAAAAGACAAGGACACAAAAAGAAGAAGACAATAAAAGAAGAGAGAGGTAGGACCCAAGGAAAGGGAGGAAGGTCACAAAGAAGAAAAGATGTGAAGGAAAGACAAGGAAAAAAATAAGGAAGGGCATAAAATAGTTAAAAAGGAAGAACACAAGGATGAAAGAGGAGTATAACATAAGGAAGGAATAAAGAAGGAAATGAAGAAATAAATGAAGGAACAAAGGACACAAGGGAGGAAAGAAGGGAAAGAACAAAGGAAACACAGAAGGATGCACTCAGGAGGAAGCAGCTGCATGATCACAATGGCCAGTCTACTTACTGGTGTTTGTATCATCATGGCCCTCTGATCTCTCATTGTTCTGACAATATCCAGAGGATACACAGGCTGGCCGCACTCCATCAGACACAATGCCGTCTCCATGGTGATCAGAACCCCTGTTCGACCAATCCCGGCGCTGGAAAAAAACAAGATAAAACAGAAATATCAGGTTATGATCTTTTTATTAAAATGACGTTATAATGTTCATTTTGACAAAACTGTGCTTTGAGTGAAAGTCAAATCAACTTTTTTGTGATAAAAAAAGTCTTGATTTCACACCAACTAACAAACCCTCAACGTTTTTTTTAACAGTATTTTTTTAGTACAGAATGTTTATCCGCTGAGATCATGAGGCTGTGTGAGCTTTCAGTTCATGCACCTGGGACTGTGGAATCAAAGGGGTGTGGCTTATAACTTGCTGCCTTAATCTGTTGCGGATTTCCCACTGTGCCTGACATCTGGTGTAAAGTCTTGAAGCTGTTTGGTTTTTTGTTGACATGGCTTATCTTGTTCCAACATCATCACTCTGTTAACTTAAACATTTTAGAGAAAATTGTTCCAAAACGTCTTGTGGTTCATTTAAAAGCAATGTTGCAGTCCTGGCATTTTACCAACATGTTATAAGAACCCTTCCAAAATGCCATAATTGGTCAACATTGTTTTCTTAAACTAATATTTAATATGCTCTTCTAGAACAATTACCGCTTGATGGTATATACTGCCATTCCTTGCCATATTTTTTTAGGATTGCACATTCTCCTTTATAATGAATTAGCAGGTATATCTCTGGAATGATAGAATGATTGGCAGCTATCCTAAATGTTTTCCACCTATTTATAACTTTGTCTTTGCAGAACAGTGAATTTTTGATTGTTTGTAATGAATTTTATAACCCTTCCCTGATTGATGGGCACCAACAGTTGCATATTTTTCCATGCCAAGATATGGAAAGATATGGAAAGATATCCAACCCACACCTGTGCTCCAGACCAGCAAACTACTAATATGTCATAGTTGATAGAAATCCAACAAGGACATTGAATGCATTTCAAGTATTGTACCTTAATTGAAGTTTCTTTTACCAATAAATGCCAAATTATGCCGTGTTCCATAAAATTCTAATTTTAAATAGGGGCAGGGCTTTCTTTTTCACATCACTAGGAAAAGAAAATTAATTATGTGATTGAAGATGAAGGATATCTAAGCACAATACATGACTGACTTCCTACTGTCATTATTCAGAGATTGTCTACCTGCAGTGCACCACCATGGGCTGGTCCTGTCCGGCCCGTTTGCTTCGTACCAGAGCCACAAAGTCCAGGAAATCGGTAGAGTCATCAGGAACGCCGTGGTCCGGCCAAGCCAGGTACTGGAGCTGAGTGAGCTCTCTCTGCTGCTCACTCTGGAAAAAAAAAAGCACCACATAAAATTACTAGAGAAATGAAAAATACTATGTTTTTCAGGATATGTTCTATTGAGATGTGAGTAGATACAGGAGATACAGTCTAAAGTTCAGAATTGCAACATCAAAAGCACGGAACCATTAAAACGCCCATGTGTGGTAACAAAGCCAACTTTTCATTTACATATTCCCAATTTTGTAAACAAAAAATTATTCATCCCACTCCTCGTTCCTCCAGTTAGTTCATCTTTTCTCTCTCTCTCTTCCTGCAGCGTGACCGACTGTGGTGGTTGCGTTGTCATGGCAACCAGTTCCCACAGCATGAGACTGGCGCTCGGCAGTGGGATCCAGAAAAAGAACAGCCCACACTGGTCACTATGGCAACACACCTCTTCGGGGTTCTCAGCAGGCTGAATGCACCTCAGTTTTAAGTCTGTTTGGTTCAATAAGTGTGTGTGTGTGTGTTGTGTTACCTGTATGTGAGTGAGAGTCATCTCCCGCACCAGGAAGGCGGAGTTGCCCTCTTCGTTGTGGCACGTGACTTTAAAGTCTCCGTAGGTGGCGCTGCTGTCTGGGTTGGGCCAGTACTGGTGACACTTCACCTGTAAACACAGACGGAATGTTCCAGTCAGATTTGTGCGCCGAACAGATCACAGATCTGCGTTTATTCTGAGAGCCTGCAGGTGTCAACACTGCTTCTGGAGCGTTCGTTGTTGTTACATAACGCCGGTTTCACTCTTTCATGAGTTTGTTCCATGGAAACTGAATGAATGAAGAGATGCAGCAAAGATAAAACTGCAATCTCCAACTAAATATTTTGGAAAAGGGAGAAAATAAATGAGGCAGCCAATTCATACGAGACAGGCATGAGAAGTTTAGACTTTTAGAAATGGACAATTAAATCCACTGAGCACAAAGAACGGATGGATGGACAATAGAAAAAGGGATGAAGGTAATAGAAAATGAATGGATGAATGGATGGATGGATGATTGAAAAATGAAGAAATGGATGAATGGATGGACAGACAGATGGATGGATGGATTCCATCTGGAAACATTTATATTTTTTATACTCTAAACTCTCTGGTATTAACTCAATTCACACAGAAACAAAACCTGAAAGCTGAAATCAAACCTCCAGTACAAGCGTAATGGTATTTTGGTATGTAGGTGTCACATACCCTGCCCCTCTCCACCTGAGTGGTCAGCATGACCACCATCGACGAGCTCTGCTCCCAGGTCATCCGCCAGAAGTCAGGGCAGGTGTTGGGCAGTGGGCCCTGGCACGCTATGTAGCGGTTTATCAGGCTGGACGCAGGAATCTCCATCTGCACAAAGGAAAACATCATGCAGCAGAAAATGTCAGAAAGAATGTTAACTTGTTGCTTTATCACAGGTGAGCTACAATAAAAACATATGAAAGATACTTACATTGACGTAGTTTGCATTGATGTAGTCGTCTGTGCTTTTCAGTACGACCCGTGTGGCATCATCTGTTAGAGAACAAAAGGAGTGAGGCTACACAGTTAGTAGGGCTGAAATTATTAATCATGATTACTCAATTATTGAAATAATGCTCAACTAATTTAGTAATCCATCAATAATTAACTGGAGGATACAAACAAAAAAAACAACAATTTTTTTGAAAGAACAATGAACTCAGAGCAGGAATAAAGGCAAAACTGCACAACAATATATACATTTTACATTTGTGTGTGTTGTATTTGTTACTGCCTTTAGCCCTTGAAAAGTGGATTTTAATCTCAATGGATTTTTATTCTGGTACACCAGATTATTCCTATACTGTACTGATGCCAAGTTGAGCAGAAAGCTTTTCATGTGTTGATGTTAGAAGTATTTTCTTGGCTGATGAAAAATCCTTTGCTGCAAATGTTCAAGCATTCACTAAAGTAATGCTGTTATTGGACTTTGGGCAATAAAATATTTATTTTCTTATTTTAAAAAAGGAATGAAATGATTTATTATTCATTCAAATTCTTTTATTTTATTTTTAATATTGTGTAAAAAAGGTTTTTGTGGTGAAATGAAAAATCTGCAGAATGTGGATTTTTTTATCCCATTAATTTGATTAGTTGCAGCTAGGAAATTTAAGATGAAAACAAGCAGAAAAAGGAGCGAGTGTGAGGGGAGGAAGTAAACAGACACGTACATGGGGAGATGTCTCTGTAGCGATTTTTGGAAACGTTCTGAGGTAATTTGGCACACAGCATGGTCATCCCCGGCCTCTTCCTGTACTGTTGCTGTGGGATCAAAGATGGAGATTATCAGCAGGATAAGCCTTTCCCTCTCCGATGCATGCGGCCAGTCTGATTGTGTGAACCTGCTCTCCTTACATCAAACTGAGCCAGAATGCCTCCACTACTCAGGCCTTCCTTCAGAGCCATCATGGAGTCCCTCAAGGCATGTTGGTCGAGCTGGGTGGGATCCTGCAGGGACTTCTCTGGGATGTATTGAAATTCCGGCTCCGAGTCGACCTTCTCTTCCACTACGTCGTAGATGGCTGGAAGACAGGGAAACAAGTCACACAACTTTTTCTGGAGCTCAAAATGAGAAAGAGAAAAGCATTTTGTCCTACAATTTGTCTATAGTCAAAAGTTTATATTTGTTGTATTAACAAAGTACCAGATTTCTGTATCAGGCTATAATGAAAGTTTCCAAAAGATACTGTTTGAAAAAAATCCATACATTTTAGGTTTCAAGTTGAGATGTCAGAGGAACCTCACTTGCACACACCATTTTAAATCCTTTCAGCTCAATTTTATGATTCATCAAAACAGATCGACTAATACCTGGGCTTTGTGATGGCCACTGCAAAACATAGACTTTGTTGTCTTTAAGTATGCTAACAATATAGCTGATTTCTTAAAATGTTGCTTCAATTTTTCCCCTTACTGTGTTTTTTCTCTTGATGCCATCTATTTTGTGCAGCAAAACACCCTGCACAACATGATCCTGCCACCACCGTGCTTCGTATTTGTAAAGGTGCAGTCTCATGGATAAATTGTTCAATTTTTGTCTTATCTCAGTCATATATTTGCAGTTGTGGCAACACACAACCGTAGATATAATAGAAATTATGCAGTCATCATGGTGTGACGTAGTCTTTCAACATCCGTAGCTTAGCCCCAAACAGTCAAGTATGGCTGATCTTTCTGATGCTACCATCTCTTTTATCAACTACTTTAAGCATACAGAAAAATAGGATTTGTGCTTTTTTATTAAAAGCAGAACTACAGCATAAAACCGTTAACTTTTCTGTATTTTTTTTTTCAGTATTTGAATTCAAAAGCGTTGTTTTTACTGTAAAAAATAATTTACCATTTGGTCTGACTAGTAGGATGAGTTCTCCAGAGTGGCTTTCACAGCTGGCCTTGATGAACATCACCACCTGGTCATGGGTGTGGTCAGAGATGTCCCGCCCATTTATTAGAACCACCTGGTCCCCTTCGTTAAGGCGAGGCACGCAGAGGTCGGCCTGAAAAGGCAGAAACAGGTAAGAAAATGATTTTATTTTTTTGTCCTGAAAGGTTTCTGCTCAGATGTTTCAGTCGTTAACGTACTGAGGTTCCCGGAGCAACTCTAGACACAATGATGGGCATCTTCTGGTCAGCTCCACCCTGGAGATAAACACACATGTTAAAAGTCCAATAATTTGCGCACCGATTTTTTTTTAAAGACTACAGACTAATAAATAATCCGGTAAACAACAAGATTAAAGCCAACCTTGACATTGAAGCCGAAACGTCCGTGTTCATCGGGCCTCATCTTGATCAGGACCAGATTATCATGTGGGACGACTCCGTTCAGCTGAAAGGACCCATTAAAAACACAACAGAGTTAGACTTGTATCCACACAGAGACCTGCATTTGTTATAAATACTGAAGATGTAAGGGAGATCAAAGACATGTATGCATCTAATTCAACCACCAGGGGGCAAAAAGTGACATAAAGCTGCATGGCTGTTTTATAGCAGTAAGCATTTTTTTATTTTAGCATCAACACCTTTTGAAGCATATTCTACAAGGTATTATTGTCAGATCAAAGGTAATTTTAAAGTATAAACAAGCTCTCTTTCTGCCATTGTCTAATACACAAAGCAGAAAATGTGTTGGAAAAAAATACATTTTAGCATTGCACAAAAACAATGAGTATTTCTTGTAATATATTAGTCATATTGTTACGTAACAAGCATATAACAATAACTGCTCTGCTGATAGGGTAAGATTCTATGAATTAGTAAAAAGTTGCTTCATTGTTTATGGTGAAAAACCTTCCAATAAATTAATCTTTTAGACAAACTCAACCTTTAATTTGAGCACATTTTCAAAGATTTCTTGAAAGTCAATGCAACTGACAGTTTTTTTTTTTATTTTACTTTTGTTTTTACGAATTTATCAAAGTGACAGTGATTACTAATGAATAATCTATAACATTCTTGGTTTTTGATTTATGAATATGACATTTCTCTGAGCAACTCTTCAAAAAACAAAGAAAGGAAAATAAAAAAGTCAGATCTGTACTGATTTATTTTAAGTCATAAAAGGCCTTCAAGAAGTAGGTACTTAACTAAAGTTGCCCATATCTACAATCAGAGAAAGTAAAGATAAGAAAAACTGGAACTGTCATAAACCAGGCGAAAACAAGTACTGACATTTATCTTGCCTAAACGGACAGAAAGCAAGGTGTTGTGGGAGGTCAAGCAACAAAACAATCTGTGATACCAGGAAAATAAAAACCTGCCCGGCATGTTCACAAATGTAAACAAGAATGAATTTTCTTCAAGAAAAAAAACAGCTGGTTCTGGTGGGAGACAAATGATGAACAAGTGGGAAAGCACTTCTTCTCCACTTTGAACTACAATGTAGGATCTGTGATGCTGTGGGCCTGTTTTTCTTCTACAGGCCTTTTTAGAGTGCATGCCACCATAAACTCTGATACACCAGGAGATTTTAAATAGAAAAATGCTGTTCTTTGCTACAGAGTTGAAAAAGAATCAACACTAGATCTCTTAGTGGAATAATGGTCCAACACATACCGCCAAAACAATAAATAAATGGTTCGTCAGACAAGAAATCAACCTGGTTTAAGGTAACAAAGGCAAAGATGCTAAATATTGTAGTTTTTTTAAAGCTCAAATTAAAGATTTAATTTTTCAGTCTTTTTATGTCTATATGAGGTTGTGATATTGTTACAGAAGTTACATTTATTTTTAATACTTTTTTCTCATGTGTCAACTAACAACCCCATTATCGATATGCAGATAAACAATGTTCTGCGAGGCATTAAGTGTGCTTCCATCGGGCCCACTGACCGTGGTTTTGTCGGCATTGACGGGAACGTCGTACATCTCATTGAGGTGGTTGTCCAGGAGACTCTGCTGCGAATGGGCCTGGATGATCTGGCTCAGTGTTTTCCTGCTCAGCTGCTTCGGAGGCAGAGCTGGAGGTTGACCATCTACCCCATCGGGAGACCTGAAGAAGAAAAAGACAGAAAATGTTTATATTACAGTAGAAGCAGGGTCCTTCCACAATGGCTCTTAATAACCGGCTAAAAATGAAGAAGAACCAGCTGATGTTTTTAAATTTAGAAATAACAAACACAGGTTTTTAACTGTAATTCAGAAGTCAATATTTGAATTAAATTTCCATAAGGAATTACACTAAAGTTAAACTAGGTTTAATTTTTTTACTTAATTTTCCATCCTACAAAAAAAAAATCCAGCATCTTTTTGCTCGATTTGATGTTTACCTTTATTTCAAATCCTAAAAATTGAAGTAAAAATATCAAGTTTCTTATAGCAGATATTTGTCTAAGATTGTAAGTTGTTTTCAAAAAGTTGTGCAAGATTTGCGGCTCTAAACGAGTTTTATTTGGCTGGCCTGTAAGAAAAAATGGCTCTTTAGGTTGTAAAAGTTGCAGACCCTTGCAATAAAAAAGAAGAAAAACTGAAGCATTTACAAGGCGTATGCTGATGTTTCTTTTGCATGTTATGGTAGAGCCTGTCTTTACTATACAAATTTATTTCCAAACATACTGTAAATTTGTTTAAGAGGAAAGGAAAAAGAAGTATAAATGAGCATGAGGAAAAAATAGACAGAAAAGAGGTAATAACTGTTTGTCCTAGTGCATTAACCTCAATAAAAAGGCAGCAAAGGGAAGGAAAACAAGCACCCCTCACGCTCCATCTCCATCAAGCAGACAGTAAAAGACCGTTAGTGCGCAGGGGGAAACAACATGGTCAGTCAGTTAAAGCTTTCAGCAGCGCTCCTTTGTGGGTTAAAAAGCCCGTCGTTTCACTCTGTGTGCGTTTCTGTGTGAGGGGGAAAAGGCTACGAACCGGCATTCCTTGGGGGAAGGGAGCATCAGTCAAAAAGCATCGCATTTGTTTTGGCTGCTGCAACTGGTGCCACTTTGTGTCTTAAACAGACGCACACAGGCTGACATTTACTATGGGTCAAAACCAGGTCAGGCTGAGACGGTGCACAGCAAGACGGAGCCGAGATGGCACATCCACCTCCTTTACTGTGATCGCACAGACACGAGGCAGACATACGTAATGGATCTGCAAACATCTGCACGCCTTACGTAAAACTGGTCATTTACTTTTCACATTTAATGATTCAGATTCAATCAATTCCCAAAGGGAAATTAAACTCAAATCATCCAAGTTTGCATAATAAATGACACACTGCATTCATTAAAATTTAATTTTCATTATTGGTTTTCTTAATTGTTGACAGTATGGTGTCCATTATGATTTTGTATTTTTGTGTTTTTATGATGTAAAGCACTTCGAAGTGCTTGTTGCTGAAATGTGCTGTACAAATAAACTTGACAGAGTGATTGAATTATCTTCAAAGAATCGATATTGATGATGATGCTGTTAGCAGGAAGGATTTCTAGAAGGGTTTCTGCAGGTTTCAAATTTAACTCAAATTTAAGACTTGCAGCCTTTTTGAGATCTGCGTTACAGTAGAAATGTACAAAGGATGGTAAACTGTAAATAGTTCTGTCACAACAAAATTTAAGACTTGTGATTAAGGCCAAAATATTTTTTTCAATAAGTTTAAGACATTTTACAGCCTTAATTTTAAATAGGCACCCTTGCGTTCTTTAATTCTGCATTGTTTAAATATGTGTTAGTTTTCTAGGTCTTACTGCCTACTTCATGTTGACATACAGGTTCTGTTGTAGATATTTATTGATTCTACAAGTCTGGAATCATCTGTATCATTGTTTAATATTAAAATTTTATCTGAAACATTAAAAAAATGTGAGAATATGCAAAGAAAGAAGAAATCTTATCTGTTTAGAGGATTGTTAAGCAGATTGAGTTAAAACTAATCAGACACCAGATTAAGAAACTGAGCACTAAGCTTTAAAAAAAAACACAATTTCAGCTGTATCAGCAAAATAACTCGAGAAACAATCACACCCAAAGCATGATTCAACTAAAACACAGTATTGTATCTAAATTTCTGCGTTGCTGAGTGAATCGCAGAATGAGTAACTGCTTCTCCTTCAGAGGAAATGTAGACTCTCAGCAGAGAAAATCAGGGAAAAACATTGGGAAGATCAGGATTATAGGCTTGAGTAAAGTGGTGAACCAGGAAATCAGTCAGGATGGCAAATCTGCAGTTGCATTTTTAGTCTTTTCCATCAGGAACATAAATTGTCAGAGAGGAAAAAATGCAGCATTATAATCTGCAGTAATCAGATGGTTATTACGAAGGAAGTGGATTGGGACCAAATCTTTTCCACAGACGCTATAATGGAGCTGGTGAAAGATAGACATTAGAGCCACCGAAGCTTTAAAATATAACTAAACCTTAAACTCCTGGGAGGTTTGCAGAAATATCTGATATTAGAACGAGCCAAAGTGGATATGAACGGATTAAAAAAGCATCATTTGTCACTGTTAGGGTTACCATGCCAACAAGTGAAAACGCCTAACACAGACTGCTTATATGAAGTTCAATCCACTGTAAATTGAACACCAGCAAGATAATAAGGCTATGTGCTAAAGATTATCTTTAATGCAGAAAAATATAGATTACGAGATCATAAAACCTGGGGAGTAGCGCAGTTGGTAGCACTGTTGCCTTGCAGCAAGAAGGTCCTGGGTTTGATTCCCAGCCCGGGGTCTTTCTGCATGGAGTTTGCATGTTCTCCCTGTGCATGCGTGAGTTCTCTCTGGGTACTCCGGCTTCCTCCCACAGTCCAAAAACATGACTGTCAGATAAATTGGTCTTTCTAAATTCTCCCTAGGTATGTGGTGTGTGTGCTCTGTGCTGCCCTGTGACAGACTGGTGACCTGTCCAGGGTGTACCATGCCTCTTGCCCGAAACGTTCGCTGGAGATAGGCACCATCACCCCCCTCCCCCCAACCTCACTAGGGTCAAGGGTGTCCCTAGATGGATGGATTAATGAAAAAACTGGGGAATTTGATAAAAAATGCTGTGTGATGCAATGCCACCCAAGGTTATTTGACCCCTGCTAAAGATGGCCAAATAAGTCTTTAAATAAATATTTTTTAGTGCAATTAACAATTTCACACATTCCTTTCAAAAATATTTAACAAGATTGGAAAATACAGAGAGAGATATCTTTGACAAATGATAACTATTTCTATTTTAAACATCTAGGTCTGAGAACTAACATGACCATGGAAATAGCTTGATTTTGTGTCTAATCACTTCATTGTTACTCTGGTCGTTTAGACAACTTATTTGTAGTTTTCTGGAAGACAGCAACAGTTTGGTTTTTCCAAAAGTGAAGAATCTGACTGATTTTCAAGCACTCACAGCGTACATACGTAAGTATTAATAAATACATTTAGGGTAAATAAAATAAGGTTAAACAATACATATGTACATGTTTTTGCAGCCAAATAGTTTTTTTTAGAGGAAGATAGAAAAAAAAGAAGATGCAAATATGTTTTTTGTTTTGTTTTTTTCACAGCAGAGGAGCTGAGTACTCAGGCTGTTGGGTGCTCATCGATCTGATAGAAGAAACTGTCTCTGTAGCGGCTGGTTTCTGCAAATGACGCTGACCTAATGGTAGACATTTGTGTCCAGCATGTGTGGGATCTGCAGAGATGTCAGTTGCCATGTTCCTGACTCTAGATCTGTACAGGTCCATGATCCCATTCACCATTACAAGTTTTCCAGGACCTTAGGAAGAAAAATAGGACAACACCATCACAGATCCTCCACCCTGCTCAGCAGTGGGCCTGAGTTGCTTCTCCACTTTACTATTGATGCTTTGTTTCGCAACTGATCTCCCTGGAGCATTCGTAGCTAAGAAGCTCAAACTTTGGCAGTTTTTACAACACACCTGTGCTTCAAACAGACCAGAGTTTGCTACCTCAAATTATCTCCTTTAAAAAACTTTATAGGACACTATGATCAACTTGAGATAGGAAAGTATTAAGAAAATTATGTTTCTAGTCAGTTTATTTTATCCTAAATAAAATAGGATAACAGGTAGGAGACCAATAATTGTGGCTCTGGCTTTGGACAATTAGTGACACTTTGTTTCAACTTCACCGCTCTGAAAACTGCTGCAGCTCTTTAATTCTTTACTTTCCCCGTTAGACTTTAAAAACAGCAATTTGGGACCTTAAAGAACTTTACCAGATATTTTATAGTGCGTGAGCAGTTTGAGGATGAACCCAGATCTACTTAAGTCCTGTTGTTCAATCTCCTCCACCCTGCTCTGCTGCTATAAACACATTTTACGGGCTGTTTTTCATCTTTCCAGCGGGGCAAGCTAAGTGACACTGGGAGAGGGTGTGAACTGCTGGGAGAAGCCACAGACACCGAAAGACGTTTAAAGAGACAAAAATAAACCCGTCAGCGCAGCAGAACAGACAGACTAGCGCTGATGAGGAAAATGTAACTGCTAAATTAAAGGCTGGCTGTTCTGAGGAGATGTTTTATTTATGAAGCAGTGAAATTATGATCTAACTAATGCTCTGCCAAGTCAAAGCTGATGTTTTCCCCGAGGAGGAAGACGTTGTTTTGAAAAGAAGAAGAAAGGAAGAAGGAAGGGATGGAAATATTCAAATGAGAATGATGATTAGCAAAAAAGTTCGACTGACGGTGTCGAGTCCAGGCTGATGCTGTTGGCCTGCGTGGACGACGCCGACTTGTGATTGGAGGAGAAGACAGGTAGGCTGGGCGAAGCGTGGATCACATGATCAACCAGGTGGCCAACCGACGACGGGCGTAGCCGTGTGCCGTCTTGGACAAACAGCGAGTTCCTGGCAAAAACAAACATTAGAGGTTTAATTTCTCTGTTGGTGCGTCACAGAACAATCAGAAATGTTTATATTTGCCATTTTTAGATTTATGTTCTATTGGCTTTGAATTTTAAATTTATTGTATTGTGTTTATGGCACTATTGTTGCACTTTATAGTTTACAAGTATACCTGCGTTTCCATTACAAATGTGCACAAAACTTTGTCGATGCTCCATTAATATAAAAAATACACAATTTTGCAATTATGGTGTTTCCATTAAATAAGAAACACAATTAAAATTACACGTGAATAAGTTTATTCACGCAAAATTATTAAAAACCTGCCAGGCCATCATCCTCCTACCACTTCCTATTGTCTTCTTTGTCTCGTCTGCCAGTTTCGATATGTGGTTGTTGATCACATGACTCATGCGTTGTGAAAAAAGTGTTTCAATACACCTCATTTTAGCACAAACCTTTTAAAACTTTTTAATCGAAAAACAAGAGTTTTTCCAAAACTAGTGAGTTTCAACTAAGGAAATGTATTTTTGTAATTAAAATTTGAGCAGGGATATGGTCAATGGAAACGCAGCTTAGAGAAGTAGGTTTTTAAAAACTACTTAACATTTCCACAAATATCTTTATATTCTATCAGGATTTATGTGCTAAACCAGAGATCTGCAACCTTCACAACACAAAGAGCCATTTTTGCCTCAGTCCAGGTAAATAAAACTAGTTCAAAGCCGCAAATGTTACATAACCTTTCATGAAAAAACTAATTAAAATTTTTAATGAACATATACTATTATTATACTAAATATACTATTATTTCTGTGTTTAGGTTTAAAAAAGCATACAGCATTTACAAAAAAGGATTAATAATTTTTTTCTATGGGTTTCTGATGTTTATAGAAAATGATTTTCACACACAAAAAACAGAGTTTTCAATGTAATATTATTCTGCTGTGGAAATTTGATACAAAATTAATTCCATTCAACAAAAAACTGCATCCAGTATATTGATATTTTTTAAAAATTTGTTAGTTCTAAATATTAAAATAATAATAAAATACATTAAAATTAGTTGTAATTTGACAAAACATGAAACAGTTTAAGGGTTAAACATCTGCAAATCACTGTATATCCAAACCTAATTCATTCCAACATCTAAAACATATGCTACAACCTGTAAGGTGGCTGTGGCATATTATTATGGATCATCTTTACAAAAGAAATCATGAAGGACTAAAATCTGTTATAACTCACTGGTTCGGTGTTCCAGGTGGCGAACGTGTGGGCAGGCTTTGGGTTTCCAGTCTCTCGTCTGATAGGCTGTTCCTGCTTACCGACTCCCAGTCGGTCCCGCCCACCAACTTCCTCGCCAATGGCTTGCTGGGAGACCTGCTCAGAAAATGTCGATTTCCAGTTACAACTAAACTAAAAATTAAAGTCTCAGTGCATTTATGTCACGTTTAAACGCAACTCAGCTTGCCTACACTTTATTCACGACAGCTACCAGCTAGTTTGCTTTATGTTTTCTGTACTGTGTGTCCTTGGTGTAGGCAGGATGCTGTAACTGCCATCTTCACAGAATGAAGAATGAAGAGTGTTGAAGATGTTTTAATGTAAGAATAGCAGCTAGCACCTAGCTCTTTTGGTTTCAGAATCAAAACCTTTTTTTCTAATCTGGTATTAGTCTGATCAACCACATTGGTCTATACTTTGATGTTATATTTTTATTCATAGTTCTTGTGGCTCACACATTCATTTACTGGACTTTGGTCACACATATATGCATAATCTTAGTCTGACAGGAAGAAAGAAATGAAAGCCAGTTCGAGATCTACATGCAGAAATAAGAAAACGCAACTTAAAGTGATAAAAATAATTCTGGATCAATTGTGAAATAGGGCAATGTTTCAGGGTTTGTTGCATCTGACACCGAGTATATAACTAAGCATCACTAAAAAGCAGTGATGGCATAGTTACTTTGAAAAAGTAACTTTAATCGGATTACTGAATACTCCTTGAAAAAGTAACAAAGTTAGATTACCGATTACTTGATTTGGAAAGTAACTAAGTTACATTAAAATGAACTTTTTTAGTTACTTTCAGCAGCTGCTAAATAACAACGCTCTGCCACCTGTGAAAATTACACTGATCTTTGCCAATACTTAATTGCAAGTTATTTTATAATTGTAACATCAACAATATAACAATATATCACTTATAAGGTTAACCTGAAGGGGAGATTGTTTAATGGTTACAACAGTACAAAAAAGATTTTAGTAATTTGTGCATGTTTTAGTGTGTTCCAGTGTTGCCTGGAAAACTATTAATAGGATTTTATACCCCACCCCCTCGTTTACTGTCAGCGCAGCGCACAGCGCTCCTCCTGCCGCTCCACAACATCAGATGTCCCGCTGCACAGATTTGTGACACTTATCTTAATATTACTGATTATAATTGCGTTTAGTTGCACAACTTTACAGACACGTTCATTCGTGGCTGATTTCACGTTTATTGCGCTGTTCATATTAGTCTCGATGTTTGCAATTTTCTGGAGCGCAAAGCGAAGCTCGACGTCAGTCACAGGTAATATATTAACTTGACATTAACTAAGACACAGCGGGACGGATCATCCGGGAAATGATGGACTAACACTAACTGGATGTCTGACAGATTCTGGGGTTTATGTCTGCTTATTTCCAAGCCCAAAAAGCGCATCCCGCGACTCATTAAATTTGCAAGCGACTTTAGAAAGAACAAAACAAGTCCAAAGCCGCTTGTAATAAACGGAATTGGCGACCGAATCTCAAAATAGTTCCTTTTCAGCAACAAAATGCGCATCTTCATTTACATTTACATTTCTGTCACTGCTGACACTGTAGTGTAGAAACGGGGGTCGCTCCCCAAGATGTGTAGAGGAAATAAAATTAAATTACAAAAGAAAATAGTAACGCAAAGTGATTTTGATAAGTAACTGTAGTCTGATTACTGGATTTGAAATAGCAACACGTTAGATTACTTGTTACTGAAAGAAGTGGTCCGATGTGAGTAACGCGTTACGGACATCTAAAAAGTAAATTTAATGTAGTCATTCAAATCAAAACATGAAAGTCATATTTTGTATTGTCACTGCAGATAGACATAGTTCAGTCTTTATTTCTCCAAAAACTCAAACCCACTTCTGTTTCTCCAAACATTACCAATAAAAAGGGATTTTTAAAACAGAAATGTTATTTTATGACCACATTATGGTGAAGACTGCTGACTTGACAGTCACTGGTACTTTAAAAAAAATGGTTAAGCCACAAAAGCCTATTACTAAAGAAGGAGCCTGTTCATGGCATGCTGCATCTAAGCTGAGATGCATATGTAAAGGTGGCTGTAGCTAATTTATTTGGGAAATTGTATCATGACACACTCCTGAGGAGATTGACACATTAAGGAGTTAAATGCCCTCAAACTTCCCACAGATTTCAACACAACTGCATCTTTAAAAACTATAAAAGTAGAACAAGGCCTCACAATTTCCAGGAACGGATGCCCGAAACATTTATCTCGGACTCAGTCTGTGCCTAAATGTGCTGATGTTGTTTGACTAGAGATGGAAAAGACTAGGAAGCAATATTAGAGAGATGATTGGTGTATATTTTAAGAAAAAATTCTGATGAATCCCAAACGAATATCTAAGGGAAAAGTCTGGTGGTTAAAGTTTTAGCACATTAAGGCACCAGGGAGTCAAACTGATGCCCTTTTGGCTGAAACACAAACACCGATCGATTGAGTCATGTTGATTATTGAGTGGATTGTTGAGCCGATAATAAATGCAGGCTATCAGAATTTGCCCACAAAGCAAAAGTGAGTACAGTGGAGTCAAGTTGAGTCAAAACGGAAGAGGAAATTAGGCTGCTTCCATCTAACCACAAAGGACAGAAGGTATTTACTACCTGGCAAAAACTCTGTCCTTGATCCCTTTCTCCTTTCCATACTGCACAGATTGCACTTCTGTCCGCCCACTAAAGAGAAAAACGAGGAAAACAACAGTTAATAACGTGATTTAAATACTTAATATGGGTATTGTTCACTTTTCCCACAGTGAAATTTAAGCACTTTTCTATTTTCAAGGTAAGTTATCAAATTTTTCCAGTACCGCACTTTGGAGTTAAAAACAATAAAAAAGAACTTTAAAAAAGGTAATTTATTGCTGTTATCAATAATGTGATTTTATTGTACAGCTAAAATAAAAACAACACTTTAAAAACCAACTAATTTAACAAAAAAAACACCCCAATTTTAGTAAAGGTGTTTTAACATATAAATTATAAGCTAACTGTTATTTCAATTACATAGATCAGTAAGTCAATTTCCTCAGTTTTAAAATCTGTATTAAACCAAAGTCACATCATAACTGCAACACAGAAGTGATTCCAAAAAATTATCTTTATAGGAAAGTGTGGAGATGTCTGGAGGGCAAAAACACATTTGAGCCAAACATCAGACAAGGCTCGCTCACGTTGCATCACTGCTACTCAATAATACATCACAAGGCTCCCTTCATTTTTCACAGCCGCCTTTCATAGAAAAGGGAACTGAAAAAGGTTAGCTGGGAATGAAAAGGAGTTCACATGGGGTGAAGACACATTTCAAATGAATTCTATCTGAAGGGAGCAGAGGCATCATTGTTAGTCTGTAAACTTTATCACAGGTCGAAATTTTTAAAGAAAATGGAGAACAATGTCTGGACCAAATAGAAGTGACAGGGGGAATTTGCTCTTCTGGGAGAACATGTTGGGATGATCTTCTTACCAGTATCTAAACTTTGAGCCCAGGCTGAAGTAGTGAGCGAAGAAGTTTTTCTGTGGGGGGATGGGCCGCTCCAGCCTGAAAAAGGTGTGGTGCTCCACGCAGGCCTTCCACAAGTTCTTACAGGCCCGGTAGTTGACCATGTTGAAGCCCAGCAGTGTCTCCCGAGTCTCTGCCTGCACCCAGGAAGAAACATAGCAGCTTATGGAGGGCTGAGTTAAATGAATGGATGGATGGCCTAGCAAAAGCCAGATGGATGAGCGGAGTAACAAGTAGCCAAATGAATTGATGATGGATGGAAGAATTGACTAATAGATAGAAAAACAGATGGCCAGATGGATGCATGATGAATGGATGATGAATGCAAGATGGATGGATGATGGATGCAGGATGAATAGATGTAAGATCGATGGATGACGAATAGATGATGGATGCAAGATGGGTGGATGATGGATGCCTAATGAATGGACGACTAATTGGTTTGGATGGATAGATAATGGGACAAAGTCAGAAATTCCAAATATTTTTCATCCTCCATTTTATTACCCAGAAAAAACTTAAAACAAATTCTACACATTTAAAACTGCATATTAACTTTGTTATGAAAACCATACCTCATGAATATCTAATAAAAGTTATCTGAACAGATTTTCTTTTTAAAGTTCACATGCTTCCAAGGCAACATCAGACTTTGGACATTAGACATTACAACATTAGCATTTAGCAGCACACGGTGTTTAATTTTTTCTAATCTTAACTTCTAATTTCTCCAACTCCAACTGAAACGCAACATGTGCAAAAAACTTTTAATCTTTTTTTTCAGCTCTGCTAACGCTTGTTTTTGTTGTAAAACCTTGCTGTTATGTATCGTCCATATATGGAAGCACAGATGCATAAAGCATTGCCCTTTAAAGCTTGTCACAGCATCACAACACTTTTAAAATTAGAAACTGTTTTAAAAATATTTAGAAGCCACATAATGAGTTATTTATGTTGCTACTATTAAGCTTGATAAGTTTTCAGCCACCAAAATATTATTAAACTGCTCTTTTAACATAGAATTGGTTTAAAAAACATGAAAAATTGTTGTACAGTAAGAAAAAGGCTAAAAGAAAACAAAGAGATTCAAATGTGAAACAAAGGATTTATGCAGGGGATTAATGCATGTTAGGGCAAAGTCAGCAGGGGGTTAATCTGACACCTGATTACACAAACGGATACAGGCGCAGCACAGCTGAAATGCTGCATCTTTATAAAGGTAGGTTCATACAGCTGACCCAATAAAAAACAGTGTCTGAACTCCAGCTGTTTCGTTACTGAGCAGTGGGTAGGAAAAGACGGTCTAGAGGTGTGCATGTGTTTGCGTGAGGGCGTGAGCATGTTTGTGTGTGTACACCCACCGCCTCTCTTCTCAGCTGGATGAAAAACTGTTTGCACTTGAAGGAGATTTTCACTATTTTCAACCTAGAAATTGGAAAAGGGAACAATATAAAGTCAGTTGTTGCCTTTTATCAAATAAATGACACATTTTTAAACCTGCCAAAAATACCTTTGTAGCAATACAGAACTGTGTGGCAATAAATACCTGACCTTGTTTGTACTTACTCTTTCTGGAATCTAAATAGATATAAATAAAAACTTAAATGAATGGATCTACTCTTAAACATCGGACCCAAAAGATCTAAGTTTCTGAAATCTGAACTTTGGCTTCCTTGCTGCAAACACGTTTTTCTAAAAGCTTTCAACAAGATATAGAAGTTTGTTCATTTGTGAGGTCAGACACTGATGTTGGACGAGAAGGCCTGGCTCACTGTCTTCGTTCTAACTTATTCCAAAAGTGATCTATCAGGTAGGGATCAGACCTACCAAGTTCTTTCACACCAAACTCCCTCATTCAGGTGATTGTGGACCTTACAGTGGTCCATAGTCATGCTGGAACAACAGGAGATAAATCCCTAACCCACATGGTTGACAGTATGAAATTACCAAATGACTCGGGATGATGACATACAAGGGTATATTTTCTTAAAACCATAATTCTCTCGGCACCAGACATTACACCATCCTTTTGGTAGCTCCCAAATCCAAACTCAGAGAGGCACAATTCTTCAAACATGTCTCTATAGCTCTAGACTGCAGTGGTGGAGTAATTTATGAAAAGTAATATTTATGGAAATGTTACTTCCCATAAATATTTCCATTACTTATGGAAATATTTACTTATGGAAATATTTACTATGGAAAGGAATATAATGGAACAATACTGTTCTGGTAATCTCAAGAGTAGCTCACTGTTCTTGAGCCAATCTGAAAGCCACATGAAGTATGGAGAGTTGTGAGTACTGTTTCACCTCAGCATCCACTGACTGCCCCAACAGAAGGAAGACCAAGGCGAGACAAGAAAAACAGTAATATAGATACCATCTGTCCAATTTTAATTAACAAGTTGATGGATTAAAAGACTCCAATAAATAATTGAACCCTACCACTCTTATTATCTTTATCTTCCTTTTTGCACCATCAATTTTCCTTACGCTCTGTTTCAGTTGGTTAATTTGTGGGTGTAGTGAAAGTGGGATGGGAAATTGGTGGTGTGAAAAGTTCGGGCGATAAAGTGTTGGTTCAAAATGACGAGTACAAGAACGGCGATAAGGGGGTTGATGAGGGTGATACGGGAGTGGGGCTTAATCTATGGAGTATGATAAGGGCCACAACGGGGTTGATTAAGGTGATAAAGGGGTTGATTAGGGTGATAAGAGGGTTGAATTAGCATGATAAGGGCTGGGGCTCAATATCACAAGTACAAAAATGGAGATAAGGAGGCCAATAAGGGTGATAAGGGGTCGGTTTCAATCTGTGCAGTATGATAAGGGAGATAAGGAAGTTGATAAGGGTGATAAGAGTGCGGGGTTCAATCTGTGGAGCATGATAAGTGCATTTGGGGTTTAATCTGGACTGTACAATAAGGGCAATATATGCTGGATTTCAATAATTTATCTGGTTAATGTCATCTTGTCAATTAAAACTTGACAGATGGTATATATATTAGGTTTCTGCAAGGCAAAGCAAGGTCGAAAAAATAAAGTGAATAAAGGTCCGACTTTAAAGCCCAGTGAAAAAAGCCCAGACTTAACCAGTACGTTCTATGCTTATTTCACCAGGAATACCCTGAAATCAATTTGATCACACCCTCATAGTGTGTAAGAATCCCGTGACTTCCTCTGCGACCTCTCTTCATGTTCTCAGACCTCAGAGTGCCTATTTTGCAAATGACATGGAGAAACGTTTGAGGAAAACCTCATAGCACAATTTTCTCAGAGATTGCAGTCTTTCCATAAAACCAAACACAGGAACAACCAGTGAACAGAATAAAGTCTGGTTAATGTGAGACATAGTTGTAATATATGTCTTTTAAAAAATAATGCTCAAACGAAAGTACATTTTAATAAATAACTTCTTGCAATTTTATACACAAGTCATGTTTTATAAACAAAGATGAGAACTATTGTGTCATGTTACACAGCCATGATGTTCGTATAACCTCCTGCCTTTCTCCATAGCTGGAGGGTTAGAAGCTTATCAGAAAAGAGGAGTCTTGAAGAGGTACGATGGCATGTATTTTCCAATCTCACGTAGGAGCAAGGGCATAAATTATGCTAAAATCAGAGGACCACACACGAGGCAGCAGTAAGACGGCTGCTGATGAGCGGCAGCAGCAGAGTAACATAATCCCTTCCCAGAGTTCTGCTGCTGCTGCTTCTGCTGCTGTGACTCATCGCTCTCTGCTAAATATATTTTACACACTCACTCGCGCGCGCGCACTTGCATTGGCAACAACAGCACACTTAAGCAGAGCGTGAGTCATCCCCCATCCAAATGTGGCTAATTTGTCAGGCTGTTGCAAACAGAAACGGGAAACAGGCAAAAATCTAAATGTCTTTCTGCTGCCGTCTTGCTCCCTATTTTTACTCTCAACTTTTAAACGGAAAGGAAAGACATTAAAAAAATAAAGAAGTAACAGGACATCAGCAGTGACCTAATAAGAAGGTAAAGGAAGACAATGAGTTACAGAAAGTCAGTCAGAGTAAAGCTGTGAAACAGTGACTGCGGTTATGTTTCGCTGTTTCTGTCTTAAGGACATGGCGCTGAACAGCTGCTGAGGACGCCACTGTTGGTCTCTAAATTTAACTCATCTGGGGGGATAAACTCAGGAGGCCTCGGCTTTGATTTAAACCTTTTGCATTTAAATGACGTCACTACGATAAAACAGAATTGCTGAAATTAAAATACAGGTGCATCGCAATTTACACTACCATTGAATCGCTGATTTATTTTGGCAATTCAATTCAAAATGTGAAACTTATAGTATTAGAGACTCATGAATTTATTTCTGTTATGGTTCAATTCAGAAAAATTATTTTAAATATAGACTTCTTCTATTATGGACTACACTATTTTGGAGACGTCCTTTGCATAGAGGGAGAGTCACAAAAGGTCATCTCTAATGAAGCTGATGTATCCAACTATATTAATGGAACACAGTTTCAAATTCAAGTCTTTTTAAGGCCTTTTAGGACATTTATGAAAGACATTTAAGACCAGTATTATGACAGAAATGTACAAAAGAAAGCTGCATATTTTATACAGTAGTAGTACCACCAAGCTTTTTGGTGCAGACGTAACATAATATGGATTAGCAGCAGAAGTGAGCCAGTGGTACAGACAAATGTCATCCAGCCTAATTTATAATTACCCATTATAGACGCAAAAAACATGAGCTAGCTAGCAAGGTTATAGTAGCTTTAAATGCTTGAAGTCGTAGAACAGAATGAAGATGTCTGAGTGTGACTCAAACTTTTGCCTGGCAAGAAAAAAAGATTACACATAGTGTGAGGTAAAATAGTCTTGCCATGACAAAATTTAAGCCCTGTGATTAACGTATTTAAGACTAACTTACATTTTAAAAAATTGAATTTAAGAAATATTATGTTCTTACTTTTACATACATAAATTTAAGACTTTTTAAGGATGCACAGGCACCCTGGCAAAGTTGAGTAGAAGGAAGGAGAATAGTAGAAACAGATGCATAAGAAACACTATTAACTACAGTCTTGAGACAATTCTGAAGATATTTTGGAGGAGAATTGCTTTAGGTGAAGTCTGCGAAACACAGATAAATCCAGAAAATTGGCTGCAGTAGTTTCTTAGAAAAATGAAAGAAAAAAATAAGGAGAGGGAAATAATATTTCACCATCGAGAGGAAAATGTGTCAACAATTCAGAGGAAAGCCTGCTGTTAAAACGTGGGCTGATATGCGCCATACTACGCCGCATTAATGCACAAATCCATGCAAAAGTAGCCCAACCACTATATTGAGTGTGTACAGTACATACAGGCTGGCAGGTTCATATCATAAATAAATTTTTATTTGTGTAAACTTCTGAGATAGAGAATTTTGGACTTCAATAAACTATAATGATCAAATTTATCAAGATGAAAGGCTTGAAACATAACATTTTCTGTGTAACAAATTATTAAGAAGTGAGAGGTTCACCTTCTCAACTGAATAAACTTCTCAATAATATATTACAACTCATTCATAGACGGAGGAGTTTGCATAACCTTTCAGAGTGAATAATGTTTCTCTTTTATCCTCTGCACACAGTAACATCTACTCTCTTCAACATGCATCAGCAGATTTCCAAGTACTGATTCACCAAACAAAGAACAAGACACAGTGAGTGATAAGAGGAACTAACAGCAGAAAAGAGGTCAGTGAGGGCAAATAGATTTGATGGCTATAATGTTTCCAGGAACCACAGTTTAACACTGCTATGAAAAACTGCTGTGAAAAAAAGAAAAAGTTGGAGTGAACTACATTATTCTGCAAAAGTTCAAGAGAGGCTTAGATATACACATTCACTGTCAATAATCACCATGTGAGAGATTTTGAAATACTATGCCAGCCAGTTCTCTGTAAAACTCTTTCTGGACGCAGCTCAACTGAAGCTGGCAGCAGGCCGATTAGGGGCAGGTTTTTAACAAGGACAGCCACAGTTTGAACTTCCACTTCAGTAGAAATGACAAAGAACATAAATATCAACAAAGAACACTTGTTTCAACAGCGAAAGAGCTTCTCAGCTGTGTTTCCTGTCCACACAAATCCACTCACTTCCACCTGAAGCTGCCAGGTTTTCTGTTGGCCAAAGAGGACACACACTTTTAAGCACTTGGCTTTGGACAAGCGGGATATTGGCCTCTGAGCAGTTGGAATTGAAATCTCTGATCATAAAACTTCTGAACAGAGTCTCTGTAACATATGTTTGCTTTCAGGTACAGAAGCTAGTTGAAAAAAAAAAAGTTAAAACAGGGATTAGTAGTTCTTCCTGATTACACACCTACCAAAAAATCTAGGATCAGTCTAATTATTGCTAAAAGGATGCAAGTCATAAAGAAATTATCCTTTTTTTTTGTTTGTCAACTGACTCTTTTTTAACCAGCTTCAATTTCACTTTTTAAGAATATTATCTTAATTGGTAATTAAGAGTAGCCTTTTAGGATTTTTGAATAGTAGGAATACTATTTGGTTAGAATATCTACCAGCAGTCTCCTTTTGTGTCTCCTAGAGTTTATAAATCTTTATGTCAGATTCTCTAAAGGCTGCCAACATTTCCAAATCCAGCATGTTTCTTGACAGAGGGGATAAATGATCGGCTCCTTCAAGATTTTGAAGGGACCTTTTAGAGGGTGTGACATGACAGGCGGCTTTTGTTGAATCCATAATAGTCAGACATGAAGAACATGGTACGTGAAATAGTGAAATAAACTAGGATTTTATGAGTCGAGCTCTGCGTTTAAGCCACCTGAATGAATGGATGGCTAACATGCCTCTATAGAAAAACTGGTTTACTTTCTAAGCTCCCATCTTTTGTGCTCCTCCTTAACACCTAAGAAGCAGTAAAACTATCCAAGATTGAATCTTCTCTCACACTTAGCATTTAGGCATTGCAGATAATTTCATGAGAAAAATTCAGGCATCGAGATAATCGGCTAGAGATGAGCAAGTTGAAAAATGTACAATTTGTCACTGCACCAAACCTGCAGGTTATAAAGAAAACCCAAGAAAGAATCGGATCACAAGCAGAAGAGAAAAGAGCAATTAAGTTGTTCTTTTTTAAAGAAACAGCAATTGTTTCCATACTTTGAATAGTTTATCTCTCAGTTACCACAAAGATACAAAAACTGCACCGAGAAACGCCTTATTCTGTCTTTTTTGCTTATTTTCTTCTTCTCCTCTGAGCAGACTATAAACCAGCAAGTTATCCCCCTCTGTGGGGTTGCAGTGAAACGCTGTGGTCCAACTGACCCAGATATAACATGAAAACATGTCATCTGGATAAAAACAGAAATGCATATAAGTTGTGCACAACTACATGTGATATGAATGTACCTCAGTGATGATTATAGAAATTAAACTGAGAGAAGGCTGTGGCACTTAAGGCCACTTCATTTAGTGAATATTTCAGTATTGCTCGGCGGTTTTTCATTTTAAAATTAGATGCTTTCAAGATTCAAATTTCCAACTTAATTTTTGGTCATTTTTAACATCCAAATACAAATTTTACAGCGGATGTCTCCAGTAGTCAGCTTTAATTATACACTGTCTGCATTAAAGTAGTTGGTCACACTACTTCTGCTGACTTCAGGTGTTTCACTCAGACCCATAGCCACAAGTGTGTGAAATCATAATCACGTTGTGCTTCCAGATTTCTGATGACACAATGAGAATGTGAAGAATGTAATGACAAGCTTTGATAGGTGCAGTGTGGCGCGCACCGAGCCTTGACCTCGACCTCAGCCAGGACCTTTGGAATGAAAGCCAGCAGGAAAAGTGAGCCAGACCTTCTCACCTCTAAATGACCTCATGAAGGCTCAACAGCATAAACAGGAAACATATTCAAGCTAAAAAATACCTGTGAAAAGCTGTAATATTAGAGGAAAGATATGGCTCTAGATGGAAAGTTGTGAGGATTTGCACCCTGATAAGGTAATCAATATTAAACACAAAGTAACTAGTGTTTCATTTTTAAGTGACCTATTTTTTGTTTAATACCTTCAGTGTTTACTGTTTCATACAATGGAGTGCTAGGGCCAGACAAAAATATATTTTTTCTTTTTTGGAGTTACGATACTACAAGACACAATATCACCAGAAAAAAGTTGTTAAAATACTAAGAAAAAGTTTTTGAGTGCAAAGATTCAATAATTATCCAGATCTAATTTACTCTCATTATAGTTTCATTTAATTCTCTTAATTCTTTTTCTTTTAATAATATTGTGACGTTTCATGATTTTTGTTCTTAGTCTGGCCCTAATAATTTGTCATAGATTTCTATGTGTTTGGAAGCTAAATAAATATGCTGACCATGTAGAAACATATAAATAAACTCATATCAATGTCACTGTGGCATGTAACTTCACAGGCATGTGTTCAGTTTGTGTTTCTCTTACCATGGGAAGTAGTTGATCCGTACCCTGTTCTTGTAAACCACAATGCCAGCGGACATCACCCCAATCAGAATCTCTGCATTGCTCTGGTCCTAAACAGAGAAGAAGAGGCAACATTTGCATGATGAAGAGAAGGAATAATAAAACTAGAGCTGAACCAGAGAAAAGAAATATTGTTTTTAATGTCAAATCTCGATTTACACCATCCATGTTCAAACTCGGGTCAGATTTTCCGAATCATTTTGGTAATGTGAAGATGCAAATGCATATATATTATTTATTTTAAAAAAATAAAAACCATGTATAATTTTATTTTCATTTCACAATAACTTTGTGTCACTTAAACCCCAATAAGCTAAATAGACGTTTGTGGAGGCAGCATGACAAAATGCAATAACGTTCAATGGTATTCATCAACTGAACCTACACATTTACCCAGAACAGAAAACACATAAAAAACTGACAAAGAGAAAGAAACCCGATGGTTTCAACTCGAAGGTAATGAAAAGGTTTGCGGGCAACAAACAGAACAAATGAAACCATTCCTGATAGCTTTCAGAGCCCTCTGGGATGGCTAGCCAAAAGTGGGTCCCATTAGTTCACTTGCTTTCAGCTGAAGCTTAAAAACTAAGACTAAAAACTGTATTTTTAGAGGAAAATGGTATATTAAGAGTTTTTTGGAAATCAGAAGAGATGGACTCAAAACAAAGAAAGCTGCATCAGCTTTATAAAAAGGAAATCCCAGACGCTGCAAAAGAAACGCTGATTTTGTGGATTTACGGAAGATTATCAAGATGGGAGAAACTACATTAGATAAATATTCTTGATGTAGTACATGTAGAGTACTAAACTCTACATGTAGTCAGACCAGTTATTATGGATAACACAAGTGGTGCAAATGACTCCTACTAAAAATGAAATTAATCTATGCCGTTTCTCATACTAAATGAGTAAAATCATGTAAAAAGAGACTCATTTGATTAAATTTTTAAGATGGATGCTAAACATGTCTCTTGTGAGCACTTGATAATATTTTTTATCTCAGCACTGTACAGCTAAATCCATACTGTTTACCCAACAGCTTATCTCTTCATATTTCCACCCCATCATGACATTATGGCTGATGGTACATTGCTCTAATTTCCGTCATGTGGATTCACTCTATAGAATGAGCAGGAAATGACAAGATGAAAGCACCATTCATCTTTAGAGTGGGGATTACATAACAAATCTTTTTTCTTTTTATCATTCTACATCTATCCAGCGGATGTGAAAAGAACGATGGTTTAAGGATTCTGCTTTTAAGATGAGAAGGTATCAATGTAAACAATGAAACTAATGGTTTCATTTCCAGTTGCAGAGCTGCTCACCTCTGCACTGGTGGCAACGTTGAAGCTACACAAATCTTTAGTTGCCATAAGAATATAGAAACATACGGAGGAAATAACAGAAATGGAATTAAACCTTACTCACCCTTGCATAGTGCAGCTCCACCCCGTAGAGCTCCAGCGAGCGTGCTGTGTTCAGATAATTAAACTCCGACTGGGCAGGAGATAGACCGCTGAGAGAGGGAGGAGGGGACAGAGACAGATGGGGACAAGAGCGTAGCGGTGAGTGCAAAGGGAGCGTCGATGACAGGGTGGCAGAGAGGGAAAAGGAGACAAAAGAAAAAGAAATCGTCAGTTCCAGATGAATTGAAGTAATTGCAAGAAAAGGGGTCAAGTAAAGGGCAGCGCAAAAGGTGTGTTGGTGTGTGAATCTGTATGTCGGCACAGACTGGACCTATGCTACTGTAGGTGTGGATATTTCTAAAGATTACCAGCAGATCAAAATGTGATGCACATGAAAGGGGGAAGTTATTTATGACTGATCTGTTTATTACACACATTTTAAAATTCCAGTCAAATTTCAAGAGCATGGTTGGATGGATGGATAAGCATATTTTTGTATGGATGAATGAATGGAAATATATGACAATACTCCAATCTTTTTTCCAGAACTGTGAAATGCTAAAACAAAATATTTGAGACATTTCCATGTAACATAAAAACTTTAATCTAATCTGGATTTGAAAACGCTTCTTTCCCACCACAGAGTCTGTTCCCGCTGTCTCTCCCTGTTTACACATAATCCGGTCTGAGTGGCGGCCAGCAGCACTGCAGCGAGCGGCTCGGCGTACCTGTGCTGCTGGTGATGTTTGGAGACCTCTTTGTGGAAGTCTTGTGGGGGGTTGGGGATGAAGCAGAAGTCAGACAGGTAGCCGGAAGAATGCTCCGCTTCATTGTAGTCTCCCAACTCGGCTACAGGAAGAGAGAGGGGGAAAAAAGACCAATATGTGACTTAAATAAAACAAAATCAGAATGACTGCTGACAAATAATCTTCATCTTATATGCTAGTTGGAAAATTGCTGGTTCATTTTCTCTGGTAAACATTGCCTGATGTTAGTCTATAAAACAAGGCAGTTTCCTTTTTCCTTTTAGATCATGGCACTACTTCAATAATCAAACATGCACAAAGGGATTTCCACTTCAAATAAGTTTGTATTTTTGAAACTTTACCAATACAGTGAGTTATAAACTTGTTTCAAACCTGGTCCTGTTACTAAGCTGTGGTTGAATAATGATTAGCTTCAAGATGTTACAACCACTATACCTCATCATGTTCCACTTTTTGTTTTTACTGGTAAGAAAACATAAATTATGATAGAAAAATCATCATTTATGTTCCGTTTTATATTATTTTCAACTGAAAATAGTCCTTACATAAATAAAAACAATTGATCAACTAATAAAAACCAAACAAATTGACAGGCTGGCACCTTATTTGTTGGGAAAAAACCCCTCTAATCTTCAATGTCTGCTTAAAGCAAAGCAATTTCAGCCAGAGAACAGTATAAAAACTATCGCTACGGCATTTTTAAAATTTTTACATCAGCACCAAACCACAGCTGAACTTTGTTACAACATCTGCGAATCTTTCTGTAATCCACTCTGTGGTGTCAGCAGTTTACACAGAAACAGTGCACAGATAAAGAAGAAGTCCTTGTATAGCTTCACCCCACATTTTCTGAGAATATGGCCTGAATTATCAAAAAAAGAACTGCATGTGTCATTAAAACCACAATGCAAGTATGATTAAGGCAGTGTGATAGCATCAAATGATTAAAATCTTACACAGCTATGATCAGACGCTTTTGAACTTTCAAGTGAATCTTATCTAAGGTGTAACAGGGTTGTTCTGGGCCATTTGTAGTCCTTTAACAGATTTTGTTTGGCCCCTGACTGCAAATCAAAACTAATAAAAATTTGGCCAAGAAAATATAAAACAATTCATGACCCACAAAATTTGGAAATCGTCTGTTTTTGTTTTAAAAAGGCAACAGGCCTGAATCTTTTGTTGTTTTAGATCTTTAGTAATATACATATTTTATTAAAAATGTGTTCATTGTTTAACAGGTTAAACTAAAAAGAAAAAAATAATAATCACAAACTAATTTTTAAATTAATGCATTTTGTGGCCCGCCACTAGTTTAAACAAACCAGTTTTGGCCCATTTTGGACTGTGGTAATCTAAGACACACACATGTAACAAAAATTCATTAGCAGCCATTTCTAAACAACTGAAAATTCCCCAATCGTTAGTCGAAACAATTAGACATTTCATTACTTTGTGAACTTTAGCAGTTAAAATTACACAGTTTTCTGTGTAATTACCAAATGTGGTCGAATGCATTGTCTTTCCTCTCAACAAGCCAATGGGAACGCACTTCTATGTGTGTATATTGTATTTTACAACATAACAGGCATCGACAGAAGAATTTAGACCTGCCTTTACTGTTTTGGGACTTTATTTTAATAAAATTGTTTTATTAAAGAAACACAATTTAACTCTCTCAGACAAAGAGAAGGAAACCCGATGGTTTCAACTCGAAGGTAATGAAAAGGTTTGAGGGCAACAAACGGAACGAATTAAAAGACTCCTGATAGCTTTCAGAACCCTCAGGGTTTGCTAGCCAAAAGTGGATCCCATTAGCTCACTTGTTTTCACCTGAAGCTTAAAAACATCAATTTGCTCAAGTAGTCCCTTGACTGACCTGCAGGCCGGTAGCCTAAGCATATTGACCAACAAATCAATGGCAGCTCAGACGCTCATTGATGTGCACACACCACCAGTGCTCTGCACAGTTCAGCGTCAACTTTAAAACACCTAACAGGGAAGGAGAAGAACACTGTGGTCGTGATGGCATCCGCCAAAAGACTTGGATTTAAAATGTGAGGTTTTTTTTTATTAAAGTAGTAGGTTTTTTTCTTGTTTTAGCTGTAAAGTTATTTTTTGAATGAAAGGGGCTGGTGAAAGTTTAAGGCTACTTGCAATAATGGAAAAAAGCTAAAAGAAAAAACAAATGCAAACGAAGAAAAAAATTAAGATAATTGAGGAATTGGCTTATAACCAGAATCAGCTATTTTCCTGTATCTGTTGAATACTCTCAGTCTGTTTTAATGGTTTTTTTTGTTGTTGTTTTTTTTGGCAAATGTGAGCAGATGTGAGTGGGAGTAAGGATGTTACGAGTGACTTTTTGCATGTTGTTGGATTGTATAACTGATGCTGTTTAAATTATGAATTATATTTATTGAATAGTGTCCAGCTGTTTTTATGCATTCTCTTTTTATATAAAAAAATTACCAGCTCAGTCAGGGCCTACAGCTGGTAATTAGTACCAGGGATACACCCTGACACGATGCATCTTTCCTCTGAGGTTAATGTCTACTGTACATTGTCTCTGTTTTAGATAAATAAATCACAAAATTTAAAAGCAAACAGCCCATCAACAGCATTTTCCAGTTGAGAGAGGGAGACTGCAAACTACAGTGAAGTTGTTCTTTATTCATTCAAGGTTCAAACTTATGTCTACAAATATTAATTTTAAAACTTCACACTTTTTCAGACTCAGATTTCCACAGCTCAGTCACTATTTTACACATTTTTAAAATGTAAATACAAAAGTTCACTATAAAGACATTGCACTACTTTGGCCAGACTTTATATATGAAATTAGCACAAAAAAACCCCAGAATAAATGATGTATGAAAATCAACTAAAGTCGATACTGGAAGGTCTAAATGTTAAAAACCTTAAATCAGAAATTTAAAAACGGGAATTCTGAATTTTGCACATATGAAAATAAATGAAAATCAAATTTTGTACGCATCAGTAAGTAGTATACAAATATATTCTATCTGCTTCAACCACTGTTAGAATACATCGGATAGTGAACCCAATGAAAACAGCCGTTTCAAGGGTAAGCTTGAAATAAAATACAGAAACAGGAGGGGATAAAACACAGCTAAACCGTATTTTATTCCCCTTCACCAAGATATTTACAATGTTGAGGGAAGGTGTATTTTTTTCTACAGTCAATCATAAAACAGGAATTTAGGACTACCAGGAGAGATTTCAGATCTTTTGAGAATGCAGGCTTGATTTGTGTGGGATTTGGAGTCAGCAGAGCTGGCAGTCGAGCTGAATTAGCAGCATAGCAGCTGCTTCAAGCCATTTTTTTCCTCCCCAAAGCAAACATTTATCTCCATAATCTGTGCTGGCACTGTGAAGAGTGACAGCATGGACCCAGCAACACAGTATGTGTGTGTCAGTGTAAAAGCCGTAGGGTCAGAGCCACGAAGGTCTAGGTCAAATCTCTTGTTTGACCTATATACTGAGGCTGTGCAGATTCCTGGCTAAATATGCCATAGAGGGGGAGAGCAGAGGGACTGGAGGGGGGAGGAGTTACTAGTGCTGAAATGACAAATGAAACAAGGCAGCAGGCAAAAGGCATCAATACAATAAGTAAAAATGTAAGAAATGTGTTGAGATTCAATAAAATTAACTCCTAAAATCTATTGGTATAAACTAATTTCTAGTTTCACACTGACATTTCCAATAATAAGATGACAACATTGTGAACAGGCTTCTTAAAGAGATGCATTGTTGACATTTTAACTATTTGTGAGCTACTGAAAAATACTCAAAATAAATTTTTTGAAGAAATTTTTTGTTTAGAAGAAACAAAACACTTAATTTCACTCAAAACACATGTTTGAAAAATAGTAAATATGGCAAATATGATAAACTGTGAAATCAAAAAAAAATGTTAGAGTGGTCCCTGAATTTTGTCTCTATACCAATGAATAGGCTTTTCAGACGCATACTGTTCAGTTAAGCTCAAAATTATTCATTATTTAGATTTAGAGGAATCTATGTTCCTTCTGACTGGAAGTAATATTAACATTTTGGAGTGGTACAGCCAATCTTCAATCTGATAGAGAAACTATGGAGGCAGCTAAACATTAAAGTGACGGCAAGGAGACCTTCCAACATGGAGCTCATCACCAAAGATAAATAAATGTTAAAGAGTCAAATTGTAATTTATCTGTTCTGGCTGTTTATCAAAAAACAAAAAGAAATGCACATTAAGCTGGAAATATGAAGAGATACTGAACATCAACTTAGCAGTTAGCCAAACTACTCGCCTATCGATCTGCTTCTGTGCATCAATCTATTATTAAAGATCGACTTTAGAGAAAACCAGTATCGCATGCAATATTTATGTAACCAACGGTAATATAGAAACCCATCCCACCGCATGGTTTTAAAGAAAGTCTCCATGGCTTCAGAGCAGCAGTTGTAAAAGCACTCCAGCAACCACAGTCATTACATTTAACAGTGTGTGTAGCTAAGCAGAGCCCTAATGAATTGCCTTTTCATTGTTACGTGTAATGGGTGTACCCAGGGAGCAATGCTTACACTGAACAGCATAGGATGCCAGCAGCGCAGCTGTGTTGTGAGGACAGGGCAATCTGAAAATTGAAAGAAAATAAAACGCATTAACTCAAACACACAAAACTTCAAAGATTTCTGCACTGGGTAATATTTAAGATGCAGCTGTTTTCAGAGAACATAATATTAGGATTTGATAACTGGAAATAAAAAATGATTAAAAAAAGAAAACTAATTAGCACACTGTGCATGAAGCCAGAGGTTCACTCCCATAAAGCCACATTTCATGACTCATCCCACTTTTATAAAACAACAGATCCCTAAAGTACGACATGCTCACCTTCCAGTTAATATATCCTGCTTGATCTGAAGGAAATACTGGTACCTTATGGGAGAAAAACACAATATAATGACAACAGATGAGCAAACTGTCCAGTTGGTTTTGAAAATTAGACATAATAGGCAGTGAATGCATTCCAAAAAGGCTGCATTTTGATTATCAACCACAATAAACTAAGGAAACATTTTTTCTTTACCCGAGGAGCTGTGCGAGAACTACTCTAAAACTATATGTAAAGCCGACAAGTGGCAAATATTTTACATTCATACTGTTCTGAGAATTCATATCTTCTCTGGTGTCACAGTGAAATGCCTATATGTGCAATATGGAAGTGTGCGCGCTTTTCCCTAGCTGACAATATTAGATCACAAAGGATTCAGAGTATGCAAAAGCAGAGATTGTGGGATCATCTATTCTTTTATTTATGTGTCACAGTTCTATGCTCTTACTCAAATGCACCAGTTCTATTTTCCTCCTTCAGCTTCATAAAATCGCTACTATTAGCTATGCATGAAATGTTACTGATTTTATTGATGAGCATAGTAAAAAAAATTAACAAGCATTACCAGTTTCAAGTAAAATTAATATTAAAGCTGTCTTTACTTTCCAAATTATTAGAGCACCAAGAGTTAAATGTAGCTGTATGCTCAACTTTTAAATCACATTAGAACAGATGCTGAAGATGTTTATGTCCAACTTCCATGGAGATGAAAATGATTATGGTCCTGATAATCCAGCATGTTTAAACTACATTGCAATTAATGCAAAGTAAGTTAACATTTAGGTGTTTTTTTGTGTTTGCCTTCATGCAAATCCAGTATTGTAGCAGAAGATTTTTGGTTCAACATAAAGTATTTTTCTCCTATTTACTAAGCTTTTGCTTTCATTTTAATTTCATAAAAACTCCAGCAGAAGCAACACTAGCAGCAGTTTTACTAAAAAGCAGATGTGGTCCCAGCCATATATTAAACTTGGCTAAATTTGTATCACACATTTTCTACAAAGCGTGACACATTTGTAGTTCTTGATGGTGTAAGTATGCCTTTTTTCACAGGCAAACCCGTCCTGTCATATTTTGTATTTGCGTGATTTATAGACCTCTACTCTGAAAAATCGGGTTATTGCTTTGTTGCATGAAAAATGCATGCTTAGTTTATTATTTAGCAGGTACAAATAAAGAATGTACTTTTTGTTGCCTGAGAGAGTTTTCAACTTGATAAGTCTCTTCACGTGGGAAAAAGTGTGGATGCCTCTTTAATGTGGATATACTAGCTTGCATCTTAAAGTGAAGCTGTGAAGATGTGGATCTTTACATATTTAGGTGCTGCCAGAAAGTATTTAAATCAAATACCTAAAACTCAAACGCCTAAAATTAGCTTTACTATGCATCCTGCTAAAATTCAAAAAAGAAATAAGAAAAACATGAACTCTGTCTCAAATTCCAGTTAATAATGTGGATGAAATAATGTAAAACCTGTAACATAATGACGCTGTGGTGTTGACGTCCGGACTTACCGTGTGTAGTCTTCCTGAAGTTTACTCGGATCAGCCACAAAGAATTTGACTCTGAAGCTCAGGTTATGTGGAGACCCTCCTGAAGGAAGTAAGGAGAAACATCAAGCATTTCAATTATAACAATATCTCATGAATGTATACTATTTATACAATTGACATTTTCTCCACATCATTTTTCATTCAAAAAACTCTGCACAAAGAAAAAGCGAGTGGTGTCTTCAGCCGGTGAGTCAATCAACCAAAATAAAAACAAGAGTTGAAGTACAGTTCAATTATTGCTGCAGGACGACTGCCTGCTCCACTTCAGCTACTCCTTAATTGTCCTGCATGTTACAAATTCTATTACTCATTATCAAAAAAAAAGAGCAGAGTTGAAATGGAGTTTAATCATTGCTCCAGGCGTTTTCAGAATGGTAAATGACATCATGGACTTTTGCTGGAGGCAAAGTGTGGATTGTTAAATGTTACCGAGACTAAACTGCGGATAGGAACACACTGAAAAGTGATCAAGTTAGAGTAGGGTGAACTTTTCTGATGGTTTGGTTAAAAGTTCAGGTGGTGTGTGGTGGATTTCACCTACTTTTTAACTGTTTCCTGATGGGCTTATTGGGATCCAGCCAGCGCTGTAAAATATGGATAAGAACAGACTTAGAGTCACTCTGCGCAAAGCTGGACCACATCGTTTCAATTATTCACCGGTGGCCGTCAACACAAACACAGAAACCTGCCAAATGCTCACACAGATAAAAACAAAACAATCAAACAATCAAGGTAATAAAAAGGAAAAAAAAAAAAAGCCGGCTAGCGCTGAAACAATTAGTCAAATTAATCGTGTCGACTCATTTATTTAAATAATCGGCAACTAATTCAGTAAACAATTACTCAGTAATTGGAGTATACAGACTCAAAAAAGGCCATTTGCTGAAAAACAACACAGAGCATTAATTAAGGCAAAACTGCACAAAAATATATACATTTTGGAAATTACATATTATACATATATAATTATATATATATATGTTTATGTCATAAACTTAACACCTGTCATGTTCCTTCATAAAATGAGGGAGCATTTATGAATGTTGCCATAAAGTGTCATTCGGTAAATAATAACATTTTTAATGCAAAGTTGCTCTAAAAGTTGCATTGAAAGTCCATTAAAAGTGTTAACTTTGCATCATTAACAACATAATAACACTTTAGTGCAAAGTTGGCACTTTTAATGGACTTTCAATGCAACTTTTAGAGCAACTTTGCATTAAAAGTGTTATTATTTACCGAATGAGATTCATAAATGCTCCTTCATGTTCATGACAGATGTTACGTCATGTTTAAATAAATTAAGTGTTATTAAATAAATCATCAAATTGGTGACCAGTATTTTTATATTTAGCTTCAGATGCATCCTTTGCTACAAATAATCAACTGCACACTAAATGAATGCTATGGTAGCGCATTATGTCTAACTTGATACTAAGTTAGACAAGTGAAACAGTATACAGTCAGTTTTATAGAAGAATTAAAATCCCACAGATCTTTGCTACATAAATCCACAATTGATGGCACTACAATAACTTCCCGCCAACACACACACACGCCCACACACACAGGCACACACACTGATGACTGAGAGCAGGATACTAACTGGTGTATCTGAGCCATCATCAGCCAGGTGCAGGCCAAAGTAGTCTCTCTCGGTCAGCACCAGGTGCTTAAACACGGCGTCCAGCAGCACCTGGCCGTGATCCGACTTCTGTGGAGAAGAAAAGAAAAACAACGAATAAGCTCGCTGCTCATTGTGTTGCTTGGCAAACAGGTCTGCGAATCCCATCTTGCAGCTCCCCACTGAAAGGTCAGGGAAGGAACAGCGAGCGAGCCGAATCCTCTTTTCCCACCACAGACATCTAAATTATTTAAAAACACCCTCGCTGCTACAGAAACATTCCATCCATTTAAAATTTATCTGCAACTAGTCCGTGTTGAGCCTCATTTAATATGGTTCCAACCGCATTGGGGAGTGACATGTTTAAGGAATTAAGCTGATGAACTCCTGTGGGCTGCTCTTTTTTAAAATTTATGTCCATTTTGGGCAGAAATATATTAATGACGGTACACTTAATGACGGTATTTTCACATTAATGAACGGTATCGATCTGCTAAAACAACTTAATTTAAATCTAGCTGACTTAAAAATCACCCAAACAGAAGCTAGACCTGACCGTGCATTCAAAAGAGAGAAAATAATTTGACTTTTGGATGGACTGCGGTGAATTGGATGCGAGCCAGACAGCGAAATGTCACACTAATGGAAGCGGGAAAAAACGTAAACAAGGGGAAGCAAATCAAAGAGTGAACAGAGTGCCACTTAGAAAAGAAAGAACGGCTGGAAAAAGCGAGGAATAATTGATCGAATCCATCATTAAAACCTCATCGTTCTGAGAGAGCGTAGGACGGGCGAGAGGATAAACTGTGGGAGCACAAGTGGAGCAGAAATTCACACCTGATCCTGTAACTTTGAGAGCAAGAGGGAGAAGCTGAGTGTGGAACGCCATCAGCGCTCCCACGGGAGAAAAATTACACACACACACACACCCCGACACAGTTTGTGCTTTCGTCCACTTCTCCTGTTTGCCCTGGTGACACAGTTACACAGTTTTACAGTGCAGTGTGTGAGCGAATGATAGCTGACAGTTGACATGTTGACATGGCAGTGTGCATGTGGGGGTGCATGTGCATGTGTGTGTCTAGTCGACGGCTGTCAAAGCTCCATTAAATGTTATTGAAGCCTGTGTGCCCCTCTGTTCTTTTTCAGCATTTGAACTTGTGAAGTGGTGTAAAACAACTGCTGGAAATAATTAACATAACAGAAATTAGTTTACAATGAGGCCATAGGGCAATAGGAGTGGTTTTGCTTGTCTTTTTGGCAAAACAAAAGTCATACTAGATGGAGAACATCTGCGAAGATCAATATTTAAGTGTTACCAGAGATTCTCACTTAGATCTAGGTCTGGACTTTGACTAGGCCATTGTAACGTGTTTACACACCTGTTTTGGTTGTGAAAAGGGCATTTTCACACCCTCTTCACTCATTGATGTAACTCTGATTACATCTAATTGGCCAAACTCTGCTGATATTTAGAAAGAGAACGAGAGTTCCTTTCAAATAAAATAGCCTACACACAAAGCGATGATAAATTCTTATGATCTAGTTGCATCCCACATATAGAGACAGGCAGGTACTTTACAGGCACATAGTGCCATTATTTAGACCAATCAAATAACTATGTTACCTTCAGTTGCTATAAAAATGTCGTATATGACTTAAAAGAAATTTGACTTTGTAATTTAACACCTTGAAATTGGGCCTCTGTCTCTTTAAGGAATTCCTGCACTTTCTGAAACGTCGCCTTCAGAAAGTCTTTGCAACGTTTTTACCAGCGTTCCACTGAGAAGCTGGTGTAATGAGCTCAGCAGATGTTTCACCAATTGTTTACTAATTGCTGCTGGCTAGTCTTAAGGAGCTGATTGGGATTTCATTCTCGAAGGTGGCGCTCGGTAAACTCCGGCATTTTGTACAGCTGACTGGCTGCCATGGATGATTAAATAATTTCTCAAAAATGCATGAAGGAACATTTCAACATGTTGTGGAGACATTATAACACGATCTAAAGCTCAGATATGTCAATTGTACATAATACTGCCCTTTTAAAAGAAAAATAGAAGTGAAAAACATTTCTGTTTGTATCCCTCTGCTATGAAGACACATTTATCCTCTCTACATGAGAACTCTAGAGCTTTTCCAGTGCTTCTCCTTTGTATGATGCAGCTTTTCAGTTGGATGTGTGAGCCCTCTGTGAGTCTCACACTGCGCTCCCTGAAAGCATGCACACCGAATGCGAGCCAGTGCAACGGCAAACAGCCGTATGTTGTTGAAATAAAAACTGAGTCACACAGGCAAACATGTCCGCATGCGGTCCTTTTCAGTCATCTTACCGAACAAAAATTTTAAGAGTTGCTGATGGGTCGAACTCACGGAGAATGTGTCACGAAGTGTCACGCAATGTAAACTACTGGAGACTTTCAAAGGGGGGGGAACAAGCGAAAGAATGCAAATGAAAGTAGAAAGAGACACTGAGGGAGACGAGAGAAAGCATGGGAGAAAAGAGGTGATTGACGATGCGACCGGGTGAGACAAACACTCTTTGTGCCGACTGAAGGGGTGTCTGTGTGCATGAGAGTGAGGAGAGAGGAAGTAGACATGGTGATAGAGAGCAATCACGAGAGACTGACTGAGAGCGGGAGAAAAAAGGGGAGCGAAGGGGGAAGATGTGATGATAAGTTTTATACCCTTGGGGCTTATCTTTGGCATCAAAGTGAAAAAAAGACCCACAGACAGTGGCTGGAGTGACACTGAAGGGGAAATCCCAGTGTCTGTGTGCTTAGTGACACATGGACTTCCCTTTTGCAAAGACTGAACATGGAGGATGAGTTTGTATTTGAGGAGAAGGGAAATTCAGGAACATTATAGGAAGACTGTCCAGACAGAAAAGCATGATCATGAAATAAAATTTTATACTTACATCCATCAAACTAAAAACGAATCATATCTTCAGTACTTTCTAAATTACTTTCTTTTCTACCTATAGTTTTTTTTTTTTTTGCCCAAACTCCTGGTTAAACACTTAATTAGTTGCTTGTAAAATAAATTCTTATCTCAACATTTAAACCACAATAATGGTCCTAACTCCAGCCACTTATAAAGAATGTAATGGTTTAAATGCAACCTGACAGATGAGTAAAAGAAAGAACGTTCTCTACAAAAGCCCTTTTTATGTCTAGATTTTAACTGGATTATTCAATCCAACTCTGGATATGTTTATAGCTGTATGACGAACCTCTCACTAGGGGTGGGCATTTATTGTATCATCATTATCGTGATACATTTCTTATGGTAAGAATTTCAATTTAGCGTTGTTACAATAAATTCCAATTAATAATTAAAACTCCCAAAACTGTTCATATTAGTGGGATTATTAGTTTTACTAGGTTCTGCAACGTTTGTTCATATAAACAAATATCGATAAACTTGAAAATATGATTAAATGCAGTTACTGTGTGCAATAACTTGTTCATCACACTTGTTTATGTGACTGGTGTTTGCGTATCGCAAACGGGATTGTGTTTCAAGAGCAGTAATTCTCTTTGCGAGGCTATGCTTGCTGTAACACAAAGTCATACAGTGACCTAAGAAATGGCATTTAATAGTTTTAATCATCACTTTTATCGTTATCATGACAGTACCACAAAATATTGTGATTAAAAGATAGGCGTCATGTACAGCAAACTAATCAGATAATTTGAATTGTCTTCATTATCTTTGGACCAGCAATGAATTTCAATGAGATTAAACAAAATTTCTGGTTTTCCACATTCCTGCCCAAATTCACTCTCACTACAGTAAGGAACAGATATCTATGGACATGCTCCAAACTGGACAATAAATAAATGTTATCTGTGATCATATTTTCAGTTTTTTGAGGATTTAATTTTTTGAAAACTTGGATTTTCTTTTTTTTTTTTTTTCACCAATGCACTTGTTACGTTTCTATGGTTCAGAGTAATGTTACTCCACCCAAAAACTGCCTTTTTTTTTTGACAGCATGTTTTACAGCTTTGACTCATTTTGACTTTGATTTCAGGTGAACTGAAAAGGAAGCCTTTTTTTTTTTTTTAGATATTTTATGTCATTTGAGAAAAGCTCTGAAAATAAAGAAGAATAAAACAATAGGAGATTTTATTTTTAAGCTATATCGCCCATCCTTAACTAGAATCGAACCAGACATTAGCCTGTTATAGTGACACTTGAAAATGGAGAAGTTGCTCTGCATTTAGCTCTAAATACTCTGTATTTAGCTCCAACCCTGCTCCCATCAACTCTTACCAGCTTTTTGGTCTGGTTACGCATTTTATGGGTAACCAGACTTTCTCTTTCTTTTTTTATTGGGGAGAAAGTTGGTGTTTCCTGGAAATAGCAAGAAATTTACCAGCACTGGTGGTAATTTATTACTGGTGGCATAAAAAACCCCACAGTGATGTCATGCTGAGCTGGTCTCGATTCGAACCAGTTTGATTTAGTAAAGAGGAACAGCAGCTGCGTCATGTTCCCCAATCATTGTGTGAAAATGAGATTGTAGATTTTACTGAGAATTATGACCTCAGTGAATGACTAAATCAAATGCAATATGCAAAAAGTTGAAGTGTTGTAATCACGAAACAACTAAAGATAGATTAAAGAAAATTTTGCGTAATTTTATAAGGAACTATAAGGTTATGTTTGGAAATTGATTCAGACATGTTGGTAATAAGAGAAATTATGCATTTATTTCCACATCTGGTAATATTAATGTGGTCTGTAAAACAAAGTGATGCTGCTTTTAGCTCTCCTGCACACTTTATGACCAAATACCTCTTCCAGGCAGCTGAATGTTTACATGGAGAGCAGTGGTTACTATGGTAAACTCTGCAATGCATCTAAATAAATTATCCCTCTGACCTTTTTTTCTATTATTTGAAAGAATCATCCATCAACTTGAGCTTTTAAGCTACTCCTCAAGCTTTCTATCTACTACTGATTCTGCCTGATGTTAATTATAATTTCCATCTATCTGAGATCACCCATGCAGCCTCTCGCATGCACACAAGCTCGCTGGTTTCCATGACAGTAAGTGACTGCTTCTGGATTTTCACTCTCCACTAGAATCGCTGGCGGGCAGCCAGAAAGAGGATCAATGGAAGTATTGTTGCTCTGAGGATGGCTCGTCTTTCCAGGAAGTTGCTGCCGCTGTAGGCTTCTGATCAATGACTCCAACAGAGACCAAGTCATTTCATTCAGTGTCAAGCGGGGAGGACTGAGTAGCGCTGACAGAGCCGAGGACGAAAGCTCCCAGAAGAGCAAAAAAGACAATTTGATAAGTTTCAAAGAGATGTTTCTGACCCTTTTAATAAATCGTAAAAAGTTAGTTTTTATAAATTAATTAAGAATTGATCGATTTTTTTTTGTTCCCAAACATTCTTGTTAAGAAAGAGTGTTCATAGAAACTTTCCATGGCAAAGATCTATTTTTTTAAAACTGCAATAAAAAATAATAATAAAAAAGACAACTTCTTCTTGTAAATGATATCTTCATACAGCAACAGTCTTCCGTCAGAGGCCTCTTTCATTCACTGCAAGACTGACTGCTACTGGAGATACTTCCTGCCCACAGCATCCTCATCCATAACAGCTCTTTGAAGATAGGGATCATATGAGTAACAACAAGTATGGTTGAACTGAACTGAAAACTTGCTAGAAGCACCAGAAGACTTAAGACTGGACTGGATGTTCATCTTCCATTAAAGCAGGAACCTTAAACACATGGACAAAACTGCAAGAGAACAGTTTGGACCAAAACATATACTACTGTGAGAATGGCCTAGTCAAATATCAGCAACAGATTTTTAATAGACTTGTTTGTCACAGACACTCTCTGTTTAATCTGTCTGACAAAGACAAACTGAAGAGACAGAACAAATTTAAATTTTTAATAAAAACTTTGAACTTCTCTTTTTCTTTGCCACTTTGTGTTGATCAATCATATAAAACATGTTTCCTGACTGAAGCAGTGTTTGATCCATATATCTTTCAGTTTTCCGTCTTGGTCCCTCTTCCCTGCTAAAATTAATTTCACTTTCAAATCACCTTAATTTTGACCTTACTTATTTTGAATATTCAAAATTTTGTCATATTTAGCGTTAACCATTTTAAATAACTTGAGAATCTGTGTATTCCTTTATAGGGTCTATTTCTCATGTCAAGCATTTAGTTTTTCAGACCAAAAATTTAATATTTCATTCTGAGGGGGTTGTCTATGATCACAGCTCAGAATGCGCAGCAGTAAACCACACATAAAGAAGATTAGAAAGCACAATCACCAAGCAGTAGACACAGAACAGCTTTGTTAAGCATACATTTCATATTTTTATGAATATTATGGCTCCGCACACATGTGCTGTTTTCTACACAATAAGGATGTGGTCTGTCAAAAAGGAGCAATTTTTGACTCAAAGGGAATTTCCAAACTCATGCCGACATACATTTGATCAAACACATGACAAAGAGCCTCATGGAGCCAGAAAGAGATGTGACAAACGACTGTAAATCATGAGCTTATTCGTCACTTCCAATTTTGGTTCATCCATGTGTTTCTAAAAGCGACGACTCGTGATGAGACACTTGGGCCAATTAACTTAATTATTGCTGTGGAAAAGAAAATGGACATAAACAGTGTGGGCTGGATTTTACATGTATTTCAACAAAGGTGTACAGATATATGAAACCTCTAAGCCAGATTAAGATGAGGAGGTGAGGAAGACAAAGGGGAACTGTGGGAGGAAATGGGGGAGCAACATGAGAGGATATAGGGCTGTTTTTAGTGTATTATGTATATTTGGTTAGAGATACTAATACATACAGAAAAAAAATCTAAAAAATTTTTTAAAGAACAGAATTAAATTGAGTCATACAGAAGCAAGTGCAATAAATCTGATAATCATCCAAAAAAGTATTTATTTCAGTAAAAATACACATATACATTTTAAATACAAAAATGATATATCAAGGCCTTATTGTGATTATGGGAAAGACTGTTAACTTGACATGTGAGCAGACACTGAATTTTGAGGGGACAACAGAAAAGGTCTCTGCTGACTATTCATAGAGGACTGTCTTTGGAAAGTTGAGTGAAAGGAAAACGTGCAGCAGAAAAGCAACAGGGATAGCCCCAGTCTTGAGAGAAGTGCAAAGTAAGAATATTGTGGTGTGCAATTAACTGCATGAAAAAGTTAAATAAGCTCGATCATTTTCATTCTGATGATAATTTGTTGTTTTGTTGTAGTTGTTTTTTTTTACAGAGATGTCATTATCCATTTTATTTATGTTTTATTTTCCATCCATCCATCCATCCATCTTCTTCCGCTTATCCGAGGTCGGGTCGCGGGGGTAGCAGCTTCAGAAGGGAGGCCCAGACTTCCCTCTTCCCAGCCACTTCTTCTAGCTCCTCCGGGGGAATCCCGAGGCGTTCCCAGGCCAGCCGAGAGACATAGTCCCTCCAGCGTGTCCTGGGTCTTCCCCGGGGCCTCCTCCCGGTGGGACGTGCCCGGAACACCTCACCAGGGAGGCGTCCAGGAGGCATCCTGACCAGATGCCCAAGCCACCTCAACTGGCTCCTCTCGATGTGAAGGAGCAGCGGCTCTACTCTGAGTCCCTCCCGGATGGCTGAGCTTCTCACCCTATCTCTAAGGGAGAGCCCAGCCACCCTACGGAGAAAACCCATTTCGGCCGCTTGTATCCGCGATCTCGTTCTTTCGGTCATGACCCAAAGCTCATGACCATAGATGAGGGTGGGAACGTAGATCGACCGGTAAATCGAGAGCTTCGCTTTTTGGCTCAGCTCTCTCTTCACCACGACGGACTGGTACAGCGCCCGCTTGACAGCAGACGCTGCGCCAATCCGCCTGTCGATCTCCCGCTCCCTTCTTCCCCCATTCGTGAACAAGATCCCGAGATACTTAAACTCCTCCACTTGGGGCAGGACACCCCCCCTGACCCGGAGAAGGCACTCTACCCTTTTCCGGCTCAAGACCATGGCCTCGGATTTGGAGGCACTGATCCCCATCCCGGCCGCTTCACACTCGGCTGCGAACCGATCCAGCGAGTTTTATTTTTAATATTTAAAATATCTTCCATTTCTCATATTAAGTGTAATTTACAAAATTAAAGCGTATTGGTCTTTGAGAGGGCAAACTTGTATGATTATGCTACAATCAATATATTACTTAAATCAGGGGTGTCCTCTTTCCAAATTAGAAAAACGTTTCCTTTTGACGTGGAAATCAAGCTCTCAGAATGTTGGGACATGCATGGAGATGCAGATTTAATTTTCCAGCAGCTCAAACAGAATCTATGGAGGACTATCAAAAGGAAGACGAGAGAAACACCAGAGAAAATAATAATAATTCAGAAGAGCTGAAAGCTGCTATTAAAGCAAGTTGACCTTACTTAACCCCACAGCAGGCAGGCTGATCACCTTTCATGCCACGCTCTACTGGTGTAGTAATTCAAGCAAAACAAGTCCCAACCAAATACTGAGTGCATACAGAAACCTGTGAGTGTCTGACATATCTGTTTTAATTTGGTTTCATGTAATATCTTTTTCTAAAAACTGAACTTGGGGTTTCCATTAGCTGGTAGTCATAAAATAAAAATAAATTAAGGCCTGCCATATGTACTCTGCATAATGAATCTATATAAACTGAGTTTCACTTATTGAACTCAATTACTAAGATTAATTACCTCTTAAATAACAATCTAAATTATTAACAAGCACCTGTACACGGCTTTACCAATTACATAAAAACCAGGTGGCAATGTCTGAATGATAAATAGCTCATGCGTGCTTTTATCCCATTAATGCACTGGGTTACTTACGTTGACTTTGAACGCCTGCACAGTGTTGTCCAGCAGCAGCACGTTGCACACAACCTGTGTGTGCTGCCTGTCTCGCTCCAGCTCCGTCGCCCGGACATTGTAGGATCTGCCAGCAGGCAAGCGGAAGCGCGCGCTCATCACGCTCCTACCAGGCTCTGCAACAAGCAAACACAAGGCACAAGATGAAGAAGATGTGTTAGAGAAATGGTAAAAAAAAAAAAAAAAAGAGGAAAAATTCTGGATTATTAAGCTGCGCTCAAACCTGTAACATTTAGGCTGCAAATAGATTGCTAACAATGCAAAACCTCATGTTGCAAAACAAACGAGAAATGCGGGAGAGTAAAAGATATAGCCGGTGTATGTACAGTACAGTGTGTTGTAGTTTTCTCCAAATGACTCAGTGAAGGCAGCCAGTGAGAAATGCAAGCCTGTGCAGGTACAGTGAGGCAGCAGAGAATGTGTTTCATCAGAAAAGAATGTCTATCAGAGGGCGAGCTCAAACCTTCATAAGTTTTGAAAAAAATGAAAATATACATATCGTAGGCAAAACATGGGTTAAAATCAATCAATCAAGATTATCTGCATAGCACATTTCAGCAACAATTCAGTTCTTTACATCATAAAAACACAAAAATACAGTCATAGAAATATATTGTTTGGCATCTTTGTACTACACCAAATAAAATTTTATTTTGTAATGACACGGAACAGTTCTCACAACTACAATTAGGCAGAAATAATTATTCTAATTATTTTTATTTTTTGACAAAAAAAAAACACCCATCAAATGCCAACTTTTATTGGTTAAAGATGTCCCCGATGTTTTTGTTTACCAGATGATTTTAACAGTGACACAAGCTTTTAGTTTAAGTCTTATGTTAAATCTAGCAAACCATGTTGAAAATATTGTGAAATTATTGCGATAAACAATAATATTGTCATTTGGAACCATTTGAACTAATGTATTGATAATGGCATAATGATGCAATTAAACCTATGAATGTCACAATAACAAACTTAATCAGATGATAAATTGTTCCCATAATTATTGCAATAAATGATAATGTTGCTGTTTTGAGACCCCTTTCCAGTAATATATTGATAATGATGTAATAATGCAAGCTCACCATCTCAAAAACTAACTAACCCCACATTGCAACCGGAAGACATTTAAATATCCAAAATAAAATTACAACCAAAAACAATAAAAAGGAAATAAAATCCATAAATAATTATCAGAATAGAAATGATCAAGCTCAATTTAATTTATCATGTGAGTATTATGACATGCTTAATTTCATGTTTTTGGACCGTTTTAAAATTTGTTTGACTGTAGTCCTATACGATTAAACAAGATTAAAGTATTTTTAAAATATTCAGTCCAATTTAGGAAAGTAACCAAAACCAATTAATGTCAACTAGTCATTCAAATTTGAATCAATCTTACTAATACTCAAAGTAAATCTTATACCACACTGCTGAATAATATCTCCTCCTATGATTGTGAGTGGCTGGTAGATGATGGCAGCTGTCTCATTTTCTCATTGTTACAGGATTAACAAATCAAAACTACTTTGTTTCACACATTGTGACGCTTACTGTCTCCATGTCTGACTAAATGATTCAAGACAAGTCAAGACTAGACCAAGAACTAAACTCCAGTTTATATAGTTCAGAACAATGTTTTTGCATTTTGCTGAATATTATAAACTTTTGAAGTGGGAGCTGCTATATGAATACCAATAGCCTGGTGAGTGAATGCTTCATTTTTAATAAACCGTGCATCTTGAGGGTTTACTGTGCATGCCAATGGCTTGTCATAACAGATTATCTCAAAGCTCAGAGACCACTAGCAGATGGCGAGAATGCATACCCACTAATCGCTACACAACAATCCACCACAACCCATTTACCGAAACATCATACATCTGTACAGAGCATACTTTCTTGCACACTTTCTGTTACTTCATCTTTTTACCATCCATAATGGCTCATAACCAAAGTTGGTGAATGAAGTGCTTTTCACAAGTGACCTTCCATGTACCATAATAACATCATTCCATCTAGTTATTGTAGTAAAGGCTTGCTGGCCTTGGACCCAGGAAAAGAAAACAAGAAAACATAAACAAAAAAACTATATCACAGACATATTTCTGCTGCAAAATGTTAAAGCAAAGAAATGTGTATACTTGATGGAAAATTTCTTGCCTTATTCAGTTGCATTTCTCCACTACATTGTCTTATAAAACAAAGTGAGAAAGCTGATTTGAGGGTTTTTTCCCCTGTTTGGTTTATAATATGGCTGTTATAAACAATTATTTAAATTTTCAATATATTGATTATTCTGACTATTAATCAAGTAAAGCATTGTCCCGTTCTGTAGTAGCCACTTAAGCTAGTAAAAGAAATATATGAAAGTGAAAATTCATGTAATAAACAATTATTTTATTTTTCTTTTAAATAAGGAAACATTTCATATGATTCGAACATCACTTAGTCTCAAGCTTGAGGTATAAAAGAATTCTTAAAAAGATAGTCCTCATAATCTATTTATTTATTTTCACGTCATTACTTTTCTTGATCAGCAAGTACCTGTAATATTAGCCTAAATTAATTTTAGATTCTGCACTAACAATCAGATGATTGTTTGAGTCTTTTTCAAAGGGAACAAAAATGCCATCTGTTAGCAGCCACGAATGATCTCGATGCATGTAATGAATGTTTCCTGCTGACGCATTTTGGCATCAAGGATTTGTTATTGTGAAAAGCTAATTCCATTTTTTAGTACACAAACCAAACGGTTTTCTTTTCTATATAGTTTAGAGTGATCCCATACTTTGGACAATTTTTGTCTGCTTCTTGGTTGCGCTTCTTTCTGTCCCTTGAATCCCGCTCCATAGCTGCTAAAGCCCTTAGCATTCATCAACATCTCATTGGCAGAAGAGGATGTTGCGCAACACAAATACTTACGTTGCCGGAACACAGCATGCTAAATAGTAAAATACACGGTAGTTTAACATAGTCACAAGGAATTTTAAAAATTGAGTTCTTCGAATCATTCAATGGATCGTTACAGCTCCAGTTTATAACGAACATGTCCAAATAATTCAGTTTTAGACTCACTTGTCCAAAGAATATTATTTCAGAACTCTTGCTCTGTGTCTACATTCTCTGTGTTAAACTTCAGTTTGACCTTTGTGATTTTCCTCCTTGTAGCTCTCCCATAAAAGTTAAACTTGTGCACGTTCTTTCCGACTGTGAAGGAATGCAATTTCACATGAGGTCATGTTGTAATATTTTAAGGTTTTAGGAAACTTCTTTGGATCTTGCAGTCAGCTTAGGGGTGAACTTGTTTGGATGACCAGAGTAACTCAGAAAAATACAGGACAACACTGGCATTTCATAAACTTTTTTCAAATTTGGCTAAGGATTCTTTCAGACTAGCCCTGTTTAGTTCAATTGCCTAGAAAGTCTGGTTTATTGGGGAGAAGTGAATGCGCAATAAAACTGATGTGGACTAAAAAAGCGAACTCTGGTCCACCTAAAACTATCTAGATGCCAAGCAGAACGGTAAAGGGTATTATGGAGAAATACAACTAGAACAAACACTTGAGTTTAGTGCTAAGGGAGAAATGACTTGTTGTTTTTATCCAATGACAAAAGAGAAATCCTACAACCTCAAAAATCTGATACCATTACATTTTTGTTTACATTTTTAGAAGAAGGAAGTTGTGTTTTTGTCTTCTTCAGAGGTTTTTGTGTCATTTCTTTTAGCTGTACTTGGTGCAGCATCATCACAGCCAAAGCGGTGAACAAGTTGCTCAGATAGTTTGGTTCATTTAACAGTGCACTGTGAAAGACAACAGCTGAACATGTAACAAATGATGCAGTTTTGGACCCCAATTGAAACGAGTCTACTGGACTAACAGATGTGAAAACACCCTATAAGATAAAATGCAAAGTGATCAGAGAGACTGCCAAGGGTTTGACAACAAGCTCTAAAGATGCTGCAAGAATTTTCAATGAGCGTCCAAGACTGATTAATCAATTAATCTTCAGAACAAACAACAGATTAATCCATTGTAAAATAATTGTTAGTTGAAGTCCTAGTTATTACTTTGTCATTATTACCGCTATATACCATCTTTTTTCCAAAGGAATGAGTTCTATGAGCTACATTTTCCCCAGGAAGTAGACACTGGGCTATTTGTCTGAAAACCACACATTCTTTAAATTTCACATGCTAAAATACACAAACTTGGTCATCTGAATATGGAAAATGCCATTTCTGTGAGTAGCAGTTGTACAAAACACCTCTGCTGCTCTCAGAAGAAATTCTCACACAGCTAAGAATCCCACACAGGAAAAGAGCAAATGTCTTTTACAAAATGTGCGTGTCATGCACACAATAATATTACTATGATGTAATCAAGTGACAAATAGATGAAAGGATGAGATTCATCACTATCCATCTGATTCATAACAGCAGGCGACAGAGCTTGCCACCTCCACTTGGAGTGGGTATATAATATTGGCTCGTGTCATGTTATGCGTCTGCGATTGGCAAGATGTGCAGGTTTTAATGTCGCTCTTCTGCCCGCCAACAGAACAACCACAAATAAACAATCTGGCACGCACAAATGCAGAAGTAGAGGCACGAACCCACAAACATGTGCAAGCGTACCAACAAAGGCAGGCAGGCACAGTGACGCTGTCGGCGGGATGGTCAGCCCGGCAGAAGCGGATGCTGAGAAGAAGCCATGCAGAAAGAAGAACAGAGCAAGCCTCGCAATGACGAATGGGACTCAATGGGTAAAGAGGGACTTTATCCACGTGGTGCATCATCTGTTTTCACAACAGCTTCTCCACTCATCATTTTATCTGATCACAAAGTGTGATCCAAAATCAAAGTAATGACCTTTTCTTTATTGGCTCTGTGGTAAAGCGAGCAGTAGACAGTCTCTGCTTGGCATACTGTTTACTCTTATTTGTTAACGGTTAGTGGTCTGACTGCTTCCTGCTGTCTCACAGTAATCAGCCTGTCTCATCTCAAGCCCCCGCTGTAAATGTCGCCAGAGCACAAACAGCATCTGAGCACAATGAAGTGGAGTGTCACATCAACTTTGGGTTAAGAGAAGTCAACACATGGCTTCACTTTAATCAGACAAGTTGCCCCGGAAATAATGTTCACACTGCTTAACAGCATCTTCAAATTAAAAGGTTAAATACAGAACCATTTTTAAAAATTAATCCAGTGCTTGAATAAGGGTGTTTTCACACCTGACAGTCTGGGAGACTCTGTTTGATTGAGGGACAGGATTGCAACATTCACATTGCACTGAGTCAAACGATCCAAACCCTTTAGAAAACCTGTAGTGGCATTGCACCAAGAACCACTGAAGGAAACGACACAATAACCGCTCAAGGCATGAGCGCAACTTCCTTCGTCACCAAATGTGAATCAAAATGGAGTAGCGTCTGATTTTAAAAGTTGTAGGATTTCTGTTTTTTCTTTGCTAAAAGAAGACACGTTTGTTTAGGTTGCATTTACCCAGGCTATTGCCTGCTTCCTGTTCTTGAAGCGCTCTCCAGTCTGCTTGGCATTCAGATACACATTCGAAAGAGTTCACTTCTACCAAATTGAGACAGAGGTTTTTAGGCAGACGACAATTCCCTTTTTGGTTCATATCAGAGTTTGATAACAGATTCACACCTCTGCAAATGGATTTGACTTTCCAAGAAAATAAACTAGAGTTTGATTAAAGCAAACTAAACTGGACTGGAATGAATGCCCCCTTAAACTATTGGCCGAGATGTATCATCATATATTTTACCATGTCATCATTAAGCAGTTGGACTGCATGAATATCACAAACATTGTTTTCTTTAGCCCAGGATGAGCCATTTATATCCAAAGTTGCCACAGGCCAATTCTGCCAAGTTGCATCATCGTATGTCTGAAGTGGCACAAAAGAAATGGGACAAACTAGCAACAGGGGCTGTGCATTAGACATAGAGGAGGATGTGGATGTTATTCATAAATGTGTCTGGGTTACAGTTTTTAATGTAAAACAAACTCTCTGAATTGTAAAAAAAAAAAAAAAAAAAAACACACAAAAAAACCCCGAATAATAATCCTAACATTAGAAGAGAATGGCTGTTTTTAACAGGGTTCCTACATATTTGTCATGTCAAAGTCCTGTACTTTTCCAGCCATTTCTTCATGGCTCAGACTTTAAATATGGAACCGGCAGGAAGAAAAGAATGTTGGCTGGTTGGCCTAATAATCGATTAACATAATGGATGGATAAAATGAACAAACAGAAGGGTGGATAAGTGAGAATGGAAAGAGATGGTTGGTTGGAACAGGGACAAACAGAAAATGGACAAAATTATTGAAGGAAACCTGGATGGGAGGACAAATGGATGAAAGAACACAAAAACACAGAGTTAGATGAATGGACTATGGAAAAACGAATGGATAAATATATGGGTATTAGAATATTTTGTATTTGTTCAAGAGGGGCAAAAGTGACAATATGTTTTTAAAAATAAATTACCTTGTCTTTCATTTTCATCCCTGAAAAATATTGCTTTAAATACAACACAAACATTATTAAACAGGCTACTTCAATTCACCTGTTACATTAGGTAGTAGTACACTTACTCGAAACAGAATTATTCCATTTAATCATATTTCAATTATGTGGGTATTTATTGATGCTCTCATCTAGCTAAGCTTGAAATCATAATCAGTTAGTCTGTCATTATGATACAGTGCAAATCTTATAAAGATAACCTTTCCCCTGGTAACATTAAAATTGTCCATCTCTAAAGATTCATCAATGAAAGGACAGACAGTTGGAAAGATAATGGATATTAGGATGGAAGGATGGAAGGAGATGAAGTCTGGAATAGAAATATTTTCCAGAACATATCTAGACTGTGCAGGACTCTTGATGTTATGTAAATTGAACTGATGTAAAAAAACAAAACAAAAAACAAACGCAATGATAGAGGCAACATGCTTTTATAAAACTTGAAAAGATCCATTTATGTGGATTTTGTTCGATTAGGTGTGTGTAAGTACGCCCAACCTTCAAAAAAAAGAACAGTCTCATACAGGTTTTGGTGATCTACTAAAAAACTGTAACAGGTTTCTTAAGACTTTGTGTCAAATGCAACATGACACTGGATACTGTGAGCATTTTACAAGCCCGAAGGAAAAATAATGCATGGTAACAAATCAACTAACATTTGGGTGTTTTTTTTCTTTGTGCAAACAATTGCTTACTGCAACTATTTCAGTTGTTTTTTTTCTTGTTTTTTGTTTTAAACTGTTCCAGTTCCGTCGTATTGTACCATTCTCAATTGTACTCTATTCTATTGACAATGTTCCATAATTTTCTGCACTGCTGTGTTCTTTTCAGCGCTGCTCTGCTGAGCTGGACAGGACGGCCTCGCTCCCCTGAGAGAAGCCTCCGGAACTCCGGAAGCATGCTGCCATTATTGCTTCCTGCAGTCAGCAGAGCTTACAAACATGCGGCAGAGCATCTGCGTACGTCCGAATCTGTGTGTTTGCACTATAAGAGCCCATGACCCTAAAGCTTCTCTCACCGGTGGGCTTCTCTCAACTTATGGCAATCGCAGACAGCCCTGCAGCCTTCCTGTCGGCTCTGCATCAAACATTCTTACTTTAGCAGATAATGTAAACATACATTTGCATTATTTAACTTTAAAATCAGGCACACAAAAAGCCAAGCCAAACAACAATCTTGGTACAGATGTAGACTGACAACAAATGAACTTCATTTGTCCCATACAATTCTAGTAATGCTCTAATTTCTTTAAAGTAACTCAAAGGCATGCATACAAATGCGCTGATGCTTTGAAACAATTGAAATATATATAAATAGACTCTAGCTTTAAAAAAAGCACAAACAGACACATATGCACCCCCACACGCGCACACACACACAGTAGTTGTGCATAAAAACACTCTACAGTGTTTCACAAAGCAAAAACTAGGCCAGAAACAAACAGGTGGTCAATTACAGATGGTACTACTTGGTCAGCAAGAAGAATAAAATGCATTTATTCAGACATAAAACAATGTTTATATGTAGAATAATTATAGATCTGTGTGGAAACAGAAAACACCCAAAAAGAATGAACTAACTTTTCTTATGTATTCCTGTGGTAAAGTGTACTTTACCAACAGAGTCACACAATGTTGGTTGATGGTGGATTCAGAGGAGTAAAATGTCTGCTTTGTCTGACGATGAATTTAACAAAATACGACAGTAAGTGACAAAGACTTTTGGTGTTTATTATCTTTAAAATGTCCAGTCGACATTGTTTTGGCCCAATGAATTGACAGGTTGACTTGAACTCCATTCAACTCTTTTGCCTTTTCAATAAAACAGTCAGAAAATGTAAAAACAAACCTCAATTCGGTCTTAATTTGCTTTTTGAAAGGTGTAATCATTTATTTTAGCTGTTCTTTTGAGTACACAAAATAAAATTTAATGTGTTTTTTTTCCAATTTGATTAGGTCTAAATTAAACACCATTTTCCATAAATAAGACTAAGATAATGTACAATAAAAGCAATATGTACGTATATTTGCACATTAAAAAAATAGATAATTACAATAGGTGATAATAAAACTGTTCAAATACCAGAATGCATTTAATCACTGATGACTATAGAATCTAATGGTCGCTGGAAGGCAGGATCTACAATAAAGCATCTATATTCAACTAGGACATAGCAGTCTGAAACAAAAATTCTTACCAAGATTGAAGTTCAGAGTCAAACGCTCATTATACCAAATTACACTCTTGTTAGCATCACACACTGGGACCTATAGAAGGGGTTCAGGTGTGGCTACTATATGTCAAATTAATAAAAACAGTTGTAAAACAGTATGCATGCTTTGGTTTCAGAAACTGCACTTCACTTTCAGTTCTCTCTGTAAAACGCCCATACGACCAAAACAAAGGAACTGGGAGTAATGCTACCCTGGCTGAGGTGGCCGCATTCAACCCCAGTCATTTATTATTGACAAAACAAAACGGCATTAATATTAAGCATCATCAGATGAAATAATAATGCTGACGGAGCAAACAGCCAAGGAACCAACGCAAAAACCCGCAGCCTCTACTAAACTTCAGTATGCATTAATGCCAAAAGGTGACATCACATTTTCTACATACTTCAGTTGAACTTGGAATCTGTTTTTATATTAAGTTAAGACCAGCTTTTACTTAAACAAAAATATGCATTGTGATAAGAGGTTACCCTAACACAATGAGTATAATTTCAAATAACCAACCCATCAGTTGATAAAGGTAAAAGACCAACGATTCAGACTTAACTGTCAGTATGATTTGTAGGCCGATTATGCAAATTGTAGCCATCAGTGCCAAGAAGCAGGCATTTGGTTGTGCACGCAAACACACACAGCCATTCATGAAACCTAACACCTGTCACAGAGGATTCTGCTGAATCAACGATGCAGATGATTGAGGCTTGTAGCAGCTTCCGTTCAGCTCATTCTGGAAGCAGCCCTGTGTTCGCCTCCTTTAGATGCAATCCGCGACTTCTTGCCTCTGACCATCACAACAGGTTTATTATGTCATCCAGGTCATATTAGCTTTTTATTCCCTTCCCCTGCCCTTGTTATTGTCAACATACATTTGCTTCCCACGCTTCTTTCTGCTCTTTGACATCTTTTGATATTTCACACAGTCTTTGCTTCCATCTCACCTTTTCTTCTTGGCTAGTCTATCACAATAATACCCCTAAAGCTAAGTCAAATTCATTTTCCCTTTTTCTGAAATTATTATCGCACTTAATATTCTAAGTGACTCCGAGGAGTAAACTCAAGCTGCAAAGTAATGATAGTGTTTGGAAAAAATTATGCTTTTCTGTTTCTGTAATGCTGCTTGAAAGCAGTATAGCAATTATATTGGATCATTCCAACAGTTTATAGCATCATAAGCGCCCACAAATGAAAGATGCTTTCATGCAGCGGGTATCAACTGTTGGATCTCGAAACTGGATAGAACCCTCTTAAATTGTCAGATTTATGTGGCATGGAAAATTAGACCGTGACAACTCCTTTCAAAATTGTTTATATCTGTAGTGAAAACAAGTCTGCTGGATAAATGTAAAGCTTAAAAATAAAAAATCCTTCTGTGATTGGAATGGTTTATAACACTGGATAAAAACAGAAACCCAGCTTGAACAAAACAAAAGCAACCCAGATTATGATGCTGCCACCACCAGGTTTACCTGTGAGTACGGTCTTCCTTTGGTGATGCAGAATACTGCCAAACAAACAACCTTGGAGTTGTTTGACACCAAAATCCATAAAGCATTTTCCGCATGTGGCCTGTTTTGTTGGTGTTGTCCTATATGTTCCCCACGGCTGTTTTCACTGCTCTGTAGCATAATGCTGAGGGAATTTGTTTTGTACCTTGATCCTGACTGATGTCTTTGTACAAGTTAATCATTTTAATACTTTTTAGCCTGTTCATACAACAGATAAAGGATGCAGAAAGTGGAAAAAATGGACAAATAAGACTTGGAAAGCTGAAATTTATTTATTACTTTAGTGGCATGAGGGCCTTGTTTCCTACAAATTTGTGTTTCAGTTGGTATAAACATAAGTTATATAAAAAGGTCAAAAAGGTTTTAAAAGGATTCATGGTATTCTCTTTTTTTGTTGTTGAGAACATCTGTAATGATAAACGCCTTTTCCAAATGATTCTGACATGAAATTTAAAGGGATGTGGCTCCAATCACAGACATATTAACTTCTTATTTCTGTTTTTAGTAAAGAAAAACCTTCCACATTTGTAAAGAGAAGTAAGAAAACAAACTCAAGTGTGCATAACTTTCTCCTCATGGTGTGTAAACGCCTCCACTCCTTTCACTTTTTTTGAATTTACGTACAGCACAAAGGTCACAGCGGTGGCTGGGCAACAGTAAAAGAGGGAAAAGCCCTCTTTTTGAGGTTTCCTGCTTTCAGCTAACATAGCAAGAAACATGCCTAAAAGTACTCTAAATTAATTAGCACAACTTTCACATTTACATTTGTTTGAGCACCCCAGCAAGAAATACACAAAAATACAAGTTTTCTTTTCAGCAAATCCATTTTAGTTGAGAGCTTCTGTATGACACAGCTTTTGTAAACTACAAGATTTTTCTTAATTAAATAGAAAATAACTTAAAAGATGATACTTGGTTGGCACATTCTGCAGAGTAGAAATATAAACAAGAGAAAACCTACACAGAATCTCCAGATTAGAAATATGAGCAGGGTGTGAGAGTGCTCCTTTAATTATAAAACAAGAGGCCCTCTTTTGTACAGTATGCAGCGCGTGTGCACAAACACACACTCTTGTAACACACCTCCCAGCACGCACAAAGAGAAACCGAAAAGCATGGAGACAGAAAAGCAAGTCTGATTAAAGCAGCACATTCCCCTGATTTTTTTCGCTTTCCCGCTGACGCCGGCACCTTTAAATGTTACCGGGGGTCGAGTTCTGAGCACTTGGCAGATTTCTACCTGCACCCACCCCAATCTTGCACATTCCTGCCCCGCCAGCAGGGAGGCCAGGTGTTCTGCAGCAACCCTCCCCCCCCTAAAAAACACACCCTTCTGCTGATAGGCAGCCACACTGCCAAATCTAGGCAGCCACAATCACACATCATTTTATTAAAACCTCACACCGAGATGTCAAACTGAGATATTTCTCTTAATTAAAGTAAGTTTATTAGTAAGCAAATGACTTATATTTGATTTAACTTAAACCTTTAAGTGAAAAGATTTTAAAATTGATTCAATCAGTAATGGAAAGTTCAAACCTCAGTTTGTCACCTTAAACCTCGCCAGAAAACATTTCCTTTGTGTCGTCTTTAAATCAAGCAACTAGAGCACACAAACTGGAAATATGAACTGAATTATTTGCCTCAGGCTCCTTCGCACTGAATCTAAGTTTAGCACAGTTAAAGCATGAAAGTTTTTAAACAATTAAAGGCCATAGTTTTTGTTGGGGCTGAGAACATTCGACATATTTTGGCAAAGACAAAGGCATATTAGTTGAAAAGGCCACTGAATGCAACATGAATCATGGTTTAATGCAAATCAACTTGCACATACAAGCCAAATAATATTTTAGCACATGGCTAACCAAAATCCCAAACACCAAGCCTCTCCATTTAGCTTGTAAACATGGCAATCGCTTAACTGAGGGGCTAAAGGGTGTGTCTGAATGTCGTCTTCCTGATAAATATGGCAGCCTGGTGGAACAGCGATTACAACCATGATACCACACCAAAAGTTTCCACGTTCGAACTTGGTGCCTTGCATGAGCATTTCTTCATGCTGCTTGCTTCTTGTCTGCATGACTGCACGGCTTTTTGCTTGTACTGCTGTTTCCTTTAGCATCACACTGATAAATCAAGGGATTTCTGTCTGTGCAGGCTGTTTCGCATAAGTAATATCTTTTTAAGCTGTTTGCCAAATCTGTTGAACAGTTTTAAGTGGATTGTAAATGAGACATTTAAATTCATTTTTGAAGGGTTTTCTACTGTTGACGCTTGCTCCATGACTCAATCAGTGAGTAAGAAATGCTTAAAAAGAGTGATAGCAAGAACGAATTAGGCTTAGGTTGTCAGATTCATACGACAGTCTTTAGTAAATAAAAGTAAAACATGATCTAATTGTTTTTATTTCTAACAGAAACAGAAATACTATGATTATTGCAAAAATGACCTTGAATTTTGCAGTATTAATTAGAGCTGCTCAGCATGTTGAATCGCAATTGTCATCATAATATCAATCTGGGCAATACTACAGCCACTAAGAACAGCTTGGCTGCAATAATAAATGACATCTGTCTTATATAGCACTTTCTTAGAGCACTCAAAGATGCTTTAATATTAGGTAGGATATTATCCATCCCAACAACATATCTAGTCTTTTGGATAACCTTTGACTGCCCTGAACACCAACCCTAGATATACCGGTACATGGTTAGTGGTTGGGCTGCTGCATCTCATAAAGGATGCCAGGGTTGTGGTGAAGGAAAGGTGGGTAAATTTCCATTGATAATGTCATGCAGCAACAGCATAGCAATTGCTATGCAAGTAATATTAACTGATATTTGACTAAATTTGGTTTGGTCTCCACCACAGTGTCTCCTCTGGTTTGTGTTAAAGGTTTTATTGCATTATTTTTGCTTTCTCTGATTGGAGTAATTTAATAGTGGCGAATTATGACATTTAAAAGCTCAAACACAAGCAAAATGGTCATGAAAAGTTGATGTCTTTTGAAGTTCAAAATGTAAAGTGTTATGTGTGAAAATATTAAATTATTTTACTTGAGATTTTTAGCATGTTCTTTAAAGTTGAGATTGGAGTCAAAGACTGCAACTCAATTCTCATAAAAAATGGACCAGTGGTAAATTTTCCGCTGTGTGACAGAAACTTAAAACAGGAAATGAGTCCCATAGCCTATTTTCTTGTGGTTGCAAACAGCAGTAGTAGGCCTCATCCACTGAGAAACAGCTACACTGCAAAATGAGTGGCAGGTTTCATATTTCTTGTGTCCAAAACACACGTAGGTGTTTTTTGCTAACAAAAATCTTTCCAACTAGCTGAATGTATACCTAATTCAGCAATGCACAACAATAGGTTTGAGAGAGGCAGCACTATGTTAATCTAAACTCCGCACATGGGAGAAAATTCAAGTCATTTCGGCATTTTCTCCGACTCATACCCAAACTGGAAGAAGAAAATCTGTCACAATCTGAGAGGACAGCATTCACATAAAATGTGTCATCTGAACTGTAAAAACGAGTCTAGAAACTTGTAGAAACTAGAGGTCACTACGAGGACCCAGTGATCAAGAGCTATCAACCTATCTTTCATATCGTCCTCCCAGCTCTTAATCATCGGTCTGTCATCCTACTCGAATCTGACAGAAAGAATTAGTCAGGCGTTGACATTTAAACAGAAACAATAGATATTTACAGAAACTCTTTAGAGGAATCATGACCTTTTTCTGGAAACTTGGTGTCAGATTACTTTACTACCCAGCTGCATTATCCGGTAAACTTAAAGTTTTCTTCGTGCCACTATTTATACAACGTTAATATTAATAATAGACCAATTTTGATTAAGTGAAGTCAATCACCAGATTCTCCACTTTGTCAAGCCACGACAGGCAGAAAGAAAATAATTATAAAATAATACACCATTACCTTGACTAAATGAAAAAGTGTATTATATTTGTCAACCAGCACTTGGATTAATGGATAAGTTTAAGTAATATGAACTCTTTATGTATTTTATGCTCATATTTCAAAATACAACTTGTTACCTTGACATATTCTCCCCCTTTGTGTGCTTATTTGGGAGGTGACTGTTATTATTTCATGTAGGTATTCAACAAAACAAAAAATTTATAATAGACCAAACATTTCTCTCTGATAAGACTATTCTCTGTTTGCTGCTTACAAGGCTATAAGGGTCTCAATTCTGTGGTTCCAGTCACAACTGGCTCTTAATAACTTTGATTAAAAATTAAAAAGAGCCAGTTAATGTTTTAAAAATAGATACATAAAATTCTAGCTTCCTGCAATATTTGCAATGGATTTCCACACAAAATGACACTGAAAGTATCACAAATAAGCTTTCAAATCCATTTTTCTTGTACTTAGTTTGAATTTATGTGGCATTATATTTTACATAATTTTCCATCCCACAAGAAAAAAGAACTATCCATATTTCTTTTGCAAAATTTTATATTTGTAATTATTTTAAATCCTAAAAATTTAGATAAAATTGTGGTTCTTTAAGAATTACGGCAAATTTCCTAAAGTACACATTTATTTAAATTTATAAGATATCTTTTTTCAAAAAGTCACAAAACATTTGCTGCTCTAATTTTTTTTTGGCTAGCTTGAGAGCGAACTGTCTCTTTAGTTCATAAAGGCTGAAGATTGCTGCTTTAGATTTAGCATCTTATTAAAATAAGGTGTAGCTTCAGTTATTTATGGTGGATGCTCTACACTCGGGTATTTTGCAACACCTTTTTAGAATATTAACTCTTCAAGACCTCATATAAAAATCTACCTAAAAAAATGATCAGCTTCCATAATGTTTTTAAGATGGATTTCAAAGGAACTTCTGCAGATCCAGAGCCTTTTGCAGGAACACACACCATTCAAGAGGAACATGTAACTCAGGAGCCAAGCTGATTCAACAACCTGTTTGAACGTATCATGCAACTCCTATAACAAGAAACGTGTGTAGGGAAGGTGTAAGGGGATCTTTTTGCCACTGAGTGTGCGACGAGGTGAGGATGAGAAGACGGAGGTGGGTGGAACACATTGTGGTTGGTAAACAGGGCCAAAACAGGAAAGCGTGGGCCTACCTGACATTCACCTCAGGGCCTATACTCCGCTGCCACGCTGTAGAAAATAAGGTTAGCCGAAGGTAAGATGAACTGAGACAGCAATTTATTGCTGTTCCCCACCCCATTCACGCTTAGAGGTTTAAAGGTATAAAAAAAAACCTCTCCTGAGCAGTAATAATAGCGTTATAAAATTGATGTTGTTCATGCCTTTCTGCTAAACTGGAACAGGTGATCCAATTCTAGAAGCAACAAATTTCTTCAGTACAGCTTGAATGTTTTTCAATGGAGAGAACACACACATCTGGGATACACAGCATTTTTCACGCTTACGTTTTTAAATTCGTATTATAGTAGCACCATCTTGTACTGAAAAAGAGCTGATAAAACCTTTCATTTTCAGCATAGAGAGATGAATTTTTGACCATTTCTTCTTGCAAAGTCTCTCTGTAATATTATGGGTCATTTCTTATAATCTCTTCTCGCTAGAGGTTTTCAACAGGACTTATAGAAGACGGTTGAGTTTGTGTCTGGTGAACCGTGTCTGCACTGATTTAGCCATTTGTTCTGGATCCTTATCCAGCTAAAGGATTCAACAGCAACCAAGTATAAGTCTTCTGGCAGATGCCACCAGATTTTCATTCAAAACATCCTAGTACTATAGGTTTCTATGTACCCTTGGTGAAGAAATGAGCTCACATCGTCACAGTCCTCTGTCATAGAAAACAGTGGTCATTAGTTTATAGAGATAAACTTGGGCCATCCTACAATTTTGTTACAGTTCAATTTTTTAAATTTTTCTAACTCTAAATATTGGGAAGTTTTGGTGAGAAGCTATTGCCTAATCACCAACACACATCAACTCCATTTTGAAGAGTGTCTAAGCAAAATATTCCCCTGTGATATAATTGTACCATAGAAAAAAGTTTCTGGGTGCTCTGATCTACTTGAGACCTTAAATATATGTTTAAAAATATGCACTAGTTATGTTTATCTTATAAGCGTTGTGATGAGTAGTAAAAATAGTGACACCTCTAATTTTATTTCTCACAAAATTACAGTATTTTCCACCACACTCAATAATTATATAAAAGTTAGAGGTTTGGATTTTTCTTTGCAAGATTATAATTCCGCAATTAAAGATGAATTAATTTCCAGTTATTATTTAGCATTTATACCAGGGATCTGCAACCTGCGGCTCTGGAGCTGCAAGTTGCTCTTTGGACCTTTCACAGTCGGTCTTACTAACAAACCATTTAATATATTTAAATTAAGATATAATAACAAATGCAGATTTTAGCAGTTTTTGATGGAATAATTGCACCATATATCTACAAAACAATGACTCCAAAACAATCAGTAATATAACTTAGGTCTTCTTTGGTTATTAGGTTGGAAAATATGTACTTTTTCAGAATCTGAAATATATCCCATAGAATAAAATGTATTTTTATTACTAAAAGAGTAATGTGTTTTTTTCACATTTTCTATTGTAAATATTTATCAAAACTTATAAGCAGACTTTGACCCAAACAAGTTTTATTTAGCTAGACTTGGGGTAAAACAAAAGTTGCAGAGCCCTGATCTATACCAACAAACCTAAGCATATAGGCCACAGCAGATCGTAATGTGTGACAACAGAGCAGCTCAAACCGGTGCTGCTTAAAATAATTATGTGAATGTTGAGCTGATGAAAATAGACTTTCATCTGCAGCCTTGATCTGATACACACAAAGACACGTTCAAACCAGGTTTCACACACACACACAATTCTGCTTCATTTATTCTGTTCTTTAATAAACTGATTTCACAAAAGAAGAGTCGAGCAGCTCTGTATCCAGGAAACTGTTCCGATAGCTCAATGAGTCGTTTGACTCTGCAAACTTGTAACAACAGTATTAATCAGAACAGAAATACAAAAGCTACAAAACATGTTACCTTGACCGCATACATGTTACTGCTGCATTGAATGTGCAGAAACATTGAACCTTTTTGTTCTGCCAACTGGAATGCTGATGCATCAGGCAACAAACAGCCTTGAAAGCTGCCGTTTAGACTGCCGACGGGTCACCGATCTGGTGTCTCCACCAAACATAGAGCTACGCCACTTTTGGCTCCTCAAATGGAAAAGCACCCCCACCATATCCTGAACTTAATCCCACCACAAGTTCATATTTTTGACCATTTTAACTGTCCTGTCATCAACGAGTCTCATATTAAAGCGCCCAAAAGATGCCCAGTGCTGTCCTCTTGGTAATAGCCTCCATGCTGGCACAGAGGCTGACGGAGAGAGAAAACAGGCAGAGCGGCCATGAGTCAGCCAGAGCCGGCCCCCTGCCTCATGTTGAAATCAGAGAAACCACAAGAATGTAACAGCTTCTGTTATTATCCCTCCCTGCTGCCTCGCAGCCTGATGGCCTACCCCAGAAAATAGCAGCCAGCCTGCCTGTTTCTCCCTCTCACACACACTTGTTCCCTGTGTTATCCCTGTCCTCGTCTCAGATATACCGATTTCTCTCAGGGTAGAGGCTGTATGTTTTGTTTGTGTTCGTTTCTGGACAAGTGGATACTTCAGGCGAGCATATTGCAGAAATGCTGTAGATGTGAAATTCAGGAAACAGCTTCCAATATTTTAAAATAAAGTTGATGCTGTCTGCACAATAAGTCAGGGGTTTCAGTCCAAATTTTAAGACTTGAAATTTAAAGGTTATAAAGAACAGCAAACTGCAATGGATTTGCAACTTTTTCACTTCTGATACGATACCGATATCGTAGCTTTATGTATTGGCCAATACAAATATTGACCTAATACCGTCACAAATCCCACATATTTTTATTACTTTATAGTTTGGAATGTTAGAAAACATTTAACGATTAAGTGATATTACTCAAACAGAGAATAATAGTCAACAACAATTGACTCATTTACTATTTACCAATGGGTCTGCATGTGGAACACAAGAGATGATGGATAGAAATGTGGGGGCGGACTAAATGCTGGAGCAGAGCGATTCTATCAGCGTACGTACATCGGAGATTTTAGATGCGGGCAATATAATCCAATAGTCCTTTTTTTTTGTCCGATAACAGACCGATTTCCAATATTAATATTGGATCAGGACACCCCTAGTAAGTCTTTATTTATTCATGGAGCAAGTCTGCAAAAAAAAAAAAAACCTCAAAGTTCACAGGAGGAAGAGCATGTTGGATTTAAGTCAAGCAACTAAAAGATGTCAAAGTTGTATTTACTTTTGCACACTTGTGCCTTTAGATGTCTACTTTGGATGGACTTTAAGTAGTAAAAAAAAAAAGCCGACATGAAGTTTGACCACACATTAGCAAATCAAAACTGGAAATCAAAAAGGTTTTTTTTCTATTCAGATTTTCAGCAAGTTGAATTTTAAAATTTTAATTGATTTTAAAATTAAAATATACTTGAATTAGATAAATTATGTCAATATCTTATAACTGAGACTTATGTTAATTAACTTTTGTAAGGAAACTGAAGTATAGGTCAGGAAAGCTTGTTTTTATGTTATGAAGCAAAGAGGGTGTTTTTCATCTATGACGCTTTTGCACCCAGATTACATAATTTAAATGCTTTTAAGACAATTCAAAGTAAGCTTTTATTAGTTACTGACATCAAGTTATTGACTTCAATGACCGCATTCAATGTGGAGCTGTTCGTTGATAAGGTTCCTCATCCAGAATGACACACTCATCAAATAATTGATTCCACAGCAATTAAAGTTAAAGAAGAAGGTAACAAAGGAACAGATTTATAAATTTAAGCCACAAATGACGCCAATTATGAATGAAAAATTAACATATTTAATAGGATGGGATTTGAACCCTAACCTGGGTTCAATCCTTGGGTATTTCTGCAGGGAGTTGGCATGTTTTCCCTGGGATTGCGTTTGACTTCCTCCCACATTCCAAAATCATGACTGTTAGGTTAATTGGTCTCAATAAATTGTCCGTAGGTGTGAGGGCGTGTGCGTGTGTATGTGTGTGGCCTCTGATGGACTGGTGATGGACAGGGTGTAAGAATCTATCTTAGTCTTGCTAACTGTGTCAAAACTCAACTTTTTAGCTTGTAGACATAAGCATACTCTTTTATTTACGTTGTTTTGAGTTCATAAAAATCAGAAAAAAATTCCTTCACTGTGTATTGAAGAACATCTGCAGTTCAATTTTATACCTTTTAATTGTTGGAATAAAACTAAGTTAAGACAAAACAATATCCTGAGAAAGAGAAAATCAGAATTGGATGACAGGACCACAGAAATGAGAGAAGTCGGTGTTGCACAATAAAAGCCTAAATGTTGCATCTCCTCTTCATTTCACTTAATTATTTTTTGTGGCAATCGCTGCACTCTGGCCTTGTTTCTGTGACTGACTAATGCAGGATCTGTCGCAATTTAGAAATACCCGTCTAAAGCCTTCAGCTTCAATATAACCGAGATAAGATTTGTCCCTATTTAACTTCCCAACCAATTATACTCCCGTTGCCTGGGTAGCACAGCAACAGAAGCAAACTACTGTTGATTCACAAAGATGAGTTGATTATTCTTTTTCATCATCAAGGTTACTACAGCAGTTCAGCCTCCCTACATCCATTCTTTTATTATTGAGGTGACATTACGTATCAAGCTCTGGAGTATTTTCATTTTTCCCATTCATGTACCAATTCAACAATATCCATGTTTTCCTATAATGGGTCTTTGAATCTTCTCTTACATGAAAAAAACCTTTTTGACACCCAAAAACAATTGTCTTTAATCTAATGGCTAAACTGAAACGACCAATGGGCCAGAGATCTCAATCATACCATTTTCTTTCAATTGGATTCAAGTCAAAAGCAGAAATAAACTTTTCAAAATTTATCAAAATGAATGAAAAATAACGACTCCCTAATTCTCCGTTAATAAACAGATCAGTCAACATGATTTAGTTAGAATCAACCCACCTTTCCTACATAATCCTCTTCATACAAAGATCTTCAACAAGACCAAAATGTGTGTTTAATAAGTTCTTCTGTAGATATTTGTATTGATTTAATTACATTTTAAAGTACTTCTTTAAAAAAAGAGAGTAAAATATGAGAAATTAACCTATTAATTAACCAGACATCAGAATTGATTAACGCTCCCTTGATCACTTCAGATCAAATACTGAAAAAATATATATTTTTTTTCATTGAATGTATTCAAATGAATTACTCCTCCCTGCCATTTATGGTCTCGAAACACCTCAACTAACTGCATGTTGATTAATGCACTTTATTTTAGTATAATAGAAATTAAATCATCTGCTTTGATGCATAAGTTAGAGAAAAATTGTAGTGTTTCAAATATCGGATTCCAAAATACTGTTTTAATAACAGAACGTGCAGAACATGATTGTCTCTTTTATATATTATAATCTTTAGGAAAGAAAACATAATTAAAGTCGCATGTCAGAGCTTCAAAAAAATATTTAAAAAAAATATGCCAAGAAAAGCCCAACTGAAAATGCAGGGCACTAATACATAACAAATTCAATTTTGCATATTTTCTGTGTAAACCTGTTAAAATTTCATTTACCAACATCATGGCAACTTTTCATGTTTATGAATGTGTGAATGTGAAACATATCGATAAAGAAATCAAATGCATTTCGGAGGCCCCTAAACGTGACAATATTTTCATAGCCTGAAGCTACACTTGGCACATGTCTGTTGGCTCAACAGGATGGAGAGGAGGAATCTACAAACAGCTCTGGCTCAGTCACATGCAATATGATTCATCAACAATACAGATTGATTAAAAAAATATGTAAAAAAAGAGATGGATAAAAACATAGAAAAACACCTTTCAGAAATTGCAGGAAGCAGTGTGAGGCAAGGCGAGCAGTAATAAGCTCCTGTGCTCTTCATGTTTGAGTTGGATATGGAATCGCTTTGCTTTTCCTCCACAGATCTCCAAGCAAAACAAGCAGGGTGGGGGGATAAAATTCAGTTTTACTAAGTAAACTGTTGATGTTCCAGTAAAATCTCTGTCAAGTGCTGCAGAAAAATACACAGAATAACCAAACAAAAAGGAAGGACACTGTAAAGTTTAGAGACGGCAGCGAAATTAGGACTTTACACTTCTTGTTATATAACCGAATAAAAGCACAACCACGGGCCCTCATAATACATTCAATGCAATATTCATAACAGAAACTGAACAAAGTAGGGAGAGCTGCCCATTCTAGGCTCTAACCCAGTTTGCCTGAGCAACTGTGTCCTTTGCCTTGCTAAGGTATTCAAAGCTCTTTAAGCAGCTGTTTCGTGGGCAGACCTGACCCACATACACACACAGCTCAGTTTAGCCAAGTGGCAGAAGGTTATAACGAGCATGTGGCAATGGGTCGACAAACTCTCCGTTAGGCACAAGTCAACACACATGAGGCATGAAAATGTTGGGAAAGTAGGGGGAAGGATCATAAATGTCGGTGTGTGTGTGTTTGTGTGTGTGTGTATGGGAGGACGGTGGGGGCTTAAGATGGTTGATAGAAAAGTAGGGGGACAAGACAAAACATGTCCTGAAGAATGATTACTGAGTGAAGAGCCAGGAAGCAGCTGTACTTGCATACCTGGAGATTGTAAAGAAGGGGCTGCAAACTTCTGCTTGGCTCAAATTTGCAAAGAAACTGCAAACAAGCCTGAGCTACAGTCGCACTGCAAAAGTCAAGCTATCCTGTGTCTAAGCCTGTCACAATAAGCAATTAATCAATTAAGCACATGATAAATTGAAACAAGCTTGATCATTTCCATTTGGATGATTGATTGTTTTCTTTGTCTCTCTTTCTACCAAAGACTGGATGGCTTTGGTTTCAACTAGTTCCTTTTTTGAAGAACAACTTCATTAGCCATTTTACTTGCTGTTTTGTTCAATTATTTTGAAGATTTAAAAAAATGTCTTCCAGTTCCAGTGTTAAATGCATATTAGAAATTAAAATTCATTGACCTTTTACAGGGTGTACTTGCATTATTTTGCCGCTATCATTATGTTACTTGAAAGTGATCTCAATACAGCAGTATTAGCGCTTATCACAACAACATCTGGGACAATTTATTGTTCAGCAAAGTTTATTAGTAAAGTTTTTCAAAAATTAATACTGTGGACCCCTGTCTGTTTTGTGGAATGTAACTAAATTATTCAGAGAAAATCTGTTTATTCACAGATTCTTCCATAGAGCATATCTAAAATATTTGAAAGAAAATGCAGTTTGGAAAACTGAAATACCTAGCCTAAACTTTCTGTGCTGAGTAGACTGAAGATATTTAAGACGAAAATTGACATTTTGACAAATCACTAACTGATTTCATGAGATTTGTCACTTTAAAACTGGCTAAATCCAACAGTGTGCCATCCATCTTGTTTCAGGTCAAATAAAAGCAGACAATTTGAATTAAAAAAAACAGCTTTTCTAACTTGTAAATTTTGCGCGTACATACAAAAGAACAGTAGCTCAAAGCTTTAAATGTCACAAATTACGAGAGTAAACTTTAGTCAGTTCTGTTTACCAGAAGTAGAGTGATTTATATTGGCGGTGTTTCTATTTCATATAAATCAATGACAGTGTAATGATGCTGTTGGTACAACTAAGCAGTGTGTTTTCCAGAAACTAGGTTGGAACTCATCAGTGACTCATAATAAGGACGATAATAGATGATTAATTACAGCAGCTGCTTTCTGGAGCCTCTCTTTACGAAGCCAAGGTCGGCGGATGGGGAGGTAAAGAGCAAACCCCCCCCAAATTGCTCTCTAAATTTGAAGAAAGAAACTTTCATATAACACATTTTCTAAACTTCTCACTCAGTATTTTACACCTTATTTAATGTCATTTTTTCTTCCATTCCCCAAATAATGTCTTTTCTACTCTAGCCAGTGTGAGACTTGATAAGAAATATATTGTCTCCAACATTATCTTACTGCTACCAGTGTGGTAGGAAAGAGGGTTTGTCGTGATACAGCCTGATGGGCACACAATATATAGGAATGAATACACATGGACTAAAAACCTTCAGACTTTTTGTAAGCCAACGTAAAAATGTTAATTGACAAATCTAACTCATATTTAACTCATATCTAATCTCTCTATACTCCAGCAATTTTTTTTAATTATTATTTTTCAGGAGGATTTATTGTTATTATTATTATTAAGCCCTTGTGACAGGAGAAATGTTTTCTGGTAAAGGATTCTGTTGGCTTTGTATGTTTGTGCTTCAGATGTTTTTAATCTAAAAGCCAGGCTGAGAAAAAACGGCCCAGTAACCTTCAGCATTCAACCTTCTGAATGAAATGCAGAAGTTGCTGCAGTAAATCTTTTAGCAACAGCACATCAAACATTTTATTTAAACAAAAGTTAGAAGAACATATGTTGAAAGCTGACAGTAGCAGAAGCACAGATGACAATATTTACCAGTTTCCCATACCCATCGCAAGCTTTTCATATACATCAAGCAGCCCTAGTCTCAAAAGACATCATGTCCAGTTAAAGTCCGTTCCAACCTGTTTATTTTCAACTTTTCTGTGGAACTATTTATCCCAGTAACCCTGTAATTGACTTGGACTGCTTTAAACAACAAACAGTCTTTGTGATTGGGTCACAATCTAAATCATCTTATCCACACCAGAAGCGTTTAAAAACGGGAGCTAACCAAAATTTACAGCAGGATTTAACAAAACTGCCTGATCATAATGAAAGACCAATAGTTAGAAGTATTTACTGGATTCAGAGAAAAAATATTGGCTTTAAATGCAGCTGTAAGCAGCACCTTAACCTATCCAACTCTGAGGCTGGACAACAAAATCAACACTGGACAGAGACAGTGAGCTTGTATTATTCTGATGCAAATCCAATATCCAATTAGTTGTTTTTTTTGTTTGTTTGTTTGTTTTTTTAATCAACTGATTAAGTCAAAAAATGTTTTAAATTTACATAACAGATGAAGAATATAATTTTCCTCATGATTTTTTTTTTTTACTGAAGATTAAATCTTCAATTAGGTAATCTGCAGACTATGCATTAGTTGATCTTAAAGGGTGTGGAGGTTTCCATCTGGCTCTTCCATGGCCAGATAACATGCAGTTTCAGCTCATATTACGGTATGAAGGATCATTAACATAATTTACAGCTCCATCTCATTGTTATGCAAAACCCAAAGGCCATAAAAATAATATAAAAATACAAAAGAAACAATACCATTACCTGTGTTTCAATGTATTTCCCTGCTAAAATAATTTCCCTGCTGGGATGAATAAAGTAATTCTATATGAAGACAGGACAATAATGTGTAATTTGTCTGTACTTTATCTACAGGGCCAATGTTATTTTTAACCCAGTGTTCACAGGGAGAAAATCGCATTTAAATCTGAGCTTCAGATGTTAAAACCTGCAACACTCACTGAGAGAAAGCAGCCGCTTCCTAAAAACTAATTCAGAAATTGATTTTTTTTGTTGTCGTTTTTCCTCACAACAAATAAAAATAAAAACCTCACTGTCAATATGGCATTACATGCTTTCCATTTCCAAAGTCACGATCTGCTAAGACACTTTCATCCTTCCATACTGTAGCTGTGGCAACTTGCAGCGAATAAACACAGCTGTGTTTGGAGTTTAGGAGACAGTTTTCGCTAAAGGGATGCCATATCCTCTCCGGCGACAACCCACTAACTAACTAGCTGCCTTTTTCAGACTTATCTGGTTAGATATTTGCCTGCATGGATGGTGTTTGGGTGGTTCACGTAGACACTGGCAGTCACAGATTAACAACTCTAGGTCACAAAGAGTGTTGTAATGTTGCCTAAATCTTCTCTACCATACTTGATAACTAAGCTCTTAATTTGTGTGCTGAGGTGAAATGATCCATATAATTCAATGGGATTGACAGAAAAACAACTGCATACATGGCACGGTTATGCAAACCTCTGGCAATGACCCCAAGAGGTCTAATGTAAGAAGGAAATGCTCACATCTTTCATGCCTGATAATTTATCTTGCTCGCAGCACCCAGCCCGTACTCCTCTTACCAAAGCTGTCAGTTGAGACCTATTTTAACCTCTCTGTATTACTGAGCAAAAAACAAAGAGGAACGGTGTGCCTCTAAAATTTTGAGACTCACAAGAAATAAGCTGCTGGTCAAAGAATGAGTGGAAAGACACATGTGTAATTAAACAGTTTTACAGAAAAAGGAAGAAATAATAAGCATTTCTGGAAAGCTAAATATTAACGAATAGATTCAAAGTATCTGCTTTTAAGACTACAGTAAAACAAAGAAACTTCCTTACTTCAATATTTAGCACATTCTCCAATTGATACATCTGAAGCCCACCACACAGTGTAAACTCAGCTCTTCACAAAAACAAAGTCTTTCCTTACAAAGCTTTAACAAGAAAACATTATGCATCGGCGTCTACAGATTAGCCCTGTGGTTCCAAATTATTTTCCGTCATGCCCCCCCAGGGAACATACAATTTTTCACGCCCCATCTTGAATTGAATACTATTGAGAGTCTGATACTACTTAGCTATTATCTATGCAAACCACTGGAACCAACGTTCTGCACCCAGTCACCCGAATATGAAAACAGATTAATAAAATGAGCTGAAACAACATCAATTTTAAGTTGTTGCAGCTCATTTTATTGCTTAAAGCCACAAAATAATTTCCAAGATCAGTTTATTAACTCAATTTGTAACATTTAATCAAAACTGGTCAGCCTGAAAAGAGAAAAAGTGCAAATGATTCAAAGGGATGTTTATTTCTTTAAATACAGTAGCAATCAAAACTTTTCTGAACTGTCAACTTTGGTTACTTTTCAGCCTACTCAGCTTATTCTTCAAAAAGGTATGTCACTTTTTAACATTTTTTATGCAAAGCTAGCAAAAATATTGTTTACATTTTAGCTTCCTCCTTTTTTCTTTTATCAGTCAAACTCCTCCATGTCTCCTGCTCCTCCATCAGCTCTCTGTGCCTGTGCTGGCTACTTCTTCTACTGGGTAAAAAAAGGCAGCCTGTTGATTAGTTTGGGCACTGCCACCTAGTGACTTGAGGCTTGTTTATCGTTCAAGCATGAATAAAAACAATAACAAAAAGTCCTAGTGCCTTCCCCCTTGCCGTCATGACATCTCAACAACAACCTTAGTTGATTAGTCAAATAGTTCAATTCACTTTTGCTTTCTGTGAGCACACCTGTTCCTATTAGAGGTACATGTTTGACTCTATGTTGGATCTGCAGAACATCATAAATTAAATAATGACTTGTAGAATGATGATTTTGAAGTAGTTTCATTTTTAAAATACTTACGACAAGTCAAACAAAATCCTCGGCATTCTTCAATCATTGCAGGACCATCAACGCTGTTACTGATTTGCCGAACCATTTGTTTGTTTCACTATTCTGCAAATCACTTTAGATTTGAGTAAAGCACGGAAGCCACAATAAGACTAATTAAGAGCTAATCACCTGACCAACGGTAGTCCTTGGTTATTAAAAACAGCTAAGTGCCTAATAGAAAAAGCAAGATTACTGTCATCCTACTTACTTATGTGCAGTGGCCCCTAACGGGTTAGCAAACAGAAATGAAATAGTATTTGCTTAGCAGTTATCATATTTCAGGCTTTGTTTAAATTTTCATAAATACTACTGTGGAACAAGTATTATTACATTAAAAGTTGTAACAACTCTCTATATTATCTGAGAAACCATAGTTAACAAGTGAGAAATCCCAACTGCAACACTGGCAAAATGATAAAACAGGCAGCAGAGAGCTTCATGCAATATGCATTTGTGAGCACCATGTTTTAGTCAATGTTCCATAATACATGTAGCATCGTCCTCAGCTTAATGGGAGCTAGTAGTGAACTAGCTGTTTTTCAAACTGCATGAAATGGACTATGTTGTTTCTAATATAAATATACTTTTGGAGTGGCAAAATAAAGCAATAATAAAACCAACGTGATTTAATGGTTGGCCACAAGCGGAACTGAGTGTTCCTTTCCAATTAATATGCGATCTCCTCTTCCACAGCTCCTGCACTGATAAAGAGATTTTCATCTGATCGGTTGTGGGGACAAGAAACAATTGAGGTTGTCACTACCCTGCATCCAATTCTGCTGAAGGTTTTTGTACTTAGAAAATAAAACACAACTTCAGAAATAAATTCACATTTTTGCCAACAGTCTTCTTCCTTCCCATTCATATAATTGGTGCATTTTAGTTATACAGGAAGAAATTGGTTTCAAAATGATACACTATCAACATATTTCTGGATAAAAGGCCACAACTGCCGATAGCTGGCAAAACAATATGAATATCTATTTTAATTGGCCAATTTTTAAATTTAACTTCATACAAATGGTTGAAATGATCAGAAAAAGTTGTACATCAGAACAACATTTAAAAGAGCATTAAAATGCCGTAAAATCCCAGTGATGTTTTTCTGTACCCCTATTAATGGTCTGTGTTGTGTGATGCTAGTATCTACAACCTAACAGTAACATACCATTGTCTTATAGACCTACAACTGAAGCAGGCCCAGAAACGGGTCAGTTGTATCGGTTGCTTTTAAAGTGGAAACAGACAAAGTAGCTTACTGAGAGGCAGCGACCCCTATTGTACCGCTCGCTGGAAGTGAGGCATTAAACCTCAAATTGAGGCCTAATTTATGTCCCTCAAATACACTGAAACATGTGAAAGGATTCTACCCAAATCTGAATATTCAGTGAACTCATTTCTAAATGCTTGGATTGTTGAAAGAAACTTTCAATAAGTGGTTTTTAGTAATTGTTCTGCTTGTTTGGTGTTTAAAATAGGTGCATTAAATCAACTGTAATAGTCTTTAAATCAAGTCCATCACTTTTGATTATGCCATATTTTTGCCATTAACAATGAAATTGTAATGTTCAATGATAACACTGTACTGAGTATGTTACTTTACTTCACAGCCAGAGTTAGTTAATTCTCAGAAACATCTAGTGGTAATATCCGAACTGCTCCAAAGTGGGTTATCCCCTGCTCTCTGCTAACGGGTATAGTTTATTCCTATTTTATCACATCTGTGACTCCTCCTGCTCCCACACAGGTTCAGGTGTGCTTCTCAAGAAAAGCATGGCTCCTGTCATGGCAAGCTTAATCATCCCCAGCTGAGCCACTTCACTTCTAAAACACAGAACTTAACTAGAGCTAAAGGAACACATAGAGTTCAGACCGGAGTTCTGTTCAGCCCACAAGTGAGAAATGTATTTTTTATTTCAAAATACAAATCTGGGTTGCTTGTATTTAGTTCAACTTCAGAATCAATGTCTGCCTAGCAGTAATTTATGAATTAGATCTGAAAGGAAACATGGATTCATAGTCACCTTATCTCTACTCTTATGAAACAAAACAGAAAAAAGTCGTCAGAAGTTCATTTTGCAGAAATACAGCGAGTTTCGATTTTGAATAAAAAGAGGAAAGTTAACTATAGTTTAATTTTGTTGTCAACTGTTGTTGAGCATGACTGTGAGAGAAAACCAGACCACACAAACCAAAGCAACATATCAACATATGCATGGGGTAAATATTGCAAAAAGACCAAAACAAGCAGCCGGGAATAAGTCTTTCTTTAGTAAGTTGAAAAACTTAACAGCTTTATCTATTTATATTTTTCTTGCTTTTATATTTTTCACATGAATTCAAGACTAATTTTGTAGCACCCTCTAATTATACAACATTTGTCTATCAGCACTAAGCATTTCTCTGAAGCCTCAGACTTCTATCAAGCCTCACATGTCGACATGCTATAGAAGACGGTCTCCTTTCAAATAGCTTCTTATATGTTTGTGTTCTCTTTGAGATTAGTTTTAAACACATCATATAAAATGGCTCCCTTTGACTATTCTTCTCTGAGAAACAACCTCCACACTGAAGAGTGTTTTTGTCAGTGCAATTTATACTCAACAGGCAATTTTGGGGGGGGAGATTTAAAATCATGCTTATTTTTTAATGAAGTATTTCACTTCCTGAAGTGATATAAGGAATATTTAGAACAGTGCAAATATAATTTCAGAAAAATAAAATATATGAACATGGAGTACAAACCCTGAATTTGATGTAAGGCTAAAGGTAGAGTTTATAGCTTGATGGTCTGCTAAAAGGCTATAAGTACTTCATATTTTAAATCAGTGCTCTGCACCTTCCTTTGGTATAAACCCAGATTAGACGAGCTAAGGGGCTAAAGCTAACCGCTAATCCTGTACAATTTCTGTACAAAAAGAAAACTACACTTTTCTATTTACTTTTTCTATCAATATTTATTTGATGATAAATATTGATAGAAATATTTCTATCAATATAGAAATTGATAGAAATCAATAAAGAAATTGATAGAAATATTTCTATCAATATAGAAATTGATAGAAATTTCTATATTGAAAACCAAACAGGCCAAAATAAACACAGGCAAGGGGACGCCACATCTACTGCAGGTAAGATGTTATCTGCTCACAATGTTTTAACAGAGCTGCACTTCAAAATACCTAAATTATCCCTTTAACTATTATGCTATTGGGGGGTGGGGGGGGGGAAGAACAGTTGTGGCCCAGGGGCCCATATTCTCCTGAATCCGGCCCTGGACAGAACCTCTGCCTCTGGATTTCATTCATAACTCCCTGGTCCCGATGAGGTGCTCCATTCAAAGTGAAATGCGATGCAAATTTGCAGTCATTCATGCACTTCAACTGGGCCACAGATAGAGAGACGGGCGAGACAAACTGGACTGAGCACGGTCCATATGATCTTAGCAGCAGGCGGCGGAGGAACCAACTGCGACCCGAAAGATGTGGCACGGATGGTAGAGGATTACGTCATCGTAGGAAAAAAAGGAGGACGCCTCATCACAGCAGACCTTTACCATCCATGATAAAACAACCTCCCATCCAGCAGGCCGATTCAACCAAAAATAACGATTATTAATGCAAAGCCACGCTGAAAGCAGGCTCTCTGTAAGCAGATTATCCACGCAGGCGGAGTGGTGTGACGTTTCTAGAATGTGAAGCCTTGCTTCATCAGTTTGTCACCAACAAGCAAAAAAACTCTGTTTCGCATTTTCTGACAGACGGTAAAATAACAATGTTGCAATGGTGGCGAATAAGCCGCACTGAAAGCTAATTGGACTCGTCATTAAAGGGGCTTATTGTACACAGCCCATTGAATGAGTTGACTCCTTTATAGGATAAAAACAAATAAATAAACAGGCATGTTAACAGAATGGTGCATGGACGGGTTTTAACGCCACAATGCATGTTTCAAATGCCACGCACATTTCAATAGCTACTGTTTTTAAACGAAAAAATATTGAATGGGCTAAAAAAAAAGAGCAGCTAGCTAACAAACAAGCAGCATAACAGTCACAGCTTGAAATGTGTTTAATTTTCTTCACATTTTTCTTTTTTTTTTTTTTTTTTAAAAAAAAAGGGGTTGAAATAGAAAAAGCCTTTTCTGAACTGTTATCCCAATGTTATGTAGCACTATTAGCAATTTCAGCTGCACGGTGTATAAAAGTGACAGAGCTAAGCTAGTTTGCTAACGTCAACTGTTAGAGGGAGAAAAATATAAAGCCTCCCCATTCTTACCGTCATAAACTGCTCCAGGGGCGTCCAGTTTTTAAGGAATTAAAGTGTTGCTGTGGGAGAAAATGGTTCGTGTAGGGGGGGCGATGTAGCCCGGACATCCAAGATCAGTTGACCCAGTGCCGATGAAAGCCGAGCAGCAGCATCGTTATCACCGCGCCGCCTTACACACATCCATCCAGCAGAGCGGGGCCTCCTCCGGGCTCGACCGTACGACTTGCTCGGCGACGACGACGACGGATAATCCACAAGACAGAAGCCCCTGCAGCAAGCATTGGCTAGACGCGGTACCTATCCAGTCATTTCAGGCCGTCGGAATGAGAAATGCAGTCCCAAAGCGAGCGAAGAAAACATACAATGTGCTTGTCAAAAAGAGAAGAAGGTTGGTGCTGAAAACTGTCGGATCACAGAGAGAGAAAATGTTGCGTTTCTGACTTTTCCAGCATGAGCCAGCCCGTTGTTGTCAGCGATCCCTGATCGCGCTCTCTCTCTCTCTCTCTCTCTCTCTCTGCAGCTGCTCTCTTGCCTTGCAGCAGCACAGCAGCGAGCTGTGCAGCGACGTAATTGCGCAACCGCACAGGGCACTGGGGCGTGGCCGTGGAGCGTGAGGCGCGGCGTTTGATTTCAAACGCACCAAGGTAAACATACCTAATCCAAGAGTAATTTCAGAGAAACTATTAGTTTTTAAAATACGCATTGAAAAGCCTGGAGGCAGCCCTCATCTTGTTATATTTTGCCCACCAATCAGGCAACTAGCATCACCAACTTCTCTCTACAATATTTATAGTAAGCAGACGTAGAGTATTTAAGCCTTTAAAAATATTACTTTCATAACTAAAGGTAAAATTATAGTAATTTCTACCCATTTCTAAAATTTCTGTCTATTATGCCGACTGCAAGTAACTTGACTGAATGAAGATCAATTCATATTTTAACTAAAAATGCGCCAGACACAAACACACCTACAGTTTGTTAAAATGAGACTTCTTGTTTGTCTGCAAGCTTCATTGTTCTAATGTTATTTTCTGTCTGCTGAGCTTGATGTGCCATTTGAAGATCAGTAGCAAACAATATATTTGGTCACTACAAGTTACATATAAATACTATCTACAGTAAGTTTTGATGTTAAAAGTTTTATGTTGAAAAACTGCAGAAGGAAAGTGTTTCTTCTGCATGAATTTGTTATTTTGTAATCATGTTTTTTAATTTGTATTATTCTTTTCAATTTTAGTATTTAAAATGCCAGAATTTGCACAAAACTTTGTGGTTTTGTCTGTCAGATTACACAACTTTATCCAAAACCTAAACATTTACCATTTGTTCTCCTTAATTTTGGCTTATTTAAAATTAAAAAGTAAATTATTTAAAGAATGAAGCATTGACAAAGATACAGTGACCAAAAAAAGATCAGATGATGAATGAGCTTTCTTTTTGTCTACTCTCATCTCAAATATTGCACCAGTTTGCATGAGTGATTCCTATTGACTGTGACCGTATTTAAATGGGCGGAAAATCATACACCATCTGCTGTGAAGCAGAGCAAAAGCAGCAAGACCTTAAGGAGATTTTCCCTGTGAAATATTCAAAAAGTTTGAAAATGACTACAGGACAGAAGAAAATGTTGTTGATTAGATGACAATGGCTTAGTGTGCGAGGACTGCTAATAAATAAAGATATTCTAATAACTTCTAGATTTGTTGTTCAATTGTTACTGTTTCTATATCTTTGTGTTGATAATAGAACACAGAGATGTGAGTGAATGTAAGCAACTGACATTTTTTTTTATCTAGTTTTCAACCTTTGTGTTTTGCTTTAAAAAAATGGTTTAAAGTGGCTAAATTAAACTATGTATTTTACTGGATAGTAGCATAAAGTTATAAGTGTATAGTCATTGAAGGTATCAATTAAATGTAAATTTTTGGACTGGCAATACAGAATTATGACATTTATAGTACAGTAAGCTGATGCAAATAGGCAGAGGTTTAATTCATAAAAACCTCTGTTGCTAAATCACAAAATCCATTGGGTCATAATAAATCAGTATTTGAGACAATACACATATTTTTTTTCAAAAATCTTTAAAAGTTACTTCATTCTTTTTATGTATTTTATGCTCTTGACTGTCTATTGAAAGACAATCAGCAGCAGAGTCATTCATGAACATTACAAATCTTTGCTGCTGGATGCTGTGAGAACGGTAATGTGGGTTGTACTGACCTCAAGTGGCATGAAAAGACAAGCTACATGTTCCACTACGGCAAACAATGGAGCCATTGTACAGACAGCTCTGTCTGGCATACAATAAAGTGCACTGATGAAGTGGAGTGGCAAGAACAAGACAATGAATCCAGTGTTGTCGATCTGCGCTGCCCAAAGGACACTTTGTAGTCAGAGGAATGATAAAGTGAACATGACAGTTCAACTACTGCTCAATTCAGCTGCTGCTGTTTTAATTTTTTTCCGTACTTCATCCCACACCAAAACAATAAGTCGGAGCAAAAACAACAAACAATAAATGAATAAAACATTTGATTAGTTTAACCTTTCGTAGATTTTTTTAATGAACAGCAAAATATTCATACGTCTTGGTCTTTTTTCACATTTTGTCACATGTAATGTATTTTGTTGTGATTTCAAATTGTAGTGCATAATTGTGAAGTGGAATGAAAAGTGAATTTCTGTGTTGTTGTCTTTGTGCCACCAAGAGTGTGCAGTGAAACTGATGCGATGTGTATGTCTAAGTAAACAAACAATAATAATTTGTGGTGATGAGTGTCTATATCTCATTCTAGGTCTTTATATAGATGTCTGACACACACTCCACTCTGACGTTCCTGCTCCTCATGTATGGAACGTCTTTAAGGCAAAAAAGGTGGGAAATTTTATGTGTCTTTTACACATTGGCAGATTGTTGTCATCCAATCACTGCTTGAGTGGTAAAGAACCAATCATTACCAACAAGTGTAAATACTATTGGGATTTAAGAAAAACACAAGAGAACACAATATATTTGAATTTTGTAGCCTAATAATATGTAGTTGAGCATATAAATAAGCTTACTCTGTGGATTTCAGTGACATTTCTTGATCTAATATATCTAATACAGCAATGGATCTGATCTGTGAAAAGGTTCCTGAGTTTTGAACAAACAGTATAAAAACACACAGTCTGGATTTGCACTTTATTTCTCTTGACTCCAAAGAGCAGTGGGGTAAAAATACAGTTTCTGTCTGCAACCTAATTATGCATGTCTATATTTAGTTCAGTCTACAGGGAGTTGGATTGAAGATGTAAGTAAACAGCATATCTGAACCTTGTTAATGTGCAGACGGATGACCTGGAGGAAATACAAGTGCTGGATGAAGAGGTCTGAGTCACTGAGCTGAAGATTACAACAGCATAGTTAGGTTGTACAAAATTAGAGATCCTGTATGTGTTCTGTTTTCTTTTTTTTCCCACTTGACCTGCAGGGAATACAGACATATCAGTTTTCTATGCAACTGAAAAAGATGAGTAATTATCTGATATCTGATTCTGGATAAATCCAATACTTTTTTCCTCACTTGAAAAAGGTTTTCTTTTGCCTTGCACTGAATATTTGCATAGCATACAATATATTGTAAACACAGATGAGACTGTTTCACATTCTTTACCAGCCATTTTAACTGGCTGTAAACATGATTTTCTTTTTGTAGTTTAATACATCTGCAAAATCTAGCAGCAGCAAATACATAATATTAAAAAAATACTGGACAATAGATTAAGTTCAATGAGTCCAGTTTTATGTTAAATAACACCGTAAGCTCTCGCCTACGACATACAAAATACTCACCTTTCTATAGATAGCTGTTTTGGTTATTTCCAGTCAGCAGAGGGCGCCATTTATCTGAAACCTGCACTATTCTAACAGTTATTCCGTCAAAAATCTTAGTCTAAACTCAACAATTTAAGGTTTTTAAACTTTCCTACCACATTCCTAACAAAATATATATTTTTTGGTCAACCGGTCTTTCTATTGTACCATCAATTTAGTGTGTGCTTGCATCGTTGTTTGCCCGGTCAGCCTCTATAATGCAGATTACCACAAACAACCTGGAATTCAGCAAGCATATAAGAAGGTGCTCTGATTAGATGAGACTAAAATAAAAATGTTTGGCCTACATAAAAAATATTATGTGTGGTAGCCAAACAACACAACACATCATTTCCACATTAATACATGGTGGAGTACACATTGTGGGGAAGTTCAGATATAAAGAATTTGTGGCAAAACTTTGACACATTTCTGTTCACAGATGCTCTCCATCCAAACTGATTGAACTTTTGCTATTATGGAATCAAGACAGGGGAAAAGATGATTCCACAAAGTTTTAATTAAAGGGGGGTAAAATAGGTATGCAAACTTCTCAGATATTTCATTGGAAAACCAACTAAATTAGAAATGTACAATTTCTCTTCAACTTCACAATTATTTATTTGCTACTTTCTGCTGGACCATCACATTAAATCCCATCTAAATATACAGAAGTTGGTGGTCAAAATGTGAAAAAGTTCAAGGGTTGTTGATATTTTTCACTGTGGCGCCTCAGCATTAAAGCAGTAAATGTCAGCTGAATTCGGAATCAACCACATCTTTTTATTGGATAAAAGTCACATATCTGACACCTTGAATTCTATATTTTAATGACAAAAAATTTAATATTCAACAGATTCAGAAAGGCATATTTCTGTTAGAAATATCTGCCTGCTGGTAACAGCTTTGTAGCTTTATGGTTCGTTTTATGCTTTCTCTTCTTTTATCAGAGCGAGGATGCCTTCTCTCCTGGAGGTGTAAGGTGTGTGCTTCAGCTGAAGGACATGAGCAGGAAACAGGTTCCCACTGGGCGCGTACATCTCCTCGCCTTTCTGTCCCATCAGTGAGCGCAGAGTCTTGTTTCTGGACAGGATTTTATCATAAAACTCCACTCCTCCTCTGGCGTATTCCCGAGACACTCCCGCTGCATGTTTGTCTGAGCTGTAGTCAATCCACTGGCTGAGAGCGTCAGAGGTGAGGAAGTAAGAAACGGCCCCAATTCCCAGCGCCAGAATGTTCACTGAAAAACGCATCAGCACGGGGCCGCCATGCAGGCCAAGCACCTGCTTCAGCACCACGCTGTACACCCAAACCCCGCCCAGGCAGAACGGAGCCACTGCAGCTGTCAGGACCGGACCCCCGGATTGTAAGCGGGCCACCTCCCGAGCGATGGCGAACTTCTGTGCCTCTGTGGAGAACACCAGCGCCTCCTTCAGAGCAGAGCCAGCCTCGGTGCGCCAGTCCACCGTTTTCCCGTTGATGAAGATGTTGCGGTTGGTTATTCCACTCGGATCGTCGGTGGTGCTGTTAAAGTTGGCTGGGATGCCGATTTGGGCGCCAGCAGGAAGCCATGGAACACCGGCACCAACCGGGTGAAACCCGAAGGAGGCGAAGGCAGAGAAGTTCTTGACTGAGCTGACACGGAAGTCCTTCAGGACCTAAAAATGACAAAAATATGAAAAACAACTACAGTCAGTGCCGCAAAAAGTGGGTTTGCACTATGCAAGGCATAGGGGCGCTGAGTTAAATGGTGGGAAAATTATTTTTAGTTGAGAATTCACTGGAAGACAAGTGTTTCACTGCAAAAACACAAAATCTTACCACGTAATTGTGGTCTAGTTTCTCGTGCAAATGTCACCTGAAATAAGAAAGCTAACTTGCAAATAACTTTTCAGCAAGAGATATGAGCTATTAAAGTAAATAATTTCTTAATATTGATTAAAAATGTTCATGTTCCATAATGGCAGATTATTTCACTTATAATAAGACATATTCCCCATGTTATAAATTAAATAATCTGTCAATGTAGAAAGTATTTTTTCTTCAATGTTAAAGAATTATTGACTTAAAACAAGCAGAAAAGTTACTTGTAAGTTGCTTGGTAAGAGTTTGTGTTTTTGCAGTATTTTAATTTGAGTCGTGCTGTTGTTTGGTGACAGGGAGCTAAAGATGGAGAGGCAGAAAATAAAAAAAATGGAAGAGAGACAAAAAAAGCTTTTCAAAGTGGTTGACAGACAGTAAGTAAGACATTTCAATCTATCAAGAGAAGGCTTGTAAATATTTAGATTAGATTAAGTTACTACTAAAATGACAGGTGATTGTTGTCCTACAACTGCGTGCTGTAGTTACAGGTATACAGAGATGCTATTGATGTGTCCACATACACCTGAGAAAGTATGTAGCTGCACCCCTGACTACAATAACCCCATGAGAGAGTCACTGTTTGATGTTTTGTTTAACTAGACTGCAAATCTGATTCAAACAGCAGAAATCAAGCAAAACTACCTGCTGAAAGACACTTTCCAGCTTTTCCGACAGCACCACTGGCTCTCCTTTATGCCAGGCTTGATAGAGCTGACGGTAGGACAAACCGGGGAAAACGTGGTAGAACATGTTGGCTGCGAAGACTCCTCCACAGCTCGCGATGAGCAATGGAGCCCGGTACTTCTGGAGAAGCACCGAGAACTTGAGGAAACGAGATGCCATCGTGTGGTCTTAATGCAGATGTTTCAGCCTGGAGCAGCAACTTTCAGTACGTGATATCTGTGAAGGAGAAAAATCTTTCATCAGCCTCCACATAGGACAAATTGATTATCTCTCTGCTGCCCCCTTGTGGTCATCTAACAAAGAACGTAGCATGCAGAAACTGGATGTTGCATAAAATGATGCGTTGAGAATCTTCCTTAAAATACCCAGAGAGGCCAGTGCTAATGAGATGTTTGTGACAGCAGGTGTTTTGACTTTTAAAGCACTGTGGAGAGCACTATGTTGACTTTTATGAAACGCCTGAATGGTTCGGCGAACAGCTTATGTTGGCACCCAAACCTTAGTGGGAGTAGTTTCTGCTTTTCATCCAGTCTAAGGTGTCCGTTTGCGAACTGATTCCTTCAGTGACTGTAGATTTGATTTTTATTATGTTTTACATAATACAACATGTAATACACACATGTTGTATGTATTATTTTCTCTGATAATCTGTCATTGCGGATTTGTCTCTCAAGTTTAAACTGAACTGAAAGTTGTAAAAATACAACCTTTAAGTGCATTTATTCAGTTTTTTTGCTTTAACAATTATACTAAAAAAAATATAGCGCTGATAGAAGATTACATCAAGTTCTGACAGCGTAACTTCTTTACGCTTCTTAGTCAGTAGTGTTAATACATTTATGCAAATCTGTAGAAGGGAAAGCAAATAATAGTGTTTTAATATGATATTTTAAGAAACTAATATTTGAAATCCTAAAGTATAACAAAAATTAAAGAGAGAAATCCTTCAGAGAGCAAAATATATACATAAAGAACAATGTTTAATGTTGCCGTTTTGTATCTGTTCGTATAATTTGACAATTTTGCAGCTTATTTATCCAAACAATTATCACTCTAACATTTAATACAATTTACTGCTAAATGTCAGAAACGTGTAGCTTCAATACAATTTACTGCTAAGTGTCAGAAACGTGTAGCTTCAGCGCTGCTATGGTAGTCCTGTAAATAATATATTTTAAACAATTATCCAGACAAAACAGTTATTGCACACCCAATCATAATTTGATTGGACGTGCCTATGGTTTTATTTAGAGGAAAATACCACATAACACTCACATGTTCGCTGCATCTTTACAAGGACAATTACGCACTTCAAAATACTGCCGGTGGTGTCCGTAAAGCAATTCGACTGTCGTGATTATGAAAGCGTTTACGACAAATTAACGACAGCATGAGAATGGGGAAATTAGGGGGTTTCCAGATATTTATTTAAAAATAATTGGTAATGAAACATTAAAGCAAATAAAATATAGACTGTGTGTTGTAGCATAATTGAAAAAAAGTGAATGTAAAATTAAAAAGCAACAAAAAGGACAATATGAAATAGTTTAAATAGATATTAGAGTATAGCCTATAAAGATTTATATTACTTAATAACCGCAGCAAGTTAAAGCATTTCTTTTCCGCAGTCAATATGTGTACAAATTTGACAAACTTTGTATAATAATTTTCTTGGTTCATAAACCTGAAAAGAAATATGGACACTTGCTTATTATTATTATTATTATTATTATTATTATTATTATTATTATTATTATTATTATTATTATTATCATCATCAACGTTCTGGTATATCTTGACTAGAACGTTAATCACCATTTATTTCTTCTTTCCAAGTGTAGATTATCTTTGAACGTATCAAACATAAGAATCTAAGATCACAACATAACAACTACCTGTGGCTAAGCTGTTGAGGAATCATTATTTTACAAAGGGAGTTGTTCCAGCATCATTCCACAGATATTCTGTTTGAGGGCAGGAAACTGAAATGTTTTGGTCATGCAAACTTTGATAACTTAGTTCTTAAATAATCATTAAACCCTTCACTTGCAAACTTAACCTGCTTCCAGTTCATAAAAACACTTTAAATAAGTATGAGTAATTTTAATCCAAGATGTTTTATTCTGAAGGAGTGTGTTCCATACAAACAAGCCATGCTCTATAATGTTCTCTTTTCTTAAAAATGTTTGCAGAATCTGCAAGAAGCAAAGCATTTGCCTGCCAAATTACAATCTTTTGAACTTTCTGTCCATTCTGGCGACCTGTCAATAAATGAATAAATCAATACCCTACTAGGCAATCAGTTCACTCCTTCTTGATTGCTTGTCCAAAGCCTAAATCAATGTGTTCTTCTAAATGGACAAGCTTCTACTACTTAGGTGCAGATTAGAGAACAATTATAGTTATTTGTGACCTAAGGTTTTTTTTTTTACACATTAGTGAATCCTTTGACTCCAATAGATTTTTTTTATGTGTTCATTAGTACTTTGTATCTGCAAAAGCTTCACAAAATTGTATTCTTTAAGGTTATTACAATGTTTGTGGTACAAATTGTACAAAATAATGCTTGAATGTTTCGAAGAAGCTGGTGTTCTAAGCAGAAGAGGAGATGTGGAAAAGAAGGATGTATATTCATGCATAGGTGTCAGGGTGCTTTTAAATGTACCATGATTTTGTGGAGAGAACTGCATCATTCCACATTATTCATTTACAGTCACTGAACTGAAACAGGCATCATAAAATACATAATGCCAAATATGTTTGGCATTGCTCCTATGTTGCCGCCTTCTCATTATTTTCATGACCATATCAAAAACTTGTCATTTCTGATATATTAAAAATATGTCAGTGTATGATTTGTTACACTATATTTTCTCCCTTTTTACTTATGCCATGAACGCATTTATAAACGACTGAGTGAACATTTCCTAGCCACCTACTGTATGTTGTCTTAAATAATGTATCAGCAGAGGCATTTTGATGGAATAACTATACATTCCTGAGTGTTTTCCTTGTGTCGTCTGTGGCTTGAAGGAACCATTCAGAGCTCCTGCTGACAAACAACCTCGTAATTACCAAAGTTTCGGGGAAGCACTTCTTTTAAGTGGCTACTAGCAGGTATCGTGACTAACTTCTCAGTCACTCAGAAGGCATCTGTTTAAATGTGGCAGAGCTTAACCTCCAAGGCCATGTGGATTCAAATTCCTGGTGTTTGTAACATGTTTTCCATATGAAAGCACGACGGTGCTTTCCAACTAGAGTTTATGTTCTATAAAGCACAGTAAGATCCTGATGCTGTGAGGAAAATCTAACACACAAAATCTTAATATTTTAGCCTACATAGTAAATGTTCATCTGCATCATTGCACAAAATTTTATAGCTTAAGGTAAAACTGAAAGTAGGTATAGAAACTCTGAAATTATGAATTAATGTATGCAATTGAAATAAGATACATCCACTCCAATAAATGCATTCAATCCTTTTTTTCTATCATTAAATCAGACTAAACGTTTCCTCTTTTTTGGTCAGTGAAAATAAACAAAATAATTTATACTAAGTAAATATTGGAAGTTGTTTTTTTTATATTCAGAAGTTCACTTTAAAAAATTGATTAAAACCCAGATGATGCTGTCATAACGTTGTAAGCTTCTGATAGGCTGAGAGCATTCAAGTCAAAATAAGGCACAAATCAGATGCATTTAAAAGCAAAATCTAAAAAAAAATTCCTTGTGTGTCATCATGGAGAATCTAAACTGATTATTCAAGATGTCCACTGGCCTTTTTCGTCTTTGGGAACAATTTTTAGATGCCTGAATGGAATATATTCATCTGTTAAAACAACGTTTTGCAAATCGAAAGACCAAAGTGTGAAATTTGTCTATTTGTCTATTACAAAAATAAATTATCATATGCAGATTGTGGCTGAAGCTGCCAAGAGAGCATAGCCTAAGCCACATTGACATTGCATGGGTTCAGAGAAGACACTCAGAGAGGAAGAAGCCACAACTCCAAAAGCAAAGCCAGGTTGCTGGTTACAAAGGCCTTTGGAGACATTTCTTGTGGTCTGATAAAACTAAACTTGTACTATTTGACCATCATAATTCATAGCGTTTGGAGAAAAACTTGGGGAAACAATGTTCTCCAATTCATGGATGAAACTTTTACAGAACTGGCTCCTTCAGTGCCAGACTGCTGCATCACAGCTGCACAAAGGAGTGTTATCACAGATCCTTCCTCCCAGTAGCTGTAAAACTTTATTACCATCAAATAAAAGCAGGTATGTACGTCTCTGCTGTTATTTGCACAGTTTTTCCATTTCCTGCAAGTAGTCTGTTGTTTTTTTATGTACAAATACTGTATGTGCAAATGAACTTTTTAAAATTATCCTCTTCAATTGCACATTTCTTTCAATATATATGCTATTTTAAATATCCGTTCAGTATTTTTTCTTATGCTGCAGTTACATTAGCCCTTACTGAACACTCTCTTATTGTTTTACCAGCAAATTTTAGATTCATAGCTGGTCCAACAGAATCAAATGGCTGAATTACCTTAGCATGCAGTCAAGTTCTGAAGAGTCCAGCTAATATGTGTGTTTAATAAGATGCAGGTGAAAGACTTGTGGGAAACTGACCCTGGATGGCTTAATTGTCCACTGCATAGTGTTATTGTTGTAGGTATCATGTGATCAGAGTACCGTGTTCATGGCTTTTTCATATTTCTTGAAACTACTTCATATAGGTCTGTGCAGTGTAAGGAAATCAAGATAATATTATGAGGAAAATATCAGAGAAAAGTGTTTGATATAATTAGACATAAATACAAAATGTTTCCCCTTTTCCAACGCAGTAGCAGAAGTTTTTGTAGTTGGGTTGTTCGGAACCTTAATTATCCGGAAGACCCCTTTAAAGAAGTCCGCTATAAAAAGGGAGCGGACCATTTCGTCATAAAAAAAAGGGGAACTATGTAAGCGATTTGGTAGATTTCACTTAAACAGCTGAAAATAACCGTCGCAACAAGCAACAGCCAGAAACTTTAAGACTATCGAGGAACGTCGAAATGATTTTACGCAGAAAAATCTACATCAACGACATTTACAGTGTCATCCAAAATCCTCGTCCACCCCTCCGGGCATTTCTATTTATAGCATCAGCTGTTGCAATACAAAGATTGGCTGCTGAGCGTATTGTTTCGCAGATTGTGGGGCAGCTCTGAGCCTGTGGACGTTAAAGGGCGGCGCGGCGGCGGCGGCGGCGGTGCGAAAAACGGCGGAGATGAGGAGGGACATGTCGGCGTGAGGACGGCGGTCGTGTCGGCGTCAGGGAGGGAGCTCGTCTCGGTGAGTGGCAGGTCGTGTTCTGGAGTCCGTTAACGGAAAATGTTCGGTTTGTATGAAAAAAAATAAAGAAAAAGAACCCGACGTGAGGAGCTCATTACAGCTCAGACTGATGACAGCCAGCTAAGCATTCGGTGAGCTGCTTTTAATTAGGGCGTTTGTTTGTTGCTAAACGGATCATATTTGTTATATTCCGGGGCGGCTGCTGTCTGTTTGCATCCAACTCCTGCTCACAGAGACAGACAGAACGACGGGGCCTTGGCTCTTGTTTTTTCCAGTGTAGCAGATTTCCCCCCGTGGATACGTAAGAAAAACACGGCGTTTGTCACAAGTGATGAGGGAAAACCCTGCTGCAGTGTTTATGCATTTCACGACGGGCCCCTGTCTCGTTTTTCCGCGCACACACACCCACAGCAGCAGCTCTGAAGCGGGATTAGTGAGGACATTTAAGCGCTGGACTCGGAGAGAACAGAGGGATTCTTCTTGTATCAGATCATAGCATGAGATCATTCAGAAGCAGCAGTCAGTCTGGAGCAGGAAGCACACTTTAATCACTATTAATAGGGTTGTGAAATCATCACATCATCTGGATGTCTGTCTGGGTAGGAAAAACCTTGGTATTCTGCTAAAACTTTACAGGAATGCTAAACCAGGATTATCTGCCATCAAGTCTTGGATCAGTATACAAAAGTGTTAATGCTGCCCTTTTGATTGAATTGTTGCAAGTAAATTATGTTCTGATTATAACATAAATCTCAAACATTTTCAGGTTTCACAGATTTACTGTATCTTGTGATTTTTTTTATGCGATAGAACCATGTAAATGTGAAAAACAATTGTGAATTAAAAAAATTGAAGTATTTTGCATACATTTGTATTTGGGCAGCCTTTTTACTCATTGCATGAAATTTGATCTTATGGATTAGGAGTGTCCCATTCTGATATTAATATCGAAAATCGGCGCAATATCTGTCAAAAAAAGAACAACTGAGTATCAGATTATATCGGCCTGCATATGAATTCTCCGATAGAAGCGTTCTGCTCCAGCATTTCTAACTGAGTGGTTATTCATAAATGGGTCCGTGTGTCTTATACATATTGTTTTTGACTGTTCTTTGTTTGAGAAGTATCTTTTTCCACAGTACAAAATATGCAATAAGTGTGTATGATCTGTGCTGATGTCCTATCGGGTCAATATCGGTATCGACGAATCCAAAACGGCAATATCGGTATTGCATCAGAAGTGAAACTGTTCTGCTAAGCACTCAGAGGTTTATTTGTGAATATTAGGAATCAAACCGCTTCCTAAAAACTAAGGCACACTTCATAAAGTTGAGGGATAAACTCGACAGCAACCATTTTTTTATTCAAAGATTCACTTTTGCACCTGCTGCTGCAAAATCAAACTGAGGTTCAAATAATTATTTTCTAGATATGTTTTCTAAAATGCTTTGTCGTAGAATTAAACACATTTTTTTATTTTCAGATCTTAAAACAAAAATGAATCCACTACACAAACTGTAAAATGAAGGGAACCTTTTTTATATGTATATATGTAAAATGAAGAAGGATGGGCAGCATAGTTTGAAGCTAGTTACGTTTAAAATTCTGTGGTAATTATTAGATGCAAATTTTGCATATTAACTTATAAAAAAACTCCTAAAACAACAATTTCATATTGCAAACATAATCAAAAACATTTCCTTTATGGTTTTGTAAAAGCCACATGAGGCGGACCCCGTACCTGAACTGACGAAACAAGCTGCACAGGTGTTGACAGAAAAATTAGCTATGCCATTCAGAAATGTGGCCTTAACAAAGTTGAAAAGAATGGATGAGAGAAAATCATTGGACATCCCTTTTGCAGTTTACCACAAACTTATTAGGGGATACAGAAGAAAATTCACAAATCCGAAAACTAGAACTACAAGCAAAGCACAATCATGATGCCTCCGCCATCAGTTCTGCAGAAAGTTGTAAATCAGTTAGTCAGCAGGTGTGTGTCAGCAGGGAATCCCCCACAACACAAAGGACAGAACATAATGAAGACCACTGGGTTAGAGGTTGCTAAAGACTTTTGACCTGGGTAAAGGTTCACCTTCCCAAACGCACAGCCAGATTTACGGCATTCTGTTTTAGAGCCAAGTGGTAGAAATACCTAAATCCAATCAGGAATCTGCTTAGAAGCTATCCATTCAATTAGACTGATGTTGAGCTATTTTGCAAAGGTTTCAGTCTTTGGATCTGTAAGGATGATAGATGAAATGCCCCAAAAGACTTGCAGCTCTAACGAAATTGTTCTTCAAAGACTTCAGAGGGCCTGACTGTAAATACATGTCACAAGTTTTTATTTGTGAGAAGATTTGGACATTGTATCACTTTCCTCCCACTTCACAATTTAGCACTACCTTCTGTTGTGTTATTGCATGAAATCCAAATAAAATGCCTTGTGGGTTTTGAATGACAAAATGTGAAATGTGATAAGAATAAGTTTGCAAGGCACTGCAAAGTCATAGAAGTTGATTTGATTTGGACTGTACTGCATTTAAGTACTGTTCAGCTGGACAATAAAAGTAAGAAAATAGATGCAGCTTCTTTGATGTTCTTTTAAGGAAGTGTTTTCTTTTTCCGACCAGAAATGAGGGGAAAACAGGATTATTTGAGTTTATGCGTCAAACAAAAGAGACATTGCCAGGTTAAGTAAATACCAGCATAGTTTTTTTTTCCATTATACACTAATCTTCTCATCAATCTGGGGCAGTGGAAATATGCAAAATATTACTTAATAAGTAACTTTTCTTTTTTTAAAAATTGAACTGAGTTTTAGTTTTGATTTGTGAATGCTTTGACTATATGACCATATGACATCTTTAAGCACAGTGCATGCAGATGCACTTTCATCAATTGTATTACTTAATGTTGATGAGTCAGTGATGTGGTTGGCATTTCTTAAGCCACTTTTATTAATCTAATCTTCTTAGTTACATAGTTTTTTTTATGTGGACCAAAAATATGACCCTTGTGACAAAATATTACTTGGTGTTTTCTAGTAAGTTGGCGAATGAAGAAACCAGAAACAAAAAAAATGTTGCCATAACTACAGTACATGTTAAATTTGTTAGATTCCTTTTTGTACCGGCAATGCATATACTCATATTGGAGTTAGATTTAAAAAAGATAACAGAGTTTGTTTACACAATCTTAAGTTTATGTGGTTTATTCTTGTGGTGAGTCCACAAGACTCAATTGAATTTACAGAATAGGCTCAGTAAAAAAAAAAATGGAAGCATGTCATCCACAAAATTGTACTCTAGGCTTTGGCTGCATAGGGACCGTGACTGCCTTGAAAGTGTGTCGTATACATTTTATAATTTATGACTTAAACTTTAACTTTTAAAAATGTTTTTCATATTACTGTAGTCATTGCCCAGTATTGACTATAGACAGTATAGACATTTGTGTTAAGGACAATACGTTGGTATCATGGTTCTTTTTTGGTTACTTTTAAAACAGAAAATCAACCGTTTATTCCTATTGCTGCTATGATTATTATACCTCGACTTTTATTTACTAATTTGATAAAAATTCACTAAATTTAGTAGTTTATATGCGCTTGCATACTATCCCTTGCCAATTATCACTTTACAGAGTTGCACAAGTATAACAGTCTAATATTAGCTGGTAAATTAATCAGACAATCTGTTCCAGTGGCATTCGTCTTTGTTTTTAAGACTGGACATTTTTCCTAACAGTAAAATTTTTATTTCTTCTAAGAAAAAGACTATATGACAAAGTATGAGGGCCACGGTAAGAAACTATGATGACTTTATTCTGGCAATATGATAACTTCTTGTTTTATTTTGACCTTATTCTTGTAATTTTACAACTTTATTCTTATAATTTTATTTTTAATTTTTATTTTCTGTTGGCAAATTAAGTAGGTGCCTTCATTTATCTAGATTATTAAACAGCAATTAAGCAACAAGTTGGGGAGGGGCACTGCTATTTTACTCTCTATTCTGCATAGTTTGAGAAAACATCATTACAAAAGTTTCTTTGGCATCTGATTTTTTAAAAAATGAGCTTTTCGGAACCTTTTAATGGAAAGCCTGGTTATGGCTCAGTATCGGTAATTTACCCTGGTCTTTAGTGTTTTAAAATAAATTGTGATTTACCCCCAAATTGCAGTTGTGTCTGTATAGTTGGTGTGCGGTAAAGGGTTTCCGTCATGAAATCCAGACATTCCTTGAAAGCCACTAAGGAAAAACAAACGTGTCATTAAATGTTGACAAAGGTCAGAGCAGGACATGGCTCTTGCAAACTACAGGAACCTCTTCAAGTGTTTAGACTTTGCAGGGTGTAACATGTGCATGTGTCAGATCTGTTCCCACATGCTCAAAAAATGTGTAAGTTTAAACCCACAGACTTCTTCTTTTTGTGGTTGGATGAATCCAGCTCTGTGTAACAGAGACGTGTCTATGGCTGGCATCCTTATTCATTGAAATTCATGAGACACTGTTGAAGTGAGGCAGAGTTATTAAAAAATATAAAGCTCCTGTAACAATGGGCTTAGTACTTGGTGCTGTCTTGCAACCAAATACTGTAGTGACCACTTAAAAATGTTCTTGCTGGACTCTTAAAGTTTCACTGTCACTTTAAATCTGGCCATAGCTAACTCTTATTCCCTGCAGATTGCATCTCAGAATCGTCAATGTTAAGAACTTCCTTTCACGGTCATAGTTAACATGCCAAAGAGTCCACTTAAATATGGGTAATCTATTTTTTATATTTTTAAAACTTCAAATTCAAAGAGCTTTTTAAGTAACCCATTTGTCACTATAATTTAAATGCAAACTATTGTATTAGAAACTCTAAATGTAAACCTTTTATTTCATAGAATGACTACAGTTGGAATGTGTGAGACTGATCCGGCCGGTGACGGATGGTATTTTATCTGTGACCGTTTAAAGAATGTAGTTGGCCAACATAGCAGATCCGATCTTTCTGATTAGATATCTAAAGCAACACACATTTCCCCAAATCCTCTTCCTACTAGTTAACAGGGTTATGACGTCTGGTTCCCAGGAAGCAGCAGAGCCGCTGGGGTGTATATGCTGACCTACACTCCAAAGAAAAACAGCCCTGTTGAATCAAAATCAAGCCCGGTCAGCTTGTTCCTGCAAATTTTTGTTTTGTTTCCTCACTGCTTTGTTGCATTCAACATCACTTAGTGGCTTCTTATTCTTCTACATAATTAATTTGGTTCTGAATATCCAAAAAGTGAGAAACCACCAACATTTCCTAAACATCTGAGCCAGAGGCCAGTACATGTTGAAAGTAAAATTCCTTCCAGCTGAGAGATGGAGGTGAGCAGAAACCCAAGTTGGTTCTGAGAGAGTAAATGGGCTTGTCTGATCCAAAGTAAGGTACGCTTAACAGATTAATCTCTGCAAAGATTCTGGTACTTTTTAAGCTGATGAACTCAAAACATTTATGAATTTCTTTTCTCTTAAGGTTTCAACCCAATATTGAGTATTAGAACTCAAACCTCAAGATTTGACATGACATTTATTCCCAATCAGACAAATTGCTAAGTAGTTGGTGTCCATTTTTGTTGCTTAATGTGTTTGTTTCTTTTCTAAATGACTAATTAGAGATTGGACTTCAGTGTAATTACAATGAAATATCTTCCTTAATATCATGCAATGTCTTAAAAGAAAATAAATCTTATTTACAACTTCTTCTCATTCCTTTTTGAACGTTTTTTAATAAGATTGCTCTTGATTTTATTTTTAAACTCCTTTAAACTCTCATGTCTAATAGACATGAGATGAAACATGTTTGTTTTTCCTTCCTTAGAGATAAACTTCACTCAACCCCAAAATGTAACTGGAATGCTTGAAAACAAAGTTTTTTACATAATTTTAATTTATAGATGTATTAGTATTTGTTCTTTTTAAATAGTATTGGAGGTAAACAAAGGCATGTGGCTATGGCTACATCTTGGGATTTAGTGCATGAGAAATTCCTGCTAAAGATATGCTTTAAAGCTTTTTATGTTGTATTTAAAAGATGACAAATTCTTAAATGCTAAAGGTGGTTTTTAGATTTTTCAGGAGTTTGGAGATCGATGAGTGTTGGTAACAGTACGGCTTTGTAGGCTGGGGTGTGTGCTTCCCTATTTGTGTTGTGCGAGTTAAGCTGCTGCTCCGTTCCCACGTGAACATGGAGATCTCTTTATTCTTTCTCAAGAAGGCAACCGGCGATTTCTCCAAGAAGCCCCTGAGAGACTTCCCGAAGCCATTGTGAGAGAAAATATTAGCTGCTGACACACAAACGTCACCCGTAAATGTTCCCCTTGCTGCTAGCGTCATATGTCAGCAGTAGCAGATGTGTCTGAAATTTACAGACTTTGTGACATAGCAGCATTTTTTTGCTGCTTTCCTAAATGGAGGAAGTTCTATTCTTTATGGTTTGGCAGATTAAGCATGCATGCTTTTATAACAGAATGCTGTCAAGACGTCAAACGGAAGCCCTCATGTGGATAGTACTGCGAACACCAAGCATGACCCTGTCCAATGTTGGACGGGTTAGCGATCAGGTCTTATTCTCACCACTGTTTGCACTTATTGGGCGTTTCAGAGGAGTGCTCACCTCACTAGAGGGAAATCCTGACCAGCCCTGGTGGGTGGTGACCTGACTTGCAGCAAAGACTCCCTGTGTTTAACAAGCTTGAAACCCAAATTGGTTGCAAAAATTCTTGTTGATTAGAAATTCCTGAAAGTCTGTCTTTGGCACTGCTGGATTATTGTAGTAGAGCTTTTTAACCTGACTAAGTCAACAACTGCTCTGCCTTTTTTGTGTGTGTGTGTGTGTCAGGAACGTAAGTCTTTTTGCTCAGCCTGGGCAAATGAGTGGTTAGCCCGGGAAAGGAAGGAAACTTCTTCCTTCCCTCTATTGTGCCGAGCAGGAAAGGATGGACTCTGGCCAGCTGACAGCTGTTTCCTGGTGGATGGAGGAGGAATGGGTGCGTGGGTGGGGTTGGTGCTAGTGGTTGGTGAATGTGTGGCTTTTTTGTGTGCTTCAGCCGAGAGGCTTTAAAGTAAGACAGAGAGGAGTTGTTGTATTGAACTTGCATACTTGTGTGAAAAGTGAGGGATTCAGAGTTTAACTCATTCACTGCTTAGACTGAAATGCCTCCAAATAAAATCTTTTTTTAATATAGTAGAAATCAGATCACATTCTAAAGTTTATTTTATTGATTTATAATAAACGAATGATGATTAATTGATAAGTGGCCACTTTCTCAAAGAACTGAGTTTTCTCTTGTATCCACAGGGTCAACCATCTTTCTGTAATTGAGGTACATTTTTCGCAATATAGAAAAATCAAAGATGAAAAGAATAAAATGTGTGAAATGCTTAATTCCTGATGAATGGAGATGTTCATACAGAAGTCTGTTGTTGCTTTTGAATGTTACAATTTCTCCACAAGAAGTGCATTAACTCACCACAGCCCTCAAAATCAGCAACATGTTGATGCTGGCATCATGTTTCAGTTTTTCTGCATTATCTCTCCACTTTCCTGTCATCACATCCTCTCCATTGTAGAGCATCACTTTGTAGTAAAGATAATCAAATGTTTATATTCCATGACAGAACCGTATAAAATGCATTTTGCATCCCACACTAGACTCTGGTTAGACCATTTCGCTTTCCCATTTTGGTATGGTTCTGCCATCTTTGTTTCTATATTAACTGCCTCCAATTAGGAATGACCAGCAGCAGCCAAACTACATCACTGCTTTCTAAATTATCTTATGGTTTGTTTAGGGTAATTTGTGCCCAAGATAATATATTTTTCTGTCTGTCTTCAGATGTTGCTTTAATATTTACTAGGACTGAAAAAATTAATTTGATGAATTGTAATGAATCTATTATTGAATTAATCATCAACTAATTTAGTAATTGGTTGATTGATACGTAAGTACATAAGTGCATTAAAAGACCATTTGCTAAAGACCATACTTGATGCAGTAATTAAATCAGGACTCTGCAAAAATATATACATTTTGCATTTAAGATAGGAAACTCTGTTAAGTTTCCATGAAAATGGAATGAAAAATCTCCTAAGCGCCTTTTAATATTCAATTATTAATCAAAACAGATGATAGATCAACCCTAAACTGTGTTGAATTGATGTTAAGTTAAGCAGAAAGACGTTAAAAGTATTTTTTTTTTTTATCGGCTGTCTTTTAAGACTTGGCAAAAATAAGTTAATGTTGCGAAGAAAATATGAACATGGTGGACAATAGGGAGATTTTTGTTTTTATTAAAAGAAAGTACTTTGTGCATCCTTATTGTATTAAAACTATCTTTAAAATGTGTAAAACAAAATCAAGTGCATGTTTATTTAGATGTGTATGTCTATTGAATCTAAAAGCAGAACATTATTTGGAGTTCTCTGAAACTGAAAAGCAGAACTAGGTTGCTAATGTAAATTCATGCAAATTCAGAACATTTTAGTACAAACTTGTTTAACCAGGCTAATGCTAGATTAGCAGCACAAAACATTGTGTAAGATCCTTATCAACACATTCTCTATACCTTTTTTAATTGCTCCATGCTGTAGCCTCAAATATATTTATTGGATTTTTAATAGGAAACAGACAAACAAGTCAAGCTGTAGTTTGTGTGTCATAAACTGGAACAACTGAGCTGGTTGGGTCTAAATATGTCTTTACTCAAAGAAGGAAGCAAACCATGAAAAGGTGGTGCCCGTTGTGGTGAGTCAGGCCTAATTTGAACTGTTTGGCTCTGTCCTCGTGTGCCTCTGCTTCCTCAGCCTCTTTCTTCTGTTTATGAATAATCTCGTCATCCTGTTCCTCTTGTGTCTCATACTCTCCCCACTTGTCCCGATCTTTTAGTGGTGGTCTTATTGTGGATGGACTCCATGTAGAACTGCACTCTGACTCCAGCTGAACAGAAAAACACTCTTGCGCTGATTCTTGCACTCTTACAAAATGTTTATTTTAACTTGGTGGGGAGTTACAATTACAAGCTACAGTTATCCGTCTTTGAGCCATCATATTTCTGCTGGTTCTGGACATACTGGACCATCTGGTATGTCATTCTGAATGAAACTGTATTCAGGCTGTTGTGGGTTTTCTTTTTACTTAGATTTAGTACATTCTTGTATTTATAGAGCAGCTTTCACCACAATGATGGGCTGAGACACTGGTGACAAATGCTGCTTCATTCTTTAGAGGCTTTTTGTAGTTTTCCATTGGAATGCAACTAATTCAGTTTGTCTGACATTAAAGCAGATTTACTGTTGTTTTTCTATATAAAACTTTCTGAACTTTAATAAAATGTCTGACTTTGTTTTTCTCAGTGTACACTAATGTTTGATCCCTGTTTCTTAAACCATTGCTTTAGTGTTCTTCAGAGAAGCCATTGTGGAATGATTTCCCCAGTTTTTCTTCACAATAAACTCTCCCACAGTGTTGGAAAAGAAATGCAATTTAATTCTTAAATACTTGGGTTTTAGTTATTTGCTGCTCCACCATTAATGGAACTAAACTCTCACAGTTTCTTTTCATGCTGTACGCCTCAGACCTTTGGCACACTACAGTCATTGAATTTGTCTGATATGGCCAAAAAGCTGGATGGACAACCTTGAGCATCTTTTATACGAGACTGTTTTAAAGCAGAGTACCTTCAGTCAGAAGTTTCTTAAGAATTGCTGTGATCCAGACCACTACAAGAGATCATTCCTACTTATAGCCATAAGCATCTACAACAACTTTTTAAAAAACTTGCATAGCATGAGTCAGAACATTTTCCATTGGGATTAATGAACTTTTTTTAAAAAACATTTCTTCAGAAAATTGCCTGTTATAAATCAACACAACTTTCACCACAGCCAGCGGACTATCTGCTAGCACCACATTTTGATAACAAGATCTTTCTGTCTTTTACAAAACATCGAGAGTAAAGGCAGCAAAAATATGACCTGCAACAACACAGAACCATAGAATCTGGATTGAATATCAAAGCCAAGAATGACATTGGCGTCTTGATCCAGTTTGTATTTCACTGTTACAGAAGAGGAGAGCTTCTGTAACAACAGACTGCTGCTGTGATGTGTGTGTCAAGTCAGAGTTTGGATCACAATTTTCCTTAATTCTGTCTGCCTGCACTCCACAGCCTCTGTGGAGTTGAACTGAAATCCAAAATGACTTTTTTTAGGTTTATGCAGTTGTTAAAAAAAACTTTCTTTCCATACAGATGATTTATTGACAGTTTGTCTTTAAGCAGGGAATGAGTATACTGAATAACCTCTCAAGCTAAAAGATTTCTGTTTTAATTAAGCTGCATAACATTGAGTCCAGTGCTAAACATGTTAAGAATGATTAGCAGAGCATCAGTAGTTACTGTAGTTGCTTCTGTTTGCAATGTTTTATTACTTCTGTCTTTCAATATTGTTTTTTTCAGGTTATATGAATTGTGGGGCTGCACAGTGGCGCAGTTGGTAGCACTGTTGCCTTGCAGCAAGAAGGTCCTGGGTTCGATTCCCGGCCGGGGTCTTTCTGCATGGAGTTTGCATGTTCTCCCTGTGCATGCGTGGGTTCTCTCCGGGTACTCCGGCTTCCTCCCACAGTCCAAAAACATGACTGTTAGGTTAATTGGTCTATCTAAATTCTCCCTAGGTGTGAGTGTGTGTGTGAATGGTTGTTTGTCCTGTATGTCTTTGTGTTGCCCTGCGACAGACTGGCGACCTGTCCAGGGCGTACCCCGCCTCCCGCCTGGAACGTAGCTGGAGATGGGCACCAGCAACCCTCCCGACCCCATTAGGGACAAGGGTGAACAGACAATGGATGGATATATGAATTGTATTCGCTATAGTTCCTTTTCAACACACTATTGTCTTGTAGGGTTGTTTAAAATCGGTTGTCCTTCAGTATGAGACAGCATGTTTGCGTTAAATAAATTCCCTAACCCTGGGTGTTTGCGTATCTATAAAATGCCTTAAATTTATGTACCCAAAATTAGAACTTTAAAATGTTTTAAATTCATAAAATAAATAAGTTGGCCTTATATATGTCAATCACGGGTCTTAAAATTTATTGTGGCAGGACTATTTATGCTAGTAAATTGTCATAAAAAGTAAATGATGGTAGCCACAAACACCCGTTGGCTGCTAAAGCTGGCTGACTTTTTTTTTTTTTTACGTCCATCCTGGGTAATTGCAAATTTGTTGCTAGCTGGCCGGACGAAGTTTGCCTTAATCATTGGCTCACTGATACAATTTATTTATTTGCAATTTTCTTTTGTATGTTTGTGCTGTGACGTGTCAGGTCTGAAGTTTCATGGTCTTAAGAAGTTTTTAAATTTGAGTTGGTGGAAGCTTTTAAGTATTACAACCTCCTGCCATTTGGTTGACAATATCAAGTCTCGCACTGCAAATGCGATCAGTTTAAGAACTTCGTTATTCTCACCTTCATCCAGTTAAATAACACTGCTTAAGCATGAAGGACTGTGCAATAACACAAGGTGTTTAGTGGGTGTGCGTGTGCAGTGTTCATTGTTAATTGATGTGTGGTGAGATTCAGTTAAACTCTGTTTAGGCAACACGTATTGTTGTTGGTCTTTTTGCTGTGAAGCAAAAGGATTACAGAGTTCAGCTTGAAGTGAACTATAATGCCTTTCCCAACCTGGACACTAAGGTTTTTTTTCCTGTTTTATTTGACTTTATTTTTAACAATAAACCATATCTTGACATGAAAAATGGAAAATGAAAATCCGAGCCACCATTTGGAAATGGAGGCTCGGACTTTATTTATCACAACATGTTGGAGCTCTTGCAGGTTTTAACAGTGATATAAACCTCTAAGCCATGGAAAATATATCTTCTAATCTTCCAAAACTGAACCCGGGTAAACGATTCTTACATTGCCTGGTTGCTTAAATTTTCATTCTCCTGTTCTGTGAAGTTTTAAATGTTAAATTAATGCCCCTCAGCTCTAGATAAAAGTAATTTTAAATGCAATGTCTCATTTTGTAGTTGGTTCATCTGCCCCCCTTTCCTTCTGCTTTTATCTCCAACCCTTAGCTATGATCTGTCGTCTCCATGGCGATGAGAAAGCAGCTGCAACAAAAAAGCCTTAACATCTCTCTCTTCTGTTCTCCTTTGTTGTCAATCCCCTTTTATTTTCCTTCACCCCCTCTTTCTTTCTTTTCTGTCCTCCTTTTCAACCAGGTGTGTCTCACCCGCCACCTTCTAGCCTTCTTCCCACCACTGTCGAGGTAGCCATGGCGACCAGCGCCGTGCCGAGCGACAACCTGCCAACCTACAAGCTGGTGGTGGTGGGGGACGGTGGCGTTGGGAAAAGCGCTCTAACCATCCAGTTTTTCCAGAAGATCTTTGTGCCAGACTACGATCCCACTATAGAAGACTCGTACCTTAAACACACTGAAATAGATGGGCAGTGGGCGATACTGGACGGTGAGTTAGAATTATTTCCTAAAAAACGTTTGCTGCCTTGGGTTGCTAGTTTTGTTTACACACATGGGTAATTAGCAGTTCTCTGACAGCTGTAATAACATACTGGGGGTTTACACATGGAAGAAATTATGTAACATCAAACAGCTCATTGTTTCTGCTGCAAAGTGTCCCGTTTATTTGGGAAAACAATCCTCATCGCTGAAAAAGAAAAAAGTGTCATACTTTACCTGCATGCATTGGAGGCCTTAACCTGTTAAGGTCTTACCAAGGTAAGGCCTCTTCTCTCTAAAATTAAAGCAGCACGACTTTGTTTTACAATTAATTTCCCCCAGTTCGGATGCAAGACACAGCAGCATTTCTGAAGAAAATGAGTATTGATTGAACAAAGACAGCAAAGTCATAAGATTAGAAACTGATTAAGACCAGATAATTGTATTATGCTGTGATATGCAAAACATTGTAGGAGGTCTTAGCTTCGTTTTACCAAGACTGTAAATGAATTACTCCACTATTTCATTAGCACATGATGGCAAAAGGCCTGCAGTTTTAATTGAAAGAATGCTCATGGTCAAACATTTTCTGTTTCCTGGAAAGCAGGGAATATTTTTTTTGTGTGTGCAATTTGTGTAATATGAAGTGCTAATTTTGCTGGTTGATTAAGGGAGTTCACGCTTTCATTTCCCCAGTACTGGACACAGCAGGCCAGGAGGAGTTTAGCGCGATGAGGGAGCAGTACATGCGGACAGGAGATGGTTTCCTCATCGTCTTCTCCGTCACAGACAAGGCCAGCTTTGAACATGTGGACAGATTTCATCAACTCATACTACGGGTCAAAGACAGGTGAGATGTAGACGGTTGGGCGGTAACTCTTAAGTTCATTTTCACGACGTTAGTGTCTGAAAATATCCTAAGTTGATAGAAGAGAGTCTCCTTTTTATGTGAGGAGCTGTTTGGACACCAATTCAGTGTAAGTCCATGTGTGTGTTTTTTTTTTTTTTTTTTTTTTAAGATTAACTGTCATCATAAATGTGAGAGAAAAGACAGACTGCAGTCATAATGTGACGAATCCTGGGCCCCCGAAGAATGTATGCACAGCAATGTTAAATATAGCAAGGCTAAGATAAACGGAACTAACGCTCTTAAAAGAAACAGACATTCATATCGCAGTTGAACAGTGTGTTTTTCGCTCTAGTTACCAGTAACTACTTACTAGTGCAGTAACACTTACTAGTGTAGTTAAATTGTTTTTAAACATGTCTGCAGGACACAGAGCACCTGATTTAAAAAAAAAAAAGACATAAGTTGGATTTCTGTGTGATCTGACGTTTTGGTGTGGTGTCATCACGCCTCTATCAGGTTGTTTTTATACAACTTTTGTTGAATCAGCAGGCCTGGGTTACTATGCAAAAAGGAAATATGGGTTATTAGAAATATTATGAATATTTTCTTTTAAACAGCCTCCTATTGAGATGTTAAAGAAGACAGAATAAAGACACCCGTTCTCTGACTGCAGAAACTGCAGATGACAGAAAAAATAGGAGATGGGATTGAACACACTGCTGTCCGTCTATATTGGGTATTGAGAGTGTAAACTTTTTTTTTTTCTTCTAGAGGACTGAAATGTTGCAGAAATCAGACACCTCTCAAACAGTACTGAGCTGTTGTGCTAAAACAGCTTGGACAATTAAGATGCATACAAGCATATTTAATGTTGCATAATGCCACATTCTACCATTTAGTCAGTTGGATAATGGGTTTATTTTCAACATGCTTCAGATCATAAATGTTAACAGAAAAAAAATGTTTTCATCTTTTTTTTTTCTGTGTACCATCAGGGAGGCCTTCCCAATGGTGCTTGTTGCTAACAAAGTGGACTTGGTTCATCTAAGGAAGGTAACATCAGACCAGGGCCAGGAGATGGCTGCCAAACATAATGTGAGTCCTAAAGTGCTAATCTCAGTTTTCTTTTTTAACTAAACACACGCAGCATTAATTTCTCAAGCTATTTTATTCGTTTGTCTGAACTGTGAACACAAAAAGACCAAAGAACAGAGAGAAAGAGGAAGAAACCATCATAGAATCTGAATTTATAATACACCATCAGAAATGGAGAATTAAAATTGATAGAAAAAAGAGATGATGCAGTTTATACAAATCGAGCCTTGAATTTAATGAAAGGTCCTAGCTCACATCCCTCTTCTCTAAATACTGTCAGGATTGATTTAAAATTTGTTATTCCTGTGTTTCCTCAGATCACGTATATTGAAACCAGTGCCAAGGATCCTCCAATGAATGTGGACAAAGCCTTTCATGAACTGGTCCGAGTTATAAGGTAACCTCATTAACTCTTTTGATTTTTAGAAGATGTGGGGTGTTTATCAAGAAGAAGTAATGGTAGTAAAAAGATGGAACTAAAATGTTTTTTGGGCGGTTGCAACAAAAAATGACCGTTAGTTATTTTATGCCACTTTGTTGTGATTTATATATGATTTCAGAAGTATTGGTTTGTATTTCATGTATTTTCATTATGGCCATTTAGTTTGATTGTTGCTGTTGGGACTTACCTGCTGAGACAAAAGTAGACAGTTGTGCATCCTGCATGCTGTGCATGAGTCCCTGCTAGGTGAATCAACAGTGCCATCTTGTGGTAACAGTGTGGTGTTGTAGTCAGAGAAAGGGGTCTTAGCTATGGGAAAAACTTTATTTGGTTTTAGAATTCAATCTTACTAGTGGTAATCCTTTTGGCTGACAAAAAATAAACCGTCCCTTTAAATCAACCATTTCGCTCTTCTAATTCAGTCTGAATGATGGTTCTATCTGCTATGAACACTTTTCCCCGACAAAATATGCCAGTGTGGAGATGAATTTAAAAAAAATGTTTGTTTATTCTAATTCACTTTTACTAAGTTTTCTGTGTCTCAAAATATTTGGCCGCAATTGTAGTTGAAGGGAACCATTTTTTTAAAGGTTTTTATGGGATTTCAGCAGTAAGAGAACTTGCTGCAAGGTTGAACAGCGTTGCCATCTTGAGGTGAAAGTGTAGTACTGCAGTAATATAAAAGACGTCGGCAAAAATCAAAAGCAATATAGTCATTATTTCCTATTTCAGTTGGTCTGTGTAATCTCACATTTCTTAAAACAAATTGTTAATACAAATAAAAAAACATATTTAACTCATCAATGTGGTAGCGCTTTAGAATTTACCAGAAAGATTTATATATGGGAAGCTAATGTCGTCAAACAGTGTGCCCACCACTATCCAGTGGTTTTGTATCAATGTATAAATACAGGTGCATTAGGGAAAAATATGATATAAAAGAAAACAAAGTCTCTTCATAGTAGTTGCTTACAAGCTTAAATATCAAAAGGAAAACTGACATGAAACCAATTCATCATCAAAAACAGACAAAATCCTGGCTTTTTTTATTTCTTTACATTTATGTGCAGAAAAACAAGTTTTTGTTCAATCATTCCAGTAAAATTTGATCTCTGAAATATTCATTTTCATCTAAAATGTTCTCTCTCCCCCCACCTGCAGACAACAAGTCCCAGAGCGAAACCAGAAGAAGAAAAAGAAGATGAAGTGGAGAGCGGAACGTTCCACTGGTTCCCACAGGTTCCACTGCGCCATATTGTGACCGCCCTTCTCCTTGGCATCATGCATCGCATAAACACACAGACAGACAGAAAAACATACACACCTTTGGATGTCAGGGAACTCCCCAGCAGTGTTTAACTACTGGAGCACAAAAGCCAGACGGAGGTAGATGTGTCACTGAACAGCTTCATGGATCCTGAGAGACTGAAGGCTGAACTGACAGGCGTCTCCTCAACCCTTTGAGGTGCATCGGAAAGCCTGTGTTACCTTCCTCTTCTAACCTTTAGTCTTTTCTTTTTTTCCCCCCACCCTCACTCCTCTTTTTGTAATGAACACTGAAACAGAACAACTGCAGAGTAACTAACTACGGCACAAGATTTCAAACGTTTTTGGAGGAGAATACAGAGAAAGAAATTGTTTGAGAGAGGAAAGGAAAAGGGAGTAACTGGCTCAAAGTGGCGGCTGTTGTTTTTTTTAAACAAATATTATCTCACTACAACAGCTTTGGGGGGAAATAAAGCCACAGTTGTTTTGCAGTGGGCTCCTTTTACTGGAGAGTGAAGGTAGGACTGAACGTGGAAGTGGTGATGGGTATTTTGGTGGCGTTGCAGCTGATTTTGGTGTAACACGCGCCAAGAGGTCATGTTACGGATTGGTAATGTCAGGAGAAGTGTGGCATGGTGGAAGTAAAAAAAAAAAAAAAAAAAAAAAAATGTGTTGAATAGACTGTGGCCATGTCAGCTGTGGAGTATTTTTTTCTCTTATGATCATTAAAAAAAAATTAAGAATTATGTACTGAGATCAAGTAAGAGCCATGTTTACAGATATTTCAGGATTTTATTTCCCCACTTCAAGAGCCACTTTGTTATACCTATTTAAAACAAATGTGGGTTTGTTCCCTCTTATGTGCTTGTAAGTGGTGATCAATTCTGTATGAGCATTACATTTTGTTTTTCTCATTCTGATCATATCTTTCCATCTTTTTTTTTAATTTTTATTTTGAAGTGTACAAATGATGGATGTGATATACAAAAATATGTAATTATATGTGGCAATGTACACAAATTCACTGCTGTTTCACAGAAAATAAAGTCTATGAATTTGTTAGTAAAATATAATAGATGAGGGAGAAATGAGCAGGCGATGGGGCTGGAGAAGCTGATTTGCACTGGCCACAAACCAAAATAATGTGATGTCACTTTATCTCAATCCAGGGGCTTTTCCCGCCTCCCCCATCGACTTCAGGACTACGATATTTGATCATCAGCGCTCAGTGAAGGTGGAGGATGAAATCCTGTAGCTTTAGGAATCTGTCAGTGCTAGGAAACCTGCCTGAAGAGGCCAGTGTTGCGCTCTTCTGGCTCAAAGCCATGTCCTACAGTAGCTACAGACCAGATCGGTGGAACGTTGCAGACTAATCTATGAAAAATGGCTCGTACTGTTATTGGACTAAAGTTTTGGTAGGCGGCTTCCTCTTTAGGATGCGCACCAACTCTTGGAGGAATATGTTTTTTGCACTTTGAAAATAATCTCTGACTTTTTCCTATTGGCATGTTGTTTTCTTTTTAAACCTATAGGTGAGCTGAAAGGCACGGTTAATATAAAATATAAATATGTGTATATCTGAATGTAAAATGATGATGTAAGCAAACAGCTGATTGGAGTTGTAGCCTCGTGTGCCTGCGTTTGCCTGTTGCCTTGGCCATGATTGTAAAACCAATCAACTAATTTGAGATGTAATCATTTAAAATTGTATTGGAAGCAAAAGTTGCATTATTACCCAGTTTTAAATTAAGGTGCTTATATATGATGTTTGACTGAATGACTCACCTGGAAGTGGAACCTCAGCAGAAACGACTCTGCATTTATCAGCAGCCACTGCTAAAAGGAACATTTTCCAGAGAGACTCAAAACAACAACTCACTTTTGAGCAAACAGACTGGATGGAAGGGGAGCAAAAATATAATGAATGTGTTATAAAGGTTATTGCATCATGTGTGTTTGATACCATTTTTATATTATTGATATGATTATTGGAAAGTGTTTTTAAGCAACTGAATAATTTATTTCTGTCTGTTACCTCACTGTGTCCCAGACCTGGACAAAAAAAAAAAAAAAACAAGGTATATTTTTTCCTTTTGCCTTTGAGTATCTGTACTGTATATTGTGGACCAAGATGAAAATGAAAAGAAACAAATTTTGGTCCTGAGACGAAAATAAATCTCTGCTTTACTGGAATCTGTGTGGAGTAATTTCCTGCATTTGTGTAACTCTTTCTCAAGTACAAGGACCCCAGAAAATTTTACTACGATGGGCCATTATAGATAAAAAAAAAAAGTGTAAATTTATGCCAAAAAATTTTGAAATTTTGAGGTTCATCTCAGAGATTTTCAAGAAAAAAATAGTACGTTTCAAATCTCAACTCTAAATTTCAAGAGTTTTCTTTTTCTTGCAAATCTTTTACTTTTGGAGCTTGGAAATTTTCTTTTTTCTAGAAAATTTCTGATATGAATCTCAAAATATGAGTTTTTTGGTGGACATTTACCTTTCTTTGATTGTCTTAGGGAACGTCTTAGTTTTAGGTGTCATTTGTTTAGTTTTATGAATTACGATGCATGCACAAAGAAATGGGTATAGAAAATTAATGGGTATAAAATAAGATTCCCTGCCAAAAAATAAAATTAAAATAAGCAGATCAAAGGGTTTGACCCATTTATGCAAGTTTAGAACTGCATTCTCTCAATTTCAGAATAATTCCAAAATGTACATTTTTTGGGTGCATTTAGAAACTAGTCATTTTATAAGAATCAGGGCAAACTGTGATTTACAGTAAAAAAAAAAAAAAGCTTTTAAATCTGTGTGCTGTTTTCCCCAAAAAACTGTTACACAAATAGCTTAACTAGGCTCTAACGGTGACCTTTATGTTCAGCCTCAGGGGACAAGCATTATTTCAGTAAAAAAAAAGCTTTATTTTTTTTACCTGGCAGGTAGGTAAACATGTCACCGGGACTAACTTTGCTGAACACGTTTGTGCTCCTCAGCCACGGTGAGGAGCACAAACGGAGTCATTTGAGAGACGACGTGCTTGTTCAGCAGAAGCTTCTCTCATTAATCATCCCAGTAGTCAGGGTCCGTAGGTTTCAGCTCCTTCAGGACGCTTAAAGCTCCATTTTTGCCTCATTGATTCCAGACCCCGGAGGAAGTGAAGCCAGCCGGTCCACAGAACCAGCATCACTGGAATCGATTTACATTCATGTTCTTGTCAGGGTGAAATTGGTAAAGAGCTGTGGCTCAGCACGAGTTAGGGGTACAAAATGATGTTCTGGTCTATTAAGAACGTGAAAAATCTTTCTTCCCTCAAGCGTTACATTTAGAAAAAAAAAATGTTTTCCATTAAAATGACCTAAAAGATATAGACCTCATTTTGAAAGATAATGTTCACTTGATGAGGAGGCTTAACCTCCTGTTGCCATATGGATATTTTACCATAAGGGGGCAGCATTTTACTGTTTATACTCTTATAATTTGGATGTGAAAGTTTTTAAATTAATCCTCTTTAGATGTGTAAAGATATTTAGAGTCACCAAAATGTAAATGTGAATAAGCGAAAAGGCATTTTGCAGCTAAAAGAAATGGTTTATGGTTCATTTATTCCTATGTAAATAGGTAATTTAAATGGAAATAAGCAGTGTGGAAGAGGAACTGGTTGGGAAACCCACTGAATGTAATTACACATGACACACAGAAAAATTACTCTCAGACTGTCAATTTTAGTGAAGCAAACTCTTTCTACAACTTTCTGAATCTTTACTTCATGGCGTCGTTATGTGCATAAAAATGTCACACTGGCTCTTCTTAGGTAAAAAGTCATGCTTCTCCACAACCTCTTTATGTTCATGCATGCTATACATGTCACACTTTAAGATTACTACATTTTAACATTCTTTTTTTTTAAGTTCAGTACCAGATTCCGTCATCCAAACAGCTCCCATATATGCTTTTTAATATAAAGAGTTTTCAATTTTCTGAAGACATCGTATGCCTGTTCTTAATAATGTAGATGTCAGGATCCTTCGTCTGAACTTGTTGCTTGATTTTGCAGCAATCTGCAAAATCTGTATTCCACTGGACACCAACCTGCAGCTGCACCCCCTCATTCTGTCTTTCTCCTTTGAGCTGCATTTTAATGTAAATGTGTTTGTCAGTGGACAGAGCATAAGTGTCAGTCTTAGAGTTGATGGTTTCTACGTTGAAAATGTGTGATTGGATGAACTAAGTAGTATTTATGGCAAAATGTTTGTGGAGATGAAAGTTGCTTATAATAATGGAAAGCATTTAAATGAGTAACGATACGGTGAAATAATGTGCAGTGTTTTGACAGCTCTTCTGGCATATTTTAACGCTTTGTGGTTTTACAAAATGTCCCCGTTTCAAACATAACGAAACAAATTAAACAACCAGAAACATTTTATTGTGAAAATTTATAAATTAGAAAGGAAAACAGTCCGACACAGTAATTCATGAGAAAATGTAACCGCCATGTAAAATATTATGGGCAATTGTAGAGTGGTGACAACAAGCTACTATAAGTAATGAAAACACTAAGTATAAAAATAGGCACCACATTATTTTTTCTTTTTTTATCCTTAATTTCTCGTTGTAATAAGTTCTTTAGTGTTATTTCACTTATTCAGTAAGATTCCACATACAAACGCTAGGTGCCGCCTGCCATAGAGAAGGTTGGGCACAGAAGAAGAATAAAGCTTCCTGATAAATGCTAACGGAAGCTCAACTTGTGTGTCTCGTCTTTTATATAACACAGGTCAGTAAAAATGTATTTTGATGTATATATATTAGTTACTTGTAAGAGTTGAAGAGGTTATTTAATCGAGAGTCAATTAGTGAGTCACGTTATGCAGTTTGTGATTGTTGTGTAGAAAACGGGACATATTTCTCGAGGCTACTTAATGCTAATCCTAGTTGACAGTGTGTATGTTGAGCTAGCTGAGACATAGCTGAAGATTGGACTGTTTTCACTTAACTTATTGTATTTCTCCCTTTTTGAAACTGTTCAAACATAAAAAAACATCATTTTGGTCTCTTTATTTGTAAAATTTATATTTCTCTATTGCAAAAACCAGAGAAACCATATTGTTATGACATTTGGTGAGTAAGCAATGGCTTCCTTTGTGTGAAGCTTGATAAAGAGACACAACATTAAAAGAACATTACACGGTTCTCAGTTTTGTAGTTATTTTTTATGTAAAAGACATAATAATGTTTTGTTAAAACATGAACAGAACTTCAAACCCTCTGATCCTCTGCAGTGTTAAAACTAACATCATCAGCTGCAAGAAACAAAGAAAAGAGTCCATAATTATGTTAATTTCTTTGGGCATCTGGGCATTAGAGGCGGACAGATCGAAGCAAAAATATTGATAGTATTAATATCAAGTCAGTATCAGAATCTGATTGATGCTAATGTGGTAAGATTGATACTTTTGTTTCAAAATCCTTCATGAAATTTTATATTTTGCAGTTTCTCAGATATACCTCAAAGAAGATTTAGCTTTGATCAGTTCTTAAATAATAATTATTTTGCTTTTAATTAAAAAAAATGCACACAGATTTGTTTCTCTGTTGTTTTTGTTTATCATGTTAATATATTATTAAAGTATTTTGCAGACAACATTTGCCCCAGGTTTTAACAAAAATAATTCAAAAGAAAAACCACAAAAAACACCTTAAGATCAGAAGTTTGATGATATATCAAACCTAGAAAATGAAGTATCAGTATCAGAATCCATATCAATATTAATATTGATGTTTTTGCCATGTTTCTACTTGATATTGGACCAAGCCAAAATATGCACTGTCATAGATTTTTCTGTCTGATTAATATTTTTGTAGAAGAAAACGTCATCCTATGTTTCCAGGTGAAAGATGAAAAGTTCAAACTGAAGTCCAGACTGGAGTTGTCCAGAATGGAAATAATTTTTTTAGATCGTGTTTGTGCATTAATCAAAAAGCCAGTCTTAAGCCACACTCTACACACATATGGTTCATTGTAGAAAAAGAGGCCAAGCATAAAAATCTCCAGGTCATATTCAGACTGCGTAATAATCAAGGTAAATTGTATCACATTCCAACATTTTCTGTTTTTTTCTTTAGTCGTGATGATCAGAACCGAGTCAGAATCGCCGTAAAGAAGCTGAAGTGAGACTTTAAGAGTGTCTCCCAGACACTAAATGTCATCAGTTTCTAACTCCTTTGAGTTTTGAGAGATTAAAGGCCAGCGGCGTTGACAGTTAGAAAATGGCATGCAAGAAGGAAGAGGTACAAGTGCTAACACAAAAGAGACAGATCAAAAGGTGGAAACATTAAAAGAATTCCTCTTTTTATTTCTGACAGATGGAAAACTTGCACATAAGATTGTTCTGAGGCACAGCCACTTCTTCATTTGTTCTGTTTTCATCCAAATAAGTACCAGTGTGCCCTGCATTCCAACAATGGACAGTGCGCCTCAATCGGCAGGGACAAGAAATTATCTTGGAAAACTTGAATTGTGCAGCAAAAACTGTGAGAAGTCAGAGTAAGAAATCTGATGAAAAGTTATGATGTTCAGTTCATTTATTGTTAGATGTCCTGGAGGGATTTGATAAAAGATGCTAAAAAGTGTTTGAGGCAAGAAAAACTGGTAGCATATTCACTACCTGGCCAAAATATTAATAATAATAATAATAATAATAATAATAATAATAATATCTGAATTAAACTGAGTATACAATTATCCTATTGGATAATTGCTGCATTGAATAATTATCTTCCAGCTGGGAAAAAGTTATTTAACCCCAACTGATGCAATAAGTAGCTTTTCATTTCTTAAACAACCATGTGGAAAGACACATCCTGTGGTCATGGAAAAGATGTTAGTCTCTTTAAGAAGGGTCAAATCAAGCAGAGAAAACATATAAGGAGATTACAGGAATGAGTTTGGGTAATGAACTGGTTAATGCATTACTAAACACTAAAAGGAAAGTGGGGAATTAGCATCTTAGAAGAAGAAATGAAGTTAGAAAAAAACTACTTAATGTGCATAGTGGGGAATTTTCTTTCCATTGCAGCAATGAAAATCTTATAATTGCTGATCAGAGTTTTGCACATTTCCAGCTGGATATTGATGATTTATCTCTGAACTGTAGCTATTTGAAGTTGGAAGGGCTCCTTGCCATCACTCTTTTATATTAGTCCCTTAACATATGCTCAATCAGATTTGAGTAAGGACTCTGCCTGCCAATTTAAAAAAAAAATTGTCCCAAGAGTCATGTTGGTAAAATAAAAAGATTGTGTTAAATTTAAAAGTGTCAGCTGCTTGAATAACTAGGGTTTAATTGGATTTAAAAGGCTTTCCATTGTGACAATTCAGTTAAAGTAAGCTTTTAGGGTTTAATTGGATTTAGGTTTAATTTGATTTAGGAGGTTTAAATCTAGACTGGTTGACAGCATCTTTAGATAGCTTAAAAACTGTCTGTGATTCTTTAAACATCACCCAGTTAATTAACTACCCCACTCGACTTAATAACAAATGCCCTCGAAAATCATCACTCCTTGATTTAATTATGACAAATGCTCCGCATAAATATACAGAGATAGGAGTTTTTGCAAACAACTTTAGTGATCATTGTGCTGTAGGTACAGTTAGAAATCTCAAGTTACCAAAACCTAAGCCACGTATCTTGACCAAAAGAGATTTAAAACATCTAAATGAGCAAGGTTCATGACTTGTTACATTTTCACTAGAATAGGGTCTCTCTCTTTTGTTATAATAATAATACATTTTATTCCACAGACTGTGCTCTTAAAATTATCCAAATATAATGTGTTTGATCTTGAAGCTGCTATTATAAATTGTTTATTCTACACATATATTGTATGTCGGATAATGTTGATGTTATCATGATTGGATGACGCCTTTGAGCTTTCAATTCTATGTTGGTGCAAAGAAAAGTGTGAAAAGACTGGGAAAGAGAATAGACTACAAAGACAAGTCTTTCTCTCTTATTCTTAAGCAAATCTTCATTTCTTGTAAGTTTGTTTGTTTATTCTTTCATGCAATTGAAACAGAGATAATCCACCAAGAAAGTTTTCTTTTAATTGCTCATAATTCAGTTCTGGATCACAAAGAGAGCAGCTGCCTGAGATCCAATAGCCTCCCAGCCCAGGTCAGAGTGGCTCCGAAGCCAAGGCTGACATGTCCTCCAGCTGAGAGAGGAAACCAAGAGCCATGCTGAACCCAGAGCAGAATCTCAAGTTGTTCCAAAAAAAGTAAGCAACCACCTGGCCCAACTTTAGAAACTACCGTCCCGTCCTGTAATTAAGGCAGTTTCTGGACCTCAGAGGCTGCTGGACTTAAAGGTCTTTGTTTGAATTTTCTTCAGAACTTCAGAATCCTCCATTTAGAACTTAAATTTCATATTTGTTTATATTTTTTGATTACTTTTAAGATTGTTTTGTACTCTTATTGCCAAATATGAATCATTAAATTTCAATTGAAGTGTCAACATTGCAGTTTATAATTTTGAATTAATTCAATATCTTTTCATTGATGTGTGGACAAATGGTATGAATTTTAATACATAGACGTAGTTAAGTAGGTTATTGTAGCGTATTCCTAATGAGACCCACTCTATTCCTTACATATGTGCAAACACTGGCTCATTTTAGGGCTTTTCAACGCTTGATTGGTTATGTGAAATCTGATTGGCTGAGATGTAAAACAAAAACCAAATAAGTTAAAAAAACAGAAGGAACATGACAAGGAACCAGCAAGTGTTTTAAGAGAAAAATCCAGGAAAACACAATAACACCGATAAGCTTATATACTGTGGCAGAGGCTAAAATGACAAAATAATTAGGAAACTTAGTGAAAGACTAATTAAAACACACACATCAATAAGACGCAAAAAACAATTAACCAAGGGACAAAAGGTCTGACAATAATTTAAGAAAAATAAATACAAATGTACAAATGTTCTGTTGGCCAAAGCACTATACACTAAAAACACATACAAGCAAATTTATAATAATGAATGAAAACAACAAACAAAACATTAAAACCAGCATTTCAGAAAAAGTTAAAAGCCTAGATTTGGTTTTACCTTACTATAAATTGAGCTGTGATTTCAAACTTCCAGTTCTTCACTCAGATTTTCCAGATGGCCACTCCTCTGAAAATATCATACATGTTTATATTAGGAACTATTTGTGTGTATTTGTTTGCAGGATGCAGATTCAGTCCTGGCATGATTCAGTATATGTCTGTATGTGAACATGAGTCTGTACAAGAGTAACAGGGTGGAGGTGGCCTAGGGTCATGATGCTCACAGCTGTTTTGAAGCAGAGCTGTCACATATTATTCAAAAGATTGGTCACAGGCAGGAGCTCAGCCTCTTGGATAAGTCAGGAGCGATGATCCAGTGACGGGATCACCTGAGTCGTCTTTGAGGTTGGAGAAGCCACAGGCTAAAACGAAGGATTAAAGGTGGATGGTGTAGATGAAAGGTCAGGAAGATATATATATATATATCTTTAAGAATCATCCACATTGAATTATAACAGTGTTCCATAATAGTTACACACAACTTTGTGGTGATGAGTTGGGGAAAAAATGAAGACTGGAGCAACAGCTGCAGGTCTGATCATGACTGACTGACCTGTCAAAGCTCTGGTCTGAAATGCTCACTGCAGTGCAATGGATGACAAGCTAGCACACAAACCTTCCCTTCTGACACCTGCTTCCCACAGCTTTTCTTAGCTCTCCATCTTCTGGAAACCTGCATCAGTCAGAGCAGTTACTTCGGGTCAAATGAGGTAAATGTGAATGATTTCTTGTTTGATTTGTGGCTTTTTTGATCCCAGAAATTCAAAGTATTTTGTGCAGTCAGGGAATTTAGCTCTTAAAATGACATTTTAACAGACAAACATAATCACAAATCCGTTTTCATTCGTACCTGTTGAGGTAATGCTAGTGGATCTGGTTTTTACCCTAGAACGGATACTTCAATTCATTGCTGCACATGAATGAGGCATCTTCTCCAATTGTATCATTTTGTCACATCAAAAATGGCAGCAACATAACAGTAACAGGAAGTGGTAGAAGAATGTTGGTACAGCATGTTTTCTTGTTGAACCTCAACTGTGAAGTTGTGTGTTTTTGGCATTAGGGTAATATCAACAATTTTCTCGCACATTTGTAATAGAAACACAGTGAGGTGTCTCTTTGACAATATTATTTGCCACTGAAAATCTACCCCAGTGACCCCTTTCTTTTCAGAATCTTAGTACCAAAACTTTGAGCAAATGTTTCTTTTATTTCAGCTCCATTTTTTATGTGGAAAAAGTTTGTTTTCAGACAATCTAACAATAACAAACTTCCGTCTACTTGGAAAGGACACAGACTTTTCTTCAAACTGGTACCTTTGACGTTTTAAGCTTAATGTTCTTACAAAAGCATGCAACTCTGAGTGCATGAACTGAATATTTCAAGGAGAGACTGTAGACGGAGACTTCATTCAGTCAATCATGTATAAATGAGATGATCTGCAAGAGCCTTCAGGACATTTCTGACTAATCTTTCCTTCAATACTTTTTTCATTTCCCACCAGCACAGACTTGTATCTAAACTATAAATTTGTACACAGAGTGGAAACTAACCTTCAAAATTTTCCTCTGTGATTGGAAACTTTTTTCTGACGCATTGCAGGATTACAGTAGCAGATAAAACTGAAACGTTTTTCAAAGAATGTCAGCGGTCGTAACTCAGATGGAAATCCTGTGACTTAAGTGACTGAGTGCATTCTTTGTCCAATGGTTATATTTGATGTTTTATATGCAAAAGATCAAGGTACGGTAAGTTTGTTCTCCCAAGGAACTATTAAGGAAGAATTTATTAAAACTTTGAACAAAACGTTTGGCTCGTCTCTTCCTTAACACAGCCGGGTTCTTCTCGGCGAGCAGCGGCCAGCTGTAAAACGAAACTAACAAGGCGTGTTGACGTCACAGATCACAGAGTTTAATTCATAAACAAAACCACACATGAATCAGTTAACAAAGCTGCAGAGATACAGAGATATGCATTTTCTCACAAAATAACAACAGACAAAGACAAACACGAAACACACAGACAGACAAAGGCGCCCACGTGGAGAAAAAGATGGAAAAAACTCTCTTTCTTTCTCTTTACATGTCCTCTTAATACAAAGGGGTGTTTCCATATTTTAATTTATGCAACGAAGGCGTTCCGTAGTTCAACCAATCAGAGACCTGTTTCGGCCCCCCAGAGAAACTTGGAAACTCCCCTCATTGCAGCTCAGATGTCTGGTTTTTATCTCAGTATGAGGGCGGACCACTTCGTGCTCATCTCTGTCTGGCACGGGCGATCTCGGGCGGAAGAGTCCCTGTTTTGAGATTTCCCAGATAACTCTAACGTCTATCCTCCACATTCCAGCGCCGTTTCCATGGAAATGCTAATTTTATGGCCCTTGTATAGGCGCCTGCTTGTCTCGGTCGGGCCATCTCAAAGGGTCACACAAAGCCTGTTTTTCAAATAAGAGTGCTTAATATACCTTTACACATGTTGTAAGATTAAGTGTATTTTTAGCACTAAAATAATCATTTTTCCTTAACAGAACTCAAAAGACTAATTTGTAAACCCTGCAGGTTTATTAGCAAATCATACAAATTAAAGAATGAAACATGTAATCTAATTTCACCATGCAGATCAGAATACAAAAATCACATAAGTCTGAGAACAAACATTAAATATTTATTTAATGTTTGTTCATTAAATACGTATTTAATGAACAAACTGCAAGAAATCCTTTTTGCAGTTTGCATGCAACTACTAGATCAAACCAAAGCGAAATGTTTTTTTTGGAGGAAAACTAACACTGTCAACACAGATAAAGAAAACATGGAAGAAGCTGCTGGGGTTAAGTTAAAATGCCAGCAGCACAACAGCTCTTAAAATTCATCAATCTTGTCCTTCCACTTCACCAGAATGCCTTAATTGATGTCAGACAGATCAAAATCCCATTAAAAGAAACTAAAAGTTTTAAATGAATCAAAATCTAAAAATGTTAGTGGGATATGAACACTTTTGTAAGGTTTACTGAAATCTTTGCGTCTGCTTGTTGGTTTTCCTTTTCACTGTGTAGACAGACTAATTCTGCAATTTCTGTATCTGAAGTAAATTTCATGCCCTACTATGTACGTCATTACAGTAGCTTTGGGAAGCCACAGTTTAATGAGTCGTGCAAAGAGAGCCCTGCAGGCAAGCAGCCTCGGCTGATAATCAGATGAGAGCATTCATCCCGACGCTCCACTAATGCTTCCTCCTCCTGCATGTCTGTTGTTTAGATTGTCACCCAATCTACCACTTCTTTTCCAAGCTTAGATCATGATGGGTTCTCCCTTATTAAAAATCAGACATGAACCTTAACCCCAGCCATCTGTCTTGTACAATATTGAAAATCATTTTCTGTTCTGCGTGCTCGAGATGTGGGCTTGGAAGCTAATTGCTCTCAGAAAAACCAAAACACTCCAACTTGCATATGCCTCTTTTGCTTACTTTGAAGCTGACGTTTGTGTAAAACTCACGTTACTACAGCAAGAAGTGCCACAAAATGTCACATTAATGCCTTCTTAGGTTTGTGAGATTGACAGAAAGTCTCCAAAGGTTCAAAATAATCTTGACATGGATTTACGAAACCTACAGGAACAATAAAGGACAAGGATTAAACTTTATTTTATTGGTTCAATTGATTGCAGTTCCACTTATACAACATTTCAGTTGTATAAGTGGAACTCAGTTACAGCACTGAGCTGACTGAGCAAAACTTCATACTGAAACTAATTCCTCCTTGTTATTGGTTAAAAATGTAAATATGTAAACTGTTGCATATACATGCAGGATGTCGATTAACAATGCAGTAACTGCCTTAAGGTTCAAAACATTTTGACTGAAGACTTAATACAGCTCAAAAGATACAGTAGCGTGTCTTAGTTGATACCATCAATTGTTGACAAACACTGCTAATCCACCTCCTGTGCTTTTGCCACTCGTCTTTAAATCTCTGACTCAAAAAAAGATTTCCGGGTAATCTGCTACTTCCTGTTTTCAGATAATTTCCTGTTTGTTTTGCCAACCACTCACCTTTCTGAGCGACTTAGAATCAGCCCACCGCTTCAGTTATTACAACTAGAAACCAGTGATCAGATGTGGTGATGGACTCAGACCTGAACCTTCAGAGACACATTAAGTCAATCACAAAGTTGGCCTTCCATCACCTGACGAACATTTCTAGGCTTAAAGGACTAATGTACCAAGAAGATCTAGAGAAACTCATCCATGCATTTATCTTTAGTCACATTGATTACGGCAAAAGCTGCAGATGATCTAGAACGCTGTTGCTCACGTTCTCACTAAAACCAGAAAGATAGATTACATCATTTTGATAATGGCACTTGACAAAATGTAATGTTAGTTACTGGTTTCACAGTTAGTGACTATATGAAGGTTTAACGATTTAAATCTCTTTGAACAACCTTGTTGATGAAATTATTGTCTTGATTGATTGATAAAATCTTTTTTTCCCAAAAAACAAAACAAAGTTACCAACTGGATAACAGGCTACACTTGATCAGCATCACAGTGTCAACTATCCTCTAGACCTTGTCAACCAGATAATATGAAAATACCTTGAATACCTTGATTCAACATTATTTTCTGCTCCTCCATAGCTTTTTGCAGAAAGCTTTGGATACAATAGATGAATACCTGTTGGGTAGTGAAAAGTTCGGGTTCTGTGTCAGTGTTGCAGGATTTTCACCTGAGCTTCTTCTTATTTGTCCCTGTTGTTCTCAGGTTGGCCAGCTCATTTTCAGCACCTATTGCACAAAATGTAGTCAACCTTTCCGCAGTGATGTATGTTGGGGTAATAGGTAATTTTAGAGATGGGGTTGAACATGACTGGTTGTGCCATGTACAGTAATAGACTGGTGATGCTTTCAGGCTCTGCCCTGCTGTTGTTTACTGTTGGCTGTGATCATCTCCACCTCACCAGTAATCTTTGCACAGGAAAAACAAGCATAATGGATGGACCTAGATATGAGTAAATGGACAAAGAAATCGGTTTGTGCATGTCTTCAGCACGTTTTGACTTCACGTCGCATTTATTAGAGGCGTGACTTTCTTTTCGGATGCATCACTTTCACGTCAGCTTTTGACTAATGTTTTGCTCAGTGTTAATAAATCATTTAAAGTGCAATCTTTTCTTGGCTAAATGTGTAGGTGTCATGGACTACAAGTGAGAGGAGAAAAACTTCTGCTTTCTGATCAGCTCTGATTCGATATTGATTTCTGCTACAGAGATTATGGTGCTGGTACACCTTTAATCCCACCTTTTTGCGGACACTGCAGCAGCTAACCAACATGACCAACTTTATAAAAAAGTCTTTAAAGAATGGTTGTCCTAATAAGCAATGTGATCAAGTTTTAATGTCTTCCACCTATAACACTTACTGGTGTAATATGGTAATGATTCTGGGAGATGGCAATCAGTGTCTGACAGTAACAAAGCAGCAATCATCCTCACGATTTGACTCATTAGATTTGTGAATAGCCATCATCATCATCACACATTGGTCCAAAATACAAAGGCTAGTTGGGGCCAAACTAGGCCATTAAGTGGGATCTGGAAGCTCTTAAACTGGACACTTTTTGTAGCCATGGAAACACAGAGGTGGCTCTGGCCTGCATGAATTTCTGTAATTATAACTATGTGATTGTATTTAGTAGTACAAGTTGTTCTCAATTGAATAACTCCACTGAGACGTCTTTTATTATTATTTTGGCAAATAATAATAGTAATATTCTTATTTTATATCAAGAAAATATATGTTTTAATTATTATTAGTAGTAATAATAATAATAATAGTAATGCAATTAATTATTTATCACTTTTTCTATTATCTTTATATATTTTTATTGTCAGTTTTATTTATTTGTTACTCATTTAATAATCTTTGCTTACAAACACACACATAATATGTCTCTCTATCTTCACAGGGACTTAACATTTACTTCTTTTAATTTTTTTATTCATTTCTTATAACCTAAACCTGACACTTACACTAAACCTAACCATTATCAGTTCAAGCCTAATTCTCATCTAAACCTAAACTCAATTCACACCATCTCCTAGCGCTAAAACTGCATTTTTTTCTTATGGGACACAGAATTTGGGCCCCATATAGAACAGTGGATCCTGGCAATATTTGTTGGAAAAATGGACATTACAAGGATAAAAACCCATGTCATTCAACCAATGATTTTTTTTTTCTTTTTAACTAATGTAGCTGTTGTATAGTGGAAAAATAAAAGAAAAGAAGAAATTAAATGAAATCCCACTCACAACAGCCACAATCATCCAGCGGTTAGTAATTTTTGGCTCACTTTTTAAAGAAAAATGTTCTAGATGTGCATTTGTTTTAAATTTCTCACAACGTAATTCAAGGAACAAAAAACTGTTTTGCAAATGAATTCAAATTGCAACCCCACCGAAAAAACACCGCATCGGAGTTTCATGTGAAAAGATAGAACTCCTAAATGGCCTCACGAACATCACAGCAAAGAAAACGCACACAAAACACTGTTTCTACACTGGAATAGGTACACACATCAACAATGCTAGCAAATTACAACCCTCTACATAATTTCTTGAATGATAAATAGGCTCTTCTTTCATACGGCTTTTATAACCTTAGCAGATGGTAAAAGCTTCACAATGACGTTGCCTTGTCCACCCACTCACACACCAATTGCAAGACAAGGCCTGTTACCAGGAAGCAGCTTAAGGTTTAGAGTCCTGCCCAAGGATTATGGCACAGTGTGAGTTTTCTTTAAAAAATGTTTTTTCTGACAGTAGCAGCCTTTATTGATCAGAATATGAGCAAGACATGCAGCAAATGGTTCAGCATTGAGAGTTGAACTGGGACAAATACACCAAGTACTGTAGCTTCACCGCTGAGCCTGAACATTTGGATTTTGAAGGCCACTAAATGCATATTTTCTGTCTGTACTCCCTCTTAGCAATTTTATTCATCTACATTTATGAAAATACAATGTTGATAAGTCGAAGGAGTTCTTTTTACCACATGTGTGAAACTCTGAGGGATGCAGATAACAGATTAGTCTGCCAAACATCAAATGGCAGACCAGTGATGTTTCTTGCTGTTTCTGCCATTTTGCTCATGAGGAACTCTTGATTGCTAAAAATGGCTCATACAACTGGGTCTGATCTTGTCCCGAATTTTCAAAAAGCTAATTAATGCTAAACGCTGCAGATATGGAGACTTTTTAGTAACCAGAAGGGTTCAGTGTTGACCTCTCTGTAGCTGGAAGTTCAGCATAGAAAATAAAAAAAAAGGAATGATTGAAATTTCCATCACATATTAAGTGACCTAAGTAATTTTCTTTAGCGAAGTGTTGTGTTGCATTCAACACAACACTTGTGCCAATCAGGAAGCAGTCCTCCGTGTCTCTGTCTTTTCTTCCAACACTAGACTTGAGGGTTGGCTTTAAATGTGAATTTCTCATACAGGTTGTGAGATTGTAATAGTGCAGAATATTCAAGCTGCCCTGGCTGCATGTTCTGATCCAGTGCTGAAGCATCTTTAAAATAACACTCGTCATGCACAGACTCTGTTACCTCATTTAGATTTGACCCAGCTCATGCAGGCTTATGATTTTTTTAAGAGTGATGTGACTTGAGGACTCTTCATTATTCTTAAGTCACAGTTAGCTTGCTAAACAGCTGCTTCTGGCACTTTATACTCAGCTTGTTTCTGTCAAAACTGCCTGCAAATGCACCTTAAAGGTTTTCTGATGTTTTTTTCTGATTACTGTATCAAAATGAGAAGCAAAAATTTATAAATCCTTTTCGAGCATTTAATCAAACGAAAAATGTTCCCTTCAAAAGTGAGGGACTGAGATTCGTAGAGAACATCAGCCAATCAATACACTGTGATCATCATGCTTAAGACAATAAAAACTCTAATTGTGTTTTAAAATGATAAAACCTGACAGTAAAAGTCAGTTCAGCATGAAAAAATGTTGAATAGGACTGACTGTCTCCTGTCTTCCTCCTGTTTATTTTGAAGTCACGATCACTGACTTTAAGTGAAAGCTGCTTACAGGAGCATTCACGGCTGATTATTTTTCTCTGAATGAGTAAAAGGTTATTTCCGACTATGTTCTTTATCACTGATGGTCTTTTAATATCGCCACCTGGAGTTAATAAATCTAGCTCCAATACAAGCACATTTGATTGTTAAACATGTTGGTAATAAATGAATGTGTTAAGTTAGGGCGTTTTTTTTGCAGGGATACTGGGATTAATAATATTATTGTGGATAAATTGCCTCTATTCACTTCAATCCTTCAATCCTAAACAAATTACAGCAAACAGGTGGAGGACCAAACACTAACTAAATGGGATATTTATAATGCCGTGACTCCAACTTGCCTTTCAGGCAGTTGAAAACCAAACCAGTTCTTTTGCAGAACCTGTTAAGAACTGGATCTAGGACTGGAAACTCTGGTGGACTGCAGCGCAGGGCATTCTGGGTAAATACAACCAAAACAAACGAGCGAGTTTAGCGCTAGGGGGGAAAATGGCTTGTGGTCTTTCATCAAAGAAAAAAGAGAAATTCTACAACCACTTAAATCTCATGCTACCCTTTTTTTTTAGCGTTTTTTTGAAGAATAAGGATGCTCTCAGTGTCTTCTTCAGTGGTTTTTCTGTTGTTTCTTTTGGTAGTCCTTGGTGCTTCACCACCACAGGCCAGGAGGGGAACAGGTTTGACACGGTTGAGTTTAAATTGAATGTTTACATTAGATTATGACTAAGTTAAAGTTGTGGCATCAAAGACTCAGCAGACATAGAAGGTTGTAATTATTATGACCATAAAACCTGCCTAACATGGGCACTTGCTTTTTTAAAATACTTGAAGGGAACAAAACCTAATACCCAAAAAACAAAATTTGTACTTATTTACTACATTGTTTACTGTAAAACTAATCAGTCAGATATATAATTATGAAGAAGCTTAAAGCAGGGTTAATATAAAATAAATACTATATCAAACTTTGTTGGTCCTACTTAGGTCTGTTCATTCCATCTTCCGAAAATGAAAAGTGTGGCACACAACAACAAAAAAATACCAGGAAATTCTACTGAGAATCAGAGCTAAGACTTGAAAATAATCTCCTCAGATACTCCACACTTAATCTGACTGAGCATGAGCAGTTTGGGATTAAAGAATAGTCATATATACTGTATCTCTGAATGTGTGAAGATAGTCATGGCACAATTAGTGATGTAATTGAACCCAAAAGCAAGCGGGAGATAAGGAATGTAAAAAAAAACCCCAAAACATTGATTTATTTAATAAATAAATAGCATCTTAAAAAAGAGCAGAGGAAACAACAGGAGAACTCTTAAACTATGCAGAAGACTTCAGCAAAGTGACAATGAAAACTTAAATACTGAGAAAGATCGATTGTGGGAGTGAGGAACCCATGAGCATAATTGCCTGAATGTTCGTGGGAGGAGCAAAACAGGAAAGAGCCAAAGTGACACTAGGAAAAATCTAAATCAATAAACTAACAAACATGGTAAGAATTATTACACACTAAAATAGTAAATAAAACTAAAAACACAGATTAACAAACTCAAAGACCTAAGGGTTATGACAGGCAATTATGCAGTGAAAAGTGATTTTACAAAGTATTGAATCAAGGGGGTTGAATATAAATAATTCCCTATTTAAAAAATGAGAAATGCATCACTTTCCTCCCACTTCATTGATATGCGCTACTTTTTGTTGATCTGTCAAATAATATCCCCATAAAATCTATCAAACTTTTGGAAACTTAATAAGACAAAATATTAAAAATGTCAACCTCTGTTTATGCCTTTTAAGGCTGTTAAACAGCATGCTGGTGTTAGAGAGATAAGTTCCTGCTTTGGGCCAGCTTGCCATTACCACTTCCTCATTATCTACAAGATATAGATATACATTAAGCCTACAAAGCCTTTTTCCACCCCTCCACAAATTACTGCTGGGGAAAAAAATCAAAACTGCACCTGTGGAGATGTATTCTGTAGCAGTAAATTAAATGTCACAGCTACACCAAGCCTTCCCTTGCTGCCTTGTAACAGAAGCAAGCACAGGCAAGAAGGGTGTAGTTATTATTAACAAAAAGGTTTTGGAACAAACTCTTGTTTGAGCTGCTGATGGTTTACAAAAGTGACAGTGAATCCAGAGCCTGTGTGTGTTCAGTGAAGAGAGAGAGGAGCTGATTAAAGTGGAGAGCAGGAGGTCTAGAAGCACACAGTTTGAGATAAGATTATAAATTAGCCTTGAGTCAACTTGCAGAGTGATTAGACATCACTTTGATCAAACACCAGCAAGAAAAGTATATTATGTAAAACAAAATAAAAAAATAGTGGAAATCGGCAAAACTGTCATTTAAGTTCACAAATTGTCAATAGAGATTTTGTTGGGCCTTTGGGAAGGCCAAAACCACAACCTGTGTATCCAGTTCAAAACCAGTTTGTCCTGTTTGTGTCCAGGTGTGTACTAAAGGTCAAAAATTTCCTTAATTATTCTGTCCATCTTATGCAATGTAAAGAAAAACTACCTCACAGAATGATGCTACCTGGAATGATGTGTCCAGGTTTCTAGCTGCTGATTTGAAGCAAAGTTGAAGCACTCATTATTTCATTCACTTAGTAGCAGCGCTTCAATAGACCACTATGCCTGGCACTGAAGTAGCGATGCCCTGTGTTTCCACCACCATGTTTCTCTGTGGGGATGTTTGGCTTATTGATGTACAGTGCTATTTTTGTTATCCTTACAGAGCATTTTGCATGCAGCACCCAAAAATGTGGTCTCAACTGATGAGAACATCTTTGTTAACATGTTCACTGCAAAAGCATAAAATCTTACAAAGTATTTCTGGTCTGGGATATAGTGCAAATATTTTATTATACTTAAAATAAGACAAAACTAACTTTCAAGTAACTTTTCAGCAAGACATAGGAGATTGCTGTAAGTCAATAATTTCTTAATATTGATGAAGAACTACTGGTACCATTGGCAGATTATTTCACTTAAAACATGGGGAAAATGTTTCAAGTCAAATAATCTCCCAATGGAACAAGTACTTTTTTAAAACCAATTTTAAGGAATTATTGACTTTAAAAAAGCTCATTTATCTTGCTGAAATGTTACTTGAAAGTTAGTTTTGTTTCATTTCAAGTTTAAGAACATATTTTCTAGAAACCAGACCAGAAATACTTGGTGACATTTTGTGTTTTTGCAGTGTTTCCTGTGTCTTCTTTAAGGATTGTTACAAGCTGCACACAGAGTCTCTAAGGGCCGTTTTTTGGAAGATCGTTGTTACATTTAACTGTAACAACCATTAAATGTCAGCCACTTGTCAGGGAACCTGACCAAGAAAAAACCTTTGTACAATCTATCTTTACAAATGTCTAAATGCAACTGAGACTTTATTGTTGCTGCATATTTAACATTTTGATGTGTTTCAATACATCCCAATGAATCCCTCTTAGCTACTGTCTTCAAATTCATCACAAGCTCTGCCAGTAGACAGAAAAAAAGGGCACTTTACAGATGTTTTTCTGCAGGATAATGCATCAGCTGGCACCTTCAACACACATTAGACGCACCAATCTGAAGCATGCAGAGACACTGCAGATACTGGAGCCCAGCCTTGGATAGTTTAATTAGATATGCTTAGATCAAATGCGACAAGCAGGAAAAGGAACGCTGGATGCTGTACCTAGCAGCGTCGACAGTTGCTTGTTTGACAAAAAAGTGATGGGGTGTGTTTTTTGATGAGAATCTGACCCCATTGACCTCAGAAAACCTACAGTCTGATCTGAAGAAAACGGAACCCAAGATAGGACATAAACATTGGATGATCTTGACCAGACTTGTTTAAAGTTTTTGCCCCTTAGGCCAAAATCGTCAGCCCAACAAAAGATTATTTTTCAAAACTGAAATCACCACAAATGTTGTAATTTTCTGTTGTTGACCTACTCATCAGTCAACTAAGCATGACTATCCATCCATCCATCCATCCATCCATCTTCCTCCGCTTATCCGAGGTCGGGTCGCGGGGGTAGCAGCTTCAGAAGGGAGGCCCAGACTTCCCTCTCCCCGGCCACTTCTTCCAGCTCTTCCGGGGGAATCCCGAGGCGTTCCCAGGCCAGCCGAGAGACATAGTCTCTCCAGCGTGTCCTGGGTCTTCCCCGGGGCCTCCTCCCGGTGGGACGTGCCCGGAACACCTCACCAGGGAGGCGTCCAGGAGGCATCCTGACCAGATGCCCAAGCCACCTCAACTGGCTCCTCTCGATGTGAAGGAGCAGCGGCTCTACTCTGAGTCCCTCCCGGATGACTGAGCTTCTCACCCTATCTCTAAGGGAGAGCCCAGCCACCCTACGGAGAAAACCCATTTCGGCCGCTTGTATCCGCGATCTCGTTCTTTTGGTCATGACCCAAAGCTCATGACCATAGATGAGGGTGGGAACGTAGATCGACCGGTAAATCGAGAGCTTCGTTTTTTGGCTCAGCTCTCTCTTCACCACGACGGACCGGTACAGCGCCCGCTTGACAGCAGACGCTGCGCCAATCCGCCTGTCGATCTCCCGCTCCCTTCTTCCCCCATTCGTGAACAAGATCCCGAGATACTTAAACTCCTCCACTTGGGGCAGGACACCCCCCCTGACCCGGAGAAGGCACTCTACCCTTTTCCGGCTCAAGACCATGGCCTCGGATTTGGAGGCACTGATCCCCATCCCGGCCGCTTCACACTCGGCTGCGAACCGCTCCAGCGAGAGCTGCAGATCACGATCCGATGAAGCCAAAAGGACCACATCGTCTGCGAAAAGCAGAGATGAGATCCTAAGGCCACCAAATCGGATCCCCTCAACACCTTGGCTGTGCCTAGAAATTCTGTCCATAAAAGTGATGAACAGAATCGGTGACAAAGGGCAGCCCTGGCGGAGTCCAACTCCCACCGGAAACGAGCCCGACTTACTGCCGGCAATGCGGACCAGACTCTGACACCGGTCATACAGGGACCTGACAGCCCGTATCAAAGGGCCCGGTACCCCATACTCCCGGAGAACCCCCCACAGGGCTCCTCGAGGGACACGGTCGAACAAAACACAAAACACATGTAGACTGTCCACAAAACACATGTAGACTGGTTGGGCGAACTCCCATGCACCCTCCAGGACCCTGCCGAGGGTGTAGAGCTGGTCCAGTGTTCCACGACCAGGACGAAAACCACACTGCTCTTCCTGAATCCGAGGTTCGACTATCCGACGGACCCTCCTCTCCAGGACCCCTGAATAGACCTTGCCAGGGAGGCTTAAGAGTGTGACCCCTCTATAATTGGAGCACACCCTCCGGTCCCCCTTTTTGAACAGGGGGACCACCACCCCAGTCTGCCAATCCAGGGGAACTGCCCCCGATGTCCATGCGATATTGCAGAGTCGCGTCAACCAACACAACCCTACAACATCCAGAGCCTTAAGGAACTCCGGGCGGATCTCATCCACCCCCGGGGCCTTGCCACCGAGGAGCTTTTTAACCACCTCGGCAACCTCGCCCCCAGAGATTGGAGAGCCCAACCCAGAGTCCCCAGGCTCCGCTTCCTCAGTGGAAGGCATGTTGGTGGGATTGAGGAGGTCTTCGAAGTACTCTGCCCACCGACCCACAACGTCCCGAGTAGAGGTCAGCAGCACACCATCCCCACTATAAACAGTGTTTGTGCTGCACCGCTTCCCCCCCCTGAGACGCCGGATGGTGGACCAGAATCGCCTCGAAGCCGTGCGGAAGTCTTTCTCCATGGCCTCTCCAAACTCCTCCCACGCCCGAGTTTTTGCCTCAGCAACCGCCCGAGCCGCATGCCGCTTCGCCCGCCGGTACCCATCAGCTGCTTCCGGAGTCCCACAGGCCAAAAAGGCCCGATAGGACTCCTTCTTCAGCCTGACGGCATCCCTCACCGAAGGTGTCCACCAACGGGTTCGAGGGTTGCCGCCGCGACAGGCACTGACAACCTTGCGGCCACAGCTCCGATTGGCCGCCTCGACAATGGAGGCACGGAACACGGTCCACTCAGACTCCATGTCCCCCACCTCCCCCGGGACGTGTTCGAAGTTTTGCCGGAGATGGGAGTTAAAGCTCCGTCTCACAGGGGATTCCGCCAGACGTTCCCAGCAGACCCTCACAACACGTTTGGGCCTGCCAGGTCTGACCGGCTTTCGCCCCCACCACCGGAGCCAACTCACCACCAGGTAGTGGTCAGTGGACAGCTCCGCACCTCTCTTCGCCCGAGTGTCCAAGACATACGGCCGCAGATCTGATGAAACGATGACAAAGTCGATCATCGAACTGCGGCCTAGGGTGTCCTGGTGCCAAGTGCACATATGGACACCCTTATGCTTGAACATGGTGTTCGTTATGGACAATCCATGGCGAGCACAGAAGTCCAGCAACAGAACACCGCTCGAGTTCAGGTCGGGCGGGCCGTTCCTCCCAACCACGCCCCTCCAGGTCTCACTGTCGTTGCCCACGTGAGCGTTGAAGTCCCCCAGCAGAACAAGGGAGTCCCCAGGAGGAGCACTCTCCAGTACCCCCTCTAAGGACTCCAAAAAGGGTGGGTAATCTGAACTGTCGTTCGGCCCGTAAGCACAAACGACAGTCAGAACCCGTCCCCCCACCCGTAGGCGGAGGGATGCTACCCTCTCGTTCACCGGGGTGAACCCCAACGTACAGGCGCCGAGATGGGGAGCAACAAGTATGCCCACTCCTGCCCGACGTCTCTCTCCCTGGGCAACTCCAGAGTGGAAGTATGTCCAGCCCCTCTCAAGGAGACTGGTTCCAGAACCAGAGCCATGCGTCGAGGTGAGACCGACTATTTCTAGCCGGAACCTCTCGACCTCACGCACTAGCTCCGGCTCCTTCCCCACCAGAGAGGTGACATTCCACGTCCCAAGAGCCAGTTTCTGCAACCGAGGATCGGACCGCCAGGGTCCCCTCCCTTGGCCGCCACCCATCACACAGTGCACCCGACCCCTATGGCCCCTCCCACGGGTGGTGGGCCCATGGGAGGGGGGGCCCATGTTTCCTCTTCGGGCTGAGCCCGGCCGGGCTCCATGGGTAAAAGCCCGGCCACCAGACGCTCGCCATCGTGCCCCCCCTCCAGGCCTGGCTCCAGAGTGGGGCCCCGGTGACCCGCGTCCGGGCGAGGGAACACCAAGTCCAATGTTTTTACTCATCATTGGGGTCTTCAGGCTGCACTTTGTCTGGTCCCTCACCTAGGACCTGTCTGCCTTGGGTGACCCTACCAGGGGCATGAAGCCCCAGACAGCATAGCTCCTAGGATCATTGGGGCACTCAAACCCCTCCACCACGATAAGGTGGCAGCCCATGGAGGAGTAAGCATGACTAATCTAGTTAAAAAACATAAAGAAATCCAATTGTAGATTGTAGATACATCTTCAAATGTTTTTTTTTTTCACTCTATCCTTATAAAATAAAAGGCGATTGAAGAAACTGAAACAATATTTCTTCTATTCTCAGAAATAAAAACAAAATGGCCCCTGGGCTCACTTTCATCACCTTTGATCTAAACAGACTGTAAAATTTTAAAGAAGACGATGATATCATACTACTGAAACAAAAATGATATTTTTAAGGGTTTTCCACATTTTAACTTCAGGTACTAGATATGAGTTCTTGATTTCACTTTAAAACAAGAACTTACTTATAGTTTTAGATGTCATTGCATAACATTTGTAACTATTCCAGCACTTGCTCAACAATCTAGAGACTTTTCTCTTGCAAATCCAAACTTCTCATTCAATTATCAAGTTTGCTAAACTTCAGTTACCCAGATCTACGTGTGCAAACACAGAAAAAAATATTCTCAGAGACTAATTCTGCATTTCAGAGAGCCATCATTAATGTTGATAGAAAAAGTAAAGTTTAGTAAAGAAATATGGCATGAGAAGAGTAATTTAACCGCCAGGCAGGAGCAACACTGTTGGAAATGGTGTGCTCCACATGCATATGAACTGAAAGACTATATTTAATACCATATTCAGCTAAAAGTCTAATAAATGAGCAATACGGGAAAAGATAGCAATCAGTACTGCAAAGAAAACTGCAGAAAATGTTCTTTTTTCATCTTGCAGACCTCTCATCTTTTTTTTTAGAGTAGATCAGCACATGAATATGCAGGAATCTGTAGGCGAGGGGACATGAAATTGGCACTGCAAGTTTCATCAGTGATTAAGAACAAATTATTTTTTTAAAGATCATTGTTGGATTTTTAAAAAAGAAAAGTCCAACAATGAAAAGTCAAAGCAAAGTAGTTGGATGCTTCAAAACCTCAAACAAATTGTTGTTTCTAGCTACAAAGAAATACACTATCTGCACAAGAAGTCCTAATTTTAAGAGATTTCAGATTTCAAAGGTTATTTTTAAGATCTTAATATATAATATTAGATTAACTGAAGTTCCCTAAACCCAGGAGAAGGCATTGAGAAAAACTGAAGAGTTTTGATCACTTCTGATTTCTTAGTGTTTTAAAACTGTTGCCATATTCATTTAATTTCTCTGTGTTTGTTGTTGTCTGTTGGAAAGGTGTTGCTATTTTTCATCCATTTATATATATATATTCTTCTTTTCCTTACGCATTTGGATCTATTTATTCTCTTCCGTGTTGCTTTGTAGTTTTTGTGTCTAGTTCAGCTTCCTCTGTTCTCCTGCTAAGCACTTTCCTCGCCCAGCTGTTCCACATCCCCCTGATTAACTCACCTTCATTTAATGTAACTCTCCATCCTTTCCTTTGCAAATAAGCTCTTTGGTTTTCACTGTTTGCCTCTGCTACTCTATGCATCAAGTCCTGTTTTTATCATTCACCCTTCACTCATGCCAAGTAGCTGTCAGTACTTTCTCCCTGCTTCAACCACACATTACATGACAAAAACACAATGGTATGTCATTTTCCTCTAGCAGACCAGAGAAAAATTGACTGCTTGCTTGCAAGGTCAAACTATAATCACAGCCTTTCAACCTTGTTTGTATTAGGAAGAGAACACTGTTGCAGGATTTCGCCCCATTTTCTGTCAAAATGCAGATTTATTCCTGATTATTTTTACTTTCTATCTCTCTGTGTTCCTCCTCTCCTTTGTTAAGCTGCAGACATAATGTTGTAAAGTGGTTTATTTAACTGACAAACCATTCCAGGGTAATGTTGGCCCTCAGATCCCAATTTGACAGCTGCGTGCCATCAGTGATCACAATCTGAACAGAACGCAGTTCACAGCATGATATTCTGCTGCTAACTCATTAATGAATCACCATGCAGACTCTGCCCACATGTGCATTGAGTGCTCAGTCCCGAGTTGAGACTTTAAAGACTGTTTAAAATCCTTTTTTTAAAGAGCAGCTGAACAAGAATGCTTTTTCTACCGCTGGCACCGCATGACAATGAGTGTAAAGAGATGCATCCTCGTTAAATTAGAACTTGTTCACAGCAGAAACAGCATACCATGGTAATGGGAAAAGGAATGATATCATAAATGTTTTAGTAGCAGTAAATAAGGCTTTACATAGGACTGTATTCCTGCTGCACTGTCAGCACCACGGACAGACCTGAAGCTTCGAGACTCCTTAAAATGCAGCAGAAAGGGTGACACTGGGATAAACATTGTGATGAGTAACTTCATGTCACTTCAAATGGTCTATGTGGCAAACTTACTTCATGAGTGGATTTCTTTCTTAATTTTTATGCCAGTTGTTTGGTATAATAATAAGCATGTAAACTTATAATTTGAGACAGCATTAACAGTGATCTGAGGTTCATGTGTGGGATTGTACATAAAATATCTGCAAATACAACTTGTCCTGCATAGTAATTTGCAATATAGTAAAAGTTAGCATATTCTCCCGATATGTATGAATGTTTTATTACTTTGGGGCTTTTAATTGTGTGAACCATATAAGATCTTTTGGACTTCAACTCATTCTTCCGTTTTTGTGCAATTTCAAGCATTCTACTTTTCAGCCATTCTGCTACCTCAATAAAACATTGGTGTACAAGCTAGCATCATCTTAAACTCTAAGGTTAGCTAAAATGCTGTCATTAGCATGTGGGCTATCACTACTGTGACTAAAATTGGCTCTCTCCATTCAGTATGCTAAACGTAGCTATTATTTCAAAAATGATAATTAGCATTTTAGCTATGAGGTTAACGCTAGCATGGGGGCTATCACTAGCATGTTGACACTATCTACTGATAGTGTTATCAAGAATATTTACTCACATGGACTCCATTTAGTATTTAAATATTATATTTTATATAAACATTTGCTAAAATGTTAATTGTAGCTTAAATGCTAGTCTGCTAATAGCATGTTGGCTTACTAGCATGTTGATGCTACCTCAGGATATGTCAGCTATGTCTAAAAATCCCTCCAGTGAATTTGGAACATTTTTAAATGCTTCAACAACCTGGTGGTTGTAGAAACAGATGGGGGGAAAATCTCAAATGATTTAGCATTTTAATATCTTTCTCTGTTTCATAAAATTACCATTGGGAAATTATGATTTTTGGCCTTGAATGCTGCTTTTTGCACACCTAAAGGTTTGCTAACAAATGTCTTACAACCCCCCACACCATTCACACTACACCAATAAGTTATACATCGAAATGGAGGTATTCTTGTTTACTTTCGACTAGTGCATATATTCCCCCCAGTTAAATCTTCTCAAACCACACAAAAGTCACATCCGGATGACCGTTGGGATCCAGTAGAATGTATTTGTTTCATAAGCTTTGTTCTGCTGTAGAGACATGGCCATGCCAACAAGATAGACTGAAAATAAAAAGCTGATTGTTGTGGCATTGGCTATCTTTTTGCCTGAGAGACAAACAGCAGAGCTCTTACTGGAAGTATTTCCAACTGAAAATCATTTGTGTTTTGTTGCTTAACCAGGTGGAGAAAACTTGAGAAGAAATGAAATTCGGCCATCCAGGTGAGGGCTTGATTATAATGTAAGAGCAGAGCATTTCACAGACTGAGGAGAAACTTTCACTCTACAAAGAAGACGATGTTGTACTCTATTGTACAACTCTCTTATATGCAAATAATTGGCAGAGAATTTTTCGATTATCAGCAGACACCAACAACTAAAAGTCCTTGCAGAAACATTGCTGTTTCTCATGCCTTGAAATAGCTGATCCCAGTGTCTGTCATGCTTAGCTACCCTACTACAGGAACGCGTAGTCAATCTAAAAACAGTAAAATGTATTATTAAAGAAAGACAAAAGTATGAGTTTCATCTTTAATGAAAAGGGAGCTACATGTGTGTTGAAAACACAAGCTGATTGCCTTAGTACACATTTAATGATGTTTTATCTTAAAATGTTTGGAGTTAACAGTATTGTCTAAAATGTTTCACCCTATTGGAATAGAACAAAACGGCATCATTAGTTGCCTAAATCAAAAGATAACAGAATTAATCTGTAATTAATGTCTGTGTCAAGTGGTAGCAGGTGTTTAATTGGAGCCTTTATCCTCAGGTGATATCAACTGCACAGAGTAAATGAGCTATTTTCAGATACATTGCTACCCTAATCTGGACAACTCTTTTTCTGTTCAAAACAAACTTTTAGAGCAATTGTTAGATATTTTTGTCTGTTTTGAACTGGTTCTAGTATCATGTATCATGTAAAGTGTGCAAGTCAGCAGCTGCAGTTGAATTTTCCTCCATTGTGTGCTGATTTGACAGTACAGTGCATCATGATTTGACCCTGAAAAAAAATTAATTAAGGCATATATGGCTAGATTAAAAGAATTAAAATGATTTATGATTAATTGTAAAATTGCTTTGCATGAATTGCTTAACTTCTAATGGGTTTTAGGTAAATTTATGCAGAGTAACATTTTGTCACTTCAGCTAACATCATTGGATCCAATTAATACCTTAATGAGGGTTTAGATTTGGGATGAAATATAATCACGACTACTTTCTGCACCTCTTTACAATCTAGTTGTGTGCATCTGTCAGGTTTCTGGATGTCCTTCCTACAGTCACCTGTTATACCACAAATAGAAAACAGATTTCTTCAAAAGAAACAGCTGTAAAAACATTGTGCACAAGAGGATGTGCGTAGAAGCAATTGGGAAACACAAAGAGTTTACCACCTTCTTAACCACTGAACATAAAAGAGGAAAAGCGTCTGAGAAAACTAAACAGAGATCTGCTGTTGAGTCTGGAGGCTTTGGCTCCAAAATATCTGGAAATAAATGTGGTGAACTGTTATCTTGGGATTTTAGAATACAAGCTGAAGACAACATTTGTGGTGTAAAGTTAGAAAAAAGCTAAAACAAACAGCTGGAATAAAAGAAAGTCTTGCAGTCAGCTGTAAGCTTCTCTTCATTTATGCAGGCTACAAATCTGGTGGATTCCAAGATTCCCATTTGCATTTGGAAGCTGTTGCTGTAATACCCAAGCTTTATTTGCAAGAGAAAAGGCTGCTACAAAGAACGTCCATCTGAAACATTAAGCGTGGCCAAATTAACACCCACACTCTAATAATCAAGTCTGATAACAGAACAGAGAAAACAGATTTTTCCTATTCAAAAGAGTAAAGGTGGAGACAAAAACAACAAAACACAACATTTGTTCTGGAACAGTCGTCTAAGGAGTGAAACCAAGAAAAGAGTGTGGTAGACTGTGGAAGAAGTTATAATAAAGGTTTAACACAGCTCATGATCTAAAGTGTCAGAAACACACAAGGCAGAGTGATGGAAAGGACATTCATTACATCCAGTGGCACTGGGTCACAGACGTTTATAGACTGAAGCAGCTGGATAACTCCTGAGGCGGACAGGGATTCACTTTCTGCTTAGATTCAGCCACAGAGATTGGGCAATGCTTCACAGTATCATGAAAAGTGCTCCAAAACGTGGACCCAAAGCCATCCAGCTGCATTTAGCAATAAACACGTATGATTTTCTATAATGACCACAGCAAACTCAAGATCTGAGCTACAAATTCACTAAAAACAGACTAGGGGACAAAACCTTTTTGTACTGTCTGTCAGATTTTAACATCTAATAATCACTCAATTCTATGAAATCGTTTGATTGTAAAGTACCCACATTTTGAAGTGATAAAGTATATAATTTTTGCATTCAGTTTTAAAATTAATTGAATCATGTAAGTCATCATTAACTTCCTGCTGATGGCTTCAAGTTGTGGTCAGTTGTCTTTTCAACTGGGACAAGAAAGGTCGTCACAGTTAGTGGATGTATGGAAGGAGTTAAATAGAAGGATAATCCTGGAAGCAAACCAGTTAGAGACGGGGGTGAAAGTTCACCGTCCAGAAAGAAAATTACTCTAAACATCTTCTAAATCTGCAGTAAAATGGATAAGAGATGCAAACAATTAACTGATTTTGATTCATGGTTTGCTAGATTAAAATGAGTTCTAGTGATTAACTAATAACTTAGATCTTCTTTTAGTGTTGTAGTTTGGCCGCCATCCAATAGAGGGCACTGCTGGTCATCTTGAAGCCATCCAGTTGATACAGGAATAAAGATGCCATATCAGAACGGAAAAAGGAAATGGCCCAAAAAGAGTTTGATGTGAGATTCTGGTTTGAAATATAAATACTCAACAAGCTCCTTAACTGAAGTTGAAATTGTATTAATATTAATATTAATATTAATATGCTTCTTTTTTTTAAATTTAACTCTTTATGTTATGGAAAGACGGTCAAACCTCTATTCAAGCAAAAACGTAGATTTTTAAGAAAGTATCCGCTTATCAATTAATCAATAAGCTCAATCAACGTTAAACACATCATTAACTCATTAATTGATAACTTGCATCCCTAGCTTAGATGAAAGTATAGTCATGTGTTATGACGGCCTAGTCAAAGTTCAAACCTAAATCTAATTGAGGATGAGTTGTGAATCAGTTTTACTGAATTTGAGCTACCTTGCAAAGAAGAATGGGAAATATAATTTCAGTTTTGGATGGGCAAAGCTGGTGGACATAAAGTATTTACTCAGGGTGGCTGAATATAAATATATGCACCATTTGATGAAACCATGAGGTTTGTGGACGTAATGTGATAAAATTTGAATAATATAGTATCCATACAATATATTGTACATACCATGAAGGCAAACCAGTGTTTGTATAATAAATAATTTATCCCTGCTGCTGCTCTTAAAATTGTTTTGGATGGGACTGAAAAACAGCTTGCAAGTTGAAGATGCATCAGAGACGCGCGTTTCCTCATTGAGGTAAAACCGATGGAGAGAGAGGAGCCTCCACCACACGTCACATGGTGACTTGCAGGAGCAGCAGTCAGGTTGGATGAGGTGGGTGCTCCGTGGAGAAAATGCCCACCACACTATGAAGTGATTCATGACACATGGAAATGTGCTGCCACCTGAAATTGGAGCTCATTTATTCCAGCTCCATCCCTGCATGCGGCTCACTGGACACCACATCAGCGGGTTAACGGGGACCTCCGGAGCCAGCCCGCGTCCAGCGGGGTCTCTTCCTCTGCAGAGGCAGCAGTCACGGGGTCCTTCCTGCACGCTCTCTAGGAGCGGGGGAGTCATTTCTGGGAATACTTCTGCATGTGCCAGGAGCGAAGTGGGGATGTTAGGATTTGATGAATCCACCTGCCGCGGCTCGGGTTTTCAAACGGAACTTTAGGCGAAACTTTGCAATGACGTGAAGATTTTATTTAAGGATGCGCCGACATCACGGAGGATTCAATTGAACACACGTTTTCGCAATGTTTTTGAAAGCGCGACGAACTGTGAACTTTATTTTGTGGATCTTTAACTTTTTAATTTATTGGACTTGGGTTGAAGCACAGGTAAGAAACTGTCTGTTATTTGCCTCTGTTTTCCTTGAGCTATGGTAAAATCCTATATATCTAAACAGCTTCATGGAGAATAGTCTTTATGTTAAAATAAACAGGCAATGAGTCATCGGAATAAATAGCCTTCCTTCACAGCTGCGCCTGTATGGAGCTCTGAAGCTGTCAAATAAAGAAGAACTAGCATTAAAAATAGATACACAGCTAAAACAATGAGAGATTAATTCAAACATTTGGACTGGCTTTATTCTGTAAAATAATATGGCATACAAAATGTAAAGTTAAAAATGTTAATTTAACTCCAGTTCAACATTCCTACTTACCTTCTTAAATGCCATTTTAAAAAATTCATTATTCATTTGTTTTTCTTTAAAAACATTTTTTACACAATGTTAATATTTTGTAATTTTTTAATTTTGTATCATTTCACATTTGTCTTCCCCATTTTTTGTACTTCTGTGGTGGACTAAAACCACTTAAATCAAGAAAAAAGAGATAAAATCTACAGCAGAAGATATAAACTATTCAACTTGTAATATTGTATATGAAATATACATACAAATATACATATATATTTTTTTCCTAATTATCTACTTACTTTGACATTTGATTTTGTATCTTATTGATTACACGTATGCTTTTACGTACATTTATTTGTGGATTTTTTTTCCAGTTATTCAAGCATTTCTTCCTTTTTTCAGCTTTTTGTTAACTATGAGAGTTTTTATGAGTTTTTATGTCCTTCATGGATGCCATATAAAAACAACTGTTGGACTTTATTTTGACAGTCCTTTTTAATGAGGACTTTGAGACACATCTGCTACTCTTTAAAGCATCTTTTCACATTTTTACAGTCTTCTAGAACAAAAGAAACACCAATTAGATACATTTGGAATCACGGTATTTTTACTGCCATTTGTAAATTAAGCAATTACCTCAGAAAATCCAGCTCCAACCCATCTTACATTCTGCAAATATAGGCTATATTTGGTAAAGCAACATATTTCTGCTTTTCCAGCTAAATGTTATCTGGAGCTCGACCTTAAAAGAGTCTAAAGCCAAGTGCTTCTCTGAGGTACAGAGATAGCAGACACTGTCAGGTTGATTTATTTGAACACTGGTAGCAATGAGTTCAACAGGAAAAAAAAATCTCAGGACATTAGACGAATGGAAATTAGGCAAAATGGTGACACATGATGACATGTGAATCACTGGATTTTCTGCTGTATTAGTCACTGCCAAGAGAGCTATTGGAGCAGTTCAAAGTGGTTCTTTTAATCTGCAAATTGGTTGTCACTGTTTTTGCATAGGCTTTTTGTTCCAAATCCTCTCATAATGAATGAAAACAATGCTCCTAAATATTACAGCAATGTTACATCAGGGGAAATTTTCACTAAGCAAATGTCACATTGGTTAATAACAGAATAAAGGTCAAAATCAATGAAATACATAGAAACATAATGTAAATAAGTAGAGGAGACTTCTCCAAAGTTTTTTTCCAATAAACTTTGGAAAAGAGCATGACTGTACAGCTTTTGGTTTTGATTAATGGCAGAGGAAGGAATCAATAGGATAACTGTGATTTCTACATGAATATAAAACTTTATTTTATGTTTGACTTTTGACTTATTTCAAATAAATATGCACAAATCTCTGTTTTTTAAACCTGCTAATGTTAATTTCTGTTGATCCAAATCCCACTTTTTTCTATTTTTTCTACTTTCTAGATTTGTTGAAAAGGTATATTTGTCCTGATATTGAAATTTCTTTTCCTTAATGAAATGATTTCAAAAACAGACCCGTTTCTCTCTTTGTTTCAGTCAAAATCTGTAGAGTAAAATCGGTGTGCACACCTAAAAGTGTATAGTTGCACACCTCAAATTAGAGAAGTGCACTATACCACAAGATATAAAAAAAATATTCAAGATGAATTTAAAACAAAAAAAACTTGTGTTCAATTTAATATTTGTTTTTTTATATATATATTATGCTATATAAATATAACAATATTATATATTATACAGATGCCTTACAGTATTTCTGTATATTGTATCAAGAGGAAAGTGTTCATCAGAAAAAGACTAGATTTTAGCAAACGTCCTAAGTACGGTTTGGGGGGGAGTATTACGCAAAATCAACTCTTTTGAGCTTTGTATCATTCTTTAATGTTAGACAGTATCCGTGGAAGGCACGGAGAAGAGTTGTTGTGATGATGTCATGAAGGGGGAGTGTCAGAAATGGTAGGAGGTTCTTAAAGAGACAGAGACAAATTTTAAGGAGTCAGATAAGGCAATGATGCAAAGTCAAATTTTCTTTAAGTTGTTTCTGATATGTGAAGGTAACATAGTGTCTTGATTGTTTTGGCTTCTAGGCACCTTAAACTACATAATACTATCTTTTTAAAATTGCCCACTGAAAACTGGGTATATATCCATCCATCCATTTTCTGTACACCCTTGTCCCTAGTGGGGTCAGGAGGGGTGCAGGGAACTGCAGGGAACATTTCGGGTGAAAGGCGGGGTACACCCTGGACAGGTCGCCAATCTGTCACAGTGGGCATATATACTTGCTTATAAAGAACGTTTGAATGGTATTCAACAACAAAATTCAGTTATACCAGTTGACACCACCTTTCGTATGTAGATGGGGTTTGCACCCTAGTTAAACAGTCAGGCCGTACTGGCAAACATATTTCCCATCTGACTGACTGTACATTATATATTTGTTTGACTGTATAGATTAAAAAGTTTGCTTATTAATCAGCAGATGATTTCTGGCATTCTATAATTATTTTTTTTGCTAATTTACATTCTCAGTGATTGATGAATTAAAATACTCTGATTTCTCAGGCAAATCATCTCTAACCTTGTCTGTGCCTGATAGAAAACATTCACAGATTCATCATCACTTCTACCCTGGTCTTTCTTAGTCTGATTCCTACAAGTTGAGCCCACAGATTTAAACACATGGAAATCATTTTATGAAAAGAAATCAGAAAACAAAGCAAATAATACCTGAATAATTAACTGAAACCAAAAAGAGAGAAAAACATAGCACAAATTGGACCAAATTGGAAGAAAAAAACAATCAGGGCTGTAAATAAGAAATGATCTACTCTACAAAAAAACATATTGCAGTCATGCTGCGGGCCTGCTTTGCTAACGCTGCTCCTGCAGGCACTAAATGCATGAAAGGCTTGTTGAAATCAATGGATTATGTACAGCAGAAAAACAAAAAGGTTTAAGGGTTAAGATGCTTTCTGGATGGTTTTCTGAGGTGTGTCGGTATTATAATTAGATTTCAATTTCTGAATATCACCTCCATTTTACACCATTTCCACTGTATTTTGTTGGGAACTGGTGTGACAGACCAACATAAAGTGGTCCAGAATTATGATGTTGAAATAAAATACTGTGTCTAAAAACTGTGGCATTTAACTAAATGCCTAAAAGCTGAGACTAAATTTAGCTAGAACAGGGCCAACCATCTTTTGGTGAACATCTCAAAAATTTCAGTCACACATTGTCCAGATTGCAGACAACTCCAACAGGGACGAAAGCCAAACTGCAAAGCTCCTCACACTTTGTGTGTGTTTCCTACCCGCATTTTGCAAATTCTTTACTTTTACCTCAAATATTTATGTGAGAATTTGCATTGTGTTACCTCACCTGCTTAAAGTCCTTTTCTTGCTGCATTTAAATTAATTTACAGTGTCCCTCTTCTCATCTTTGGGGAATTAACCTCTGGGGTAAATATTGTTTTTACAGGTACTTTAGGTTTTAAAACCAGCAAGTTATTTCCCAAAATCTCCCTCAGAGAAACTTCATCCACATACAGCATGGCAGAGCTTTTTGTGCTTATTCTTTTCATCTCTGTTTGAAGCTGTCATGTTTTTTTCAGGAAATGACTCCTGATGTGTTTTTGTTCCTTTTACTTTCCCCCCTTTACCATTCTGGAGACCTTCCCAGCATGGCGGTGTAGAACCATGGTGATCAAGCAGCAAATATTAGTTAGTGTTCAGTTCTCTGGTACCTATCGGGAGCTTTTGTCGGTGGAACACCCCTTGAAAAGGAATTAAGCTCTCATGCAGTTTGTTTGGCTTTCTGAAGTTGGCTTGTAGGATGTGGTTTTATAGTTGAAGATAACTGCAGCATGAAAATAATTATTAGATGGAAAGAAAGAGTCCTTTGGAAGCTATTAATATATAAATAATACCTATACCATGCACATTGCACATATCTATTTGGAGATGTTTATGCCAGTTGATGCTTTTAAGCTCATTTAGGTATGATCTATAGTGCAGGGTATTCTGGGGATAAACAACAACCAAAACAAATGCGCTAGCGGGAGAAAAGGCTTGTGGTCAAAAGAGAAATTCTACAACCACTAAAATTTGATGACACTTCATTTTTATTTTCATTTGTGAAGAAGCAAGTTGTGCTCGTGTGTCGTTTCTGTCAGTAGTTCTTGGTGCAGCGCCACCACAGGCAAGGAGGGGAACAGGTTATTTAAAGATTTTGAATCGTTTGACACAATGCAGTATGCAAATGACCCACACCAGCTGAAAAGCTAGCAAATGTTTCAATTTTAGTCCCTCCCCAACTGATTGCCAGGTGTGAAAACACCTTTACAAGTGAAAATGGAATTCTTCCTGCGGATGGATTGATGGATGGATGTGTCTTGGATTGGTAAATGCATGGATTTGTTTGAATGAGTGGTTGGACAGATGCAGAGATGATGACTGGATTGATTTAAAAGCTGCATAGAATTATGCACCAACATTTGAGCAAAGCTTTAAAGTAGTTTGAAATATTTAATTATCCAAGTTTCAAGCGTTTTGATCAAGAAAATTAAATAGCAACAGCATTGCTAAATGTTTATGAGCATTGAGTTTGATGAATAGTTAATATTAACATGCTCTGAACTGCATCAGCAGGCCAAGCCTTAGAAAATGTTTAAACAAACATAGTTTACGTCTGAATGGCAGTCATGTCTCTGTATATAAATAGGAGACCCTCCAGCTACATGGCAAGCACCAAGAACGATAATGAGACCAAAGGGAGTGATGGCCTTAGCTTTGCCACATTTGCTGCTTCTAATTTCAGAAATCATTGAAACATTAATCGTGCTTTAGTTAAGCAGTACAGAGAACTTTCTGTTATTATACGAAATTACTGAAGAGTAATCTAAAGAACTGAGAAACAGTGAATCTTCATTCCAGGTCCTAAGCATCATAGCAATATTGCAGGAAACTGTCAGAAACATTAAGGCATGCTTGATCTACTTAATTTTCCATGGGTCTGTAATCTTGATTTGGCCCTGTTGTGATGCGTCTTTCCAAGACATCCTGACAGGTGCTGATGGATCAATAATGGCTTTGTTAAGCTGTGTGGTATAAAGCTGTAAACCTACGCAGAAGAATATTAGGACAGATTGAACAATTAACCTCTGTATTATTGCAGAATATGAAGATTTTGATAAGATAAAACTTCCTCATCTGTTCATGAGCTGGGATTCTTTTAAACACGTCTTGTGCTAAGAGAAAGACTTGACACTACATAGACACACTTTCCAGTATTTTATCAGTGAAGTAGTCTTCACTTCTAGGGTTTAAACAGCTAAATGACTTGGGTTTTACTTCAAGCGTACAAATATCCATCCATACATCCAAAGTATTATGCCATTTCTACATGAAAAAAAGTGTAAGAATCATGAACATGACATTTTTCTTCACTTTATTGGAAGTCAGGTTGCAGGTGTAACAGTTCAAAACAAAGGTTCATGTATCCCTCTTCCCATTTACGCTCTCCAGCTCATTATGGGTTATCACAAGGTGTTCTCAGGGTCCCGCTGAGATTCCTCAAAGGAGGTTGTGGCGGGAAAACAACAGGTGTCCAGAAGGCATCCTTAACAGAACCATCTGAATTATAACTCCCCCAATCTGGACCGAATCTGGATCCTCACCTTTTCTCTCAGGCAAAAATGTTTCTGTCTGTTGAGACATTCTGAGTTTAATTTGCTGCTGAGCTAATGATCATTGTTCTACATTATAACCCAAGTGTTAGTAAGCTTAAAGGTGACCTATAGTGCTTCCTTGAACAGGTTAGGAGACGTCTATGGGCTTAAAAAAAACATGTTTGTAACATTTTTTACTACAAAATCATTCTTAGATAATGAGATCTGGTCAGTTCTACTTTCATAATGAGCAAATGTGACTACATGTGCTTGAACTCTGTTTGGGTTGCTAGGTTTCCTGGGGTTGCTAGGTAATGGCGCAGTGCCTGCTGATCTGTGACATTACATTCGGGAAGTTTTTGGAACAGGTCAAACATTAACTTACTGGAAAAAAAGGCTAGGTGTTCTTTTTTTGTTGCTTCCTATTTTTAAGTGTTGTCAAAATTAAAGAGCTGTATAACACGTCACTTGATCAAATAGATAGTCTTTGATAGTTGAAGATCACTTAAAAATTTACATTAAGGACTTCAAGAGGTTCTCAGTGAAGGATTGTAACCTTTGCTGCAGATAAATCATCCAGTTTTGCACCAAGTGAAATCTCTCCACAATTACTGGAAAGACTGAGATGACACTTTGGGGCTGACATTTATGGTCCTGGCAGGGAGTATTAAGCTCTTGCATGCATCCTATTTTTGAAAATTAACCGTCAGTTTGACATTTTGGTGTCACAACTAAAATAAACCTCTCAATTCCACATACAAGTCAAGACAATGGTTTTTGTCAGGACAGACTACTTCATCTTTTATCATCATTTTCAATATCGAAGGATGCTAATTTGATGTGAATATCTCCTTAACATCAAAGTCTGCTGTAGCCACATAAACACAATCAATAGAAAGACCATTTCACCTTAAAAAGCGTTCTACATGTTTTGGTTCAGGTGTTTGTGACCTCTATCCTCATTAGCACCCCTGGAAAAGGTGCGTGTAATTTTTTCTTTTATAGCAAGAGCATAATCTCACATTGGCAGATTACAAAGAAAATTAGACAGAGATTGTAATTTATTCCATGAGGTGCTGAAAACCTTGAAGTTTTCTTTTCAGTTTCTACTTTGGGGGCAACAAATTGCAGAACATCCATAGAACTAAGATCGTAACTTCTATGTTTACTTGTTAAGAGACAAGGAGCTGTACCCAAAATAGCTTTCAAAATAAACATGCAAATGACTAAATTATCAAATATACTGTGTATATAAAGCTGTGCAGCTAATTTTTGAATAGAAGCGTGAGTTATTTCATTAGTAAAATCCAATATGCAACATTTTAACATACTGAATATGGTTCTTCAAAACCAAATGATCATTGATTAAAAAACCCCAAATATTTTAAAGTAGACACTAACTCTATTGGTTTTCTATTCACGTTTTTTTCCCTTAGTGTAATCACATCATTTTTGAAGCAATAAAAAACCTTTTGTTCTTGCTACATTTAAAACAAGTTGTAGTTGAGAGAGTTGTTCTGGCGCTATATCAAATAGATCATGTAAAGATCTGAGCAGGAGTTAGTGCTGAGCAGTATATAATAATGTCATGTACATCAAATAACATGGAAGCTGCAAAAACCCTGAAACGAAGTTGGTTCATATTACACTACACCTACTCACTTTATGGAGAATGCATGTATTTACTGTAGAACAATTCAAGCAAAGTTTTACTAGTTTATGTGTGTTAAATTAGAGCCAACCAGTGGTAGGCTAGAGTTGTCAAAAACTAGTGCTAAACTAGATGTTAACTCAAACTCTCTTCATTTATTTACAGTTACTCTTAAGATGTTAGTGACCTCAACTGGACCTCTGTTTGCTAAGCATATTATACCTTATGGAAACTGACAATAGTATAGCCCAAACAGTAAGTTTAATCCAAAAAGTTGTGAACCAGCTGTGTAAAAGAAATATGGCTCCTGTTTTAGTTATTGTATTTCTAAGTGTCAGATTTGAAAAATGTAACTACCTTGCAACCAATGAAAGTTCATTTATCTCTTATCTTGTTTTACTGTAACCTCAACATGCTAAATCCAGATTAATGATGAGAATCAATACATTTAATTCTTATACGTATCAGTGTGCTTTAATTTATTCACATTTGCTCATTTATTAATGCTCATGCACTGCAGTACTGTTCCTACCGAAAAAGACTACATTTAGCTTGCAGAGTTATATTAGAGTAATATTACTGCATAAAGTAGTTAAATTATAACATTTTCTATAACTGGACATGTTCTCAGAGGTAAAGATCACAATTTTTGTTAAAAATGAGAACTGTACTACTTTCTGATCTCTGTGGTCTTTTCTCAGTTTACAACATCTGCCCAAAGCAGATGCTGGATGCCTAGTTGTCCCAAATGCTATTAAAATTTTATGCAATGCTTCCAGTTTATTTACATATTATATTGACATGGGGTCAGAGAGCTGATCTTTGTGTTTGTGCTTTACAGATGGGGTTCGACAGTCCTCTCTCTGCACAGGAGCAGATGTTCATCCTGTATGAAGTCAAAATGCGGTGCTATCAGAACCTGTCCAGTATGGAACCAACAACCACAGGTACAAACACCAATCCATAAATCTCCACAGTTTTAATCATCAGGATTTATTCTAACAACATTTGTATGAAGTGAGTTGTCTATAAATGAATTCATGAATCAATCAGTTTACCTTTCAGGCTCTCTGTTTGCCTGAACATAATCAGACTTTTATTCTTTTTTTAATTTTATTTTAGACTTTCTTGAAGTCTATTTATTATTCTTATGGGCTTTAGACTTCTTGCAAACACCTTTGCTTCATGACTATCAGTGTACATTCAGCAGGTTATCAGTTATCTTAACCATATCAAAATATCCACAACAGATAGCTCAATGAAAGAAGACATCAACATGCATAACAATTTCATCTTCTCTTTTAAATGCCTCTTTTTTCCATCATAGGTAAAAATTTGTGTACATTGGACCCCCGATATTTGCATGGGTTAAAGAATACCTAACATTCGCTTAAAACGCTCCATTTCACCGGGTTCAGCCGGTCAGCACTAGGAAAATAAATGTCACTTCTGGATTGGCTGTTTTGCAAAAGAAAGCCAATAGTCATGTCGAGTATAATTTTTTCCTCAGTTTTTCAGCTGCACAAGCTGCATTTTCTGTAGAATATTTCAACTATGCTAAGATTGAAGCATTATTTTCATATTTTCTCTATTTAGCAGCATCTATTTATTCCCTCAGTTGTGGCCACTTTCCCAGCTCTTGTCCAACTTTCACCACAGCAGGATGCTGCGACAATAGCGATTCACAGCGGGTTTAATGAGTCTGTGCAACATGTGGCTTTTTATTGTGCTGGACACAAGCTCATCTAATCATCATTCATTTAATTTAGCATCCTATCCATTTATCCGAAAAAATGGCTCCAATCAGAGCTGTAATTTTGTTTTTATTAAGCCTGTAACTGTGAACAAAATTTTGTTTTGTTACCTGAACTTGATTTTTTTAAAAAGTTACAAAAATGATGGAAATCCTCAAGTCTTTATATTTTCTAACTGGATAAAAAGAACTTAAGTTATCCAGAAAAACATTCCAGGCTGCAGCGATAAGTGGATATGGATCAATCGATGGTTTTTGACACTCATTAATGACCAGATAGATAAAAGTGTGACTTATGTGTCTTCTCGCTGCAGATGACGTGTGCCCTCCAGACTGGGACGGTCTTATTTGTTGGCCTCATGGCTCACCTGGGCAGATTATGAAGGTTCCCTGCCCAGCTTACATCTATGACTTCAATCACAAAGGTTAACAATCTTTCTCTTCTGTACCAGCAATGACTGTGAATGTGAAACGCTGAATGCAATGATAAATTCAGAACCCTCTCTTTGCTGATATTCGGTAATGCAACCACTTTTAACCCTGACACTTTGTGCTAAAGTACCTCCTGAAATCTAAAAAGCAAATTTTGAAAAGACCCAGGGGTCTTGGATAAGATGAATGTTTTGTTCTTTTTGTTGTTTAATGGGTTTATCTACAAAGGGAAAGAAAACACTTAGCACAAAATTGCGTTATGCCTAAAAAATTGGATTCCATAAAAGTCCTTTGAAGGCATTTATGCAGCTTTTCTGACATGCGGTGTGTGATAAAACAAAGTGCTGGAATGACAAAAAAAATCCACTATTTAATTGGTCAATAAGCTTCAGTAAAGTGAAAAAAGTATGCTCTCCCATTAAGATTTATCCTTTTTTGGTTGATTGTCAGACTTAAATGTTTCAGATCATTAAAATAATGACAAATAGACAAATATACCCTGGACAAACAGAAAAAAAAGATCTTTTTAAAACATATTTTCCGATATAAAAGAGAAAATTGTATCCATAACAGTGATGAAATAGTGAGAAAAAAAGAAGAAACCCGTAAGGGATTAATTTTTTATAATAACACAAACAAATCTGCTATATAATTTTGCATTAACCAACTCTGAATCTGCATCTGCACTTTAAAGGGGAGGTATTGTGTAAAATGACTTGTTAAGCTTTATATCATCAAAACGTCTGAATGTGTTGCTTTATTTCTTTTTACTCATGATTAAACAATCTCCCGTGGCAGCGAGTCAGGGCTTGCTACTCAGCTCCTCCAGACTAGCGGCAGCAGCAATCAGTAAACACCTGGTGAAACCGAGTCTGTTGAACTCATCCAGACTATTTCTCAGTCAAACATTCCTAAGAATGGCTGTAAACTGCATTAAGGCGGAGCAGTGTTGTGATGACGTGTTGAAACCGGATTGTCAGGAAGAGCAGAAGCTTCTTAAAGAGACAGAGGCCATAATTCTCTTCTGTTGCGCTTGATGTATGTGCAGCATTTTTATATCAACTGAAGGTAACGTTGTTACGTCATTGTAAATGACGTCATGGTAAAATAGCACAGTTGGTGTTATTTGTTTATTGAAAGGTCTCCTGAAGTTCCATTGCTAAATCATAACAAACTTTTTTTCTTTTTCACCCACACAGTTGAAGTTTTGTAGCTGCGCTTGAAGTAAATGGTCAGTTGCATGGACTCAGTTTGGTCAAGCTTTGGCTGCCAGGCATAAAAGAATCTAGAGGTTTTTATAGGTGTTTCTTATCTACTGAGCATCATTTACACCTTTGCAACATGAAAAGACGTTCTAATGAAGCTTCTAATGTTCTCCTTTTGCAATTTATATAGATCTAACAGGGGCACTTTACACATCTGGGAAATATTTGCAGTGCATTAGCCTTGATTCCCCCAATTTTCTTCTTTACCTCCACACATTAATCCAGTTCTTCATACTCAGCATGCATGTAGTGACATTGGAGAGGGAAACCTCCCGTTTAACAGGAGGAAACCTCCAGCAGAACTGGACTAAATGTGAATCACCATCTAGGGCTTTAAATAGATAGACCACACAAACAAAAAAGAAACAGAAGCACTGATGTAGAAGTACCTTTAATGTTTAAGAAAGAGCAAAGAGTCAAAGGCAGCAGCAACTTCTTTTGTAGTTTCAATTAGGTGACAAGCACAGCTAACCAAAAATGTCCATGGGATGAAAGAGAGCATTTATAGTTAGTCTCATCAACAGCTCAGCTAGTGGCTTTGTCTAAGATAGAGATGAGGTTAAACACTGACTGACAATAAACGATGGAACAAGTAGAAAAGCAGATAAAAGCAAACAAAAAATATATTTTTATAGTTTTATGTACTTATTCATACATGGACTGTAATTCTGTACATCAGATTTAGTTAGTTTTAAAGCACTTCTATGTTCTATGTCACTTCTATGTCCCCAAATGCCAAAAATGTTTGAATTGAAGATGTGTAGGCAGTCTGTATGTTGCAAATATTTTTTGGAAATGCACCAACTTGAGTCTACATTTGCAGGACACGCTTACAGGAGGTGTGATGTCAACGGTTCCTGGGTCTTTGTGGAGCAATGGAACAAAACATGGACCAATTATTCAGAGTGTCTACGGTTCCTTCAGCCCCTCAGTGATGAGGAAGCAAGAGCAAGTATTAATGTTGAATATAACGAGAATTTTTGTTAATATTGTCATTCAGAGAGCCTTGTGATTGCTCAACCCTTCAACAAAGGCTGCACCAGTGTTCAAAGTTCATATGTAAAGCATCAGTTCTCTTTTTTTCCCTTTCATTGCATGTTAGAAGAAAAGCAAATCTGTATAAATGCACTTTTTCTTCTCTGTGATGAAGCACCAAAGAAACAAACAAACTGTTCACAAAAGCATCGTAGCAAGGAACATTAAAATATGAAAGCTATGACCTAATCAAAAACTGATGAGGCAAAAGGAATAATCACAGAAACAGTCAGCTCCTTCACTCCAGTAAACAGGCATCATAGCTTGTTTATTCATCAAACCTTGATGATCTGTGATGAACTACGATGAGGCTTTCTGGGAAATCTGAATTACAGCTTGGATGGATGAATATTTTGGTCAGCTTTGTTGCTTAAAATGCAGTAAATAACACTCTACCATTATTATGCGCTTTATAAAACTTAGATTCGAAATAAACCGCTGACTATGTGAGTGGAGTTCAATGTATTTGTACAGAAATGGGAATACATCTTATATGTTATCTTACTTTCTTACTATGATAACGAAAAATAATATAACAAGGAAACCGATACGAGAACATTATATTGTTTACGGCATTAGCTCAAGTGAAAAGTATCATAGTTAAACTGAATGGCATCAAAGATATTGCTTCTATGAAGAGTACAAAACTGAGAGCATCAAGTTAAAAGTTGGAAAAAAACTGGAATTAATGGAAAACTGGGGAGTAGAAGAACTCAGCTGATTGAGTATTTCTCAATTGTAGTGACTCAAAAATGAATTTAGGTTTCTGAGTTTCAGCTCAACGTTGTCAGTAAAAGAATCAAAATTTTATTTTTTATTTTACAAATTTCATTTTTATTTGGTAGAAAACTCTTAACCTTCATTGATTTGATTGAAAAGCAAGTTATTTTGGTATTTAAACTTAATTTCCATACATCTTCAATGTACTAAACAGAAAAAATGAATTTCTAATTATTTATTATATTATTGTGATGTAAACAAATCAAATAAAGGCATTAAGATTAGCTGAATAGACCCAGAAACAAAATTAAAGGTGCAGTGCAAGCGCAGAGTGTTATGTGTTGATGTGCTTCATAAATGAGAAAGAAAGAAAGAAGAAAAAGCACAAACAATAAGGAGAAAAAATAAATACAATGAAAGAATTAGATTTTTATTTTGTGTTTTTGATTCTTTCTGAATATGGAAATATTTTCTGGTGTTTGCTCACCAACAGAGCAAAAACTGTTGGGCTTCACTGATAGAGGAGTGCAGAAGAATTACATTAGGATGAATAGAGAAGCTTGCTGAATTTATAGTATTTTCTGTATGACTTTGTAATTTTTCTGTTTTTATTATGTAAAGCACCTTGAACTGCCTTGCTGCTCAAATATGCCATACAAATAAACATTGATTTGATTTAGATCTTTGCTAAAAAGACGCAACCAACATCTTTTTTTCCTGTAACAATTAAATTAAACAAAGACAATCACAACAAAATACCTCCACTTTTATACCAGCTGTGTTCAAAATAATACATTAACTTTCTGACTTCTAAGTTGTGTTTTAATGTTTTCACACTCAGTTTGATGTGTAAAACAAAATACATTTCTAACATAATAGAGCAAGTAAAAATAAAAGGTTCTACATCCTTTGTGGACATGTAAGCTTTTATGTAGGTGTTATTCTTTGTGACTCAGTGAGAAATTTGAAGGCTTTGTGCCGTAAATGTCATCATCAGATGGTGTGACTGAATGTCCGCGGCGCTCTCATCCATTTGGTTTTAACGCCCGACTGCACTGCTGATTTGGTACTTGAACTTCAAATCAATTTTTTTTTTCTCGACATATGAGCGCTCAGTTTTACTGCTTCTCTTAAACTGAAATAGTGCCACTTTAATTTTTACTGTCATTTATTTATTTCCTGCAAATATGGATTCCGTGCATAAAATGAAAAACAAATAAAGCAGAAATGCTTTGGAAGATCATGTTTTCCACCTTTTTATATTCAGTAAGCTGCACCAGCAACCATGGTGTTTGAAAAATATAATCTGCTATAAATAAACATCTTTAGGGAGAGAGATGGAGCCTCCTTTTGACTTTATCACCAGCATCTTTCAGCCTATTTTCCTCTGACCATTGGTTGGAAAATTTCAGTTTGCAGACCATTTTTAGGCTTATTTGGACATTTTTATTTTACTGTGCTTGTGTAAGACTTATTTAAGACTGTCTAGACAGTCCTGTGAGACCGTGCTTGTGTTTTTTTCTATAGAAGTGAACTAAACAGCATGCTTTTTTCTTCCTGCATGTTCACAGAAAGACTTCTTTGAGAGTCTATATGTCATGTACACCACCGGCTACGCTGTGTCCTTCAGCTCTCTGCTAGTGGCCATCATGATCATTGGATACTTTCGGTAAGAAAATACTTCCTGTATTCTTATAAACTGGTTAATGACTAGTTAAAATGATCACTAACTAATTTGTTGCACAGTTTATAGAACTACAAATACTTGGCAAAAAGTGACAGTTTGAGGTCTTTTGAAACAATTGCATCATTTAATCGTTGACAGCCCTTCAACAGTTTTGAAAAGTTTGTTGACAAAAAAAAAAGGTGTGTGTTTGCTCACAAGTCTTATATGTCTGAACCAGCTGGTGGAAATAAAAGCAGGTGAATAATAATAAACTGGTTGACATTTTAAAACCTTAGGGGATTCAAAACAGACAGTTTTTGTGTTTTCATTGTATGAGTCACTCACTCTCAGCACAAAAAATTGACTTTAGTTTGTTTTTTAACAGTTTTGAGAAGTCCCCTTCTAAAATGGAAAAGGTTACCCAAAGGGAAGCATTTCAGCAATGCTCCAGATGTTTCAAGGGGTGGTTTGATCGTTAATATTATGCCTCCATTCAGTTATTCTGCAGACATTTTTCACAACGTAGACATTCCACAGCTTCACCTAAGCGCTTGATATGAAAACCCACAGCATCTTCAAAATCACCAAGGGAACAGCACAAATCAAGGAGCTCTCCAAACAAACTCAAGGACAAAACTGTGAAGAAGTGCAGCTTTATGTTTTATTGTAAACATGAAGAAAATTAGAAAAGCCTTCAGGACCCATTAACTCTGTCTTTTGGAAAGAAAGTCCAACAAAACACCACAAATAAACAGTGAAAACAAAGATATTATCTCACTTCAAATTAAATGCTGGAAGAAAAGTAATTCTTACACTTCACCAAAAATAAATAAATAAATAAATAAAAGTCTGATTAATTAGATAAGATAATTTAGTTTGGGGGGAGTTATGGAGAGTTTAGAGCAGAGTTAGGTTTAGAAACTATAACCCAAGTTATACATTTTTCAGTACCTCTTCCTTATTGGAACAGTGTGACACAGCAGCAAAAATAAATGTTTATCCACCTAAACTGACAGGTCAGATGAGCACAGCAGTAAACAGAGAAGCAGAAGAGAGACTTTTGGTAACTCTGTCGTCAAGACAACCATTAGTACGCCAAAAATCTAACCTTTATGAAATTTGAATGGAGATAAGGAGACTTTAATGTAATGATCAACACTACAAAAAAATATAAAGTACTAACACTGTACATTATACTGTTCTAGCATAAAGTACAGATTTTTCCACTTACAAGACATTTTTCATGTTTTAAAGTAAAAAAATCTAACAGCGGAAATTCTATTTTTTTTTAAATGTACAAGAATTATTCACTTATAACAAGCTTATTTATCTTGATAAAATGTTTTCTTTTAAGTTATTTTGTCATATTTTAAGTTTACTAAGATATTTGCACTCGAAATTAGACAAAAAATACTTGATAAGATTATTTTGCAGTGAACTTGTGAATTCTCATTTATGTTTCTCAACAAAATGTAATTTATTAGAAAACCTTTTCCAGATAACTTCAGATGCTTTTGGAAACTTATCTTTTCTTGGAAGATAAGATTTATCTATAAAAACTTGGACCTTTCTAAAAAATCTTCTTTCAAGTTCTTGATGTGTCTATTAAAATAAAAACAACTAATGTCAGAACATTTAAATGCGCAAACAATGTGAAATAAAGTACAACAGCTTTCAAACTATGATTAATATAATTTTCTTTTCTTTTATTCAAAGATTTTAACCATTTTAGTAATTCTTTTTTTTGCCTTTAAACTCTCCTGATTTGAATGGCAGCATCTTTGCAACTGGTCTTTGAGTTTGTATCAGAAACTTCAGATAAAAACATGCACACCTCAAAACAGGAATAAAGGAATGTGACCAGACATGCATTTCTGATAAAGACCACAGAGCATAAATCCTGCATGAGTTGCTGCTGCCTTTTCAAAGGGCCGTCAAGCCACCTTTTGTCAGAGGTCTCATATCTGCTGTGTTTGACTCAACAAAGCAACATATGAATCTTTGATCTTTACAAACCTCTTACTGCTGTTTGCCAGTTTCCTATTTTAGTGTGAATATTCCCTCATCGCCAATGCAAAGCTTTACTACAATTGCAGCATAGTATACTATGTAAACTTTAAGTACTCAACAGTATAGTTTTATCGTTATTGGATGGATGTCAGTATTATAATTTCAAAAATAGATTATGACTTTTTTTTAACTTATTGGTCAAAATGATGGACAACCATAACGTCTAGCCTCACCTCTGCTTTTACCACACTGCTGAGTCAAGTTGTAGTCCGTGATTGATATGGCAATTAAGAAGTCACATTTAATGTCATTTTAATATCATACATAATCGCAAAGGATTGAGCAAAAAAGTATGCCTCTGTTCTACATGAAGGCGGCGGGAAATAATTTTGCACACTTTGCATTAATATATTTCACCAGCAAAAGAAGTCTGCAATTGACTTTTTTTTATTCTTCATGTATGTTTTAGAAGGTGTTTATTGACTGATCTTTTTGTTCAAAATTCCTTGCAAATATTTCTAAAGCAGAGCCACAAAACTGTGAAATCCTGGAGGGACTGAATGATATTTTTTAATAATCTTGATTTTCAGGACTATTATCAGCTCTCCTTCCAGCTCTAGTATCTCTGCCACTTTTGGCGTGTGTATCAGTGAAGGAAGATCCGATTCTACTGGCAGAGCAGGATTGCATGAAGCACACATTTTACATCCAACGAGGCCTTACTCACAACCAGCAGATGTACTGGGATTTTCATGCACAAGTACTTCTCATGTTTACTGGAAATGGCCAGAAAAAGAGAAAAAAATACAGTGAGCTGTGAACATCTCACCATTTGACACTTATGTCTATAAAGAACAGGAAAAACGAGTTTAGAATTTGAACAGTGTCACAGAAATTGGAGGTTAAACACACTGGAAAAATTTCCCTGGTCTGAAGCAGTTTGATTTTAGGGTTTGAATTTGGTCTATACAAATTGAAGATGTGGATCCATGATGCCTTTTATCAAATGTTCAGGCTGGTAGTGGTAGTGTAATTGCACGGCGGCATTTTTTGGGTCCTTTTGTATAACCCAGCTACTTCCAACAGGATCATTTACCACTTCAAAAACCTTATATTATGTCAGAGTAGTTTCTAAAACATGGCAGCGAGTTTACTGTACTGAAGTGGCTTCCATGGTAACCAAATCTCATCTGCCCACATATCCTTATAGTCTGAGAACATCTTACATTTATGTATCTAAACATAAGGCCTTAAAAAGTTTTAAATTAATTGAAATATAATAATAAGCTTGCTAGCTGGCTTAATCACAACTCTGAAATTTATTTATTCTCGTTTAATCTCATATTTCCCAAGTAGTTTAAGTTTTTGCATTGACTCAAAACTTTGAGTCATGCACAGACATCTTCACTGCGTTCTGTGACTCAAGGTGTTTGCAGCTGCCGTAGCTGCTAATATATCCCTGCTAGCTAGTTTACTAGCAAGAGTAAAGCTAGCTCTTTTTTTTTTTTACATCCATTTTGGTTATGTGCAAATTTATTGCCAGTTGGCTGGACAATGTCCGTATTTGTCATTGGCTCACTTTTGCTGCAAACCCATACAATTTATTTATCTGGTCTTAAATTACATTTATGGTGGTCTTATAAAGGTCTTAAAAAGTTGTAAATTTGAGTTGGTGAAACATGCAGAAACCCAGGATCTGTGCCAGGAAGAATTAAGGCAGATGTGCTTAATAAAGTGGTTGGTGAGTTTACCAATGACTAATTATTAATAGTCATTAATATTTCAGACTATGATAGATTGGGAAAAGGCCACAATAAATGCAATCCAATTCTTTTTCTAAAGAATAAGTGGATCAGTTTGTTGCATAGTTATTTCACCCTGAAAAAGAATGTTCCCAATTAATCTTTAAAAGCTCAAAATTCAAATGACAGTCATGCGTATGATTAGTTTATGTGAGCCTCTTATTACAGCTGTATACTGTTGAATAGTAATTAGCCCATTGTTGCTAATTAAGGACTGCAATCAGGTTTTAGTCATTTTTTTATGTGAAAGCCTTCATTGTAAACATTGTCATCTTCAGCCCTGAAAATGATGAGTGGGCCACTCATTGAATCGGAGTTGGCTCTGCTCTTTCATGCTAATTGAGAGCAGCATCAGCAATGCAGGAGCTGGTTAGAACGATAAACCTGTCAGTGCCTGAGGCTTAACTTCTGCAGTCACTGAGAGCAACAAAGCAGGCTTTAAATCTGAAGTGTCTGGAGTTTCTCTGTTGGCTCCTATTGTATAAATTCTGCAAGAGCAACAACGTGTCAACGGTGAGTCCCATATTGAGTACAATAAGTTGGCTTACAGTGTCCCTGACAATTACTTCCTTCTTAGTTTATCTTGCAATTTTTTGCATTGAAAAACTGAGTTACATCCTTGTGCTGTAGCTCTCGTCAAGGTAGTGTTGGATTACTGAAAAGCTTTTTACTGTATGCAGGGAGCTGATCTGATGTTCAGCAACTACTTGTGTTGAAGCCGAGGTGGGCCTTAAGTGAGAGACTGTTTACTGTATTTGACAAAAGAAACTGCATATATTCCTTTTTTTACCCCTTATTATTGCAGAGTAAAGAAAATAATTTCTAAATATTTGATAAATTTCATGGCTTTTAGTTGGAGTTCTTGGTCATACAACTGTATACAAAGCCAGATAAAGCATTTACATTACTTTTGTATAATATTCCTGGTTTTTCAGCCCTCCATAGTTATAATGGAGGGCTGAAATTAGTTATTTGTTTTTCCATAACAATTAACCATAACTTCTCTTATCCCGGCAGGCGCCTTCACTGCACCAGAAACTACATCCACATGCACTTGTTCGTTTCCTTCATGTTGCGGGCTGTTAGCATTTTCGTGAAGGACAAAGTTGTCTATTCGAGTGCCGGATTGCAAGACTTTGACTCAGCCCTGCTGGATAACCTGAAAACAGCGAGCATTTCATCACTCGACAAGTCCCAATATGTAAGTATCAAGTCGTCTTCTTGAACGTTTTCTTGTAAAATGCCTGCTTGCCATTTTATCATAATTAAAAGGAGATTGATGCTTAACAGAATACATTGCTAAGTGTTTTAAAATAGCTAAAATATGCATGTCCTTGTCATGGCTCTCTTGTAATGAGAGCCCAGGTAAAAGCCCAGTGTCTGTATTTTCTGTAGCAGCAGAAAAAAACTGATTCTAAACTTGACCTCATTTTAAAAAGAAAAAGCAGATTTGGCAGTTATGGCAAAGAAAGTAAGAGCACTCCAGCTGCACACTCTGTTTTATAACTACAGTTGTCAAGCTACTCTTAGCATGTCTGTCAAATTTCTAATTAGAGCTTGTTAAACTCATGCTACTTTATCAGGAACAAGACATCAGAAAGTATAATATTCTGTGCTAATGACGTTTGCATGAATATTTATGTTAACATAATGTATCTAATTTTCTTTTGACTTTATTCAGTTCAGATGTGTAGATTTCTCTGATATTTATCTGAATTTCTGTTTAAAATGCACAAATGTTTTGGGTTTCCTTTCATAAGCTTATTAAAATCAGAATCATGGAGGATAGATACATAAGCCTTAGAGGAAATAAAATAAGGATAAAGGGACATCCATGCTGTTATGCAAAGATCTTAAAGATTTGCCAACATGTGGAGACAAAGATAAATATAATGGCCTATATTCTGCATACTAATGAAAGCTATAATGTTCTCTTGTTTAGTCTGGCTGCAGGAAAACATCTCACACAGTTAAAGTGAACACAAACTCAGATTCCAGCATGCTTGCACTGTTTCTGTTAACATATTAAAAGCAAGGGGAGATGGAGAGAAAAAATATATAGCAGGATGAAAGAGATGTTTACAAAATTGGTCCAACCATACATTTATTCCTCTATCTAATGTTGTTTTTCACCTTTTCAAATGTTGTTTTTACAATCTGCACACAGGAGTAAGTTTTATTTGACCAAAGCTAAGTGTAATTATTGACATAATTTTGTAATCTGCAATTTAAAAGCTGCTTAATTTAATGGTTTTGATTATAAAGTGTGATTCGTGAATAATTATATTTTGATTTTATTCAAAAAGAAGTTAATTGGATAATTCTCACTTTTTTTAACAAATATGACGACAGGGTAGTTGTAAGTCAAAGCAAGAAAGTAATATTTTAATTTTAAAAACATATAAAAAGTATTGATTTACGTTATGTAATGTGTCAGATCTACAAGATGCTGAGAAAAATGAGTGGTGGTTTGCCATTTTTCATTGTTGCAAATCTTTTCTCCAATGTCAACCCATACATAAATGGAATAAATCAATATCTTCAATGACAAATGGCAATATCCAACCATAGTGGCTTTACAGAACGGTCTGACTTTGGTATTTCTGAGTTTGTAGAAGCAGAATAAAAGTACACTTTACCTTTAAAAACCTTTTCCTCCATTGTATGCTATTGAACATGATACTTGTATTTCATATGGAGTAAAATTCAATTTGTGACTCAGAAAATCTATTCATCTTTATTAGATAAAGTTGACAAGAGCCTATTTAAAAAAACTGTGTACACTCAACATTCTGCACAGTGAAAGTAAATAAAAAGCAAACAAAATACAGCTTGGAGTTTTTTTAATTTGAATTTCTGATCTGCGCTGATTAAAAAAAAAGTTGCAGCCAGACAGCTCAGATTATTTATTGAACTGTGACTGTGTCACTATTGGTTTAGAGCAACATATGCCTGAAGGTATGCTGCACTTCCATTATAAGACATGTTAGAAAAATAAAGATGCATATCGAGATGATGTATCTGCACCTCATATATTTACATGGAAAGTCAGTATTTGTAACCATCTGGCTTCAACTGTTATACATTATAGATAATATGATGAGATATGTCATCTGGGGAAGCTCAGAGTGCAAACAGTGTTCAATAAAATGAATTAATTAAATGTGGTTTGTCATCTGATCTCGATGCCTAATGGACTTTTCTCTTTGGAGGATATCAGAGCCTGGATGGATGGATGGATGGCAAAGGCCTGTCATGTAACTAGAAAACCATAATTGTGTCTACAAAGCTCTAAACATGATTTTTATAAACAGACTTGCGACCTCAGGGTTTATGTAGAAGAAAACACTCCATATTTGTTGCTGATGCTTATTGGCTACAATAGCCTTACAAAAATAATTACAATTCATTTTTTATTTCGCCTTCATGTGGTTACTGAACATTTTTGCAGACACACAGAGTTTAAAGTTGTTAGGGATTTTTTGGTATTATCATTCTATTATTACTTTAGCTCACATTAAGCCTATAGATCTTTGTGATTTTCTGTTTAAAGTGTTCTCTTCTTTAAATGACCTGGAGGTCACTACTGTCTGTTCAACTTTACGAGAAATAGATAACACTAAGTTTCTCAGACCTTAAATCCTTTTACAAGAACACCTCCTAATTTAGTAACTACCTGTGAGCAGTCGTATTTTGTTTTCTTGACAGTACTGACCGAGATTTGAACCGGGCTCAGACCTTTGATCAGATATCACATCTGGAACTGGGTTGTTGTTAGATGTTTGGGTTAGAAGCTTTACGACCTCTGCTGTTTTCCTGACTGCCCCCTTGCCTGTTCTTCTTTGACAATAAAAACAGAAGTTTTTGTCAGAGCAGATCAGAACGCTCTGTGAACGGCTCGGAGGAGCAGTAGACGGAGACTTCTCCTTTTGCAAAAGCTACATGAAATTCATATACGTTGTCTGTGGTTCTTTCTTTTATTTAGGTTCGAAAGGAAAATACCTATCAAAAGTACTCAATAGTAGTAATAAGATACACTTGGACACTCCTGATTTACAGACTTAAAGGAGCAGTTTTATGTAAATTTGACATTTTTGAGCTTAACATCATATATAATGTTATGTTTTTCCCTCATCAAAAACATACATGCAGTGTTGAATTGATTCTTTCATACATGCTTGAGAAATCCTTTAATCTCCAGTGTCGACCATTCAATTGTGAAAAACAAATGGAAGGACCTTCAAGGCACAGCTCCACCTTGTAGCTGGAGTTTCCAAGCATCTGAGATCAGTTTCAAAGTGTTAAATTACAAAGTTTGTTTTAAGCCATATTTGATATATATAGCATTTTTTAAAACTAAAATTAACAGTCACTTGTTTGTGGAAGCACTATGTGGTAGGAAAATACTTTTGTTGCCTCAAATGTTCCATCCATCATCAGCTTCAATTTATGATTTTACTTTGTTCACTTGTGTACCTTTTTTCATTCATATGCAAATTTATGCTTTTCCACTTTGCAATCAGACTGTTTGCTCTCTTGGGCTCACCTATGGTGCAGGAGCTGTTTGTGTGCAGTAATGCGGTCAGCTGATGAATGTGTCAGCACAAAGGCAAAACAAGTAAGCTGCATGATAATGAACACAAATCATATGCGACAAGTCTGAATGCTCTGTTGCCAGATCGGCTGCAAGGTGACGGTGCTGCTCTTCATCTACTTCCTGGCCACCAACTACTTCTGGATCCTGGTGGAAGGCCTCTACCTGCACAGCCTCATCTTCATGGCGTTTCGCTCAGACTCCAAATACCTCTGGGGATTCATATTCATTGGATGGGGTGAGGAGCAAACCTACAATTTCGTACACCACTTTTACCACAAAACCTTTTATTTTTTCCTCTGCTGGCACCTCAGCCTCTTGCAAATTATATTCCTTATACAACAGATTGAATTTGGTTAACATTTATAAGACATTTTAACAGCCGTGTAACCCAAATAGAAATATACTGTGTATATATATATATATATTTTTTTTTTTTTTTGTTAAAGAAGATGTTTTTAGGTCTTCCTCATGAAAAAGAGTAGGTTAAAGTAATTAAAGTTGTGTCTTAATGAGATAAAATGACTCTTCCTGAAGATACGAGAAGAAACTGCACATTTTAGATCAAAAACAAAGTAGAGGAAAGCTCTGATAGTACATTTGTGCCAGGGGACCCAAATAGCCTGCTAATATCTTACAGAGCTTTCTACTTTGACATTATCTAAGCTGCTGGATTTCTCTATAATTGAATGGAAAAAGTTCAGTAAAGAAAAGGAGAATTGGGAAACTGAATTAGGCTTTAACAACTCATTTTAACATGGCCTGTCTCATCCAATGTCTTTTAATCCTGGAAATAAGCAAGAGGCGTGCATTAAGATAGACAATTTTATATTAAATCGTTGCCTTTTTATGAGTTAGAGATAATTAGAGTTATCTTTGTTATTAATCTGGTTGTTTCTTGGACATTTAGCCTCTGCAGCCCTTCAGTTTTGTTAACTAAAATGTATTAATTTCATCATCCACTTCCTCTAGAGCTGTACCTGCATTTCTCATCAGCACCACTTCAAATGACACTTTCTAAAAACATTGCTGCATGACACCAATAGTCTTACAACAACCCACTCCCCCAGAAGTTCCTTTGAATTGGTTCTTATTCTCATATGCATGTGCCTCACTTATAGGCTAGAATACATTTCTTTAAAGAAAATGACACTTCAAGCTGTTTTCTCAGTGGAAGCCTATGGCAAAGATGAGGTGTGTGTGGGCGTGTGGGTGTTTGTGTGTGTGGGATTTTTTTCCCCAGCACATAGCTTGAACAGTTTTGCTGACATGATGAAAGGAGCTCCAGGCGAAGCATATTCTCACTGAGGAAGATATTTTATTAGGGAAATGTGTGAAAGATTTATCTACCAGCATAAAAATCTACTCTAAAAAATCAACAGTGGTTCTTTACTTGCATGTGCTTTTGGACTCCATGGTTTCTACGTGCAAAAGAAAATTTAAGAAGCCCTACACGTGTCTATTGGACAGTCAGTGACACTTAAAGCCTACAGAAACACTTATATACGGGTCGATAAGATCATAATTGTGTCTCTCCATTTGCTTCTGTTCTTAGTGCTAGCAAGCTCTTCTGACCTAATTTCTCTAGCTGGAGCGATAGATAAAATAAAGCATTTAATTCAGATGTCTGTAGCTAACAGAATAGATGCCGACAAATGGGCTAAGCACTTGTCAGTCCAATAAAGTTTAATTTAAAAGCGGTGTTAACGTTTAGACGGGTTTCTTATGAAGATGATGGAGGAGGATTTGCTTCAGCGATTCTTGTCACATCAGTTGTTTGGACTTATGATTACACAGCTAAAGTAGTTTATGCTGAATAAACAGAGTGATGACAGTGTAAGTGAATAGATATGTTAAATTTTGGTTTCTAGCCTAATTTTATGGCAACTAATGACACTTAGACTTTTTTTTGTTTTTAGAATATCTTAAATAATTTCTGGAACAATTGCATTTATGATTTTGTAAACGGTTTCAGTTTAGGATTCAGTTTGTTTGAAGTTCATCCAAAAATCAACTATGTTAAGAGTGCTTTAAATGTATTATCAAATCTACATGAGCAATCTGATAATATTGTTAAAAACAAAGCAGCAGATGTACGTAGCTTTTAGCATCGACTTCTGTATCATCTTATTTCACATTTGTTGTTTTTGGTGATCATTTTGTGATGGTTTCCTTGTGTAAAGCTGATAACACTTTCCAACTTTATCTCATCATCCATCCAATTAGATACAATTTTCCCCCCCATTTTCTAAAGAAAAATCTGACGAATGGTTCGATTTCAAAGGCCGAAAGTAGAGCTGCAGTAATTACGGTTATCTGGTCAGATTCAGATTTCCTAAAGCTCAACCCTGCTGATTCTGACTCGTCTCCAACATCTGTAATCAGCAGCGGGGAGGAGCGGGGATCTGACAATAGACCTCACCACTTCACTCTAAATTGTACTGGAGAAAGACATTGAACCCTCATACTTATTGATATGTCACATGTGATTGTGTGCATGAACGTGGATAAGCATTATTGATTAATGCATTAGTGTTTTAAATCACCAGCAAGAGTTAAAATAGTTGCAGCACAAGAAGAACCACTGATTTTTCCATTTTTAAAAATAAATTACATCTTTAAAAGACATACCTTATTTTTAAAAGATAATATAATTTACTAAAACCAGGTGAACCTGTTCTTGACATTTGTACACTTGCAAAATAAAAAAGTAAAAAATAAAATTTAATCCTCAGAAGAAGAGGAAATAAGAGAGACCTGAAAGCACAATAGTGCATTGATTGATTAAGAGGTGGTGACTGCACCACCTCTTAACCAATCAATGCTCGGAAAAAAAAGTCTCGATCTCTGGTCTGGAAACCTTAGACTCCCAGCATAACAGAGTGAGAAACACATGTAAATAGTGAGTCAGGTTTGTGATACAAATAAATCTTGAACTAAAGATGAAATTACTCATCCAGCTCTGCAAGACAGGTGTCAATATTCATGACCTCATTTTGTTACTTAGAACTTTTGAAACAAAAAAGGAAAAAAGCTGTTTTGGTGCTTCAGAAAAAAGATTTTGTACAACAGAAACCCATCTGAAATTAAATTGAAGTGCTCCAAAAAATGAGGAAAGAGATAAAATATTGCCATATAAAATTAGTAAAACAGATATACACATACTAGTGTATAAGAAAAGAAAGCATGAATAACAATAAAATAAACCAAGACTGTGACCTTGTTTGTATATGTTTACCAAATGATGGAAATAATTATAAACAATTGCATGAATATTGAAAATTATCCTAAAAAGATAGTTTGTTTAAGGTCCAAGATAATATAAAAAGAAAGGAAGCTTTCCCCTGAATTTTTATATCTGATTCTTGGAACTATGAGCAAAATTTGGCTTAACAATGTCAATGCTTGAGTTGAAGTATCTGGCTTTAATAATCCACTTATTTAGGCGGAGCTTGAATCGAGGCCCTTGAAAATTAAAGTCAATATTGTAAAATCTGTCCTAAAATGAACTTGTAACCAGACATTTCCATCTATGTAGAGCATGAGAAGAAACTGTTGGTGAAATAAACAAGAAGTCTTAGTTATACAAAGATTTATGGTTCAAATCTTAAACAAAGAAATAGTGCCTGTGTGAATTTAGTTGGGAAGTTATGCCTGTTTAACTTCCCAACTAAATTCAGTGCTCAGTGCTGCTCCACTATAGCAGCACTGAGTTGTTTATTTTACAGCAAAGAACGGACTACACCTGGTAACTTTATATAACATACAACTATGAAGCATAGGAACTTCTTTACAGATATAATGTACATGAAATCCTGCAGCATCCTTGTGCTTTACGGGTAGTAAAAGTGTGGAAATTGCTGTTTCTGCTGAAATGTGACATGCAACAGAGCTGCTGGATAGGAAGTACGTTTGTCACGTTGACTGAGTGTGTAGTAATTGTATGTCAGCATACCATCATTATGTGGGATTATATATACACTCTTACTGTCTCCGCAGCACTCTAGTACACTTTGTATCTGTTTTCTTGTGACATGAAGGAAATGCAGTGTGAAATCTGAGCTGGGAGTTGCATCGAGTAAAAAAAATAAATCCACTGAGTCACATCTTGTTTTGTACTTTCAGGTGTTCCTGCCGTGTTTGTCGCAATCTGGGCGATCGTCAGGGCAACGCTGGCAGACGCAAGGTACACGTTTACAAATTGCATGAGTATTTATTTTGACATTACTTGCATATTTTTGTTTTTGTCGAAATAAAAAGATTAAAGATTGAACTGTAATCAATGGAACAAGACAACCCATCTATTAGCAAGTATAAAAGAGACAAAAGGCGACTGCACAATTACAGTCTAATTCATGTGACATTTGAGTCACCCGTGAAATCCAATTATACTTGCTTAATTTAATATGCAACACAGTTGTGAACAAGAGTAGACACACAATGCAACAGGTGGCACTGGAAGTAATTGCTGTGAAAAGATGAAGTTAAATCTTAGTACTTCTCCCAGCGCCTGTTTTGAGCTACAGTTGATGAAAAGAACATCCTTCCTACTGTTATTTACAGGAAAGAAATTATTCTGCTTCTCAAAGACCATTCCTTTTCTCTTCATTGAAATAATAATAATAAAAAAATCAAGAATATGAGAGAAATTTCTGTCAATAAGAAAGGAAATACTTTAGAAAAGAAAAAGCTGAAATCTGATATACGACACCAATTCTGACTGATAAAGATGTGAATGAAGTCTTTCATTGAAAATAAATCTTTTATTACATTAACACCCCCCTCTACCCACACACACACAAAGTTTGGAAAAATTCAACCTTTAATTGATCATGAAAATCAATGTGTCGTACTTAACTTTATTCATTTTGATTCATAATTAACCCGAATAAGCTGAAGAGAAAAGCCATTGTGCCGTCGCACATCAATCAGAAGAATGTAACTTTATTTCCTACATTAATAAAAATGTTAATGTGGGACTGTGGTCCCAGTAAATAAAAGATGAACAATTCACCTTCTGTGGCGTGAACGCACAATCTCATAACTTCCTTCTGGTCATTATGAGCCAGGAGGAATCAAATGTTTGTAGAGGCAGTTGTCATGAGGGTTTTGCCTGCGAAAGATGGCTTTTTATGGGGGACTGTGATGTTGGTCAAATAGCAGAAAGTATTAACCCTGGTGTCCAGGTCTGACAAGATGCTGGACACCATCAGATGCTCTCATGTAAATAATTTCTTTGATTTTAGTTACCTGTATTCTATACATGAAGTTGAGAATGTCTTTGCATCTGCCCCAAGTGGTTAGAGGTGTGAACTGTAGTCTGTCAAAGTGGCAGGTGGCCTTTGGATTTTTTCTTCACCGGTTTAAAAAAACTAAGAAAAGACAGTAAATATTTAGTTAATGCCACCTTTGATACGGAAAGATCTTCGACCATTCATTTTTAGTCCAGTCTCCAGGAGCTACTATGCTGCAACTTTTTGAAGCTTCCCTTCTCTAGCACACCTGAATCAAATGAATAGCTGATTAGTAGGTCTTGGCAGAGCTGAAAGCTAATGAAAGGACCAGGTGAGTCGGTACAGGGTTGCATTTAAATGTTGTACGATAGTAGCTCTAGAGAACTGGATTTGGGCACTCCTGCCCTGTATTCTCTCTTTTGATTTCTTCTCTATGGTTCTCGGTGAGGGTTTTCTATAAGATTTAGATCTGAGGACATCTGTATCCACTGGAAAAAGATTGATTTAGGCTGTTGAACCATTTTTCTTCTGTTGATTTGGGCAAACTCTTTGAGCCAAGGCCACCAAATGTATGTCTGTAATTTCTTGAGATTTTAAACAGTTGATTATGGAATGTACTCTTATTTGTATGCATTTGAAAAAGAAAAGGAAAAAAGCCCTCCAAATCAGAGATCCTCTGCTGTACTAATTAGTCAGCATGAAGTGCTTTTCACATTTGTGCCCTTTGCTTTACAGCAGACCAAACTGAAATGTTTGTGACCAAAAATTCATATCTCGACACATCTTTGGTCTGTTGAAAATTGTATCTTTACTCGCAACCGGATTGTTTTGTTTCAGTTAACTCAGCATGTTTGCATTGAATTTATTGGATAGAGAAGGTTTGGCATGCCCCCAAACAACCAGACAATCTTCCCTGTGCATAATCACAAAATATGTTTTATAACTTAACATCTCTCCAATGTCGCATGTTTACCCTAGGTAATTAAAAAATCATGGATTTATGAAACAATTTCAAGATTTCCCAGAAAAATCAAAATTGTAAACATTAAGTGTAAATACAAATTGCAGTTGAGAAAATTGTTGCTTTAGCTGGTCTGCCTAAATTGCCCCCAGGAGTGAGTGACTATGTTTGTTTGCCCTGCGTCTCTCTGCATTGCCCTGCGGTGTAATGTCAACCTATCTTGGGTGCTCCATGTCTTTAGCCCAAAGACTGCTGGAGATGAGCACCAGCTTACCTGAGTCCCTGCAAGGGATATGGATGAAATTTTGAGGGATTATTCTGATTAAACATTTTCTCTCCCCGCTGAATAAATCTACTGAACCGAAAGGTTGCACTTTTCTAAAGTTGTCTGTGTGAAATAATATAAAAGAGGAATTGATTATAAGAGTATTTACACATCTTTGTCATCCATTTCAATATGTGTTGCAGACACTGTATTGTCAGGTCTAGTGGATTTATGTCTGGTACACCTTTCTGATAATTAAATAACTTTTTCATAGTATGTAACCAAAACAAGATATCATTTTAACCTTTAAATCAAACTTATTTCACAGCCTAATTGTTTTCTGTTTATTTCATCATCAGGTGCTGGGAGTTAAGTGCTGGTAACGTCAAATGGATTTACCAAGTTCCTATCTTGACAGCAATTGGGGTAAGTATGAACAGCATTAATCGATTAAAAGGCATATGTTTGTCAGTTTTGTATGTAAAGGGGAAGAAAAAATGGAGAGAAGATAGATTTGTTAGCCTGCAACATACATTCCACAAAGGTTAAAATTTGAATTATTGATTTCTCTGATCAGAAAAAAAATTCAACCATTCAGTCATCTATCGTCACAGAAGCCCTGAGCCCAAACAAATCACTGCCACTCCCTAAAATGATAACATGTGACCTTTTTGTTGCCCTTCGAAGTTTAAAGTGGCATTTAAAGTGAAGATCAGTATTGTAGAACTTGACAACAGTGATCTCTTATAATTGTAACTTGATTATTGTATAGATGACAATTCTTGAAGCGCTTCAAGAAATCAAAGGAGTCATTTTGCCCTCATCCTCTGGTTTTCCCTGAACTCCCTTGAGAAAATGCTAAATTTATCTCCTAATTTTCTCTTATTAATAAATGTTTGAGGTTTTAAATTATTTTATTTTTCACTTTTGTTGAGTTACTGCCCATATCATCCTAAACACTTTTACTGAAGAAACATAGATTTTTTGTCACCCCCAATTCTGATTCCACTCTAACCTTTTCAGTTATTAATTACATTGATTTCAGCAGGTTCTAATTTTTTTTTCTAAAGGTTCTAAATTAATTTGAGAATTTTTTCATACATAAAAATGCCCAGAGCTGGAACCTTTTAATTGTGTTTCTAGTATGCCTATAAATATGATGCACACTCGACACTTGCTAACGATGTTGTTAGCAATTTCTGCTTCAGAAAACAACCTTATGGGACACTGGAAAAGACTATTGTTGTGTGCAAGTTGTGCTAAAAGGAGTTAGCATGTCACTGAAGATATCCAAGCCTAAAATGCCATCTTAATGCAAAGCATGGTACATAAGCACACATGTCCCCAAGACTAATGTCAGCATCCACAGTCCACATATTTAAAGAAGCATTTTTGAAAGAAGTTCCATAAATTATCAGGGATTCCTGAAATCCCTGATGATTGACTAACCTAAATAACTTATTAAATTTGATTACAATTTTTATTGACTCTCTCCAAGCCAACTGTTATGTACAGTACTTAAAGGTGTGACGAGCTACATTTGTGGTTATGAAATAATTAACCCTAAGTCGAGATGTCTCCGTAGAGTTTGTTGAACATATTTATAATGATCTGTGGTTTTTCTAAAAAGACAACAAGAGTTCAATTATGCAGCAAAGAAATTTAGGAAAATCACTAACTACAAAGACTGGCCCAGACTGCCTTTTCTGTTATTTGGAAATTTTTTTCCAAACTTACTTTTTTTTTTTATTTTTTAGAATTTATTTTTTTTCCAATAAATGTTTATATACATATATATAAAGGATGTGTATTGGAAAACAAGGGTCCATTGTAGAAGAATAAATATTATTTTAAAATTATAACGGTTACCTTGGTGTTATACAAAAGCATTTCTGAAACAGCTTTTAAAAAAACATTTCATGTTTTACAGTTTGAAACAACATATTTCAGTGTCTTTCTTTTCCCAGGCAGAAGAGCCTTTGTACTTAAAATAGTTGTAAACAGTTAAATTAATAAGATATTTAAAAAAATGTTTCCTTGTGCATTATCCTACTGTGAAGGCTGTTTTATACATCCTTGTATAATTAAGTTTCCATCAATTTGCAAATGTAAAAATCTGTTGACTCTAATCACCTGCTGTTTTTTATTAGCATGTCGTGCTTGATTTAACAGATATTTTCACCCTGAAGACTCGTTAAGAAAGCGGACATGCTGGAAATAGTCTGTCTTACTATAATCATTAGAAATCTGGTCCAGTAATCTTTGCTCACTGACACAGAAAATTTCTTATTAGCAAATACCAAAGTGTACTAAAATTGGGCGAAAGGGTCTTGGATAACATTGTGGTGTAGCTGTAAGCACGATCACTGAAAAGCAGATTGTGACTTGTTTTTATTCTAAGTGGTGCATTTTGTCCCTCGTGCTTGAATCTATTTTCTCTTGGTGCTCCCGTTTCCTCCCACAGTTCAGAAACCTACATGCTGAATTCTTTGGGGATTGCAAATTGGCCACAGCGTGGATGTCTGTTTGTCTCTTTGATGAACCAACTGCTCTTATATAGCACATTTTATACAGTTTACCATTAATCCATTCACACACACGCCCACATGCCTCCCCCCCGCCCCTATAGACACACTCCTTCAGCCCTTCTTTGTGTGTCGACTGTATTTGCACATTATCTTTGAGGTTTAGTGTCTTGCCCAAGGACACTTGAACATGTGAAACAGCTGGGGACTGAACTGCCACTATTAAAGAACGTTTTGTGCTGGTGACTGACAGCTGAGCCGGCAAGCTGCCAAAAAGAGCATTTGGCCCTATTCTATGATAATACTTACAAAATGTTTATAAAGATTAAAGTTAAATGACTGCTTTGAATTCAATTCTCTCAGCGCATATCGTTAATTAGCTTGGCACAAAGCTTCAAATGGAAAACCTCAATATAGGTTCCACTAATTAGGAAGCTGTGACTGAGCCGTTGACTGGATTAGGATGGCTACCTATATAATGTTTATGTTGTTGAAGAGACAAACAAATATATCTAGGACGTCTCTTGCCGTCAACGCATTCCTCTTTGCCACAAAGATTTATCGTTCATCCATCTGAGGTGGAGTCAAAGATTTTTGTTTCAGCAGGTCAACTCACAAATCTCTGCTTTGAAGATATTTTCTGATCAGAAGAGATCAATAGTTCATTTTTTGGACAGATTTTTAACAAATTGTAATCCCAGAAACTATGGTAACACCCTCCTATCCAACTACTTCATACATGTTTTGTTAGATGTGCAATAAATTCAAAATGCGTGAAATTGTGTGGCTCATATGTTCAACATATTATACAAGCTGAAAACAGTATTTCTATGCTAGAGGTCAGACTGGAGCTTTTTCTCTTATGCTTATCATTTACATTAGTTGATGGAGATTGAGTTTCATATTATAAATTCCTCATAACCAATAAAAAAAACTTGAAGGTTGTCTGGTGATACCAATTTCCTTTTGAAATGAAAACTATTTCTTTAAGTCATTTGTTGTATAATCATTCTACATTGGAAAACAAATGGTTCTGATTAGTCACTGGAAGTCCAAACTTAAAGGTAAAGGGACGCTTTATATTCTTTATGTCATGTTATAATGTTACTCACATTTGTCTGCACAAAGCGAAAGAATTCATGTGCATTTTTCTTATTTTATTTCAGTTTCATTGATCTTAAAATAATACTGATGGTAATGAGCAGCAACTGAGTAGAAATTGCACTTTGTCCATCCGTATGATTAACAGCTTTTTTTTTAAAATGACAAGGGTTTATTAAAGCTACAGCTCCTTCATGTACTGCATTAAGTGGAATGTCAGTAAACCTTTGATGTTATTCTGGTGTATAATCTTCACAGAGGAGGAGATTTGTTTGGCCTCCGTTTGATTTACATAATCACATCTTTAGAACATTTTCTCTAAAAAAGAAAAATCTAATTATCATCTTATTTCTCAGTTTGTCCCCCTAACATTTACATCACAATTCCAAAAGTTTTCTATTTTCTCCTCTTCCTTTTCAGCTCAACTTTATTTTGTTTGTGAACATCGTGCGAGTGCTGGCCACAAAGATTCGAGAGACAAACGCAGGGAGATATGACACCAGGAAGCAGTACAGGTTTGCATTAAATTGGTTAAAATTTACAAAAATTACCTTATGAAACTTACATTGTGTTATATATCTGTACATTTGCTGTATGCACTTGCATAAATGTACTGAGTTTGTAGAAAGGGAAATGTGATTTTCTTTCTAATAGGTGTCAGCTTGTCAGAGGCATGTATCACAAGATGTCACTGTTATGTTTTTTTCTTTTAATATAAGATGAACAAAGATAATTTTATTGTGATTTTGGAAACCAACTCTGACTGCTAGGGATATTCCAATCAAGGCTGTTAGTTCCTAATACCTAGTCTTCTGAATGAATGTGAGTGGCACTCAATTTTGAACTGAAATGATACTTTTTGAAATGATCTTCATCTTTATGAGTAGATGAAAGACATAGTTTGCTTTTTTCTTTTTTAAGGAGAAAACTGTTGGTACTCTTTGCAGAAAAGAGCAGCAATATTTCTAAACGGAGTGGTTCTTTGTAACAGACCCTTTATTGAGGGTCTTAACAGAGAAAGGTCTCTGTTAAGCTTTTCTATAATCACTTTATACTGATGAAATTTGCCCCAAACATGGAAACTTATTCTGTTTTTGCACCTCAATTTTGTTGTTGCTGGAGTCTCCATGTCAACAGAGACAACCTTAGTACAGCTTAGTACATTCTGTCTATTGGAGATTTTTCCTCAGAACAACATCTTTCCTCAGAAAGAAACCTCATGTTGTCTTTTCTTTATGCGAGTGATTTTGCCAGTAGATGTGATTTTAAAAAAAAAGTTACGATTTGCATCACATTTGCAGCAGTTAATAATTTTAGTCAAGATTTCTAATTCACTTGTTCAGTGCTATTGAATATGTGAATGAGAGCAGTTGTTTTGGGTGAACAGAAGAGAACTAAACTGATGTAAATAAGCTGGCAAAGGTGGTGTGTGATGTTTCAGTGGAAATCATCTCACACCACCATAAATACATTCGGCCTTTAGTCCTTTATTCATCTCTCTGGGGTAGTTTGTTTCAGACTTTGGGACCTTTGCTGAATGTCTTCCCTCTTACTCTTATTTGCAAAAATAGGCAGTGATCTTTATCCTATTTAAAAATGTCACTGATCTACTGAAAATACAGACACCAGCATTGAGTTTAGACAATAAACTCCACAATTAACTTTTTTTTTTCTTGCCATAATCTGATACTTTCCGTAATTGACACAAGAAAAAAAAAATATTTCTTAGGATATTTATTTAAAGCCTCTCACATTTGTGAGAGGTTACTCAGTTACATGAAACAGTGTAGTCAATCAAAGAATGCCTGATAATATTTATAACAAAATAAAAAACTAATTAAAATGCTTTAAAAAAATTACTTTCTGTCTTTACACAGATTACATAGCTGTTCAGAAATTTTTCACCTGATTAAAGCAAAAAACAAACAAAACAAACATCAGTTTTACTTGCGCTGCAGCAAAGTCCTCTGAATCTTAACTGGGCCTTTCTGTGTGAAGATTGCATGTTCTGCTTTGAGATGTGCTATTTGAGATGGATGTTACAATCAAGTTAGCCTAATTTTATTGACTGACCAATAAAATTGTTCAGTTTTTTTTTTTTTGATCCCAAGGAAGGAAGTTTTCACCTTTTTGTAAGAGCAGAGAATTAAGTTTTGACAAGCTGATTCTGACTTTGTGGTTGAAAGTTGAAACTAGCTCTCATTATATGAGCTATGCAGATATACACACACACAAACACACATTCCTACATCTGTAATTATCTGTATTTTCCCTCCCCTGCTGGTGCTGGCGTCAGCATGTCAGATAAAAACATAATAATTATAGCGTATCCACCAAGAGCAGTCCCACTTTGAATGGTGCAGACATTTTATGTAGCTGAGATGACAATTTATCAGAATAAATGATTGTGATCAGGGGTGACGAACCGGGGACCATATAAACATGTCAGATGCAATAGATGTCATTATTTCTAAAAAAGAAGTGAAGTGATTAAAGCAAATGTAACTGATAATCAAAGCTACTCAGCAAGCAAATAGGACAGTACTTGCAAGTCAAATCCACAACTTTAGATGTAAAGACTTCATGTATTTTTTAATATGTCACCAGTTGGACCATTTATGAGTTATAAAAGTGGCTGTTGTTAATTAAGATGTCTTGACTGATGGGCAAAAGATTACTTATGAATCCAAAGACTCAACAGGCACATTTAGAGGTAAAATCAAAGCTGAACGATGATAATAATGTTCAGTTGCTTGTTGCATCAGTCACAACAACTGTTTATACTTTTATCCAATGCAGTTCTCAAATGTCACCATATTTACTTTCCTTTTACATATTTTTATCCCTTCAAATAACAATCTTTAACAGACACACATTTCATTTCTGTCTATCAAAAAGAAGATTTAAAATTAAACTAGCTGCTCTCGCTGCACTCCCGCTAATGTCACTAATATATTTTTCTATTCTGGATGATGGAAAAAAATTATAATTTATTGGATTGATTCTTTGATGAAGATAGCAGCTTCTCATCTAACATCAGAGCATTACAGTTTTATCTCATTTTGCAGTTTTAAAGGGAACAATCCTATTTTATTGGTGCGTCACACTCCCTCACAAACTTATGACATACTGTAGCTCTGTGTTTGTATCATCGTGTGTAATGTTTTAGATCAGAATCAGTATTTTTTTAACCTTTTGGTCAAACATAGTGTGACAGTTATTGTGCACCAGGAAGCTTGTAGAATGGCTTTGCCAAACTAAGTTTCAAGAAATCTGTGTTGAGGATGACAGATGAATATTAATGCACATGAGGGAGGCAGGTTGTTTGAGTTACCCTTGTTTGCTTGCTAGGCTCATTTGTTTCAATTGAAAAGGGGAATAAATCACAGTCTACCTCTTATTTCTGTGTTGTTGCTTTCTGTCTGCAGGAATAAGAATTAAAACAAAATGTGAAAATGAATGAGTTCATAGTTCTAAGAGTTGAAAAAACCTGAAAATAGAGCAAATAATCTAACTAAGTGCAAAAGACTCTCCACCTACATGTCCTTCAAGAAAGTTTCCATAGTATTTGGATTTATTAGACCAAACCAAACACTTTATTGATTTGGATTTACTTGTAAATACAATTATTTTGCCTCATGTAGGATGTGAATACTAAACTGGTGTTATGCTTTGAAAAAATGTAGACCAGCATATTTGCTAGAGACATAAAGATTCAGTCTTCAGTACTGAGACTAATTCTTAATTTTTAAAATGATGACTTTTACTACCTTCCTAACTCTATGTAAAACGTAAAACATATATAAATTACTTACCAAGTCTTTATTTCTGTTAACTATTATCATTTTCTGCTAACAGCTAATGAAAACATGACATTTTTGTTGTCAGATGTCCGGTAATGAGGTGTACCAGCTGTGTCCCCACATATGTTTAATGTCCATATTTTAACTCCCATCATATAAATGCTTAACTTCTGACTTTAAAGGCGGTAGTTAAAATAACACCTCATAATTCTGATACCTAAAAACTAGAAATTTTGTTTATACTCACTGATAAAAGGAAGAGTTGCAGAGGAAAAAGTGTGTGTGTAAGCATCTGGTTCCAACTATAAATATATTGTTTTTACTTCTACAGAAAATTGGCAAAGTCCACCCTTGTGTTGGTGCTGGTGTTTGGCATCCACTACATCATCTTCGTTGGACTGCCTCACACATTCGAAGGACCAAGCTGGGAGATTCGCATGTATTGTGAGCTATTCTTCAACTCCTTTCAGGTACTTTCTGCTTACTTTTCAGTTATGCTACATAAGCAAAAGAAAAAAAAAAATCCCCAAAAAACAAAACTCCTGGGTAGCATTTATTTGCAAAATCGAGGCACAGAATGAAGCAGTGCACCAGCAGAGCTTCCTGCACTGATATGTTTTATTTATTTTTTTTACCAGCATTAGCTTGTACCGCTCTACTTAATGTACTTTACATGTCCCTATGTTTTTGTTTTATTGTTTAAAATACTCTTGATTGCATTTTGTGAGACCTCTCCGTTGCAGACTCTGTTACCCTGACACCTAAAGATAAATGCTCATACTTTTTTCTCACTTCCCTGACACTCAGGAGTTGGTTTCTGCTGTAGGTTATTTGTTTTCTGAACCAAGTGTCTTTATATATATATATATTTCCCAGGTGGATAAATCAGGAACAGATGACTGCTTCATTTGTTCTGTAGCTGCACTGATACTCTACATGGTGAAGACTCAATTATACACAGAACAAAGGTGTTTCAATGCTGCAGGCATAATGTTGTTCTGGAGAACTCTGATTATGTCAAGATCAGACTTCTCCATTTGTTTAATTATTTCTTAGTTTGTGATGTTAATCAGCAGGTGTCCTAGATGTTTCCAGTTCACACAGACTTCTAAAACTGTAGCACAATTAATATGGCTCAGAAATGAAACATCACCAGCTCTTCCACAGTTTAATACTTCAAACTCTTATTTTTTTACTATACTATGTAATGTAATAGAAGTGATAAATCATATTTTTGCTCTTAAATTACAAATGACCACAGTCACATTTACTTTGCGGTTCTACAATAACTCAGTGGATTCTGCAGATTAAACATGATGGGAACGGTTTTGTTACAGCAAGAAATCACAAGCAGATGAGTTTGGATTATAGAGATTGTAAATTAAACTTTTCGACTTCTGATAGGAAACTGATTGTTTCCTTTTAGCATGACTCAAAATAAGTCTAAGAGTAGAAAACAACTACTTAAAAAATAGTTTGTTGATATGAAATTAGCCAGAAACCATGTGGAAAAAAATGAGACAAAAACGTAACTTTTGGAAACAACAAAGTGCACAATTTTATTATTTGTAGAAATTAATACAAAAATATACACTTTCATCTTTGAAAGGACTAAAATCCATTAAGTTTTATTGAAGTCTGTGGTTATGTTGTGACAAAATGTGAAAAGGTTCAAAGGGTATGAATATTTTTGGTGGTATAGAATAATGTTTAAAGTTGGAATAGCTGATTTTCACAAACTTATTTGCTGACAAAACCATTCAGGCATACAAAGTCCAGCATCTACACAATATTTTCTGCATTGCAGATAATGCATGACTTGGATATAAAATCCCCTGTAAAAATAGATAAGAGCATTCAGTAGTCCTGTCATTTCACACAGTAGAGACTTTTTATCCCATCAATCGCTTCATTATAATCATAGGATCCCTTTTGCTTATTAAGCGAACAATGCACTGCTCTGTCAGAAAAAGGCACAGAGAAAAGTGTTTCATTATTATTAACTGTTTGCAAGATCACACAACAAGATAGACAATCTTTGTGAAAGGAGCTGCAGAGAAATAACCAAAGATCACACACTGAGATCTGTGTTGTTGTCAACGCAAAGGTTTTTAGTAACCTTTGCATTTCCACTTCATGCAGTGGGAGGAATCCAAAATTAGCCTGTATAAATTACTCTGGGTGACTGTCAGTGTCAGAGTTATTACTTCACTTTAATATGCAGGAAAGAAGCATGATAATGAGGTTGATTCCCTTTCATAATTAAGCTCACCCTAAGTTGAATGAGCAATTCTGTGTGTTAGAATCAGTGCTGCCTTTATTTTAGGCCACATTATCACTTTCTTTTGAGCAGTAAAAACTTAATTACATGTGTAGAGAAAATATTTCAGACTAAAACATGTCACTATTGCTGAAACAATGAGCCTACGATGAGGTTACTTGAAAGAGTAACCTATAATGACAAGCTTTCTACTGCAGTTCTTCAGGAGTTCATCAGTTTAACAGAAAACATTCTGACCAATATTGAAAACAAAAGACAAATCCTGAGCTGGGAAATTTATTTAACCTGGTTTCTTTTTAGTTACACAAGGACACCAGTAAATTTGTGATAAAGTGACATTTACCTGAGACTTATCTAGTTTTTTAATGTTTGGACAGTGGAACAACTGGGCAGAATCATGTTTTAAATGTTTCAGATCTGGTGAAAACATGTTACACTAATCAAAGATTGATGAATTGAAAACAGTTAAAATTGTTTGTTTTGCACCCCTGGAAAGTTCAACTTGTCCCTCAGCAGATTTAAATATTGTATCTTCGTTCTACCCAACATTATAAACTGATGGGCTGGAAATTCATTCGACCAAGTATGATGTGCAATCTTTTTTTTGCATTTGACACGGTTGGGGTGGCTCTGACTCAGGAGCGTTTTGTGATGGAGAAATGGTTGCAGTGTTCAAACTTCACAAAATCCATTTGCAACAAAAGCATTTTTTGCTGCAAACAATATAGTCAAAAATCCCATAAACCCAGATCATTCACTGCTTCAGGTAGAAAATAACATCTACACCAAAGCACATCAGATGTCTGCTTGATATCTAATTTATTTCTTCAAAAGAATAAATATTTAGGGAATTATTTATGTGTAACATCACACTTTGTGACACAAGTCCCAACGTAACATTAGATATGCTATGTGTGTCACTGAATCTCTTCTGATGATTAATAAAAAAGACTTCTGACAGGCCGTCAATAAATTAGTTGCAGTGGATACGTTTATTTTTCATTCTTAAATGGATTTAAGCAGCTGCTTTTCCCTGTTACAGTGATGTGGAAAAATACTCCCTTTTACAGATTTGTAGTTTTTCTCATTTGTTACACTTGGATGTGGCAGATTATCAGGCAAATATCACCTTGCAGGCTTTTTTTTTTTTTTTTTAAGTTGACTCCATGTGAAAAAGTAATTTCCCCTATTCTTTATGCTTGGAACTAAAGTAGCTTTTGAGATAAAAAAAAAACAAAGATCCTAGCATTTATCAGTAAGGACAAAGTCATCTCTACGGCTATGGAACTCCAGTACAATTAAAGCCTTTTTCCAACAAAAAGATTTAGAATACACGTTTATGATCCCCAAGAACTTAGGGAAAATATTCTGTGTACTGATGAGACAAAAGTAGATTTTTTTAGAAAGGTGTGTCCTTTAAATCTGGCTTAAAACTAGCCAACAGTAAAACATGGTGGTGGCAGTGTTATGGTTTGGGTTTGCTTTGCTACTTCAGGACCTTGACTAATTCTACTCATTACCAGGAATTTCTTCAAATGTAATTCCTTAAGCTAAAACATACTTGAATTATGGATTGAATCTGCATCTGAATGTTTGTAAAACAAGCTAAGTAAAGATTTCAGAGTGGTCTAGTCAAAGTCTGGACAAAAATCAGATTGAGATGTTGTGAAATGACCTTCAATGGGCTCAAAACAATCAATCTAATAAGGGTGAATTAAAACAATTCTGCAAAAGTGGGTCAAAAATTACATCAAACAAAAATAACCAGCTATCACAAAAATTTGTCAGCTTTGTGGCACAAGCAGCTTTGAGGTTTAGGGGAGATTTTGATCATTTAAGGAGTCATATTGCCTTTTGAGACCTTTTCTACTTTATATTGTCTGTTTAATTGCTTTCTTGATTCTTTAGGTCATCAGTATGCAGTACTAATAATGAAATTGAACTCAGCTGTCCAAAAATGTGGTTAATCAGAGTATAATATATATTTATAATTTAACAAGGTTAGGTTATTTAGGATGTTATTTACCTCTTGATGAATAAAATAATTTTTAAAAACCCCCGGTTGTCGTTATTCCAGTTATTCAGGATTTATTTGTTTTAAAAAGGTATGTTCGTCATTTTTAATTGGTGTCAGAATTTATTAGATTAGCGTGACCAAAGTGGGTAACATATAGTCAGATGGATGAACTGAAGAACAGCAGCAGTACATAAAAATATCCTTTCATATTGATGAGGCGTGAAACTGAAAATAAAGCTTTGCGACAGAAATTATGACTCACCCAGGTGTATAATTACTGTGTAGGTAGATTTTTCATAGTTTAAAAAAGTGGAAAAATTTTTCTTGATTCCTTAAGAACTGTTACTCTTTTATTACATTTACTTGAAATGCATAAATCATGAATAATCATTCCACAAATTATGTAACAGATGGCAAGTGGAGCGGTCTTACTGACGGAAACAGAAATTAAATAAACTGAGAGGGATGGAACCTTTTTATTCCTCTTAGCCATTAAATCACATCAGTGAAGGTTGATGGGATTTCTGCTTCACTGAAATCCCATCAGTGAAGGGACTGACATTCCTCACATCAAATGCAAGAATAGTGTCCACATCAAATTCACTCGGTAGTGAATTTGATGTGGACACTATTCTTGCATTTGTGATAGTAAATGGTAAAATGCTGCTTTGTTGTATAATAAAGATCAAAATTAGTCTGCCACCTGATGACACAAATAACACACTGACCTGCAGCTTATAAAGCTTATTGGCTAAAAGGTACAAGTGCAAAAGCATCTTAAAGTCTAAATGAAAATTGACTTGCACAAAGGGAGAGATCTTACATCAAAGATTATAAAAACAAAGACTTAGAAATGGAAGGCGAAGCTTTGTATGCTTGTCCATTTGGTGCCTATAACTGCTTATTTCCTAGTCGGTGTTTCAGTGGAGACTGTACAAGTTATAGGATAAGATTATTATTATTACTATTATTATTAAGCATGTTCTTAGGCAGGGGAATAAAACCAGAGTACCTGGACAATCACGACAGAGCCATACTAAGAAAAAATAAAGAGAATAAAGTGGTGCGAGAATAGAGCCAAGTCATAATATTGCAAAAATAAAGTTGAAATTATACAAGAATATTGTCGTAATAATATGATAGTCATATTACGAGAATAAAGTCATATTACCAGTAAAGTTGTAATATTTTCACTTTATTCTCACAATAGTGACGCTATTCTAATAATTGTATGACTTTATTTTCATAATTTTATTTTTTAAAGTTTCTTAGCATGGCCCTAATAATCCATTGTTGACAAAAATCCACGTCTATGGAAAGACAAACAAAATAACTTGTTTACAATCTCCACAAAGTCCAATGGAAACACTGTTTTCTTCAGCAGGGTTGAGGAAGCTGGTCAGAGTCAGGGGACGATGAGTGGAGCTGAAAATATGGAAATTACGAAACACTTTTGAGCAGGATCACAATCATACTGTTACCATAGAATGTGTTGTGTCTTAAAATGGCCCAATCAAAGTTCAAAAGAAAATCAACAAAAAAATTGGATGTTCACAAATTTTATCAGTCCAATCTCAAAGAATATGGATGCAATTTTTCTGTCTCTCGATCTGCAAAACTGATAGAGACGTATCCCCAAACACCAACTTTTGGTTGGTCTATCGTATATATTGCCAATTAAAATTTGTAGGTGTTGGTGTAATGATTTTTCCAAAGACTTTTTTGTCTTTACCATAAAAAGGTATTTTGGTCTAACCTTGTGTATTTCTCAATATTCAGTATTTTTCAATATTAGATTATTTGCTCCACGAAGAAGGTGAAATGTCTGTGATGTGATTTTTGAAATGACTTCAATTTTCACAGGGATCATACTTTTAATTTGTTCCTGTCATGATTTGAATGAACACACAGCGTAGCATGGAAGAACAAATCTGAATCTGGTTTCTTTCCGTTTATTGTATCAAGAGAAGCAAATAGACAGTGGCTGGTAATTTTAAGCCTTTCTTGGCGTCATTCTCTGTTTCTCTGATGCCCTCATATGGAACATGTGATTATGATTATAGTGTAATCCATTTTACCCTGAGTTACTAAGATGCATTATTTTTTTTCCAGGGCTTCTTCGTGTCCATTATCTATTGCTATTGCAACGGAGAGGTGAGTTGATATTTTTTCTGTAAGCATAGTTATTGGAGAGCAAATGCTAAAAGCAAATATAAATATAGCAGTATAAATTTATAGGTTGCAAAAGAATTTGCTAAAATATCTTAAAGTACTCCAATTACAAAAGCAACAAACCCATTTTGACATGTTTTAGTCAAATTATACGCTGTTTTTTACTTAATGTTTACTCTACATTACTTATTACTGAAAACTTTTCATTCAGCTAGAAATTGAACATAAAAACACAAAAATCACTTTGAACCAAGAGAAAATTCACATTTCTTAAACTTCGTCTTGGGTTAAAATGGTTCATCGTTGAATTGTTTCGCAATGTTAAAAATATTCAACATGCTTGAAAAAAATAAGTGCGGTGGCATTATTCTTAATTTCTCAAACTACTGATCTCAAAGTAACACTGATGGAACAATCTCCACATAAAATAAATAAGTGAACATATACTAAAAATGACTCCTTGTCACATTTTGTGACCAAAAAGTGAATCCCTGTAACAAATGTGTTTATATGGATATAATTTGGTCCACATGCAGACCCAAGATCAGCATCTAAGTGTTTTATTTCACGAGAAGCTGACATATCTAGAACAAACACATGAAAGCTTGAGCAGTGTCACTGCAAATATAGCAGTGTGATTTAGGCAAGTGTAGGAGAATCTGACAGACAGTCAAACGTTATGTACAACTCCTTAAAAATACCTGTTATGTCACAACAGAGAAACAGACAAAGCTCTCACAAAGTCATTGCATCCAATGTTAGGATAATATAACATCTCCAAGTTAACATGACTGGACACTTTATATATATATATACATATTTAGATTTTTTTTAATTTTTCATTTTTTATCTCCTTTATGGTATATATACAGTATATATGTCAATTTAATATCTGTACATTGTGAGTGTGAAACAATTTCCAACCTTGCGTGTGTAACCGATACAAGTTCTTTTGGCGCGAGTTCACAAGCATTTAATATAACAGGTATAGCAGGTGTTAACTTATAATAATTTGCCCACCACACAAGTAAAGTTCTGGATTCTGCAGTCGCTTCTGGACATTTTTCTTGATGAGTCTTTTAACCCCTCAGGAGTTTCTGTAGAAGAATCTCAATGTACTTCTCCAAAGCAGGGTTAGATAGGTTAAGAACATTGCTGTGATCCTGCAAAATATCACCTTATTCACTTAAAGGTGAAATAAAGTCAGCATGATATTAAAAAATAATTTCGGTTTCTCGCAGGTTCAGACAGAAATAAAGAAAACATGGACACGCTGGAACCTTGCCTTTGAGTGGGAGGGCCCGGTGGTCTGCGGTCGCTACCGTTACGGCTCTGTGGTCGTAGGTCTCAACAACAACAGCACCAGCAGTCAGTCCCACCTGGCCGGTGGAGGCCTTTCCACACGCTCCACCACCCTCGCTTCGAGTCGAGCTTATCGAAGCACGGGCGCGCCCTCCATCAACGTGCATGCCACCCTTCCGGGTTATGTGATGACAAACTCTGATCCCTCCATACCCGAAGAGCTGGAGGACAGCGGCCCCAAAAGAGTGGACGATATCTCACTGAAGGAAAACCTGCCTGTGCTGAATATAAGTGCAGCTGCTGAGGATGAGGAGGAAACGCTGTAGCTGGCAAAAAGAGACTGATTAAATTTTCTACCGGTGGAGCCGTGAACTCTTTACTTTCTTGTGTAATTTAAATTCTGACAAAGGTAGCTAACACAAATGAAAACTAAAAGCAAAGGAGCATTGTGAACTCTGTGGATTAGTCAATACTGAAATTAATTCCAATGCCCGACACAATTCATAAGTTTTTATATGGCTGAAAGGACTAATCAAAAGGTTCTTTTTTTATTCTCAAGAGAGACTCAACGAGACACTCAAATCATATTTATACCTGGATTTAAAGAAATCATTTAACCCAAGCTGTGACTCTGGTGCAGGTGTTAAAATCAAGCATATTCATTTTAAGACATTTGACTTTAATTTTAATATCCACCTGTAACAACTCATGCTGCACTGGTAAGAAGGGCTTTTGGGGCTGTGATATTGCACATCGTAAAAAGAATGTGGATGAGAGGATTGAGACAACAAAAGAGCCCTTATTTTTGTCATGAAGAAAACTCCATTTATCCAACTGCCTCTGTAGGCCACTCAATAGATGTGCTCTTAAAAAACGAGAAGCAAGCTCCTGCATACAAGTACTGAAAAGTTAGAAACATGTACCTAAAAAAGTTTTGGAAGCTCCTTCTTTTTCTTGCTGCTAACTGGTGTGTACCTTTAATTAGGATCACATCTGAAACTAAATGTGAATCTCCAATCAGAAGAAGCACAGATTATTGTTTACATAAAACAGGGTGTTTGTAAGATAGCAGTGACAGCACAGGTAGCATGACAGACGTAAAAACAAGTTATTGCCTGGAATGTTGTATTGATGAAACATTTGTTTTTAGAAAGAAAAACAAATATTTTAACCTCTAAAGATTTAGTGTGTGCTATATTTCTCCATTACCTCCATTGAGCAGAGAATAAAATCTTAAAATGTTTTGTTAGGTTCAGAGAAACTTTTCCATACAATGTCTTTTATGAATTTTATGTTTTTATGTTTTATCCTTGTAGATATTTGAATCACTGTTTCCTACCTTGCTATTTTGACTGTCGTATAAAAATAAGAGCATTTTGCAAAAAGTGAATTGGATATTTTAAAATTCCTGCTGCATCTTTGAAGTACATATTGTTGTTGATGTGCCCCTGGTCTGAAAGGTGAATGTTTGTTGGGATAAAGTCTGTAAAAATTGCAGTTTCTGCTGCATAAGGTCTTGGTATGTTACTTTTGCTGTGATGTCATTGTCTGCTTCTATTTATTTTTTCTTTCACATAATGTTTAATGGTCTTGGCAAATTGGGGAAATTCCAATGCTCTTTGAGTCACCAAAGAAGGTTGGAAAATTACTAGCAAAATAACTCAGAAAGTAAGATACCGGTCAATTTCAGTTTCAAGCATGCAGCATGCTAAGGTGAGTGGATCTTCACCATTGCAGATAGTAAAGTTTGGTTTATTGATGTTATTGGATCATTTGAGTCAAAGTTGTGTTGATCGGTTTTAGTGCCTCTAATGTGCAGCATTGCTACTTACATAGACAAAGATATGCTGTTTTCATGCAGCCAAATTTCTTATATAAATTGATTTGTTGCAGTCAGCTTGTGATCAAATCGTTTGTCCTATTGTGTTGAAGGGTATTAAGAGCATTATTCCCTATAGGTTTGTTCTCCTGTGCCATTAAAGTGAAAGGCAGAAAGGAGTAGTTATGTGACAGGGGTTGGAAACAATTTTTAATTTTCAAAAAAAGGGTTCCAAAGATTATTTATTGGTTTTCAAGTTATGGAAAAGTCACTCATACCAAAGACAACAGGGATAATTCAAATTATTATTAGTGAATTTAGAAACCTTCCTTCATTCTTAACTTGTCATAGTTCTGAAAAATTTTAAATAAAGAAATTAAACCACCAATAATGTTGTGGTTTAACAAAGAAAGAAAACACTACAAGGTAGCACTTTACAGAAAGTGGAATTAATGATATCAACCCTCGCCCATGCTAGCTATAGCTGAAGCATGTGTGAACTGAATAGTCAGAATGAGCATTGTTGTTTTTTAGTTGAGATAAATAAGAACTGAACTGAAGCAACAAGTACAAACCAAATTTTGTACTTGATGCTCTTCATGCTATCATTGCAGCACAGCTAGCTGCTAAAGGAAGCTAACAGTAATGGTGCAGAACAATGAACTATTCAGAAAATGAATACAAAAGTAGTATTTTGCACTTAAAAGAAGGAAGTGTTAGAACGGAAACAGTGGGATTTCCAGGAAGACTGTGCTACTACGCCACAGCTACAGGAAGTTAGTCTTAGCTGTTGGCTATAAGGAAACTCATTTACATTCCTGTGTCCAGAAAAATATTTAAACAAATATACATGTCAGAAAAGTATGTTGATAGAAAACTGTAAAAGACAAAAAGATACACTTTACTACAGAATGCAAAACCTCTCTCCGTTTTGCACCTGATTATTCCTGAGGACTGTGGTCACAAAAATGTTTAACATATGCAAGAATGTGCGTCCTTGTGTTTGTTTTTTCCACTTTGAAAGTAAATTCACTTTCTGCTTGTCACAGAAGAAGAGATTCATTTTAATAAAAAAATACTACTCATGGCGTTCCATTTCAGCTGGAAAATCTGAGATTCACCCCAATAATCAAATCTGACTTCAAAATCCAACGTAAGTGCCTCATGCTTTTAAAGTTATCAAAACTTTCTAATTTTGCTGTCATTTTTTACACCACTTGTCTGTTTTCCCAATTTAATGTCTGTCCAACCATTGTCACTATTGTAATACATATCAGATTGATATTGACTAATTTATCTGAGTGTCTGGGTGACGGGGATGTTCGATGACACAGAGTAAAATGTGGATCACAGTCACATTGTGAATAGTTTATATCGTGTATTTTCTAAAGAATAAGTCTGCAGTTATATAAAATATGTCTATTTCCTTTACTTGAGCTTATTGAGATTTTGACACAAAATTCTGTATAATTTTTAGTTTTTGTTCACATAATTTTCTATCTGTATGGCTTGTAAGTCATTTTTTGTTTTTCACATCAAACTCAGCGTATAATTTGTTACTTTCAGTTAATGTGTTGGCCGTGAAGCTGTGCAGTACATCCAATTACAATTTAGCTGTGTTTTTTTTTTTTTTTTTTGCATGTTCATCAGTGCCTCTCCAGCTGCAGCAGAAGCTTTAAAAGTTGACTTGAAAAGGATTATTTTTAATCTCGTCTTTTCATGTGCCAAGAGCATTCAGCTGTTTTTCACTGTGATTATTGTCTGTGTCTTTTTGTGGTTTCAAACATATACCACTCTTTGCTTGTCATTTTGCTGCTAATAAATGTTTAATGTGTGCAGCAACTACCTAGTGACCTGCCCTTTGATGTTCCCTATTTCAATGTACATTAAATGCTAACCTATTTTTTTATTAACCAAAAGTGATGTGTAGCACTTACATTTAAGAAGAGTAACTTGAAAATATAACCAGACATATTTAAAAAATGCAGTTTCAATGTGACACTGTAATGGAAACATTCATCTGATCTTGACCAGGAGAAGAAAAATGCTAATATAAAGTTATTCTAAGCATTTTAAAGAAGAAATCTTCCTTCAAGAACATTTTGCAAAAGGTTAGTCAGTCATGTCTGGTTATGTACTTATGTCTTCTGTTGCTGAACACAGAGATATTTTTCTGACAGTTAAGCCACTTAACTTTAATCTATAAATCTTTCACACATAAAAACCTTCTGAACTGAAGGTATGAATAAGTGTCCCTTCACAAAACTAAGTGTTTAGCGAATAATTGATTTTAAATTTGATATTTAGACACTTTTAACAGCACTGGAACAAAGACACAATCTGTTTCCAGTTTAACACTTAAATCTTTAAAAATTGCCCAAGAGAGGAGTTTGAGTGGGAGAAAAAATATAGTTTTACCATCAACAAGAGCATTTAAAAAGAAGGATCAGCTGAAGTTTTGTTTTGTATGAATTGCTATCAGCTAAACAATTACAGCAGCCCGCCCAAGCAGCTTTTAATATCCTTAGCAGAACTCCTGTATGTGTGCATTAGGAGCTAATTTACGCAGTAGTTAATAAACTACCAAAAGAAACTGTGCAATAATTAGGATGGCTGCTGGATAGACAAATAATAAAAACTACTGCATAAGAAGGCATGCTGCATTACTTTGCAGAAAACCGACGAGATGATGAAACTCCCGATGATAATAGCATCTTCTCATTAAACCCGAAACTAATCAGGAATGTGCATAAACGTCCCGTATATGTAGGGAAATAATGTAGATTATAAACATATGGCACAGATGAGACAGGTCTGGGATTAGCAGGAGACCAGCTGCAGAAGTTTTTATCAAAACTTAAATGCATCACAAGAAGAAATAATTCTAATTGCAAAAGACTGAAAATTATCCCACTACATGTTTTACAATGTGGTAGCAAGAAACTAATGATTGAGACCCACACAACAGTTGTTTTAAATTTAATTTCTTTATTGAATTTAGGTTTGAAATGGTCTGTATTTAAAACAAGTAGTAATATTTTATCTTTATGTTGTTTGACAGTTATGTATGGCATAGATAATTTGTTAATCCGGGTCTTGGAAAACTCTTTAGCCTATATACATAACAGAAAAAAAGATTACAGTGTTACATAAGTCAGTTAAGCATGTATAAAAACACATTAACTAGTAACTACTTAGATGGATAACAGGGTAAAAGTAGTTTATATATAACTTTTAAATAATGACTATAATGAAGAGTGTTGCACAGATTAAGATAAAGGATGTTCATCCTGTCCTGTTTCAAAAGACTCTTGCCTGGAAATGCTTTGTTCCTGACAGTTCACTGACTTCATAGGTCCTGCTGGCCCTTCCAGCACTGATGCTTTCTCCCCTGCAGACAGAAAGATATCAGTCTGCAATTAAACCACAGCCCAGTAGATCACCTCTGGTATCGTGCTGTACATGAAAAAAATTTCAACATCGCTTGTTCTGAGCTGGAGTACCTGACATTCCCCATTAAGAATGTTATACAACTTGCATTTGGACTAGATTTTTGTCTATTGTTATCAAAAATGATAAAAGTAAATCATTTGGTTTCATGACATGTTTCTGGCTTTTAAAAATTAATCTAAAAGTTTTCAGTGTCATTGAGGTCATTCTACAGGGTGGGCCATAAGTATCCATACATAGGAAAATGTAAAATGTATATTTCTTTTATATTTCAGATACCCAAGAATATGCTTTTGACATAGGAGCAAAGAAATTAAATTATACTGATGGCTGGATTGGGAAGCAGTCGCATGGTACAGAAAACATGGAACGTTTTCTGTTAAACGTTCACACACATCACACACACAACGCTGTGGCAAAACTTGTTTGCAAGTTTCAGAAAACTGGAAATGTTGCAGATCAACCACAAAGTGGTCCAAGATGTGCAGCGATTACGGAGTCCCACAAAAATAAAAACGGTTGTCCAATATAATGTTTATTTTTTCTATGTATGGAAACTTGTGGCACAAGTTATCCTGTTTTCTTTTTCAATGTTAATCATTAAAATGTCTTTTATTGAGAGTAAAGTGTTAGTTAGGAAGGAATTTGAAAAGTGTGGATGCAGATTTTTTCTTTGTTATTCTATCCACCACAACATACCAGTATGACACACAAATAGGCCATAGCAAACATGCAAAACCAGTCAAGCATAATGCTACCACTACTGTGCATAACTGTTGATATGGTTAGGATGACACTTACCTTGACTCAAAATATTCTTCTTGTCAATACGACCAAACAGCAAAATCTTTCTCTTGTTTAACTATAAAACTTTTCTATTTACTTACTATACTAGATTATCTGAGTACCTGCAATTTTTCTAATTCTAATTTAGGAATATGCGTTTGGTACTTTAGTGTAATCCTTTTAGGATGTTTTTACATCTGATAGCCTGCTGGGTCCCCATTTTATTGGGAACCAAAATGACAACATTTGTTACCCTTTCAGCTAGTGTGATTCTCTTTCACACTGCACTGTGTCATATTCTAACCATTAGAAAAACCTGTTTACCCTTTCACTTGTGGTGGTGCAGCACCAAGATCTACTGAAGGAAATGACTCAAAAACTTCTGAAAAAGACACGAACGCTACTTCCTTAAAATGGAGTTGTCTCAGATTTTATCAGTTGTAGGATTTCTCTTTAATCTTTGGCAAAAGATCACAAGGCATTTCTCCCACTAGCATTAGACTCTCATGTTTGTTTTGGTTGTATTTATTCAGAATGCCTGCAGTATAATCCACTTCCTGCTTTTGGAGCTTTTTTGGTCCACATCAGAGTTCGCTTTCACACTTCGCCAAGCAATCCGGACTTTCTAGGCAAACAAAATAGAGTTTGATCAAAGTGGACTAGACAGGGATGGTGTGAATGCACCCTTAATCTATGATTCAAAACCTCCTTCTGTGGACAATTTATGAACATCCAAAGCTATTTTATTTCATTTGAGAGGAACAGCTTAGGTCACATGGCTGAAAGCAGAAGATAAACAGGAACCAAATCAGAAATGGTTTTGGAGCAGATAGATCAGGGTGACATTAATGTAACAGTCTGACATCAATTACATGAAATATACTTAAAGTCCAGTCTATGTACATAAGATCTACAATTTGTATATGAAATTGGTTGATAATCCAGCCAGAACTTTGGTAGACCACCAAAACTGTTCCTAAAGACTTTCTGCTTTTAAATAATTGTGTTAATGTTGACAAAGCTTTCACTATCCCTTACCCTACTGTATTTATAGTTCAACAGCAATTAGTGTACTCAGAAATTAGGTATGCAGACAGAGGAACATAATTTCTAAAGCTATTCTTTCCCATCTTTCTTCATAGAACATTTCTTTTAATGAGTTCAGCTATTCTCAGACATGCACTCACCAATCACCAAGGATTTCTTCCCGCTATTCACCATGATCCTGGTAACCTGTCTTGCTTTTCAAATGTTGTACAAAGATCCCAGCCATCATGTACTAGTTATAATTAGTCCTTGGATTCAGCACTGTGGTTGAAGAGAGAGCATCTATTTTGCTGTGCACTTAAAGCATACCTTTATGAGATGCTCAGAAAGAAGCAGTGCATTAGCTCAGTAGTAACCATTTGTTCCCAAAGATCCTGCATGTAGTTCATGGGACTCAGACTCATCAATGCTTTAGAAAATAGCAACTAAATTACATATATTTTCAGTCAACCAATTTAAACCACATGCTTTCTAAGTAAAATTAAACTTAAACAATATTTTATCTTTGTTTAATCTCGTGGTCATATCATGTCTAATTAAGAGTTTTAGATGCATTGAATTGGAAGGTAACCAAGGAAGCAAGTGATTTAATGGCCGGCTGCATGTGTTGAGTAATCTGAAACATCAACATGCTCTGTTTATACATTCCCCACTCCACTTTGTTTCCCACTTAATTTTCTAAGACATGCGCCCTCTCCGTTGTGGTTTGTCACATAGCCTTGCTTAATTGCAGCCACATTCAAGCAGAGCACCCGGTAGAGAACAAGCACACAAAAGCCATACAGATAAGATATCAGACATTCACACAAAAGAAAGAAAGATCAGTGCACTGAGCAGACAGCAGCAGCAAATAATCTGAAGCTTGTTAGCCATCTTCATGAAATCCAATCAGTAAGTGAGTGAAGCAAATGTTTTCCTCTGCTAATTTAGTGGACATGGAGAGTGTGGAGGGCTGCCTTTTTTACACAAAACATAAAGCTGCATGAAAGAGCAATCAGAGAACTAAGAAAACAGTTACTTCTATGTGTAGTTTTCAAAAGAATAGTTTCAATCTGAAGTGAAATCATAACATTTTTGGAATCATGGATTATTTTGGACCAATGCAGCTTCACAATGACAGCAGAATTTGAACATCAAGTCAGAATGAAAGGACAGATCTTGGAACTGTATATGCCTAGATTGACATTTTATTAGATCTTCCTTTACTGTCGCATGCACTGGTATAGAATCTGCTGTCCTGTTGCGGCATGACTGACGCAGGTGATCTTTTGAACAAGATGTTCGCAACATGTTACCAGAACAGATTGTTGTCTTCCAGTCAGCTGTGCCTCAAATATCACTGAAGCTTATTGTCAGTGCTGCTCCACAGTCTACTTAACGATCGGATAGAGATGGTGTCATTATACAGGTTCAAAACAAAGAGAAAGGTACAGTACATTCCTCAGACGTGGCCTCTGTACTGCACAAATGAAAAAAAAGTTATTAGATTATTTTCTCCATTTGTTAAAGCCTAATAAAGGTCTTCATATGACTTCCATGAAGCTTTCCCCATTAAAACTCATTCTAGGTGTCCCAGTGTCTCAGAAACATCCATGTCCAATTTGCTAGAGTAAAGATGCCTTTAGATAGACAAGATAAGTCACATTCTCTGGTATCAATGTAGGCTCACATTTGTCCAAAACTGATGCAGTTTTTATTCAAATTTTGTAACACGTGTGTGAGGGTGTTCAATTCCAACACTGAAAAAGACGTCTTTCGTGGAGAAATATGAAGATAGCGATCAATGACTTGTCCTGCTTGGCTTCTGCATTTTTTTTTTTTAAGCAGCCGTGTTACATGCACTGTTTGGAAAAAAATATTTACTGCATTTTTGTGTAATACCAGTACAGATTTCACTATAAGTCAAAAATATCTGTCATTGTTACACCTCATGTTACATGTTACCTTCAGGTGTGCTCAATTACGGTACACAATCATTCATGGGTTAATGGGTCTTGCAAAAATTGCTTGTGGATGTGGTTAGTAGTCCTATGTTACAGATGGATGGATGGCTTCAGGTGGACAAACTAAAATTGGACTTTTACTGGACAAAAATGATTACAAAAACATCTAAAATAATGTAAAAGGATGTGTTGCTCTTAACTGCTTCATGGATTCATAAGCCTACTCTTTTGGAGGAAAAGCAACTCCACACTATGATTTTATCCAGATGGTTCTCTGTTAGCATAATATACAAACAAATATGTAGAAAATGTTTTTAATTGTGATTTCCTAATATTGAAGCCAAAGCACACCTTTTTGGTCAATGTAAAGCCTTAAAATCATGACTGTACTATCAAGTCCCAAAATCGCTCAGGAACAACTCCTCTGTTTGCTCCTCTATCTGTTTCAATTTGTTTCAGACTTATCACTTGCCCTCTTGTCTGATGCAACAAATTTAATAGCCAGTCAGCGACAGTATTCCCCTTGGAAACTTAACCCAGTTCTGTTCTGTTGCAGTTTCTCTGGAAGAAATTCCAACCAGGAGACTTAAATTCCCCTCATAGTTTTGATAAAACTTCACATACACCATGTTCAAAATTATTATGCAATTGATATTTTCTCAGATTTTCTTAAATGGTCAATGCAAATGATGGTCAGTATAATTTTCAAGTCATGAACTATTACAGTATAAATCAAACTGAACAAAGCTCTTCATGAGAACAGTATTTCTTTCAAAAATAAAAAACTCAAAATGCACTGTTCCAAATTATTATGCACAGCAGATTTTCTAACCATTTTATGGATTATAAAGAACTGCAAACGGTCATTCTTTGAATGTGCAGCATTAAGTGGTCACATGTACTAAAATCAAAAGCTATTTCAATCAAAAACATCTTAACAGACCGAGTTACATGTTAACATAGAACCCCTTCTTTGATATCACCTGCACAATTCTTCCATCCATTGAACTTGTGAGTTTGTGGATAGTTACTGCTTGAATTTCTCTGCAGGATGTCAGAAAACCTTCTCAGAGCTGCTGTTTTGATATGAACTACATTCCACCCTCAGATCTTGTGCTTGAGAAAACTCCAAAGGTTCTCAATAGCGTTGAGGTCAGAGGAGGATGGTGACCACACCATGAGTTTCTCCCCTTTTATGCCCATAGCAGCCAATGACACAGTGGTATTCCTTGCAGCATGAGATGGTGCCTAGTCATGCATGAAGATGATTTTGCTACTGAAGGTACGGCTCTTCTTTTTGAACCATGAAAGAAAGTGATCAGTCAGAAAGTCCATATACTTTGCTGAGGTCATTTTCACACCTTCAGGGTCTCTGAAGGGGCCGACCAGCTCTCTCTCTCTCCCCATGATTTCGGCCCACAGCATGACTCCACCACCTCCTTGCTGAAGTCACAGCCATGTTGGGATGTGGTGGCCATCCACCACCAATCCACTACTGCGTCCAACTGGACCATCCATGGTTGCACAGCAGTCATCAGTGAACAAGTCTGTTTGAAAATTAATCTTCATGTACGGTTGGGCCCACTGCGACCGTTTCTACTTGTGAGCTCTGGTTAGGGTTGGCCGAATAGTAGGTTCATTCACTGTAAGCCTCTGGAGGATCCTCCACCTTGAGGTTCTAGAGGCACCAGCAGCTTCAAATGACTGTTTGATGCTTTGTAAGGGCATTTTAACAGCTGCTCTCTTAATCCTATAAATTTGTTTAACAGAAACCTTCCTCATTTTGCCTTTATCTGCACAAACCCATCTTTGTTCTGAATCAGCCACAAATCTCTTCCCAGTACGATAGCGCTTCAGATTTCATTAAATAGCCAACGTTTTCATACCTTGTCATACAGCACTACACTATCTGATGATTTTCATCAGCAGACAGATCCTTTCTCTTTCCCATATTGCTTGAAACCTGTGGCCTGCTTAATAATGAGGAACATCCTTCTTATGTAGATTTCCTTTAATTGAGCTCACCAGACAAACTAATCAACCAGCTCTCTGAAATTAATTATAGTGATTCAAAGAGCCCTGACACACAATACAATCTATAAATTTAATAGCACAACAAAAATTTTTATCTTTATGACACTTAAATCCAATTTGCATAATTGGAACACGGTTGTAAAATGGCTTGCTTGTTCTTCGATTTCTGAGTGTTTTCTCTAAAGTTTTTGTGACACGACTTTCCAACACATTCTCACTCCCAGCTCGTCATATATGGACGCTTGGTCAGGTTCCCTCTGTATCACTTGTTGACACATTGGATACCGTCAATAATTGACGTTGAAGGTGCTTTCATTGATTTCTGTAGCGCTCCCTAAGCGTCCGAAACTGACGGTCTAGGAACGAAGAGGATGAGTATTCTAATTTTTTAAAAGGCATATAAAAAGTGATACAATTCGTGCACAGCTGATGTATCTGTAGGATTTAACAATTTCGTTAATTTTACTTGAGATTTAAAAGTTTCTCCAGTTCTCTGAAGCCGTGATTTTATCTTCATTTCATCAGACACATGGATATTTTAATTACATCAGCCTCACTGATGTCATTGTAACTTCATGTTTGCAATGTTCTCATTTTTACATAATGAAAAAAAGTAAAATGAATATGGTAGGTGGAGTTTATGAGGTTACGCAGGCATGTATAATAGCGAACTGCATGCACCTCCAAAGTTGTTTGCAGTCCATTAGTAATAAGAAGAAGTTTAATAAAATGTTTAAGAAGAATGAGGATGGATTTTCTCCTCTGATTGCATGCCAAACGGTTCTGTACACGTTTTCAATATTTTTGATTAAAATAATAAAAATGAAAATAAGGACGCATCCCACCCACCCAAAAATTCAAGAAGCTGACATCATCGCATGCGACACTTGCAACCCGGTGAGTGCAAACCTGAATCTGTCAAAATGTTTTTGTACTATAAAACATAAAAAACTCCAAACTGTTAAATTATAAAGTTGCTGATGGCAGTTTTAGGATGTAATGGTAGCAGGACTGTGCCACGAATAATTGAAAACATTTAGACACGTTTTTAACCTTTTTTTTTACACGAAGCTAGCTAAAGTAAATCTGGTTGGAGCCATTCAGGTTCAACTGCACCTGTACTTAACACATTTAATTATCCATGATAGAGTCACAGAAGCATTTATAGTCATGCTTATTGTTGCCACTTTGCAAAATTCGAGGGTTGCTATAAGCATCAGTGCCCCTAGGCTGGCTGGGATGATCCTTAAAGTCCACCCAGGTTTTGTTTATGAGCCCTGTCTGGACACACTGATTGCAGCTCGGTCGCTTACTTGAATTTAAATTGAACTTGACTCAGCACAGACAAAGTTCTCTCCACCTGTCTATGTCCTTTATTGCTGATGCAAGCCAGATGAAGAGATATAGAGCTTCTGAAATGTGAACACTTTTTTTTTATCTCAACAGGTTATTTTTTGATCACATCATTTCCCAAATTTATTTCTGCTCCTTTATAACTCCCACAAAGGCACAATCACATGTAAATAAACAATCACGTGAAATAAAAAATTATTCTTATGGATGCTAGTAGAGGCTTTTGCATGCAGTTTCCAGTCACACATTTTGAAGAGTGATTGTGCTGCCTTTGATCCTAAATGAAAAAGACCCAGATCATCAGTTCTGCCAGCTGAGTTGTGTGTCATAAATCCAGTGAAGAACGTGACAAGCAGGGGTTACAGAAGCATTGATTTCAAGGGATTCAAAGAGCTGTACGAGTATTTTATTGTTGAAAACATGAATTCACAAATTCAAAAGGGCTTAAATTTAACAATCGCATTTGGTCTGGGGATTGTTGTTTTATGAAATATTTCACTATTACTTTTGTGGAAACGATGAAGAGCAACATCCTGGTGGGCTTGCAGGAAATCAACAGCGATTAGAAACTGGTGATGCTAATGACTAACGGCTAACGACTGTTGGATCCTGTAGTGTGTCAACAAGTGAGAATGTTGGACTTTCATTTCAAATGAACAAAGAAAAAATGCTATTTTGCTTCTAGACCACAAAAGTGATTAAAGAAAGTGCTGATACCTTTGGACAATTTGCAAAAAGAAAACTTATTGAGTTCTTCCTCATCAGTTTCTGTGCCAAGCAGATAAAGGCTTTGACACATTTTAAAAGGTCCATTGGGAATTAAAACCTAAAATACAGCCAGTGACACCAACTTTAGCTACCCACAGCACAATGGAGAAAGAAATTAATAAGAAGATTGTAAAAACACGTTTTATTGAAAACCCCTTACAAAATAAGGTCAAGAAAAACATAATTAGCAGTAAAAGAACATCAATTTGCAGATCTACAATCATCACAAGTGTTCTGAATTTCTTTCTTGTAGAGAAATGCAAAATAAAGGTGTTGAGTAATTCTTTATTTTAGCATAAAGTGAATTGGCTGAAAATCTGGACGACAGACTATCAGACTAAAATATAATGAATAAAAACATCCATGAAGTGAAATGCATACAGGTCTGGATGTGCAGTAACATGTGCATTTTCTTTGCTAAGGCAACAAACTCTCCGTATGGAGATGCTGCAGCACCGCTCAGAGGAACACACTCCCTTCATAAAGCAAAAATTCTTTCAAGCTGCAAAGAAGAAAGGGAGGAGGAGGTCTTGCTGCCACATCAAAGACACTGGCTTACAAATACATCATCACAACCTAAAGGCATGTAGACAAAAGTGCCAAACTGTCACCTTCTCTTTTCCAAGCATGCGGCGGTGCTGGGTAGGACCCTTTTTGTGTAAATATCAATACATCGCATTAAGCTTATGGAAACATTTGCAGTCAAGTTATGGAAAATAATGATTAGTCCTACAATAGCACAGATGCATATAAATGAATTGGAAAAATGATATATGCATACGTTTTAAATTCAATAAATGCATTGCATAAATATTTTTTGTGTCTTTAAAAGCAGGGAAACCTAAGGAATCCTTTAAGGCCGTACAGCAAACTGAATAAAATGAGAAGGAAGTCCACTGAATATGCTACAAACAAAAATTTGGACAGTATTGATATGAATCTGCAAAACAAACAACAGGTCAGTAGAAGAAGAAATTGAGGGAAAGTGGTTGGTTTGTCCATAGTTTGGTTTCAAGATTATGGATGACATACTTAGTCTTAAATTAGTCTTTACATAAAGTACAATATTTGTTTTGCATTAAGATGCTATGAGTCATTAAAGTTAATGAACCTTGTGACAAAAAAAGAACATTAACAACAAGTAAATTTATTTTGGGACTAAAGTTAGTAAACAAATAACAGATTCAACAGTAAATTACGTAAGGGGAAAGCACAATGCTAAGCAAGCTCTATTAAACAGTAACAGTGGGATAGCCAAACACAAAGCCTTGAAAGTGTGTTCCCATCACTCTGCTGCACTGCAATGTTATTTTACTCAGTATAATTTGGGATTTTAGGATGCTGACCTACACAAAATAGTCTGAACTAAGAATTTTCAAATTAAATCACAGAAATGTTTTGGCTCTTCCAATTAAAATTCTAACTAAAAGGCTATGCAGACATTTGCAGCTACTTCTAAGCCTTTAATGAGGATCTGAAGCTGCTGATAATCTTCTCAAATTACATTAGTTCAGTGAGGTCCTATTAAAGTTGCCACCCGTCACGTAAAATACAGAATCGTCACATATTTGGCTGTTAAATGTGATACGGGACGCGATTAGTTCCGTATTTTTATAAATGTCCAATAGACACGTCTGTCTATTAGACATAATAACATATCAACACTACGTGTAACAATTGCGACCAAAATAAAACCCAGGAAATATTAAGGTCAGCTAAATGGTCATGGCAGGAGCGACACAAGACCCCCGGAACGTTACGGACCGACGCTGCTGCCTCGGCTGCCTAGAAACTGACACTATGCGGTCGAGACGAACTGCTCTCAACAGGCATATTGAACAATAAATAAAACGGAAATAAAACGTCAAAACCATAAATAAAATGGATTATGAAGTCTCTGTAAACAAAGTTGTCCTTCAAGAAATATTAATTTGGGTTGGCTCATGTGGGTTTATTATGTGATTGAGTATGTGCTTATTGCGACAGTCTTAATTTATCCTCCTGTGCTGGAATAGAGAAAAAAAAGAAAGATAAATAAAGAAACGTCTGAGTTTTCTTCCACAGGAAAAGGGAAAATACCTGGAAAATTACAAATTATGTTGGAGTTACACAGGTAACAAGCTCCCATGGAGCAACAGTGAAGTTTTTATAGAAGACAGAAAACCACATCTGCAAAACCCCAAACCAAGTAGGACAACAGCTGTAAACCAAATACAGAAAAAAAGTATTTATAAACAGTTGGCTTTGTCATATTTACAGAGCTGTGTGTGTGTATGTATGTCTGTCCTCAGCTCTTCCTTTGCAAGGTGTGACTGGCAGGTGTCCACCCCCTGCTGTAGTTCATCAAAACCAATCACGAAGGGCTTAAAAAGGACCAGATACCCTCAGACAGTTTGCTGTATTGCATGGTGATTGGGCTCACCTTCTCTTGTGTGTTTCTTCCCTGAATTCTGATGCTAATTCTTGCTATCCTTTTTCTTCTTCTTCATTTTTCAGTCTGTGTTTGTGTCCAGTTGCTATGTTGCACTTCTTTGCTTCCTCATTCCTTTTCTTTAGCTGCGTTTCCACCAGTAGTAACATTTGGTTGCTGATCACATGACTCGTGTGATCAACAAGATTATGAGTCAGTTGTGTGCAATTTTGTGTAATACATTCATTTCAATACAGCCGAAAAATCACCTGATCTTAGCGCAAAAACCTTTTTTTCCAACCTGACTCTCAAACATCACCTCTGGAGGAAAATAAAGTATTCGTAATATTCGTAAGCCTCCATTCAACACCGCCTGCCAACCTCAGACTCTGTGGATATAACCCTAACTCTATTCCCAACCCTTCTGGATCTCCTTCACTACAAACAATAAGAATCATTCTACTAATCATTCTAATACCTCATTGTAATATATCGTTGCTTAACTTTAACCCTGCTGAAAATCCAGAAGATCCATCAAACATTAAACACTGATTTCAAAACAAGTTTCAAATCTTAATGTTGTGTCTGTAAATGCTGCCAGCTCTAGAGTCCATATCACCATGACAGGTTTGTGTGACATGACAAACACTTCTTAGCTTCTGGGGAATGAAAAAAAGTGATTTTCTGCTCTTTTTCATAGCAGGAGTCTGGAGCCCAATCAGACAGAACTTAAAGCACTGATGGGAATAAAATACAAATGATACAAATTTGGAATCTAATGGTATTTAATAGGCAGCAACCACAGCATTGCATGGACTTAACTCATTCTAGCACCCTTGTGGAGAACATATAAAGCATTACAAGAACTACAAATAGGCTAATACAAAAAGTTAAATTACTTAAACCAGGAAACAGTGCTGCACGTAGTAGCTTTTTGATTGGTTACAGTTTCATTTGACCATCACGGCTCAATTAACTGTCTAGTGGTAAACACAGTTGTCCCTGCAACCTGTAATGCACAAGCATAAGGAACCGAAAACCATTATAAAATCAGAGATGAAGCTTATTTAAAAGAGGGTAGCGGTCATTAGAGGCTGTGAATTAAATTGGTCTCAAGTTCTTGAGTTAATTACTAATAAACACTGTTGCAAATACCAAACATCATCTAAAGTGCCTTTAAGATGCTGTGGCTTGACTGCAAAGACTCAGAGGATTTCCATCCTTTCCTGCTTCAGCAGGATAGCCACGGACACAGTGATGCAAAGAGGAAGCTGGACTTTACACAACACACACTCTGAACAGATGTCCAATAGAGCATTTCCTCAGAGATGCACTTCCAACATCTCAAGCACACATCTGCCATCTGTTCTGTCTTCTGTTTCCCAAATTAATTGTATATCCATCCTGTTTTTAGATTTTTTCGGTGTCTTTAACTTAAAAAAATCAAGTTATAAATCATACAATATAAAATAAAACATCTTGGTATCTTATCAGTAGAGGTATACCCAGCTCTATTCTGGCAGTGAAGCGTGAATGTCCAGAATGAAAGTCACGTCAATTTCCTAATCAGTATTGTGTGATTGTAAAAGATTAGCATCTTTTACAACTGTCAACCTTTTTTCTGCAATAAAGACAGCAAAGATTTCCATTATTTCAGAATATTGAAAGGAATAAGGTAGAAATGAAGCATCTGTTGAAACCAGCATTTGGAAACATATGATGATTGCATCTAGATTGGCAAGACTAGAATATTATTAAATTTTTTAAAAGAAAAAATAAGTAATGTCACGTATAGGATCTGCACAATTTGTCCACAAAGATGAATAAAAGATTACAACCAAACATTTGGATTTTATAAAAAGGTGTCTAAGAAACTTCTGAAAGTTATAAAATTTTAAACATGACTCAAACTAAAGTTTTGGAACAAGTCAACTCATTTCTCCACCATATATGTTCAATTTGCACATGTATTGAGAGCAGGGTGGTGGCAGCATCATGTTGTGTGAATGTTTTGCATGTTCCTTACTGTGTTTATTTTATAATAGGTTCTTTTTTAAAAATATGTGCAAATAACCATTTGTACAATTTTGTTAAGATTCTGTTATTTTGCAGATTTAAAGGTGCTTTCATCAATCCAAATATATAGTCTGTGACCTCAAACTGAACTGTCTAATTATCTGTGTATTCATAGATTGGATGAAACTACATCAGTAAACTGTATTATTTTACTGCCATCATCAGCTGTTTGAAGATAAAAGGGATAGCTGGACTAAAAGTTCTGCTATCTTAGTCCCGAAGGGGGATATTTTCTTTTTCTACTGTTCAACTTAACATTCTACAAAGATGTACAGTGTTATGTACATAATTTACTAAATGTATTAAACATGATTGTGGCAGCCTAGTGCTTGCCTGAAATAAAAGAGTCCTTCACTTCCAAGATAAGTTATTTGAAAGACTTTACAATGTACACAACATTTTTGCGTTGAGACACAAGCTGTGTTAAAAATGTTCTCTCTCTCACCATATGTTCATTTTAAAGTGTTTTGAGTTAAGTTCCTGTTTTTCTTTTGCAGACACTACTATAGTTATGTAACGCTTCATAATCGCATAGTTTTCCAATGATATAACACAAAGTTATACTGCAATTATGCAGTTTTAAGATTTAATCCTTAACTTACATGTCATGTTTAATTATTTATTCATTTGTATTCACTCACACAAACATAGACTACAACTTTACCAATATCACAAACATTTAATATATAAAAAATATGAATCAAAATTCACAATCAGTGCATGCTAGTAAAATAAAATATGTAGTATAATGGTCACATTAATTATTTATTTTAGTATTTTTGTCCTATTCAGACAATGTTTTACAACTTTCATATCATGATTTTACTTTTTTCTGCCACAGCGATGCTGCTCCCATTCCTGTTATCTGCCGATTACAGATTAGCTATTCACTCAGTGCAAGATGCCTTTATTCAAGTCACAGCTTTGAATGGTCATGGTGCTCTGACTGCGGTTTGAATGACAGTGACAACTGGTTATAGGATATGTTATAGGTAGATTAAGTTATCATCTTTTATTAATAATCTGAATTGTGCTTTCAGGGGACAAAGTATGAAGAGTGTGCTCATTTTAGCACCTGCAATATGCCTGTAAGTTTTCTACTATTGTGTTTAATTGACCAATTCAAACCTTTTTCATCAGTTTTAATCATATGTTTTTTTTCCCTGTCTATATGATTTGTTTTCTTTTTAACGTAAACTTGATTTCAAAATTGAAATTCTAACTTTTATTCTGTAACTTTGTTAGCTAATCAACATTTGAAATACACCGAAGACAGCCAACCACAAGCCACTTCTTTATTTTATTGGAGGAGAAGTTTAAGAACTTCTCCTCCAATAAAAACCTGGAAACCTGGAGATTAAAGGTTTCCAGCTATGTTGAGGTTATTTTTTTTAAATATAAAAAACTCCTCATGATCAAGGGGTTTATTGATGTCAGTATGTATTTTTTTCGCTGTCTAGTGGGGTTTGAACTTGTTCATATAGAAGTGGTGATATCCAGGAGGTACACTTTCATATGTGCTGATTTATCATCAGTGTTGCTGTTAAAAAGGGGTAGAAATATAGGGTGCAGCTGGTTGCTGAAAACCCAAAGAATAAATACTGTTGGCCAAAATCAGAGTGTTGTCCATATGTTTTTTTTTTTCTGATGCTCAAATTTACTCACCAGCAAAATAAATGCTTGAAGTTTCCAGTTAAATGTTCTTGGTACTTCCCTCAACAACAAGAAGAGGTTTGGAATTGTAATGAGACCAAAACATTGGCAGAAGAACATTAATTAGTAAAGATTCTATGCTGCAAGTGAGTTGATCATCTCTAAAACCTCAGCCAAAAGTGCAAAAGAAAAATTTACCAAGATAAAAAGAAGAACCATTAAAATTAAAAAACGTTTTTGACGTTTAGGTTTAGGGCAATTTTGTGTAGCATATGCATCAATAGATGCAAAATCAAAGTGTGAAAAAACATAATTCATTATATTAAATATTTTTTTCTGAATGAGTAACTAATTATTTAATTTCAGCTTAAAATTGAGTTTGACTTGGAGTGTTATTGAGAAGCACATTAATGTATGAATGTCATTTTAACTGCTGAGAGTGAACGTTCGTACAGCTTTTAAATATTTTTGTTTTTATAATGTTTTGAGGAATATGAAAGAAACAGCCTCTGAACAAGTTCAGTCTACAAGAAGAAGTTTAAGTAACACAAATGAAAAATAAATTTAATTCACTCACCTCAGTATGCTGAATGCTATAAGTGGCTCATATGGGAGGGCATTCCAAGCTCTTCTCTAATAAATTTAGCTAATAATTATTTATCCCTTTGTGTGCCACAGTGGTCAGCTGACAATTAAGTATTGAACGGAAAAAAGGGAACATTTTACATTCTCAATACCAATACATATGTTTACACGCACACAAACAAGGATCTATTCAAAGTTACACGTAAACTTCACATTCATAATAGGACCTAATGTCTTTCTAAATAATTATAATAGTTACACTCATGTTAAAGGTGTTTTCAAGTAAACACACAATAAAATACTAGACAGATATTAACACACACATAAAATACAGTTTTACTGAAGCTTGATCTCAGACAATCTCTTTTCTCAACTGCATAGCTTACAGAGAGGAAGATGTGTGCTGCATCCAACCCTTCACTGTTTTGTTACTGTTCTTTTGTGCATTTGTGTCATGTCAAAGTCTTCAGTCACCCCTCTGTATGTGACTGAAAAGTCTAGCAGAAAACGAAAGAAAATTTAGCCTATGAAACAAATTGGAGCAGAAGAAGAGACTGGTCTATTGATTGCCTCACCAGACAGTTTTTTGAAAGGTTAGCATCAATAAATTCCCCTTTTTGGACCTTAGGAGAAGCCTGCCATGGTTCCCACCTTTGACACAATCTAAAATAACTCACAGTAGGAAAAATTATTACTAATGGACTAATGGACAAAGAAAGGCAACCTTTCACTCCCATGACTCATTTGTTGGAAGTTAGTTTTTTTTCTTTTTACTCACACTCTTCAACAACCAGAACATGACCAAAGTACGGTACATTTAAATAAATGAACTGCTCCATAATAAAACAGCATTAAAACAACTAATACAGATCATTTCTAATTCCACAATTTGGGAGCTGCTGCAGCTAAATTATGATATTTGTATCATCATATAGTTGGCAAAAAGTGGGCAGGTGCATCAGGCTGCAATAGTTTAGAGAGTTAGGGTGAGGGACTTAAAAAAAAAAGACTAAAATGTGGGAAATATGCTCAAACTTCTGAGTGCCAGTTGCAGCATTTTACTCTCTGGAAACAGGTGATTTACGAAACACTGACCCCTACATGAAGTGCATTACAGTAATCCAGCAGAGTGGTACCAAATGCATGGATTGCTCTCTTAAAATGCTGCTTGGCTTTATTTTAGCCAGCTGCCTCAACTCATCAATCAATTTTGAAATTCATGAAACATCACTGCATTAAAACACTAGTACAATTGGAGTTCTGGACTAATGTGCATGAACGGAAATATGTTTAAAAATACCCTTTCCTTAGATCTGTTTTGCCACCATTCTGTTCCAACATTTGTAAGGATGAATTAAAAATTGGACATGATCTGGGTAGAAATCCTTTGTCACCTTTTTTCATGGCAAAGGTGTATAAAAAATGTGTATTGAAGGCAATAAAATAATTTAATATAACAAAAAAGAAACAAAAATAACATTTTGTAGACAGCAGAAAAGATGTACATGCTCTTTATATAAGGTGGACACAGGGGTCCCATGGCTTGCCATTCTCTGACTACAACTTGTCATGAAATAACAAAAAATATCCAGCGCTGTACAAAGGTATTTCCCCATTAATAGTTTTCTATTACCTTTGGTTTATCTGGCATAGTTAGACGTTCCAGGTAAGAAAACATTTTTTAAGTCAGACAGAGATAGGGTCAGTAAAAAAAAAAAAGTAATTTTGTTTCTTTTTTGTGGTTTAATTGCTTCAGTTTGGGGCTTTGTGTGATTTATTGATTGCACAGATCTGTCTGTAACTGGGTTATTTAAATGTGACACAAAGGAAAACAGTAGAGATCTGTGCAATGAGAAGTATGTTGCAAATATTTTCACAACACTGTAGTGCTAGAGTATTTTGTCTAACAGTACCTTACGTACCTGTTTGACTTGCATTTCTCCTCCTTTAATATTTAAGGAGCAGTAGTACCAGAGTATCAAAAATGTATCAAATTGTTTTTATTGCAAGAAAAGGCTGCTCTTGTCCTTCTGCTCAGCTCCACAAGAGGAAACATGTTTCTGGAACAAATTGAATAACCTTTATTTTAAGCAGAATCCATTCAGTAAGTCCACTCTCTCAACACCTACTAAAAAGCAAATGCAAAACAGAGAATATCTTTAAAGAGAAAATACCTTTGGGACTAGAAGAAGGACTAGAAATCCTGCCAGACTGCTTTCTTATGCCCAGAAAAATCATATTTAGCCACATAATCATCTCTTTCAGCTTTTCATAACATGTCAGCATGTTGGCCAGGTTGTTCTTACTCTGTGCCTCGACAGCAATTGTCACACATATCTACAGAACGCAGTGAAAAGGAAGAATAAATCTCTTACTTCCTTTTGTTCTGCTGCTGCAGTAGCAGCAGAAAATCTCAGTGATTTTCATCTTAGAATGCCTGTGTTCAAGTATACTTTTTGGCAGACATGCCTGTCTCAGGCAGGACATTTTTGAAACATGTAAGACAATGTATTCACACGCTATATATTTGTATTTATTTAATAGTGGATAGAGTAGTGACCTAACATTTGTATGTTTTACACTGTACTTTAAACATTATTTACATATGAATTATATTATTTTATTATTATTTGTTATATTAACATATAATAAAAATTACAGCTGCTGTTATGGTTACAGCTCCTCAAGAGGCCATAGGCAAATGCTAAGGGCGCCATCTGTCCAGGGGGCGGCATAAAAGAGACAAGTAGAAGTAGAAAGATTCAGTAAATTTACTCAAAGTTGTGCTTGAGAACAAAATATTCATACTTTTGTCTTGGGTTTCTAGTGTGGTATGTATTGATGCCTGAGTATGGAGCTCCAAACCTAATGTGTGTTTTTAGCTGCCTAATGTATGCCTCTTTCATGAGCTTTTTCTTTTCTGAATGTTGATTTTTTTTTTCAAAGGAAAAATTATTGTAAGCTACAAAATCTTGTGATTGAAATATATTCTAAAACCAACTGATTAAGGTTTTATTGTATATTTTGTGTATCACTAGGTCTAAGTGGAATAGGATTGAACCTGTGTGCCTCAGGGTAATGAATGTTGTTGGGTTGTTGACATGCCTGGGCAACTTTGTGCAAAGGTTGTGGGATTAGAGTCTCTGAAGGGGATTATAGTCTTCAGTCTCCCTGGAAAAGTTAATGCCAGAGAATAAGAGAGAAGAGGCATTTCTGGGATTCGTTTTTTTATTTTGGGTTTTAAACACTCTTTCCACTTCTCGCAGGGATGTTGGAGTGTATGTGATAGTTTGGCCAAAGAGCGTAATGGGTTTTGTGAACTTGGATACAGCTTACAAGCCCTTCCCTTGTGGTGTTTTTGCCTGATGGTGTAGGAATTGAGAATGTTGACCTCTTGCTACAGACCAATTTATTTACTGTGAAACTAGAGAGCCCAGATGTACATCAGACCCGTTTCAGTGCTTTCCTTTTTCTGATTGATTTAGTAAATAATGTATATGAACAGAACATCTATCCATACAGAGCAGATGTTTCAGATGAGCTCAGTGAGCTCCTTATTGCATCTTTCCTTGTTGCAGATGATGTGATTCTGTTGATTTTATTGAACTGAAACATACTGAATGCTCTGGTGGAGTTGGCAGCCAAGTGTGAAACAGCCAGAGTAAGAATTAGCTCCTCTAAGTCTGTGGACTTAGAGGAGCTAAGCAGGCCTGTTCCAGCTGGAACAGGCAAGAACTGCCAAATAAAGCCGGGTCAGTCGGTGCTAGAAGTGGGAAAAATCTTTGGGTCTTAAGAGAATTTAGTTCTTAAATAGTTGGATTCAAAGTCGGTAAAAGTATTTTTTCCTAAAGGTACTTTGAGAAAATGAAAAAAAAAAAAAAAAAGTATTGCACAAGAAAAATCTGCTGCGGTAAATCTGCTCTGGTCTTTCTAAAATTTTAAATTTTAAATTTTATTTAGGTTTCAATTGCTATTTTTAAATAAGGCAATTGAAATATTGCCACTTTAACAATATTGCCACAGTTCTTGTCAATATGTCATCCAGTGGCCTTAAACTTCACGGGTGATAAAAAAAAATAGGACACCCTGTGGAAGTCACTGTTTTTCTAACATATTTTTAGCAATTGTATTTAACAATGCAGAGAAATGAAAGTAACTTAAAATGGACTTACAGTCTATCTCAATAACAAAAAGTTGTTTGGTAAAAGTTAGGATCTGTGTTTTGCTTCTCAAGCAATAACTGAAGCTTAAACCTGACCACACATGTTTAAAATCATTATTGATTTCATTTATGACTTTTGCTAGCACCAAACTATAAAGCAGATCTCTCAAATACCAAGTTGGCCAAAACCTGGCGTACTTAGCCAAAGCTATTCTGGCTTCATAGAACTTCTCTAAATTATTCTGCCTACATAGATCAAATGAGCAAATTCATGATTTATCTCATCTCTTTTTAAGACGTATTTGCAGGAGTTTTCCTTCCTTCCAATTTAAGTTATATTTGTATGGTTAATGTTGGAATTGTGATGACTGTACATTCCTTAATTCCATTTATTTTGGCTCTCATCCTATTTCTTACTTCCTTCAACTCTATTAAATTCATGCAAAGCCTCAGAGCATCAGAACTGGACCATGGAGCAACGGATGGACTAATGAATCATATATTATTTCAGTTGACATGGACGGCTGGCCCATATACGTAGGTTGCTAATCTAGGGACCCCATAGCACCAGGAAGCACAACAGCAGGGTTGTTAAATTCCTGGCCTCAATAGCTGGGTTCTGCATATTTGGATGTGTTCCTGCTCCAACACTCCTGATTTTCAGGTCTGGATTGAATAAGCCTACCTATGCATTGCTGCAGACTATGTCCACCATTTCATGGGTAAAGTATTCCCTGATAGCTTTGTCTTCTTTGAGTGGGATTATTCATCCTGCTGTGTTTTTGTACTTTCATTTGGCTCCTTCTTAAAACAGCTTAAGGTAATGATTTTTGGAGTCTGGAAAATGGGTCATTTCAGAAACTTCCTGATTGTTGTCACATTCAGCGGGCATTGCACCATTACCTTGCAACCCCAGACAAGCCCAGCTGTGTTACTTAGCAACCCAAGATGAGTTCCAGAACATTTTGTTAGATGGTTTTACCCCTGTGTGCGCTGCACAATGGCTGCTGGAAAAGACAAGAGTTTCGTTGGTGGCTTACCACTTAGAAACCACTTGCTGCATTCTTGTTTGTTGTGCAGGAGGATTTAATTCTGCTTTTCAAATATGTATTTTGTATTGTTGCACATCTGTTTGCAACCATTTTTAAGTGCAAATGTAAACATTGAGAACGTTGTTTGGATTTAAAGTGACAGAAAGCCCTAAAACAGCTCATTCTGAAAGGAGCTCAAATTAGGCAGAACTGAGCGGACTAAAATCTAATTATCTAAGAAGGATTTTGGGAAAAAAATTTTAATGAACATGTTTTTTATAGCCCATAGATATATTCTAATCTGTTCAAGGAAAAATAATAGGTCACCTTCAATGAGCACAATAATTTTGAGGTGTTGACTTGACTTGTTGATTCCGCAAATATCAATCTGAGTATCTGTGGGATAAAATAAATCTCCACCTTGCAGGACTTCAAACTTCAGCTACTAACAGCTTAGTGCCAAACTCTATAGCACAGCTTTGGGCCTCTGAATTCAATGTCTTATGAATCAGGAATGGTTTTGCATCAGAAGGTTTAACCAACATGTAACCCGCAATTAGTTAAGGACTTTTATTTTTGCGGGCCCACTTCCTGTGTTGCCCCAAACTCTGCTAGCTTATTTAAAGCCCTGCCCCCAGCGCGCAGTTTAAAGATCCTCACCTGTTTCCTGTGTGATTGTGGCTTGCTGTTGGCGTCTTTCTCAAGAATTCCTCCAAAAATCTTTAAACCTATTGATTTGATTGCTGGGTGAGTTTATTATTTGATAGCAATATCACCTTTTCATGTGATACTCTGCTCGATTGCTCATTGGAGCGTTGTTTTATTAGAATCATTGGCGTTTCTTACCTGGACCGTCACCGGGATTCTGTCACGGCTGATTGTGGCTAATTACGCCCCGCTCTCTTCAAAAAGGTAACTTGTTGCTGAATTTTGTGCGTGTTCTGACACGTTTACATTGATGCTGAGGCACTGAAGTTTAAAATAAAATTGATCAGAACAGAATGTAGCTACACTTAAGGTTGATACTGCACAGTATATTTATTTATTATTATTTTTTCCTTCCCTCACTCTGCTTGAGTATTTGATAATTAATTAATTTTATTTTTCTGGATTGATATTTTGGAAGTGCACTTTAACTTAAAATTGATTAGTTTGAAATATTATATATTTTTTGTTTTATTAAAATTATGGTTAATTTAACCTGACTGAAATGTTTGTCTAATTATTAGGAATCTAATTATTGCATTTTAGTATGCATAAACTAGGTGCTTAAATTTAATAATTATTTCCTTTTTATTATTTGTACATAATTGTTGTTTTTTGATAAACCACTTAATTGGTTTTCTGACCTTTTAGGTAGGGTTTCTTTCCCCCCTGTCGGATCAGATCTTCATCTGGATTGGAAGATGGCGAGCTAGGAATGGACCATGGACTTTATGATTTTGAAATTAATTTATTCTGAGTCAATTCTCATGTCTCATCGTGCTGCTGTAATTGTATGTTTTATTCAAATCACTTAATATATATTCACCAAAACTAAAAGCACTGCCTCCTGTTTTTTCACACCACAGGCTCCTTAAAGGACACTCTTCTGATACTGCTTTTGTAGCTGCAGTTAGCTGCCTAGCCCATAAGTGTTACAAACACATTAATAGGTAGGTGATCTTGATGTTAAGACGGGTTCATGCACTATTGGCTGTGTCTGGTTTCACTGGATTCTGTCCAGTCAGTTACGATCTCCAGCAGTCAGTGAGACAGCGTCTTCTTCATAACGAGCCATCTTTCATTTTCTATTTTGTCTTTTTTTCAGTGATAATTGAGAACAGAACCCACTACCCCAAAAGTTACATTATGATAAATACATCAACTACAAGTTCTTGTTTTTATTCTAAGAGCAATGTAGAAAACTTTACGTGTTTTCTAATAGATGGTAACACAAATTAGACTTGTTTTTATTTTAAAACTAATTTAAATTTATATAATTGCCGAATGAATAAATCAGATTAATTATACCAAATTATTCTGCATGACATGATTGCATAAAGGTGTTGCCACACAAATTGCATAACTTTTTACCCTGTGCTTTTTTAATCTCACTTTGCTGCAGCAGTTATCGTTTTCATGTCGGTCCTTTTCAGGAGGCAAATGTAAAATTGCTCGGAAACCTTGCCAATGACCGAACTGGGATTTTTCCTTTGTGTAGAGCCCAGGGTGAACATTATCTCTGCTTTGGAGTTTTGCTGCATTTATTGAAATGGATTGTAATGTAGGCCTTCATCAGACAGAATAGCCTGCCTACATTTTAGTGCTTATCTACCCATTTTGGTTTGGAACCCAGTCAAACACAAATCAAGAAAAACTTAGTTGAAGCTTTGCTGCAAGACTGCTTTTTGTTGCATATCTGTGGTTGATGGTGTGGAAAATATATTTCTGAGAAGGTAAATGGTGATAAGAGTGAAGAATGAGGATGGGGATTTTGGGAGAATGTTAAATGTTTTGCTAGTCATAATTTTTTTATACAGAAGTATAATAACAGCCCCTTATAAAATACAAATATTTATACAGTTTTGTCTAGAATTAACCTTTTCATCTGTTTCTGCAACAGCAAGTCTGTGAGATTTTATTTGTATCACACATTTAAGCAACAGGTCAATTTAGTGTCTTGCGTGATGATTACTAAACACAGGATAACCATTCACAATCTGAAAGTAAACAACCCTGAGGACTGAGTGCAGGGACTTAAGCATGATGCATTATTAGCTGAACTACCTTTAAGAGGTTGCAATGTTTGATGAAGCTGCTTAATGTGAATTTTTTTGGGTTGAAACTAGAGATTAACTAAATGCCATAGTTGCAATGTTCCCAAGAGAGTTTCAGAAACCTATATGGGCATTCTGACAACCATGTATGCATGTGTTCACTAGTCTTACAGAACTGATATACTGCCATCAAAATCCTACGGATTTTATCTAATGTCCAACATGTTGCCAGCCTAATTAATCTCTATGGCTAAGCATGCCAAAAACACTCAGGGAACTCCCAGACTCCAAATGATAGGAAACTCTCTGTGACCGACAGAACCTCAAGTTTGCAAAAACCATCAACATTCTGGCTGATTGGCATCACAGCAAGGTCTTTCAGTGTAATCTCTGCTGGATTTAAAGGTTGTACTAACTCTCCACTTTAACACATTTTTAAAAATCCCAACATAACTATATTAATTCAAGATCTATATGTTTTTTATATACCACATTGAAATACATAGTTTTTCAGAGTTGAGATAGCCTCTACTTCATCAGAAATGAAGCTCCATTTGTGGTGCCTATAGATAATTTGAGTTTCATCAAGTGTCTTGTGATAACGGCTTTTATGCACCGCAGAGGCTTAGTTTTCGATTAGCGACTAACTACCTCAGTCATCTTACTCATTATCTTTCTTCTCCTGTTTCCAGCCTGTCCTTTGCCCATGCGGTATCCATGGCATATAGATTTTAAAATGTTTTTTTAAATTTTATTATTCTGCTCTGCTGATATTCCTCCTAATTAATTCCTTTAAAAGGTTCAGCCAGTCATTTGCCTTTGATTCACTCTATTATCAGACTTTTTCTCCATGTTTAAGTTGAGTCAGTTAATGTCTTCCTTCCTTCCAAAAATCCTCCAGAGATACTAAGGCTTCACTGAACTTCAGAGTAATTTCCAGTTCATCTTATTCATTCAAGTCTTTAAAAAAGATAATGCTCACCAGTTTCTTCAACTTTCTTAACTTTTTTTGTTTTACCCATCTGAGCTGAGATCTTCAGGTTTCACTCTCTCCTGCTTTTTTTATCCACAATATCCTTACCAGAAGAGACAGAAAAAGCTCTTAGGACTATTAAATATTTTTTCTCTTCCATATCTCAAGGTTACTACTCAGCCTTGTCCCAGTTAGACATTGTCTAAAAACTCCGCAAAGTCTCAAGTAGGACGTTTTGAAAAGAGCCACAAATATCCTTACTACTTTTTGCAAAGGGAGAGTGATTCTTTACACTAAAATCAATACATGTATCTATTTAAACAGCAGGTGTTTTGGAGACAGTATATACAATTTTTCCACATATTATTGCATATTTCTCTTCATCTTCAAAAATGTAGTTATGGTAAATATGACTGTTTTGTTTTACCAGTTGAACTCTGGTTTAATATTTATAGTAAAATTAAGGAGAAAACCTTTTATCTTCCATTGTTTTCATTTTAAACCCAACCCTCTATGTATTTTATAAAATCTTGTGGATCATTAATCTACTTTGTCATATATAAAGTCATTTTTTTCTGCTTTTAAATTTTCACAATGTTTGCTTAATTATGTCTTTGTCTGCATGTAAAGGTGACCAAATTGCACAGGATTGTTTGTTCTGAATATTTCACTCTGAAATAAAAGTATATATTACCATAAATTTGAATCTTTCTGTAACTGTGATCTTTTGCTGCTTGACTGAAATAATGACTAGTAATACCAACTTTATTTTTACAATTCTTTGCAGTGTGACTCACCTCATCCCCATTTCTGTCTGCAGGAACTATTCATTAAAAAGGCATTGTTTCTTTGTTCAGTTTCATCTAATATATCACTGCCATGGCAAACATGAGGTCTAGAGTATTTTATTATCCAAAAATATTGTCATGGCATAAAAAGCAGTAGATAGTAGTGCATATAGTCATGAGACAGTTGTCTTAAGTGAATGTTTTCAGTTATTTTTTCATGTGATCAGTATTTTTCTGGTCTGTATTTAAAGGGAGGTGAGGAATGTGGCCAAAGTTGCACCATCATGGCTGAGATTGTTGCAACTAATTGCTTTGTTCAATGTTTGCAGGTAAATGTTTGAATCATGTTAACAAAAGATCAATCCTGTGGGTGAGTGGTGGTATGTATGGAACATTGTATTTACACTGAAATGTATGTGTCCCATGTTGCTATGGTTACCCATCACAGCCAACTAGCGGTCTCTATATGTCTATGAGTGTCCAGATCAAGAAAAGTGTGAGAAAATTGAGATCCATGATGAAGAAACTAATCTCAAATTAGCCATTGTGTGTACTGTTTGTAGTTCTGGGTATTTTCGTCCCCAATAAGACTTGCAGCCTTGATGTGCTATGCCAATTTAGAAAAAAACCCACAAAACTATTTATGTTTTCAAACATGGTATTGGGAGACATCGTGTTATATATATATATGTATATGTATTTAAAAGTAAAAGGCAAACTCTGTTTTGTGACCTCTGTATGTTTTGCTCATGCAGGGAAGGACTGTTAACAGAGATCAAACACTTAAAATATCAATTTCATTTAAAGTGAAACACTTCTACAAACTTCAGAAGTGATTTATAGCAGCATTAAATTATGTCTCAAATGCAAACATTTGTGAAACAACTACAAAACCAAATGAAATCCATTACTTCAGTATGCATTTTGGAAATAACGCTTTGAGTTTTATGCAATATCCACCCACAGAGAGACAAAATAACCACCAGCTCTCTTGGCTAGCCTGTGACATGCAGGGAACACGGCGTCTTGGTTTTTCTCAGCAAGAGTGTGCAGTTTATAATTTGGCATGAGGTGTCATGACAGACTCATGGACTTCCCATTTTCTTCTTGGCTGTCTTGGTTTCTGTCACAATAACAAACATGAAACGTTTTTTCCTAATTACTGTCTACCATTGTCTTAATTATTGATGCACATGGCCTTTGATTTGTGCTTATTTGTGCTTGCCTCAGCAAAATAGCAACTGTGTGCTGAAACATTGAAAGGTCGTACAATTATAGTGAAGAAAAACAACTCCAGTAATTACAATGATTTGTTATACCCTGATAGGAACATTTTTGTGGGGATTTGTTAAATTGAGGGTTTTGCTCAATATTAACAACACAGAAAAGTATTAGTTAATTATATTAACTCTCAGGCTCTAGTACTAAATTCTCTATGGCTCTCATTAAAAATTATCAATGAAAATTAAGTAGTTGAGTAAAGCAACTGGTTCTTTTTTTTTTTTTGTTAGACATTAAAAATGAGTCTTAAAACTACAATGCATTTTCATAAGATTGATACTTAGTGGGTAATGTGTATATTTTAGTATAGGGTAAGATACTTCTAGTAACAATATATAACATTTATTGTTTATTATGGACCTCCAAGTGGCACAACAGGGTTAGCTGATAAAAAAGTAACAGAACAACAAAGCTTGTGTAGAAACAAGATGTCTCACTTTCACATAAATTCATACTATTTTGGTTAAAAAATATTTGCTCTGTCAGGGAAGTGTCTTCACTACTCTATCCAATAGTCTATTGCAGTGGTTCTCAAACTTTTTTCAGTGATGTACCCCCTTAAAAATATATTTTTAGTCAAGTACCCCCTGACACGGGCAAAACATTTTTGGAATAAAACAGAGGTACAGTGCTGTAAATACCCTGTAAATACTGAATATAAAATTCAGTGCATGAACACACATTTATATTTTATCGAACTTTTTACAAAATAATTTTTCCCAAGACTTATTATGAGGAGCCTACTGATTTTTTAAAGATATTTTGAAAAGCTTCACGTACCCCCTGCAGTACCTCCACGTACCCCCAGGGGTACACGTACCCCCATTTGAGAACCACTGGTCTATTGGATAGAGTATTAAAGATTTTACTGAAGTAAGTGTAGCAGTAATTTACATTTGTATTAAAAGTAAAAATACAGTGTAGGAAAACTACTCTCAAAGGTTATTTTTTCCAAAGGTTACTCAAGAAATGAGTATTTTTTCCAAAATACTCAAGAAATGTTACTCAAGTCAGCTGAATAACTGCAACTAGTTTATCCACCTTTGATGTTTGCCTATAATACGTTGCTGCTGCACCTAGTTGTTTTCCAGTGTCTGAGCCAAATGAATGGTAGATTGAATATCAGTATTTTACCTTCCCTTCCAACCTCTCCTTAATTAGCAGAATCTTGAAGTGACCTTTTAGGATTTGATTGCATGTTTTTAGAAACCTAATGGAACATTGAGTTTTAGTGAAATGAAAGATGGGTTTGGAGTAACGTTTTAACAGCTACATTACAGTATAGTAGTTCAACCTTCATGACGAAAACATTTACTTATTCTCACTGAAAAAGTGACTTCCAGCTGACTTGACTCACAGCCACTGTGTTACACCTAATGCACAGCTTGCTATTAGAAAGTATCCTGATGACACAGATATTTAAAGAGAGATACTTAATTTCTTTGTGAATATGGTGAATAATGATAGAAGAAAAATATCTTCATCATATGTACAGCTGAAAATGAAGAGACCACTGCACTGAGCCCCATTGAAAACCACATGGTTATTCCACCAAACAATGATTTCTGAGTTAAAACGTCAATATTGTTTCTAAAAGAATATAAACTTATGTGAGGTCTGAAAGCACTGCAAATTTTTTTTTTGTTATTTTGAACATTTTTGCTGGGAATCAGAGACATGTTGTCAGTAGTTCATAGTTTACATTGTGAATATGAATTTTTACAATCAATAGAAACATTTCTGTAGACAAAACCCAATGGCACTAAAATAGAGAAAGTTCTTCCTTTGGGTCTGATTTCTTACTTGTCTACCAAATGTTAACATATTTATTTACTCAACTGTGTGAGACCCAATTTGTTTTGTTTTAATACAGCAATTTCATGTGCTATAAGAAGAAAAGGTCCATATGGAAATGGCTTCCAGTCTTTGCTTCAGAGGGACGTGACCGGACTGCACAGAGCCCCAATCTGAACCCTGTCCAACACTGTTGATGTGAATACATAAACCGGGCCCTCGGTGACCGACCCCACCTCTCTAATGCTTTAGTGGCAGGCAGAGACAAATCCTCTCAGCCAAGTTATAAAAGCAGCAAATTAATACCTCTGGTTTTGGAATGGAATGGCTTTCAATTGTCAAATGATTACTGCCCCTCTTTCAATGTCACTCAACAGAACCAGACCTGCACAGTAAATACATACACAGACAAAATTACATTTTTCTAGTAAACATTAATTTCCCCCAGTGCGCATTTCATTTTAAAGCTGTTACCGGAGAAGAAGTTATGAAAAACAAACAAAGCACAAGTATGTTAAAAGTTCAAAAAGATGTATAGTTTGTGTCATCTGAGTGCTCAGTCTAAGCACTTTAAGGTCTTGAAGTTCAAGATTTTCTTTGATATCAGATGTCTTTTATAATATGGCATTCATTTATCTCTCCCTAGTAGTTCATGCTTTATCCACCATTAACATATGCCAGCTTTTGGTATGTCACATCCTGATAATATTATACAGCAGTGAGGAACGTACATACAGAATCTGAGTTTTAAATGCCTTCACTGTGGAAAATGTTGAGGAGAATTACAACAAATTCAAATTTAGAAATTTACCCTAAAATGTAGGTGTAGTTTTCAATTGGAAATTGAATCTGGAAATTTAATTACAGGTTTTTTAAGAGTTCCCTGAAAAAAATAAATTACTGCCTCCCCCCCCAAATAAAGCAAATGTATAAGCTTATTTGTAACCTGTGCATTTTTATTTTCCTGGGATTAGGAAAGCAATGTGTGCTATGTGAATGACACACAAGATCATTCTCCTAACACTCTTTAAACTGAGGAAGACAAGAAAACATACATAAACTTTTGCATATCTACAGTAAGTTTAATATGATGAGTTTGACAAACAAGCCCAGAAGGTGACCCAAATTTAACAGTAAGCATGAAGATAAAGGAGGTAAAACATGTCTAAAGCTTCTACCGTTACTGCAAACAATGCCATTTTTAAATAACATAATTTGGCTCATTTAAACAGTTGTTTAGATGTTGTATAAAAAGTGTGAGAAAAATGCAACAAAACTTCACCCAATGTATGACCTCCTGCATTTTTATTAAAGTCAGCAAGTATCATCATTGCTATGAAAATAAAGAAACTAGCAAATAAATCTGTTGGGAAATATTCTGAAGTAGATGAAAAACTAACAAAGAAAGGTCATTCAGACCCTACAAAAAGCAGCTGCTATACTGATCATCAAAGAACGTGAAAGAAAGGAGTGAGATGCTTTTAAAAATTCATTCAGACTTCAGTACTAGTAGTATTCTGAATAACTTATTCAAGCTTTATTGAACAACTTTTATCTCAGTATATTCAGTTTTTCCTGCTTCATGCTATAAGCCCATAGGATCATATTAAACTATGCACAACTGCAAAGGAAGCAGAACAAGCAGCAGAGTAAAGAGAAATGTATATCTAATCTACAGAGTAAAGTTTCGATTCATTCTTTAATGTAACAAGTAAAAACAAAAGAGGAAATTACTGCATAAAATCTTGACATACATCTCCTGTTCATTTAGTTGTCAGACTTTTGGTAAATGTTGTCTTCAACTGAGGCGTTAGTAAGAATATTCCTGTTCTTATTAAGGGTCAAGTTGCTGCTGCCCTCTCCGTCAGGCTCCATGGGGTCTTTTTCACTTTTATATCTGAAACCAAACAGGTTGCAGAGTTTGTTCAGCAGGAGGTCAACAATCTCTTCTTCTTCAGAGGGCTGGGCCAGAAGAAAGAAAATCAAAATCACTTTTTAAAAAACAACAAAAACACGGACACAGGCATAAGCCATCACACTTTGTTTGGACCAACAACTTTGATTTTTACTCTTTGGTTTTCAGACACTGGGAATGCTAAAACTGCTGTTTACATTTTGTAGTAAACATTTTTACTACATTTTGTAGTAAAAATTGTTTCTTTCAATTGAAACAATGCTGTCGATAAAACGGCATTATTAAAAGGTTGTCGGAAGATACTCTTATTATAAGTGTTACACACGAGCCTAAGAAAAAGCTGTGATAAAAAATGTTTTATGAACTTATCAGTTACCATTTGAATTTATGATTTGAACACAATATTGACCTTGACTTTGCATTGTGCAAATGCTTTTAATATAGTTTTTGGTCCTGCTTTTCACAACAAAATTCAGCAATACTGAGCACTGGGACTTAATATCAGAGCATGTTATGGGATAGTTTCGGAGACCTTACATACTCAAGTTTGATTCACATCTGCAATAATGAGAGATGAGATGAAATTATACTAAATGGAAGAAAGAAAGGAAAAAGCTGCATAACACACAAAGCATGATCCAAGCCTTTGATTTCAACAAAATGTTTGGGGTTTTTGTTAATAATTATGATTGTTTTTTGTGATCTCCGATATTGGGAACAGGTAATGTTTTCAGACAACAAAGACTGTCTAGACAGCTGCAATTATACCGGAAAACAACATTACAGAACATTACATTCAACAGATTGCCTCATAAAAATAAATAATGCTATTTCTGGCTCAAAAACCTTCAATGAAAACATTTAGTTAGTAAAATTATTCAGCGTTTCAGAAAATCTAACCAACATAGTGACAGTTTTCACAAATATGTCAAACATAATTCATATTAAAGTTCAATACTGCAGCCTTAATATAATGAGAGAGCTTTTTAGTTCCTAATACTGCCTCTGCAAACTAAGGCTTTAGAGGATAATGCAGATGAGCAAATGCCAAGATGATCCTATCAGCTAAACGAGTTCAGAATAATCAGATTAACTAGAAATGATGGCAGGTATTAACTGAAGAAGTCTGAACGTTGACAATGAATCCAAATGTTTTTCAACAAAATGTTAGTCTGATGGTATGCACTGTTATTTGAGTGAGTTATAAAAGATTTATTTGTCATGTTAAAATAAGGTTGGAAAGCTTTTTCAGTTACATTTTTCTTTAAATCACATAAATCTGGTATTTTAAGAGAAGTGTGTAGAATTTTGTGATCCAGTATTTTTACCGTTAAGATTAATTTTTGGTTCAAATCGATCCGCATCAGCCACCATCTGAAGACGCAGCAGTTTTCTCTTGTTCTCCAGATAATGCAGGTCAGCTTGTGAACCAGAGTGCTTGTTGCTAATTTCACTGTTAGGTTTGGCAGCAATCAGACTTTAAACTGGCTGTTTCTCCAAAGTAGTGTTTATTGACTTTTCTGTTCTCCCGTATGTATTACTAATTAAACGTGTTATAAAAGATAAATGTAGTGACAACAGAATGCATTTTATTGGTCCTCCCACTGGCTTGATTTGTACAAAAGTTATTCCTTTATCCACTATTGTTTTTCTTTTCTTTACTTCTACTCGTTAAAAACTGTCAGAAACTGTTATTTCATCTTCAACTATTCCACATCACAGCATATTTTGGAAATATTAGAGTTTCTGCTAGCAGCTTAAAATGATTATTTCCCTAAACTCTTATGTTGTTTTGACAATTATTAATATAAAAAAATGAGACACTTAATTTAATTAAATTATATGTTTTTGCTTAAAAATATTTTTCTCTCCAGTAAGTAAACTATCTGGAAAAAATATATTTTCACATGGAAACATAAAAATGCTTTATGGTCAGACTTCTCCATTAAGGTAGCATAATATTGAAAATAATCTCTAAGGATTTAACAGAAAAACTTTCTGAATCCATAATCAGTGACCTTTTTAAAAGTTATGACTTTTTTCATAACTAACCCATTTCTATTCACAACCATCTGGAACTTTTTTGACCCCTATTAAAAGTCTTTATTTTCAGAACAATGGTAGCAATCATAATAGAAAATTATTATTTATGACTAGTTATTACAATTCTTTAAGCTTTATGATTTCCAACAAAGAAACTAAGCCTTTTTTATTAGAAAAAGGCAAGGAAAGGTTAACGAACAACAGAAAATCAAAGAGTCATTTCTTTACAGATCAATTGTTCGGTTCAGCAGAACAAACTGGCTGGTGAAAAAATGAAATTTCAGCTTTTTACTTTGGCCAACTTTAAAGGGCAGAATGAGGAGGTGAAATGTTAACCAGCATTTGCTTTGTGAACCGTGAACATGCATTCTTAAAATTAATTCAAGTTTTAAGTAGAGTCCCGTGTTTTCCCAGGTTGATGACTAAGATTCTAGTTGCTGTCTCAGGCAGATGCTGTTGAGTTATAACATAACGAGCATCTGTCAGGATGGCCCACCTTTTACCTTCAAAACAACTCTAATGAGTTTGAAAGAACATTTTGGATGCGTCAAGGGTTGTCTAGTGTCTAGAAACAGGTTCTCTGTGGCTTGATTTTCAAAGGTAAAACCATATTTTTATTCATCAGGTTTAGAGCTTGGCTCAGTTTTGTATTTTGAGCTTTTCCATGCACAGTTTTCAGATTTTGATGCACTTTCTCACTGATCTGCGGTTGTTGGACAGTTTCTATTGTAAAGGTAATGCGAAGACTATGACAGACTTTTAAAGAAGTTTGAATTAGAAGTGTTTAAGATGATAAAGCATAGCTACTTATCGTGCATGCAGTCATAATCAGAGATGCTGCATCCAGAAATCAACTGGTGATTGAAACAGGGCAAATTTTCAATGATCAGTGATTGGCTGATTAATAACGCAGAAATCATATTTTTTCTTCTCAGTTAGAGAATTCACCAATATTGTACTTAAATTTTGTTTAATAAGAATTTATTTGTACGATGCTTAAACTCAGATATCCCAAAATTAGATAAAAACAGTTAACCAAGTAAAGAATTTTAAAATTAGTCTTACCTTGTGATACATTTGCTCCAAGTTTAGTGATACAAGAATCACTGAAATGAAGAGATTTAGAGTAACAAACGTCATGAAGACAATACAGGAACCAAACAGCAATCCGCCAAGTGCTGGGTGACTGTCCAAAACCTGGGAAATGATTCAGCTGAGTAAAAAATCTGAGTAAACATTGTTTTTTAATTTAGAAAAATGCAGTTCAATGGATGAAACAGTGTGCACAGTTAACTGTAAAACATCATACTGAAGAATGCATTAAATGCAGTTAATGATTCTGAAAAATCTAAATGAGTCAAAAATATAAAATATTAAATCACACCGTTTACCTCGTCATAGTTAAAGATGCCTATCTGCAGACTGATGATGGTCAGAAGAGAAGCTAAAAAAGTTTTGTAAGATGAAATGTTCCAGCCATAAATCACGTTGCTCTGGAAAGATGACAAGATGTGACAATTGACACATGAAACTCTGAAATAATTTATGACAAATTAAAGTAATAAAATTGATCATTTAAAAGTAATTTACTAAAACAACAATGTTTTTCTTCAATCACATTAAGCACAAAGAAAGAATAACTTACAAATAAAAGTATAAGTTGGAAAAATTCAATGTTTTGTGTCCAGACAATAAAACAGAAATAATTAAAGGTGCTTGAATTTTTAATTGAATTTTTACACATTTTTACTTTATTTCATTGGCCAGACTTCATTCAAACTGAATTAACGGGGTATGGTCGTCAGGATCTCCAAGATTATTTGAATGCCATTGACTCAGATGAGTTTTGGAAAATTTCCTTTCAGTGTGAAGGCCATCGTGACTCTTGAACTTGTAGCTTTTTCCTACTGCTTTCTTGGCTATTATGTGCCAGATGCATCACATCTACAGTAGGAAATTCTCTCACATTCTTTGAATTTTCGCCATAAATGTTTGTGGTTCCTGCACTGCAACCATCAGTTTGAGTCTAAAGAGGAAATATCAATATTTTCATCAACTTATTCAGGATGAGACAATGCAGGTGAGGGAGGTTTCTGTACAGATTTTGCATGACTATTTGCGCTATTTTATGAAATAATTGTAATCAGAAGCAGTGCTCTGTTTACATATCTTAGGAAGTTCAATCAAAAGGAATCATGCACACAAAATCCTAAATGTGTGTTTTGTATTTAAGTTGATCCAACAACAGCTCTGAAGCTTAAAGTTGTTTTTAATGAGCCCGGATGTCAGATTTGAGAAATATTATAAACCTCTACCTGCATGCTTCCCTCTCTTCCTCTGTTCTCATTGCTCAATGTAATGCCTGATAAACTCGACTTATTTTGCTCTAAGATATGCACAACTTTGAGTTGCACATATCCACATTGTGCAAAACGTATACCGATCTCTATGGGCAAGGGGCCCAAGTATGTTATTGGTATGTTTACCCAGGATTTTTATCTGCTGTTGTCACAATTTTGAACCACTAAAACCTCCATACAGAAAATTTGTGCAAGTTTAAAGCAGTGAGATGACTTTGTTCTATCACATTATGCTCTTGATACAATCCAAAATACTTTTTCATGTAATAATGCAGTCTAAGTCAAGCGAGAAAGGTAAGAGTGAAATTAGCATATTTGTTCAATTACAATTATCTCCTGCAATGTGCAAATTGCATATCAAAACTTTCTAAAAGAAACTTGTATAAATAAAAAACTTCAATTTAAATTGTTTTATCTCTAATGTTTATTTGGATGGGGAAAGGTTTGGAGAAGAAGCCGATTTTTTTTTAAATTTCACTTACAACACTATAATTATATCTTTAATTATCATTTCAAAAAAATCCATGCTAGTGTATCTAATTAGCCAGAAGGGATGTTTGCAAGATGAAAGTTTTGCAAGGTACTCACTGCAACTGAGTACGCCACCAGCGTGATCACGATGATGAGCAGAAAACTGGAGATGTCATTCCAGGCTCGATTCAGTGCAGCTGTGACCAGGTTCATCTTGGGGTTCAGTCTGAGAAGGTGCCACAGTTTGACAGTGGACAGAAGAACCAAGAAAGCAACCAAATACTGAAGAACTGAATCAGCTGCAGCAGTTTCTTGAAAACTGGCAAATCTACAAGGGCAGAAACAAAGTTTCACTGAGTTTAACATTTTAGTTTTTAGACACTGCTTTTCAAGCTCTATGTAGTTAGATAACACTATAAGATTGAGTTGGATGTTGCTCTCACTGGTCTTTGTGGTTTTGGTAGAATTTCACATCACGGTTTCCAAGCAGAGTCCTTTGGATAAAAACTGCAGTGGCACTCCAGCTCAGCAGGATGATGCTCAGCTCCAGAAGGTTCCATTTGCTCTTGAAATAAAGCCAGCGATGCTGCTTCAATAATTTGACCTGTAATAAAAAAAATAAAATAAAATAACAAATGACTGGAGCAGATGATTTAGGTGATTTACCAAACAAAAGGCTTAAGAAATCTTTTTAACATTCAAATCTGTGATTACAATAAAGACAGAATGATTTATTGCTAATTTAATGCTTGTAATTAAATTTTAAGTTGGTATAAACTGAATGTTCTTGAAACTAAATAAGAAAAATGGGTTTAATCCAGTAGTATGGATTAGAAAGCTCCACTCAGACCAGATGTAAAATTAAGAATTTGCATTAAATTGAACTGTACCTAAGTGTTTTTCAAAGAACGCCTTTCAAAAACAGTCTTTTTTATAGCAGTGTGTATTCTGTCCAATTGCTTGTGTTTGTCTATGATAAAAAATGCAATAAAATGCATAAATGCATAAAAATTCATGACAAATATAAAAAGTTCCAAGGGTCATGAATGCCTTTGCAAAGTGATTTATATGTGAACAGATACATTTTCCCTTTCAGACATTTTCTCTGTCCAAATATCTTTTTCTCAGTTTTTCAGCCCAGGACAACATAAAGGTCTTAAGGGACTGCAAATGAAGCAGAACAGCTTGTCTAACAGGAGTTAAATTACCATTAGTAGTGGAAAAGGAGGTGAAAGAACATCATTAAGTTATATGTAACATAATTATAGATGATAGAAGATTGTTGCTATTAAAGCCAGAAAAAAAAACTGCCATAAGTGCATGACTTTTTCTTATGTGACAATAGGTGCTGTATACCTAAGTACTGGATTTTCAGAAAAAAGAAGTTAAAATTCATGATAGTAGAGTTACAGAATTAAGAAATATCTTGTTAGACTGATCTAGTAAAACACATAAGAGGCATGTTCTGCACTGGTGCTATTAGCAAAACAGACAGAAATCAAAAATCCCAGGTGGCACAAAATGTCTACTGGCAATTCAGATTAAAAGGAGGTTTTGTAGCTGTCTGCTGGAAAATTAGGTTTGTGGACCAGAGAGTATTAAAACAATTGAAAAAAAAACAAAAACATGCCTCAGGCAAATCCACCACATTTTGTCTTTACAAACCTGAACAGATCCAAGTACATTTGCTCAGTGAGGAGATAAATAGGTTTATAACTGACTTCTCATTTTATAAATATGAATTTTTTAAAAAATAAATGTAGCTCAATCACTTTTTAAAATGAATATTTTTTCACTTGATCAGAGTTTGGAGAGACTTTTAATGAGTAATCCATGACTTCCTGTCTCCTCGGGGTATGAAGGCACCTATCATTAAACTGGAATCTCATTGCAAAGTTAATTCATTTGAGTAAATCAGTTAAAATCATTTAAACTCAGGGAAACTCACATACAAATATTATTACACAAACTGTGATGTACATTTCAAACATCTATCTCTGTAATTTTTTTCAGCCTGACGCTAATGAAAAATCAATTGTCTATTAGACAGTAATTGACAGTCTCCCTATAGAGGATAAGCCATGAAAGATTTGCTAAAGAAATTAACATAAAGTTGAGTAGATAGAAATAAATTTAAGGTTTTTAGGTGTTAAAAACAATGGAAGGCGCTGAAATTTAACTGCAGATCCCAGAAAAAACTCCCAACACAATTGTACTAGAGATACATAAACTTTTAAATCTTCTTTGTTTCTGCAGTAATTTTATTTAGCTCAGTAGACACTGCCAGGATTTACGAAGCATTAAAGTGAATAAAGTGTTTACCTGCTTGAACATGTAGTAGAGAATGAAAAGCAAATAAATGATCTCAGAAGCCATAACAAAGAAGTAAAGCCCCCCTGTTGATGTGTAAAGACCAATAGCCTGCAGGTCACTGTAGAACTGAAATGCTCCTGCAAAGTTAAAGACGTGATTTACTAACACAGAAAAAGAAGCAATAAGTCTGCATTTTCCAGAGGATTATGCTGCAGATCTTTAGAAGAGCACTCCTTCCTTACCTACGGCTAAGGTCTCCATCAAGAGCGTGGCGATACAGAAGAGGTTCACATTTGCATTGTAAACCGTGAACTCGACAAAGACTGCCCTCGTGTACTTATCAAGCCATTTATTATGGAAAAGGTACTCAAGTGTGCTGTAGATAAAGAGCATAATATTTAAAGAGCTGTCAGTTTAAATGTCTTAATTCTGTTTTTATTTCAACTGTAACAATTATGTTTAAAAGCAAAGTTTTATGCTATGAAGAGGTTGAAGGTCACTGAAAACAAAGAATTTACTTTTTCTCACAAATCTGACTTTTCTCTAAAGTCTGAGAAAAAAGGCAGATTTCTGACTTTAGTCATTATGACAATCTAATAATTCAGATTTTTTCCCCTCATAATCCTGACTTTTTCTCTCAAGAAGCTGACTTTTTTCTCTAAAGTCAGAATTCTGACCTTAGTCATTCTGACTTTTATATATATATATATATATATATATATATATATATATATATATATATATATATATACATAATTCAGACTTTTTCTTTCAGAATTCTGAGGTTAAAGTCAGAAGTCTTTGTTTTAGTGGCCCTAATCCTCCTCCATAATACTCTGTCAACATGTGATTTAAAAATATTTATTTTATTTTATATATATATACACACACACACACCTGCTGGCATTTTGAATATCTGGTCCGAGCTCAGCTACAAATCCTCCTCCTCTGTAGAGCACCAGTTGTCCCCAGACTGGCAGACTTCTGAGCTCAGCTTCAGTCTGGTACTTCCATGGAGAAGAGGCACTTTCCGAAATATTATTCTTGACAGAGTGATTCCAGCCGGCTTCGTAGGAACCCGTGTCTTCTATCTCCCATGAATAGAGGGCATGACAGTCTGGCACTAATCCAAGCATGAAACTTGCAATCTGACATGAGTTCTGCTGAACTCTTAATTGGCGAACACGAGCATTCCCCACCAGCTTGGAGTTTCCATCTGTGATAAATCCTACAGGAAAATATTTTAGACTTTTACTAGTACTGGAAAGAAAAAGTCACAACATTATTGCATTTATTGTATTTCTTTTTTACATTTCTAATAGTTGCAAAATCTTGTCTATTCTTTCTTCCTACCTTCACACTGAATATAAATTAAAACCCTCCACATTTTTCACCAAATATCCTGTAAATGATAATATGGAACCAAATGGGCTGACTTTCACAAATCCAATTAATGTAATAAATGGCAATAAGGTAAAGCTTAATAAACACAATCTGTTTGCTAGTTTGGGATTATATTTATTTTTCCAAACTAGAGGCAGACATCTGTTTTACTGGGCAACATTAAGGCTGTAAACAACGTTAATGAGTGCTAACTTTTTGTACATAAGGCAATATCAAAGTTGTTTTGATAGAAATTCAGCTTTTAGACTTGAGTTCACCTTCAGCTGTTTTCAACAGAAGCAACTAGTGTGTGGGCACATTTTAATGTTTTGGAAGGAATCCTACCTGGATATTCTCCAAAAAGGTTTTGGAGTAGAGTGGTGTTAGCCCAGGTAAAAACATCCTGAAGAGTCATGCTGTCTGGGACACTGTTAGTGAAGCTATTTCTAATGTGCTGTTTCAACAAAAAAGCATTGGGATCTCTCTGGCCGTAGGCCACCAGCAGTAACATCCATATGAACCCCATGTAAACTGCAACACAGTTTAGAAAAGCTCAACACACCTCACAACACACAGTTAACTCTGAAATCAACTAAATTACCACAATAATTTAATTTTATACCCACTCAAAATCTCACTGAGCAAAGCAAAGGCCTTCTGTTCCATAATCTTGTTCCTTTTCATTCTCTCGATGTCTGCAGGAGGAGGTGGCTCATAAAGACGATAATCCCAATGTCTTGTTTGTTTATCATTTTTATCACCTGTTTAAAATGGTGAATGTTTGAATGTTTGTTGTCATTTGTTGTAAGTTAAAAGTGTGTTTTTGGAGGATCACGACATTACCAGACTTTCTTCCACTTCTTTCAAACACCACATTTTGAAAATCTTCTTCATCTACTCGCTTTATTACCAGTGCAAAGAAAACTGCAAGACATATCACCTGTGGCACATTGAATACATACATACAAATTTCAAGGCAATATCAGATCCATGAATTGTTTCCACGCATTATTTATGAGCAGGTTTTGAAACCAGAGCACCATAAATCTAATTGTTATGCTTTAAGCCAACAGAAATACTAAATCTTACCTTCAGTGGCTGAATAAAGAGAAGACTCTGAAAGAAGGAGACGATCATGGATACCAACCAGCTGATGGAGCGCTCTTTCCCAAATTTCAGTCCATAAAGCATTGTGAAAAATCCAGAAACAAAACTGGTTCCAATCACCAGCAACCAGCCGACAAAGATAAACCACCAGGGTAGAAAGCCCCGACGCTGTGGCTTCTTTTTCAGAACACCATCATCATTTGAAGTGTCATGCTCAGGAACAAACCTGGAATTGGAGAGTTAAAGAAAAAATTTTCCATTATTAGTCACAACAAAATGATAGTTTTGCTTATAGTAGTATACTACAGTGCTGCAGCATTGACAATAATAACTTAGAGATATTAGAGCTTTTCTTATTTCGTAGCTCATATCTCTTACTTGATATATGACAGAGGTAAGAAACTTATTTATTTCATAAACAGTTATACCAGTTCACATACATAGTTCTTGCACCGCTATAAAAGAGGCAAATATTTTCATAAATGTAATTTGTGTACTTTTATGAAAGGTCTTTGTTTCTGTTTATGTAGCCTACAAGATAGCATTAGCCTCTGACACTTTAAGGAATCTAGAAAATCTAGCAACTGTTTTCTGTATTTGTGTTATTGAGGATATTATATTCAGAACTCTGGGGCTGAAAGAATAGAAATATTGGCACTCATGAATTCAAATGGTATTAAGACGGAACTAAAGCTCCATTAGAAAAGGTAAATATTGGCAATTTGTTGGTTAAGAATAGACCAAGCCAATGCTTTTGTTATGATGTGTTGTTTTAAAGTGGACCCAAATGCAGCAGGCCGAGATGTAGAGTAGATCTTGTAGACTTAATGAAAAAACTAACAAAAACTTACAAAAATCACAGGGAACCAAGGGAGCCAGAGCAGAACAAAAACCATAAATCCAAGGAAAAGGACGGCAGGGTACTGACAGGAATAACAACAGGATTTAACAGGAGAAAATAACAAAGAATGTGAGGACCAGAAGTTTAAGTAGTGGAAGAGTCAGTGTGGAACAATGGACCGGTTCTGATTTGCTAACTGATTGCTGGTGTGAAGGGAAAAGAGAGAGAGAGAAAAAAATAATCTAACTTAAAATTTCACAAGGAATAAAACTAAGAGCAGACTAAGAGTTAAACTTGACAAGAGTGATCAGATGAAAAATAACTGAACTAAAAGAGAAAACAAACATGGATGAAGGAAAATAAGAAATCAATACAGGGAAAGAACAGAAACAAAAAGTCCAAATAACACATACTGTATATGACAGCTCTAGTTCAGCCACCAACTCTCAAGAAGCATTTTTAAAAGCTCAAAATAAAGCTGTAAGTTTAATTTTTTTTTTACTTCTCATGTTTAGGCTCATCTAGGTCCAAATGGCTGGAGGTGAAGAGCTGATCTTCAAGGTAGCTCTTCATCCCCTGGACCTGCTTTAGGGCCTTATTGAAGCTGTGAGGGCTGGGGAAGCTGGAGGTGTCCATCAAGCTCAGCTCCTTTTCAAGGTTACACATTTGTCTGTACAGATGCTGGGTTTTGTTGCTCTTCTTCTCAATCCCCTCGGCTGTTAGCACAGGACACAAACACATTGCAATCATAACTACTAAGATGTATTATTTTGGTAAATTGGTAAGTAAAAACTTTAAAAGTCTGATTTTGTTTATTTAGGGACAGATACACCTACAGCTAGCGTTTCTGAGCATCTCTACTGCTTCTGACCTGAATAACAATACCACTGTCGCAGGAGAAAGGACCCACCTGATAGTTGACACTGTGTTGTTGTCTGGGTGTCATTGCTGCTTTTGGTATTCTGTTTTAGAAATTCTTCCACTTCGGCGAGGACAGCATTAATGTCAGTTTCTTTCCCAGAACCAAACTCAGTCTTGATGGATGGAATGTTGCGTTTGGCTGTCTCAGACAGGGACTGAAGAATTCTTGCAATATCCTAATTGTTCAAATACAAGATATTGTTCTATGTACATTAAAAACACATAATGCAATGTAATCAGTATTCTAGCCATTACTTTCAACTCTTAAAATCAATGCTTCAAAATGTTAATTTAAAAAATTACCACTAATTTAACCTTTATGTGTTTTATTCACATTTTGAATGCTAGGGTGTACTTCTGAAGTGGAAAACACAGGATGAATGGTTTGCTTATTTCTGTACATGTAAAAATCTAGAAAATATTGATTGTATTTGCATTCAGCCCTCTTAACTGTATTTGCCTAAATAAAATGAGCAAATGTGAAGGGGAGGAACTACATAGTAAATAAAGGTAAAAAATAACTGGAATTGCCCTGTTTGTAATATATTTTCCAAAAACAAATCTAGCAGTTGTATGAAAGCCTTGGAGTTTCTTAGAAAACAAGCAACACATCCAGTAGATTTATCAGTGATAAAGTTGTGAAGCAAAGTTAGATGATGTGGACTAGCAGTGCTTGTTAAATGATGGTGTCATTTGTTGTTCAGTTCCTTTCAAATGAAAAATAGTTTACAAATCCCAGAGAGAAATGAAATGTTGGTGCAACTCATATTATACGAGTATGAAATTTTTGAAGCTACTTGAATGATATAAATAAAACCTTTTATTTCTCTGTGGTATAAATAAAGTATTTTTTAAATGAACACAATCAGATTTGCATTAAAAGGTTATTATACAAATACAAATTTTAGGATTTCTACATGTCATACATGTGAAAACCATGTATTGTTTTTCCTTAGTATGTGCTTTAATTTGTTCTTGGTTTATCACATAAAATCAAAGTGAAATACACAGAGGCTTGTGGTTTGTAACAAGACAAAATGGCTAAAAAAAAAGCAATGTTCAAGGTCTGTGATGGATTTTCTTTGCTGTTCACAAAGGCACAAAGCACTTACTTTTATGATGGTGTCTAAAGTGCAGCTCCCTGTGCTGCTGGTGGTAGTTCCCGGTTTCAGAGAAGTTGTCTGTACGCTGCTTTTTTGCTGGCGGCGACTTGCTTTCTTTGTTTTTCTTTGACAACAAGACGACTCCCGAGGGCGAATGTTTCTGAAGACGCTGACTATGAGGATATTTATTGGAAACATGATGAGGGAACTCTGAACCCCAACCATGAACTGCTGCCAGGTGAACTCAAAGTGACCTGAAAACATAGCTCCTATGAGATGAGTTTGTCTCATAAGGTTTTCTTTTGTTTCTTGAGGTATTGTGAAGTGTAAATAAAATTAGATGTACCCAAATCCATGACCTGATCGGAGGGGTCTGTTGGGATCCCATAAAACATGATGCTGGTCAGCATGGTGCAGAGTAGCAGGGAGAAACAGCAGGACACCCTCTGCACACAAGTAAAGTTGCTACTCGGTGGTCGACTGATCACAGAGAACCAAAGGTGTCCGTCACTGAAATCCTTTGCTGTCTTCATGAAGAACAAATTACTGGAAGATAAAAGCTTCAATGTTAGTTATAACCATTTTAAACAAAGATAAACTCCCAATTAGTGAAGGATTAGCATCGTTCTTTAATCTCTTTGTATTGAGGCACAACTTTTGATGGGATTTGCGGCTTTCTGACATGTAAGAATAAACAAAAAGCAGTAAATCTTTGAATCATCAGCTCAATTTTTAAGTCGGGATCCATTGCAAAGGAAAGAAAATATAAGTTATTTCTGTTCTTAAAAAAACAAACTTACCTGTTAACTGTAATTAGTTCACAGTTCAGCAATTAAAGTGACCAATTTAATTAAAGTAACTTAACAAGACTGTCTAGAAATTTTATATTATATTCATATTTCACTTTGCATCCATTTGCTAATTAGTTCTCCTATAACAGACTATTTTTTCCCAAAATGCAAACACCTTCATTAGCTAAGAAGTTGGCTTTAGTTGAAGACTTGCTGTTTTAAAAAGTCAAATTTCAAAAGCTTCGCTTTTCTTCCAATAAATTTGACGTTTCTTCAACTGAAATCTAAGCCTGCTATTGCATCTGATTTACATTTGATTTGACTTTTCATTGAAATTCAAATGAAAAAGCACAGCCTAGGATTCACATCTGCTATGCAGACTATAATGGTGTGCTTGTGTATATAATTGTGCATCTCATTGTACCGCTACATTTCTGCCTTACCTGAATTTCTTCAGATCCATCTCTGTCGAAACAGGAAAGAGTTTATCGAGGCAGCAATCACCCATGTCTATTGCAAGCCAGCAGTTGCATAAAAAATACCATTTCTGCTCTGTCTGTAAATCCTGCACAAGGACGTTGCCCACAAACCTGAAGGAAACAACAAACGATTTATCTCATGAAGTCAAATTTTTTTCAATTTGGAAATATATGTCAGGCCACAATGTGGTGTCACAACATTAGATTAATAAGTTAGAACATGTGGATTTTAGGAAGCCAACTGTGAGTCTTAATGAGTGTATTGTGTATTTTCCAGGCACACAGTTACTTGACTGTGCTATAAACCTATATACTGTATGCCTTCATTTGTTAAAATGCTGCATCAAACATGATTTAAAAGAAATATGACTTTGCAATAGGACTCATTGAAATTGGTGCCTCTATCTCTTTGTGAAATTTTGTCTTCAGTACATTATCACAATACCTTTCCATTCTGGTCAAAAACTCAAAAATACAAAGTTTAGATGTAACCATTGAGGATTTTCTTTTTAGTGGTTTGTTGTTCAACACTTTCAGCCTGCTAAAATTACTTTTTCACAAATGAAGTAAAATTTTCTGAATACTAATTGGAGCTTCTTCATGTTTGTGTTAAATGTAGATATTGCATTATCACTTTGTTTAACAATAGAGCATGCAATACAGTATATTATTCCATGCATTCTGGTTGGAATAAAGTTATATTATACAAATCATTTATATTTGGTACTAATAGCAGAAATTTTGAGATTTGAACTGAATGAATCTGCTTTATGTTGTAATAAAAAATTGTATTCATAGCTAAAACTGTTATCTCTGTTGTACATGTATATATGTATTATACAGTCACGACATTAAACAGAGTAATTCTTATTAGTTCAGCCTTTTTTTGTTTTTTAAATATTTTTGTGATTTCTCACCAAGCAGGATGGTTTCCAGAATTGTCGTGCCACAGTCTGATGCCCTGCAGCTCTCCCAAAGAGGACGGTGTAGTCAGCAGGAACAAATCCACAGCTCCACGCTCAAACACAGGTTTCTTTGGATCAGTCAGGTGATGAGGCTTACTGTTTCCGTCTGCACCCAGAAGAGTGACTACAACCTGAAACAAAATACTGCATCACAAGAATCCTGTGGTTCTTTATCTGTAAAAACATAAACTTTATTTCCACATAAAAACTTCTGATTTTGAGGACATTAATAAATAACTTATTTCTCTTATTATTGTGATATTTAGCAAGTAGAAATAATTTGACCTAAAGCAAAAGGCATTTGGTGAAAAAAAAAATCCATGTTTTTTATTCAGCCTATGTAAACTTCTAGTTTCAACTCTACATATTTGTGCATTGTTTACCTTGTTAATTAAATGTACTAAAATTAAGGATTTGGTTTTCAAATGTTATTTCAGTTGAAGATTTATTTATCTTTTTTAATTTACCAGAGAGTTAGAATTATACGCTCAGCAAATTCCTGTTTATTGCTTATTAACACTCTTCCAGCAGCGTAACCTCAATTTATATCAACATATTGCTGCACAAAATGAGCTCCCGACACAGAAACAAAAGTTTAGTCAATGTTTACCCTTTTTATTATTTCCACCAGTGTTTGATGCAGAATCTGGTCTGTTTAGCTTTGAAATGCTCTGGTGTGTTTCACAGATGGAGACAGATAAAATGAAAGTGATGCTGACAGACAGAATGTTGGCCGGATGTTTGGGAAGCCAAGGCTAAGCAGAGCTGGATCACGACTTGTTTACATGATTGCTTGTAGGCCATAAAGTGAGTTGGAGATCAAATAATTAGTTTTGGTTAAACTTTCTGCGCCTGTGAGTAGTTTAGTTGATAGAAAATGATCTGAGTTTTTGAAGGCACAGGCTTAAAGGATGAGGCATGTCCTTATTATTTCTGTTATTCAAATCCCCTGAAAATTACATTTTCCAGACTGAAAATCAAAAACATAGATGCTTTTTGAGCAGCAAGTTAACTGATGCTGCAGCATATATCTGCTGGTAAGTACTCATTAATGATTCTTAATGGAGTCCCTAACCTGCAACTCACAGGATTATTGGACTGTAGTTCTTTTGTTTGTTTTCATTTTGTGCATATTACTAAGACAAAACTCTTTAAGAGACATTCCACACAAGTTTCCAGATCATTTTTGAGACAATTTTTAAAAATTCGTGTTTGAGATCCATTTATCCTAAATAAATGCATATTAATATTTTCACTACCTGAGAGGAGGTGGAGGCTCCTATGCGATGTCCAGTGCAAACACACAACAGATAGCGATAATTATCCATGGGGTCGTTGTCCTCCAGCACTGTCCCCTTCACCTGCACGTGAGTAAAGTAATTAACTGATCATCCATCCATTCTTTCATTCATGTCAAACTGGGCTTGCTTGCTAATAAAGGTTTCTTTACCTATCAGTAAAATAGCAATCACATACATAGATAACTCTAAATTCGGTATATGAGCAGGAGAAAATTCAAAATGTCAGGATGCTCTAACTAGATTTTAGACAGAAATGTTTTCATAAAGTGGAGTTGGCGGAGAAAGACTTTACCTTGACTGTGTCTTTGATGTCTTTCCTTCGTGCCCACACAACCACGAGGAGGTAGGTCACAAAAAGAGCCCCAACAAAGCACACAACCACAGGGTTCTCAGCAAAGGTCGCAAAAAGCTCAGCAGTGCGTGAAGGGTCGACAAGATTTGGAGTTACAAAGAAAGAGCTGCCAAAAAATGTGAGGTGGTTGCACAAGCACTGGGTGACTAAATGTGTGGTCTTGACACCAACCTTGAAGAACAAACAAGCATCATTATCCCAAAAGAATGTAAGGAGCATGGTATTCACAAGATCTGCTTCTTAATAGGAAATAATTATACTTTGCATCCAGAATCCTTCCAGTCCAATAGAGTCTCATTCCAAAATTTGCATGAGGATGTAATGGGGGTGATAGATAATGTGGCATTGATAGATTTCACACCTGGACCAACAATAGGCCTCACCACAAGATAATGCAATCCAGTGTTTCCCTTTAAATTTGTGGGATTAAGAAGCCATGTGTATCTTTCTTCTGCGTCAGACACAAACATATGCTCAGGTAAATCATACAAATATCAGATGTGAAATATAACAAAAGAAAACTTTTATTACCTTGTGTAGTTCCCGGAAGAGGCATCTCTGTCATTGCTACATAATTTGTATCAGTAGGATAATTCATGTAACCAAGGAACAGTTTGAAGGGTAAAGGATCCACAGAAGGCACCATCTTTAAAACATAAAATCAATCTATTTGTATCAAAATTCTTTAGCCATATACCCAGCCACAGACAATTTTTTTTGTATGAGACTTTTATATGATAGACCAACAGAAGAGGCACATGTGGAAAAAGATTTAGATTTGTAAAACACTGTGGGCGGCTGAAAACTAACTCTGTATATCTTAGGAGAAAACTGTAGATAAAAGAGTAACAAGTGTGGCAGTGATCTGAATATTTACGACAAAAAACTACAATTGATATCAAATTATTTGAAATGTATATCATGAAAGATTTTTCAGTCAAATCACTCAGCCCTATTCTTTACTATGGTCAGGGTTAGAAAAGTATGTGAATGGTTATTTGCAGAGGTGAACTTTAAACCCACAATGAAATATCCATTGTACATTCAGTACATAAACATCTAAGTGCACCTTTAAAAGCAGAGTGGAGTCGGCTGAGGGAACATCTATGGCTGTTGTGCTGTAGTTCCCAAGATCCAAAACTGAGGTGTTCACTTGTTCTCCAGCGGGTCTTGGCAACAGGATCTATGGAACCAGCCAAAGGCAAAAAACAGATGAAAAGAATATAAATATTTTACTGCCAAATATCAAACTGTTCTTACTAGGTTCAGCATGCTCAGCTAAAATTATATGTAAAATTCATTCACCACATTAATTAGAGGTTATCAAGTGGCTACTTGATTAATTTCAAATGATTGTTTATGCACAAGTAGTTTAAACAGAGCAGATTATGTGCACTCCTGCAATGCGATCATAAATAACCATAATAGTTTGTTTCAGATATTGAAATGGCTCTGATTAGAATAACAAGCGGAGTAATATGTGCTCATCTGTTTTGGTTGGAATAAACTAAACAAGAAGAAAAATGTACGGCGTTTTCTTTTGACAGTTTTTCTATGAATAATTTGTGATCTCGTGACCCCTAAAACAGTACATCCTTGGACAGGTGTAAGAAACACATGCAACATAATTTGCACATCAAGACTCTCAGCAGACCCAGGGTTGCAAAGCAGGTAGAAGTAGGAGTCTATTTTTATGTTATGGACTAAAGTTGAAAATCAAAACTGCCTCTTGTCCAATTTAAACACAAAATTCATTTCATTCTGGCAAATAAAATTTGGTTCTGAGCTATATTACCCAAGTTTTCACATAGAGAATAATAATAAAAATACCTCTGGATAACTCTGAAATTACTGTGAAAAACTTACACCTTTGCCCCCAAAGGGTGGAAAAATGGTTTGCGTTTGCGTTGAAGGGAATTTTCTCTTTGAATTTGCTTTTCAGTGCATTTTTTAGTTGAAGATTGTGTGGCTGTGACTAAAATAGAAGCCCTACAACACAAATATTGCTCTTAAAACAGCACAAGGTTGTTTCAGGGTATCAGCTACAATAAGAAGGGCTGGTGTTGGGCTGCATTTATTCACATTTTCTATTACACTGATATGCTCTCATTGAACTATCTCATTCAAATAACAGGGAAAAAATAAAAAGTAACAATCCTAGCAATACTTTATTTGGTTTGGGGTTCAGAAATGTCAATTACAATTCATCAATTTCATAATAAAACATTTGCTTTGTTAACAATAAGTAATACAATATAACGTCCGGCAATACTTCATTACCACAAGGCAAAAATGTTCCATTTTTTATCCTTATGCTTAACAGGAATCACTTGTAAAACTTAATCTGATGTGCTTGGTTTGAGTGTTTCCACCGAAAGCTAGAAAGTTTTAGCTTTTAAGTCAGGGGGATGTAAAACCTATTTGAATCTAAAATGGGAATTTTCCTGGGGAGCACTTCAGAGAGAGTATAACACTTGCGAAGAGATTGAAAAATAAAAAAAACTTTTCCTTTAGAAGTGCCAAAAAGATGTAGCAAACATTATTATTTTGACATGAGAGCACAGTGCACTGCTCGTTGAAATGCTAAGTTGATGAAGCTGTTAACAAAAAGTATGTATGGAGTCAAATTAGGAGTAAGCAAGTTTGGATTTGATTTGTTTTATTTAAAATTAAATCAAATGTCTGAAGAGGATACTTGTCTCAAAAGTCCTCTCAGTGAGGTTTGTATTTTAAAATGTAATCACAGTTTCAAATAATTCCCCAATGCTGCACTGCTGCCACACTGACCTCAATATCTTCACTTAAGTTCTCCACAGGGATACCGGATCCATCTTGTTTTGTGAGGGACAGACCACCCATCAGTCCACTAATGTTTCCTTTCTCATTCCAAGAAAAGGGATTTTTATCTAAACTCAGCATCTGTTGTTGTATTGAGGGAGTAAATCAGGGTTAAATCTCATTTAAAGAAAGACACCTTAGAAAATTGAAGACCTCTTTGATCAAACACGCACAGCATCTGGAAGACACCTGCTATTGGCTACATTCTGATTTCACATGAAACAATTATTTTTGGCTTACCCGGACATCCACTGGTTCATCTGATGGAAACATGTCAGATGGGAGTTGTGGCAGTGAAAATGTGGGCTGAGAACTTAAATTAGCACTGATGGACCCTTTGTGTAAACTCTCATGTTTTACTCTGTAGGATAAGATCAGCAAACACATTAAATCTAGAGTCATGGTAAAATAAAATGACTTCATTTGATTAATGGGCTTGAAACATGAGGAGCGACAAAAGTTTGACATTTTTCATCATTCTTGTGTTGCATCACAAGCCGGTTTATGTATTTGAAGACTAAATTTCACATGACTGAATGTTGCCAAGTACATAGTCCCATTTTATAACACCTTTAAGTAACAAACTATATCAAACATTACTTAGAAATCTAACTGTGCAATTTGATGCCTTGAAATTGGCCTCTGTTTCTTTAAGAAGCTTTTGCGCTTTCCAGCTTCAGCACATCATCACACCAATGCTCCTCAATGATTCTTTGAAGCGTTGAAGTGAGGGGTAGTTTGTATGATGAGCTCCACAGTTTTGCAGTTCCACTAGGTGTTTGCTAATTCCTGCTGCCGCTAGTCTGGAGGAACTGAGTGATATATGGGGATAGAATCTCAGCTAGAGACTGCAGCTCCAAGACAGAGCTCTGGGTAAATAATCAAGGATTTCTCAAACATGTACTGTATAAATGAGTCAAGGCAACACTATAATAACATTACATAAATCTAAAAAAAAGTCAATTTTGCATAAAACCCCCCTTTAAAAAATGTATGTCTCAGAGTTAAAGTTAGACATACCGATTGACGAGCAAACTGATATGAGGTTTTTGTATTATAATTGGACCTTCATTAACCGTCATTGTTTTCAACAAAGTGCTCTGTATGATCCTCAGAGCAGCAAGCAGAGCATCAGAGATGTTTTTCTGTAAAAGATTAAACAACATGTTAGCTTACAAGGTTCACCAACACTGAGTAATACTGAAAAACATTGACCACTGAGACCAGACAGTATTTTCTAAACCGATTTTTCAGAAATGACCAACAATAGTAACTACTTTAATAATTAAAATGCATCCACAGAAGGGTTTATGAAATCTGCCAGGGAGATGTTAATCCCCACTGTGTGGGCTTTCAAGTTGATGACTCACATTGGAAGAATACTCCAAAATCACGCCCACTCCTTCCACAATGATGCTTGCAGCGTTGATAACATTTTCTTTGTCTTCAGCTGTGCTCACATTCATATCCAGGACAGATAAGCTGAGGTTGGCAAACAATGTGGCTGCATCAATCTGTAGAAAGATATCAACTCAGTGAACTGCAATCAGAGTTGGACATCCAAAGCTTTTTCTGATAAAATTTAATTGATTGTGTTGTTCATTTTTATAATTAGTAGCAGTAAAGCCTATTTTATCTGGATTTTTGTGTATCATAAGGATAATAAGTAATTTAATCTAAACTATTAAAGTTAAATTAGAATTATAAGTCGTTTCTGTACATAACAGTGCAAACTATTCCAGCTATCACACCTACACTTAAATAAAAACAGCCCAGACATTTTTAACACTTTGTTACATCACCTCTATTTGCAGTAACGTAATGAAAGAGGATGGTTGACAGAGGAGAAACTCATTATGCTAGATATTATGGTAGGTGATGAAACACACCTAACTGTTTAAGTTTAGATTTTAAAATGGTATTACTTTATTTTTGAAATATTTGCAGCAGTGTCTGACAGATTGGCAAATTTGTTTCTGTTGTTTTTAATATCTGCAAGAATGTAAAGCAGGAAAACTCAGTATTTCTGGGACAGCTTGTTCTTATATCACTCTCTGAGCGTTTTAAAATAAAAAACATAAACCATCCAGACCAGACAATATGGTGTGCCTTAATTTTACTCAAAGTACTAACAAGAAACATGTAAAATTTATAATATTTATGTTTTTTAGCTTAATTTATTGAAAAGAAGGAAATTAAGTAAGTAATATTTTCCCCTTATTTGCTTTTCTAAAACTTTTCTTTAATGGCTTTAAATAAACAATTATTAGAACAGTAAGATCCATGTCTGAAAGCTGCATCTCAATTAGCTCTCCAGAACTGGACTTGGTGACTTCTGGTTTAGTGTTTTCAAACAGATCAACATACAGTACATGCCTAAATATGAAGCAGCAGGGCAGCAGCTTAACATTTACATTCCTTCAAATCCACTTTCTAACCTCAAATCCTCCAGATGTTATTTGTAATTCATTGAAAACAACCACAATTTAAACCACAAATCACTCTGCCAACATGTGAGGAATAACTCTAACATATTTCATGTCCCTCAGTTTGACCTGCACAACCTTTGAAGACCTCACACTAATCTGCAGGATTTAACTTTTTATGTTTTGTCTAATGAAAATCTTACTGATGGTCATGGCCAAAGCTACCATTTGCCAGGCAGGGGACTCCAAACTAATCCTGCCACCTTAAAAAATTAAAGACTGGACAGAAAACCTGTGCTGTGCATGAAGAGTAGATTTGTATCAATAGTTCTTATAATTGTGGTTCAAATTATTCTCTGAAACAGTAAAATGCTTAATTACCTGTGCAGACAAGCTGAGTTCATCGTCTTTCTGAATGAGAGAAGTAAGTCCTCTGGCTACCACCTGAGTTTCTTCTGGAGTTTGTGTTGGAGATTTGTTCACTATGCCAATCATCAAGTCCAACATCTTCTGTCTGAGCTTTAAAACCCAGAATTTATGTATTTAGAAAATAAAAATGGTATTACATGAGATAAACACACAGTTACAGCTATGCACACATATTTGGGAGAAGCGCTAAAAAAGCAAGACTTGTTTATTGAGTTAATTTATATGGTGGCAATTGACAACAAATGTCTTACAAAACATTTTTGAACACTTCCTGTTCAAACTTCCTAGTTAACAAGTTTAATGAAGATGCAGATTTATTTTCCCAGCAGTTCTTGGCACCTGCCCACACTCCCTAAAGTATCATTAACTGCTTTAACGGCCATGGTATCAGTGTGCTTGATTGTTCAATAGACTGGCCTGAACAACAGAGAATCAATAAACTCTAGGAAAAAATTAAGAGATACAAGAGTCAACAATGCATATGTAACAATTCACGTTTCACTTTTCAAAACTGAGATAATCAATTAAATACATTTCCATATATTATTTTGTTGAAATACACCCCTCCTGTAAAGAAATTGGGGCGTAAATTATTCAAAGCTTCTGATAAAAAAACAAAAAAACCCACAAAAACAGTTTCACCATGATTGCTACTTAATGTGTTTCTAAAACTCTGAGAGTAAAATTCAGTATGATTGGCTTTATCACCACTGTAAACAGAATTATGGGTTATTACCCGCTCAGTTGGACTTTATTGAAAGACATAAATGTATTTTGATGCCCCAAAATATTCCTGCACACCAGAGAAAATCAGAGAAATATCAACCTTCATATTTCTCTGTTTTCATGATGAGGGTTAATTTGGACATTAGAAAAATGTCAACATAAATCTGCCTAACACAAATCCCTTACAGAGAGTTTACCTTTTGTCGATTTTTCTTTTTTGATTCGTCAGTCTTGCTGTTTAGTTTTTCAGCCACCAAGTTAAAAAGTTCTCCAATAGAAGCAGCTGATAGTAGACCTTCACTTTCCAGCTTATCCACAGCATTCAGTACCGCTGAGCTCAGACCGTCCACTGAGCTCGAGTTTGTTGTAGCATCCAAAACCTGTAAATAATGAATTAACTCAATGAGGTCAAACGTAAGGCGGTTAGGGGGGGTCAAAATTAAATAAATAACTACACCATAAAATACATATTAAAACTACCCTTTTAAATAATTAATTTAAGTAATAAAATGTCCTTTTAAAGACAATTTTTACTTAAACATTTAATTATTTCACTCTGTATTTTTTCATTTCATGGCTCCTGATGTATTTAATGATATTTAGTTATTTAATGGTAAAATGTATTACTTAATGAAGCATTTAATAATTTTACGATACATTTAATATATTTTATAGTATATTTATTTATATAAATAAATCTATATAAATAAATAGACTTATTTAAATAAATTGATCATAAATAAATATCTAATTCATTTAAACAGTTAAATGTTTATCTATATATATATAAATAGATATGGAATAGAAGATATTTATATATTTAAACAATTTAATCTTTATTTTATATTTAGAATTTAATTTAATTTATATTTAAATAAATAAACACTTATTTAAATAAACTAATACATTGAATTATTATTATTTTTTATTTTAAAAAGTACATTTCATTAAGCTTTCTTTTCACCACCTGCATTCTGCCTTTAACAAACCTGTGTGGTTAAAGTGGTGCTAACTTCATAGCTTCTGTTCTTTGCAGTCGCTGTTATGAGGAGTTTGTTCTCAGCTCTGCTATCTCCGACAGGAAGGTATAGAATCCTGACTACTCCGTTTTTACTGCACAACAGATGCTTTTCTGATAAAATTAGAAAAAAATAAAATAGAAACTGGTGATGGTTGATATAAATTAAAACAAAATGTGCAATTAAGTTAAAGATAGATGATACAACATCAGTCAAAGCCAGCAATTACTTACCCTCTGTCTTAAAACAGTACTGACAATTCAAACAGAGCTGGGCACTAGTGCACGTTATGCTGTAAGGATCAAGTATAGTTCCAGTTGATGGTGATATAATGCATGAGAGGCTTTTAGAAATCTCAGTGGTTGGTCTTGAAGTTGATGCCCTGTGAGAAGTAAGAGCAACTGTAGTGGTAGGTGTGGTAGCTGTTACAGCTGAAGATGTTGCTGCTGAAGGAGTTGCTGCTGAATGAGTTGCTGTTGAATGAGTTGCTGCTGAATGAGTTGCTGGTGAAGTTGTTGCTGTTGATTGAGTTGCTGGTGAAGGTGTTGCTGCTGAATGAGTTGCTGTTGAATGAGTTGCTGCTGAATGAGTTACTGTTGAATGAGTTGCTGGTGAAGTTGTTGCTGTTGAATGAGTTGCTGGTGAAGGTGTTGCTGCTGAATGAGTTGCTGTTGAATGAGTTGCTGCTGAATGAGTTACTGTTGAATGAGTTGCTGCTGAATGAGTTGCTGTTGAATGAGTTGCTGCTGAATGAGTTACTGTTGAATGAGTTGCTGCTGAATGAGTTGCTGGTGAAGGTGTTGCAGTTGGTGTTGCTGCAGGGCTCCAGGTTGTCATAGCATCTGTTGTTTCTGGGTCACTGCTTGGATCAGGAAGATCTGTAGATGGTTCTACCCATATGATATAGGTTTTGTATAATAGTTCCTTATCCACTTTGGAAAGAAGAAAAATTCACAATTAAAACCAGTTTCTTTTACTACTCTTTTATATGTGCCCTTACCCTGACTGGTACCATTGAACAATGACATAATTTTGATCCTTTTTGCAAATTATGGTTTTAACTGGGATGCAAACTACCAGATTTCAGTTGAGTTTCTGCATCCAAGCTTGTATCCATCTCCTTTTAATACACAGTCTAAATTGGAATTACAGAAATTGAAAGTATTCATTCTGTATTATTAAATCTGCTTTGATTATAAACATGATGGCATCACCACCATACCTAACAGTGGGTGATTTTCTTCTTGGGTTTGAAAGCCAAACAGCCTTCTTTTAAATATGTATTCACTCTCAAAAGTTTAGCAAACATTTTTGATGATTCAGCATGACCAGAAACTGTTTACAGGACAAAAACTAAAGAGTAAAAATAAATGCACACCTGAATAAGTGAACACAACAGTGACATTCTTGTGCCTTTTTGATGCTTTCTTAATATAATTTTTGTCAATGACATATTCTGTTGCATTCTCCTTTTTTTCAACAAGAGGAATTTGATTTGCATCATTGTAGCAGTCCCTTGTATTTTTCTGTGAAGAAATGAATATTGTCATTTGTCAGTGGATATTATTTTTTTAACTGCTCACAAATTTGTAACAACTCATGCACAATTTATGAGACTTACTGGCCACTTTTGGTAGACGTTTGTCTCCTCAATGAACCATGTATAATTTAAACAAGAACTGCACTCCATTTTAACTTTTGTGTCTTTGGATTGCGACGCTGGGCTACAATTATCAATGCAAGTGAAGCTGTGATATGAAAAAAACAGAATAATTAACATGGATGTTCTTAACCTTAAGCTCCTATATATTTTTGTATGTCATGTAGGAAAATATATAAAAATAAATTAATTTAAAAAACTTGACTAAAAAGTCATTAGAATACTTACCTAAAAACAAAATGATTTGTTTTTACTGTTTTCTATATAATCCCTCCATCTCCTTGTTACAATAACCAGATAATGACTCAAAAGAAGAATAGAAAAAAAAAATCTAATTTGTAATTTGTTGCTCCGTGTATTATACTTGTGTTCACACAGATGATAAATGTTTTTCCCAAATTCATAGCTGCTGAGTCTGGTGGAGGAAGAATTTTGAAATTATTCCTCCGGCTGCTGCAGAAATAGCAAAATGGATCTGTTTCTAGTACAGAATCGGGTTGGAAGGATTTCAATGAGGGGAAATCAACTGCTTTTGTTCTCATTTATGAAAACAAATGCTGTAAGTTTCTTTTTGGGAGCAGGTGATAAAAAAGATATCAGTGGTGGAAAAACACAAGCAAAAATGCATACATTTTTAAAAAATAAGTCTTAAAAATTTAGGATATTAAAATAAATTCATAATTTGCTGATTAGGATCCAATTATCTGAGAAATCTAAGACACGAAAAAGTCTTGCTTGGCGTAAGCCCCTAATGATTTGGGATATTAATAATGCCAATGATCACTGAGGTAACAAAAAAAATATTCACTGAAAGTTCTTAGATAAAGCAATATTTCAATAAAAAGAGCAGAAATAAGAAAAAGTCATTCAGATATTTCTCTATTATTCCTGAACTTATTTTTTGCATTGTACCAAACCTTTTTAATCTGTGTAAGAGATTTATTTTGCAAATTAAAAATTTCATTGTTTAACTTAAAACATATTTTTGTTTACCTCAACAAAGTTGTTGTTTTTGGCCACTGGCTTAATTTTGGGGAGTTTGCAAATGAATTAATGTCTATGATGATATTCTATTCACTGTGCAATAAGTAATCCAATCTGTTGTTTATTTTAGATCTATCTAAATATGTTCATATACGAATGTCATAAACAAAACTTATTAAAATACTTTTACAGCTAATAAACATTGATTTTTTTTTCTTGGTTTCAGTACCTCACTCGATCCGATTTGTCTAAAGCTGGGTTGAGGGTGATGCAAATGGATTTCTCTCTCCTATCTTTATGTTTCACCTCAACCTTCAATGTGTATTTATAAAAATTTAAAGGATCTGGCAGACAATTTCCTGGAATGATTTGTCTGGAATCTTTGGATTCTGGTTCACATTTACAGTTATCACCTGTAAAAAAAAGTTGTATCATTAGCACCCCACATAGACTTAACCCACAAATTGTTCACAACCTGGTCAGATTTATGCTAATTAAACAAAAGATTGTTCAACAAATGTATTCATGTAATAATTCCATAAGCCAAAAAGAGTGCAGCTAAATATTTCATATAATGTAAGTATTTGTACAAACAAATCTATATAAAACTGCAAAACAAACATCTTACTGCATGTCCACGAAACAGTTGTCTGTGAGTTTGTCAAACTAGAATTGCTTGACGAAAGTGTAATTGTTGCAGTTATCTGATTCACTGAATTCGAAGGAGTTGCTATGATTTCCAATGGGTTTTCTGCAACTCGTGCATTCCTTTTCTTCTGAAAGTAAACACAAGATGTATATTTATCGATTACCCTGAATATTCCCAAATACTAAAAACTGTCTGTTGTAAAGTAAATTACCATTTTCTTCCTATAGATCAACAAGTCATGAGGAATGTTCAGATCTATCATTGAGTTTTCATCCCAGGAGCCAAGCACTTCCACTTCCAGACAGGAAAAAGCATTCGACGCTTTAATCTTCACCTGGACAGATCCTATAAAACATCCCCAAAATGACTACCAGTAAATTCATATTTGGCTCAGATTTTCACTGTGGAAGGCTTCCCTTTTTTATCTACCTTGAATTGGGTGACTGATCTGAAAAATGTCCCTTCTTGTACTCATTTCTCTAGTTTCAGAAAACGTCCCATTTTCTCCAGTCAGTGAAATCAGCAGCAAGACTGGTTCTCCACGGTCAAGTGAAACTTCAAGAGTAATGCCAGCAGAGCCAGAACAATCATCTGTCTCTTTCAGCAGGCTGGCCCTAAGCCCAGCTAGCTCTTCCAAGACACAAACCTGAAACATATGTAGAATTACAAATCAAATTATTTTATTATGTTCACATTTTCTCAGCAGTAAAACAAGGATTTTAATTAACTCCTTGGGAAATCAGCACACAGTTTGCCAATAAAGCACTCAACATTAACGATTAAGATTCTAAGACAGTTTTATAAAGAAATCAAAACAAAAGAGTTAGTGGAAAAAAATTTAAGGGTTATAAATGTAAATCAAGACGTATTTAAAAACAGCTGCCTCAATGGTCAATTTGGAAAAAAACTGCAATTAACATGAAAAAGAAAACCCACAAAATTTAATTACTATTAATCAAACTTTATTTAACCTAATTATTCAGTGAAATAAAATGTTTTGTGACAACAAAATATTTTGTTTTCACAAAACATAATTGGTTTATGTAGGACTGAGATGACCATGGCAGAAGGTTGATCTCATACCTGGTGATTCTTTCCTCTTATTTTGTTGCCTTATATGTAATTTACTTGTTTTTATTACCCCCCAATAGGGATCAATTAAGAACAAATTATATGAAGAAAAGGTAAAATTAAAACTCTAATACCTCAATTAGTACTGTAATTAAAAACATCTGGCTGTTGATGGAAAAAAAAACAACAATACAAGCATAGGAGCATTTATCACCGATATACCTGAAGGTCTGAAGAAACTTCTGGAAAAGTCACCAAGTTGGATGCATAGAGAGTGAGCTTGTGACAGCCAGGCCCGAGCTGTTTCACCACTTCTGGGCTCAAAGTGACGTTGTGGGGAATATTCCCTTCTATAACATGTAAGCCTCCTAGCAGTCTGTCATCGTTTTGTATTCTGTAGGCGACATTTGTTCCTGAAAATGAGAAAAATACAATCACGGTGACCAACAGTTTAACATAAAACATACACTGGGAAATACATGATGGCTCAAAAAAACCCTCCTATATCTCAAACAGAAATGTTAAATTAGGCAAGATGACATATGTCTTAATATTTTCACTTTCTTTCCTACCTGCTTTTACTTGTATTTGAATGTGAAACGCTCCTCCATGCAGGGCTTTGCAGTCGATTTCATAAAAAGATACATTTCCAGCAAAGCATCTGATGGCACCAATCTCTGCGACAGGCTCTTCGATGGTAATTATCTCCTGGGCTGTAATGTTTCTTTCACTGTCGGTGCATTCAAGCGCCACAACAAATGTACTAGGATGGGTGTACTTATGTTCAACACTGCTCCTCAACCTTAGAAAATTCACACATTCACAGGCAGAAGAAAGGAGAGACTTTGGTATGGGCTTTTAGCTTTTTGGGGGAACAAACAAATTCAAATAACATATGGTGAAAACAGCACTAAAGATGCAAATCAGAGTTTTAAAAATGTATTCACTTCTTTGTTAGTATAAAAGCTATTGATCTCCTGTTTTACATGGGTAAAATCAGTAAACCTAAACTAATAATGCTCTACTTCATTACTGCAACCAAAGCAGGGTACATTTATTTGTGGAGTACCAATCATATTCAAGGTAATTCAAAGTGCTTTACTTTAAATTAAAAAGTGAACATAAATCAAAATACTATAACTGTATCTCACAATATGAAATAAAGATTAAAATGCATGGCATGTTTTCATGTTTGGTGACAATTAAAACCATAATTAAATGTTGTATTAAGTTTTCCAACAAGTTGGTTGTTAATTAGACTCAAGTTTGTTCAATGTTTAATGTTTTCACTTGTTCATCTGACAATGATTAGCAATAAAGACTGAACAAATGATCAATTAAACTGAATATGCAGGAAAATCTCAATAATCCTTAGAGAAATAAGAAGAACATTTGTCTCATTTGACACTAAATTTATGTGGAATCTAAAAGTTTATTCATTTTCATTAGATTTATGCTAAATTCAGACAAACAGGACAATAGATAAACATATTTGCATAAATCTCTCGCAAGTCTTGAGAGAGAGTGAAAAGAAAAACAAGATGAACTGACAGAGGGAGATGCTGACAGCTGTGCTTTGACTACACAAGCTGGTGACTGAAGCAAACTGGAACAGTGAGGAGATTTTCTGGGCAGATGATTTTGAGTAAAGCAGTCAAAAAGTATCAAATATATAAGAAGGACAATCCCATTAACACTGAACATTTGTTCTCATTGGAATTTGTTTTATTAATCAGTTGTCTGTAGTGAGTCATTAAAACTGGTACTTACCCATTTAGACCATGCAGATGAAAAATGTGGCCGTCTCCAGTCTCTAACTTACAGTTTTTCCATGATGTTTGGACATGCCATTTGATTTTAATGGTGATGTCATCATAAACAGCAGCCACGTTCGGCACTGACAATGTGATTACTGAAGATTTAAACAAAACGAATATACAAATTGGCATAAAGGGCTCAGAGGCAGAAACTAAACACAAATATTTCAGGTATTTTACATTAAGTAAATACAAAATGTCTGCCTAAAATAACAAATGCTCTGCTTTTGTGTAAGACAGTAAAATATATTTCAGCACTTCAGTCTTTCTGCATCACCAAAGAAAAAAGGAGGAAAGACATTTAAATATTTCACAAAACTTTAAGTGTAACTGAGATGTTCTGTTTTAAAGAAAATGATGCAACGCCAGCAGTCTGTAGTGAATACTGAAGCTGTACAGAATGAGAGCAAAGGTCTCTCTTTCACATATTCTAACTCCACTGAAAAGTCAAACAAAAAGATTTGATCATCTGAAAGCAGTGACATGATTCTAATTTTAAACAGTCTCACCCCAATTAAATTTATTTTGTTGCACTTTTGAAACGAATAATCAAGAGTGAATCAAGGAATTTCTGAAACACCAAACAGAATTTCATTCCAGGCCAGCAGGGGGCTCTAAGGAGTTGCAGAGTTCGCAAATAAGCTGGTCTGACAATGAACATGAATGATCTAAAAAAATGCAGCTTTATCTATTTCAGACATATTTTCTAGACCTAAGAATGCATTAGTCTTGGAAGTACTTAAACAACAAAGAGGTTTAAAACTGGAATCCCTGCCAGAGTTGAATATTATAGCGACCTACCATCCTTGCAGTGATAGTCCACAGTCAGGTAGCTCTTCTGCTCTGGGCAAAGGTCATCAAATGAGCCCATGACTTCACTGATTCTGCAGATTTGATGTTCTTCACAATGAGCTGGGAAACACACAAGAAGCTCCGGATGCTATTTATCATCACACACAAAGGAAAGTTAAACAATAATCAAGAAAATGTATTGAAATCTTTTAGGTTAAGGAGAAGGCTGCTGCACGAAACAATAAGTTAATTTTGGTCTCCAATCTGTAGTTATTAAGAAATACGCTTGCCAACATGGTGGGCTGAATGACTATGATAAAAATGAAACTATTATGTATTTCATTTAAATAAGTCATAAAATCATTGTGCCTCAGAAACACTGCAGTCCAGTTATTCTGGGTTTTTCAGATTTTTAATCTTACCAACGTTGCTGAGATAATTATTTGAAAAGGATGAGTTTGAAAGAAATAGAAAAGTAATTAAATCAGACAATAGCACAAATAAAATACTAACCTCTTCAACTTTTTCCACATTTTGTCATGTTTCAACCACAAAGAGAATTTTTTTACATTGGGGTTTCATTTAATGGAGCAACAAAAGGCATGCATAATTATAATCTGCTAGAAAATGGTGCATGGTTTTCACATTTGTTTTGTAAAGTGTGATATTGTGTCATGTACATTTATTAAGCCCTCCTAAATCACCCAATTTTAAATGCAATTATCGCTACAAAATAGCCTGATGTGAGTTACATTGTATGAAGAATTTCAGTGAAGATAAATTTTAATTCTTGCCACAAACTCTAATTTAGGTTGAGGTCTGGATGTTGACAGGATTCTTCCAACACTGGTTCATGCTTTGATTTAAAATATTTTTCATTAACCTTCATAGAATAGCTGGAATTCTAGTACAGTAGGGTCTGATGACTATTTATTTCTAAATTTATTTGGCTGCACAGGACTTTATTTAGCCATATAAGCTTAAAGGAGGCTGAATGCCAAGATTTTTGGAGTTCAATTTGAAAACAAAACAAAAAAAAGTCTGATTACTATTCTGAAGTCACATCACAATATTGCTATGATCGATAGAACAAAATATCAATGAAATGCACAAATAAAGCTTATGGTTGCAATGAAGACAAAACAAGAATTAAGAAATCTATACAATTTTGCACATAGTCTGCAGCTATTTTGATAGCTGCAAAATCAAAAATAGCTTTTGCAGCAATTTTTGATTTGTTTGAGGTCTGAAAGATTCGGTTCTACAATGGCTCAAATGTATTTACATTCAGCTGTTTTAGTCATCAATATTTCCATTTAATTTACACAAATAATGACATTAAAAGTACCACAAATAATATGTTTTTACATGTTTTCATTATTGCCAGAGTGGAGTCTACTTCCATTTCTACTTTTGAAAACAGTTCAACCTTTTCTTGCAAAATTTTATTTTTATCTTTATATTAAATCTTAATCATTTAAATTACATGTTGGTTCTTTCAAACATGACACAAAATTTCTTAGGATAGCTATATATATGTGTAAAATTATAAGTTTTGTAATATAACTGTTGTGATAGTTGCAGCTCCACACACGTTTTATTCGGTAAAAACGTCTCTTTGGGTTGTAAAGGTTGCAGACCTCTGGTATAGAACATTAGTTCAACATCAAGAGAGATTTTCCTGCTATCCATCTCTATCCTCAATGTAGTCTTTATTCTACTGTAAGCCAGCTGAATGAAATGTTTTGAGCTGGTCACACAGAAGCTTGTTATTGATTTACCCCAGGTATTGTTGATGGAAGTCGTGAGTGTTTTTCTCTTGTGCAAACATTAAATGAAATGTCTTTATCTTCCCTGACAAAGGATGAAATATGAAAATACTTCACAACTGAGGAAAGCGGGAAGATGAATTCATAGATATTCTTCCTCTGTCATTGATTGCATGCATGAGTCAATATTTTAAATGAGTAGATGGGTATCATTCATCTATTTCAAGTATGAGGCTTTTATGCAACAAAGGTTTTCTTCTGGAAATGTCCTAACAGTCCATTACTCCTTTCAAACATGTCCGGCATGAGACAATGTGTTATATGTGATAAGGAGAGCAAACATTACATTCAATGATGGATTGAATTTCCTGTTTGCATCTATCCGGAACCCTTTAAGAGGCATTAAATTGATTTTTGTTTTTCCTTTTCTGAGCTCGGCTGGCTAAGTGAGAAGCTTGAATTGTTACACAGAAAAGATCGGTTTTAGCCTGCCTGACGTAAAATGCAGGGATAAACATCAACGGCCATTTAAGGATTCATTTATTTGGACCAGACAGATTATGTTTTACCTTTAATGGAGGCCGCCACATCCACCTGGCTGCAACTATCCTGTGTGAATGTTGGTGTGTAGAACCTGGGTCGACAGTAATGAAAGTTGTCGCGACCGAAGACAGCCCCCTCTATCATTAACACTTGACCAGACCCGCACTGCAGAGTGGTGTTGTGACCCAAACATGCGATTCTTCTTCCAGGTTCTGAGGGAGAAAAAGAAAAACACCTTGAGGAGGAGGTCAAAGAGTGATTCAGTATGCAGCTTTGCTCAAAGTGTGACTCATAATCCATACCAAACTGACAGATGAAATGCATGCTTTTGTTGCAGTCTTTTGTGGCTTTCCAGTGAAAGCCTGAGTGTCTCAGTATGAATCCACAAGCCGCATCTGGCTGTGGGACGCTCTGCCACTTTGAGAAGGTGAGAGGTGAACCATCCAACCAAAAGAGAGGAGGACCTGAGGATGAAGCAAAAATGTTGAAGAACATGCAAAAACGTTAAGGTTGTAAATCCTGCAGAAGTTCTCTATTTCAGTTCTAAGATTAAAAAGAATAAAAACGTTTGAAAAAAGAAAATTGGTGTATTCAAGAGTGAGAACCTTTCTTGAATACAACATGAATGCTTGGTGCATTTTGACCGAGACAATAGATGTTTATTTTCAGGGATGATTTAAATTGACCCCATTCATCAGGAGAGTTAAGTTTCTGGGACAACAACATCAATGCCTTTCTCTAAAGCTAAAGTGAGCGCCGGTTTCCCTGGATCAGTTCTTGGAATATTATTTTTCATCCACATCCGTTAGGACGATATGGATGAATGTTTCAGAGGAAAAAATTGGCTTTATTTCCCAGAAAACCTCTGGAACTTAAGATTTGTAGGCCACAGTAAGGCTCCACGGTTCAGCCTGATACTAATGCATTTATTCCTGTCTTTGAAGACACTTTGCACATTTTAAGGTGTTTGAACATTCTGCTATTGGTTGCTGGTTTGCAAGTACTGCAGAGGATAAGGAACAATATTGCACCTTAATGCATTTTCTTCCCTCCGTTCTCCAAGACCATACTAAATACAAGTATGGGAAATTACCAGCACAGATGTTATCTGTAAATCATATGAGTGCAAGTTTTCCAGCTCAAACATAAAGAGGAAGATCAGTCTCAAAATAACCTAAGTTTAAAAACAAATAGTAATGCTATACAGATTTTCGAAGTTATCAGACTTATTTGACGTTTTTCAGATGAATAAAGCAGTAAATAAAACCACATTCTCCACTAATTCAGCAAAATTAAAGTTTATGTAATCAAAGAAAAAAAATAGATAAACAAATTTAATAAAGTTTATAGTCTAAATCGGTACTGCAAAACAGTAATAGAATTATGCACTTGTCATATTACACGATAATGGATATTTATTTTTAAACAATTCAGTAAAGGAACATATATCTATGAACATAAATTCATTCTGTTTGAAAATGTGCAAACTAAACTCAGAACTTGTTGAGGGTGAATTTGTACAACACTGAAGGTGGTTTGTAAGTGAATTCATTCAGGAAAGTGTAAAAACATATTTTTGAACATTATTTTGAAATTAAATATTGGATTTGCTAGATAGGTTTATTCTTTGAACATTTTGATCTAGGTACAGATGTAAAATCTAATATTTTCCTCTAGTGAGACACATGAAGTCAAAGTTGATGTTCTTTAAGGACTTCAAACCCAACTGACTTATATTGTCCTTATGGAGGAGATAGTTAATGAATCTTCAGAAAAACCATTGATCATACAGCTGCTGCTAGAGTTTTGTTTACCTTCCTCATTCACAGAAAATTGCGGCTTTGGGCTTCCGGACGGTGCCAGTCCAAGCCAAATGTCCTTTTGAGAGTCTAGGTGTCTCTCGAAGAAATTTTGAGTTTCTTTATCTGGGATGTAAGCGAGGTGTCCTCCCCTCTCCTCACACCAATCTTCAGCTCTGTGAAAAGGGAGCTGCTGACCCACAAGCTCAAAGCAGGACCCTTGAAATGTCCTCTGGTCCTGTGGACAGGAAGCTGCAACCCCCACATCATTCTCAATAGAAAGTTGACAGCAGAGTGTCAACAGGATCAGCATGTGCAGAACTGCCCAGCACATCTGACCTATTTTCACTTTAAAAATACAAACGTTTGGTCTCCCTGCTTCTTCGTTAGAGTTTCCAAAGGTTTCACAGCAGTACTTTTCTCTTCTTGTTCACTCTCCTCTGTGACATTGTGCCTTTTAATGGGCCTGACGAGCATCTCGTGCACATCTTTTCCTGGTTTTTCTGTTTGCCTAACATTCAGAGTCACTCTGAGACTGATGATTGCTTTGCCTTTGTGCACACACGGGAACAAAAGAACACTATCAGAGCAGTTTCAGTCAGACAACAACAGCACACAGTAGTTGAGGTTGGGTTTTGTAACTTTAAAAGTCAAAGGCTTGCTGTGTTTGTTTTCAGCCTCAGTAATGACAGTTTTCTTTGGAAAACTCATCTATCACAATGAAAAAAACAAAAAGCAATAAAAGTGTAATTGTTCTCAATTTATCTATGTGGTGGATTTTATTTTATCAACTTTGTGCTTGTTGGTCCAATTTTTAAAAAGCTCAGCCTGTCTTCAGAATGTGTAATGACTGTAGTGTGTAAAAATATTTAAGCTTTAAATTTTTTCCTGTTCTGTTATACAACACATTGTTCATATGTTTTTGATTTGCTATATTTTTTTAATCTTACATTAAAGTCATCTGCAATAAAGTAAAAGTATTTGTTTAAAAGTTTATTTATTTTGACTCAATGAAACATATTAGAATACAGACTGATTTTTTTAAGGCTTTATGTTCAATTATGATAATTTTCCACTTTTTGCAAGTGGAAAATCATCCATTTTTTGTGGATGATTTCGTTGTCATGTTTTCAGTTGAATGTCATGTTTTCAGTTGAAAACATGACATTCATTATTAATATATTACATTAAAATAAAATAAATTTAAAAAAGCATTTTAATTCCTAAATGTGGACTTCATGAAAACTGTGTTAAAACCTGTATGTTTTTTGTTTGAAGTGCTGCTGCCAACAAATTTTTATTGAACTGTTCTTATGTATGTGATGACAATAAATATTATCTGTATTTTCTTGTCCTTCCTTCATTTGAACTCCAGTTCTAGTTGGAGTTTGAACTCAGTTCTTTAGGACAAAAAAGTTGTGGGTCCTTAGAAGTATCTTATGAAATTTTAAAAAAGCAGACCTGGGAACCAATTTACATTTTTGCTCCTTTCTTTGACTTAAAAAAAAAAATAGAGCTCCCTTCCAGTAGACAAATTTTCAGAGAAAGCCACTTTTCATAGAACTAAAAAAAAAAATTAAAAAGTAGCTTCCAAGTCAGCCTTCTATGCATCTGAGTTTGTTCACTTCTACTGATTTCAATCTATTAAGCCTGTTTTGTAATGAAAAATATAAGACTGGTTTTGTTCCTACTGGAGGTATTAAACCAGGTTTCTAAGTCGAGCTCAGGTTTTTGTAGAATTGCAGTATAAGAGTTTTATCAGCAATGAAACTCTTATTTTAAACTTGTTGGTCAGACAGTATTCAGCTATGCAGAGGAAATTTAAAGGAACCAAAACTGAAATGTTTTCTTTGACTTTTATAACAATGCTGCATCTATGGAGCTTAATTGGGGCCATATGTATCTCTCCTACTGACCACAAATCAGATAGGAAACACTAACCAGCACAATATGACTTTCATCAAGAGGATAGTGGTAAAAGATGAAGAGTTTCCTAAGTTTCCACATCCTGCTTACACCTTATCAGCCTGAAGCAGTGTCAATGCTCCTCGTAAATATGCAGACGCTTCTGTTGTTTTTCTCTTTAAAACTTGCTCGGCTTTTGCAGCTTTTTTGAGGCATAATATTTGCAAACTAGAAATATGTTTTAACCATCTAGCTAAAACTGTGAAAGGAGATTGTTTCCAGGTTGAATAAAACTTCAAATATTTCTGCTCTCTGATTAACACATCTGATTCAGAGTCTCTGTCTAAGCTAAACTACAATGGAGACAAAGTGTACATGGACTGAGCGCAAAGTTGACATATCAGAAGAGCAAATTGACTTTTTTGAACATCCAAAGAATATTATTAATTATTTTCAGTAGCCAGGGTGGGTTACAGTGAAGGAATGGGAGCAGGATTGTTATTTATCTTCAAAAATCTTTCCTACTTTGTTTTGTTCCTATGTTCTACCTCAAGCACTGCCAAGAGGAAAACTTGCTAAATTATTTTTATGTTTGCTCTTTATGATTCTGTTTAATTTAAAGATGCAGCAAACAATATTTAACTTAAATCGCCTCAAGCGCATTGAGGAGCAGTCAGCAACAATAAAACTAATTAGGTTTCCTTTTAAGAGAAACAAACATTTACCAAAATGAAATCTACTGCTCTAAAACATCACTAGAAAGTCCATCAGGAACAAAATATGGAAAAACATTTTTTAAAACAATTGTTAAATACAAATCATCATGGATATTATTTTAATGGGTTGATTGTGACCTGTAATGTGGCTTAAAGTCCTAAATAAAAATGATATGCTGGTTTAAATGAATAAATTCTTGTCCATGAGTAGAACTTGAAGTCATGACCAGAAAATGTATTTGGCCTATTGTTCCTCATCCATTGTTAAAATGAATGATGTCTGTATTTGGTTCTTGTAATTAGTCATCAGACCCTCTGGGAAAATAACACAAAGATCTTCCATTGAACTCTGATGTAATGGTGACTGTTTCACCGGAGGCTTTGATCAATAAAAGGGGGAAAAAGAGAGAATGAGCCTCTGGAAACACCTCCTGCAGTTCCTCCACTGCAAACATTGCTTGGATCAATCAGTGCATTGAAAGCCTTATTGCATCACTTTAACTATATGATTGACTGCACAGCAGGTTTGAATTTAACAGGACAACAAAGCAAGAAGAGCTGTGTCTTCAGTTTTCAGCCATTTAAAGGTTTGTTGTCACCAACAAAACCCCAATAATAATGAAATATGTATAAAATCCCATGGTATAACATGCTACTTCAATGTGCAGGAATCAGAATTTGTTACCACTGATTTCTCTTTAAACCTTTCTGATAAAAAAAAAAACACATTAAGAGAGAACTTTTATTTTCTGGTTAAAGGTAGAGTCTTTGTTCTTAAATATGACAGTGCTCAGATAAACAGGAATGGTAATAAACATCACTTTGAATTTGACTCTTTAGCTTATGACATTTGATGCCTGTTTCTACGCTGCTTTTGCTTCATTATCAGCCACTTAAGCTGCAAAGATGTATCTCCTGAAGCTGGATGTTTGAGGTAAATGAGCGCGCTGTGGACTAAAATAATGTCACCAGCACAAGGTTTATGCACCTATACCTCTGTGCTTTTATCAAGAGAACAACTTTTTTGACAAGACATATAAAACATTTCTGAGCTGCCTAAGTGAATGGCTTTCTTATTAGAGGTCTAATTTATTAGATGAGTTCATCTTTATATTTCCATTTCATTCACATGCATTACCAGCACAAACTACCTCGGTAAACATATAATTTTTCACCCATATGTTATACGGGTTAAAAAATTGTGTTGTATTTTCGTTGATATTGTTTTTTGTTGCTACAATGCTTTCTGATGAGTACACCATTTGAAAGCTTGTTTTGTTTTTCTTTTGCTGTGAAAAAACAACCAAAGAGAACAAAATGGAGAAAGGTCATAGTAGCCAGAGCTTATCACCTGAATTAAAAAAAACTTTAGTTTGAATGTTCTTCTCTCCTTCTGTAAAAGCTCCTAATTATTTTGGACCTTGGTTTAGTGGGATTTTTGTAAGAATGTACCAAAAAACTTTTGTTCCTCCTCATTAAGCAGTTTAATGATCAAAATTGTTGGGTTTTGATAAAAAGCTGATAAAAAGAAAGTTGGGTGTTCTTGTATTTTTTTTCTCCCCTTGCAGTGCACCACCATGACAATGTTGTCTGCATGAATATGAGAACCTAAAGTAGTTAATGAACTAATATCTTTATTTATTTAAATACCATTTTTGTTTTTTCAAGAGAAAATTAATTTTGACTTTAAATAATAATATTATTGAAAGTCCTTTTATTTCAGAAACTCCATCACTACGTGAAACACATTATGTAGGTTGGTTGTGTAACCCTTCTATGTTCGTATCAGTTCATGACAGACACACTCAGGTTCACCAAATTTATTCTAACAAAAGAGGAAATCAAGTCAACGCAGCAGCTTCTGCACCTATACATTAAATAAAATACAATAAATAGACAAGCTAAAGGTTTCCAATCACCATTTGTCAACAGTTAGAAGTTGCAAAATTAAACATAGCTAAAATGTGCAACATTAAAAATGTTAAGTTAAAAACTGTCAAGAAAATCCGAGCTCATCCCACTTCCCCATGCTGGAGATTTTAGTTTAACAGTAATAATAAATAAAGTTATCTTTAAAATGAATCACTTAAGTGATATCAAGGCCCAACAGTAGACTTAAGTGTCAATAAAGTTAGTTTAACAGTAATAATAAATAAAGTTATCTTTAAAATGAATCACTCAAGTGACATCAAGGCCCAACAGTAGACTTAAGTGTCAATAAAATAAATCTGGTTGTGTGTGTTGTTTTTGTCTCATGCAAACTTTGCTTTAATTCTACTTTTTTCTATCTAATCATAAGAAATCATAGTCAGTCAGAGAGATTCATGAAACAAGAAAAGCAGGTTTCCTGTAAAAAGAGGAAGTTTCCAGCCTGCAGATTTATAAAAATAGCTGAGACTATTTTAAAGCATGAAAGTTTTAAAAAATTAAATCTAAACATTTTGAGTAATTTGATAAGATTCAAAGTAAAATACTTATATTAATATTGATTTACTTGTAATAATACTTACACTTATATTTGTGAGAACACTTATAAGAAAAACAAGCAAATGTAACTTTGGTATCAAATAATTAGAATAATAGATTATTCTTGGTTTCTTTTCAGAAAACATCTGTAATAACTCACATTAAGATTATAATAAGAATAATTAATAAGTTATGGTTATAAAATTATAAATGAATGCTAAATCAGAGAAGCTAAAGAAAATAAATGTGATATAAATGTGATTTTGACATTGAACTTGAAATGGTGTAAAAGGTTATAAAACTGCAATTAAACATCACTGATATGTTGGAGGTAGATGGTAGGTGAAAGGTGACAGGCTAAGGGAAACGGGAACTAACAGGAGAGCAGAGATGATCAGCACCTTATTTGGACATAGGAGGTTGAGCAACCCTGAGACATTGGCACAGACATCATGACATGATGTCTCTTAAGACAGTGACGGATATGAGATCATCTGTCTAAGCAGACAGATAAACCCTATATAAGGTGGGTGCAAAAGAGGAACCTTTCGTTGGATCCTCCGGGCAGCTTCGAGCCAAGATCGAGATGGACAAAGAACTCTGCAGCTGAAGAAGAGCCGGGGCCACGGAGCCGAAGACTGTCCTGCACATGGAGACCAACCCGTCAGGCCCACAATCTGTGGCTTCGAATCGCACTTCTCTCATCGGCTGGGTTCTGACCCCAAAGACAAAGATGAAGACAAAGACAAGGAAGAAGAACTGGTGCCTTTTTTCCTGCCAGCACCAAGTCCTGTGTGACCTCACCATCCGTGCGGAGAAGAAGTTCATCGGACCTACAGAGATCCCTGCCTTCGTCGATCAACTTCCTCCTCCTGCTGCCACACCTTCTTCGTCGTCGTGCCAGGTCTGGGGTTCGAGGCGCCAAACTCCGTCCGTCTCGCTCTAAGGTTCCTTTTTTAGTTCTCAGTGTCAGCAGTAGGGAAAGATAGACTAGATGATTGATTTTACTTATTTGATTATTTCTGCTACTGAATTAAGCTGTACTGACCCTTGCAAAAATGCCTTACTAATAAAATATTTAGCATAAAGAAAATCTAAAGATGTTGTGGACATTCAGTTAATGAGTCACCTTAAAGTTCTTTGATGGTTGTAAAATAGCTGTGATGTTTGATTCTGGAGAGGAAAAAGTGGAAAATGTTTTTAGGTTGCTGGTAGCCCATATTTAAAACCTCATCCTTGGGACTCGCCCGAGTCACTAAAACCTACCTGGTTCAATAACAAATGCAAGTTGTAAAATAGAGAACGAGCGACCGTTAACAGGTGTGCTCTGTGAAACTAGTTGGCTGTAGGCTGCTCAGTCTGGCTAATTCACAGGGGGAAGAAGGGTGGGACACCTGGATGTAGGCCGTTAAAAATCAGGTGAATCGTTTCTCGAAACCAGCTTAAACAGAGTTTACTTCAGTTCTGGACAGGGTAAATCCCAGCAGATTTAGGAAACTCAATTAACCCGTTAGAAGGAGAGCTGGTAGCACATCTCCCCTCTCAGAAGAGGAAGTACGAGAGTGAGAGAGTAGAGACAGAAAGGAGGGGGGGGGTGTTGCGCAACAACAAAACATATACAAAGCAGAGAAAATTTACTTGTGAAACACTGTATTTGATTAAATTTGTCTAAAATATATGTTAAACATAATAAGAAATAGCAATTTTGACCATAAAAATGTTGAACTTATTAATAAGAAAATGGACAAATTGATTTTATTTCATCGTTGTTAGAATCTATTTGACTTTTCATGGCCTTATTTTTACTTAGCAGAATTACCAGTCAGGCATTTCTTCACCTGCCTCACATTGGATGATCATTGGATAATCCAACAAACTCAAACATCCACTTGTGCTAGCACCTGTGTATGATTTCTAATTAATCTAACAGACTTTTGTTTGAACTGGGTAACTGAACCTGAAGGACATAATACAAAATTTAAAAATAGAATTTAATGGATGTGAGGTAGTGCTGCTACACACTCATGTACAGTAGGTGGCGGCGTGCACCTTACAGGTGTTTGCGATCCGCCATGGTAGAAAAGAAGAAGAACCTGATGGACTAAATACAATAAAAGCCTCAGTGTGGTTACAAAAGTGACATTTGTGAGACAAAGTCTTGAAAAAAGGCATTTGTTTATGAAGAATTGAAGCAGTTTGAAGATAGCCTAGGAAGATCTTGGAGGAGCTTTAATGTAATAATTAAGTAAAAAGAAATGTAAACATTCAGATGAAACAAACTCAGCATTTTTTTTAGTTAACTATATACTTTACATTATTATCAAATAAATCTATTAACACATAAATATAAGTGTCACTTTGTCTTAAAGTTGACATTTATGCCTCTGGCATAACTTAACATTTATTTAAGCTATGCCAGAGGCACATAAACTAAGGCACATGTGAGAAATATGTGATCACATGTGATCCCATGTTGAATAAACCATGGATCACATGAACAAAATACTTTAGCACATGTGGAAAATGGGAACCACATTTTCCCACATGTGATCACATGTGAATTTCATGGGATTTTTTTGTAAGGGCAGTTATCCAGTCCAAAATTTGCATGGTTTTACTGATCTTATGCTTTCTTTAAGTATTCCTTTTTCCACCCACAGTTAAAATGAAATCAATGTTTGCTTGACTTAATTTCTTTAGTGAGGCATCATGTCAACTTGGTGATCTTTAGAAGCCCAACCCTGAAAAAGTTATATATTGAAAACTAATAAATTCATGTTTCAAACAGTAAATCACTGGAAAAACTGAACAGCTACATAATATATGTAGCACATCCTCTGTAATTCAATTAATGCATTTCGAAAGGTCAAAGGATTTTTGACAGTTTCTTTATAGCATAGGCCTATGTTACCGGCACCAGATCTAGAGGAATCTGAGCCAGTATCAAGTGACACACAGGCAAAAGAACCCAGTTTAACCAATATCTGTGGATCATAGAGGAAACGAGTTGTTATAATGTTACTCTGGCAAGAACTCCTTTATTCTGAGCAGCGCATGCCCAGGGCCAGGGCATGCGCCCTATTAGACCCACAGTGGTACGACAGTGCCCCTACTGGTAAGAAGTTCTATGTACACAAACATATGTATCCATATACACTGCCTGGCCAAAAAAAAAGTCGCCACCTGGATTTAACTAAGCAAATAGGTACAAGCCTCCTATTGGATAAATACTGCATAGGCGATTATCTTTCAGCTGGCAACAAGTTATTTAACCCCAGCTGATGCAATGAGTAACTCCTCATTTCGTAAACAACCATGGCAAAAGGCACATCCTGTGGTCGTGGAAAAGACGTTAGTCTGTTTAAGAAGGGTCAAATCAGTGGCATGCATCAAGTAGAGAAAACATCTAAGGAGATTGCAGAAACTACTAGAATTGGGTTAAGAACTGTCCAACGCATCATTAAAAACTGGAAGGATGGTGGGGAACCATCGTCTTCCAGGAAGAAATGTGGTCGGAAAAAAATCCTGAATGATCGTGATCGGCGATTACTTAAACGTTTGGTCAAATCAAATCGAAGAAAAACAACAGCAGAACTCAGGAGTATGTTTAATTGTGAACGCAAAAGCATTTCCACACACACAATGCGAAGGGAACTCAAGGGGTTGGGATTGAACAGCTGTGTAGCCATAAGAAAACCTCTAATCAGTAAGGCTAACCAGAAAAAAAGGCTTCAGTTTGCTAGGGAGCATAAAGATTGGACTCTGGAGGAATGGAAGAGGGTCATGTGGTCTGATGAGTCCAGATTTACCCTGTTCCAGAGTGATGGGCGCATCAGGGTAAGAAGAGAGGCAGGTGAAGTGATGCACCCATCATGCCTAGTGCCTACTGTACAAGCCTGTGGGGGCAGTGCTATGATCTGGGGTTGCTGCAGTTGGTCAGGTCTAGGTTCAGCAACATTGTGTGCTCAAAGAATGAGGTCAGCTGACTACTATATTATACTAAACAGTATAATATAATTAATAATATTATTAATAAATAATAACCTGAATGACCAGGTTATTCCATCAATGGATTTTGTCTTCCCAAATGGAACGGGCATATTCCAAGATGACAATGCCAGGATTCATCGGGCTCACATTGTGAAAAAGTGGTTCAGGGAGCATGAGACATCTTTTTCACACATGGATTGGCCACCACAGAGTCCAGACCTTAACCCCATTGAGAATCTTTGGGATGTGCTGGAGAAGGCTTTGCGTAGTGGTCAGACTCTCCCATCATCTATATAAGATCTTGGTGAAAGATTAATGCAACACTGGATGGAAATAAATCTTGTGACACTGCAGAAGCTTATTGAAACAATGCCACAGCGAATGCGGGCTGTAATCAAAGCTAAAGGCGGTCCAACAAAATATTAGAGTGGTGGCGACTTTTTTTTTGTTGGCCAGGCAGTGTATATAAGGGAAAAAAATGTAATAAGACAGAAGTTAAGACTAATTCAAAAATAAGGGTGTATTAATTTTTTTAACTATTTATCAACCCACTACACCTATAGAGGTGTGTGAAAAAGTAAAAGTGAACGTGAAAACAAATTTTAACAAATTTGTCACTAAAGTCTGAAGAAGCAGGTTTATTTTTAGACCAGACTTCCACTATGAAGTCAAACTGGTTTTGTGAAGATAGACTGGTTTTGTGGGGAAACAACATATTTATCCATATAAATATAAGAAAAAATAAGAAAAAGAAAATCAAAAATATGGGGTGTATTTTCTCAACCCATTACACTTATAAAGGTAAAGAAAGTGTGAATAAGTAAAACTGAACCTGAAAACAAATTAAAAAAAAAAATCAGTTACTAAAGTTTGAAGAAGCAGGTTTATTTTTAGACCAGATTTCCACTAAGAAGACAAACTGGTTTTGTGAACATAAACTGGTTCTGTGAGGAAGCTGAAGCATTGTCAAGTTTGGTCTGCCACTGGCAATGAAGCTTTTCACCTGTGAATCCTGCCTGAGCACTGCTCTGTGATTTAAAGGAACCTGGATCATGAAGAAACTTTAAGACGGACACAAAGCTTCATTTCTGTTGAGTTTGAAGGACCAGTAAAACTTCTGAAGGTAACTATTTTAAGTTTTTTCTCATTGTGAAGGTATGTCCAGCAGAGAATCACACCTTCATTGGATTAAAATGCTCATATTAAACCATTGGGAAGATGGATGTAACAGATATGAAGTAGTGTTCTTTATGTTTGATTATCCAGACAGCTGTTTTGGTTTGACCATTTACAGGATCAGTCTCTTAATCAGGAATTTAACTATTAAACAAATGTAGTTTTGCTGAGAATAAGAAGAAGCTATCATATACTGAGCTTGATTAAGTCACTAACTTCAATAACATTTTAATCAAGCTGTGTTACTTCATTATCTCCCCCAACCAACAACCAAACATTAGCTCATCAGCCTGACAGCACACAGCTGTGGAGGACCTGATTAACACTGATCTTAATGTGGCTTCTGATTGGGCTGCAGCTCTCCGGTGGTTGGACTTGTGCTTTGGCCTCATTTTCTCAAACCATGCTCCCATTTAGAAAAACAATTAAATAAAAAATAGGCACGCAATACAGGAGAAACATTTGCATTTTTCCTTACAAAAGGTATGTTAGCAACATTTAAAGAAAGTATTTTGTCAAAGTAATTTAAGGAGATTAAACTATCTTATATACACTATTTTCAAGGGGAAGCTTTGAAATTTGAGTCCATTAATTTATGAGAGTTTAAAATGTATAGATAATACCATGAATATTTTATTAAGCTTTCAATATCTTGCCTTTTTAGCAGCTGAAAGAAATGTCCTGTAACTGACACACAGCTGATTTAAATTACTACATTATCTCTCAGTATGCCATCAGTCACACTGCAAAGAAAAAACCTGAAACATCAGGAGGCAAAGCTCTGAGGACCAGGATTGACATATTCTGACTTAAACCATCAAAAACAGCACCAAGAAATCATCTGCCTTGACCTAGGCATTTAGTTTACTTTCTTTTTTGAAGTGCATTATTATTTATAAATCAATATCGAGCATGTTAGGATTACTATAGTACAGAAATATGTCTTTTGCATTCCTTGTTGTTGTGCATAATTTTATACTATTATTATGTTCAAAATAAAGTTTTGTTTCATTTCATTTCAATATCGTATTTACATTTTTAATAATTTCAGGACGTTGTAGCTGTTAGTCGCATAGATATAAAATCACTTTATCATTACTTTAAAATCTGAACTAAGAGACTGTTTGATTAATTTTCAATGTACTTCTCATATTGTGGTAAATCTAATACTGTTTTGTTGGACCAAAACTCAAAAAGATAAGTCCTGCTTCTGTTACTAGCAGGAATAAGGAAAACAATTTAAGCTTGTTCACAAATCCAATCTTGGTCATTTGATGAATAAATTGGATCAAAAATGACAAAACTTTTAACCACCTCATGATTTATTAATTCATATATCAGCATTTATTTACAGAACATTAAAGGTAGATTATATTATTTTTTTCATTTCAAAATATACATTCACACTGTGAAATATTTTGTCAGAATGTTTCTCACAAAAGGAAATTAACTTTTTTAAATTTTTAATTTTCCCCTTATTTATACAGATAAATCTCATTTACAAGGTCAGGATTTTAAAAAGCACATAATTTGATATAAAATCTCTATGGTTTTCTGATTTTTCTGATTTTACTCATGTTTATGTCTTAACACCCACTGCTGAATAGAACAATTATATTTCTAAAGAACATGACATTTATTCTGCTGTATTTTTAAATAACGTACATTCAATTTAACCTGCAGATCCTGTTAATCATGAGAAAGCTGAAACAAATCCTGAACAGGCCAATATGTGTGCTGCTGGCCATTTGTTTGCTGTGGTGTCTGAGCTTGCCTTATTTCATTCTGGTATGTATATTTTCCTATTTTCTCCTTACTTTGTCTTTTGGGGGCTTAAAATCCATCAGACTTCAGAGCTAAATTTATTTAAGAGGCGTTGTAACTGTCAAAGTTTGTGATTTTAAAGTCTGTGAGGGACTCTGAGAACACCACTGATGTTTACGCAGTATATTAAACCAGACCCAGGAGAAAAACTGGACTAAACTGAAGCAATTAAAACCCCAGGTTTAGTTTAATAATTCATTGTCAAAAAGCTGAATGTCAGGTTAGTAATGTGTCATCTGGGAATGGGTTAGAAGAATCATAGCTTTTCTTTGACTGAAATCCTCTGTAAACGTAATACTTTGAAAAAATATTCCAACACCTTTGAGTTCTGCATAATTTGTCACCTAAGAACCACAAACCTTTTATTATGTTTGGAAAGTCTATTTTCAACAAAATACAAAAATGAACATTGGAAGAATAAAAATAGTTTTTGATGTTTTTTTAATTAATTTTCTTTTTCTCAAGCAAAAAAATTGAACAATCCATCAGGTTACTTTAAACAAGAATTAAACAAACTTTTCATTAAGTCGATATTTCTGTATTAAATGTTTTTATTGGTCTGATATAATATTCTTATGTACAATGTTGTGCAATCGTTATCTGTAAGCAGAAAATAAGCAAATGAATTTCAAAGAACATATATGTAAATATTTCAGTGCAGATTTAAAACTTGGTGTTTTTTACTTTAAATGACTAGTAGCTAAATTTCAATTTTTGTGTGTCTCTCAGACTAAAGTTGACCAGAGGAGCATGGGTGTGACTGCTGACAACAGACTGAGGGAGAACAGGAAAGTGTGGCTGGAAACGAGCAAGGCCCAAGGTGAGAAAAGAGCAGAGAGATAATGAGAAGGGTCAGGCTGCAAAAAAAGAAGCAGAAGTAAGTGTGTTAACCAGTGGTGTCAACACCAGATTCTCTTCCTCGTGGAAGAAAATAATTGAAACAAATAAAAGACTTTCTCTCTTGGCAACTGCTGAGCAGAGAGCAGGAGGAAAACACATGAACCCTCAGCAGTTTCCAGGCTCTCAGCACTTACTTGCATTACTTTGAAGTTATCCCAGTTCTGCAGAGGAGGCCATATGAATGGAGACTGATTAAGAATATTTGAGTGCTTATTGTGAAGTGGATCAATTTGCATTAAGAGTGTCCCATTCACCTACAGACTGGCCCTTGGAAGCAACAGAATGACGAGAAGGAACGCTTGTGAAAAAACCTGATATTTATTTATTTATCAAACTGTAATCCTGCCTGTGTAACCTAATATTATTCTGGTTAGTTTCTGAGAACAGTTGTTTTCATTCTTAAGATCTTTTAGGTCATTTATTTACTTGATCTAAACTTTGCAGTTGAACATCATTTTGTTTTTATGTGACACTTATAAAATGGAAAGTTTTTTTTTTTTTTACTTTGCTTTGTTCTTATAATCTTTTTTCTGTCTTTTTAATCTTTTCAATTCTAGATGTGATGAAGATTTTTGTACAGTTTGTGGATGATCTGCTGAACGTCGTCAAAACGGATAATAATGGTTAGAAAAAAATATGTTTTATGTGAAACATAAGGTGCCATCTATACTATGCAACTGTTGTCTAAAATTTGAGATAAATATTCTGACTCACAAACTCTGGATGCAACAAGCAGCCAGTGGACATCAATTATTGCTTCGCCATCTGTCTTTTTGTGTTAATGGTGATGGATTTCGTCTGATCTCTTGCATAAACAAGTCAAATCCATTTGATGTTGGTTTGCTGTTGGCAGAATACTCATCCAGTGCATTTCAATGTTCTGTAACTAATTTCTAAAAATATTTCCCTCAATTAATCGGGCTTCAGTTGACCCCCTGTTTTAAGGAGAGTAAATCATCAGCGGGAAGAAATTATTCTCTTAGAAGTGTTCAAAATGGTTGTCCTCACTCATTCCTTCATGTTTTAAGTCTAAACAGAAAAACTTTCTGAAAATGTTTTGCTTGAAAAATAATTGGATTTTTCTGAAGGCTTTAGTTGCCTGCCCAGTGAGAGTCCCACTGGCAGTGGAAAAGTTCTCCTGAATAAATCAGATCATAAGATATTGTACTGAACAGACCCACGTCCTGCCGCTAATGTCTTTGAGCTTTAGATTGTTGTGTCCATTTCCAATTGAGCCATTTTCAATGCCTGGTCAGTTTCAGAAGGATTTTCTTCTTTGTTCAGCTACTGAATTAAGAATTTATTTTCAAGACTAAAATGGGTCCAAATAGCAAAGCATTTCTCAAACCAAATAATACGATGATTGCTATAAGTCATATTTGATATATATATGGCATTTTTATAACAACTGAAGGTATTTGATTGAGCTATAAAATGGATGGAAAATACTCAATACTGTCCCTTTAAAATAATTTAAATATGCTACTCAAGTTGACAGAATGTTTTAATTCTCTAAATGCAAAGTCTCTTGGTTCAGTTTTAACTGGATCATTAAAATGATCCCTCTTCACATAGCCAAGGAAGCATTTCCTACCTTAACACTGTGGGACTTTTGCATGAAGAGCCATTTAGAAATGTCAACCCCTTTTCAACACTTTTAAAGCAGAAAGATGTCCCTCTCTCCTCCAGTCTCACCATCGCCATGTTTTAAAGGCTACAAGGAGGACATAAAAGCTCTTCAGGAGAAAATGGAGGCAGAGAAAGTGAAAGGTCAGATGAAGGATGATATGATAAAGGAGCTGCGTGCTGATAAAGCCCAACTGCGCCAAGACGTGACTCGCTTGGAGGAGCTTCTAATGCTGCAGCTGAAGAAGGAAGAGAAAAAGGAGACAGTGGAATATGGTAAGCTTTAACTCAAAGCTAAACATTTTTAAGATTTGATTCAACACAGCTAAACAGGAAACAGATAAATTGTAAAAAGATCTTGCAAGCAAAGATTTCTAAGCTGGTGCAAAGTTTAGACATGATGGCTAATAAATGAAAGTTTAAGTAAGAAAAATGTATAATGGAAACTGGCTTTCAGGGTTAGTAAAGCAATATTTTTCAGATTTATACAAGCGTGCAGAAAATTCGATTAACAATATTTTTATTTGAGCATCAGGCTGGGATTTACAAAGTAAACCGGCAAAATAATGAGTTCAGTAAAGCACTGCAATGCAGATGATGCTCATTCACATACAAATAAACAGACAGCATGAGGTACAACTGCTGATAATATTCTAATTTATTTAATTACCATAGGCAAAATAATTTATGAATAAATAAATGGGTAAACATATTTTATTTTCACCACCAATTTCTAATAGAGTACATGTAAAGTTCAGGAAATATTTATTAATGAAAACACTGCTGATTGCCTTCCTTAGAGGATGACATCCCAGAAGATACAAATTGCCCCCTGCCACCATTGGATGGATTTCCAGAGTGTACGGGGAAAATCAAGGTAATGAAGTCCTGCAATTATATGTTTTACATAATGATTGTGAACCATGAAGCAAAAAGTGTGAGAATATGGTTAGTCCTATTTATTTATCAATTCTTTTTTGTTTACTTACACATTAAACTTTGACATCAAACTACCACATAGATGAGCACTTTAACTTTATTTAAAGGTATTTACATTAAGAACTATTCTGTAACTTTATAGATACTTCTTTTTGTACTCAATGTCCAATAATTTCAGTTTACATCAAAACTGAAGGAAATTTTCTCAATGTTTTAGTACTTTAGAGTCTACGGCTCACTAACCACGAGGTGATGTTTTTGTTGTTGTACTCTGTGGATTTTTGTGGGGACAGTGGATGAAGGACATGTGGATGACGGATCCTTGCTACAGCAGTTATGGTGTGAATGGGTCACTGTGCTCCTTCCTCATCTATCTCAGCGAGGTACCTACATGCTTTTAAACATGCATAAACACAAGTTAGTTTTGACAAGATTAGGTTTTATCATCATTGAATTTATGTCCCTGCAAGTCCTGATATGGGGAAAAAAAGCTTGTTTGCATCAAATACATTTATCTCTTTAGGCAGGAGCTGTTAAAAGTAATACTGTGTTTTTTTTTTTTATGTCATATATATTAAGACAGAGTCCTGGTGTCCTGTTCTTCCAGGCCGAGTTTCAGTCATCGAAGAAACAAAACAGGTAAAAGTCAAAGATTTTTACTGAGAAAAATAATCTGTATGGTCTAAGAAGTTGCCAAAAAGTCACAAATCTTGAGTAGAAATAAAGAGTTGAAAGGGAAATTATTTTCTCAGTGGTGGTATTAAGCATTTGAAACAAAGAATGTTGGAGAAAGAATGAAAGTGACTTAGTGAGGGACTGATTTAACTGCTCTCTTGATTCTCCTCAGCCGGTTTTAGAGGATGCAGTGATACGAGGACATTTTGAGGGGCTGCACCAGTTTTTGGACAACAAGACTGAATTTAAGTGGATCCAACAGAGAATTAAAAGTATGGAGGAGATTTGGTTGGAGGCGGGACTTTCTCTCTCGGCCAAATACAACCTGGAAGACCGGAAAGCCAAACAGGTAAAAAGTTATCGGTAGTTCACAAATGTTAAATTGTTAAATATCTGTAAAAAAAAAACATAGAAAATGTTCTCTAACATTTTTTCTCACCTTAATGTCAACTGTATTTATCCATGTATAATTGTTGGATCAATTTATTGTTGGAAGACCCAGTTATGTCCAAGTTTTAACCATCTGGCATTTCAAAAGTGGCTCTTTTAATTGTAAATGTCACAGACTTTTAGTCTTTGCTATTTCGCTTTTAACTGTAGTGCATCAGTTAGATGAAGTAATGATAATCAAATTATTGAACATAGTTTTCAATAAAGCAAACATGGTTAAATATTATTTAAACAAGCATGTTTAAATGTCCAGCATTTTAACCGTAAATACAAACAGAATCAAATTAAATTATAATGTAATGTCTCAATAAGTGGCTTACATCTTTTTTTCTAACAGTAGCAAAATGAAAAATGTTGAATATTTTTTAAATATGTTCAGTCTTAACTATAAGCTCTGAGCTTCGGTTGAGTTTCTTCCTATAGACTTCAGATGGTATTTGTTTTATCATTGACAAGATTAAGTTTCTTCTCAAATTTGATAAAAAGCCAATGTTTTTTCCTGTTATATTAAATAGTTTTGCTTTAATCTTGTGTTTTAATACATTTCTCGGTTGCGTATAATCAGCTTCCATATCGTTTCCTCTGAGGTTGGTAGTACATTGTTGTCTTCCTAAACCGGCATTGTAATATTTCATTACAGGGTTTTTCTGTAATGAAATAACACCTATCTAGAGACTTCACCTTTCATCCATTTGTTAGCAGCTGTCTTTCATAATGAAATTACATTTCCTTTTCACTCAATTTAGTGTTTATACTGTTTGTGCCGTTGTGAGTTCTGCGTTTGTGTAGTTAAAATTGTTTTATTGTTAATTTAACATTTTGAGGTTGTTTTCTAAACATGCTTTCATCCTTCGTTTAGAAAAGCTTTTTATTCCACTAATGCCAAAGATGGGAAATAAGCTCATGTATTTGCAGACTTCAGAGTTTCTTCCAGCAAATCTCACACAGTAGAATTAAAGTGGAAGGATGGATGTTGTGACTGTCTGAAATGAGTCAATGCTTTGTCCTTACATGTCTAGGAAGCTTTCTTATTCTGAATGAGAAGCCGAAACAGACGCTAGGGAGATATTGACAGTTAAGAAAGCATTCAAAGTCGTCTCTTATCCATGAATCTGTTTCCTCCCCCAATTCCCTTAGATACTTGTGCATCCTGGTGTGCTTACGAAAGAAGCGGGTCTCAAAATAGCTGAGAATGCTTTCAGCGGCGGCCCCCTCGGGGAGCTGGTTCAGTGGAGTGACCTTATTTCCTCACTTCATGTTTTGGGTCACCATCTTCACCTGTCGGCCTCCCTTCCAAGCCTCAACAAGTGAGTATTCATCTGGAGGCCTTTTGTGCTACTTTCACAGGGAAGAAACAGAAGCAGATAAATGTGGCAGTTAAAACCCAGTTGTGTTGCATGACATCAAATGCAAATTGTGTCCTTTTCAGTGATGCCAAAGTCTGATGCTATAATTATCATATTTTCCCTCTTGCTTCTTTGTGTCTCTGTTTCTCTTTAGGTTTTTTGGGATTCAGACTGGCGGATGTCCCTCTCGACTTTCACTAGTGGAACCAAATTTGATTTACACAGATATAATTGGTCTTAGACAAATCCAGAAAGTACTTAAGACGTCATGGATCAAATACAAGTGAGTAACTTAATAGGCATTGAAATATTTTTACAAATCATTACATGTACAAACATTTTCTTAGAAAAACTAAGCACTTTCTTGCTTCTTCCATTGGATTTAAAGGGGCGTATTATGCAAAATTCACATTTTTGCTCATTTTTGTACTTCCATTTGTGTCTCAACTGTTTCTAAAAACAACCAGAGCGTCTAAAAAAACACCCAGTTAGTTTTTGGCAGGAAGTTAAAGTTTTTTGGAGTCTAGAAAATGAGCCATTTCAGAAACCTTTTAATGTACTGTCACAAATCAGCAGGAACTGCCTCTCACCTAGCAACCCCAGTGAGGCCCAGCCCATTACCTAGCAACCGCAGTGAGGCCCAGCCCATTACCTAGCAACCCCAGGGAGGCCCAGCCCATTACCTAGCAACCCCAGGGAGGCCCAGCCCATTACCTAGCAACCCCAGGGAGGCCCAGCCCATTACCTAGCAACCCCAGTGAAGCCCAGCCCGAACAAACAGACATACTTGATTAATTACTTGGCAACTGTGACCATCTTTTTAAATGCAGGAGCTTTTACAATTAACTGCGATCTGGACCAAAACAAGTGTGTTAACACAAGTTGGAAGTAAAAGATTAGTAATGATTAATGTCACTAATTAACTGACCGAATAAGTAATTGATGCCAATGTATTAATAGCATAACTCTTAAAAGTATGACTACTAAATCATAGCATAACATAGCTTCTCTGAGACATAAACTGAGTTTATATTTACTGAGATGTTGTAGAGGAACGGTTCTCAAACTTTATTTTTCAAAGATCAAATTTCTCGATAACTCAAATTCAAAACTGAACAACTATAAATGAGCAAATCCTGTTTATTAAATTCACGTACAACTTGCAGGCAAAAACAAATGGCACTTTAGAACTACATACATTCTGTTATGACTCTAAACTGTTATAATCTGTTACAATAAAATCCAATAAACACCAGTTTCAGAGGAAAGCTATACCTGAACTTGACAAACTTTATTACTTTTCATGCCTCGCCACATAAAAGTGCTCCACTTTACACACAAAACTGAACAAAACACAGTAACTGAACTTAAAGTGCACCAAGACACATTAACATCAAAACAGCTGAGGTAAGGCTTACAGATACCAGGAAATAAATTATATTAGAAAATTGCCTTGTCAGCGTTCAGTGAGACACCTAAACCGTGGACCCTATAAGATTTGTGGGATATTTTGATCACATTCAGTGTAATTCAATTTCATCCTAATTTCCATTTTCATAATTCTATGCATCATAGAGCAAGCACAATCTTGCTCTATGATGCAATATAAGTAGATAGAAGCTATCTACTTATATGGGTAGAGCTGACCTTTAGTCAAAAGGTTACAAGCTTGATTTCAACTTCCTCCTGTCAAATGTCAAAAGGCAAGGCAATTAATTAAAAGTTGTCACCAGGCTGATGTTTATAAATACAATTGATTGTGGCTCTTGAGTAAACTGCTTTGAGTAGTCAGTTTAGAAAAGCTTTGTTAATGCAATCTACTCTTAACAGTTCAATAGAAAAATAAACCAGATTTATTTTGGAATTAAATGTTTTTTAATGCTTCTAAAGACGTCAGCTTTGGAACAGGCCTTTTTGTAGAATACAAACCCCTCATAAGTAAACGTACGTTTCACACTTTTAGTGAAACATGACCCACAAAAGTTTTATAAATGTGTTCTAACTTGTTTTTTTTCTGATTCTGGAGTGTTCATTGCTCTAATCTGAGGTTAATCTGGTTTTACCATGTACCTATGATGTCTGAACAACTGGTCACAAACCTAGCTTTACAATTTATTTCTAAATTTATAAGGTATTTCTGATTACCTGAAAAAGTCAAAGTACGTCTGGTTCTGCGGAGGGACTGGCTTACAGAAACAAAATGTCAGCATTGTTTGTTTCTTCTCTGTAATGAAATTCTCTGGTTTGATAATTCAGATGAAAACATGTTCTCTTTGCTGTTCTTACAAAACTTACCAACAAAGCTGTTCATAACAAAGTTCTTTGCTTTACAAGTACAATTATTATAATTGAACAGAGTGAAGGTCTGAGATGGAGCTGAGCTTCAAATGAGTGAGTGATTACAGCAAAAACATTTGCTTTGCTGCTCTTTCAGTAATAATATCAGTGTAAAGTTACACTTATGCTATGAACAAATTATCAAGTTGTATTCCACTTTAAATGTGTCATACTTCATGATTCAGACTGATTTTTTTTTACACACCATGGCCTTGGTGTAGATTGACATTTGGTCCAGATGCGGACCAGAGACCTGGTGCTGTTGAGGGCGTGGGTTCAGATGTAAAGTGGCATTGCATTATGCTACATATTTCAGACTTGGTATATTTGATGGGAAAGTCACAGCTGAGTCTCTCAGGCCAATATGCAACAATATTTGTAATTTATCCAAAATTTATTAGAGCTATGGAGCTTGTCTCTTGTGGAAAAAAGTTGCTTATATCTATCAAATTGAGCAAACCTCAAATTATGCTATCAGTAATCTAAGTAACTGTCATTACACAATCAACAAGTTGGAGCAAAAACAAACTGTTCAAGTTTGGATTATTTTGAACCTTATTTGACTTATTGGTCAAATAAGTGTGATTTTTGACCAAGGCATTCATTAGATTTATGTAAAGTTAAAAAAAGATTTGTTCAGATGAGGTGAAGAGAAATGGTGAATCAAATCTGAGTCACTGAATGAATATGCTAGAATATAAAGATATTGTTTTTATGTGGGAAAGTTTCATCTGAAATGGTTGTTGGATGTGTTAGATGGCGAAATTCTTAGACTGACAGAATATATACATTTTTTACCTTGAGAGGAAAATAACGACAGCAGTCTGAGTGAGATAAAAATGTCAGACATGAAAGCAGATGCCAAAGATGATGAGACATCTGGTAACAAAAACGTACTGAGACAAAAGAACAATTTAAAAGAAGAAAATGCCAGTTACAGAGAAAAGGCAAGAGTGAAGAGAATCTGAGACAACAGAAAATGTAGCAGTAATATTACAAATGGAAAAGTTTAGCCTGCACATCAAACATACTGTTAAGAAAAAATGATTATTTTAGTGCTAAATACAGTTAATATTACAACATGTGTAAAGGTATATTAAGCACTCTTATTTGAAAAACAAGTTTTGTGGGAACAATCGGGAGGGGGCCGAAGGGGCCAACTGAGACAAGCAGGCACCTCTCTTGGTCTGCGTAAGATCACACAAAAGCCATAAAATTAGCATTCCCATGGAAACAGCGCTGAAGTATGGGGGAAGAGACGTCAGAGTTATCTGTGAAATCTCAACACAGGGACCCCTCCGCCGAGATTGCCCGTACTTGGCACGGCCCAACGATGAAGCCGTCCGCCCTTTTACTTAGACAAAAACCAGACACTTTGCCGTGAATGAGGGGAGTTCCAAGTTTCTCTGGAGGCCGAAACAGGTCTCTGATTGGTTGAACAACAGAAACGCCTCTTGAGTATAAATTTTCGTGTAGCGCTAAAATATACAGAGAGTTTCCATTTTTTCCAGCAAACTTTCTCCAAGGGCGCGCCTTTGTCATTTTTGTCTGTCTTTGTGTTCGTTCTGTTGATCCCCTTGTGTTGGGTAAATTGTATTATTAGTATTATCAAATATTTGTTGTATTATGTAGCCTTGTAGTTACATTTAGATAATGTTTCTGTGTGTTCATTAATTCTGATTTCTTCCTAATCCCTCCTTGGAAGAGGGAGGTGACAGATATTCATAGCAGGACTCCCTGAGAGATGGAGGTGTTAGTTGTTCCAAGCTGAGTTTTACAACCCTGGAGGAAACTCTGCTTTGTTCTTTGTGATACAAAGCCGTTGCTTTGAAGCTATACAACGTGTCCCATTCGACGCCATGCCTGGAGCAAGAAGGATTTAGATTGTAGATACCATGTGTTTAGTTTAGTGATTGTCTTGTGGCACTGCAACTAAAATGCTTTGACCCCACCCCCTAGAGTTGCAGCGCCCCGTGTGGCAGGTTTCCTAAAATCAATAAAACAGAGGAGCGGGAGATGTGTTTTTTAGAGCGGTAGGAGATTTGTAACTGAAAGCACATCTCTGTCCGTTCTCCTCGCGAGAAACAAAGAATCTAACTCTCTTGTCTTTCCTGTGTTTGTGTAAAATTGTCTCTAATAGGTATTTAGACCTGACACCTTGTCTGTCTTTATTTTTATGAGAAAAATGCATATCTTTGTACCTCTGCAGCTTTGTTAACTGATTCATGCGTTGTTTGTATGAATTAAACTCTGTGATCTGTGACGTCAACGCGCTTTGTTATGGTTTCACTTCTAGCTGCAGCGCGGCTCGCCGAGAGGACCCAGGTTTTAAGGAAGAGACGAGCCAAACGTTTTGTTCAAAGTTAATAATAATAATTCTTCCTTTACAATACACAATGTAAATGTCCTTCCTGCGTTCTACCATTTTACAAGCGAAACAGATGTTCCTTTTCCAGTGTGTGCATATGGCTACCCTTTCATGAAAATAGGACTAGTGGGTGGAGGACAACTTTAAAGTTCCACTCATCCTTTATCTGCGTCAATGAATGAATAGAAAAATATTTCTCAAAGAAAGTAAAACCTGCCACATATATGTTCTGGTACATTGACCCTATTAAGAGTTTTGCTCATGTATAGGTTTGCACCTTTGATTGAGTATATTCAACATAATAAAATGTCCTTGTATTCATTATAATAAAAGATTTAATATTTCAACTTTTGAAAACTAACTTAACATATCAGTTTAATCTGCTTAGAAATCTAAATGTATGCTAATAATTTCTCCAGTCCTTGTATAAATTCTGTTCAAACAAACTTGACAGACTATTTCCTGATTCAACTGCTCTGCTCTGCAGTTTGTTAAACTGGATTGATAATAAAACCTTTTTCCTATGCGATGTTTTGATTACTGGAAATAGAGCTATTTGTGATTACTGAGAAATACAATCCTGTTTCTTTATTTTCAATGAAAAGAGAAATGTTACTTTTCTTTATATATAAAAACGTAAAGAGTAATTGGTCATTAGTATTATATAAAACATATAGAAAATGTCCATAAAAGCTTTATTTAATTGCATAAAGTAATTACATAAATTCTATATATATAACTACATGAGGAAAAAATAGTTAAAATATCCATTTTATATAGGTAATTTGAGAACAGACTTTTTTTATTTTATAGAGTAATACAATGTCCGAAATAGGGAAGGTAGAAGTTGTACTAAATGTTGTCATTTTGTTCACATAAGTGGAGATAAATGTAAGGCAAACACTTAGCAGTTTGGTGTTAAAAGCTTTTCTCTTTCTTTTTTATTAACTGCTTGAATTAAGTTTTTCTATTTAAATGCTTTCCTATCTGGATACAATAAAATGGGATTTGCTTTTTATGACCACTTCTCTGTTTGTGTGTCTGGCAGGTGTATAATCCGTGTGCTGGACTCTTTTGGCACTGAACCAGACTTCAATCATGCAGACTGGGCAAAGAAATACAACCTCAAAAGTCCGTTTGGTGGACTCAGTCTGGCCCCCATGCAGTTCTACACCATGTTTCGTATGTGTCTTCTTGCTTTCCTTAAAGTCTATTCAGATCATTTGGTTTTTATCCTCCTGGTATACATATTTCTAGTATATTCTTATAAAGATGTGTGTTTTCTTGCATTGTTCGAGCAGCTCATACACCAGACAACACGTTCCTCGGCTTCGTGGTACAACATCAGCTGAGTCTGGAGGAGAATGAGAAGCTGAAGTCCACCCAGAGAAAAAACCAGGCGCTCATTTATGGGAAGAGTGCCACATTTTGGAAGGTATTCCCAGAATCTGACTCAATAATGATGGTGGAAAGGTTTAAAAGCTTTTATTTTGGCGAATCACTTTTGTGCTTTTGCTGTTTTGAAATCTTCCGGGAAAGCTACTGATCATTTCCTTGTTGTTAGGGTAAAAAGTCTTATCTGGACGTCATCCACAAGTACTTGGATATCCATGGGACAGTCGACAACAATACTCTGATTCCAAACTACGTAATAAATCATGGTATTATCAAAGGAACTGATGTGCAGACCTTGTTGAGACAAAGCAAAGTAAGTTTCTGTTGGTAATCATGATGACTACAGGTTATGTGCATCTTTCCATTGGGATTGGATGCCTCCTGCTCATATTTAAGTCTGCTGAGTTTTACTGCTCTCATGTAGTTCTTATCAAGCAAACTCAGAGCCAATCAAGATGCCTTTGATTTAGTTTTTTTTATGCTAGTTTAACTAAATATTTTCTACTGTTTTCTGACCAGTGCTTTTTGCAAAGTTATCTTCAGTTTGTATTTTTCAGACAAATTGTCGAAGTTTTAGCAAATAGCTTTGTTATTCTGATGAGGCTCATTGTTGCTCTGAAATTTTTAAAGAACAATTTGGATCGTTTGGTTTCCATAGAAGCCATGAAAGGAGGATTCATTTTCTGAGACATCCACAATAAATGTTTGATTGGCATTTGCCGAGCTCACCTGGCTGGAAGACAAAGAACTTTTGATCCATATCGATGTAGCTGCATGATACAAAAAAGGACTGATTGGAAAAGCAGAATTGTAATTCATGTTCTCATCATAATGAAAGGAGAGAAGCATCAAACCCAACAATGCCATCCAACATAGTTGAGCTGTGACAGAAATGCTTTGCTGTCTTTGCATCAGCTGGTAGAATAAACAGCTATGTGGAAGTGAATTCAATTTATGAAAATGGCAGAAAAAATGTGTATTGATATGGAAAATTTTAGCAATTGGAAAATAAATTCAGTTCAAATCAAAAGTACTTAAGGGAAAATTAGGTGTAATATCTCACATCATCCAAAGAGTCTTGAAATGGATGATGATTCTGACAGCAGGAAGGATCTTTGCAATCAGGGTAACTAAGAAGCTAAATAGGGATCATAAAATTTGTGTAAAAGAAAAACAAATAAAAAAAACAATATTTGAGCTTTGTCTGTCTTGTGTGGCGTTGGCATCAAAAACTGGCAACCTTTTCACCATGTTTTTCTGAATAACCATAATAAGTAGCACCAAAACACAAGTTTAAGTAACTATTTGTAATCTGAAAAGATTGTAGGTTTTTGGTTTGAAGAATTACATCAAGGCAACGTTTTACACACTCCTCATGTCAGCATTTATTGTACTGTTGTTTGCTGACACCATGTGGATATCCTTTAGTAGTACATTGTGTTTTCATAACCCATAAATCTTTGATATCTGGTTCGTTTTTGTAATCTTGTGTAGGTTTTTGTTGGGTTGTCATTCCCATATGAAGGCCCCGCCCCTCTGGAAGCCTTGGCCAATGGTTGTGCTTTCCTGAACCCCAGGTTAAAACCTCCACACAGCAGCCTGAACACCGAGTTCTTCAAAGGAAAACCCACTATCAGAGAGGTCAAGGGTCTCTTTCATTTCTTTATTCTGTTATTTAAAGATTTACCTTTTAAAAACACACCTAATTAACAAATATTAAATGAAGTCTGATGAGATAAACTGAGAAAATCTTTCACTGGTTTGCAGAAGACTTTGTATTTAATACAGTACAATGAATATTGTTCTTGTTCATTTCCTGTTTGTTGAATTGTGAAGGTCACATCCCAACACCCATATGCTGAAGAAATAGGGGAGCCCTATGTGTGGATGGTAGATATGGATAACCAAACAGATGTGGAGAGAACTATCACTGCTATACTCAATCGCACTGTAAGTTTAATTCAAATCTTACAACTGGGAGATTCACTGAAAAATTTACTAAAAGTATTTTCTATTTACATGTGTCTTCCAGATAAAACCCTACCTTCCCTATGAGTTTACATGTGAAGGAATGCTCCAGAGGGTTAATGTCCTGATTGAAAAACAGGTTTGACAATAGAGTTTTATATGATATCTATCTATATATCTTTATATATATCTTTATATATATATATGTCTTTATATATATATACAGTACAGACCAAACGTTTGGACACACTTTCTCATTGAATTCAATAAGAAAGTGTGTCCAAACTTTTGGTCTGTACTGTATATAAATAGATAGATAGATAGATAGATACATTAAGATATATAGATCTATCTATCTAGATTATATATCTATATAGATATATCTATCTAGTATTTTAAAGTCTGTTCTCTGAGCTACAGGGAACCAGTTAGGGGACTTTAAAACTGGCGTGATGTGCTTTATCTTCCCAGTTTCAGTAAGAATGCCAGCAGCAGCTGTCATATTGATTTATTTTTTTAGGCAGACCTGTGAACACAGTCATAATTCAGTAATCAATGCAAATAAAGATAAACAGATGGATGAGTTTCTCTAGAACCTTCAGAGACATTAGTCCTCTAAACCTAGACATTTTCTTCAGGTGAGAGAAGGCCTACTTAATCTTATTTCCTTTTCTCTAATCTGTTTCTTTGCAGGATTTATGCTCACCTGCAATGATCTGGCCTCCTCTGAGTTCTCTCCAGGTAGTGAAAGCGGAGGCAGGAACTTCGTGTAAACAGGCTTGTTGGAGGGCGGGGCTTATCTGTGAGCCAGCATTCTTTCCATACCTCAACAATGCCAACAATCTCGCCAGGTGAGTACAATTTCATGGTACGTTAAACATATGACATTTCTAGTGAGATGAACATCAGCATAAAACAAAATAAAGAATTCTTTAAAAGTATTAGAAACTATATACCAAATTGAAGTTTTAGCTGTAAATTAAAGACACTGACATAGTTCTTTCAAAGGTGTTTTAAAACGGCTTTATTCTCCAAGTTTGCAGCCTAGTTAGCTGTAGGCTGCAGTCAGATTCATTTTTCAAGAGAATTTCCACAGACTATTCCCATTAAAAGCAACTACAAAACAAATTGTCCTTAAACCCAGAAATATGCATTAAAATCAGGACTGAGCAATAATGTTTATAGCAGTTTTCAACAAAAGCCAAAGGTTATTTTATATTCCTTTTACTAGTTCTATATTTATTTCTTCTTGCGTTATATGTTATTGCTTGTATGTAATGTCTAAATTTAATGTGTTCTGCCTTTTACTGAACTTTCTCATGTTCTGTAAAGCAATTTAAGGTATTTAAATGGAGCTATTTAAATAAGCCTTTGTTTTGCCTTCTAAAACTAAAGTTTATAAAAATGCTCACTAATGACCACCAACTTAGCTATAATTTTTATCAGATATGCAAATGATGAGATTGTGAGAACAATTTAAGAATAAATCATAACAATCTGAATATGCAAAGTCATAGCTACTAATCTGAATCAATTACATATTTCATTTTGGATAAATGTGTCAGTCACTCTGCAACCCTGAATACTGGTGCAAGCAAAGTCCATTACAATTTCATAGGCAAATTTACTTGTTTTTGAAACCAAATGTGTGTTACAATGAGAGCCGCTCATTATTTAATGTACCTTTTGTCTTTGCTTGCAGCCACAATATAGCTTGTCAAACGTCTGAGTTTTCAGACGGCCACCTTGTGTTCCCAGCCTACGACAGCACCGAGGAACATTGCCTGTTCCAGTCGGATTCTCTGCTCTACAGCTGTGTCAGATCCGAGCAGTCACTAAATCGCATCTGTCCCTGCAGAGACTACATCAAGGACCAAGTAGCCTTATGTAAGGCATGTTTATAACTGCTGAACAATGAACAAAATGCCACTGAATGTCATCCCAACATCCAATATCAGCTCAGTGTTTCCTGCTGGAGTCTCCAAGTTTAATTTATTTACCTTTTGTAATTTGAAGCTCTAAGATCAAGAGTTGACAACCTGATTCCTTTAGGAATTTATGATATTCCCGATGGTGGGAAGTGAAAATGACTTGAACCAAACCTGTCATGTTATCATATATTATGTGCAACTCCACTCTGTCTTTAATGGATCATTTGGGAAGAAGTCCATCTTCATTTATAAATGAAATTTCTAGCTCTTAAATTTGCCAGAACATCTGCTAATGGTTGTATGCTTTTTCAGATTGCAACACATTTAATTTACACATTTCAAACTGACTTTGCCTCTTTCACTTTTGCTTAAAATCATCTTCAAATTCCAATTAACAATAACTGACTGTGTCTAAAATTCCTGCAATGCTGAGGATTTAGCTTTTTGTTCTACAAATACATGTCTGGATGTTTGAGTTTACAAAAAATGAACACATTGTACGTAATTCTGCTCTTCAAGTATTAAACCTTTTAAATCAAGTTAATTTGCCAACTTTTTGAAGATCTATTCCAATTAAACCAATTTAGGTTACAGTTTCTGCTGCTAAGATAATATTGATGGAAGTTCCTCTTTAACATTCCCATGGCTCACTTAGTTAATTTTGTCAGGACAGAGCAGAGTGACTTCTGACTTGAAATGATGATGCAAAAGTGTGAAATATTACCTTAGATGGTGAGAAAGCTGACTGACAGAGTAAATATTGCAGGAGTCTTTATCAGCCTCTTTCACATCATGAAACGATGTGAAATGCAAGTGGTCATATTTGTGTCTGTAGCCCATGCTCCCTTCATACTTGTGCCACAAAATGTGATTATAAAAAAGTAAGTTTACTGAATTATATCACCGGCTTGTTGAGCTTCTTTTATTGTTGTTTTAATTTATTTTTATCACAAGTTTTATTTAGTGAAACAAGGTTTTTATATCAGTAAAGATACTAAAAATCGAGAAATTTGCAAGTTATTAAACAGAATTTGTGTCTTATGTAACCCAATTTAAGGATTTATTCATATTCAAACATAGAGTGCAAAGGTTTTGAGTAATTTTATTTTCCCTTTTATATCCAAAAAGACCAAGTTTATATTTCAAAGATCTCCTGGCTTTGGTTTAATAAACATAATACACAGAAACCATGCCCATTATAACTTTTGATCATAGCAGCACACCTTAAATAATTCCAATAATTTGATATTCCTTTAACAGGCATGCATTTTTTAATCCTCTTTAGTTTTTATTATATTTTAGACACAGCAACTGATTATGACAGCAAGTGTCCCATAGAGTAAAATGACATCTTATTAGCGCATTTAGTGAAACAGATGTGATTTGGAGCTAATAGGGATGACGGTGTTCCTAAAAGGGATTAGATGCTTTTTCTCATTGTCAACAAATCCCCCATTGTTATATATGATCCCAACTTCTACCTAATTGGTGTTTGTTATTCATTCTTCAGGCAAAAAGTCAGTACCTCTCAGCACTTTGATGATCAACCAGAAAAAAACTTTATTTACTCAATCAATAAAACTCTCTTCATTGACATACATATTTCCTTAATGTTCTTTTACATAAATTATGTTCACATCATCTGTAATACCATCAACGCCGTCATTGTACAAACAAACGATTCGTTACATAGTTTCTTTGTAAATTCATTTATACATCTGAGTGCGGGCGTGTGTGTGTGTGTGTGTGTGGATGTAAAGCGTTTGTAGCCACCGACACTGTTGGGTTTTTAAAAGCCCATGCAAAGCCTATGGCAACAGAGAGCTGGTTTGTATTGCTTTCAAAAACATTGTATAATTTGGTGGAATGAATGGTCCATTTCTGCATTGACAGCATGCCCACTTGAAACAGAGACAAGTTATTTCACATAAACTGACACATGTTGATGATTCAGATATGTTTGTAAGTGACTAAAGAGAGTCTGATGTTGTTTCAAATGTTCATAAAAAAATAAGAGGGATTAAGTTACTACAACATGTATCAAATGATGAGCTGTTTAACTTTAACATGGAAACTGAAAAGCATGAATGTTCCAACATGAAGTGGAATGAAAATAACACAAGGTGCAATAAAGAGAGGTAGAAGGGATTTTGGTGCCCACATTAAAAAATTTTAAAATGTTCTTTTTGTTTTCACAACAATAACTTGTGAAATGCACAAAAGAGTTGGAATATAAGCATCGTTATTCACCCCCCTTTACACTGGAGTAAAACCACACAGTGACATTAAAAAGTGGTCTTTGCATGGTCTTGGAGAGGTCGGAACATCGAGGTTAATGCATCTCCCCGATGCCATTTAGCAAGAGATTTCACATTGTTTCAGCATGCACAAGACTCATGCCTGGCTGGCAGCGTTAATTTTACAACAAAGGCAGCACAACTCCTTAAAGCACTGCATTAATTTATAATTATTGCCCAAAATGGCAAGCTGTGTGGTGCCCAACACTGTACAAAAACCCCACACATTTATGTTTTCATGCTCTTTATGGTGCTTTCTCCTTCAAAGCAAAGCTTGGTAGAGGTGTATAAAACCTCTTTATAAAGACAAATGTGGGAGTAGTACTGTGTTATGTGAATAGTACTGCTGAGATTTTTGATACACTGATTTGCGATTAGCATTGGAGGGTCTAGAAATCATGTCGCAGTCTTAATCCGGTGTAAAGGGAAGCAAACTGGTTTACAGTGAATGTTTTTCTGTGCAGTATGGGGTTACTTCGGCATCTAAAAACTGTGCTTGACTTACAGGAGAGTCACTGTAGAGATTGTCTTCTGTGCAGTTAAGAGGGGAGTGGAGGACATTACAAATCAGTGTGCTGTTGGTGAGTTGAACTGATGTGAACTGATTCACACCTTCAGTTTGCAGCTTATTCATGTTCTTCACACAGTGGAACTAAAGATAACAGAAATGTTACACTTTGCTAAACACATCAACTCAGAGCTGGATTCAGGCCTGTTCATAACTCCACAATGCTTTTATAACTCTGTCCAGCTGCGGATAAAAATATAGAGTTTTACCTTGGGATTTTGAGTTTTGAATAAGACCATTGTAATTCTTCTACCAACCATAAGAGGGCAGTCAATCGTTATTTATTCATTATACAATGAAGAACTGAGACCTTGAAATATGTTTTTACACTAAGCAAGCTCTTCATGAATTTGAGCATATAAACACACCTAAATATTTATTTATGTTTCAATAGAAATGGATTCATGTGCGAATAAAGTGTGGTTGTTGCTCAGACATGATGAATACTCGATGCCTGAGGTCAAACAGTGTTTTGACTCAGATTTAGGTGAGTAAAGAATATTTTTTTAAGCAGCTGCACAAGAGTTGAGGATTGGACCGAGCAGCCAGAGCATGCCTAGATCATACCTTCCAGGTATGTTCACCCACAGCAGCAACTTACAGTAAGACTTGTCGTTTCATTTCACCAATAATCTACAGTAAAATGTAAGACATTTACAGTATATTCACACTACAGAGGAAACATGTTTAACAATATGCAACTATAACCAGTTTGTACTTTTATACGATATGTTTTATACTTCCGAACAGTGTAATAAACATATTTACAGAGCATGTGCTTTGCTGTTACATTCTGTTCATTGCATGTAATGATAAACATTATAATTATTTCTGGAGGAGATGATGAAGAAATGGTTGATGAACATAAAATCAGACTTACAGAGAACACTGACTCACTAAATTGGTTTTCTACAAGCTGCTTGATCTTTGTCATTGCACTAAAGTTTCTTCTTTGCTGTTACAGTGAGTAAAAAATAGGCAACTGACTAAAATAACTGGATTTCAAGTCATAATAAAAAACACTCTCCCCGGGTTCAGTGCATCCTTCTAACACCGTAACGTGTATGAAGAGCGAGAATGGTATGAAAGTCAACACTTATTTAAACCTCATTATTGCCAGGTGAGACTGCACCCTCTCTTTCACAATTTCAAGTAGAAAAATGATTGAATGGATTTTTGCAGCAGAAAAAATAAAATAATAATACATGAACACCACACTGCAATTAAATAGAGTCCAATGCAGTTCTTAATTTTAGCAGTTAAGATAAATTAAGAAAATATATTTTGATTTTAAATAGTGGTCGCAAAGTACTCCTGAATTTTCTTCCCACATTTTGTCATGTTTTAACTAAAGATTTCAATGTATTTTTATTGAAAATGCATTAAAAGACAAACATGTAAGCTGCATCATATATAAACTTTTCCATCAAAATATTATTTTTTTTTACTGCATTTATATTTGGTGCCCTCTACTTTTTACTTCTTGTAAGTACTCTGTTGATTTTCTTATGCACATTTTTGGTAATGTAATTTTTTTATATTATCCTACTCAGTTGCACACTACTTTTGATTAGACTACGCTGTTTTTAATAAGTGCACAGTATTTTCTTATGCTGTAAGTTTCCCCTTACTTTACAGTTTATTAGTTCTGTTTTTATATTTTTGTTTTATTTTTGTTTCTCTAAAGCTTCATTTTAAGGAGTTGGGTTATTTTCAGCTATCTCTGCAGTTATGCTGCTATAGGCTTAGCACTTTTCGTCACTCTGTTACTTTCTTCTCCTACTTCGCTTCAATTTGCAATATTTGCTGTCATTTCAACTGCGAACTTAATGTTTTCTCAGTTTTCTTTTCCTACATAGAAGCTACATCTGGTCTGGCGTTCTGTTTGGCTGTGGTAGCTTCCTGGAGGGGGGAAACATGTTCCTCTGCTGCTATTAACTTATTTTTTATTAACATAGAAAGTACTACATCAGTTCTTTTGTTTCTTTTTTGTGAATCTGCTCTGTCTTCTCAAAATCTGAGTCGGTCGTGGCAAATTGCAGCTTGTACTGAGCCAGGCTATGTTGGAGGTTTCTTCCTGCTAGAGGGGAGTTTTTCCTCTGAACTGTCGCCACATGCATACTCAGTATGAGGGACTTCTGTAAAGTCAAAGACACAATACAGGTACTAGTCTGATTTAAATGCAGCCAAAAGGTGCTTCTATAATGCATTGACTCAGGGGGCTGATAACAAATGCATGACACTTTTCACATTTACATTGATAAATAAAAAAAACTGATATTCTCTGAACACTTCACAATTGCACACTATGTTTTGTTTTTGTTTAACTTAAAATCTCTTTAAAGTACATTTATTTTCAACATGACAATATAAGAAAAAAAATTTCAAGGCTTTGTGTGGCCCAAGTTGGCTCAATGATCAGCTGTCAGCAGCTGTCAACAAGTGTATATTATCATAGCTGATTCATTAATTTGTGCTTGACCTTATTACAGAAAGAAAACAACAAAAAAATCAAACAGTTCCACATTTGTGCACTGAACTTTATCTCCATCGCCATTATATGGCAAATGTTTGTGCTTAATGAGTCCTTTCATCTTAACTCAGTCACCTAACTGAAAGTTGTTAATGTTTCAGGAAGATATAGCATTAACCTTCTCTCCTCCTGTTTTCAAGTCTCAGAGATAATTTAAGAGGTTAAACTCAGAAGAATTCCTCTGTTTAACACACTTCTGCTTAATAGTCACTTGAAATGATAAAGTTTGTAAATTAATGGGCAGCTTAGAGCAAGAGTCTGACAATGAAGGAAAGGTTTCATTCTAAAATGCCCATTGAATGTCTTCTTTAGTAAATTACATGGATAAACCTACTTTTTTCCAGAAGACCTTATTTAAAGATACTATCAACATAAAAATCTGCATTGGCATCTATCTCTGCCTTCCTGAACAAACCCAAAGCACTTCTTGAGCTTTGGAGTTTATGATCTCGCCTTTTCCTCATCCAGGGTGTCATTTTTAACTTGATGCATTTAGGAGCTATTTAAGAGAACAAGGGAAAAAAAAACTCTGAGCTGAGAAGATCTTCAATAATGTCATTATCTCTCAAGGTCTCTCAGACTTGAGTAATTGAATGTTGGAGTGTACTATGTACAGTATGTACAGCAAAAGTGTATATTCACATATATGCATGTAACAGAGCATGATGTATGCCGTAATAGTGAATGTACAAGCAGTATGCGGACGAGTGTATGAAAGAGGAGAGGGCAGGAGGCACCCAGGTGTGTGTGGGTGGGTGTGTGTGTGTCTAAAACTGCTAATCTGATTAGCCTCGGGCTCTTTCATTCGAAGCGCTCGTAGTTCCTCGTCTGCCTGACCCGTGGCACCATGTCTTTCAGGAGCCTGTGCAATCAGAAATGAGCAGATGTTGGAGGAAATGAAAGAGATTTCAAACCGTAAAACTGGAAAAATAGACGTCTGCCAAACACAAAACTCTTACTTGACTCCATAGGCCAGAATGATTAGTCCGATTAAAACCCCAATGGTGCCATCCAGAAACCAGACATCGGGATGCTGCTTGAAGACTTCAGCACTGATGAGAATTGAGAATCCCATGATTGCTCCAACCAACGAGTTAAACCCTAAAAAACACGAGATTAGCATATAAAGGTTGGCTTGGTTTACAAACTTGCTTCTCTAAAATGTCTGAATATTCCTGAAAGAGACCATCTAAGAATTTAATGTCATACAAATTTTAAACCTGTTATTCGCATCATTCCTCTTACTAAAGTCTTACCTGAGTGATTTTGTTTAGAATAACCAAATGGGATAATTATTAATAATTGTATGTAATAAATAGCCCTTCATTTATTACATACAATTAGGCATTTATTTCTCATCTTCATAAGTATCTGTGAAATAACTAACATTCCAAAATTTAGGAATAGAAATTGTAAATTTTCTCTGTATTTCAAGAAAACCTTTTTTTTTTTTTTTAAACACGAAGATCATATCTGATACAGCAACATTATTTGTACCTTTTTTCTTTTCTAAATATAATTACATGTGCCCTAGTGTGGAAGCTAGCTCAGTGGTTATTGTCTTGCCTGCAGTAAGTGTATAGTCTTGTGGGAAATAAATCTATGCTCAAAGAACAGCAACCTCAGGCTTATTGGATTGATGCCCTGCAAGTTAGAGAGTGAGACCTGGGGACAGTGTGTTGCACTTTTCTTCAGCTCTGTGTGTCTCTCTCTTTCACAAGATGCACATTTTATTCTTTTATCATTTATGTTTTGGTTTGCCATGTGTTCTCTAACATTAAGTCATACCTAAGCCATTTATCAGGCATGTTATTTATTAAATTTTGTGAGTGTACAGACTTCCTACCGTCAGTAATAAGTGCCCGACTGGTCAGCTTTTTTCCCAGCATGAACTTGGCCACAGCCAGCACAGCACAACTAAGACCGCTCACTATGGAGACGCTGTAGAGGAAGTCATCCTGGGGTCAGAGACAGAAACAGAGAAAAAGCTCATGAAACTGGCTGTTTCTATGGTTATATACAATACCTGTACTACTTAGCACAGAGTCAAGAGGGAAGCAAACTAATTTAAAATGGAAGGTTGAATTGTTAGCTTTTGTTAGCTCAAGCATTTTAAACCCGGTGCTCCTCTTTAATTAGTGCATCAGCTCAAGGTCGTGTGGATGATGCTTTGAAATGATTCAAGCTCTTTTCTTTCTCACTATCAGTCTCAAAACGACTTCAGCAGAAACCCAAACTTGACCCCTGCTTCAGGAGAGACAGAAATCAGAAGGAGGCGAGAAAAAGCAGAGAATATCTGGCAGGGAAACACAAAGACTGTCTTCACTAGGCTCTGATTTTCACTTACAAAAGGCCAAATTAAAGCTTTTGATTTATTAATTTGTAACTTAGGCATTTATTACTAACATTGGGCTTTTTACTTAAACCTCAATTATTTTGGAAAAGTATTCAAACAGAGGGCTGCACAGTGGCGCAGTTGGTAGCACTGTTGCCTTGCAGCAAGAAGGTCCTGGGTTCGATTCCCGGCCGGGGTCTTTCTGCATGGAGTTTGCATGTTCTCCCTGTGCATGCGTGGGTTCTCTCCGGGTACTCCGGCTTCCTCCCACAGTCCAAAAACATGACTGTCAGGTCAATTGGTTTCTCTAAATTCTCCCTAGGTGTGAGTGTGTGTGTGCATGGTTGTTTGTCCTGTATGTCTCTGTGTTGCCCTGCGACAGACTGGCGACCTGTCCGGGGTGTACCCCGCCTCTCGCCCGGAACGTAGCTGGAGATAGGCACCAGCAACCCTCCCGACCCCATTAGGGACAAGGGTGAACAGAAAATGGATGGATGGATGGTATTCAAACAGTTAATATTTGATTATTTCTTTTTAATTAATGCTACAACCACAGGCTTCCAAGTATTCTATTGGCATCTTATGTCACAGACATTTACAAATTTCTCTGTAGTTGTAACAAAAAATAAAAAATGTTTTAGAAATAAAACTTTTAATGGTCTGCAGTGTATTTCTATTTTACTCTATATCTAAATAAGCATCACGGCAATAAGATACCTTCAAAACCCATTATGAAAAGAGAAGAAGCTCTTAAAGAGAAGAGCTTCTTCTCTTTAAGAAGCTCTCATTGTTTCCAACATTCTATCACAACAATGCTCCTCATCATGTCATTAACAACCGTTATTAGAAGAGTTGGGCTGAGAAGTAGTTTGACTCTGACTCTCAAACGGGTGATGTCGTTTCCTGTGCGTGCTGCATAAGGAGAAGATACCAAAACCAATTTAAATTCCTTGTGGCCTGGGATCCCCCAAAACGTGCTGGACGGTGCTACCAATGGGAAGGATCCCTGAGTTCCTCTTGACAGTCTTTTAGAATTCAATTTGGAAATCTCAATTATTAAAAGCTCTATTTCTGCAAAAATCCTACTTGTGTATCACTATAAGGTACTTGCACGTTATAATAGTTTCAAAGCTGCTCTGTTTCTTTTTTCTTGACACAGAGGGGCTCTTGGTTGTGTTTTTAATCAGGTACAAGAGATGGACAGATAGTCAGAGCTGCACCAGAGGACGTGATCCGAATGGGGATTTCTACCTTTTCTTCACCCTCTGTCCAAAGTAGCAACATTTTACAGTAATCCCACTTCGTGGCTTTCCTCCTCAGGCTGTACAGCTTCTATGTGAAAGGAGTTTTATTTTAGACAGCATAATGTGCAAAGTCTAATGTTCTCTTTCATTATTTGTTTTTCGTTTTCACACTAAAATGAAAGCACATCTGGTGAGGTAAATCACCTGTGACATCCTTTTTTTGAAGACATCAGTGAATTTCTGTACCCCCCAAAAAAACAGAAACAGAAAACTATGTATGATAATAAACAAAGTTCTAGAACGCAGATGAGGTCGGCTCATGAGGAAAATATACTACACTTTAGATGAGAACAATAAAAAAGAAACTCTGCATCATTTCATCCTCCAAACTACTGAATCTACATATTCAACCACAGCGCAAATCCTGTGACAGAGATTTTGAATATACCAACAACTGCTTTATTTTATGCATGCTAGAAAGCAGAATGTTTATAACTAAAGAAGAATTTCAAGGGCTGACAGAAGGTGACGAAATAAGTGAGGTGGCGGATGTAAGAGGCAGAGTGTCAAAGAGAAAGATAGTGGTAATAGGCTTTTGATGGTGTTAGCAAGATCCCACTGGGCTCTAACACATGGTCTCTATTAACATAATGGCATGAAAGCAATAAACAGTCTGGAGAGAAGCTGCTGACCTTAACCAGCTCCCCTTCTTCTCCTGCCTTAAATATTTCTCTTTACCATCGGAGATCTTTAATTGTTTCTAACAACATTTTTCTTTTCTTTAAATGTCACACCCTCCCAAATGTCAACTTGTCAATGAGTTTGAGGCAATTTACGGTCGACAGAAAAATCAGTTTGACTCAGGGTCGATTAAAGTTAGACAAAGACGTCTCTGAAATGGGAAATTGTTTCAGAAGAAGTTCAGGCAAGTTAAGTAGTATTATTGTGCTTTATACATTAAGAAATAACAATAAACACACACTGTCTGCATGCTGCACACCTGGTTTAAATGTTATCTGCAAATTAATTTTTTTTTTATGTTAGAAATGCCTTGATCTGATCTTGATTTGGGGTTTAGTTTAGTAGTCCCAAACTAAACTAAACTGTCAGTACAACAATGACATGAATGTTACATAAAGTGAACTTTGTTTTGTTGATTTAATAAATCCAGGTTTTCTCAAACATGTCAAGTGACAATGATTTTTACTCTTTAAAAAAATCATCTCTGATGGCAAATTTGCGGTTTTGGCTTCTCTTTCTCATTCTCTTGTTTTCTATCTATCTCTGTCTGTTCTTGAGATTAAAACGTGAAAAATCAGCTTTAAACTGGCCCTAATTCATCACAGTGCAGCTAAGAAGAGATACAACACTGTCAGGATTATCCATAGTCTCAACAGTTTCACAGAAAGATAAGTGATGTTATAAGAAAGCGAGGAGGAGTCCTTGTTAAAGCAAAAAATGAACAATAATATAGTAAAGACAGTCTATAATTTAAAGAAACATTTGGAGAACAAGCCTAATGCAGGATCTGTGTGTTTAAAAATAACCAAGACAAGACACTCTCTGTCTTTACCTTTCTACTTCAGTGAAGGAAACCCTGATGTGAACATCTTTGATCGTAGTAGACAAGCTATTTCCTGAAGAACCCACTTTCATTTTCCTGAAGCTTTTATTTCTGTAGTTTCAAAGAAACTAAGCAAGTCACTGACTGGTAGAGTATTCATTACTCACCTTCACTCTGTGATCTATTTTAGGTTTATCGCAACCTCTTTTTTGCACCTTTACATTACTGCACCTGCCAAACCTCAGCGACATCTTTGCAGGGAAACATGCATACAGACCATGAATCCAAACCAAATTCTTTTTTATTGGCTGTTGGACGTACACTATAAAATGTCTCAACAAAATTTCATTGATTGCTTGTAAGTTTAAAGCTTCTTAAGTTAACTTGATGTACATCTACAGTCATGTTGACCTTGTCTTCCGTTGCTTAGCTATTCCCTTTCATCTATTACACATTTTTATTTGCAAATATTAATGTTTTTCCTCTGTTCTTTCTGTAGAAAGCATGCCTGGCTCAGTCTTGGCCAGAACTGACCCAAGGAAGCAAACTAAGTTGTTGCTCAGCAGATTCCCATTAATGCTTTAATTTTAACACAGACCACATCGAAAATCTTTATATTTGTTTTTTTGACAATGAGAATACTATTACATTTCAACTCAGCATAAATAAAATATGTGAAATTGTTTAAATTTTAAAATAATTGTTTAAGGGAATTGGTAAGTTTAGTTGTTGTGTTACCATGGTTACAATCCAACGCTATAAATTTAATCTTTCTTTGTGTTTGAGCTTGGTTTGTTTACAAAAAGATCTCAGCAAATTAGTACCAATTATTTGTGAATGCTTTCAAGGTCACTTTCTCCTATAAATGACTTTTCACCACTTGGCAATAAATGATCAGCTGAATTTCACTGCATTTATTATCATTTAGATTGAAAGGTTCTGAAAGTATGGTTGGACTGCATTGGAATAAAGTTGTTAGAATTGAATTTTGACTATCATTAAACTGCAGTGTGCCATTTATTCATGCAAAACTCCCAAACATCAGTTTTATTGTTTTATAATACACAGCTATAGGCCTATTCATGCAGCTAAAAAAATTTAGATTCATAGAATTTTGCGTCTACTATTCATTGAGCATGACTCAGATATTAAAGCACTCATTATCCCACTCATATATAATGTTTTAAAGGTTTTGACAAGATTATAAACCTAGATTTAATGTTAAAAGTGTTGCATGTGTGTGCAGCCTTACCACTTCTGGAGGCATCCTGGTGGCCAGATCATGGATGGCTTTTCCCAGGATACACAGTGAGGAGAGAATAAACACAATCCCCAGGATCACACATGCTCTGCAGACCCCAAAACAGGAAAAGAAATGTGCTTTGAGTTAGCCTCAAACCACTACAATATTTTACAAGATCTACAGAGAATGACGAGAAAGACTGGTGGAAATTCAGTCCCAACATGTTAAAACCGAGAATTTTTAGTAATAAGGAGGCTTAGCAAAAGTGCTTTTTTTGTGCAAAACTTTAGCACAGCTTGACAGATGTTGCTGCAAAAGCTCATCTGCTGGTCCAAATTTACAATATCTGTCTCATCTATCTCACTGCAGGACAGGCCCACAGCTACTTGGCAGACGCAGTGTAATGTTGAGTCCCATTTTTCTTATTTTCTCATTTCGACTCAAAAATCAAACTATTCCAATTCTTCAGTAAGAAAACGTTTTTAAGGCAAGCTTATTTTGACTGTTGCGCAACACAATTTTAGACCTTCATTTTATTTTACCACCTCTTCTTTTGGTTACTATGTGAACACATAACCCCCCAAAAATGCTTTTCTTTACATTTTTCTACATTGCAGCTCCTCGGAGATGGAGTTATCACTTATTTATTTTAAAGTAAGTGTCTACTGCTCAGTTTCTCTTTGTTGGGGTGTACAGGTGTGTGTTTATACATTTTAAAGTGTCATGTCTCATTATCAGTGACACCTCTGAGCTCTGGTGATTATTTTTAGACAAGTGAGCCTCGGTGAAACCTGACAGCTACTTAATAAAGTCCACTGAACTCCAACAAGCGGTAATAAGCAATGACATACAGTAGATTTCTGTTGTTCAACTAATTATAAATACATAGTGTTTAAAATGATTTGAATGCACCCAACATCCCATCCTGTTCTGTCGTATTTATTCATGAGAAATGAACACTTTCTGGGGATTTTTTTTTCTGTTTTTGACATATACTGTATATCCATATATATGTCTTTTTTTAAGACTTGTTCATACTCACATGTACTCTCTGTGTGCAGAGTGAACAGCTGCTGCGTTGCTGTAGCGCCAAAGGACGATGGCTGATGACATGACATCCAGTGTGGCATCAAACTATGGTGGGTTGGAGAAAGACAAGAAGAAAAAAGAAATAGTAAGAATTTTACAATATTTGTTGTGACCATAGATATTCAATAATAACTGGTCAATTTAAAAAGTATTCATTTAGATGTGCTCTTATTATATTTATTTATATTTTAAATGTTTTCCTAGTAAGTGTAGCTATGGTGATGCTTAAAAAAAGAGATATTTTTTTAAATTCTACAATTATAGGTTTGATTTTTTATTCTTTTAGATTTTTTAGATAAAATAATATATTTTTAAGGGATTTTACAAAGTTTTAAGAGAGGACGGTTTTGAATATTGTATATTTGGCCCTATTTCCCTACAGTATAACAAAATAACAAAAATAACTTATTGTACAACAGACAGATTTTATTTTTTTCTTGCTGAGTCCTCCTGCAGCCCCCTGAGGGTATGCTTTCCTGATTACTTAGCCATACCACCCATATTAAAAGGGTGAAACAATTAATGACAGCACGTTTTATTGGGTTTTATTAAATGGTTTATTTTATATGATCTAATCTGCACTAATGAGAACATAAATTAGTTTTTCTCTAAAGAATTCAATGTGAACTGATAAGCATCAAAACAGGAACTACAGAAAATCTTAAAGTGAAATAATAAAATGTTCAGTGATCCATATGAAAATTTGATCAAAACAGTGCTGAGTTTAAGTATTATAGTTGGCAAAAGCAACATATATTCAGATGATTCACCAAAGATAATTAAAACCTTCTGAGATAAAATAGCCAGCGCTGCAGTTCAAATGATCTAATCATCTTATGCTAATTGTATTTCCCAAAAGCCCAAGGTGTGAATTTATTAATTTTCATTTCCTTGTTATTAAGTTTTATATTCTCCTACTAGTAACAATCTTAATCATGTCCTCTTGTAATCATGACCTCTTTCGCAAACTCAAAATGCATTTTGACATTCCATCCTATCTCCTTGGAGAGTTCATCCGCGCTCCTTTGTTACCGTGGCAACAAGGGGACCAATAACACTTTGGTACTAGGATTCATTAATAAATTGCCAAGGTCCCCAGCAATGACTAATTGATCAGTGTTTAAGGAGGAAAGCAGGAAGCTGGGACTCACGGCAAATCCAAAGGCTGATGCGCTGTGTCTCATGAAGGAAACAGCTGTAAAGACAGAAAACAACAACGTGAGTGACTTTTCTCCTCCAAAGGAAAACAACTGAGTTCATTCTGATCCTTTCCCTGTTTTATGTAAAGAATGCACTCATAGGTACACGATTCATCATGTACTCGCACCTAAGTGCAATGCTGGGAAATAGCCTAGTGAGTTAAAGGTGTTATTGTTACGAAATAAGTGAAACAAAAAGCATGATGGAAAAATAAATTCAAATTGTAGTGAGGTTCCTTTTTTATCATTTTTTTCTATTTGAATAAAGCACCATACCACATTTAATGAAAAACACACACACGTATACTGTATATATACAGTATATACTGTACATACATATTCAATAAATGAGAATATTAGTGAAAAGCCCATTTATTTCAGAAACTTTATCATTCAGTTAAATACATTACATACAGACACAGATTGGTGTTTGAAAGCTTTTATTTCTGTTAATTATGATGATTTTCTGCTTAAAATTAGTGAAAACATATAAAATACAAATATTACATTAGACTATTAAAAAACGATTTAATAAACAAATGAAAAGTATACTTAAAACCTGCTTAAAAGTTATTTTAAAAAGTTGCTTTTCACCTCATCCAAAATTATAAATTAATTTTATTAAAGAAGAGTGTTGATCATAAAGAATGGTGAAGGAGGGAATTATGATCTTGGCTTATTTTTCCTGCACCTAATTTAGGTTTTTAAAGCAGTGAAGAACAAATTGGGCACTTTGTGGGGACTGCTGTGGGACTAGGGTAAGGCTTTGGTTGCTTTTAATGGTTATTCTCTCTGTGTATACCCAGAGCAACAGCTGTGTCTTCATTCTTCGCTCAAAATTGAGCTTTTTCCCAGGGTTTATTAGGACAAATTGATTGCTTTACAATTTAGAGGAGAAAATAGTTCTTGAAGCAGGTAAAACATGAAATGCGCTCAAATTTTCAAACAAATTAGCAATTTGGTATGAAGTATGTAACAACAACAAAAAAAAATCTTAGCATTTTATCAAATTTTATTATATCTAGATACATTTGACAAGATAATTTATTACTCTGAATTTTATTATATTATGATTACCAAATTCTTTGGCTTTTGTTAAAATAGTCTGCTTATAGATCTTCTGACATTTCCAGACGGTTAAAGAAAGCTTTGTCTGGCTGTGTCAGTGACACGGAAAGGTCAGCATGACATCAGCTGACTGGATGACTGGATCCATTTAATAATGCCGAGCAATGAACACCATATGGGCCAAACTATCAGATGTCACTAAATGAGATCAGATGTTTACTAAATGAGATATTTACGCATTTAGTAAATATCTCTATAATAAGATATTTACTAAATGCAAATGAATTACCTGTGTGTTATAATTACCTGTGCAAATTAATTAATTAGCAGCGATAGACCCTTTATTATTATTTTTTACCAGTAGTGACATCAATGAGGCTGATGTCTTCTGCATTCATTGCAGTGCAGTTGTTGTTTAAAGCACCTGTATTGTTTTGCTGCGCTCCTTTTCCTTGTGTGCTTAGCTCCCTCCTGTCTGCGCTCGCAGGTCAGAGTCTCTTGGGACACCAACCCGCCATTAAATTGCCATGGCAACAGGAGATTTGAGGCCAAGATGGGACTTAGTTTGAGCTCGAGCAGCAAACAAAAAGCTTTAATCTTCCTTTTCTCTTTCATATTACCTCGCAGTCATTCCCTTGACCTCTGTCTTTGAAACCTCACAGATGTCGCTTCCATACTTTCTGCTTAGCTGTCATGGACGTGTCAGTCATATTAGGGGGTGACACAGGATTTCCTGCAATATGCTGTCTCTATGTCGCTCTTGTCTCCTGAGACAATCACCTTGGATCTCCATCGTTGTCTTAGTCACACATTCACTTCTAAATATGTTCTCTCTTACTGCCTTTCTTTGGGCCTTTAACAGGCTCCTGCCTACCTGAAGAGCCCAGAAACAAGGCCAAGTCATTGTGGATGCTTCTGTGCCAACTTCTCTGTTATGTTTAGACAAAGTACTGGCTTTTTGCCTTCTGTTAGAAGTCTAGTTTGTCTGTGTTTGTGTTTGTTGGCCTAGGAAAACGGCACCAAAAAAGAACATTTGTCTCAAAATGGTCAGGTGTAAAACCTAGACTGAAAATTGCTAAAAACAGAACCCAGTATCTAAAGGTAAAGCCAAATTTAAAGAGGCAGAAGAAAAGAAGGGTAAGCTCCATCTGATCTAGGGCATAAAAAGGTTTTATCATGATATTTGATGGTACTATTTTGATAACAATAAAAGTGACGATGAGAACTATTTATTACGTCTGTTTTAGGAAAGTGTATGGTAGACACAGCAATCATAGCCCTGCTGTTGAGAAACATATCAATGTATAATACAGTTCAAAAAAGTGTTTTTAATTCTATCTAACGTTTTGCATACAATATACTGGGAATCTAGGAGCAGTTTTTGCTAAAATCCCAGAACTCTTAGAATAAAGCAGTCCAGGTTCAGATGTTTGCTTAATGTGGTTTTATCATTTCTCTCTATACTTAGTCTTAATATCTGGTATCTAAATGGTAGTTTTCTGTTCTTTTGCAAATAGAACTTTTAATGACTTTTTAATACTTTGCAATTTAAAAAAAAAATCTCTCTTCAGTGATGAATAATTAGTAAAGGCTCTGTCTAACGTTCAAAACATGACAACAGATTGTTTTTGAAGATTTTCTTTTTTTAACCTCTTTACTATTAAAAATCAAGAGAAAATTATTTTGAGAATGGAAAAAGCAATACTAATTTTCTTCAAAACAATGGTACCTTTAATTTATTATCTTCTTCAACTTATGTTTGATGTTTAATGAAAACAGAGTGAGGTGAACGTGAGGCAGATGTGAAATAACTCATAAAAAATGGTTTCACTGATGTAGTTTATGTATCCAAAGTGGGCTTGTATGTAATAGTTTCTAATAATTTGGATATACACATATACATATGTGTATGCAAATGTGCAGAAAGAGTTCTTTGATACTCAGTTTTCACACCAAAAACTGAGTTTGAATATTGACGCAAAAAGAGACAACAATTTCCACGAGTGCAGTATCCTCTGACCTTTACCTTGCCACATCAGAACCTTCAAATCAAACACCATCTTTGTTGTTCCTCCCAGCCTGGTCTGGTGTGTGGGGTTCTTACATCAGAGAGGGCAGCCATTGATTACTGGCTGGGAATGCAAGTAAGCATGAAAGTACTCATTCAGGGAAAAACAACATACAGATTTTTATTTTTGTGAAACCCCAAAGGTTGTGCCCCCCTGGGCAGTGTGCCACATCCCCTTTATTATTTCCTTAAACAGGGAAAATCCTTTCTCACGGTTATCCCCACTTGAGATTTCTGAATCAACAGAAATGTCCCTCTTTTTGATCTTACTTAAACCTCCTGAAAGGCTAATTCAGTTGTCATTACTTGGATTTAACTATATATCCAGTTACTGATGTGTAATGGAGTGACCAGCAGGATAATTGGATTATGAATCTACAAGAGTTCACATGTGCATTCCAAGTCAGTTTTCAATTTATAGCTGCAGCCTCAGAAACATTCTGAACATCTTTAACCTCATTTTATGCTTTCATTTAAATACAGATACCTATATTAATCATGTAAAAGAGCTTAGGAGCCGTCCTTTCATTTTTTTTGTTTGGGGAGTTGTGAGGTATTAAGGAAAATTCATATCACCTCATGGCATTTTCTTGGCTCTGAGGAGGATTTTCTCACGATACGTTGATAATCCATTGAATTACATAGTAATGCAGTCTTAGTATTACTAAGGATATTATGGGTTGTCATTAGTCATAGAGATTTGTGCCATGAAGTTAAATGCTTTATGACACAAAGGCTATTCAGGAAGAAAAAAAGGAAACAAATCCTTGTAAAAATATGACTGGCAAAAGACTTATATACTGAAAGCAAATCACATACTGAAAGCAGTAATAACTACCAAAAATAATAAAATAATATATGTAAAATTATTAATAGAAAATCTTTTTAAAATAATAAGTTGTGCACGTCACTGCATGTACACACTTTAAAACTTGAATCTGGGCCTTTTCTATCTTTAAATGTAAATGCTTTCTGCTGAAGAAGAAAATATACGCTGTTTGTCTTGAATATCATTTGCAAAGCATCTCTGTTCCTGCATCTTAAAAGCATGCAGTTGTTCAAAGATAGTGGTGGATTGCTTTTGTTTATGAGGCTGTCAATCCAAAAAGACTGGATTCACTCAGAGAGGCGCCGAATGTAAAAATAGTCAGTATCACCCTCCCTGCAGTTATTCATCTTCCAGTTTCTGCTCCCGAGCTCATTTCGATGTGCCAGCCGTCTGTGTGGTTACCAGCTGCCAGCAAATCGATGCCTCTCTGGAGGCGAGCGGACATGCTTCCGTGTTCTGTCCTTCGGGTTGGTAGTTAATCAGGAGGGCAAGCATGCATGGACAGATACTAACAAGACTGGAGAAATAAGGAGCAAAAACAAAGGAAGAGCTGTTTGAAAGGGAGACGAAGGAAATTTAAAGACCCTAAAGAAAAAGACAAACAAGAGGGAGCAGGAGAGAAGAAACAGGGGCTAAATGGGAAAACAGCTAAATAAACTATATTTGTTTCACAAGTATTAAAATGTGGGAAAAATACATAATTATTTTACTTTCTATCAAAATAAGGAATTATCTTCTCACAGTTTGATACACAGTATCTTTCACATTTAAGAAAGGGGGAAAAAAAGCCAAAACTATGCTTAAGACGACAAGTTGGCAAGACTCCCTTTTGAGTTTTTCCTACAGTTTAAACCAAAATGTCCTTCTTTAACTTCAACAGTACAAAGAATCTGTCCCCAAAATCAATAATCCATGTTTAGTAGTAAAGAGCGGACAAAAGGTCCGCTCTTTCAGCGGCAGGAGTAAGGGGAAAAACAGCCCACAAACAGCTGAAATACACAAACATTAGGGAAACCTCCAAAAACGCTTTTACCTGGCTGTTTTAATAGTTCAAACACCAAATATACCTTATATGTCCATTAGTAAATGCAGTGGACACCGTCCTGGCACAACCACAGAAACTAATCCGCAGCAAAAGAACATTAACAGTGTTCCTGGACATGCAACTGCCAGCCAGTAGCAACTAGCATTGCGCCAAGATCAAATATTTTAGATATGCTCTACAAATAGGCAAATCAGTAAATAGGCAAATTTTCTGTGAATAGATTAGGTTGCGTTCCAAAGTTCTAGAAAGTCCATTTTACCTTAAAGAAAAATAAAAAGTATAATGATCAGTTGATTCTAATTAAATCCAACATTTCTTAATGTAATTGTTAGCTTTTTATTATGGTGCAGATATTTTAATTTAATAAGAAATTCTTTCAAAAATGCTACTAAATAATGATATAAAGATCTTTATTGAATTGTTTTTGTTTGTTGGTTGTGTTATTGAACAACAACATCTGTCCATCCATCCAAGCATACATACACAGTCAGTTTATGCTGAATCAACTCAATAGTCAATGAAAAGACAAAAAAACTGGAGTAACTGTTATGTTTGAGCTATTAATCTGTGAAAATCTTTGTCCAGCTGTCTGCTGACAGGTGCAGTAGAGTGAGGGAGGTTATTTCTTCTTCGGCTGGTTGCCATTCCATTACCCCTAAAACCTCCCATGCTATTGACTTTATGAAAAAAGTCCATATCGAATTAGCAGAATAATTTGCAACCAAATAGAAATGTAATTACGTCCTCCTTTCTGCTCCTCAAGGGCAGTGGCTCAATTCAAGGATGCAGACTTCAATTACATCCAAGGAGCAGAGGAATAACCAGTGGGACTGTAAAGAGGACGAGGAGGAATAAGAAAGGCAGTCAGATGGACAGATGAAAAAGGAGAATCGGATCTAAACAGAGAGATGGCGTAGGTGGGCTGACAGAAGGAAAAGGGAGGTGAAAGATTAAAGAGCAAAGATGTCACACAGAGAAAAGGGAACTGAAAGAGATTAGATGAGCCACTGCCAATCTGTGACTGAGCTTCTGATCTAACCAAGGTAAGTCGCTGCACTCACAAATTAAACAAATCTTCCAACAAGCGCATTTATTGAAGTGAACTGAGTGAAATGAAACTACTTTATAGTATAATAAAGACAAAACTTTAAAGAAATGTTCACACATTGATCCATTATTATTATTATTTTTTTGTTTCAGGAAAAAAGTAATTTATTTGCAACTAAACAATTAATTAACAAACTATAGCAAGTGGTTTGTCCCAAACCATATTTTTCAGCGGTGAGATGTTTGAGGGTGACTTAGATGTACGACCCATTTCAGTTCCCCTCAAAGCATCTTCATAAATTCCATAAATTGGGCTTTCACTCAGCAAGGATTTTCCATTTCTTACTTCTCAGTTAATCTGTGGTGTGTTTTGGGTCACTGTCATGTCAGAGGGGACAGCTTCAGCTTTTCTCGGGTCCTGATGTAACAAAGAATTCTCAAAGTGTTCCTCAAGCCACCTGTTTCCTCAAGCCACCTGTTTCCTACAGGTGGCTTGAGCTTTCTTTTTCCTGGAATGCTTCATTTGTTTTATTCCAAACTTCTCCTCTGTTTTTGTTTTTAGATAATTCACTTTTAGATTCCTCTGGCAAATGAACATTGTTCCAGAAGTCTTGGTCTTTCTCTAAACTCTCTGTGGTCCACTTCAACCAAACTTTTGTGTTTTTTTTCTTAAAGAGCAGAGGTTTTGTGCTTAGATACTTCCAATGGAAGTTAAACGTTTGCAGTCTCATTCTTATTCTAATTCTACAGGCCTGCACTTTATTTAATGTTATGCACTTAATTTTGGGTTAACATCTTGCTGTTTGCTTTCAACGTGAACTGGGTTAAATAACCAAACCTGGGCATGTCCCCAGCTTATAGATTACATTCTGTACAGTGGGATGGCTTATTTCAGATCAACTGAACACAAATACCAGACTAATATGATGCTACAATCTTTTTTCTAAAGGCCTCAGACGGTTCTTTAAGTCTTACCTTGGGGCTCCCTTTAATTCCAAACAGCGAGGAGCGCAGCAAACTATAAGGTTTAAGCTTGTATGTAGGTAATTTATTTGTCACAAGAGTTAGCTTTCTTTAAGTGTTACTTTATTTAAATGTTTTGAAAGGTCTTTTCTTTAGTAATTGTTTTGTTATAGTGCTTGAGTTTTTATGTATTAAGATTAAATATTCACATGAGGAGTATTTTAGAAAAAAACACAAAAGCTTTCAGAGGGTGGCTTAATTTTTGGCATGACTAACAGATGCTGTTGTTGGTTAAACAGTCTGCTTGTAAATCTGGTATTTTTACAGACTAATAAATAATAAAATGAACTGTTTGGTGAGCAGAGACAGGTAAAAGGGCAGAGAGGAGTTAAAATATTCAACAGGGGGATCACAAGAAGAGCTGACACAAAGGGTGAATTATGCCTCATTAAGATTTGACTAAACAAGGTTTTTATGCTAATGTGCCTGTCTGGGCACAAAGAGGAGAGGAAGATCTGACCTTATAGTCTCGCTCTGTCATTCTATTGGCTGGAATCATAACAAGGTGGGACTGTTTCCATGTCTCTCCACAAGGGAACAAAAATAATTTGCATGCAGAAAGAATAAAGATACAAGACAGAAAGTAGGTGAGACTGTAGATGAGCAGAGACAGTTTAAGCATAAGGAACAGCATGCAGGCAAGAGTAGATACATCTGTAAATCTGAGCAAAGACATGATAGTAAGAATCAGGTCATCTTTGGAAGTTGTTTTTATTTTAACATGAGGGATAAATTAGGAATTCTAATCTAAAATTAAAAATGTGTTTCTGATTTCACAATTTAAAGCCTTGAAAATGGCCACCATCTCTTTAAGAAGCTGCTGCTCTTTCCGACACTGTGCCTTTAACATGTCACCACAACAATGTAACGTTCTTATACTTACGCATTAGTTTTATCTGTCTAACATGTTTTAATCTACTTTAATCATTTTCTAATCTGTTATAGATCCTAGATATGGCATCAGATTTTATATAAAGTTTAATATAAAATGAATTGACTAAATTAATTGATTTGTGAAAACAATGGAAACGTCCCATCAAAAACACCAGAAGTTGTGACTTTTAAAGATTTTTTTTTTCAACCTACACTGCAACCTAAGAGCACACTAACACAATCCCTGCTTTCTCAGCAGATGTTTCTGACAAGGTTGCAGTTGTCTTCTCAGCCGCAAAATATTGTATTTAATAATTCAGGGCCTCCAGCTCAGTTCAGCTCTGCACTGAGCCCTGCTCTCCTGGAAGAGTTCACCCAGCGGAAAACCTTAGCGTGAATCTTCCTGTCCTTCAGCCTCTGCTCCTCATTTCTTCTTCTTTTTAACCTCCTCCTGATTTCTCTCCCCCGGTTCTGCTCTTTTGCCTTTACAGGTCCATTTGCTCCTCGTCCTACATGCCTCTGTTCTTAAATACAAATCCTTTTTTAACATCCAGTTTCTCTTGCTAAAGTTGTCATTTCTGAGTCTGATTTTGCTTCCTGTGTTTTCCTTTTCCTCTTTTTTTATTCTGCCTTTGAATTTGTTTCCTTTCTCTTCCCTTCATCTCTCTATCCTTTTCCCCCTTCTCCTCTAAATACTTCCTCATTCTAACTTTCCTTTGAGTTATTCCTCAGGGATTACACCACTCTCTTCTCTCCCACCATAAGCACAGCAGAATTGATATGTAGCCGGACAGAGCTGAAGTCAATTGGCACAGAGCGAAACGTACCATCTGTATGTAGCTTGGTACTGGGGACGCCACAGAGTTTGTGTAGGGCTCAAGCTGGAGCTGACTGGGCTAATGCTTCCTACGCACATGTAGGTTTTCCACAGTTTCACCCTGGAAATGTTTAAACAGTTTAAAAAGGGCTTCTAGTGGAGTTAAGATGATTTACTGCCTACAAGAATTGTACAAAGTTGCACCACTAGTGAGAGAAGAAGTCACCATACGTTTATGCCAATATAATGAACATGCATAATTAGGAGCTCAAGTAAGCCCAGAACATTCATAAAAGTCCATGCAAAACAAATTTTAGGCAGCCATGGACATACACTGCTCAAAAAAATAAAGGGAACACATAAACAGGTGTTTAACACTTAAAGTGTTCCCTTTATTTTTTTGAGCAGTATATATTTTGTAATGTAGTTCAAGGGATATTTTGTTGAAACCTATGTAAAATGAAACTTAGCATTGTTATTTATTTTGAAAGAGATTATTGTCCTGTCTTTTTATCAAAGGTTTTTTTTAATAAATATTCAAGGAGGCAGATTTGGTGGTAAGGTTAGGTGTAAGTTGATTTCAGAAGCCCAAGTTACCTGTCGCTGTTTGAATATCCAAGTTTGGTTGTACTCTCAAACATCTGGTATACTTTAAAGTGGTAGGTCAGAGTGTTTAACTTCAAATTAAAAGTAATATGTGCCAGATTTTTTTAAAACAGTTATAAAGCATTTAAATTCATTCTTTTATTTTCAGTTTAACAATTTATACTTGTTCAACTGGCATTATTTCACTTATAACAAAACATTTTCCCATATAACCTCCAAGTAAAACTAGTACTCTTTTATAGTATGTAATTATTTACCGAAAACAACCTCTTATTTCATGATGAAAAGCTACTTGTAAGTTAGTTTTGTCTTACTTCAAATGTACTCTGATATTTGTAGTAGAAACTAGACCAAGAGTATTTGTTAAAATGTTGTGTTTTTGCAGTGCAAAAAAAATATTTTTTATGAGACCCTAAGTTAGTTGTACAGACTAATGTTTGGAAACCTCTATGAACTAAACCAATACTGTAACGAACATAGGGCCAAAAATCCTGCACATATGTGTGAACGACTGATAGTCGTGTATAAAATCCTGATGGAGAATATTGCTGTAGTCCAGAGGTCTCAAACTCAATTTACCCGGGGGCCGCTGGAGGTAGAGTCTGGGTGAGGCTGGGCCGCATTCCCACACACGGTCTCCTCAGCCGAACCTTTCTGATTGCCTATTACCATATTTGGCTGTAGTCAGGTGCTGTAACAGCCGTAATTGTGTAGTGTCTCTTTAAGATACTCTAGCATTGCTAATGATGTCAGAAGTATGCTTCTCTGTAGAGAGCGTGGGAGAAAAATGCTAGACGGACATATTAGCTCCCTAACTTTTAGTAATGTTACGGGTTGTTTGGACGCTGCTCAATTTTCATGTCTGATAATATAGCAGCCGTTCAACCGGGCTTTGTAAGGTTGGTGAAGAGCACTGTGGAATTCCCAGTACCAGTGTGGTTGTGAGTTTTTGACCATCCTGACGAATCTGCCGCCTCCTCTCCTCCCTTAAACACAACCCAAGCGTTACAGCACCTAACCTTAATTACGTTACACTGATCAGCAACTTCCGGGTCTAGACTGGATGCTGAAGCACGTGAAGTGGGAGCGGCCGCGGAAATTGCACATGTACCGCATGCAAATAATGACAAATAGAAAATGCAAATAGGCCCGGCCAATGTCCCGCCCCCGAGAGCAATATACTCCACCGTGATTGGTAAGTTCGTTCAGCTCCGCACACAACACTGAAAAGTGCCAATTATATCAAACTCGCGGGCCGCACTAACATTAAACTTTCATATTAAGGTGGGGGCCACAAACTATCGTCCCAAGGGCCGCAGTTGGCCCGCGGGCCGCGAGTTTGAGCCCCTGCTGTAGTCTGTGGAATCAATGTGTGCACTTTGTTTATGTCATGTCTTTATTAGCAAGCATACACAGTCAGAATGATATGAATTTTGACCGCCCAGATCTCTGTAAGAAATCTATTTTAAATTAAAACAGCAGACTAAAACAGAATTGGATAGATGTTTGTTCACATTTATTATATTTTCAGAATTCCTGGGTGAAAACAACAAACCTTTAATTTTGAAATTACACAACTCTGTCAGGTGAATTTTAACGATCCAGAATTTCCCCTTTTCTGACTTAAACCTCTGCAGCCATCAGGCCTTACATTTCCCCAAATAATTAAAAACAAACAAGCAGCTTCAACTACAGTATAGGGAGTAATTCCTTCAGCTCTGAGGGGGGCAGGAGAATGAAACAGCCTCTCCTCTGTTTACTGTTTACCTCACTAAGTTACTTTCTTTGAAATGTTTCAGTCGTTCCCAGGTAGGGATATAGGCTGAGCAGCAATTAGTAGAAATCACACAGCTGCTGTGGTTAAATCTGACAAGAAAAGTTTCACATTGGAGGGTGCAGGAGCATAAGTGGAGATGTAACTGCTCAACTTGACCTTATCAGGGCAGGCTGGACAGGTAACCGTGACACAGAATGAAGGGGCAAGACCACAAGATGTCTAAAGTAAGGACACACACACACAAAGGGGAAGTTCTGCTCTGTTGTCATTAGCTATATGCAGAAAATCATTATAATTAACAGAAATCAAGGCTTTAACCCATCACTCTGTAATTGATCGATACTATTTCAGACAACTTGCTAGCTAGATAAACAGTTAGCTAGCAAGCTAGCTAGATAAACAGTTAGCTATCTAGATAAACAGTTAGCTATCTAGATAACCAACTAGCTAGCTGGCTAGCTGGTTAGCTAGATAGATAGAGATAGATTGGGGCAGGGAGTTTTGCAGAAAGTGATTTTGTTCATGAATGGCTCTATCCAAACCAAAGCCACAGCTCTGGTAAAGCTTTTCTCCGCTGTATATTTTCCCCAGGAGTTTTATAATGAGATCTTTGGAGACTACTCTGCATAATCAAATACAATCACTCAGGCAGATGCTCACACAAGCATCCAAACATGTCACTCTGTAAAAAGCCTTAAAGCAAATTCAGCCTTTTACACTAGTATAGTATCATAACAGGCAAAGTATTTAGTGGCAGAAGAAATAATTGTTTTTAAAAATTCACATATTGGTACAAATTAAATCAAATATAAGCATTATTTTATTCTAATAGAAGATTGCTAAAAATTTTTTAGCAATAAACACTGAACACCTTTTCCATTTGAGATTATGCTCCTGTAAAAATATGTATTTCAAGCTTTTTACACCTGGGTTGTCCTGTCCATCCATCTGTCCGTCCATCCATTCATCCCTCCATCCTTCCCCCCCAGCGTTTAGGTCTATCACAATAGCAAATTTTGCTGTACGATAAATTGTCCCAGAAATGATTATGATAGACCAACAAACTTTAATTTTGTAAAGAGCGCTTAACAGAAGTCGAAGATATTTTAAATATCCAAAGTAAAACACAACCAAAAGCTATTAATGACACGGAAGTAAAAGCCATACATAATCAAATCCATAAATAAAATGGATTATGAAGTCCCTGGAAAAAAATTCCCTTCCAAAAATATTAATAATCAAAATTTAATTTTGAATTGAAAATTAGAACTGATTGTATCTGAGCATAATACTGTTTTAATTCAATAAAGATTTCATTCCTCTCCTAAAATCTGCTCATGTTTGTGATTTTCTTGTAGTTTAGAAGTCAGAAATTCTTCATTTATATCAACACTTCCATCCATTCATTAGCCTATGTTAATATACAAAATAAAAACCTAAAAGCCTGTTATCAATTCTGGTTTTGGTCTTGGTTTTTAAAAATGCTTTGTATTATGTTATTTAAATTTGTGTCATTTGAAAGATTTCAGATCTCTTTGCATTTTACTTCCAGTTTAGCCTGCAGCATTCTTCTTTTGAATTCATTTGGTCCCAATACTCTGTTATTCACACACAGGTTGTTTTTGCTCCCTAGCTCTGCAGCAGCACTGTACTTCAGCTTCTTTAATAAATCCTTTTTTTTCTAATCAGCATTACTGTCTGCCTGGGAGTCCTGCATCTGAGTCCCCCCCTTATTACAAACTGAGACAAAACAAACCACGGCAGCCGCTAATTGGCTGCAACAGTCAGAGTTTTTCATATATCAAAACACCTAACGTGTTTACAACCTAATATTTCAAAGCTCAAAACAAAACCCTTATCTGTTATTGAAATGCTTATAGCAAAAAAGAAAAAGAAAACGTCCCATTAGATATGAAACTGTGAAAGTATTTTTAATAACAGTGTCTCTTTCAAGCACTCACTAAGCCAAAATAATAATCAAACATGAAGCTCTTACTCATAGCACACATAGCAGCATTCGTGATGGATGACAGTGTAATGTGATGCCGCTCTGTATTTTTTGGTCATACATCCAGCAAATAGTATGCACCATGTGACAAGCAAGTCGTGCCATGGCAACAGACCCCCATTTTCATCACATTTTATCTCATTCGCCGTGGTAACACCAGCTCAGACAGAGCTGATAGGTTTGTCAGATTAAAACATTGTGTGATGTATTGGACTCTGAAGACTTTGGCAGCTCAGAAAAGATCCTGACGAACTGCAGCTAAAACAGAAATTGATCAGACATCTTATTGTGCTTCAAGGGAATCCATCATATAATCCTAGGGCCAAACAAAGTATTTTTCTAGAGGACATCAGGAGAAGAGATCTTATCTTCTGGCTTTAACATACTTTAACATGCATAGTTACATGTCAGCTTAAATTCAAGAAAAAGGCCCGAATTTGCAGTCCTGAATTTTATTTACATTTGTTTTCAAACATCTAAGCTAATAATCTTTCTGGAATTTCTGGCTCTACTTAAAGAAATTATTCAGGCTGCTAATGAACCCACATTCAGTTCACCTGTCTCAGTAAGCCTCAAACTTTTAAATTTCATCTGCATCCAAAACAGTTGGTGCATCACAACTGACAGCTATTTCTATGTATTTGATGCTGTGCTGTCACTTTAATTCAAGCATTCATATCTACCGCTTGAGATAGTCAATTGCAATTAACTAGAAGAAAAAACTGTTAATGCTGAGTATGACCATGAGCTACACTTACATTTGCTGTATAAAAAAGTGTAATTCATTGCTAGTTTTTCAAACAAAATTTCTTTTAATCACCAAGTTCTTTTAATTCTTTAGCAGACCTTTCATGTGATAAACTTTTCCAAACAGTTTAAATAACTGTCACCTAAATAGAACCTGTATCACAACACAATGAAGGCTAACAGACCTCAAAAGCAGCATATTAAGTACTGATCTGAAGAAATGCAAGAGAAGAGAAAAATGTTTTTCACTCAGGGCCATGTTGGTTTGGATAGCTATTTTTGCTTCATAAATTAAATCATAAGTTAAAAACAAAATGTTCGTAATTAATAAAGTTATCTTCATTAGACCTTAAAATTTGACATGAAACTTATATAAACTAAAACACTTTACCACAATGAAGGGTTTGCTAAATTTATTTCTATTAATTTTAAACCGTTGTCTGATAACGATGTCCTTACTGACATTTTTTTAGTTAGAAGCCACTGATCTAAGTCTCCAAAGTGAGATTAAAAGTCCTAAAGCTAAGCAGGATTCGCACTTCGATACCCTGCAGAACATCCAGAAAGGTAACCCTGACTCAGTAGATGAGGTCTACGAGAACCATACCTTGATGCTCTTATTTATTAGTGAGAAATCTGTCATTTCCAAGTTTGCTGTTGCATTTAAAACCCATTTTACATGTTAATAAGACTTTAACACTGACATTCAAGAATTGGCTACTTGATATGAATCAACCTTGAAATCAGTTGGTAGATACAGGAAGGTTTCAAGGTTCATAATGAATATAATGCCCTCTCATCATTTCCAAGATTTACCAAGAAAAAAATGACAGCATTTCATCAGTTTTATATTAAAAAAAATCCCTGTGGAAGATCAAATGGAATATGTTATAAAGCACAAACTCAAACTCTTGTTTCTTTCTAAGAAGGACAGGAAAATCTGAAAACGACCACATAAATCTGGAGATAGTTGGTTCCTCTCACAGAAAGTTTGTTATAACCCTATTTTTTTAGCATATCTGACATGGTTTACTCAGTGTCAACATGCAGTTTGACATTGAGCCCCTGGCTGTCTATTCAGTAAAACCTCCTGAAACGCTTCTATCAAAGATTTCTGAGATACTAAGAAAAATAAAATCTGTTTTTGGTTTTTCAGCCTGGATCATGCGTTAGCGGTACACTCGGGAATCCACACACCTACACACAAACATGCATTTGTTGCCTTGCCAAAAGGTAGCTGAAGATCAGAATGCAAATTACATTTTTGTTTCTACTGTTTCAAGTTTATGTGTCTCCAGTGGTTGATGTCATGTGCTTGTGCACCTGCCTGGTTGGGGACAGAGAAGTCAAGACAAAATGTAAAAGAGGGTTGTAAATTTAAGGCAAGGAAAGCAGAATTCTTCTCGTGTGCATCCATTCTGCCTCATTTTTCAAAACGTGCCTTTTGCAGATAAATGTTGCTTACTTGTCTGACAAACACCCACACTGTTATTCCCATATCTCACTCTGTCTGACTCTGGTTTAATCTGTCTTCCTGACAGAACTGGTGTACGCTTGGCTGTTAAAGAAGAGAAGGCTGGAATGAGTGGGTGGTGAATACCTTGTAGGATTTTGATGAATGCTTTGAAATTGAAATAAATGTGGGTCATAAACGGAGTGAACATCTAACTCATCTACAATGCCTACATTTAGTTCTGAGAGATCCTTGAGGAGATTCTGCAAACCAACATACTAAATATCAAGTCTAACTTATGTGTTTGTGTGAATGAAATTACTTGTAAATTAAATTGGACTTCAGAAATCTAATGGATATTTTATAATTAGTAGTTTTCACAATGTTCTAATTTTTGAACAAATGGACATATTTTATATTGTATTCCAGCTAGCTCAGAAATCAGAACTAGAAGTTGGGTTTGATGTCAGACCTGAGGTAAAAGAGGTGGGAATTTCAACATTGTCCGCAGTACCTCTTTCAAACATTTTAAGCTTTACTTTCCATCAGCAGACACCACTTTTAATTTGTTCAGTTTATAGTTGCAGGCGTTACATGTAACATTGATTTCAGACACACTCTTACATGTGTCTTTTGTAAAATAAACTTTTTTCCACCGCAGTTTACTACTGTTGATGTGAGGAGCCGCCATATTGAAACAGAAAGTTGACCTTACAAGTCGTAACTGGGGTAGTTGAAATTACCTAGTGGTCAATCCAACTTCAGAGGACATTCAATAGATTTTTCTATCTGGGAAGTCATAAATTCCCAGTTCTGAGTACAACTGGAACACTGTGTAACACCTGTTTCCGCACAGATTGGTTCAGGTCTGCCTTCACTGACCAAATGTCTTCTGAGTCGGCAACAGTGCTTTTTTAAAGTTCAGAGGCAGGAAATCCTCTGCAGTTCTTATTTACAACTGTCGATGTCTTTACATTGAAAATCTCCCTATATTTAACCATTTTTAGTAGAATTATAATGACAAAATAAAGTGCATACACAATGCTATACTTTTTAATTTTAACCCTATCGGTGTTACTTTTACAGGTGTTATTTTATTTAATCATGCATATGTTTCACAAGTGAATGTTTTTTTTAGATTTTACCCTGCTGCTCTTTATGTTTGGAAAATAAATGGAATCAGTTCTACATGCAGTCAAGGTATTCAGATGATTCGTTTTACGAGGAAAAAGGAAACATGTTCTTTGATGGGTCAAGTTTACTTGTAAACAGATTTCTTATTATGCTCTCCTGCCTGTGGCAACAGTTTGGGTTTTGAGTGTCTCTCGGTACCCTGAAATGAGTGTTTCTTTGCTCTGTGCCAGTAAAGAGTTGGTGTTGTTATAAAGGCAGCTTTCCAGGCTCAGAGCCGTTGCTTTGAAATAAAAAAGAAGAATGATGGCTCTAAGTTTGGCATTTTTGAGCCAGCATTGGAACCAGTTCGGCGCGAGCTCCATACCAAACTCAACTCTTCTTTCAGCTTTCACTATGCAGACAACTTTCCCTCCTCCACTACTTACTTTCATTTTTAAAACATATAATTCTGCTCAAGAGTGAGATGCTGACATCAGTTTTTCCAATTGTACATTACTTCACTGCAAAACAATGAGAGGGGGGAGAGAAATTACCTTGTAGAATGAAGATGGATGACTTTTCCATTCATTGTTGCATTCTCGTTCCACCCCTTGCAGACTTATCTGCTGCTATTTAGGAGTTCCATCAGCTCAATGTCATAGAGCTCAATAAAATATTCATGCATTAAGAGGAGAATTAGGCTCTCCGAGCCCCTTTTCCCTGGGGCCATCTCATCCAGCACATGCAGCAATCTTCTATAAGGTAACAAATGGCAACACGAGGAAGCCCAAGCTTGTTAATGGATCCACTGGATGCATAGCCTTGCGATTGATTACCATGGATCTACATAGCTGTGGGGTCCATAAGGAGTTTTACTCTGTTTTGTGATCATACATAAGGTAGGAAGGTTGCTGTAGTTCAGCAGAGGGGTAATATAATGGCCTTATCTCTGAGTCATTCATAAATTTAAGCGATGCTACTTCATAAAAATGTGGCTGCAGAGCAATAAGCTAGGGCTTGGACTTTAATGTGAAATTTTCTCGGATGAAAAAGCCACAGTGATACCCCCATCCATCCATAGCCAACAAGTGGGCATAAACTTTAGATGGAGGAATGATTACTGTTGTTACCAGCTTTTCATCAGCTTTTCCATTGGTTGGTGACCAAAGCATGGCTTTCTAGTTACCACTATCTGTGATGTTTTGTTTTTTCATCCTGTGAAATCCACTATCTCAATTTCTCATTTTTATGTTGATTGTTTTTGTTTGTCATGCCACCAAGCTCTGATATAGGAAGCAGACACTAATTAATTCAGACGAAAATAATGAACCCTAAAATGTGCTATGTGGGTCTTAAAGTAGAAAAAATGACAAAGATTTTGCCACAATTTAAGTATGTGTTTCAACTTTGATGCATTCCATAAACTGTATAGTGTATGTGTATTGCTATTAGTAGTGAGGAATTCGCAGTGTTCTGCTGCTAATCGCATGAGTTACCTTTGCTGTAATGTCAACATCTTATCATTTAGACTTTTCCCCAATATTTTGGTCACTTAACCATCTGAAAAAGTAATCTCAATGTTAAATTTCTAAATTATTAAAACATATTGTGGAAGATAGGTAATCTACCTTTAAAGTTTTTAAAGTTACTACAGACTGTTGAGTACAGACTGACCAAAAGAAACTGATGACTTATGTGTCTGATTCAATGTGTATTTGATTTAGCTGGTTGTATAGCATAAATGTATTATTTATGCGTCTGTATGATAATACAGAAGGCTCCTACACAATTACATCAACGACATTTATCTTATGTATTTAGTTTTGCACATTACAACAATTTAAACTAAAGAGACAAAATGATACGATCTTTCCTGTTGGTTTTCTTTAAAAAGAGAACTTCTGTTTCAGTCATAAATTAATCAACACCTCAATTTAATAAACAATTCCAACTGTGTACACATAAAACCACGTAGTGTGACTGGCATTAAAGACCCCAAGACAATTTCAGAGTAATTTAGAAGTAGACATTTGCAGCGCCTCACGTCCTTGGCGATTCAGCGAGGAGTAAAAACAGTGAAATGCTGCTGACTGACGAAAGATGGTGCGAAGCTGCCTCGAGAGGCCGAACTATAATTACCCTGCAGATGGAGAGTTCCTGACAGCCAAGCAAATACACAGATAAAACACACTATTACTTCTGATAAAAAATGCCTGCACAGTGTTTCCAACAAAAACAAAAAAACAAGCAAGGAGAGATGTCAGTAATGTTCTTCCAAAATACACCATGTAAACACAATTAGTGAAGCTTACAGAGTAGTGCTTCCATCTTCCATCTAAAAGACTTTATTACTTCTTCTTTGAATGCATTAAAAGTCTGAGCTGATGACCTACTAAAGCTCAGAATTTGCATAGCACAATTTAAATGCCCAGAACATGGATCCTATGCTAGATATTGCTTAAAAATAAAATGCAACATCATAAAATCCTGCATCAGCCCGCAGAGGTTTTAAAGATATTTCCTCCTGAGGAGACAATCGATAGTTTAATGTTTTTGCAATGACTTATGACACTTTCAGAGGTTTCTTCTATTGGGATGCAGCAGGCAACTCATCACTCTGACAAAAATAGCCTGGTCAATTCTAAGCAACCCAAAACAATTCGCAGAACATAAACTGCTCCACCAACAAGCAAAACTAGACCTCACTTTAAGTTAGGAAATCTAGTTTTCAATTTAAGCACTAATTGAAGGTAAGAAACACATTTCCAGTGATATGTTTATATCCAGTGATGGGTTTGAATGATAATGATTAATCAGATTAATGGTAATAAATTGATTACTGAAATAATCGTCAACTAATTTAGTAATTTAATTATTATGTATGTGTATCGTTGTCCCTCTACAAATTTAAATTCAAATTTATCCATCCAATTTCTGTCAAAATCACTGCAGTATTTTTGTTATACTGTCTTCTCCTGGAAATAGCTCCTCCAAAAAATGAAATGATCAAACGTATTATAAGTATATGAACAATTACGGCTTCTACTGTATGCACATTTGAGCAGATTTTGAGGATGAGTTGAATGGTAAAGTCTATTTCAGCTTAATTTAAGCCAATAAAATCACTGGATTTAAGTCTGGAGTGACATTAAGTACTGCAGAAAATCAAAGGTGGACCATAAAACAAGACTTGAATTACTGAAATGGCTTCCATAGTGACCCTGGTTCATTAACCACGTCTAAACTATGAGACAGCCGGGTTGTAAACCTGACAGCTTGCCACAAACAAGTCACATCAGAAGGTTACTGAGACGTGAAGCCTCAACAGAAATCCATGCAGCCTGAGCACAGAGCTGAGCAGTGATGCTGAGATAGGCAAAATACTTTAGCAGAGATTAAAACTGAATCCAACCATAAACAAAATATGTTTTAGATGCTGAATTCATAGGATGAACGATGTCTATTTGGCAAATTATTGTTGGCTAGTTCCCACGTAAATGCAGACATTGTCCAGAGATATGTTCCTTGAGAAAACATGGAGTCATTAAATTTTACACCAGAACTCTGAAATAATTTGACAAATCTCTACTTTAAGTGGGCCAACTTTAATCTAACAGGACTGAAAATAACCAGACTATTACACAACTGACACATATGTTCTTATGTCAACCTGTTTCAGCTCCATTACTTTTGTTTCATCCTGATGTCCCACTGGCAACAGAGTGTGTGTAATACACCATGCATGAGCACACGGGATCCCCTGAACATCAGTGGCATTTACAGGATGACACAGGTGTGTATTCACTCACATGAATACTCCTTCAAAGGCTTCACATGTAAAACAGATGCATCCGAATAGTTGTGGTAAAACATACTAATGGTTATAAATTGCAAATCATAAAACCACAGATATCAAAACTCAATTAAAATACAATATGGATAAAAACAGAAGAGAACGCATACACCTTTAAAAGTAAAGATAAAATACAATTCAAAATTAGTCATAGCATTTATAAAGAGTGGCCTTAAATAGATTTAAGACAAAACATTTATGCAAGCATGGACCCACTTTTTAATTCCAGGAATACAGAGTTATGATATACAAATATGATGCAAAGATGGATTCAGATTTAACTGAATACTTAGACTTAGACTGACTTTATTGTCATTTTGCATGCACAGGGTGTATACAGAACGAAATTTCGTTGCATACGGCTCAGGACAGTGTTTTGAGGTTCCAATGTTGTGAGGTTACTCCAGAATAAATACATGCTACCCCTTGTTAGTTCCTAATAAGCACCAAAAAACTGCTATAAAATTAATTTTATTTTGAATGGTTTTGGATTGGTCTGTCTATAAAAGTCAAGATGAAACATATTACATATTAGATGTTATTGTGATGTTCAGTTTTGATTTTTTTGTTTTAAATAACTACACTGTTTTACTTCTTAGTCACCTAAAATCAAGAAAACTTACCTGAGGCAGACATTTCAGAGACAACACAGATATTAAAGGTTTTCTCAAGCCTAGTATTTACATTTCAGGAATAAAATATGCCTTGTGATACAGGGACCAGATAATAGGTCCAACAAAGATAAACAAAAACAAAGAGGCAAAGCCACAATCCATTTAAATATCTAAACATAGCAATAATAATGATGCGAATACATGTTTGAGTTTGAGGGACTCATTACACCAGTGATTTATAACTCTGACATTTACTTTAACCTCAGAATAATTTTATAAATGGCTTCCACAACAGAGGAATGGATTCAAACACGAATCTTTGCACAGAAACAAAGCAAATCCCCCACAGATCCCTCATTTGCATCAGAACAGCTCTGGAATAACAATATCTCAGCAACAAGGGCAGTGACAGAGTGCATTTAATGACTATAAGAAACTAAACCCCTAATTGGTATTAGTTTTTAATTTCCTGTTTACTGTATTGCTTTCAGATATATGTACTTATATCTTCATCTTTCATCAGTCATCTTTGCCTCTGCGTGCGTAATTGGTTCGTCGCCTCTTGGTGTTAGGAAGAAGGGAAGAAAGATGTGACTGAAGCATCTGGTGTGAGAATCTAAGAATGCCGAGGACAGCCTCACTGCATCGGAGCATCAGAGAGAGCATGAATACCCCGCAAAGCCATTCATTGCGACACTGCGCTCAGCTAGAGAAATGCAGCATATTACAGTGCTGCAAGATAGACACTGATAACATGAAGTGGATCTAACAAGTGCAAGACATTTAAACAAGACTCCAGATCTGTCAATAAAGAGTTACAATGATACTCGAATTTAATCTCTGCAATCTCTGTACTTCTAATTTTTATATTATAAATTTGTAAAATTAGAAAAAATATTTTTTTCTCTTATACAAAATATTCCAACAGATAGGAAAACATTTATTTCAAAAATGTTATAAACATGTGCCTACTAAATTATATATGTTTAAATTAACAGACTATCTTAACCCTGTAAATGAGAATAAGTCAGATACTGACCCTTATTTCAATAAATAACTGTATAATATCCAAATAAAAAACTGAATAATGTTGCAACTTTGATTAATTTTGATTTCTAATGTCCCTTTTCCACAAAATTATTACCTCCACAACCTTAATTATGAGAGAATTTTGGCGAATTTAGAAAAGATAATTACCATGTGAAAGTGATCCTGACCCTATCAAAATTGTAAAACTCAGCAGAAAAAGTGATTCTCAATCCTAGTCTTATGTCCCTTATCCAACACAGAATATTTAAATTATACAGTAGCGTTACCAATTCAGGATACAATCAAGTGTTACAGAAGCCTGTTACTCATCCATTCATTTAAGTCAGATTTATGGCAGCAGGGAAACATACAGGAAAGTAAGACCTGAGAACCAGTGAACTAAAGGGTTTTCCCTGCAGCTGTCTTGATAACCTATCATAATGACACTACCTTGTTATTTGCACTAGGATGTTTTCTAGCACTCCAGATTGAGCAATTGATCTTAGCTGAATAATTGAACGTTAGGATAAAACGACCCTCCAGTTCAATAATTCATTTAATTCCTCTAGAACTCTCTAAAGGAGAGTTCAGGAACCTGGCAAAACGTCTGTTCTGCAAATGCTGTGACACTTTCTTTGGCTTTTTGAAGCATTTATGTTGGCCTTACTGAAACTGCATTATTATATTAGGACAGAAGTCATGAAGCTAGAAAGTATAACTTCAAATCTGAGTGGAAGAAAAACTTTGTGTCTGTTGAAAACTAATTGAATTAGACGGTTTTCTTTTAGACCCTCAGCTCACTGATCTGACTGGTTAAGTCAACTAATTAAGCCATATTGACATACCCATGACATTAAGAAACGGTTAACTTGGTTTTTAATAAGTGGAGGGAGGAATTTTATTTTAATTAAGAGTATGTTGGGTGCAGAGTTCAGTGGCTGTCATGAATAAAATAACTACATATATTTTATGTTCCCAACACAATATAGTCTAATATGTCAAGTGAAAATTGCTCTAAACCTGACCGTAAACAACCCATGAGAAATACGATGTCTTTGAACAGTTAGATGGATAAAGTTTGCTGTTGCATTTAAAACCCATTTTACATGTTAAGACTTTAACACTGACATTCAAAAATTGGCAACTTGATATGAATCAACCTTGGAATCGGTTGGTAGATACAGGAAAGTTTCAAGGTTCATAATGAATATGGTGCCCTCTCATCATTCAATTCAATTTATTTTTATAACACCCACTATATGTTGTTTTAAGGCACTGTACAAAAAAAAGTAAATTCAATTGAGTCATACAAACAGATTTAAACTATGCTTGTGATCCTGGAGTTTCTTTTATTTAGTTTTTTTTTCTTTTCTTTTTTTAACAGTGAGAAATATTTTTGACCCAATAGGAACCAACAAATGAAATTATTAACAACAGTTTACTAAAGTGCAAACTTTAGCATACATTAGTATGTATCCTCTGTGTTGGGAAAGAACATTGATATTTATGATGTATTTTCATGCAGTTAGTTGTGCACGGTCAAAACTTATAAAAGGTGTTTTCCTGCTATATAAACTTAATGTTTTGCTTTGAGCTTCTTAAATTTTTATGACTTGTGTTCCAGCAGGACAGCTGTGTTTTCTACATTCTTACAAGCAGCATTATTGAAAAGTGTGCAGAACTCTTATGTTATTAGGGAGGGACCAGAATTATTCGCGAAATAATGTGTTCAACCATTTGCAACAGGTGCACATGATACTTTTTAACATTTTTATAAACATTGCTTTAAGAACATTGCTATGCTTCACTGTAATGCGACTGACATAAACATTCAAACTACTGTACATCATCAAGAGGTATATGGAGTTGAGTTTCCTCCAACTCTTCACTACTGATTATTTAAAAATTACTGACTGATCAGAACTCCTCAGCTGACCATTGGTAAAAGATTGAGACATCGTAACTTGTTTTTTATCGCTTTTCTACCTCTAAACTATGTAGTGCTGCTTTGTTCTGTACATCCAACTTTGCTCTCACCTCAAATGCAACAAATTTGGTTTGAAACCAGATTGTCTCATAGTGTGTCTCAACAGTTTTTCTGTTTTTGATTTCAGTTTTTAAGACACAAAGTTAAGATCATTTATATTTTACCTCACTGAGACTGAAGGATGTGCAGCACAGCTAACATGTCAGTTGCCCCACTCTTTTCCTGAGAAGTCAAAGTACCCTTGTCCCCATTCTGTCAGTCTTAAGATGCTACACAGTGAAGCACTATGTCATGGAAGCCAGTGAGACTCACACAGACTCCCTACAATTCGTCATTTAATTGCTGATAAACGGTAAATACAGTCTCAGCACACGCTGTCAAATCGTGAGCTTGTTAAAAAGATCATTATCCGGCTCACCACACAATACACAGACAACACAAAGAATGGAGTAGCTTACATTTAACACGATTAAATTTATCAAGACAGCCAGTCTGCTCACTTGAGCATTGTTTAAGTTAAGATGGCTGAAGAATGTCAACCATCCAAGGAATCACAAGGCTTCTACTTGGAAACATGACGGAGCTGGGAAGAATAAGAAAAGCTGTGTGCAGAACAGCTAGACTTTCTATGACCAGCTTAAGGTTTGTATGGGTTCAACTCGTGTCAAGAAAGTAGACATTTGTTGGGAAATTACATGGCGCAAAGTCAAAGGTCATTTGATAATAGCAATTGAGACATCTGTTATCGTAATAATAGACTTCTCTTCCAGCAGTTGCAGCTGTAAATGGACCGGAAGCTCAAATTACATCTGAGCTTAAAAGTGACAATCAAAGGAAAACTGCTGGTTTGGCTGCTTTTCTCTAATTATATGCAACTGCCTTGGCTGTGGCCACCTCGCCAGGCATAATATAAATCTTTCATCAAATATAAATAGTCCAGAAGTGCAAATAGAGCTAATTTACACCTCTCCACCACCAGCAGATATGAACAGGAAGGGAGGGTTTATTTACAGTCTTGTCAACACACACATTTCCAAAGATCTTTAGCCTGATGTAAAACTATTCCCCAATAAATCTCTGTAAAATATATCATCAGGGACAAAGACAGTTATGCAAACATCTCACTTGTGTATTTACAAGCCTGTTGAATATGCACGGTTCTTAACACTCCATTTGTTGAACCAACTACTGTTTATCCTGATCAGTTACATTTTTCCTGGCAATTTCACACTTCGAATGCTTCTGATGTATGCAAAAGCACGCTGAAGAAGACTGCATGAAAAAAAGCTTCATAAACAGGAGGCTGTAGCTGTGTAGCTGGCAAAAAAATGAGTCTGCCACATAATGATCGCCTGGTCCAATCAATAACTTCTAATCTGACCATTTTAACTCAAAAGTAATTGAAAAGAAAAAAACTATCAATTAAAATAAATTGTGTGATATATTGAACAGAACAGTTACAGTCATAACCAATTCTTTTGGCACGTCAGAAAGTGCTGTGCTTTTAAAACTTGTGGCTTCAGTTTTTCTGGTGATAATTAAAGTTTTTACCCTGGCATTACAGCTTGCTTAACTCCTTTTTGTCTCTTATCTGACTAGACCACTTTCTACAGGACTTCTTGTGACTTTCTTAGAAAATTGATTGCTGTCTAGATGATAGTCTTCCACCTGCGCTGTAGATTTCTGCAGCTTCTCCAGAATTAGCATAAGCTTCAGTTATTCCTTAGAAGTTTTTTTGATCAAGAACTTCACGGTTAACAGTAACAGTAAAGAAGGCTTCAGATGAGTGCAAGTACTGTCTTCTAAAAGTTAGTTCATAATCGGATGTATACATTGTTCAGCTCTGGTAAGAGGTTGGTTTGAATTCATCATCATGCATAACTGTCTTGCAACAAGAAGGGCAGCAAAAAAAGACATGTGGCATGGACCAAAATTCTGCAAGAAAAAAGACGGGCATCAGAAGACTGCAAAAGTGAATTTCTTTGAATCTTCCTCACAGTTGTTTTCGACAAAATCACAGTTATTTCCAAGAAAATTGTTAAATAAATAGGAAGATCAAAATGTCCCCCAGGACAAACTCCTTTCAATAATCCAGGAATAATTTTGTGATGATCTCTGTGTTTCATGGCATTGTGGGTCAAAGATGAGAACATTCTTAGTCTAGAGGCTGCTAAAAATCTTAAACTCACTGAAAACCTTTGGTGTTTTTTTTTGTTTTGTTTTGCTTTTGTTTGTTTTTTTCTGAACTGATGTCAGAAAATTGTGATGATTACATCGAAAACAAGAGGGAATTGTGTAAATGCTAAAAAAAAAGAAAAGGCACTGCAAATGTAGCCTCTTCACATAAACTTAAAAATATGTCTGTTTGGTCCTTACTGATTGAAATGGGAAGAAATGTACTTCAGGCTAACAAAACAAGGCTAAATATAAAAAGTACGACTTTACCTATTGAATACAAGACCGGATTTTTCTCCCTACTGGCAGGTTGGTATTTAAAAAGCAGACTGCAAGTATTGGGTGAAGGAAAAACAACGGAATAAATGAATTATTTCTGTTTTCTTGCAAGGAAAAAACAAAGGCAGACATGTTTTTGTGGTGTAGAGGGGGGCAAGAAATAGAACACAGTGCAAGGAATGTGAAGATGGAGGAGGTCTAGGTGGAGAAGTAGGTGTGGACGAGGGACTGAGGGAGTAAACTGCAGAGAGGCTGAACTGGAGCAGGAGGCAAAGGGAGGAGAGTCTCTGTTTCTGCAGCGACTGCCCGGATATGATGAATGGCTTGCAAACAGAAGACACATACTGTACAACAACTGAAATGCAAACATCTTGTTTGTGTACACGCTGCCCTGCTGTGATTCGTCACAAGTTTTCTCTGCAGCTTCATGAATGCAGCAAATGAGAAACAACTTTAATCATTTTGGCTAAATTTTGATATGCAGATAATGCTGCGGTATTTTTATTAAGCTGTAAAAGCCACAACAGGAAGAATACTAATTCTGTAACCTGGCAGAGTTAAATCTACACATTCTCTTAGTAAGCACCAACCTAGAGCAGGAAGTGCTAGGACTCACATTTTGTTTTTAATTAGTCGTAATAAACCCACAAAAAACTCAAAACATGAGGCAATTATCAAGTAATTCCTTTAAGTTTATGCAACACGTAGTCACATATGCTGTGTAACAGCACATTATAAAAGAGTGTTTCTCAATACGCAGTGGCACCAGCGTGGTGAATGGAGACTGAAATCTAAAGGGCATCTCACTTGTGTGATTCTTTTTGGACAACAGTAGAGCTCTTTCAGATTCAGTTCTGGCTTTGGTCTTATGATCCAACTAAATGTTCCTGAGGGGCAACACTTTTTACGCTTTGATTAATTTCCCCCTGCAAAGATTTCATTCGGCTATCAATGACCTTTCTGATCTCTGCAGCAAGTTTTCTTTTATGCAAATAAGTGGCTAAGTTTTAATGATAAGACATGAGATTAAAGATGAAGAAGCTGCAAATGAATTACAGAAACGAGTCAGACAGTCTTTTAATTTCTCTGCTTCACATCCCAAGTTCAGCTTGATTTAAATCAGACTTGTGCAGTTTTATTTTTATTTATAAAAGAACTTCCAATTTTTTAGTTATCCACCAATTTGCAATGTGTGTAGCCTCTAATGTGTACACTGGGGAAATTAAAAAGTAGATTTTCTGAAAAATCTAAAGCGTTTAGATGAAATAGGAACTGTGGTTTTAGTTAAATTTAGACTGAAAATGTGGAAATAGTTTAGATATACAATGCAATTTGCCTAAAATAAAGTATATTTTTATTCTTTGACATGTACTCTTAGTGCATGAAGTAACACTGACAACCATAGATTATCGTTTAAAGAGCATACTTTTTGAAATTTAATCCAAACAAAGCTTTGACTGTTTTCATTTTAGAACATGTAAACATACCAGTTATTGTGTGACAGTTGCATTACGCAGCTTATTTGTCACAGGCCCTTTCGTAATGCAGTCTATAAAGTTGTGCCACACAGATATTTTTAAAAAACATGGTTTATTTATAACGATCTAGAGGCTTTTATTTTATGTATCTGGGTTAAACTTGTAATTGCATCCTTGCTGCACAGACGAAAAGAACGAGGCATTTAATGAAGGATGAGAAAGAGAAAAAAGAATCAAAGGATAGAAATCTGCATTCCTTCTCTTTTATCACTTTCATCCTTGTTTACGTTCTGGAAACTTCTTCACTGCAGCAGATATTCCTGTTCACTTCTTTGCCACTCCCTCCAGTTTCGCTGTCTCTTTCCTTTTATCCTCCTTTCTGTCCCCTTTTCTTGCTGTGTGCTTTTTGCTTCTCACCAACATCCCCCACTCCTTCCTCTCCCTTAACACACGATCTTCTCCCTGCTCAAACAACAAATCGTTGCTGGCAACGATGGCGATGGATCAAGTGACAGGCTGTTAGTCTGCAGACCTATAGCCCGCTCCTCTAAGTCCTCAATGTGAAAATCTATGCTGGTGGAGTGCAGTTCATCCACAGCTCTGAATATGGAACAGCATTCCCTGTGTCTGCTTACCAAGCACATTACAGATGCTTCCTTGCAAGTAAACATAAATACGAGCACACCTTTGCATTATCACTCTGAAACCACACCCCAAACTGAGCCGATGATCAAAGATGTGAGGAATTTTTTATGTAGGTCATTGCAGAACTAAAGTGCCCATGTTCCTGAGCAATAAAACAAATTATCAAAAAATATCTAGTATAGTCTTCTGTGTTTCAGATATATTTATTTTTAGTTGTACCTGAAATATATAAAACCCTACATTTATTTTGTGCAACTTGGGAGTCAAAGAAAGCAAAAATTTATCCATTCTGATTGGTTGGAAGGAAACGTATATCTTGCTCTGATCTAATAAGAAAAAAATCAAGTTAAAGTTTCATAATGCATAGTTTATCCAACAATGTTAAACTCTAAAACTTTTCTAGTTTATTTTTTACAAATATAGAAAAATAACGGTTCCCATCATAAATAATCTTCCAATACTTTCAGACAATATGAGAATTTTCAGAGAAAAGCACAAACAGCACTGACTATACCTGACTTTCACCTTGTTATGCAGTCAAAATGGTAAACACACTGTTCTAGACTTTTGCAGAAAAACTATTCTATTCATTGTTACACCTTTCCTTATTCCCTATTACTTCTTACCTAGCTTATTATTTGAATGTCCCAGAAAATGCTTCTAACTAACCAAAATACTGCTACAAATGCTCTACAAGAATTCATTGCAGAAGTTTTGATGTAACTTAAATATTTTTCCTTAGATGTATGGCTTTTAATACTAAAACTCACTGTTCCATAAATTCCCAATAGTACACTTTCATTTCAGACTAGTGTTGTTCACTGAGTTTCTAAAACCAGATCTTTCAAGTAAATTGTTGCTAATCCAGATCCCAATAAGCCACAGGTTTAATTAAACCAACACGCCCAGCTAAATGACAGGCATTGACCTCCTCTACTCTCTTATAACTGTTGATGTACTAATGAATTGATATTTCTAAAAGCTTTGTCTTTACATGCGTCTCTTGGTAGATGTAGTTTCTCAGTTTTTCTGTCTTGTCTCCTAGAACCAAGTCAATAAGGTTTGATTCTGAGTTGTTCTGCTCAAGGTCTCTTCTTGTTCAGCAGGATCTTTTTCCTCCCACGGCTGCTTGCTGCTCTAAGAAGGAAATTCTTTTTCCAAACCAATGTTTTTTTGTTAATGCTGATTTGCTTTACTGAACTTACATTCATGGTCTCTTTCTCTGTTCTCCTTCTTAAGAAAGTTTTGTTAACACAAAAAGGGAATCATTCAACCACATGGAAGCAACTCAGTGCATTTAGACATCTAGACATGGTGAAGACAATCTGTAGATGTCAGAATCAGAATAAGGAAGAAAAGAGATTTAAGTGATTTAGAACAAGACAAGACTGTTTATCCCAGATAGGCTGGTGTGAGTTTTTCAGACACTGCTGATCTTCTGGGATTTTTCGAACACAACCATGTCTGTCGGTTACAGAGAATGATCTGAAAAAGATAAAATGAGCAGCCTTTGTGTGAACAAAAATGCACTGGTGTGTCAAAAGTCGAAGAAGATTGGACAGACAGATTCAAGATGATAGAAAAGCATTTGCTCAAACAACCAAGGCAAGCAAAATATATTGCCTAATTCTTGTTAACTAGGATCATGAAACTGAGTCTTCAGTTCACGCAGGTTCTCCAAAATAGGACAGAAACTGGTGGGTTGCAACATTCATATGGTAGGGTCAGAATTAGAATCAGAATATAGCATAAAAACCATTAAAGAATGGGGTTGTATTGTCTTATATCAGCAGTTCAGGTGTATTGCTGTGAGCTGCCAAGAAACCTTGCCTCCATTAATCCAAAGAACTTTGATTAATACAATGGTGTAACCAAGCATTGTTTCTGACTATGTCCACTCCTTTTAAAACCAAAGTTTAAACATTTTCTGATGGTTACTTCCACCAATAAGACAAGACAATGAGTTCAGTGTAGCATAATAGTCTCGACAATCACCATATTTCAAACAAATGGAGCACCTTTAGTGTGTGGAGGAATTGGGGATTCATATCTCATATCTTAGAGGCTGATACGTGTCAATACCAACCAAAATCTTTACAGAATATTTCAGACACCTTTTTAAATCCAGGATTTAAGTCAATTATGAAGACAAAAAAAGGTTACACATACAATATGCTTATTAGAAGGTGTATTAAATAAACATGCCAATTAGTGTTTCACCTAAAACAAACATATTCAGATTATTGCAAATTTGTAAAAAATTATTTTAAATGGTGAAGTTTACATGCCGTCACTTGACACAACTATTACATTTCTGAAGTGAAATATATTCCCCATAAGACATTTCCCAGCTCTATTCCTGTGAAAAACCACACCACAGCTCTTAACAAGATGTATGTGAGTTCTCGACTCCCAGTCTGAGCCCGAGATGTCCGATAAGCTTTAACAAACTTGTACCACTTTTACAGGTGAACCACAAAGGACGGCTCATTCACAAAGGTCACAAGCTAGCACAGAGCAGCCATTCATGACCGAGACACTCAACACATCCGAAAGTGGAGCAGAGGAGGACCGGCTTGAACCCGCCTCCCTTCTGAATTCTTAAAATCCTGCTAAAGGTTACAGAGCAGCTGAGAGTCTGTAGGTTCCTCTGAGACAGACAGGAAGAGAGAGAATCATAAAAAAAAGCTGGCAAAAACAGAATCGGAAATATAAGGAGACCTTGACACTTAACCTGCTTTTATTAAAACCTGTGTACTTGAGGCAAAGAGGATAAGATGTACATATATCATATAGAATAGCTTATGGGAATCAATTTTTTTTATGTAAGCTTACTGAAACACAGAAGGGAAGAAGGAGAAAACACATGGGAAAACAGGCAAGAAAGTTGAAAATGGGGAAATAATTAAAAAGGATGGAAAGATGGAAGATGGAGAGACTCAAAGGCAAAAGGAAACTAGGGCAGAAGCAGGAGGAAACAGAATGCTGGTGTTCTTTAAAGTTGAGCCATCACTAAGTCCCTGATGCCGCATGCCGGGACTCATCCTGGCCAGTCCTGCCTCGTCCTCTGGTGTAATGGTACCTTTCAGCGCTTCTCTCCTTTACATCCATCTGTCTCTCACTCTGCCAGCTCCCACATTCTTCTTTCCCTCAGTTGTTCACATGAACAATATCTCTTCAACTCCATGCAGTGTGGCAACAGAACAAGAAAGAATGGGATTAATATTTTACTTGACTCACTCGATGCCCCGTCTCATCCTTTCAGTCCTGCAGTTGTGACTCGTTGAGAGCATATTTACACCTCCATTTATTCTCTTTCTCTGTTTTCCTGTCTGCTTCCTTTTCATGTTCTTCTAAGGTCTGTCTGTCTTCATCAGTTTGATTGGAAATAGCTCTCCTTGGGGTTTTGATCATGTTGCCAAGCGCCATCTCAGACCTGACTTATTTAGGCAGAAAAATAACAACAATGCAACCATTTGTACCCACCTTGGAACCATTCCCTACCTGCTTTCACATCTGAAACATTAAAGAAATGTTCGATGATCTAGTCATTGCCTACTATAATGAATAAAAAGGAGTCTATGCATAACAAGACCTCACCATATTTCCCTGATGACCAGAAATCCCATTGAAATCTTCCAGAATAAACTGGAGAGTGTCGCTCCAATAGATGGATGTCAGGCTTTCCCTCTTGAATTTGCAAACTCAAGGGCCGGTGTCCTGCAGCTTTTAGATGTGCCTCTGTTGCACCCCACCTGAATAGTATAATTAGGTCATTAGCAAGGCTCTGGATAACTTATCTACACAAGGAGGAGGTAATTAAGCCATTTTATTCCAGTGTTTTGTACCTGTGGCACATCTAAAAACTGCAGGCCCTCGAGGACTGGAGTTTGACACCTGTGATTTAGTTCCCCTTTTAAGTAGTAATATGTAGATTAGAGTTTGTATTATTCTGACAAGAAATTCTTAATTCTAAGGAATATAAAGAAATCTCCTTAAGTTTTTGTTGAAGTTTGGAAACTGATCGATTTATAAACATTAATTCAACCTGATGCAGTTTAAACTTCTTTAAAAGTAATGTGAGTTAAGCTGCAGAGCACAGTCTAGTTTACATGTGCAAACACAGCATAGGTCTATTGAGAGCCACATACATTTGCACAAGTAAACAACCTAGATCTAAAAAAAATATACTGTTCAAAGCAGGAAGTCAGATAACTGTATGTGTTTCATTAACTTATAAATTCTATATTTATTTCTGTAAAAAAAACTGAAATTTATCATTGTCTGAGTCAAGATTCTGCCTTTCAACAACACTTCTGAGTAGTTTTGACAAGCGTTTCATGTGTTATGCATCCTGATTTATAGAACGTTCTCTTACTTAAAACAATCCCAGAAACAGACTTTCTCTTTCACTTAAAATATTCAAATAAATGCAGTGTTAGGCTGAATCAGCCAATAGTGAATCTAAGAGGAATTTTAATGCTGTTTGGCTGATGTACCCAGATTAATTTTCATATCAAAAACACTATTTAAAATTTGGTACCCACTTACTCTTTACACCTTTCTCTTAGATTCAGATCCTCTAATTCCTCTTATATCTTGTCATGATTCTTACCCATGACTACAAAGTTGCATTTCTTTCCTTGTACTCCGGACATCACAAGGCAACTGAATATGTTGAAATTGCTGCTGCATCCTGTCACAACATCCATATGATCACTGAGTTACTGAGCAGAGAAAAAATCTCCTAAAGCAAAACTCAACACTGTCTGGAAGAATATGAAGAAGTGTTATAAAAAAAAATATGTTCAATAGATTAAAGGCTAGGTAGGCTTAGTGAGATATTTTTCAAGTTTCTAATATCAAACAATTCCTTAATCAGATCAAATTACAATTAAAAGTAGAACTGAAAAGGGAAAAAGAAAGAACTCATTATAATCTCTTTTTATGGAAGAAAAGTCTTGATTTGTTTTCTGGCTGTAGTTTAACATTTTGCTTAAAGTTTCAGTTTCCTCCAGGAGAACTGCCTGGTACAGAACTGAGCTAATGTTTTTCTTTCTACTGTTTTGTAACAAACATGTGAAATTTTAACTCATGTTTTCCACCCTAGCATATATCAGCTTAAAGGTGGATATGATTCATTCATTTAGTATTTTGTCAACAGCTGACCTTCATTGCATCAATGCGAGAAAAAGCACATGCTCTTTGCTGTCATAAGTTTTTATAACACACACACATGCCAACACACACGCCACCTTAACCTAGTGTTGTACTCAAGACCAATCCAAAGACAAAAACAAAGCAAGATTTTAAGAAAGACTAAATCTAACTCAAAACCAAACCAATAAGAGGTCATTTTGGAAACAATTGTTAAAATTGTAATAACGTAGTTGTTGCTACAAATGTTTAAAGAAAATCTTCCTGGGATAACTAATTAGCAAGCTAATAATCAGAGGGCTCCAGACAAACTGGTTGCATTAAACTTTTCCAGTTCTCTGCCAGAACATTTAGATGAACCCAAATTTATATCCAGACTCAACTACCTGAAAGTGGTCTATCAAATCAAACAAGAAATGTTTTAATATCTGACTAGGATAATCTGAGTAAACAGAGTTTTTCAAATGATTATTTTCATTTTTTTTATTTAGAAAAACATTATCCAAACCAACCTGGTATTAGGAGGGCATGGGGGGAGTGTTTGCTCCCTTCATCAGTATTGCTGTGGACAGGTTTTGGCCCATTATTCTTTGCAGAATTACTTAATTCTGCCACACTGAGTGTTTGAAGTCGTATAACAGCTTTTCAGTTTAATTCTGACCTTTGACTAGGTCATCAGGTTGTTTTGGATGGCTTTTTTTGCCTTTATGCATCAAATAAGCACTTGAAAACTACCATTACTCAGGCTTCTCATCTCTGGTATTAAAACTGGGTTGACCCAAAAATAGAAAATATTTTTTAAAGGGTCAAATACGTTTTCATCCAAATTTAACGTATATGCTCTAATACAACATATCAAAGTATCTCCTACTTTAAGACAATATACAAAGCAGTTTTGCAGCCAAAAAAAAGCACATTTGGATAAAACAGTCTCTTTTTTTATCAAATGGGAATTGGGAAATCATCTGCTCCTAAAACCTAATTACTGTTGAACAGAAATACCCAGCAGAGTCACTTTATGGCTCCATATGTGCTCTTACTAGAGATTTAAATGACATTTGTTTTAAATGCTTACTGAAAGCTGCTACAGCCAGGATAAGTGTGACCACAATGGAGACCCAGGAGACCCAGAGAGCTTTCTTCCTGTAGTTCTGAGCCTCTTGGGGTTTCAGGCGCATGCTGCTCTCAAGAAGACCTGCAAAGAGAAAACATACACAAAGAATGTTACAGGGACGCTTCTGTTTTTCTTCGTGTGTGTTCAAGAAAGTCATGATTTTCTGTCACTTTGTGATCATATCAGGCGCCCTCAGGAAACGTAAGAAATGATTCAATCTATCCATCTCCTTTATACAAGAAAGAACGTTTGTTTGTGGGAACAAATGTTCATTTGATTGACTGACAGTTTGATAGTACTGTAAATCAGAAAATCAGAGTTGAGTGTGGGATCAGTTAAGAAATTATACCAACCTCTGCAGACTTTCAAAATATATTAGAGTTCACCTGTATAAATCTATTATGGCATTTTTAATCATCCAGCCATAATGTACCTACAGTATGGGAGCCATATTAGTAAGAAAGAGACAAGAAATGTGGCTTCAGGAGTGTCCAAAGGTTACACTTTAGTTGCAGGTTAATTTGTGATAACACCCTTCTGAGATCAAGCAGAAACCCACTGTCCAATTAAAATGTTACAGGATGTGTTTCTCTGTATCTCATATATGGAAATATGGAAGTATATATTTCCATATACATATATATGAAAATGTAGATTCCTTTTTCTTTTGTAAAAATACAAGAAAGAAATGTATTATGCATTTTCCAAATTGAACCGCTTATGGTGGCAGGGGTTACTTTGGTTCTGATTTATTCTTTCTGTTAACTTTTATTGATAATGGACACGTTTGAGAGACATCAAAAGCAACTTTCCATCAAAATGATCTCATTCCAACTGAGAAATGGTCTGGAAATATTATAGCTTTGGGATTCTTTTTGGTCCAGCAGCACCTGACCAGCTCAAGTAGATGAAGTAAGATTAGTCCTGCAATATGACAGTGACCCAAAACACACCAGTACATCCAGCATGAAAAATTCACTGGTAGGGCAACATTTCCTTAGACTGGTAGATGGCCACAAGAAGTGCCGAGTTATTTTGTTTCAAATCGTAGCAATTTGGAGATAACATTTCCCTAAAACAGAACATACATTTATGTTGATAATCTTTGTTTTCTTTCCCAGCAATGAATTGGTGAAAATAAAGATTGGACACCAACTTTTGAACATTTCCTTTGGAAGAACTTAATACTTGATGGGGTGTCCCCATAAAATATTCATGACTGCACATATGGTGCTCAAATGGCTTTCCCAATATCGATAGTACTTAGTCAACCCAAGGGGATCCCATACATGAAGTCCATTCTGTTCCCAGGCCCATTTTGTATCAAAATTCATTAGCTTTAATCTGAAAAACTTTAGTTGAACAGTCTACTAGAGTAAACAAAGATTTAGCTAATTGTTTTGTCCACCTATTGTGTTTGAGAAAAGTCCTTGCCTGAAGTCACAGACTAAATAGCCCAGATTCCTAACAGCCGGCAGCTCCGTGTCATGAAATGTGAGGATGGCTCTGCAGGGTCATGAATTATTCAAGAGCTTGAACTTTTACATCCAGGAGATTTTAATGCTGTTGGCTATCATTGTATCCTGAAATTTGTATCGCACATTGTTAGTGGAACCACGAAAACAGGACAAACCCAGCCAGACGAGTGTGGAGCTACGAATTTAAAACAAAACATTTCAATATGTGCCTTCCTTGAGTTAGAAAATCACAGAACACAGGACAGCTAGCAAGTAATGTAACATCTAAATAATATTGAGAGAAATGAAATAGAGTTTCTTTTGTTAAAAACATATTGATGAATAAGCATTTTCCTTGAGATGAAGTCAGTCAAAAAGCACCGGCAGAACTTTTACCCCCAGCAGCAGGATAACCTGCATCCAGAATCTCCATGGCAACCAGCAGTTGTACCAGCCGATAGATGTGGGCTGTCCAGATCACTTTGATTACTGTTTTTCTGTGTAACGAGCTCTGATGCAACATCTCAAAGCACATCACATTCATAAAACCTAACTTGATCTGCCAGCTGCCTGCTCGATAGCTGCTCATGCTTTGTTTTTTTTTTGTTTGTTTGTTTGGTTTTTTAATGAAAACTGTCTACCATCCACACATTATTGAATTTTATCCTAATTTTCTCTAATAACTGAATTGTCCCTGTGGAATAGTTCATGGGGTCAAAAGCAAACAATTTCTTAACCTGCATGTCTTATTAAACTTGCATTTTTTTTAATAAAGGTGATACATCCTTGGATAAAGCTAAATCAGTGCTGTGTATCATTGTTTATCATTCAGAAAGAAAATGTTTTCTGACAAAATGAAAACAAGCTGCATCATCCAAACTGTTGATACTGCTGGAGCACAGAAAAAAATTGCAATTAAAAATAATGAAACCTATAACTTCTGATTCTTTTTCTTATGTGTTTTGTCATTGTTGTTTCTTGTATAACCATTTTTTAGTTGAAGTGGCAAAAATACCTTCAATTGAGTGAAATACATAGACCAAAACCATAACAAATGTGGTCTGACTACAACTGTATATTGTTAGTCAAATTACTGGAAGTGTAGAATGACAAGTCAGGGATTTTAGTATGTTGGTGATTGTTCTCTGAGGCAACAACTTGATCAGCAAATAATAAAAACAGCCACTTTTTGTTTTGCTCTCAGGGGTCTTGCATTTTTTTTCTTGTCAGTAAACACATTTTTTAATTTTTATTGTATTTTTAAGAAAAAGTGAAAAAGAAGATGGATGAACGGATGGACAGACCGATGTGTAGCCAAAAAGACTGGATTTTTTAAAAAGTGATATAAAAATGTTGATCAATGTGAAAAATGAACAATGTTGACAAAAAAGTAGTAATTGCAAAAGTACCACTGATATCTGCAAAAGCCATTAAAGGCCCCCAAGTTTAGTGTTGAAAAAACAACCTGTTTGCTTAGATTATGTATTTTGGGAAAACAGAAAAATTACAAGAGACTCATCTGATGGCACTCAAATGATCTATCATTGTCTAAAGCTAAGTTTTGGGTTGTTCGATGTAAGAATGGAGGCATTTTTTGTAAAATTGTTGAGTCATGTTACGGTATTCGAACATGTTATTTTCCAGGCAAAGAAAATATAACTTTTTTTTATCAAATATACTTAAGTTATACTTCAAATAAAGACGCTGAAGACCTTAAATACGGACTTTATTATCAACCATTTGATCTAGACCATTTGTAACACCAACTTCTCTTCTTTAACTTATATAGACAAGATTTAATAAAGGTTATTCTTGAAATCTTAAAGACTATTTGGTGATAGACTCCACAAGGAAGCTGAAAATTCATTGAGAAGATATAAACTTGGTAAAATTTAAACTGTCCAAACTCAGCGTGTGTGTGCGTGGGTGTGTATGTGTTAGATAGGGGAAGTGAGACAGCGTGGTCAATCACTCTGCTCACATGATTCCTGGCTGGGAGAACAGACAGAAGGCATGTGTTCGACATCTCCTCACAACCCACATCTCTCTGTGACTCATGCACAGGTTTCTGCATACTCTTCTGAGCCCAAGCATGCATGTGTGTGTAGGCATTTTGTCTTTGTCACACCTTTACCCAAAATAAAAGAACATCAGGTCAACATGATGAATTAATTTCACTGAGACAAGAGTAATTAAAAAAACTCCAGAGAAGTTTGTGACATTGTTTACATTTCTGCAAAAATAAGAAAACTAATCAAAACCTTGATTAAAATTAATTTACCATGAATAGTTGGAACAATAAATAAGATTTTATTAACTGAATTTGCCATATTTATGTCAGAGGAATTTCTCAACATTGTTATGCTAAATTGTTTTTATTTGCAATGACTTCCAAAAACAATTGTGTTTACAGTCATATTTTGCCATATTGAAACCACAAACTCTGCCATTTTATTGGGATTATATGAGATAGGCCAACTAAAGCAGTGTATTATGAAAATGAAGAAAATTAGATATTGTTTTGCATCTTTAAAAAAATATCAACAAAATAGAAGAGCAGCAAGAAACAATCAGTTGTTGAAAGAAAGCTGCTGAAGAAAGTTTCCCTATTTATAGGTTGCAGCAGGTCATATAGAAGTCACAGTAGACATGTTCAGAGTGGATGAAGATAAATACAGAGCAATCCTGGAAGAAAACTTATTAGAAACCATAAAAGAGCTAAGAATTAAAAAAAAGGTTTGGTGTCAACCTCTACAAAGTATTGAGTTGATCTGATTTGTTGACATCTCTACTTGGTTTTGGAGAACTGACCACAGTTTCTTATCGAGGTTGCGATCTAGGGAGTTTCTTGGCCACAGGTCCAAATTGGCATTGTTTGGTCACCGTTGCTTTTTGACACGGATCTGGATGCTTTCTCACCTGCCCTGTTTAATCCATTTTAATTGAACTCAAGTTCATTTGTCTAGAAAGTCTGGTTTGTTTGTGGAGGTGTGAATGGATAATCAAACTCTGATGTGGACTCTCGTTCACCTAAAAGATCTTGGTTTGGTTCAAGTGAGCTCTGGAATGGTGCGAATAAACATGTGAATGCAAGCAGACCGGAGGCAGCTCCAGAAGCAGGTAGTGGACTATAACGCAGGGCATTCTGGGTAAGCACAACCAAAGCAAACCCTTGAGTCTCGTTCGAAAGAGAGAAATGGGTCATGGTCTTTTACCAAAGACAAAAGAGAAATCCTACAACCACTAAAATATGACACTACTCAACTGATGTTTACATTTTGTGAAGAAAAAAGGGTTAGGGTTTGGAGGTGAACACGTTTTTCAAGAAGTCTGGAATCGTATGACAAATGCAGAGGGAAAGCACACCGCTCCTGCTGAAAATGTACAAAAATTGCAATTTGGTCCCCAATCAAATCGAGTCTACCAGCCTGTCAGGTGTGAAAACACCCTCAGTCACACAGAGAAATCCACAAATAATCACCAAACTGTTCTTGGATCATTGGAAGACGCCTTGGATGACATTTTGATTCTTCTCCACTCATGGTACTGTTCTTGGGCAGAATTGTCTGCTTCCTTGGATAAGAAGCAAGACCACACATGGATTTTTACCAGATTATTCACTGCTGGACAAATAACGCTATTTTCTTTGGTGGCCAAATGGTATTTCAGATTTCTCAAACAATCAAGACAATTCAACAGAGAATATATGTTACACGAGTCTTCTGCTGTTCATCCTTCCACTTGCTGCAAAATCAAACCAGTCCTTGATGTTTCTCTTGCTTTCTCTGCTGCCACCAATCTGATTTGGTACTGTAAACTCTGCAATGCTGGCAACAACATTCTGTAGTTCCCTCCTCAGGAAAAGAGGCTCCTGGCTCTCGATGATCAGGAAAACTATTCTGAAAGCTGCAATATTTTTAGTGGCAACCTTTAGCTACAAGTTGATAATGGCTTCATATTTTTCTTTGGAGGGAGCTACTACTTTGTCACTCCGTTATATAAATTGTTCTGCTAATGAAATCGATAGTAGCAATTTAATCTGGAGCATTGCACAGCTTCACTCATGTATACAGTATGACTTTATATAAATTAGGTTAACTCATAATTTTTTGCCAGAGTGAAACTCTAGAGGAAATTAGTTTTCTCAGAGAGTTGATACCTTCTAATAAATCTCTTTGCAATAAATTAATTTGGATTTGATCTCTTCACAGGATAATGTAAAGTAATCCCAATGTTTGTCATTTTCAAATGGTGCATGGGTCAAAATAAAACTCTGTAGCTTGATGTAGTTTTTGAAATCCCAGTACAGTCAGATGGATATTGTTATTAAACAAGAATCTGCTATTTAATTATCATATTTTTATATCCCATATATTGTGCAATAATTGATCAGGGGTAAATATTTTTAGAAAATATAATCAATATCAGCTTCATCCAAGTTTCTCAGCTTGAATGAAGCTAGTAGTGTGTATACATTAAAAGTAACTATAATCAAAGTCTTAAATATTTAGTAATATAATACTGCATGAAGTTTAGGCCATCTAGCCTAAACCGAGAAAACCCTGCAGGTGAAGGGGCAGAGTCAGTCTTGTCAGATGTCTTAGATTTAGTAGGCACTATATTTTTCTAAGCTAGAAGTCTAAATAAAGAAAATCTGAGGGTTTGCTTTTCTTTTTAGGCGTCTGATGGATCGGTGGCCTGTCAGAGGTGTACCCTGTCTCCAGTGCAGTGTAAGATAGACTAAGATTCACATCTTTCTAATAGCAAAAATAAAACGGAGAATCGTTTGAGAAAGTTAAGCAATGTTTCAGCAGCTTTATCAACTTTAAGTAATCAATTTTCAAAGATTGCAGAATATTCTCAGTTGGATTTAAATCCACAATTTGATTTGACCATTCTAACAAATGAATATTTTAATTTAAATCACGCTGTTGCTATTCTGGCTTTATGGTGATGGTCATTGTCCTGCTGTAAGATGAACCTCCACTGTAATCTGAAAGTCTTTAACAGCTGGACAGGTCTTTTTCTAGGGACGCCCTGTATTTACCCGTCCCAATACAGAAAAAACATGACTAATGTCAACAGATTACATGAGCCTCAGTGGAACAGTGAAACCTCACCTAGTGGTGGTTCAGCAACAATTCACTCAAGTTGAAATTATTTGTCAAAAATTCACCTATTTGTAAATATTCTTTGCAGCTTGGGGAGCTGAAATTCCAAGCCGCAAAGCTGGCTTTACTGGATTTTATTTAAGGGTACAGGAGTAGAAGGAGACTAAATATAAATGCAATTGCGCAATTATCAGATTTTCATTTGTGGAAAACAACATTGAAAGCAATGCCTCGTTTTTCTTCCTCTTCATTACTATGCACCATTTTGTGTTGCTGTCTCACATTAAATCCCTTCATAACACATTGTAATTTGCAGTTAGATAAGGAATGAATGCAGATGCACTAAAGGGGTTAAGAAAATGCAAATGCAGGTGTGAGGGTTGGTCTGTGCATGTGACTGGTACCAGAATCCATCCTTAAGGGAAGGCTGGGGCTGGGTCCCTGCATGATTTCCACTGACACCTGCCGCTCTACACTCACATCCTAGGCTAAATCTGACTAAAATAGCTGGAATGAATGAATGAATGAATGAATGAATGAATGAATGAATGAATGAATGAATGAAATGCTAGATTAAATCTTTTTAAAAGCTTTAAACTCCATGTGTAGCACTGCTCCACTGTGAATCTTGCTGGTGTCTGACTATCATACATTATTCAAAGAACACACCGAAAATATCTGGCATGGATAAAAATAACCATCCTGTCTCCGTCATACGCTCCCCTCACCCCCCTCTTTTCTCTCTCTCTCTACCTCTCGCTCACTCACGCACACCCCAACACAGACATCCCACCCAAACAGAAATCCATCCATCCATCCATTTTCTGTTCACCCTTGTCCCTAATGGGGTCGGGAGGGTTGCTGGTGCCCATCTCCAGCTACGTTCCGGGCGAGAGGCGGGGTACACCCTGGACAGGTCACCAGTCTGTCGCAGGGCCAAACAGAAATCCAACAACTTTTAAAGCCAGTTAAATATCCAAACATAAAAAGTTACCTTCTCCGTCCACATTGTCAGTAATCTTCATCTCCTGGTTGACTGTGAAAGACTCCGGCTCTGTGGGGGTCTTGGCTTGCTGCTGCTGGTGGTTGGTGAAGCCATCCGCGGCGCACTGGCCGTTCCGCACTGTGGCCGGCCAGGGATCCACAACCGTCGGCTCCGGGACGGCGCAGGACTCCTGGGTCACCTGGTCTTCCATTGCTTCTGCTCCTGTTTTGTGCTCAGTCTCTTGGAGTCAGAGGAAAAAATGAAGATGAGGCTGGATGGAGGGGGGGAATAAAGAAAGAAAACTATTCACACCGGTCCGTTAGGTGCAGCGGCCATCCAGCGCGTCCAATATACCACCGGCTCCGAAGAGAGATTGAGAGAAGAGATGGTGATCAAGGAAGATAAGAGGTAAAATAAGGGTTTATCTCTAAAGCATGAGAAGAGAAGTAACTCCCTCGTTGAGATGTCAGCCGTGCAGGCTCAGTGAAGACCCCCTTGTCTGGCTGAAGCAGTAATTTATGGTTAGATGCGATGATGCGATAAGCTCAGGTCTGCTGTGAATCTGGCAGGCGGTGCCAGTAAGTTGGTTCCCCTCCTCCTCTTCCTCTTTCTCTCCTCCTCTCATAACTCGGCATCTGATCCCCGTTCTGAGGCAGAACTCAACCCTAATAAGTAATTATCTACTTTGGGTCATTTTGCATAGGAAGACCAGACAATTAAAATGATGTTTGGTTTAATATTTCTGGCTCCACGTCTGTAGGTTTCAATACACGAGCCACCTGCAAACCGCAAGTCAGATGGGAGAGTTTTATGTGCCAGCACAAACATGAGCCCTAACCAAACTATGAGCAGGAAACACAGAGTCAGCATGGAGCACAGCCAACCAAGAGGTGTTTGCGCCTCATAAACAACTCCTTATCTGGGTAGAATGCCACAAAATGTGCTACATTTAATCAAAAACTTATTTTTTTTGTTCACAAACTAAAGTCTTGTTATCTACTGTAGATTCATCACATAATCAATAATTCGGATTTTTTTTTTTAAATACTGAAATGTAACACAATCTCATGATTGCTAAAGAGATAAAAAGCAGCTGTACTTATGACCAATTTAGTGGAAGGAAAAATTGTGGTACCAAAGATTCACAAGAATGCACAACATGGTTACCTGCAGCTATTGTTTTGTAAAGCAAAGCCTATTTAATTTTTTTTGACAATATTCCAATACACCTACATAACAACAACTACAATGGAAAATGTAGTTTTGTAGAAAATGATGAAAATGATGTGATTTCTATCGTGTGCAAAATCCTTTTCAAGAGAAGTTCGTTTTTGCACACAGAATAATAGCATGAAAATCTTCTGTTGCTCTCACTTTAAATAAGCTTTTTAGTCTACAGCTTGCAAAGAGATATGAATCCAGTTTGACTCCTCCTGAGTAATAACATGACATGGTTTAAATAAACTTAACTTGTAAAAAAGGATAGTACCTCTCAGAATTTTAACAACTGATGTTGCTAAATAATAATGTAAAATATTTATACAAAAGTAGAACTGTCCAAATCAAACTAAGATTAAACTAGAAATAAATATTATCTTTACCAAACTTATCTACTGAAGTAAAGTTGCCACTTATAGTTTTTCACAACATTAATGTGGCAAATTCATGCACTGTTTTCAGAAAGTGAGATTGTATAACTGTGATATTATTTCCTAAGGTGTTGTTAGTGTAAATGTGCCTCAGCCTCTGCAGGAACTTTGCTTTGACAAAAAACAACAAACAGTCTCTGTCAGGGATTTGCATTCTTTTGTCAGAGGCATAAATGTATTTAATTTTGGTGTTTCTAACAACATATTGAACCATTAATTTTTCAGGTTTAAATTGTGACGCTTCTAAGAACATACTGTTCCAGCTGATAAGAAAAATGGTGGCACTTCCAGAAGCCTCAACATCACCTCAAGTCCAAACAAGAGGGTTGAATCTCTGAGACTAGATGTATTCCAACACACAGCCAGGTGCTTCCCTAGAAAAAAAACAAGTGTAATACATTATTTCTGATAAGAAGACTGTCCAAGTATTAAGCCTGATCATGCTAAAGATGTTTACGACTACCAAACTGGTTTCTCTAAAATTGTTTTTAATTTTTCAGATTAGGAAAGGATGAGAAATTTCTTTTAATTCGGGATAGTCATGATTCTTTTGAACCTTTTATAAAATACATGCTGAAATGTCTTTGTTGCTTAGCAGAAAAAAACTATTTAAATGAGATTCATAAAAGGACAAAACAAGTTTGAACATTTGCACACGATGAAGGATTGGATGGTTTTATTTGTTGGCAAGTTCATTTTCATTTGCAAATTAATTCAAGTTCTCTAAAAAAGCTAATGCCAACAGCAGTTACAACTAATTAGCATTTTTGTGATTTCACAACAATAATAACAAGAAGAACTGGCAAAAAAACCCCATCAAAAGATAAATCCAGTTAAAAAAGAGAGAAAAATGCAAATTTATTCTACTTGAGATTTAAATCTGACTCATGCCAATAAAAATTTTGGCTTTTAACAGAATTTGCTGACCGCATTCAATCTCAATCAAATTCATTTCTGAATCACCTCCATTTATAATGATAACTGTGATTCAGTTACATACTGTGCAGTTTAATCCTTATTAAAACACAGTGAAATCTAAGGCAGTTGATTACATAAAGTTCAGGGAAGAAAGCAAAGCTGATTGCAGCATGTGGTAACAGTGGAAAGAAATTTCTCCGTTTACACTAAAAGGAAATTTTTTAGGACCTCCCACATTTTTTTTTCTTTGAATCACTTTCCTTTCTTATAGGGCAACAACAGGGGTTGTCTCAAGAAGGGTATCCAACTTAAAACATCTGCCAAGTCTGTGTGCACGCAGCAGTGGAAATGAGGAGACCATTGTTCTGTGGCAACCCAGTGGAGGGAGATGCCGCAACAACAATGTCAACAGAAGCTCAAGTCTTTTTCAGTGATGTTTGGTTTAACTTCCAACAAAGTGAGATGAGTCTCCTGTACTTGAAGACTTATTGTACAGTACAATGAACTGATTTAAAATTATTCTGAGACATCTTTAAACCCATTACTACACCCCTATTTGGTTTCATATAGATTAGAGTATAATTTTAGCACTTTTAAGTAGAGCTGTTCTTATTTGGCTTTCATTTTCTGGTGAACACACTGGTTACACTAAAAAACTAACAGCAAAAACTTAGTTTATTTAGTCTGTTAGAGAGAAAAGAAATGTTCATTTTTCACCTGAAACATTTTCACCAGAAAATGTTTCTGGTGAAAGCCAGTCATATACTTGCATTCCTTTTAAAATATCCATATATCCTAGATAAACAGACAGGCTTTCAAAGAGAACCATAGTAGTCATTCCTCTTCAGCTCAGTTCTCTTCAGTTCAGTTCAGTCAGTTCTCTTCGCTCCAATAACATTATTCTTCTGCATGTCCCACGCTTTCGAACTGAAAAGGGGAAGCAGGCATTCAGTGTGTTGGCCCCCACAGCGTGGAATCAGTTGCAGTCTGAACTTAAGATGTCAGAAATGATTTCACTGGACTTATTTCGAGCAGTTCTTAAAAATAGGCAACAAGACTCTATGAAACAGTGTTTTTAAATTGTTTTTATTGTTTTATACTTGTGCATATGTATTAATTGTTTTTATCTTGTGACCAGGTTGCTATGTATCGCAAATTTTTTGCTCAGGTCCCTCTTGAAAATGAGATCTAGATCTCAACGGGGTTTACCTGATTAAATAAAGGAATATAATTCCTGCTTTTTGTTTATCTACAAATCAGCAAAAGACCACATGTCACAAAGCATGGACTAAATGTGAACCGTGATCTCATAAGTTGAATGATGATGCAGAACAGCTGATACACCGTGTCCCTGTCTAATTTCGTTCTGTATCCTTGGAAAGTTTATTTTAAAACTTCTAATGAGCTCCTCTGTGACAGGACAGAAAACCGTTCCCCCAAAATAAAGTGAGGATTGTTTTCATCCATTGCCTCTGGTTTCTTGAAGTTTATAGCCATCACTAATGAGATGGTGGCATCAGGCACATGAAAAAACCACTAAGTGGCTGAACAGCATGTGAGTTGCAATCAACTACTACTGTGTCAGTAAGCAGCCGTCTGAAGTGTTAAATAAGACATTTATCAGTGACAAGGCTTCATTTAGTCATTTTTTAACAGATTAATGGTTATTAATGTTGTTAAATGGGGACAGTTTTCCATGAATAAGCATGAAAATACATGGACTTCTGTAACAAGAGCAGACTTAAATGAAGTAGATAGAATAGATCTGAAAATGGCTCTTTAGACCTTCCACTAATAACTAACTAATCATTAGTTAGTTAGAGAGCTAACTAATAATTGTAAACATAAATATAGCAACAAATTATTAGCACTTTTCCTGTTTTTTGTTGCTGTTTTTTTAATAGAATAATTGTATTGAATGTTCACAATAGAATCTCACTAAAAGTAGCAGTCATAGATTTTAATAATAGTTGGTCAGTGGCATAAATGACTAAGAAAGTAAATAAAAAATTAGACTATGACATCATGTAAAAGTAATCTACCTGGTCATGGTGTAACAGAATACTGTGTTGTCCTCACCACTAGTCTCAATATACATATACTATAAAAACAGCATTGCATCAGAGGAACCAAACACATTTCAGACTTTATGTCCCAATAAATGTTGTTCTGTCATGTTCCGATATATGTAACTCATTGTTTTCTAAATAAAAATTTAACAAAATAGGAAAGAGTGTGCGTGTAGATGTTTCACATTTTCTGGGGATAATAACACTTTTTTTTTTTCATTTTAAATATTTTATTGTGTTTACAAACTTGTCAATTAAATTTATAAATTCGGTTAGTCTTTTTTTTTTTTGCTTTTATTTGTTTCTTTCTATTTGTCTATTTTATCGAAAGCAAGGAAATATTTAGGGATGTAAACATCAAGACTGTGTATTCCAATACACAAATTAATCCCCACAGAAAAATAAATGCTCCCTTTACAACATTGAAATTAATCTGTGGCTGCAATGCAAACAATGTTTTTAGGTTTATTAATACTAGTAAAGATATAAATTTATAATCATACATCCCAAACTACAGTTCAGTCATACAAATGCTTTGACTTTAAGTAGATTGGGAGTAGGTAATAAATGACCAGCCTGTTCCAGCAGTCATTCACCTGCCAGTCATTGAGTTCCAACTGAGGGCAGGAAGGGAGCCTTAGCACAGTTTTTGAAAGGTAGCTTGTGTTGGAAATAGACTGAAGGATGAAGGTTGATATTCATAATCATATTTTACCAAAGGAATGGCCCGACTTGAAGCAGGTAGGTGCTCTGACACATGACCTCACAAGGGAGTGTTTTACAGCTTGAAGCCTCAATGTGAGTAAATCCACAAAAATATGCTATAGAAATCTCATGCTGAGTATTTCAAATCCCAATTAGTGTATATGTGTCTGTATCTGTATCACTTCTGGTATAGGTTGAATTAAGTGACAGGAACACAAAATTGATCTTGTTTTCCCACTGACATTTTACAAGGAGATTAACAACTCACACCATAAATCCGTGCTCTCCGTGGATGGTTAAACTTTAATCAATAAGAGCTGGCCTTGGTTTATCTGTTCCAGCTCTCACGTCTTTGTTACGCTGTCTGTCGGCCTCTGCTAATGATTTGCTACATGTGCAGGCAACAGAGCATAGTCTGCAGCTTTGTCTAAAATGTCCACAATCTTTATTGTTCTTTCTTTCAACCTTCTTTCTTACTATTCTTTTAAATGCTTAGTGTTAAATTAACTCCACCTACCAATGCCAACACTAGCATAAGTTACCGTACTTTAAATTATACAGAGAACCTTAGAAAAAGCACAGAATAATTGTAAAATTTGTATAAAATTCTGCTATGTAGTAAATGTGTTAATAGGTTTTCAATTTTAAAAACAAAACTTGTAAAACGATAAATATGCATTTAAATGTTGCTTTACATAAGCATAAGGCTGTACTTAGTGTTATTTTAAACTGCATAGGGAAAGAGTTATTATACACAGAAGGGAATATTCACATATTGGATTGTGAGGATCTGCATTTCCAGTGAGGATTCAGAAAAGTGCACAGTTGATCTGCACTGATGTCAAATGAAGCTTTACTGGCTGCACTGCTCACATGGATCACTTGCACTTTCATTTGTATGTAAGAAGCATCAACAGCCTCAGATGGCGTTCACTTGCAGTTATTTTGAGAAGGTGGAGCAGATGCAGGACTACTGCTGAACCTCCACAGATGGAACAAACGATAAGGGCTTTCAGAGGAGCTGTGCAAGTCATACTAAACCTGTTCACACACTGATCTTTTGTCAAGATAACTTAGATCGTCAATTGAACAGCATACAGTAGAGTGGGCATGAATGCCACCATAACTTGGGTGTTTTAAAAATATATTTGAGATGTATTTTGTTTCAGTCCACTTTAAAAGCAAGAATTAGACTTACAATCCACACAGGGATAAAGTTATACGGACAGGCTCAAATACACATAGAATCCAAATGATGTTTGATAAATTTTTCTTTGGACATTGAACCTCTAGCAAATGCTTTGTATGAAACCATACAGTATACAATCTTGTATGCCATTTTTTAAACTAATATCGATTAAAGATGATTCAAAAGAAGAATACATTTTATTCGGACCCAATTTATTTGTTTTTTTTATTTTTGTTTCAGGCAGTTACAGTCATTGTGTCCCGAAAAACTCCAAAACTAATTTGACATTTATGCCCAAAATGATCAGATGCAATCTTCTCAATGAGCGTGTGTGTATTAAAGTGTTTTCCAACTGTATGACTATCAGTAATCATATGTTTTTATGTCTTGCAGAGATACGGTTATGATGGGTTTGTTCAGCTGCACCATCACTGCAAGGTGAATCAATCATTTTTATATGCAGACAGATAAAACAAGGGCACAGAGACAGGTCTCAAATGCTTACTTTGCTGAGAACGCAGCAGGATCATACTGGCAGCTCCCCACCATATCCACCCCTCATGCTGGCCAGAACACAGCATGATACCACTGCATCACTGAATGATTCACTTTGAGCACAACCGAAAACACTGAAAGCTGCTGTATGAACTGGAAGTTAAACTTTATTAACCAGAAAGTCACTATATTTATTTGTAATTGTTTAAAATAGCAAAAATGACGTAGTGATGCACGTTTGTTTTTGTGTTTAAAGATATAGGGGGACTCTAGAGATATTTGGATGCAGATTCACCAAAGAGCATTTAAAGAATGAGCTCACTGCTGCCATCGTGTGGTCATACTTAAAATGACGTTAAATCCTAAACCTCTATGCAGAAACATAAAACTCTGCACTGCATGTTATATACTCCACCATAAATGCACACAAAAAGTTGTAGGTGATGTTCATGCTGCATTTCAGGGTGAAGCAAATATGATGAAGGATGGAAAGTTATTCCGGGTGATTCAGGAAAACTGTTGGGATGCGAATGCTCGCATCAAAGACATGGACAAGTACGGTGTGTTCACAGGGATCAATGACCCAGCACTTGTTCTTGTTCCATCCTAATCTTTCTTGACCATAATGTTCCTGTTTATGATCCACAGGTGTTACTGTTCAGGCCCTGTCGACGGTTCCTGTGATGTTCAGTTATTGGGTCAGTTCTCACTGTTATATATGAATTTATTTTAAAGAGTAGATGTTGTGCCTCATTGCTAATAGAACTGAACATTTCCTTCTTATATTTGTAAGAGAACTTTCACACTTTCACATTAAGCACCTTCTGAAAAAAGTATTCATTTAATAACAAACCTGAATTATTTGTTATTAATCAACACAAAATAGTGCATTATTATGAAGTAGAAGAAAAATAATACATGGTGTAATTTTAAGGGGTTATAATTTTAATTCTTTTACCCAAAGTCAACACTTCTTTTACAATGTTTTCCAGTGTGTGAATATTTTTGCAAGTCACTGCAAACTTGTTTGATTTCACTGTCTCACAGTTTAATTGAATTTTTTTTTTTAACTGTAGGCCAAACCTCATGACACATTGGACCTCTGTGTCCTTTTAAACGATGATTTGGCCCAGACGGTGCGTAGTCACCCTAAGAGGTTTGTGGGGCTGGGCACGCTGCCTATGCAAGCCCCTGACCTGGCGGTGCTGGAAATGAGGCGCTGCGTGAAGGAGCTCGGCTTCCCCGGAGTGCAGATCGGATCCCACATTAACAACTGGGACCTTAACTCTTCGGACCTCATTCCCTTCTATGCTGTGAGACATAAAACAATATCAAAACACACTCAGAAAATAAGATTATTTCCGCGTTCACTGCATCTTTTCTTGCAGCATCGTTACTGATTTTGCGGGATGTGTCTTGCATGCAGGCAGCAGAGGAGCTGGGCTGCTCCATTTTTGTCCACCCATGGGACATGCAGACAGATGGGAGGATGGCTAAGTATTGGCTACCCTGGCTGGTGGGTGAGGAGACTGAGCAAAAACAGGAGATATTGTTTGGTTAACAATGTGAAATAACCAAATACAACTTTAGTAAACGATAAAATATTGCAAATCATTATCACTACATTTCTAAACAGTGGGTTTCGACAGTATGTTTGACAAAGCCTAATCAATATTCCACTGAATTTAAAACCCTTTATAAGTTATGATCAGTATGTTTTTTTATTCTTTTAATTGCTCTCCTCTGTCTGAAAGGCATGCCAACCGAGACAACCATGGCTATTTGCTCAATGATATTTGGAGGTATCTTTGAGAAGTTTCCAAAACTGAAAGTCTGCTTTGCACATGGAGGTACAACACCAGATAGCTTGAATTTTTCTTTTATTTATAAGTTTAATATCACCTCTGAATAAGACTGTGAAGTATCATATTTTAAGTATTTCCTTTGTGCTTAGTGTGGCATTAAAGGAGCCTCTCTATGCTTTTCTTTGACCTTGATGTGTGTGTTTATTTGCCCATAGGGGGCTCTTTTCCATTCACTGTTGGCCGAATCGAACACGGCCACAAAGTTCGTCCTGACCTGTGTGCAGTTGACAACACAATCAGTCCACGTAAATACCTGGGCTCTTTCTACACTGACTCATTGGTTCATGATCCAATCTCCCTGAAGCTGCTTGTTGATGTTATTGGAAAAGTAAGTTTGAACTTCTCATTTCATTAACATATAGATGTTTGTTTTTTTTTTTACCATTAACATCAAAGTAAAATTATCGACTTTGAGTATGTAGTGTAAAAATAACACTTTATTAGTTATTAAAGTGAAGTCAGTTTAATTTTGAACCTAATTCAATGTGTTTCCACCTGGCACTGAGCTATCCTGATATTTAAGACTGGTAATAGGGGAGGAGAGCTAAATACTCGTTCTTTGTGTCATTGCATCTCCAATGTAACATAACATTTTGATTGCTAGATTGAAAAAGTGGGTGAGATTATATCATAATGTAGTAATTTGGTTTAAATCATACTTGTCATGCCAACTATGTTTTAGCATTTATGAATGTGAGCAGACAAACATCAGATTTGGGGTCCCTCAAGGCTCCTTACTCAGACTGCTTTCAATAATAAAATAAAAAAATCACCGTGCTTCCCTGACTTCAGTGAATTTTTGTTAGACCACATGCATGAATTACTTTTTTTGACAATGTACATAGAACAGTACAGTGAAATTAAGAATATCTTTCCCATGAGGTGCAATCAGTAAAATCTACATCACACACACTACTAAGTACAAAATTACACACACTGTTATGTACTAAACTAAATCTAAAATAACTACCAGGCACACATTCATATTACATCATATATGGTAGGAACAAATTAATGTTTGTTAAGGAAACTTATTTCAGTGAGGATGAAACTGTGAAGTTTTTAATCCGATATATCTGAAACAGATCAAACAGGTGATGATCGGGATTTAAGATAATTTAGTTCCACCATATGACTACACTCCATTACAGTCATTGACTGTATCCATAATTTCAATCAATAGCTTTAGAATTTTTTAGATGCAGGTTAATGCCAGAAATCACAGTTTCTATGTCTCACAGGACCCTTTAGAAGTCAATCCCCAACTATTCTCAATGAAAGCCATTCATTATTTCTTATATAATTTGATTGTACTGGTTTTCTAGGATAAAGTAATGCTGGGAACAGATTATCCATTCCCACTTGGCGAGCTGGAACCTGGGTCACTCATTGAGTCAATGAATGAGTTTGATGGAAAACTGAAGGTATTAAAATGCTCCTTCTTTTAATTTATGGAACACTCTTTCACACACAGGAAGTGGGAAATAATTTTCAGTACAAAGCAAATGACAGAGAATACTCAAAGGAAGTTTCAAGTATTTCAAATATAAGAACAAAGATCTAAATGAAATGAAAACACTATTTTCATATAGTCTGTATATTGATTTCTTTCCTTTTTTCTTGCAGGACAACTTGCTTGCTGGAAATGCACTGGAATTTTTAGGACTAAAACGAGAACAGTTTGTGTAGTGAAAGAGTTTGCAGCCTGTGGTTCCAGAGCCAACTGACAAGATTGACTAAAAGTGCTGAATCAACTAATGTTTTTAAATATAGAAATAATAACATGTGCAAGTTTTAGCAGTTTTCAAAAGTTTTTAAAAAGTTTAACTTAAAAAAAAAAAAAATAAAGTCTTAAACTTTTTTGTCATAACCAGTGTGGTCCTGCAAAATTAAACTTATTTTGGGTAAGACTTCCACAGATTCTACTGTTTTTCTTTCAGTGCAGTTTTTTTGTATCTTTTGTACCAGGAAGCATAAGTTTGAAGAAGCTGCATGCAATTTCATATCTGTTTTTTATTGTTGGGAAGCAGATGTTAGAATGGACCAGAGAGTATTTTAAAATGATAAAAAAAAACTTGATTTATAGATGTTGGGAGCACAGATTTTTTTAAATAATGTATGAAAAGCACCAATTTCTTATTGTATTTGTGAAAGTGAACCAATTTTTACTGCTTTATTGGACTCAAGAAAGGCATATATATATATATATATATATATATATATATATATATATATATATATATATATATATATCCCGCCGATATATATATATATATGTGTGTGTGTGTGTGTGTGTGTGTGTGTGCACTTTGACACAGAGTTTATGATTTGTGTAACCTATACTTTATGTGAAAATGGTATCGTTTTCTCAAAATATTTTTTAAGACTACATAAATCTCCTCAGGGAAGCAGAGTTGTGTTTAGTTGGGTGTGCAAAGGCAGAAAGCTATAAACTTACATACATATACCACATATTATTTTACATAACTTAACTTAATTTCTGACTTCAATACCTCAGAGCTGCTAATAAATGGCATTGAGTCGAGCCTGGAGCCCAAATTTGAGCTATATTAATGTTGTTTTTTTTTGTTAGTGTAACTGTCTTTACCGCATGACTGATCAGCTTTTGGCCAGTAGGAGGTAGCAAAGTACCAAATCGCGCCTAGTTCTCGGGCAGACACGACGTCACATCCGTTTTCTCGATGCCGAAGCGAACGTTCCAGAGTAATGGCGGCATGCCGGGGTTCTTCGTCGAAATGGTATTTCACCCGGGAGCAGCTGGAAAACACCCCGTCCCGCCGATGTGGAGTAGAATCAGACCGAGAGCTCTCCTACCGACAACAAGCGGCGAATCTGATCCAGGACATGGGTCAAAGGCTCAACGTGTATCCTTTAAACTTGTTTCTTCTGGAGCAAACCGGAGGCTAACCGTTTATGTAGGGCCCATCAGTGGCCGTAACGCAGGACTGGGTTTAACGGTTAAAGTCTGAACTTTTTAGCTCAGTATGTTTGTTCTCGTTGGAAGTGTAGCATTTTATAATATTTTAAATCTTGTAGGTCGAACCTCTGCCTTATTGTTTGGTATTTCATCTGCTTTTGTTTAACATGCTAGCTGTAAGGCCATTAGGCGGGTTTGGCTTTTTTCGATGGAGACGGTGAAATTAAAATGCGGTGTTTGTTGTAAGCTATTTTTAAAAAACAATAATATGCGTTTATCAGCTTTTAGACTTAAATGTATGTTATTTACCGAGTGTTTTCAAAGTACTGCTGTAGCTAACGAGGATATTTGGACTTTTTGTACCTTTGGCTAAGCTGTAAACTTTCCTCCTCGTCTTATCGACTCCTCTCTCAGACTGCTGTCCAGCCCTGTCGCACGTGTTCAGATTACGTAATATCGTAATACGGGCCCTGTGAAATACGTTTTTTTTTTCCATCAAAATTCTGGATTTGAATCCCATGTCATTTGGGTAATTCTCAGAAACTCGTGACGTTTTAAACATGTCTGTTTACTGTTTAGTTGAAAAAATCCGTTATATTTGTTTCAGTTAGAGAAGCAGCCAGAAATCATGCTTCTGGCTTTATTGGACTCAAAAAACCATGGGTAAATCATGTTTCTTAATTTCGCTACACTGTTTCTCTGTACATTGTCAAAAAAGTAATTCATGCATGTGGTCTAACAAAAATATAAAGCTGTGTGTCATCAACATGGACATGGAGATGTAACACTTTCACTGTTAACATAAATAGAAATAAACAGCCAGTAATATTTTGGCCATGGTTACCAAATATTAGCCATGGAAATTCTTGAAACTGTGACCCACCATTATCAAGTAAGTCTTGTTTACTTACCTTACATAGTGGCCTCAAAAGGGAGAGAATGGGCACACAGTATTTGTCACTCAGGAACAAAATCGGTGCTCTGGGTATGTAATGGCTTATGCATTATTTCAAACAGCATGTTGTTCTGGGTGTCCTATTCAAATTCAACGCTCGCTTTCAACACAATGCTAAAAACTGGTATCAAAAAAAACAAATTACAGGCTGTGTATGAACCAGCTTCATCTATTGTAACTGGTGGTGCACATATATTTTGTCCATGGTCAATAAACACAGACTGGTCTGACAAGTCATATTTCACTTGCAAACACTTCCGCATTTAAAATAAAAGCCTCACTCACAGTCTCTTGTTCCCGACTGATCTACAGGTAGGCTGCAAGGATTTCATTAGTACAGAAGATGGCCAGCGTTTCTTGTCACGACTCATTGCAGTGCACTACAATAAGATAGATAAGATAAATCTTTATTGTCATTGTCACAAGAACAACGAAATTTAAAAAGTGCCATCAGTCAGTGCGTATGCTTAAAAGCAAAAAATAACTGTCTCACAATTCACACACAATGTAAGAAATATGCCATCGTATATGCTTCACTTAAACCAAGCATATCTTTAGGTTTGGTTTCTGGAGAAGTTATCAAGTTCATTACAGGTAGATTTGTCTTTTTGGACGGGGGTGTCAAAATTTTCTAGTGGACATGCTCATGTTCACTAACCTCCTTTGTTCTTAATGACTCTTTGCATCTTCATCATAGATTAATTGGGAGGTTGCACTGCTCTGAATTTAGTTTTTTTTCCTTATAAACTGCAAATCATTTAAAGACTGTTGTTTCAGCTAACCTGGGGTATATTTTACATTATGTAGAGATGGATCAGCAGTTACTTGAATATAATCAATTATTAACTAAATGTTCTTGCTGTTTTGAAGTGTGAAAAATGCTTTGGTTTGAAAAAATATGGATCATTTTAATGGACTTTGCTGATTAACAGACTCCTCTGTAATCCAGGGTTAATATTGGTAATGTATTATTTAACTCATTGTTCTTTACTTTGCTTGCTTAGCCAAATATTAAACAAAACTTTCCTTGACATAACATCCAGCTCTCAACTGACAATAAACACAGCAATTGTTTACATGCATAGATTTTATATGCAACATTCTTTCACCAAATTCCATAGAAATGTAAGTATTCCACGTTACGATGATTCAGTCAGCTTGTTGAGTATACATTATGTTCTATATTCTTATGTGTTGCTGTCTTTTGCAGATAATATCTCCAACCACCCTATTTTTGGCTGCAAAAGTGGAAGAGCAACCCCGGAAGCTTGAGCATGTAATTAAAGTAGCACATGCTTGCTTAAATCCACAGGAATCTCCTCTAGACACGAAAAGTAACGTAAGTGCTGGTATTTTGGGATACTGTAAGGTTGGAAGCTGTTTTTTTTCTCCCTCCCCGTTTTTCCTCTGTGGTCATGGTTTCACCTTTGTATAAATGGCTGTGCCACTTTCTGCTGCCATATTTAAGGGGTCTTATTTTTCCTGCCCTGGCTTGCAGTTGGTGTGTACCAAGCACCCACTGATTACCACCGCTCACTTTATGACTAAACCGAGCTGTAGAGCTGTTTGGCCATTTTAAATCACTTGTTAGGGGAATAAATTAATAGACTCATTACAATTGTGTTGTAATGATTGTCTATCAAACTTCAGGCATACCTCCAGCAAGCTCAAGAGCTGGTGATACTTGAATCCATTGTGCTGCAGACCCTGGGTAAGTAATGGTGACTGGAGTGGATGACTTGAGAGCTTTTTCTATAACTTTGGTAATGGTAACAAGTAAGGGTCTAATTATCATTTATTTCTCAGTGTATCAATTTTTTGATTGCAATGTTATATCATCTACTCTGTGGTTACCATATTATTGTCATATTGTAAATGCATTGTGTAAAGGTGATATGTCATTTTCTGGAAGTCGAGCCGAGAGATTTCTTTGTAAGACTTAAAACATTTTATGATATGACAAAAACTGTATGGACTCTTTTCTGCCACTTTTGACACATTTTGTCCTCCGTTGTGGATTTGGTTGAGGCACTTTTCATTGATTTTCTCCCACTGATTTTTGAGGCACTTTTCATTGATTTTCTCCCACTGATTTTCTAATTAAACATTTTTTATGCATAAGAAAACCCAAGTTGGCCTCTTATAGAAAAACATTTGTCTATTTTTTTCTGCCATTAAATGACATGTCACCTCCCAACTGTGTATGTGTTGATCTCACCTGTTATGTATTTTGTTCCAGGCTTTGAAATTACTATTGATCACCCACACACTGATGTGGTGAAATGTACCCAGCTAGTGCGAGGTAGAGGCTTCCTTCTTTGTTTTTGTTTCTCCCCACCTCAGATGTGGGTGGGGGTGAGGGTGAAAACCTTGCTGATTTAATGGTTTAATGACCACAATGGTTTTCAATCATCTGTGTTGTGTGACATATTGTTCCTCAGAAAGTTCGCCAGTGCCTGTTGGGCCAAGACTGAGACTTAATTGCTTTGAAACAGTTTAACCTTTGAGTTCTTTCAAATTAGTGTGTATGCATATATATATATATATATATATATATATATATATATATATAGGCCTGTCACGATAGCAAATTTTGCTGAGCGATTAATTGTCTCAAGAATTATTGCGATAAACGATAATACTGTCTGAAGACCTTTTTACACTGATTTAATGGAAATGACATAATAATGCATGCGATTTCCTGCCAAAGATAGATACACTTTATTTTCAAAAGAATATTTAACACTGGAGCTGATAAACAAAATAAACAAAACAACCAAAAACAAAAATAAAATGGATTCTCAGTCTCCATTAACAAAAAATGTACTTGAATAAAACCTTAAAAACATAAAGCCAAAGTGGAAATAAATGCTGCTTTCAAACAAAAGAGTGCAGATTATGAAGTCTGTATATTATGTTGCTCTTCAGTAATAATTAGATTTAAATAGAGAAGATGGGCACATCGACTACGTGATGCAATAGTTCACACTACATGATTTTTTGCCCCGATTTTCCCCTTACGACAATCTTAGAGTGTTAGGCGTTCTAAGATTGTTGCTTACGATTTCGTAAGCGCTCATTCTGTAGTGTGTGGTGTGTTACGGTAGATCGTCGTTGCTGCTCCGATCTGAATCAGGGTTTTCCCCGACTGGGATCTTAACGCAGCCTGTTGAATGTGACAGGTAGCCAATCAGAAAGCCTGGATTCTCCTCCAGCTTTCTGAAGGGAAATTACAGAGGGGAATCCCACACAGCTGACACTGTTCAACCCGAATTCCAGCTGACATTGGAGATGATATGTGGAAACAACATTAATGTTTATTCAACATTTCGTGCAAAGAATATAGAAATGACAAGAGGAGGAGTTGGAGCGAAATTGCTACCGCAGTTGATAAACCCGGTAACTTTTCAGCTGTTTGTTAACGTGACGTAAATAGGTTATAATGATTTTCATTCAGTCAGGACTTTATGCTGACACTAGCCACATGCATTGCAGGTAGATTGTAGTAAAGCATTGATTGATGTCTGGTTTTAAAATTAGTTCACTGAACTTGTAGTCATTATTTTGTGCCCATTGTTGGACACCACACGGCAGGACCGAACCCGATCGAACCGTTATACCTAGGATTTCTGTCGGCTAATGTGTGGTCTGTCAGGTTTTGAAAATGGGCCGACAATCGGCCGACAGCTCTAAGATCGTGTCGTCTGCGCTGGGCTTTACACTAAGGAAATGAGGAAGGGAGGGTCAGTGGAGAGCACCGGAGTTGAGCCTTTTTTAATTCAGTGTCATCAACAGAAAGAGAAAAAGGCCGGAAGAGACGATAAAGCCGATAATTAAAATGAGGTTGATAGTTTTAATTTATCGTACGATTAATTGATTTATCGTTTATCGCGACAGGCCTATATATATATATATATCTGAAAAGCGTGTGGCCTTTACCAGGATATTATTTAAGTCTGTCTTTAAGTAGAATCCACTTAGTCATTATTTATTCAATTCAACAATTATGTCAAAAATTGTTAATCTTTGATTTTAAAAATGGTGGTGAAGAAAATAGTTTTATTCTTTTTACCCTTTGGTCTTGATTTATGTCATTTTAGAACCTGGTATTTAATCTTTGTTGTACATCTTTCACACAACTTTATGTTCTTCAATCACATTCTGAAATACTCTTACAATGTTTAAAATGTTCTAGCTTAGGATTCACAACATAAACTGCAGAATCTTGCAATACTTTTTTTACAACTAAACAATATATGTTTCCGTTTACTGGTCAACGACTTCTTTATTTGACCTTTATTTATACAGGTTGTCTTATTGAGGTCTGAGATCTCGTTTACAAGAGACCAGTTTTGATAAAATGAACGAACAAAAAATATAACTTTGGCCATTAAACTTATTTAGAAATATCCTTTATTGTCCTACAATAATGGAATTTATGTGCAACATAGGGCAAGTAAATTCAATTTGTAAAAACAGAATAAAGAACAATAATTTGCTTCCCCAGTCTGGATCTTGGCTCAATATGTGCACTGGAAATTAGGATAAGAATGCTAAACATAAAGTTAAATTACATTTGTCTGCAACAATTCTAATATTTCTTTTATGTTTTTGTCTTGTTTCCTTTTTGTCTCCATTCTACAGCAAGCAAGGATCTGGCACAGACTTCCTATTTCATGGCTACCAACAGGTTGTTATCCTGCCCCTCCTTTGTTGCACTTTGACTGCACACCATAGCTTCCTGTAATGCAGGGTACCCTTTCAGTGTCCAACGGGCCCTACTTGCACTGGTGGTTGTTGGGACGCTTGCCTCCCTTCCCCTCGGCTCCCCTCCCTTCCCCAGAGGTAGCGGGACATGGTGGCTTGTAGCGTTACCGGCCCCAGTCGCAGTGCGGTGTATTGTACAAGGGACCAAGTGTTGGCACAGATGGGTTGAATGCAAAATGTGAAGTATAGTGGTGCGCTTGAAAACCACATGTTTGTTCGGTTGCGAAAAAGTGCATAATTCTAAGCGAAAGACACTCTGGTAGCCTGAATATCAGCTAAAGATTTCACAGATGTAAACATTTCTCGTAGAGGTCCTTCCGGTAAGTACTGCAGATAACTTTTTAAAGTTTTCTTTTCATGTTATGTTGTTGTATTATTGCCCAAAAAATTCTGTTAAACTTTAACTGTGCCACTAAACACATTTTTTTCCTAGATATGCAATATTTATATATTACAAACCTAAAATTCAAGAAAGCAGGAAGTACTGACTCATTAAGGACCTTACAGTTGTAATTGGTTTACCTCTAGCAGGAGTTTTTCAATTCATTTCCATTGTTACATATTTGATTAACAAAAACTGGGTCCTTAAAGGGTTGGTTTAAAGTAGGTGGTGAAAAGGCACTTATAAATTATCTTTAGTAACAGTTCAGTGTTCACATTATCTAGATGAAGACTGAGCTATACCTGTTGCTTGCTAATGGTTATGATATAGCCTATGACTTGGAGACGACTTTGAAGTATATACATTTTTTTCATGCTGATTCAGATTATTTTTTATTTCGTCCTAACATGTAAAAGTACAAACTAGATTACCTTTAAAAATATTACCAGAATCACAATATTTCAGACTTTGTGTTTATCTCCATCTACATGGATGTGAATGTTTTCAGAGAACCATACTGGGAGTTTGATTAAAAACATTTCTACTGAAATCATTATACATTTAAGCTGTTTGTACAATAGGTGCTTACTTTACCCCCTACTTTAAAATTCAGGGAGTAAAATCAGAGCTAAGTGTTTCTACTGGATCATAAAAGCCACTTTCTGGATTGAAGTTATTTACTTTTGTTGTGCTTGCTGCTTCTTTTATGTACCAGTTAAGGTCGCATTATATTCATTGGGCTTTACAGTAAATCCTCGCTGGCTATTTTATATCTACAAATAGTGTTTATCACCAATATGTTAACTAGCCTTCAGTTTGCTAAAAAGACACAAAGTGTTGGTATTATTTAGATACTGTTTTGATGTCAATGTTTTGGTGGCAGTTTCTGAATCATTTTCTATCCTTACTGAGCTTCTGTATGTGCTTGACTTACTAACTCCATTCAGCTCCACTTTTTTCAACATGTACTAAATTAGATTTAGGAGGACTAAGATTTTCTTGAAGATGTATGTTGTGGTTCTGACTAGTGGACATCCTGCCTATAGCAGATTGGTCGTTTTAGTAACTTTACTGTATGAAAACAGATGCATTTGTAGCTATCTTGCTATGAGTTTGGCCAAAAATGGGTTAAAACTTGTTCAGTCTTTACAGTGTGCCCATTTGCACCCCAACCACAATTTAACATTGGTATTAATTTGGCCCCCACCAGCATAGGCGGTTGCTGCAAATAAAGCATAACCCAAACTGTAATATTGTAGAAAAGTGTTTTCCCATATTACCTCTGATATTCAGCCATTGGAGGTATACATACCCCTCCTTGGTGGTTTGAGGCAAATTTGCAACAATAGACTACAAGGGAAAGTCCTGATAGGTCACAAAAATATATAGATTTTTTTCCTTTGTTTTTATGTATTCAATCATAAAACTACAATAGTTAAAGTATCGGATTTTATTGAAGAGGGTTTGTAAATTGACATAAATCCAAAACACAGAAATGTATACTTTTCCTTATTACAGAAACAGAAAAGGAATGTTTACTGATTTTTTTGTTTTATTGTCTTCTGTGTTCTTGACAAGAAGCAAAAAAGTCTACGACTTAGCAAAAATACCAGGAAAGTGGCTCTGTCTTTGAAAACCTTTAATATATTTGTAGACTTATTTACTATAAATTTGAAATGAGAGTAAAAAGTGTGGTTATTTAAATATGATATCGTGTAATACAAGTAGCATTATTTATTATTATAATTTGCAAGTAAAATTTTTGTCATAAGTTTGTCTCGTCTGTATTAAGTGAGTGATTGGGTGGGTAAAAGTCTCCTATCAATACCAAACCAGCGCACTTCACGCTTACCTTATCATTTTTATTATTAATGTGTTTTAACTGTTAGGAGGTTTGGTTTGTAGGAAATTAAACACAGTTAGATTTTTTAAGTCCTTTTATTGTATCAAAACACTTAAGTTGCTTTCACTGCCATTTTGACCCCACACCAACAGTATATTAAATCTGTCTGCTCCCTCTTGTGTTTTTCCTCTCTTCTCAACATGTTGGATGGATTTTGACCTCCCGTGGCCTCCCTCATATTTCCTCACCCGTTCTGCAGTTTGCACCTCACTACCTTCTGCCTCCAGTACAAGCCCACAGTGATCGCCTGTGTATGCATACATCTGGCCTGCAAGTGGTCCAACTGGGAGATTCCGGTTTCCACTGATGGGAAACATTGGTGGAAGTACGTGGACAGCACGGTGACTCTGGAGCTGCTTGATGGTGAAGTCATACTATTGCCTACATCTGAGATTTACTATTAGTTATTTAAGGAACTTAAGGAATCAAAACTAATTCTAAAATGTTTTATAATCTTTATCTTTTAAACTTTCAGAGCTGACGCATGAGTTTCTGCAGATTCTGGAGAAAACTCCAAGCAGACTGAAGAGAATACGGAATTGGAGGGTAAGACACTACAGTACTATAATTTTTTTAGATGAGACTGCCTTGGAGAAGAATTCACATCTCTTAACCATTTCACTGACACATAAGCTACTCTGTATTTTTGAGGTTTCATGTGACCAACACAATTGGGAAGTAGATGGAAAAAATTGCATAGATGTGTTTACAAACAAAAATCTAAATCATATATCATACTTTCTACTTCATCATTATGCTATGTTTTGTGTTGGTATGTCACATATAATGTCAATAAAATAAAGCAGAAGTTGTGCTTGTAATGTAAAGATGTGCAAAAATCCAACTTCTTGTACAGATGTACAAATAATTGTGTCATCTCAACTTTCTTTAAAAAAATAACCTAAAACTAAAATCCTTGCAAATCTTTGCCCTCTAGGCGACACAAGCTGCTAAAAAGCCCAAAAGTGAAAATATGCAGTCAATGGATAACACATTTACTGGGCCTTCATTGCTTCAGGACCACGGCGATACAGCACTTCCTGGAGTTTCCTCGTCCAACCCAAGTTTTTCCAAAGCAGGTGCTGCCTTTTCTGTACCCATGCCCGGGCATTCCAGAGGGGTCCCGTTGTCTCTGGACGCCATGGCTGCCACGTACAGCCCAGCCAGCCACAGTGAATGGCCTCAGGTTAACCAGAGCCATTACCCCTCCTGCATAAAACAGGAACCGCTCAGCATCCCCATCCACGAATCCATGCTGTCTTTGCAGACTTCTACTTCCTCTTTGCTCCAGCACCCTCTGCCTTACAAGACTGAAAAAACGGTTGATTTAAACCTTGTTAAACAGGAGAAAGGAACAGCAGGCAAGCATCACTCAACACCTCAGCCTGCTTACCCTCCTTCCGGTCAACCTCTAGTTCAGAAACTGTCTCTGGATAAGTACAGAGAGAAACATTCTGCAGAGTATACTGTCCAGAAGCGTAGGCAAGAGCCCCATGGAGGCCTAATGGACTGTGACGTAAAAGGCAACTTGACTTCCTCTTCTACCTATGCACCAACAAACATTACCCACATAGAACATAGAAAACATGCACAGCCTCATCAAGCCTCCCACAGCGGCAGCACTACACCTTCCCCTCTGAAAATGAAAATCCCTTCCTCCTCAACTTCGTCAGGGCAAGACAGACGCCATCATGGAGACAAATCTTTGCTCAAACTTCGTCTGCCTGTCCCCGGGTCCAGCAGCAACGCTCCGCCAGAAAAGAGCGGACAACCAATCAAAGATGAGTTCAAGATGAAGATCAAAGTTTCCTCATCGGAGCGGCACAGCTCATCAGATGAAGGCATTTCTGCCAACAACAGCAAGAGCAAACATTCCAGCCCGTTGGTGAGCAAGGAGAAGCATCGCAGTACCGAGCACAACCTCCATCGCCCCCACAAGCACAGCGGCAACGGGCGAGGGGCCGCTGAGGCTGCGGGTGTGCTGCGAGTTCCTCCTGGTCTGGTGGCAATGGAAGGAACGGCACTCGGTCATCCCTCGTCCGCCACTTTGACGTCGTCATCACGAAAGAGGGCCTACGCCGAGGGCGGCCACAACCACCACCCCTCATCCTCGACTTCCTGCTCCAAAGTGAGCAAAATCTCCAAGAGTGGCACTAGTGCTGCAGGTACTCCATCTTTTTCTTCCCCCTTTCCTCCTCCTCCTCCTCGCTCTTGTCCTGTACTGCAGTGTGTCTTGTCCGGCTCGCAGCTCTGTGGCTAACTTCCCTTCCCTCCCCTCCTCCTCTTCCTCTTTATTCTTGTCTCTCCTCCTCCCCTCCTGTCATACCCAGGTGGGCTGCGGACCTCTCAGCAGTTCCTCCCTCCTGGCGAATCGCCACATGAAGTGGGAGAGCAGAGACACTGAGTCCGACGCTCTGCAGCACATGGAACTGGCACCAAACTACCGACCACTGAGACTTTGAAGACTATGCTGACCTCTTTGTCAAGTGCCCTAAGAAAATAACACTTTGTGAATATAAACCCTTTACTGAGAGGCAGAAAGCGTTGCTGCAAATAATTATTGTTGGACTTCTCTGTTTCTGAGAGATAAGAAAGATGAATAATTATGCTTCCTGTCGCACCTTGGGGCTGCGACGTTCAGTCCTTTCTTTAATGTCGAATTGCTGCTCAGTTTTCACTTTCTCCTCGAATGGGTGGAAGAATTTGTAAACGTGGATGCATAGGGTGGGGAAAGGTTCCATCTTCACGTTGTAAGACCTCCATATGAGAGGACAAGTATTACAAGTTCTATAAAAGCATGGAAGGTGCACTTTCTTCATTTTCATGTTTTTTTTGTTTTTTAGTAATTTAAATCTATTGAGTGATTATATGGAAGAAGTTATCTGACCAGCTGGAGATGAGTTAGTTTGTTTTCTGGAATTCCACTTGATATTGTTAATGGATGCAATATTTTTTTTAGGTGTAAAGTTCCATCTCCAAAATTATTTTCTGGTCTTGGTTTCCTTTTTTATACTTAAACTGCATTTGATTTGCATGTTTCAATCATCAAAGGGATGTGAGAGAGGAGCACATAACTTGCTGTTTACAAAAAAAATGGAGATAAATGTACATATGTTTCTTTTGTATGTTTAAAGAAGAAGCTATACCATGACTACTCAGGTTTGGAGCTGCTTGTAATTATAACAAGATGACTATAATACATATAAAAGTTTTATTTCATGGCTCAGTTGATTGGAGGTCACCGACTGAATGATTGCAGCATTCCAGGAGTTCGACTTTCTGTAGATGGTGTAATGTTGGATTCCCACTACAACAATGTCACAGCAATCAATTTGTACCAAAAACCTTCTCTTCTAAGTAGACCTTAAGCTGGACGCCAAAGGTTGTGCCTCACATAAAAGGGATGCTACTAATATGATACTGAAGTTTACATCAAGTGGATCAAACATTGCATAAAGTTATCAGCCCATTTAACCACATTTAGGTCATATTAGATCTGGAGAAAAATATTTCTTGTAGGCAATGCCAGACCAATTTAGATTCTCTCCTCTCATGTATCTGTTTGGAAATACCTTTAACATTTAAACCATCACTTTCACCTTACATCTCTCAAGAGCCTGTGCCCTATAATCCCCTGCATTGTAAAGCATCCAACATACCATATTGGTCCAAGGCTGGTGGTGTTTGTATGTAATAAAGCATTTACAGTTGAACATTAAATGAAAAACTGCAATTGTTTTAGAAAAAACATGAACCGCTCATCACGTCTTTCCACTTCTCATTTTAATATAATGAATAAACTTCATTACCATCACCATTACACTGTACAAAATCTTTTTTTCTTTTTTAATATGGCATACAATTCATCTTTAAATGGTAAACATGGTTTATTCCTCTATGGTTGAGGGCTGTTGACAAGTATTTCCTGCCTTATAGTTTTCTTTTGCGTTGTTTTCTGTTGCATGTAGTATTTCAGATCAGTATTAAAATTTCATTTCATGTCCCCAGTAAAAAAGTTTTAAATGCTTCATGTACTAAGGGAAAATGAACTTTTTACAGGAAATAATTTGAGAACAGCTTTTTTATTTACTCATGTCTGTCTTTTTTTTATGATCTGAAAAAAGACAGATCATTCGTTTTGTGAGTAAATAAAAAAATCTTTTGGGGCAAATACTTTCAGCACTGAACCATTAAGAGGAATTACTTGGAGTTTATATGATCGTGAACTTTTCAGTTCTAGTTAATTTGATATGTATCAATACATTTATTAAACAAAGACAAGTTAATTACAGATCAGAGTACAGTATTCAGGGTTACCGTAATTTACATGCTACAAATGTAATTTTATTAATTTAAATCAGCTGAAAGCATCTTTTATTTTGCTTTAAACATTTAAAACTGCTACCACTGTACTCAGATGTAGGTTTGAAATCTAAATGCATTTTAATGAAGTAGAACATATTCCAAAAGTTTCAATACACACAGTGATATATTTCAATTGTTTGTGGTTAGATTTAACTGCGGCTTCAGCTAATGACAACCGAACATGTTTTCTGTAACAGAAAACTACATAAGACAAAATATTTTTATGTTTTTTACCAGCCTTTATGACCTACTCAAGCATTGTGAATACTGCTTATTTTCAGAATGGAGGATAATTCACTAAAAGTCAATGGGTTGTGTTGGGAAGTTGAGTGAAAGAAAAAACTGTTAAAAAATTAGCATATAACTGATGGCTCCAGCTGTCCTAAACACCATATAGGATCTATAGGTAACATTTGTAGGCTCAAAATCCTTAATTTGAATTATTTAGATTAACTTTAGACTATTATAATTTTAAATGTATATTTTTGTATAATTTATTTTACTTTTTGAATTGAAACACTGAAACAATTTCAGATGTTTATGATATTCCAATTTGAAATGTACCTTCATCTCATAACCATAGAACTGATGTTTCAATGGCAATAGTTTAAAATGTGGCATTTGACTGTTTTGTAGATTTGTCATCTGCTTTGACATTTATTCTACACAAACCATTAAACATTCAGTACTGAATACACTTCACACACAATTTTATAAAATTGGCACATTTGTTAATCTAAAGGGTACAATAATATCTGCAATTTATATACAATTATATTATTTGGAGTGCATTCACAGTGGTTTTGATACCACAATATATTAATTTTTGAGCTGTGAACTTAAATGATTAGATATTATTTAATGCCTCTGAATTTAAGAACAACAGTTATCCCAATTTAAACACTCACCTTTGTACCACAACATTTCTTTTTCTGTGCTTCACAGTATTTGATACTTGTGTGCCCTTTAGGAATGAAGGAATGCTTCAGTAACTGGTCAGCTGATGGCCGTACGCTCTGGTCACTACAAATTAAAAAGAGACAATAAGTTGCAGATATCACAGTAAGACGTTACTAACACCATGACAGTTTGATACTGTCATAATTAAATCATAAATTTAGCACTTACCTTGTCAGACAGATTTTTACAAAGTCCTTGGCATTTTCTGAGAAGCCATCTGGCAGGGATGGCATTAGTCCTCTTCTAGCCCCAATGTAGAACAAGGCAGCCATTTTATCCATATGTGCAAGAGGTGGTTTCCCTGTGGCCATTTCAAACACTGTGCAACCAACACTCCAAATATCTGACTTCCGGCCATACCCTGATTCATTGATGATCTGGTTAGAAAAATAACAGGAGAGGACAGGACATCTGCATGTCTTTATATAGTTCATAAAAACCGCATTGAAGGACTTTGAGATAATAGTTGGTGAAAAACATCAGACTTTCTAAGTGTGTTGTCCACCTGATAGTCCAGTAGATTTGGTTGGGGACCAAAATTGCGACTTATTACATTATCAGCTGGTGCGGTTTGCTTTTACACTGCACTGTCAAACGATCCAAACTAATTGAAAACCTGTTTTCCTCCTTGCTCATGGTGCCGTTGCACCAAGAACTTATAAAGTAGATGATACAAAACCTCAAAAAAAGATATGAACACAACTTCCTTCTTCACAAAATGTCAACAAAAATGGCAGTAGCATCGGATTTGAGCGGTTTTAGGATTTGTCTTTGGTAAAACACCACAAGCCATCTCTCCCTCTAATGCTAGACTTTTGCATTTATTTTGGTTCTATTGGCCTATATGCCATGCGCTCTAGTTCATTTTCGGAGCAGTCTCTTGTCTGCTTGGCATTCACATAAGCATTCAAACCGCATCAGAGTTCACTTTAATTCAGCCAACACCTAGGTTTGGAGACGAACCAGAGTTTGCTTGTTTGGTCCACATCAGAGTTTGATTAAGAATTCATGCCTCTCCAAACGTACCGGACTTTCTAGACAAACTAGAGTTTTATTAAAATGGACTAAACACAGCTGGTGTGAATTCATCCTAAATTGATCGTCCAACATCAAAAGGAACTTAGATCAAATTTCCATCACATCTCACAAATTCAAATTTTTACAAAACCCTAAAAAGTAAACAAATCTAACTTACCTCTGGCGCCATCCAATAAGGTGTACCGTGGATGGATTTCAGCAGCTCTCCACTGTTTGGAGCTGTGTGGTTAAGGCAGCTGAGGCGTCGTGCACAACCAAAGTCTATGAGCTTGATGACACCAGTTGGCATCAACATGACATTGTTTCCTTTTAAGTCCCGATGAATCACTCTGTTCTGATGAAGGAATGCCACCCCTTCCAGGATCTGATGGGTGTACAGAGCCAACACTCGTTCTGGCAGAGGACCAAATCTAAGGGGAAAATGGAAACAGTCCTTATTAATTTGGCATTCAAACTTTTTGCAAGATATTTTAAAGTAAGCAACAAATAATTTCAACCTGTGAAGTATGCTAGCAATAGATCCACCAGGGATATACTCCATGAAGATGGAAACAACATGTTGATAAAGAGATGTTCCCAGAAAGCCAACAATATTGCTGTGGCAAAGAGTTTTAAGTAACTCCACTTCCCCCTGAAGACGATTGTACTCCTTCTTTGCAGCATCAGGGTCAGACGAATCCAGGCAAACCTGCTTTACAGCTATCAACTGGCCCTGACTGGTCAGACCACAGTACACCTGGTGAGATGATGATTTGAGTCAAAGTTGTTTGAAGACATACTGCTGAAATAATCTGCACTGAAAAGTAAGACTAACTTGATATAAGTTCATATTTTTAGCAAGTTACAGCACTGGGATATGTTTCTAATACAAAATACCAACACTATTTTATCAGCATTTTACTAATGTATTTAGCTTCAATGTTATTTGAATACTTACTGTCCCATAGGCACCCTTCCCCAGTACTTCACCCTTAGCCCATGTTATGGTGTCATTTGGAACCAGCCCTGATCCATGGTAAGTGTTACTGTCATTTCGAGCAACCTGCAATGAAACGCATAGAGACATAATTATCTAATTAAAGTATTTCAAACACACAGGTGCAGACATCAGAATTTGCTGGATTTTAGCTTTACATCAATTTTTGTCCTTCGATCTTCAGCTTTGGATTGACAGATGTCTGTCATAAATGCTAGAAAGTAAAGGAAGGAACAGTCATGGAAAAATACGACACCCTCTTATAGATATGTTTGTCGAAGACATGTCTTCTTCAATTCAAAGTTTATTACACACCATTTATGTTTTTAGTCCTTTATGTTAACTATAATGATTTTAACACTTGCAGCTAATGAAAACAAGACATTTAAGATTAGAATATTACATCAGACCTAAAAATAATATTTTTTTTACATATCAAGGTAAGCTTAATGAAATGTATGTTTACTACCTGCTTTCAAGGTTGTTATTTTCTAAAGGTACTCTAAGTCTGATCAATATGACTCATCGGAATGCATACTTTAATTTCATGAATATGACTGTATGTTAGGTTAACTGGTTTCTCAATTGACCTTAGGTGTGTGTAGGGTTCTTATGGTTGTTTGCTTCTGTAATGGACTGGTGACTAGTCCAGGTTGCATCTTTCCTATTGACCACTTGAGTTGGGAACTGTCATCCCAATCTCCGCAATGACTAAAGACATAGAAACTTGATTTAGTCACTTTTAGGCTCAAAATATTACCTCTGGAGGTGCTTTTTTTCCTGATACATGCTCTTCTTCACCATGGAACTCCTTTTTTCCATGTTCTGAGTTTTCAAGAGCTGCAGAAACATCCCTCTCATCCAAAGAGATCAGCTCCTCTGCCAGACATTGCAGTAGATCATCTGTCAGCGGACCCTCCCCCACCTCATCCAGAAACTTCCTGTAAACTGGTGACATCAGGGTGTGGCAGGTACCGTCTGAAGATGTCCAAGTGTTGATGTGTGCCTGCAGAGGGTCTAGTGACTGAGCCAACTGTGGATCTTTTTTAGCTGAGTTTCTTGTTGATTTACTTGAAGTTTTGTGATTTCTAGAGTCAACACCATAAAGGGAAGTTATGGGTTCTGTCAGAGTTTTCTCTTGTGGTTGTAATGTTTCAGATCCATTTTTAGAAAGAGCTTCCACTATGGTTGATAAAATGTGATCTTCAAATTCATCCTTAGAAGACTTATGACTAAACTCAACATCCTTCTCATCATCAGTTTCTTCTTTGAGTTTAGGGCTTTTGTCTGTTCTGCAGCTTTTAGTGGTACACTGTGTTTTGATTTGCGATGACATTGGTTTTGGTTTGCTTTTAGTCAAAGTAGCTGTGCTCTCCACTGAGTTTCTCTTTGGCTTATTCTGTACTGGTTTGTGTTTGACTTTGTGGCTTTGTTTTGTCTTTCTTGTTGGCATGACCTGTAGTTGTCTCTCTTTAGGTTTCTCACATGATTTGGAGACCCGATGATTTTCAAATAATGGCCCAGCAAACATCTCATACATGACTGGTCCTTCGCTGCCACTCTGTATCTGCTGAAACATGTCTCTGTAAGTGATGAGGTCCACAGCAGATTTAGATCTTGGGGGTTTTCCACCTGAGCCTGGTTTCTTCAACTGCTGGGCACTTTTTAGCTCCCTCATTGATATCGGCTGATGTATTTTGTTGCTGTGTGGTTCATAAATGTTACGTGGGGTTAGAGTACCCACACTGAGGAGAGCCGTATTTCCAGATTTAATTTTCTTGCTTTTGTCTTTGTCCATTGTGGGAATGGCAGAATACTTTATGTTAATTTTGGAGTGGTTACCACTGATGACTCTTGTATCTTTGTTGAGAGAATGAATAGTTGAATTTTTTGCCTTCAAATGAAAGTTCATCCTAGTTTTACTGTCTTTATTCCGGGCTTTAAACATCTTCTCGTATTTCTTGGGATCCACAGGAAAGAAGCCGGTTTTCTCCACAGCAGTAACTGCACTGCAATCTCTTACGTCTTCTGCCGTGTTTTCTTGATTTCTAGCTGATGCTGTGCTTTCTGGATCCATCTGTTCATTTTCAGAATCTTCTTCAAAACAATCAGTAGCATCATCTTCAAGACCCTTTGCGTCATTTTTAGTTTTGTTGCTTATTTCAGTCTTTGACTCAGTTGTGTGGCTCGTATTTTGCTTGACTTCACTAAACACATATGCGTCTGACTTTTTATTACACTCAAAGTGGTTACATTCTTTTACACACTCACTCTTATCGGCCTCTTTTGGATGGTGTGAATCAGTATTTTCTACTGTTGGATGATTAGTACAATTGACATAGTCTCTTTCTCTGTCATGTATTGATCTGTTGACCAGTGAGCACAGTTTTGCTTTAACATGTTGCGTTGTTTCTCCAAAGAAATCTGCCTCTGATGTAATTCTGTCATTTGAATCCTGCAACGTTCTATCTTTTACAAACTTCAGATTTCTGTCCTTAGTAGATGTTTCTTGGATTTGTCCAGAATCATCCTCATTTTCCAAGTTGATGGAACTCTGGCTGCTGCTACTGGATCCACTTTCCTCACTACCATCATTTGAAGGACCACTGCATGAGCTGCCCCAGGACTGCCTCTCTTTTCTCAGCTCAGCTCTGCTGGAAAGAGGGCTCCGGCTAATGGGCTTTAGAGGAACATGGGGTTTCAGTGGTGGCAGAGCCTTGCTATGTCTTGGGCGACCCTCAATGGGGACCAGAAGCTTGGGTGTGTGGAAGTGGAAGGCTGGCAAAGGACCCTGGAAATACAAATAGCAGTTCAGTAGTGTAGGCAAGCTGTATAAACATAAAACACATTTTCATGCATGACTTATATGGCTAGAGAGTGTTGAATAATCCAAACAAATTGAAAATTCTGAGAATGTCTAAATGGAGGGAAATTCCACCAAAGCAAAATCTAGTGAAAATGGGAACACATACATATACACTCAATGGCCACTTTATTAAATCCACCTGATTAATTTCATGTTAATAAAATTTGTAAAAAGCATAATCAGATGCCAGCTGCTCAATGCATTTAGCCAACTAGACAACTTGCCTTGGGTTGGGGTCAAAAGAGGATTTAGGCTACTTTAAATGTCGCATAATTTGTTAACATCAAATGAACGTGTTTTTAAAAACCGCTGATCACTGGAATTTGCATGCACAACCATCTTTCAGGTGTACCAAGAATGATTTGAAAAAGAGAAAATATCTGTAGAGAAGCTGTTGTATGAACAGAAATGCAATACTAGAATTAGTGGTCAAATGAGATTGGTTCAAGATGATAGAAAGGCAACAATCACTCAAAAATTCAATTTATTTACTGCTAAAAAAATTATTTTTGTTAAATAGTTTTAAGTCATTAAAACTCACCCTTTGATCATTTAAAGTACTTTGAGAGCTCAGTCCTGTAAACATGAAAAATATTACAGTGTTAACAACATCCAAATATTTGCATTTTGCACACATCAGCTCTGTTCTTACTTACTGGTCTGAATATGCGCTCTGGCCTGCATCATGGTGTTGGGGCACAGAAGTGGCTCCATGATACTTGGGGCCGATTGGCTGAGTTGGCTGGACTCTGGCACACAAAGCAGACTATGGGAAGGTGGAGAAACTTCAACCACACTTCTTGTCCTCTGCCTGTCAGAGAAAAAAAAACAGAAATATTTGATTTTGAATGTTTATTACGTTTGTGTGTCATAAGATTCTGTATAATTAGTTTTCATTTATAAAAACAGCATATGGACATTCTGCAGTCAAACAATCCAATTATTCATGCTTATTTAGTTAATTTTGTCTCAGAGTCAATGCTGTGGTATTACCTTTTTGTATTATTTTAGTTATGGCCACATGCAGAACAACAAACATACATCTTACTTTCTGTTCTTAACGTGTGAGTGTGTTTGTACCTTTGTCTGGGGGGTACAGGCTGACAAGCGGTTCTGGTACTCAGAAACCCAGATGACAGTAGAGCATCTGAATGGTCACTATGTCTATGAATGTTGGACAAGCTAGGTAGACACAAACCTCTGCAAATAAAATAAGAAAAGGAAGTTAGAAGACAGTTACGTGGTTTAGATATGGGGTCCGAGTTTAAATACTGATGATGTGTCTGTAGACAGAAATGATCTGCAATCATACTGAGGTTCTTGTAGCTTTTGTAATTTAGTTTTCTCTGGTTTCCTGATGCTTTCACTAGTTTTGGTTGTTTTATTTTTCTTCCCTATTCTGTCAAATGACTTCAGATGTCTTATGATGTCATAGAGTCAGATAAATCACCAATCCACATATGGAAAATCCAAAAAGACTGCTACACATTTTAAAGCCAGCTGTTTTACCAACCTGTTTATGTGCTCATATGATGATTTGTATCTCATTAAATTAGACAAACAGACAAATCATAATGTCCAAAATCTGGTTGTTGATATGTTCAGAATTTGGAACCAGAAAGTTGGAAGTCCATATGGTTCGTATTCATTATGGCTCTGAGACATTTTAAGCATAGTGAGGGACTGCAGGAATACATTTTATATGCATTTCTTTTCATTATATTCCTCGATTGTCATATCTCATTATCAGATTGTCCTCTTCTCTTAGTATCTGTTTGATTACTGAAACACACTCTAATTAAATATAAAAAAAAAAGCCGCATTCATAAACCATATTAGTTGACGTGTTAAATCATGAAAATGATTGACTTTCATTTCCTTGTACCAAACCAAATGCTATTTCTGGCAGCTGATTCTATGAAATTAGAGCAGCTCAAAGAGTTTAATTCTCTTCTCAGAACTTGAACTTGATTCAAATGTGAGTGCTGCTCATAACAGACAATGAGCTGATTCACCGAAGTTCTCTGCCCCGGTCTGTGTGTACCCGACTTGTTTGGGCAGAACAGATTGTCCTCTGGACACAGTGACAGGTGCCCGCACACAGGCCTGCAAACGTAACCAGATAGGCCTCTTTTCTAGCGCTGGTGTCAAAGTAAGAGGCACATGCTAACCAACCCAGGAGGCAGTGTACAGTATAAGAGATTGTTTGTTAAGTAAGGAGTTTTAACTGTACACACAGAAACTATTTGGGTGTTACATATGAACAGACACCACTTTTCTTCATCACTAATACACATTGTAGATTTATTAGTATAAAAATATGCTTGTGAGAGAAAGATAGTGAATTTTTCATGCCCACCTGCTGCCCCTCCTTGCGTCCTGATTGGCTCGTCCGGGATATTTCAGAGTTTCCATGGCGATTTGGGAACAGGTGGGAATCCCCTTTTCTGCGGCAGAAATACAAACATTCACTCATCAATCTTACTTAATGTCTATGCTCTCATTTCCAACAGTAAAGCAAAAATGAATAAACTTATGTAATGTAGATATAATTTACAACATTAAAATGTTATATCCCAGGAGGAAAGAAACAATAAAAACAGAAGAAATGTTGTGATTAACGACAGTGATGTTAAAAAGATTTGAAGATTGTAGGTTCTTTAAAATTAAACCACATTTATGCTAATTCAAAGCAACAAATTCAACTTGCCCTGTTTGTTTTCAATTAAATATTCCTTAAAAGAAACTCATACACATTACACACTACTGCTTACTATAAAACGATAGCTTGCTGTACCTGTGTTTAAGCTCGTTGATCCCCTCTGCTCAAATGTCCAGATATTACACTTACACTTTCGCTCATTTCACATAATCTTTTGTCTAAATCACTGAAATTGTTTTCTGAAAGTCTTCGGTTTTGTTCTGGAGCTGAAGCCCGCCTGTCGAGGATGCATAGGTGAAAGATGTTCAGGCAGGTTTCTCAGAGGAGAGCTTTGTATTGTGTGGAAGACCCCTCCCATCCTGGACAGCCTCTCTCTCCTTCGTCTCCCTAAGATCCCCTCCCCTTTGTGAAGGTGATCTGATCTCGTGGCCCATTTGGGATGCTGACCATTATGCTTCTCTTTCAGTGTACTGTACTAAGGCTATTTCTAAAACAGACGTACTCTGCAGAGCTTTACAAAAATATTTCAGCCTTTCTTTAATTTTTGCCAGTGAGGAAGGTTATTTTGTGTCTGGTTAAGTGCTGTGTTGATTTAGCCAAATGTTTTTGGAGAATTTTTCTGTGGTGACTACCTATTTTCAGTTTCTGGCAGAGACCTCTAGATTTTGGTTACAGTTCTGGTATTTCAAAGACCTCTGGGTGCCATGGACTCTAACAAGTTTCACAGTCAGGGTCTTTGGAAGAGAAACAGCATCACAGCTCTTCACTATAGTTAGACTCGAGGAGTTTTTCCTCAAACTCACTCTTAGGCTCATCTGACTAAACCAGACCTATCCCTGTAGAGTTTCACAAACTGCACATTTATGTTTCCTAAATAAACAGCTGATATGTTAATAACACCTAACGTTTATCATGGAGACTCGGTAGCTCTAAAATGTCAGACTTTGGTGCTGTCTTAGTCACCCATTTATTCTCTGGGATCAAATATGTAGAAAAAAATCTCTTTAGTTTGACCTTAGTGTCGCTGAAGAAGCCCGTACCTTGGCTGAACTCCTTCTTGTCAGATTGAGGGAGACTCCCTGAAGTCTGCAGAGATGCCTGGAAAGATCAAAGGTGTTCTTGTCATCAACTTTTTTTAATGTGAGGACGACGATTCGTTTTTTGGTGACACATAGCATTTAGTTTAATCTTGGCCTCATCTGACTAGACGACTTTCTCCCACATGTTTACTGTGTCCCCAGTATGGCCTGTTGTCACTATCTTTTAACGATGGCGTTGTTTTACATAACGACCAGGTATGTACAGTGTTACACTAAGCTATTTCTGTCATTTCAACAGGTTTTTCCACCTGAGCACAAGCAACAACTCCTCCAAAGTTACCGTAGATTGCTCTCTGATTAATGCTCTCCTTGTCCAACCTGCCACTTTAATATATATTTATATCTAGATATACAAATTGTGCACATGTGGAATTTATTTACTGATTAAATGAAGGCAATTATTTGCACTGAGTTTTACTAGGGGTATTAAAGTAAAGGGAGTTGAACTCAAATGCACAAAACACATTTCAGATTTTTCCTTGTTAATGAAAATTGAAGTGCATTTGTTATTTAATTTCAACTTCCCCACGATTCACCACTTTAGGAATGCTTTGTTAATCTATCATCTAAAATCATAATAAAAAAAACTAACATTTGTGATTGTAAAATGACTTGATATGCAGAAGTTCAAGGGTCTGTAAACAATGTTTTTTTCAGTCTACACAGTTTACATCCTTTAGTTTTATTTGTATTATTTTATTAAAGTAAAAACATGATTAACTAACTACAGCTGCATTAGGTTCTAAAACCATTTTAGTATATATTATTCTAAATGTTTTGGTGACATATTACAGGTACGATACCCAGAGTGTGTCTGGGACGTATATAAACCGCATCGTGTCTCCATTGACCAGCTGCTTCGTCCTTCTGCTAACCAGCTGCTGGCTCGTCTCCTTCCTATATGAAGCATGGCAGCTACACAGAAAACCCAAAGCGGTGTGTTATTGCTCACTCCCGTTCTACCGCTGTGTTTGTTAATTAGTGTAACCTGAGAGCTTCAGCCACACCCAAGCCATTAGTGAGCTTTACGCACAATTGTACAACCTTTTTACACAAAACTATGTTGGCTCCACTGTGGTTTTCTGCAGATCTGAATGCAACAGCAGTTTTAGATAAAACCCTATATCAAACTTAAGCATTTATGTTTCCTTGAGTTTATGCTTAAAGTGACTTTCAAAGATCTCTAAGCTCTGTGAGCTCCAGTCACTTTGTAAGAACACATTTTTGTTTTTCTTACCCGTGTATGGCTGTGAGAATGGTCGCTGTGCTGATGTCTTCTTGCTTTATGATGATGTAAAAGGATCTCAGCATCCTCCTCTGTGTCTGAATCTCCAAAGTCCAAATCCTGGAACAAGTATTTCTCAAGTTCCGACAAGGACTTAAGATCAGCCTCTGCAAAAAATTGACAAGGTATTGAAATAGGAGAAGACACTGTATGTCCTGAGTAGTCTCTGCCTTGAAATCAATGGAAGTTGGCAGATAAAACAAAGGATGTCAATTCTGATCTTTGTGTTTTTTCATTTTATAAATGATCTCCAAATAATTTGTTATATGGTTCACAAATTTAAAAAAAACATATTTATCTTCACAGATCATATGACTTGTTGAAATCAGAATTTAAGGAGCATTAACATACATTTTTGTGGTTTTCAGCCAATTGTGGCATGACCAGGATTAGAGCCTGTTCCTCCAGGTCAAAGGTTGTCTGGATTACTTGACTGGAAAGTCCTATTTCTAACATCTATTCTTGTCTATTGGTGGCTATAGTACAACACACTATAATTTTGAGCTATTATGGTTCCTTCCACAAATGTAAATGGTTTGTAAGCATTGAAATTTGATTTTAATGTATTAATGCGTGAATCAGTGTGTTAGTGTGTACCTGTGTGACCCAGAGCCTCGATCAGAACCGGAACAATGTCTTCCATCAGACGGCTACTGAGATTAGCAGCGTAGTGGAGGGCAGAGCAGCCGTTGTGGTCTCGAACTCGCAAATCACTAAAGAAAAATGTTAACAACTCTAAGCAGCAGCATGGTCGCTCAAGAAAATAAATATACAAATTAGATTAGCTTGTCATGTTTCTATTTAAAAGTGGTCTGGATCAATAGTTATTCAGACTCTTTGGAGGTGTTTCAAAGCGTTTTCTTTTTTTCAGGAAGTGTAGCCTGTCTAGCCATGTTTTTCCTTACGCTGACAACTTCATAAGCTCCTTGACCACCTCCACAGGGTTGTGTTCCCATGGTAACCATGCTGCCATGTCCTGAAACAGGTCGACGTCTCTGACGGCTAGGATCACTGCTGTTGCGCCGTCACTATTGGGAAAGTTCACATCCACACTGTCTGTCTGAGACTGAGAAACACACACAAACCCAGAATCATTATTAATCCTTCAGCTTGTTACACACAAAGCTAGAGACATTTAATGAAAGTTGAGTAGAGAATCCAGAAATTTTACTCAAATAAGAGCAGCAATACTTCATTATAAAATTACTCAAAAGTAAAAAGTAAAGATACTCCTAAAAGTACATTTAACTCTGGTCTGGAATAAATCTGACCAAAATCGGACTAATTTGCTGTTGCTCTAAATTCTGATAGGAAATAGTTATTGCTATCTCTCCTGAGCAGTTCACCTTGACCTTTAGATTATAGACTCACCAGCAGCTGCCTCACAGAGCCCAGGTGTCCCTGCCAGGCGGCCTGCAGCAGCTGCTCCTGTGCGGACAGATGGGGCCTCGTCATCCACCTCACCATTTTCTCCTGGAGCTCAGGTGGGCTGATGTGCAGCGCGGTCTGCTGTCTGTGGTTACACACCGTCAGGTCAGCATCGGCCCTCAGCAGCCCCTGCACCACCTGTTGAGCTCACCGATCAAACCGGTCAATTAGTTGAATTAACATGCTAAAGTATAGTTGACTAGAAAAAGGCTGCTGTGAAAATCTGTAATGATAGTCTGGCTATTACTTAAACGGTGCCAAATGTTTGTGCTACATCTGAGCAGCAACAATTTTAAGTTGTGCTGCTATAATTTTAACAATATTAATAAATTCCAGAGGTCATGAAAGGTCAATCAGTCCTCCCCTGACCTCCAACATTTACAAAATGAAACAAATGTAGTGTCAATAATCCTGTGATACAAAAATCTTAAAAATCATAACAGGGCAAACAAAATGTTTGTTGCACAAACATAGCACAATTAATCTATATCAACCTTTCTGGTAACCTCTGGAAACGTTTTTTCTGCAAAATCTTAAAATTTATTACGGCACAAACTAAATATTCTGCTGCACAAACGTAACACAGTTATTTGACACCCTATATCCTATGATTTTGACTTTTGCTCTCTAAGACTGACTGCTTTGGTTAGATCTATATGAACAAGACTTGAAGGGAAAACGTTTTGTGTTTTTTCAATATTTTATCAAAGTTGCTCTCAAATATTCCAGTGAACTGTTTAATCTCGGTTTTATAAGGATGAGGATACAAATCCTCATCCTTCGTGATGAGGATTTACATCTACGTTGTTAGTAACTAATCTCTCAGAGGAAACCTTCTCATGTTACCAGGAAGTCATTTTCAACATGACTCCCAAAGGGTGGGTGGAGCTTATAGAGCAACATTTAGATCATGTGACGCACCTACATGCTCGTAAACAGATGTTGTTGTTGAGAGGAAAATTACTGTCACATGACCACACTGTTTTCTCCATCAATCTTTTTAATAATCCAAAACTTTTGAAATTACATATATGAGCACATTTATCTGTAACTCACCTCTGACTTGTTGCTTTGACAAGCAGTGAAGAGGTCAACCAGTCTCCGTTCTTCTTCTTCATCATCAGAGACCTCCAGCACATCCAGGATCTCCATCTGTGGTCCTAAAACCACCTGATCATTTTCTCCTTCCAACTCTCCTAAATGCATCACATCATCATCATCGTCGTCGTCTTCCACATCATCAGTGTCTCTCCTCTTCTTCGCCTCCATTGCCCTCATAGTCAAAAGTCAGATGAGAAGAGCCACCTCTGAGCTGTGGAACAGGTAAGAATGTTTTTCTTAACTCGGTGTTTGGCAGTCAGTATGTTCGTGTGATGTCAGTCTCTAATGACCCTCTGGCGTCCACTGGGACCATACAGAAGGCGTGACTGGAAATATTTCCCTCATTACGACCGTTGTGGAGTCACCATAAACACGTCATTGTCTATAATTGAGCTTATTTACAAATGACAGTTTATATGTGTGAATGTAGGAATTCTCACATGAAAGTCTCTGTTAATGGAATAAATATCAGTAAATCAATATATAATAAAGTCTGTATTATCCAGTGTTGGGTAAAATGTGTAAGGATATTATAGGTTTATTTCCCTGCAGGGTTGGTCATTTATAAAACATTTGTTAATGAGATCTGCCTGTGTCCTTAGTTGTGCGTCCTTAGTGACTAAATCTATTCCGGTTTAATGTTTATTAAAAACTACGAGCAGAACTCACAGAATTGCCGAATTACACAATAAAGCAATAGTTTTTGTTAATAAATTAGCAGTAAAGTAGCTTCTAGATATTAAAACAGTATCTATTACTCCTCAGAATTGATTGTCAGCAGCTTGAAATGATGACCAACAGTGAAACATTTTAATAAAGTGTTTTACTTACACTTGTCTCTGTTGCTTCAATCAGTAACTAATCCGGTTGTGTGTCTCCTCTGAGCTTCTGTAGGCATTTGTCAAACGAACCTTTGATCTATTTTCAGCAGACTTGTCCACGCAAGCAATTTCTATTTTCTTCTTTTTTGTCCTTCGTGCCTCCTGTCGTCCGTTTACACTTGGTTGCCTTGGAGACAGTTGGACAGACAGCCGTTAACAGAGGTGGTTTTTAATTACCCAGAGACTCTTTGTTACCCCACACATTAAGACACATTGTTTGCTTTCTATTTGTTCATGTCAAAGGCATACATTTAAAGGATCAAGCAATAATTTGCTTGATTCTTTGATAATTTGTTTGTTTTATTGCTGATTACAATGTAACTTAGTTCCTTTCAGGCAAAACAAGGTTTTGCTGATGTGATATTTGCAACTTTGTTAAATATGGTAATAGCATTCTTGAAAATAAAATAAATATTTTCTTTCGACAGACATTTTAAGCAGAGTCAGTTTTATTGATTTGAGAAATTTATTAGAATTTTGTTTATGAAAGGCCAAACAGGTGCATCTCATCATATAATAATATCAGTGAAAAATGTATTTAGGTAATTCAAGTCTAAAAAGAAACTAATATTATGGATTTATTGTACACAGTGATGTACTGTATTTCAAGCATGCATTTCTCCAAATTTTGAGTATTACAGCTTATCAAAACCACCAATTTTGTTTTTCAGTAAGTAAGAACTTCTCAATGAGTTAACAAATGCTCCACTAGCAACAGGGATATTATCAGGCCAAGTCTAAACAGGAGCTGTACATATCTAGGATCAGGAAAATGGAGGCTAACGTCTCTGCAGACCCCACACATCCTGGACACACTTTTACCTTCAGGTAACAGAGTGCTGTTTGTAAAAACCAGCTTCTCCACAAACAGTTTCTTTCCCCCAGTCTGTCTCCCGGAACACAACAAATACCTTACAGTCAATCAGCAGCTACACAGAGGAACAAAATAAGCTTTTTTGCTCCTTTTTTTTAATCCTACATATAAAGAAAATGGCTGCAAATACATCTACATGTTGTTCCTTTATCCTTATTTTATTTCCCTTATGGTTTATATTTTTATACTTTTTGTCTGTACTCTGTGAACTCTTGAAAATCCTTTTTTTTTGTGCAAACATTTTGGTGAATAAAGCTGATTTTGATTCTGACAAGCTGTCTGGACATGCAGATTTCAGTTTCCTGAAGGAATTGGCAGCTATCCATACAACCAAAACTACCAACATGTGCTTCAATAACCACTGTATTACCGTGCTTTATTGGCCTGAATGTAACCCCATACAGAGTCTAAACAGCTTTGATTACTTGGAGGATAAGAGACACAAAAGAAAACAATGGAGACAAGCTAAAGGCCAATGTTAAAGAAAATTGTCAGAAGAAAAATCTGTGAACCTCACTGTCATTTAACCTCTTTCTACACACTTTTCCCCTCCTGACTGGTCTGAGATCTGAAAAAGCAGAATTACTCACCTACTCAGCCCACTTAGGCTCAGTCATTGTTACCTGCTAGGTTTTTGTGCAGTTCTGATATTGTGGCACAACATAAAACCACACAAAGGTGTTTGGAAGAGAATAAAATACAAGACCTTGTAGATGTGTCACCGTTGAACTGATTCAGATGAAAGTGTCTTTTGACATTGGGCTCAAAACAAACCATAGACAAAGGGAGACAGTTTTATACACTTTGAAAAGGCAGTACAAAGGCATGTCCTTTCAGCTGAGGTTAAATGTCTTAAATGTGTTTTAAATTCTGCGCTTACAACAATAGAACAGATAGTCTTTTTATAATTATATATGTAAAAAAAGACTTCATACTTCTGTTTATTAAAGCTCCAAAAAACAGAGTTAAGGAAGCTGACTGAGAAAAACAAAACTCTTCTATAAAGTGGAACAAATTCAAATATAAAAAGCCGGTAGATAATATTTGCTTCTGAGCAATTCTGATTCCATAGATTTTCAGTAGTTGTGTTGGCAGAACATCTTTACTGAGGTATACTAATGAATTTACTATTATTGTTATTATACTCTATTTGCATTATTATTTGTGACATTAAACTTACATTGACTAAATGAGCCATGCAATATAATGTCTAGTACTGTTTATATAAAAAATAAAAATAAAGCATATGCAGTGGAGTTTGCTCCACATGAGCACAAGATGGCAGTGTTTAACTACCATAATCATTTCAGTCCTGAAGGAAAGCGGAACAAAACGCTGGATCGACACCAGATTTTTCTCCGTGCATCACAAATTAAAATATTACAAAAATTTATACTTTTTGCTATAATTCAATAAAAAAATCAAACTCATGCATTATGTAAACTCACTGCACACGTAGTGATTAATTTGATGTACTAATTTTAATGATGAAACATTAGAAATAATGAAAATGTTAAATTTAGTTTCTCAAAAAAGGGTAATATCACCAAATGATTTTTCTTAGATGGTTTAGCCATGTAATGATCTACACAATCATGAAAAAAAACTAATGATCTGACATGTTTAAAAGCTGAAGTGTGAGTGATTACAGGCCTTTGAACATGAAAAGGATCAGGAACACAATAAAAAAAATCTTTAAAAGGCTTGGCTCAAAAAGAAAGGAGTCAACACACTATAGTAGTCTAGTCAAAGTATTCAAGTGAGTTTCAGTGAATTAGAATATCAGTAAAACACTCATTTATTTCTGTTGCTCAAATCAAAAAGTGAAATTCATACATTGATTTATAACACTCAGACAGGTATTTTTTACCTTAGTGGAAAAACCTGAATTCAGTTTAACTGATCATTACAGTACCACCTGTATTTTCATATGAACATATGGGCGTACCAGTTTCTCTTTGGAGTTTCAGTGTACCTTATGATCATCTCAAGGCTCTTGATATTTCTGCAGCATCTGCATTTTTTTCCTACCACATTTTCTTCTTCCACTCATTTTTCCATAAACAGGCTTGGATAGAGCACTCTGTGAGCAACAAGCTCTTTTAGCAATGACCTTTTGTGGTTTGTCCTCCTTGTAGGAGGTGTCAATTACCGACTGCTAAACAACAGTCATGCAAGTATTCGTCTTCATGATTGTGTATGCCACACGAAGGCCAAAATATATTTCTTTTCATTAAAAATACTATTTTCCTTGGCTTTATGGACCTTCTAAGAAGCTGAATTTTATTGGCTTTGAACCACAGTTAGCAGAATTAAAATAAATGGGCGCTTGTGTGTTTAAAGGGAACAATCTGCTGGGTTTCATTTGAAACTTTTAAAATCACTTTGAATAATTAATAATGGAGCATATGGTACTGTTTGATAACTAAGATTTTTGCAAAGTGCATTTGTTGTGAATTGTCGCTATATAAATAAAATTGAACTGAATTGAAAAATTGAATAGAAATTGCATGACATGCAAATTTCTCTTTTTGAACTGAATTAATTAAATAAATCAACTTTTTGGTTTAAAAATCTAAAGAAAGTTACCCCAAAGAGCTCCATGGCAAAGCGAGAAATTGACAAACTTTAACATAAGACTTTTTAAAACAACATTTTGAATTTTGGGAGATTTGTGAAATCAGGAATGACACTGATTTTTGTTTTGTTTTGCCAGTCGAGCTTTTTTCTGTTTTACAAGCTGAAACTTAGAAATTATGTGTCACTTTATGTCCTTAAGATTGCTTCATGCACTCCAACATTTGTATCAGATAACCAGTTCCAAGGTATTAGTATCAGTTCATTGCCTCCACCCTCCCTCGCTCTCCTTCCCGGCGCTCTCTAATTTGTCGGGTCAGGGCTGAGTCCCCGCCGCTCACCCGGGTAGGTCTTTCTCTCGGCTCCGCCGGTGCCAGACTGACGCGTCCCGTTGCGCACAGCACTCTTCCAAACGCCGCATAGTTTCCACACAGTTCCCTTTCCGGATCTCACCCTAACCTCGGGGCTTATAGAGAGAAGAGAAAAGCTCCTAACTTGACGACTCGGTACGTTTTCTGTCGGGATGATACACGGTCGGTGACAGGAAGACTCGGGGGGAGTGGACGTGTAGCGCGGGAGGAACAAGGACGAGTCCGGGCTCTCCCCCGAGCAGTTTGCGCATGGTGCTCCAGCGGTGGCGCGTGTTGCCGCATTTGATGGATTTCTTTACCAGCAGCTACTTTATGATGTTTGCGGTTCCCCTTTGTGCTTTTGTTGGATCCGCTCGCTGCCTCCTCTGAAACTTCACTCTCTTGATCGTTTCGGGAGCGACAGGATGGAGTCGCACGCCGGTTCAGCGCTGCAGAAACATGTTCTGCTGTGGTTCATCATAGGTGAGTCTCACTCAGCTTACCTGCTTTAATAAGGCAAGGCAAGGCAAGGCAAGGCAAGTTTATTTATATAGCACTTTAAAACAGTACCACTGACCAAAGTGCTGTACAATCACAAAATTAAACAAATAAAAACAAAATTAAAACACATCAAAACCAACAATGCAGTGACGTAAAACACTCTATATAATACATAAACATACCCAGATAAATACAGAAAAGCAGCATCTCAAACCGAATCAAAGGCCAACCGAAAAAGGTAAGTCTTAAGAGCAGATTTAAAAATTGCTAAAGAGGGGGCCTGTTTTACCAACATAGGTAAAGAATTCCAAAGTTTGGGAGCTGCAACAGCAAACGCCCTGTCTCCTCTCTGCCTCCTGGAAGTCCTCGGCACCTCCAGGTTCATTTGGCTCGCTGATCTAAGAGCTCGAGGAGGACAGTGTATATGTAGCAGCTCAGAGAGATAGGAGGGAGCAAGGCCATTTAAAGATTTAAATACAAATAAAAGAATCTTAAAATGCACTCTGAAATGTACTGGCAGCCAGTGCAGAGAATATAAAATCGGGGTAACATGTTCTCTCTTCCGCGATCCAGTTAAGAGCCGAGCAGCCGCATTCTGGACCAGCTGAAGACGGGACAAAGAAGACTGGCTGACACCCACATATAAGGAGTTACAGTAATCCAGTCGTGTTGTAATAAAAGCATGGATTAATATTTCAAAATAATCCACTGGTACCATATTCCTAATCTTAGCAAGCCGCCTCAAATGGAAAAAGCTCGTTTTCACAACGGCACTGATTTGTTTATCCAACTTAAAATTTGCGTCCATTACAAAGCCCAAATTTGTAACAAATGGCTTTACGTAATGTGATAGCGGACCCAAATCCACAGGAGTGGACTTGCAGGTAGTACCAGGGTCAAAAATAATAACTTCCGTCTTTCTTTCATTAAAATTCAAAAAATTCAGAGCCATCCAAGTTTTTATGTCATCAAGGCACTCCATTAAAATTGGTACTGTATTGACTCCCTTACGATTGAGGGGCACATAAATTTGTGTATCATCCGCATAGCAATGAAAAGCAATATTATGTTTTCTAAATATTGACCCAAGGGGAAGCAAATATAAAGAAAACAAAAGAGGTCCAAGTATCGAGCCCTGCGGTACTCCACACAATAAAGGAGCAGACGATGATCTAAAATCATCTATGTCAACACAGAAAGACCTATCCGTCAAATACGACCTAAGCCACACTAAGACTGTGCCTTTGAGACCTACATAATGCTCTAAACGGGAAAGTAAAACATCATGGTCCACCGTGTCAAAGGCTGCAGTCAAATCTAAAAGAACTAAAATCACTGGATCTCCAGCATCAGTAGCCAAAAGGATATCATTAAACACCCTCAACAATGCAGATTCGGTGCTGTGTAAAGTTTTAAAACCAGACTGAAAATCCTCAAGAATATTATTTACATCGAGATAGGCCTTTAATTGATTATAAACAACTTTCTCTAAAATTTTAGACATAAATGGAAGCTTTGAAATAGGCCTAAAATTAGATAACAGAAAAGGGTCTAAGCCAGGTTTTTTGATCAGCGGTTGAACTAATGCCTGTTTAAAAGGTTTTGGAACCACACCAGTGATCAGGCTACTATTTATAATAGCCGTAATAGAAATCCCTAAAACAGGAAGAACCTCTTTAAAAAGTCGTGGGGGTAAAATGTCAGCTGCAGAACCTGAGGCCTTAAGATGACCTACAGTCTCATGTATTAAAGACAAAGTAACAGGTTCAAACTGAGACAAAGCAGTGGAGCATTTGACAGCAACTGAAGGGTCAGAAGCTGAACACATAATATTGGCCCTAACACCAGCCACTTTGTCCTCGAAAAAAACGCGAAATTTCTCACATACCTCCAGAGATGGCTCAAAGCCCGTATAATGCGGAACATTCAAAACGCTATCAACAATATGAAATAATAAGCGAGGCTTGTGACGATTAAGTAAAATTATATTTGACAAGTGCTCCCGTTTGGTGTCTTTCACTATTAGCTGATATCGATGCCAGGAATCCTTCAACAGCTGGAACGACACCTGTAACTTGTCTTTTTTCCACTTTCGCTCAAATTTTCTGCATTCACGTCGAGCAGCACGAGTTCTATCATTGAGCCATGGTTCCATTTTAGTCCTCCATTTCCTGGGTTTCATTGGAGCCACTTCATCTAGAGCCGATTGACATGTAGAATAGAGCCAAGCGGTAAGGGTCTCCGCATCATTAAATGATGGCATAGAAATTTTTGATTCAAATAACTCAGAAAAACGAATAGCCGTTTGCTGGCTTATTACGCGATGGCACCGTGCAGAAACACAGGGTTTTACAAAGTTACTAGGCATATCAATATTGAACAACACCGGTTTATGATCTGAAAACACAGCATCACCAACCATCAAGTGGGAAATTGACAACCCAAAAGATAGAACAAGGTCTAATACATGACCACCTTCATGTGTGGGCTCAAATACCCACTGAGTGAAATTAAAAGAATCAATCAAATTTAAAAAATCTTTTACCATCTGTTTGTCCGGGCAGCAAACATGAATATTAAAATCTCCAACAATAAGAACTTGATCATATAGAGGCAAAACATATGCCAACAGTTCAGAAAAATCATTCAAAAAGTCCTTATTATATCCAGGGGGTCTGTAAATAACAGCACACAGCATTGGGTACGAGCGACCTAACTCAAACATACTCAATTCAAAGCTGGAGTTAGGGGAGGAGAAAGACGCGGGCAGCGGCTTACATTTGTATACATTCCGGAAAAAGGTTGCTATTCCTCCTCCACGACCAGACTTTCGGGGACAATTCAAGTAAACACAGTCTGGCGGTAAAAGTTCAGAGAATACAGTGGACTCCCCAACACTCAGCCAAGTCTCTGTTACACACAGGAAGTCCAGTCGATTTGAAGTGAAGAAGTCCTTAAGAATATAAGTTTTATTTGAAAGTGATCTGGCATTTACCAAGCCGATCCTGACAGGGGCCGGTCGGTTCTGGTCTTTAGCGCTGTAAACACCCCGACGTAGAGCCTGGAGGTTCGTCGAGTTCACTCCCTGCTGTCTAGAGCGTCTCTGAATACGGTAGCGGGGCCGTTGCTGAAAAACCCGTCCTTCTGAGCCAGCCAGCGGCACCAACCAGGTATAAGCAGAATCCAGAGGGGACCAAAAAAGATTCGTTCCAGTTGTGGCAGTCCGTGATAAGCTGAACTTCAACCTCACCAGCCTACCGCTGCGTCTCCCCCGGACGCGATGGCGTTTTCTCCGGAAAGGTGTGGCCAGTATGCAGAGGAGGTAATCCGGTACTCCCATGAAAACCGGAGGCAAAGTTTTCGGATTTCCATAAAGAAATTTCGTCTCTGCTGAGGATCGAAGATCCAAAAGAGTTCGGCGGTCATAGATCAGTAGAGCGCTGGTATAAAAACTTTGGCAAATAAGCGCTAATACAAACATTAACACACATAGGTAAGGTAAGGACAGACGGCCTGCCGTACACACTGGCGCCATCTTAAATATAAATATAAAGATCCCACAGTTTGAAAGCTGGATAAATACAAAAACTGATTTAATTTTACTGATTAAAGACAGACTTGATGCTTTTCAACCCCCGAAACCTCACCTGCTCCATTTGGCTCCAAAAGTGAAAGTGCATAAGTACCTTTTAAAGTTTTTTTTTCTTTTTTTACATTTTGTTAAGTAACAATCACGAACTTCAGTGTAGTTAATTGCTGTAAAGTTTCACTGAATTTTAAACTTGAACCACGCCTAGAGCCAAAACCACAGCCGCTTTTACCACATGTATTTTGGACATTGGTCTGAAGTTTGAACTTTGGTCCCACCTGACTTTGATACTGGTGTTCTGTAAAATGTAGACTTTATATGAAGCTTATGATCTTCTTTCAACAATGACTTTCTTCTTGTCACTCTTCCATAAAGGCCAGATTTCTGGAGTGCATGAATAATAGTTGTCATGTCAGTATAGGCTCTATTCTTCTTATATTGATACTCCCATAGCCAATATGTCTAGGTATGTTTAGAGATGTGCCATTCTCTTTCCATGTCCAGGCAGATGATGGATCGAGAAGTCATCTATAAAATGTTCAGAGCTGAAAATATTAGCTTTGTTACATAACACTGCTTTAACTTTGATCTTGATTATGCTGTATGTTCACTACATTTCTTTAACAAATCTCTTCACAAACAGCTGCAGCTGGATTTAGAGTACACACAGGTAGAGTTTGCGCACTGCTTAAGGGTCTATTCACATCCTTCCTGTTTAGTCTGCTTTAATCAAACTCTAGTTTGTTTGCCTTGAAGTGCAGCTCATTTGGGGAGGTATGAAAATGTAGATGAGCTTTGACACGGACCAAACAAGTCTAAAAACCTAGGTTTGGTTGACATGAACTCTGGTGTGGTTTGAATGCATATATGGAGACTGCTCCAAAAGCAGGAAGCTGACTATAATGCAGGACTTTTGGGTAAATCCTACCAAAACAAAATACGTGTCTTGTGCTTGAAAAAGTTTGTGGTATTTTGCCAAAGACAAAAGAGAAATCATAATGCTAAAATCTGATGCTACTCCATTTCTGTTTATATTTAGTGAAGAATGAAGTTGTGCTGATGTCTACCTCAGAAGGTTTTCATGTTGTTTACTTAAGTAGTTCTTGGTGCAGCGCCACCACAGGCGAGGAGGTGAACAGGTTTTTTAAAGGGTTTGGATTGTATAACAGTAAAATGTGAAAGCAAACCACACCAGCTGAAAGTGTAACAAATGTCGCAGCTTTGGTCCCAATTGAACCGAGTTTACCAGACTATCGGGTGTGAAAACCCTTTAAGTGCCTCCTGAAGGCAGTTAGATGCCCTGGATTTTATTTTTGGAGTATCAGATAAAATTCAAAAACAAATACACACCACACATTTTAGATCTTTATTTTTTGTAGAGAGGTTTTTAAATATAACATTTCTTTTTTCTGTCCACATCACAATTTTATGCTGCTTGCTTTTATTCTGAACTTTGAAGCAATAACGTGATTACAGTTAAAGGGAATAGCCTCTTTTACAACTTTTGCGAGAATAAAATTTTCGCAAAAGATTGTCAGTCTTTTAACTTTATTTGTTTTATAGCTTAAGATAAAGTTGATTTGTTCCAATAAATACCTAAGTTATGGGTTGGTTACATGAAAAAATAAAAATTAACAGAGGATGAGTAGAGACATCCAGCGCCCTGTTTACTGCCTAAACACAATAATCTCTGTTTAAACTGGACCGTAACAGGGCTGTTAGACTGTCAGTGAAATGTGTGAGAGACACTTGATTCTTTTCATTCTTTTCCCATATATTTATTTTTAAATATATTTTAATAAAAATACGGAAGATACATGTGAGTAACCAGACACTCAACTACCAGATATACTGATTACAAGTCCAGTCTAAGCTTTTGTTTAAAATCACGTTGTGATATTTGGGTCCCAGTTAACACAGTCCTGTTTTTTAATTTGTTTATAAATTAGTTTGACATGGATTTGCCGTTATTTTTGTTGTTTGAGGCTTTAATGAAATCAGTAGATCTTGTTGAGATGTTGGAATGACACACACAACCTGGAAATGCTCCTGAAAACAGAAGAAACTCTGGCAGCAGTGGGAAAATAAAGCAAGATAGGTCAAATACACAAAAGCAGAAACCACGTGAAAACACAGAGAGACGCGTTTCCATTTCTTTCAATATAGATGGAGATATTTTTGGCATTGAAAATACTTGGGGATTTCAGGCATTATTTTTGCTTCTTTCTTCCCTCAGACACTTTATATGCCACACGACTGCAAGAATGTCACACTTTTAGGTGTCAGAAATGTTCTATGTTATGCATTATAGATAGATTAGAACAGAAGATATGCAGCAATTATTTTGTTTAAAAGAGAATCAAATTTCTCCAGAGAAAGATGTCATGCTGAAGAAAACATTTGCTTCTGTAAGCCCAGTTAAGTCATTGCTCATCCACTTTGTACCTTCAAAGACTGAAGCTGCATTTCTGAATGAGTCACTATGTTGCAAATGGAAAGATACAGTATCTCTATCCATTTTATTTTATTAACTATTGATGAATTATTGATGCACTGCTGACTGGCAAATAAGGTCCGCAGGTGTCCACCTTTGTGAATTTCTTCTCTTTCTGTTTACACACTGAAATTCCTCCATATTATTTAAATTGTTTGATTATATATTCCTAAAATGCTTTTGATTTGCTGAAATATTTTTCTGCAGAGCTTCAGAAACCAAGTTCTTCCTGAGAATTGCCTGATTTGGGTTAAACCTACTACAGTCAGTGACAGTTGAATATTTATTTCCAAACCCTCAGCCTTGTATCTGATTAAATCATTTCGTAAAACAACTTATAGTTAACATTACATCATTGTTAAATTTGTGACATACTAGCCTTTTCCACTTTGTACAGAGGCTCTGGACTTTTGCCTTTTGAGAAATTATTGCTTCTGGCATATTGAAGTTTTAAATGATTGGATCTGATTTTACTCATTTGCTAACGTTTGGCCGTAATGTAATGTCAGGTCAATCCTGAAGGAAGGTATACTATGAAGCTTACCGGGCATTGCGTGCGCTGTAAACATCCATCCCCCACACTGCGAACAGAGAACTTTAGCTGCTCTATATATTTGGAAATGTGGCCAACATGAACTAAATGACTTCATTCACTTCCTCCGCTGCCATTGCTAAACTACAACCGTAGGCAGACTACAATTCAAAAAACAGTCCAGAAACTCAGTGTCATTGTTCATAGCTCTTCTCAATACTCACTACTATTGCCTGTATTCCCTTCTTGCTTATTTGCTGCCAGTGACTGTAATCATCGGCAGCCAACTTATTCATTTCACTCACTTATTTCACAAATTAATCACAAATAATAACTCATTGTGCTTGTTTTTAGTGACTGACTTTTAATTTAACAACTATGCTCACCGGATATATCAGTCTCTACCAGATTTTATGGTGTAATCACCACTACTGTTTGGTGGTGTAAAGTGTTGGTTTTTTTTTTGTTTTTTTACAGAGAATCGGTAAATTAAGGTGGAATAGAAAAGTAAGATAAATCTGCTGGTTTAAAAAAGGGCTAAAAAAGACATTTTCAACCAAACCTTGACTTTGCTTTCAAACGTTTGAGCTGTAGTGTATATATCTAATGGCTGGCTTGGAAGTACACCACTTCTCCCCAGGAAGAGCTGAAAGAGACAGATGGAAACAAGGAGTTCTGGGGATGTTTGTCCAGATTGTTGCTTCTACGACCTGGTCCCAAATCAGCATCAAAAACCACAGAATCGGAAATATGAGAATAATATTAAGAAGGACATTTTTGAGAAGCATTTGTAACTCATTACTGAATGGATGATACCAACTTGATTCCATCTTTGAGAAAAAAAACGTCTCTTCATACTAATGGACGCTCCATTCAAATCAGGAGGGTGTGGCCATGTCCACAGCAACAAATGAACAGATGTGAGCACACACTAACAAAACAAATCAGTGGACACCTGGACAACAAGAAAAACAAAATAACTCCTGAAATGGAGTGTGTGATTTCCTAGACTCATGCATTCATTTTTCTGAACCGCTAAACCACTCTCTCCTCTCAGGATTTGCTCTTTGGCAACCAGAGCTGTCAAAACGCTGGCCGAGAGCTTAACCAGTAAACAGCTTAGAGCCACTTTGGGATCAGTGAGAGCTACTTCATGAGATATGATGTCCAGTCTGTCAGAAAGCAAAAGGGGTTTTCCCCCCCCAAATGTATTGGTCACACTCAAACAAAAAGTGGAAGGCTGACTTTTAATAGAAAAGCTAGAACAACTGCAGACTTTTATAGAGTCCTTGACAAAAAACTCATGATTCACCACAAATGGCATACAAAAAAAAAAAAATCTAGAACCTCAACTACTAGAACTAGAAATATAAAGTGCACTTAGCCACTAATAAACAGGTTCATGTGTTATTTGTTTTTCACTTTAACTTATTTACTTTGTATTTCACCTGAAACAACATCAAGCTAAAATAAACATCCCTGGCACAAGAGGGAAATCAGCTGAAGTCCAAATGCAGCTGCCTGCAGTGTTCAGTCCAAAATGCTGTACAGCATAAGACAAACAACAACAAACTGATACTGTAGTGCAGAGTAACTCTGACCTGGGGGGATTTCCTAACAGCTGTGGTGTGGTGTATTTAAGTACATTTCGCACACAGTGTTGTCTAAATGCCAAAACAACATTTTGTTTTAGAAAATGTCTGTGCAGTCATATTAAAAAAAAAATCTAAATTTCTTATAAGTCTGTTTAAATGACACTTGGTGTGTATTTATTTCCCCCCCTCCCCCATCTTCTGTAGTTTAGTTATACTTCTGATTTCGCTTTCCTACTGGTTACTCTTAACTCCATTAGCAGACCGTCAGAGTAATCCTGATGCAGATGATTCTGCCACATCAGGACAGGCGTTTGGACCTCCAAGCGGCTCTTTGAACTTTCCTCAATGTCTCTTAATATCTCTGGTTATGCTGCATGTTCACACTTTCTCTGTGATGCTCTAGCTGGGGTGTTCATAAGAGCTTCCTCTGATCTCTGTCCTTTGTTTCCTCTAACAAAAGCAAAGAGTGAGTGTTCTGGATTTACAGAAACAGTTATGACTTATCGTTGCCGCCAGGTTGCCTCGCTGTCGCTTGACTGCGTTCCAATCTAAAACGGCAAACCCAAAAAAGAACTTTGTAAAATCCTGAAAAAAATGCAATAGAATCTCAATTCACATTTTTGATTCTGTGTGGCACACTATTTTTAATCTGTTAGGAGTTTTAGGTATTGGTAAAACTTGATTTAATACTTTAGTAAGCTAATCAAAAGATATAACAGGTCATTATTAAATCAATTATTCCCCCATTTTGGCTGTCATTTTTTTTAGGGCAGAGCCAATAAAGGGGAAAAGGACTCAGTTACTCTATTCAGCGCACAGAAAAAGAGTCGCTTTAATCCTCTTTCTCTGAGGTAGTGTTCTTTCAAGTGACAGCCTGGGATTCAATTTAAATTCATTCAACATATTCCACAAACAGCAAGCAACTATGTTGCTGGTATAGTCAAACGGCAGATAGGAAACACTTTGTGGAATGACTCAGAGGAAAACATCAGGAAACTCTGACAATGTGAGCTTAATGACTGCAAGCAATTAAAACACAGCAGTTTGCACTGCCTGTTTAAGTTTGACACTATGAATGATTCATAAGCTGCATAAACACATAAACAATCTTATTTTAATTTGTGATCTGTAGGTTTTATCTGTAACCAATCAAATCTTCTGAAATTCGGACATATAATTTTAGTAGCTCAAACACTTTCAATACCTTAATTTGACCTCGATAAAATAGTACAATTTCTGGGTTTATAAATAGGTATGATCGACATGTGACCAATAAATCTACACAACAATATACCAACATTTGTTGACACCCTTGATAAAGATCTAAGCAATCTTTATCAACATTGCTTCCTTCCAAATCAGCAGTATAGCGGTAGTTATTTTGGTGAAACACTAATTTAAATTCCACAGTAATACATTTTTGGTGAGTTTACAGAAGAATATTAAATAGCTTTTTCTGGCAACATATCTGCAGTATCCGACAAAAAAAAAAATGTTTCAGATCTTTTTTTTTAAAGATCTGCAGAATCTTTTATAGAAATATGCTGCATATCTTTTTGAGCTTTGGAGTATGTTTATTCCTCTTCATCATTTATGGGTTAAAAACATTTATCACAATCTTATTTGTCACACTTCCAATTGTTTTAAATCTTTGAATCCTTCTTACTGTAGATATGAGTAAGTTTAGGTGTATACTTAGTTTCTTGTAACCATATATTGACTTGTACAGATCAACAAACTCTACCTTACTTCAATGTTTTCTTGTTCTTCCCATTTTAAAGAGTTGCTAAGATACAGAGTTCTGTGGCAAACAGGAAATCATGGATTGCTAATTGAATGTAATATCATTTTATAAATATGCTCTGTAGTCATGTATATTTAGTTGTAACTCACAACTTAACCACACACACACACTTAATAAATGTAATAAGAACAAAAATGAATTTGAAAGTATAAGATTATAATGCTGAAACAAAAGACACATTTATTTTTGGAGCTTTTTACATTTCTTTACTATAAGACCCACATATTGTGGAATGTCATTTTGGTGACATGTTATGTGACTATTATATATATATATATTCTTTTAAATCAGCCATTATTGCAAACATTGTGAGCACTAATAAACTGCACAGAAACATTGAACCTTCATCCCCGGATGGTAAGAAAATTATTAGGGGAGTGATGTAGAAAAAAGCTATATCTGCTATGCTATTAATAATATATGCTATTAATAATCATAGAAACAGCTCTTATCTTGCATATACAGGCATTGCTTATTTGTAAAATTTTTCGGTAAAGTTTAAAATCTTTCTTTCCTATTCTGACTCAGTACAGCTGCTCTCACCTCGCTCTGGTTGTAGAAAGAGTCAATTTTTTTGTATGTTACAATAATAAATACAAAGACAAAAAAACAGGTTGGCATTTTATGTCATTTACTTACTGCTTTTGCCAGAACACAGATGGTACTGCAAAAATATTGTGGTTAGTTGGCAGAAATTCTACATCCACAGCTTAAAGATATTTTTTACAGTAGTCATGAGAACACAAAAGAGGTGTAGAGTCAGATAAACTAGAATACCCAGTGATACTGCCTCCAGAACCTATTAGGTTAATTTTTCATTGGGGGTTTTGCCTTATAGGTCCAGGTTAAGCCCTAAACTCTCCATAAGAAGTGGATTGACTTTTAAAAATAATAGGCTTTTGTTTAGTCTCTCATCCTTGAACCCAATTCCAATGTGAAAAGACTCAAGAGGGCGTTTAAAAGAAGCATCACAAATCAGTGGGGGTGCAGAGCCAGTGGCAGCTCAAAGGCTTTAAGAAGACAGAGAGAGATAAATGAGGTAGGTGGGACTGGATAGTGAAAGTTTTAATAGTGCTGATATATAACTGTGCCCTGCTGTGTGTGGAATGGGAGGCGTGTGTGTTTGTATGCATCCTGCGCGACAGATCCGCCTTCAGGACTTCGGCTAATTAGAAAGATAGTGAGCGGGGAGCAAAAAGAGGAAAAGAAAGCTAAGAAAAACTGCCTCATCCTGCTTTAGTGCAGCTGCTTTTCATACTGCTTTAGAATATTTAAATCGTTAAAAACTTTCTGTGTACACGCTTCCTGAGTGCCTCTTTTTATTTCCCTTCTTAGGCTTTCAGAGACATGATGTGAGTTTTAAGCAACTAATGCTACACTTTGTAGCTAGAACAGTTTTTACAGTTTGTGTTTCTACACTACAGCTTTTAACTACGGTACAGTGGATGTGTATTAGTAAATGAAAGAGTTGTTCCCCCTTCATAACTTTTGGATGGGATTATTAAATCTAAAGATAGGCTACAGCTTCCAGGGTGGAAAAAATAGGAATATTTTGTGTCAGGTCACAAAAAAGGAGCTCATATTAATATTTGGTGAATAATCCACTCTTTTTAATCAGTTGTAGATATTTTGCTATATTAGAAAACTAATGTCTACATTGTTATAATAGCCTTTTAAATAATCAACTTACCCACTGCACAGTTAAGTCAAATTGAAATGTTAAATAGTTTTTATACAAACAAGAAGCTTGTTTTTTATTTTAAGAGATTAACATCTATTAAACAAAGTAAAGAAGTTTACATTTTTTAAAAAACAACTTCTTATTACCCTTTTATTTTTAAAAAAATGTAATTTTTTTCAGTAATCTGTTGGATGATTTTTATTGGCATTACAGCAATCAAGTCCTTCTTTTAATTGCTGCACATGTTCTTAATTTTTGCCCATTTCTATTGGTATTTGACATTTTATCTGTGACGATAAGCTCCAGGTGTTTGAGGTTGGCAGGCCTCAGTGCCACAACCCTAATCTTCTGCTCCCTCCACTAGTTGGGACTCTGGCTGGGCCACTCCAAATATGGTAATATTACTTCCTGTCAGAAGAAACCTGTTATTAAGATCAAAAGATTACTTCATTTTGGATAAATCAGATCTGATATTATTGACAACATCATGCCAACATTGGCCATTAATGCTTGATTAACACAAGTTTCTGAGTTAATATGTCTGATTGCTGAGCAAATGTTTGTTGGATGACAAGTTTAATATTTTTGTTTTATTTATAAAACACTCTTGCTTAGTAATGGTTTGGTTCCTCACTTGTTGGAGTGGTCCCTGCCTATAGATGACCTCACTAGTCCCTGTTATCAATAGCTAGCTAATCACCTGTCTACCATTTTTATTCAGGCCACCTGTTATTACTCCTAAACGGGTCCTTCCAGTAGATCTAAAACTCTGAACTCTGAAGCTGGCATTTTGCAATTGAGTTGCTGATTAACTCCATTATGAACTTACAAACAAAGTTTATAGCTGTGTTATCACTGGTTAGTGTGGGTTATGTTTTGGCTAACATAACCCACAGGATGCATAGGAATGTATTTAGAAATCAGTCTGCACAAGTGGCTCAGTTTCGAATTTAATTTAAGTGTGAAAAAGGGTTTTGCTTGAAGTGAAGATTTTCAGTGAAGGAAGCAGTAAGTTAACTTAGCGCATAGCTCAAACATCACACATCCTGCTGGTACAAATGTAGCAAATTGTAAGAAGACAGCTTGCAGGAATTTGATTGATCGATAATGTCAAGTAACAAATGAAGTGTGAAATTAAACTTACATTGTTTGTCTATGTATTCCATGACTAAAAAAATTATCTGCAAATTAAATTTGCAGGGCTGATGTGACGTTGAAGTGAGAAGGCTTGGTAATAAATGATATACAATGGACATATTTTTTTTTGTGGAAAGTAACTTCAAATTATTTACAAAAAAATCTGCATATTTGTGGATTTTATTTCGCAAATATCTAAAATATTTTAAAACAATGTACAGTTTGGGGAGCTGAAATACTCAGGTGCAATACTATTTGATACGCTGTTGCCTGGTATTTGCAAAGCAGCCAATCCAGGAGCACAATTCATTTTCCTTGGAGCTAACATGACTGTAGATGTTAGCTTCTGTTGTACTGCCAAGACAGTTTAAACTGAGTGTTTTGATGCATATTAAGATATATTTGGTATTTAAACTTTGAACATAGGCAGATATTTGTTTTTTTAGAGAGGATTTGAAGTATTTAGGAATTTTTTCTATGGTAATTAATTGTAGCTCTGATCTATCACCTCAGTAAATTGTAGGTGTCCACTGACATAAAGGAGTTACTATTTCAATCTTCTGCTTTGAGTGAAGACCACAGGAATAGACATTGACTTATTTTTTGTTCAGTCAGGTTTCAGTGATGTCTCCTCTTTGCCCCAATTTGCTTCTGCAGCAATAAAAGGCCTAGTCAACATTCCTGCAGCTTAATGGGTTTTAAATAATACATTGTATTTCAGGTTGAGGAATCCCAGAGGTATTCACTCTGCGACACAGATCAGATGGAGGTCAACGATGTGAACTACTGACCTTTCATTTCTCTCTTCTGTTTGCAAAAGTGGCTTCATATTTCCTGGAGGCAGAAGGCCATGCAGTGTTAGAGTCAACGCTACTACAGTTTAGATGTTCAGGGCCAATTTATTCGTGGAAATCTTCCTTCATAAGCTACATCATAAACAACCCATGTAGAAAGTTTTAGGAGCTTCTGTAAAGATTAAAAGGAAAATGATACCACAGTTTGAATTATACGCCAGAGCTTCAATGAACTGCCAGCTATCAGCGCTCCTTTGATTTCTCCTTTTCTCGCTGCTTGTGATGTGTAACATGCCAATTTACTGGAAGGGATTTGGTGTCAAATAGCATGAGGCAGAGCAGAAAATCCCAAACTGAAGCACATTACAGCGACTGTTTTGTATACCGTCATTAGAAATGTAATTGCATCCAATCTACCTTAAATACCTTAAAATTATGACCAAAATGATATAATAGGTGTTTTACAGGTCAAGTTGTGCAAAAAGAGAAAACAAACAGGGCTTTGTTTTCTGTTGCTGTTCTTGTTAAGACAGATCTGAGCTGCAGCTTCGATAACACTCAGCATTACTTTAGATAATTTGAGAGGGGGTTAATCTCCGCCCTGTGGCCACTGGTACATGGGGACAAATTGCCCATTGCTCCACAGTGATCACCTCATTTAACAGCTCATCTGTCTGTGACTGCCTGGCTTCCTATCTCATTTTGACCCCAGGTAGCTGAGGCGCCTCTTCACCCTTGGAGAGTGTGTCTGCTTGACTGAACTGAGGATCTGCTTTAGTGTTTTCTTTATAGGGGAAGAAAGAGATTAATAATAGCTCTTATTCTCTACCTCAACCCCTCTCTGATGTGTTGCTTTAATTAAATTAGCAGCACTTAATGCTTCCATATTGAAGATGATTTTTTAAAATTTTTTCAATTGGTGCACCCCTAACTCAGAATGCTTCCCACTAGAGCCACATTCACATTCAGATCAGTATGCAACTCGGAGTGCCTTGCCAATTAGCACATTGACACGAGGCACTAGGAACCTGGAGTCTAACTCACAAGTTTAGAATTGCAAAATAGCTACTATTCCCACTGAGCCAGATTTGTCTAAATCATTGGAGAATTAATATCAGACCAAGAAAACCAGATTAAATTAAAGAAATCTGGTTTTGAATAAAGAGTTAATTTATTTGGGGGAAATAACCAACCAAAACCTCTGTGAAAAAGGAATTTTTTGTGTGTTAAACATGACTTAGCTGTGTTTAAAAAGTAGCTAAACCCCAAATCAACTTTTCAATACATGAAGTTACCTTTAAAATTAATCACACAAAGTAATATTTGGACCCAACAGCAGAATCGAACTTCAATAGTATCAATTATGTTGTGCTTTTATATTTTCTCTAATGCAAGGTTTGTGTTAATTCTTTTTCTTTTTTTGTGTTTTATCATAAGAAATCATAGTTAGGCAGAAAGAGTGTTGCCAAGCCATGAAAAAGGAACAACAGGCTTCCTGGAAAAATAGGGGAAGTTTCCAGCCTGTAGATTTAGAGCCTTTAAAGCATGAAAGCTTTAAAGAATGAAGTCTAAACATTTTGAGTAATTGAATAAGACCCAATGCAAGATACTTTTATTAAGGTGACTGACTGGAGCATGAGATGCACAACAACAAACAGCAGCAGCATACATTGTAGTGGACAAGACACGTGGACAACAATAACAAAAACAAACATTAAAATATAAAACACAATGCTGTCTTTAAGTTGTTTTTTATTTATGTAATCTCAGGAATATGAGAAAATGTTTAGAGAACCTCGATCAATTCTTATTGCCTCTTCTCATTCTTGAGAACTGCCAATCTTAGAGGAGGACGTACACAACATGAGGCAGGCCCACATAATTAAATTTGTGTGCAGTCTAATTTTGTGCAAAAGACAGAGGGAAATAGTGAACAAAAATAGATGAGGACTCAGAGTGATTTCTTTGACATAAATCAAGAGGAAGTGGGTTACAAAAAAAACCCACCCACAACATGTGGAGAAAAATGAGAAAACATTTGATTTGAACATTTGAATGCTAACATTAAATGTTTTTTGTCTGTTTTGAGGCTAATTTGTGTTTTTTCATGTATTTCTGTGTTTGGGTTTATGTTTGCTGTACATATGTACATGTGTGCATTTGCTAAGCAATAACCCAGTTTTCACCTTTACGCCTCAGCAACTAATGAGAAGCACCCAGGCACTGCTAGTTAATGAAGCATATTTGAATCTGCGTGTGTCTGTGAATGAAGGGGTGCGCTTATATGCGTGTGTCTGCTGTGTTTGTGTGTGTTAATGTCTTGTCTGCAATGGTAGCCATTTACAATTGTCCAGATGGTATGAAGGCAACACTGGAACCTCCAACTTGACTTATGTGTGAAATGCATTTGTATTCAGTATCTTTAAGGTGAAACCATCAAATAAAATCCATTTCAACCAAATGCCTTCAACCGAAACTAAAGACATATTAGCCTCCTTAGAATATCAAATATTGAGCACATTCATAATGGAAATGCAGCTTGTAATGAGTCAGACTGTCACATTTAATCCCAATGCAGTACAAGTTGTGAAGTGTCATGAAGTTTGAGGTTGTAACAAATATAATATAGAAAAGCTCAAAGCTTCTTGAAGGCAATGGTTTGTGTCCTTATGTCCTCTAAATTAGCTATAAACTCTAATTTCACCTTGTGTTACATCTGGTTTAAACTGTAGAAGTTCTATTTTAACAAACGCATAAAATAGATTGTGAATCTTCTCCGTGTTTTTGTTAAAATTAAAGATGGACATTGTCACTATGTCCACACCAAAAGATGTAAGATGATTCCTTCATGGTTTAAAGGAATAACAGGTTCAGAAATGATCCTTCCTGATATTTAGTGAGAGCAATAAACTTTACAGCACTTTTTCCTTATATAGGTCTTTCTGAAGCCAAAGAAGATCACAGATTCCTGTTTTATGACATGAACTGTATATGATTTCGGTAATGTGTTTTGTTGAAGCCCCAGGCATATAATCTGGAGAGATTTATTTCATCTGTCAGTGTTTGTTCTGAGGTTGCACGAAACTCTACTCAGCCTAAAAAAGCACAGGCTTTACATTTTTTACTTCTGTTTTTACTCACTACCAAAATAAAATGTAAATCAGAATGTTGTTTCACTTGCATTACAATTAATTCACATTTTTACTTCCTTACATTTAAAAATGTTAAACACATTAAATGTTTATATAATTAAATTATCTTCCTAGCGGATTCATATTTCCTGGTAACCAGAGAAAAGTTCCTCCCCAGAGGCTAAACAGGATCATATTTATCTCTTGATCTCTACAACTATGTCCTTTCAGTCAAAGCCAGTGAACCAGAACCTGTGAAAAATTAACAAGCATTCACTCGGCCTGTCATGCCTGATTGAACAGATTACAAACGTAATCTGACCATTGGATGAATGTTTTAAAGTTATGAGACTGGGTGAGAAAAAAGTCAGAAAAAGGATAAAGATTAATGTCCAGAGTCCTGAGTGGAGAGACAAAACCTGAGTCAGTATAGGGATGACATTAGCTAAGAAGTTTCAAATTTAGTCACAGTTTGTAAGGACTGCTTTGGTAAGAAGGATTGAGTTACTGGTTGTTAATGCATGACAGCACCTTCCTTTAGGTGGTTTGCACTTTGCATATTAACCCCAAGTGTGTTTACCTCACCACAGCATGTTGGTGATGAAGAATAATGTAATCTTCATCAAAAAGAAGGCAAAAGACTTATTTTGTTGGAACAGAGGAGGCGATAGCCACAAAACAAATAGCTGAACTGTACGAATACCTGAGAGACGGTCTAAAAATGATTATAATTTTAATCGTTTGAACACCAAATATACCTAATTATTATTCTGTTTCCTGTCTGACCAAATATGGTGACATATCTAAAATCCTTGGTCTAAATGTGAAGAAATAGAGGATTTACTATTGCTATAATGTCACAGCATTACAGCAATTTCTTTTTATTTCATTCATTTTCTCTCTTGTTAAGAATCAACTGACCATCAGGGGATAAAAGACTGATTGCTTTTCTCAAATCTGTAGCTGTCTTGCAGTTTAAATCTTTATAAAAGCATCTGAAAAGCCACTTTTTCCAGGAACAAAATCCCTTTGTTACAAGGTCATTTGCTTAGAATGGTCTTTAATTATTTTTGAGTCAATTAACATAGTGTGTGCAAGAGGTTGAGAAAAGTCTTCCAAAAGTTCTATATAAAAAATAAGTTCATCAAAGGAAGCCAAAAAAATGCTTTAAATTTTTTCATTAATGATTAGCAGAGTTATTACTAAATTGTAAATATTCCTTCTTCATGTAAGAGTCTTTCAAGACTCTTTCCAAATCCTTGATACTCCATGGGAGATATTGATTAAACATTCAAAAAGGACGTTATAATAGAAGATTCTTATTGCTCCTTTGTGTTGCTCTGGAGTTTCTTCTTGGTTATAAAAATCAACTCCAACCATTTTAAATGTTTGCACAAAACATAACATTGTATCTCGTGTTTTCTCCTTTTCAAGAATTTATTTATCTCAGAAGAAAGTGATGCTGTGCAGAATACCTCATAAAGAAAGCTGCCAGACTGTCCACTGATAAGGACTATTAATTAAAACCTTAAGTCGTCTGTCAAATCTAAAGGAACAATTTAATAAACTGTTGCCATGTTTAAAATACTCTGTCATGATTTTTGAGATTGCTCTAAATTTGATTTACATTTTCTACATTTTTTGACTGTTGATTGATTTACTTATTGTAGACCTGTAAAAAATTTCATTGAACATTGTTGCTACAGACAACTAAAACCCTGAAACTGACAACTTAAGTGAAAGTACATCATTTTTAAGGTTGGGTTCTTATTTTATTTTATTTTTTTAGTTTGAGCCTGCTTGTTGAAATCTCAAGTTGTGTAGAGGAGCTCAGTGCAGTGAGAGAGTTTTATTTACATATTTTTGTCTCAACATCAACGATTAATAGCTTAGAAACATTGTTGCAGCAGTCAGTGTGTGTGAGTGCTCTTTACAAGGCCAGCTGGCATTTCAAACCTCTTCTCACTTTAAATGAACCATGCCGGTCCAGGATGCTACAAATGATGGTAAATTAAGCATATGTAGAAAATATTGTACATATAAATAGCCTATTTTACCATTTTCCCCCAACTTGAACAGTTTTGACCTGAACCTAACCAGAAAACACAGTTTTACATTTGTTTTTACAGCTGATTCCTTTTGAGTCATGCAAAAATATTGGATGTAGGAATCCAGTTCATTCATAAATCTAAGGGTTAACTTGGGTTTAAAAGTTTAAACACCAGATCGTCTCAAAGGTTGAAACTGAGATCACTATCTCAGCTGGAATGTGTCCTTAGGTAATGTCTTGCTTGTCCTCTCTCTCCAGGGCTCAACCAGATACATTTACAACACAACTGAAGGCAGAGGGTCTTTGTTTGGTTTTAAGGGAGAACTGGAGAAGAAAGAATTCATAGGAGATATTATTGCATCTCTCTGCTTTCAACATAATCTACCATTTGTAGACTCTACAGCCTCTGGAGGCAGCTGTAGTTCACAGCAGTGAATGTTGCACTCCAGTAATCTGAAAGATTAGAAGCTTTTAAAAGCGCAAATTAAAGAAAAGAAAATAATGTCCTGCCGCTCAGATTGAGAATGCTTTAAAATTTTATGACCATCTGGATTGCATTGTACGGAAGAGGATTAGGGCCAGAAATAAAAACAAAAAACTTTTTCCTCCAAATTTTGAATTTAATCTCAGAATCAGAATTATTTAAATTGGGGCGTGCTGTGGTGGCGCAGGGGGTTAGCGCGCCCCACGTTTGGAGGCTTTAGTCCTCGACGCGGACGTCGCGGGTTTGACTCCTGGTCCCGACAACCTTTACCGCATGTCTTCCCCCCTCTCCTCACCCTCCTTCCTGTCTGCCTACTGTACAAAAAATACGAGCCACTAGCGCCGCAAAAACTCTTCGGAGAAAAAAAAGAAAAAAAAAAAAAGAATTGTTTAAATTGTTTATGCACCATTAGGTGATCTAATCTCAAAACTCAAATTTGCAAAATAAATTTGGGACATGCTTTCACTGTGAATATAGTGCTTTTTTACAAATTCTTTAAGGAAGAAACAGATACAGTAAGTGATTCTTGAAATATGCTAACAACCTAATTGACCTACATCTAAGAATGTTTAGTTGTTTATTTGGATTTTGACATGGATTGATAGAAGATTAGAAATCGGAGAAAAAGGTTTTACATAAATGGATATGAATGGAACATTTTTGTCTAGTAAATTATCTTGAGATGGCATTGATTTTGTGAATTCTTGCTATATAAATGAACAGAATTGAAATGAGCAATTATAACCTGAAATGCTTTCAGCACCTTGTAAGTAGGGGTGAACAATGTGGATTTTGAAGTTTATCATGATATTTTGTTGTACTGTTGTGATAATGATAAAGAATGACGATAAAAACACAATTTATTACTTTGTTTTTAATGTATGTAACTGTATGGCAGTGATTGAAAGACACAACAATCTTAGCACCACAAACACAAATACTGCTTTTGGAAAACATTCCCATTTCAAATTGGCTTCTTCAGGATGCCACTTACTTTAAGAAGTGGGATTTATTTCACTAAACTCCACACAGTTACTGCATGTGATCATATTTTTAAATGTACTGATATTGATTGAGGATTTTGTGAAACACAGAAGAAAATAGTAAAAATAACATCTACAATAATAGTGTGTTTATCAAGGCAACTATAAATCAAAATTCTTATCACAATAAATGATAAAAAATATGATAAATGCCCAACCCTACTTGTAAGCATCCTGTAGATCTACATGGATAACCATAGGCACCCTTTAAGAACTGGGTTGTTTTTTTGTATTCACACCTTAATATTCAAAACAGAAATCCTTTAAAGTGCAGATTTGACATATATTATATTGCTTGAATCTGTTTTATAGTTAAACAAAAAGCAGAGAAGCCTGGTTAGAACAAATTAAAAACAGAAACCGTAGCAGCCCTATGATTTCACTGAACCTTTTTAATAAATGTGTGAAAGCATGAGTGGATGAGAGTTTTTTTTTTTTTGGTGTTGGCAACTGCGAGCGCGGGGGAACACAGTCATCAGCCCCCTCCTCGGCCCCCCGAACCTCACTCCCACCCAAACAACCTCCAAAACAGCCCATGAGCTGGCTGTTGTCCATCAGCGAGTTTGGCGCTGTAACACTAAATTTACTGCTCCGAGGTTTCTAGCATGCACAGCCAAAAGTGATCTTCCCATCGGTGTAAACAGACAGGAATATAGTTACTGCCTTTAAGCTTATTTGTGAATGTTTCCAGTCTTTACGGCTGTAGTTTTGAAGTGATATTTTCTAAAACTGCAAACACTGACAGCACATCAGTGGGCGTGATCATGCACGCTGTGTGTCCTCCAGGTGTTTATCAGTATGGAAACATAAACTAAAGCTGATGTTGCCAGGCACATATCACCTCACTGCATGGTCTGGTTTATGTAACCAGGTCAGGAAGTCCAAATAAAAATCTGGAATCTGAGAGGTGCTCACTTTAATAATTTCCTAAGCATTTTAACATTTCTCAGATGATTTAACACCATTTAACAATTTTACTGTACTTCTGCAGTAAATGTTTGCATATTGTTGGAATTTTCATTTCATGTGCGTTATAAGAAACGCTATACAGGGCTGTCCAAATAGTCTTGTGGCGGCCATTTGCAGCCCACTGAAGGATTTTTTGTGGCTCTCGACTCCAATTTTAGAATGGAGTAAACCTGGTCTGTAAGCACAAATGGACTGGTTTTATCTTTACAGCCACATTTTAACAGACAAAGAACATCTTAAAATAAAAAATATTGATGCAACATGAATTATTTATTATTCATTACCTAGGTCTTTAACAACAAACATCCAGAAACTTTTACTCAGAACCTGCTTGCCCTAAAAAAAAAAATCCCATGAAAAATGTATGTTTATCTCTTTTTATTTACATCTGCATAAAAATCAATGTCAAAAAGTATTCCATTCTCAGTAATCATTGAAATTATGGCTATCAATCTCTTCTAGTAATTGCTAATCTGCTATTATGTGCCTAAAAATAGCAGCACATTCCTAACCAAACTTGAACCTTTCCATATTATCCAGAGGATAATATGCACAAACAAACCCTGCAAGTTATTTGTTGTTTGTGTAGCCAACAAATTTCTAACAATGACCCAAATGAGTGACTTCTCTACATTATGTATAAAATCTGACAGTGGAGCACAAAGCAGAATTCCCCTTTCCTCCTGTGTCTCTAAATAACCCAGACAGCCTGCAGCCCTTGTCTCCACCTCATTGGCTCCAGCAGCCCTCTGCTCACCTCTCTTTAAACCTCTGACACCACTCCATGTGGGGTTCTGCTGCCTGCGTGGATGCACCCGCTCCGTCACAGGACAATAAAACAAAGGAGGGTTTATGTGTTTATGCAGCTCAGGACCTTTCCACTCTCTCTGAAGTCGTCGTTATGTGTTGGGTAATTGTTCTCATAAACCACATGCCCCCCTCCTGCTTTGTTATTGTAGCTGTTGTAAACACTCGCAGCCTCTTGGAGTTTCTCTTAGCCCATCTAAAACATATTCCCCTCATAAATATGTTTTATGAAAATGGCCGGACTGAATGACACGTCTTCGTATTTAGAGACCATCCTTCTGCTTAATTTGCATGATCCTTTCGGTGAATAATATTCGTTTTGGTAGCTTTCCGTCCTTATCTGCTCTCAAAAAAATAGCAGTGATATGTTTATAATAATCACATCAGGCATATAACCAAACGTTGGCCTTAATTCAGTGAAGTTTCTTGATACACTGCAAAAACACAAATCTACTATTTTTGGTCTGGCTTCCAGTTCAAATATCAAAATACACTTTATATAAGGTAAAAGTAACTTTTAAGTAACTTTAAAAAAAGGAGCTTGTTTCAAGTAAATAATTTCTTAATATTGATAAAACATATTTCACTTAAAACATGAGAAAAATATCTTGACTTAAAGTTACTTGTAAGTTTGTCTCATTTCAAGTTTACTATGATATTAGCACTAGAAGCTAGACCAAAATTACTTTGAAGATTTTGTGTTTTTGCAGTGTGCTGGTAGAGCATTGATGCATTTTACATTTGCAAGATTAACAATACTTCATAAAATATAACTCAAGTAAAAGTAAAACGTATAGTGCAGTATAATTACCTCTAAAGGTATTTTTTTCTAAAACGTTAATCAAGTAAATCTAACTAGACATTACCTGTGTTTGCCCTTTATTTTATATCAGGCCAGAGTAAATGGGATTGAACAGAAACACAGATGTGAACTTTTTATTTCAATTTTTTTAGTACCTTTTATGACTTTTTTTCCAATTCACAATTACATGCTGCTTTGTGATGATGTTCTACATATAATCCCAATACATTCCTTGAACTGCTCTTCATAAAGGTTTTATATTTTGGAGAAATTCAAATTTTTAAAATTGTGCTCAGATTTATGGATATTCCAAAGAATACTAGAAATATTTCCGGACTTTGCGAGGTCGGGTTTATTTCTGTCTCTTCTGAAATCCAGCTTAATTTCCTTTCAGGAGATTAATATTAATGTAATCATTATTAATTTTCTATTCTCAGTCAGAATGTTTAATTATGAATTAGATTGTTCACCGCTGCCCAATTTTTAAAATCTACTTTTAATTTAAGTTGCTTGTAGCTTGCTGAGCGACTATTTTGTGAACTTTAGCATTTCAATAATATGAAACTGTCGACGGAAAATGTACAAAGTCCTCAAAATGTTGCAATCTGTGATAAGAGAGACAAAAAAGATGACTATTACTTTATGGCACAATCTGCAATCTTCCTGTTGACTCCCCACTGAGCTTTTAGATAACATCCTCCACTGTGTTGCGCATCATCCTATTGTTGTGTGGCTCTTTATCCCCTTTAATTGTATGCTATTACTAAACAGAGCCAGTGCGGGCAGACCTTTATCTGTGCTGAAAGCCCTGCTTACTGTAATGATAATCTACTGATAGATGGAGCTCCACTTGACAGAGATGAATGTGGCAGGCACACACTAACGCACAGACAAAAGCACCATCTTTGCAGTAATTGTAGCAGTGCACATTACTTCGGTGTGTGGACGCGTCATGCAGGGCGCGATATGAAGGTGCGTCTGTTTGCAGGGTGTAATAAATGTGTGCAATCTGTTAGAGAGAGTACACACTGCTGCTCTAGTTATTAGGGACGTGGGCAAACCTGAATGTGCAGAGGTTGGACGATGGCAGCGGAAAAGCAGAACTTGTGACGGTCAGCTGTGAATCTTGATGTCTCTATAAAAATGTAACAGATTGACCTATGAATAAAAAAAATAGTAAAAAAAACAATGAAAGTTGCTCTTAGAAGTCAGATTGTTGTTGTTTCTAAAGGAATAGATGAGACTTTCTGACCTGAATCTGACTGTCAAACTGTTCCCAACTCAAAACTCTTCAAAGTCAGAATGACATTCATAGCTCTATCCAGTAGAGTTATGAATGTGGATTTCTGGAATATAGAAGTGGGTTTTTTTCTAAAATTTTAGAAATGCTAAATTAGCAGTCAGCATAGCTCTGCGGATGTGGTCCAACAATAGGGCTTCCAGGCACCTCTAATCTGCAAAACTGCTTCTGTTTGTTAACATACCAGCTAAAACAGAGTCTAACACATAAAAACATGTAGTTAAGGAAGAATTATTTTGGATATTTATAAGTGAATTAATATTGACCTTATGTAAGTTTCTATGCTGAATAATGCATTGACTCCTACTCTGCTCTACAGAGTTGTGCCCTTCTCCGCATGTGTAGATTTCAGGTAAAGGTCAGTTTTGCGATGCGTTCAAGTGGAGTTTGGTTCCCAGATGCTGGCAGCATGATGAGCCACAGCAGGGGGGGCAAAGGTCAACTGCTGCTTCCTTATTTTGGTGTGGGGTATAAAAGCACTAAGACAGATTCAAGACTTTTTCTTTATCAAGAAATAAAAATGTAAATATATCTGGGAACTTTAAATTTAACTCTTAAACAGGAGAGAAAATGTGTTGCGTTTTATATCTTTTTGATTATAGAAAGGTTTCAAGCATTTATCAGTAGGGGGCTTCGTCCTCAGCTATATTAAGTAAACTGTTTCACTAGAGACACAATAACAGCAATGCTAGGACAAGCTAGGTCTTTATTTATGAACTTCCTTCTTAGAAAACAGGCGTTCTGAGGGAGACGTCCCACTTGAGCGAGATAAAAACCAATTACTCTGCTGCAGTCATCTGTATCCTTATTAAATACCAAATCAATTATAAATGCAATCAATTTGGTTTTATATGGGATCAGTAACAATCCCCAGCTCATAATCCCTGTGATACAAATCTCATTTACCTCAATGGATTATGTTCTTAAGAGAGAAACCATTTATTATTAAGCATGCTTGCCTGCATTCTGGGCTTTTAATGTGGTTTAATAAATCTTGGATGCCTTATTGGTTCCGGTAACGAGGAAAATGTGGAAAGTAAATCCTATTTTCTCAGCCCCATTTTTATTTTTTTCAAAGCATTCATTTTGATTTTTTTTAACCTCAGGAGCTATCACTGATGCCCTGCGACAGACTGGCGACCTGTCCAGGGTGTACCCCGCCTCTCGCCCGGAACGTAGCTGGAGATGGGCACCAGCAACCCTCCCGACCCCATTAGGGACAAGGGTGAACGGAAAATGGATGGATGGATGGCTATCACTGAACAGACAATGATAACTCCTGGGTTTCAAGCATAAACTGCCTTCCTAAGGTCAATCAGATTAAAGTCCAGACTTTGACTACACCACATCAAAATATTCACTTGAAACAGCTTCTGTACACATGAAATGAGAAAATCTGTTTAGGGTTAGAGTTTAGAGTCATCATGCCCAGATGCTGGAAAGATTAGTTGCTTTTTCAGATATTTTAGCTTCATGGTGTCACACAGCATCTATGTAAGTGATTTTGTGAAACTCAACCAAAATACAGGTATGAGGTTATTCACAGTTAACTCTTGTGTATAATTATGTTTTCAAACAGGCCTTAGGTAGTTTACATGTTGTTTTTTTTCCTTTTAATAAATTAAAACCTATTTTGAAAACTGCTTTGGTTTTTAATCAGTTGATCTGAGATGATCTGAAACATTTATGTGTGATAAAAAGCAACAGAGGAAATCCTTAATGGTGCAAATCTGTTTTGAAAGCAAGTTCAAAGCATACTAATATTGATATTGTGATGACGTTATAGTCACAATATGTTGTGCAGCCCTGGTACAAATACAGTTGCTATATCAGCATTACGTCTTCTGCAACCTGCTGTTACATTAGTCACGAGAAGGTCAGCATATTGTGACATTTGCTTTTTGAGAGCAACAGTAACAGATGGGCCAGTAGAAACTCTGTAGCAATTAGAGGGGCTGCATGTGTGGAGACCTTAAGGAAGCAGCTGGGACTCAGTTTGCAAGGGAGGAGGAGGATCAAAAACAACGTTCTGAGCCTTTAAGATGAGCCTCACTTCATATACGTGTTTCACATTTTGAGCATCTCAATTAGCATGTGTTAAAAGTTGGAAGTGTGCATGGCGGTGGTGCCAGACTGCAGACATTGAAGATGTACACGACTCATTTTCATGTCTTTCTGAAGCCATTCTGTTTAATTTTGTGAACGCTTCTAGGGATGTTTGTTTCTGCATGAAGTCGTCCAGAGTTTCCGGTTGGCTGACTGGGACAGACAGCAAAGGTGGGAGGAGGGTGCATTAACTCTGATGTTGGTGTAATGAATAGACCTGCCTCATTTTTATCCAGAGAAATTATATGATTGGATGATAAAAGTATAATTTCATATGAATCCATAGTTCTCTTGGTTTGTTTTTTATTTAATCTAAAAAAAATAAACAGTAATCAGCAGTAGATAAAAGAGAACTGACAGGTAAAATTACTAACATCAGTGTATGCCAATAAACAGCTCTATTAGTGGTTGGCATTTTAAATTTTCACAAATCTGAAGCCACTCAAGCAAATAAAATTTTTCTGACATTTCATCACTGATTTTACTGCCTTGTCATTTACGACAAAAATGTGAATTACAGTAATTTACCATAAAATAGGGGCCTGATCACAGTATTTAGTTTGTTTGTGTGTGTTGTTATCCTTTATTGTTCTGAACTCATAATTGTACTTCATAATGTTGCTATATAAATTAAATTATTATGTGAGATTCAAACATTTTGTCTGACTCTTTATGCCCAAATACTTAGCCCAAAGCAAAACAAGACCTTGAGGGTGTGATTTGAACGTGAGCAGGATTGTCTTTCTTGAAAAACAAATGATATGTACGACTTGTGAAGCCTTCCACTGTAACAAACTAACTCCATGAGCTTATTCTGTGAGAATGGGGGTCAAAGTTGTGTCTAGTGAGCAATTTGTGCTAGCTCATGAACTATATGAAGACTTCTGGTCTTGTTATCACCTTCCTGTTTCAGCTGGGGGATGAAGCAGAGTTAGAGGCAGATCTAAAACTAAATTGCAAAACAAGATGTAATTTTTATTATTTTAAGCAGGAAACCAATGCTGGTAAATTAGTCCATTATTTATTGCGGTTATTAATTATTGAGAAACAGTTACATGGAACATCAAGGTTGACGTCTAATTATAAAATAAACACCAGTGAACAAGTAAAAAAAATAATAGTAGCATTTTATTACAAAAAACTATAAAACAAAGTTGTTCTCCAAAGAATAAAACTCTCTGTAGTTCATTTAAATTGCGGATATGTTTTAACATGAGAGTTGTAAGTTTATATTGTAGCACAGTTTGGATGGTGCTCTTCTTTTTTGCCTGATTTAATATTCTGTGATCTGCAGATATGTAAATCAGCCTTTCTTGCTGCTTTGAGTCCATGCAAGTCTGTAGTCTGTCGTTGGTGCAGTGCAGTGCCAAGCTGCAGAGTAAAGTATCTCTGATCAGACAGAAAAACACAATGACAAGCAATGTAGCCATTTAAAAAATGCTCATCTTTTATTTATGACTGACTATTTGGATTAAATCCTATATTTTTTTTGTACCTTGCTCACCTTTATATCCAGATAACCAAAACCTTTAGTCTCTCTTAGAAAACATGGTCAGACATTTTTTTCATGCATTTGTCCAAAATATATCCTTAATTTGCTTGAAAAATAAAAAAAACGTATTAGGTACTGGCAAACTTTTGATGAATTAAAGAGCAGAAAAACAAAATAAGTACCGGTACACAATTTTAGAAGAACTTGCCATGAGTGATGAAAATGCAAATTCTTGCTGGCTTTGAGAGGAACAGTACATTCTGCTGATTTCTCTGCATTATGTGTTACAAGGACAACCAGTAACTGAAATATAGAGTATAAAGAGTATAAACAGATAAAGAAGTTGATGACATTCCTTCAAAAGAGAAGATGAAAGGATAATAAAAACAGAATCAAATATTGGCAAAGTCTGTACTCAAGCTGCAGCCTCTTAAATTGATAAGATCATCATGTAGTTCACATTTTCTATGTTCCAGTTTGAGAGATATGTGAAAAAAGCTGCATGAGACAGACAGCAAGCACATTGCATCTGAAAGCGCAGCCAAAAGTTGGGAAAATGATGTATGCAACATCAAACCTGGACATCACACAATAACCACCCAAGAGAAAAATCACAATGGAAAAACTCTCCAGCCTGATAGTAAGTTTTTAAATTGGAGATTAAGATGGATGTTTTGCTGCCAGTAAGGAGGAAAAATTGAAGACAATTGTAATTTCTGAGCAGCCGATTGGAGACACTGAATAAAATGTGATCCGTAATTGTTAGAATTAACAATTGTTGTAATTGTTGTTGGGTCTGAAAAGTTACTTTCACAGTTACTGAAAGCAAGGATTTAATTACGTTTTTTATGATTTCAAGATTCCTAGGTTCTCTGATATTCGACCTTTTAAAAGGGTGGTCAACCACATGATTTTTAACCATCTTGGATGAAAGTGCAGACAATTATAATATAAATACTTTTTGGGAATCTGATCTTATCAGCTCTGATTTCCCTCTGTGCTAACTCAAAACTTTTTCTGTCTTTGCTAATCCAGCAAGTGGTTAACCACATTTGTTTACCCTTGCATAAAAATGTTTCCTTAAGAAAAATAAAATGACAGCAATGCAAAGTTAAATCAATTGTTGTGTTCAGACATCCAAACTTTTCTGAGCAGAAACATCAAACAGATGAAGTTTTTGTGCAGGAAGAAGTAAAATGTGTGGGTTTTTTAAAATATGCATAAAATCTGTGTAAGTTCAGAGAATCTAAATTGAGCTGTCGGAGAGGTGGGAAGAGAAGCACATGGCGTTTTCCCTCTTCTCCACTGCTTCTCCATGAACTGAGATGATTCATGACTGTAATGTGGTGAAAAGTCTAAGGAGTGGGTGTTTAGATGGCTGATGAGGTGAGAGGGTTGCAATGGTCAGAAATTATTTTGTTCAAAGGCAAAAGATGAAGGTTTCCTGTGCAACATTGGTGTGGAAATGACACTGAAGAAAGAGAAAGTGGCAGAGGGATGCTGCTGCTTCATTTGTGAGCAGATCTGGCATCTAATTAGTTTTTGAAAGAAAACAGCTGCACTGCTCCGTTGCCTATATTTTTCATTTTGACACAGCGAGAATTCACACTGTGCTGCTTCATCCATAACTCAACAGTCTGCAGGAGGCTAATCTTTTCGCAAAGTGTGAAACAGACAGAAACTAAGGTGCTGTCACTTGCCCTTAGATACAAATTTGTAACAGCAAATTTAGATTCACACATTTGTCAATTCTGCCTGTTATGAGCTCCTTTAAGAATGAGTTGATTTAGGGCCTCTGGTCTCTTTAAATCAAAATAAACTGCTGATGGGCACACCTCCTGGTTGCTAGGTGATGGGCAGGGCTCAGCTTCGGTCGCTAGGTAACGGGGCAGTGCCCACCAATTGTGACTATTTTAATGATTCATGACTACTGCTGCTGTATAGCCCAGGACACTCTTGTAAAATAAAATTTTAGTCTCAATGGTTAAATAAAAGTTATAAACAAGCAAACAAACAATTTAGAGGTTTTTCAAATGGGTCCTTTTCCAGACACTAACACTAACATACTGCCAGAAAACAGCTTGGTGTGTCCATTTATATTTGTTGTCAAGATCTCACCACATAGTTTATTCCTTTTTGCTCAGTTTCGTATATATTTCTTGTGTCCTTCCCTTTGTGCATTTTTGTTAAATCTCTTATGTTACTGTGATTTTCTGTATTTCTAATTTGTAGATCTGAGTTGTGTGATATGTGTTTATTTATCTCCTTCTCTCGTTTCTCCTGTTCAGTGCTATTCCACATCTTATCTACTTATCTCCTAAGTTGCTCACCTGTTTCTTACGTCATTCTCCTCTCCTGCCTCAGTATTCAAGCTCCTCGTTTTCATTGTTTATAAGTGGAACCTTCTCTTGCGCTCATCCGGTTTCCATTTCCTGCTCTCCTCATGTTTACCTGTAAGTTCTCTGCTCCTTTCCTCCACTATCAGTTTCTGTTTTTGGGTCCTCTTTCAAACCTCACATCACAACAAATCCTGCTTCTTAGAAGAGGAAAATAAAGGAATTAAGACTCATTAATCTTTCTTCACTCCTGTGTAAGCCTGAAGCTGAAACATTTGCCTTGCTCAATCCTGAAAGCTCCACTGGCGACAATAAATGCGATAACATGCACATGGAGTAGGATGTTATTACATTATCATGATGAAACTCTGTCTGGCTTGGGAAATTTAAGCTCTACAAGTGTAAGGCAGGTAAACAGCTTCAAGTCCTCAATATTTATCATCTGATTCTCATGTAATGTGCTGTATTGTACACAACTGCAAAAAGGTGATAACTTCTCACAGATTGTAGTGAAGGCCCTGTCAGATAAGATGTGCAGACTTGTTATTTGATCTTTATATGGACAATATTTAGTAAAATACAGTCCATGAGTAGAAGAGAGAACATGCAGATGAAGCACTGACTTGCTTTTTATGTCACAAAACTCATATGAAACTGTCCTTTTAAAAAAATAACAAAAGAAATAAAACATCCTATACCACAAATGAATATGATGTAAATTGCCTTCTTTTAGAACCATGTCTGATCTGATTTGTATCTGGTCATTTGTGAGTAATATGTGAAAATAAACCTGAATTCTGCTTTTATATTTATTCCCCCGAGAGTCACTGTGGAACATTATCATTTTCTGCGCTCAGAAATGATTCAGCAGAAAATACAGGGTACAGTAGTCTACAGTAGACTACAATACAGTAGTCATGTTACAGAAGATGTAGAATAAGAAAATGATTTAAACATAGAAAAACATTGTGGTTTCAACTCCAAATTTCAGAAAATTTCTCCTGCCTGTTTTATTTTATTTATTACTGTTGTGCTTTTCATTACTCTCAAATGTCCCAGATTTCTTAATCCAGTTTATCTTGCTCTGTTCATCAATGTCAAATGAAAACATTTCCTGGTTTTCCACATAAAGTGCTATGTCTTGTGGAAACGTCTTCCCTTCCCCTCGCCCATTCCTTTCAGAGTCCCTCCATTCCGTTAAGTGATCATCAGACATCGGCTCAAACACACAATTTAAGATTTATTAAGAACTCTCTATCTCTATAAAAGGGCAGCTCAGATTTGCTGAAATACCCAAACTGGGTTTGCACTAGACATGTGACCTTTAGTTTTTGAGGTTGAAATGATCGTAAGCAAAAGACAGAATTGCTCTAAAGTCAAAAGGACTGAAAGTGAACAACAGATCTAAGGCTACATACATATTAAATTTGGACAAAGCTTAGTGTATTTGATGATCAGAGAGATATTTTTAGATAATAAACACCTTATTTTTAAATACACACCTTATGTAAAATTAGTAGAGAGAGCAGATTAAAATGGTCCTACTGAAACTTCTAAATATATAAATGAATTTCTCAATTTTTATTTTCTTCTATTTATTACTAAAATTTAAACTGTGCCTACCTGCAGCCTTCCCATCTTCAGTAACAATCAAGAAAAATGTAAAAAAAAAAAAATAAATAAAAAATAAAAATTGACTTAGGCTTGAAAGGTTACTTTATTTTTAGTTTCAAGTCAAAACTAATCAATAGTTGGAGGGAAACAAATAAGGAAAATCTCAGTGAATCATACCCTTCACTTCAGGTTCATCATGCCCTGCTTCACTATGAGTATCTGGAGGACAAAATTGATTTGAACACCTGAGTCACAGTGTGGGAAATGAAGTGATAAAAGCCGAGATACGTTGCTGTAAAGATGAAAAATGTTGATGGAAGCAATGCCGGCAGGTGTTTTTCCTTTTAGGAGATATCTGGTTTTGAACACCTCCTTAATGGTTTGTTTTCTACCATCAATAAAAACAACTGATGGGAGCATCTACCAACACTATTACCAACTATTACCAACACAGACAACAGAACATAGTATTTCCACTACTCTATTAGCATCCATCCATCCATAGGGGAAGGCTGTTGCCTGTCTCCAGGCATCAATGGACAAAAGGCAGGGCACAAGCAAACAGGTAGCCAGTCTATCACAGGGCAGCATAGAGATAAACGGACAAACAACCATGCAGACAGGCAGACACACATCAAAAACAATTTAGAGTTTTATTTTTTAACTGTGGGAGAAAACCGTGCCAGCTACTAAGAATCTACTTGTGCACATGTAAACTTTGCAAAAAGCCCCCAGGATCTTTATGCTGCCATTAACTGAACAGCTACTACTGTAGTTCCATTGGTGAGTAATTTCACTTATAAGACATTTTTTTCTGTATTACAAGTGAAATAATCTGCCAATGGAAGTAGTGCTTTTTTATGAATATAAAGGAATTTTTGACTTAAAGCAATCACCTACAGTATATCTCACTGATTTAGATTAGTCACATGTTAACATTGATAGGGATAGTAGGCAATACATTTTATAAAACACTATGTTTGTTGTTTACATATAGCCAATTGCTGAATATATAAATACTGATCTACCTACTGCTGCATGGTGGAGCAGTTGATTGCCTTGCAAAAAGAAGGTCCTCGGTTTGAATCCTAGCCTGGGGTTTTCTGCACTGAGCCAATATGGAGTCCAAATTAAATGAAACTGAGAGCAGAAAGGAAAATATGTCCAATCACCCTGTGTCACCCATGATTTACTTTTTCCACAGTAGCTAAACAATTTATCTGTCAGGCAAAAACTGTTGGCTGCTTGTGAATACAATGAGATAATCCTCCACTGTTCTGTCCTAACAATAACTTATATTTCCATTGTATACCCAAACTGTTGGCATGATTATGCAGTTTCTTGCATCCTCCAGGCTTTCTTGCTCATCAGCATGTATTCTATTGAGCCTTCATTATCAGGCTTCAATTAGCCCACTCAAGTGGAATGGATGTTTAATGCACAGTAAGCCTCAGGGCCCAATATACACTAGAAGATTTCCTTGTACAAATACTTTTACAGTGAGGGAATTGGCTGAAAAATGTTTTTCTGTCACTAATGTGAACAATGTGCTTTAAAACTATTTTTTATAGATTGAGAAAATCAGGACAAATGCATATTTGGGTATTAATAAAAATAGACAGATAGCAGCCATGTCAGATTTAACAAAAAGAAAAACAATGCTGGGATTGTTGGCAGGGTCTCCAAATCATCCTTAGTATGGTTTGGTTTGTTAAACTGATGAAAACGATTCTATAATATAAACTTCCAGATTCGGACAAGGATAATTATAATGGAAAATTACATCACTAGAAAAATACTACCTACCATTTGTCCAAACCCTGATTGATTTGAGTTTAAAGAAGCACATTAACTGTATTTATTTTGGAAAGGTCTGACAACCAATTTTCCCTTCATGAGGACATTCATAATAAGTAAAGGGAGTATTTTACTCTTTATGTGGTGAAGTCAGAACATGTGGGAGGTAACAGCTTGCATTCCAGCAGACTTTATTTTTTCCTTAAGTTGAACAAACTGCTCAGTTCTACAGTTCAGTTTTCTCTTTTAGTTGGAAGATCTCAGATTCCTCAGGAATGACCAACATAATCTCTCTTCTCCTCTTTATCTCTGTTCACTCAAAATCACTCTTTCTCCATCCCTGACTAGATTTCTGCAGGGATGGAGAAAAGACTTCCCAGCTTCCTTTAACACCAACCACTTTATATGAATGTAAACAAGTTTTGTTTAATATTCATGACCTTCTTTTTCATCTTCCATCCTCCCTCCTCTCTAACATACAGCTCCAACAGGGAATATTTAACATTTTTTGATCTATGTTCATAAGTGGAGTCAAAACTTTTAAATTTAACATGTTTAAACATAACTAAGAGTTGACCGGTGGAACTTTTTTAACCCAACAGTCCAACAATTCCCTACTGGTGAACCCCTGGAAAGTATTATTTGCCATTGACTTATTCCTAACTCGAAGTCTAACCTTTATTAAAGTACATTTTTGAGTGAAGTTGTCTGAAGCCGCCAAGTGCTCTCAGTCTGGTCTTCAGGAAGTGGACTGCAACATGGCTAGATTATCATCAGGTCACTGACTTGTTTAATTCAGGATATTCAGAGAAGAAATGATGTGTGTATATCTCGTTGTTCCAAAACTTTTTTTATTTGGATGCCTGTGCAAAGCGCCACCTGGCCTTTATGATTGCATGGTTTGCCAGAGGTCTTCTTTTTACAGCAAACTGCTTGGCTCTGGCCATGCAGACTGTTTTTCTGACATATAAGGATGTGTATATGCCTGAGAGACTTCTCGATTTGATATGCTTTTATAAAGACGTGTTTCGCTATAAATAGTTTTCTCTGTTCAGAGGTTTTGTACAAATTTTCATTTCACAGGAAGTACAGTTTAGAGTAAAACAAAAAAGCTAAAATTACAATCCCTGCATGAGACAGTTAATGTCCATTTGATAAGTTTTAATTCACTAGAAATTAGCTACATACAGTTTGTCAATTAGGTAACTATTAGAGCATCACAGTATTGCAGTTTAGACTCTTCCATCTAAATTATTTCTTTGTTCTGGATTAATACACTAAATATCAATGTGTCCAAATCTGTGATTAGTCATCTCTAATTTGTATGTTTCCTGTTTTTGTTTTCAGACAGTTAAAAAGCTCAAGATGTGACAGAAGAAAAACATTTGCAGTTGTGCTCAAAATCCTGCAAAATTTCCTTTTTGAAATTTTAAAAGTTGCAGAAGGTGTATAAGTTTTTCTTACTATTCTAGAATACTATTGTAATCTGTGTTGTGAATGTATACATGGTTTACAGGCACAACGAAACCAAATTAGAAATTAGCAAACACCTAGTGGAACTGCATCTGCTTCTCAGTCCAATGCTCCTAAAATCCTTGCAAAGAGCATAAAGTATAAAATCTGTTGTTTCTTTTGTCATGTTTGACATATACAGCACTTTTATGACAACTGAAGATAATAGTTACTTTATTGTGCTATAAAATGGTAGTATGTGCCTAGAAATTACATAATACTGTCCCTTTAAAATCTTGAAATGTTTTTCCTCTCTGATATATTATGGACTCCCATCCCTGGTTGATAAAAATATGTCTATGGTGTACATTCTTGCTTTTACTTTTGTTTTGTTTTTGCATGTTTATGTTCATAATTTTGATCAGGGCTTGCTGTTTTTAAATGTAATACATAAATAAAGTTTATATGATAGGGATCATATTGTAAAACTTTCCCAAACCAAAACTAAGAAATTAGTACCTCACAATTATATGTGCTATGAAATGAGGCTGAATGGGGGAAAAAAGGTCTAATGAAGCCTAAATTGGTGTTTTGTTAATATTGTCTACAAAGAAATGTAGGTGAAGCAAGTGAAATATGAAGGAGTTTTGTTTGTAAGGAGAATAGTCTGACCTTAAGATAACATTAATATTATCTTTGTAAAAAGCCATTTTTGCAAAGTGTTTGGGGGATAAAATGACTGATAACCTTTAAAACCAGTTGGAATTATTGTGTTTTCTTTGAACATCTCTGAGGTCAGCACACAGCTTTCAGAGTATCAGCTGCATTCAGGTTTCTGAGCTAGAGGACTTAGGAGATCCAGACATTAGCTTAGTACAGAACAGAGAGTTATCATTAACCTCTAATGAGGAGAATGAGCAAAGTGAAGGTAGAGCAGAGGCAGGGGAGTGGAGAAGTGGGTGGAAAACAGCTTTCAGAGGTTGTTCTGGAATGAACTCATGGTTGGTAGGATGGAAAGCATTACTGGGAGGGAAAAAGTGCATGAATTAGTGGGAAGAAAACAACCAGGCTGTAGGTTATTTGTTTGTGAAGTTCAAAGTCATTAAAGGTCAAATCAGTAGATGAGGGACAAGAAATAGACAGAATAATGACAATATTATTCTTTAAAAAATCTAATAAAAGATTTCCACAAAACAACTCTCAGTTTTTCTGGTGGCAAGAGAATCTGGTGGAATGTAGCAGGGGAGTAAGTTACCAATTATCAATTATTATCAAATAAAAACACACATATTTGTCAAGATATAAAAGAGAGATGAAAGACTGTATAGCTGATGGAGAAAAGTGCAGATTTACATAACAAACAGCAGAGAGCACAATTAGATTACCACAAACAGAACTGAGAATAAGGAAATGTTTAAAGATATTTCTTTAATAAATACTGAACATGTGTATTATATTATATGTTTTTGTTCATTTCACCAAATCATTTCAATTGTGTCTTTATACATAAAGTGCTAGAAGTGAGGAGGGCGTACTTCATTTATACACACCCATTAAATAAATTAGAATATTACTGAAAAGTCAATTTATTTCAGTTTTTTTTCCACTAAGTGAAACACAATATAATGATTTTCTGCTTACAGTTAATAAAAATTTAAATATTACATCATACCAATAAAAAAATTAATACAGACGCGTAGCCTTAATGAAAAGTATGTTTAATACCTGCATGAAAGTTATACATTTTCAAAAGGTAATAAGAATAATAATAATAATAATACCTTTAATAATAATAATAATGGGCCTCAACTGAAAGTATATTCTAATTTACTGAATATGTTACAACTGTGGTGACTTGAACATCATTGCTATGATTAAAACTCACGTGCTACATTATTTTAAACATATATTTTTGAATCCAGCTTTCTGTATCATGCTGGGATATAATTACATCCATAACAAGTTTTAACTCCTCTCTCCTTTGTTCTCTTCATTTTCTCTTTTTTCCCTCACTGTGCTCTTACCAGTGGCTCAGTGTTCCCCGGCGCTGGGATGTGGAGCCCACTACGAGTACGTGATCGAGGAGTTCTGCCTGACCAAATTCAGGTTAGACATGCAGGAACTGGACCAGAGTCAGTGGTGTAGCTGGGAGGACACAGTCAAGTGAGTAATCAAGCACAAACATGCACAGAGGAGAGAAATGAAAACAGACTTACTCTTGCAGAACAACAGCATAATGAGCTTCATGTCTGAGGTATACATCCAGCACTCGCTGATGTTGGGTTTTATTGCAATAAGGCGAATAAACACGTTTTTATTGCAGAAATAAACAGAGATGCATTGTTATATTGTATTATGAAAAAAAAAAAGAAAAAGCTGTGAACTTGTTTATATTTGATTGCCGCTCTTTATGATTGTCCAAGTTTTTGGTTGGATTCCAACAGTTGATTAAAAACTGAGTGCGACAACAGAGAGCGAGTAAGTGGAGGGTGAGAAACAGAGAGGAAACACACACAGTCAGCCAGAACAAAAGCTGCATGCCTTTGGCATAAACAAAGATCTTTGTGCATGCACAAATATTATCCTTGCACTCACAGTAAAAGATGCTTTAGGCTACATTTTTTCAAATTGTTCCAAAAGATTATCATTTAAAATCAGTTAGTTTAATCAGCTGAATAAACACTAAAAGATTTCTTACTCCAACAGTAAAACTGTCACAGCATGATGTATTCATCAAACGTTCTCAAATCAAATGTGTGTTTTTATTCTGATGCCGCTCATCTGTCTGTGATCCTGGAGGGAGAATCCAATTTGGCGTCTCCAAAAAAAGTTGATCTTTGACTGAGGTTTTTGTTTGAAAGAAGAACGGTTTGGGAAAACAAAACAATGGTTATGCTAAAGAAGGAAAACCTCCTCTAAATAGAGTTTTAATCAACAATTCTTTTCAGTACAGATGTAGATTTTCTTTTTCGCCTTTTTGAGAGAAAAGTAAAGGATAACAAAACACTACAGTGAATGACGGATTGAAAATGTGGAATATAGTCTGTCTAAGGTAAAAGGTCAACCATCAGGAATGCTGGCCCCTCTCACCCCTTCTTTATGGGTGAACCGCCTTCGGAGATCTCTAATTCACATCGAGTGACATTTGGAGTCTGTGTGAGCGTCTCCTGTGAGCGTCTGGCCAGTTTGCCTCGTCTCTCGGCTCCTCAGAGTGTCTCTACTGTCAAGAGGCGACCTGCTTCTTCAGCCCTCTTGTCAGTTTTCAGCTGTCACTTCAGTCAGTTTATATTCAGCTCCCTCTTCATAAAACACTCAACTATGTCTCTTAAAGCCATTGCTGTAGACATTAGTCAGTGGTATTACAGTCCAACTTACTTTTATGAATCCTTCCAAGGTCTCATATACATATAACTCTGAGAAAAACGTGGAATCGCCAGGGTTAGAAAGCAGTCATTGATCTAAGTTAGTTAGTAAAAAGAAATAAAACATGACAAGTATGTTACTTCAAAGCTGAACATTATGGTTTCAAAAATGTTCAAGAGTCAGAGTAAATCAGACTCATTACATTTTTCTGGAGTTGCGGCAATGGGAGATTCATTTTGCAGCTTTTTAAAATTCTTTTCTATTGATTTGTTAAATTTCAAAATCAAATTGATATAGTTTTCTTTGAGACAAAATTCATTAACATTCTGAAAACTGTCTTTAACAGAAAGAATTTTATTTCAATAGAAAAACTTATGTAGGACCATAAGGGTGTTTTCAGACCTCATAGTCCACTAGACTCAAAGATGCAACATTTGTTACACTTTTAGCCGATGCAATTTGCTTTCATACTGCACCTTGTCAAACAAATCAAGCTCTTTGTTAGTTAATCAATCACAGGGTAACAACAAAGCATGGACACACTGATTTAGAGAGACCAGTTAATCTAATGTTTTTAGACTGTTGGAGGAAGCAGGAGTACCTGGAAACCATGCAAGCTACAGGCAGAATGAACTCTGGTCAGAAATCAAACTCAGCATCTTCTGGCTGCTACACAACAGTGATACCAACTGAGCAGCCATTGACACTTTTTTCAGCAGTAAATAATGAATTAAATTAAAGTTTTCTTTTTCATTTGCGACGATTGTTTACTGGGACCGTCACGTTGCTGCTTTCTGTCACATTTGTTCCACTTCCATTATTCCCCTTCGCATCATGAAGACTGCTGCTTACTTTAATATTCTTTCCATTGTTTCTTAAAATTTTCCAGTTCCACTCATATATTAGTGACACATATGAGAGATTTGTTTTCCCCTAGTTTGCCAAGCAGCCATGGTACTGTTATCACACCGTGTGTAAAGGCCTTGTGTGTTCTCCTGTCAATATTTTGACGTGTCGCCTCAAAGCCCAGCACGAAATGAGAAAATGGCAGAGAAAAGCTCTGCAGAGGTCACAGCAGCATTACTCACAGCTCAATACTGCAGGGCCTCACTGCCATTCAGATTGTAAATTGGACGTTTTGAGACTGATGGAGTAGACAGGAACAATGAGACTGGTACAATCGATAAATTAAAGGTTCCGTCTGATGATAATCACCATGCTGCTATTCTTGGACTTGCGATCTGTTGAGTTAAAGGAAGTTAACCACTATTCTTTCAAAGCTGCTAAACATTGAATAAACACTAAAACATTTCTTATTCCAACAGTAAAACTGAGGTTTGCCCAATATGAAGTACTTTATTTCATATTTGACATAGCTAACATTTTCTTCAGTTATTTTGCTGTGGATATCATCAAAGTGCTCATTTGAACCTTCAGCAAAATATGATTAAAGAGCATTTAACCTATCTTCAACTCATGCTAACAACTTCATAAGACTTTTAAAACTTCTAAATGTTATCTATTCACGCTTATTTAAAGTCTGTATGGGAAAATAAGTTATTGACTCCAAGTAAAGTGTACGCGTTCAGCTCTGTACTGTACAGTCAGCACTCATTTTGATGTCGATAACTTTGCTGCAGGCAATTATTTATAGTCAAGGTCAAACATTAGCATATCTACATTCTAGTATCTGCTGACTGATATGTAAAGGATGGCTGTGATTTAATGCGGGTCTGTGATTTAATGCGGTGTTGAACCTTTGTAATATAACAGATGGCAGCCACTGTTTAATCAAAACAAAGTCTATTGTTACCCAGATGTAAATTTACTTCCTTAAATACTTTTTTGCTTTTGCTATATCTATTTTGGATAGAAACATGTTTTTATCTGTCTGTTGATGAATTTCTTTGAGCACAAACCAAAAAATTCAGCAGGTGGAAATTATGACAACTCTGCTGCTGCAAACAGGAGACAGATGGAGAGACATAACCTTCATGCTGTGGCGAGGAACGTTAACATGTCGCCATTCGATTCAGCTTGATCATTTTCCAACATGTTGATGGCTTCTCTTTAGATTTAGATGCTGACTGGCATCTCGAGACCCCATAAACAAAAAGCTGCAAAATGGAAACTTAATAATGCATATGATTAGTTTTCCTCTTTCATAAAGTGCCACTATCACATCTCATTTCATATTTAGAGGTGCGTTCTGATTGATCAGCCGTGCCCCAGCTGCTGATCATGATCAGACACTCGTCTCAGGTTAGTCAGCAAAACCAGTTTCATAACATAAATCAAGCGGAGGCGTGGAGTATGCATCATTTTTGTTACACAAGTTTGTTTTTTTGACTTCATTTTATTTCCTTCTGCTTATATCACTTCCATCCTGACTTTTTTTTACATTCAGCAGCTTGAGTTCTCACTGCTCTGCAGCCTATGTGAGGTCAAACCAGGAACTTCTCAATGCCACACAGGACGCCCACCATGGTGGAGGTCACTGCCTACGCAGAGATGATGTTGAGATATTTAGTCTGCACCTGGGAAGTCGGTGAAATGTAAACTACACGGGATTGAGAGGATTTTTCAAATTAAAGCAAACTCTGCACAGGCAACACAGGCGTACTATGTCCTAAATTAATCTATTTGTTTGCCTGTTAGTTACTAACACACATCAGTGAACATGTGGAACAATGCTTACCACTAAGAATCAACTTGGTGAAACATGGTGGTGGCAGCATCATCCTGTGGGGAATGTTTGTTCTTCAGCCAGGAAAGGAAATCTGGTTAGAGTTGCTACAAAGATGGATGGCATTAAAAAGGATCCTGGAAAAGAAAAATTATAACAATCAAAAGACTTGAGACTGAGATTCACCTTTTAGTGTTCCAACAACCTTAAATATACAGTCATATTGAATAAATTGAAAAATGCACTCATTTCAGTTAACTATACTAACCAAATGACAGATTGATGTTTTCAAGTCTTCATTTCTGATGATTGTGATGATTTTTTTGCTCATGGTCAGGGGGACCATATAGGGGGAAAGTTAGGAGAATTCCAAGGGCCCCTGACCAACAGAGGGCCCTCCAATTTTTTTTTTTTTATAGAAATTAGATAAAATGGGGTCCTGTCAATTGCAAAATTAATCATATTGTGTTTTCTAAAATTGTTTTTCTAAGTAAAAATTAAATGTCACCACTGACAGACTAAAAAGCACACATCTATATTTGCACTGAACTCTCCTCTGGATCTGCATAAAATGGTTCGTTCCTGCTTAGCGCACTTGACGGTGACGGTGTTCAGCAGCAGATTTTGGCTAATATCAATTTTTTTGTCTGAAATGTCACTAAATATAGCAAGAAAGTCACTGAGTTGGCAACAGTGGGGTGAATATTGTTAAATGCAAACGTGCAGACCTGACCTGGTGGGCCGGTCTGTCAGGTCTGTCAGTCAAACCTCTCACTGTAGAGCAGAAGAGGACAGAGGCTGATTTTTAAACCTTTGCTGACGAAGATAAGATTAGGGGATAAGATGGGTTTCAAGTGTGTTAGGTCTAAATACCTATTAAACAAACACAGGAAAGACAAGAGAGTTAAATTCTTTGTTCTCGCGAGGAGAGCAGAGGAGACGTGCTTTCAGTTACAAATCTCCAACCGCTCTGAAACACATTTGTCTGCTCCCCTATTTTATTGCTTTCAGAGTCCCTATCACAGAGAGCACTGCAACTCTAAGGGGTGGGGTCAAAGCATTTTAGTTGCAGTGCTAAATGACAATCACTAACTAAACACATGTTATCTACAATCTAAATCCTTCTTGCTCCAGGCACGGCATCGAATAGGACACGTTGTATAGCTTCAAAGCAACGGCTTTGTAGCACAAAGAAGAACAGAGCAGAGTTTATTGCAGGACTGTAAAACTCTGCTGGGAGCAACTAACACCTCCATCTCTCAGGGAGTCCTGCTGAGAATATCTATCACCTCTCTCTCCCAAGGAGGCCTTAGGAAGGAATCAGAGCTATTTAACACACAGAAACATTACTTATACTAAGAGTAAAAGAATAAAAGCATATAAGTAAACATTATCTAAATGTAACTACAAGGCTACATAATACAACGAATATTTGATAATACTAGTAATACAATTTACCCAACAAAGTGTATGTATCGGCCAATCACGTTCCTCCAAAATTAAGGAAATCGGCACCCAGAAATCAACTGGTCGATAAATCAATTGGCCAATAAATGTATCCTATTATACATGTATATAATGTAAACAGCACTGCCAGAGATGCAATAAGTTTATAGCAGGTGTGTGAATGATCTAATGATCGGACTGCTGATTGCAGCCAGTCCACATAGTTAGCAGAACTAGAGGGCCACAAAACCACATTTTGCTTAGGGCCCCATGGAGGCTTGGGCCGGCCCTGATCTGTCTCATAACAAACTGGCACGACATGATGACAACTCCACAAATGTGGAGAAAAACATATTTTTTATTAAAGTTATATACTGCAGCTTGAATAAAATGCAACTACATAGCATTTCTTGAGAAGTCTGGATTGTTTTATGCATATTTTGCACTTTCCCTGTGACTGTTGCTTGTGTCGAGAGACATTTCAGTAATAGAAGAAATGTAATCAACCTACTTCCATACTGTATGTGAACTGTTGTATGTATGTATGTAAAATTCATGAGTAGTAAATATTGTCCTAGTATCAGTATTGGACCAAAGAAACAAGGCAGTTGCAAGCCTTTAAAATTGTGATGCTTTTTGTGCATCAAATAGAGTCAAAAAATCGTTTGTCATGGGGCCCAAGATTCCTGGCGGCGCCCCTGCTCACAGTTAATGAAAATATGACATTTAAGATTAAAGTATTACACTAGATAAATTAAAAATCACATTTTTAACACAGAAATGTGGACATAATGGAAAGTATATTTAATACTCGCTTAAAGGCTGATATATTCAAATGGTACTTTTAATCTAACAATCAAGTCTCATCTAAATGCATGTCCTAATTTATTGAATATGACTGGACATTCAGCTACAACAGAATGCGACCGAACCCATATTAAGTCTGTGCTTTATAGATTTTTGTGTTTCATAGTTTTGTGAATACGCCACCTTTATAAAACACTCCAGATCCCTCTCTCCAGATCACTGTTTTTAGGTAAATTTATTGTTTTGTTTAATTAAAATGTCATTTTTGCAAAGTCCCTCATGATGACATTTGTTGTGAAATGGCGCTTTAATAATAAGTTTTTGTAGAAAACTGATTATTTCTGACAGCCTTAAATGCAGCTAAAGTAAATCCTTCCAACCATTACCATAGCGGAAAATGAAATACAAAGTGAGACACATGATAAAATGAAATTGTTTATTTGTGATGCAATTATGCTTCGGTTTTACTGTGTTTTAGCTGTAAGTGTTTTTTTATGTTTTACTTGCAGGAAATGGTTTATAAAACTGGAACAAACTTTTCTGTCGAATTGTTTCTCCAATTTGCGTTTGAGCAGTTTGCTCAGTATGTATACAGCTTGTTGCACAGCTAACATTTAGTCTATAATTTTTTATTTTATTACCCTAAATTTAATGCTTGCCCATTTTAGTATCGATCCTCTTTACTGTGTTATGAGGTCATTTGAAGCAGTAATCTCTGTGATTAAAATAATAAATCATGCCATTTCAGATAGACACACAATTTCTACTGGACTACCTGTCTTTACTTGAGGATCTTTGGCTCCAGTTCCTGCCAATCTTCCTGCTTAGAGCTTTCATTGAAGGAAAGGGGTCCATGAAAGCCAGATTTCGGCAGTCTTGCCTGAGCAGCTGACGTTTTGATATGTCTGCTTGAATCCATGATAGCTTTGATCTAAGGGTTCCTTTATTATTTCATTTCCATACATGAATTTCTTATCTTCAGCAGAGAAAAATCTTCATCTTGATGTCCCGAGGCAATCGTCATAAGAGCCGGTTTCATCTTGACATTTGACGGTTGAGATGGTGACAGAAATTAATAAAAAGGATGAAGACCACGACATTTTCTGAGCTGATTGACCTTCCTGTCTTGAATCGATGTTAAAGAGTCAGTTTGGATTTTTGGGTTAAGTGACTTTCACCACAGTTTGGTATATTTGGTATATTATATTTACCTTACCAGAATGTCTGAGATTAGTCAAGAAATTAATAAGTGACTGCCATTTAAAGAGCTACTAGGTGATAACTTTATGAAGTGGATGATAAAACCAAAAGTGTTGAGGTCAAACATTTTCAGGAATCAAACTATTTTTGCCTGTTCATTTTCCAGACTACAAGATGCTCCAGAGTATACTTTTATATGAGTCACATTAGTCAAAAAATATGTCATAAAGAGGAGAAAAAACAAGTTGCGCTGGATTATAAGTCACATTCATTTAAAAATTGTCAAACATGTGCGGGACATTATCCATCAACCAAAAAATGTGTCATGAAGAGGAAAGATACACATCAGTTGCACCTGTCTAAAATAAGTTGCGAAACCAGCCAAACTATGGAAGAAATGTGACTTATTGGTACCAATTTCCATAATCCATGTTTTCTTCAATAAATACATTAAGGAAGATTTATTCACACTACATGGTAATGAGGTGTGTAAAAAATGAAATGCAAAACCAAGGAAAATACTTAAATCTGTCAATATTTAGAAAGTAATTCTGTCCACATTTAAAAGTACATCATTTTACAATAAAGCAGCCAATAAGATTATCAGCTCCTCACAATACTAATGACAAAGGAGTCAAAAGAAAAGTCTGAAAAGTTCCTCAAAGGACAAGGACCATGCAGAGAAGTTTAAATAGATACGCAGTTAAAATAAACAGTTTTTTTCAGTGGAAACAATAAGAAATGCATCGAGACGCAAAGACAATTTTGCCTGTCCTCTATGCAAGACTCCACCGCTGAAGAAAAATCATGTTAGATCATTTGACAAATCAACAAAATACTGAGAAGAATATGATCTGGTCAGATGAGACCGACATCAAACGCTCCGTCTTTGCACACACTCTTATTAGAGGGGGAATGAGGTTGCACACACTTTTGGAGTTTAGCATATCATACTGACAGCCAGACCTGATGTAACTTAAGGAATGACATTCTTGACAAGGATTTTAGGATAAAACTGAGCAAGCAAGACAGTGATACCAAACATATAACCAAGGAAAGTCTCATTACTAATTCTCCACACAGAAAAAAACACAAAGTTATTCAAGAACATTTCACTAAATTTGTTGGTAATTAATCCCAAAGCCAGTTCATGTTATTTCATAGATAGATCAAAGATTAGGTTGGATTGTTATGCCAATATAAATATATTTAATTAGAACATCATTATGTACCTACTATAATGCCATATTGTAAATGTTATTAGATTTTTCCAAAGTTTTAAAAGCTTTTGTGAGATAGTGTCATAGTTAGATGACCAGTATTGCTTCAAGTCTGGAGTCAGCACGGTAGCATAGGCTAGAGATCCAGAACACAGTGCAATAATGAATCCAAATGCCAATATTTTGTTTTTCAGTAATACTAATTGTCTCCTTGGCCTCAGTACTTCAGGCTCTCAGTAAAAATAACTCCACTCCTTTGTTATGGGCGAGCTTTTCAGGCTGTGTTATTGTTAAGGGGTATTTTGGTCAATCAGTCATGCATGCTGTCAGCCGTCTCGAATAATTTAAAAACCCTCGTGGTGAGTGAATTCACATCAGGTTACTCGTGAAGCCGGGCCAGAGAACATCTAGTGACCTAAGTAGTGTTGAAAGCTTACAGAAGCTCTGTCTCTGTGGAGCTGTATGAATTAAGAGGCTGATTACTGGGTGATTAGGAATGGATTGCTGCGTGTTTTTATAACTAATGACTGGATAATATCCAGCTTTGCTCCGACTGCTACGCACTTGGAGCTGTTATGCAATATACTCTGATGAAATTAGGACAAGGATCGTAGGAATAGAGAGAGATGGATGGATAGGCATCTTAGTTTCTTTAAAAAAAATGTACTTATTTCTGAAAACAAGCAACTTCTTTCTTTTTTCTTTTCTCCTGGAACACATTCGTTACAAAATCTATACAGTCATGCCACTACAAAGCTGCATTCCTTCTGTCTTTAATCCTTAAGAAAACAGAACAATTTAATCTCTTCCTGCAAAAACAGCTCAAAGTCTAAATCTTTTTAATCCTCATCTATATTGTTTATTCCTAATGTGCAGACTTTTCTTCATTACTTAAACCTAACTTCAAACTAAATCTTACAGGATGTTTTTCCCTTAACTGAGCCGTATCTAGTAGTCAGACTTCACATTAATACAGCAAAGAAATGAAAGGTTTTCTTTATTGTGTTGCAAACTTTAATGTGGGAGTTTTTCTTTTTCTCTTAAACGTTTTGTTTAACTTTTCATCAACTACTATACAGAATATTTTAACATAAACGCGATAAACATCTAAATAATACAATATTTATCCTTGTATATTCAGGCTCTTTGCAAGTTTTACACTATAGACATAATGTGGGCTAGTAATTATTTTCTTTTCAGCTTCCTTCAGAACGTAACGTCTTGCATGTTTTTCATGTTTTAAGCAGACACTCCAAGATAATCATTTGAATGAGAAATGTCAGATGTTGGCTGGTAAATGATGCCATACATTGCTCTATTTAGTGCATATATTTTGGCAATATATATACTTTTAGTTTGCTTATTTACATTACTGTTTATGAAAAAGCACTTAAGACGAACACATTTTGAATATTGAAATGGAATATTGCATAATAGTTAAGTCCAAATGGTTCATAGACATCTAGGCTGAAACTTATATTTCCATATTTGGTTTAAAACTGAGATTTGTTCGTATGTATGTTTGTTTTTGTTGATATTTTCCAGAAGACATAATATGGACCAGTTTTAGCAGCAATTGAGATGGATTAAAAAAGTAAACTGGATCTGGATCTCAGGACGTTTTACCAAGTCAGAACAGAACAGCGTGTCCTTAATTGAGCAAACCACAAACCAGTGTGAGAGAGCATGGTTTTATAGTTGTAAGTGAACTGATGACATTGTTTTATAGCAACAACTTAAACTCCCATTTATCATAGTGTATGCCTCAGAGATGGTCTGTCAGCACTGCCTCCTCTCAAATACAAATAACTTTAGTCTCTGGAATGTTCCTCAGTTCTGTTTGGAAATTTATGCTCAACATCTGACAATTTTATTTTTTATGAAAATGAACAGAACATTGTCTCCCATGATATCAACAAAAAAAAACCAATTCACACAGTTTTGCTACTGGAATGCTGAAAGAGATGTTAGATTGAACTGTGGGTAATCTCCATTGTCAGTATTCTTTACCTTTTGCCTCTCAAACAAAAAAAGATGAGGATGCCAATCAGCATCTTCATCATGGAGAAATTTTTAATATATTCACAGATATATTGATCCAGCAGGGATACAGGAACCATCAGGCATTTACAATCCTTTTGGTTTCCGATGAGATGAAAAAGTCTCTATTATCATATTTGTCTAAATAGATTTCACTACCTGAAAGGAAATGAGTCTTGGCTTACAGAAATGCTGCACTGCTTTTGACTGCTTTGCAAATATTAAGCCTTCTTTTGGTACTTTGGAGAACAGCAATAGCAGTTATTATGGTTTACCAAGTTAAAACTATTACGAGGTTCTAGTCTAACAATGAGAAATTAGAGAGAATAAACATTTACCCTGTGAAGTATAAATCTAGACTCACTCTGCGTAGACTGCATGAACTTAGTCACAAAAACATTTTTATGACCTTGGTAAACAAATGAAATTAAGCTAAAGCAATTTATAAAAACACCAGTACTCCATTCAAAAGTGATAATATTTCTCATCATGGCAGTGAAACACTATGTGACTGTGTGGCCAGTAAGATAAAACAAATAATTAAAAAACAGCTTCACCACATAAAGCACACAACTATTAAACTTCATGGAGGATTGTTATCACATTTGTTTTTTATGTTGGAGAGAAAGTGACACACATACGCACACAGAGACAGGAAAGAAAAATAGTTGCAGAAGTAAGCAGAATACCAAAGTACCAATATAAAGAACATTTTATTTGATTTGCTTTGCAGTGACAGTTTGGCCTAGTTTTTGTTGGATTTCCTTGGTATGAGATGAAGGCTTCTCTCCATTTATTCTTTAAATTGATCTCTCCAAGCAACCACGGATAAACTCTCTCTGCTCTGAATGCGAGTAATGAAGACGAGTTCTGAAAGAGGGAATCTGTTAGAATGCTCTGTTTTTGTATGTCAAAGAGCTCTGACAAATCACATTTGTAGACTCAAACATGTGATACATGTAAAATCGGGGCTCTTTATACCGAGTTATAGAACATTATTAATTTTTAGCATTAGTACCCAAAGCAAGAGTCGTGTCCACATTCTTGTCATGAAGTCAAACTTCTTTCCAGTGCAGACTGGAAAGAAATGATTCGTCACAATCAATCCTGAGGTGTAGTTGTGTAGTGAAGGGTGTTTTTTCAGATGATGTGGTTTCTGTTGGGGTCGTCAAACTATGACCTTCAAGGTGCACTTGAGCGTTTCACAGCAAAGATGGATTGCTCACTTGATGGTATTGAGAGTGGAATATGGATAGACAGATTGTGAGACTTTTCTGCAGTAAAGGAGATGCTGCTCTGTTGGTGAGAAATGAGCTGAACTGAAAAGCAAACTCGTCTCCCCTTCACCCTCACCTGTCATGAAGACATATGGATCATGACCAAGATGTCAGATAAAAAGGGCTAAAATCAGAAATCCTAGGCTGAGCTCGAAGATAGAGTGAGGATGTCTCTCGTAAATGAGATCTTGGATCTCAATGAGACAACTTGTATGATTAAAGGTCAAATAAATCAACTCTCCTAGAGACTAATGAGACGGGAGTCGGCCAAGTTGGTTTGGCGAGCCAAATAGGAACCTGTAAACTCCCATAAACAAAGAGTAAGACATTGGGAATTGCAAAGTGAAGGCTTGGTAACTAAATTTTCAGTCTATTCAGTAGATTATTTAGCAATATTTTATTCATTTGTTTTTGTGTTAAATAAAAATGTAAAGTTTGATTAATACATTGCACAAAAGTAAGAATCCATGGTTGGTAGGTAAGTAGGTTGAAATCCATTTAATGGAATGTAAGCAACATATAAACCAAGCTGCTGTAAGATATTTTAGTGAAGTCTTTATTTATCGTGGTGCTGTGTATTGAAAATCTTGTAGCAATGTTATAATAATTATACTGATGCAAAATTTCACTTCCAGAGGAAAGATGTCTGATTTATCTGCACATATTTATTATATTAGACTGATTTTCCTTCGTTTTTGCTGAACTTTTTAACTTCCATGTTGCTAACATGTTGACATAAGTGTCCCCCTTGTCCTTGTGTGCTAAAATGTCCCTATACTATAAAACCACCAAAATACTGATAAACTAGGAAAAATCTGAAAAGAAAAATACGTTTATTTGCAAAAATCTGCTGATGCGGGAGGAATCTGAAGGTCAGCGATATGTTAGAGTCCCTTTTAATCAAAGCTGCTGTGCCTGTCATTTAAAATGAAACCACAAACTTTGCTGAACTTGCATTATCCTGCACTGAAGAAAGGATGAGTTCTTCAGACCTGGCACAGATATCACCAGATGTAACCTGAAGCTGATGAGGAGAGAGGCAGCTCAATGCAGAGGGGCTGAAAGTCAGGCTCTGTCAGTGAATTAGAATATATTTGAAAAGTTATTTTATTCCAGTAACTCAAGTTACAAATTGAACATTTTACATAGTATAATTACAAACAGACTGATATTTTCGAGCCTTTATTTTTTGTTAAGTTATGATGATTTAACCATAACCTTTATAATTGGAGACACATTTAAAACAGAAATGTCAGCTTCATAAAAAGAATGTTTAATGCCTTCTTAAAGGTTACTATTTTCACCAGTTGCATCAGAACGTAGGCTTCTCGTTTATTGAATATGGACTACATACAAAGTCTTTCACAAGTTTCTAAGCCCCTGAAACTTTTTAAATGGTCACAATTAGACGAAGACCAAGAGTTAGTTTGATTTTGTTAAATCAGAGTAATGTAACAGCTCTTCTAAAAACACAATGTCAGAAAAACACTTACCATTTTGTAAGAAATATTTAATTTGCGGTTTATGTTAGAGACAAAGACAACATCTTTCAATGACTGAAAATAACATGTATACACAAAAATATGAAAATCTTGTCATGCATTTGTATTTGGCCTCCCTAAGTTGATATTATAGCCAAGTTATGTCATATATTTTTGACTAGATTCAAAATTAGAAAATTAAATTTTACATCACATGAATACTGATCTAAGCTTTTCTATTGTATCTCTGACTGCATGTTTGGGGTTATTGTTTGACTGGAAGGTGAACCTCCACCCTTTTCCACCCTTTTTTCAGCTCCTATCAGGTTTTCTTCTGGGATTACCTGAATTTAGCTCCATCCACTTTCACATGAACTCTGACTAAAACTTCTCTTTTCCTGTTGAAAAAAAAAGCTTGTCCACTGAATGATGCTACAACCACCATGTTTTTATATAGTTGATGACAAGTGAAAAGAGCAAAGTGCAGTTTTAGTTTTGTGCTGCACATTGAGTTTTTTCTACAGGTCAAAAGCTTCAAATTGGTCTCATCTGACCAGAGCGCTCTGTGCCACATGTTTGCTCTGTCCCCTGCATGACCTGTGGCAAACTGCAGCACTTCTGAAGGATTTTTCCCACTTTTGTGTCACTTCCGAAAAAAAGCTAATATTTTTTGGAGTATATGACTTAGTGTGGATTCACACCAGCCCTGTCTAATCAAACTCTTGTTCATTTGTCCAGAAAGGACAAGGTGCGAGTGTGCAATCAAATTGGTGAGAACCAAAAACAACTCTTTTGCCAAAGTCAAAAGAGAAATCCTAAACCACTAAATTCTGATGCCACTCCATTTATGCTTACATTTCATGATGAAGGAAGTTGCGTTCATGTTTTTTTCAGACGTTTTTGTGTCATTTTCTTTTGTTGTTCTTGGTGCAGCGCCATCACAAGCGAGAAGTGGAAAGGGTTTCTCTAAAGGTTTGGATCTTTTAACACAGTGCTCTGTGAAAGCAAACATTTAACAAATGTTACAATGTTGGTCCCCAGTTGAACTACTGGAATATCAGGTGTGAAAAGCACTCTGAAGTGCTTCTTGGCCTCTTCTCCTCTCTGTAACCAGCCTGAGTGTGACGGCCCCTGCTGTGCGGTCCTGTGTGTGTGCTATGTGGTCCGTAAATTGTTTGTCAATTAAGGTCCTCAATTGTGGGAGGCGCTTCAGACTCCAACTCTGACTTTGGACCTAGATAGTAAATGCACCTTGCTACAAGTTCTAATACAAACAATAAAAAAATGTTCCACCCTAAAATCTACCAGGTCTCGGTAGGTTTCCAGTTATTTTCCCACTTTTAGATGGTGGATTGAAAAAACCTTGTATAAACTTCAAAACTACCTCAACCCTGGAGTTTCCTTACTGTGTTGTTTGTTCTTCATGAAGCTGTTTATTGGTTAATGTTCTCTAAAGAACCTCTTGTTCCTCCACAGGACAGTTGGATTTATACACATTCACTTACTAGCAACAGCTGATTTCCTTGGATTTTATTGAAGGATATCAGATTAAAGACACACATGACACATGTTTCAGATTCCTCCACCCCCTTCACAATTATATACTGCTTTCTGTTGATTTATTAAATGAATCCACCTGAAATACATAACATTTGTGTGTGTGTAATGTTACATAATGTGAGAAAGTGCAATATTTGAATATTGTTTCCAATGTGCTGTACAGTAGTGTAATATTCTGGTTTTCACAAAAGGCAAAAGGGAAATGAAAATATCAATAACAGTAAATGGAGAACTGTGCAGGAATCACATTCATTATTTGTCCTGCTGTGGAGGTGATGGAGCCAAACATGCTGTATGAATCTGCTGCTTTATCTCTTTGTGTAATATAAAATTCAAGAAAAAAAAAGTGATGGAGCTTGAAATGTCCTTCTACAGATGTGTCTTAAAATACATTAATACCACAAGGATTTTAAAGAAAATTTAGATAAGCCTGGTAAATAAGTAAGAACAAGATTGAAGTGATTGGAAAAATGTTTTGTTAGTTAGGTAAGCTTATTTGTTCCTGCCTCAAGGCAAATAATAAAATTAAAGTAAAGTAGCTAAAGCTCCCTGTCTCCAGCCAATCCAAAGCAAGATAGCAAGGTTTTCAAAAGTTTGAAAGATGAACTCTTACTGGCTGAGAAAAACAGCAAACTAAAAACAGCTTTGGGGTATTTTAAAGAAACACGGACGGCAGTGCTTTACTTCACAAAGAATAATGTTTAAATATTAATATTATAATAAATATTTTTAAAGTTTAGCACTGTTTTCCATCTTTTGGAGGATTGAGTCTCCAGTCACAGATAAAAAAAAAATTAAACAATGCCACCATTAATGGTCTGGTGAGTTTTAAAGCTTTTTAATTATATGGTAACTTTAATTAAATTAAAGCACAATTTTTCTGCAGAAGAAATAGAAGTATTACAATATTTGGACAGAGTTTGGACTATTTCACATAAAACTTTCTTCAGAGTAACATTCCTTAGTTTTATGTCTGTGATTTGGTTCATATGGAAATACAAATAAAAATACCATAAATTATTTTTGATTAAAGATTAAATTTAGTACACCGGAAGCCAAAGAGCATCATTTTAGCCAAATATTGTTTGTTTGGAAGTTCCCCATTAACATCAAATTAATTGAAAAAATTTCCATAGTCAGAACAAGCAACAATAAATTTTGTCATTTAGTTACTAAACAGGTTGATTTCAGGCTCTGTAATTTACCAGTGGACCTTAAGGGAATAAATTATTTGGACTGGAGATCAGGAAGTAGTTTCTCTTGGCATTAATGAGAACCGGAACAGTCATATCAGGTTATGTACTCAAACTGGAAAATCTTTGTGGATGGGTATGCATGTGTGAAATTACATGAATCTTTAATCCTCCTGTTGCTGCTCCTGTTAAAAGACTTTGGTGCCTCCTGACCCACTTCTCTTGTAGGGGGTATCTTATCAGATGTTCCACTTTATTATAATAAACAAAAGGACAATTAGCATATCGCTGCTGTTAAAAATAATTAGAAGAATCATCCCTGAGGGCTGATGTTGTCGAAGCTCCGAAAACACAACAGGGCTTGACTTTTTAATTGTTCACTGGTTGCAGTCTGGTAACGGTTTGACGACTAAATCATAAGAGATTGACCTTTTTAAGTTTGACAACAATCCCTTCAGTTCATTTAGCACTTGTTGATAAACTAATGTGAATGTGCAACAGTAAAATCCTGTGTGAAGCAGCTGCGATTGCAACTTGAAGGTTTTTCAAACTAACTCTGCTACAGGTATGAAACTGCTAGACATGACAGTGAAAACTGACATTTTTGCGGTTTTATTCCTAACATTTGTTGCCTTCACTCAATGTTAGAACACCTGCTGCGATGTCAAAGCAGCCTCATGCAAAAACATGAGGCTTCAGTGTTTTTTACATAGGGATAGCCAGACTAAACGCCCGACTAGCAGCATGGTGGGACCCCAGAGAGGTTCGCCGGTCTGTATGTAATTTTCAAGAGAGCTTTAACATGGCTGAATTTAATCTGCTTAAAATTTAATATGAGTCTGAGGTTATAGGGAGGGCAGAATAATACAAATAACTAGAATGTGCGGTTATTCTCTGTAAAGGCCGTTCCCAAATGGCGTCTTAGTTTTCTAGGTGTAAAAATGTGACTTAATGAAAACCAGTGGAGAATATAAGATGAACGCCAGGAGTGTTGTATGCATGTGGATGCAAGCGAATTGAGAATAAGAATTATTTGTCTGAAATGCACTGTGAAACTTTATAACACAGGAGATAACGATGTCTGTTGGCAGTCTGTGTGAATAACTCGACTCACCAACAGTTTGCAATGATAAATGCTGCATTTCTCGTCATAAAGCATCATTATTTTTTGATAAACACCACATGTATCTGGTATTTGTCATTTGACTTGTCTTCTTCAGCTAGCTGCCTTTGTGAGTGTGTCTGTATGCTATAAGGGAGCAGTCCAGAATCTGTTCTTCAGTTAATGGAGAGCCTTTTCTTCACTATCAAGGTTTTACTTATTCACTTTGTGCTTCTCAGTTAACAGATCAAATTACTCAGGATGCAGTTTGTCTGCCTAATTCAGACTAATCTGCTCAATATGTTTTATACATGGGGATGGGATTTATCATAACCACATTTATTTAAGCCAGATATCTCCTTTATAATTTTTGATTTGCATCTTTCTTAGTTTTTCTGTTTGCCTGCTTTTTCACTGAAATGATTTTCTTGTTCTTTTCTTTTTATTTTACACAATTTGCATGTTGAGTGTTTTAATTTATTTCCTTTAGAAATAAAATGCCTGGCTTAAAGCTTCCAATGTTTCAAATTAGGTCCCTTATGCCTTAGACTAAGTTTACAGTCTATGACAGAAGAATGCACGTATAAATTTTGCATCATGTTTTAAAATGGAGATTCAGTTTTCAGCATGTAGTCAGAGGAGCTGCTAACAGCTCTCTATACCTGCAATTTAAATACATCATTTTATTTGAAATGTGTTTTTTTTTTTTTTTTCTCCTGTTGATTTATATGACAGTCCTTGATTCATTAAATCTCTTCTATCAGATTTAAATAAGGTCAAAGGAGTTTAAAACATGGAACTGCTTCGTCTATTTTCTATCATCATTCCACATCCCAAAAGGTGTTATCTGGTCAGGTTGACCGGAGGAATGTCTCTTTGAGAATTGAAACTGAGTACCCAGAGGAACTTGGACCTAATGCCTCTGCTTGAGTGAGAAAAACTAGTCGGCAATAACATGTCTGTGTCAATTAGTGGCCTCAGCAGACTCTCACAGCACTGATCAAAGAGGAAACTATCAGACGTGATTGTAGATGTTGTAGACTTCATTTGGCATGCTTCCTTCCCATAGAGTTTACAAGTTGAAGGGATAGAAAGACAACAGTAAGCTCCATTTGCTCGATTGGCTACACATTTATGCCCACTGCTAAAACTGTCTATGAATCCACCAAGATATTGAGAGTTACCACTTTGACCTTTGGTATTCGTAGGAGTAAGAGACTACGATCATCTGTGAATAGCTAAAATTCATGAATACTTGAGACCCTTCTAAGAATGCTTATTATTTTAATCGATCAAACACCAAATATACCTTAAGATGCAATAATGCACTCTGCTGAAACCATCTAGCACAACTGCAGAAGCGAATGTCTACAGTCTTCCTTATCTCGTTCTTCATGGTACAGCCAATCAGATCAAAAGAAAATAAATAGCGCTCATCGATTAGCTGTTTTGCAAATATCAATAACATTTTAAGTAGCATTGCACCTTTCATCTCCCTAAGCTGCACTTTCTCTTAAATGTTTTAGATATGTTGTTAAAAAAAAATCCACATATTGGCAAATATTCTGCAAATAGTTTGGGTTTATGTTCAACAAAAAAATCACCACAAATAGGTGGGGGACCAATGTATATTTAATTTCTTTCTGTGAATAATAAATTATGCTTCAGCTGAACTTTGCCAACTCCTTGTGCAACAACAAAGTCAGCTGACACTGAAAAGGAGGATTGTATACTGCTAATTCATCCATCTTTTGTTTTCTTTATCTGCTTGTTCATCTGAGATCAATGGGAGGCTGGTGTGTATTTAGAATGGTCACTGGGCAGAAACTTTGGTACAACTGAGACAACCACACACATACACACACACACCTGCACACTAAGAGCAATATAAAAAGATTAATTAACCTAACATTCATATTTTTGGAGAAAGACCCAGTGAGAACCCAGACATGCAAATTTTAGGTCATAATTTCTTTGCATATTTCATAATTATTGCTCTTTTACGCTTTTTAAAGGTCTGTAATCTAATTATGTAGATATTTTATCGGCAATAAATGCAAAAGTACAGATTTTATCTTAATCCCCATAACCGAACTAACTCTCCCATATGGCTGTAGGATAACGCTAAAGCCAGGTGTCTGACATGAATGCTGGTCATAAACACAAATTCTCTGTGCTTGAGCAGACTTCATAGTAAAATGAGTGTTTGACACAAATTATATAGGGCAATGCATTGAGTCCTTCAGTGAACTGTGTGTAGAAACACAAATACACACAGAAACTCACAAAGTTGCCACACTGTCAGGTTGAATTAGATCCTAACCTTAGCTACATGGGGTGAACTGGTAACCAAGGGCATCTCTCTTTGTTCATACATCCTGTCTCGACTCCGCTGTGTCTTCTTTCCATTCGTGACTCGGAAACACCCCGTCAGACCGCGGCGCTCATTAGACCAGCAGCAGGACCAGAATTCATTCATTTTCTCTCTCTCTCTTTCTCTACCACAACTGATTTGTAAAGCTTCAAGGAAACAGCAGAAGAAAGACGTAAGCACCCAGACGTAGTGAACCCACCACCTGAAGCTGCACACAATGCTCTATTGTGCTGGTACCATGCCAAACAGCCTTCAGCTGTTGCTGCATAAAAAATGACCTAATGCTGGGGTGCATCAACAAAAGATGTTAGTCTTTACTAGAACATCTTAAATCTGAGCTTTGTAGCTCAAATCAAACGTCAAAGTGTAAATTCTTAGCTTGAGAAACATGAACCTGATGGATTACATACTAATAATGGAAGTCACTTGTAGAAGGCATCCAGAGGCAATATTACCCAACTCTGCAGTTCTCTTAAGGAATGTTAAGTATTTTAGAAATATTCTACTTGTCTTATGGCAAACTGTACACAATCTGCGCTCTTGGAGAGCAAATGGTAAGAAAATGTATTTATTTTCTTCAGTATGTGACTGGTTTGCTTTGTGTGTTTCTACCTTGCAGATTCTATGAAGCTCTAACAAACTGCACACACCTGTTGGCAATGAACATGAGCTGTTACTGGCCCAATCAAATGGTGGACGCGTTCTTCATCCAGGTCCACAGGCACTACTTCCATGACTGCTCAGTGTCTGGACGACGACTCAGGGACCCTCCAAACCGCATTTTGGGTCCTTTCATTGTGGTTCCCATCCTGGTCACCTTCCTCATGACGGCCCTGGTGGTGTGGAGGAGCAAGCGCAGCGAAGGGATTGTTTAATAAAGGGAACAGTTGAGGACTGGCGTTACAAGTCAAAACATGCTTTTTACCCCCGAGGTAACACTAGTGTTGGGGAAAGGGTTATGTTAGAAGGAAAAGATTAACTCCAGGCCCTAAAAATAGGTTCCACTTCATGGATCTGTGAAGACATTAACATCCATTACATTTTTGTTTCATCTTCAAAGATTGGAGTCATTTCTTGGGTTTACTGAGCACCTTTTGCTGCAACGTTCTCTTGGATCTGGACCAGAAAACTGACTGGTGATAGTATATTGTACATAAAACTATTTTTTTCTGTCAGGAACTGCTCAAAAGGCTGCGGGATGTGATTGTACAAAAATTAAACAAGTGCTTTCAACAACAAACGAACAGACAATTAAAAGCTCTGACAGGAAACCCACAAATATTCTCGTCCTTACATGTATACATACACTGTATCTAAACTGTAGTACGTACAGCTTTGTGATTATTGTGTCATGATTTTGTTGCATTTAATGTATTTTATCTACACTACCAGTTCTCCTCAAATCAAGACAGAGAACGGTGAAGCAGATGCTCGGTTCAGGTAACAGGAAGCACGTTTTGGAAAATATCGTCAAACTCCAGCTTACTTTTTAAGAACTTCCACAGATATAGCCATGAAAATTACAATAGGTTAAACAGTGGGCAGATGATATTGGAAAACACAACTCCAGATAAAAAGAAGATTCAAAGCAGTGGGTAACTTTAAGTTAGCCAACGCACAACGCTCCTGAGCATCGTCATTGCCCAAAGCACAGTTTGTGAATCATGAACCTTGGGTTTCTATTGATTTATGATCTCTCGGTGTAGTAGAGTGTGCCGTGTGAACTTGTCCTTCATTGATATTTTCAAATGCTCTTTTTCCTTTATAAATTCATTGACCTGTAACCTGCCTGTCAGCAAAACACACTTTGAGATACTCCCACAGTTTGTACTTTGTGCCAAAACCTCGTGAAGAAAAGAGAGAGCCATGTTTGTTATGAAACAAATATATATAACGTATTCTGTTGGAATGACTTTCACTGATTGATTCTGAAATCTGTGATTGTGAAGAGATTTTCAATAAAATGTCTGAATAATGTGTTGAATACACACACCACAGACTCTCTGCTCTGATACAATTACAGAAGGGGTTTAGCGTGTGCAGGTTTTATTATGAATCTTGAATTCAAATCTTTTTGTGACTCAACAATGTTGCACCTTAGTAGCCAGGAAGTTGCTAAAACGTAATGATGGGGCTCCAAATTTCTGACATTTCTTTTAGGATTGCAAAGAAAAATCTTTCTAGAAATTCATTTTACTCCTCAAACATTTGCAGGTAAGTTCAAGTCAACCCTGACTAATTAAAAGAGAAAATCCACTGCAGTTAGTATCTTGTTTTAAGAACAGCATCACACTACTTGTTCAGTGTTTAAATGTATCAGTCTTAACATTTAAGATTATTTTTAATATAAGTTCATTATGCAATGTATACAACAGGAGTTCAACAAAATCTGATGAATCCATCCACTCATTCATCCTTCACTTATGGAAAATTGGCATGAAAAATGTGTGGAGACTTTCACAAGTTTTTTTTAGCAAAAATATTCTCACAAGGTTTACGTTTAATGTTTACCCAAAAAAGTGGTAATTGCTACATTTTGCAATTAGACTTTAGTACTTTTAGTTAAAAACACAGCAGTAAAGTGAGATTAGATTTTAGGAAGGAAGGTAATGGTGAGGCTAGTATGATGCTTAAATTGTTGGCAGAGATTATTTAGTAAATCAACTATCTATGCTGAGGGGGGTTTTCTAGGTAGAGAAATTATTTCTTTCTCCTGACAGGCTCCAGCAAGATTTTAATTTTCCAACTCGCTCCACTTTGGTGCTTTGACTGGTACTGGCGCACAAACTGGTGAAGGTCATTCCATCACCTGCCAAGCATTTCCTTTTTTTTTACAAATAGCATAACCCAACTTCCAGAATAGTTTTGTGAACCAAACTACAACCACAAAGATATCCTACCCCTAACCTCAAGATTTGCACTGTTGGGTAAAGGTAATCTTTGAGCCTTCCAGAAATGAAACTAGAGTCAGAAAATCATCAGATATTCCACTGGCTGTTATTGTGTTTGAAAAGCACTTGTTACCTGTTACACACTGCTCTTACACAGAAAAAAGAAGCAGAGACCGCTTGAGTTCTTGCTAAGAATATCTTTATCCCTAACTTCTAAACAAAATCTCTTAGATACAAGGAAAAACACCACCAAACAAGTGGGCTCTTGTGGGCCATGTGGCTCCTCAATTTAAGGTAAACTCGGTCTCAACAACCGGACTACTGCAGGGCCTGCACAAAAGATCTATGCTTCCTGTTAGTAAGTCACAAATAATCCTAGTAAAACATGCTACACGTTTTGATTGTATCATGTAAAAATGTCAAATTTTACAACTGGTGTTAATACTTGTTAATTGTAATAATGTTGGGTTTAAGGACCCAACTTCCAACCTTTGATATTGTTACATTTTTTTTTATCAACTCTGATGTCAAAGCTTGTAAAACTCTGAACTCAGATGCATGAGACAGATGAAGATTCACTGTCAGAAAGGTGGACTCTAACTGATCTCCTTAGTTACTAAATACGAAGAGCATTAACGTTACATTTTGTGGTGTAAAATAAATACTCTCTTTTTTTAGCAAAAATGATGAACCTGTTTTACATGATTAATTTGGCTAAATTCAAGCTAACTAGCTGGCTCTCTTCAAAAGCAAAAGTTTTACTATCACATAACGTTAAAGTATTTGTAAAATGTTTTAATTTAACAACTGAATGATTTTTGTTCAGGCATACGTCCTAAATGATATGTGACCTAAATCAGCTGAACTGTCCTTGTTGCTTTTCACATACAGATTTTTGTCTGACTTTTCCTGTGCGTACAATCCCTGACAATATAATCCAGCATGCATCAGTGCAAAATTGTCAACAAAATGCAAAAGTCACAATTCAAGACCAAAACTCACAAAGGTTATGCTAAAATAGAAATAATGATAAACTTGCTAGGATAACTTCTGATTTAGCATTACTAGTACTTCTGTTGTGGCTCTTTGCTGTTGTGTTGTGGATTTTACATTTACTTGACTCTTTTATTCCACAGTGCACCTTACCAGTGGATTCTTTGTCAAGATAATAATGACTTGGAGGAGTAGTTTGCTTTATATATGGGGTTATTTATTGAACCTGAAATATGAAAACCCCAAATAAACGTCCTAAGCTAAGAACATATAAAAACAAATACCAATACTGTTTAATTCAAAAGTTTCTTTCAGCCAGAGTTCATCCAGCCAATAGCTGTGCAGAGAGAATAAGCGAGAGGAAGAAAAGGTGGAAGAGCAATATCTGACGTCAGGACCTGCTCCAATCCTCCTCCTGTTGTCTCCTCATGTAGAAAACAGACAACATAATTCTATCCACAGATGTCTGTCGCTAATATTAGTCCATGTCATTTCCAATACTCAGAAGGCTGCTCCACTTTCTCCCATGTGGCTCTGGTGTATTTGTGTCTCTTTCAGTGTCCCAGAAGACCCTCGAGAAACATTTAAATCCACCAGCAGGCAGCCTGGGAGATAATACCCTAACAAGGAGGGCAAATCGAGTAAATTAAGTGACAAAGACCTTTATATCACTCCATTAAAACCAAGAAAGCTTGTTTTGCTGGGAATCTAATGTCATATATTTATTCATGAATTATCAGGTACACAGGCAAAGAAGAGTGAAAAATGAGTAAAAATAAACTACCAGGCATGTAAATAGATTTGCATATGTCAAGGTGTGCATCCCCTGTTTACCTTCTCATCATCATCATCATCACCATAGCTAGCAGCTACATCAGACCAGTCTCACACTCCACTCTCTGAAGCTTTACAGTCGTCTGTCTCTAGAGACAGCGGTGGGGAGGGAAAAGATGGAGAATGTCAAGGAAAAAGCGCTGGTGGGTGGAAGGAAAGAAAAGGGAAGGATGTATAAGGGAAAAAATGAGAGCTCCATGATGGGAGGAAGCACCAGAAGCCTAATTAAGTGATAGATGAAATTGTACTAAAAACAGGAAAAGCCCAAGACAAATATGAGAAGCGTATGACAGCACAACCCAGTAGATGTATTTACTCCTTCAGGATAATCATGGATGAGACATAAGGGATGGATTGGTTTATAAAGGAGCACAACTGTACATTTTCCCTCATGAAGAACTATTTTAAAATGTGACAGCAAGTGACCCGGTCAGATGACTGAGCTGGAAGCAGGGAATACAATTCAATCAGCAAGCAGTGAAATAAGGAACCACCTGGATTTAACTAAACAAAATAAACTCTCCCAATGGGAAATAATTAACATATTTTAGCTTGTAATAACCCTTTAAGCCTTAGCTTTAATACCTACCTAAATAACTAGTGATTTTGGAATTTCTTGTGTGTTCATCTCAAGTGTACATTCCCTTTGTATTTAGTAGAATTATATTTAAACTGTATTGCTAGGGCCACATAATGTTCCAAACTGTAATTATTTCTCCAAGGAGAAAAAATACTCAGAGTTAAAGCTTTGTAATTTCTTTGTGCTATGTGGATGAAAAAAATTGAAAGGACTCTTTTAACTTGGTTTTAGTTCAGTGATTATGTTCGAAAAACAACTGAGCTGCAGGTTTTCTGTAAGATGTGATAGTTTCAAATCCAACATAAAATGATTTTATTTGAGTCACAAATGTCAAAGAATGCAAAGTGTCAAAGTGGTATTTACATAAGCATACAATATATTGACCCAAAACATTAAATTTTCTAGTATTGCATCACCTAATGAACCCAAAAAATATATAACATTTTTGGTTTAGATCTTTAGAACACCATTCAGAGCCAAACAAGTGAAAAATTGCAGATTTTTGTCACTTTGCTAATCAATTGCTGCATCAGAAGTTTCCACTGATAGTTTTCCGTTCTTTTACCTCCCGGATAAACTATCAGTGGAATTATGTAGTGTTTTCACTCTTACATAGTTTTAGCAGCGGAGCAGCGGAGCCTTTCATTGGGACTAAACATCTGGGTAGCCCAGAGACAATAGCCTATTAGCGAGGTTAATGGGGTGGAAAACGCCTTCAGTTTGACAGGAAACATGCATATTGGACTCTAGAGCATTTGAAAAGGGTCTTTTTCTCTGATGAGCCATGACTTCGCCTGTTTGAAATTTAATGAGTGCATCATGATAATGCAAATGGCAGAAAAAGTGAGGCTGCCATCAAACCGAGTGTTCGCCAGAGAACCCTGTGGAGGCAGTGTCGTGATATGGGGTTGTGTAGGTGGGAAGTGTTAGGAAATGTTATCTTTCCAAAATTGTTTGGTCAGCTTATTACGATGCTTCTCTATCACATAAAATGATGAAGGAAGGTTTCTAAATCTCTCATTAAGACTGAGCGAGATGCAGCACCCTCTGTACCTTGTCGCATTGTCCTTCTGTTTTGTTGTTTAAAAAAAGAGAACAGTGACAAAAGCCAGAGCGATAACACATTTACCCCTATTGAATTATAAATTCTCCTTGTTAATGTGAACACCTGCTTCTGCAGAAACCCACTGAGACTACTTTGCCTATTAAAGCCAATTAGCATGGGAGCTACGCCTGAAAACTCAGGAGCTGCTTGCGAGGTTATTCGTGTAGGATGCAGTTGACAGCAAACTCTCAGTGGAAACAACATGGGCTCTTGAGAAGGATTGCAGACAAGGGAGATGTTTTAACATCTCAGCTCTTCCATGAACAGTTTTACATTTTGTGCAGTGTGAGAATGCAGACATTTTGAAATCATTAGAGGTAAAATAAGACATTGATGTGAGTAACCACACCACTCACTAACTGATCTGTGAAGAAAGACATGTTATTTGTAGCCGATCATTTAAGACAGAAAAAATAATCAAACCTACACAGAAAAATTAGGCTGCATCACTGTTGCTAGGGAAAGTGAGTTCACCTAAATAGTTTGGATTTGTTTAAATATCACAGCCTGACAGCTGACAGCTCTGTTTTAGCAAGAAGTGAAGCTAAGCTGGTGCACAGAAAGATGCTGGGTATGAGCTGGCTTCACTATAATGCTCATGTTTAGTGCATAATACTATTGTGGGTGGGCATCACGAGATATTAAATATGACAAAAGTTGATCAAAAGTTTGTTTATTTGTATGCATAAAACAAAGCAGTATGCATTTTATTTAGAAAATGTTAATGTTTTCACTATCTGGTCTTCTATCTCAGTCTAAAACATGCTGATTTGCATTAAAACATGGATGACTGGTAGTGCAGTATGTGCGCATCAGTGATCGGGACTGCATTGTTTATCAGCTTTTATTGTTGCTCTGCTTCAACAAAGCAGAAAAGATGGAGGCTTATTTAATTACACCGTTTCTGTGTAAGTTGGCATGACTAAACGTATTATTGTTTGCAGTCTTCCAAGTTAATCTCGCAGCACACTGAAATGCCGCCCACAGCTGGAAACAGTGTGGGCAGCTTCTGAAGCACAATAAATGAAATAGCGAGGCACTTTACTCTTAGGCGCAGGGAGAGGCGTGCACGCAACACCAGAGTCGACGTGCTTCTGTTCATTGACTGGGACAAACACTTGGACGGACGTGGACGTCTGACATGCCTGGATGTGGACATGTAAAGACATTTGCTGACGAGGCTTCAAAACACTGCGTTTCATCTCTTTTATATGTTCAAGTAAATAAATTCAGCTAGTGTGCGTGTGCGTGTATGTGGACTCTTGGTGAGAAAACCTGCATTAGATGTGGAACTGACAGCATGAAATTATGATCAGCAACAAATAGAAGGGTGTAAGTTTGATTTCACCAAAAGCAATCTCCGCTTTTATTGATCATCTGTCAGACTGACAGCCTAAGGAATACCTAAGCGTAAAAAAACAACTAATGCTGTAAAAACTATTTGTAAACACTCACAGCAACACTTTTTAACTCAGCAGCGTCTTCTATAACAATTATCAGAGGAGGGGAGAGTACCAAGTTATTTACTTTCATTTTATATGCGTCAAAAATATAGAATAAAATAAAGTTGCCCTTTTTTGTTAAGGTCGCATTAATGAAAAATGCATTAAACACCACCAGCAGTACATATATGGGGCCTTGTAAAAGTACATTTGCACATCGTGCAAAGGGTGTACATTGTGTCAGATTATCTGCTGCAAATTTGTGTTTTTTATTATTTTTTTATAGCCCAAAACAAAGAGGTGAAGTGTATTACTGATAAGTAGAAAAGAAATTATGGTATTTTAGCAGAATAAAGATGTATAATTTTGATTGGCAATTGCTTTTGGCTACATTTTACTCTGGTACATATAAATAAACTCTAGTGCAGCCACGCGCCTTCAGAAGTAATCTGCTGACAGTAAAACTATTTGTTGTTCACTATTAAAGCCAAAAACATGGAAGAAGGTGCTCTGGTCAGATGACGCCAAGATATATTTTTTGGCCAACACGCAAACCAGTATTTGACCGTGAACACAACGTCCCCTATAGTGAAGCACAGTGGTGACAAGATCATACTGTGGGGACGAGTTTCTTCACCAGAGACTATAAATCTGGTCAAAGTTGATGGGAAGATGTATGAAGCTGAATACATGGCAGTTCTTGAAGAAAACTTGTATCAACACTGGAAAAAACTTTGATCTACCAGCAGGACAACGACTATTAAAACATAGCCAGAAAGTTTAAGATTAAGCTATTTGTTACAAATGGCCAAGTCAAAGTCTAAGTCTACATCAAATTAAGAATCTGTGGTAAGACTTGAAAGCTTTCAAAAATAACCAATGTTGTTATAAGTATGGGGAAGAAAATTCCCTTGAGAAGGAACTGACTTGGGAGGATGAGGAGCTGAATATGGTCACATTTTCATATTTTTATTTGTAAAAACAAAAAATGTTGAAAATCATTTATTATTTTCCTTCTACTTCACTATTATGTGCTACTTTGTGTTAGTTTATAACATAAAATCCCAATAAATGGATTGGAGTTTAGCTGTCATCACTTACAGCATAGCTAGATGGATTCAGAGATGTTGCCATGGAGATCATAAACAAAAACTCTTTTTCTGGTGGACATAGCAGTAAAAAAACCCAGCCTGTCTTCCCACTGTTGAGCATCAGCAGGATAAATAAATGGTGATGCTGTTTTAGACTCGGCTAATGGCTCTGACTCCAAGCACACCGCATTCCGTGCCTCTTCACTCGGACAATTTGGACATTCGCACCAACCCTTTACACAAAAAGCTAACCACCATCCTATGTACATCATCGAATGCCATTCTTATCATCATCCAAACTTTACAAACACTTCATCACAGTGCAGGGAGCCAAGATTTACACGAGTTTTCCCAGAGCAAGATTTACAGAGATTACTCTGTATGATGACTGGCATGTTGGGCATGTTACAAATCCTGATCTGACTCAGAATTTTTGTCATTTATTCTCCCTAATAGAAAACCACAGGTTATTGCCCTGAGGTAATACTCAGGCTGCCCAGGCTTACAATTTATGAGCACAAAGTGAAATCAACCAGAAAGTCCATGGGGATCCAATTGTTTTTTAACACACTACTGGGGACTGAATTACCACTTTGTGCTGGAGTAGGGAAACAAAGTGAGGTGGAACAAAGTGACCCTTTTCAAATAAGTGAGTGAGAGATTGAAAGGAGGAGATTTATGTTGAACCTAATTTCCAATGGCATTATTGTTCACTCAATTAATTCATTGAAAGGCCAAAGATATTTTTTTGTCCACATATCTAAAACAAAAATCAAGTTTTCAAATTTTACCTGGAGGCCAATGGAGCGATAAAAGCAATGGACCATTGTGGTCAGCTTAGTTTAAAGGGGACCTATGATGCAAAATTCATATTTTGTATATTTTTATATATGATCCATTCAGGTCTCTACTACTTAGTGCTTAAGAAATCTCTTCAACCATTTTTTGGTAATAAATTAATGTTTTTTTTTCAAAAATCTCTCAGTTGTTGAGTCAAATCCCAAAGGCACTGTGTCGTTACCTAGCAACCTCAGCCCTGTTACCAAATTACCAGTATGTTTGGTCAGCTGATTTTACCACTGTACAATGGCTCTTGGGAAAGACAAGTGTTATATTGTAGACTTACCATCAAGAAACCACGTGCTGCATTCTTGTTGGTTGTGCAGGAAGCTTCACTTCTGCTTTTCAAAGATGTACAGTTGTATAATTGCACATCTGTTTCCAGTCATTTTAATGTAAGCGTTGAGTTGGGGTGCAGCTCATTCTGAAAGGAGCTATAAATGGGCCTGACCAGATTGAAAGCTCATTATCAAAGAATGATATTGTGCAAAAAATGCAATGAACATGTTTTGCCCATAGATCTATCCTAATCTGTTTAAGGAAGCATAATAGGTCACCTCTAAGAGATCAGCAGGTAATGGATCAACAGTTAAAACCATAGACAGCTCATCCTCAATTTAACCAGCAAAAAGAAGCTACCCTCCACAAACTCCAGCACTGCACTCATCCATGATGGGAAATAAATAGACATCATTTATGCCAGCAGCAATATAATTGGTGCTCTTTTTCCATTTGATTTCCCCATAAGATAGTGAGAATATGACTAAGGAGATGAGTCATGTGATAAAAAAGAGAGTAGGTTATTCATTCTGACAGATGATCTGAAAGAATGAAAAGGCATAAAGGAAATGCACTCGTGTAAGGAACCCTATTCACCAGATCAAGAAAACATGCACATACACGAAGCAGCGATTATTAACTCCACCGGCTCCAGCTGCTGTTAAAAGTTTTCTGAAATGAAATCTACTTCTGTTCAGTCTGACTCTAAAAAAAAAAAAACTCAACACTCTAGCCTCTGGCAAAATATATTTTCAGCTTCTCTGCTGCTAACTATCTCTGCAAGTCAAGATCTTTGTTATAACCTGTACCCTTTAAATTGTCCACTGGTCAAAATATTGCCCCAAGTTACAAAAGTGCTGACTTCAGCCAATTTCTTTGATAAATGACCCTTCATCATTTAGGCTGATGAAGCTCCTCGTATGTGTGGCAGTCAGGTGTACCGTCCACAGGGATTTCTTTAGCTTCTTGTTATTTTTCTTCCTCACCTCGTCTCTGGGCTTTCTCAAAGGTGAGGGGAAAATGTGCTGCTGGATAATTGAAGCTGTTTTGCAAGAGCTTATTGGAGATTGTATTCGCGCTCAACAATGCTTGTTGGGGCCAGAAAATGGAAAGAAATAGGATTTATAGCACTAACCCATCTCGTTACCCGGTTGATGCTGTCAGCTGTCACTGCAGGCCCAGGATAATGCAATATGCAGTACCCACAGGGCAAGTGTACAGTTTGATTGTGGATCCTCCAAAGGTTGGTGCAGTGTGTGACTGACAGACATCTGCACTGTCTGCAGTTCTCTCTCAACCAAGTCAAATTGTACGAATCGCTGACAGTAGGGAGATACAGTCAATTATTTTGGGTACGAATAGGACAGAGTGCCTAAACGTGCCTCACTACCAGTTTCTGGAATGAAGAGTACAGTTTTTCCAAGTCTTTTATGACAATAATCTAGTTTATAGAGGTAATTAGTATTAAAACAATCTGTTATTGTCAAAATTTAGTGAGCTTTTGCATGGTACATCGTGTCTAGCACCAACAAAACGATACATTCAGAGTAACATAAATCACCTATTACCCATCCTGAGGCTTAGTTTGAACTTTAGTGAGTTTAAGCATCTGAGCATGTGTACATTACAAAGCTGCTAATGAATGTAAATCCATTAGCTTTGTAGCTCCACCTCATCAAACCATCCAACAATGTAGGGAACCCAGAAGAAGAAAAGGCTGTACGCCACAAAGTTGCAGTAAAAGATGTGGCAGTGCTGGTTGGTGAAAGACAAAGCAGGCTGGTAGTTTGTCAGGTTGTAGCTTGAATTGATAGAGGATAACATCACAATGCATTGCATTTTTTAAAAAGGTATTAAATTCTTAAAAGAAAACTTTTAAGAGTTATCAAAAAGTTTCTGATATTCTCCTTTTTGAGTGAAAGAATAAAAAGGGATATTTGCCCTCTATCCCCACTAGCCCACAAATCCACTAGGAAAAAGTAAAGACATTAAAGAGAAAACATTGAAACTGCATGACAAAAGAAAACCACAAGGCACCAAAAAATGAACCTGGAAGCCAATTTTGAAAGATAGTTTTGCAGCTAATGTCTATTACTTTAGCCTTAAGACACGCTTCAGAACAACCATTTTCACAGCTGCTTTTAACTGACCTTTATTTGTCTCACTGATGGGTTTTTTCATTTCAGCAGAACCCAGCAGAAAAAAGAAGTTAAAAACCTGGAACAGAATGAGAGCAGAAGGAAGAAATCATGCTGGCAAGTCACATCATATTCATGTCACACTGTGACCGTCTAAACGTTTGTGCAAATATGTATATTGTCCTCAGAACAACAGAAAAAGACTCAGTGAAGGTTGAAGTTGGTAAAAGAACGTCATTTCTCAAAAAGAAGGAGTCTATGATATGAGCTGAAAGGCCACTCGCAGAGGAAGAGGTCATGACTGCAAAATCAATGTAAAAAGTCAAACTACAGTCAAAAAATTTGTTTTTGGCAGTAAATATTTAACAAAAATTTTTAAATATTTAACAGAAAAACACTGATGACAAATATTTAACCCCTTTAAGTCAATATTTCATAAATGTAACTATGGCAGCTATCCCAGCTGTGGATGGATCTAAATCAGGCTGGATGCAGAAGCCCCATTCTTCCTGCTAAGCTGTTCAAGTTGCATAGAGATCAGCTGTGAACAGAATCTTTCAAGTCTGTGGGATTGAGTTCTGGGCTTTGATTAGGCCACTCCAGAACATCAACCTTGTTGTCTCCAAACTATTTCTCTGTAGCTTTAGATGAATGCTTCAGAATGTTTTCTTACTTGTGAGACTACCAGTACCACTTGGCTGGTCCTCTGTTGAATTAGGTCAGTCACTTTAAAAGGCGAGAATATTTATGCAATCACTTCTATGTAAAATACATATAGTTTAACTGAATTATGTTGCAGAAATCAGTTTCCACTTTGATATTAAAGAGGGTTTTTGTAATTTTTTTGATCAAAAAGTAAAAATTTTGCTGCTCATTATTGCTTTGTAAAAGCAGTAAAAAGGTTAAAACATCCAAGCTCATGGACACTTTTTAAAGGTTCTGTAGCTGTGGTAAACCTAAACGACCCTTTACCAGTTGCAAACTCAAAGTTGCAAACCCAATTTTGAGTAAACATAATAAAATGATTCATTTAAGTTCTTCAATTTGTGTTAAGATGATAAATGTGAAAAATGCATAAAAGTGAAATTCTCCATTACCAAATGCTGCCTTGCTTTACACATTCTCCTATGTAAAGGACAATATGTAGCTAGCACTGGTTGTTTCTGTGTAATTTTCATTTAAAAATAAATAAAAAAGCAGTATTTGTTTCTTTTTGCAGTGCTACCAAATCCATATCAACCCAAAAAATGAAGTTTGTATTACCTGTAAAAATGAGAACATTTTCCTTCTTAAATTAAACTGAAATAGTACATATTTTATGTCTCTAACATATTAATGCAGTTAATTTATTATAAACCTCTAAATGTAAAGAGGTCGATACTTTTAGAGTTGTCCACTTTGACCGGTTATCAAAGCATCATCTAACTACAACTTGTAAACATTTCATTTAAATCACAGACCTGGTCATTCAGATTCTTGCATCCAGGATGTCCAAAGGATCATCTGAACTCTACCAAGTTCATGTTTTTCCAACTTTTTATCAACTGCTGATAGTTTTACCCCAAATATTTTAGCTACAAGATGTCAAGTAAGGTGATGTAACTTCAGTTCCATTGCTTATTAATTAAATCAAGAGAAACTGGAAAATAAACCAAGCAGGTAAAATTCCATCACTATTTATTTCTCATGGGTGCAAAAATTAAATCTGAACCAGTCATTTAAAGTCCTCATGATTTCATTTAAAACTTGATAGTATTTAAGTACAAAGCCAACTTTACCAGTGAGATGTCAAAGCACTTTTGGATTGCACTGTTAGTTTGCAATAAGCTTCTCATACACGCCGTGATCGAGATACGAAGGTGTAAAGAGCGCAGATGAGAAGGGGGTGAGAATTAAATAAAAAAAAGAAAGAAAGATACATGTGGCTTTTTGTTTTTCATGGCAGTATTTTATGTATCTGGAGATGAAAACACTCAAATTATCTCTATGAGATGTTTTGTGTGTGTAACCTGCTGGAGAACTGTGCAAAGATTTTAAACCACCCCCAATTTCTGTAAATTATTAGAAAATATGGTAATAAAGTCAACAAAGTCGAAAGAAAAAGACCTGGAGAACTTGGAAGCAACGTATAAAGAGATTAGAGGTGATTTAAATGCTGAGCACAGGACAACACAAACATGCTCTGAGAACGGAAACAAAACGTCATCATTCACATGCTGTCTAATGAGGAACCTTCGTGTGTGAGTGTGTATGCTCACCCTCTACGACGACATATGACGCGTGTTTTTTTTGTTTTGTTTTTTTGTATGTGTGAACATTTGTAGACCCCCCATGCACTTTCTCATAAGCAACACAAACAATGCAGGCACTGAAACAGAGAGCTGATAGTAACAGATATTTGTTCTTTTCTCAGCTTGTATTTAAAAACAGCCAAGTGTGACTTCTGATCTTTTTCGGTGAAACATCATGTGAGACTCCATGTTGTGTTTTTCCTGCCACGGCTCGTTCCCAACAGGCTCGTGTTCACCTTAGCAAGGCGCTGGCGCAGACTCAGACATTGTTGCTGCTGTAACAATCAACTTATTAGCATAATTAAAGCATATATTTTGTTTGCAAGTCCTTCCTTTGAAGCATTCATAATTCTGTTTAGTTTTTTACTATTTTTTTTTATTATTTCTGCAGTGTGAAGTTTATTGCGGGGGTTGCAGAGTCATGTAGAGGTGGAGGGGAGTAGTAAGAGTCAAAGAGTCTGCTGCTGTTTCACACATGGAGGAGTCGGCCAGATAAGCAGAGGCAAGGTAGAGCAGTTTGGTTGTTTGTCGCACGGCTGCTTGGGGAAGCCGATCCATCTATCATCTGGCGTAGTGCTTGATGTAATCTTGAACCTTACTTCGAAAATCCTCCTGAGTGGAAAAGATGGGAGGGGGAACAAGAGGGAAAGATAAGATGAGCGTCATGGAGGACTAAACACTATTGACACGCTTCTTATTGCCGTATGTGCAACTCTAAAATCCCATAAAAAAACTATTGATGACCTTTAAAATCCTTCACATTTACCTCAAGGCAACCTATTTTGATTTTATGTGATGCACAAACAGAAGTAGCACATAACTGAAATGTGAAAGCAAGAAAAGCAAGGTCATTTAAAAAGTTCATTTTTTACAAACACAAGTAAATAAATTGCGACTTTGTCTTCTACTTCTCAATCATTTACTGCTTTTTATTAGTTTCTCATAGAACACCCGTTAATGTCTGTGGTTCTAATGTGAAAACATATTATAAGATTTGTTTTTGACAAAATGGTCAGTGAAAGACATTGTTTATGGCAACACATAAACAGTAAGCTACTGGATATCCTTAAACAAAGCAAAAGCAAAAAAATGTACAATTCCCAGGATAACCAGGGGTGATGTGACTCATAATGAAGTCACAAATTAGTCATATGTATATAAATATATCCTTCTTCAGTGTCACCATGCATTTAGTGAGTCATATTTCTTCAGTGGGAAGATATTAAGACTGTACAGAAAAGCATCTTTTCAAAGAAAAAAGCCATAAAAAACAACTCACTTAGGGTACATGGCATTTTTCTGCAGCAGTACATTAAATATGCATTAGTTCTGTGGAAATTTATTCACTTTCTAAACATTTCCCAAAATGTGAAACTAAATATGTCTTTCCTGAATCTGAATGTATGACTTATGTGACCTTTGTTTGTTCTTTGGCTGGGCTACAGACTGCCTAAGGCATAAAATAACATATTTATGATCCTATTGCCATCCAGGGATTCAACAGAACTAAACTAAGTAATCCCAAGGGAAGGCGATGGGTGAGTCTTGTTTTCTTTCGTGGGGTCAGTCTCAGACTCTGATGACCAGGGACTGAATAACATGAAGTAGGACTCTTATGTCAAGATGAAGAAAATGCCAACCACTTTGATGAGTCAAGACAATTGATAATAATGGTTTGTTTTGTAATTAAATTGAGTGATGCAAACAGCAGTCAGTCTGCTAATGAAACTTGTACATCAGGCAGTTTAATATAGAAACACAGCTTGCTGCTTTTCACACTACTGATCAATGACTGCGCACTCACATCTACAGCACTAACCACATCATTAAGTTTATATGATGTGGATGTGGTGGATCTCATCACCAACAAACAATGATGAAACCAACTACAGGTGGTAAACCAACTACAATGTCCTTACACTGCTCCAATGGTGTAAGGACATTGGTCCCTTTGGTCTTCCGAACTATTAGGAAGACCAAAGAGATTATTGTTAACTTCTTCAGAGCATCCCATTGACCTGGTGCTATGGAGAAAATGAGCAAAACCACATCATTGGCCAAGAAAGATCAAACACACCTAGAGTGAAGGTTGTCATTTACTCTCTCCAAAGTGCTGAAATTGTCTGTCATTGATATAGAGCAGTGATGAAAATTGTGACACCTGGCTCTGGTCACACTATTTCAACATTGGTCTTCTGACCTATGTTGTGAGGGGAAATGGTGTGAGATTGATCAGAAGTTTTTGACAAGTTTTATATGGAAATTAGTCTGTTTCCACTGTCTGGATTTTGCATCCATAGGAGAAATTAATACTTTTAAGGAACGTGTATCTGACGTGGTGAGGAATTACGTACATTTGTACTAGGGATGCACAATAAATTGGCATCAACATCGGTATAGACCAATCTTAGTCATTTCTTAACATATTGGTATCGGTCCGATAAATGAAACAGGGTCGATATGAACAACCAATATTTATGTGCATCTGTTTTTTTCCACAAGGTGTCAAAACTGTAGTGAAATATACATAATACCAGTAAATATCGGTTAAGTTCAATAGCAGCAATATTAATATCGGATATTGATATTGGCCCAAATTTTCGTCTTGGTGCATCCCCAATTTCTACAGTTCTTAATTGAATAACTACTATAATAATTTAATTTATTCATCAGATTGTGAGGAAGCTGAGCACTACCTTCTTCCTCTGATCTCTGCATTGAGATTTTAATCTTATTCTTGCTTTGATTCTATCTTTCTATAGACAGAATTTATATATGTAAATAGAGATGAAAAACTGTATTATGACCTCTTTGTATGCTTTGCATAAATGGTGAGCTGACAAAGGGAATGATGATTCCCTTTGTCGATGTGGCGATGTGTCTTCTGAACTGCTGTTGAGAGTTGAAGGTCGCTGTGGCAGCATCCCTGAGCCTCAGCTGACTGTATAGAGACAACTAAATTATTTCGGTTTTTTCCCATTTGAGCTACTGCACGCCAGGTAAAATCACAGTTTTTCAAGGTGACAGATTGCATACTCTGTAGTAATTTTGTAAGCATAGTAACACTTCAGTTTTTCTGGTTTTTATTAAACACCGTCATTGAACAAGCGTTCAATGGATAAAACTGTGACAAAGCAGAATTCGTGCTAGCAGCAGAATTTTCCTTGGTCACATTCCTGCCAATCATGTTTGCCATCTCTTTCTAACTCGCTCTCTTTTAACTTGATCAGACCTTTTTGATGTGTATTTCACCTTTTCAACCACACATACAATGCAACCGTTGTGTCAATCCGTTTCTATAGTTCTTTTGACCCATACCTCCCGGGCAAATCTGCTCTCAAGGGAGCTCTTTGCATGACCGCTTTGCCTTGTTCTGTTTTGACATTTTGCTGCCTATCTCTCCTCACACAACAGCTTGCTGTGTTTTCTAGAGACTTTATTGGCTTTGGTTGCTTGTGTCTACATCCCTTCAGCCAAATATTTGGTGAAACCTCACAGAGAATGCCTTGCAGTCCGTGCACACGTCATCCTGGACTTGGATCAAAGACTAGAGATTGTTAATTTGAACTGCAACAGCTCTCTTGTTAAAGTGCAGCCTTTTATGCAGAACATACAAAGACGGACAAAGCCAAACTAAACTGTTCATTCAGCTGAAGGCAACAGATAAGAAAGAAACCATTCTAAATGGGATCACTGGGCAAACATTATCAAAGCACAGACATGTTTTAGGGAAGTTAATTAACTTCAACAACAGCCATGACATTGTATTAACCATAAGTATGACCAACGTAATTTAATATTTAATAGTTTTTTTGATCACTTTTGCTACATCTAATTGAAAAACGAGTGAATCTGGGGTTTGAATGTTGTGTTTATGATTAACCGTTTTAAACAAATTAATTGTTTAAATTTATTGTAGAAGCAGAACATTTTCAGCAAAACTCAAAGTATTTCCCAAAGGTCTGATTTTAGAATTAAATAAAAATATCCTTTATTTTACCACGGTGGCAAAATTAGGTACAGCAACAGCAAAGTGACAGGTATATACTGTATGTTCACATGAAGATAAAAATATAAAATATATATAAAAAAAATAAATTGAGACTTACATACTATACACCCAGGGTAAAATCGCAACTCAAGATATTGTGCAGTTATCAAAAGTAGCTTACTTTGATCCAAAGAAATATGCAACTGGGTAGAATTTTTTTTAAATGTACGGGGTGTGCATGTGTATGTGTGCATTCAAGACAACAAACTATTTACAATAAGTGAAAATAAAGCCATGCAAAAAGGTGCAAATAACAGCAGAAATGTTACTTGGAAGTAGAGAAACTGCAAATACCTGCCAGGATGTAAACACCTATTAAGCTTGTTATAGATTCTAACAGCCACTGGGAAGAAGGATCTCCTATAACGCTCCTTTGTGCACCCAGGAGGCAGCAGTCTGTCACTGAAGTTGCTCTCCAGTCCAGCAAAACTTCATGATTGGGGTGGGAGACATGTACAGAGTCCTTCTCTCTCCCACTATCTGTACTGGGTTGACTGGGCATCTACTTCCAGTGCGGGCCTTCCCAGTGAGCTAATTGAACCGGTTCCTCTCAGCTGTAGATAAGCTACCAACAGATATTACCATAGAATATGGCAGATGCCAAATTTCCTTCTTTCTCGAAATGCTTCTTTCCTTAACACTTCTATATTTTGTCAATATGGGATGAAATGTTTCACATAAGCAGTGCAACACAATTTTCTTCATTTACATGTCTAATATGCCTTTTCTGCATTATTAGTAACTCTCATTTTTATTTTATCTGAGTGAGATTTACCTTGGGGCACAAAAAGCTCCATTTAAAATTCAGAAAGTTTCCCAAAAGACTCACATTTCTTCAGAGGGTTTTAGTGTCTGACCTTCTAACGTAGAAACACTGGAATAAACAATATATGACTGAGATATTCCACCCCCTGATGGTTTCAAGGTTGGACTAGCAGCACAAAGTCTTTTTGATAGAGTATTGTGTAGTTCACATCAGACAGTAGTTTTGCTATTTCACAGTCAATTTCAAGTTTAAACAACTATTTTTATGGTATTATGGAAAAATTGTAACTAACTTTAAAAGAGATTAAATGTGATTAATCATATAGTATTTAAGCTTCACTTACGTTGCTGTTGTGGTAAAAACAAAAACAAGACAATAAGAACAATGCAGTGATTTTTCTTTTAGACTGTTTTTGAAGCAGATCGCATCTTTTACCACTAGCAAGAATGAGGATTTCCTCTGCACAGCATCCAAAACCAGAGAGAATAATTTTTGAAACATGCAACGACTCAACAAAAGACAATTAGGAACAAAAGTCTATAAACTTTAAAAAAAAAACTAATTAGGACAAACCTAATAGAACTACTCCAACATGGTGTCACAGTGAGATTTCCTGCATCACAATGTTGATTTATGGTAATAATAGATTAGAGGCAGAAATCTGCCTGAAAAAGTTTTCAATACCTGAATTTAAAAGCAAATTGTTATTTTTGTAAAGACGTCACACTCTTATTTTGGTGCTATGCAGCATCAGCCCACCAGTCTCTTCTAACCCTCCCTTCTTGTCATCTTTTATACTCGTTATTTCCATCTACTCATCCATCACCCCAGGGGTCTTGGCCATTAAATCACTGCCATTTCTCTGTGATAATGTTGTTCTCCAACAGGATTTTTCACATTCAAGTGTGCAGCACTGACATCAATGCATCAGTTCCAGTAGCGAGTTAGTCACGCAGGCAGCGCCGGGCTTCAGAGTGGTCACTGGGGTACGAGCGAGGAAGCGAGAACGTGAGCCTAAACATGTCGGCAAGAGGGAAGAGCAACATACGGAGTTAAAAATGATGTGTGGAAACACAGATGTAAATGCTGGACGCCTGCCAGTGACAAAAACGTCGGATATTTATGAATCTATCCACAGAGGAGACATATTTCTGCAGAGTATGCTCTTCTACTGAACATTTTTTTGGCATTTCAAAACTGCGAGAAGAATGTGATTATTATGCTTAATATCTATGTGACCCAGTAAGGTTTTTTAAAAAATGGTAGTGGTGAACTGACTCAGAAAAAACCTGCTGTAAGCAACTGGATCTTTTTGTTCTCAGAGTCTGTAAAGAAAAAAAAATCATCAAATAAAACCCCTGAAGTACCATAAAGTGCATGAATTGATATAACTAAGACTGACAACAATAAAATCCAGGAAGTCAGCTGCAAGTCTGCAAGATGTTTTAAGATATTATTTCCTTACAGTGAACAATAAAAGAAGTCTTTTTGTTTATTTGTTATTGTTGTTTTTTTTATACTTTGGCTGAAATGGGGTAGAAAAATCCAAGCAGGCATCACTTCATGTATGCTTCAAAACAGAAAAATACTACATTGTACTATGTTTCTCAATTCAAAATATTTTAATATCACACCAGTCATTATGCTGTAAATTTGACTATAATTAATTCTACTCTTGCACAAAAGTAAGTAAAAACTTAATTAAATTTGATATTAAAAACACAAATACAGTTAGATTATTTTGCACACCGAGTATTTAACATTTGGTTTTATGAATGCTCACCCTTAAAAAATATCATGCCAAAAACAAATGATGTACATGTCTCTTGCATAAAATAAATTCACATGAATCAGTTTCTTAAAGGAGTGGGCCACTACTCCCAGGAATAGACAAAAAACTAGCTGAATTAAGGAAAAAGCAATCGGTGCAAGACAAGGAAATAGGTATATGGGTGTCACTAGGAAATAAGTATCAGCCTTTGTTTGTAATATACAAATATTAGCTTTATAGCTGGTAAAAGTAATTTTCAAAATGTAATGATGCATTTCAAACTTGTGTTGCTGGACAAGCCCTATTTGACTAACAAGTAACGACGCAGAGTGTGTATAATCCCTTCATTATCAGATCTAAGTGGGTGATCTGGTAAGTATACTGGCTAATTTAGCTGCTAATGACAATCTAATGACATAAACAGATTCACAGAGGAAGTTGGCTTTGAATATTATCTGTAAAGTAGAAATACAAAACTCATGAAAAAGTCAAATCTGGAATGAGTACTGCAGGTTGTCCTTCAGTTCAGGGGTCAGTGAACTGCTTTAACACCCAGTTTAAATAAATCTTTAATATAAAAAATTGTTCTACAAAAATGCTATATTAATGATATAGGTTCCCTGAAAATCAATGTTTAAAAGTGTTTGTAATGTTTTAAAATCTAAAAGTAAGGTGTTAGTCGATTTGAAAAAAAAAATGCAAGTGTCCTTTCATTCCTGGCTTTCTCAGGTACAAAAAGGACATCATGTCCCAACTTTAACAATCCCTTAAATTACTTCCTGTACTTCTGGGAAACTGCTTGCAATACATGTATATCAGAGATGTTGGCTCTGCAACCCTTTGTGAACTTAGCTGTAAATCTTTATTTAAGACAGACGTCAAGACTAGAAACAATCAGATCAAGCAACTTTTTTCTTCTCCGTTACAAGGGAAAACTGTTTGCAAGGTGAGCCGACAGCAACGAAAAAGTGAAAATGTCAAACATCATGCTTGACTTTGACACAATTAGGACTCCTTACATGTATTTTTTAGTTCAAGTAACAGAGTAGCGCACTGAAAAACCTTGCCCTAAACTGACATTTCGATGCTCAGCAACTAATGCGTCAAAGGAAAGTGGGAGAAAACAAAGAGATGATCTAATTAAAACATCACACAAATTCAGTTAGAACAACAATCAGTGAAATAACCCAATTAGTGTCATCACATAAGCAACACATTTACCTTTGCTTTGTTTCAAAGTTTTCCTTCAGCAGAAAATGGCAAATTACCTACTTTGGCCTGAATACACTAAGTAAATAAAGCTTTCTTTTCCCTGGACCATTTCACTAACAACAGATTGTTATGCTCCTCCAGGGTTATGTACAGGTATTCAAAATGCATGAGCCAGATCACAAACATCTGGAGGTAAATTAAACCTTATGGATACAAACAGTAACTTTCTGAATGAGAATAAAGCGCAACTAGAGCCCAAAAGATGCTACTTTTAACATGAAGCAGACTAAAAAAAATAAGAGTGATTTAAAGGCAGATTATAAGTTAAAAATGGTGGATTTGAGCTTTTTTCAACATTTGGATTCATACAAGAATATTTTTTATACAAAAAACAAAATTTTCATTACATTTATTACTGAAAAGCAGTGAATCAAAAAGAGTGATTCAGCAATGACTGTTGCAACAAAAACAAAAGAAAGTTTCAATGAGAAAACAAATGCTACCATGAAAAGACATTTCTCAATTGAACTCCTTTGTTCAAAACGTGCAGTGGTTTATCTATGATCTATTCTATGTTAATGGACTCCCATTGGTTTATTCCATCAACCTTCACAAAGTAAGAGGTGAAGAATTGCAATTCCAGTCCTAAAACAGTAGTAGTACTTTCATAGCACCAACATCAAATCAAAGGTAAAACAAATAACATAAAGTAATAAACCAACCATCGCACCAACACTTGTGGGGATGGGGGAAGAAGAACTTTTGTCCAGGGTTTTTGAAAACTAACAACTAAGTTATGATAGCAAGACTTTTAGTTAATTTCCCATTATTCAGTCATATTTCGGGCAGTTATGAAACTCTGGGCTTCAAATTTAGAAAGAAGTTGAATAAAACAATGCTGCGAATCTGGTTCAATTGACTGCAGATGTCTCAACCTTTTCCAGCTGAATTTATAAACACTGTTTGCAGTTCAGTTTAAAAAAGTGTCAGCTATTTTATTAATGACTGTTATTAATTATAAATCCTTCCTGAAATGGTGCACCCAACTCCTCCAGCACTCTTAATCGGGTGGCCACAAATACTTACTGTAGTTTAAGGCAGCATTTACAAATTTGACAGGGAATAATAATGTGTCTGCTTGTATATTTAAAAAGAAAAATATGTTGATTTTTGTAGATAAGCAGTCTCCAAGGATTGCAAAGTCTAACTGAACCTCAGAATAAATAAAGTAAGGTTTTAATAATTAATGAAGGAGAGCAGTTTGGTGACAGATTTTGTTATAGAACCAGTTAGGAACTGGTTCTGCACTACAGTAGTTCTGATCTGACACTGAAATCATTTGTATTAATCAACTGATTTATGCATAATGAAACCAAATATTTATCCTTTCAACACAATCACATCAGAGAAATGAATTACGACCTCATGATAAAATTTCCCCAGTGATAAATAAGATCTGAAGATGTGTAAATGCAAGGGCTAAACACACCAAAGAGTTTTATTCACTACCACATCTGCCAGCATATATAAAATATAAAGAGAGACATTAGGTGACTGATTTAAATGACTCTATGTGATGGCGATATCGAACAGTGGCTATTATTATGTACATTTGCAACTTTTTCAGGTTTTCTTTTAAACTTAAATACAGTATTGAGTGAAATCAGACACTGTTTATGCCCGACTGCCACAACTCCACACCTTGTTTCTATGGTTACTGTGTGGCTCTCCTATAGGATATAGTGAGTGGGAAACTTTGTGTGAGGCTCAGTAAGGCTTGGTGGTTTAACAGTCGTGAGGTTTGCCAGATGTCAAGTTATTGATGAAAGTTTGTCAATATGTTTTTTTTCCTAGAAACATCAGCAATGTATTTATTGTTGCAGTACATGAAATTGCTGAAGAAACAGTTAGATTATTAAATTAACAGATTTTTGTTTTAAAAAAAGCTGCTTCTTTGATGAAACAAACCTCAAAACTGTGTACCTTAAATCCATATTGCTATCTAGAAAGTTTTCCACATGCAAAATTCACTGTTCAAAGATGTTCTACTTTCTTTCATACACTAACATAAAATACTGTTTATAAATCATCTGAACTATGTACATCAATCCCAGCAGGTACCAGAAGAATCTTAAAATTAATCATTTATTGCCACAGCATAATCTCAAATTGAAATCCGACATTAAAAAATTATTGTATTTTTTAACTGAATAGATAACTATTGGTATAAGAAACAGCTGTTTTTATACCAGCTAAATAAATGTATTCTAATAAAATGCTGTGGTCTTCTCAAGTAAAGGTGAAAAAATCAGAATGTATTCAAGTGCGTTTCACACATCTTCAACAGAGGTGCCAATTATTGTGGAGGGTGCTGTGTTATGCTGCAGTTTAGTTTAGATGTCTCAAACACACATTACTCCATGCACTATTCACTGCAGAAGAGAAAAATGGGGCAGAGCACACAAATGTAACTAAAGACTCAATTCTCTGTTAAATATATTAAAACCAAGTCTGGTTTACTTGCAGACACATATTTGAGCATTTGACCTCCCCCCACAGTGCAGGACCAGTCATGTCAGTGGCTTGTCAAAGACAAAGCTGAATACAGATCATCTGTAATGTACTTTCATAGTATAGAATAATCCACTGAAACTTGACCAGATGTTGTTGAGTTGCAAAGAGTTATAGACTACATACCCAATAAGTGAGCTCTGTTTCTGTTTACACACTGAGACAAAGAGGATCAATTTGTTCTACCTTTGGTACCCTAATGAGGGTCTACACAGGCCCACAGAGTTTTGAGCTGGCAGGAAGAAAGCTGATGAGGAGAACAGAGCTCCAATCAGGATGGAGTAAATGGATTGTGTGTCAACGTGCTTGACATGACTAAATCTTGATGAAAAGCTAAACCACATGAGATAACTGATGAGGGTAGAGACCAGGACAGGTGGTCTCAGCAAACGATTGGTATAATTAGTGGAAATGTACAGATTTTATCAGGAAAGGAGGAAGTGAACTGTGGTGCAGAGGCAGTTACAGATTCTCCAAGGTGTTATACTTGAACAGAAGGTGAACAGACGGTCCATATTACATCATGGTTTAGGGCAAAAAGATTCTACAGTCCTTGTGTTGCAAGCACCAATGTGTACTTTTCATTACGGTGAGGATAGTATGAGAATTCTTCACCTGTTTCACTGTAGTTCAGTCTTATGGTCATTTTTGTATAAATATTACAGCTGTAGGTATTGATAAGCTCTGCCTGTTCCATTGTTCGCTTATACTTGATTTATGTTGTTAAAATAGGACTAGCAAGATCAGCTAAGCAACAAAGTTATACACTTGTATAATGGTGTCGGGTGTTTGTATGTTAGAAACCAATCTCCAGGCAGTTATTTATTTTGAAAGGTGTAGAAAATGTGTCTCTAAGCACAATCTTACTACTTTTAGACACTGGATAATTGACCAGAATGTAAAAGATAAATGGGTGTAGTGATTGACTCATATCTGAACCTTCAGAGACACATGAAGACAATTAAAAATCAATTAAAATCAGCTTCTATTACCTGAAGATTATCTCTAGGACTAAAGGACTGATGTCCCAACTAGATCTAGAGAAACTCATCCATGCGTTTATGTTTAGTCACACCGATTACTGCAACATTGCCTTCACAGGTTTGCTTTTGTTAGTTTATAAATTGTCGAAAGGCTTAGCAACAAAAAATATTAAAGATCTGTTCTACGGCTGCAGAATCTCCTATTAGGCCAAGTCCATGCTGTCTGTCATCAAATTTTCGCTTGAAATCTGGCCAATCAGAACAGTCAGAAAAGTTATTACAAACACCTGGCAAATACGCCCTTTAAACACAGATAGCAAACACAATGTTCCTCCGAGAGCACACAGATGGGTGGAGAATGGGTGGCAAAAGGGTCTGCAAATAAATGGAAATGCCCACAATCAGAGCTATACGCTCTCAGTCCATAAATGTGCTGTTGTGACTGATTAATACCTTCCTCTGGGTCTTTGGGAGTAATGTGATGCCATAGTATTTGCATTACTTAAATGTTGTGCTTTCTAGTCTTTATGTATTAAAGAGTGGATACCACAAATGCCATTTATATCTATAAATGTGCAATTAGTGGTTTTGTGGCAGACAAATATTACTAAGATTATCTAATAAAATATAATCAAATGAACGGTTTGAATTTTTCAAAATGTTCCATTCAAGATGATGCTACTGCAATAAAACACTCATTTACAGAAAGGAAAATCAACTGCAGGCAGAAAATATACAGAGACATTCAATAAAAAAATGTTTTGTGTTTTTATTACAACTTATAAAACGATGTCTTTTTAGTTTGCTGTTGACAGCATATATAATACACTTATATATGTGTATTATTTTCAGGCAGTGTAGGTATTGTCAAAAGAGGAAGAAAAATCCACTTTTATTAAAATCGGAGATACCCCAAGAAAATACTACCACAGCAAAAATAAATAAATAAATAAATAAATACCTTGGTCTTAGATTCTGGGTGCCAGGAAACCAGATGGCAATCTGTTTGTTTATATAAATACAGGGCTAAGATAATTGGTAAAAAGGACTTCAAATGTCAGTGTGTGTTTGCCTTTTAAAGTGCTCTTACAAAGCATCAAACAGAAATGTACAGAGAGATTTGCAAGGACAAACATAGTCTTTTTTCTGTCTGGCCTTGATTTTGTTTTAAAAATAGATTAAAAATGTCCAGGATATCAAGAAACAGAATTTTAGATATTTATTATAGTAATCAAACTAGTTGTCAGAAACTGAAGTCAGTAACAAACTGCACACTACAGTACATTCAACCTCTGAGAATGCTACCTTTCAGCCACTTTAACCGGTAATGTATTCAGAGAGCAGCCAGAGGAGTAGCACCACTTTAAAAGCTCCAACACACAAAAGCAAATCCATCTACATTTAAAAGAATTCACATACATACACGCACACACACACGCACACCCACCTCCCACACCACTATCCGCTCACTCCTGAAGTTGATTATGGCACACTGTGACTCAGCGGGAGGGGGGTCATGGTTGAACAACTTCATGTTTTCAGCTGTTGTGACTTCATAGAAGAACAACAGGATGGTGGAGTAGCTCTAAATATACTGAGAATAGATTTATGTAACACATCAAGAGAGGTTTGTTTTTAACGCTTTCATTGGTCATCTTCAGATGAGTTCAATTATCGTAATACCGGTAGTTTCTGCTAACAGAACAGACTTCAGATATATACACAAAACATCAGTGTCTTAACATTTTTTAAACCAACACTGCATCTTTTCACAGCACATCAGACTCTGGTGGAAACAGAGAACGGAAATGGAAATGTAAGGTGCTGAGACACCATCCAGCAGGAGGCAGAGAACTGCAAAGCGTATGGTGTCTGCTTCACTGCAGACCATCACTGAAGTCATATGTAAGCCCTAATGAACCTCCTGCTGTAGCAACCTGGTCCACCGACCAGCACCATTAGTATTACTGATAACATGCAGAGAACTGGGGTTTTAGTACTGAACTGTGACCATGAACCACATGTTTACTAGTTCTCATGCTGTAGAAAATGGACAAATCCAGCATGATAACATCCAACACTGACAACATACTATTGTAAGAGTAACCTAATGTTTTGTCAATGTAAAAATAAAAATCTTTAAATCTGAAGGGTCCAGCAGGTTCGAAAAAATTATGGATATTTTGACCCCATTTGATCTGGTTGTTTCATATCTGACAAAGTCTAAATCTACAAAATTGTGAAGACTCAAAAATAACCTCATTATTCCTCTGTTCAGTAGTAAAAGAATTAGCTGCTATGGTTAATAATAAAGCTAGCACAGTAAAACAGATAATACTCCAATCATGTGTTAAAAAAAATTGTCAATTAAAAAGATTATGTTGACAAGGACAGCCAAAAACTAGTCAGAAACTATAGCATACTATTGCAGTTCATCATCAAAGACAAAATTATGCAAATTTCATTTATTTATCTGTGTACAACTCTCTTCACTTACACCTTCAGCTATTGCATGACTCAGTAGAACCCAGAGTCCGATTACAGAAAATAGGAGCTCAGATCTTATCATTGACAGTGTAAAACTCCCATCTGTTGTTTTTCTAAAACTGTAAAGCCATTTTAACTGTGAATTTATGATTACAGACTTTACAATATTATTTTTACAATTGCCACATGACAAATCCTGGCTCCCTCAGTAACAAACATACTGGGGTTTATTTTTGATTGTGTAAGAATAACTAACTCATAAATGTAAGATAGTATTTTTGGATGATATGACATTACCCCATAAAACCTTCATAACTTTTGAACCTTTTTCCCATAACAAACATCTTTTTATTGGTCTCATGAAAAATGAAATTAAAAACCAAGTGCATACTTGTAAAGTGGAAAGAATAGCAAACATGATTTCCACATTTTTTCCAAATAAACTAGTGAGAAGTGTGACATGTAACCAAATTCAGCCCCTTTACCTTTGATACCAAACCGTTAGAAAAAGGAATATTAATACTTTTGCAAGACAGACTACTGCTAATTTGTGCATCAATTACACATCCTTATCTTGTTTGAATCACATTGCTTTTTTAATGTACTGTAAAATTTAGGGTAGAGGGAAAGAAAAGATTTAATTAATCTTGAAAAATAGTTTAAAGATGGTTTCACAGCGCAAAGTTTGAACACTATTATGCTGAATTAAGCTGATCAGAATGCGCTTACACTTCCCACAGCAGTAAAGGGTGCAAGATCCAGAGATCTGCTTTAATATGATTATTTGATTTGCAAACTGAACCTCCTGTTGTCTACTGTAGAGGTACCAAATTTAGCAGCAGTGCGTGGCCAAGTGTCTTTCTGTGAACACAGCCTTGGAGTGTCCACAGTCACTGTATTCCCAGAAAGACAGCTTCAGCCCACTACACCAAACTAAAGTTCTTCTATTATCACATTACACCACCTAAAACAGCAACTAAATCCCATGGCGTTTCAGAAAAAGCTGCAGCAGGAAGTGTCACAGCTGCATGGTGATGATCTGGTTTAAACAGATTTTTATGCAGGGTGTTCACACAAGCAGATGTAAAATTGATTAAAAAGACTGCAGGCGATTCTCAGAAATTATGCAGAAGTGAATTAAATGCATTTAAAAGTCCACAATCCTTGCTTGCAGCATTTCCTAATGTGATGATGAAAAGAGACCTAAATTCGTCCTGTACCTCACCTTGTCTCTCAGATGATGTTCTGCTGCATCGATGTTCAGTGGGTCATCAAAGTTCAGCAGGTCCTGCAGAAGAAGAGGTAAATTAAGGGAAGGCCCGATTAAAAATAACCACAATAATAACAAAAGGGCCAAAGCAGCGATGTTGAGTCAAACATTGAAAAACATACATCACTTCTAAACTATTTGTGCCTAGAGGCTGTTCAATGTCATTTTATTAGCATACTTTCAGGACTCGGCTCTTCATTATGTGGGTCAAATGTTGTTAATTAGGAAAAGCTGTCATGGGAAATACAATCTACTTCAACACCACCAACTGTGTGTAATGTCACCGCAGCGCCTGTCACTGCGACAAACAAAATGGTTTAATAACACAGTCGCCTTAGCGACGCCACACACAAGAGATGCAGGCGTGCTATTAAAGAGATAAAAAGAGAGGACGGCCTGGGAGGTTATTTCCTAATAAAGCGGTAAGATCACAATTATCACCATGAACACAGTGCTAACCTCAGGGTAAGAACAGATATTTTCGACAGAGAATTAATAAAAAGTCTACTTAAATATGTATATTAAATATCAGTTGTGGTAAAGTATACTTGATTTATTATGTAACATATTTGTCTCATTTCAGGTAGTTTTTATGTCGCCTTTCGAATTGTTCCATTCTTTAATCACAAAGATATATTTTTAATAGGTGAATTGTATCAGTAATGTTCCTTTTATCCTTTTCTTTTCACGAGAAATATAAAGTATAACTGCATACCCTAAGGAGAGGTGGCAGTAGCGAGCTTCCTGAGCCAGCTGGCGTCTCCAAAACATGGCTTGCACTTTTCTCGCTTCGACCTCGAAGTTACATCAAAGTGTTCTTCATAACGAGATACATGATTTTCCCGAAGTCAGAATTTATGGTCTCAGTACATCTTTAAAGAGGGATTAACAGTGACCTTGTTTATTTGGATCTGACTTTAGAATAACTCCATGTAAATACAATAAGAAACTTTGGCAGTCAAGATTTTACTGGGGTCAAAAAATATTCCATGACTGAATATCTGGAGTAATCCATTTTAACACCTCTTCAGAGACCTGTTTAGGGTCCATTCAGCAGAAACTACAGCATTATGTTACAATTTGGCTACTGCTGGTTGAAATTAGAGTTAAATGTGTCAATTTTATCATCAAAAAAAGTAAAAGTTTTACTTACAGTAAACAAGGAGTTCAATCCCCAGACCACATCCTAGAAAAAACGAGAAGAAATGATTTCTCAGATAATGCATTAAGATGTATACTTACTCTTCTATAACTGCAATGCTACAAATGTAAAGTTAAATTAACATTTCTGTGCTTTTAGTTCTAATTTCTACCACTAGGTTTACAAGTGGGGCAGCACAATTAAAAAAAAAGCAAACAATTCCAGTATAATTACTGAATATCGTGAGAACAATATGGACTGCAATCAACCCACACTTTCCTCTTCTCTATCCTGATAATGGCAGTCATCACAATTCCTCTTGATCTCGATAAACTCTATTTAAAGTGTGGGGTAACATGGGTAATGTGAGTTAATCTCACAAAAGACATCGGCGCATGCATGAATTCACAGACTAAATAAATAGTTGTGCGCTACTGTGTGCTGTTTGGATTTAAGACCTGAAAGTCAGAACTGGAAATAAACTGTTTCATAATGATGAAAGCCATATTGGACTTTGTGGTCAAAATTGTTGATTATAAATTGATTTAAAAATTGAGGGTGCATTTCAATAGATTTTCTTACTTGGGACTCAGTTAATCTTACATCCACGAGCAAATGGAGCCACAATAAAACCTGTTAAGCATAATCAGTTTTGAAAACATGTTTACTTTGATTAGTTAAAGCCTGCTAATTAACACTGCGTGCTGTAGGAGCAATTAAGACAAGCTGTGTATATAGACAAGGGCGATCTACAGATGTTACTTGTGCCAAAGAAGAGTCCACTTACACATTGCTTTTCAAAAGGCTAAGTTTCATTAATATGCAGCACAAGTAAAGCAGTAACCTTCAGAGGTGTGTCTTCAACAGCTCGCTTAAAACAAAACAACATCTTGTCCATTTCTGTTATTAAATGACCCACAGGTCCTGTGGGTTCTGGCTTGTTTTTCAAGCTAGCAGCAGCTACAGGTGACAGGACTTCAACACAGAACAACAAAACAGCTTTTCATTTCCCTTTTAGCTTTTATTATCCTGACATTTCTATTCGCAGAGACAGTTCAGACAGATGCAATTAATTTCCCAGCATTGATCAAGAATGAAAATAAAGACAAATAGAAAACTAATATCCTCCAGTTTTGCTTCAATACAAAGTAGCTCATTTTTTAATTGACAATTACTTTTAATGTTCAGAAGCTTTTCCAAGTCACTTCTCATTCATTCCATATTGATTTACTCCATTTACATTCTAAGAAGCAGCAATGATTCTTGAATGGTTTCAGCTTTAGAAGAGTTGTTCTAAACATCTGTTTTGTGCTGTCAACAATGGAAGTAAACAACAGTTATTCTGTGGGAAATTTCACGTAAAATGAGACAGATGTTGTTTTGTTTTGTTGTTTTTTTTTATTCCTGCATGCGTTCAGGCATGCATATTGAACAAACGCATTTAAATAACAAAACAAAAAAAATGTATATGCTACACAACAAATATTTTCAAACCAAGGTTTTCTAAATTATTCACAAAACTTTGAAAAAATCTGAAGTAAACATGAAGAAAATTATAATTACAGTAACTTTCATTTCATTCCAAATGAAAGTGGGTGTCCAGTTGAAGCAACCATTTAAATGCTCTATCTAATACCAATTCCAATGCATTCTAGGTGAACAAAGAAGCATTATAAGAAACCCTTCCCTACAGCTGTTATACTTTATAGTCATCATTGATCATCAAACTCAATAAGTCTTTATGACTCGGTTATTTACACAGTTTTCTCACTTCATATAGTCTCTTATTTTTTATGCACATATGTTTAATGTACATCTTGTCAATTTTTCTACTTTAAATTAACCTGAGATGCACCATATTGCACCATGCAGTATACTGTTTTCTTATTTTTTTGTTAGACATTGTTGATTACAAATAAAGGGATCTCTGCACATTTGCCAAATTGTGCAGAGATCACAAATTCATACCAGTATGAATTTGTATGAATTTTGTTTCAACTCAAATATTTTTGTCATTTTCATCTTGAAGTGATTTAAAAATTATACCTTTCTGACTCTTCTGAAGTATTCTGGATAAACAAATCCTTTTGTAATTCTCAAATATTTCTTATTTTCTCTCAAAAACGTATACTTGCTTGTTGATGGATCTGTGAGGACATCAGTTAATTTTACTGGCTACACTGGTGCACACTGCTGTCAAGAGATTGGCTAGATAAAATACCACATGGAAATTGCTGACATTAGACTGAAACAAGCTCTCAATTTAGTTTGAACTCAGTTTAGCTATTGGCATTAAAAATAACTAAAGCTACTACGCAGCAGAGAACTATCTAGAACTGGCTCTAAACAGATTATTTAAATCATGCTGGAAATGCAACTTTCATAAACATCTCCTCCCCAGGACTCATGTGCTCAAACCAATCAATCAGAATGAGAAAAAAAACATTGCAGATCATAACAACCCATGATATCTCATTAAAGTTCCCTCTTCAATCTGAGCTCCAAATCTTGTTTAAGAAAAACAAGTTTTATGTATAATAAAATAAAACTAATAATGTAAAATAAAACTGACAAATGTTACATTTGTATGTCACAATCATAAAAAATCACATAGTAAACCAGAATCAAGTTCTCCAAATCTAGAAAATTTATCAAATGTTTTCTGTTTCTGAGTATATATTTTTCACACCAGTGTTGTCAGTTTTATAACGTAAAAAACATTAATAAGACAAGCAGAATGAGCTCAGATTAAAGAACATTCGATATGCAGTATGCATATCTTAAGAAGGAAAAGAAGTTTGTGCTTCATGTGTGGGTTGCGTGGAGAAGAGTGGTGACCAGAGAACAGGGACAAACCACCCACTCAACACACATTCTGCTTAGCAGCTTTTGCACCTTTGTTTTTTTGGGGTTTTTTCCCCACATATTTTTGTGCACGCTCTGACACTGGATGACGCACCTGAACTCAAGCTCAACCGCTCACACGCCTATGACCACATCCACACCTATGTTTGACTAAACACTGGAGAGTTTTTCCAGAATAATAGCTGACAGAAAAGGCAACACATTTATGTTGCTGATGTCTAAATAACTTTATCAGTTTCTTGGTTGTGTATTAAAAGGTTTTGACTCAAATTTCTTTACAGTGTTACTGATGGCTGTGAACATTTGGCAGAATAATAGGAGGAACCAGCACAAGTATTCTCACATTATCATCCGTTCACCCCTGTGCTGTACAGTGAGCATGCAGTTTTTAGTTTTTGCTTAGTGGATTATAGACAAAAATCTCAAATTTTCCATTTGCTGTACATTTTCAAGCAGTGTTTTTGATTTTAAAGAAAAAAAGGAGAAACCAAAAATCACACTGTGCTCATTTTAGAGAGAAGCGCTTTTCTCCTGACAGATCCTTCAAACAAGCCATGCTTGTTTAGTTTTATATAACTGTACTGTCATCTAACTGAGGCTTAGAGCATTTCTGGGATTTTTTTTTCTGATTTCTTTGAAAGTTCCTACGCACGTCAGTAAAAAGATGTGCATAATTTCTGACAAAACCATTCTTCATTTTGAATTAATTTGTGTTACACAAGGAAAAACACAATATGGATGTATATAGTGAATTCAAATAAGAGGTATAGAAATACTTTTATGGAAACTCTAAATTGGGTAATTTTCACAAATATGTATATAAACAGTCAGTTCATTTAAAACCTTAATTCAGATGATATTGGAAGACAATGGATGTTTATCAAAACTGTGAATACTCTCAGTTTTATTTCCCAAAGCCCTATTATGACGCTTAGTGAATGTGTTATTATTGGGTTTTGTTTGAAACTTCTGAAACACATTTTTAGTGCCAAAGTAAAGGATCACTCTGAAATATTTGCATAAAATTTGCTTATTCACAGGTTTCTTCAATATATTCTAAATAAATTGAGTTTTGGATGCTGAAATACCTCGGCACAATGCTAATTGACAAGTTATTGGAAGGCATTTGCAAAGCAGCCAATCCAGGAGCACCATTCACTTTCCTCGGCTGAATCCCCAAGAGTAGAGATAACAAAGATTGTGGATGTTAGCTTTGGTAGTTCTAAAATTGTTTCCACTATGCATATCAATGCATCTTAAGGTACGTTTGGCATGTGAACTATTGAAGTAGGCAGTTACAAGAGTTTGTAGAGGGGGTATCAAGTTTCAGCTTTTCGTGGATGGCTGTAGTCCCTAAACCCCATAACACTGGAGGTCCACTGTATCCAAGTCCCAAAGGGTTGAGAAATATCCATCACAATTAGAGCTAGTAGGAAAAAAAGGAATCCTTGTTCAAATAAACATGAAGTAAAAGCAGATGCAGTTCATTATAGCCCCCTTGTGAATTCTGGTGACCTTTCAATCCCAGAGGCTCTAATGGAAGGTCAGACAAAAGAGAAACTGATAGCTGAAAAAACAGCAGTACCTGTAAATGTGAGGATATGTTATATATATTTGAACTGAGTAGCAAGAATTGTTTCATTTAGACTAAAGTGAAACAAATATACAATGTCACAGCTATGAAACTATTATGCTTACATATAATACCAATCAATTTAGCAAATAAATAAATAAATTCACTTGTAATTTTTTTTAGAGATAATCACGTCTCTTTCAAAACTATTGTTATTGTTGACAATTATTGTATGCACTTGATATATTCAACATTTTAAACTATAATCTTTCAAACAATAGAAAACTCAAGAGAAAGTTGCTTTGTCTGAAACTATTAGAAAAGTGAGGACAAAATAGTGGAAAACTCCAAATCATAAACTCTAAAATTTTGACAAAAAAAGTTACTTTGGAGGTCGTCATAGATAGTTTGTATTCAAGGAGAAAACCAGCGCAGATACTGAGGAGAATGTTGATCTTGTCTTGGGTCTCTTTGGAAAAAAACAGCCAGTTTTAGCATGGAGGGCAGAGCTCCTTCCTTGTATAACATAGTTTAAAGTCGTAGTTTCTATTAGAGGTAATTTTCATCAAATCCTAAGTGAAAATCGAAGAGAGTGTCCTTGCTTTAAACCTCTGACTATTCTTTAACGGCTTGAAAAGGAGAGCTTGACTGAACAGTAACTTGAAAACTCAATGAACTCTTTTAAATGCAAGTGAAAATGTTTCCATTTTTAAGTTTACCTTAAACAACCCAGTGATAAGGTGGGAACAGATCCATAGAAAGCATCATGCCTTTACTTTCTGCTAAATGTCAAATATAGCAGTTTAGCAAAGCAACAGTGGCTCATTATACAAGAGGTGTCACTGTCAATAGAATTGCTTCTGGTATTTCAGGTAGCAGGAGGCTTACAATGCCATAATTACAACAAATATTAAGCCATTGTGTCAAGGAACCTCGCTCTCAAAGCTAAATGGACTCCTCTGTTTCATCCTCTGAACATAAAAAAGCCTTACAAGAGAAGGTAATCTGAAGGTCACTGTAGACAGAAGCCCAAATTTAACTTTTAATTTGAAAGTTCACAACAAAATTGGGACAAATGAAAATGTTTTCAAAGCAAAAATTCAAAATATTTTGAGCCTGTTATGAACTTTAACAACACTTTACAGTCAATTGCAAAAGTCAACACAACCCTTTTAAAATACCAGCATTTTTTGACTTGGAATAAATTAGTCAATAATAAATAATATAAATCAATATATTTTTACCTTTAAAGTGACATTTGTCCTGTATACCTCAATTGACAAACACACTCAACGTGGAAGGAAAATAATGCTTGGTTTATTTCAGTTTTGGTTTTTTGTATTTAGCCTCCTTCATTCTGATATACCAAGACAGCTACAACAGAACGGTTTAGATAAAAATAAATCTGTATGTCAGAATGGCCTGTACTTGTGTCTAATACAGATATTAATGGTACCAGTTTTCAGAAACTCTTCAAATCCTTTAAGATACGTAACGTATAACCACAATAAAGGCATTTTACCTTTAATGTTCTAGTTGGTGCCCAACCTGTGCCGTCAATTGAATGTTCTCTCAATAAGCTGCAGGAAAAAAAGAGACATGCAGGTCACACAATACTCTGTTTTCTAATTATATTAGGAATATCAACCAATTCCTGCTGGTGCTCAAACTAATTATGAAGGACCAAACTCCCTTAGAAAACTACAATTACAGCACCAGTAAAATAATTTCCTTTTTTAATAGAAGAAAATGAGTTAGGACCTCTCTACAGAATACCAATTAAAACAGCCTAAACTATAAGGAAAAAAGTGACAAAATGGTAAAAAGCCATAGAGGAATACCTCAAACAGATCTCTCCATTTTCTGTGATATTCGGATGCCATATTCTGGTCAGACATCTGACTTTAGGAGGCTGGAAAAAAATATAGAAAAAGCAAGAAATTAAAAGTGTATTAGACCTTTGACTATATGGTTTATGGAGGACATAATGAGTTATAACAGAACAGCGGTTTTCAATGGAAGGTTTGTCACTGGTCACAATCACACGACAACAATTTCATATCAGTATTTGGCATGAACAACATCATCTAAGGGTGGTCTGGATAATCTAATACCACCTTTGGATTGTGGAATAGAGTCTCCAGAGATTCAGTTCCCCAGCAGAAACCAGTTGATTTTTATCTGGAAAGTTAAACACAGGCTCTTTGTTGTGATCTTTGAACCTTTCCTCAAAAGATTCTCCCTCAGGATCTTCTGCTGTCCCACTGAGAGAAAGTAATGGTATGGGGGAAGCTTCTGCCATGTGTGCACCTGGTCACTAAATATATTTAAATCCGTGTCAAAATTTCATTAATTCATGCACATTTCCCTGTGACCAAAATTTAGTTTCAATGACATTAGCCATTTGTCTCGTCTGCCTGGTTAACTTCTTGATCAATTTATGTTCATTTCTAAAGAGAGAAAGAGAAAGATGCTAAAAGAGTTTAAAATAAACTCTCAATAGTGGTTAGGATGGAGCAACGTAAGTAGGAAGTAAAGAGCAAAGTGTGACCTCTGGAAAGGCAGTGAAAAGAGGTTTATATTGATTGTCTGCATACACCACAGCCTCACTGCACCAATTTACTATTTTTATAAGTCCTGACCTGGCATTCTAGGCCAGCAGTTCCATGGGTTTTGCTCTTCTTCCAATATTACTAAGACAAGAGATGTGAGTTCATCTGGGTTGTGTTTTCACTTAAATACAGTATTGTAAATATACAGTGCTAGAATGTCAGCATGTTAATGGTTTTAGTTGGTATTTCTTTTCAAATTTCTATTAAAATCAAGTATGATAGGAATAATTATTTAATATATGATCATTACAATTTGCAACGTCATTTCTACATTGCTGCATCAAACAAACTGCTTCTTTTATTTCTTCAGAAATAAGTTTTTATCTTGCATATCTCTTTTGAAAGTTCAAGTAGTGAAATCTCTTACAGATCAAACAACTACTATCTTGCGTATCAGCTAAAGCAAGATCCTGCAGTAGATACCAAGACTTCTTTTAGTGTCTTGCTGTCTTCTTTCAGGGTGGACTTCCTTGGATGGCTATTAGCAGTTGCTTTCAATTAGGGTCTTTTTTTCAGCTTTAATTTTTTACAAAAAAAAACAACTATGAATTTCTCATAGTTGTTATAATTTAAGGTAAACATCAACATTTCCAAATATGTTTGAAAAAGACTTGACAGCCTTTCTGAATTTTTCACATGAAGGTAAAAAGCCAAAACCTAAACATCTAAAATAAAATATTAATAACTACTCACCACCATGTTATAGGCTTCAGGGACATCTATTTCAAACTGAAACCTTCCACTTTGGTAATAACCCTCATCTGAGGAGAGAAAAAGAGCAATTATTGACAGACAGAAACAAATGTGTGTCTCTTACAACAAAAAAATCCCTGTTGAAAAATCATTCTATTATAATCCAGTAATTATGAAAATTAAGTGTTCCTTCATCTTCAGGAGATTAGACAATGTGAACTAAAAACTGGTTTTATTCGTCTAAATGTAAAAAAAAACAAAAATATCTTTAATCAGCTCCCATCCGAAGCTCTTTCTTCTTAAATAGTTACCCACCAGAATTTATCTCATTAGAATTGGACTAACAAACAGTTATTGTGGTAATTACTGTTTTACAGCATTGAAACATTAAGAATAAGTGAAGATGTTTATTTCAGTAAATCTATTTGTGTTTATTTTTGCCAAATTTAAGGGATCCTGCAGTACCAACATCATTATTTGAAACACAAGAGCAAGTTCTGCTTCAACAAGACATTTTATTATGATCATTTAGACTTACTAACTTTCAAAACCTGAGTAATGCAGTACATTGGATCTAAAGAGGGCTATGCATTGATACAAGCCACAACATTGTTTCTAATTGCTAATTAATCATCTTGTTGTTTTTTTTGTTTGTTAGGTTCAGCTATCAACACACACAAACACACAAAGTACTTCTCTTCCTGAGTCTAAAAAACTATTCTTCTTAATTAGCCGAATTAAATTTACCATTTTGTTTTTCTTTTGAAATTAATCTGGTTAATCCCCAAACATGCGTTATTCCAAAGTGGGGTGCGCCTTATTTTGTCTTTTCTCAATTTTCTTGAGTAGTTTTGGTGTTTTTGTACCTAAACAAGAAGGCAGCGGCTGCCACAAGATGTTATATACCAACCTTTACTTCATACCCACCATGGAGGCATTTAATACCAAACAGCCTTCTCTTTGCCATGATCTAAACATAATATTTTAGAAATAAATGTGAAATCAAAGTCAAAGTCCGGTTTATTGTCAATGCATCACATGTACTTGACATACAAATAATAAAAATTGCATTTCTTATCGTAATTTCTTAGTTAGCGGTACCCACCACTGCTCCATGAAGTATTAAATTCAAGATTTTCAGGTTGTCATTTTCATAACATCTTTTATATCGAAATTTGTTTAGAAAAACGTTTTGCAAAGATTTGTATCTGGCACAGGATACAAACTGTGGAAATACAAGTATTTTCACACCCAAAGATCTGGAAAATACTAAAATTGCATTCTACACTTTTCAAGACTGTGCAGGAACCCAGAACATGTGTAAGTGGTAAGAAAATGAGAGGCCAAAATGATCAAGAGACTACAAGTTTGATGGATGAACAAAAGAAGGAGCAAGAGGAAGGCACAAAACCACGAACATCCTCTGCATAACAGCTTCAGTAAGATGTAATGAACAATTCATGACTGTCTGCAGCAGGCAAGAACAATCAGACATCGTTGTTAAGAAACATTTGACTTTTAAAACTTTTACTGCTTACTCCTCAGGCTAGTGAGTAACAACGGTATTTTTACTGCAAGTTTCAATCTAACTGACTTTGATATTTATTGTTACTGAGAGCACTCTGCCGCTCATATTTATAAGAGAAACATTTGGCCCAAAGGCTGAAAATTTTTATCTTGAACTTAAAAAAAAACATAACACAACACAATAAGACAGAGATCCAAAGAGAAGTGTATCTTTTTTGCATTTCTCCAAACAGAGACTTGTCTATTCAATAATTTTGTTTGAATTCAGCAAGACAAAAGAGAGGCAACAAAGCATTTAAATAATTCACACCCTTTATAAGTAAATCACACAAATCAAAAGAGGATTTATTGTGAAGACTTTCAAAATACGTCTACTTACCAACTAGAGGGGGGAAATCAATTTTAATAATAATAATATAAAAGAATAACATGCAATTTTTTAAAAACGAGTTCACGCTTAAGCAGATTTATGAAAACATATGTCAAATCAAATGCGACACAACTTATCATCATTTAAACAGGATATATTTCTAAAAGTTACAGACCAACACATCCTCTGCACTTTTGGTCTAAAAAGATATAATCTTTGTATCTATCAGGCATAACTATGACTATAATTAAACATATTTTTCATCTTTTGTCCCATTTAACTAAAATACTTTAATTAGATGCAACCTCTTGCCGAGCCTTCTAAAAATACACTCCCTCTGCATCTCTATGGCGCAATATGCAAAACAATATGCCATTTATTGCCATGCAAAACAGCAGAAAGACACATCCAGTACAGAGACACATCTAGTCTTCTGTCCAGTTTTTCTTTCATTAGTGCCCTTTTTATATTGTGAATAAAAGATGGGGTCAGAACATGTTCACCTCGCAGGGTTGCTGGAGTCCCCATCCCTCAAAAATTCAGAGCCTGACGCCACAAATAAGAACCGTTTTAGTGAAAAAGGAAAACTAAACTGAGAGAAGTAGGAGGAGACATTTAAAACTGCAAACAAATGCATAAAACTGTATTTTTTTCTCTTGTTTATTTTGTACAACCAGACAAAATACAAAAATAAGCCCATTTTCATGTTTGAACCAGAGTCTTCAGCTGTTCCATTTTTCACATGGGCTCCAAGCAAAACACAAAGAGGAAGTGGAACAATGTGCAAATGTAACAAGGAGTCTCCAGGGCCATTTAACTGCAAGTGTGCACCATTCTAAGGGCTGCTGCCTTACACACTTTTCTGCTGACCAGTATGATTCTTCAGACCCGCTCATCAATACTTGGATAGACCCAGTAACATGTGGTGTAAATTCCAGCACAAAAGCAGGACACAGAAAGCCCCATCCATCATCCAAGGTGCTGTGAAGGAAACATTGTTATTTCCACGCTGTACTTTGACAAACATGTCCTCCTCATTTTGTGCTTCCCTGCAAACAATCGTCTGTATTTCACGCTGTGAGAGCATGCTTCCAGCTGAAACCCCCCCTCTGTGATGTTTTCCTGCATGCTTCTGAGTTCATGTGAGAAGACCGCTCAATAATAATTTAATAAAATAGACTCTGTTTGTGAATAAAACATCAAGCAAAAACATTTTTACCCATGAAGGTCTTTCCACAATTTACTATATTGTAGCCACCTGATGTGATTGATCACCAAGATATAAAAGACATAAATAATCCTTTTCTTTCAGAGAAAGCAGGTATTTCTGCTTGTCCATCTATTCATCCGAATAATTGATTTTCACAGCCCTGAACAATTTTAGTTAAACAGAAACAAAACTGCAAGAGTCAGCATGCAAATTCTTTAGTCTGTAATCTGGGTGCAGTGATGACTCAGACATGAACCTCCAGAGTCACATAAAGACTTTGTCACATAAAGACAAAGTCGGCCTTTTATCACATGAAGAACATTTCCAGGATTAAAGGACTAATGCCTCAGCAAGATCTAGAGAAACTCATCCATACGTTTATCTTTAGTTGCATTGATTACTGCAACAGTGTCTTTACAAGTCTGTCTAAAAACAACCCAGCTGATCCATAACGCTGCTGCTCATGTTCTCACTGAACATCACCAAAATACATGAAAGATTTGTTGTTGTATCAACCTTCCAGACCCCTCAGGTCTTCTGGTTCTGGTCTGCTCTGCATCCCCAGAACCAGAACCAAACACGGAGAAGCAGCATTCAGCTTCTATGCACCACAAATCTGGAACCAACTTTCAGAAAACTGTAAAACAGCCAAAACACTGAGTTCCTTTAAATTAAGACTAAAATCCCATTGGTTTAGAGTTCCCTTTGATTATTAGTAAGTGGGAAATTTATCAATATATTTGATGTATATTTGCTTGATAATTTTGATGACAGCATTTGAAAAAGAATTACATGTATTGCTTGTTTCATATTTGGTGACTGTATGATGTTTTTATGATGTTAAGCACCTTGAACTGTATTGTTGCTGAAATGTTTTTATTTTTGACTATTTCTTCCTTATTTACCCCAATTCTATCCAAAACTGCAGCAGCATTTTGCTGAACCCATACGTAAATGCGTAACCCAAAGTGGTGGGTTGAATAAGAAAAGTAGAGATATAAGTACAGACCATAAACTCCAATATTACTCCCAGCAGGTGCTGTTCAAATGAAACAGAATGACATGATGTTACTAAGGAGTAGTAACATCATGTCTTGAATCCTCTGTCTTGAATCGGATGACTGAAAATGACAGGAATACTTACCTGTTTTAATGAGCAGAACAGAGGCAGTTTTGATTAAAACTGCATGTGAATAAAATCATTATGAGTCACTTATGGCACTCCTATTTGCTGCTCAAATAACGCTGAGCTAGAGTAAGCAGCCCATTGTAGCCCTGAGATATGTAAACGATAACAGGAGCATGAGAAAACAGAACAAAACGACACAAAGAGAAAACGCAAGAAAAGCTTGCATGGCCGTAAGCTGTGTATTCTCTACAAAACAAGTCAACATGATTTTACCTTCAACACACAAGACAAACTAGACAGCCTGAGCCCCAGGGCAAGCTTTCCTATACTTTTGACTGTGGATAAAACTGATAAAACATCTACTGCAATTCAATTTAGAGAACTGAGACGCACAAAAATGGCGATCAGCATCACAGACGCACATGATTTGATGTAATATTTTTCATTTGACTACTGGTTAGGATTACAAATCCTGTTCTATAAACACACACATGCCTCGCAGCAAGATCTGAAGTGCTTCTTATTAAATAACTTTTTACACTGTACTTGAAAATAAACACACCTGGCAAACTGATGAGTAAAGCGGAACAAAGTGCGTAACAACAGGAACAGAGTCCAAAACTGTGAGGTCTAAATCAGGAGGAGAGAGAAAGGAAGGCGGTGTGAACTGGGATGGCTGCGCCAGGGGAGGCAGACTTTTTAAATAATTGAGCGAGTCTTTCTCTGAGAACTCAATCTCCATATCAATTCTTTTTAAAAGAACAAGACACCAATCCTTTTCACTAATCGCTGATCTTTGTGTTTTCTCCACAGATATTGCTTACAAAGTTCTTTCTGACAGCTAATCTGAAATCATGGTGCCAGTTTGAGTGACACAGAGGAGACAGAATTACAAATATGCTAGCGTAATTGAACAGAGAGGAGAGAAAGACTGATCTAGTTCTACTAAGGTTTTGCTGTGGAACACCTAATTTCCTTAACAAGCTCTTTTTGCATAGGTGTGAGTTGATGATACCGCCAAACCTTCTCTTGATCATTCTCACCTCAAGAGACCCAACATGAAGTCTCATATTGGAAATATTTCCCAGTAATCACACCACCAGCTGTCAACCGTCTATCAGATTTTTTTGGATCCCCTTCCAGTCATGTAAAGATCTACCATCGTGTCCCTAATGTCCTTTGACAGTTCTTATGGTCTGTCTGTGGTGGCCGAGAGGTTAAAACGGAAAAAAATTATCTTCTAGACTGGTAGATTTTATACACATAAATTAGGGTGAGGAGTATCTACAAATTGCTATGTTTCCCTAACAAATGGGAGCGAATAATTGTTGTTCTGCTGTCGAAAAAACACAATTTTGCAATTGCGGTGTTTCCATTAAATAGGATCCATAATAAAATCACATGAATAAGTAGCCAAAAAAACTACTTTATCCTAGTTCAAAAACCTTTAGAGAAAATCTTGCTTTTTCGAATTTGGTATGTTTTCATTAAGCAAATTATTTTGGTAATTCCACTTTGCAATAATATGATCAGTGGAAATGCAGCTAAAGATAAATTGATTTATGTGCAACATGAGTTCAGAGCTAATCTGCAGAAGTTAGAATTCTGGTTCTTGCAAAATAAAACATAAATAAATAAATCCAATTATTTTCACCTCTCTTAATAACAAAATAATTCAGTCATACTTAAAAGATTGTGAACAATGTGTTGTCATTAGAAATAGTAAAACTATTTTTCTCAAAACTGAAACAGGAATCTCTTAAGGAACTGTTTTTACATCTGATCTTCTTCAGCCCATATATTAATAGTGACCCGGAAATCTGTCATTAAGTAAATTTGCAAATTTACCCCAACTACAGTGCCATTTACATATTTGGTAAAAGCTGTGAAGCAGCCAATGAAAAATTTAACAACACTTTACATAAAATACCAAGACTTAACGACTCCTCCTTAACCCATGATACAAAGAAAACAAAGTTTATGTTTTCAGTTACTAAAGCTTCATAATGGTCCTTGCATGTTCAGACCAACAGGAATGCCGTTGAACAAGCATCACAGACAAAATATTAAGGAATAATTTTGAAAACTAAAACCCATGTTACAAAAATCAGCAAAACTATAAGATTTAACATAAATTGTTTTAAAATGTTCATATTCAAAATGTTTCACTCTTAAGTTTTATTCCTTTTTCTGTCTGTGTTTTTAACTGTGCATGTTGTTAATATCCCTGCGTAATTAATTAATGACAGACAGACAGATATTTGTTCCCAGTTTCTAGTTTCTGCATAATACATTAACTGTTGGGCAGCTTTTTAAATGCAGGTAGTGGAGAAGGTAACACTGGGTTTAGGCTGTGTTACAGTTTCCCTGTGACAGGCAGGGAAGTGACAGGTAAGACAACCTCCAGAGACTTGTGTAATTCCACACTGGTATGTTTGTGTTGTTCGACACTTGATAGGTAGCCCACTTAGCCTGGAAGGCTGCTGAGCATGCACAATGGACTTCACTATGTGCTTATCAAAGTGTAACCGTAATGTGGAAATACAGAGCAGGGCTCCAAGTGCCATTCAGTGAAAATGCGCACACAAAATTAGAAACAAAACAGCGAACGGATGCACTTTCACTCTCGGCAACATACCGAGAGTCCTAACCTGAAGAAAAATCTTTATTCTCTTTATATTAAAATCCCTTGTGTACAACATGAGTGTATGTGGAAGTTTACCGCAATTTATTAGTTCAAACTTTCAGGTATGCAGATTAAATTGAAATATAAGATATCTGTATTTCTGATCATATTTGACAAGTTGCAAAATGAGGTTTCTCTTACCAGGAGACACAGCCAGCTGAAAGTGATGCAGCTTATTCTCATCTGGGAAACTGGCTTTGCATGTACCTGCACACAGTAAAAACAACGGCGAAACAGAGAATGACAGCTGTCAGCATTTAGACTGAAAAGTTTGAATCATAACAGTAATATGCCTTTGTGGTGTAAAAATCTGTACATATTTAAAAGTTTTATCTTTATTAAAGCCAATTTAACCCCCAGATTATCCCTATTGTCAGCAATGAAAACGAGATTTATAGATTGCCTATAGGTATCCCCGTGGCACCACATTCCCCCCTAGTGTTCAAAGATCAGTACTGCAAGCTGAATGAATAAGAGCAAATATGTTGATGTATTTGACCATTTAAAGACAAACAATATTTACTTAAGCTGAACTGTTATGGGTGCCATCATGAAAATGGATAAACACAAAGCTGAACCACTACTTTATTCCAAAAAAGATTGAAGAAAAAGAGTGTTCGCCATTAATAACCCGTCATAACTCAAAAAGGCTAAATGTTTTTACTGGGGCACAGTTTTGAGATGGAGTCAGAGTAGGGCCATGAATCCTTGAATGTCAAAGAGACTCAGCATGTTTTACCACCCCAGGGTCACTTCAACCCCAATTCATAGTAAAACTGTCATTTTCTTCTCTTGCTACTTACATTTTGTACCTCTAAACAAACCAGTTAGTACCAAACTATTTAACCAATTACTCTCAGTAATTCTAACTGACCTAAACAAGAGAAGTTTGGTCTGATTTAACTTCAGACAGTGAAAAAGGGTGTAAGTGTCTTTTTATTTGGTGTAGGTGAAATTCTGGTTTCAGCTCTAAGTATTTTCCTGTATCACAGAGATCAATATTCCAGAAAAATTGCACAAATATTCTGTATAATTTAATCTAATTGTATAAAATATACTGAAACTGTGCATTATACCTCGTTATCATTTAGTTTAAGCCAGTTGACTCATGTAACATGTCAGATAATAAATTATTCTTTTACTATGGTATTTTAGGATACCATAGAAAGTAATAAGTCCCTACAGACTTACTGTCCACATCTTGACGCTATTAATTTAGTTCTGTATTCATTAAGGATTAAAGTGCCGAGGGCAGTTGCTGTGCAGAAATGAAGAACATCAGTCTTTTGAAAGAAATCATGTTGAATGCAATAAGTTTACAGTAGATTTCCCAAGATTCCAAAAAGCATCAGTTCAAGTAAAAGGTGACTCCCATCTCAAAGTATTAAAGTAAAGATGAAGAGCATATGTGAGCTCTGACAGCCATGTCCCTTAACTCAGAAAGAATTGATGATGTTTTTATTCTGCTCTCAGTTTCAGTGACTCTGCCTTAGGCAGAATGTGGAGCGGTAAAATATGTGGCACACTTACTAGGGAGATTGGCTTCAAGTTCTGCAACTTCTGTTGGGACAAAATAAGAACAATGAGTTAGAACAAAACAAGTTAAACATTCTGGATCTGTGAGTAGATCCTCAGTGGGTACATTTGATTTAAAATAAACAGATGTGGAGCGTCTCTTTCTATAACCATCTCTCTGTTGAGCTTGATGGGGATTATTCCTTTGTGTGTTGCGGTTCCTGAAGATTCAAAGTGCTTGGAACGGTGTGTAATTAGGCCAACAGCACAGAGAACTAATACTCCCACTCTTCTGGTTCATAAACAAAGTTTTTCCACATAATATCAAATGTGGGAACTGAATAAGAAAGGAAAAAAATGTCTTGCATGCAGCATAATGTTTTAGTGGGAAAAAAAACTGACTGGTGCAAAAGATGAAAGTATGAGCAGAAAAAAAGGATGAAAAGCAGGAAAACTGCAGAGAGTTGATTTGCTGATGCTGGCTCTGGTTATTAGGTTCTGTTTTGTTAAACATATTTTCAGCCACTAAAGGAAAAAAGAATCTTTGTTTCTCTGGGCCCTATATGCTGTTGTTGTCATTTGATAAGATGTGTCTATTTTTATTCATAAAAGTACAACTATTATGAATAAATCTAATTAAATTGATTCTCAGTGGAAAATATTTTTTGGTTTGCTCTTCTTTTTTTTATTTCTCTTCCTCCCACCTACAGGAGAAAGCTAATTAACAGCTCCCCAGCAGAGAGCTATTGTTTCACCTAATGAAGCTAGCAATATGCAGCAGACATTGAAATTATACATTTGTTTATAAACTACAGTCATCTGTGATAAACTTTCTAATAACAAAAACGTCATACACTTTCCAATAAGACATAAATATATTTCTTCAAAATAAAGTATTTATTCATTTAATTTTTATTATTTACTCACTTATTTAGTAAAATGTCTATTTATTTACATATTAACTTACAAATATATGTAGAGATCTTCTTTACTTAAAGAAACAAATATTGTTTTATTTATTTCCTTGATTAATTATTTACTAATTCTATTCACTTATTTAAAAAATTTAAATTAAATTAAATCAAATGTTATTTATTCAATTTACATCTCAAGTCTATGTTTTACTTCTGGAAGAACAGGTGTTACTTCATTGAAACAATTTAAAATTTTTAGGCAACAAAATCTAAATCCTTTACTGAAAGCCCTTAGAACCTGTATGACGTTACTTCTTACAGTAATCACTGATTTACAAGTGAATGTATAGGCTAATGCATAGAGCAGGTAAAGGGTATAAGTAGAAAAGGAAACATAATTATAATAAAAGAGTCACTTCAAGAGATAAGAAGCTTATTGAGCTGAGCCCATAAAAATAAAAAAAACTGCAATAACAGACAAAACAGTCAGCAAGCATATTATTTATGATGATCAGGAACAATTAAACCCCTTTTAAGTGTGGTTTTGTTTGTGGTTTTACTGTAGCCAGATAAACTTGCTGAAAGGTTATTGGTTATTTTATTGTTTCTTGAGAGCATTTCTTGAGAGCATAAGGTAAAATTTTAAAACCCAATGAAAAGACAAAAGCAAAAATAAAACATAAAAATAAAAAAACAACATAAATATGAATACTTCGAACAGATATGTCCAATCTCTTGTGTTTTATTATTAACAATTTGTAGTCAAAACTCATTAAAAAAAAAGTGAATCCCTTTACTAAAATCAGTTTAAAAAAATGCTTCATTTCAGCAGAGGTTTTAAGATGGAAGAAACTGGCTCTTTAAAATTTTGAAAGGCCAATATCTCTGTTGTGACTTCAGGTTAGGTTTGTCCAAAATATACCTGTTTATTTCTAAGTATATTTGGAAGTTTGGAAGCTCCTTAGCACAAGCAGGTAGCTTCTGCTAAGGAGTTAAAAAGGAGAAGACAGTCTTTCTTTGCTGTCAAAGTGAGAGCCGCTCCTCTAATATAGACCGACTGTAGGTTAAGCAACAAGAAACAGAAGAGTTGTGGCCACCTTTGGTGAGAAGGCGGTCTCTGATGGAGACCCTGTGGGTGGAGTCAGAGGCTCCAGAGGCACGGCCTGTCTTTCCTCCATCGTCCTTCTTCAACTTGCTGGCCAGTGTAAGCATGGCTAAGCTGCTCCGTCTGCTCTACACCACTCTGCGTCCGCTGCTTAGATGTCTACAGATAGAACAAATCAAAACACACAACGGTCCATTTTATTGTATATATAATTAAAGGTAAAGAAAAGTCATAATCTGATAGATGATTAATTAGTTCAACAAAAACTGACTTGATGTTGAAAATAGGCCTGTCGCAATACACAATAAATTAATTAATCACATTATAAATTAAAATGGGCTCAATAATCACAAAAGGGTAGTTTTGCCTGTTTTTTTTCCAGTTGGAAATTATACATATAGAGTAGAGTTGTAGAAAAGTATCTGTCCTCTTAAAAATTTCTTTGATGTTGTTGTTGTCACACTTGAAAAAATAAGAAAATGTATTTTCTGAATCAGAATGCAAGCCATTTCCGCTCAATGTAACAAAAATAATTGCCCTTAAATGTAATAACTGGTTGCGTCACCCTATTTCTCGCACTGAAGAAGTTTAAAAAAGATTTTTCTAAATTTTTTTCAGTGTGAGAGAGGTTGCAAGTACAAGGGAACAAGAAGTTTCTGTGAATTGTTCTTTTCCTTCTGCAGCACTCACTCTCTGAGGCGTAACGTCACGCTCTGAAGGGAAAAGACTTCTTTCCGTTTTACTTGACGCATGATAAGTTTTAACAACTTCTTCCTCAAATGCATCATGAATTTTCTGATTTGCCATTACAGTCCCTTTTGGGAAGTAACAGATTCAAAACTAGTTGTTAAGATTCTTCATTTTCTTGCATCTAGTTGTGAATTCTATCAGTTTCTCTGCCTCCAGCGGTCCTGCAGGGTATGATGTGAACACAGGCTGCTCTTTAGCAGATATGCTGACAAAGCTGCTAATTTGCCAACAAAGAAGAGAAACTGTAACAAAGTCTGCAGCTCAATGTGCCACTGGTAAGAATAGCAGGGGAAAGTGTGGGTTCGGCTTCTGTTTAAGTCAGAAGAAAATACAAACTCAGTATGTATGCAGACACCTGGTGCAACAGGAGCACAATTTCTAATTGAAGAGGTAGCTTAAGATGAATAAGCAGTTTTAAAAAAAGTTTCACAGTTTTAAAAAACATAAATGTCACAATTCTTGCATAACTGCTGCCTGAATATTAAGAAGTGAAGATTAAACATCTTCTGTAACTGTCTACATGTTCTCTTAAAACCTGTCTGTTGTTTCTGGAAGCAATAAAGATAAAAACTCAGAGGAGATTAAGACTGTTTCTCCAGCCGTTATCATACAGCGGTCTCAGAGTATCAGCTACAATACAGATGTACCAATTTACCCAGTGACACTTCCCTTTTGTGTTTCACACAGGCTGAACAAAGGTGTGTCAGAATCACACCCCAACCACTGAGTCCACACAATCCATATTGTACACATCCATATTTGTGTAATGCAGATCTATTGTACAACAGGTTTGTACAATAGATCTTCAGGTACAAACTTTCTGGCAACAATTCGCCATGTTAAATCAGCCAATCAAAAGTAGATGGGTAAGTAAATCTTAATTATATAAACTCAGAAAACCTCCTACTGTGAACAAGAAGATCAATGGCGGACAGTTGTAACTTTCCAATGCTTCCTTTCCAAAGTAAGTAATAAACAAAAGGCTCAGCTGTTCAGTACAATTAAAATAATGGGTCAGCTTTTCAACAGCAGCGACGGGAAAGCCGGTCAGAGTTGATGATGGAGATAAATACAGGACAATCCTTGAAGAAAAGCGGTTAGAGGATGGGGTGGAAGTTCCTCAACGACCCGAAACATAAAGTCAGAGCTACAGTACAATGGAAGAGTTTCAATCGAAGCAAATATACCTCTGGAAAAAATGAAGAGACCACTGCACTGAACCCCATTGAAAACCTCATGGTTATTCCACCAAATATTGATTTCTGAACTCTTCTTGAGTTAAAACATTGATATTGTTGTTTTAATCCATGTATTTTTTGTTATTTTGACCATTTCTCATTTTCTGCATATAAATACTAAATTTTTGCTTGAAATTTAGGAGACATGTTGTTAGTAGTTCATAGAATAAAAGAACAATGTTCATATTACTCAAACATATATCTATACAACGTAAAATCAAAGAAACTAAGAATTTTAAGTGGTTCCTTAATTTTTTCCAGAGCTTTGTATATTACAATGGCCCGGTACAAATCCAGACATAAACCCATTTGAGAATCTATGGCAAGACTTGAAAAATCAACGTTCACAGACACTCCTTCCAACCCGGCTGAGTTTGACGTACAATGAGGAAACATTTCAGTCTCTACATCAGCAAAACGGGTACAAATCAAACCCAAACGCCTTGCAGTCGTAACTGCAGCAAGAGGTTGTCTCACAAAGTCAAAAAGTCAGATTTTTATTTGTAAAAACAGGGAGTGCTTCATATCCCATTTACCCATTACTGATACTTAAGTGGTGTGTTTGCTTATACAAAGCACTGTACGTTCTTCCCAGAATATTAAATGTCATGCAGCTACTTGGTGTGTGAAGCTCTAATTAATGGGTGGGGGTATTTACAGTAATCTGTGCAGGGAGAAGCAAAGTGAAGCTATCAGTTGACAGTGAGGCCATGAAATGTGTGTCACTGAGACCAAGTCAAAGCCCACCTGCCTCGGCTGTCACTCACCACTGTGACATGTTTCCCTAACACACACTACCTTGGCTGTTGGTCAAACTGCTGCAGGGGGTAACAACAAGTTTGTGCAACAATGTTTCCAAGCAGCTAAAAACTGAAACAAGCTAACATATTTCTTTGTATAGCTTCCAATTCCTGTGATATTTAAAATATTTGGTCAAGCTCCAAGTTTCTAAATGGCTGTCTAAGTTTGGGCTGTGATTCTTCATCGGTCCAGACCATATCATTAACTATCTTCATATTTACAGACATGGATATAGTAATAATGGTAATGACTGCAGCTTGACTGGCATAAAAAACAGTAAATAGAATCCAGAAGAGATAAAGATGCCATCTTTGAGGGAACTAAAAATCTGTACTAACAAATCTTACAAATAAAATATTTAATCTTGATCAAAACGCAATTAATTTTTATGAAGGTCAAGTGAAAAGCTTGAAAAATTCATCTTTAAACTCAGCAAAGACTGTCACGGCTTGAAGCTGTGTAGTATTGCAAAGTTTATTTACTCTAAATGTACTATTATCTGGATAGATCAATGTGAAAAATACTTGTTATTAAATATATGGAAATTTTCTTACGATACTAGGCTAGTGTCATAAAACTATACCTTAAGTGGATTTTACAGTGTGGCTGCAGTTAATATTTATATCTATAACTCTAAAAGGTTCTTGAATTGGGATGAATCCAGGTCAGTTGGTCTCAGGTCCAGGGTCCAAGATCAAAGCCTACCAGGTTTTTAACTCATTGAAACTGTTCTTTCAAAGAGTTAAATCACCAGTTATTTAAGAACCTGATGATTATTTACACAGGAAATCTGAGGAGAAGGAGGTGTGCTACCAGTGATCTTCCTGTGTGAAACAGGAAATGAAACGAATAAAAACAGAGCTCCCAAAAAGGGCAGTAAATGAACACAAGAGCAAGGAAGTGTGAAAACTGATGAATAAAAGAAGTTTTTAATGCTTTTGAAATTGTAGTTGCTTTAAGACAGTAGAGGTCTGCCTTGGTTTTAGGTCCTCTTAAACAAGCCTTTACTTTCTCCCACCAGGACAAGCTAATCTGACTTACCGAGATGCCGAGAAAGCTATACACAACAGCAGATAATATATGAACCACTTATAACCTCCTAACAAAACCTCACTTCAACACCTCTGAGTCATCCATTTATCACTTAAAACAATTTTTAAAAACGACATTTCTCTGGATTCCAATACTACATTCGGCCAGTTGGATGAACTATCACTTACTTAAAGCACAAAAAAGATGCTAAGGATCAACTAGAGCGGTGGAGTTAGTGATTACAAATAATAAGGTAGAAAACAGTGAGGAAATGTTGGTAGCACACACATTACAAGTCTGGAGAGTAAAGCTATCCTATAATGTTGCAATACTTCTAGGCCTGTCACAATAATAAATTTTGCTGGATGACAAATTGTCAAAAGATTATTGCGATAAATGATAATCTTGTCATTGTGTGACCATTTTCAACAAACATAATAATAACAGCATGTTAATGAAAGTACACCCTCTCAAAGATCTAAAAATTATGTTAATTTCTAAAGAATATTTAACACAAGGGGCTGCACAGTGGCACAGTTGGTAGCACTGTTGCATTGCAGCAACAAGGTCCTGGGTTCGATTCCCAGCCCAGGGTCTTTCCGCACGGATTTTGCATGTTCTCTCTGTGCATGCGTGGGTTCTCTCCAGGTACTCCGGCTTCCTCCCACAGTCCAAAAACATGACTGTCAGGTTAATTGGTCTCTCTAAATTCTCCTTAGGTGTGAGTGTGTGTGCATGGTTGTTTGTCCTGCCTGTCTCTATGTTGCGCTGCGACAGACTGGCGACCTGTCCAGGGTCCAGGGTGTACCCCGCCTCTCGCCCGGAGCGTTCGCTGGAGATAGGCACTGGCACCCCTCTCAACCCCACTGGGTATAAGGGTGAACAGTAAATGATATTTGCAAATGATATTGTTCTGTGATGCTGCAGAACCTGTTGTTCATCACTAATGTTTACTTAATGTATTTCAAAGAAGTTTTCACAAGGTCTTAAGAATCAAGTTTTCTTTTTGTTTGTTATTATTTTTTGTTGTTGTTGTATTTTTTCACCAGAACTGTTTATTTCTACTGCATGCTACATATTCTAGTAGGTCAAATTTTATGATATGGTCCTATAATTCTTAATTGGTTTATTTTAGGTAGTTTTAGGTAGTTTAATGAAAGCTGCGTATGTCCAATATCCTTGAAACAAAGAGAAGAGCCCAGAGAAACACCTATTGTTTTGCTGAAAGGATCTCGGAAGCAGGACAATAATATAACTTAAAATCCCTCATCTAATTTCAAAACACTTCCTTTAAATTAGCGTAATAACACTTCGCTAACACTGTAATAATCTCTCATACAGACACGGCGGATTACACAGATTACAGAAAACCCGTCACACTCACACAGACAAAAATATGTCCTGTTTTAAAGAAGAACTTTGCCTGTATCTGAAGCCTGAGAGGGTTTTGTCTAAGCTTTGTGTTGGTACCTTCCGTCTCTCCGAGCTAACGTTCCGTGCTACACCATAATCAGCCGCTGTATCCCGGTAAACCCGCCGTCAGGAACCCCGCAGCTGGGAAGCAGCAAACACCTCCAAATGGGAAACGAGCCAAAAACCGGGACCTGGGGTTCTGAAAGTGTCGGAAACCGGTTTGGAAATCAGCTGTCAGAACTTCGCTCCGGTGTCATGGGCAACGGAAGAGCAGCGAATGTCTGTTCTTGTTGTTTTTGTCCGTGTGGACACAGAGAGAAGAATAAATAGTTCCGCTTCTCTCGAACTTCCAAATTGTCTGTAATCAAATTATATACTGTCATATTTAATGAATGAGAACATTTTTGAAAAGTTCATTTATTTAAGTAACTAATTTAACTATATGAAACGAACTATACAGATTATCTTACATATTTCAAATCTTTATTTCTGATAAATATGATTTTCTGCTTACAGCTAAAGAAAAAAGACATTTAAGATAGACATATACCGTCAGATCAATAAAAAATATATACAAAAGTTGTATAACAATGTATAATTGTGTATTAATGAAAATTACGTATATACATTTGAAAATGGTAAAGTATGCTGAATATGTAAAATCTTTGTCACAGAGATGTTATGTATGTAGAGTAAATATATTGTGCAGCATGATTTGTATTCAGCTAAAATATGACACTAAGAGCTAGAGAAACACATTGCAAAAGGAAAACCACCTAACCTGTTCCCTCCCTGTTCGCTTCTGTATTTATTCATTAAACAGTGGCCCTTTTATTTTGAGACTGCCTTACTCCTGCCTGTATTTGCCCCATAACAAACTTAACGTGATATAATGCACACATTTTAGATTTGAACTGTTTACTGTAGCAAAAACATAAGTAAAGTGTCCACTTTGTTCATCACACATATTTCTGTCACTTTTGAGACAAGTGGGTCTTTTGCCACATAGAGTAATAAAGGTGAGGGGAAACGAGTACAGAGAGTGTATATTACAAATGAAATGCTAGTCTGCCTCTCACCTGGGGATGCTGAGGGTGAAATCGAAGTCCAAATCAATAGAGTGAAGACAATGTCGAGGTGAGAGCATTTCAGTTGTGATAGTTAAAGGGTGGACTTAGTTTGTTGCTTTGTGCTGATTTGGAGTATTGGTTATTTAACAAGGATTTATTGCCAAAATGTTCCAGGGACACAGACCTGTTATCATCACTATTACCTCGGCTGAAACAGTGCTCAGTCAAATTTTACTTTGGTAAGGTGAAGACAATGTTTCTCATGTTGCTCTACTTGATTTAATCAGTAAAGTAAGAATAAAGAAGATCAAGATTCTCCTATGATGTGCTTCCTGAAAAACCCTTCACAATTATTGGAAACCCTGCTGTTAACATCAACAAAAAATCTATTTAAATTAAAGGTTGGAGTTTTTTTCAGTGTGACATTATGCTACAGCAGTAAAAGATTAATAAAATGTAAGGTGCTTTACACATTTTTATTAAGGCTGCCAGTAATTGCAGAGAGCTCTGTTAACATTAGGAAGAATCTTGGACAATTTCTTCAACATCAGCCAACACACTGCAGCAATTTGCAAAAATGGGCTATATTTTAGTATTAATTATTACTTTTATTAATATTATTTTTATGTAATATTTATTATTTAATATTAAACACAACATTTTCTACAAAGACTGAGTCTTTTTGGGCATGACCTCAACTTGTCAATGTAACTCAGAATATAATTTCAAACAAACTGGTTGGTTTGTGTTTTAACAAGAGTTAAAAGAATGGATAACTCCCATTAATCTTTTAAAAGGAGAATATTGTGCATTTTAAATACATCTGCTTTTATAGTTTACAGGCTGTTTATTGGCTGTTTATACACAGCAAGTGATCTTGCTGTGTTTTCTTTAATTTAATGGAGCTGATATAACATTAGTGCAAATATGAAAGGCAAGGAGTGGTCAAATTTATTTAGGGTCATACAGCAGAATTGAATCAAACTCCGTCTGACTATATTTCAGAATTAGACACACATGTCAAAAATGATCAAATATTTAAACTTTCCTCTCACCTCTGGTCTCTACAGATAGTGGGCCAAGTAAACAGGGAGGGTTTACAATACAGTTTGATACCCTTCTCTACCCTGAACAAGAGGGGAATTAACAGACTTGACATGCCTCATTAGAAATATGAGTCTAGAGTTTATCTTTTCTGAAACCTCTTTAAAAATGTAAATGTCTAATTAGCTTCGTTCAGCTTTGATGTTTGCAACAGAGGAACGACAGTGATAGTAAAATGTTTCTCCTGGAGTCAGAAAAACTATTGCCTGAATGTCAAAAATGAATATATTAGGATTTCTTTCCTTCTTAAGGGGTCCGTCTTAAAGGCATTAAATGTGTCCTTGGACTTTCATCCTTGGTTTTTCTACAAATCTCAGATTCAACAGTTGGGTTTTTTTTAATAAAGTGCCCACATGTTTTGAGTTGTCACAGTTAACATTTAAAGCTGGACATTTTTGAGCTGAATTGTGATGTTTTTCTAATCTAACTGGAAAAACATCATGTGTTTTATGTTTGTATTTTTAAAGTAATTTCTGTAGTAAATACATAATAAACTAAACTTTTAAAAAAGGCTGAAGACAGGGTCCAAATATTTGAATCAGCTGTGTACTCCAGGACGTTTCCCTTCATCACTTTAAATAACTTTGCGAGACTGTAGATTTAGTGAAAGTAAAGTCTCATTGTAAAATCCCTTAAATGTCAATTTTGTATTTTGTGTACTTTTAGCTTTTTTGGTGTAGGTCTGACTTCTAATTTGAGATGTAGATCTAGTTTTTTTTTTTTTTTTTTTGTATTGTTCTTCCTGTTGTGCACTGTGTTCCTTTTACTTCCTGCCATTCCAGATTCTGAGTTTCTTTGTTTGGTATGTTAAGTCCTTCTTCCATTGCATTACATTTTCTCAGTTTGTCATCAGTTCCTTTTCTTCATCAACAATTTTAGCCTGTTAATGACAATTCAGCTGTTTCTTGTTCATTAATCACATAACATACCTCTCAGTTCAATTGTCAGTTCAATTGTTCCTTTGTAGGATCCTTCTGTTCCACAACCTGTTTCTATTGTTTTTTTATGTCTTGTTCTTCTTTTTGATTAGATGGAGATAATGTTCCTGTATGGTTTTAATACTTCTGCAATAATAAAAACTTTTAATTTAGCTTATTGGCAGATCAAAGGTAAAATTATGTCAGTTCAACGTGCTGCAGCTAAAGTAATTCAATCGAGGTGTTATATTTTCACACTATGCTTCGCCAAACCTAACAAAGTGATTTATGGCCATAACCCTAACTAGGTTGCATTCAACAGATACTGAAAAAATGAGGAAACTAAAGAATGAAAAATGCCTCTTTTCCAAACTGCACCAATAGCCAAAGTCTACTTTTGGGGGCTTATCCATCTGAGTGTCCATCACTTTTTATCACTGAAAACACCCCCAGTCATGAGTTTAGAATAGATTATGTTTGATTTTTCTAAAAACAGCAATGACACGGTTCCTGTTGGGTCTTCAAATGATAAACGTTGCCAAATGTTTTTGTTGGGTTCTCTTGTCTTCTTCTCAACAATATTTTCAACCTGGAAGTCACAGAGATAACAAGGTCTAAGAAGTTGCAGGGTAAGTTTGGAAGAAGAAATTACTTTTTCAAGAGAATAAAGACATTCAAAATGATCAAAGTCATAGATTTGACTCAGAGAGGCTGAACCTCTTCATAAGTAGCCTCTAACTTACCCTAGCAACAGACTGTTCTTCAAAGCTATAAATACTCAGTGCAGAAGGCATATAGTGATTATACTTTCTACATTTACCTTAGTTAAATGTTTGATTAAGGCCCTCTGGCATCTCTGAAACATTGTCTAGGTAGATTTGTCAAAATGTGCAGAGCAAACCTCCCACAAATGTTGATTCAGTGACTTCACTGAGCAGCTGTTTTTCTTTTATATCATTTAAGACTTTTATTAATTTATACTCATGAACAATTCACTGCAAAACCTTCAGCTGAACATTATGTTTACCCACTCAGTTTCAGCGCTGTAGTCCTTTACTAATTTCTGTAATGTAATTTATTCTCTATTAAAGTCTTTGTGGCAGTACCCGTTTTTTCAAAAGCCATTGTCTGTGTCAGTTCAGATCAGACTGAGGCTGCAGCCGCAGTGACAGAAGCCCAGTGGCTCCGGTCTTAATCATATAGAAGCAAAGTGTTGCACCTAAGGCTCTGCTCTCCCTGCCAGACCAAGTGACCCAAATATGAGCCAAGTGTCTGCTTAGTTTAAAAATAAAATTTGTCTGCAAGTACATGACTAATGCATTAGTCAGACCGAAACAAATCCTGTGATGTGCCATCTTTTGTTTGACATCTGCTGCACAGTTAGTCTCCACAAAATGTTTGGAATATTCAATAACATTGAATATGTGAAAACAATCATAAAACCTTTCATTTTGGCTAAAATGTTGCACTCTGGAGATGGAATCTTAGCTTTTTGACTGAAGCCTGTTCAGTTTGAAGTCTATCCAACTCACCCTGCTGTAAGAAGGTTACAATCGATTCAGTAAAGCAAAAGAATTCTTTTCTTTCACCATTACAATTCACACAATTTCTGCCCTTACCTAAAACATCAGCAGAGGATGTTTGCTCCATTGTTTCATTATGTGCCCTATACTGATTTGAATACGGCTGAAGAAGTCTTGTGTCAAATACAAATGAGGATTAGCTCTTATTTGTTTATTCAAACAAAGATTTTCCTGTCTAATGTTCTCACATTGACTTTTGGTTTGTACCTGATTCCTTTGTCACTTTCAACATCAGCTTTTTAAATCATAAAACACTGCCTCTGTCATAATTCACCAACTTCAAACCTACATCCGTGACCGGCAGTCCATAAAGACGGAAGGACCACCGAGACGTGTCAGAGTACTGTAGTGACAGGGTATTATTTTGTGGAGGGACATATTTCAAAAAAACAGATCAATAGGAATAAATCACCTGATGCCTGGCGTGAGCCATGTTTTGTCAGCCGATCCAATCTCATAGGATGGACAGCTATTGATCCAAGCTGTAATCTCGCAGATAAAAGCTTGATCTTTGGAAGTGATCTGAATGGCTCATACATTTTGCACTGACACAAAAGAAAAGCCCCAATACTTCCCAGTCTATAATGGTTCTTTTGGGTTACCATCAGCAGAAAACTATATACTGACATTCAGCATTTTGCCTTATTTGCTGACATTAATATTGTGTTTTATTTGCTGTTTTTTCTTTCCCTTGCATAGAAAGTACTCTTGTCCTAGTTCTACCATTTAGTATAGTCTCCTTTCAAAAAAGTCAGTCTGATAGAGCTACGTATGATATTAACTTTAAATGTTTTGGCCTGTGGGATAAAACTTTGGGACACCCCTGGTTTGCCCAGTTGACTCAGTGAAAGTCTGCATTAATGTGCAGACTCATGCTGCTAGCCAAATAAATTTTAATTCATTGAGTTTTAATCACATTTCAGTCTCACATTTTAAATTACAAGTCCTACAAACAGGAAATAAATACAGATGAGACTGTGAGTTACATTAAAAAATTATAATCTCAGATACATTTCATTAAAAAAACTACACAAATATCAGATTTTTACTTTCAGAAAGAAAGGTGAAGACAGCGACATAAAAAATGATTGACGTACACAGTTAATCAAAAGGACATTTGATGAAATGTCGCCCTCTACTGACATTATGTGAAACAGAAAAAAATCCTTTTTAAAACGACACAATGTTTGCTACTGTGTTATTTAAAGATATGCGAATGCTATCACTTCATTTAAATTTCAGTAGAAAACAGATATAAGCATTTCACCAAATGTCAAAGAGTTACTTGAGATATATAGTGAGATTCTTTCTGTCCAAAGAGAATACTTTATGAAATGATCAGCACCAGTAAAAGCAGATGTAACCTTTCCTGACTTCGTTAAAAAGGGCAGAGCTGCCAGAAGTCAGGTTTCTTGAGGTTTACAGGCCAGAAGGTAGAAATACTTGACAGCCACTGTGACTTCTGTCTCTGGAGAAGTCACTTTCATTACAGACATCAGCCTGGAGCAGACAGGAAAGGAGACAAGACTGTTTCAGAGGATAGCATATAAACATAAGGGTGTATAATGCCACTACTATTGTATAATAAAATATATGAGCATTTACCTTATTTAGAGCAAAGTATAAACACATCAGTGGTGGTTTAAAACGCTGGGACATAACTTTATGTGCAGAAAATGACAGATTTGCATCATAAAACATGATGTTCACCTCTCAGTTGTATCCTGGGAGAGCCTGTTAGCTCCCTGTGGATCTTCTCTCAGCAGAGCTTGATAACTGGAAAAAGACTCCACCAATCCCATGTAGCTGGACAGCGGCATAATATTTCTGTCCCAAAAACACTCCTGCCTGGAAAACAGCACTGTATATGCGCTGTGCATTGTATGCATATCAAACACAGAAATAACAGGGCTCTTTTTTCCTGTGCTTTGCTACATCACAGCCAAAGGGGAAAAACTTTTGATTTCACTGAAGTCAGATTACTAGCCAAAGAAAAGGAATCCATCACTCACCACTCCTTGTTGGGATAGGGAATAGATCCGTAGGCCTCCTGGTACAGAGCAATAGAGCTTTGACCAAGGTGGGGACTTCTGTAAGGTTCCAGAGCTGCGTAAAACTGACCAACAACAAAAAAAATTGATATTAAAATCGGGAATATGTTATGTATTTGTTATGAGTGACATTTTCTAACTTCGACTTGTCAATAGCACATTTTTATTCACTACACTACAGCACAGTTTCAGTGCAAAACCTACTGTGAGAAAAAGAGCAACAAGGTGTTTTAACCTCAAACGTCCACTGGATGGTAACATCACACTTTTTCAGCATTTTACATTTAGGTCTGAGAAATTCAAGCTGTACACTATTGATATATCATGAAATATTTTTTATTTAGATTTCTTGAATAAATTTTAACTTGTTGAACAAGGCCTTAACACAAAAGATGAACAATTGAATAAACATTTACTTCTTCTTGAGTCATTCTTACTTCTTTAAACACAACTATTATTATCTGTCACATACCCTGACATTTTTTATATCTGACGCCATCCTTGATGATTGATTCAACAGTAGAGTGGCAGAGTATTTAATGTCTATTTTAACTAGCCTTTAAGTTAAGATTTTAACCAAAACTCACAATTTTAAGTTATTTTTTATCAAACAACATTCAGCACTCCGACAGCAAAAGAGAAAGACTTTTAGTAAATAAAGGGAAGGCTGAATAGAGCACAGCGATGTTGTTCTATTTAAAGCATTTGAGATATTTCTAGTAATTAGGAATCTATATTCTCCAGAACATGCACATAAATTGCTGGTTTAATTAAGCTAACTGTGCCAATATTAAATACAAGAAACAGGAGACGGCATAAAATGTGAACTCAAATAATTTTATATTTGTTATATAGCAAATGCTCTCACACAGCGGTTTAGTAAATTTATCAACAAACTATATGGCCCCAATTTAGCTCAATAGAAGTCACCTCTATCTCACTATAATCAAGATTATAGTGCCAAATCACAACAAATGTTGCCTCAAGGCACTTTACCAAAAAAAGCAAAAAATATTAAAAATAAAAATAAAAAGTAGTTATCAATCATGCAGGCAGGTTGAAAAAATATTTTTGATGCTATTAGTTCCTAAAGATCGTAAAGACAAAACTATATCAGAAGTCAGAAGTTTGAGTTGAGGCTATACTGAAGTGAAAATCAGGCTTAACTATGAAAAATCATAGCAGTGCTTTAACTGGCACCCACAGAACTCCTTTCCTATCGGAGCCATGTAAAAATCAAAACATTAAGGCAAAGAAAAAGACATTTCCACTGCTGCAGTTATTTAATATTGTGTCTTTTTACAGATTTAATAAACGCGTTTGTGTTGTGCTTTTGGTTAAGTTTTCAGTCTTTACCTCTTCACAGACTTGGTTTAGTGTATCTTTGCAGCAGCCGGGGTAGCTGAGCTCCATGTTAATTGTGTAGTTGAGCAGAGCCAAGCAGCCTTGTGGTTTCAGGACCCGGTGGGCTTCCTGCAGGAACCGAGGCCTGTCAAACCAGTGGAAGGCAGACATGGCCGTCACCAGGTCCGCTGAGCTGTCAGCGAAGGGCAGCTCCTCAGCCACACATTGTCTAAAGATAAATCAGGGGGAAAAATATGAAACTTTCAGCCGGCATGACTTTTCCTTTTAAACATTCAAGAGGTGGATGCAGCCACTCAGACAGTACAAATATTAGACACAAACAGCCTATCCTTTGGTTTATAAAAGTCAGCATGCAGTAAGGACCATATGGACTATTTCTCCTGCTTGAATCTGCAAATTTCACCTTAGTGGGGCTAACAAAGAAAGTGTGATTTTTTTTTTTGTTTGTTTTTTTACGGTGACCTATCATGCTTTCTTTTAAACTGATTAGGATAGATCAATGAGATCTATGTTCATTACATTTTTGCATAAAATCATTCTCAAGTAATGCATTTTCACCTTCTCAGTTCTGTCTACTGTAAGCTCCTTTCAGAATGAGCTGTTTTAGTGCTCTGTCACTTTTATGCAAATAAGTTGTTGCGGATCACACCCCTGCCAACAATGTTTGTCTTTGCATTTTATACAATGATGCAAACAGATGCACAATTATACAACTGTACATCTTTGAAAAGCATTAGTAGAATTTCCTGCACAACCAACAAGACTGCATCAACAACAACAAAACACTTGTCTTTTCCAGCAGCCATTGTGCACTGAATGCAATGGTAAACTGAGCAAACATGGTTATTTGTGTGCAGGGTTTCGTTTGGGTTGCTAGATGAGGGGCGATGGCCGCCATTTTTTACGTCATAAAAGACAGCTCGTTTTCCAGCCACCAAAAAACATTAATTTATTGCCAGAAAATGACTGGATGATTTTTTTAAGCACTTGAATTGTTTCTAGAAGCGGTAGAGATCCAAATGCAAGTACAAAAACACACAAAAAGTGAATTTAGCATACTAGGTCCCCTTTAAGTATTTAAGATTTTAATTTGTAGAGGACTACCCTTTCCTTCTACTTCACTATTACCCACTACTTTCTATGAATAAGTCACATAAAAACTAAAAAGAAAACACATTAAAGCTGTGAGCTGTAGTTGACTGGGGAAAGATTTTAGTCACTGTGCTTTCATCACAATACAAGAAAAATAAAAAGCCACAGAGTGGATGAACCAGTGTAGACAACTTTTTTGGCTTGGACTTACCTATATGTGATGTTTGGCTCTTTGGCTTGCTGCAAAGCCACTTCCAACTGAGCAGGACTCACGTCTGTTCCCACAACCGAAGCAAAGTGTTTGGACAGGATCCGCGTGCCCTGCCCAGAACCACAACCCACGTCCACAGCCAGCCCAAAGGGACGACCCCGCTGAGAAAATATTTAAGTTACAATGCTGTGAAATTGCCTTTTGGAAGTAAAATAAACGGCCTACAGTGTTAGTATTTATAAATCAAAAACACAGACTTTGGTTGGCGGCTTGTGCTCACATGCTTCTCTAAGAAGTCCAGAACTTGTTGGATTAGATGATCTGAAGGTGAGATTCTGTACTTCCAGTAGGACGCAGCATGCTCCTTACCTTCAAAAAGTCTGTACGTCATAGCTGTCAAATAACCATTTGAAAATGGTTATTTTCCGCTCATTGAACTCAACTTTGCCAAGAAGACAAAAACAAACTGGAATATTTCTTCACTTGACAGGAAAAGCGAACTTCCACAAGGTTTAACTTCCTCTCTGCTGACTGACAGAACAAGCAGCGTGGGGGCTGGGCAACTGGGAGAAGCCGCCTCCAAGCAAGCGTGCTGCGCAACATAACAAGGGCCGTTAGTGTGTGATTATCTCATGAATAGAAAACCAGGTCAAACTCAGAGGCTCACTAGGAAATGTTTATTCAGGTAGCATGGAGGAGGATTTCTGTTAGAAAAGTCAGAACCCTGTAAGACTTTAGGTCCAAAGGTGGAAAATTAATGGCCACTGTATTTTTTTATCACTCAAATATGGCTTCATAAGAGAGTAATAAAAATAAAATGTAACAAATACACATAAAAATGTTCATAAAACGTATTTTCACTGCCAAAATGAGAACCTGACGTACAAAGAGCCATGCAGGCAAAAGAAAAACAGAGAGAAAATACATTATAATGTGAAAGCTTTATTGCTTTAACAATACTTTTCATTTTTGTACAAAATATAATCATGATATTACAATTTACTTTTTCAAGTTTGAACAATTATATCACTTCGATACAACATACATATTTATGGATAAACCTCTAGAAAGCTACAAAAGTGCTGAGATTACAACTTATTCTAAACCAATGTAGTGTTTGACTGCTTTTAATCATTATTCCAATAAATACAAAATATTTTGATCCACCTAAAGTTTGTATTGGTCACAAGAGCAAGGATTAATGGGTGGGAAAAAAGACACGTTTACAGTTTAGGGGAAGGCTGCAACAAAAGTGCAGATGAAAGTCACTAGATAAAATAAAAATGAAGACAAGTTTTTTTTAAGTTGTTTTGAACACTTTTTAAAGGGGTGGTTTTATGAAATTTTTTAGGCACATAGTGCCATTTAGTAGCACAATCAAGCAACTATATTACCTTCAGTTATAGAAAATGCTGTATATATCAAATATAATGTAAAAGAAATTTGACTTTGCAACTGATGCCTTGAAATTGGCCTCCGTTTCTTTAAGAAGCTCCTGCTCTTTCCTGAATGGTTGCCATGGGAGATTCAAAGATTCCTCAAACATGCGTGAAAGTAACAAAGCAACATTCCATGTTTGTTTTTATGAGGGAATAATAATATACATCATATAAAGCTCAAAAAAGTTACATAGTCCCTGGGATATTTTGCTTTCCCTCTGGTAAACATTCAAGTGTGTTGCAGAAGTTTAGGGTATAAGGAGAGATTTTACACACGTTTTAGAATGCAAGCACACAAGAATCTCAGATTCTGTTTTTCGCAAACAGAATCTGAGATTCTTTTGAAAAGGTCAAAAGAAACGACAGGGTGTGGAGATCACAGTAAAATCCAGAAAGCACCACTCAGAAATGTTTGGAAAATGCTACGCTAACAAAACATGTTTCATATAAAAGATCCCTGCAGTGAAAAGCGAGTTTGGAGAATGAGTAGAATGCTGACACTCCAGATCTGCCGATGTACGGAAGAGTACAGTACTCTGACTAAAACACACAAACAGATCCAGTGAAGAAAAAAAATAGCATAGGATGTTCTGATTGGAGGACAAATTAGAAAATATCTTGATAAGTCACTACTTTAAGGTTCCTCAGAAGTTGTAGACAGACCAAAAAGCAACCTCTAAACTGCTAGTCAAAAAATTGTTATAAATGCAAAACAACAGCATAAAAGGGATAGCAGAACAAATGAACATCCTATCCAAACATTCTGATTTGTGCATTTCTCCTAAAAACTGTTTTAAATATCAAGAGATTCTTTGCCCAGTTGTGTAAAGTGTTTCTCTCTTTGTGTTTTTATCTGCCTCACCTAAATAGAATCAACTTGAGTTGTACTCATAACTTTGAAAGAATTTCATATTTATGCCCATTACAACACGTTTGTGTCACTCATAACTAATGATTAGCTAACAATTAATTATCAAGCAATTCTATTTTCTCTTTTCAAATCATAATAACAGAAACTCCTCAAATGTAGTGTAAACCTTCAATCAAGGCAAATGTTAAAAATACTCGGAAATTCTGCATGGGTACAAAGCCAAATAAGTACAACAGTTCACTCTCGGGTTCTTGTTAGCTTTTTATGAATTACAAATTGAAGCATCATGAAAAAAGTCTTCCAGTGGTTAGTAGCACATAATGTCGTGGTGTTGGTTATTGCGGCTTTGAAGCCAGGACGCAGAAATATTCCCACTCCCGTTCTATTTCAGTGTCAACAGAAGTGACGCCCATTTCATCCAGGAACCTGCAATGAAAACGCTCATAGATTAGATGTACATATATATTATTTCCCAAAACTGTGTAACTAAACACCTAAATGCAAAATATAGACATCAGAATGTGCTTGTCTGTTTAAGAACAGAGAATTACCGCTTCTGAATGTTGGCCAGCATGTCTTCAGCCCCTTGTGGGTCTTTTCTCTTGTAAGAATTGTACATGGACCAAGTGCTAATAAAACCCACCAATGTTCTGACAGAGATCATGGATTTGCACTTAAAACTCTCAATCCTGTTGGATCAACATAAGAGGAAGAACACTGAAAACGTGCACTTAAATAAGCAGTCATGTTAACTACAATTCTGAAAGCATGCAGCTTAGCTTTAATTTGTATAATAACCATTTTTATAACATCAGATCAACTACAAAAGATTACCTTTCCTTGTCTGGAAAGGGTATGGCAGAGTACAAGTCTTCCAGTTTACTCTCTGATGCAGCGACTGGGTTGCTAGTGTAAGGCCGCAGCAACTCCTTCACCTGCATAATATCAACAGTTAAGGGTCTAGAAGCTCTGTCTTATTATTTCTCAATATCAATTATGCATTTGACACAGTTAATCATAACAATCTGGTGGAAAGGTTGCCACTCATGACACATTCCTCCTAAGTTGCTTTGTAATCTAATTGAAGATTTGGCCAGGACACTGACTCAATGGAGTAATGAAGCTACAGATAGGTGTTAAACTACAACTCTACTTCCTGATCTGGAACCTGACTTTTACTTATTTGGAGGATGACTAGTTAACTGAAGTTTTCATGACCAAAAGACACCCAATCTGTAAGGCAAAAAATGTGTGGACTTTGATTGCTAACAGGGTCTAATCTAACTAATCTAAAGAAGACATGTTCTCACCGTTTGCAAAAGACGAGAGGTCAGCAGCTAAATCTGATGCCAGTTTTAAACAGAAAGGCTCTATCATCATAAGACTAACTAAGGTTGGAAGTCTAAGTCTTTAGATGGAAGACATTTACAGCAAGGAAAACGACATTGCAATTGTTTTGTTTTTTTCATCCTGGAAATGTAGTAAAAATTTGTCAAATGGAAAATTCAGTGGCTGCTTTTAGTCAGAAAAAAAATCTGCAAATAAGAGGAAGTTGTTAATGTAAGCATTTTATTCGCCATGACTAGAAAATATTCTGTTTTATAAAATACATGTAAACATTTGCTGCAGGTTCAAGCCAGAAGTTAATAATTAATTCACTCACTGTACTTTGATTGTCTCCAAAAACAAGGCAGATCCTTCTGATGAGAATTAAAATTTAACTTCAACCATAAAAATCATGTCTTTAAACCAACACCTACCTCCTGGTAGATATGGTTTAGCTTCTCTCCACAGTCCTTATAGTTTAATCTGATGTTACAGTCCGTGAAGCCCAGCAGAGCCATGCAGCCCCTGGGCTTCAGGACCCGATCAGCCTCAAGCAGAAACCTGGTCGGGTCGAACCAATGTGCTGCCGAAGCTGCTGTCAACAAGTCTACAGTGCCATCCTCAAAAGGAAGCTCTTCTGCTGTCCCCTTACTGAAAACATACCACAGAGAGACAAGTACAGCAAGTGACCATCACATTACCAGTCAGTCTGGCTTTAAGGAGAGAAAAAAGTGAAAATATGTCAGGTCATCCAGTTAGCTCACTCAATTCCTCCAACCTAAACATTCTGCTTCCTAGCTGTTACTCAAGAAATTAAGAATAAACCTGTCACAATAAGCTATGAATCAATCAAATTAAAAGAAGCTTGATAATTCCCATTCTGAAGGGCAAATTTGTTTTCAGACACTTTATAATCCATTGTGTATTTATTGTTTTTGGTAGTTGTGTTTTATTTTGGATATTTAAAATGTCTTCCAGTTTCAAGAGTGTGTGTGGTGTGTTCTGCACAAAATTATAGTTTATTGGTCTTTGAGGGGGCAAATATATATTATTATGCCTTTTTTAATACATTACTTGAAAGGCGTCTCAAAACAACATTATTTATCACAATAATTTCTGAGACAATTAGTAACTTAACAAAATTTGTAACAGTGACAAGTCAACTTGTAATGAAGTTTGAGTCCCATCATGTAATGGATGCTGTGATATCACTTTGTTAATCGCGTTTTTGTGACAAATTGCTTTGTAGTTGTCGCCTTATAAAGGGAGGACTTTAGTTTATAAACCACATTTTCTTCAAAACGTTTCGCATACACAAAGAATTTAATATTTTGCTGGTGAACATTTACACATTTACACCTCTGCGTACCGGTATGTGATGTTAGCGTATCCCGGCACGGCCCGGGCCTCCTTCAGTTGGAAGTCGCTGATATCAATGCCAACCACTTCTTTGAAATGCGGCGCAATTAGTCGAGTATGCTGACCAGTTCCACATCCCAGATCTACAGCAAGCACATGCGGCTGTCCCTTCTGGGGATGAAAACGGGTGATAAGTTCTTTATTAAAGAGAGAAAAAATTCTTTCAGACAGGGCATACCTTTTTGTCCAAGTACTGAATGATAACATCCTTGAGCCCAGATGGAGGAGTAAACCGATACTGTTGGTAGATGGAAGCATGTTCCTTCCCTTCAAAAAGTCGGTAAGCCATTGAGAAGTTTCAGTTGCTTTTCTTATCTCTTGCCTGTTGTAACTAGCTTGTTCTCTCCTGCAGAGCAGTTTCTGTCCTTGGGAGCAAAGTTCGTCTTTTGTCTCTTTCAATCCCTTGTTTCTCTTCGCTTCCCCTCTCTGCTAATCTTGTTACTGTGTAACATATTTATTTTCAGATCTCCAGTTAGGCACGTGTGAGGTCTTCGGTCTTGCAGGAATAAAACCTCCCAGACATCCTACAATTCAAATAAAACAGATGAAAGCAGTGAGAATTTAAAGATGATCAGATTAAGATTATAAACCAAGCAAATAAAAGTGGCCTGATTAAGCTTCTTACTGAAAGCTGCCTATGTAGAAGGTCCTGTTAGCTCAGCTGCAGAGCTGTTAACTGTACACTGGGCCTCCTGCTTAACACTTTCCTTTTATTGCATATTTCTACACATTACATCCGATAAACTAACTACATTATGTGAAAAATTACACAAACTAATGAAATAATGCAAGTAAAATAGAATCAAGTTTATTTTCTTGTCTGTAAGGATAAATGTGCCAAACGGTTTTTGTTAATAATACAATCCATTTGTTGTTTAGTAACAATACACTTTACACGTAAAACAGCCAATATTATACTTTGTTAAATTATTGAATAACAACAAAGACAGTTGAACACAGATCTGTCTGACACAATCAATGTGTAGTTCCAGTAATTCACGAATGTCCCAACAGGAAATGATCATTTGAGAATTCACAAGACAAAAAATTAATACTATGAGAAAAAAGGAATAACACTTGCAGAAGACAGATAAAACACAGACCTGCCTTGAAGAACCTCTTCTTGTTTAACAGTAGTTAGCAATCAACTTAATGGTGCATTACTGGCCCCTTCTGCTCCAGAGAACAAATTACAGTCAAAATATGTCTTCAACCATCCTTTCTATGTTTATACCCTTAGTCCTTGTTGTCTGAAACGGCCACTGAATGAGTCGCAGTCCGACACAGAGACGAAAAGGACAAACAATCTGAAACATGTTCTCTCAAATAAGCCAGAACACACACAAGGATTTATTTATTTATTACGCTGGGCTGCAGGTCGACGCTTCCGTACAAATGTCAAAGTATCACCTTTAAACGACATCCGTCTTGTTTACAGCATAAATGGTGAGATTTACAAAGGCAGAACGGAAAAAAGCTCCAGCAACAACTTACCCTCTATGCTTGGCTGCGACCCATGTGAGGAAAAGGAAGTAACGTGGACACAAGTGTATACAAAACAGGACCTTCAAAATAAAGCAGCTCAAAAAGATCAAATTCACGAAATAAAATAGCAAATACAGTGGCATTCTGCATTTTAACTAAATGCATTTTAAACTCTGTGATATAAGCACTTTTTCTGTAAAAAGAAAAAAAAATCACACCTACGCTGCCTAGACTCAACCAACTTTTGGAAAATCAGATGTTCAACAACTCCTCTGAATATCTTGTATTTTGTTCATAAAATGAATGATCCCACTATTTAAATATACTCATTTCAACTTATATTTTAACTAGACAAAAGTTGATACATTCCATGAATGTTGGCTCTGTTGTGCCGACTACTAAATTATTTGCAAACTAAGTTATTTATCTGGTCAGTGATATTGTACCCCAGTTATTTTTAAAGCACACATGCAAATGCATTATTAATTGATAAATAAGAAAAAAAACAACACTTGTGTTGATAAATCAAAATGAAAGCAAATACACAAAATCATATTAAAAGACAAATGCAATTTTTTTCCTGTGATATTTTTAGGACAAATCTAAACAATCAATCTGTAACATGTTATACAATCAACGATGTTTTATTTAATTTTTAGATTTAACTCAATCGCTGATTTAAAAAAAAAAAGATTTTTCTATATCCCCGAGGTCTAAATCCTGACGTGTGTTAAGGATTGCGTGATTGTGGATGTGCTTAGAAAACTGTGTGAAGCTTGAATTATTCAGAGCAATGCTTAAGAGTGCAGGAGGATCTGATGTACTGCTCTCCTTCAAGTAATAAAACTCAGAAGAGCCATTTCCAAAATCTCCCTATTTCACCTGGAAAAGACAAGCGTTTTGTTGTTGACTTACCATTCAGAAACCACTTACTGCATTCTTGATGACTGCCACTGAAGCTCTACTTCTGCTTTTCAAAGATGTATGAATGTATAACTTCACATCTGTTTGCAGATGTCGGAGTGTAAACTCTGAGTTGGGAGTGTGTGGAAAGCAGCAGCTTATTTGGATTTAAAGTGATGAAGCCATAAATGAGGCTCATTCTGAAAGTAGCTCAATATAGGCAGAACTGACCATACTGAAATGTCATAATCTAAGAATGATTTTGTGCAAAAAATTTAATGAACATGCTTGGTATAGCTCAGAGACCTAACCTGTTCAAGGAAGCATAATGGTCACCTTTAAGTCTATACCTACTGTACCTCCTTGTAGATAAGGCTTAGCTTCTCTCCACAGACCTTATAGTTTAATCTGATGTTACCATCCGTGAAGCTCAGCAGAGCCACACAGCCCCTCGGCTTCAGGACCTGATCAGCCATATGCAGAAACCAGAACCAATGTGCTGCTGAAGCTGCTGTCAAAAAGTCTACAGTGCCATCCTCAAAAGGAAGCTCTTCAGCTGTCCCCTTACTGAAAATGTACCGCAGAGAGACAAGCACATAAATTTGACATCAACAGATTACCAGTCAGTCTGCATTTAAGGGAAAGAAGGCTAGAAAGAAAAAACAAAGAATTGTGTAACGCTATATTATGAAAACTATTAAATTAAATGTCAGCTCAAATTGAAAAAGAGGTTAAATGCCTATTGAGTATTCTAACAGAGTACTCAAACTGTTCTTGACTGATTGTATTCTTTCCTCACTCAATTACTCAGAAAAAAAAATCTGCGTGTAATGATGGACTCAGACCTTAACTTCCAGAGACACATAAAGACATAAAGGACAAATTTTCCATTTTCTTGAGAAACTCATCCATGCGTTTATTTTTAATCAGATTCATTATTGAAAGTGTCTTCACGGGTCTTCCTCAAAAGTTAAACAACGGCAGCTGATCCTGAACACTGCTGCCCACATTTAGCCTAAAACCAGAAAATTGTGGAGATCGCCCAATTCTAAATCCTTAACTAACTCCCTCAGAGAATAGACTTTAAAATATATTTGTTTGTTTATAAATCACTCAAAAATCATACAACTGACCTCTGCCTACCAGTATGTGATGTTAACGTGTCCCGACACGGCCCGGGCCTCCTTCAGTTGGCAGTCGCTGATATCAACGCCAACCACTTCTTTGAAGTGTGCCGCAATTAGTCGAGTATGCTGACAATCAGGAAGATCTGACAAAGAACCTCTTCTTTTTCTTTAAATGTCCTATGCTTCCCACTACATTCAGTCATTCATGAACTGATGGTGGCAACCTACTGATTGTAGCCAGAGCTGCCCTGAGGCAGTCTGACAGAAGTGAGGTTGCCATACACTGGCCGCCTGATCACCACCAGCAGGTAAGAAGTGTCTTGCCTATGGATACAATGACTGAGATGGATGGAGCAGGGGAACCAACTGTGCAGCAGCCTTGATTCTGTCAGCCAGCCACAGGGTAGGGTTGCCACAATCCATGTGCATTATTGGGTGAATGACTTCATGTAGTCTGAAACGCTTTGGAGTCCTCTGGACAAAATAAAGCGCTGTAAAAGAGTAGGCCATTTAACAGATCATTTTGACAGGCCTACTTACTCTTTAGAAAGCAAATAAGTGTTTTACTGTCATTGCAACACAACAGCTCATAAAAACAGAAGCAAAAGCAAACACGATTAGGCCATTTCTTTGTCAAGATTGTTGTTTTGTTTGACCATTTGCTACTAGGATAACTATTTTTTAAGTTCTGCATGATGTGCCTTAGAGGAAGCAAAGTGTGCTTAATTGCACCTGAGGGATAATAATATGACCTATTGACCATTTCCAAATGAGGCAGCGAGCATAATGCTATCCCAAGGGTTCTCATTAAGTTTTAAAATATCAAAGGAATTAACTTAGATATACATTTCTCCTCTGCTTAAAATGTGTATCAGCCTTGTACACTGAGGCATTGAATCCCAAACGTTGTGACTCACTGTCTTTGTTTACTTGTTTGATCACCTAGAGAGGTTTTCTACAGTACAGAGCAGAGAGACATTAAATAATCAGTAGTCAATTCACATTATTCACTATAAACAGTGCCAAAATTATTCATATCCCTTGAACGTTTTCATACTTTGTCACGGTACAACCAGGTATTGCTATATTGTATTTGAATTTGATGTGACAGACCATTAGAAAGTAGTGCCGAATTTTGAACTGGATGGAAGTGGTTCAGATGTGTACAAAAAAAATTTGAAAAGTGTGAAAAGTGCATTTTTATACACCTCTTTTTACTCTGAAACCCCTAAATAAAATCTATTGTTTTTATTATTATATTATCATATACCTGTATTTACTCATTCTATTATTATCTTTGTTTACTTATCTAATGTTTAGTTTATGCTTCTTTGCTACATATTCATTTACTCATTTGATTTGTTATACTAAGGATCATTTTGCATTTATTGATTTGATTTATTGTTTACTTATTTGTTGCTGATGATCTATATTTCAAGACATAGAATTGTGTAGTGCAATGGGCATGTAGATGGTTGAAGTGGAAGCTAACACATGACACTTCATGGTATGTGAGAAGATTAAAGTTTATGTGTCTTTTCCCATCATGAGATGAGGCTTGGGTGCAGCAGACAAGGATGCATTGTTTTGGGGTTTTCCAGAGCTGAAGTATAAATAGTCACAGCAGCTCTGTGTTAGTGGAAGCTCCAATACTTGCATATTGTACCTTATAGTCTTCTCCTTGATCAAGTACAGCCTTGAATAGATACATTTGTGAGTATGTGTTTGATTTGATTCTACCTTGAATGTTTCCTTAATAGTAATTTTCTTGACACTCTGTCATTATATTAAGGGGGCTCTCCAGCATCCATTTAAAAGTTAAATTAATTTTAATTTCAATGTAGCATCATATTTAAGGTTAGCTATTCTTTATCCCTCAAGCTTCTTTTAAACAAACCAAATATCCTTGGGTTAAATAGCTCAGTGTTTCCCAGCTATAGTCCTCAAAGTGTCACTGCCCTGCATGTTTTAGATGTTTCACACCTGATGTAAATGAATCCAGTTCATCAAAACCTGTCGATCCGAAAAGCAAGTGTGTTAAAGCAAAGAAACACCTAAGGCATGCAGCACGCTTTGAGGACCAGGTTGGGAAACACTGATATGTAAATATTCTATACTTTTATGACACAATTACATGTAATTTCTGTTACATGGCCTACTCTGCTCTCTGAGTAGCAAAACAGAATACCATCCAGCTGTGTGGAGTAAAGACGCTCAATGTTTAGTTGCAAGAGAACCAAATACCTATAAATCGGTCTCTTAGGTCCGCAGATCAGCTGCTTTTGGAGGTACCGAGATCAAGAAGGAAGCTCAGAGGGGACAGGGCTTTCTCTGTCATGGGCCCCAAATTATGGACCAACTTGCCTTTGCAGGTCAGGGAGGCCCCTTCACTGTCCACTTTTAAAGCTCGTCTTAAAACCCATCTATTTTATTTGGCTTTCAATTCTAGCGGGATCTAGTTTTAAATTGTATGTTTTTGTTTTTAAACTGTAAGTTTTTATTTTATGTTTTTTTTATTGTTATGTTGTGTTTTGATGTACAGCACTTTGTATCAGCTGTGGTTGTTTTAAAGTGCTTTATAAATAAAGTTGGTATGGTATGGTATGGTATAAATCGATTCATCCTGTTCAACTTGAGATTAGATGTCATAATGGGGGTTGATGCAGAATATGTCCAAAGTAAACGGGGCCACCTAAGAGTTGATTAAAAAGAATACAAGAATACATCCTCAGTGGGACTTTGTCCAGGTGGAAATATGTTGCACAGGACCACTCAGTAAGCTCCAGTTTAATCTAAAGATACACCAGACAACTTATCATATGAAGGAAATTGCGCTGCCTTCCAACCGAGCCCCATGCAGAAAGACACTTAGTGATCACATGTGGCAATGCTATCGACTGATAGATGGTGCGTTCAGGCTTCGTATGACTTTGGACTGCAGGTCGGAAAATGGCGTCACAGCTCAGTTAACCTTTTCCTCATCACTCATTTTGGCTGCGATAACCTTTCTCTGGAACCAGATTAAAGTGACAAAATTTTCTTGTTGGTGGTGAAATGGCAGATATGTTGTGTCCTATTTCCCATATACAGAATTGGGCAGTAACAAGGTACATTTTCTCAGTTACATTTACTTGAATAAAAGTTTTGGAAGCGTACTTTTAGAAGTAGTTAATATAAAGCAGAATCTCTACTCTTACTTTATTAAAAGTACTGCACCAGCTCTCTGTAATCAGCTTCTTGACTATCTCTGATTCATTCAATGACTGCAGAGTCATTGTTTTGTTCTGGAAGTCTGAAGTGTACAAAATTAAAAGTACTGCACAGAATACAGCCCCTTGTGTGCCCCAGTGCTCCTAACCACCTGGTGAAACAGACTACCCTTCAGTCTCACACACTGTGGTCTGGTTGTCAGGTAGTCATAGATCCAGGTGATTGTCATCTGTGTCTTCTGGAGTTTCCAACATAGGAAATCAAATTCATATAACTGGATATTCAAGAATCTCCAGAACTTCCTCAGATGTCAGTGCTAAAACAGCTTTCCATAGTTTCTTAATTGTTGCTTATTGCCCCTGAGATACATGACTCCTTTCTGTCCTTGTTAAAACAGATAATATTCATGAAGTTGGAAAATCCCACCCTTGTTTTTGTGTTGGAAAGCACACTGATTGGCTGCTTGGAAATCCTTGCTCAGCTGATTCTTAGTCTTACTAAAGAGTGCAAAGACGCTTGACTTGTCATTTGAAGACAGTTGTTTGCCTTTGAAACAATAGAGACGTTTCTTAACCCTAAAACAATGAATAATGTTTCAACAATTTCAGTGTTTTTTCTTTCAGGTCTCAATGAAACGAGTCGGAATCACAGATCAGCTCTCTTCTTTCTCAGTTTGATGTGTTACTGCATAACTGTCCTTGTAAATGTTTGTCTCATTCTGATCATCATCTTGAATAATGAACTTCATGAACCAATGTATATTCTGCTCTGTGCTTTTTGCATGAATGCACTTTATGGAACAGCAGGTTTCTATCCTAAATTTCTGTCAGATCTGCTCTCTCCTGTTCATGTCATCTCTTATTCAGGATGCCTACTGCAGGCTCAGGTGTTGTACTCCTTCGCCTGCAGTGATCTGTCCATCCTTGCCCTCATGGCGTATGACCGGTATCTGGCTATATGTCGACCACTGGAGTACCACTCCGTCATGTCGGTGCAAAAAGTCATGAAGCTGGCATCCTTTTCTTGGTTAACATCAGTTTTCATTGTTGCAGTCAACATTTTTCTAACATATAAACTAAAGTTATGCAGTCCATATATTAACAGACTTTTCTGTGTAAATTGGAGCATTGTGTCACTGGCATGTTTCTCTAATGAAACCTCTATTAATGAAATTGTTGCAAATATTACAATACTAATTTATATTCTTCATGGTTTCTTCATTGTTTGGTCATACATGTATATCATTAAAAGATGTGCCAGTTCTATAGAAAACCGGGCAAAGTTCCTGCAAACATGTGTGCCACATTTAATTTCCTTGTCCACCTTTATTCTTACTATTTTGATTGATATTATTAATAATCGACTTAGTTCTGCAGATTTAGCTAAGACTTTGCAAAATTTTATTGCGATGGAATTTCTTGTCATTCCTCCCTTGATAAATCCACTCATTTATGGTTTCAAACTGACCAAAGTTAGAAACAGAATTATTACTTTTGTTACTCTCAGATATAAATAAATTTAAGCGCATTTCTTTCAGATGTATTAATAAGCAATGCTTTCATAAACTTTTATTTACTTTGATTTTTGCTTTCTATTTAATTTGTTTCTGCTCAGAAATGTTTTTTCTTTAATTCCTGTTTCCTGTTCAAAATTTGACTTCAGAAATGTTTAATCTCAAATGGTTTTATACTTTGATATTCTGTGAAAATAAAAATGTTAAAAAATAATGTTACATATAAGAAGACGATATGTTTTGTCAATCTAATCAAGGCTCGGAAGGCAGCTGTGGAAATTATCTGTGGAAAATATTGCTTACATGACAAACCTGACAATATAAATATTTTAGCTGTTATTTGGCTGCTTCATGTTGCAGGATATTATTTTACACAATTTTCTTCTTTTTCAATAAGTTGCATCTTTATTGACTAAAATCAAATTTAAAAATGGGGGGACAGGACAGGACCGATCAGCGAGCTCCGGTAAGAAAAGAGGAGGCGGACTATGAGTTTATGTAAATAACAGCTGGTGTACGAACTCCACAGTAGTTGTTAGCCACTGTTCTCCAGGCGTGGAGTTCATCACAATTAAATGCAGACCCCGATACCGCCATTCTACTCACTGCGGTTCACATAGCACCGGATGCTAACGCTAGCTCGGCCGTGGGACTCCTGCATGATACTATCAGCAACAACCAGAACAAGTTCACATCGTCTCTGGGGACTTTAATCATGCTGATCTGAAATCAGTCCTCCCCCTCCCCACTATGGAACAGATTTACACTTCCAGGCTCCACAAGAAAGTTTTGGACATTTTAAATGACTCTTCACACCCTGGCCATGGTCTCTTCCAGCTGCTGCCATCAGGCAAGAGATACAGAGCAATAAAAACCAGGACAAATCGCCTAAAAAACAGTTTTTACCGGATGGCAATCATGGCACTAAATTCAAAGGCGTAAGAACTTCTGCTCTTGACACCACTTTGTTAAAAAATGTAAATTCTGTTGCGACACCTCCAGGCGCTGCAACCATCTTCTGATGTCTATTTATTTCTCATTTTGTACCATTTATTTCTTTATCTTTTTTATGTATGTATGTATATGTATATTGTATATTATGTATATACACATAACCTACATTTTAACTCGAGTCGAGCAAATCTCAATCTCGTTGTAATCTGTTGATGACAATGACAAATAAATCTTATCTATCTATCTAATGTAGGGCAAGAGTCCTGAAACTTTTAAATGTGTCCCTGGTTCAACATGCCTGAATCAAATAAGTGAATTACTTCCTCAGAATGCAGTCAAGTTGTCCAATCTTGCTAATGACCTGATTATTTGGTTCATGTGTGTTGAAGCTGAGATAGATACATTTATAGTTTTGTTTTTGATAAAAAAAAAATTAGCATCCTAATTTTATCCATGTTTCACAGAAATTGTTATTTTATTTAAAAAATAATCGTATTATAAATGTTTTCTGTTTTTCTATTAATAATATGTTAAGGTTATGTTATTAGTTTTAGAATAACATATAAATGCATGTATTTTATGTTTCTTCTCCTCCATATTTATAAAGCAGTTTTGGATACCATTAAACCATGCCAATTCCACTAATGTAAGCAATTTGTGGGAACTTCTTCTTTCTCATGACTAGTAACTTGAATGGCAACAGTAAACACTAGAACATGGAAAGATATTTTCTATCAAAAAGAGACCAATAAATAGTTAGAAAGGACAACAAAATAACTAAAACACAAACACCTGTGGATTATGATGTAAGTTGCCTTTCATGTGTGGATTAAATGGTAGTTTTACTCCAAGGAGTTGATTTAGGTTCAATCTAGGTGTCTGTTTCTGTAGAGTCAAGTGAGACTTGTTGAAGCTTCCGGTGTTCTCCCAATCAATGAGCTGCATTGCTAGAAAGGTGGGTTATTGGCTGGTTTGAAATCCCACTGTAACTGTAGGTTTTGCTATATTCAACAGACAAACATTAGAGATTGTTACTGAGCTGGTTACACTTCTCAACCAAGATGAACAATGTTTCAACAATTTCAATGCTTTTTCTCTCAGGTTTAAACGAGACAAGGAATTACAGATCAATTCTTTTCTTTCTCACTTTCTTGTGTTACGTTATAATCATCCTTGTAAATGTTTGTGTTGTTCTGACAATAATTTTGAATAATGAACTCCATGAACCAATGTATATTCTGCTCTGTGCTTTTTGCATGAATTCCATTTACGGAACAGCAGGTTTCTATCCTAAATTTCTGTCAGATCTGCTCTCTCCTGTTCATGTCATCTCTTATTCAGGCTGCCTTCTGCAGGCTCAGGTGTTGTACTCCTTCGCCTGTAGTGATCTGTCCATCCTTGCCCTCATGGCGTATGACCGGTATCTGGCTATATGTCGACCACTGGAGTACCACTCCGTCATGTCAAAGAAAAGAGTCATCACTTTGGTTTGTCTCGCCTGGTTAACACCTTTCTTCATTATAGCTGTAAGCACCTTATTAGCTTCTAGGTTGAAGCTATGTAGCCAGTATCTAAACAGACTGATCTGTTTGAACTGGAGCATTGTTATGCTTGCTTGTTTTCCAGCTGAAACTATAATTAACAGCATCATTGGAAATATTACAATAGGTATTTATGTTCTTCACAGTGTTGTCATTGTGTGGTCCTACATGTTTCTTATCAAAACTTGTGTTGGTTCTATAGAAAACAGGAGAAAGTTCATGCAAACATGTGTGCCACATTTGATCTCCTTGTTCACTTTTTCTGCAACTTTACTTTTTGATGTTATATATATTCGATTTGAGACCAATAATTTACCAACAACTCTTAAATACTTTGTCTCAATAGAATTTCTCATCATTCCTCCTATAATGAATCCACTGATTTATGGTTTCAAGTTGACCAAAATAAGAAAAAAACTTCTAAGTGTGGCAGCTATGAAATGCAGTCTTTAAAATTCTATTTTCCCTTTATGTATTCTTTTGTTAAAGTTCTTTCTTTTAATTCCTTTAAGTTTAGCCATGTTTTCTCCTTTTCAGCTTATAGATAGTTTACAGTGATATTATATAGGTAAAAATATTATTGAAATGTTATACTCCCTAAGTGAAACACATACACACATGCTGATGTTTTCAAGCCTTTATTTCTGTTAATAATTGTTATTTTCTGCTTACAACCACTGAAAACACCTTTTTGATTGGAATATTACATCAGACAAATAAAAAACATTTTCAATGTAGAAATTTGGGCTTAATGAAATGTTTGTTTAGGATTTTGCTTAAGGATTGTTATTTTAAAAAGGTATTTTTAATCTGGCAAACAAGATAAAAACCCACATTCTGATATATTTATAATTATTAAGTGGCCATATCTTTTTTTTTTCTTCTTTTGTTCCTAACTCAATGCATAATTGTATTGTATTGGATGTAACCAGGCAATAGTTTGAATTATAACTGCAATTTCTGTAATGCTCTTTTCCTCATACTTAGCCTTGTTTAGTTTAGCATTACCCTGGTTTTTTCTTCTGCTTTCATCATATGTGAAGCACTTGGTGTTAATTTTGTGTATGAAAAGTCATCATCTACAGATAACAACTGATTAATCACACAAATGACAAACATTTGTAAAATGCAAATATATATATATAGAAATTCAATACAACATATTTTATACAACTCAGTCTGTCAAATACTGTGTGCAGGCTGGCTGATAGAATAAAAACTTGTCAGCGTACTTTGATAGGTCAGATTCTCAAATATCTTATACCTCTGTTCAGTGATATTTAACTCCAGGAGCATCAAACTCTGTTTTGTTTTCATGATTTTAATCATTTTTGTTCAACCCTAACTGATAATCCTGAACCACATTTAGCCTCCTGCATGACATAACACTTAAAAAAAATTATGTAAATGTAAGTGAGTGGTTTGTTCCGCACTCAAAGTAAATATAAGAGATAGCTTATGGATGGCCAACAAATTAAAGAGACATGCATGCAACACAAAATGAGAAAATCATAATGGTGGATGATGATATTACAGATTCCCCCAGTCTGAGAGAGACTGAAAAAGGACTGTGTACAAAAGTAGGGAAAAGACAGCATTTTAGCTTGTTAGCTTAATAAGCTGACAAAATAACAATGTTTCCTCCAGAACTTTCTCACCTATCCTGTTTGGCCATCCTCTAAAATTGTTGTGCAATTGTAGTACACTTCTTGGTCCTCTTCGAGATGTTGATGTCTGCCCCTGTGGAATTAATTATGAGTCAGTAACCCTTCACCCATTGAATGAGCAACAGTGCATGAAAGAAAGTTTATTGGTTGATTTGAAATCCCAGAGCTACTGTAGATTTTTTTCATTTCAAAAGAGAATCTCATAAATGAGCTGGTTACAAAGCAGATCCACATGTCTTAACAATGAACAATGTTTCAGAAATTTCTCATTTTTTTCTTTCAGGTTTAAATGAGACAAGGAATTACCAATCAACTCTTTTCTTTCTCACTTTCTTGTGTTATGTTATAATCATTCTTGTAAATGTTTGTGTTGTTCTGACTATAGTCTTGAATAATGAACTCCATGAACCAATGTATATTCTGCTCTGTGCTATTTGCATGAATTCCCTTTATGGAACAGCAGGTTTCTATCCTAAATTTCTGTCAGATCTGCTCTCTCCTGTTCATGTCATCTCTTATTCAGGCTGCCTTCTGCAGGCTCAGGTGTTGTACTCCTTTGCCTGCAGTGATCTGTCCATCCTTGCCCTCATGGCATATGACCGGTATCTGGCTATATGTCGACCACTGGAGTACCACTCCGTTATGTCGAAGCAGAGAGTCATCACATTGGTTTGTCTTGCTTGGTCAATACCTTTCTGCATTATGGCTGTAAACACTGTCCTTGCATATAGGTTGAAGTTATGCAGCCCATACATTAATCGAATCATCTGTTTGATCTTGAGCATTGTTGTGCTTGCTTGTTTTCCATCTGAAACGACTGTTAACAGCGTAGTATCATATATTACAATATTATTTTACGTAATTCACTTTTTGTTAATTTTGTGGTCCTATATGTTTCTCATCAAAACTTGTGTTGGTTCTTTAGAAAACAGGAGAAAGTTCATGCAAACATGTGTGCCACATTTGATCTCGCTGTGCACTTTTTCTCTAACTATCCTTTTTGATGTTATATATATTCGATTTGGCTCAAAATATTTACCTCAAACAATTAAAAACTTCATTTGTATAGAATTTCTCATCATTCCTCCTATAATGAATCCACTTATTTATGGGTTTAAGTTGAGTAAAATACGAAATAAAATTTTAAGTGTGGCCACTATGAAAATGAAATAATGCTTTTCTAAAAAAAAAATCTTTGATAAAGTAATGTCTTGCCACTTTAGAGGCAAAATAAAGAGTCCACAATTATAAGCATAATTTGTCTTTTTAAAGACTGATGCAACAAATTCTTCCTGTCAGTAATTTATGTGGCTTTGGTGTTAGAATCTGTTTTATGTGCAATGCATTTTTTTGTTTTGTTTTATTGTTTTAATTAATACATTTCTACAACTCTACATGTCTTACATAAATGTAGATTTTTAATCTACCTTAATTTAGGCTCTGTTTCATTTTTTTAAATATTTATATTTAATTTTAATTACATTCTTTTCCCATTTTCACTTAATATTGTTGATCTAGAATTCAGAATCAATGCATAAAGCATAGATGTCTCGTCATCATTATCAGTAAATATTTCCTTTCCTCAGTCATTTTAACCAACATTGCCTCTGTAATTTTTGGTATTTCCCATGCTTAGCTTTGTTAGCTTATCTTTGTTTTGATTTTTTTTGTTATTATTTTATTTCCTTCCTATTTTTATATCACATGAAACAATTTCTGTTGTGCTTTCTGTGTATGAAAACTTTTTAATAAAGACTGACTAACTGAAAGATGACAGCACTGTCAAGTTTTAATTGAACTAATTAGGACAGTGTACATTAATTAGCACATTAACAATATGCCTGTATTAAAATACGCCAGAGTGAGCTCAAATTTACCAGCATAATTTTCTAAGACAGATGCATTTATAAATTTGGTTCTTCATCTTGGAATACAACTGTCATAGTTTTTTGGGGGGTTTTGCCTGTTCTTTTTCACTGTTGATGCCTCAAGTGGCCACTGGAGGGCAGAGATGACCAACAGAGCCGGCCCTAGGCATTTGGGCGCCCTAGGCAAAATATGTGGTGCCCTCCCACCCCCAGCACTTCCAACTAAATATATTAGACAACTGTCAGAATATTGTACATCATGTAGCATTGTTTTACAGCAAACATGGGTAAACCAAGCTCCATGACAGATGCAATAAAACACCAAAAAAGTAATGAAAAATAAATACTACAAAATATAGCACAATTAAAGTCCTTCCACATCCTTTTAATCCACTGCTGTTTATACATAATTTGTGATTTAAGAGTTGATTCTGTCTCAAATCACACAACCACTTCTCATTTGCATAATAAGACAGGAATGCATGAGGAAAAGTTAAAATAGGAGACAAAAAATGTAAAAAGAACATTGAAATGAAAAGTCCTGCAGGAAAAAACAAGATAAAAAAATAAAGGAGGTAATTAAAGAGACATAAATGGATCTGTATGAGTAAAAGATAAGGCATTAAAACATATTTTTACAAACAGTAAAATTTATAATATAAATGTATAATTCATTGGAACTAAAATGGAAAAATAAAGATGAAGGTAAATTCAGTTATAAAAACATGAGGTAAAATTCTCATTTTTTCCATTTATTGGTGCATTTTAAGCTATTTATATATGTTTTATTTTATTTTTAAAGTCTGTCAGTTTCGGTCATCAATACATTGCTATTTCATTGTCTAATTAATTCTGTTTTTGTGGACATGTATGTGTCCACTACCACTGTCGTCTCCCTGGGGTCAAACTAACCTGGAGAACTGCCCCACCTGTTAGCTCTGGCCATTTGCCTGCTCTGCAATGTCATTGTATCCATCCTACGTTCCCTCCTTCCCCATCTGTCTCCTCCTGTGAAATCAGTTGTGACTTTGTGAAGTATCCAACTTTCACCCAGTCAATGCTCTGCACTGAAAGAAAGAAGGGTTATTGGCTAAGTTGAAAACGCACAGCCACTGCTGGATTTCCTAAATTCAACAGAGAAGCGAGATTAGACATTGTCAGAGAGCTGGTTAAGGAGCAAAGACCCGTTTCTGAACCAAGATGAACAATGTTTCAACAATTTCAATTATTTTTCTTTCAGGTTTAAATGAGATAAGATATTACAAATCACTTCTTTTCTTTCTCAGTTTTTTGTGTTACTCTATAATTATTCTTGTAAATGTTTGTGTTGTTCTGACTATAATCTTGAATAATGAACTCCATGAACCAATGTATATTCTGCTCTGTGCTATTTGCATGAATTCCCTTTATGGAACAGCAGGTTTCAATTCTAAATTTCTGTCAGATCTGCTCTCTCCTGTTCATGTCATCTCTTATTCAGGCTGCCTTCTGCAGACTCAGGTGTTGTACTCCTTCGCCTGCAGTGATCTGTCCATCCTTGCCCTCATGGCATATGACCAGTATCTGGCTATATGTTGACCACTGGAATACCACTCTGTCATGTCGAAGCAGAGAGTCATCACTTTAGCCTGTCTTGCCTGGCTAACACCTTTTTGCTTTATTGCTGTTAACACTATCCTTACATCTAGGTTGAAGTTATGCAATCCGTATTTAAACAAAATCATTTGTTTGAACTGGAGTATTGTTATGATTGCTTGTTTTCCATCTGAAGCTGCTCCCAACAGCATGGCTGGATATTTCACAATAGCATTTTATGCACTTCACTTTTGGTTAATTGTGTGGTCCTACATATTTCCCATAAAAGCCTGTGTAGGTTCCATAGAAAACAGGAGAAAGTACATGCAAACATGTGTGCCACATTTGATCTCGTTCACTTTTTCACTTACTCCCCTTTTTGATGTTATGTGTTTTCAATTTGGCTCAAAAGATTTATCTGACACTTTTAAGAATTTTAAGAGGAATGAAAATTTTTTCTCATTCCTCCTATAATGAATCCACTTATTTATAGTGTATAAAAAGTGCTTTGTCAATAAAAGCCGACTGATTGATCTACTGTATATATGAGAAATCAGTATCTGTATTACCTCATTTTTGTCTCCTCAGAGACTTGCATTGCAGCCTAGAGAAAAACATAAACATATATTTTTTTATTTTTCATTTTCTTGATTATAAGTTAAATAAAATATATATTATTTTATTATTATACTATATTATCTTTTTGTCTAATTATTTGGACAATATTTCTTTATTACTGCCACAACATTTTGAAAATTTCTGTAAAAATCTGTGCGGTCTCCCCACCACCAGGCGGCGGTAATGTCTCGCCCTCTCCCCTGCAGCAGAAGAAGCGGGCCGACAGCAGCCTCTGAACACCGCAGTGCATGCTACCGCTCAGCCTGCTCCTCTGTTCGCCTTTCTTCCACATCAGCGACGCCACGGAGGAAAACAGACGTCCTGTCTGTGATTTTTACCCCAAACACCGGAGGACTGCCCGCGTCCTGACAAGTCTGCTCGCTCCCCTCCTGTCTGCCCGCAGTGAGTATTCTGGTTTTTGGTGTCATTTCGGGGCTGCAGTGGATGGAACATGGTTCCGGTGGTGTTTATATAATATTAGGTTGGTAATCCTCTACAGCAGCGGCTCAAAATAACGCGAATGATTCACATAAAACATGCTCGTCTCTTCATATAGGCGCCGCAAATGAGCGGGATATATTTACAGCTTGTTGAGGGATTTTAAGTCTATTATAATTGTCAATATTCAGATAATAATAATAATAATAATAATAACAATTATTATTATTGCACTCCCCCATCCCCTCCACCTCCATCCAGTTCTGCTCTGTCAGAGCCTGGAAAGGTCCGCTCTGGAGACCGCATCGTGTTCAATTAACGGGGATATGGGAGCATTAAAGCCGTGCTGCCTTCAATGCCGCAGTGTGTGCGGGGATGCTCTGCAGGTATAACCCGAAAAAAGCCTCCTCTCTTTATAAGTCCTTGGAGGACAAAAAAATAAATAAATGAATTAAAGTGTGAATGCAGTGCAAGAATGTGGCAACGGCGCTTATTTTCAGACTGCGTTTTGTACATATTGTAATAACAGTTTTATTACTATATTAGTGTGGTTTAATCAGATTATGGTGTCATTTATGCCTAGTATCTCGTTCCAAGAAATAAGTCAGAAATATTTAATCCACTTTGCCCTGTAAATACAATTTTTGCAGATATTTTGGGAAATCATTTAAATGATCCAGTAAACTCGGGTGACTCTGACACAGAAGGACCTTTCTAATGACCCCTACTTGAAAGGACAAGCAACCTGTGAATTTGTTAAACATCAGATTTTTTCTGGTAATCTCTCATGGTCAGTTGTTAGCAACAGATTTTATATTAATATACATTCTGTTGCTGAAGATTGACCAATTTTGGGAATTTTATTTCAGATAAGCTCATAGTTGTGATGTATTCATGGACCAGTAACAAGGTAATAGGTATTGGTTTATTTCTTTTGGTAGTTTTTAGCATGTTTAAGTATTTTTGTTGAATTATTATCAATTACTATCATAAAAAAATTACCATTAATCAAACTAAAGTACCTCTGAACACCCTCCATCTGGTAGATACTTTTTTTATTTGAGCCATATAAGTTTATTTCCCTACATTACTCTATGAGTAGGCTACTTAAAAAAATTCCTGACTGTCGCAATGAGAATGAAAATAAATCGAAGCAGGGCTGGTATAAAATACCCCATGGGAGATAACTGCTTTTTATTACTGGAAAGAGTCCAGTATCCACGACTGCATAATGTCAAAATGCCAAAGAGAAGAAATGATCACTGTCTGTTAAAGTATGTTTAAAAAGTATCATCACAAAGTGATCCATGTTGTGCAACTCGTGTCTGGGAATGAAATAAAATGGCAAATGCACAAAATGACCATAAGACACCAATAGATGGCGACAGTGTCAGAAAAACCTAATACGTTTTAAAAATTTCTATAGAGAGAACATTCTTAGCGCAGCTAACTGCTAATTTCTTCTTAATCGAATTTTTTTTTTAATCACATGCTTAAAATTTAAAGAGTCAGGACAATATAAGATGAATGTGAAAAATCCCTTAAATGCGACTCCAGTATAGTTTCAATTTCTAGAGAAGAGAAGCCATATTTCACATAACTTTGCGTATTTGCACTTAGAAAAATTTGCATGTTGTAGAAAACACCCAAGACACTTTACAGAGAATACAAGAGAGAAAAAATGTTGAGTGCTCATACATCACTTCATCTGTTTACCTTTCAGTTGAAATCCTTCATGCATGTGTTCCTCTGACATAATAATGAATTTAATCTTCCTTTCTGATCTCTTGCCTAGATCTCAGCTGGATAGTTCAGCTGCTGATGTAGGTTACCTTGCAGATGTCATAATGTTTGGCTTCCGCCAAGCCTGATTTATTTCTTATAATCTTTTCAAAGTGGTCTGTAATCTTGTAAAGTGGTCTTAAGCCACAAGACTCCTGTTTTTCTGGAGATCTAACACTTTTGTTTGACATTTTTCCCTCATTTTTGCTTCTGTCATCTTGAAGAAATGCATTTAGGCTTTAATGAAACGCTTAAGCTTACACACATCAGACCATTTAGCAAACAAACTACTGTTAAATTGGATGATTAGGAATTTTAATACCATCTACTTGTCACTGAGTTGCAGACTCATCTGTTCCTTTAGGAACATCTATAAAAATGCAAAGGATAATAAAAGTACTAAATTTGCACCATAAAAAGTGAAAAAGTGATAAAAATCCGGAACCTTGTCAAATGGTAATGAAGTATCAAAGAAAGTGAACAGAGTTTTCTCTGCTTTATGGACTATAGATATCCTCCATAAATTGCAAAAAATAAAAACAAACAAATACCTCCATACTTTCCCCTCACTTACAAGAAAGATAATTTTTTTTGTGTTTGGACATGTTTCCAGTCACTGCAACTGCCATTCTTACTAAGATAAAACTGTTTCAAAATTATAATTAGCATGCTACAGGTGGCATGTCTGTTAGGAAAGGTAGATCTAATTTAGAGCTTGCGTCTGAGAATGACATTCCACCTGATTACATCACACTCCAGCTGCAAGTCGGAGATCCAGCGAGTCTGGCTGATTGTTGTTGTTATAACTTCTAGCTGATTTTCTTTCTATTTTATGCTTTCAAGCAATGTTCCGATGGCTTAATGAGATACAATCTGAAGAAATACTGAATCTCATTCCAGCGCATACCTAGTCACAACCCTGATTGATCAAGTTTTTCTATGCCTCAGAAATGTATATGTCTATTGCAGGTATTTATTAAATATAAAGTTGTTAAGGCAGAGTATAATGAAATGTGAATTGAAGCCAAGACTTTTTACAGCACTATACGTGCGTATAGTATGTCTTTACTGGAGCTGGATGCAAGATGGATTTATGTTGTAATTATTAGAAACTTTTAATACGTCTTCCAAGAGTGTTCTGTGTTTATTAAAACTGCAAATATGGAAGCATTTCACTTTTTAAAATGCATTTTCAAGACTAGCTCTCAAAAGGAGGCTTTTTTTTCCTGACTATGAAGCTAAAAGTCCAGATTGCTTATTTGCTGAGTTAATTGAGCATTTAGCAGAAACTGGTTGCTACGGTCAGCTAAAACAGAGCACCGTCGAGGCAACCTTGGCAAAAACTGATCAAAGCTGACTACACAAGACCTTACTCTATATTTTACAAAAAGACTGCTACTCTTCTTGCTGAGGTGACACGTTTAAGAGAGGAGAAAACGGCTGAGATCACTCACTGGGGATCTGGTGCCAAACTCAGCGATCAGCAGCGTTGGGTAAACGGACCCACGCAGCAGAAGAAAAGACTGCTAGTAAATTTTCAGTGAATCTCAGTGCACTCTGTCCATTCACTCTCCTGTATGTGAAACCCAGAGGGAGCAGACGAGGTGGCTATAACCTTCACACAGCCCCATGTGGACATGGAAGTCTCTCTCATTGATCTATAGGTTCCCTACTCTAACCCGTGGGCACTGTTGTGTAAACCCTGATGAGTGCACCACAGCTCATCAGGAGGGTAAAGCAAGGAATATTTTTTTATTATCCATCCGTCCGTTTGTGTTTTTGTCTGTTTTTCCCTCAAAGCACTTTGAATTACTCTGAACTTGAGCGATGCCTCCATTCATCCACCAAACCATCTGTCTGACCATCCATCCATCCATTTGTCTATTATTCATTCATTCATCTAGTTGATTGTCCATCATCCTATCCATCCAGTCAGTATTTCCAGCAATCTATCATCCTTTCTCTGGTCCTTCCTTACCTTGCATACTTTAACAATTCCTGTTTTAAATCCTAACCAATATACAAATATTAGTTCTGTAAATTAATTGAAAAAAAACCCCCAAATTAATCACACTCTACCACTGTGATTGGTCACTATGCTTAATTTTGTAAGCTTTACATGTAAATATGCCAATTTCTCACAAAAAAATTAAAAAACAGGATAACAAGAACATTTTCAGTTCTAATATTTTTCATATTCAGGAAAGTTTAAAAGAAGTAATTTTGTTTCAAACATTAATTTAAAAAAAATTATTATAAATTAGTTGTGCTTCTGTGGAAGAATAATTCATCAATAAAGTGTGTACATACTGTAGTATCTTAGTTTTATCCAAACTTCCATCAGGGAAAACCTTCTGAAAGTTTCTTTTTTTTTAACTTTCTGGTTGCAATGACTGTAACAAAGCCCTTAGTCTAAATCTTAAAATAAGCTTTGATAATTTTTTCAACAGGTCCCCAAAAGCTTTGATTCTGCAAAAGAGTGATTTCAGATTCTATGAATACTTACAAAAGGCTACATTTGGACAATTTGTCCCTTTGGTTTGAGAATTGACTGCAAGACTGATGAGCCGCTGTTTGTAAGTGAAATAATTGAATGGATAGGGTGGATAAAATGAAATGGCTCTGCATTCCTTCTTTCTGGACGCCTTTCCTGAATATGTTTTCTTTTCCCGGCAGAACCTGCAAAAACACATTAGAGTCTCGCCTAATTGTAAAATTGGTTTGACAAAGTTAAATTAATCAGACTTTCCTCGGTGCGACAGTGATTCTCCTGTGTGTCGTGTACAATCTCATGAAGAGTGGTTGAAAAGAAGAAATGCTATCCGTCTGCTGGGAGATAAATTACTTTCCAGAATGTGCTGTAATTGCAGAGGGGATTTCCTTGTGGCGATTGGACATTGTTTCACTTATTTTGGGTAGAAAAGGATTTTAAAGTTGTTTGAAATGAATGTTTCCTCATAGTGAAACCTTATCTCGGCTTATCCCGACCTCTTTTCCTGAAAAACACCAGGCATCCTGTTTTCTTCCGTCTGATTCAGCTGTTGACTTAGATGAACAGCAGCGACGGTCTTGATGTGTTTTACCAGACAAAGTTCGTGTGACACTCAGCAGCTTCCATACATCTGATCTGCAGCTTTTTTCTGCTTCCATGTGAAAGTAAGGACAGTTTTTTTTAAGCATTGGTGCTATATTTGTTGCCTTATGAGACATGGCAGAAGGAAAAATGCTGCAAAATTGAAAACCTATGTGTTAAAAAACAGTACACTCAATTCAATATATTGCAGAGCTTTATTTAGATAGATTTGGCGAAGCTTTAGTTGTCATTCAGACAGTCTTGCAATTAACGGTAGAATACTCAGTAAATCATCACCCTCCTCCTTCTCAACAATCAATACTTGCTAATTACATTAGTAGAAGTATATTTTCTGATGTTTAATATGTCAGAAATTGTTTAGGTGAGTCTAGAAAACTTCATCTAAGCTGTTTCTTTGCCAAAACAACAGATATCATTCAATGCAGTTTTTTTAACAAAAGAATGTTTTGAAATGGAAATACTGAAATAGAATTTTGTTAAAATATTTTGAATGATCTGATGACTGTTTGCAATGAATACAAAACAAAGAGACGTTAACACTGCCGTCATCCCAACATTCACCATGATGATAACATTTAGCGTGTTTTCCTAATACCTTGCAGCCCTACATGAAGCTGTGCATCATGTCGAGACTTTGGGCTCCTGTGTTCAGTAGACATTGATCCAGAAGTCTGTATGTTTATGTCTTTTGACGGGTGAACTCATGCTTTTGTAGAGCAGGTCACAGTTACAGTTGATCAGATAATCAAGGGCATTTGATTATCAGTATTTAGCATAGCAGGTTTTACCTGAACTATTTGCATTTTTTTCAAAACAACAAGCTTATTAAGTAAAGAGTTGCGCATGTTGCTGTAGATTTTGCAAAACTCAAAGTTAGAATGCTAAGATTGTCTGCAACCTCTTGAAATAAATACAATTCTTAAAAGTGTGGCATGTGAAATGTACAAAAGGAGCATTTCTGCAGTTTAAATGTATAGAATGTGGCTTACTGCTCAAACAGGCTGATAGCTGAATTTTCCAGCTGCTTGGCGTGAACACCAGCTCTGTTCATGGCTGACTGCTAACCTGACTCCACTTTAACAGGTAGCGCACCTGGCTGTCCGCATGCAGCTACATCATGTGTTTCTCCACCTCATGTTGGCTACACACAACGATCTGCTCCACATTTCTTATCTGATTTAAACTCGGCTTTTTTTAGATTACATTTACATTAGTTATCCAGTTACTTCTCCACTATAACCTCTCTTAGCTGCATTTATTAAGATTTGAGTTGCCTGTTTTGCTACACTTTTGTTGTTAGTGTATTCTCTGAATATGAACCCTCTTCTCTTTAATTTGAAATACTTCATATTCAGAGGCAAAGATGAATAGTTTGGGTGAAAATAATGAGCAATAACAGTATATTTATGATTTTTGTTCATAGCCACACAAGGTTGCGCATCCTGTTTTGCCTAAATGAGTTCAGAAAAACATGAATTGAATTTGTAAAACAATAGTTTAATACTGCAAATATTTACTTTTTTTAATAATTTGCACCCCCATGTTCATCTCTGGCACATTAAGGCTTGAATATTTTCTACAGAATGTTTTTGTAAAGCAGGACAGATGAGGGTTGCAAGGGCTTTTTTCAGTCGAAGAGTGACTACAAAGTGAAATGGTTCTTTTTCAACAAATCCATCTGGAGTCATCAGCTGAACTGAACCTAACATTGCAATAAATGAACTAAATTCTTCAAGCACTTTGTCAGTGTGACAATCTGAAAATGTTTTTTCTAAATGAGCTTCAGGTCTTTGCCTCTGAGAGAGAGGCCACATACGACCTTGATGGTTCACATCTTGCCAGATGCGAATGGCTGACATGATTGCTATATAGCTGGAATTGAAACTGGAATTGAAATTGATTTTGAATGTATTCGTACATGATAGAATGAGTTCAATCAATCAGATAGCCTATGTGCAACACTTATATCACATAACGGTTGATTGGGTCAGCTGTTTCTAATTAGGATGGCAGTAATGGTGTAAAGGAGACTGATGGAGGTGTAACTGGATGATGTAGAATGCAGTGTCCTTTTGTTTTTTTGTAAAATGTCACAATTTTTAATCTTATTTAATTTTCCTTGTTATACCTTGATCTTATGAACATCCAACCTTTAATTTAAATTCAGTGAATTCAGTTGGAAAGGATCAAATTTTGTTTGCTTTTTGTACTTTGTACATCCACTATTTCCTTATTCCAAGCTCCAACCATTTCACAATGTTGTAGCTTACAGACAGAGGGATCTTCGAACATTCTTCTTTGCATAATCCTTATTGACTGACAGGATGTTGTGTCTGGTAAAGCATTTATGATTTGGATATATGTTTTAAACCATCAATAAATGTTGCATGACAACCTATTTTCAGTTTATTAGAGGAGTCCACCAGATTTTTATTAGAAATGTCGTGGTACTTCAAAGCTTATGATTGTGTGTACTTCAGTATGGTTCTTTGGGCCAAAACCAACCGTACCACAGCATCACTGATCCTCCACCTTACTTAACCCTGGGAATGATGTCAATCTTAATCTGATCTGACCAAAGCCAATGGTTGCAGTAAAAGTAGCTCTTAGTAATCTCCATGTTCTGACCTTTATCATATTTGGAATAAATAGACTTTTTTTCTGGCATGTTTTTATAAGGATTGGTGGCATTTTGATGGTGTGTATAGTGGTTGTTGGGACTTACTCTAATGAGCACTGATATTTTTTGTACCATCCTCCTCATTAAGGATGGGGGCAAGATAAATATGTGTCCTCATCCAGCCTTATTGTCATGGTTTAAATTTCAAATTGTTGCTCAGAATGTAGATATGCACACATTTAGGCTTCTAGTCTTTTCTGATTTCTTCTTCTGCCAATGAACATGTGATATGTTCTTTTGTTTTTATCATTTTGAAGAGTAATAAACTGGCTTCCTTGTTATGTCTTATTTGTATCCCAGGGAGATTAAAAAAAAAGTCTTGGATTACTAATTGAAATTGTCCATTTTTTTTCCATTGCTTTGACTCTAAATCTTCTACTGGTATGAATAATTTTGTTCTTAACAGTGTTTGAAATGTCCTCTTATCACAACAAATAGGAAGAAAGTAAGTAAAATATATACACCGCAAGACAAAAGCAAATGACCTTTTGAAGATGTTTGTTGAAGCTGTCATTAACCATTATTATATTATCCATATACTGGCTGAAGGACTGTTCAGCTAATGAACATAAAAGCCAAGTAACGGTTTGCAAAAGCAGCCAAGAGAAGGAATTTTAATTCCTGAATACATGTTTTGTCTCATCATAAAATTAAAATGAAAGTATTTGATTCTAATGGTCATCGGTATATTTATGTGAAGTTTGCAACCTGAAGAACAATGGCAGCATGAGGTATCAGGTGTTTTGCTGCATTTTCACAATGTAGAAGACGATAAGAGGAAAGAAGATTATGTAGAAATAATGAAGGATCTCAAGACATTAGTTAGGAAGTTAATTTGAACATTAATGGGCAATGATTTGAAATATATCACCAAATTAACGATAGTGACTTAGACTTAGTGATAAAAAAAAAATCCCAGTCAAAGTAGTAAAGTAAAAATGAAGCACAAATGATAAAAAATGCTTTTGTTGTATTTATTTTATGGAAATTGTTAAGGGTTTTGAATGACAACACAAATATAAATGTGGGATTTTCCATTATGCTATTGTAATACAATCTGAATTTATTTTGAGGGCTTTTTATAACTTCTATTGAGGGTCAAAAGAATCTTGAGGGCACTGTATAATTTAGATCAGCATGAATGTGTTTGTACTGGGTGGAAGCTTTTATTGATTTGAATCGGAAACATTTCTGCATAGCCACTTGCAAGTAAAGAGTTGAGTGTATAAATTTATCTATGGTGTGTTGCACAGATATAATGATGGCTTGCAGAACGCTGTGAGGCTAAAGTCTCCTGTTGTGCTCTGGAATTCCTGATTGTGGTTGAATTTTTGCCTTAATATACTGCTAATGTACGACTAATATGCTTTATATGTTCACTGTTCATATGGCTCTCTGTTTGATTCCTCACAAGTAGCTCTTGAAATAGGCTGTCAGTCAGCGTCAGAAATGAAGTGTGTTTATGGATATTCAGAGTGAAAAGCCTGCTGCCGTAACATAGAGGGAGAGCTCTGCTGTTTTATTAAAAGATACAAGCAGTAATGTCGTATTTTCATGTGATTCCTTTAAATGAGATTCAGAAAATTCTTTATTGTGTTGTACACATGAAAACTAGCAGAATAGGCCCTTTTATAGTTCAGGCTGTTGTCCAGATAAATAAATATCTGATTCTTGTTATTTCTACCTCATGCTCCTGGTGAGCTGAGCGCTTACCTGTCCTCCGCTGAACCTGTGGAGAATGATTGTCAAGCACAAGAGAAAGATATCGAATCTGTGTGCATGGACTGGACATTTTTGTGGATGACAAATTCATGCGAACTGACAGTTCTGATTTTGACATTGCTTTTTTCCCCCAAGTCAAGGTGAGTTGTTTGGGGCTCGCTTTGAAAGGATGTCAGATGTCTTTACTCTCAGAAGCGGTCGCAGTTTCACACAGTGCAATGACCACCCTGTCCTGTTTCTGTCGCTGCAGTTTTATGCAATAGCCAATCCTATTCTGCCCACGTTGAGAGCATGGCGTCCGAAGTGGAAATCAAAGTGGGAATTATGTGTTTAGGAGGGATTTCTGGCCTTCAGTCAAATAATATTTCAGGATTCAGACTCTAACTATGAATCATATCAAATTTCCACACACAAACAGATTTTGCTCTAAAGTTATCATAAAATGTGAAATTGCTTGTGGTATAATCGAAAATACAAAATTAGACAATGTTGTAAAGGTAAGCAGTAAAACAATATAGACAGCACTGTAATGCATTAAGGAAAAAGCAATAGAATAGAATAAAACTGAACAAATGAACTTCCTGGAGGAAATGTACTGATACTTAAAGATCACCAGAATGAGTTCCAGAGAGCCTGTTGATGAAATGATAAATTAGAAAGCTATGTTTTTGCAAATTTGTTGGTGCAGGAACGTTAAGCTCCTTGGAAAAAGTAAATGGGAATTACCAATATACATCTTGGAACATTTAAAGGAAACCTGGCTTGTTGGGGTGTTTTAAAGTTTATAGTTAATTTTTTTTCTTGGTACTAAATAACCACCACCAACTCATTCATTACAAATTTTATTCCAAAATCTTCCTGACTGCAAATTGCTTAAGAGACAAGCTAACCACCCTTATTAAAATTAATCCACATAGGGAAGTTGGACATCCTGCTTTCTGTCATGCCAGCTTCAGATGATGAACAGCTGATCCTGGCCATGAGGAGGGCATGCTGTCCACAGGGGGAAATAAAAGTCAAACTGTGCAATACGAAGCACAAAAAAAAAAAAGCCTGAACAGATTTAATCCATCCCTTCAGCCCAGTGATGAGCAATTCTGACTAAATGACTGCTGGGGTTCAGAGTTTTAAGATTGACTGAATATGGTTCAGGATTTGAACCTGACCCTGGCTTCCATGGCGTCCCCTACTTTGGCTGAAGGGGGTCCCTACATCAATGTGGCTCCATCACCTCACCTCCGCTGAATTATTTTGAGCGTGGAGCCGCGGGTGGTAGCCATTATTCATGCGGGCCCCATTAAAAATGCGACCCGTCCGTGACTGCAACACGTACGGCGGTCTTTACTTCGGGGAAGACGGTAACCTTTAAAGGTGAGGTGTTGTGAGTGTGCACAGACAGCTGGAGGTGATCTGCAGGACTTTTCTTTTTTAAAAAAGGTTTTTTTTTAACTTCTCTCTTTGCATTCACTGGAGTTAAGTTCTATGTGAAAACAGAAGAAAGGACTGATGCACACGCCAGACAGGGTTAGCATCAGAGCGTGAATGTGACATTACAGTCAATGCCACACACCCACACATGTTAACACTACAAAGGGCAGGACGAGGGCTACATACAACCACCGGGTCTTCGGCCCATCATAGTTCACCACACAAGTCCTGGGCAGCAAAGTTGTTTGGGATAACTGATAGATTTGTCAAAAAAAAAAAAGTTTTCTGTTGAACAGAAAACAAGTAGTGCCTGCTTATTATGTAAGATATTTCAGTGCTTTACTGATGTGTTTATTTTGGAGGCTGGCACTGTCATAAAGCAGCAGAGAGAGCAGTCATAGCTTTTATGTGATGTAAATAAAATATCAGATATGCAACAGATTCATGCTAAAACAAAGAGTAATTGGCTTGTGCATGACTCACAATGTTTATTTATGTTCTGTAACCTTTGCTGGTGTGATTGTGGCTGAATATTTATGCTCTCTCTGCTGTGCTTCACATTTTAGTTGTTGCACTCATTCATAGCTGCAGGCTTCTCATTTCAGCCACAACTTTGTGGCGTCAGTGGAGTCGGTTGGATATTTGCATATGAGGTTGTATTTTATTCAGGCTTTTTGAGATTAGGAAGCATTTTATTCTAAAAGATGGACTGAGACTGTTTTATTCTAATTTTTTTTCCTCTTCTTTATTTCCCAGTTGCACTACTGCTGAGTGACATTAGAAAATCATACTGCCAGGATATTTTTGTCAAATATAATATATTTCAGGGTTTCCCCCAGAAAACTTGCTAAGCCCAGTGGTCAGGGCGCCGAGACGGTCCACCGTGTTTTTGTATTAAAAGATGTTAAGTAAACAGGAAATGTAAAAATATTACTGGCTCATTATAAATTACGGGAAAACGCTGGTATCTCGCTATCTAAACCCACAACTAGTCTTAAAAACAACAAATAAAAAAAATCCAATTAAAATGAATATCAATTATTTGCACTTCTGTTTAATCCAAATTAAGTCAGCTGCTCCAAAAGGCCCCCTGGGGCTTCAGGGGCCCCATCGATGCTAATATTTTAACACAGACCAGCGATATATAAATGTAACGTTTATTTATTGAGATTATCAATGGTGTTAAAGGAGCTGGCAAGTGTACTTTGTAAAACTTCAAGGAACAATATTCATAGTTAGATTGTTTTGTTACCACAGCAACAATCTGATGCTGTAAGTTTAATCTTTGAGTTTGAGCTCTGTTTGTTTTCAAATACAAATTTGTAAACTGCAATTATAACTGATTGTTTTTAGGTTGGCCAATTAAACTTTTCCCCCTCTCCCAGATTAAATCTAACACAGAAGCTGTTAGAGGTGCTCATTGTTTTAGCAGGAAGAGGGGCCCTTAAGTCAAATCCTGCTCAAGGCCTCATGCAGCCTTGGACCGGCCCTGCATGATGAATTAAATCCACTGCACTGCGCAAAGACGCACAAAAAACGGGAGATTTAATTTAATGCTGCTAATGTGGCTTTAGTAGCTCTTCCATTTTGTGTCTGTTGAGTTTTTAATAAGCGTCACAGAAACGGTTCTGTTTACTGGAGTTAATGGGACGAGATTCTCAGTTCTCCGCGAGGCCGCGCGCATTAAATCTGGCTGACTAAGTAGGGAACGCATTTGACATGGTTTGATGCGTCGTGTAACGGGAAAAATACTATTACTACTACTGATAATAAAATAATATAAAACCAGCGTGAAGCGCTACTACGAGGCGAGCGCGAAAGCTCCTCACCGGGCTGAACCTGCATGATGAGGTTTGCGCTGGTTCGTTAACCACTAAAGCTCCGGCGAACCGGGAACACATACATAAATTTTACAGGGAAGACAGAGCCACACGCTGGGCAGCGTGTTGAGATGTAAACACCGCATATAATTCTTTGTTCACAAAGATAAATCATTCTCACCGCTCCCTCAACGCCCACCTCTGAATTCGCGACTAGAAGTTATACTTGCGGTTCATAAAGCTGCGCAACAAGAGCTAACGCGGCGGAGTTTAAACTCGCCTTGAGTTCTGAAAAGATACATAATTTCTCACAGGAAGTTGATGTAAATGTCCATACAGGCCAGCCTGTGTCCAGTTTGAGTGAAAACTGTGTCCACTTCACTCACTTTCACTCACTTACCTCACTTTACCTCCCGCTGAGGTAAAGTGAGGTAAAACAGCGGCAACGCGCAGAGGCGCCAGCTGTGTTATTGGTCCGCGAACTGCCGGCTTTACATGCATAAACTATAAACCTATCTATTATAAACCTATCCGTTAGGAATAAATGTGCTCCGCTAGTAAAATCCTCAGATCTGGCTTTAGAAAGCAAAGCTTAGCCTGGCGGGAGGGCTAGTAAAGCATGGCGGCCGGCAGGCTTATAATACACTGGGGGAAACCGTGCACTAATAATACAATCCACATTTTCCTTTTTTTTTCTGTTTTCTGTCTGTCACTCCAGTGCTTAAAGCTTTCTCTGCTGACCTTAGTAACTTGGGTGCATCGCCTGGGTTTGTTATTGCTCCTTTGCGAGTTGTTATCCAACAGTATGAAGATTCTGCTGCGGGTCCCACAGTAACATTTTAACGTTTGTTGAGACTTCTTTATGCATCTTGCTGTTTGCTGCAAGAGTAAATTTGCTTAGAAGGCCAGACATGATTATACCACCAGGCTAAATGCCTGAGGCTTAATTGAGACAAACCTACAAAGTGCTCAGTAGCAATGTGTTCATTATATGCTCCTGATGTGACATACCTGTTTTATTTTTGTAATTTTAAATGGGAACAATTGTGGGAATGTCCTAATTGATTCTTTATCAGAAATAACATTTTTCAATAAAAAAAAATACTTTTTATATTTAGTTTTGTTTGTATTGTTACTTGAATTTTTGAGTCATATTGAAATTAATAAATATCCCTAAAATATACTTGGAAAAAACACACCCAGGGGGTCCTGATTTTTTCACACAACTATATGTATGCGAAATATAGCCATAAAGGTTTTGTTCGATCAGTTCTTTCATCACTATTTGACAGAGAAACTGATTTTCCCAAGCAGCAGTCTCTGATACTGAGTTGTTCTCAGAAATGTCTGTTTTGTATTCAGCACACAAACTTTCTGTGTATATGCAAGTGCATGTTTGGCGGTATGAATAAGTCTACTGTTACACGTTCACTTTCCAACATCTATTTAATTACCCAGACTTTTAATTGGGTTTCTAATCTGTTGCAAAATCCTGCTTACCTTTTTTCTTTCTATAGCCAACCTCCTTCACCTCCATATGCATTACCAGAACCTCAGGTTTTATGACCTGTCCCTGTCTCCTGAAGCAGGTTACAAATGTTCAGTGACATAACTTTGATTGTCATGACTAGGACTGAAATGATTCCTAGAGTGATTTGAGTACTTTGATTATTAAAATTCCTCGAGGAAAATTTATCTGCCTCGAAGCTTAGTTAAGTTATGTTTTGTTATTTAATGCACCATGTTCCGGCCGGGTGGTTATTAGCGTTCCTCCTGAGTTGTTGACGAAAGCTAAGTGTTAAAAGCATAACGCCCAATTTTCATGTTCTGCCTGGGAGGATTATATTGATTCATAATAATGTCCGAATTTTTGACTTTTTGGGGGGACATAAACATCCTTAAAATGACGGGAGAGATTCTTGGAGTACGGCAGCTTTTGTCCTCTTGGAGCTGCTGGTTCAGAGCGAACGGTGGGGACAAGCTCGGGGGCAGGTGGGTTACTTATACAGGTGAGTGGATAGACTGAACACTGCAGGCGGCTTTGCTTTAGATGTGTAGCTTTACAGACAAACCGGAAAATAAATTTCATATCATCCCAGTCGCAACAAATTGGTGGCGAAGCGAATCGTGACGTTACATACCTGGTGGGTGTGTTTCTGTGTGAGATGAACGAAGGTGCCAAATCCTGTGGCTATTATTGCTGAACACAAAGCTATAAATGTCTGGGCAAGGTGAGAGTTCATCTGTTAAACTCACTGAAGATGAATACATAAACCAATAGCTGGAGAAAGGAAATTTTTTATAAGCGTATTTGTGAGCCTGCCTCTTTATTATTAAATTGAATATAATTTCAGATTTTTGTATAACTTTTCTCCAGGTTAACTTAGAAAGTGAGCTATTATTGTTACAGGTAAATTTCTAAATTAGAGAAAAGTTATTGTTGGGGAAGCTCAAATTTGAAAAATTGGACCGATGTTGATATGCAATAGTAATACTACTATTATGTTAGATTTACCAATGTTTTATTGTTTTTATCCGATTACTTGATTAATCATAAGAATAATCGATAGATTACTCGATTACTAAAATATTCGACAGCCCTAGTCACGACCCGACTTCTGGTCTGGTGGTGTTGCTAGCTCTTACATTTAGGCCATCCTAATGAAACTGATAAAACAGAGTCAATGTTAAGTCTCTTTTGTCTTTTCTGAAGCCAAGTCATTTTATTTTATCATTTTCTGTATCAGTTAAAACATCAGTATTTGGATACCATTGGTATTGGACAGGGATCATGTGTCTGTATTATAGTTAAGAAGAAATAACTATTTTTAAATAAAAAAAACAACAAACTAAAATACATCTTATATCACACCATGAGCTAGGATGTACTTGTATTTTTTTTGTTTTTACAGATACTAATGTTTACTGTGAGTCCAGTAAAAATATTTGGAAGCAAAATATTTGGAAAAGCAAATATTTAGCATCTCCAAAATATTTGAGAAGCAATCTGAGAGGATCCCCCTATATTTCATGTTTCCCAGTTTCTTCTAGTCTACCTGTCATTATCTTTATGTAAGCATTCAGATCTCCTCTGGACCCAAGTCAGAGCCTCGCTGCCTTGGGATACACTTGCACAGTCGATCCCTGAGTCTGTGAAAAGTCACTCTGTGTTCTCTCCACCGCTCTCCTGGGTGTCCTGTTTTAACTTATGCTCAGAAACAGACATCCACACAATGGTTCTCATTATAACCCCTAAACCCATTCCCTCCAAAATGAACTGTGTCATGATGTGACCGTATGTGTTTCACTGTGGATTAGGCTAAGTCCATTATTAATGCAGACCACATGGAGTAACTGTGAAAACATATTTGCCCCTCTTTATGAACTCTACTGAGCTCCTTGGTCTCATGTTTTGACAAAACATACAGTTGGATAGTAAAGCCGTTTACCCCTTAGCAAAAGCTTCAAACTTTTATATACACAATTTGTGTTTGGTTAAGTAATAAAAAAGTTGTTCTTTTAATTTTATTGTTAAGTTACAAATATAGCTACATAGGTTATGAAAAATGTATTATTTTGGAAATGTAAAAATGAAAAGCCTCTTTTATATAGGGTAAATTGCTCATCTAAATCAGTGAGACTGAATTCATATTGGCCTTCACCATTTTGCTCACAGATGACCTTCATTGTTAAAATATTACTATTATTAATAGGTTTTTATTATTAAGAAAGGTGGTTTATAATTCTTCATGCCTTACATTGCTTACTTACGTTTGAGTCACTGTCAGTTCTGAAGGGTTGAACAAACAATTTTCTTTCTCTCTTTTTTCCCTATTGGTATGCATCCTCATCCTTGCAATAAAAGGTAGACCACTTTAATGGCAATTTACAATAAATAGAGATATCTTAATTAACTAATATGTCTAGTCATAACACCATTTCTGATATCTGGAATGTAAGTGTGGCAAAGCAGATCTTTTTTATGCAGTCTGTCATAGGCCATGCATTGGCAGCTATCGTTTTGTTTAGTTTTCGGAGACACAAGCTTACATAATACGTCTCTGCACTTAGTGGAAGTAGAAAGACTAAGGATGGCACAGAGAAGAACAGTTGCTACTAAATCTGCACAAGTTGGTAACTTTTCCCCAAAAGAAGTTGCCAACTTTTGCTACCCAAAGTTATAATTCGGTAACATCAAATGAAGACAATGAAACAGGTAAGGAAAACCATTTTTCAATCAAGTCAATGAATTGGATTCACTAAATGGCAGATGTGAAGATTTCTTTAGGCGTTTTCAAGTTACCTGTAATTTTTGTACAAAAATAATTACAATGTAATTTTTTCAGCCTATTTTACCAAGATCAAATTAATTGCATTGAGAATACTTAGAATGAAGACTATAAGTAGTTGCAAAGCTGGTACAAGCACATCTCTAACAAAGGTTCAACTGTCACTTGTTGATATTGCCGATAAAATTTGTCCTGATTGTTGAGTGAAGTTTTTATCATTTCTAAAGTATTTATTAATCTGATAGAGACGTTAAAGTCAGACTTAACTTGTTTTTGAGAAATGGGGGGTTGTCAGAAGCAGAGTGTAGCAGGTGCTGCCCGTCCATGGGGGCATATTTGTGTACTCTGCTCACTCAGTGGGAACATTTTAATTTGATCCCTTTGTTTCTATAAAACAGGTCAGGATTTGCTTTACCTCCAGGCTATTTGTGTCAGTGCTGAAGCAGAATTTGTTGAGGTGAGGCAGGATTGGATTGTTTTCAGACAGAGCTATCAAAACTCTTACTTGGTCCAGAGTTTCTTTGAAATAAGGCTCTTCGCCTATTTAGTTCAGTAAGTTGTCATTTAGGCTTCATTTTCACTGGGTAATAATTAGATTTCTATCTCGAAAAACACCATGCCATACTGGAGAAATCCTGCTTGGGTCACCGTAATCATTTTCTCAATGATTTCATTCTGTGAATAAATCTGAAAGCAATAAAGTAAATGTTTCAGTTGGTGAAAATTTGTTCAGCATGCACTGTGCATTTGCCACAGATAATGACTGTATTGTTTGTTGTCTGAAGTGGAAAATACACGCACATCACATAGGAATGTTCTGCTCTCTGACTTTGTACGCCTAAAAGGTTTGATTTCCCAAATGAAGTGATGGCAACTAAATTGAGATTTAAATCCACAAAAATTTAAATATCTGTTTTTTCCTTTAAGACTTGGTTTTATACGAATTTCATCAAAGTTCTTTGTGTTTAAAATGCTCAAGAACAATTGAATATGAAAAAGTTAAATGTTTGCACTGTAAATCTCCACTTAAATGGTGTTTTCAGAGGCTAAATGGATATTTGTTATAAATGGGTTCAAGTGTGTGGAAGGTCATTTTTAAAAATAATGCTATCAAACTGTGAATAGGCAAATTTTACAGCGCTACATACAGAACTGGCATAATTACAATAGTGTTTTGGGATCATTTTTGGTATTTAATTGTACAGTGGACACCCCTTCCTATTTGTGTTTAATATTCACAGATTTACCTATTCCTGAATTTTTTTGTGAAACATCACTCCAAATTATTTGCTAAACATTTGACTGTTCATCACTTGTTTGTATAACATGTCTAAAATATTTGAAAAAAAATGCAGCTTGGGTAGCAGAAATACCGAGGTGCATGCTATTGAATGACATTTGTAAAGCAGCCAATCCAGGAGCACCATTTATTCTACTTGGTGCTGATTGGCTGTCCCCATAAAAGCAGACATAAAGAAGACTGTAGATGTTTACTTCTGCACTACTGCTACGGTGGTTTTCACTGTTCCTATTAATTCACATTAAGGTATATTTGTTGTCAAATTTGTTGGATGAGAAATTATTATGAAATATCACAAGATCTTGTGTTTACACTATGTGAATAAGTTTTATTTATGGGTTTTGCATATTTTGCTTATAAATGTATTTTTCATAATATAATAATAACATGAATATATTTTAAACACAAACAATATTTTTCCTACCTCTACTTAAATCCCCGCTGCTTCGATTCTGTGCAAAAGAACAATCCTGGTATAGTCTATATCTGAAAATTCTCCATATTCCCAAAGCAGTATTTGCTGATTTTGTCTAGTGTTTTGCTTCATTCTAGACTGAGATCTTATGTGCTATAAAGCCAGCAGTTGTCCCTCACTGTCATTTATTTAGTGAGACTGCAAATATGCAACAGCAGCATCCTCACTGCATAACGCTTAGACACAGAGGTCATTTCTGGTAGCCACACTGGTGAATTTTACATAATAGATGTGACAGATTTATACAGACCTTAATGCAGAACTTTCTGTAAACTCATGTTTGCAGTCAAACATGTTTCTGGTTTTCTGGTATTGACAAACATGATATTGTATAAATTGAGTTTTCAGGTTCAATGCTGCTGTTCCTCTCAGAGATTCTCAGCAGAGGAATGAACACTGCAGAGAGAATGTTGCAGAAATTCTTGATTTTTATTTTTATTGGCTTTTTGTTCTGTTAATATTTCATATGTTGGTATTTCAGAGAAATCTGTGCGAGGACAAACGTAGGCAGGCTCTGTAGCACTCACTCTTGTCTTTTTCTCTTCCCCCAGTGCTGCAGATTTTCTTCTTCACACAACATTCCCTCTCGCTCAGACCAAGCGGTGATGAAATATGTGCCTAAATTTGGATATTCTGTTGTTGCAGGGCAGCTGTGAGCTTTCATCTTGCACTTTCTAAAAGTGCTCTACACGGTGCTGAGCTTTTCATTAGCAGCTCTCCCTGCCCTCCTCTAAGAAAAAGGCTCAACTTTCCATCAACACCTTGAATTGCAATATGTAATAAAGGTCTTATGTCCTTTCACACATAGCTTTTACAGTAAGTTTCATCTCAAAACATCTTAAGATTATTTGTAAGGGATTCAATTGAACAATGAACAATTGGTTTTGTACAAAGTCTTGGTATTCTTATTGATTAAAGCATTGATCCTGTATTGTTTTGTTTTTCATGATTCCCAAGTCATTGAGTAGTTTTTGGACAGAAAACAGAGTGTATGGCTGATTGGCCAGAGTATGCTTTTCAATCTTTTTTCTAGTTGAATCCGTCAAGCTATTTTGCTTAGTGCTTTCTCTAATGATGTCAATGCAACACACTTCAAATTAAAAATGTTCCTTTGCCTATATCACTTGTTGTTCATTGACAGATGTGTGGAAAAAAGTAAAGTGCTGGAATGATAATTGTTTGGCACCAACTTGTTGATATCAGTTTCCCCTAAACTAGTTTGGCAAGTTGGATATTTTCCCCTGTTGTTAGTACACTGAATTATGAAAATTGAATCAAATGAGCTGCTGCTTTCAGAGCATTTATCATCTTCTACTGGACAATCTCACGAGATATATTTGGGGAGGAAAGGGTAATTCTGGTGTTATATGTTCATTCAAGTTCATGTTCAGCAGAACAGGATTGTAAGAATGTGCAAAGCTAAAAAGACGCATTTGCAAGGGTCACTGTCATTTTGTAACCCAACCTGCTGACCTAAATTGACAAATTAGATTGGAAGTACACATGCCACTCCACCCATCCCCCAAACACATATTGCATTTTCGGTGTCAAAATAACAGTCAGAGCAAGGTTTAAAAATACTATATGAGGGACTCTGTGGGCATCCATTTAACAATTTGGAACGATTTCTGTGAGGTTACTGAACACAGATCACAAGCACTTGTAAAGTTGCTTTATTGATGCTGAAAAAGAATTGTTGCATGCAAGAATGGCTATGTTGCTTTCTCTGTCTGTGCAAACCAAGGGTCTGAAGAAAAAAACTGCTGGGAAACACTGGACTAAACACCAAGGTTTCTGTCAATAAGTTGATTCTGCAGCATTGGTTTGCTGATAAAACACACAAAACTCAAAGCTACTTATGCTGTGTCTGTTTAAGCTACCACACATTGGGAAATCACAAATGTTGATCACTTTTGGACCAATGATAATTGAACGCCATAATTTGCAATATGGCCTTGTTTTCTTTTCTGTTAAAGCAGAATTTTAGTCTATTTTTAAAGCCGGAAATTAAGATTAGCTTCTTAGACTTCTTTGACGAATCTAAATATGAGTTGCAATAAATATTAGACCAAAAGTTTCAAGATGGTCACTATTTTCATTGCGATGAAATATAGACTTTTTACTTACTGGTGTTTATTAAATTAAACTTATTTTTTTATTTTGAAGAGTGAGATTGCAATGGACACCCAGTGAACAGGGTCTAGGGACCACAACCTCTTGTAAATAGCTGGAATCCATGAATACTTGAGACCTCCTCTAAAATAGCTTATAATACCTACTTTAAAAGTTCAAAGGCCAAATATACTTTAATATTCATTAATATGCACAGTGGAAACTGTTAACATCACAAAGCCATGACCTTCAAGGTCATCTAGAACAGTTTGTGGCTGGGCTTGAGTAAGCTCTTCTAACAGGAAACATCACTAGAGCTACAGGATCATGTCAGTTGTCGTCGTAGCATAGATTGGTTGAAGTGCATCCAAGTATAAGAGATTACATCACTTAAGCCATGGATATTGCCTGTTCTGCTTAGAGCCAGTGGCCCTTCTGGATAGAACAGGTTAAAAACAGATAACTTGCCACCACACCGTGGACTGTTGACGGCTTACTGTACACAGTAAGTTACCTAGTCTTTGTCATGTATTGTATTGCTTTCAAGTCTGAAGCTATAGTTCTCAACCAGTGAAAGGTGGAATGTTAACTTCACGTAAGGCTTGAATTTTTTTGTTCAAGCATTCAGGTTTAGGTGTCCTGGTGTTCATGAGTGATAGTAGGATACAGTATGAGATTAATAGGTGTATTCAGGTCTCATCTGGTGTACTGAGGCTGCTACTGAAGCTTGTTGTGGTGAAGAAGAAACATATTCAAAAGGTCAAGCTGTCCACTGACTGGTTCCACACCTCTCCTGTGGGTATAAAAATGGACCATGACTGACCGAATGAAATTGTTTTTATGAGCTTCATCTAGAGTGTCTGTACTCATTCTAAAGAGGAACATACAGTATGTCTGCCTTCAACACACATTCAATGGTTCTTGATGAAGTGTTTCAAGACCTAAGCAATTGAGTGGACTTAAGTTGTGGATAGTGTTATCGGAAGCATCGATGCTTCTGAATGTAACAAGCTGGGTGAGACGCCATGGGGATGATGATCACTGACCAGATACTTGGTGACTTTTGAACAATTGAGACATAAGTTGAGGTGAGGACCTCCATCTTCTTGGATCTTGGAGTAGAACTGCTGCTCCTCCACATCAAAATGAATCAGTTGAGTTGGCTCGAGCCTAAGGTTTGTGTGCCCACGATACATCTCTGTTTCAAGATTTCTTGTACATGTCTCATTGAGAGAACGCACTGGGGGATCTAAATATATCTCTTCTTGCCTGGGAACCTCTAGGGGTCACCAAGAATTAGCTGAAAAGTGTCTCTACGAATAATGATCACAGGGTTTGTGACATGGACCGACATAGCCGATTGCGAATAAATGGAAGACAATACATTTATGCAGGAATTAAATGTCTTGTTGGAAAACAGCTCAGCTCTACATACAAATGGACTTAATAACCTTGGTAGTAAACATTTTAATTGATATAGTTGTTTTCAAAGGAGTTAGTCTGATTTCATTAAGATTCCATTGTGGCTCACATGAAGTGTGAAGAGCTATTGACATGAAATACCAGGACCGTATTAACAAAACATAGTTCCCAAGATGTTTCTTTAGGGGAAATGTTTAGGGATCATATACATGACAACAGTTTTGTAAGTGACCTCAACACAAACCTTATCGTGCCCCCTGCTCTGATGTATTGCATGGTGAAAACCAGAGTTATACTACATCCTCTGTACTGATATGAGTAGAAGATGACCTCCTATGCCTCAGAATCGAGTTGCTTTCAGACTTGCTGAGCAGCCCATAGAAAAGAAGGATTTTTAATCCCACAGAGATGCTGTGTATCCTCACCGCTTCCTCACGGATGCAGAGCAGAGTGATGCAGGATCCAGTGAAATGTGTCAGTAGACAGGCAGAGCTGGAGGTTTTTCGGAAGCAGGATGCAGAAGATCTTTTTTATTTGTCTGTACAGCAGGGAATTTGCCTTCTTGTACCTCCCAGAGGTGCGCATTTAATTTCTTTGTTCTTAAAAAGTGTGCACGCATTTGCGGCAAAGCCTGCGCTCAGGGTCTCGGCAGAACTGAAGTTTATTTTTTCTTTTTGCAGAAGCAAGTGTTGTTTGATTTGTATTTATTTTATTTGTGTTCTAATCGACACCCCTTCTGGTCTCTTCTCATTGCTTTGAAGATGCTGCTGTAGCTTGTTTTCCTACCTCATTTTGCTCCAGATGCTGTCATGACCCTGGTGAATAAAACAGTCCAAAATTATTTGAACAACATCTGGGCACGAGTCAGTGCAGCATCAGAGGAGAACGTCTGTCCTGGAGGGCGGTCGTTGGTAATTGAACCGTAAATAAGACGTGGCTCAGGGGATGTAGGATGCCTGTGCAGGCAAGCGTGGGTTTGTATGTAGGAGAGAGACAGTTTCAGTGGAGAGTGTGTGCATCAGGGCACAGGGGGATGGGAAGAGGTGGAATCTGCCATATGGAGGAGAGGGAAAGACAAAGAGAGAAAAAAAGGCAGCATGGAAGAGAGGAGGAAGGAGAAAAGTGGAGAGACTCAGCCACTCTTGTCAACTCACTTAATGCTCCCTGCTGGCCCCGGGGATGCTGACAGCACAGTTTTGTTGATTCATCCTCCCTCCCCGACCAGTTCCCTCGTCTTTTGCAGTCAGTCTCTGTCCTTGTTGCCCTTCTGGGGCTCTGTTTATGACGCCCTTTGTCACTTTGTCCTTCATTATGACCTTGTGAAACTGAAGCCCTTGCTGTTGGGCCTTTGGGTCTGCTTGACATATCTTGACATATCTTTTCATTGACATATCTTTCTCTCCAAAAATATATAATGTTGCTTAAATCTGGAAGGGGAAAGGTAGAGGTACTCTACAGCAAAGATGTGTTACAGAAAGCAGATTCTTTTATTTTCATGCTGAAACTCAACGAGTTACCCATGCGGAGTAAATGCCATTCGGTTATATTGATGTCAAACAGAGTGACCAAATTGTCTTTACCACAATACAGTGCCACTCTGCCAATTTGTGGTTTAAGTTTGTGTAGTCATTTATTTGTTGCACCAAACTATTTGTGGAAAATTTCCACATCTAAAATATTCCAAAGAAAATGCAGTTTGGGAAGGGCTGGTGTTTGCAAAGTATCCAGTCCAGGAAGACCTTCGTTTTACTTGTTAGTTTACTTGTTTACATCTTAGCTTTTGTGGTAGTACCAAGATGGTTTCCACTGTGCACAAGAAAAAGGTATAGTAGATCTTTAAACTATTAAAACAGGAAGTGTTTATCAATCAAATTTAATTCCAAAATAGCTCTGTTACTCACACAGAGAACATTTTAGAGGGTTCTTAAGTACTCATAGATTTCTGCTCTTTGTAGGTGATTGTGGTCTCTTACACCTAAAAATGCTGGGTGTCCAGTGTACATCTTACTATAAAACACTGTGTTATTGCACCTTCAACTATTACTTTGGTCCAGTACAAAACAGTCATCTTATTAGGGGAATTGGTGATGATTAAAGTTGCAACTAGATTATTAGATCCAAAGCCAACAAATCACCTATTAAAGTTTTTTTTCTGAAATATTTGTTAATAAATTGGATAGTTTTTCCCTTGGAGGGTAGCATGGGCTTTAGAGTCCTTACAGTATTGGTGTCCCAGGTAATCATGAAAACGTTGCAAGAAGAAATAACTATAATAAAAAAAATATTTGAAGACAGAAAGTACCAAAACTCCTGGTTGGACTTTTGCTTCTGGAGGTATGAGCTCCTGAGATGTGGAACGTACCAGAAATGAGCCATTCTGAAGGACGTCAAGGTTAGATTTATTGACTTGGTTTAATATCATGTAAACATATTCAGTTGTAAGGGGGTTATTTTGCCATGAAGGTTCTGTTTTCCCCTGTGGATTTTAGTACGATTCTCTGCAGCCATCAATGTCCTTGACTCAGTTGTAAAGTTTAAATACTCTCTTTTCCACATGCTGAAATATCTGCAAATTAAAGAAAACCATTTCGTTTCTTGAGTGTTTCAAGATGAAGAGTTTAAATTTCCACCCTCAGTTAATGGATCTCAAGTGAAAGTTCCTGCATGATTATAAAGCTTGATCACTGTAGTAGAAAGAGTAGAAATCAGAGCCAAAGCTAACAATGGTTTCTGTATGTTGGTGGAAGTGACGTCTGTGTGTTCAGCACCGCTTCCTTGCAGATGTTGTTGTGAGTTTAGTCCTTGATCTCTGTGTGATTCGCAAGAAAGAAGCAAATGAGTTCATGTTATTTGTGCTCCCTTTATAAATCACAACTAAACCTCATGAGTTGGAGATCAGATTAAATTCTCAACAATGTGAGAACGATTTGGTGGAAGTTGTATAATCCCCTTTTATCGCACCTTTGAACAAACTCAGTAGGTGGTTTTAAGAAAAAAATGTAAATATACTGTCGTCAGAGTGGTACAAAATGATTTTTAATGCCAGAGTTTTGTAATACTAAGAAACTGTGATAATTATCAAACCATTTTGTGGCATATAATGTGATATTTGTCTTGTTCAAAATAACCAGACAGGATTGCAAAAATTAGCATAAGTTTTCATATCCTCAAATGAATACTTTCACTCTTTAGTTCATACTTATAACAATTTTTACTAGGAAATCTATTGTGCTAAGAATTAAGATTGACCATCTTTGTTGGATGGATATGATGTTTCAAATGGAGATGTATTTCATTAACAGCATTTGTGTTTCTGGTTCTAGATGGCACAGCAACCATATCGACAGTCATACAAATACCTAAAAAATAAGTAATAAATAGCTTTTTAAAAATCATAACCTTTATTGTTATCACAATAGTACCACAAAATATCACAATAAAATTCTAAGTCCATACCACACACCCCTAGCTTGCTGATACAGATGTTAATGTGGATATATCGTGCATCACTAGTTGCAACATTTTCATAGTATCTTTTTAAATATTTTTAAGGAATCTCTTAGCAGCAAACACACACATCAGTGTAGGTATTCCACTATAAAACAACTCATTCTATTATATAGGACAATAAATGTTCACCACTATTGAGGCTTCGCTTTAGTTCCATGCTTGTACATAGAGGTTAACTCATCTGAAGTCATGAATTCAGGTGAACTCCAGCCATTTGCTGCAGCTTTACCTCGTCTTCATGGCTCAGCTTAAGCTAAAGAGATGGAGAGACCTTTTTGTATTGTTGCCTAATCTTAATATGGATGACAAGGGCACGACATCCTATCTTCACCTGTGCCTACGGCAAGCCTTAGTCATCTTGTTCTTCCCATCGCTTCCATGTTTTTCCACTTCACTGGATCAGCAGCATGACCTCATGCAGGACGGATGTAGCCATTTGATTCCCTGGCAGATATTTATGTCTGGGTTGAATGTTGCTGTAAAGTTCGCCTGTCATTTGTGACAACCAGTTGCTTTCTTATGGAAAAACTAGATAACAGCCTGACAAATGGCAGCACCAAGTGCAAAGAAATCTCTATGTAAGCTGTAAAAGGATGTCAGCAGAAGCACATGAGTTGTAAAAAGCTGGAATAAGAAAATTGGGTTCCTGTGGACTTGCAACTGCTGGGTTTATTGTTCTGTAGCAAACTAGGGTGCCTCTTGACAAAAGAAATATGGAGTAATTCAGCTACAGTTGGTTTCATTAGTGAAAATTCCTCAGTTCAATAACCCGTAGAGGTTTTTAAGCAAATTGAGAAAATGTTCGTCTACCCCCAGAAATTAAATAAGTCAAAAAAGGTCTATTCTTTCATTTATACTTTTGCATTGTCCCTTTGCAGATAGACAGATAAGCAGAAGATTTCACATGTTAGATACAAAGTTATTTGATGCAGCAGTAAATCCCCGTTTCTGTCAAGTTTGAGCAGAATGATCCTGATTGTGATTTTTGCCATAAGTGAGCAGCCTCAGGCAGTGTGTGGGCGGGAAGAGAAATAAGCCTTTGTGTTTTTTTGTCTCTGCTGAACACCAACACAGAGTACAGTGGGATGGATCTGCCAGCCTGAAAATTATATCAACATTGTGTTGGAAATCAAGACTTTTATGTCTGATCTGTAACAAATATTTACCTGGCTTTTTTTGTTAAAGAAAAAGCCACTTACTGAATGCATTATTGGCTGCTTTTAATTATACATTTAATACTAATTTCAGGCGTGTATCATTTTACCTTAATGCAGTAGTTTAAGGCCTGAGTTATGTGATCTGATACCATACATACAGAAGGAAATGGTAACAGGCACCTGTTATTGATAATCCCACCCTCCCTAGCGCAGTGTTTCTCAATTCCAGTCCTCAGGCCACCCTACCCTGCATGTTTTAGGTGTTCCCCTTCTGCCACACACCTGGATTGAATCCTTCTGCTGTTCTTGATGGTCATGCAATCATTTGAATCAGCTGTTCTGGGATGTAGGCACATCTAAAACATGCAGATCAGGGGTACCTGAGGACTGGAATTGAGAAGCACTGCCCTAGTGGGAGAAGTGGCTCATGGTCTTTTGCCAAAGAGAAATCCTGCAACTTCTAAAATCTGATGCCATTGCATTTTTGTTTACATTTTTGAAGAAGGAAGTTGTGCTCCTGTCTTCTTCAGATGTTTTCATGTTGTTTACTTCAGCTATTCATGATGGAGCATCACCACAGACCAGGCATTAAATTGGTCACTCAAAAGGTTTGGTTTGTTTCACACCAAACAGTGCAGTGTGAAAGCGAACCACACCAGCTGAAAATGTAACAAATTTTACAATTTCCGTTACCAATCAAACCAAGGCTACTGGACTATCAAGTGTGAAAACATGCTTTGTTTGATTATTTTATCCTTTTAACACTACTGCTAATCTAAGATTTTAAACAATGATGATACTGTTTTTTGTGGTTGTAATGAAATAATGGTGCCTTTCTATGAAGACTTCCACAGAAATGTTCTCCAATCGAACAAAAGAACAAGATTTCCAATAAGAGTGGTCTAAACTGGCTTCATTTGTAGAGGATAACCTTGCTGAACGTTGAGGAGCTCGCAGTAGAATGGTGACTTCTCCACTCCAAAAGAAGCAAGTGGTTTGGGCTTCTTGATTGAGATGTCTTCAGGATGCTTCCCTTTGGAGGTTTTCCATTCACTTTTCATTTTGAAGAGACCCAGGGGCAGACTTAGAACTTGCTCAAGGGATTATATGTCCCTTCTGACTTGGTATCTGCCTCAAGGACTTGGAGGGTTGCAGGAAAAAGGGATGTCTGGTTTTCCCTCCTGGATTTGTAACCATGGCAACCTGACCTCTGATAAGCTGTTGGCTGCTTACGAAGACAATGGATGGACACTGAGTAACATTAGCCTTACTGTCATGTAAACGGACCTAATAGGTAACAAGAAACTTGAACTGGTGCACAAAAATAGTCTGTTGATTAGCTTATTCATCCTCATTCAGCTAAAATATTATCTTCGTATCATATTTGTTTTAGTAATTAAATGGAAATGATATCTAAAAAGGCAGTTCTGGAGCAGTGAAGCATGACTAATACTTAGACCCTAGCGAATCCAGAAACTGTGAAAGCTCAAACACACACTTCATTGCAGCAGAAGGGTTTTGTGTTGGGACATTTTTTTCATTCATGCAGTGTTTTTAATATTAATAGTTACATCTTATTGACTATTAATTACCCAGCACATTGCCTTTAGTGTAGCCTGTGCTTAAATTTTTTTAAAGTTTCAGGTGAAGACAACCCATCCCAGCCCAGCCAGAATCGATTATTGATGCACTCACAACCTTCACCGTGTTTACTTCTATTGACCTCTTTCAGAGGAATGAATGATGGAGTAGTGTAAAGACCGGAGAGGATAAAATATTTATCTCATTGACATTATTTGAGGTCTGACTCATGCACAGCGAGTGACTATTGTGATATTAATTCTCCCTCTGTTTATTTGCAGTCTGCTAACCGGAGCAGAGACGATGATGACAGCTCTTATGATTTACAGAGCTGATGGATTTGTCGCTGTGTTGCTGAGATAAATGGGATTGTGGTTAGTCAGCCAATAAGCAGCATTTTATTTGCCATCCCACTATCATCTCAGGCCGCCATGATAAGCACAATGACAAAAGCTCAGGATTGATTGGTCAGTGACGATTTTGTGTCCTTTATCATCAGGGAGCTGATTATTGGTTATTGAATGTGGTCATTTTTGTGTCCTTGATGCAGCTTTTAGAACCTCATGTAATTTAGTTCAGTTTTTTATTGTTGCCATTGTTCTTAGTACTTAATCTGTCCTTGGATGAAATAGTTAAGTTACCATTCGTCCAAAGTTATAATCTTAAAGCCATACAAAAACATTTTATTTTATCTCTGGGTTTCTGTGTCACTGCATCACTTGTTGTCTCTCCACTATATTACCAGGAGCATTTTGCTGTTACACACCACAGTATATATCAGAGCTGCACAAAAATGTGACTTGCAGTCATCTTTGCAACAAACTGTTGGATGAAATGTTTCGTTAGCTACTATATTTACACTGACGTGCTTGCACACCCTGCAGACACATTTTACATTTGATCTAGATTTAATGACAGAAATGCTAAAGCTCACAAAAGGGAGGTTGGATATTTTGGTGATAGATTCAACAGTATTGCCGTGCTATGTTATAATAGTGTGCAGCTCTTCTATGGATGGATGCTAAGCTATTTTGGCCTATATTTTATGCAGATTTTTGCAGTTGTTTTTGGTTAAATTCTTATGAATAATCTCCTATATTCTTGTTAATCTGTTGCACATCTGCCTTGTGTTTCAGTGATGAGTTCTGGTGTAACAGAACTTAATTTTTCACAAATGCACCTCCATTCCTGTTGACACCAATGTTAAACAGGTACTAGATTCCCAACATACATGACAAAAAAATCTGACTAAGATAAGTTCTTTTGTTGTACTTGTTCCCTCCGCCAAAGTTTTATTGAAGAGATATTGAAAGATAACATTTGGTTGAAAGCTGAAACAAAGTCAATAAAAGACATCTGTTAACAAGATATGTACAAGTCTACAAGTGGTTAAGATTGATCAGATAAGCCATCCAAACCTGACTTTCAAGGACTTGGTGCTGATTAAATGTGAAAATTACTAAAAAAGTCAACAATTTATATGGACTAAATAATGATAAGAACTGTCAAACCTTCAAGAACATTAGAAAAATGTCCACAGCTGCCTAATTCTTGTTGGGTGGGTGGTTGTACTGGCAACTGTCACTGGATTGAGCTAATCCTGTAAAAGAAATATTAAAACTTTTTATAATCTGGTATACAGCAGTTTTTTGTTTGGGAAAAAAAAATCCTAGCTTGGGGATTGATTTCAGTGCATTTAGATCTTCCAGCGCATGGAGTTAGTGATGTAAAGGTCCAATAATCCCAATCTGAGCTCCAGATGGGATTTCAGATTATATTATATTTTTAGATTTTCATGGAAAAAGTTATTTCTTTTAAAAATATGTTGAATATGGATTATAGATCAAAGCCACCAGATTAGAAAATTATACATTGTTGTATAACCTCAGTCTTAAAATTGGCTTTCACCAACAAAACTCATTTCTTTACAGACAAACTTTAAATGGTGAACACACCCCTTTTTATCCCCTGAAAAAGTAGAAAAGTAGGACTTCAATGGCAGTTTCTGACAAAAACTCATCTCAGTAGCCTTTTTATCAGATAATGGATTAGGATTTTGAGCCTGAAGGCTTCAGAGTTGAGGACGGTTATTTTTTTTAATAGAGGTTGAAGTTCTGTAGCAGACTTTCTCTATGTTGAAATTTACTCCACACACTCAAGGCTGTACAGGCAGTTTGATTAACATCCAGTTGGCTGGTCACAGATGTGGTACATGCAAATAAACAGCATGTTGCTTGACTTTCTGCTTCACTTAAAGTCTTCTATTGATGTGGTGCATTTCAACTGCTTTAATGGTTTTTACAGTGAAATTAGTTTCAACGTGTGCATTTTTATTATGTTTTGTTTATCCCCAAGTTATACTATGTTTTTTTCCAGCTACTCCCGAGGGTAGTTTCCACTTTTTGTCCTTGTGCCACAAGCCAAATCACAACCACGGCTGACTGATCTTTAGAAGCACTTGGAGTACTGATGTGGTTTGTTGGTGCATGTTGGGAATTACAAGTGCCCATATTGAGCCAGGGTTTAAGACATACTAATACTAAATACTTGCTCTTGCTCAAAAACGATTTTCTTTTTACTATTAGTTACAGCATTGGTGCCCAAACGTTTTGAGCCAAAGATCTACTTTTTCTCTCACCAGCCGGCTGAAATCTACCTCATGACACGAAGACATAAAAATTGTAAATTAAACTCTATTGACTTATTTTATATGTGAATATACAGTACATCAGTCATAGCAGAAATATTAAAGTGATAGATCAAAGCATCGTTGAAGATGTTGATGCTATAGGCAAAAAGGATCTCTGGTAGTAGTCAGTCTAATGAATCTGAAGAAGCTTCTGACTGAAGACATGACATGCTAACAGCTTAGTTGCTGGACAGCAGAGATGACAGTTCACAGTAACACATTATGAATGACACCATCAGTTGTTGGCAAGCACTGCTAATCCACCTCATTTGTTTTTGCAGCTTATCTTTAAATCTCTGTTTGGCTGTACGGTTAGAAAGCCGGGTAGAGAGAGTCATGGAAATGAGTCTTGTCGTTATGATTTATGGAAGAGATGGTTTATACTTCCTCAATCTCTGCTCTTTGGTAATGCTCTGCATCTATTAAGCCTCCTGTCGTGTAGTTCAGGTATTATTTGAGATTTTGAGATATTAATCAGTTGCTCCCAGCTGTAAAAACAATACCTTGTTGCCACGGTTGCGCATCTTAATGACTGTCTGAAAGTAGAAAAGGAAGAGCGAAAATCATACCGGCTGAACGGCATCCAAAACCAGAAGGAATCTGTCCAAACATGCAATGTATCAACCAAAGGAATGATGAACAAAAGTCTTCAAAAAAAAAAAAAAAAAAAAAACACAAATCAGAACTATTGTAACAGAGTTACTCCTAACATGCTGCCACTATTCTAGATCTGTGCTCCCCAAACAAACTGAGGTTATTTATTCATCCTACTCACCATTATCAGAGTTTGTTTGTTTGTTTTGGGATAATGCTATGTACGGTTCTTCATAAATTCTGCATTTGTAAAAGCACAAATTTGCTAAACATTTCTAAAAACCAAACTTTCAGCTTTTTACTGCTTTCTTTTTTTCTCCAAGACCATTGAAGAATCCCTCTTTCCCCAGATTTGATCATTAAGTTGGACACATCTTAGTCTAATCTTTTGGACTGGGACATAAAAAAAAAGTACATTAATTCCGTCTGTAGCATCATTTCTTGTATTTTGAATTTTATCACAATATTTTATGGTTCTTTGTGATAACAATAAAAATAATTCTAAAAACATTACTTATTACTGCATGGTTGCATGGCGCAGCATTCATGGCACCACAAACACAAATATTGCTTTTGAGAAACCATCCCATTTGAAATAGATGTCCTCAGGTTGACACTTATTTAAAGAAGTGTGAGTTATATCACAAAATAATATTTTCAAACTTATTGATGTTTGATGCTCTGGTGAAACAGTGGAGGAAATGGTGAAAATAACACCTATAATACTGTTTTTTTAAGCAGTAGTATAATTTTGATTTATTGAGTCAACAATAAATCAAAATTCATACAATATTTCACGATGCAATAAATGCCCAAACCTAATCATGTCTTCAAATAATTTTTATTCAGATCAGAACAGGTTGACGTTCCAGGTCCTTTGACCTGGTTGTACCAATCAAGTCCACCAATCTTCTTAAAAAGAGAAGGTTATATTCATCCTTAAGCTCCTGAATCATCCATCCTCATTGATGATTTCCCGTTCCCATTCATGAGTTGCAGACTACAGCTGAGTGGAGGACTGCACCCAGTTTGACAGCTATATTTCAGAACCACAATGGGTCAGATGTTGATGTAATCCCTCCTTCAGCAGCTGGTGAGGCTGATATCATGCTTCGAATTAGACTTCCAAAATATTCATGCATGCACACACACAGATGGGGACAGGCACTTAAGCACAGCGAACAAGGACGTTTTTTTTTTCTTCCTTTTGTGTGAATGAGGAGCTGTGGATCAGTGGTTGAGTGTCTCCTCTGTGTGTCTGTGAGGTCGACAGCCCAGGGAAGATTAGGAGGAAGCACATCAAATGAATGAAAAGGATGAAAGCAGAAATGACGGAGAGGAGAAAGCTGATGGTGCAGGAACCCTGCAGTATTACACCCGCCTTAAGAGAATTATCTGTGCAGGGTCTTTGAAAGTGGACACGAACACACACAAATGGACTCATAATGCAGCTTGACTTAAATCCCATTAAAACTGTTCATTAATCTGAACAGCTTATTGCTGATTCATGTTTATTCATACTCAGTTTCTGTTTTCCTGCATCACTTTGCTCCTGCTTTGTGAATAACTAATGGAAAGCACCTCTGTACAGATTGTCATCATGCATTTTCAGACAAAAGATATTGCTTTGTGCCCTCATATGTTTTAAAGAGTCATTGAAACTGTTAATAATTAAAAATGGGTGTGTTGGCGGACCGGCCGTGGGACCCGACTGCAGAGAGTTTGTCATTAACTTGGGTGGTTGGCCTGAAAAGTGAGGGTGGGGTTGAGCTGTAAATGGAAGCAGTTTGATTCAGCCACGCGTCACCATAGCAGGGCCACAACACATACCCCTGCTCCCTCATGCTCACTGGTTTCCATATGAACAATTGGCACCATTCTCAACACAGAGATGACCACATTTCCTCTCTAAAGGGATGCACAAATGCCCCAAAACTTTGGAAATTCTCGTGGAGTCAAACTTGTTTTTCCCCCTTTTGTTAAAGAGAAAAACTTCCATTCAGATCTGAATGCAAATACAGCTTTACAAAACAACTCAGAGCTCTCGAGGGTATCACATTTTGCCATGTTACAACCAAACTTCAGTGTATTTTATTGGGACTTTTTGGGAAGTAACAGTAACTTCACACTAATGTATGAAGTAAAGAAAATCCTATGGTTTCAAAAACACTTCATACATAAAATTTGAAAAGTGCTCAGGCCCAATTAGACAATAAATCAATAATATGGGAAGTAATATTCTATATACAGTATATATCCCAATAGACCTATCATTAGATTTGAATCATGCATATATTGTTTGAAAAGATGTTGTGGGGAAGAAAAAATACTCCAAACTATCTCCTGAGTCTGAAGTGTATATTTAAACAGCTGATGTTAAAAGGATTAACAATGCATTTATCATTTTTGCTGCGTGGATGATGTTAGTTTGTGTATATGGTTGTCAGCCTTGAGTAAATCATCCTTATTTCAAACCGGTGCTTTAACACTTTTGCCAATATGTTGATTCATGTCATAATTTTACAAATACACAAATGGTACATGAAACAAAGATGTAGAAAGGCTTTCTACTTACCTTCACAGCTTGAATGAATTTTGAAAGCTTAGCAAACTGGACCTTAATCATCCTTTCTGACTGCATTTCAGTTGGGTTTTATCACCATATAGTAAAGAAATACAAGGAAAATATGTCACTGCTGAAGTTCGTCTGCTGGATAATAATGTATAAATGTTCTTTTTCTAGAAATTTTTTTAAAGGGATAACAGGCAAACATTTTGGCATGTTTTGTTTAGCGGATGTTGCTGATGGATTTACGAAACCCATACCATGTTATTTCTCCTTATGTGCTCCATATTCTCGTTTTTTTTTTTTTTTTTTCAACATGAGGTAAATGTTTTCTCAGACAGGATCCTGATTGGTCTCATTTGATCATAATTTAGATGAAGACCCGCTTCGTCTGTGTTTACATGTGGCACACGTGCAGAAAAACTGTGTCTCAAGCCTCGCGGGCCACGGAGGATGTTGGTTAACCGGACCCATCTGCCGCGCTTGCCAAGCGTAAACGTCGCTAATCAGAACCTTGCAGATTTACGGTCAGAACAAATCTCCCTGTTTCAGTTTCAAAGTGGGCCGAACAAGTTTTAAACAAACAACCAGCGTGTCATGTTGGGTTTTAATCGTCTGACCCACATGCAAGAACACCCACAGAACAAGGGAAATCAGTAAAATTAGATTTATTGCAGAGAATGACAGTCAGAAAAAAGGGGAAAAACTGGTCCGGAGAGGATTCGATGCTTCTGGTTGGAGCTAAGGGTGAGAGAGTATGGTGAGTTCGATGACTGGAGGAAATGGTAAACTGCTGAACCCTTAACGTTCTTACTTCAGCTGAGATGACACGGACCGGGGGGGAAGGTCTGAAGGATCCTGGGCGGATTACTTGAGGTCGAGTGTTGCTGCTTCGCTTATGGTGGTGGGGCAGCTCTGGAGGGCGGACGAGGTCTGGGCGGGTTTCGTTTATGGCCGGAGAGAGGGAGGCAGCGAGCGTGGAGATCCGATCACCAAGGTGGGATTCAGGGACTTGGGCATCCGGTGGGCAATAATCCACCGGCGTCACAAGGAGAGGTTCTGCGCTGGATTTCCACTAAGGGGGTTCACAGCTTCAGTAGTGAGAGTTCCTATGGAGGCACAAAAAACAAAGAATCACTAGAAATTCACAAAGTTCGATCACTGGAGAACTTCAGGTGGCCTGTAATACCAAAACTGGCAAAACACTCTGGCACTGGTGTGTAGGCTGCCTCCTCCTCTTATACTCCTCCAAATGAGATCATGCAGTGCAGGTGATGAATATCAGCTGGTCCACGCCCTCCAGGAATGACTGCCAGGCGCCCCCTGAAGGATGGATAGGGAAACAGCAACCCCAACCACAGACAGGAAACACCCAGGAACCCAACACAGCGCAGTTTTGCGCTGCTCTCACTCCCTAAGGGGAAGAGCTAGTGATCCGACCTCAACCCGGCTGAGCTGCGTTTCAAATGCTGAAGGCTTAGAGCAGCTCAGACAGTCAGAAAAACAAAAAAAGTGAAAACGAACAGAGGGCGGGAGGGTAAAACGTAGCGAAAGCATGCTGAATTCAGTCATCAATCTTATGTGAAGTTACCGAATGTGTTTACATGCCTCAATACTAAATGTCAAGTACGGTTATGATTCAAATGGTGAAGAAAGAGTTAAAATCACACACCGGGATTCAGATACTCGGCCAAAAGCGGAATACATCAGGCTTGTCGATGCCATTAGCAGCTAATAAGTGCGCACACTCACCCCTACAATCATGCCGAGCAGTGTTGCCGTTAAACTACAATGGATGGGCTCAGTCAAGCGGGGGTGACCTCTTTTAATGCAGCAGCTCTGCTCGGTTCCCTCTCCTGGATCAGATTGTGAGTTCCATTGTGTGATGTGTTTAAAAGAAGGATTAATCCGCCTCCTGGTCTGGTATATGTGTGTGTACAATTTGTCGACCTTGTTTATGCCAAGTTTCTTTCAGTCTTAAATTCTCTTGATGGGTGTGAGATTTATTTATGTGTTTCTGTCTGGGAGTCGGCATTAAACTCAACATTACACCCGTAGGTGTAATAAGCAGTTGAACCAAAGACATTAAAATGCCATGGTCTAATAAGTTGTCTGTGCTTTTCTGGGCTGTCTTATCATATTAAATCCCATTCTATTATGTAATTTATTAAATCTGACACTTTATTTAAAAGCAAGGCCATTTAAAGCCCTTTCACCTCCTTATCCACTAATCAAATGCCTTTTCTTTAAAGATTCTCCTTCCATCTGGATCTGATTTATTTTGGAGATTTTATCTAAGATCATTTGAGGGAAAATCCAGTTTTCTGCCATGTTTTTAGCTGATATTTTTCTTCGCACTTTGGGTGTTGGGTGCGACGCTCAGAGCTGTCAACAGAGGTGTCAAACAAGTGACAAGTTTTCTGAGCAAGCAACAAAAACAGATGGTTTAGGGAATAGAGACACGACTGAAGAGAGAAATGAGACGGAGTGTGGAATGTTTATCCACTTTTCACAGGAATACATGTCACTTGAGTCTTTTTACAGTTTATGCTAGTTGGGTTTTTTTCATGGTGGAATGATAACATTTGACTTGAATAATTGAATTGATTAAACGTTAGTAAATAGAACCTCGACCACACCCTTTTTCCTGTATAATTCAGGCTGAATATTTGACCATCTTTCTTGTCGTAATTGATTGATTTTCTTTAGTCCTGCTTGCTTCTTTCCATGGACCCGTCTTTTAAGCATTGCCCACACGTTTTCTACTGGATTGAGATTTGTACCTTTCTAGAAACTCTTTGAATCCCTGCTTTATCCATTCAAAAGCTAGTTTTGTTTGAGAGCCACTAGTGTCTAAATTTAATCCATCCAGCTGTTGATTAGACGCAAAGTTGAAGGTACTGAACGTAGACTTTTTTTTTTCATTATTTCACCCATATTGTTATGAGATCAATGCTAGTGTAAAAAGATCCTTTAGTTTCAGATTCCCTCTTGAAGTTTTATTTCAATTTTTTTATTGTAGTTTCTCAATTCTGTCGTAAAAAGGATTTTGCTTTGATTTGCTTGCAAATGCTATTTTTTTGCACTTCACAAATTGAATATCACATCATGTAAATATGTCAAGGTATTTTGTAGGCACCTTTAAACTTGATCTAAATTATGTCCTTGGTTTTAACAAAATGATTCAAAGAAATAAAATGCCTAAAGGTCAGAAGTTTGATGCTATGACATACTTAAATAATAAGCAACGGTATTCCTGTATTTACTTAGTATTGGTTTGATACTGTAATAAGCAGCTAGTTCATTAGTTCGTGATTGTAGGTAAAAATTCTCCCTGCGAGGTTATTGTGTTAGTAATTATCTAAACTTGGGTGTGTTTTCATTCTTATTGTTTTGCTGTTATGTTTGAAGTCACTGTTGCATCAGAGTTGAATTCATGTCACATTTTGACAGTAGCAGGGCAGCTTTGATCACATGTTCTGCAATGGCAGAGAGGTTTTATTCTTCATCATTTTTTGCATGAAAACTCTTTATTAACCAGGCTGGATTTGCTGAGCATGTCTGACTGCCTCGTTCACTCAGCAACAAACATTTCTAACCATCAGTTATGGGCCACCGAGCAGCTATTTTTGGAGGCACTTTATGTTAATTTGCCAAAGATACCTTTGCAGCAGAGCTTGAGCTTTGAGTGAGTCATTCTCTTCTCTCTCATAAACTTTTCCCAATGTGTGACTCTCGCACTTCTCATTTGCAAAAAAGAAAAACGTTTTTTTTTGACAGCAAACATCCCTTAAAAAACCCATCAGCTGTCAAACCAGCTGCGTAACGATGCTGAAGTCAGCTGAGCCTTGTTGTAGTCATCTACCACCTCTACAGCATCGACTGGCGTGTCAGTTTGACCTCTGACAGTTTGTCACATCCAGCATTGACTTTCAGAGGCTCAAACACCAAATAAACTACAACAGTGTGTGCAAACTAAAAGGGTCATCGCACTAACTGTATTAAAAATACACCTGAACAGGGAATAATTGGCACTTTCACATGGAGGTTTCTTCTTGAGGTCATGTTTAATTAAAGGGATGTTTACACCTAACTGCCTCTGTCATTCATCATTAATTGGAACTGAATGTTTCTGTTTATTGGTCTGCACAATGCACCGGCAGGCTCGGTAACAGACACTGTTACTCAACCCAGGCACTTGGGTATCTTTGCTCTAAGTTACAGTGCATCCAGAAAGTATTCACATTTTCCATATTTTTTTATGTTACAGCCTTATTCCACTTTGCATCCACTTATTCTCTTTCCTCAACATTCTATACACATTTTTGACAGTGTGGAAAAAAGTTTGTGAGATTTTTGTAAATTTCTGAAAAGTAGTAAACCAAGAAATCACATTTATTAGTTTTGTGTTTACTAGTTTTGCTATGTGTTGAATTTGTGCGATGACAGTGACATGAGAATGCAGTTGTTTTTATGCAGCATTGTTCTACACTTCTTTTGCAGCCTTACACACTTTTCTTTTTCATTAACTAAGTGACCATTAGTAAATAACAGGCTCTGAAAACTGTTTTGGTTTTCTAGCCTGAAGCAAATGTGATGTAAAAATGCAAATGACCTTTTCCTCACTGTTGAAATGGGGTTAATTGCACTGTGTTGAAAGTTTGGATTAGCTCAGGGCAGGCTCCATTAGGAGCAGTCAGCACTTTAAAAATATTTAGCTTTTTCTCTTAGATTGAGAATGCATACGAGGGGTGAAATGTATTCAAACATTTGCATTTTCTTTCATGTGATTCATTAACAGTAATTTGCTCGCTCCTTGTTTTATTTACTGCGATTGACGTCTGCCGCAGTATTTGGCTGCTCATGTGGAAACTGCTGCAGCAGTCAGTAAGAATGCCGAGTCTGTGAAAAAAAAAAACCTGATTGAGGCGCTGATTCCAGGGAGAGGTGTTTGCTGGAGACCTGGCATCACTGTGAAAGCAACTGTCAGGATTAAACCACAAACTGCAATGTTTTTGCTGCTGCTGCTTGAGCAGAATGTAAAAGTGAAGTCGGGGTCTCACTGAGAAACGCACTCTTGTTTCCTTCGCCTGTGTTTTTGGTATTTGTTGGGAAGAGCTCCCACAGGATGCAGTAGCAGTGGTTGGATGCTCTTAGACTCACACTCATGCCTTCACCACAGTTAAATTAGTTGTAGGCCAAGCTCTTGTCCTCAGAGACGAGGCAGTGCGTGCGCTTGTGAAGCGTGTCCTCCACCTCCCTTCCATTGCCTGGTTATAAAGACGTAAGAGGGAGGAATAACTAGGTGACTCATAGCAACTCACAGCTGACTTATGTAACAAATTTTATTTGGATTTCACATAAATCACCCAAAGCTTTTATACATGGACCACCTGGATGACACGGTTTAATCCAAAGCTGTTGATCATTCTTCACCCTTAGGGTGTTTTCACACCTCATTGTCCAGTAGATTTGGTTCGATTGGGAACCAGAATTACAACATTTGTTCAGCTGGTGCTGTTTGCTTTCACGCTGCATTGTGTCAAAGAATCTAAGCCCCTTGAAAAATCTGTTCACCCCTCACTTGTGGTGGCACTGCACCAAGAACCACTAAAGGAAACGACACAAAAACCTCCAAAGAAGACACCAAGCTCAACTTCCTTTTTCACAAAAAGTAAACAAAATGGACTTGGATTTTAGCAGTTGTAGGATTTATTTTTAGTTTTTGGTAAAACACCACAAGCTATTTATCCCTCTAGTGCTAGACACGAGCGTTAGTTTTCGTTGTATTTACCCAGAATGTCTGGCATTATTGTCCCCTTCCTCTGCGGTTCGCTTGCGTCCACATACGCATTTGAGACGTAGTAGAGTTGACTTCAACCAAACCGAGGCCTAGGTTTTAGGCTGACCAGAGCTCAACTGTGCGTTCACAGTGCCTCAAGTGAACCAGACTTTCCAGACAAACAAACTGGAGTTCAATTAAAGTGTAATAAACCAGACTGGTAGTAGGTGCCTTGGTTTTGGATGAGGATTTGATTTGGGTACGTTACAGCAAGAAAAAGATATAAACATGAATGCCAAACACTATGATTCTTTGTACTTCTTAAAACATAAAATACCTCTTACAGAATAAGTAACAACCCACCCTTACTGAGGGGGCCATAAGTTAACAAGGATTTTACAGGAAAGCAGAATTTATCTCCTTGTAGTTAAAACCAAAGGGTGCATTTCAGATTTTACTACCAATAAGTCAAAAACTGACAGGTTGTTATAAAAAGACAAAGAATCCCCTATAAAGAAGTGGATATTCCACCTGTGTGCTGTTATTACCAATCGATCATGCATTACTTTGGTGTGGAGTGCTTTAGATTTAAACTTAAATGAATATTGCGTCGAACCTGTCACTGATGCTTTTCCTGCCACGGTTTGGTATAAGTACATGTACATTCACATTCCTCCTCCCTATCGCTTTACACTCCCTTTATCTTAGAGAAGACCCTACAAACAAAATTAAGAGGAAATGCTGTACACAGAGGGTTCTGGTTATGACATTGCCTGTTTTTGTGCTTTACTTTGCTTATTCAAACTTGGAGTTGTCATTTTAAGTTGTTTTTGTGGGTATAGCGTACACAGAGGGTTCTGGTTATGACTTTGCCTGTTTTTTGTGCTTTACTTTGCATATTCAAACTTGGAGTTGTCATTTTAAGTTGTTTTTGTGGGTGCAACCAACCCAGGTTTAGGCATAAGTACAAAAAAGGTGTTACTTTGTTTTTAAGCATTCTGAAGAAAGGTTGCTCCAGTTCAAGAAGTCCTCTTGGCAGCTCAGAGACATGTAAAGCACCTTGGTGGACGGCTAGAATACAAATGAAGCGAATATTCACCTACGATGTTGAAGGAAGGAGTAGAGGGAGGTTTTTTTTTCTTTCTCCATCCCACCAAGTTGCCCATCTGCCAAGAGGAGACCATATGTCCTGAGTCCACAAGACTTTTTCTTTTTAATGGACTCACTATCTTTAAGAGTTTGTTTGATGAACTTTTTTTTCTTTTTTCTTTTTTTTACATTATCCTTCAGGATTTTGTGTTGAAAATACTGTTCCATTATCTCCCATTCAACAATGAGCAACAGCATTAAAATCTCACGGCTAAAACTGTATATATTTCTGTCATAACAACCTTGAACCAGCGAGGCATACCGTGTCCCGTGGTTTCTGCAGACGGGTTGTTGGCAACGGATCCTGTGGGCAATGAGGGTTGTGGGATAGGACTTCTGAGGATTTCTCCAGGATGTGCAGAATGCCATTAATGCCTGATCGGATTTATATAGAAAAGCGTTTCAGAGTCTGGATTTTTGCCATGTTTCTTGAGTAGAACATATCTGAATGGTTTCCCAGTCATTCACTTAATGGTAACGGTTGACTAGAAGGCATTAAATTAAGAAGGGAAGTTGGTTTACTTTCTGTTCGGACGGAATGTTGAGACAGATCTAGATTTTCATGGTGCTGATTTGAATTCTCCTGGTGGAGGAAGCAGGCAGGTGTTTCAGATACTCATTGTTAGATGAACGTTACATATTACAATATTACCTGCGGTGGTATGTTTAGGCCAGAGGATGGACACTTGTACTCGTATAGCAACCCTGAACAGGAATAGCTCGTTTTTACACTCTGGATCAAAATTATTAGATTCTTTTTCATTTTTTGTTCTTTCCTTTGGTTTCTTATTTTGTTTGTATTTCTTTTTAATTCATGTAAAGCACTTTGAATTGCCTTGTTGCTGAAAATGTGCTATATAAATAAAATTACCTTACCTTGCAGTCAGAAGTTGAAATTGTTATTCCAGTTGGAAAAGTTTGGCAATATGAACCTAAGGTTTCATCACAATATTTACTATGTGGTACTATTCCAATAACAAAAGTGACAGTAAGAACTATTTGTGACAACTTTTTTTACTTAACCATAGCCCTGTGACTGCATGGCACAACAATCATTAACGTTCTTTTTTGTCACATAAAAAAGTGACAAAATTTCAAATTTATTAATACTCTGATTGGACAGGCAATGGAGAAAAATCCAGACAGTTTTGAGGGATTTTTAGCATCATTAATTGGAGTTTATGGAGACAATAATAAATCAAAAATCATTAAAAATGTATTGCAATAAATAATATCGAAAAATGCTCCCCAGTTAGAAAGTTCACCAAGCATTCCAGTATAGATATGTCACTCAAATATTCTTGAGTCTTGACTTGGACTTGAGATCAAAGACTTGAGATCAAATGACTGGTGAACTTCTCTGATACATACTAATAGGATATGTCTTATTTTGCGGGTCTAGACAAATTTGATTTAGTAGCACCGGGAGCAAAAGTGGCTCTTGGAATTTAAAATATTGAGGTAGATGTTTGAAACCCGGACACAGATGAGAGATCCAGCTGTACAACGATCCCAAAACAACAAACATGAAAACTGACTTAACCAATCTTTGTCCTCTGTCCTGTGGAAATGTGGACTCTACTTAAAAGCTGCACTATAAAACCAACCAATTGAAGTTTTTTTGGTGCAATAATTAGTTTAGCCTCACATGGATTATGAAATTTGCTTCTCAGTACCAGAAATGCGAGCCTGTTGGCTGGACCTCAGTGTTCTGCTCTTTTCACTGTTGTCACTGCAGGACTGGTTACGTTGGCAGTGAAGGATGTGTTACTTGATCGTAATTTGTTTCGAAACCTGCCACTCATCCAAGACCTTGCTAAACCTTGCCAGTGTCACCTCCTCATCCTTGTTGCCAAGACGCTCCCGTGTTGCTTTTTCCGTGACAATGGAGTCACATTACTGATGTGAGCGGACAACAGGGCAGCATCTGCTTCCCTTTCCCACACCCCTCAGATATCTTGGCTTCCTGCTGTCAGTCTTTCTTAGCGCCATCGCGTTGTGATGTTGCTGCTGGTCGGTCATGCTACTTGCGGCAGGGTCAGCGGGGTTCCTTCGCACAACGCTGCGGTGATCTGTGGCGTCTTACTGGCTGCCTGAAGAGAATTGTGTTCCTGATTTGTTCTGTTCCAGGTTGATTTTTTTTTCCATAGATTCCCAGAACAAAATGTTAAAAATAAGGTTTTATTCTGCTTTCGTTCCTTATGTGGTTATTGTGTATTATCAAAAGAACTGAACATATTTTAAATGATGTCTTCTCCCTTCTCTTTAGGTGCGGTGTGTGGTGTAAATAGGACAGAATTCAGAAGATAAAGTTGGCAGTTTCACCGCTGACTACTCACTGGAACGGTGAGTTCAAGCCTGTCATATTTCAAACATTTACTCCAAGACATCATGACATGAAATATCCGGATGGATAGATTCCTGGCTGCATGTACCAACCACAAAGCTGACTCCAGGCCAGTTCATATGAACAGAATGGGATTTATGGAAGACAAATTTGTCCCTTAAAGCATTTAACCTTATCTTTTTTATCTGTTAAGGGACTTCGTTTCCAAGAAGCTGTAATTCATTTACACTGCTTTGCAAAAGTATTCATACACTTTTTACATTTTCTAATTTTTGTACATTGCAACAAAACATCTGTGTATTTCTGGCGGGCCGGATTTGGCCCTCGGGCCTTGAGTTGTGGAGCCTCCTTTGGTGGTTAGCCTCTAGCAGCTTTATACATCAGTATAGAGATGTTATTGTCTATCATTCATAGCAAAATAACACAAATTCAGTCAGGTTGGGTGGAGAGTGTTCATCAACATTCAAGTCATTCAAATTACAGATGCTCAATTGGTTTTAGGACTGGACCTTGACTTGGCTATTCCAGCACATAAATATGTTTTTTATCCTGCAGGAAATGGGAAATTATAGGTTTGTCCATCTTTCCATTTTAAAATGATGGACTAATTGGAGCTTTTTCAAATGTTCAAAGCTTAGATGTTTTTCTTGAACCTAACCCTGCTTTCAAACCAAGTGTCTAGGCCTGTCACAATAACAAAATCCGGTGGATGATAAATTATCAATTGTAATTGTTGAGATAAATGATAATGTGTCATTTTGAGATCATTTTCATCCATCCATCCATCCATCCATCTTCTTCCGCTTATCCGAGGTCGGGTCGCGGGGGTAGCAGCTTCAGAAGGGAGGCCCAGACTTCCCTCTCCCCAGCCACTTCTTCCAGCTCCTCCGGGGGAATCCCGAGGCGTTCCCAGGCCAGCCGAGAGACATAGTCCCTCCAGCGTGTCCTGGGTCTTCCCCGGGGCCTCCTCCCGGTGGGACGTGCCCGGAACACCTCACCAGGGAGGCGTCCAGGAGGCATCCTGACCAGATGCCCAAGCCACCTCAACTGGCTCCTCTCGATGTGAAGGAGCAGCGGCTCTACTCTGAGTCCCTCCCGGATGACTGAGCTTCTCACCCTATCTCTAAGGGAGAGCCCAGCCACCCTACGGAGAAAACCCATTTCGGCCGCTTGTATCCGCGATCTCGTTCTTTCGGTCATGACCCAAAGCTCATGACCATAGATGAGGGTGGGAACGTAGATCGACCGGTAAATCGAGAGCTTCGCTTTTTGGCTCAGCTCTCTCTTCACCACGACGGACCGGTACAGCGCCCGCTTGACAGCAGACGCTGCGCCAATCCGCCTGTCGATCTCCCGCTCCCTTCTTCCCCCATTCGTGAACAAGATCCCGAGATACTTAAACTCCTCCACTTGGGGCAGGACACCCCCCCTGACCCGGAGAAGGCACTCTACCCTTTTCCGGCTCAAGACCATGGCCTCGGATTTGGAGGCACTGATCCCCATCCCGGCCGCTTCACACACGGCTGCGAACCGATCCAGCGAGAGCTGCAGATCACGATCTGATGAAGCCAAAAGGACCACATCGTCTGCGAAAAGCAGAGATGAGATCCTGAGGCCACCAAATCGGATCCCCTCAACACCTTGGCTGCGCCTAGAAATTCTGTCCATGAAAGTGATGAACAGAATCGGTGACAAAGGGCAGCCCTGGCGGAGTCCAACTCTCACCGGAAACGAGCCCGACTTACTGCCGGCAATGCGGACCAGACTCTGACACCGGTCATACAGGGACCTGACAGCCCGTATCAAAGGGCCCGGTACCCCATACTCCCGGAGAACCCCCCACAGGGCTCCCCGAGGGACACGGTCGAACGCCTTCTCCAAGTCCACAAAACACATGTAGACTGGTTGGGCGAACTCCCATGCACCCTCCAGGACCCTGCTGAGGGTGTAGAGCTGGTTCAGTGTTCCACGACCAGGACGAAAACCACACTGCTCTTCCTGAATCCGAGGTTCGACTATCCGACGGACCCTCCTCTCCAGGACCCCTGAATAGACCTTGCCAGGGAGGCTTAAGAGTGTGACCCCTCTATAATTGGAGCACACCCTCCGGTCCCCCTTTTTGAACAGGGGGACCACCACCCCAGTCTGCCAATCCAGGGGAACTGCCCCCGATGTCCATGCGATATTGCAGAGTCGCGTCAACCAACACAACCCTACAACATCCAGAGCCTTAAGGAACTCCGGGCGGATCTCATCCACCCCCAGGGCCTTGCCACCGAGGAGCTTTTTAACCACCTCGGCGACCTCGCCCCCAGAGATTGGAGAGCCCAACCCAGAGTCCCCAGGCTCCGCTTCCTCAGTGGAAGGCATGTTGGTGGGATTGAGGAGGTCTTCGAAGTACTCTGCCCACCGGCCCACAACGTCCCGAGTAGAGGTCAGCAGCACACCATCCCCACTATAAACAGTGTTGGTGCTGCACCGCTTCCCCCCCTGAGACGCCGGATGGTGGACCAGAATCGCCTCGAAGCCGTGCGGAAGTCTTTCTCCATGGCCTCTCCAAACTCCTCCCACACCCGAGTTTTTGCCTCAGCAACCGCCCGAGCCGCATGCCGCTTCGCCCGCCGGTACCCATCAGCTGCTTCCGGAGTCCCACAGGCCAAAAAGGCTCGATAGGACTCCTTCTTCAGCCTGACGGCATCCCTCACCGAAGGTGTCCACCAACGGGTTCGAGGGTTGCCGCCGCGACAGGCACCGACAACCTTGCGGCCACAGCTCCGATCGGCCGCCTCGACAATGGAGGCACGGAACACGGTCCACTCAGACTCCATGTCCCCCACCTCCCCCGGGACGTGTTCGAAGTTTTGCCGGAGATGGGAGTTAAAGCTCCGTCTCACAGGGGATTCCGCCAGACGTTCCCAGCAGACCCTCACAACACGTTTGGGCCAAGTGCACATATGGACACCCTTATGCTTGAACATGGTGTTCGTTATGGACAATCCATGGCGAGCACAGAAGTCCAGCAACAGAACACCGCTCGAGTTCAGGTCGGGTGGGCCGTTCCTCCCAACCACGCCCCTCCAGGTCTCACTGTCGTTGCCCACGTGAGCGTTGAAGTCCCCCAGCAGAACAAGGGAGTCCCCAGGAGGAGCACTCTCCAGTACCCCCTCTAAGGACTCCAAAAAGGGTGGGTAATCTGAACTGTCGTTCGGCCCGTAAGCACAAACAACAGTCAGAACCCGTCCCCCCACCCGTAGGCGGAGGGATCCTACCCTCTCGTTCACCGGGGTAAACCCCAACGTACAGGCGCCGAGATGGGGAGCAACAAGTATGCCCACTCCTGCCCGACGTCTCTCTCCCTGGGCAACTCCAGAGTGGAAGTATGTCCAGCCCCTCTCAAGGAGACTGGTTCCAGAACCAGAGCCATGCGTCGAGGTGAGACCGACTATTTCTAGCCGGAACCTCTCGACCTCACGCACTAGCTCCGGCTCCTTCCCCACCAGAGAGGTGACATTCCACGTCCCAAGAGCCAGTTTCTGCAACCGAGGATCGGACCGCCAGGGTCCCCTCCCTTGGCCGCCACCCATCACACAGTGCACCCGACCCCTTTGGCCCCTCCCACGGGTGGTGGGCCCATGGGAGGGGGGGCCCATGTTTCCTCTTCGGGCTGAGCCCGGCCGGGCTCCATGGGTAAAAGCCCGGCCACCAGACGCTCGCCATCGTGCCCCCCCTCCAGGCCTGGCTCCAGAGTGGGGCCCCGGTGACCCGCGTCCGGGCGAGGGAACACCAAGTCCAAGGTTTTCCTTCATCATTGGGGTCTTCGGGCTGCACTTTGTCTGGTCCCTCACCTAGGACCTGTCTGCCTTGGGTGACCCTACCAGGGGCATGAAGCCCCAGACAGCATAGCTCCTAGGATCATTGGGGCACTCAAACCCCTCCACCACGATAAGGTGGCAGCCCATGGAGGAGAGATCATTTTCAAGTAACATATTGATAATGGCCTAAAAATGCAAGTTCATCCAATATATTGGTTCAAGACTAATAAACCTAAATCTTGTAAAGAAACGGTTAGCATTGGAACTGGAAGACATTTTTAATATCCAAAATAAAAAAACCAGAAACAATAAATAAAACGGAAATAAAAACATTTTATTTGTGACGGCAAATAAAATGGATTATGTTGTCCCTGTAAAGGGAATTACCCTTAAATAGAATATTAAAATGGAAATTGTCAAGCCTGTGTAAATTTATTTTGCAGTCAATTGCTTAATGCTATTCTATAATAGCATTAAGCAATTACACTGTACACTGTACTACACTGTATCCGTCTACTACATAAAATCTTAATAAAATACTTTAAAGTTTGTGGTTTTATTGTGAAAAAGCTCAAAAGGGGGAATGAACACTTTTAAAAACAACATCTCATCTCCTCTCTGTGTTTAGTCTTGCGGTCGACTTAATGGATGCATTTTTCGCTCCCTTTTCTCCATGCATTGTGTTTCTGAGTGGAACAACTCGTCTCACAGTGTCTCCCACCGGTGTGGCTATTTTTAGGGGCGGCTCAACTATCAAGGGATGCTGCCGTCTCCCTCCATCTCTGTTTGTCTATTTTCCCCCCAACTCTTCCATGTGCCAATGTGTCAAAACATTTGCTAGTTTGTGTCAGAGTGTTTAAAGTGGAGGAGGGATGGAAATAAATGTGTGCACAGCATAAAAAACTGACCACATGTCACTTTGCGGTGCGGTTGCCAAATCAAACTCAAACTGCTTGGGTCATGGAAAAAGCAAAAACAAAACAAAATATTTCGTTGAGAAGTTTTGAAAATCTTGAGGGGGTAAATCTGAGGATGCTGTTGGCTATTATTCTTCAACAATCCAGAAGAAAAACAAACATTAGCAGGGTAAGAAACCTCTGAATGTTGGATAGATTTAGCTTGGTTTTAATCACAATAAGTTGACTTCTGGTTCCCCCTCCTGCTTTTTGAAAACTCGTCTCAGCCTGGGTCCAGAATTTTATAGCCAGATCTTTGAGTCACTTTACACCCTCGTCTTGGGACTTGTGCTCCATCATGCATTAAAATAAGCTGATTATCACCAAACTGCGTATGGGTTTTTGGAATAATCTGTTTTTTGACTGTTTTGATCCCATTCTTTATCTATGGCAGTGTTTGTTGGGCAGAACTGTGACTAAGCCTACTTCCTTGAACTAGAAACTAACCCACACATGGGTTGTATCAGGATGCTTCACTGTCAACACAACTAAGACTTGATGGTAGCTTTTCTTTGTTGGACAAATGATTTTCCAGATGTCACAAACAATCTGAAGGCGGATTCATCAGAGAAAATAACTTTGCACCAAACTGTCTGTCCTTGTTCTTTTTGCTGAATTGCAGTCTGTTCTTAATGTTCTTCTTGGACAGATGTGGCTTCATTTTCATTGTTGCCCATATTTTCAAAAGGCCGTTGTTTAAACATCTTCAGCTCACTTTTGAGGAAAATGCTTCTTGCTCATATTTAGGCAAGTCAAGTTTATTTGTGTAGCAAAAAACTGAAATGTCTTTTTGCCAAAATCCCCTAAAACAGGGGTTTTCAAAGTATGAAAGGGTGAGCCCCCCTCCAAGGAGCACAATGCCTGCTACGCCCCCCTCCCCCATAATCAACCCACACATAAACAAATGCCACTACAAAACACCTTCTAATTGCTTTTATTTTAGAACCATCTCATCTTTTAAAATGACACTTTATCTGAATGAAATTTAACACATGAACATTTTAAAACATTTCCTCCCATTTTAATTATTTTATCAGGGCCTTTGTATGGCAAATACGCCCTTTTTTCATTTTTCTAATGATAAGGACAACCCCAAACTCATTTTTCAACCGTTTTCTCAAACAAACGTTACATCTGAGATTCTGAGTTTAATGTTTGAGATACCAACAGTGTTTTCACATCTTAACAAAAACATTTTGATCAGATCTTTGGAACACATCTGTAAATGTTGCACATTTCCTTGAAATTAAAAAATAAATCAAAAACCTAAACAGTTGCAAAATCGTGGAGCTCTTTTTGTGGCTCATCTAAACAATTTATCTCGAGCTAAAAGAGCATGCTGTATGAAAGAGCGGAGGCATACAAAGGAAAAAACAGTTACGCACCTATGCCCAAGACAGCAAGCAGATAGCTTCTTTTCCGGTTTATTTTTTCCCTCGCACCGCGCCTCCCCTAAAGTGCTCTGGTGCCCCCGCCTCACACTTTGAAAACCGCCGCCCTAAAACATTACACTGCAGTGGCAAAATACATTAAAATTATGGAAAGTTGGAAAATAACCTAAAATGAAAGGTTTTCAGTTATTTCTTAGAGGAAATAACTTACTATAAATGAAGTCAGGGTTTCAGCAGTTTTGTAGTTTTCTGGACGTTTGCTCCTGGTTAGAGGAGCATAAAAACTCAATGTTGCTTCTCCATGTTTGTTTCTGGTTCTAGGGATGCAAAGTAAGCTAGAACCAGAAAACCTGAATGGTCTGGAGCCATTCAGTGATTTGTAAACTAACAAAAGTATTTTAAAGTCTATTCTCTGAGCTACAGGGTGAGAACTTTAGATCTGTGGTGATGTGTTCTGTCTTCCTGGTTTCTGCAGAGTAGTTGTCTTACAATTGGACAGTTTTAGGTTTGGTTCCAGCTTTGTCCTGTCACATGTTGATTTGCCCCTGGGCAGAGCACTTAACCCATGCCAAAGTGTAAATGTGGCTCTAGTGCAAAATGCTTGGAGTGGTCCGTGTCACTGGGAAAGCGCAGTATAAGTTCAGTCCATTTATTATTTCATCTACCCCATTTCATAGCAAACATTTTACTATGCTGATTGCTTTCTTCTATTTTTAGCCACTGAAGATCTTTGCAAAAACAAATTATGCATATCAACTCGCTGCACAGTAGAGATGAATTTTCAACAGGAAAACTAAAGCGTCAAAGAGATTTAAAGCGTTTCTGTTAAAATATTTGTCCCTGCCTGTGAGGCGGGTTTGATGTCATAAAAGCTGCAGCCAAGTTGTATTTTGGAACGTTACTGATGCCTTGTTTGGGATTTGATTCATGCTAGAGACTACACAGTGAGCTCTTGGCCTCCAGACTTATCAATGTGTTGACGCTTGAGGACAATAAAGCTACATTTTTCTTTGGTTTAATAAAGTAGTCCCTGTTTGCGTTGAGAGCCAGCAGTGGCTCAGATAGAACAGCTGGTGTTATTGACACAAGGAGACATTTATTGTCCTCCTGGTGTGACTCTTAACCAGTCCTGCTTCGTAGTGTGGGCAGTGAACTGTCAGGTAGAGGAGGACCGCTTAGAGAAGACCCTGATGAGTACGACTCGCACCCGGGGGCGCTGTTATTTCTCCCAGAGGAAAGGTGGAAAAAAGACATTGTCATCTGCTCTGCCTGAAAAAACCCCCAGCTTCGCTTAGACCATGACTATCACATCTCTTTTAACACAAGCTGGTAGCATGCACACACATTTGCTCGCTTTCCAGTGCTAATTAAAAGGGGAAAAAAACACATTTGCGTGCATGCAGACACTCAAATCCCAGCTGCTGTTATTTTTAAACAATGCCAGCGCCCTGTTCTGTGTGGATTTTTATGGCAGCAAAGTTCCTGCTGCCTGTGCTGTTGAGGAGTACTCATGCCCTCCAGCCTGCACCTCTCCTCCATTATCCTAATGAATATTTAGTGCACTGTTGGCAGGACGGCCACAACTCATCCTGCTAAAATACAATGAGATGCTGCGAGGTTAAAAAGACGAGCGTTTGACAGACGCTAACTCCGCGGCGGTGTATTTTTATGGACAATTCAGTCAGCCGGGGGTGTGCAGAGTGACCGAGTCACAGGATAGAAAAAGAAACGCTGGACATATTTCACAGTTTGCTGTCATAAATACACAGAGTACCAAAAATCAAATCAGGAAATGAAAAACTGAGAGAACAGTCCTAGAATAGCTTTTAGCAGGGTAGACTACCACTTAATGCACACTATTTAATATCTTCTACTCTCTTTTTCATAAAAGCATGACCTCCTTTAAGAACAGAATTAAGTGAGCTTTGTCTTTACTTCCTATGCTCCTAGCAGTTTCTGCTGTTGACTTTTAAGATTGTTGTCATTCATCTTAACGTTTTTATGGCGTTACCTCAGAGACCTCCTCATTCTTTGAGTTGGGTATCTCTGCTTTGTGGTCTTCATTATATGCACCTTGATGCACCTCCGGTGAGCGGAGAACACACACCAAAACCATTGCGATACAGTTTGATTCCCCCACTCAGGCTTGATCCTGTCAGATTTGGTATATTTGATCCACTATATAGATGATTACATTTTGTTGCATACAATAAAATAGGTTAAGAGAATGGTTTACAGCTGAATAAAGCTTTGTATTAAATTAAAATAATCACTTTGTGAAATAACATAAGGCAATAACTCGGTGGGAAGAGAAGCTTTCTCACAATCACAGGTTGTGGTTTGATTCCAGCATCCTCCTATCATTTTGTCATGCCCCTGGGCAATATACTAAATCCCAGCTGACCTACCTTTCTGCACATTGACGTATGAAAACATGTTTGTGAGTGCAGCTGGGTAAAAACAACTATTGTGTAAATTGCTTGTTTGGTTTGGAGTACTTCCAAAGTGCTGAAGTGCACTGGATGGTTTTTCATACTCAGTATTCTTGGATTTTTATGTGGAACATAACTCCAAAATATTAGAAAATTTTGCCTATTCTATAATTTTTAGAGCATGCCTAAATTATTTGAAAGAAACTATAGTTTTGGAAGCTGAAATATTGAGCTATAATGCTACTTGGCTTGCTGTTGGCCAGAACATGCAAAACAGCAAGAGAACAATTTATTTTTCTTTGTGCTAATTGGTTGTTCCTCCAAAAGCAGAGATAAGTTTACATTTTATCTTTCATTAAAACAGATCAGACTTTAAAAGTTTAGGGTTTGTTAAAAAAACATTGCACCTTGTGATGGTTTGTCTTACCGATGCACTTGCAGAGTAAAACTGACACTCAATTTTATCTGAACATCTATACTTGCTGAATCTTCTTGTGACGTATGCCTATTTCATGTAATCCGGTAAGTCTAGGTTTGTGAAAACAAACAAAACTAGAACTATAAGCAGTTTCAACGGGTTCAAAGCCCAACCCAGCAGTTGCCACATTGCAACTTTACAAATAAAGAAATTGTAATACTAGTTTTCAGAAAATATTGTTGAAAAAAACTCATCTTGATCTTATAAATCTAATATCACAATTTTTATCAAGTGCTTAAAAAATTACAAGTAAAATGTTCTTTTTTTTTTTGGTCATGCCAACTATTATGTGTAGTTCAATGTTTTTTGATCTTTTCTAAAACCATTACACATTTTCTACAATGTCTGTCCAACTTAGCATCCTGTGTAATGTCTAGTTTGATATGTTTGATTAAGGTACAATTTTCATTCATTCTTATTCTCATAATCTCCCTTGGAGGTGTTTTATATATATATATATATATATATATATTTATTTCAGGTCCATCTTGAGGAAATAGCTTACATCAATCATACAAAAATGTTGATTCTTCAGGGAACTCATTGCAACATATTAGCACATAGATGTTTTAGTTCCTAAAAAAAGACAAAATTATCTTCCCAAAAAGAAACAAAAACTATAAAAAAATACCCAAGATTTATGAGGGATTGTTCCAATTTTTTGTTTTAGCCTCGGAAACATTTGTAACAGGAGTCAGTGATATCTAATGAAGCAGTGGCTTCTTTTAGGAGTATCCTTTGTCATTGTTAAATACCCTAACTGCCTCTTGAGTTTAGTGCCAAGAGTTGTAGACATTGAGCGTGGGCGCAAGTGTACCTCTAGGAAATGGGATTTGGGCTTAAGTGACTTCTCTTCCAGCATCTTTACAAAGGTCACAACTGTTGGGTGAGGTTCAGTTTTGGAAGCTAGAGGGAACAATTTCTTATTTCTTATTTCTTTCAAGTCTCTTGAATTTGGTTGCAGATGTCCTTTCTTTCAGTTCTCACTCTATCAGAGCACTTTGGACTATTGTTTAAACCTTGAATGACTTCCTATTTGGCTGACTATCCCTTCTAGTATCCACGGTTCTACCCGCTTTCTTAGGTGAGAACATATCTTAAATTTTTGCCTTACATGTTAACATTGAAAAAGTCTAAAATGTCAAAAAGGTTTAACATCTAAAAGGACCTAAAAGATCTAAAACTTTTGCTATGCTACAAAACCAGAAAGCGTAGGTTTTTAGAAATATTTAGAAGAAAAGAATTTAGAAAATCTTCAGTTTCACCTAAATACTGTTTGAATTTCTGGTAACAATGGACTTTTAAGTTGCATTCGATTTGCATTGGCAATCTTCATCTGGATTTTTAGGGACTGTGATACAACTATATGGCACCTTTCGGTGTCAACATTTTTTGCAGGTGTTTAAGTATGGGACTTGGGCAGCCATACAACCCTTTCTAATATATATAATTTTTTTCTACTTGGTGCTGCAAGAACGGTGCCTGAGAAGATTTAATCTCCTTGCCAAAAGTAACTAGGCTGGCCATATTTCATCACTGTCATGTCCTTGGAGATTTTCTGTACATCTGAGAAGTGCAGCAGTAAAAATGGGACCTGCTAGAAGACTGACCTTTGGTGCAGCAGCTGGGAACCATATTTCAGGATGGCGTGTTGTTATGGAGACGTCATAGAAAGACCTTGACGCTGCATTTTTTTTGGAAGGGTTTGCTTTGCTGCAGGGTGAGTCAGACTCATCATCTTGTTACAGTGTACATACAGTAAATGCAAAATTATGCTAAATTTGGTGTGGTAGGATTCCTGCTTTTCTTACTGTACTATAAGCAAATATATTACTAGATTGGTCAGTTTTTAATAGAGATATTAATCAACTGTAAAAGACTTCAGAATGGATATATATCTATTTGAGTTCTAAATTAACAAATAAGTACCTCTATTTGGCCAAACTAGATCAGAGAGACACTAAGTGAGAGATTTTAAATTGACTTTTTGCTCCATCAAGTCTCACTATGAAAGTACTTAGTTTAGTAATTAGTTCACTTAACTGAGCATTTTTAAGGATTTGCTCTCTTAAACTATTTGACTTGAAAAAGCTGCTATCTTCTTTCGTTAGGAAACATATTTGATTGAAGCAGCTATAACGATCCTAATTAATTTTAAAGGTTGTTTTTGGAGATAAAACCATTTTTCTTGTGATCTTTTCTTGAATGTAAATGTGACACAGAGGATGATTGTTGTATTTAATGGGGTAGGATTTCAGTGAAAAAAATTTTTATGCTGGAACTGGGTAAAGAACTACATAGATGGATTGAAAATGTAATTCTAAGGCTGTGTAAAAGGAAATACAGAACAAACAGTGTGTTTTATAACAAAAAGCAGACGCTTTATGGGACGCTTTATCCTCACTATGAGTCAGTTTACACCCACCTGGGGTACGTTTCAAACCTGCTTTGAGAACAGATGATTTAAAGATACTACTAAGGAAACCTGGTTAAGTATTTGAGTCCAATAAATTATATCAACCAGCAGGATATTGCTAAGTTGGTTAATTTGGTTTGTTGAAGGATTTTTTGAGTTCTACTTCTTCAGTGTCCATTGGTCCAAATAGGGTCCAGAACCACAACTACTTTAAATAGGTTTCCATATCAAATTTTCAGAAATTAGTGTTTAAATAAATTTGAATGTGCTTTGGATTTTAGCATTTTTTATGGTTATTATTTATGGTTACTATCCGGCAACGACATGAGACCCTTTTTAATGCCACAAAAACTCATAATATCCTTTCTACAAAAACCAAACTTATTGGTTCAAATAATTAAACTATGCCCTGTTTACTTTGTTAAACAGGAAACCAAAAAATAATTTTGCAAACATTTCTTTAATCTTTATTTTAAAAAGATGTCGGATTTTGTGGTCCTTTCAACTTTACAATGTTTGGATACCAGTGGTGAAGAGGAGGAAGTGTTAACAGGAAACTAATTGGCAGGGCATTGGTCAGAAATTGGGTTTCAACTGGGTGAATTGACTCTGAAGCTTCAGTTTCGGCTCAAGATTGCATTGCATTCATTGACTGCAATGAAGGGTCTTGTAAAAATCACATTTACAATCTAAAAAGTGAAAGTATTGAAACCCTGAAACACATTCTGCTTTACATAAAAAATCTTACAAGCAGCTCCTAGAGCTGATTGTAGAAGAAAAGAAGTTACACAATCTAATAAATGAAATGATTTACAGCACAAAACACCAGCAGCACAATAAGGCAATGATTCAGTAGAAAACTTTGAACATCAGGAATAACGACAAGTTATTGGGGTCCTTTTAACCTACATGTATTTTCACAAAATAATGAGAAGTTTTCAGGACTTTGTGCTAATTATCCTGACCAGAGCATTTTATAAGATATGAGCCAGCTGATTTATTTGAGGAAGAGGAAAGATCTTTTTGAATTCAGCCCAAAGATTTTGCTTGAGGACATTAGGACATTCTCTTTGAGTGCATCATGGTTTGTGTTAAAACATTTACTTATTCATAAATAATTGCAGCTCTCTGTTTTGGCTCTCCTCTCCTCAGATGCTCTAACGGCATATGCTCTCTGTGATCTTAATGAACGCAGCGATTCAAAATATGGCACAGTGATTAACATATATTTCTATGAGTGGAGTCCACATGGAGAGCACTTGCATTCTTTCACACTTTGCACCCACACCTTGTCGATCTGTTTCTCACTTTCTCCATTTATTTTCATCTTCAGCAAGCTGTCATTCTTGCGGACGGGCATGTGCTTGCACGCCGTCCTCGGCAGCCACCAGATGGGAGACGGACGGGTCCCGTATCAAAGCCCCTGTTTGTTTTGGAAAGCCGCGAGTGGGAGCGGTGACCAGATGCAAAAACAATGTGATCATTGAGGCAGGTCTGAATCGGCAGCTGCTGCTGCTGATAGTGCACACCCGACCCTGCAGAGCTGGTCTGCTTTGTGTTTCGGTGACATGTGTTTTCCACTGTACGTACTGCAGTTAGGACTTTGTACAGTGATTGAGCTTCTTGTTTCCACAATGGAAGGGGTTCTTTACTCAAACATCAGCTCTGTGTACATCTGGGATAAATATTGAGCTCAGTAATAACGTTCAGTTCTGACACGCTGTGTATAAAGTTGGTGTGGGTGTAATAATACAGATGTGGTGTTTTGATTAATCAGTATCTGCTAGAGTGTGACTGTTACTGCATGTCTGCAGGCCATATTGTTGCCAGTATTTTTTTTACGTGGGTAATATTTAGAGTTGACTGCCTGCACAAGTTCCAACCTACATGGTTTTATTTGATGCAATAACATTTCTGTGGAACAGTCTGGAGTCATTGCTCATTCCCTCCTTTTGCATCTAAGTTCTTCTGATCAGTGGTTCTTCAAGTTTTCTGAAAGTTTTTGTTCTTTGGATTTTGGCTGCTTTGTCACTCAGTTTCAGTCCAGTTCTTTGTTTGAGCTGTTTAACTCTAACCTTTCACTTAAGTCCAAGAGATTAATTAAGAACCAGTATTTTATTTAATATTTAGAAACTTTGTGGCCAGTAATCTGTCCCACCAACACAAATTGTTCCCATTTTTTTAGCCACATCTATGAAACCTTTCTGTTTAGTTATGCTTCCACTACAGGGACCAATTCCAGGAACTAAAGCATTTTTCTAAGCTAGTTGTTTCTTTCCCTAAGGTTTCACTTCAGGCCCAGAGCAGAAACCAGAGTATTATTATTCCTGGGCATTTCAGCTTCCCAATATTCCTTTTAATATTTTTTTAGATGTGTGCTATGGAAATATTCATGAATAGGCATATTTTCTATAAATAAGGTATTATGCTTCTCGGAAAAATCAGCAAGTAAACAAAGGTCCACTGTACTTTAATAAAGTCAGGCCATCTTAGTGTAAATATTAACTAAAGAAATTAAATAAAGCATTCATTTCTGCTGTAGAAGCAATTTTCTTTTCAAGATTTAAACTAGTAATATTACAATATTTTCCTGCATTGATCTGCTGTCTGTCGTACAAATTAAAGTGATAACAGTTCCTTTGGATTGTGTGTCATTAACAGCCAAGATACAAGATGCTGCTAATGTTGCTAAATTCATTTGAAGTTTGTTGCTAGTTTGGGAGTAACTCTATATGTTTTATAAAGTGTAATTCTGTGACAGAATAATTTGTTGTAGATTTATTGTTGACAATTTGGGCTTTCATGTAGCTCAACATTACCCATTTGCACGCAGTTGGATGTGTCACTCCTTGGCTTTTAAACAATAGTTCTGTGTTCAAATTTTACTATTTTTAATTATATTCAAAGCTGCATTGTTGTGGTTTACTGAGATCTGTGTCTGCAGATTGCTGTAAAGGGATCTGCTCAGCATCAGCAGCGTCAGCAGACAGACCCACAGTTGAAACATGGAAAAGGAATGGCCTGGGTAGTTAAAAATGTTCTGGGAAAGAAAGTCCAGAGGGATTTTTCTGATGTTATCCCAATGAGGAACAAAATGAAGCGACAAAGCTGGTACTTATTGAAAAGAGAAGTTTGTGTTACAAGAAAGCGTTTTTAATTTCAAACCAAGTCAATGTTTAGCTCTGTTATTGCATCACAACGTAAAAAGCAGATATATAAATGCAACTCCTAATCAAATAAAATTGGTTGAACTGTTGGAAAATTAGAAGATATCCTGCATCTAAGATTACAAGCTAGACAAGAGATAGGATATTTAGTCATTCAACTCTCCATGTCCCTTGTCTTTTTTTCTGTGTACAACAAATTTGCAAAGTAACATGTATAATATATCACTTAAATTAACATGTTTTGTAGCTGACTGTCATTTAGGTTTTCACCATAAGTTATTAATTTGTTACATTTCCCGTGTGACTACAAATCATCATCAGGCTTTTATTATGACTACAGGTTCAGAACATACCTCAGATCAGCCCATTTTGATCTGACAGACTTAATGCAACAATTACAGACGTAGTCGCTCATACTCTGCTGCTTCTGGAAACACTCAGCGGTAACAAAGAACCATCAATCAATCACATTGTTCTTGGTATTACACTCAGCAGTGTACACAGACATGCATGTTTAGAAAATAGCAAGGAAAAATTTAGATAGGATTAAGTACTAGACCCCGGAGGATTGTGAAATGTTTGTGCAGATGGTCAATTATCTGGTTCCTCATTTTTCGTTTGGATCCTTGACTTTCTTGTCGGGATCACTAATTCAATTTGTATAATACAAAGCAGACCAATAAGAATACTTAATAAGACAGATCTCCATGCAACTACTAACAGTCCATTTATTGATGTAATAAATGGACCCATGTTTTCAGAACTTGGTGCTTTTTTTGTTGCTGAAAGACATTAGTGTAGAATTGATTTGTTTCCAGACTGTTTTAAGAAGCTCCATACCAGAAAGAATGAGTACACACTTAGAGGAAGATGTGTGTTTAGAAAAGCAAACAGCAGAATTGATTTTAAAAAGTTTCAGTTTGTTTCAGTAACAACAGTGCATTTATGGTCTAATTTTTGATGCTGAAATTAATACATGAAGATTTTAAAAACTGTAATTCACAGAAGTTAAGTCCCACAAGAATTTGGTGTCAATTTTAAGTGTTTATTATTATTATTAAGTTAAGTATTAACTGGCAGTTGTACTGTTTTTCTCCTGCTTTCTCCATATGTGTAGTTTATGGACTTTAGAATCTGTTCAAAACAGATATTGGAAAGAGGATAAGTGAAAGAAGCAATACTTCAGCCTGCACCTTTTTGGTCATGTTAAATTCATAAATGATAATGTAGTTAATACTGATGTGAAATCTTTGGTACCAATTTTTGTTTTAAGTGTAATTTTTGTTTAAATATAGATAACGTATTTGATTCCCCCCACTTATGGCTTTTGACCAAAATGACAAAAACAAACTCAAACATTTTCTTTTTCTCTTTTTAAGTCATTTCATCCTGTCTCGCATGAATGAAATGTGAATGTTAGACCTCAGTTCAGTTGGTTAACTTCTGAAGCCAGCTGGAAACTTAAAATTCCTATCTTTTGTTCTTTATCAGAGAGTGTCCCACAGCAAATGGCTGCCTACACACCGATACTCTTTGACGTAAATGTGTTATAACTTGAAGCATTGAATATTTAATTATTTAATCACTTAAAAATCAAGTCAGCAATGAAGAAATACCCAGAAATGTCTCATTTTATTGTTATCTCAGAAAAAAATAATCTGTTTCTGTAAATTACCAGCTTCATAAAGTAAGTATTTGATTTCAAAATTAGCCTACAGGCTACAGAGATGGCAGTTTACACACATTTCATTGCTTAGCCCACTAATCAGCTACCATACCGAGTCAAATCAGATTTTTGTGGTCTAAACTAATTTTCTTTGCAACTTCACCCCTGCCAAGATTGCTTAAATTTCCCAGCGAGTGTTGCAGCGGGGAAATGTTATAATTTGATCCTACTCACCTTGATCAGATTACACACTGGAATTATTATAATTACAGCTGTCACTGATTAATGGGCATGCTATAATTACAGACTTAGCCACAAGTAAGTGTGTATTGGTGCATGTGTGATAAAGAAAAATGAATATGCATTTGTTAAGGAGTGTGTATTTATTTTAACTTAATTCATCCAAATACCTGATTCGTCAAGACTCATTGGTGAATCAAGCAAATCAAGCTTGGACACAAAATAGCCTTAATTAAGAGAGGGATGGCAGATAAGAGCCTTTGTGAAAAAAAAAGTTGCAAAAGTACAAGAGAAGGTTGTAAAGAATGATGGATGAAAACCAGGCTATATCAAATGTCACAGAAATAATAACCATCTAATTTTAGTTTGCAGCTCATAGTATCAAAGATTACAATAATCTTTGGTAACAATAAATATTGCAGAATAATAAACTGTGTTTAAGGATGTTAGAGTTGCAGTTGAGTTATATATATCTTTGTTGCAGGTGAGTTATATATCTGTATATCTATGTTGCCACCCTGGTTTAGTTCCGTCAGTCATTGTTTTCCCAATTGCCACACATGAAAAGAGAGGGATTGAGGATAGTGCTTTGTGGGTCTCCATTCCTTTTTAGCATCTAAACTTTTCATAGCTAAATTTACATCTTGTTGAATCTTACCTTTGAATAGGATTTTTATGTTTTCTATTTAAATTGCTTCAGTTACTTAAGTTACTGTCTCTGTAAACTACATTACATTAGACAACTATTTGTCAGTTTGTTTAGGTTTGTACCTCACACTATTGCCTCACATTCCTCTATTTTAATGATTCTAACATTCTTATGTCTATTTTAAAACAATGCTGCAGCCTTTATGGCACTTCATTCTTTTTATATAGTAGGAGGCATTTAAGATGATAATTTCACACAGATTATAGGACATTTGCTTGTCCTGAAAAGTCCAGAAGTAGTTGAGGTGAAACAGGTCACTGGCTTGATGTGAAGAGCTTACATAATCAGACTTCCAGACCATTGCAGCTCCAACCACTTTAAACTGAGAGAAGTTTAAAATGTGCGTTACGAGTTAAAAGTTTGGACCTGTAGTCATTTATGTTTAATGCAGAGGTTTGTTTTAGATGGGAACAAGAACTGTGTGATCTGAAGGAAATTCTATAAAAGCTGCACTGAAGTTCATCCTCAATGAGTATTTCCTGACTTTATTTCCATTCCTGTTATCCAAATCCATCCATCCATCCATCTATCTGCCCAACTACCAGTATGCAGTTTTTGAAGATTTTTTCTTAAATACTTTGAACACATTTGATTCTAAAATAGGAAGAAGTACTTTCACTTCTGAATGTCACCATGTCTCACAAGGTGACATCCAGGATTCCCAGCTGGTGTCTTAGTTTTGCTGCCAGACGGGATTTATCCTGACTGACCAACATGTTTGCAAACTCTTCTAAACCATAACCATATTTGGGCATATTGGCTAAACGGCAAAAAATGAATAACTTCCAAATACCCTGGACAGATTACTGCAAATGACTTCTAACACTTTATCTGAATGACGCCCTATTAAGCATTTTCAGTTGAAATTCTGAGAGTTGCAGTTAATGCTAAAATGAATCACAGCCTCACTGAGGTGGCGCTTTTTACCAACCAGACGGATCGTATGGAGCTGAAGTAAGGGAACCAGAAGCAAGGCGAAAACGGAGCGATAAGGGACTGAGCTGCAGGGTTTTAAATATTAATAGCATGTATATCAGACTTAGTGCATGCATGAGCTGTTTGTGTGCACTCCAGGTTTTCTACAAGCTCAGCACCCCCCGACCGCGACAAGGCGAACCTCTCAGTCTGTGAACAGAGTCAGTCGAGCAGAATGGAGTCGCAGGCAAATGGACGCGAGGGCCGAGATAGATTACGCAGATGCTGCTGCCGCTGCCGTGTTGACAGAGCTGTGGTAAACCTCGTCTGGTCTGGGATGTTCCACCGGGGACCTATCTGCTTTATCTTTTACCCAGAATGAAGATTAAAATCTAAAATAAATAAGCAGTGACATGCGAGATGGAATAAAGATTTGCACTCATTGTGATTGAGCTAAATATTATCATTTTCATTATTTTACTTGACGTTCAAGATTAAAATGGATAGATTTATGTATAAAAAGCCGTTCTTGGTTTTTGCCTCCCTCCCACGGTTCATGTGAGTAGGATAGAAAAGCAGCAGCTTCTCTGTTTATCTGCTTGCTTGCCAAATGAAAGAAATAACCTCCTACAGTTGGCAAGGAGAAAATCTGGCAGATTTTTTTTAGATGCATCACAATATTATGGCCTTTTGAAAGGATTTATTACCACACACAGCTACTTTATCTTTCTTAAAGAAAGTTAGATCAGTCTGAACATGTTTTTCACCAAAATGTTGTCAGCACTTTTGGCACACAAGTTACCCACCAGCCAAATCAGAAAATGGCATGCAGGTTCCACTTAAAATACTGCTACTGGTCAAACCAGAGATGGAATATTTTACAGTTGTTTTTACCTTAATTTTTACTTTCTTATCCTTGGACATGGTGCTGCATACAGTATACTGTTGTGTATTTGTAGTTCAGCATTCATGGGTTCTTCACTTCACAATTTTATTTGGAAACATAGCTCTAAATTTGCGTAAAGTTTCCTATTCAGTTTTTTTGTGTGTGTAGAGAATGTTAACTATAAAAAAGTGCAGTATAGAAAGCTGAGATATCTAGACGCAATGCTATTGGCTGGTGTTTACAAAACAGCCAATCCAGGAGTGCCTTTTTTTGCCCACGATTACTTGTACTGCAAGAATGGAAATGAGGAAGACTGTAAATGTTAGCTTCTGCTGTAGCGCTACTACGGTTTTCATTGTGTGTATTTACGGATATTATATTATATATGTATTTGGTGTTTGAACTAGTTTGAGAGGGAATCATAAGTATTTGTAGATTTTAGCTATTCGAGGGCAGATGTGGACCCTAACAGTGTGTATACAAGGTGCACTGCAGTTTGCAGAAATTCCTCAAAATACAGTTTCTCGTAAACCTTTTCTTTCCATGTATAGAAACAGACAGTTTTACCGTTTTTGGTACTGGGTGTCTTGCTTAAAAAGTGCGGTTCCCTCTGGTGGAGCTGGTCATGTCGCATTCAGATTTAGCTTTCATAAATAAAATCAGCTTAGCTGAACCACCAGAGGGTGGAGTCGGGGTTAGCAGAGTCAATATAATTTTTATTAGGAGAGGTCCTTGACTTTAGCCTGAAACTGTCTGCAATCTCAAATCCTCATAGAGAACAGTAATCCTGCATGAGTGAAAATATAAAATTCTACACTTTAAATAAACACAGTAACAGATATTTTCTCAGCAGCAGGTGCAGCCATTTCAAAATACTCATGTGTCGTCTCAGCACCCTGTTTGGGGAGAGTTATGATGCAAGTGTGTGCGCTTGTGTGAGTTTTATTGGCTCCATTGAGTGAGTAACATTTCCAATCTGTTGTGATGTCGTCTTCCCCCCTGTGGCAACACAACTGCGTCACGGCTTGAGTTTTGCTGTCACATTTTTCTAGAATGATCTGCGTTATGTAAGGACTGAAATAAGGGGAACGACACTGCCAAATCGACATACTGCTGCACACATGCGGACACACACTCTTTCTTTCTAACACGCACACACACACTGCCAAAGTGTCCCAGCTGGTCGGCTGGCACTTTAGTCATAGAAAAACCTCTTGGATAGGACAGCTGAAAATATGTTGTTTTTTTCAATAGCAAAAGTCATCATTTTAGGATTAATGTTCATAGTGCAGAGAAGGTCACCAGGTGACTATACCTCAGCTGCTCATTACGTGAAATATTACAGAAAGTCAAGGCTGATTTCAAGGGTAAATACTTTAAGATTCCATGAATAGAAGGCACACTTATCCAATAAGTTTGTTTGTACTTTGCTTCTAGGCAGCCAGACTTTCATGTAATCTTTTTAAGTGGCCCTAATCAGTATTTGTCCAAGTTTTTTGAAGGTCTTTCAAAGTTTTTATTTTAACTTTGGCTGCATTCACACTCATTTTTAGTGGAGTTAAGCAATATGGGCTTAAAATCTTCTGGTATTTGTTGTGCTATATACTCATAAACCGCTTTATTAGGTGCACACATTCAGTTGCTTTCAGACATAGCTGAGAGTTTTCACACAAAAGCACATTTGAGGTTTACAGAGAATGGTTGGGAAAAGAGAAAATATCCAGTAAGTAGCAATTATGTGGACAGAAATGCCTTGGTGATGTCAAAGCAGAAACGGGCTTGAAACAGTAGCTAAAATAACCATTCGCTACAACCAAGAAAATCAGAATATCATCTCTGAATGTACAACATGTCGAGCCTTGAGGCAGATCGGCTGCTGCAACAACAGAAGACGACCCCTAATGGCTATACGATCCAAAATCCAAAAGAAAAGCTACAGTTCATACAGGCTCACCAAAAAAGGACAATAATAGCTTGGATTAAAGATGCCTGGTCCAACCAGTTCAGGCTTGTTGGACCTTGATTTCAGCTGAAAAATTCAGATGTTGAGATCAGAAATTATGTACATGTTATTGTAAATTATATTATACAAGTTTCTTAAGAGTCTACTTTATCCTGCTGTCCAAGTGAACACTGTGGAATTTGTACTTCACCAGCACCTCCACTTCTTCTGCCATGATGAAAATAAGGTTTGACCTAATCCCATGACTTTTCAAATCTACAATCATCTCTTTTGTTCACATTCAAGATGACATGATTATTCCCACACCATGACACAAAGCAGTCCAACATATTTCTGTACTTCCATACTCTTGTACCACCAATGACTGAAAATTCATCTGAATATTTCTTTGGATGAGATGGCTAAGTTGTGCAGAGTAAAAAGGAATGTAAAGAATCCAGCCTGTGGTGCTCTTCAACATCTGACCACCTGGTTAGACAAATACTCCTTCAGCCTCTCAAACTGTGGTCTGTTTGTCAGGTAGTCATTGATCCAGATGATTGTTGCGGCCTCCACCTGTGTCTTCTAGAGTTTCTGACAGAGCAAATCAGGTTGAATTCTGTTGGCTGTCATAATGCAGGATGTCAGTGCAACAGGTCTCGACTTACTGAGGAGTGATGGGTAAGCTTTTTTTTTGGTACTGGCTGAAGGCTGAAGAGGTGCTGCTCCACACAGAACTTCAAGACCCTGGGGCTGACACCATTTGGACTTACAGTCTCGTTCTAGTTCAGTTTCTTCAGCTGCCTCTACACCTTACTTCTGTACACAGAATGGGGAGGCAAAGAGGGCACTACTTGACCATTTCTGGAACACCCAATGACTGAAAATTCATCTGAGTATCTCTCTGGATGACAGTACCGGTGTCGTTTTTGGATCTTTTGATTTGGTTGAAGACAAAGACGTAGAAGCCAACAAGTCCATGACCGAGGTAGAAGAAAAGTCAGTAATTATTTGGGGGATATTTTCTTCTTTTTGGAGACCATGTCCATCCCTTTACAACCACAGTGCACCAATCTTCTGATGAATACTTCCAGCAAGATAAGGCTCCATGACATATTAAACTGAGTTCTTGAACATGACATTGAATTTAATTCAGTCGAACAGCAGTCTGCAACTCCAGTCTTCAAGTACTACGCTCCTGGGGATTTTGGATGCATCTTTGTTCCAACACACCTGATGCAAAAGGCTGAATTACCTCCTTGGCATGTCAGCAAGCTTTGTGAGAGCCTGGTCATTAATCATACATTTGATTCAGGTGTGTTGGAGGAGGGACACATCCAGTGGTTGCAGGACAGTGGCACAGGTGGAATGGAGTTGTAGACTCTTGCGCGAAGCACTTTTGCATCAATGATTGCTGATGAGATTTTAGCACAAAAACAATACTACTTGTTTGAAATATTCTACGTTATTCTACCTTAACAGAACATTAGTCTTTTTTTTTCTTCTTATAATCCATCATGTTGAAACACTGACTTCTTTTAAATCTCAGCTAAAACCCCACCTGTTTAGGATTGTATTTGAAATGTAATCAATTACAAATTCATTGATGGAACTTGACTTAATGTCGTGTTTTGATTGTTGATTCTATGTTGCATTGTGTTTCTGTGTTTGTAATGATGTAAAGCACTTTGAAATGCCTTGCTGCTGAAATGTGCTATACAAATAAAATTTGATTGATTGATTGATGTTTGAAGAACATCAATCTTCAAACATCATCAATTTTTATGTTGGCAGTAGGTGGGTTGTTGTGGGCTACTTGGCTTGTTCCAGCCAAAAAAGGCGAAGCAAGTTCATTTGTCTCCAGATGTCCCAGAGGTATTCTGTGTGAAGAAGGATTCTTGGTTGGAAGAGTTTGGCAGGACTTTAGTGCAGGCCTTTAAGTGAGCTGCATGCCACTAAATTGTAACAGATTCACCTACTTTTTTTATTGTTTTGACAAATTTCTAATTAAAAACAAAATAAGAATAAACAGATTACTTATTTGCTTGCCACATGACATTCATACAAACTTCATGTACCCTTACATATCATGAAACAACTGCTCACTTTTTGCATGTCCTCCCAACTGCTACCAACTGCGCCACTGGGCTGCACAGTGGCGCAGTTGGTAGCACTGTTGCCTTGCAGCAAGAAGGTCCTGGGTTCGATTCCCGGCCGGGGTCTTTCTGCATGGAGTTTGCATGTTCTCCCTGTGCATGCGTGGGTTCTCTCCGGGTACTCCGGCTTCCTCCCACAGTCCAAAAACATGACTGTTAGGTTAATTGGTCTATCTAAATTCTCCCTAGGTGTGAGTGTGTGTGTGTGAATGGTTGTTTGTCCTGTATGTCTTTGTGTTGCCCTGCGACAGACTGGCGACCTGTCCAGGGTGTACCCCGCCTCCCGCCTGGAACGTAGCTGGAGATAGGCACCGGCAACCCCTCCCGACCCCATTAGGGACAAAGGGTGAACAGAAAATGGATGGATGGATGGATGGATGACATTCATACAGCGGTTAGATTTTATTTAAACCATGCTACATTTATCATGATTTAAATAAAACCATGATAACTCTTTCTTTTCACTCTTTCTTTTCCAATATCTGTTGGCTGTTTTTTTCAAACATGTTTTTCTTTTTTTTTCCACTCTTGTAAACCACGTACTGCCTATTGTGTTGTGATGCGGTTGTCTGCCAGTCCATTTGTGACTACTCAGTCGCTGTATAAATAATAGATCTGATGAAATGACAAATGGCGTCCTGTTGAATGTTGCATGTGGATTTTGACAGAAATTTGCAGTTGTGTTTAAGTGCACTTTAAAACAGTCATATGGCATTATGAGCTGATGGTTTATTTCAACATCTTCATTCAGCTGCGGAGTTGTTCCTAACTTTGCAAGCTCTTTTTCCGTGGGCGGGACTTGTTCTGGGGTTGGGATCTAGCATTTAATAACTTCATCCTGCTTTCTGTTCTCTACTTTTTAGAAATTTCTCCTCTGGGGCAGTGCTGATCAGATTTTATCTGCTCGCCAGATTGAACGGCAGACGTTTAGTGTCTCTCTGGGTGATAGAAGAATAGGTGGAAAGACATTTGAGAATAGTTAGTGGGTATCAAGTGAGCCCTTACTGGTTCTGCTAAATCTGAACTCCACCTGGGTGCTCTCAAAAGCCTCTGGTGAGCACTAATAAGAGCTAAAATAATGGTAGAGAGAAATGGCTCTGGCTGCTCATGACCCCGTTCACATCAGAAAAGCCGCTGCCAGCATTCTGTCTGCCTGTCTCTGAGTTTTTGCCACTGTCCACCTTTTGTTCTTGTTTTGTCTCATTACATCATCTCAATTCAACAACTGCATGTCCTCCAGATTATAAGCACAGTGTGTGTATTGGACTAATGGTATATCATGAAAATGCTTTTGGCCTGAAGGCCTTGATGTTGTAGATTTAATTTTTATAGTGTTTAAGGCTTTGAAGTGCATTAATTTACTACCTTTAATGGTTTCATTGGATAACTGGAAGTTGATTTATGTGTTTTCCAGGTCTGCATAAATAGGAAAAAGAAAACTTCCTGGGAAAAAATGTTTCTCCGTCGATCCAAGCTGCTTGGGTCGACGATCCATCCTTACATACATACATACATTCATCCTTCTATTCTTTCGTCCTTCTTTCCTTCCTTCCTTCCTTCCTTCCTTCCTTCCTTCCTTCCTTCCTTCCTTCCTTCCTTCCTTCCTTCCTTCCTTCCTTCCTTCCTTCCTTCCTTCCTTCCTTCAAACTTATATTTACAAGTGGACAATGATTTAAAAATTATAAATTTTAGACTGGCATAGTATGGAAATCTGACATAGAACCCTTAGTGTGATCTGCTCCCTGGTTTGGAACGTAGTTATGTAAATGTGACTTTGAGCATTTTACCACAACACTTTCAGCTATTTACATTTGAGCTGTAGTGCTCACTTTTCATGCAGAATCAGTTACTTAGACCATAAATACACATTCACAGTTAAATTGTTATATCACACATGTCTTTGTGTTTGTGGGAAACAGGAAAAATGTCATTGAAGTCCAGTTAGGTTTAATGACGGGATATTTACCCATAATGCTTTGTAAAGCACTGCTGAGTCTCTCTTGGGGCTCCAAATTACCTCTCACATCTGCTGCTACTCTTCGCCACAAATAAGTCAGCAAAACACACTTAACACACACACAGCCCGTCTCATACTGTACGTCCAATAGTGCAAAGAGGGGTTGTTGGAACTGATTAGGCTGTTGTAAGTCATGATGATGCACTTAAACAGAGATGATGGAAGACGTTTCAGTAATTGATTGTTCCGCCATTCAAATTAATGTGACTAGAATACAAATTAAATTGAAAACAAAACAACTAGGCAAAACAATATGACCACACATCTTAAAATTACAATACTCACTAGTTTCCTATCTTTGGGATTCTGATTTTCCCAAGGTCTTTTGTTTGGCCGCTGAGTTACTGAGTATTTTGGGCTGTGGTGTAAGGTCGTAATGTCCGGAAATGACTGTACCGTGTTAGCAACACTGGCACACTACTTCAGGTAACTGTTGGAACGATAACGGAGAGAAGCAATATTTGTGCTTTTGAGACTGACTCTATGATGTTGATTTTACAGCCATAGGAGTTGTGCTGAATGGTCAGATTCCTTCGACCATATCAGTTTACCGTAGTGGGTCTGTCTGGATTGTGATTGCATCTCCAAGACAGACTCACAATGCACCATATTGATTGGTCTGGACTTCTCCTGGCTAGCTGAATGGTTCAGACTTCGTTTTTTTCCCCTTAGTGATTTAGCATGTACTCTTTGATGGAATGGAGCAAATGATTCATTTTATCAGGCATTGTGGTCTATTAGTGCAAGTAGAAAGATGGATTTGTAGTAAAACAGTTATGAATGTTATGTTTTAAAGCTATCAGTTTAGTGGCGTTGTGTTCTTTGTTGCTGTTTTTTGGTGAATTTCTAACCGCTATTTGCAACTTTGCTTACAACTTCATCAGGTGTTAATATTTTCTTCTGGTGATTATATATTATTCTTGAAAGCATGTGTAGCTTCAATGTGTAGTGATGTTCATAAACATTGATCTGAGGAGTAATGTAAAAAGCATTTATAAACACTGTCTGATGTTAAGGAGTAAGCTGTTGTTACCAAGTATCTGTGATCACTTTCTAACAGCAGTGCTGCATAATAAAACCCACACCTGTAGGTGGTGATAACATCTGCCAAAACCCAGAAACCTGGCTCCACTGTTGTTTTTTTTTTGCAGGAGGTAGTGGGAGGACATGCAAAAAGTGAGCAGTTGTTTCATGATATGTAAAAAAACAACTCTGTTCACCATGTCCTACAGTTTTGGTTTTCAGGGAAACTGAGAAAACATCAGAGAAGATGAAGCATTTACTGGAGAAGATGTGATGTGAGGATGTTGGTCGCTTGCTCTGCAGAAACAAAGGTCTTTTCTCTTATGTTCTTTGGTTGATAAAATCAGTTACTAAATGGCTCAGCAGTCCAGATCTATCACTGTAACTGCAGGGTAGAGAAACATTTTGTCTTACTGAGATTGTGTTGTTACTTTGAGGGAGTTCAGTTTGTGTGTGAACAGGTTTTGATTGGAAACCTGTAGAACTGCCGAGGTGGGTGGCCAAAAGTCCACATTACAACCACTTGAAGTGTTTTTAACTTCAAAAACTTCATTTTTTAAGTTAAAATAAAGGTTATCTTAATCATAGAAAAGCAGCTTGCTATTTTATCTGACAGTAGTTATAATTTTTTGTCTGATTGGTTTATTGTAGGTTTAAAGAAGAGGTATTAAGTCATCTGTAAAAGATGACCTTTATTTCCAATATAAGAGGCTTGAGTGAAAAAAATTAACTTCCAGAGACAACGTTAAGCAGATCAAACGTCTTCTTGAAAACTCTGTTTTTCACATACAATTTCTGTAGGTAAGAGACACATCCCAGCTATAGATTTATGAAGGAGATTTCAGAATGGTGCCAAAAATACATCTGTAAAACCCAAACTATCAGTGAAAAACAGCCCCAAACATGGTGAAGCAGTTTTTTAAGCTCACAAACCAATTGTCGTTGGCTCCTTTCTCACAAAAATATTTTCAGTCCTTCGCATGTTCCCATATGCACACATTAGCTTCCACCCACAGTGCTTCTCTGCAACCTCCCACACTAAATAAATTTAGATTATTGGCTGAAAAGTAGTGCAAACTTACTTCACACATTTTGCCAAAACAAAAAAAATCTGAAAAGAAAACAGATCTTATTGGCCCTCTTTTTTAAGAACTTAAAATAAAAACATGAATGTCAGACTTCTTATATACTTTAGTTTTATTGAATGTGAAACTGCACTCCCAGCTTGTGTATTTACATTGGAAAATGTTGAGAAGGATAATTTAATCATCATACGTTTACAGATTCAGTGAGACTAAAAATATAGTAGTAGGAATTAAATAATAGCCCTTTATTTTCGAATAGGTGCATTTTCTTTGAGGTGGTGTAGTACTACACAGAATACATAGCAAGGGTCTCTAAGTGATTTTTGTTTACAGAAATCAGATTCCACAGCAAATTATACTATGTAAAATAATATGTAGATTTTAAAATAATTAGAGTCCTCATCGTAGCTAAATAAATAAAAAACTGCAAGTGCTTTTGCAGTTTTGATTCTTTTAGGCATTAAGAAAATTTGCATTTTTGCCTAAGGAACCAATTTGTACCAACCTTGTGGACATTTAATGCCAACTTTGAGATCAAATAGTTTAAGGTAGGGTTTGTTCAGCAGATCACGAATGGCTTCTTTGGTTTGATTATATGTTTTTGAATACTGTAAGAGTCAACAGATTTAATTGAAAATCCGAATCACAATCAATGATAATAAAACATAAGAAAATAATGTTATCAAAATTTGTGATATTTGTCATTATGGATAAATAAGTACTTACATAACTAGAGAAATAAAGAAATATGCAACACTTGGAATGTGGGTAAAAGACAAGTAAGAAGGGATAAAATGGCAACATGCATTTGTAGTGAAGGTACAGTCTGTCAAACCTGGCCCAACTTTATTTGTGAGGAACCTTTCTAATGACCATGAATAATTAGAGAAAAAGGTATTAATCCTTCTATTTTGGAAAAATAATTTCCTAAGGTATAAGCGTTCCTTGAGCGGACAAGCTCCATTGTCTTTTGAATATTTTAGGTATACTTTATGGAAAAACACTGCAAATAGGCAGATTCTCTTATCAATAATTTGAAGTTACATTCCACAGAAATCTCTACGAATACTGAACCATGAGTAGACGAGGGTTGAGTGTATTTCTGCTTTTAATCATAAAACCTGCATTTTTGTTAATGCAATCAGCCTGATTATGAAATTTCAAGGTTTCCTGTCTGGATTTTGTTTTGTTAACCTTTAAAACAAATAATAAAGAAAGAGGTCTTAGCAGCATAGATGTGCATGAGTTGTTTTGATTTGGTTTATCTCTCTCCACTTTGACTCACCAGAGCTCTCTTGGGTACACATGGTCTCTCTCTGTCATCTGCTCCCTCGTTCTCTCAGCCCCAGCTTCTGGTTCACCTTGGATGACCAAAAGGCTAAATGACATTGAAACCCTCCTGAGTCAGCAAGTTGCTAATAAATCATTTGTCCTTTAGATAACTCCACAGATCTACCCCAGTGCAATGCCATGCAGCTTTGTGGACAAACAGTTGTTTCTTTGAGCGTTATAGTAAACGCAGAAAAAATAAACTGAATTGTGCTTTTATTGGAGCATATATGCACCCTTTTAGCTCTGTTTTAACACAAAGAGAAACTTGAACACTGTTCATCAGTTGTATTTGTGATAAAAACCTGCCCATTACCAGAGCAGCACTGGCTGAAATCTGCCAATCTAAAATAGTAACCCTTATGTAACTGTGGCCTCTGCATGGTCAAAGGAAATGTCAAATGCAGTTCTGTAGCCTAATGGCTTTAAATCTTTAACAACCTCACAAATAGAGATCAAATAATGGACTGGATGTTGACTTTGGCAAAGAATAGCTTTCGTACATGCAATGAAAGAATGTTGTAAAAGATTTAGCTCTAAATCTAACTGAACTAATAAATAATTTGGATTACAGCATGTAGTGATTGTGCTATTTTTTAACAGTGTAGATTTTTATGAATTTTAAACATGATTTTTTTTTTATCTTTTTGAGTGTCTATGGCTAATATGTTATGTATATACTTCTGTGAAGTATAACATATATATTTCACTAAACATGTAGATGGACAGAAGGCAGACTGCCCACAAGTCAGACCAGCTTTGCTCACACGTCACTAGGCGACGAGCCTTGGGCAGCCTTGAACAGATGGCAAACCCAGGAAGATGTTCCACCATCCTACACTGTTCAGACTGACTCAGTGCTTAACGTTTATGAACACTTTAATAGAGATGCATACTTTAAAGAGATTCTCAACCAAATGTTAAGACTTGGTATGAATCCTACCTTCTGGAGAAGACCAGACACATTATCTCATAGGAGAGAGCTTTGAGAGGATGTACCTATTGGAATAACCCTTAACCAATGGTGTAGTTTGTAGATGACAGAGTACTAAATATTTCTAATTGATTTAATATTTCCAGCATTTTGTTTTAGGAGTCTCTCAGTTTAAACTCCTCTTCCGTTTGTATTTTCTGTTAACTGTAAATAACCCCTTGGGGTAATTGGTATTTGTTTGAAACTAGAAATATATTACAACATGCCATAGTTGCATTAATAAAATCAGCTAACCTTTGTGGAAACAATAATTCAATGAAAGCAGACTTATGTTTTCACACTCCAAGAGAGGATGAGGTAGTAATGGTCTCATCAAACCATTTTTAGGTATGTAGACCAGAATTGTTAAAGTATTATGTTACTCACAAACCTGCTGCTGTTTGTGGTCAAATGTCTGCTAAGTTACATTTTTCAGTTTTTAGAATTAAAAATCTGTGAATTTTACAACTTTGTTTTGATTTTAGATCGATTTAGTCCAGTTTCACAGTGTAACCACGGTGACATAACTAAAAGCTGTACCTGTAGAATATGGGTTGTAATCCCATCTGTTCTTCAAGCTTTATCTCATGAGAAACAGTGTAGAGTACGTTTGTTACTCAAGTGCAGACACTGTGACAAAATCATCAGTTAGAGTTTTATACCTGAAAATAATTACTTTTTATTTTGGCGACAAAAACAAGCAAGATGCTTTGAAGTGACTTTTCTTAGGTTTTACATCGTAACTGCTATCACACAATCTGAGATTAATACTCTATTGCACTAATTTCATGTTTTTTAATTACATTAAGATCAGTGCAGTAATTCATACATCCAGATCGCAGAAGTAATAAATGTGAAACATTGAAGTCTGACAGAAAAGCGAATGCAGAAGAAATCTGTAATGGTCTGAAATGGGCCAGCTTGCTACACACACAGGTCCAAAAGTGTGCTCTTAACCCATGTATTTTTTGGCCAAAGGGAGATCTCAGAAAAGGAAAACCAAAAAGTGGAAGTTGGGAAGCCTAAAAGGGAAAGTATCTCAAAGCCAAAGGCATGTCTGTCTATGCCTCATTTCCACTTTATAGGTTCTGACCTGGCAGCATGGCACCAGGAGATCTTTTTATATTTACAGCGGTACTGATGCTGTCCAAAAACTTTTTTTTTTTCTGTGTGCTGGTTCCTTACTTACAAAGAGAGTCATACTGGCGTTCAGCTTGACGTCTTCAATGTTTGATTTGGTTTTCTTGTTCTGCTTCAGATAACCAAATCAGAGCTCTCCACTGCCAGAATGAGCATCTCTGAGTGGAAGTCCTGGATCAGCAAAAGGGGGGGCTAAATAGACCTGTCACAGTAAAATCCAACTTTTTTTTATATCCAGAGAATGGTACTGTCTACTAGATGATATAAAATCAGTGTCTTATACTTCCATGGAGAGGGGTTTGCAGGTAGCATTCGACATGGATCCAGGAAAACCAGCTACAAATCAGATTTACCATCATTCCACAGCACTTCAGCTTCCAAATCCCAACCCTAGCCTAATAAATTGTTAAAGACTACCTGCTGGCGGATGTTTTTCCCCCTTCAGCTTTATTGCGCCGCTGTGGCTGATTTTGTTTTCTATTTTGCAGTTTAGGACACAACATTTTTACGAAATTTAACAATAAACGGCAAATGAATTGATTGATTGCATTCATGCAGGAACAGGTTTCCCGGGCGAAGGATACATTTTCACAAAAGAGTTTTTCTAGTTACTAGGTGTAAGATGTAACCTACTTTACCGGATCCCCACATCTTCTACTATCATAAGACGCACACATGTGAACACAACATGAGGTGGCCTAGTTTTTCAGCTCCTCTGTGGTAATCCGATCCAGGACCGTTGAATAGAAGGGGTCTGGGAAAGCTTGCTCTGCCATTGTTCAGCTGGAGGAGCGTGGAAGAAAGAGGTTCTGAGAGCATGTGTGAGGCCGGATTGAGTCTTTATGAGCTCTAAACCCTCCTTCCTGACATGTGAGATTGAGCAGTGAAGCAGTAAACTCTGACTCAAAAATCACAAGTATGCCTTCATTTAAATGTATTTGATCCCATGTAGTGTAGTTATAAAATTTCATCCCAAAGAATCTCATGCAGACTCAGGTAGCTGAGCTGAATTTCAGCTCTGGGAGTTTGCAGTACAGATCTTACCTGGTGGTTCTGGATTTTTCTATCTTTGTGTCTCTATGTAAAGTTTTTTTTTTTTTTTGGTCATAAGCCAGCTGTGATGGCCACCTGCCCACTTTGACAAGGCTTTGGCAGCTTCCCAGATGGTTGACCCAGATAGTCGATAGAGAAAAGGAACAAACTGTTTCTCAGACTCGCTTTAAAACGTGCACCTGCGAAGGTGCTCCACATGCAGAGATCCACCTGGGCGGGACACCTGGATGTTTACTGGGTATGAACCCTCAAACGTTCCTGATGTAGCAGTTCTGTTACTGCGTGACTCTTTTCAAAGTTTTACAGCTGCAGACAAATCGCAACATTTGTGATTAGTTGGTTGTTTATAGTAGCAGACTGCAAATATTTTAACCCATGTGTTTCAAAAAGAATTGGAAGTGCATCAAATTACTCATCTTTTAGTATTTGCCAAACATTTGCAAGACACCTTTAGTTTCTGTTCATGATGCATCTCCTAATGACTAAATCTAAGGATGGATGATTAGACTTTGCTTTTGTTGATGAGCAGCATTTTTTCAGTTATACATGGGAGTTAAAAGTCTATTGCCAAATAAATGTTAACAGCAGAGGAGAAAGGCTTACTTTTATCACTAATAAAATTGATTGAAGTCACATCTGTAGTGCAAATGTATAACTGAAGATGCAGAACTTCTGATATGCTGCTACTACTTGGGTTGTGGAGCATAACAATTTGGGAGGAAATTATAAATAAAATGATTATCCACAAATAACTTGGAGTTATGTTTCACAGAAAAATCTGTGAATTTGTGAAAACTTAAACACAAGTAGCCTTGTGTCCACTGCAATTTCCAAATTTTCTATATGGGTAAAGATCAGACTTTGTGAAAACCATTCCATGTTTACCTGTTTTAGCTATTCCTGAACCAGATTTTGTGTGTGTTGGTATCATTGAGATGTTGGAACACCAAAGTTTTAGACATGTATTTTACATGAGTTGAAGCTGAAGAATTTGAAAGTAGTCGTCGGTCATTCTTTCAACCAACAACTTCTAATTTAGCCCAACTTCCTGAAACATTCTTCCTGCCATTGTGGACAAATGGCTCCATCTTTGTTTTGTCTGACTAGTAAAAGCCTTTTCTCAGAAGGCTTTTGATTTGGCCATGTGGGCAGCTGCAAATTTCAGTGAAGCTTGAAAAGTAGCCCCTTTGCAGCAGCTGCTTCTTTCACTGAGACAGTGAGACATTTTTTCAGTTAGTCTCCAGTTCACGGCAGCTTTGGTGATACCTGGCCTGGGTTGTTCCTGAACATCATTACCAATTTCTTTTCATCTGAAAGAGACAGTTTGAATCTTCCCTAAGACTTGGCAAAGTAGTAAAACATGTAGATACTTTCTACCAGTTGTTGGATGGAGGCTCTTGGAATGTGCATTTGTTTAGACTTGTGTCCAAAAGAATTTCTCAAGTTGCGTACATCTAATGATACGTTTTTTAAGCCTTCACTTCCCATTTCTTAGAGGGTTAGTCAATCCAGTTAGTGCTGTCAAACAAAACCGACAGAGAGAATTTGCAGCTGCAGCTAAACATGACTACTGACCAGTTGTTAATGCTCCATTGCTCTGATAACCCTTAAGATATTTTTGAACCTTTGTTACAGCTGTTAAATTACAAGAATTAATTTATTTCCTGGACAAAAAGTAATGCCTTTTCTTGACAGAGGGTTGTTATTTTATTATAAACCATTTCATAGTTGGTTGTTTTTGTCTTTAAAAGAGGAAAACGTTATGCAAGATAACTTTTTTTGAGCTCTATATAATTTTATAATGTTATTCCCTCATTGAAATCATACCTTGAGTGTTGCTTTCATTCTTTAAAGGCTTGCGCTCACAAAGTACTGCCTATTTCCATAAAGGTCTTCCTCAGAGCTGCAGTCACCAGACAAGCTTCTGCCTCACAGAGCACCTCTCAACAACTCAGCTCCTTCAGACTAACGGCAGCAGCAATTAGCAAACGCCTCATGGAAATGTGCGTCTGCAGTTCCATGCTCCTAAGTCGATGTTCCTAAGAGCAGTTTTAAATGACATAATGGAGGAGCATTGTTGTGATGATGTGCTGATGGCAGAGTGTCGTAAGGAACAGAAGCTTGTTAAAGAGATGAAGACCAATTTTATGGAGTCAGATTGCAAAGTCATATTTCTCTTAAGTTATGCTTGGTAGATACAGCATTTTTATAGCAACTTTAGGTAACATAGTTGATTGAGCCATAAAGTTACATTATGTCCCTGAAAAGACAAAGTAAAGCCCCTTTAATATTTACAGACTGCAAACATTCACTACTAAAACCAGATGGTTGCTTTAAGTAATGATGCAGTTTGAACAAAAACTTATGATAAAAAGAAATGTGCAGTGATGGCAAAAAAGAAGAGATTTACCTTCAAACTCCCCCCATGTTATTTTTTATCCTCTTGTGTACACTGTTCTCTTGTCCTGAAGTGGTCCAAGAGAAATAAATCAATGCAACTTCAAACCACAAGGGTGTAAGATCAGAAAAACTGAGAATACTACAGCAGTACGTGGGCTGATAACCAAAGAACTCGTAAAATGTTGGAACTGCGTTTTTTTTTTCAAACAGGAAGCGGCCACTTTGACTTTCCTCTCTGTGATTGTGGGTGTTTAGCTGCAGTCAGGTGTGTTTCAGTGCAGTAATTATCCTCAATGTCACGCCGCATTGCAATGCAGCAAAGATCTCTTGTGGGGGTGTTTTATTGCCACCGGGTCTGTGTGAAACTGAAATTAAGCTGACTGTTAAAACGTTGTAATTTTAGGCACACTATGTCAGTTGTAACCTTACACACCAGCTTATCTGTGTTTTTACACTGTTTGTGTTTTTCCTGTGGTTTTAATGCCCCCTCCCCACTTCTGTGAAACACAGGAAATGGAAAGTTGCGCCAGCAACATGGCCACCCAGCAGGCCAGAAAGATAAATTGGCTGAGAAGAGGCTCGTTCGTCACAGCAGAAATTGCTGATGTGTTCGTTGCAACATATAACAAATACAACAAAGAGGGAGAGGACAATGCAAGTGAGAGCAAATGTGCTTTTTCAGCATGATGGGACTCTGGCTGAGTACCCCTGTTGTGGATAATGAGCAACTTATGAAGCGGGGTTTTTTTGTGTGTTTTCAAGGGCGGAGAGCGGGCACGGCTCGTCTCCGACATGCTATTCATCATCTCGTCTGTGTGCTCCTAAAACGTCCTTGGATCTCTGCTGAAAGATTGACTGCTTGCTGTCGGTCGTTTTAAATCACTGTCACATAAATGGTGTCAACACCTCCCGGTTCAAACTTATATCTAAACATCTTCATGCCAATGAAGGGTGACATCAGATTCATTAAACCAAGACCCCAGATCTAGGACTGAAACGGTTTATTGCAATGAATTGATTATTTAAATAATTGTCAACTAATTTAGAAATTTTACTTGGAGAATGCAGATTCAGAAAAAAGGCCATTTGCTGAAAAAACACAACATATTCAAAGCAGAACTGTGCAAAAATATTTACACATATCATGTTTAAGAAGAAAAAAAACTTTTCTGTACAAATATTTTACCCGAAACTCCTCAAGTGGCAAAGTTTTAGCTTCACCCTGTTCAAATTCACTAAGGGAATGGTATTGTATTGCATGTAAGGGAATAAAATGTTTTCTTCTTTAAAAAGAGAAGATTTTAATTATTTGTTTTATTTATATCTTTAATGTATATCTAGTATAGTTTAAAACAAGCTTAAGAGGTTAAGTGAAAAATCTTTAGAATTTGACCTTTTTTTTTTTTTTTAATCCAATTAATCGCTTAATCGTCAGAATAATCAAATAATCGTTTGTTGCAGCACTGTCTTGATCCTCCAGTTCCTAGAAAAGGATAAGGACTTTTTCCTATTCAGTTTGAGTAAATATTGAAACAGAAAATTGTTTATTTCCTGTCCAATTGTTTAAATGATGCATCCATCCGTCCATCCATCAACATCCAGCCTGCTCAAAAGCAGGAACTTGTTCACACCATGTTGGTTTAGTCGCTTTTTCTATGAAAACAAGAGTTTTCTCCTTCCTGCTGCAGCTCTGCAGGATCAGAGTTGAAATGAGGGAACACCATGACAGCTGTGAAAGAAAATCAAAATAGCTCAGCTTTATTAGCAGTCACTGCAGCACCTTGTTTATGCTAGAATAAAACTGGAGAAGCAACAGAGTCCGAAGAGGCGTGATGCATTTTGACATGCTTTCTGTGTTGTGCAGCAACATCATCTGTGACTCAGTTTAAGTCAGTCTTAAATATGTGCAAAAAGCACCTTGAATTTGAAAATAGCTCTGCTGGCTTGCTCTCTGCTGCCCTTTTCTCGCCCTTCCTCTATTACAACTTGTTGGCTTTGCCCTTTTGTCCATCTTGGCAGCAAGGACAAACAGAGTGGTCTATTGTTCGCCTGTATTGAGCTGACAAGTATATATATTAACATATGTGTGTCTGCCAACACACACACAAAGATTCTTGTCATGTTTCAGCCAAAAATCCCAGTGCCACAGGCAACGACACGGACACATCCTAATCAGGGAGAGTACTGGAGGTTTGGTTAAAGAGAGAACCACACCCAGTAAGTCAGTAGTAAGAGTTCATGGTTGGGCTCGGAACTGGTGGGAACTCCCATGGGAAGAATTAACTCCTTTCTACTCACAGCCCTTATTATTTAAAATTCAATCTGAATTACACTCTTCTTTTTTGGGGAAAAAGCAGTGAGCTTAGCTGATGGTTTGTCCTGAAATCTGTGGTCAGAGGTTTCACTCTGGAGTCCAATTTTAGAGAAATGTACCACCTTCATGGATAGCTTTTCCTTCTCTGCTTACTTGCTGATAAAAAAAGACAGTTTTAAAAAAAGACAGTTTTAATCTACACTTCTCAATAAATGACGCTTTTTTAAGTAAAATTTGTTCATTTTTCTCCACCTTAATTCTAATCTTATTTTGCTATGTCACCACTAACCTTCACTGCTGGCAAATATGTTGAGGCCATGTGGCTTCTGTGATACTCCACTGAGCCACCAGCTGCTTCGTCACCTGCTTCAGCGAAGCCTCACCAGGAGCTCACAACACACATCCAAATCCTTACTGCGGGTCAGATTCATCATGGATCTAACCAGGTGAACAGCAATCATCTGTGGGCAAAATTCAAACATATACAAATGTAGAAGTTTCAGTTTGATTATGACCGCCGCTCAACTCAAAATAACTCTGACTTCTTGAAAAAAATTAATGTAGTAGGGCTCTCACAATACAAAAATTTCCAAGAAAAATACTCAATATTTTTTGTAATACCACGGAAACTTAAAATAACAGGTTTCTTTTTAGATAAGAGTTAAAAATTTAATTAATTACAATACGGCACAATTTTACCTTCCTTAATTTCGGCAAAACCATCAACTGGGCACCATTCACCATTCATTCACGTATTTTCATCAAATGATGAAAATACGTATATGCCTATGTTCACACAGCAAGCAATTGTGACCCAAATCTGATTTTTCCACTGCTCAACAACTTTAAAATTGATCCCAATATGACGACACCAATTATTACTTTCCATAAACAGTGTCTTACTGTGATACGTCTACATTTTTCTTCAGCGTATGCAGGTTGCTTTGGGGTCAGAAACAGTTCACATTGCTATGTATTGCAAATTTTTTTGCCTAGGTCCCTCTTGAAAATGAGATCTAGATTTCAACGGGGTTTACCTGGTTAAATAAAGGAAATATAAATAGATTTAGAAGTTACAGTAGTTAGCACTGGCTTATAGCGTTAGCTTGTAGCGATAGCACAACTAGCATGCTGCGTCCTTCAGCATTTTGTTTTTTTCTTGTCTGTCTTGTAATCCTGAAAATATGCCATTAACGGAAATTTCATACCTTATGCTTTATGTTTTGAGTTGCTTACTCAAACTTGAACTCCTCTCCAACTAAATCAATCTGAATATGCAACATACTGGTAAATAATATTGACTTCATTTGGCTTAGAAACCATACGGATGCCATTGTTGACAGCAATTGTTCCTCTTGTCCGCATTTTGTAATGTCTGCTTTGTAATTTGCATTTCTATAGCTGACTTCTGCAACTTCAAACATTTGTTTTAAAGAGATACATAAAGGCAAGTGCTTTTTGACACTTACAGATTGTTGCTGTTGACTCACTGGCAGGAAGCGCTGCCACAGCAAAGGGAGCTGTAAAACAATAGGAAGCATTACAACACCCAGTCAGGATGGTGATTCAGCTCAAAGTGTGAGGAAAGATGTTCGTTTTCCCAGTTGACTGCATCTAAAAGATGAAGCAAGTGCAAGAAAAAGGGATTCATGCACATAGACTGAAAAGGGTTTTGGCTCAGTTTAACTTTTGACCTTTTCCTACCCACACTTCTCCTTTTCCTCCCTTCCTACTTTCATTTTCCAAACCAATTTGCACCCATTTAGTTATCTTTTGCACATCGATTTATTTCTCTTGGAACGTGTCTTTAATAAATGGTGGTGACAAATGATCTGCTGGCTTCAGAATGCAGCTCATTCCTATTGATTGTTGTCCTGATCCATGTTCTGCATGGTTCATGTTACAAAATCTGAGATTATGACCCTACCCGATGAAGTAAAATTAGAGTAAAGTATCTCCTTCTGCTAATGGATAACTTTTACATGAGACCATATAACCACCTTTTCTTTCAGTGGACCATCTGTAGATTTTAATAAATTACTTTAAACCACTGGTTGTCAATGTAGATACTAAATGAGCTTCTTTTTGCATTAAAAAGGCATAAAACTACCAAAAAGTTAAATTAGAAACACCCCAAAAGAAGATATTGGAGCTTCAGAATAGAAGACTAAACACAATACATATTTCACATGTTCAAATGCAGAAGAAAATAATAGAAGCGGAGTTTGATGTAAAAGGAAAAAGGAGTTGAAGAGATGTAGCAGCCAGGTCTTTTCCAGGCCTGAACCAATTTCTGGATTTCTTTGGAATATGAGATGCTACTTCCAATTTTGACCAATTACAGTAGTTTTACTTAAAGGAGAAAGAGAGAAAACAATATTCTTTAAGTCATTTAAGTTTTGAAAACAAATGAAAATTGAGGAGTTACACTTTTATCCTCTATGCATCAAAGCACACACCCATATTCTTCATATAATTGTTTATAAACTCATTATAAGTTTATCAAAGTGAAAGCTGGTGGTTTAAGGATTTATAGACGCACAATGTTGGGAGTTCTTGGTTTTAATTTTTATTATAGGGGCCAGTAAGGGGCCAATAAGCTCAGATTGATGACCAATCTGAACCAATGTGGGAAAATTTGTAGATTCCCATCTCTGGCTGATTGATTCACTGTTAAATAAAAAGCTAGACACTTTTCTGACTTTGTTAATAAAGACAGGCTTGTTGCAGATAAGATAATTTCCCTAAATCAGAGTAAAGAGGCTTGTAAGTTTATTTTAGACTGAAAAAAATGTGCTTAATAAAATGTTAAATAATTTAAGCCTGCAGGTCGGCTGACTAAAATCTACATTTGATTATGATCTTGCATTCCAGCACAGTTATAGCTGTTCTTGTTACTGTGCTGCCCTCTGCTGGAGAAATACAAGTAAAACAAAAACATTACCATGGGGTAATGCGTTTCTAGGGACACAAAGTGGACTCAGTCATCCGGCGTCTCTCTGAAAAACAAAAACAGTTCTGCTGACACACGTCCCACTTTATATCTGAACTGAATGATGTCACAGTAACTGTCAGAGAAAAGGACTTAAAAAGCATGCGTTACCGCAAGGAAAAGAAATTTAGAGTTTGATTAAAACATTTTTTGTCATTGCACCGAAGGTAGGTCAGCGGGAGGGGTCAGTGTTAATGGTGTGTGTGGCCAGTCGTTACTAAACCACTGGCCTAATTTTTGGCTGAATACCGCGAGCCATGGTTTACAGTCACGCACTCCTCTTATCAGTTGACTGGTTTTTCTTTCATAACACCCCATTTCTAACATGCCCAGCCTCTCAAACGTAATTGCGGTCCAATATGGTATGAAGTTCTTTCTCTTTTTTCTTTGGCCTGTGGTGTGATCTGAGAGGAGGTCTGCAGCTACAAAGGCTCACCCCTTCTGTCTCTCCTAATCTCTCGCACCGTCTCCCTCTCGCCAAACTGTGTGAGTTTTGCTGACTCCCTCACAAGGCAATGAGACTCCACTCTGGTCTGTCTGGATGTTTTTCATCTGCGTTCGTTCTCGGATATTGAGGTGCTGCAGGACACACGCGTATCTGTCGTTTTGCTTTTTCACTTGTTTTCCTTTTGAGATAACTGCTTGAACTTGGAGTTGAAATAAGGCTGCAAAGAAATGTATTTCAGAGGCTCTTCAGAATCTAAAAGTTTATTGAAGGTGAGGTTGTTCTTTTCTCCATCTCCACTGGTTCTTCTTTTGCTTGTTGTTTTTTTAAACATCAGCTTGTTTAAATTGCTGCCAGTTTAAAGTATTTTTTTAGCACTTATTTCCATTGGGTTTTGTATCCTAAACCTGTTTCTGGTACAATACTCTGCTCTTTTTAGAAGATGCTTGAAAATCTTTAAAATAAATTTATCTCTTAGTTGTTCTCATTCACTGGAAAGAAATCCCATGGTTTGAAATATTTGTTTTAGCCGCTTAAAATTTTTATAATATTTTTTTACAACAACATTTTACAAGTTTAGAGTCTTTCTAGATCATCCAGAATCCTGGTCCTCTTGTGAGCTTTTCAATAGGATTTAGATCTAGGAGCTGAGATGACCATAAAAGAAGGTTATTTTTTATTTTATTTTATTATGGTTTGTCATGCTTTTTTCAACCAGAAATGACTCACTGACATTTAAAATCTCATTTATTTATTAGAATATATTTTAAAGGATTTTCTGGTCATTATTTGCAGCAAATCTGACAGGAAACTATTTATAAAGGAAATAGACCCACAGCATGCCAGATCCTTCCCCATATTTAATAGTTGGGCTAGCTCTAACAATGAATCTTTGAATCTGAGTCACCATTCTGTCTGAAGACAAAGCTGGGTCTGCGTAAAGTCTTAAATATTACGACTACAGTTCTTTAAAATTTTTGCTGTGACTGGAAATAGATGCGTTTTGAGCATCTATTTGCTGACTTGTGAAATCAAGACATCATTCAGTGGCATTTTTTCTTGTCTTTCCCATTTTCATGAGCAGAAAGGAGAAGTTAATCTCAATTTCGCATCATATTTATAATCCAGAGACAAGCACAAGTTAATCTGGTCACTTTAAAAACCAGAGTAGACTTATTTAAAAAAAAAAAAAATTGTTTTTAGACAACAAGTAAACATTCTCCAACGAAAGATTTGAATCTGAACCCTAAGATGTGATTTTCTTTCACTTATCCCAGTCTATCCTAGTGAATGGCACATATGTGGAATGAAAACAGGCAAAATTTTAAAAAGTAGAGCTCTGTAATATTTTGAGTCACAACAATTTATCTCATTATTAGCGATATTGCAATTCAAAAGGACTGCTTGGATGCAATATTTAGTAGTATATTTGTAGTTCATGGCCATGCATGTAATGTCTGTCTTTGATTGCTGACATGCTAACAAAAAGTGGTGAAGATTGTAAGCGATATCATGATGAGAATATACATACAATAGTGTCTCAGTTACATGTTTTCCTGGTGCTGCTGCAGCCCTAAAACAAATACTTTCTTTGGATCTTTAGAAAGCCAGAAGAACTATCGATCCAGACCAGCTTCAAAGAACCAGGAAAGTCTGGTAGGTTGGAAAAAAACATAAAGAAAGGATTTTGGGTCTAAATACAGTACTGCATGCAACACATACTTCACTTTTCCCACATAATTTTATGAAATTAAAGCATAACAAATACTCTTCTAAAATAAGCCTCTTTCTTTAATCCCTATGCAGACAAAAAGTTAAGGACTACTAATAAGTAGTTTATACAAAGAATAAGTGAAAATGTGCTAAATTAAATTTAGCTGTAGTTGCACTGTTTAAGGTGCCTTAATTGTGGCACCAGTTATATGCTATTTTTTAACACAGGATTCTGATCCCACTGAATTATTAATATACTTAAATTAAAATGTTGATTTTTCATTGTAATTTTTTTTTTCATTGTAGGATTATGAAAAATAATTGAATAAATTCATAAGATATGAATTTATTCAAGATATTTCCACACATCTTCACTAAAGTAGAGAATACTGTTAATTTCTCACTAATCTGCTTTGGGGAAGAAGCTGGAGAATTCAGGATAAATGCATTGAGGGTAAAGTAAGCTTCAATGAAACACTTGTTAAGTCATATTCCATCCTTGGAAATAGATTTTATAATTCATACAAGCATCTTTGAAAACACTTGAAGAAGGGGGGAAAATATTGTTCCCACTTGGGTTATTCTTAGATCTCTGTGCATTTTAGTTGAACATTCAAACTGACCACAGTAGCCTGGATTTCCTCCCTTTAAAACAGTTTAAGAGCTTGTTTTTGTCAAGGATCTTGTTTCAATGTCAAACCACACTAAAAGTCACCAGGAGGTCAGCTGGAGCGTCTTGAATTCATTCTGGGTGACCACAGCTTCTCTCCGCATCTCCTCTGAGTCAGTGCTTCAAATGCCAAGGCCGGGAGCGCTCCGAGCGGGGTTTTCTTTTCACAACTTTTACAATATCACATGGTTCTTTGACTTTATTGTTGCTGGCTCGCAGAATGTGCATGGTCTATAAATTTAAATTCTTAGGGAAATGGTTGTTATGGTCTTGATTTGGGGAAAATAAAGTAGCGCACACTCAGAGCACATGTAAGTCAGCCAAGGCAGTGGTGATGGAAGTTGGCCAGCTGAAGTTATGGTTGGCCTGCACACAGAAGCATGAATGAATTTGCGTCTGGAGTATATTTATGTTCGTCATTTACTTTCTCATACTTATTCTCTGCCCCACAAACATTAACCTGAATCTGCTGGCCTGTACCTTCCTCTCATTCACTTAACCTTTAACCAGCACTTTAAGTATATTTAATATGAAGCAGCTGAACCTAAAGAAACACTACATCTTTGCTCTCTTGTGTCTCATCAGTATTTTTGGAGAAAGCCTTTCTTAACTCCTCCTGTTCGCCTCATTCCGCTTCTCTGTCTTCATTTCCACGTCTCAGCTGAGCTTTTCTTCATTTCTTTATCTTATGTTCTCACTCGAGGGTTTTTCTCAATATGCTCGCCTCACTTTCCTTTGTACCTCTCAGGCTTTAATGTCTGTTATTCTCCCCCCTTCTCGTTTTGCATTCCTGCACTATCATCCCTGTCCCGGGGTGCTATATCTAGAAGAAAGACAGTAGGGCTTTGAGGCTTTCTAGTTCTCACATTTGTCTGGAGATTCAGTTAGTTTTAGCTCTTTGGACTTTTTGTACAATTATTCATTGAGAAAAAACAAACCCAAATTAGGAGATATATGTTGTAACATCCCACATGGATGAGCCGGATAAGTGGCGATGGTGGTAGGAGTCTCCCCCGTAACTGGTAGGTTGACGGTTGACAAGGACTTAAAATATTCTGGTGTCTAATTCATGAATGAGGAGGAAATGGAGCGTGAGATTGATAGGCGGCATCTTCAGTGATGTGACCACTGCAGCGGTTGACATTCCTACCCTTGTCTGTGGTCATAACCTCTCAGTAGTGACCAAAAGAACGAGACTGCGGATACAAGTGGATGAAAAGAGTTTCCTCCGCAGGGTGTCTGGGTTATCCTGTAGAGATCCAGGAGGGACTCAGAGTAGAGCCGCTTCTCCTCTATGTCGAGAGGAACCTGTTGGCTCGGGTGTTAAGGAGGTGTTAAGGCCTCCTTAAGACCTCTCTTGAGTTGTTAAGGAGGCATGGGTCCCATCAGGACGAGATCCAGAGGAAAACATGCTGGAAGATCTATATTTCTGGCCTGGAAACGTCTTCGGATTCTCCCAGAGGAGCTGATCCAAATAGCTGGGGAGAGGGAGGTGTGGGGCTTTCTACTCGGGCTACTGTTGTCCCTCCAACCCGACCCCAGATTAAGAGGAAGATCATGGACCATGGAAAATCTCTGGTGCCACACCTAATGGCACAAATGCTGATTATTTGATTCAAACAACTGAATTAGCTACCTGTTTACTTAGCTCTGCTCATGAGCCATTATTTGATTTTGGTTTGTTGAACCAGGGCAACATATGAAACATGCAGAACACCAGACCTTGATTGCTAACTTTGGGATCTACTGCTGAAGACAGTATAGGATCCAGACTCCTCTATTTTTGGTCTCTTCTCTTTAGCTCAGTCCTCAGGTTTTCTGAAGGATTTTAGTTTAGGGACTGAGAAGAAAGTTTAATGCTATTATGAAGCACTGCTTTGCTGAGTTAGTTGCATTTCTTCAGTTATTATCCTGCTGAAAGGCTTACATTTTTATTTTAAAGGCAGGGGCCACCAGATTTGTATTTTTAAAACATCTCTGTACTTTCAATAAGGTGTCCAGCTCTTCCACCATACTTAACAAAAGGGAAGGATGCTTTTGCACATAGTTTTTTATAAAATAAATTTCATGTTGAGTGGTTCATTTTTGAAAACTCAATCTTATTCTTTTCTGACCAAAACACACATTGCTAGTTTAAGGTCCAGTAGAGTTTAGCAAACTGGTAGAACAGAAAGTTACAGTAAGTCATGGAGGAAGGATCAACTCAGAAAAGTAAAAAAAAATTAATTCAAGGTTGCTTCAGTTACATTGTCTGTTGTTGTGGTGCTGATAATTATATAATTAAAAAAAAAAAAATCTGTATTTGTTCATTTAGCTGCAGATTATTTATAAATCTCCCGGATTCTGTATGTCTCTTTTCTGGTCCAGCACATCTGTGAAAATGTGATGACAAAGATGTCTCACTCTGCCAAAAATCCTGCTGAGTATTTACCTGGAAAATATGTTTTTCTCTTTGTCTCCAACAGGTTTTTCCAGTCACAGACTTTCTGCAAGATCAAAGGTCAGTGTCATTTTTTTATTCATCCTGAACACATTTATAACAACAATTTTATTTAGAACTGTGTTATTATAAAATGTGGCATGCAAAGAGCAACATTTAGTTTTAAAATGCAATGACATCATCAGACCACTAGAGGGAAGCAGAGTATTTCTTTGCAGAGGCCAGTGTTTTGGCGACTTTTACACTTGTTAGGGAATAAGAGTTCATGTAGATAAAAAAAAATAAAATAAAATTACTTATCATCTAACCAGGTTGAGTGACTGTGCATTGTTGAGCTCTCTGTATGGGTGTGTGTACTGCTTTCTCTTTAACTACAGCATGTTAGAGAGCAGGAGCATAATTAAAGGATCTTAGTTGCATTTGTGTGTATACCCAAAAAACTGATTAAATTAGTTGGGGTTTTTTTTGGCAAAAATTCGATGGATGGATGGAAATATCCGATGATTCAAGCTTCCATTCCAACATGTGTTAATTCCTACCAGTCTCTCCTCTCAGCCAGTCTCCTCCTTCTCAATCCCACTCTACTCCAGTGCCTCCCCTCTCTGGCTTCTGATAGGGCAGCCATGAAGTCAACAGAGGAGAGAAGCAGCCGGAGGAGGAGAGAGAGGGAGGGATGGAGAGACAGTTTGGGTATGAGGGTAGAAACAAAGAAATGCTGCAGGTGTTGTGGAGTTGAGCATGTCTGTTGCATGACTTTACTCAGAGGTTGACGTGTGATAGCATTGGCTATCAGAGGTGCAGGACTGGTAGGCTGATTCCAGCTCAAGTTTTACCTTATTCCTTCATAGCGGTTTAGTTGATTTTAGAGAATATTGTGGAGCTCGAAAGCATGGCCCTTTTTACCAACGATGTGCACAGCCTGGGCTCCTATTACTGCCTGATCCGACGCAAGTTTAAGAGGAGGCGGAAGAAGCGCTCTGAACGCAAAGGTAACCCTAAGAGTTGAAGTTCTGTCGTCTTTTCTGATGCTGAGATGCAAACAGGTGTTTGCAGCTTTGAAACAAGTGGTTCTATGTTGTTTCTTTGACTTTATAACTGCTTACTGAGTCCAGGATATTACATTTATTCTTGCTTTTTATGGCTGCATGTTTACAGCAAAGTTTATCCTAAACAGGCGAATTTCTGTCAGTCTGTGAACGTAGTTAGTTTGATTTAGTCCTTTTCCAAGTTTGAATAATTTTGGAAAACAAGGCATGTTGATAATATAACAATTTTAAAACATTTGCATTTTCTTTAGTAAAATCAAAATTTTCCTTTTATATCCATAGCAAAAGACATCTTCTCTACAAAGCGGGTGACGTGACCAAAATTTTTCTTGTTTTTTATATGTTTGAAGTTCAAAGTTTGAATTATCTTTGAGGGGCTGAAATGATTTCTGTAGAAATCTACAGCTTTGTTATATACAGGTACAATAAGAAGTTTGGGTGGGGAAATTTTTTCTTTCTGTAATGACTTTAAAAGTTATTCATACCCTTTGCAGATTTGCATTTGAAATCCTTATCCCACCAATTAGATTGTTTTGACGGGAAATGAGACCGACACCTCTACAAATTCAATAAAACAATGTAAAGGGAGTATCTGATTTGGAAAAAGTATTAATTTGTATACTTCTATCAACCATTTTTATAAAAAAAAATTGTAGGCTTCTATTAAACCTATATCAACTTCTTGCATGTTTCCAAAGTTGCTTTGACCTTTTTATCTATGATGTCGATATCTTAGTCTTTGAGGTTGCAAGACCTCTCTTCCATTATCCAATTCTTTCGATTATTTATCATATAAACATCTCAACCTTGACTGGACCATCTAAAAATTCCTTTCAGTCAAAAGATATTAGTAGATCAACATAGTCTAAAGAACTTTCCATCAAAGCCACTTTTATGATTACAAGGAAGAGAAGCAAAATACAAAGCCAACTGCGTCTGTATAAAACCTTTACAAAGACCTACAGAAATAGGTCAGTCTGCAGGTATTTTTTTCTAACAGGTGGACATAAAATTTTTTTTAAATTTAATGAAAAGTTGCTAAAAGTGAGGAGATGAGAAACGTCTCTGCAGTTCTTCCAGACGCGACAGCAGTATCTACTAGAGAATAGGATGTGCAAACTTTTTTGTTTAGTTTTTGTCTACTGCATAAAACATTCCAATAAGTCACTTTCTTTTCCAGAGAAAACAAATCGATTAAATGTCAGTATGTTAAATATAAGGCAATAAAGAGTTCAATCAGTTATGAAGAGTTCAATTACTAGAGTGAACCCTAAAATATCAAGATCATCTCCTTTTTTTGCTTGAAGGGACTCCAGAGATCTGTTTTCTTTGTCTTCCTTCCCCTCCGTGTCTCTCTGAGCGAGGCGGGACGCTTCATAATTCAACTTCATAATTGAAGTTGAATGACGAGAGCCCTTCAGCGCTCGGAGCGTTTCTCTCCTGAGTTTGCTGCTCCGCTCCGGGGGATTAACCAAACAGAGAAGGTAGTAATTACTCAGGTGGCCACAGCTCAGCGGCAGCATTAGCCATGTCTCAGCCACTTGCTTTGACATCCGCCAACCTCCTCCGTACCACCGCCTCACCTCCGCCGTCAAGTCCATTCATCCAACTAAGCCCACCTCTGCTGAGGGAGCATTTTTTTTATCCTTTGATTTAAAAACTCCAGGTCTGCTCGCTCAGAGTGAATATGTCTATCAGTATTACCCAGCTCTGTTTCCCGCCTCTTTTATTCTCCCACTCTTATCACCTAGGAAAGAAATTTGCACTTTTCGCCGGAGAGAAGCGATGACGAAGCAGGAGGAGAAGGAGTCTGGCCTGACTCTTACTCTGCTTTAGCTTTCTTCGATTTCAGCTCTTTAGTGAATTCCTGGGTTCTTGAGTTCCTGGAGGTTTTTTGTTTGTTGCTGAATCACTGATCATTTCAAACTAAATCTGAAAATTCCTTATGCCGATTTTTCTTTATAATCTGGAAATGTTCTCAAAATGTTCCCACCAAAGCTGCTTGTGTATCACAGATTATTCCAAAACTTCTGCCTCACTTCCAAATTACGTTATTTTGTGGACAATGACGATCATTTCCTGTGGAAAATTGTGGTTGTTTAAATATAAAGCTGTCCGCTCACTAATCAGCACACCTCAGGGAAAAAGAGACATGAACACTGGCTCTTCCCTGTTCAGACATTTCTGTCTTCCATGTTTTATGACAGCGACATGAAAAAGACCGAGACCTTCAGGCCGTAATTATTGCATGTCACTCTACGCAGCCACGTTGAAACAAAGCACACCCGCTTTTAGTTTTGGGTTCTTTAATTTCAACTGTAAATTCCATCCTGTTATTCTTTAATAAGCCAAAAAATGGTGAAAGTAGAAGTGGTTTAAAAAATATAAAACAACTAGCTGCAATTTTAAAAAGAAAAGCAGGCAGACAAATTCTAGCCTCAAAAAACAGGATATCCTGGCTTGAAAGGATATTTATTTTGACTTTTAATCTGATGTTTGGGTTTAATCTATTACGAGCTGTTAAAGTCTCGTAACTTTAGTTTATAATTTAACTTTAGTATATTCAATACTGCAGCTAATTCAAATAATTTAAAGTCAAATGAGATAAAGCAATAGATTTTAACATTTTTATCTGTATTATATTCTTAAAATTATTTATTTAGGTGATTTTAACCTTTCCATACACTAGTAAAAAAAAAAACAGACTTTGCTGAACAAAATCAACCAAACAAAATTAAACAAAAATAGCAAAAGAAAAAAGAACAAGACAAAACTAATACAGAAATATATTAACAATATTTAAATTCCTATCAATTGCAAGAACAGAAAGGGTAGCCCAAAAAAAGGTGTACATTGATTATATAGAAAATGATATAGATAATTTGCTTTTTATACACAGCAAATGATCAAAATCAAGACAGAAAAATCTTTCCTGTATATTTTTTGTCTAAAACGTATTTACATCAGTAAAAGCAATAAAAAAGCATACAGTTTATGAAGACTGGAGTCAGGTATTGTATGAGTGATACTAAGTATGAAAGACATCAACAATTACCTTGTGAAGAGTTTATTACTTGCCTGTCAGTCAGGGAAGGGTTATAATAGTAAGTTCAAGTTTATCAAACAGTGAAAGAGATTATCCATAAGTGGAAAACAAGTTGTGACAATTGAGAATCTGTCAAATAGAGGACATCCTGGTATATTCACCCTACGGTCAAACTGTGCAATATCCAGATAGCTGATTTTAAACTCTACAGGTCTCAGCATGTTATAAATGGTGAAGTTGATGAGAGTAGAATTAGGCTGCAAAACCTGGAAAAAGAAGGGAACAAATGTGGGAACAGAGCTTAGGTTTGCAACCACAGGACTTCAGAAAAAATATCTTTTGGACATATGAGACCAAAGTACAGACGTCTGACCCAATCAGACCAAGCAACAGACTCTGAATATCAGCAGGAAAACCTCATACTAATGTCAAGCACCAAAATCCAGAGCTTAAAATGATTTAAATGTTCTGGTGGGAATAAAGGAGCTGTGCACAAACATATCCTCATATACTGTATATCTAGTTTTTGTGACTGAAGCAAAATCTAAGCCAAAACTCCTCCACAACATTGTGAGAGCCTGATAAAGACAGAGATTTGCAGCTAAAAGTGATTCTATAAGTTATTGGATCATAGCTTATATGGTTTCAAGTTCAAGTTGGATTTAATATTTTAAGAGCCCATACGAGTAAGCAAATGTTTTACTTTATCGTAATCATTTTACCATAACTGTATATTGCAGGAGCATCCGAACATTTTGTCACATGGGCCAAAGTAGTGACCAAAATAGTGTTCTTTTACCTACTCAGCAATAAATAAACCAGGCATGCAATTCTTTAATTAAACAAATACACTAGTTGTATTTGTTGTTGGAAAAGGATGTTTCCTTTTAAAAAGGGTTTTGCATGTTTGCCTTACTACAGTAAATGTTCTAGGTATCAATTGGAAAAAAATAGAAGAAAATGTAGTTATTTATAAGCAGTAAAATCTGGATTTAGGTCACTTTTTAAAAACAGTGTATTGAGCCAAGTTTAAGTGTTGATATTTTAGATATTTGAATTTGTATCTTTTATTAACATAGCTGAAAATTATTGACATAATTTTGACATAATTTTCAGCTATTACTCGCCTCCAGTCTTTGGATATAAACTGAATGATGTATAAACCTGTTTCTATGTGAAGGATTGGGATTTAGCTCTCAGTGAATTAACATATAGCGCAGAGTGACTTTCAAAAGACTCAACTTAAGCATATCCCCGGTGCATCTCTCATAAATGTGCCAAACCATGACACTTGCAGACGATGCTTTCCAATGGGCCGTATATGAAAAATGGAAAATGGGGAACAGAGGCCTTTTCTGCCTCGCCAGCAAAATCTCTAAAATGAGCTTTTGCAACTTGAATAGTGTGGGAGGGGGCTCTCTACCGCCTGACGCTTCAAATCCATCGCTGTGAGGGGGAAGACTTTTCATGCAAGATTTTTATTTTTTTTTGTAGCTTCATTTTCACTTGTTCCTGTATTTTTTCAAGATATTTGTAAATTACTGAATGGTTTTTCTGAATGCCTCACATTTATTATTGTTATTTTCTTTAAATTGATTAGCCGGCCTTGAACAGCTTAGATTAACGTCTGACATCCACAGCAGATGAATCCAAATAGAAAACACAGTCCCATTCATTTGTATTAGATCAGAAAAAGAGCAGATGATTAGAAGCAGTGCCTGGCTGAGTACTGCAAACACAGCGGCACTCTGTCATAATAAGAAATGAGTTGTGTCTGCCTGTCTCAATGTAATTAGCTTTGATTAGCATGCTGCTAATGACTATGACGGACTGTCGCAGGGGGAAAAAAAGCTCTACTCTGTTGTGGGATCCTTCAAACCGCTGAGGTTTGTTTAGCTGACTGTGAGAGATTACAAATCTCTGCAGAGATTTGAGATTTCATAAATATGAGATTGTTTTGCCTTTTATTATGCACACCTTATATTACGCTCTGCAGAGAAGGAGCTAAACCACTACTCCGTCTTCTTTCCATTCACCTCTTTGTCGTCTGTCACAACCTTTTCCATCCCACTGAGGTCTCCCTCCATGCCCTGTCCCAACTGTCCATCAATTCCACCTCATCTGTTTGACAGCAGAAAGGCCACGAGGTGTGAAATTCAGCTCCTGCACGACGCCGTCTGCAGTCGCAGCCCCGCACAAAAATTTTACATGGATTCATCCACAGCTTTGCGGCATTTTACTTTCGGACCTCCGCCCCCCTCACACATGGGTACACACAAACATGTGGAAGTCAATGCAGTCAGGATCATTTCACCAGGCCTTGGATGTGATAAACGATGGTAGGTGTAAGGCTCCATGGACATCAAATCAAGGAGAACAGAAGGACAGAGGACATTGGTGTGATTAGGTCCACAGCTTTCAAACCATGACTTACTTTCCTGTAGATTGCTTAACAACACTTTAGAGTAATTTTTGGCTAATTTTTAACTTCTTGGTTTTTGTACTTTGTCGTACACTAGGGTGGTAAAAGAGGAAAAGATGCAGGAAAGCAATGTTGGCAAGCCAACACAGAGTAAAAAGATTGTCTGGACAAAACCTAGACTTTGAAAATGTGGTCTCAAGACCAGTGCTGAGTACTAACTTGATTTGTCTTTACCAGGTGTGTATTTTAAGTGTCTTTGTATGATGGAAAAAGTAGTCACAAGTCAGAAAAAATGGGTTAATTGTAATAAATTAGTTGCAATAGATTGATCCCAAATTAATGTTTTGATATTATGGATCCCTAGTTTCAAAGTATGTGGATTTAGCAGAATTTAAGTTTGTTAAAATCAATGCCTTAGACCATAACTCAACTGAACAGTGTCTTTAACTCTTGTAGACAAACGGTAAGACTGTATATTATATCTACATGTATAATGTACACAGAAGACTTCATAGTCCCTGAAGAGAGGCTTCCAGACAAATGTCTGACTTCTTCATCAATTATAGATTAATCAGTAGAGTACTCAAATACTAAAATATTCAACAGCTGTAACTGCAACCCAATTTTAAACAAAACAATCCTGCTGTTGGTACAGAGTGACTTTCCTGCTGTCCTCTGTCTCCATAAGCATGTTCTGCTGTTGTTGATGCCTTCACGCTGATGCAGGACTCACACTGAGCTGTTTTCTTCCATGAACATGTGAGCTCTCAGGTGCCTCCAACCTGTGTGCTCGGTTTGCAGCTCTGAACATTGAGCACAGCGTCGTCGGTGGCCCTCCGTGGGCCAAGCACGCTCACACATCCGAAAATTCGCTCATTTCCAGACACACTGAAACGTACACTCTTTTCCCCACAGGCACCCGGTGCCTATGCTGTGTCATAAATCAGAGCTGTCAAATAGATTTTACAGCACCTAGTGAAAAGAGGAGAGGCAGCCACCCAACAACCTTGAAAAGATGGAAGAAAGCAGAAGTAGAGGAATTGTATTATTATCAAACCTGAAGCCTGGACCTAAGGAATCTATGAAGAAGAATAGGGCAGTTTTTCATGAGAGAACATGGATGACAGATACTTTGGGTGGTGTAACAAGGACCGGCCCTGAATGCACCAAATAACCAGAAAACATAAGCTAACATGGTTAGCTTTCTGTTTTTTCTTTCTTCATTTAAATATTTTAGATCATGTTTTTATCGTGACTGAAGTCGACATGTAGTTTAGAAATGGTGTGGTTGGCCAGTTCCTTCACATACTCAGATTGTATATCCAATTGGATCTGAAATTCGAGACATTATTGGTGGTTGTTAGATTATTTCTCTGTAAAATAAGTAATTTGCCATGAGGCAAAAAACAAGTAATTTCATTATTGACTCTTGTGGATCTATTGTGTGTAAACAGAAGGAAAGTGTTTCCTTTTGTCATTAAATTTGACAAGTTTCCATATGTCTACTCTTTGCATTTTTCCCATCAACAATTTTTTTCACAAGTTTTTATTTTTTTACCTGTTGACCCCACTTGAAACAGGCGACATCCATCTCTCACTGGACACAGTCACGTCCTATCACTCCTAAAGATTAAGTCTCATTGTTTTTTTCCCACAACTTAAATGGTTTTATCTCCGAATGTGCGAAAAGCCAAGCAAATTTTTCATTGAGGACTTCTTTTAATGTTGAGAGTGTTTTGCGCATGTGAGTTCCCCTAAATAAATTATTCCGGATCAGTTCAAAAGTGCTAATTTACAACCTTTCAACTGAACAAAGTTTGATATATATTGAAGTTCTGATTATCGACTATTAAAGCTTTTTCAAGTAGTTACGCGTTTATGTTATGCTCTTATTTTGAAGTGGCTTGAGACTGTTCGATTTCCTTCGCTCTCTTTTTTTTTTTTGCCAATAATTTTATTTCAAAGAGGAAACATACAGGAACAAAATAAAACTGACTGTGGATGTATTAAGATAAATCCAAACTCTAAGGACATTGCAGAACATCTAAATTGTGTCAAAATTAAATTGGTGCTTGAGGGTTGTAGTCTTTCAAGGGCAGATATAATTTGAATTGAAGTTAGCGCTTTTGTATTACTTTCCACAAAATACCATGTCTGTGTAGTGGTTTAGTGTTAGCAGAACTATTGTTTATGAGCAATGCCAGTCACTGAGTGTAATTAATAGTAATCTGATGTATTGAGATGTACAGTTTAGATGTAAGTCCCATATTGCCATCCAATGACAATAAAGGGTTTTTGTATCCATCATTGTCTATTATCACAGTAGACTGTACTAATTGTTATGGAGAGGTTTGATTTTTGGATTCACTCAGCTAAACAATGAATTCCATGGATATTAATGCTAACTCATGGGGATCCTGAGTGTAAAACTTGAAGTCCATTTTTATTAAGAGCTCATTGGGTCAGATAACTTTCCCATCCGACGCTATAAATCCCCCTGATTGGAGGAGCCTCATTGGCTGTCATCATCTGAGTAGCTGCCTCTTAATATGCAGAGTGGAGGGAAGTACAGACATCCAGCAGCGGGGCTCAGAAGGCAAATCACTTCTGGCAGTCTAATTCACCGGTCATTAGAAGGGCCAAATTGAATAATGGACTCGGAGGTGAGTTGCGAACGTGTGTGTGTGCTCATGTGTAAGTGTATCTGATGAGGCTGGGACAGCCATGTTGGGTGAAAGTGTGTGTGAACCCTCACACACAATTCTGCAGCCCCTTCACTTTGGCCCATCAGTTTCAATCTGGTTGGACGACAGGCGCTCCTTCTTGGTGCCAGGACCCCTCTCCATTAGGCCACCGCTGCCCACACGTGTACTCCATTAGGCGGCATTACCTGCTCCGTGCCTGTAGACATCTACTCGGGAACCAGGAGGCTGGAGGATGGTGCAAAGCTCCTCGCTTCACACAAAAAACAAAAAGACCCGATCCTATTTCTATTAAGATTCTTCTTCTCTCTGTAATCACAGGCCTGCCAGAGCCTTATTGGGGAAAGTAATGGGATTGTAGGGCAGTGACATTGGCACTCACTTATCCCACTGCATACATCGGCAGTAACAATGAGCCGTGTGTCTTTAATCATACATTTTCCTAGCTTTAGTTTACGCCCGCTTTTGCTTTTAGTTTCCAGTAAATTAATCTTTTTTTTTATTTCTGTTTCTGTTTTTTGTCTTTTAAGTGAACATTTCTGCCGCTTTGAGAAGACAATTACTGAAAGTCTTTAAATTATCCACTCTATGTTGCTGCAGCCTTAAATATTGAGTGGCTGTTAAAAGTTAGGACGGGAGAAATTAGTTAATATTGAATCAGAGTTATTCCTAACAGGTTTGAGCATCTTGGTGGTTGGATCAGACCTGATGGGAATCGGAAAAGGGAATTTTGTTTTGGAAATGAAGGAAAAATCGGACAGAAATGAAATGGATTGGGTAGAGGTTGCTGCCTGGTGGGCCTATCAGTCTGTGTTAGAGCCACTGAGAGGGTTGTCTCACAGGTGGGCTCTCCTGCAACAGCCATTTCCCCTGGCTATTTGTCTCTGTCCAGTTTCTTTCCCTTTCGCTTGCCCACTTTTCTTCCTCTTTCATCTCCTCCTCTACCTCATCTTCGATTGCTCATTTCAGTCTCTCGTTCTTGTTCGATCTCTTCCTTCTCTTCTTACACTGATTCTCTACTTTTGCCAGTTTAAAACTTTTACCGTTTAGACAGAGAGCATTGGTATTATTAATATAAACAGAGATTAAAGTACCAAAGTACCACTTTTCTCAATTAATATCACCTTTTTTTAACTAATAAGATTGATTTTTAATTATTGAATGATTGTTTGTTTTACAGTACTACTATGAAAATTACTTAAGTAAACAAGTAGAGGGTAAGCAGTATCTTAAAATCAATTCTTTGAGAAATTATGAGAAATGCATAATTCTTTAGTTGATCATTGACTGTACCCAAAGTTTTCAGCTGTTACCTCAATGGTGCTAAAATTGTACTTTATTTTTATCAAAAGAAATTTATATTTGGTATATTTTATATATTTAACAAATCGATGGGCACAAATATGTCTTTATGATAGCATGTATGTGATATAAGCATCAAATTAAAATAGGTTCTTTGCTCAAGTTTAGGTTTTGTCTATTAGGTCTGGATTTACCAGCCACCTTTTGATGTACACCTTGCTAGTACCCAATTCCTACAGAATGCTTTAGCTCCTCATGGCATTGATTCAACATGGTGTCAAGCAAACCTTTGTTCTTGGGTCCAAATTGACATTAGAGTGTCAAGTAGTTGCTGCAGATTTAGGGCAATTTGTTGTGAATGTCCTGTTCCACAACATCCCAAAGGAGTTCTATTAGATTGAGATCAAGAAACCAAGTTTGAGATGGCTTGAACTTTTTACATGACGCATTAACCTGCTGGAAGCAGCTTTTGGAAGATGGGTAAACTGCGGTCATAAAGAGATGGTCAGCAAAGACTCTCAGATAGACTGCTCAGTTGGTAGGAAAAGGCCAGAAATCTGTCATAAAACACCGGCACTGGCCAGTTACCAGTTTCAAAGTACTGTGCAAAACTTAAAAAGTTACGATTTCAGATCCATTAAAGTTTTACTGGGCATAAAAACCAAGAATAAATCGTTAACAAATATGTACATAATCATAGATTACTCAACAAGCTATAAAATCTTTCCCTAAAATAGTTTTATTCCAAAAAGCAACACTTTCCTCATTCTGCTGGCATTCATTTTACCATGTGTCAGGCTCTGCACTGTGTGCAGCCACTCAGCTGAAAACGGACCATATAAAGCCTTTAGAGCAGATGTTTACCACTGGTTTCCTTGGAGGTAGATGTTTTTGGTAACTACCTCATGTACATGAACCCCTCTTCCAGTGTTGGCCCGTTGTAATAACATCTGTGTTAAAAGCAAATATGTACGACCTCATGTTGTGTTTAGTCTGATAAAATAAGTGTGAAATTGAGCTTTAAGAGTTTGGACCTAAATCAGTCAAAGAAAAGAACTGCTGAAATGTTTTTTTTCATTTAATTGGATTAATATGTTGAGATGTTTCTGTCAAACAAAATTCCAGGAACTTTAAAAATGAGACAAAGAGGCTAAAAATGTTTATGTGTATGTTTGGGGTTTATCCATCCATCCATCCATTTTCTGTTCACCCTTGTCCCTAATGGGGTCGGGAGGGTTGCTGGTGCCTATCTCCAGCTACGTTCCGGGCGAGAGGCGGGGTACACCCCGGACAGGTCGCCAGTCTGTCGCAGGGCAACACAGAGACATACAGGACAAACAACCATGCACACACACACTCACACCTAGGGAGAATTTAGAGAAACCAATTGACCTGACAGTCATGTTTTTGGACTGTGGGAGGAAGCCGGAGTACCCGGAGAGAACCCACGCATGCACAGGGAGAACATGCAAACTCCATGCAGAAAGACCCCGGCCGGGAATCGAACCCAGGACCTTCTTGCTGCAAGGCAACAGTGCTACCAACTGCGCCACTGTGCAGCCCTGTTTGGGGTTTAGTACAATGCTAATCAATTTGTTTATTTTTCCATCTAAATAATGTTTGACAGTCATCAGAAGCATAACTGCATCCTTTTTGCCTTGATGGACACTGGAAGCTGCAGCAACCATTTAGCTACACTTTCCTCTTTGGTCCAGCAGTCGAGCTGAATTCCCTACCACAGCCCTGCAGATGCTAGAGGGGATCATTGCTACTCACTCTGGTGATTTATGACCCCACCCAAAGCCAGTTTAAGAAGCCTGTGTGCTTGCATGTGTGTGTTTTTGTTATATTGTTGAAGGAACATATAAGCAGGCAAGACAGAGAGCGGCTAAGAATGTGTGAAGTAGGAGAAGTAATGGGTTGATGGCACAAAGAAATGTTTGGTCTAAAAACAATAATGCATGAGAAGAAGATGGTATTTTAATGTATGACAGTAAAATTTGAGGTTATTTGGTATTCTAGTTAAACAGCAGATTAGATTATAATAAATTACAATTTTATGTGTTTAGATACATTAGAAATGTTCATTTTTCAGTTACATTTCAGACTACAATGAACTTCCGCCTATTCGTGGTTCAGTATCTGTGGATCTTTCAGTGGGACGTAACTCAGAGTTATTCGCGGACAATAAGCCTGTTTTTCTTAGACCATATCTAAAATATTTCAATGAAAGTGCAGTTTGGGGAATTATAATTCCTAATTATTTTGACACACAATTGGATGGCTGTAGAAAAGCAGCCAATCCAGAAGTGCCATTCATTCTCCTTGGCGGTGATTGATTGTACCCCCAAGGAAATTAGAAGATATTGCATTTCTGTAAAGCAAAACCTATGCTGCTATTCCTGCTGTGAAGGAGGATGCCTATAAGTTTTACATTTGAAACTATCTTCCTCTGAAGGTAACATCCACAGCCTTCCTTATCTCTGCACAGGGTACAGCCAATCAGCACCAAGGAAATAAACGTTGCTCCTGGGTTGACAGCATTGTAAACGCCAGCCAAAGGTGTGTCAACTAGCGTTGAGCCTAAGTGTTACGTTCACAAGCTGTATTTATTTTTTAAGAAAAATATTTTAGATATGCCTTTGAGAAAACATCTGCAAATCTGCAATGTTCCACAGAAACGTCCGCAAAGAGGTCAACCACAAATACTGAACTATACTGATACTGTGCACATCATTCTGTTGGCATGTTTTCTTTTCGCGTTACTCTGTTTTGGAGGTTATTGAGTGTTCTGAAAAGATTGAGTGTTGTCCAGATCCCAGTGGACTGTCTTCGCTGAAACTTGAAGTTGATTGTATTTGAACATTACTGCCAAAACAGATATAAAAAAATTTTCAAGAAGAAGGTTGCTCATACCTTGTTGGATCGCTCCCTGGGAAAAATCAAGGCTGCCAAACCAGCAGGGCCTAAGTCCAACAGTAAGACAATGTTTTATTGTTAATATTTGATATTTATTTTCCAAAACATACCTCAAACTTGTTTTTACTTTGCCGTAGTGGAAATGTGTGAGCAGGTTTAGAAGGAAAATCAATCAAACACAGAACTTAAAATACAGCTGTATGGTTGGCTGTGCTGCAAAGCTCCAAAAACTGTGTTTGTTCTTTATATCCAGGGACAGTATTATCTCTTTCCTGGCCTTTATTACCTGGCCTCTCAATCTTCCCCTGCCTTCATTTTTTTCTGTGAACCTTGACTCCGCCAGCCTTCTGAAATGCAGTCCTCCGTAAAATCCATCAAATAAAAAATTCATATTGATACTCTGGCTCTGTTTTTTTGCCACCTTTCTTTACTTCCACCATCAGCACTCCTTGATGATGAATGACTGACTGTCACATATAAAAAGGCTGGAACACAGTAAAAGGTTGATTCTCTGCTTTTTTCCACACCTCTCTGCTCCTGCTGCTCTAGTTCTTTATATTTGATCAATTTTTCATAAGAAGGTTGTTGTTGTTGTTTTAAATAAGAAGGTATTACACTCTTAATACTTTTTAAACCTATACATATCCTAGTGATTTAGCTTAACATCAACATTACTGAATTTGGGCTTTCGGTTATTTTTATAGAAAGTTAATATAAAGCTTTTTTAATTCTCAGTTATACCTTTGTACTTCCCTTCAAACTGGAAAGTTTTAGGGGAACAGGTAATTAATACAATAATAATGTTAAATTAAAAATGATTGGTATCAAATTTAGGAGAATAATTTATAACTTGTAAAGCAAAAACAAGATAAACTGGTTAGAAATCAGAACGAATCAAATACAATCAAAAGGGCATTTAAAGAAATGGTGAAGTTTTGCAACCTCATGCTACCAGTTTATTTCACCTTTTTATTCACGGTACCCTCTGAGGTTTGACTAGGCCACTCTAGAACATTCAATTTGTTCTTTTCAAACAGGCCAGTTAGAAAAACTATTATCCTTTAATGAATGAAGTGACCATCTAAAAACTGCATTATTTATTTATTTATTTGTCCGATAAATCTGTTAAGGGAAAAATACTTTTTCATTGCAATCTATAATAATTTATACACATGAATATATTATAATATTTACTATAAATATGATTTATCTTACTATCAGTCATTTTGCTTTAAGAAACTCAACAGGTTTTCTGCTCAAGTTGAAGGCCAGAAGCAGATAGTCTCTATTCAGCTTGAATAAATCATTCAAAACTAAATGAACTAAAAATTGAAACACACTTTTGCTGCAAAAAAACTTTTCATTATTGGGTTGCTAAAAGTCAAGTGTCAAATTCTTTGGATCTTGTTCGACATTTTCAAAACAATGACTTTGAAAGGTGTTTTGTAATACTGTAGATAACATTTCTCCTTTTATTTTTCTTCAAATCCCATTCATCTATGCAACCTTTGGCTTTTTTTTATACTACTTTGGAAACTTTCTCTGCAGCAAAGGTTAACTGTATTCAACAAACCTTATACAAAATAAATTCCACCACAAATGGGACAAAACATTTTCAGCCAGTAATGAACTGTAAAAATAGTAGGAGAGAAATAAAAAGCCAAGGTTTTTAGTGCAACCTTTATTAAAGTTGAGATTTTTTTAGTAAACTAGTGATTGAGTTCATATACAATATAGGTGTAATTCATACACCATAAAGGTGTAATTGAAGGCTGTAACCCATCAGTACTTTATCATTATAGCCATTGAATGGATTTTATTACTGAAGCCAAATATTTCTTATATTAATGATATCCAATGATTTATGAAAGACTAAAGTATTACAGTGTGTTTGATACAAGATTATGAATATAAAGCTTCCAAGAAACTTCAAGTTTCATGGTTCTGTCTACATTTAAACACAATTATTGAAGGAATTAAATGGATATTTTACACCAACAGTGCATTAGTTTATGTACCACTTGGGAACATTTAGACGCTGCTTTATGCTATACTGTGAAATAATTTTCTTAAATCTTATAGTTTTGATGTAAGGATATATAGTTATGGTACCTAAATAGATACTTACTAACAGGACATTGCTCAGTTATTTTGGCTTCATTAGGGGTCACGATTTCTTTACGTTCATTAGTCAAGTGGTCAAGTGATACGTCTTATTTAACATTACATGTATTCATTAGTGTGATTTAAGCATTTTATTCATTGGAACACAGCCACTCAGTAACAGTGAAATGTAACAGCCTTTCTGCCACCAACAGTCATTAATTATTCATCGTAACAACGGAGGCAGCGTTGCTCTGTGTGTGTCTGTCAGAGATTAAAAGGGAGTCGCAGCACAACTACGAAACGTATTATTTTAGTGAAATGAATAAAAGACGACATGGTGAGATGGGTGTTTATATCTACATTATTAATGAACAAAAACCAAACATGACAACACACACCCAGTCATGAAAAAATATTATATTCCAAGCCACATTCATTGTATTCAGTCATGTGAAGAAATATGACACCACCAAAAAGTATTCGGTTTTTCTAAAAAATCTCCACATATTGATATCAAATCTTGGATATGATTGTTAGTGGGAAGAATTTTTCTTCACGCAGGTCGCTTGGGGTCATAAACCATTCACAAAGAATTGGATTTATGTATAAAAAAAAAAAAAAAATGGAATTAAGCATCAAGACCTGGTGTATATATGTAGCAATCGTTCCCTCCTTTCACTTTACCAAGAAAGTTATACATGTGCAGTCTCTTCTTACTGTCAAGGCCTGGATTTTTCTATTCACAGTAACAAGAACCTGCTAGATATCCTTAGATTTTTGAACATGTAAGGTATCTTGGTAGTTGTTTTTAATTACTTCCATTTGTAGTCTGTTTTCTGTGAAATGACTGGTTTAAATGTTCAAATCTATCATAAATCACAGTCTCATTGCGTATCCTCCAAATTAAAACGCCAGGTAACCTTTGGAAGAAAGACTGCAGACACAATAGAAGAGGAGTCTTAAAAAGAGCTGTTCTCTCAGCAAAGCAGATCCTATCCTATGTATTTTTAGAGCCATCTCTTACCATTTGTGCTGAAAGGTCAGTTAAATAAGTTAAATGCAAAGACAAGAAAAAAGCAGGGCGGTGACCATCCTGTAAAATGCCGTTATGGCACAAAAAGTCAGAAATAAATGGATGTGTTGGTAAATGGGAGGAATGATTTTGATGACACAGCGTTCTTTCCAAATAGTACATCTGGCTAGATTAGACTATAAATGTTTTCCCATCAGACAACCACTTGGCTTCAGATGTGGGCATTTCCTTTGTTTAAGAAGTAGATGATACAGTTTTAGACTTCACATAAATCTCTTAATTATAAGAGAAATACAGTCTTAGAAAATGAGGACATGAGCATTGCTGGAAATAATTTTCCTTCATGGCACCTTAAAGTTTGTGTTTGCATATTAGCAAGTACAAAGCATTGCACAAGTATTGACTCCCACTCCTTAGTTTTTCTACACTTTGTCTCCATGCAACCATATTTCTTAGTATGCTTTATTGGGATTTGCATTGTAGACCCAAAGTAGTTCACCATTTTTGACGTTTTTACCTTTTTACCCTGAAATTTACAACCGGAGCCACATTCGAATGGGTTAGATCAAATTATTTTGCTAGAATGTCCCAGTCAAAGTCTTGACCTAAATCTAATTGAGAATCTGTGACAAAACTGTGCATCCATTCTGACTGATTGACATTCTGAATTAGGTACTTTGCAGTAAAGAATGGGCAAACACTTCAATCTCTAGAAACCTGATTGTGACCCTAAAAGAAGTTCTGCTGTAGTTTCACTGAGTATCGACCCAAAGATGTCCAATACAAAAGTCCTGCCACAGTTTTCAGATTTTTATTCGGAAACCGTTTTTACTCCCACGTATCCTTGACTGACTCATCATTATCCTCTTTACTCAATGGATTATTGTACCAAATACAGTGATCCTCAAGATATTTTCTTTTTCTTCATTTTAATTGTCATTGAGTTGATTTCCTTGGAGTTGACTCAGCAAGTACCTGTTTTACATTAATTTCTGATTTATAAAAGTACAGTTATTCGCCATTACACCTTTTTAGTTTGAAAACATTCCAATATAATTTTCTCAGAAACCTTCCAGTACTTGCCTTCGTAGAGAGGTTGTTTGCTACAGTACGAACTGCTTGGCCTGCCAAGGGCAAACGTTTCCATCTCCCTCCTTTCTAAAGGAGATAATGATTCTCTTTTTCTTGAAATAGGATTGCATTTTCTCTCTCTCTTGTCCTCTGTCCCTCTCTCACCTTTACCTTTACATCCACCCAGCCCACCTGCACCCTCCCCCCAGCCGTCCACTGCTGGCACTCCCTCCGCAGCAACTATGCTCTATCGCTCCGTCGCAGTGCAAGGCGAGGGATGAGAGACAAATCAAAAACGCCTTATTTCCCCCTCAGCCCCTCTCACCATGCCAGATTGAATTTGAGGCTTTTCATCTTCTTTCTCATCTTTCTCCCTCCCTGCCTCCCTTGGCGTCCACTCAGAATTACCTGAAACCACAACAGCTTGATGACGTTATATCGCTTATTCATGCTGAGGGAGACAGTCGGCAGGTCTTTGCTTTGATTCTTTCGACTCACTTAAAGTCCTCCGCTTCTGTCATTTAGGTCCAGAAATGGTCAGTTTCAACATCTGTCCGGGATCCTGTCTCGGTTTACCATTTTTTTTAGAAATCCACATGTATCCAAATGTTTGGATTAGTTTTGTTTGCTTCATCCACAATGACAAAAATCAGAAGTAAACATGTCTTTTTAAACTCTTCTAAACTCCTCCTTGCATTTCTATGACATTTCTCTCGACTTCTTGTCAAATACGCCATGCAAAAACCAGGAATTAAGTTTTTTGCGTAGAAAAATTTCTAAATGTGCAACATAAAAGAGGTATAATTGAGATTCGACCACCAAATAAGCCTCCTGGTACTGAGTTGTTGTTTTTTTGGTAACAACTGATACAAAATTGATTCAACTACAACTCTTAACATCTCTCCAATAATCAAGCTAATCTCACGTTACACTATATTGCCCCATAGTAGCCTGCTATTGGAAACACTAGGTGTGTAGGGCGCCCCTTGACATTGTTTTAGCAAACTGCAGTCTTTAAGGGTTGGTGTCCTACTGGAGATCAGCACCTGCAAGGATGAGTGTGTATAAATAATAGATGGATAGATGCAGAATATTGGGCCTTAAGGACTGACATTTTACACCACTGGTTTAATATCAAACTGATGTAAATATCAGGGTAACATGAAATCTGTAGGGCTCATATGCTGGGCAGTTGCACAGTATGACATTTTCTGCTTATGCAAACATGCAATGTCTCTTCCATCTGCAGTGGGAAAAATAAGTGTTTGATGTACCACCAATTTGTCAAATCTTTCCACTTACAAAGAATGGAGAAGTCTGTCATGGGTAAACCTCAAATGTGGGGAAATATTACAACTTAAAATAAAAACTTATTTGGCATTTTATTGGACGAAATAAGTATTTGAATAGAGCTTTTTTCTATAAGTACGGGAGTCAAACATTTCCTGTACTTCTTGACCAGGTTTGCAGACAGTTCAGCAGAAATGTTTATCTACTTCAAACCTTTAAGACTGCGGTCTGAGCTCTCTTTAGGTCATAGACCAGGTCCTACCTTTAATCTCTGGGCTTATTCTTCACCTTTATCATGATCATTGATTCTCCACTAAGTCAGATGTCGCATGAAGTCTCAATCTGAGGAAAATGTACAGTTTTTTTTTTTTTTTACTGTCTTCAATTTTCACACCATAGTTGCCTTCTCACTAACCTGTTTACTAATGGTCCTTTAGCCAATTCCAGCCATGTACAGGTCTACAGTTTTTTTCCTTTGGACTGACCAACGCTGGAGATGTTATTTCACACAATAAGTCAAATAAATTATTTAAAAGTCATTCAATTTGATTTTCCGGATTTATCTGTATTATATTTCGAAATATATTCTTGGTTTTTTGGTAACCAGCTCATGCACTGTTGTTTGGGCATTCCTGCAAGTTTATGAAACAAAGCTTAACTTTTCAAGGCTCAGGTACACCTGTCTAGAGAGAATGTGGATGTTGAGAACATTCCTTTCAACTTGAAGTGCAAAAAGATTTACTACAGTTCTTATTACTAACATTGAATGTTTCTGCACATGAAATCTACATTTATTTAATAATTGGAAGCACAAGAAGAACTCATGAAGGAACTGAATTCCTAATGCGACTCTACAGAAGTTGTGTTACATTGATGTTTTTGAAGTGTAACATTTTGTAATAAGTATTTAATGTGTGTTTATATCCAACTATCTATATGCTGGTACAAACAAATATGCATTCAGACATATTCCCTTTAAAAAAATAATCGTATATTTTGTCCATTCAAAAATGTATGTTACTGGTAAAAAAAAAAAAAATCTTAAATTCTCCTTTCCCAAATCTCTTTACCCTTTGGGAGTTTGTAGTCATTTGAAATTTCAAGGCGCCCATCCTACACAGTTCTTTGTGAGACTTAAGCCTCTGATTGCAGCTGATTTCAGAATCAGTTTTAGACTTTTATAACCAAGACGGTCTAATGTGAAAATCAAAACTGACAGACACATTTGCATTGGCTGCTGATTAGACTACACAGCCCACACTGGGCAGTAGGAGTAATGAGAATAAAAGTGCATGCTAAAATCAGTCATGTTTTACATTTAGTATTGTGTTCATGTAAGAGCTCTAATTTGTTTACTCATTATATACCAGCACCAATAATTAAAAGTCTGGAAATAGAAAATTGTGCCACATCGTGTGCGGTGGAAAGCGAGAGTAGGTTTGGTTCTGGGTTGCTGAATGAGCGCGCCGAAGCACAGCGCACCTGCCTGCTGCTACCAGAGAAAAATGACTCCCATCTCCCACCCTTCCTCCCTTCACCCCACCTTTTCATTTTCAATTATGGGTTGGAATATGAATCGTTAATTGGGTGATAATTGTGCTAGCATATTTGCTGTCACCCACCATTAGCTCAGATTAATTAGCCCATTTACTTTAGTTTAAGAAAGTGTCTGGCTGAGGAATGGGAGCAATGATGGAAGGCGAATAAGAGAGAGAATGGATTCACCACAATCTGTTCCATATCACTTGTGCCATCTTTTTTCTGCCTTCACTCGCTCTCTGTATGATGTTCATTTCGGTTTCTTCTCTCTTTGCAACTTTTACTTTCTTTTTCTGATTCACCTGAGATTGTGCTCATCTTCCCCGGTCTTAACAACATTTTTTTTTGTTCTCTGATGTTTTTGTGATACTTTTGGAGTCAATACAATTCAAGTTGAGCAGTTATTTTTGGCAACATGAGCCACTGATATCACTTATGCAACTGACTTTGGTTTTTGAAATGTATATTCTTGGTAGACATAACCAAAATTATATTAACTTGAATATTTATAAGTTAATCAGTGTGTCTGCAAGTACATCGGACAAACTGATGAAGGAAGGAACTAAGGTACAGATGAACAAAGGATGGAAAGTATGAACAAACAAGACAGATAAAGGAAGAAGCAAATGGATGAACAAACAGACGAGAATATGGATGAATGGATTGACCGAGGATGTAATGAAGGAATAAACTGTCAAAGGTTTAATGAATGAATAAAGAAAGTATAAAACATCTTTCATACATGGTGCTTTCCATCACTGCTTGCAACATTTACTTCTTTGTTGTCCTGATTCCGATTTTTTGTTGTCCAAACATGTAATGAGACATATCTGCTCAAGTTGTTGTCTACCAAAGTGTTGTCTAAATGGAGTAATATTTGAAGCTTTCAATTTTGTTTTATGTAGACTCTTGAGAAGGTACCCAGTTGTACATTTAGAACCAACTTTTCACAAATCCCTGCCAATTATTTTTCTGGAGTTTTAAAAAAGTGATACAGTCCAAAGGTTTGCTGGTCATTGTCAGTTGGAGCGAATATTTCCAATTACAGGAAATCATTTGATTCGATGTTGGTTTGAAAGTGTTGCTTAATGGATCTCTAATCGCTCCCTCCACCTTGGGCTAAGTCACATGTGTGCAGCAGTGGAGTGACTTGGCCATGTCAGGGGCTGCATATCTCTCTGCAGGCAGTGGGAAATGAGGTCTAATCGCAGGGATATTAAAGTCACAATAGACTGCTCCTGCTATTAAGGCCTGTCAGCCCTAGGCCCCTCTCTCACCTTGATATCTCTCCGTCTCTGAATATTTATATGCTTACATCAGGAGCTCCTTACACAGTGCAGTCTGTGCATGTTTCTTTGTGTGTGTGCTGCTATGTCAAGCGAGAAAATTCATCATTGCTGTAGCCACTCAAGCTCTCTGAATATGTTTATGTGGTTGTGTGTTGCTCCGTCTGCGCTTACACGGTCTGCCTTCCTGTCCTCCGATCCTCAGGTGCAGCGGGGGCGAGGCTGCTCGCGGGTCAAAACAAACCTGACGCCATGGATGTGGATGAGGAAGAAAACATGAGTGAGTCCATCTTGATTTTTCTCATTTGTTCATCCATCTTTTTTTTTTACCTTTACTTTCCTTCCTTCCTTTCTGTCTGCCTGCTTGTTTATCCTTCTCTTTTTATTTGTTGCGTAATCAGTGTGATCTTTTGTTGTCTATATACTACTTTTTTAAAAATAAATTTGTAAGCATTTGTCTAATGACCAAAATAATTGAAGAATAAAGTTTTAAAATATATTTTGGAAAATGAAAATAAATGTGTGTTGGGAAATACTTGCTTATTTAGATCTGAGTGAGAATATAGTTGTAGTAGCAATAAAGAATTTTTTAAAGCTGATCATGATATAATGATCTATCTTTTGCCAGGTTCTAAAAATATTTAAATCTATCCTCAAGTGTACAATAACCATCTCCATGGTAACTTGAAGTAATTGAATGCTGTGTGATTCTTCACAACTACATCTGTTTTATCTTATCTAATACATAACTCTAACATCAGCAATTTCTAGATTATTAGCATTATTATAGGTTGACTAAATCAACTCATTAACTTCTAGGTGCCCCTAGTTTTGAGGCTGGAAAACAAGATCAAATAATCAACCCTCTACCATACTAGACAATAATTACCCTGTCACATTATTGCATACGTGCATCAAGTTCCAATGGCATAATAAAATATGCTACCACAGCTAAATACTGCTTCAGCCCCAGTTAAATGCACCATGTTAAGTATTTAGCATTGTAGAATTTATACAGCTACTGAAATCTTCCAATAAATGTCCAACAAAAACAGTTTTTAATGTGCAACACTGTGCAAAAGCTTTGTCTGCACTGTGAAAGATTAACTTCCCTCAGATGTTTGAGGCATTGTGCATTCAAATTCAAGATGGTAAGTTGATCCTTATAAGTGAGAATAAAAAAAATGGTTACATCACTGGAAAAAATACTACTTTTTAACTTCAGTCCGACGGGAATTGCAAGAATTTATTTTTCACACACACTTTATAGGATTAGATTTAACAAATTTTAGAACTGGGTAAGAAAAAAAGTCCAAATACTTAAAGGCCGTGAATTGAAAGATGGATGTACTTTTTTCAAAATGCCAGTTTATTTTATGCCCCGTCTTAAATAATACACTCAGACTGAAGCATCCACACATAAATATGCCACATCAACTTTAACCAACTCTTAGAGCTAATCTCCAAATCTATGATACCTCAGATACTCCTCTGTCTTTTATTGAACTTTAGACATTTTTGTTTGCAATGCCCACAACAAACACATTTAAAGTCAGCTGTAGTCACAACACTCTAGCTCGTGATAAGAATGAAAAACTCTGATTGTAATGTCATAGTTTTTGTCTTCACTTTGTAGAATGATATGTTGTGAAATAAGCAGCTACAAAATTGTCTTTGTTGCCTTTCAAAGACTCTGAAGCTTGGTTCTTACATTTTTACTGCCAGATATACATAAAAGATGTATCTGAAGATAAAACACAGCCCTCGCTCACACAATCCTGTTTCTTTAATACCAAGGGGACACCAGAGGAAGAAAAGAAAGAAAGTTTTAGCTTTCATGTGACAACCCGGGGAGCTCTTGAAGCTCTTTTATCTAGTGAAATGAACCAAAACAAAACCCCAACAAGAAAGTTACACCTAAAATTAAGTCATGTCTGTTTCACTCAGTTAATTTGGAAGGGATATTTTAAATATTCTCTCTCCATTATAATTAATATTGTCTACAAATGTTGATTACACAAATTCCAGCATGACAGTGACAACAACTGCATGCCTGTGCCATAATTTAATGCATGGCTCTTGTTTTATGCGTTTTTTACCTCCTTTATGTCTGATTCAGTTGGTGATTTTTCACCACTGCTGGCTATTAAGAATCTCATTGTTACAATAAGCAAAATTATTAAATGTTTTATTTATGGGTAAGAGGTATGTAACTGAATAATTTTGTGCACCATGGTAACAGAAAAAGAAGCTCCAGATTGTTCTGTGTGTCATTTCTTCACTGTATTTGTGCAGCATGCAAGAGGTTTCTTAATGTATGTTAATTTGTTTTATTGACTATCAACACCTCATAGATACAGATGTTAAAGAGATGTACCATAATTAGCTAAACCTCAAATTTAACACAGTAGTACATGATTAAATACTCTGTATTTCAAGAGTCCAGGTCCCAGCATCATTCTGATCGGTGCGGTGTTGTCTGGATATTTTTTTGTTTTCATGGGGTTTTTCCACCAAAACCGTTCCAGAGCTAAACTAGCACTGGCTCTTAACTGGTCCAATAGACCCTATAACAGGGAACTGTTTTGGTTTCAACAAATTTGTACAGACAACCAATTTTGGTATTTGTCCTTCTGTCTCTCCAAATATCTGTTATACTAACACATATCTGATTCATGTGTTAGTATGACACATGTCTGAATCAGACATGACTTTTTAATTTTATTTACCATCACCACACCACAAATATATTTTCTGTAGAATTGAAAAAATACTATTAGCTACCAACCTTTGTGTAGAAAGTTAACTCAGACAAACCAACAAAACTTGTGAAATTACCAATGATTTATTGAATCAAATTACCACATTTCCTACCATTAGAATATTTGCAGATCATAGTAATTTATTTTGACTTATCCTATGTTTAAATAGGTACAACAAATCTCTCTGGTGACTATGAAAGGATGCTTAGGTGGCGCAATGATGCTTAGGTGGTCCTCTAAAAGTAGGAAGCTACAAAAATCTGATGAAGGGTGAAATGACCAGCACCTTGTAACTCTTCTCCTGATGGAAATACAGTAAAAAAAAATAAAAATAAAATAAAAAACACATAATGTGCTGGTCAAGGTGCTAAAGTTAGTATTTTCCAGAAAGAATTAATGTTATGCAAGATCTAGTTCAGGTTTAGCTTCCAAACTGTTTTGGTGGCAAAAAAAACTTCACTTTGTGCATTTGTTTTCAGGTTCTTTTGCGATGCACCAATACCAATGCTGTAAATGCATGACTACATAAAGAGTGCATGTTTTCAGGTCATAAACTGGATGAGTTGCAGTTTGTGATCTTAGAATCAATTTTTTGTTGTTTTTCTTTCCTGACTCAGGACATGTCAGTGGCAGTGTGCAGTTGGTAATGGCATGTCAAGACATTTTGTCAACACTCTGCTCTCTGACAGCTCCAAAGGGGGGGGATCTCAGAGGCGCAGGGTCTTATGAATGGCACTTCATTAGAAAACTTTTTTTTGTTTGTTTTGTTTCTTCAGACTTTCCTCATTTTAAATACGGGAGTCTTTGTTTTCAAAAATAAAATCATGTAAATGGTGTAAACTGCATTTTAACCTCCACCGTGTCACCAGTTGAGACTTTAGGATCCTGCAGTAGGTGGAGTCTTCTCCTTCTGCCTCTTTGATGTACTCTCCTATTTGCCTGGTCCTCAGCTTCCTCCCCCTGCACTACTTTCCCTGCACTCCCTCAACCCAACCTACAATCCCACTCATGCACACTGCGGCCTCTCTTTCTCTTGAGTACCGCAAGGAGTAACCTATCAAGCCTTTGCTGAAGGATGTTATAAATGAAAATTTTTCCCAACATTCCATCCACTTTGCTAACTAGAATCAGTGATATGTGTTCCCCTTAGTTCAGTATATAATTGGTTTTGGTTTTTCTTCAGAAACATTAGCAATTTAAGATAAACTGGGTGAAAATAAACCCTTTTGGTCTGGTTTTTGTGTGTGTGTGTGTTGTTTGTTTGCATGGTATTCTCAAGGCCCTGTCGCTGTGCAATGTAAAGTGTTTTCAATGTCTACAATATATTTTTATTGTATCCTAATTTTAGTAATGTTGAACATGAATATTAGTTAGTTTAATTTTAAATGTAAAGATAGCAAAGTAAAATGTTTGCAAAGGTACTCGTTAAAGCTTTAAGTCATTCTGAAGAAACAGATGTTTTTGTATTTGTCTTCCTTGTGAAATAGGTTTAGAAATTCAATCCTAACTATATTTATCTTGTTGTTATAAAGGAACACAAATCATTGGTTCAGTTCCAAAGAGTGATAAAGGAATCTATAAATTTTGCATTTACAAGATCCTGCAACGAAGGCGTTGTAAGTTACTCTTTCTGGGCACCGCAGGTTCAAGCAGCACAGACGTTAAGGAAAACCGAAACCTGGACAACGTGTCCTGCAAAGACGGGATGGGAGTCGGTGATCAGCTCCCCAATGGAAGCGGCCATGGCAGTCGAAAGCGCCCCTTAGAGGAGGGCAACAATGGCCACGCACATTCCAAGTTCCGAGCCAAGAAGCGCAAGAAAACACCTGGACCGGTGTTGCCTAAGAATGCTCTGATGCAGCTGAATGAGATCAAACCAGGTCTCCAGTACAAACTGCTGTCTCAGACTGGGCCGGTCCATGCACCAGTGTTTGTCATGACTGTGGAGGTCAATGGGCAAATGTTTGAGGGCATGGGTCCAACCAAGAAGAAAGCTAAACTAAATGCAGCTGAGAAAGCGCTGCGTTCCTTTGTTCAGTTTCCCAATGCGTCTGAGGCTCACCTGGCCATGGGCCGTACACTTACAGTGAATACAGACTTTACATCAGATCAAGCGGACTTCCCTGACATGCTCTTCAATGGTTTTGAGACACCAGCTCCTCCTGAAGAATCCTTCTATCTAGGCTCCAACGGTACAAACTCACTAGGGGAGTATCCATTACCCACACCACCTGGCAGCAACCTTGTCCAGGCTCCGTTGCCCTCTCCATCTGCATTCAGCTCACCCTCCACTGGCAAAAACCCGGTCATGATCCTCAATGAGCTCAGGCCAGGCCTCAAATATGACTTTGTCTCAGAGAGTGGTGAGAGTCACGCCAAGAATTTTGTGATGTCAGTAACTGTGGACTCAGAGACGTTTGAAGGCTCAGGGCGCAACAAAAAGCTGGCTAAAGCCCGGGCAGCACAGGCCGCCCTCTCTGCTCTCTTCAACATGCAGCTAGACCAGACACCGTCCAGGCAACCCATACCAAGAGAGGGGTTGCAACTTCACCTTCCCCAGGTAAGACATTTTATTCATTTTAGATTTCTCTAGTGTCAAAGAAATACAAAGAAACTAGATTGTAATTAGTTTAATCTTGAGTATTTATCAGAAATACAATCCAACCTGAATAGGGGATGTTGGATTGTATATGGTGCTTTTGGTACCATGTACACCTTTCAGGTAGTAGTTGAAGGGGTTCAGTGATGCTCCTTACTCAACAAATGCTTACTCAGGTATCGTTTTGAGTTGAATTCAAATCAAAAATACTTCATTAGGTCCAAAGGGAAACTAGATAGGTGTTGAGTGGCAAAATATGTTTTTCTTCAATTGAAAAATTTCAAGATTCTTGAAATCTTGAAATTTCAAATGAAACAAAGCTTCATAATGCGTCAGTAATCATATTAAAAATCATGTTTTTAATATGATTGCTATGTAGTGAAGGTGGTATTTCCTCCATTGTTATGCATCACATTATTGTCCTGCAGTTGATATGCCACAAATGTAATATCATAAAGTTTATTAGTTTGTAGATATAATCTTATAGGTATCTTATAAGTATAATTTAATGGTCAGTGTATGCTTTAAGAAGGTTTTATAGTGAAAGAACAGCAAAAGTGAGAATATTATAGCCTCTATACCAAAGAAGATATGTTATAAGTTGAGTTATCAATAATGTATATCAAAACAGAGAGGAAGCAAGATTAGCCTCTAACTTCAAGAAATTTGGCCCTCTGCAAAGATCTTAAGCAGAAGTGAGATGTGTCGTTAAATGGGGCTAAATAAGACACTGTTGAATGAGGAGTATCTTAAGTAGAACACAATCATCCTAATATTATAGACTGACTAAAATAGTTATTTTAATATAGAATAAAAATGGAAACCGGTGAATTTTGAAGAAAAGAAACATTTCCAGGTCTTTGCTCGTCTTTACCTCATAAAAGCATGCCTCTGTGTAGTTATAGTTGAGTCTGTTTGATGATTTCTTTTGAAATTTCTAAAACCCACATACAACCCAACAAGTGATACACAAGACCCATGGGTCTCATAAGAAAACAACACCCAATGCAATTTTCTCTTTTCAATATCTTGCACCAACTCCTATTGCACCTCACACACTAGTCCTATAATTTTATTCACTTCAGCCAACATTACGGCTCTCTGGGCTCCAAACCTGGGCAAATGTGCGACTAAACGTTCACCATCTTGAACTATGATAAAGCTGAGGATATTAAATCTGTCTTGAGGTAGCTTGATGATGGAAACAGCAACGTCTAAATGTTAAAGTCACTCAGTGTTCATGTGTTCAGCCGATAGTAAGGGCACAGCTTAGTGCCGGTCTGCAGCACAAATGTGCAAAGTTATATAACAATGAGGGGTGTCAAAGACGGGCACAGCTGACATTGATATTAACAGAAATGAGTATCTAAGCTTATAAGATATCATCAGTTATTTTCTGACTGCATATTGCTGTACATTTGTCTGCCTGGTGAGATACAGACGATTTTAGATGTATAGTTATGGAAAAAAACTAAGTGCACCCTTAGTGCTTCCATGGTACTTAAGGGAAAATAGAAGTCACCAGCTGCTAATCACAATCCTTTGGTTGATTGATAGTCAGCATTGTGACCACCTTTATAATAGCAGAAATCTTAACACAATGCCAACTTATACATTAGCAATGACCTTGGAGAAGCAATTGAAGCTGCCAATCAATCTGGTACTGCTTGTAAGGTGTCAGAGTGACTAAAGCCAACCATTCTGCAGGGAGAACGATTATTCACGAATGGAAAACATTTCAGAAAGCTTGTGTTCCTAGCAGTGAATGTAATAGCAAATTCACCTCAGAGTCAGACAATGCAGCTCCTCGTTAAAATGGAAAAAATTCCAAGAGCTACATCTATTAATCTAAATTGGAGCTGGAATGTCTGTAATTAATTATAAATCCAGTGTAATGTATAATTGCATTACACTGGATTCATTTGCTAAGGCAGTTACAGGTACAAAACAGATCTGTTTGTTGTGTAAAGTGCTTTATAAATCGGCACTTTATAAATAAATTGACTACAATTTATTTAGACTGCACAAGTATGGATTGTCAAGAGAATTTCAGGAACAAAATCATTTAGACACACAAGACCAATTAAAGTAGTGATGGTAATCGATTAAAATTTTTAATTGCAGGGTCTGTAATTTACTAATTGCATTTTAATCAAAAATATAAATGGAAAAATAAGCAGCATTTTTAACTCAAAAAACCTTTCTGCTGTTAATTTATTGAATAAGTAGACATAGCTCAACAACAGCGAGAGAAGGGGTTTTGTCATCCATCTCAGTTCTTTTCTGATGTCGCTTGTTCGTCAGATTTATAGATGTACATATAAAGGCTCCAACTAGAACAGGGGTCTCAAACTCCAGTCCTCGAGGGCTGCTGTCCTGCAGTTTTTAGATGTGCCACAAGTACAAAACACTGGAATGAAATGGCTTAATTACCTCCTCCTTGTGTAGATCAGTTCTCCAGAACCTTGCTAATGACCTAATTATTCTATTCAGGTGTGGTGCAGCAGAGGCACATCTAAAAGTTGCAGGAAAGCGGCTATCGAGGACTGGAGTTTGAGACCCCTGAACTAGAACCTTTGTATGTTAAAAAATGTGATTAAGTGTTGAAATTTTAAAGTTTTAAAATCTACGTAATTAATTTATTTAAATTAACACAGTAAAAGTTTAAAGTAAAGCCAATAGAATCATATTTACACCTCATACAAGTGTCTGACATGTTGGGAGAGGGTTAGGACGTTTTTAACAGACTCTGGACTTGGTCAACTTGCAGGCATTGAGTCGACCAAGAAGTCCTCTGTACACCAAAGTACTCTAAAGTCAAAGTTGAAGCTGTTTGTTTGACAACTTAAGCTTGGCCCAAACTGAATTGTCAATAGCACATTGATCCCAAACATCACAGAATCTAGAGCTGCATATGAATGAGTCTCTGCAGACCTTAATGAACTAAAGCAACATCGTAAAGAAAAGTGGTAACACCAACAAAGGCTTACAGAAAGTTATTGCTACAGAAGCTCATTCTTCTTGGTGTTGAATCAGAATTTGCCCATATTTTTACCCCTGATTATGTTGATGACAAGATTTTACCGTAGTAGGTTCTGATAGAGGTGAAACACACCTCAAAGGAACATATTCGTCTGACGCGAACATTGTACTCTGGTTTACAAAGAGCAAAACTCTCAACTCATCCGCCCTTCCAACTGTACTAATCTATAAAGCTGTCATTGAAGTCTCATTCACACAGGTTATCAGAGAGGTGAAGTTAATTGTCTTAGATGGGAGCCAGTGTGAGAAGAGAAATAACTCAGTCAGCAAAGCTAATCAGCCTGACACGTAGTCAACAGGCCTTTCTTCTCTTTGTTCACCCTCTCATCTTGTCCTGAAGCCCATTTCAGCTTTGACACTCCCAGTAATTTCTCATATAAATTTTCCGTTGCATGATATTTAATTTCAGCTCTACTTTTCTATCTTGTATAACACTTATGGGAGAAAATGAGGTGGCAGAATTTGGACATTATCTTAAGTTTCTTATTTGATTGTAATTAGAATTTACAATTAAAATTCTAACTACAATTAGAATTTTGTCATTCTAATTACAAGATTCTTATTGTTGTTTGTGTCTTATTGCACAAACAAAAAGTAAACTGAAATGTATTTTATGAGAGAAAAGTGTAAAAAAGAGGTAAAGAAAATTATATTTTTATGGCCATAAAGAATAAAAGTCCTTGGCAATGAAAACCGAAGTCATCTGGCTCAGACTCTGAAGTAGCAAGGAAGTAATATAAGACTGATTTCTTTAATTTGTGATCAACCAGCCGTCATCTCTCCTTTTGGTTGTCGTCATTTTCCATCACATTAGCAGTGGTTAAAGACCCAGCACGAGGAGCGGGCTGTCCAAAAGTTAAAGATGTGTGAAGTTCATTTTAGGTTTCCTCAAATGCTCAGCTGGAGATTAAAGCTCTGGAAAGCAGACGAGCACTTTGCTCTCAACTGAGGCGCACATTTGCTTGTTTGTTTTCTTTGCTCTGATTCGTTGTCAGAAGGGAGATGCTAAACTAAAACTGTCATTCCAAACTCCAACAGCGTTGCTTAAAAGATTGTTATGTTTACTTCAGAGGGGGCCAGCCCAGTTTCACTTGTTGCTGTTTTAACGCTTTGACTCGTTTGATGCTGGATGTGAGCATAGTGACAGGTAGATAGCGCTCCGGAGGCGGATAGCATCAGACATGCTCTATAAGCTGACATATCTGAGGCGAGGGTTTTGTGTTTGTGCGGTTATGTGCATGTCCTCCCGCACGCTTGTCTGTGTCTGCAGGTTCTGGCTGACGCTGTCTCTCGCCTGGTGGTGGATAAGTTCAGTGAGCTGACAGACAACTTCACCTCCCCTCATGCACGAAGAAAAGTCCTGGCAGGAGTCGTCATGACAACAGGTAATATAGGAGGAGGAGACCCGGTGATGCCTTCCGTGCTTACAAAAAAGTCTTTGGTCATTTAAAAGTATTATTTGGAAGGGTAATTAAAGGAAAGAGATAAGTGCTTTGGTTATTGATTGGGTCATGAACAATAGGATCCCAAATGCATCTTCTCAACGTTCTGTTTGGCAGTTTTAGCAGACATCGTTCTGTCTCATATAACTACATACCTCTGGATGTATCTAGACATCTGATCATAACCCTATTCCCTGCAGGAATTTCTAGTAGTAAATCGGAGCAGCTGCTAGAGCTGGTCTTCAACCAGTTCTTTAAAAAAAAGTTAAGAATCAGCTTGATATCAAGAAAGTCATGTTTTATTCTTCTACCTTTGTATTCCAAATATCTATTGTGTATCATTAGGCAGAAACAAAAGACAGTATTTATATCTTCTTTTCTGAAAACATACATCCTATTATTTCCAGTTCTTGTAACCTTCCTGTTTGGGATTTGTGAAGTGTGAGGATACATCCAGCTGACCTGAAAAGATGATGATAGGTTTAATATTAAATTCTTTGAGTAAAGAATTCACAGTCTTAGTTTTTACCAAAAAAAATGTTTCACAAATTTTGCTTCAAAGAATTTGTAACCTTGCTAGTTCATATTATTTCCATGCCTATTTCATTTAACTAATGCTACCCATCATCAGACAGGCAACTACAATAGTGCTAGTATGCTGCTGAATAGCGCAGTTTCATTGACTCATAATTTCAAATATATTGATATTTGTTGGTCCTCCAATGACACACAGTTGAAAAAAAATATTTGTAAAGAGCAGAAGTAACAATTCTCTTAACAGTTTTCTAGAACATCAAATACTGGGAATGTCTGAAGTATTTGTGCCTCTTTTGATGTGCTCCCATTGAGTGTGGTGTGTATAAACTGAGAATAATAGAGTGGAGTTCACAATGTTCTGCTGTGTCATTACCAGGTACATTACCTTTTTGTGAAGTAAAAATCTTGTTTTAAAAACTGGAACTTTTTAAGGCTTACTTGACGACCAGTGACTGACATGTGCCTGTTCTAAAGTTTATTGATGCTGGCAAAGCATCTGCCCTTCAGGAGACAGAAGTGTGTGTATGTGTGTGTTTCTGCAGCTGAAGATAACTGGAACGAAGCTGACTGCTAGGATTCTCCATTATTGACACTTATTTAAGTGGCATGCCTCTCCTTCACAGCAGTCTGCCTTTTCTTAGTTAAGGACCAGCATTTTTAGTGTGTGGACACATGTGATTCACCTGGGTGTCTCTGTGTTATCGCCACCTTCCCAACAGGGACTGATGTGAAGGAAGCACAGGTCATCTGTGTCTCCACGGGAACCAAGTGCATCAACGGTGAGTACATGAGTGACCGCGGCCTGGCACTAAACGACTGCCATGCAGAGATAATCGCCCGACGCTCGCTCATCAGGTACCTCTACACCCAGCTGGAGTTCTACCTCAGGTTAGTGGATAAAGACATCCTTTGTTCAGTCTCGTAAAGTGCAGATGTACATTTCTACAAATGTTCTATATTCCGATTGCATTTTTATGACTTATATAAAATGTGACAAGCATTCGTTTTTTGCCATTGGTTTGTGATTGTAGCAACATAAAAGAGGACCATCACAAGTCCATATTTGTGCCATGTGACAAAGGAGGCTACAGGTTACAGGACAACGTTCAGTTTCACCTCTACATCAGCACCTCGCCCTGCGGAGACGCCAGGATTTTCTCTCCGCACGAAGCCGGAGTGGAAGGTGCGAAACCAGCCGGCTCTATCTCCATATCTCTTCCTCTGCTCTGAGGATACATTTTTAATTTCTTCCCGTCTTTACTCAGAATTCAGCTCCAACCGCTGATTGGTTTTCTTTAATTAAATGTAGAGTTATGCTTTGCTTTATTTGAATGTTAGTGCAGTGTCCAAAATATGCTTCACAGACACATTTGAACAAGGCGCTGGTAATTAGAGCGTTTAGTCATTCTATGTCGTCCTCCATCAGTCTTTCTCCTACCCAGCCCAACCACTGTCTGTCTGATTAACCTCCCTCGTACTCTTGTCAGGCTGCTTTCCATTGCACATGGCAGGCTGAATAGAAAACAGCCACATTCAATTAGTCAGTGAATAGACGGGCGCCTGCTGGTGGAACATCAGAAAACTTTGACAACATAATGTGGACGACATTTTTTGCTTTCTTCTTTTGGAGACACTGGCTTTGTCAGTAAACACACCAATTTACTAGTGTGAGGGATTTTTTTGTAAAATGCTACTAAAAATGCAACACAATTGTAATGATGTCCAAATAATTACACCACTGGCAGTAAGGTTGTAGGCTAATTCGACTATGCTAAATTGAAAAATGATAAAGACTTCTCCAAAGTGTTCAATCTGTCAGCAGTGCCTGTAAACATGTTAAATGTGTTCCCCTTGTATAGAAGCTAAGGAGACAGGTACAGAAACGTCTAAAAATGTTTCCCAGTTACTGTTTCAGCACATAATTAGAAAATCAAGATTAAGAAAAAATGCAGATGTTATTTTTTTCTTTAAATACATTATCATGATCCTGTGTGCGACAGAATGCAGTTTAGCATTGTCTTCCAAAAAGAAACAAGACTTTCTGCCTTAAATAAAATTAAATATACATCCAGGTACTGATGCAAAAAATGCAAGAACCAAGAAAGAAATATAAACTGAATGGTAAAATCATGAAAACATTTGTGTTCACTACATGGAGGACTACATTGTAAGATGGGGGCAGCTTGGTGCTTGTCATTCTATCTGAATGTGTGATACTTGGCAGTCATGCAAATATATGTTTTGTAAAACCATAAAAATTAAATTTGATGATTTTATATTGTTTTGTTGTTTTCACGTAACCATAGGCGTCATCAAAAAAAAAAAGGAAGAGTAAATTTCAGCCAAAACAACTTAATCTCAGCAGCTTTCTAGAAAAAACAAGGACATTTGTGAGTTCAGAAAATTCTATGTTTTTTCTGGAAAATTCCTGCAATTGATCTCAAAATTGCAGTTTTTTCTCCAGCAGATTTTTGACTTTTCAAACTCAAAACTTTTCTCTTTTTTTTTTGTAGAATTTTTTTTTTGTTTTTGAAATTTACATGTGAATGGCCCTGATGTGCCGTTGTGCATTGCATACATACTGCATGTATGTATTTTCTGAATATTACCCATTAAAAGCTTTTTAATATCTTAAATTATGTTGCTTTATGCATCGTTTATATTGTAGTATTCACTTTTTATGCCCCAAGCAGGGGCGGAGCTAGAGGGGGGACACTGGACTCCCAGGTGATTGATCTGTAACAGCACAGATTTATTCCTTTGCAGTAGTTGGTGCTTGGTTTATAATATCATTTAATCCATTCTGTTTATCAGGTTATCATGCTAGCTAGGCATTGGTCTGTCTGAGATTATTTTTTTTTTTAAATATGAATTTCTGCTTTATGTGTGATCATTTTCTTGCTCAGATCAGGGAGACCGGCACCCAAACCGCAAAGCAAGAGGCCAACTCAGGACCAAAATAGAGTCAGGGGAGGGCACCATTCCTGTACGGTCCAGTAACACCATCCAGACCTGGGACGGCGTGCTTCAAGGAGAGAGGTTGCTCACCATGTCCTGCAGTGACAAGATCGCAAGGTAATTTGGTTCAAATACAGTACAAAATAGAGTAGTTTAAAGTGTTAAATAGGTTGAATTCTCTTTGTTTCTGCAGCGTGTTTAGCAGTCATGTTACTGTATTACATTAGAGTGAGCGAGACTAATTCCACCTTTTATTGCCACTGTTGTTTGACGGTAGATAAATGGTTTACAGAATGGCAAAAGTTTCCAGCTTTTGCCATTAGATGTTACCAAATACTGCATGATGCATTTCGAGTTAAAGTCTTGTTTTTGAAAATATTCAAAAAGCTCCAAAAAGTTAACTTTTTGACAGCAACAACATTAAAAACATTTGTTTACAAATTTTTTTGCATTCAAATGTGTGCAACATAATATTTTCTAATTAGATAAACCCAAAAACTTCATGCCTGATTTCCCTTCAGCCACATTCCTTTGGACTCTCATGTTTTATTTGCTGCCAGTATAATTTTCTGTACAGTGATATATCCCCCCTCTGTCGATGCACTTTATCATTTCAAGTCCATGTTTTTTTTGGGGGGGGGGGGGTTTCTGAGTGTCAAAGGGAGCTTGGTGAATTGATGAATCCTTTGTCCCTGGAAGAATTTTTTTCTTGGCTGATCATAGCGTCTTTAGTCTCTGTCCATGTTCAAGGCAACACTTTGATGAATGGTGAAACTTCTCCATGACTGATCATGAGAATGCTCCACCTCCGCTCGCCTGGATAAAACTCTGCCTGAGCGCACAGTAACTGAATGCTGATTGTGTAATTCATGTGGGTTGCAGCATAAATACTGTTTACAGCTTAGTGTTTCAGGACTGGTACAAATTGTTTGTGACATTTTCTGTGTTTCTGTGCAATTTAAAGAAAACCACAGAGTATCAAAAGATCAAAAATAGCCATTGATTGATTTCAGTGTTAACTGATTAATTAAATAGTTATTTGATTGTCATAAATAATCTGTGTGCCTTTAAAATTCATCTGGATTAGCCAAAAATTAATAATTATATAGAACTGAGAATTCATTGTCAAACCCAAGAACAGCAAATATAACGTGTAATAGGTAAATATCCAGGCTATTTTGAGTCTTAGCAACTATTAGACAACATAAGTTTCTTGCTTATGTAGTTTCTGGGAACTTTGCAAAACATTTTTTGTTTTTTACGTGAGCAACTTGAAGGAAGTGCAGTTTGTTATGGTCTATTAAGTAGCGTTCTTTTTTGAAGTGAATAGCTGCTGGAAATAGTTGCTATAAAACAAAATTATGGCGAGTTTGAGTAGAAAAGAGGAGTTAATAATTTCCAATGAAGAGTTTTGGAGTGCATCTCTACACAAAGTTTAGGCTACAATTATTTTTTTTTATTTACGATTATTGTACATACAGTATAGTGCTTAAATTGCTGACATAAAATCAGAATTTTCAAGTGTCATTTTCAATCTCTCTCAATATCAAAAACACGGCGCTCTCCGCATTAAAACAAGTTTTTGAAAAGATTTTACTTACTGAATCTCTGTGTTCTGATTTATGTTTTTATTATGTGTTTAAAACCTGAGCAGCTTCTCTTCCTTACTTTTTCTCTGTTTTTTTTGTGTGTGTTTAGTCTCCCTGCACGGAGCCATAAAGCGTTATATTTTGCAGGAAGAAACACAAAGCAGAAATATAGTGAGGTTTGACAGGAACAAAATTGAATGCCTCTGAAAACATAACTCCAATGAGCGTGCTTGCCTGTTTCTGCTTCTTTTTGTTCGCCGCGTGTCCTTCAGAAGGTATTCAGGTGCATTTGTGTCGCCGTGTTGTTGCGATAAAACCGCGTGTGTGTATGGCTAAGAATAATATGAAGCTGTTTGACTGTGCTGAATTTGTGTTTTACCGCCTGCAGCTATAAAAGCCTGAGATTTCATTTCTCCTTCCCTCCAGTTTTACACTCACCTCCTCAGACACATTTGCACCAAGAATATTGTGTTGTGGAACAATGGAGCCTTTTGTGCAGCGTCGCATCCGTTGCGTGTTTTATATGCCAATGTTCTTACTTGAAATTGAATACCGATGCTACAAGCCAAATTAGTTATTCTTGGTACATCATTTTATAACTAGAGATGTTCCCACGTTGTTAGGTACACTTATTCAATTGCTTGTTTACACTAATAGTGAATCAGTCAATCACAAAGCAACATATAAATGCTTTTTAGCGTTCTAACAAGATGAAGATAATTAGCTTAGGAAACATCATTAAAGGGAAATATAAAACATAAAAGTCTGATTTCAAGCTTGAACTCTAATGTTTAATCTCCATTTTTTAATTACTGACTAATAACCCAGAGAAGCTCAAACAGCTTTACAGCTTATTATTCACAAGAAATTATTGCTCAACTATTACAAGAGTTATATGTCATTAAATGAAGAAATTTTAATGACTTAGATACATTGGAAATATCATTTATGTAAAAACACAACTACCTCTGATATTTATACTTAGACTGCCAAGCTTTGGAAAGATTTGTTCAAGGTAAATCTTGAAATGTTGAGATTCTAAATCTGTGTGAATTCTTTATTTTATTCTAGATGTATTCATCTTTATAATTACGTAGTTTATTCAACATAGAAGGTAACTCAATTTTAATTCAGTTCAGTTTATTTATAAGCAACAATTCACATCAGATATAATCTCGAGGCACTTTCCAAAAAAAAAAAAACGTCCTTTCAGTTCAGTCACAAATACATTTCAATTTCTGCTAAACAATGAAGCAGGTTCACATCACTCTTGAAAAGAAAAGAGTTTCACCACATAACGCACGGCTTTTAGAATACACCCTTTAAAAACAAATTGCTGTGTGGTTTTTGTGTTTCCAACATGGTTTCAGATTCTGTCTTGTATGTTTTTCCCTCTCCAGGTGGAATGTGGTGGGCATCCAGGGCTCTTTAATGAGCTACTTCACCGAGCCCATCTACTTCTCCAGCATCATCCTCGGCAGCCTTTACCATGCCGACCACCTCTCCAGGGCCATGTACCAGCGCATTGCAGATATCGAGGACCTGCCCCAGCAGTTCACCCTCAACAGGCCTCTACTCAGCGGTAAGAGCCCTCACTGAAGTGAAATAGATGATAAAATACGGAAAGACCCGCTGGTTGATTTTTTTTTCTCCCTTAAATTCCCAGCTGTATTGCGTGATCACGTTCACAATTTAAAAAAATAACCCAACCGTGTGAGGTCACCTTTTTAAACTTTGATAATCCAACCCCAGCTCTCCAAATCTCAAGCAGAAAGATTTTAATTCTGGGTAGTAAACACATTTCTTGACCTCACAGGTCAGTCGTAGAGGAAAGGAGGACAGGAGGAGCTTTCCTGCTTTGTTTGATCTGAGCTGACATTTATCTTTCTGCTGTGGAATTTGAATAGCTTTAACATTTTGTATAAATTTTCAGCAGTGGCTTGACCTTTTCAAAAGCCTTTTGTTTTTCTTTTACTTTCCTTTTTTTGTTTTTAATTTAGTACTCTGTTTTTGTTCTTCCTGTCATTGTTTCTTTGTAAAACAGCTAAAATATATCATTAGAATATCAAAGAAGTCATTCTGATTATGTCAAGCAGAATGATCTCGCTAAGATTATTTGGCTGGATTGTGGTCAACATTTATTTTGCTTAATCTAAGTACAGCTGACTAAAACATAAACTGACTATATGGAGCATTATTGTAAAATGATACTTTAAAAATTTGCACAACCCTTATAAGAAAGAATCTATCTCACAAATTCATGTTGGCTATAAATTCATAAATCTGTTCCTTCCCTTTTTTGATTGCAGCTTTATTTTGATAAATGGTATGCAGTAACTATTTAAACACAGATTTAACTCACCTCTCTCTTTCCTTTGGCTGGTTGGCTGGCTGGCTATATGAATGGTTAGTTGGATGGAAGGCCTTGTTGGTTGGTTGGTTGGTTGGTTGGTTGGTTGGTTGGTTGGTTGGTTGGTTGGTTTGATGGATGGATGGATGGATGGATGGATGGATGGATGGATGGATGGATGGATGGATGGATGGATGGATGGATGGATGGATGGTGAGTTTGATTGGACAGTTGTTCTGTTTGTGTGTTTGTTCAGTTTATTGGCTGGCTAATTGGTCAAATGTTATAGGTGTTTTGGCTAACTGGCTGTTGTAACAAGTTGAACTTTTTTTAAACAATATGCCTGCTTGTAGTAGATCTACATAAAACTCCAGTTATGTCAGAATAAACTGATGGTGAATGGCTCCTTTCCATACCCACTAGGGACTGAGTGACCAACACTTCAATTTCACAGTGTTAAAACAACATAACAACCCTTCAATCCAAACTACTCTGCACCAGTGCTTTGTTTTGTGCAGCTTCTTATGAATGCCTATTTATGTTTCCATTCATACCTCAAAACAGGCACCAAAACAAAGAACTAGTTTCAGACCAAACTTCTCTTCCTGAATAGCCATTGTGTTTCTTAAAAACAATCAGATTTAGCGTTAGACGTTGTGGTAGGGGGTGTCTCATTGCTTCCTGGATTTTACTCACCATTCCCCGTGATCCTCTGCTCCTCCACTGTGGTTCCTCTCTAGAGGAGATAATAGTCCGGGGTTATTAACCTTTTCCGCTTTAGAGACTTTTTAGCGGTGAAGGGCTGTGGCCTTAGAGCAGTGAGAATTTCATCCGCTGTAAATCATTTTCTGCCACAAGTGCTGCCAAATGGAACCAAGGAGCTTAATGCACTTTCACACATACACGCACACACAAAAGCGAGCAGGACACAGGGATTTATGGCATCCATATATCTCCCATTTATGTTTGAGACACAGTGGAGGCCAAAGCCCTGTCATGTTTTGGAAGAGTTCAGGCCTCGTCCTCAGAGTCCCCCTCCGAGGTAGATGGCATCATTTCTCTCCACCATGTTAGACAGCATCACATAAAAAAAGGTTAAAAAAAAAAAGATGCTAAAAGACATCAGGGCTGTTTGATAAGCTGCCTCTGCATCAGGATGCCTTTTCGATTAAACATAGGAGGTGATAGTATTGAGCTGATCAGGTGCACAAAATTCTTTGTAAGCATACCAACTCTTTGTTTGGGATTCCCAGGTATAAGCAACGCTGAGGCTAGACAGCCGGGCAAGGCGCCGAACTTCAGCGTGAATTGGACTGTCGGCGATCAGGCACTGGAGGTGATCAACGCCACCACGGGGAAGGACGATATGGGCCGGCCTTCCAGACTCTGCAAACACGCCCTCTACAGCCGCTGGGTGCGCCTGCACTCGAAGGTACAGAGAGCCGGAAACGCAACTTATATTACAGTTCTTTGCAAAACAAAAATTTACGTTTTCATTTTTCTCTTTTTTTTGCTCTGATGCTCCTAATTTTGTTTCAGTATAAGTTTGTTTGTTCTGCAGAGGGTTCAAACTTTGTTAGAGAACATTAGCAAACAAACAGCATCATGAAGACCAAACAACAGAGGTGGAAAAGTTTAAAGCAGTGTTTGTTTCTAAAAGAAAAATGTCACAGATAAGTATCTTAAGTATTTGTTCAATCTATGATCACCTATGCGCTGCACAATGGCTGCTGGAAAAGACAAGTGTTTAGTTGTTGACTTACCATTTAGAAACCACTTGCTGCATTCTTGTTGGTTGTGCAGGAGGCTCTACTTCTGCTTTTCAAAGATGTACAGTTGTATGACGTTTGTAGCCATCTTCACATGCGACTGTAAGCGTTGAGTTGGGGGGGGGGGGGGAGTGGCTAATAGCAGCTCATCCTGAAAGGAGCTCAGAATAGGCAGAACGGAGCAGACTAAAATCTCATTATATAGGAATGATTCTGTGCAAAAAATGTAATATGTTTTGTAAAGCACAGAGACCTATGCTAACCTGTTCAAGGAAGCTTCATCCTAAATTCTACTTTCTGTTTCTATGTCCTCTTCCTACCCAGCTGTCATCCATCCTGCGGATCAAAGTGCCCAAGCCCAGCTCATACCATGATGCCAAGCAGGCGGCCATGGAGTACCACTCTGCTAAAAAGGCCCTCATCAAGGCCTTCCACAAGGCCGGCCTGGGGGCCTGGGTCAAAAAGCCCATCGAGCAAGACCAGTTCACCCTCAGCTCCTGATTGAGTCCGGGGACCAAATGGAGAGGGGGGGTTTCCCAATGCACCAGCTCCTCCCGCCCTCCCTCCCTGACCCAGGCCGGAAAACTTATTGAGCCCCTCAGTAACATTTTATTTCCGTCCCCATGTGTGAGCTATACATGTGCACTTGTCACCTGCGTGGCTCCACGAACTCTCCATAGCTCATCATTCCTCAGAGGACCTCCGCCTCATCTTGTTTCTCATTTTTGATTTTTAAGCCTATAATTTTGGTTTTAATTGTTTTCTGTTTTTAAACTGGAACCATTATTCTTTTTTTTTTCAGTCACTTTGTTTTCAGGACAGAAATGTTCCTCATGCTGTAGGTGTGAAAAAGTGGCGAAAATACAATTTTTGTCTCTTTTCGCAAAATGAGTGTAGCCTTTTTAGGGGAACATGTAGCATAGAAGAAATATATTTTTGTTGTTGTTGTTACTGACTAATACCAATGTGTATGGACCTAAAGATAATTGCTAAAATTAAAAACAGTGATCTTTAATTTAATGATTCATAAATCCTCAAGATGTAAATCTAGTTCAGAAAAGTGAAAATATTCTAGGTATAACATATAATGTGTGTTTCTCTCATGCGTTCTTAGCCCCTTTTATTAAAGGTGAAAATGTTCTAAAACAATGTCGCCCTGTTTGATTGATTCACAATAAAACAAATTCAGGACAGGTGTGACTGCAGCTTAGCACTCTCAAGTTAATATTTTGTGATTTTCTTTTTCATTCATTTATTCATTCATTTGTCCTCAAAGGTATTTCCCATCGCTGTCACTTCATACTTGAATATCCGGGTGGGTCATGTTGGAGTCCTCCCCCTCACCTGGGTCCCGGGACGAAGCTTTAGGAGGCGCTGCACGTTCTATTATTTTTTCCTTGATTTATTTGGTTTCCTTTTTGAATCCATGGCTTTGCATGGAAACTGAACTGAGAGGCTTGCCGAGCAGAAAACAAGCGACGGGGAACTCTATGCGTCAATGATTTTTGAATGAATGCCAGCAACTTTCTCCACAGGCAGCTTTGAATCTTTGTCTCTATTTTCTAAATTTCTTGTGATTAATTGAATGATTTTTGGGGGGCTTCAAGAGAAGAGGGTTTTTTTCTGTTTGTTTGTTTACTTTCTGTGTTCCCTTATCAAAAAAGGATAAATGGGGATGAAACTACTGAGAGAACAGTGACTGTACAACAAACTTCTCAGACTTCTTGTATTTACACCACAGAGACCCCTGACAGCTGTCAGATCAGATAATAGTAGATGTCCTGTAGCACACATATGGTACAGTATATGAAGCTAGATTCAAGATATGCCACATTAAGCCCATCTGTGGTGGCTGTGATGCAAACATGCAATCTCCACAACGTTGTCCTTGGAAGCACCTTCACAGACCGTGCATGAACAGACTCAGAAGCTGTATGCTGAAACCTGATGCCAGTAGTGTCCAACCAAATGTACAGTTTTCCAGTTTGATGTTCAGCCTCCTGTATTAACGCCTCTCTGTGTATTAACTCCTGTTCACCGTGAGTCAATACTCTTCCATGTTTTAAACTGGTCAATGAAAACGCATTTCTAAGAAACTTCAGTCAATTCCTGTTTCCAGCTGTAGGATGAAAAACACAGTTTGAGTGTGAAATTTGTGTGTGCTCAGGTGTCTTTCAGCATACTCAGTTAAATTTTCACCAAAGATGTAGATTTTCACGTGTTTTTCCCCCAGTGTTAATAACACCTGTTTTTTAATGGCTTGCTATTATTCCGCCATCATCCCTTTACTGGCAGGTTGTTTTTTTTTTTTGTACTTGTGTTTTCTGCAAAAAAAAAAGTATATTCCATATTGGGCATAAAAGTCAGGCTTCTTTAGTGCAAATGTAGCTGTCAGCGCCCACCATGCATTTTGTGACCTGCAATCATAACTGTTGCAATATACTTGTTCTGCGCATATAAGGAACAACAAATGTGGCAAATTCTCCCTCTGTGGAAACCTTTTGGATCTCTCCTTTGTCAGTAGGAATGTGAAGATCTTATTGTTCCTATATATAAGTTTATGAATCACTGACTACAGCCAATGTACAGCATGGCACCAACACTTCCAGAGTCGACATGATTCATTTCCATTGTAGCAAGACAGATACAGCAGGAAGAAAAAAAAGCAGCACTGTTACATTTCTCCTCCACCAGCTGGCACTCGTGATGTCATCGAAGGTTGTCCAATCCTCCTTGTTTTGATTTAATTTTCTAAGCCATCATTAGAAAATCAAAGTTGTGTTCAAAATGTTCACTCACTCAGATTGTGTGTGTACAAAAAAACTGAATGATGCAGGTGGAGCCAGCGTTTTGGTGTTGCAACACTAAATTCTGCTTTAATGTGTTTATTTGCAGGTATATTGCATAAACAAGCACCAGCAGCATACATCACATTATAAATAAATGGTTTTTTTAAAACCTTATACTAACATAATTCATCATCATAAAATTTGCACTAAATCTTATGTTACCAGTTTTACTTTCCGTGAAGTCAGGAAAGTCACAAAAATCAACTGCGGACAATAAGTGTCAGTATGCAAACATCAGCATTAGTGCCTTTACTTTATTATCATTCTTGGTCAGTCAAGGCATTACATTTTGTTTCATGTACACTATTTCTACTGTTTGGTAACGTTTTATATGTCGCTTTATTTATAAGAAAAAGGAAATCACTGGTGGATGTTAGCTGCCCTGCATGTTAATGGTAGCATGCTAACATTAGCATTACCATGCTGAATTGACTGAAGCTGAAATACAGTAGAGCTGATGCTGATTCTCTACTTACACTGTATGACATTGAATTGAATTTCTAGTTGACCATAGTTGATGCTGTGTAAGCGTGTGTAAAATATTAGAAAGTCTTGAAAATTCAAAGATGCTTTTGTTACTAAACTCTTCATATTGGCAGTGGTTAAAAACTGGAAACACTGAGCTCAACATGAACTTTTTAACAAAGCAGAGAAAACCATTTGCTAATGCAACTTTTAGCATTTTTTTTAGTTATCCTTAACTGCGTATGTTAAATGTACATCATCGCTAACAGTAACATGCTAAAGACTGTACATTGGTGGCTTTAGATGCACATCAAAAAATGCTTCCATCCATTTCTATGAAACAACCTACTGCAGCATCTGAACACAACATAAATGTAGATGCCAATATGTTATGGCATTTTGTTCAAAATGGATAAGGGAAGATTAATTTTTGAGATTGACATATTCTGAGATATATTATTACAAATATAATTTAAAATAAAGATATCCCTAGCAATCAATGTTTCCCTAGATAGAATATTCTGGTAAGAAATATAGTTTTAAGTGAAGGCCTAAAGATTGATTAAATTAATTTTAGTTTAGGAAGCAATTTATTTGTGTCTTATGTTAGGCTAAATAGATAACTACATTTAGGTAAAATCCACAGATTTGAGACTCAGCATGATATGTCCAATATTGACACGTCTGCAAGAATAAATGGTCTAGAGCAGCGGTCAGCCCTTCGCAATTTTGCTGCGTTTGACGCGCAAGACGTAACCGGTAAAATCCGGTTTAGGATTTTCAAAATAAAAGATCCGGAAATAGTTAATTATTTCTTGCGCGGACCGGTACCGGGCCGCAGCCCGGTGGTTGGGGACCACTGGTCTAGAGTCAAGACAGTGGCTGGTGGTTGGGTATTAGTGTGTTAACATGTTAATGTCAGCATCAGTATGTTAATATTCACAGCTACACAACTGTCATATAGGCTACAGTAGTGTAAAGAGTGTACTACCTCTTTACAATACTTTTGCTAAGCCCTATGAGAGTTTTCTTGTTCACCGTACAGTGGGTGTTAGCTTGCTAAATTTAGCATTACCATTCTTAGGCCATTCAAGTTATTCTGGGTTTTTTTAAAAGTTAGTGTACCACCTCAACACTACTTTTTTGTACCATCTGAGAACTTCTGAGTACACAATTAATGGTAGATTTAGAGTAATTGTTATCTGTTTTCAAAGGCACTGAATCCTAATGTTAGCATTAGCTCGCTCTGTTAGCTCAGGCTTAATTTAATCATGGTCTAATTTGATGATGCCATGTAGCACCTCTGTAGACTATCTTTACTGTACCAGGCAGTAGCTTTTTAGTACACTATCTACATAGTGGCTAGAAAACTAATAATTAGCTGAGGATGTTAGAATGCTAATGTTAGCCTTAATGGACTTGTTAGCTCAGGTTGTAGGGCATAGTGGTCTGTCTTTAACAATGCAGTGAACTGTACATTCAAGTAAACAGTAGAAATTGTGCACAGGAGATGAAAATGACTGTAGTGAAGAATAAGTGACCAATTTGAACACAGCTTTGAAGTTAGCTTTATAGTAAAAGTGAAGAACAGTCTGATTGAGTGATTCCCTACAATTTAACCCTAACTACAATCCTAGCCAGTAGGCCTACTCCATATGCAAGTGTGACAGATGTTTCTCTTCCTCTCTGTTTCTCCCAGTTCGTTCTGTTAATGTTTTGATTTTTACAAAGCTGTCTGAGGGTTTTTCTTTTTCATATATGCCCCGTTAAGATTGCCTGCTCCTAGAGTTTAGTTTTTTTTTTTTTTTGACTGCACTAAAGATGTCAACTGATGATGTCATGATTTAAAAAGAAAAGAAAAAAAAAAGGAAAAAGTCTCCATTTATGGTTCGGATGAATTCAACTACTGGAGCAAGTACGGAACTGCTTCCGCTTAACCCCCTCGTGAATCCCTGAAGACGGTCAGTGCAACCCTTCCCCCTTCTTGGTGGGGTTATGTTATTTTGGTTCTGTTCAGTGAGCCCACATTTGGAGGCTTTTGCTCCTTCTGGGTTCAGTTGTCCAATGTGTGAAATCCTCCACCAACTCAAACCACGACCTTGCATGTTCTACCAACACTGAAGCTGCACCTAGCATGATGACAAACTTTTAAGGACAATGTAGAAAAAACAGATATAGATAGTTATATGAAATCAAGAAAAAAAAAAGAATAAAGAAGTTCTTAGTTTACTTTTGATCTTTGGGTCAAGTTTATTTCTGATTATGTCTTTGACTCTTCTTTCTGTGTGTCTGTGAAATGATAATATAAGAATTCACAATTCTCAACTCAATGGTCAAGGTGGAATTAGTTTTATCACTTCTACGTATCATTTGCTCCCAGTTTGCCTCCTTGTAGATTCAGTTCTGATCATCATAAGGTTACAAGAATTAAACAGAACATTAACATTCTAAAAAAAACAATCAAAATCAGGTACAGAACAATTTTCTTCCTTAAGAAATAAAATCATAACACACTCAGCAATGTCAACAATGAAGCCAAAGCATTGCTATACCAGGTTATCCTGACATCCATTTTACACAAGTTAGTCCAGTAGATTTGCTTTAGATGTCTTTCAATCCAAGGACATATGACCATGATTTATTATTATTTCAGCTGCAACCTTATGTGCCAAACATTAATTTTTAACAGGCAGCATGCACTGTTGGCAGTAAAATCCATAATATTTTATTAAAGTACTTACATATTCACCTTAAGATGTGATTAAAATATTTTCTGTTTTGTTTTTGATACCCCTTATATGGTCTTCATATAAAATATATCACGTCCTTTCTTTTGAATACTGGATGTCAAACCATAAATTAGAAAATATCGGCTCTCCACTAAGTAATTTTGAGAAAAAAAAAAAAGCAAGATATGATGTAAACTTGTGTAACAAAAGACAATGGGTGAAAATACTGTGCAGTACAACAATAAGGAACATCTGTTCAGCCTGATTTCATTAACCTGTCGCTCTGTTTGCTTGAGAATGAACAGCCTGTCACTGGAGATCTCCGATGGAATCACCAATTTAATTAGACAAACAACGTATTTCATTTCTAAGATCACCTCAGGGTCCACCATCACCAGAACTACACCTTTCAAGTCCTTATTGCGCAGTGTTCCACAATGAAACACATTTTAAGCAGAGTTTGAAGTTTTATATATAATCTGTAGAGTAGCTTTGTGTGGCGGTGGTGACATTTTTGCAGAAACTAATTGCATACGTGTCGGGTGTCAATCAGACTCAGTGTGGAGGCTGGATTAGTCAGACGGAGGCGTCTCATGCATTTTACTGCTGGTTTTAATCTTCAGGTCGGACAGCAAGTGAAGGAGGGTCATCGGGTTCCCTCTGTGTGCTTACCAAACTCATTTGAAGAGTAAATCAAAGGTATGAAAACGTACTTCAGATCTGAAAGATATTTGGGGTCAGAGGATTTTAAGTTTACTTAACTTGGGGAACTAAGAACTCATTTATTCATACTGCTGTTTTATTGATAAGTTAATTCAGATCAAACAAAAACTGATTTGGAATGATTTATTGAAACCAGATAGATGCTTAATTATTAATATAATATTGTCTTATTTAAAAAACAGATGTCACGCTTAAAGCATTGAATCTTTTCCTAATTTCAGAAGAAGCTTTCTGACATTTTTTTTGTTGTTGCAAATTTCAGTCACAACAAATGGATCAAGTAATAATTCAATGAGTTATTGTCATTTTTTAGTATTTAATTTATACACTGCAGTCCAGCAGATCCTAAACGTCTTTTTACTAAAAAAGGTGAAATAAAACTGTAGCTAGTAGAGATGTGGCGGATGCTGCAGTACCTTCTAGTGAATGACAAAATAGTCCAAGCAAAAACCCATTGTTGATAATAATATATATTATTATGGGGTGTACATATTTCAGTGACGTCCTATCAGTGTGTGATGTATCAGTGATGGGTTGCTCCTGTTCTGCAGCTTCTGTGATCTTGCGATTGAAACATAAATATCAACAGCAAATATCACAAAATGGATTTTTTTCGTTGTGTTTACAAATCCATAAAAACAACAAACAGAGTGCCATCTGCAAAGCTCAGAACTTATGATAGCTGCTTATGGTTTTATGCTTTTTCACAACTGTAAAAGACTTATGAGACATTGCATAAATAATCATTTCCTTCCTTTTTTGTTTCCATTTTCTCCTAGTTTCCTCTGGAGACTCTTTGTTTTCTCCTCCAACAGCTCTGAACTGGTTAATATATTCTTAACATGTATTAGATTTCCCTCTATGGACATATCTTAATGTCAACATTTTGGTCATTTCTTCATTTGGTGTAAAATAATCTATTAAAAAACTTTCATTTTCTGGCCCTAACGTCATATCAAAATGTTGTCAAAGCAAACCATTGAAAGTCAGCCTGAGTGTAGTTAGCCTGTACAGGATGTCACCTGTTTCACCTGTTGATGGATTAAAAACAGAGCAGTAGAAGAAGGAAATGAAGGAAACTAAAAACTATGTTAGCAACATCAGATTTGCAATGTTTTTTTGTTTGTCTGTTTTTTTTTATATGGGTCGAACGTACGGCATTTCACCATCTGTCTCTAAAGTGATTTAAAAAACTATATATTTTTAAATACTTATTTTGGTCCAAGCTCATCAAAATTTTACATTTTTGTTTGCTGCTGTTCATATTTGTTTAGCTGTGGGGAAAAATCAGCTGAGAGGAAACCCTAAAATAATCCTCCAAGTTGATAGCAATTTCTTTGTTTACTCTCTGGGCAGATGAACTATCAGATCAATTATAAATAACCTATAGATGCTGTAAACACTGAGCTCTCTGACGTTTACCACCCCATTGGCAGGATGAAAGCTCTAAAAGCAGATTCAGTCATTGCAGCAAACTTCACCATGTGAGAAACGCTCTGGGTTTTAATAATGCATAAACCATCTGCTATTTCTTGTGACGCCGTCTATGGAAAACTTCTATCAAGTCTTTTTATTACAAGTAATTAAAGTTGGCTTTGTCTTAGTATTTAAGCTAAAAAATATAGTATTCATGAGCTCCAGGAAAGCCTAAAATCATCTTCATGAGGCCAGACACAAAGATTCACTGGTAAACATTAAAATATGCATTCTTTTAATTTATAAGCACGTCGCCTCAGAGCGCCAGCACAGTAAAGAACAGAGGAGCAGCTCTGGGCGTCCCGGTGCAGGAGGGCAGTGAGGGAGAGGCCAACAGCTTGTGCCCCTGAGAGAAATGACAAATCATTAGCTCTGGTCCAGGAGTAAATGGGAGCCACACTCCTCCAAGGCCCACATTTCCATTTCAATTTTCTGCTCAACAGAGTTGATGTATGTGGCGAATCAAACAGCCAGACCAGTCTCCACCTCGGCCGGCTCGAGCCTCCTGATATTCACCGGTTAGAGTATGGATGTGACCTTGTATGTGTGTGTGTGTGCATGTGTAGGTGTTTTATGCAGTGATAACACCAACAGACTAAGTACAAAGGAAACACAGTGTCTCTGTGTAAAATGTTTTGCCAAAAGAAAAAGAAAATCAGTTTCTCCATTGAGGGTCTTCATGTGATGTGATGCAAGTTGAGTTTAACTGTGTGCAGAACATCATATAGCATCATACAGCATTAAACAACATCCTCTGCACTGAAAATCTTTGTGATGACTGAAAATTTCATGAAGAGTTTTGACAGTACTGCCAGTACATAAGGCACTGCTGAAATGTTTAATAAATCAGGAACATTCATAGATAATAAATGTAAAAAATTTAAAGTTTGAACACACATGGATGCTGTCAACGCAAACGGACATAATGAGCTGCAGTGGGACCACAGCAAGTTCCCAAGTAATAATGTTGCTGATAAAACAGCATTTTGCCCCTGGAAATATATGATTTTGTTCCTACAGAACCAGTCATAGTCATTAGAAATATGATTGTCTAAATCTGGCTATAAACTATCCATCCATCCATCCATTTTCTGTTCACCCTTGTCCCTAATGGGGTCGGGAGGGTTGCTGGTGCCCATCTCCAGCTACGTTCCGGGCGAGAGGCGGGGTACACCCTGGACAGGTCGCCAGTCTGTCGCAGGGCTATAAACTAGTCATAAAGAAAATGTAAAATAGACTAAATACTCACTTTTAATAATCTTATATTCATTTGTCCATTCTACTAATAAAGCACCAAATATTTCCTTGAATCTGACTATAATTTTTGCACATTACAATCAGCTAAGCTTACCTACAAATCCAGTAATGGGATGTGGTGACAGTTGAAAGGAACAACTCCCTTTTAAGCTGAAGAAACTTTCAGATAGAGCTAATCGCAAAAGCAGAAATGCATGAGGCCAGAGAAACACAGAAAGTACACAAAGATTATGGTGAAAAATTTTTTTTAAAAAAAAGCTCCATCCATTGCAAAGTTGTAAAATGACAGAAAAACAGAGAAAGTACAGAAAGTTGTTGACTTAGTCCAAGAAAAAGACAGACGTTAAATTGATGACTGTCCAGGAAAGAGACAGAAATAAACTAATCACCAGAGCATGAGTACTTTCTATAACTAAGCTAAAACCAAACATGTATACAGAGTTAATTGAAGCAATGTCAGGGAAGGAGACGCGACTAAACACAGAAGAAGACGTTTCTCCAGTTGAGTATCATTACCTCAAACTCGCAGGAGCAGATGGATAATGGCTCATTTAGGCCTGATTAAAAGGTTTTACTGAATTGGAAGTTCAATAGTGTTTTTTTAATCCACTTCAGGGGTGGATTAAGAAAATCATCTGCTTTAGGAATGTAGAAAATCAAGCTGGTTTTGAAGAAAATTTGTAGAGATTAAAAAAGACATGCTAGACTTTTTTATTATTTACTGCAAACAGAAATAATAATTGTGTTAAGTGTATTTTAAACATGTAAGACACATGCTTACACACAGTCTTGTATATAAAAATTCATCTGACGTGAAGAAACACGGTGTTGTTAAAAAGTTGACTTCCCATCAGTACAGCCATTTGGTAATTGCTAAACCATCTCTGTGGCACGGTGATAGTTTGCAATTTACTCAGCGGTAATCCCGAGTGCCGCTGTGTGTGAGAGGAGAGCAGATAGGCTAAGTGCGGAGGAGAAAAGTGTCAAGAGGAGACGCAGATTGAGCTTATCTGTGCGCTCAGGCCTTCCTTTGTCAGAACAGCTCCTTTACTGATGAAGGCTCTTTGAACCTGACAGAATAATTAAAATCAAAGAGAAAAAAGCTGACATTTGCAATTTGACCTGTCTGACTTACAAGGCAAAATTGGCACCGTTTCCTGTAGATTGCATTATAATAGCATTCTGCCCCCGTGTGAGCGTGTGTGTGAGGAAAGTTTGTGTTGGCGTGTGCGCATGTGTGTACTGTACATATTGCTTCAATGCAGTGTGTATTCAAGAGTGTGTGGGATGGAATAAAAGAGTAAGTTTATGGCATATTACCCAGTCATTTCTTCATTAAGGAGCTGTTTTCCGGTAAGCGGGCGCTATTTGAATAGCTAAATTGTCCGAGCAATGTGCAAACAAGAACTAATAGCCCAATGTCCTTGTCACTGGCAAAGTCAAAGTAAAGATCTCTAAACTTAGGTGAGTGTCTGTGTGTTTGATGGTTTGGTCTGTGAAAATATTTCTGTAAATCTGAAGATTCTTGCCTTGAATTTGATGTCCACATGTGGGCAACAGCCAATTTGTTGTCTGGTTTTAAAATGGAAATATTTTAGAACCATCAGAGCAAAACAGATAGAAAGTATGTGAATCATAATCTGTTTTTTTTATTGTTTTATCAAAGAAGAAAATATTAAAAACCCTGTTCTGCACCAAAAAGGGATTTCTCTTTAAAGCAGGAAGTGAATACCATATATGAATAATGCTGTGAAATCTCATGTACAACAGCTGTATAAAAAATGGACTGTTTACTTCATCATGTTGTAGGTCTAGTGGATGCATATTGTGTTATTAATAATACAGCAAATGGAGGTAGTGACTTTTGCTGATAAGATCATCTGGACAGGAAATGCAGACCAGCAGGAAGTAAACTCAACAATTGGAAATATGGGTTTATAGTCATTTGTGCAAATGAAGATCAAATACTGTGCAGCAGATGGTCATACTTTTCAGCAGGCCCAGATTTCTGTTTTCAAATTTGTTTCCATTGGTCTTGTGTAAAATGTTCTGTGAGATTGAATTTGGGGATTTTATTTGCTAATTATCAGAACTAACAGAAATAAATGGTTTAAATATTTTTGCTCTGTTTGGAATTAATCCATACATCAACTTTACGTTTTTAATTAAATTACAGAAATGAATTAACTTTTTAATGATATTCAAATTTATAGGAATGTACTTGTATTTATAAAATTTTCATGTACACCACACTGTGCGGCTATCACATCAAACATATTACATGAACAAACTTGGCCTCCATTCATGTTTTTCCCACTTGAATAACAATTCCTTAAACAGCGCCAAGTAAATGAGGTATTATTCATTTTCTCCAAGTGGTATGACAGCTTTGGGAAGATTTGGAGGCATCATTTCTCTCCCAGAACACTGAAACAGCAGCGCAGAGAACACACGGAGGGAATTGTCAGACCTGAGATGCCAGAGCAGAAAACACATTTGTTATGAATCCAGCAGTGCGCGCATACGAAACCTATTGGAAAAAACAGAGGGAGGCAGTGTTTAAAAAATCTGGAGAGGTCCATCTTGAGATGTTTTTAAACAGCATGAAGAAAAGACAACTTCTCAGTGAGCAGCGTGTGACAGAATTCAGACTGATAAAAAAGAGGATATGTTGCATTAGTTAATACACATTATTAAAAGCATGTGATATAAAGGGAATAAATAACTCATAATAACTTATAGCATCAGTTTCACTCTCGTGCAACAAACAATTAACTTTATAGGAAGGACCATCAGGGCTGGTCTTCCCTCCATCCAGGACTTGAACATGTCAAGGGGCAGCTAAAGCTAACGTCTCTGCAGACCCCACACATTCTGGACACAAATCGTGTAGATGTTTACCTTCAGGTTGGCACTACAGAAAGCTACTTACAAAAAATAGCCACCCCAGACACCCTCCAGGCTGTCAAAGTGGTCAGATTTATACCATACATACTTTCAACATTTCAACCTGGTCTTCTTTTGTTAAAGCACTGCACATATAAATATTTACAAGAAAGACAAAACTTTTTTTTTTGCTTTGTTTTGTTTTTTCATATTGTGAATGTTGTCACTGATAGCAAAGCATAACCAAAGACAAAATTCCTTATTGGTGAGCACAAACTTACTAAAATAAAGTTGATTCCTAATACATTTGTGTTCAACAGCTGAGCCATGTTGATTTCAACTTATTTTCAATGACAGCCAACTAAACACAGCTAATACATTTGACAAGAAATTGGCATTTAACTTCTTGTAGCTCCCCAACACTTTATAAATAAGAACCCACCATTAAGTACACATCTTTTTATGTGGCGATCTTCACATCTGGAAAAGTAGGTGATTTAAAAAACTAATATAACCTTGTTTTACTCATAAAAATACAAATTCTGAAAAAAAAGAGGCAAGGACATCAGACCTGGTAATAAATTTTCTACCTTTAACTAAAACTACTTCAGTCAACCCTAAGCCATTTTTGCTTTCATTCCAGGTAAACAAAATTTGCTTAGAGCCACGAAGGCAATAGACAAAATAAATGACTTCATAAAAATATTCTTAGTGTCATTCTTTACAGAAATATTATGCATGAAAATGTTAAACCAAGTTTTTACTAATTACATTTACATTTTAAACATTAAATTCTTTAGGATTTTTGATCAAGCTTCTTAAGAACCACATGTGGCTCCAGAGCTGCAGGTTGCAGAGCTTTGATCTGCATTAAGGTTTTGTCTATTAAAACTGAGTGAAACATACAGTGTTCCTTTGATTTTGTTATTATTACAATGAATCCATTCCATCTCTAAAATGTCTTCATATGGTCTACTTTAACTAGCTGTATCACACTGCCACCTAGTGTTAGACAAAATGGCAATATCCAAAAAACTAAAATCTATTGTTTTCCAGGTTCTGTGAAGTGATAATTAATTGTTTATTTGTTATTAACAAAAGGAAAGTTAAGATATTTTATTAATCTTTGGTAACTCTGTGCTCCTATTTCAGTTTTAGTTTGACTCTTAAACTCCCAGAGCTTTGAAAACATTAAAGTTGGTGGTAAATTTGCCTTTTTCTTTTCTTAACAACCCTTAAGAAAATACAATTTTAAGATTTTAATGCGAGTAAATAGAATAAAGTTGAAGCTTTTCATTGAAATTGCATTTATTTCAATGTGGTTAAGACACAACACATTGCAAAGAACTTGACATTTGAAGTTGTTTTTCCACTTTTTTCTGAGGTATGCAGCCATTTCTCGACATAAAAAAGCACAACTGCAGAACAGCAACCGAAATATTACAAATGCATGAATAAAATAACACTTGCTTCTCTTTAATGTTGGTTTAAGTGAGCTCTATAAGACCGTGTAACAGTTCAGTGCTGGTCTTTCTGCAGGAGCAACCTGGTAGAAGCGGAGCTGCGTCAGAGTTCACTGTGCAGCAGGAGTTTGACTTTCTTCATGTTTGCTGCCACTGCCAAAGAACAGAGGACAGGAACAGAAACATCAGAGCCCCGATACTGAGCTGCCAACAGGACAGTTCATTAATTCAAGCTGCAGGTACATCTGCTGTGCAACAGTTTGTAATAATCCACATTTATTGAAGACTCACACTTGTCAACAGGAGGTTCACTTTGTTAAAACACAATGTCAAAGAACAGCTAACTCCCGGCTTGAGTATGAAATAGTTTTCTCAACATTGCTACTCAGAAATAAACTGTTGCATCACTTTTTATTTCCTTTTAACAACCCTTGGAAAAAAAAATTACATGTTTTTTCTGGAGCCTTTACTATCAATTGCCCACTTTCACTTAAGTTCAAGCTACTATAGCTAAATATCTACATGTGGATTCCTTTGGACAACAAAGAATATGATAATATTTTCCTGTGTAATTTGAAAAAGCAAAATATACACTCAAAGTGTTGCCTAAGTAGTTATCTCAGAATATTTCAACCTTCATAGTGTTCATGTAAATATTATTTTACAGATTGGACATAGGGATTCTCCTTGCATGTTTTCACCCTATTAAACAAGAGCAAACAGCGTCAAAGTGAGAGCTAACGGTCACTCACAGAGCTCCATCTCATCTGGGCCGTAGGTGTAGAGACGCTCTCCGTATTTCCCCACAATATCTGCGCGCACAGTCTGAGATGGATCTGCAGAATGACACAAATGATCAGCTAAAGATATAACAGTTAGAAGAACATGGGAATAATATAGCACAATAAACAAAAGATGATGGGAAACTATAGCAAAATGCTATTCCGCAGAAGAGTTACATCAAGTTAGTAGCACATAGACTTGTGAGAAAGTTACGAAATCACATGAAAGTGTTATATATATATATATATATGTATATAATCTGTACAAATTTATATTTAACATATTTTTTTAACAATACTTAGAAATATGAGTAAACAATAAAAAACAAAAATCCTTTTAATTTTTTTTTTTAACAGGACAACCACACATTTGTTTGTAACTTAAAATGGCTAAAACACACTTAGGAGAGTTCAGGAACATTCTGACAGTTTTGGAACAAAAAAGTAACTACAATATACTTTACCTGCTGCACACCATGAGACATTTTGCTGAAAGACTGGGATAAAATACTATAAAAATACTTTTTGATTGGTTTTCTTAATGTTTTCAAGTGTTTTAAGTTGGAAGCAACACTAAATAGCCACTAAAATTCTTAAAGTCCCAAATATTTTAGTAAGATGTTGATGTATACATTGAAATTGAAATATCTTTGCAGCCTACGCACTGAAGCATGAATATGGCAGAGCCACTCAGAGGATTTCTGCATTTGCAAATCCAGTATTATTCAACATTTACGTTGTGGGGGAAAAAGTAAAAGGAAACATTTTCCCCCAGAATTTACCCATGAAGTATCAAAACAACTTAAAATGGATAAAATGTATTCTTCTCATTCACATTCATGTACTCTGTGTTATGATCCTATTTAATTAGGCATAAAATCCCTCTCTGATGTTTACTTCTGATTTTCTCAGAGCTGCAATTAACATTACTGATTCATATTATAATAATTGATGGGAGTATTTACCAACAAAGAGGATTCTGGGAACATAATAGCCATCAGGAGCCAGATGCTTGTCCCCAATTTCCTCCTGTAGAAGAACAATAATCACAACAATTATAATAACCGCCAATGATAAATGTGGTAATTTACACAGAACCAAAATAGAATCTGAAAGCATTGTGCTTACAGTACGTACCTAAATAAACATTAGCACTAATCTGAATAGATTTTCCAAAATTTTGCATTAATAATAACATATCTAGAAGTGTCATGACCAATAATATTTTACATAGTTTCTCTTCAGAGTATGTATAATATTTTACTTACCACCACGTTAAGCATGATGAAGTCATCTTTGGCCATTTTCTGGATGGATTTATCAGCAACAAATGCCTCCTTCAGAGCTGTTAAAATACTTATAGTTAGTCTGAGTAGTAAACTGGATATGATATGATAGTAATGAGTACAATAATGCAACAAAAACAATAAATGAAAACCACATTTTACAGGACATTTTTAAAGTACACTAACCTCTAAATGTGAATGTATGAAAGTTGAATTTAAATTTACAGTGCTCTACACACTTGTGGGCATTCCTGGTAAAGATGTGTAGAAGAAAACCCTGAATTAATTGTGCAATACCCAGATTTAAATTTAACTAATTTAAATCTGGGTATTGCACAATCAAAACATGTTACAGTACTGTGAGGAATCTGTGTTTCTGGGAACTTTGTTAAGATATAGGGCATCTAGGGGGATTTTAAATAAAAATCCGCTCAATTCAGCTAGAAAACTGAAAATGGGGCCTTGATTGGGTCTTTTAGCAGGATAATGATCCAAAAAATGGACAAATTAACATAGAAATGGTTCATTTGACATAAAATTAGCCTTATTTCATAGAGATCTCAGTCTTTAGTCCTAAATCCTATACAAAATACTGAGAAGAGATGAAGAAAATAAAATAGATGACCCAAGTCTCTGGATGATCAAGAGAAAAAGATTCCTCAAAGACCCTTCTCTCCATTAGGACCACCAGTGAAACAGTTACAGAAGACTAGGTCTGTCAGTACTTTGTACAACAAAATCTGGTGTTTCTATCTCATAGGATTCTTATACTCTTCCACTGAATAAACGTCTTTTCACCAGACAATACACATTTGATTTACAGGCCTTTAAGACCTCTTTACAAGGAATGCTAATAGAACAAAACTAAGAGCCAGCTCTGCTCTGTTGTTGAGACTTCCACCGAGCCTGCCTCCAGAAAACCAACTGAGTGATTTATAACTAGAAATCCAACATACTTCATTAAGTACACTGCAGGGAATCAGGGACACAAGCACTGAACTCCCCGTGAAGTAAAGGAGCCACAATGACAGAGGGTGTGCAGATCTGCATCTATACATGTAATATTTGTTTTTTTCATTGAACAAAGCAAAACAAAACCAAAGTTCTACGGTACCTTTACTGTGTGGGCAGTTGTCTAGATGATGAATGACCATCAGTGGTTTCTGGCTGCGAAAATAAAACCAGTGAATCAACTCGGTGGGTTCTTCAGCACAGTAAGCACACTGATGGTGTAAATGCAATTAATCTATTGACAAATTGAGCTGCAATGGCAATTTTTTACATGATTAATGATTTTATAAAGCCAACTGTTTACCTGTATGTGATTTTTTTAAAAAGCTACATTGAAAAGAAGATAATCTTATCATGCAATCAAGGAATGGGTTTAAAGTCCTACCTCTTGGCACTTTCTGACAGGCCCTCTTCAAAACTTTTGACCCATTTTATATTTTTCCCCCATCCTGAAGAAGAAGAAGAAGAAAAAAAAACAAGACAAGCTAATTTTAGACTTTAATTCAGTCTTGATAAAATCAATCTGCTCAAATTGAACTTCACCTCTTGACAGGGGCGCAGTCGCAGTCTTCACCTTTTTTTTATTCTGTGCCTCAGCAATGGCACAGAGGCTGATGAACAAAGCAAGCACGACCCAGCGAAGCATCGCTCCCCGACCTTTGAGAAAACCACAGTAATAATCGCCTGTTTAACATGTCAGGTGTCAGGTGTGGCGTCGCTCCGCCCACGCGCATGACGCACTGCGCGTAGGGCACCACGTTCCTTACAAATTATTGCAATTATAGTAATTGCGATAACAAGAAAAGTGTAGAAAGCGTGTTAATAAATTAAATACAAAAGTAACAATTTTACCCAATGAGAGGAAGAATCCTCCACCGTGTGGTCTGTTCATTGAGCTCAACCTGAACCTTCCTGCTCTAAGGGCTGTTTAGCCCAGCATACACATTTCAGGTTTGGCAGGTACGCACACGCCTTGAATTATCGTTCGTTTATTTCCCATATCAGGTCTCACTCCTCGCGCACACAGGTCTCTCTCTATGGCATAAATGACGTCAAAGACAGAATAAACAAAGATCTTAGGAGTTATTTGACCGATTGTAGACAAAAAATGAATAAATAAAAAAATACAGCAAAGCATGAACTACTGAGCCAACACTAAAGTGCTTTGAACTAATAAAAAAATATGAAGAATATCAAGCAGTGAAGACATGAGAAATGATCCTATGTCCAGTCTGTTACAGCTGTTCTTCAAAAATGATTTACTTTGAACGGCAGTGGTAAAGTCTTATTCTAGAATAATATACTTAATGTGAAGTTCTGAAGACTTTGATGATTTTTGACCTTTTTCTCAGACTCTTTGTTGCATTTCTCATACACCTACTGCAAAACCTAGTTGATACTTGCAAAGGTTGTAATGGATAGTTCATTCCTCAAAACCACATATTCATACCGATGAAGTGTCAATTTCATCACTATAAAAAGTACTGACACCACCTTTATGATTATTCACTCTGGAAGTGTTTTCTAATGTAAGGAAGTCAGATCTTTTTGACACTATCTGAAAATGCTCAAAACAACAGTAGACTCTATTAGCACAACTATTGGTAAATAAGTATCAGACACTAAAAAATATGCTTCACGATTATACTCCATATGCTGTCTGCAATTCTAATTTGTTCACAACATTGTACAAAAGTAAGGTATGGATTCATATAAAGCAAACGTAAGAAACATCCTTTGGAATTGCTGACATCTTTAAGAAAGAATAAGAAAATGCATAAAATCGACAGATCTTAAGAACAAGTTCAACATTTATGTTTGTAATGACTCAAGCAATGAAATGGGGATGATTAGTTTTAGAGAGAATGACTATTCAGCTCAGCTCACTATCGTAGTCCATTTTGACTGACATGAACAAATGATAATATAAAACAGCAGAGAATTTTTGGAAGCAATTGATGCAGGTCCTAAGCGATCTGAAATGTGTTGGCAAGAAAGAGAAACTGCTTCTACGGTAAGCATGAAGGACCAAGTGTTGTGCATGTTTGAGTTATGAATATTTTAATTTGATCTGAAAAATGTAACAAAGCAATTTAGAAAAAAAAACATTGCAATAAATTCTTTCTAATGAATCTTCCTCAAGAAAAGGATTTTTGTCATGATTTTATGAGTTCAGTTTCCTGAACTCATAAAATCAATGAATAAAATGTTACATTTCATTCATTAGACTTCCCTTATTTCCTCATTTCAATCCCACACATTTTTTTGGTGAGTCTTAATTTTCCAGCTCTAAGTAGAGGGAAATAAACTCAGAATAATTCAGAATTATTGTAAAATTTCAGGGTGGTGAGCAACACAAAGCATTTGTACTCAGGACACTCAACTGGCTAGCAATGGTGTCTGTGTCATGCACACGTCAGAGAAAAAAGACTAATTTCTTCTCTGCAATCACACACCTTGTTGGGGGTTAACTTCAAAGATATTCAACCTTTAATCATTAAACAAGTAAGACAGGCCTGGAATTCCTGTGGTAAAAATAGCAGCAATTTTAAACATTTTGAAGCATTTCCTTAAAGTGGATGTGATAAACATCTTCTCTTTAACAATTTCCTTGTAGAGCACTCTTGTGCACATTACAATTGTTTCCTTCTCAACATTCAAAATGGAGAAATCATAATTTGTATCACAAATGATGATTCACATAGAAATCTACTTCTCGGTAATTTATGATTGCATTTTTGTCAGAAATTAACAAGTACAGCCATAATTGTGCAAATTCTTTACAAATCCAGCAATCTTTTAATCAGCTTTTCATGTTGTAAAAGACGACATGAATGTTTACACAGAAAAGACAACTCAAAATTCTCCTACTCTTGTCTTCTGATAAAACTTATGGTGGATGTCTTACCTTGTCAGCATGAAGCAAGAATCTGTGCTTGCTCGCCTCTATGATTTCCCTTTTGTCAGTTTTCTTTTAGCCAAACTTGCCAAACAGGTATTTATATAATAGTTTGAAAGAAATATGAAACAAAGAGAAAATGTTACTCACTAAGAAGCTATTATATGTAGGCGCACACACAAACACACCCATCAATCCTTAGTCTGATGTTCAGAGGAAACCAAGCACAGCATACCAGCAGTGAAGAACAGTGGCGGAGAGGAGGTGACGTGAGCCACACGGCTTGAACAATTTGCAGTTAATGAGTCCAACCAACAATGCCTCTGAGTATCAGAGTAAAATGCACAAGCATCGCTAGGTTAGATTTAGCTAACAACTCCACTTCACCGTAACAGGAAGGGTGGGAAATTAAAAACAAAGGAACTCCAGCAAACCATAAAGGCAAAGTAAGGGCCAAAGGTTTGCTGCATAATTGTCAGAAACAGATAAGGATTACAACCAGAAGACTTATTTTTGGCTTTGGTCCAGCTAAGCAAAATGTATTATTTTTGTAATATCTACATCATGAAATTTGTTTTGATTTTTAAATGAAAGAAAAACAAATTTGTTCTAGGGTTTTAACATAAAGAAACTCATGAAACTTTATTATGAAAGGGAATTCATGCAACTTCTTTAATTATCATATTTGATTACATGATAAAGCAAGTAGTTTGCGATCTGAAGAGAAAAAGCACCAATCCCAGCATTTATTTGTTACAAAAATCTTTTAAAACATTTCTCAACTTCATCATCCTTTCACAAACTTATTAAGAGCCACAGTGGAAGGTCCAGAGTTACTTGAAGTTCTCGTTTCAGACCACACCCTGAGTATAGCTGAGTATAAGTTAATTTCACAATGATTTAAAACATGACCTGTGGGCTAATGGTTTTATAACCAGTGACTTTGTGAACAAATAGATTAGTCTTAAAAACCATGGAATTTGCTTTAATCATTTTTGAAAACTGGTTATGTATTGCAAAAATACAATCAAGTAGAAAAACATATTTTCATTTCCATATTTCATTCTTTATTGTATTATCTTAAAAAAAACTATGATTTAAATTGCTTAAAAAAGTAACTATAAAGTTTTTTTTAGTAACTATAAATTAAAATCTATAAATATATTATATACCTGATTTGCCACATAACCTAACTTAAGCTTTTATCAAACTTAGTGATAGAAAGGAAAATTTCTCCTCTTTTTAGCCCCATTTCCATTAGTGTTTGAACTAGGAATCTGGATGCCTGATGTTTTTCTTGGACAGTTTAGTCCTTTCCAGCCTTGTTTCTAAATGGCACACATGCAGATGCAACATTAACAGGATTCTAGTGCACCTTCAGGAGGTCCGAGACACTCATGTGTTGTAAAATCTATAACTATAATGGATGCATCTTTTTTCTGGCAGTTTTTTGTCTTTACTGAAAAAAAGATGTGCAAATATTTTTTCCAGGCTATAAGCATAAAAATGTTAAGAAAAATAGTTTAGTTTAATCAAATGTTTTACAGTGAGTTAATATGCATCTGGTCTTTTTGTATAGTAGTCTAAAATTGATGTGAATAATCCCCACCAAACCTGCAGCCGCAAAAATGCGATAAAACCCAACATTTGTGCCGCTGCATAACATTTTGGTCATCACTAAAACCTTGTTAGCTAGCTGTTAGCTGTTGCTATAGCAATAGAATACATTGCGAGCTTAAGCGCTTTACGCATGCGCACTTTTCATAGTAGCGATGCACTGTGGGATTTCTGTGTATTGACATAGCAACCGGGCCAAGGAGCCTCCGCCGCGAAGTATTTTTGTCCGGATTAGTTTTTGCCTCAAACTCGTTGCTGGAAGTACGCTTTCCACCGCTGCCATGAACGCGGCGGTGGTGAAAAAGACTCAGGACACGCTGGGGAAAGTGATAAAGAAACCCCCGCTGACGGAAAAACTGCTTTGCAGGCCGCCGTTTCGGTACCTTCACGACATCTTCAGCGAGGTGAGCCTCTAACGGCGAAGACATGTTCACAGCTGAATGAGGCGACCACGGCATCTTTAGCTAACGGGTCTTATTCGAATTCACAGAGAAACAGCTTATTCGGTGGCTAATAATAAGTTAAACGTAACAGTTAGCCTGCATTAAACAGCGATAGCGCTCTGGTAGATATCAGTTGTAGCACGAAAAGCAAGTAAGACATTGCATTCTCCAACCAAACCAAACCAAGTTGCTAACGTTTATTTAGAAACATTTAACTGTTGAGTTCTCCGTGGAGTCATCTGCTTGTTGCTTTAGCTCTCCGTTTAGCGACGTTACCCAGTTGCTAGAGGCACAACCTGGACCCTGGCAAGGATAAACTACTTAGTCCGCAGATGGATAACTGCTACTCTAACACTGAGTATGGCAGTCTCAGTAATAAGTCAGCTAAAGTAGTCTGGGCTGTTTACCCATGTCACGGTGGCAACCCTGATGCTCTGCAGCTTATTACAGCTGGACTGTTGGGTAATGCAGATTTACGTTGAGCTGCCTGAATCGCATGAAACGTTGCAATAGAAGATTTGACTTAAGAATGTCAAGTAAAAGGACATTTTGTTCTTTAAGAGATTTAAAAGGGAGAGATTTAAAAGGGAATTGCAGAAGCAAATGAGATGGATTAGCAGTGCTTGCCAACAACTGATGGTGTCATTCAGGACATTTTACTTCGGAGTATCGTCTCTGCTGCCTGGAAATTGAGCTGATAGACATAGACAGATTTTATTGTCATTCAATTGTACATTTCAAAATGTACAAATTGAAAGAAATGTCATGACAGTTGTGACAGTCACAGCTTTCAGTCAGAGGCCTCTTTACATTCGTTGCAAGTCTGACTTCTACAGCAAATCCGTCCTGCCCACAGCCTCACCATCTACAATGACTCTTTAAAGCTGCTTTGATGATATGAGTAATAATATTTAGTTTCCCTTTGGGATGAATAAAGATTTTTTAAATTGAATAAGATTGAGAGGGAATGTTAGTGAACAAACGGCATCATGGAGAGCAAGGACAGCAGACAGGGATAAGTTATAAAACAAGGCAAACATTGAGAAATACGTTGCCATTTCCCAATGCCATTTTTAATTTACACACTTCTATTGTCATTGTCCAATCCAAGATGCTTAGTGACTACAGCTGCTTGGCTATTATTTCGTAAGTTAAAGACCAGGATCAGTTAACAAGCGCCACAAGATTTTAGTATCTTTTAGACCGCACATCTTACAGCTAGTTTTACTTTTGGGCTCAAAGTGACAGATGCTTTTAGTACTGTTTATACAGAATGGAGAGTGTATCATGACATACATCGTCTCAACTTAAATGCTTAAATTCAGACTGCACTTAATAGGAGCTAAACTAAGACCAGTCCTCTTTAACATGAAGTGTCATACATAACCAAGTCAGTTGCATTCTTGAGGTGAGACATTCCTCTCAATCATCACCTGTAACATAGTGTTAAATTTCACTGTAGGTTCATGCATATTAGATTAAGGTCAACATTCCTGTAAGTGCTTCATTTACTTTGATTGGCAGGATATCCTAGACCTGATTCCATTTTAGAGGCATGATTTTTTTACATTGCATTTTTATTTTAATTATTGTTCTCACTCAAATCTATATTGATATATTGTTGTATTATTAATACTTTTAGCAACCATTCACTGTAGGAGGAATTTGTTCTTCTTCATCCACTTGTGAGATACAGGCTACCTGGGTCAAAGTGCTTTAGATTTGTTTTCTTTTGTCCCAAGTGCAATAGAGGAACTCCGTCAGTCAGCCAATGTCTCTATGGTGTTTTAGTAGCTCTATATCATTTTCCCTAATTTAACAGTTATTCCACTGAAATGTTTTTTGCCTATTTCTGAACCGTTTTGTGGCAGAACATGGTCAGGTTGCTTTCACTGCTACAAATAAAAAAGTCAGTGTTGAGAAACATGTTTGGGACCAATAACCAGTGGATTCTAATTCCCTTTTGGGTCGCTACAGTGAATCATTAGTCTCCATTTAGTTCTATTGTCTGCGTTCTCCACCCTCACGTCAACGAACTTTATATTTTACCACATCCATAAATCAAATTTTTGGTCTTCCTCTCAGCCTCCTCCACTGAGACTCCAACCTCACCATCCTTCTACTGACTTAATCATAGTCTCTCCTCTGAACATGTTGATTGATGGACAAAAAGATGTTTTGGATAAAAGTCTCTAAATGTTCTCAGTTATAAAATGATCTGAGCTTTTCTGTTCTTCCAACTTCCAGGTTATCAGGACCACTGGTTTTATGAAAGGCCTGTATGAAGAAAATGAGATGAAGTCAGATAGTGTCAAGGTAAGCTGGTTGTCCTTGGCTGTTTTTCTGTTACTCTTCAGCTACTTCTAATATATAGTATTCGGTTTTATCATGCGCTTATGTAGTTTGAGCCGGTTTATGTGCTACCTTAATGTTTTGTTGAGCAAGCTTGGACGTTTGAGATTCCCCTGCTGTTTCACCGATCTGTCTCTGTGTTGAGTAACCAAACACGAGTGAGAAGCCTGGCAGTGAAGCGCAGAGTGTTTATCGAGGTGTCAGAACTCAGGTCTGCCATTTGCAAGTTGATCCTTGATTAGGAAAGGATGCGTAGAGGCTGCACCAGCTTCTCACCTTACCTTAAATTAATGCTGTTGTGTTAGGTGTTCTAAACTTTACCAGGAATCACATTTATTGAGCAATTTATTAAAATGCCATTCTTTATTGAATGAAGCTAGTTTTACAACCAAACATTTACATTTTGGGTCAATCCAGTTGATAGTCACAAAAAAATTTAAATCAGAATAAGTATAACATGACCTAAATATCTTCATTTAATAAACAAGACAATTTTACTGATTATTACAGTTATAACAATGTGTCTAATATGTATTTATTGTTAAAGCATTATTGAAAGCAGTGATATAAAGTAGACAAGCGTAGGAAAACAGTGTCCAAAGTGCTGTTAAGCTCTGCTCCATACAGTTGATCGGTTTTTGGTGTCTTATTAAAAGATTTTTTGTATCCATAGAAACATTTTGATCGGATATCAGTTCAGTTTTCAAAGCTTTGGGAAGCCTGACAATAATAAGCAACTCATTGCTGTTGCTGAACAGGTGCAATAATAATAACATAAGCTTTCTAATTAATGTCCGATAATGTTTTTTGGTCATGTTTTGTTTTGTTGTAGGATAAGGACTCAAAAATGGCCTATCTTCAGAAAGCAATAGATGTTGTGATGTTGGTGTCTGGTGAACCTCTGGCAGCAAAGCCAGCACGAATTGTTGCTGGTCATGAGCCTGAGAAAACCAACGAGTTGCTTCAGGCCATCGCAAAGTGCTGCCTCAACAAGGTATGTCTCTCTGGGAAATCACTCAAATGTGTTCAGTTTCATTGTTCGTCTACTAATGAGCTGGACGTTGTTATTGAATCACCATTTTAAAAATGTGGGTTTTATTTTTCACTGTTTGAGAATACAGTCCAGCTAGCTGAGGGAGTACGGTAAAATAACTTAATTGAACCCTGGAGACGGTGTTAAACAGAAGAGCTGATGCCCCGAGGATAGCTGATCTTTAATGTGGATGTAAACAATTCTTGGTGTTTCAGGTCGGTTCTTTTTTAGAGCTTATGCAATAATCAAGAAAAACTACATAAAAGATGGGAAATACATTAAAATAATAACATTAGGGCATGCAGTGGTGGCGTAGGGGACCCATGTTTGGAGACCTTGAGTCCTCGACGCAGCTGTCATGGGTTCGACTCCTGGACGTCAGCCTACTTTCATATAAGGGACACTAGAGCCCACAGAAGACCCCCTGGAGGGGTAAAAAAAAAAAAAAAGAAATAATAACATTAAAATGTAGGAATGAAGGAAACTGTATGCAAGATGTAAATTTGAAACAAATAAACAGCTAATAAATCATAAACATTCAGGTATCTAGCATACTTTGCTAGTTTTTAGCTTCTTGAGGTCTAGTTGAATGCTAAACGCTGACATTATTAAACACACGCAAAAAACAAACACACAGAAATCAGCATAAATACATAAGACATGTTTTATTAATCTGAGTTTTTTCAGTTTATCAATTAATCTGTTTTGATCAACTGTACCAAATGGGCCACTGAAAATATCTATTAACAATGCTAATTTTACTAAAATGAAATATGGTGTAACTTAGTCTGGCTGCGGTGCTTCAATTCATAGCTTTAACATTGGTTATGTTTTATAACTCTATGTAAGGTCCTATGATCTAGAAATTGTGGATGTAATTGTAGAAACAAACAAAAGTTCACCGCAGCACAAATTATTGTGGAGTTTGGTTATTTTAGGATTTGATTTAATGAATCCTGGAGTCTCAGTGGAGCAGTTCTGGTGAGGTTCATTGTGAGAAAGCAGTGAAAGGAAAGTTTATTCATCGCTGCTACTCCCTGTCTGTGTGTGTGATGTGACCTGCTAACCCATGGTTCAACAACAGCTGTGTGAGAGGAATTTGAGAATCAGGTGAAACAATGTGTTTACTGTGATTTTTAAATAATATAGATTTAAAAAAAAATTTAGATTAAGGTATTTCATGTCTTCTTTTTTTTTACTCCAAATTATCTGTACACTGACATGCAACTATTTCTTCTGATTTTATACGTTTTTGACATTTTTTTACCGTTGCGCTTTGAAGTTTGTTGGTTTTTCTACATTTATAAAATTTTTGCATTTATTGTGGCCAAAAAATGCTACTTTACTTTGTTACCTAGCAACAAGCTTCTAATAAATTAGTTCTAATAAACAAGCTTCTAATAAACTAACTTAGTAGGGCTAACTAATTAATTAGTTAATTAGTTAATTAATTAGACTAATAAATTAGTTAGCCTTAAGTTAAAAAGTAAAACTATTACATTCTGTGACATTATACAATTTTTTTGATCCCTGATTTAATTTTTAAATGCGTAGGAACAACCAACAATGTTAGGAATTATTCTCCCTCATTAACCATTTTTTCATGTACACCTTACTTAAGTGAGTTCCCTTTTGCTTTACAGTTGTCCAGTGATGAAGCAGTGAAGCGAGTTCTTGCAGGAGAAAAAGTGGACTTAAAGACCAAAGGGAGCACCTCCAGATCTCAGGGCAAGGAAAACAGGGATGGAAAGGAACGGCAGCCGGATAAGGAAGTGAGTCCCCTCCCTGTTAAAATATTTTTAAAAAATGTATTCAGTGCTCACCATCCTACCCAGATATTACAATAATTTATCTGAAGCACATTTAGCATTGTTTTCTGATGTGTTTAAAATTTACAGGAAAAGAAAAAGATAGAGCGAAGTGGCAGCCGGGAGCATAAGGATCCGAACCAGGGCAAAGAGCAAGAAAGCCGGCAGAGAGACAAAGAAGACCACCATGACCACGAGCGCACAGAGAGGCATCACCGCAGTGAGAAGGACCACCAAGACAAGAGCCGAGAGCAGGAACGAGAGCGAGACAAAGGACGGGTCAGGGAGAGAGATCGAGACAGAGACAAGGAAAAGACCAGGGAGAGGGATTCTCACAGAGACAGAAGCCAAGACAAACGAAGAGACAAAGACCGAGAGAGGGAAGGAGATGGAAGCAAGGACTGGAATGAAAAAAACAGAAGTGGGGAAAGAGAAAATGACAAGGTTTGGCAGCCATACTTAAGCAAATTTTCAATTGAGCAAATAAATTCAGTAGCTCACATGCTCTGCGCGTGTGTGTGTGTGTTTACCATCAGGCCAGAGTGTCAGAGAAACCTCAGCAGAAAGCAGCCAAAACTGTGCCAGCAGTAAGTTCTCTCCTTTTATGGTAGATTGCTCAGTTTTCATGTTTACATTTTGGAAAAATAATTCAACTTCATTAATTCAAAAAGGTGATAAACCTCTCATCACTTCTGTTTTTAAGGATCTAAAACCAGTTGAAGAGGTAACAATGTTTACAGACATGAATGTGTTTGTTGCACGGCTTTTGGCTAGTTTTTTTTTTTTAGCTAGTTTTCTTTTTTTAATGTGCTATTTATTATATTAGGTGTTTCTTTGGGGCTTTCAGATAGTTTTTTTTTGCCGTTTGTGCTCAGTGCTGTAGCAGCTTTCATTTTAACAGATTAACATGATGGTTTTGTGTGTATGATTCAACTAAAGCCATATTACTGTGCTCTTTGTTCAGCCCACAGATGTAGTAGAAAACCAGGTAGGAACATAAAGATGCTTTGTAGCAGTAGAGCAGAGTACTTTAGAAAAGAAGTCACATAACATGCTTTATCAGAATTCTATAAAAAAACAGATGTTTTCTTTTTTTTCTTGTTTTACAGTTAGGTAATCCAGCTAGGATACCCCGGCCCTCGTCTGCCAAAGGTCAGAGGCAGAAACCCAAAGTTGAAAGCGGTAAAGGCTTTGAGAGCTTTATTCCAAATACGCACATATAACTTATTTTAATCAATCTAAACTCTATGGGATTGTATAGAGTTACATTGGGTTACTTATCTGTTGGCAAAATCCATAATACATAATGTTATTGAATGGAAATGAATAAAGGGATTCTGCAAACATGTTTTTCTATGAATGATTTGAAGACCCACGTTATGCTAATTATGTCTCTGTTACCTACTAAAAGAGATGCCTTGGTATGTTATGACTTTTCATTTGTTCCTTGCAGCAGATGAGTCTGACAGTGAAGGAGGTAAGTGTTTTCTCGATAACATGGACTTCCTTCTCATCATTAAAGAATAATGTTTTGTATCTGTGAAACAGACACAAAAGCACTTAAACCAATTCCAACTTAATTGGAATTGGTGTAAGTTCCTCATAAAAGTGACTATACCTTTTGAATCTGTAAAAAAATTTTGATGTGTGTGTGTTTTAGATAAACCAACACATATTATCTCATAGTTGGGAAGCTGAAGGAAAAGTACATACAACCCTTAAAAAATATGGAATGCTTTTTTATTTAGCCCCACTAAGTTAATACTTGGTAGAGCCAGTTTTCAATGAAATTACAGCAGCAATGTGGATGAACATGGTTTGATCTAAACTATTTCATTTCAGCTTTAAACTTCTCCACAGTGTTTGCTGATTTCTCTGGTCTTCATGATGCTGTTTAATATTTTTTGATAGACCTCTAAAACCTTTACTGAACAAATGTGTTTATTTACTAAATATAAACTTATGAAGGTATGTGGTTGCACTGATGTGTTTTCTTCAGAATACCATAATGAAAGGGGCTAAATATAAATGCAACCACGATTTTCAGATTTTTAAAAATATAAAATCAAAAAAAAAAACCATTTATTTTCTTCTACTTCACATTTATGATCTACTTTGCTGGTTTAAATCACATAAAATTCCAATATAATGCTCTGAAGTTTTGGGTGAAATGTGACAAAAGGTGAAAAAGCTCCAGGGTTATAATTAGTTTTGCCAGATTGCGCCGACTCGCATCTCTCCTGTTCAGTAAACCGAAGAAGTCAAACTTGATGATATGTCCTCATCTTCAAGGAAATCCTAGCAGCTATGATAATTACTGCCTTTTCTTTGCCAACATACTGAGCAAGTCGGTCAGGTTTTATTTGTAAAGCAAAGCGTTAAACACAAAGTCACGCTGCCTGGGCGTTTACTGGTCCAACATACCTGTCCAGAACCAAACTGGGCTGGGTGTGTAGTAGAACGGGGGGTAATAGAGTTTACAAAGCAAACAGAAACCAGACAGTCTGCAGTGAAAAGTAGTTTAACCTGTTAAAGGTACATGAATCTCATTAACTGGTATTGTTTCAATATTTTGTATTCATAATGTGGAAAGTAGCCAAAAATTTAAAGAATGCTCTACACTATCACTATGTTTGATCTTGTCTTATATTTTTCCCTTTTTTCACTTTGATTAACCTGAATGAGAGTTGGTGGGTGTGGTCAGATAAATCTTGTCCTCCCACTTTGAGTACGTCAAGTCTGTCGATAAAGTGGCAAAACTGTAACATGAGGAACACGCCCTCATGTTTATTGTAGTCTTAATTTCACTGTTGAGTGAAACAATAATAGCCAAACATTACAAAAAGTAATTTATTTATCATAAGCTCTCAATTATATATAAGAGCTTATTGATAATCTTAATGCTGTTGGGAGGGTTGTTGCTTTTTTCTTGTTTATACGTGGAAAAGCTCAATAATAAAAAGCTGAAAGATGTGTAAAGGTGCAGGGAAAATAGCCAACTCCTCAAAAATTTCTCCACCAAGTTTGTCTTGTTTTGTTTTTTTTTTGCTGTAACCTCCCTACAAGTTTTTCTACAAATGTAGAAATCTAGTAGTGAATCAAGAGTTCAACTCCTGTAGACCCCTGGTGGTCTACAAGGTCATACATTTAAAAATTTGCAGAGTTTTAGAAGGAATTAAATGGGATCATTAAATTAGTAAGACTTTGTTAGAGTTGTGGTTTTAAGGATTCTAATCAAGGGTTTGGTCTCTCTTTTCTGTCCAAATTGATTCCCTTCTTTTCTTTGTCCACTCACAGATGGAGACGTTCAGTTAGTCCAGAGAGCTGTCCCTCAGGAGAACGGCGACTCTGAAGAATCCTCTGTGCCAGACAAGACTGTTAGGTGTGTACAGTCAATATTTACTGGATCTGCAACATTAACCAATGGACTTTGCTTTACCCTTTAAGTTCCAAAGTCTAAATGTAGTCATTCGTCTTATTGTTGCATTGATATGAACAATAAAACATTTACATCCAGATTTTTCCAGTTCTTACTTTACAGGTTGAAAACTTTGGAAGTCCTCTTCCTTTGCCTGACTAATCACTAATGATTGGCCTGTTTAGCTGCTGTAAAACCGCAACTGTTATTAATATTCTGACTGTTGGCGGGCAGAGCCGTCATCCTCCTGATGTCTGGATCCTTCTGACATCTGGCAGATCTCACACACGTTTCCGTGTTGTTGTGCTCAAAATAAGCTGTGAAAATCACAGCTCATAAAAAGAAAACCTGCTGTTGGTGTTTTTTAAATACTTTGTTTGCGGTTTTCATCCCACAGGCGAGTTGCTCGGCCGAGCAGTGCCCGCCCTGCACCTCCTCGAGTCAGGAGACAAGAGAGCAGTGCTGACGGGACCCCAGCTGAGAGGTGACCTCATCGTCCCAATTACTGAATGTTTGTCCCATTATGGTGCCTTGTAAAAGTATGCGCACCACTTGAATCTTTTTCACATTCAAAAAAAATTCCCAACGCTGTATCAGTCACTAGAAAACAGGGCTGCAACTAATTATTATTTTTTGTAATTGATTATTCTGACGATTAAGTCAATCTTATTTATATAGTACATTTCATCAACAAGGCAATTCAAAGTGCTTTACATCATAAAAACATTAAGCCGTCATCAATTATGAAACAAGCAATAAACATTACATGTTGTCAAATGCCATTATCAAAATCATCAATCAAACACACATCAGATATGATGATCAATGTTTCACTTGTTACTAATCGAAGGCAACTCTAAACACGTTTTTTTAAAGGAATTTGGTGTTTCAGAGGTTTTGTTGTTTTCTGGAAGTTTCCTTGTGGGGGAAAAAAAAAAGACAATTTACATTTATCCACTACTTTTGCTTTGTCTGTTGTATACAATCTCAATAAAACACATGAAAGTTTGTGGTTGTCACATAAGAAATGTGAGAAGTACAAGGCATATGAATCTTTTTTGCAAAATGCAAGGTTTGTTTGGCTTGTACTGTCCTTGACTTTTGTCCAGTTTGAAAACTTTTTAGCGAAACAATTTAGACTGAACTTATTGCACTGATCTAAGCCAGTTCTCAGTACGACTCTTGTTTTTAAGGCTGTCGAGTGCCAAGCCCGCAGCTCCCATTATATTGGACGGGAAGAGAAAGTCAGACGATGAGGAGGATGAAGACGAACAGTTCCTAGTGATGGAGGCTGTCACCCCACATCCAGATTCTCCTAAAACAGTGAGAGTGGGTGACATTATCATTCATCGGTGTGATTATGAAGTTAAAGTCCAGAAATGATCATCAATATTTGTTTGTGACAGGAAGCTGCACATGAACTCGATGCTGATGAAAAACATGGTAAGTGATTTAACTTCTTCAGCTCTTGAAGAATTACAAACCTTTTGCTTTTTGAAGCTGAATTTTGTCCTCTAATGCAGGCGGACTCGTGAAAAAGATCCTTGAAACAAAGAAGGACTACGAGCTGACTCCGTCCTCATCAAAGTCTAAAGAGCAGGTTGGTATTTCAAACATTACATTTTTCAGATTTCCACTAGAGGGCAGTATTAGTCTAGTTCTGTCTGGACGAGTCCTGTGAGCCGTTTCTTTCTGGGAACTTTGTTCCCTGGGAACACTATTTTAACCACAGGCCCTGGTGCAACACTGGCTTTTATCAAAAGAAAGATGTAAACAAATGGAGTGAGGAGGTGGAGGTGTAATTGCGGTGCCTCTAAACCACAAAAATGTTCCCCTTCAGTGAAGGTGAAGGGCTAATAACCAGGCTAGCAGCCATGGCCCCTTGCAGACCACACACACTATTGATCCACACATCTAGATGTCTGGAACAAAAATGAGTTGTTTGCAACATTTCTGCTATTTAAAATTATTCAGCTTAGCAAGGTTCTCTGCTCAATTAGGAAGCATCGTAAAGCATGGGAGAAAGATTTTAGAGCATTTTTTATTTTTTTTTAAAATCCTAATGGATTCTAAGTCCATGTAGCTAAATTTTGTCTTTCGCTTGAACCGGTTATTTACAGACCTAGTAAAGATGCGTAGAAAGCCTTCGACTAAATTTAATGCCACAGGATAGTCTCACAATGAAACAGCTGGAAAATTCAAACTTTAATTTGGTTACATATAAGGAAGAAAATCACACATTATAATGACAAAGAAAGATCTTTGAATGTTTCTTGTTACATAATCTCTCTAGATCCTATGTTCTTCCTTATTTATTTTGTTCAACTCAAAAGTTTTGTTCTGGTGAAACATTTCTATGTTAATTCATTTTAATTTTCAATCTGCTGGACCATGCCCACAGCATCATAGATCCTCTACCCTACTAAACAGTGTGTTTCTACTTAAGTTTTGTTAAAAAGCTTGATCTAAGACTTATGTGACTCAAACTCAAAGCTCCAATAGCATTGATCAAACTCCACGTTTGTCTGTTATATTAGAGTGAAAACGCCTCTTCTTGATATTGCTCCCACACAGATGGTTGATATGTATAAAGGCTCTTGATCTGTGTCACATCGTATTTATAGATTCTCCCTGTATGATACTCTTGAGTAGCAATATCACCATATTGAGATGAAAATAAATGCAATTAAAAAGAAAATTATATAAAAATATTAAACTTACAGTACAGACCAAAAGTTTGGACACAATTGTGTGTCCAAACCTTTGGTCTGTATTCAGTACAGACCAAAGGTTTGGACACATCTTCTCATTGAATTCAATTAGAAAGTGTGTCCAAACTTTGTCTGTATTGAGTACAGACCAAAAGTTTGGACACACAGTTGTGTCCAAACTTTTTGTCTGTACTGTATATATTATATGTTTTAGTTTCCCCCTTTTCTGGAAATTCTTTTTTGAACTGCAAAGATTTTAAGAAAGACTCAAAATGAATTTTTTATGTGAATTTCTTTCTTAGTTTTTATTTCATAAGTCACCATTTTATTTCTGTTTTTTAGGTTTCAAAAATAGACATTAAACTTTCGGGAAAAGAGTCTTCCCCTCCTAAAAACGTCTGTATTTATGGAAAATTGTGGAAATCCTATGCTGATTTTTCCATTACAAACAGAAATATTTTTACAATAGCGTATTCTTTAAAAGGTTTACATTTAAAAAATTCTATTTCTACAGTTATTAAGAGTGACTTATTTCTCTGAAGCTGCAAGGCAGAGAGGGAAAGCAGACAGCTGTGGAAGCAGACAGGGCTGCTCAAAAGGGAACAATGCAGCAGCTGTAACACCGCAAGACATTTTCCCAGAACATGTCTGACACTGCTTGATATCCGTTGTAGTTTGCAAGAGAGATACATTTGTGGTTGCTGCGCCCATCACATTTAATGACCACAAAGAACAGATTTAATCTCACAACCAATGATTTTCCTTTCTTGACAATGTGAACGTGATGGAAGCCAGAAATATAGAATAAACATTCTACATTTTAGTTTTCAAGTGGTTATTGGACAGAAGATTATATCTTTCTGTCATTCTGCTCTTTATAGAGTAACAGAAATATATGAAGCCGATGCAAACAAAACGTAATTGAGCTTCAGCCGCATTGTGCAAATTCTAGGAAGATTAGTGTTTCAACCCTGTATGCATCTTCGTCAGAATCACAAGTGAGCACAGCAACAGTGGAAGTAATCACAGACCACCTGGCACAGGTGTGTGAAATTTATTGGAGACACAACAAAATCATGCCACAACAAATTTTCCTGGACAGTAAATTGAAAATAAACTTTCACACAATAAAAAATTAGGTAAACATACCAATAACCACTAACAGAAGGTTGTATACCAAAATTAAAAAAACAAAAATATCTATCTTTTTAGCAATATGAGGGAAAACTAGCAGAAAAATGGCAGACAGTAATGTAGCAATAACATGAGAGAAAACATGACAGATATTTTATATGTTATGGTGACTTTAGGTGGTTAAACAGTAATTTGCGATTATCTGCTGGCAATACCAGCAATAGCAACAATTACCTTGATAAGAAAATGCATTGGGCTCCTTTAGTTTTCACACCATGACTGTTCATGTTTTTCCATTTTTAAACAGCCAAATTAGTCTAACCTGTAGTGGTTTTTGAAATATTAAATATAAATATGAAATATAATTTTAAAAAATATAAAAAACTTCAGTTATTTTTAGGAGTTAAGAGTTCCAGTAATTGTGGTGTATGGTGGGATTTTGTAAAAAAAAAAAAAATTGCTAACAAAATTTTTTATATTAATGAAGGCCTATTGTATTATTGCTAGCACTGTTTATAGATTACCCTCTGTACGCCAGAGAAAGTGCTCTTTCATCAATATTTGGAGTATAAAAGCGTTTGAAGCTTACAGTTTGGTCTGAGCTCCGCGGTGTGAGGCGGTGTATGCTGTCTGAGTTGGGTGGTCCCCTTCACTGGAGCATGATGCCCTGCATCCCATCCTAGCTGACCACCCTGGCTGTGATGGATGAAGTGTTTTGAGCTGTCACTCATGCAGAAAGGCCGCTGATCTATTTCTTCCTAACAGCGACCTCAGACAACATCACTCGTAACTCGCAGCTGAAGCCAGCGAAGCGTAGCCAGCGGTAAACTGAAACTGCTCATCGGAAATTTATGGACTCAGGATTGAAAAGTTGTGTGCGTTAAATGTTGTTTATGTGCAGCTCACGAGCTCAATTGTAAGTTCAAACTCATACAGACAAAGCAGCTCTTTGAGTAACATGAGCACAGCTTTCTGAAGATTATCCTAATTTCCTCAATTTTTGGTGCCTTCAGGCCTTGGATTCATAGTGTTGTGCCTGGTCTGAAGGTCCAGCTTTCTGCAGGTACATCCATTTATAGGAGCCGGTTGTTTAGTCCATCCCTCAGCCGCTGCTGGCCTTGCTTCGTCAGCTGTATAAAGAACTATAATGACTTCCTTCCTGACATGAAAAAGCATAGAGGTCAGCCTAATGGACCTCTGCCTTTCCTTTTTTATATTGTAATCACAGTGAAACACAAAAATGTAAACTCTGAGCTTCCCCTTTTCTCTTTGATTTAAATGATTTATTTCTAAAATGCTGATGTTTACAGAACACGTGTATGTCTAACCAAATCTGGGTCTTTATTTTATTTTTTCCATTTGTGTCATTAGAAAATCCCTTAGGTTTAAACAGTTGCCTGGTTACATTTTCCTCTTGCTCCTTCACTGTATGGGTAGCTGGAGGATATTCTGTATATTTATGGGTTGACCCTCATCACAACCCCTCAGCAGCCTTGTATATTATTCCAAGATAGTTCTCCTTTTATTTTGACACAGTTTCCCTTTTGCTACAGCTGCGTTTTCATTGGAATTTTTTTGTATTCTTCTTTTTTTCTTTTTAATTGCCTCTCTCCACCGGTTTTTCACCCCATCAAATTAGCCTTGATGAAGGTCTATAATGTATAAATAAACGGTGTGGCATTCAAATGGATGGCTGTTGAGTGAGAGTCACGGAGGAGAAGGGCCAGGATACTTTCTGCTGGATTGTCAAGAAAATAAATACCCCTCTCTGCAGACCTCTGTGTCTTCATAAACATCCAGGTTTTTTATGTGGAACCATAAGGAAAAGACCCAGTGGTATTGGATTTTTGAGGGGCTATATTGACTTGCTGGAAGAATTGTTTTCTGCTATAGGAAAACCTACTTCAAATCTCTTGATATTTTTTTTTACTTTTTGTTTCTTTAGATAGTTTCTCTTGTTTGAGTGCTTCATAGTTTGGGATTTGTTAAGAGATTCCTTGTTCACCCCAGATGTCAAAAGGTTGATCTTCATTGTCTCCCCAGGGGGCTACTGTGACCTTAGAACAACATCCTGTAACCTCAGTGCTCCTTTCCTCACTTCACTGACTTCGAGCTATTTTTATTATCCAGTTAGCTTTTTTTATGAAAACATGGCACATAAACAACACTCTGAGATCCTTTCAAAATAATTTTCAACAAGATAAAAACTCTTTAACTCAGAACTACACTAGCAGCAAAAATAAGATGCTCCTACTTGCTCCTGAAATTATACCGCATGGTTTGCACTTCCTTCATCAGCTGTGATGATCTTAAACTGTCTGTACTTACTATTGTGACATGCTCTTCATTTGTAAACTTTATTGCTTTTCCATTGTTTTTCCATCCTTGTACTTGGGTTAAACTCAAGAGACATGTCATCATCTTTATGCCTAAGAGAACCCAGGAGTGATGATGCTGCATTGGGAACGCCAAACTCTGGCATCAGTACAGAGCCCAATGGTCACCCAACGAAAGTATTGATAGCAAAATCTCCAGCTCAAATATGAGTTCCTAAAGTGAAGATTGATGTGGCAATTTATCCTGTGGTGAGAAGAAAGTCGAGAAAAAAAATGTATCTGAGAGCAGTAGCTTGGAGAACTGACCAACCGACTTCCTACAGAGTGACTTAAAATCACTATAATGTATCCAGGTTGCGTATAAATCACCGCAGTTGTAAATAACCACTTGCGACAGCAGCTTTAGTTTAACACAGTGGAATTCTATCAACTTTCAGACAAACATCATAGTTTTGCCTCTGGCTCTGGCCGACATTCTCACTCTCATGTACACAAACATGCTTGAGAACCTTCCTCACTAAAACTTGCAACTCAGTGATTGTGTAAGTCTCAATTTTCTCCACTTAATCCATTCTGTATTTTACTTGAGAATTCACCTGCTCTAAAGTACCGTAATGTCGATTTCAAAACGTTACTATGAGGTGGCAGTCACCACACACACTCTATCATTTCATTAAGTTTCCAACAAATACTTTCTTCCTTGACTTTCTTATTTATGAAAACACTCCGTTCTACGATTGTCGTGAGAGAGTTCCATTACAGATGTTATCATCCATGTTGGTGCCTTTAAAGAGCACGACTTCAGACAAGTTTTGTGTCAGGGAGTTGTGTTTTAAAAATTGCCTATCATCTAAAGTGTGATAATAAATTCACTTTAAATTACAATAATTAGAAAACATAAATGAATGGTTGTGTGCAGTTTAAATTTCTCTAATTTTTTTTGTTTTCCCAGTTAATGGTACCCAAAAGGTTGCTGTAACATCAACGTTTTTCTCTGCTTGAAAGCCATTTTTCTTGTCAAAGAGTCTTTGTAGAATGTTTTTCTTTCTCCCAGAAAATCCCCAAAAGCAGTCCATAAATCACATTTTTAGGACATATTTCCTCGTGAAGCAAATTAGGCATGTGATGACAGGAGGAATTTCCTATTGAATTGTACATCTTGTGTTATACAGTTCCCCTGGAAAAGACGTAGAAAAAAAAAGTTTAAAATAAACTAATCTTGTCGTCTCACGCTGAAAGCTCCAGAATAATCCAAGCTTGGTTTTGGCACATTTATTCAGTGGAGGAAAAAAATTGTTTCTAGATAACTGGTGCCACACTTATTGGCATCACTAACAACTCATAAAAAATTAATGTAACCGAAATATTTTTTATAGACATGTTTTGCTTTTTAAGTTGACCTGTATTTCTGACCATGGCGTCCTGTTTCCTTGAAGTTTAAATATTACATAAGACATTCTAGCTACAGCTTAAAATTAGAAAGACATGAGAAGTAGTCATTACATTAGTAAAATGTGTGTTTGTCTAGATGAGCCTAGATAAAAAATCTTGATCCTGATCCATACTAATAATTTTGAAAGTCAATCTCTCAGTTCAATCTGCTGGTGTTTCCTTAGATTGAAAACAGTTTTTTTTTTAAATAATTTGAACAATAAATTGAACTTGACTGCACTATTTGATAAGTAGGATAAATTAAAACTTATGTATGATTTGATTGAATTATTTTGCTAAAAAAGTGCCTTGAGATGACATGTTGTGAATTGACGCTATACAAATAAATTGAATTGTATCCAGTCAGAATGTCTCAAGCACAGATATTGCTCTAATATAAAGCTTATCTCTAATTGACTGACTGATTTATTTTTATAGTGCTTAATAACATCTAATTAAGGTGACTGAGGCACTTCACTGTAAACAAAACAGTAAAACTCACATTACAAGAAAGAAAACGAGTAACAAAATATATTACCATGCTACATTCATCTAGTAGTGAAGAACTGTGCAGCATTTATTGATGAAGTCATGGAAGCAGGAGAAAAAATAGCCCACAACAGCATTACTACAGACATTGCACAGAAGAAGTAGTTTTGGGTGTTTGCGAACACAATCAGTTGTTAAAGTTTATTTTCATTTGTACATGCCTAGTTTTTATCAAATATTTTTTCTTACTTTTTCAATATGATATTTCCCATCTCCAGTGCAGTGGAGGATCTGTCATACTGTGGGCTGTTTCTCGTCCAAAAGCCATGGGTGCCTTGTTAGAACAATCTCATCATGACCTTTTTGGGGTTCAGTCTTTCAAAAAATAATTTCAGTTTGAGATTATCCATTCATTTTTACCATTTTTGTTTTGTTTTTATTCATTGGGTGGCCATGGTAAATTTTACCTAAGCACTAAAATTTACCATGCTTTCCTCTTGCGTCACCACATCTAAGTACTGATCTGTAGTCTTGGTGAGAAAAAGAAAAAACACATGGTGCACCGGTCTCACAGACCCTGACAGAGACTTACATGGCGCTGTGATTTACATCTACCAAGACGCACTGAGCACGATCAAGAGCTTATGTTTTCACACCAAGTTTTTTATTTTCCAGCAGAGATTCAGAGGAGGGGGAGTTCAGAAATGAGGGTTGAGTTGAAACGCCAAACAGACTGAAGCCGCGGGTCCCGTCTGGGGCCCTGTAGACCTAAAACCACAGCTAGACCGAATGAGGCATATAGTGTTTGTGTAGCTGCAGGGTTCGCGGCGCCCAGTGGAAAGCCACCCACCTTGCTGGGGGACCACTGGGCTCAGGCATTGCAGCCCTCACACTCATGAGCCCCATTGAAAGCGTGAGGCCGTCGGAAGCCTGTACGTGCTTCCTAAAAGAGACTGAAGTGGTGTTGTTTGATGTTGATGCTGCAGTGTGGTCCTGTCTGCTGGGGCTTGCTCAGATTAGTTACTGAAGCTGTCTGGTTTAAGGAGGAGAGAGATGGCTTGATAAGGATTTCTGTTTCTCTGCTATGACCCAAGCAACATCTTTGGCACCTTAGTTTACACCCTGCTTCAGTCTGAATTCTGCACTCTAATGGAGACAGGTGTGGAGCCAAACAATTCAGGGTCTTGGTTGAACTTGAAAGGAGGCATAAAGTGTAGCTGTTGTTACTCAATACTGTAGTAAAATAACCCCACTGCCACAGTCTGTTACAAACATAAACAAGACCAAGACTGCAGGTGGGGGTTATGTGTGTTCATCTCAGGCTCCAGTGGGTGTTTGTAAGTAGGTGGGCACGTGCGTGTGTGTGTGTGACTTTAACTTTGCATTGCTTTCACATCACATACACACCTACAGGTCTTACAAAGTCCAGCTGAGCAAACATCCTCAGGTTTGCTCTGTGAAAAGGGTATTCCCTCCCCCCCTTCTCACCATTAAGGAACTGGGTGTAATTGGGATACACCGCACGCCATGGACTGGAAACCTTCAACAACCAGTTGTCTCCATTGGCCAACAGCATGTTTGATCTTTATATATACAGCTAGCTTGGTAGAATTCCTTAATAAGTTTGACCTTGAAGTTGCAAAACCACAAAATCCAACCATGCTTTGGTTCTGGTTCTGGTTCTGGCCTTCGAGGCTGTGCTGGCAAAGAGACTTTTATGTTTTGGTCTAAAGGAACAAGGAATGTTTCTCTCTTCTCTTAGCTGCCTACATAAACTACTGTGTGTTATTAAAGAAACATTTTCTTCATTGGTCTTTTAAAACTTCTCTGCTTAAGGCAACTAAATTTCCTGAAGAAGTGTGTGACGTGACAGGTTGGCTATGGTGAAATCAAACATTTATGATTGTATTTGTTTTCTGTTTGATGTAATGAGTGGGAATATACAGGTTGTTATTCTAACTTATAAAAGACATTTCTATAAATCTTGTCTAAGTCCTTGGTTTACCAGTTGATATTACCCTTTTCCACTGGCACTTAGCAGCGTGTCTCAACTCAATTCTATTCTATTTGTGTGGTTTTCCATTGCAGCTGAGTAGCAGCTCTCGTGGTTGTCATATAGTTGGGTGGTCCAAATCCAAATCAAAGCTGTTTTTTCTCTAAACTTCCCAAATTACATCAGTCGGAAATCAGAAATCCACGCTAAATCAGCAAATTAGCATGCTATTTTGACCTAATGTATGATTCTGAGTTTATTGCAAATTTTTTGCAAAGTATTTTCAAAAATATTGGGTTTACGTGATGCTAAATCCTACCTGCAGGTGGCAGTATTTCTAACTTTTTACTACACTACTGTCTTGTCAATATTTTAAAAAATTTTAACAGTTCTATGGGTTTTATCAATAAATTCTGGCACAACTGGTCTTAATGTGGCCCAAAATAAAAATTAGTTTGACACCCCTCCTGTAAAGAATGAACTGGTACCATGTAACCAATACCAGTGAAAAACTCTAAGTAGAGCACCGTCAACCCACACTGAGAAGGTGCTAATGGAAAAAGTTTCTTGAGAAATTGTTCATAACCTTTTTAATGTTGTCATATTTCAATGAATTTTCTGTGACAGACCAACACAAAGTAGTTCATAATTGTGATATGGGAGGATATGATGCACGCTTTCCATTGTTTTTTTTCCAAACCTGAACAGTGGCGCTTCCAAAAATACAGTCATTTACACTAACAGTGTTAGCTATGACTGTAAGTTCATCATCCCTTTTCCATGCTCAAAATATCATCCAACCTCACTTTCAGAACTTGGTGTCCGAAACAGCTCGTAAAAAAGATCGGGAACTGGTGATGAGGGAGATCGACCGGCTTCGCTCCTCCATCCAGATGGTGTGTCGGAGTTCCTTACCGCTTGGAAAGATCATGGACTACATCCAGGAGGACGTGGACGCCATGCAGGCTGAGCTGCAAAGCTGGCGGCGGGAGAATAAGGAACACGCACAGGCCTTGCTACAAGAGCAGAGGTTGGCTTGAGGCAGACACTCATACTTTTCTTGTTTTTATTAAAATATCAGTGTGACATCATGTTAAAATGTCCTGCAGAGGGAGGTGGGATACTTTAACAAAAGAAACATGGCTCAAAAATATTCATTTCTTCATGGTTCCATGTCCAGCTGCCAAGACATTGTTTATGTTATGGTTTTGTCTTTAATCTAGTCAGATCAGAACTGATAAGTTTCCACAACTTGTTGTTTTTATTTGCTGGTTATTATAGATGAGCCATTGATTGCAGTAAATACTGTTCTCCTCTCCTCAGGATAACAGACCGGGCCGTGGAGCCTCTCAGCGCGGAGCTGGTCGAGCTGGACCAGCTTATCAAGGACCAGCAGGATAAGATTTGTGCTGTGAAGTCCAATATACTGAAGAATGAGGAGAAGATCCAGAAGATGGTAACTGGGATCAACTTTTCCGCCAGAACCTGAGTGACTAAACTGGATAGAAAAAAATAGACTCTAAACATTGAAAGATGAGCTGTTTTGACTAGAGAGCCGCACTGTGAGGCACAGATTCTGTTTCTGAGGTTTTTAGAATTAAATCAAATGGATCCACCAGGTTGTTTTAAATTGTGCCTTTGTTGAACGGATCTGTGGACAGCTTCTAACTTGGAGGTTTGTATGGATTGGTTTATAATAGCCGCGCTAGCTCCATACAGAAAAATATCTTTGTTGTTTCAGTTTCAGTTTCAGTTGACTGCACATAGGATTTCTGGTCTTTATCAGCTTTCATTTTATTTTCAGCATTTATCTTTATTAGTCTAATTAAACTGACACAGTTTTAGCCTAATTCACGTTCATTAGCATCTTTATCTCTGATCATCTGACCTCTCATCCCTTAAGATCCCATCGACGTGGTTTTCAGAAAGCATTTTCCCGTCACATTTTTATTCTCTTCTACTTTTGATGCACTGCTGCACTTTGATATTCTCTTTTTAAACTGTAAAGGGGAAAATATGCTTTCTGTAAACGTGGCAGCTAAAGAAACTCCACTTTCTGTCATGAATGAACACCAGCACATTCTGGTTTTGCCACTTCTAGTAAATAAACACATTGAATGTAGCAGTGAGCACAGAAGAGACCTGATTTATGAATTTAAAAAGAAACTATAAGGATTACATTTTGCTCCTGTTATGGCCATAACAGGAGCAAAATGTACAATGCTAATAGATGTAAATGAAACAATTAGGCTGTCCTTGATATTGTTAACAAAAATATTTAGTTTTAGTCTATATGTGGATTCATTATGGTTACATTAATGTTCTTGCATTGTGATGTATGTCCTGAAAGAAAAGGCAATATCAACATAATATATAATCTTAATTTGCATTTAAGCAGTCACCCAATGGTTCCACAGCACAAAAACCTCCTAAATTGTGCAAAATGTGAACACTTACCTGAATATGCTGATTAGACTAATAAATGAAATCCAGCTGAATCCACTGAGATAATTGAGTCACATTTTATGTTGGAAATTTGAGAAATTCCAACCTTTTTTTTGAGTAAATTGCAGGAAAGGGTGGCATTTTGGGGTCACAAAGTTTCCATTACAATCGTTAGTCAAAATCTACATGCCAACCAATAGTTTGGAAAAAGACTTCTCTGTCCTACTGTTACTAGAGTAAACGTGAGGCTTGCTAAACATGCCAGGAACTTTAACTGGAACCCTGTGCTTTGTTTGGCTTTTGATTGAGACTTTGAGTTACTCTGAAATGTTACAGAAGGAGACCAAGCGTTTGATTATAAATATTCTCTTTACGAGAATAATAATTCCATAATTTATTTATTTTTTCTTCACTAATTTCCCCAATCTGGATTTGGTTTGGTTGAATGTTTCTAAAAGGTTCAGTGTGAGATAATGCCACGGACTTCAGGATTTTGACATGTTGACCAAATGGGCGATGTGACCATTTATCTGAAAAGATCTGTGACAACTGTGCTGTGAACATGAACTAATTATAAAATTTTTACTGATGCCATGGCCTAATACTCACATAGCTAGAAAACAAATGGATAATGCTGATTTAGCTTTTTATGCCTAGAAATTTAAGCATACAGCATGCAACTGTATTAAAGGCACATTTTCTGTTACTGCTCAGGAAAAGGAAACACTAAATTTACATAAACGCTTTATAGACTCAACAATTCAACAACAGCTATTAGATGAAGACTCAGCAGACTTTGTTTTTATAGTACCATTTTGTGACAGGAGTTTTAGTCAGAGAGCGTCTCAAAGGGAAAACCGATAAAGTGGGGACCTGCATATTACTCATAATTACTACATTCACTGTACACTGTTTGTTACATTCTCTCAGTTTACCTTTCAACTGTACATAATGTATATGTTGAGATTGTATCATAGTTTAAATGACTATATAATTTTGTAGTGGAGTGAAATAAACGATCACATTGCAGTAAATGTTTGCCTCTTGTTTATGATTTGCGACAGAGTGGAGTGGAGGTTCACTGCAGCCTGTTAGTCAGAGCGGCCTTAATGAGAGGCTTTGACTGTTCAAGTCAACACAAATGAAGTGGTGATGGACAGGACTGTTATTTTGAACATTTCTTGTAAAGGTTTTATTACCTTCTGTCACACTGCAAGAAAGTGATTTTCTCTTGAGGTCTCATAAACATTCAACCTTTCTTTTTCAGCAGCTGAACAACAACGGTTTTGTTTTCGCCCTCTATTAGAAAATAAAGCAGCAGCAATGTGAAAAAGGTGTTTTTGCGGATTAGGACAGATTTTTTTCTCAGAATCCCCAGAAAAGTCAGAATTATGGTATTAAAGTCAGAATTCTGAGGGAAAACAAAGTTGGAGTTCCATGGGGGAAAAAAAGAAAAAACAAATTCAAGAAAAAAAAAAATAGAATTGAGATTAAAGTCAGAATGTCCAGAAATGTCAGAATTCCCAGTAAAAAGAGACCCCCAGAGGGGCCATACACTCACTTGTGACTGAGGTGTGCCTTTCTAGTATCAGGCTGGACTTCAGAACCACCTTAAATCTCACATTTAACAAATTGAACAAGGTGTCAGAAACAACTGTTTTTTTTCACATTGATGTGAGAGAATCCATGATGTGAATCTTCTGCAAACCACTATGAAACTAGTTTGAGATGAGTAGAGCTTTGTGACAGTAGTCATCAGACGATGGCTACGTAAAGGGTTGTAACAACACTGTAGTAGACTGTGGCACAAAGCAGAACGGATCTGTTTTCATCCTGTATACACTGAATTGTAGAGTGAATAGTAGCCTCAGTTTCCTGACAGCAGTGGGATAAACTGACCAGGCTGCATTACTGCGGATCTTTTCTTCTAGATTGAAAGCCAGTTGCCACGCCACTGCATCATTATCCCAAAGTCTTGTCCTGTTTGTGTGGAGTGCAGTCAATAAAAACAATGAGGAATCATTCAAACGGTAATCTTTCAGCTCAGCATTTCTTTTCCGGCCCCTTTTCTACACAAAGCCAGATCCCTGCAGGCAGCCTGTCCAGTTACGGGGCCGCCTGGCTCCACTGACTGGGGCGTTTATTTTTAGAGCTCCACCACGGTCCAGTGTCTGTCATCAGGCTGCATAAAGCTACAGCTGCATGCCTCCATCTGTACTCACTATAACAAAGATGGTGAGCACTGCACTTCAAGTGCATTTATTTTACACTTACAATTAGACCAACTTCCTTGTAAAGTTAACCTCAACCTTTTAAAAATCCTTCTTCTTTTCTTTAATTCCATCTCTTTGCTCTGGCTCTGACCACTTTTGCAAGGATTTAATTTATCCTAAAAGGCTCCGTAAACCTTACAGGTTATTCAATGTTTATTTGTTGCATAAAAACATACATATTTTTGTCCTCCTCCTTTAAAAAGACAGTATAGATTTTGGCTCAAAGTTGTTGCTGCAAAAAAAGCGAAATAAAACAAACAAAAAAAAACTGGACAGATAATAGAAAAGAAACATTTGGTCAACAAGCACTTGTTACCATTGGTTCGTTTTTTCTCTAGTTGTGATTAATTTATCTCATACTGGTTTGCTGAAGTCTCAAAGCCTTAGACATGGGACTTTGTGACTGCTTAAGATGTTAATGAAGCAGAGGAGTAAAGAAGATGCTCTTGGTTTTCTGTTAAATTCTCTTCCTCATCTCTTATGTGCAACAGCACAGTTTCCAGAACACAGTCAGCTTTTTTTATCAGCTTGTTCAGCTTTTTTACTTCCCAGCTTCAGATGTTGCTACCCTAACTGCAGATGATATTTCACTCACAAGATTTATTGATGGCATGCAGCATCTTGGTGCGAGGCCTGAAGAACCTAAAGACTGAACAGGAAGTACAATTTCGTTGAAAGATTTACAGCTGTGACTAACTACATGTACTCTGTTTTTCATCCTAATGCATCTAGTTTTTTCTACGCATCTCGGTTCTGTGAGGTTTTTCCTCAGTGTTTGGTTTCAACCTACTTACATCACCAGTTGGCTTAGGAGATTTTTCTTGCACTGCAAAAAGCAGAAAATGTGCAAAATTCTAAGTACAGTTTAAATAAGACAAAACTAATATGCAAGTAACTTTTCTGCAACATGTGAGTTTGTTTTAAGTAAGTAATTTCTGAACATTAATGAAAAAGTTTGAGTTCCATGGGAAAATATCTTGTTATAAGTGAAACAATCTGCCAGTGGAACTAATACTTTTTAAAAAGAATATTACTGACTTATAATAAGCTCCTATATTTTGCATAAAAGTTACATGTGAAAAGGTTTTGTCTTATTTCAAGTGTAATAAGATAATTTGCCTAGAAACTAGATCAAAATACTCTGCTGAAAGGGAGTTTTTTTCTTCCCACCATGACCACATACTAGCTCAGTGTCACCAAATTAGCTGTCCTCTGTCACAAATGTTATGCTCAGAAAGGATTCATTCAAAATCAGGGACTCAATGTGTGTGTGTGTGTGGGGGGGTCAATGATTATATGTCAACATGCCTCTAATTTATTGGTATGAATTTCACTTATTGTGTATTTCTGTAATGTTGGAAATAAATTGGGAACTGCTTCTCTTTTTTTAAATTACATTAGCTGTGAATTGATGCTATATATATAAATTGAATTGAACCAATTTAACTAATACACCTGGATGTCTATCTTTTTTTTTTCTTGTACATAGTTTGTTGGTGTCTATAAATAAATATCCACATCTTGTATGCTTTTTAAGTTATCCAACTGAGTTTCACAGTTGTTATATCTTGTGTTATTTTGTAATAAATATGTAATATTATTTTTCTTGTGCTCTAAATGTGCTTGTATTGTGCAATATCTTGTTCTTGTACATGGTGCACTTTTAAAGCAATGACTCCAGTCCTCCCAAATTCTTGAGTGGACTTTTCAATTTTTTCTTCCACGTTTTTCCTTCCACTCAACTTTCCTCATATATGGGTGGATACAGCACTATGTGAACTGCTATGTTCACACAGAACTGTGAACTATTATGTTCACATAGTGCTGTTACAGAACAATAGAATATGTAAAAGAATATTGTTTTTCTTTAGGCTTAAGCAATCTTCAAATGACCAGACCGACTGAATTTAGAGTTTCCAATGGCTGTAAACTATGATAATAACTATAAGTGAGTGTCCTCTATTACTCATCGGTTCAGGACATCACAGGCCGTTAACAGCCGCCATGATATCGTGTTATTTAGCTATGACTCGTTTGTATTTGAAAAAGATGCGTTTCCCTTTAAATGTCGCAGCTGAGCGCAACCAGGAAGCAGCGCAGCGATCCGAGCCCGATCGTCCATCATCAACAGGCTTGTTTATGTCCTGCTCTCTCTTGTCCTCTGCGCTGCTGGCTCATTTTTTCTTTTAGTTTTTAATAAGTGAAGTGAAAGTAAAGGGGTTCGGTTTGGCTGCGTGAACTCTGCGGAAGCATGGCGGACGGTCCAGCCGCTGATGTTGACGAGTCGCCCAGTATCATTTTCCCCCCGCTCATCACTGTGTCCGACCTGCCCAGCACTGCTGCAGGTAAACTGACGGCGGTCTGACTCATTACACACACACACACACACACACACACACACACACACACTGCTTCTTTAAGGTTTTGATGCTGCAGTCAGACGTTTACATACACTCTTCATGGCGTATTAATTAGAGGCTTTTAATAACGGATGAATGACAGGAATCATTATATAGCTGCATTGATCATTTTGTAACACGTTTAAGTATATCGAGATAGCATAAGATAATAACCATCTGCCTAACGGTGTTTTTTATTCTCCGTTTTGGCGCATGGAGGCATGCTGTGGTATCTGGAGCAGCAGAACCTTTAAGTCCTGTTCCTTTATGAGGTGGGGCCTTCATGGGTCTGCCTTGTTTGTCTGGCATACCCCACAAACACACGAATGGAGATCTGACTCCTCAAACTGATAGTTTTCAGTCCAGTCTTGCCCAAACCATAACACTGCCTCTGCTGGCTTTCCATAGTCCACGTTTTCAGACAAACTCAAGGTCCAGGGGCCATAGCTTTTTATGTGGCCCTCTGGAGTGTAGAGGGCCACATAAAAAGAACTGTAACAGTTGTGTGTTTAATATTAATATGCTATGTATTGCAAATTTTTTGCTCAGGTCCCTCTTGAAAATGAGATCTAGATCTCAACGGGGTTTACCTGATTAAATAAAGGAAAAAAATATATATATTATTTTATCAATAATATCAATGCGGTTTTACCTATATTGTGCCAAATTATATTATAAGTAGAGCGCGTAAGATAAAAATTTTGTGATTGAATGTGAGATATAAACTCTCAATACCACAATTGATTATTTGTTCACAGAAATATATGCGGTCATGTCAGTTTCACTGCACAGTCAGAAAGACAGTGACACAGAAATACAGTTTTTGAGCAGAACTGAATGAAAAGTGTGTGTGTCAGAACACCCACATCCCCACAGGTGTGATGCAGAGTTCTCTCATTCCGTTTCCTCGGTCTGTCTGCTTGTCCATCAGGTCGTAACCTGAAGGAATGGCTCCAGGAGCAGTTCTGTGACAAACCACTAGATCAGGATGACATGCGGCTCCACAACGCTGCTTACGTGGGCGACCTGGACACCCTGAGGAACCTGCTGCAGGAAGATGACTTCAGACGGTGAGGCCAGCTGACTGCTGGACTGATCGAAGAACAACACCTAATCTATGCTGTAGTTCTCAGGTTTTGCAAATTCCCAGAGAAAACAACTGAAAGATTACAGAGAAAATACAAAAGCTGTGTGTTGTCTATGTTTTAGTTTTAGAGAATATCAGATGTGACGTATTACTCTTCTTATGGCACATTTTCTGGTGTTACTTTGAGTGGTACCATTTTTTAAAAACAATCATAAAACTCAAATTTTTTGGTTTCAGGCGTATTAATGAGAAGTCGGTGTGGTGCTGTGGTTGTCTGCCCTGTACGCCCCTGCGGATCGCAGCGACAGCCGGACACGCTGCCTGCGTAGCCTACCTGATCGCACAGGGAGCTGAAGTGGACCTGGTCGATGTCAAAGGTCAGACGGCGCTCTACGTAGCGGTGGTTAACGGTCACCTGGACTGCGTTCGGATCCTCCTGGAAGCCGGCGCCGATCCTAACGGGAGCCGCCACCACCGCAGCACCCCGCTGTACCACGCGGCGCGGGTCGGGAGGGTTGACATCCTGCAGGAGCTCATCAGGTGAGACGAAGCAACATACAAACCTCTTACTTTGACCTCCAGCAGATTTATAGGTGTATTATATCCTACAAATAAAATTTGTTTTTACTTTATAATTACTGTACTGTGCTGAATTACTCTAATTTACTAATTATATTTTTAATCATGTTTCCTCTTGACATCCTCTTGTTATTTTCCCATTACAACAATAATTTCAATGTATTTTATTAGATTGTAGATGTTCTTTAAAAAAAAAAAAATCCTAAATGAAAGTTAGTGTGTTGTTTATTTTTTGTATTCAGCCCCCTGATTCAATGCTTTGTAGACCAGCTTTGCATTGACATGTTTCTCCATTATCATTTGGAAAATAGTTCAGATAAGACTTGCTTTGTAAGACTTGCTTGTTTATTAGTCTGGACTTTGATTGGGCCCTTTTGACACATGAGTATAATTCAACTTAAACCAGCTTTTTTTTTTGTATCAAATATGGACTTTGAACTGTATCTGGATCAGACAGCAGGTCAAGTCAAAACCATTCATCAGTGTAGATAATGTGGGCAGATTTGTGGAATTGGACATATAAAAATTGGAATATCCTAAAATTTGGTAATTAGTGCTTTTCTGTGACTGAGCGATAGAAGAGTGTGTGTCCTGTCTGCTGCTCTCTGTCAGCCTATGTGTGTGTGTGTGTGTGTGATGTGACCTGGTCAGCCAAGGCTCAGGTCTCCCTCAGACGTGCTGCCGAGTGAGAGAAACCTGATCCCAACGTAGCACGCTGCTGCTACACCAGTCACTTCCAAATACAATGAGCATAGCAGAGTGCTTAGTCTGTGAAACAGGAAAACGGCTCTGTCTGTAAGTTTGTCAAAGGTCCAATAATTAATGAATTATTGGAACCTCAAAGAAAACCAGTTAACAGCCAGAACATATCAACACAGAGTGAACAAGCTAGCATTGACAGCCATTTCTACAAATGCGTCCCTCATCAAAGAGCCTTGGTGGTGGAAGGTGTGCGTTTACTGAAGGCTTACTTTCTCCAGACTTTTGGAACTTCTGGTTTTCTTTCATTTTATTCTGTACATTTACTTCCGTCCATCCTCTCGTCAGCTCTGACCAGCTTCCCCAAAGCATGATGTTTAACAGTGTGAATGGTGTGTTCAGGATGTCTGGAAATGTTAGTTTTTCATCACACTTTGCATTTTGTATATGCATAAAAATTCAGTTTTATTTGGATCTTACCAGAGCATACTCCTCCACATGTTCTATGCAACAGTTGTCCTGTAGACAAATTCTCCAACCTGTGCTGTTTACTTCAGAAGCTTTGGAGTTTTTGTTTCTTTTCTAATTGATGCTATGCTTGCTCAGTTTGAATTTGAGATATTGTTGTAATTTTTAAACTTACATTCCATACAAAACAAAACAAAACAGTTATTTCTACTGTATCAGACACTATTTTGAAGTACACAAAATCTTTTTTTTTTAATAATTCATTTATATCAATGACAGGACAGTGACAGCTTCCTTATCATAGATTAATGATAATATTGAAGATTGTTTATTATGAAGCCAGACAGTTATGAGATATGTGGCTTTTTAAAACATCAGTTTTAGTTTTCTTTCTGTTCTCATTGCCCTAAATTGCATTCATAAAACCATGCAACTTTTCTTGTATCTTTCTAGATTCAATGCCGATGTTGACATGGACCACCAGCTGGGTCCCCGGCTCCTCCTCAGTGCTCGAACCCTTAGCACCCTGGTGGTGTGTCCTCTCTACATCAGCGCTGCCTACCATCATCTCGAATCTTTCCGTTTGCTGCTCCAAGCCGGCGCGCAGCCCGACTTCAACTACACGGGGCCCGTCTGCCAAGAGGCCCTGACTCGGGGCCTCGCCTCCTGCCTGCTCGACGCAGTGCTGCGACACGGATGCGAGGTGAGCTTCGTCCACCTGCTGCTGGACCATGGCGCAGACCCAGCGCTGGTCCCATGGGAGCAGGTGGCACTGGAAGCACCAAACCGAAGGAAGGTGGATCCGGAGGCACTCAGGGTGTTCCTGGAAGCAAAGAGTGAGTGGAACTAGTTTGCAAGTGTGTAGACATTAATGGAGAGCTCATTTAGCAAGGGTTTTAGCTGCTGTTGTGTTAGTTCATTTATAGAAACTTGTTACATAGGTGTAAACATGAGAAATAGATAATGCAATATGAAATAATACTTTTGCCATCCTGTTGTATTTATTTATATTTTAAGATCAACTGACCATCTTGGAATGAGCGTTCAATGATTTCTGATGGTCCCCAAGAAGTCAAATACATATTAGCTGAATTAGTCAAAAAATAGGTCGAGCAGTCTTCAGTTGGAGCCACTTTAAGTATTCAGTTTGCTAAAGTCAGTCATTAGGGCAGAGTGTCTTAATAGTGCACTATCAGATTAAATAATGTTATTAGAGAGTCATTACTAAGACTTTTAAAGAACACATTCTGGACAACCGCGACGAGGACTCTAACCTTTACGCCACGTGACGTCACATTATGAATAATTTCTAAACCTTTATCCTTTGACTCTTTTGTGCAGCCACTTAGCCGCCTTTGTTTTTATTTTTCCTTGACAGAAAACCCTCATAGGCTCACACATCTGTGTCGCATCCAGATCCGCAGAACGATGGGCAAAAGTCGTCTGAACCACATAGCTTCGTTACCACTACCAGAACCCATCAAGAACTTCCTGCTGCACCGAAACTGACGTTTGTTCATCGTAACCCATGCGGGTAAAAAAAAAAAAGAATAAAAAATCTTAGTAAGTCCCAAAGACAAGCTGTTGTTTGCTTTTTACTTTATAAAAAATAGACATTTATTTTCTAAATGTTTGGAAGTTAAAAGTTCTGGATTAACCTTCTGTCACTGTAAGGATTTTTACAATTATTTTCTTTCTTAAATTAACAAAGGAGCCTTAGCCATGTCTGAACTTGTGAAAACTGTGTCTTACAACAAATGTTTTCTTTCAAATCACAAAAATGTATCGTGGCTCTAGTTCAGGTTAGGTGTAAAAACTACTGAATGAATTAGCCTGAATCAAGAGTAAAGTTCTCATTTGTAGAAGTGTGATTCAGCTCCTTTAATTGCTCTTTTACATTCATGTAAACTATGGCTTTATCCAATTATCTATTAAATATTTAAGGTTTTATCTTTTGTAAAGTGTTGCTACAGGCGGCTGTAATGGCTGAAGGTAGCAAAACATCTTATATAATTTCATCTCTAAAATGACAATAAAAAGAACACTGGTACGTTCCCCACTTGTTAATTAAGATTATAAACCCTGAAGCCGGTTACATTTTCATGTTGTGGAGATCTAAATTATGTTTTATTAATTACCACCAAAACACACTTGCTAAAAATGTTCTGCTGTTTGATGGTGGTATTGCACTTTTGTTTTTCTATACACAAGTGTTTATGAAGTTAACCTCCTTTTGCTTCTTCATGTTAATACTACAGGTTTAATGGTAAACTTAACAATTTAAGTTGGGAAAGCAGATTACTTTTTGGATCACCATTTGATATCATACCCCTGAAAGGAAAAAATAAATGCAAAACCCAGGTTTCTTTTCAGTTTATATAATTTTGGGCTAAACTTCATTATTCATACAGCTACAAATCATTATCACCTACCATTCTTGCATTGGGTTGGTGTAGAGTGCTGTAGATAGAGTGCTGTAGATAGAGGCTTAACCAAACATGGTGTCTTTTACTAGGCTTTTTCAGCTGGTGTATTCTGCTAGTGATGGCTTAGTTAATTGCAATTACCAATTTGTGCCACTAGATGGTGTTGCATCTTTACAAAGCAATTCCTTTACATAAACATTTTGCACTTTCTTAAATTGGTCTACCTTTGTGAATGAAAGAGCAAACTAAAGGAACATGATTCATACTGTAATACTGGTACCTGGAGAGATGTTTACATAATAGACATTATTACTACATGTCAGTATACTGAGAATAAACAGGATCCTGACCAACTTGTGACTGTGTAAGAAAATATATTACAAGTTCTTTTCTGTATCATTGACAATCTATAAAATATTGATAGAAGTGTTTTTAACTTTGTATTTATTAGCCAGGAAGCTGCCTTCTCTGGGAAATTGTGACATATGTTGTCTTCAGTGGAGGTCTGCTACTTTTTCTCAAATACTAACAATTAAATGTGGTGCATGTATAACATGTCAGTGTGTCTTGCTCAAAAATGTGTCATATTTGTTTGCAAACATTAAATCTGGTCTCAGATGATTCCTTGTTTGTTTTTTATTACCTTAAACATGTCGAGTCGTACAAGTTTTTGTGCTTCTTGGAGTTATTTTCGGATGCTTACTGTTCCTTTTTGATTTCTGTTACAAACCAAGATGAGACAAATCATCTGAGCCTGTGAAAATGATTGGGCTAACAGTCTATGGATTATAAATGATTATAATACAATGAAAAAGTAACACTATTAGCAGTCCCTAGATAGAGCTTTCCAGAATATTTGGAACAATAGAAAGTGTGCCTTTGTTATAATGTTCTCATGTGATCTCTGATAGTGTCATTTGAGTTATCTACCAAGAATATGGAAGAACAATGCAGAATATTCTTTATCCTCAGAGGTCTGAACACATACCAGGAATGTTTCATTTAGTAATAGATGAAACATCTATTGCTAGATATTTCTACATTGAATTAGTTGTACTATTTCAATGTAGAAGATTAGTTACACTACAGCCCTATTTTAAATGCAGGAAATAGACCCTTTTGCCCATTTGTACCCTGGCTTTGTACTCAATTCTTGCCATTTTGTTCAATTTTATATATATTTTTACTTGCATACTTAGGCTTGTGTGTCAGCTAATTTATCCATGATATTTTTGTTTGAATTTAGAGATATAAAATTTCTCAAATTTCATGTGAAATAAAATTTCATACTTTATTATCTTCTAAAAGTTTTGCTATAATATATTTCCACTGATTGAGTTAAATCATGACGTACGATTGGCTAAGAACTGTGACCAAAACAAAAAACATTGAGTGACTTCATACTGGTGAGCATTAGTAACTGTAGATGTAATCACATATTCCTACAACAGATTGTGAGTAAATTATAGACAATGGCTTTAAATAATCAAATCATTGTCAGAACTGAAGGGTAACTTCTTTTTCATACCTGAAGTTTTATTAATGCAAATTACATTAAAGTAGAAACATTTTAACCATGTTGTCCTTTTAAGGTAACACTTTATGTTGCACACAAGGCAGTTTCTCTTTTGCGTTTATCTTAACCAACATGCAACGTTCAAAATCTTTTGGGAAAATGGTCCAATTTAATACAAGCGTGAGAGAGGTCCGGATCAGGACATTTGATATTGTCGTGAAGTTGATAAATGTGTCATGCTGTTTGGAAAAGACCCCTGAAAAACTCCTGTTTTAGTAAAAACACTACGGGATCAGCCTGGGAACCCTGAAAGAAAGCAGCAGGGGGCAAAACAGCAGAGGAAAATTGAAGGTCCAAGTCCTAAAAAGGTCATGTTCAGACCAGGGAAGATGAGATGTAGAAGTTTTTGCATCTATCTTGGATGGAAGAAGATTTTCTGCTAATATCTTTTGGAAGAAATTAGGCTTTTCATCTAGTTAAACTCTCAAATGAGTCCTAACAATAGATGTACATTAATGGAAATGCCAGTTGTTAGAGTAAATAATATATCTGAGGTCTGTAGGTGGCACTGTTTTCCTTTCCAGTATAGCAGGCATCGCATCTCCTTCCCTCACTGCTCTCTTTTTGACTCTGCCTCTCTCTGCATCTTCCCTGTTGTCTCCTGACTGCAGAACCTCAACATGTGCCTTCAGGGCTAACAGTCTATGGATTATAAATCCATAGACTGTTCCTTTCTGATCTCATTAAAAGCAGGTTTTTCATTAGCAGAACTCACATTTAAAAACTGAATGAAAGAAGAACTGTTGGGGAAACCACTGTTTTCTTTCAAGAGCCAATTTTCTTTATATGACAGCTTATTTAGAAGGCACCCTGGTGTGCTGTATTTTTTTATTTAAGAGGTTTTGCATAAACGTCTTATATTGCCCAGAGTTTTTTAAACAAAATTGTGTGATGAGTCCCGGTCTGAAGGCTAAATTTTGTTTGTGACTTGTGCTAGAAAAGTACATTATTAAGATTATTGGAGTAGTGTTTATATTGGATTACGTAGAGAAACAGATCTGGTAAATGGTTTGCTTCCTCTCGAAATCACCAGCAGCCTGGAAAAGCTGAATACTGTTGTTCATTCCTAAGTTTATATGCACCACAAGCTGCAATCAAAGTCTCAACAGGCTCCACTAATATCGGCACAGCATTCCGCTTCTGCATGCAAGTCCATGTTAAAAGCACCGCGGCTTGATTCATGACCTTACCACAGCTTTGAGGTAGATTTCCTCTGATTCTGTGTTTCCATATAAAACCCTATGTCAGGGTGTAAATGCAGGTGTCTGGTTAGCATGTAGTATGGGTATTTCTTTATATTTTCCATTCATGAGGACAGTGCTTCTCATATTGGACAAAAGTTTGCAAACATTGAAGTTTTTCTTTGGACTTTAGCTCCTTTTTCTCTCACCTTTCTGCTTCCAGGAATGTTTATTTCTTGGATTTAATTATTTTAATTGATCTCTCTAAATTGCCCTTCGTAATGCATGTGTGTGTGTGTGTGTGTGTGCTTGTTTGTCCTGTATGGACCACCATACAGGACAAACACCATACATGGGCCACCATACAGGACAAACAAATAGTTTCCTACTGCAGGCTAGGTAACGCGACCTTTCCACAAAAACTCATTTAAAAATTAAGAACTACTCTTTAAAGCATAAAAAGTCACCTAGAAGCTCAACAGAAAAAAACAGTTTTAGCCGAATTGGCTTTGTGCTATTTTGGTTATTTTTCTGAGAGCCCACAGAAAGGCATGTTTGTCAGGGTGCTAGGTAGCTTAAGTGATAGAGCGGGCACCATGTGCAGAGGCTGTAGTACTTGACGTGGTTGTCCTTGATTCAATTCCTGGTCTCAGGCTTTTTGCAGCATGTCTTCTCCTTCTGTCTCCTTCACCTTTCCTGTCAAATTTACTGTTAAAAAAATGTACACGATTAGCTGACTTTACATCAGTGAGATCCTCTATCAGGTCTTTGGTAGATAAATAATATTTGTGAGTAATGTCATTGAGAAAAACAAAACATTCAAACAGAGACGGGTTTTAAGTCTGACATTTCTTCTTTTGTCCTTGTTTTGCTTGGCATCTTTCCTGATGGTTTAAAGCAACAGGCTTCCATGAGCAAGTGCAAAGACTGGAATGATAATGTATAAATATAGCAGACAATGTTCCAAAGACATAGCTTAAAAGCTGGAGAATTGCAACCCAAAATCACATAAACAAATTACAAGAGAGGCATAAAGGAGATGATGTAACATACTTTATATACTCTTGTTTTAATAAAGAAGGTCATAAAGAAGGTTAAAAACTTTATCATGCAGACTTGCTCCCCTGTCCAGTTAGGATTTGCCAAACGTTGTGTTTTGGATGATCTCATTCTTTAGGCAACCCGGAAGTAGTAATTACCTTGAATGAGCACATCACTCTGTGTTTACCACACACACACACATACACGTCCACACACACAATGTGCCTCTATGCCAGTGCAACACAATCTTCCTATTTTTACTCTTAACCACACAGCAACAGAAGTGGAATCAAAACCAAAGAAGATTAACGTGATTCGCAGAGAAGACATTAAACTGAGTTTGGTGTTTCTCGGTCCAAAGCAAGCAGTCTTTTTCCGCTTTGGCTCATTTCTGATCAGTCCAACAGGAAAGCCTGGGTGTGCATGGCTGAACCTGAATATATTGATCATTTTTCATTTTTCCTCGCGCTGCTACTTTGCAGCACATGTGGACCGCACGTCTGCCAGAGCTTTTCCTCCGCTAAGACCGTCATGCTCTATAAACCACTCAATCAGTGCTCAAGCGCAACACAAACAGGGAATTCCTTCAGTTTTTGCAGATATAATTAAGAGGTACATGGTTAGAAATGCAGAAAGAATCTTCACTAATAAAAGTGTGCTTTAATTAAAGACCTCAGAAGGGCTTAATGACCTTTAATCTGACTGAGTTCCAAAGGAGCCGGTAGTTGTGAAATGTGGCAAAGCCAGGAAGGATGTGAAGTGATTGCTTCTGTAATTACTGTCACAGTCTGTAACTGGGGTCTTATACTTAATTAGTTCCCTCTCATTTGGGCCATGTTTAGTAATTGTGTATGTGTGTTAGAGCTTGAACTGCTGGATCTGCTTTTCAGGAGTAAAGAAACTCTAGAAAGAAGGAAAGCCGAAAGCATCTGGCTTGAGAAATATTAAAAAAAAAGGTTGAGTTGGATCTCCAAGAAAGTCGTATTGCTTTACAGTGCCTTGAAAAATGATTGAAGATGTCTTTTGTTTTTGCTTTTTTGCTACACTTACAACATTAGCCCAAGATAACCTAAGTTAATACAACAAGCAAATTATGACTTCATTTCTTAATAGAAAAATGCTAGCCAAGTCACTTTGATAAACTACCTTTTCTAATTCATTTTCACGCGCCTCAGCCAGGTTCGATCCAAAACTCACTTCAACAGAACTTGTGCGACAACAAGAAGCAGATTAAAATAAGGTAAAAATTAACACATCATGCTCAGTTCAAGAAGAGATGAGAAACAAAGTCACAATGTGGAACTTTACCAGGAGTGAGCAGCCAACCAAAATTATGACTAAAGTGTATAAGCAACCCAGAAGAGCATTTGAAGCACTTCAGACTTCGCTTTATGTCAGTGAAGGTCAGAGATAATAAATTAATAAGAAACAAACTAGTAAAAACAAGGCATCTATGGAAGAGTTTCAAAGTGAAAACCTCTGCTGACCAGAAAGAACGCAATGACTCGTTTGGCACAAAACGTTTTGATGAGTCCCAAGACTCTTGAGGGATATTTCTGTGGATGGATGAGACAAAAGTGGAACTTTCTGAAAGGTGTACGTCCAATTACATCTGACTTACAACTAATGAAGCATTTCAGAAAAAGAACATCGGGCCTACAGATGACTGGAGACTGAGTTTCTGCTTCAGGACCTGGATGACTTGTAGCATTGGATGGAGCCATGTTGGTCTCTGGCAGAAAGTCCGAAAAGAGAACTCTTCATCATCTGTTTGTGACTGTAAGCTCATGCTCTTAAAAGAAAAGGGGTTGGAGTGGCCTAGTCAAAGTCTTGAATCCAGTTGAGATGCTGTTGGATAATCTTAAGCACAAAGTCCTCTTATTTGCCTGAACTAAAACAAATATCCAAAGACGAGACAAAATTCTTTCACAGAGATGTAAAGACGTATTGCCTGTTAATGTAAACACTTGATAGCAGTTGCACAATCAGTTAATAGGGGTAATTACTTTTCTACAAGTATTTTTTCACAGATTTATTTAGAGGCAGCAGTACTGGGGAAGAAGCAAAGGGGTTAATGATCAGGCCAATGACTTTTTGACTAGGCCAATACAAAACTTTCATTTTGTTTAACCATTACAAGGTGGGCTGGTTGATGTACTTCTCTGTTAACTTTGTTTCCATACACATCAGCCTCTCACAGTAATGGTTGCAGGATATAATGCATGTTTTGTCTGTTTTATTTGAATTTGTAAATCCAAGTCCCTATTGGACTGGACAATGAATGTAGATTTCCTGTTACATGCCCAAACAGAGGTTTTGTCCATTATTTATTACTGCGGTGGATATCTGAGTGGGTCAGTTCATAGCACCATGATAGTGGCCATTACACCTAACCATCCATGATGAATTGCTTCCATAGGGCTTTGCTACTCATGGGAAGGATTTTCCACCATGGAGAACATCCTGTGGCTGCCAGTGGAAATGGGCTTGTGTTGGATGAGGAACAAAGCTGTGGAGCTGTCGTGGCCGATGAGGTTGGAGGGGACTGTGGTTGGGGGTGGGCATGGGGTCCCACTCCTCCTCTTCTTCTTCCGCCTTCTTTATGTCCCCAACCCCCACAAAATGAACCAAAACCCATCAGGCATTTTCCCAAACCACTGCTTGACAACAGCCTATGTAGAAGAAACCCCGTTCAAACAGAAGAGGGACGAAGAGGAAGAGAGTCATTCGCCACTGTGGGAATCTTGTAAACTGTGCTTTCCTGAGGCCTTGGGAATCCCACACAAGAGCTGGAACCTGCGGGCATGGAAAACGGGCTGTGTCCCCTGAGAGAGGTTGAAAACAACACTGTTTGATCACTAGTAATATATATATATATATATGAGAGTGACACTATTTGTTTTCTTTTAAACCTACTTCAAAATAGGTTTGTTGAGTGAACCATAAAAAACTCTAATTGCTGCTGGAGCCTGCAATGATTTTTTTTTTCTAACTAACCTTACCAACATGAATTTATAATCCTGGACCAGCATCTGTCATGAAAACCACATTAAGGAGGAGTTAGTGATAGACTGAAGGAAGAATCGGAAATTGTTCATGTTTTTCTAACAGGCTTAACTTCTGCTTGCGACAGGGGATTTTGTATGAAATCCTTGTCTAATATCTTCAATTTTTCAAATATTTCTGCCAAAAAGTACATTTACCAGTACAGTTTCACAAGATTGCTGAAAAATCTTTAATAATTCAATTCAATGTCTTAGACATTGGAACTTGGATCTATAAATGATGATGCACACCAAGCTAACTATATTTTGTAATGCAATTCAATAATAACCCAACCTCAAGGCTTATCCATGTATTTATCCATGTATTTATGTACCATCGTGCTCAGAGGCAAAGGTTGTACACTGTTTTAATGACAAATGAAACACCAGAAGTAACTGTTCACCACTGTATTTAAGACCATGTAGAATTTTAAGGTTGTGGTTGAAGAGGGACCCAAGACTTTATATAAATACAAAACCATCAATCACATAAAAAATTATGAGCGCTCATTTGAATAACACATATACAATTTTTTTAAATGTAAATAACTGGTCTGATGCAAATTAGCATAATTAGGCAAAAAGTACATTTACCAGTACAGTTTCACAAGACACATAACTGTGTCTAATTTTAAACATAGCAGTGAATTTTCAACTCTTATGAATGTATAATATTTTACAGATGCTGCTGTTCCCCGTTAGGTCTTTGAAAATGACTTACATCCCATCGTCCAACCCATTCTGGTCCATCATTACGGTGTTTTTTGTTTGTTTTAATTAAAAATATTGCGGCATCGTGTGGCACAGGGATTAGGTGAACAACTGTATGGTAAGTTTTAAAATTTCTATTCGATGAAAACATTTCAATATGACAACATCTGAAAAAGTTTGAGTAACGAAAACCTTTCACTGCTTGAGAAATTTTACTAAGTTAACACAAATTGACTCTGAAATAACAAAGTTGGAAGATATCCAATAAAAGCCTGTTTAAGTAATGTTAAATAGTTTACATTAATAAAGAGGGCTGCTGAATGTTGGAGGATTCTAGTAAATGTAAAATGATAACCACTAATATTCTTCTTTTCTTCTTCTTTTGGATGGACATTTAGAAAAACTCCATTAACTATTTCCCAGGAGCTAAGAAGCTCCCAGATCTGCGGAAACAAGAAGGAGAGGAGAAGATAAGCATATAGGGAAAGATTTGAGGGACATATATAACATATTCTTCATGTGGTACGCGGCTTTTACATCTGCTTCAGGGCATGGTCCCTTGTTTTGGGATCATGCAACTTGTGTGTTTGAAAGGATCATATAATAAGAGGATATACAGTAGAATATATTTTTGACATTCTTTAAGTTAGAAGTTTATTAAGAGGTGTTTAAAATGTACATGTGTAAAGATAACTAACTATAGACACTAACTATAGACATCTTTGCATAATAACATACAATAATCTTTATATAATAAAGTTTGAAAAGTGAACAATTCAGGAGCTATAGTTCTCTTTGCATATTTAAAAGAGACCTGCGGCTGCATCATAAATTAGCTCTTTTTTTTACATTCTTCTCCCATTTTATTTATTTTCAAATGTCAAACTGATGCAAAAACTGATGCAAATGAAACTATTTTAATCTACTGTTATTCTGTTTGCAGAAAATGAGTCCATTGTTGAAGAGCTCAGTACTTCATCCTAATGCATGATGATTTATAAATGTGTGGTGGGAATAGAGAGCGTAGGCCTGGATCAGTACAGATTGCGTGACCATGAAGCCAACTTCCTGTCCTTAGTGAATTCCACGGAGAAGTGTGCGGCTCCGTCGATTTTTAGTCCTTCTTCTCCAGTCCCAGCATGCAGGCAAATGAAATTTCTGTGTGAGTGTGACTTGATTTATGTTTGCAGGAGACATCTTTTGCTCCATGACATCCCAGAGAGACTAATGTCAGAGGTTATGGCAGCCAGTATATTTACTGATGCACAGGAACTGATGTAACTGCCCCAGTTGCCTTTAAAATCTGGGTGTGACTCCAGTCACACTTGGATGCAATATTATATGAGAGAAATAGATAACCAGGATGGATAAACAAAATATGCAGTTACTCCTGCGAAATCCTAGTCAACCTTCACATATGGCTCAACAGGAAGCAAAAGGGCTAAAAAATTAAGCCTGTAAGAGATACTAGAACTGTAATATTAATTTGCCAATCAAATAATTAGGCCAATCAATCGACAACGTTCAAATTAAACTTTTTTAGGGAATGATCAGTATTATTACTTTTAAAAAGACCAGGAACCTAATTTATTTTTCAGTGCTATGATTTTCTTATCAAACCACAATATAAAAAAATAACTACATGTAGATTTACATTAATTAATTAGACACAACTAAGCAAAAGGAGAAACAAAGAACAAAATGTGCCATACTGAGAGGAACAAAGGCTGTCTTATTCAATAGATTAACATCCAATAGTTATCCAGACTTCATTGTGCATCCATTACGACAAGATTTATTGTTAATGAAAGTATTGCAGCTGGTGTTGCAACATGTCTTAAAATTACATTAATTTATTCTCTGAACGTTTTGTTAATGAAATCACATTTCCAAGGGAATTAGGAGCAGATTATGGGAGATTATAAATGTCTTAGATATCTCGAAAGTTTGGCCACCTGAGGCATTTAAATATAATGAATTTAATTAGCAGTTATAAACCAAGTTAATGGGATAAAACACAAAAGATGACCTTTTTCAAAGGACAGATTCGCAAATTAAAGGCATTTAGGATCTTATAAATTTGTCTCTAAAATTTAAAAGGTTTGTGGTTTCCTAGGTTTTGCTACCAAGATTAGCTGGACGTTTTCTGCCACTGGGGAGAGTTCAAGAGCTTCTATTTACAGAGCCCATAAAGTTCTACCATAACCACCCACACATTCAATCAGTCAGAATGTTTTTATTAATTTACTTTTGGGAAACTGACATGCTTCTTCAAAGTCAGTCTACTTTATTGTCAACTTGCCTCACCCTTGTTCAGCTAATGAACCAGGTCCTCGATGATGTATTTGATACTCCTCACTCTCTCCACATTAGTGCCTTTGATGGTCAGTGTTGGGTGTTGGGTGTTGTTAACTCCAAGGAAGTCAACAATCTTCTTGATCTTGCTGGGATTCAGCAGGAGGCTGCTGTCTCTGTGCCATGTGGTAGGAGGTTGACTTACACCCTCTAGTTGTTTGTTCTTAGGGATGAAACCCTACAGAGTTGTGTCTTCTGGAAACTTCACCATGTGATTAGTGCTGTAGGTTTTGTGCAGTTGTGCGTCACCAGGGCGAAGAGCAGGAGATTGAGCTCACATCCTTGGGATGCCCTGTGATCTGTGTGATGTTGCTTGACGTGTTGTTGCCAGTGAGAGCTCGTGGCCTCTCACTGAGAAAGTCCAGCAGTCAGTTACAGAATGAGGTGTTGGGGCCCCAGTTGGTTTAGTTTGCAGATGAGCTGTTGTGGGGTTATGGTGTCAAATGCTGGACTTATTCTCACATACGAGATAATGCATTTTCCCCAAACTCTTCAATAATGTGTGTGAAGAAAACCAGTTATAAACATAAACATGTAATGATGATTTTTCCTAGTTTGGATGAAAATAGATTGACATTGAAGAAAAGAGTGAACATTTTCTGCAGTATGTCCTGAATATCAGGCTACCATGAGTTAGTTTCTATGTAATGCAATATTCATAGGTGGTACAAAGCAGTAAAAACAACTAAAAACATTTATAAGAAGAATTAATTTATCCCAAGTGCAATAATGTTTCTCAATTGCTGACCATTATTCAGACGTGAAGTTGTGTCCATTTCTGGTTTGAAAGTTTATGATTATGCATTGTGAGTGTTTTAATCATCATGCAAACCCAAAGACAAAATACATTTGTAGACAAGATTATTATTGTTATTATTATTTTATCAACTTTTAAACGTTGATCTCTCCAATCCTACATTAGATTAAAACCCATACAAACTAGTATTGGATATATGATTACAATAAGTACAACCTTTTTTTTCTTTTTTTTTTTTTTTTTACGTAGAAAGATCTAAATTTAAATTGATTTACAACTTTTACCTCTCTGCTTGAGGAAACCCAAAACCCAAAATGAGTCCCAAAGATAAATATCTACAGGCAGAATTTCTTCCTCCAGCTCCTCTCCAAGCTATCCGTGTCCCCTTCTGTGGTTTCTAGAGCCAGGCAGCCATTAGGAAAGCCCATCTCTTTAATCAGTTTCCTTGCGGAGGTACTGTGGGACGCTCTGTGGACCGCAGTATGTTTCCTCTTTTATTTTCTCCACCACTAGCACACCCACTTTATGGGAGAGCCCAGAGGTTTGGTGAAGCCTCCTTGACAGGTGGACAGGTGGTAGTTCAAGAGGGTAAACAAGAGTGACAGGGACAGCAAGTTGCTGGTGCAACTGAAGCTGAAGAAAAGACACACAAAACCACTCTCTGCTTGCTTATAAATACTCGCTGTGTCTTAAAATACAGAAACCATAATTTTGTTCAGATTTACGATGGCATTTATTGGAACAATTTGGTTTTCCTTTACATGAAACAAACATGGACACAGCAAAGAGAATCGACTGTGAGTGTCGGGTTGAGGTAGAGTTACGTCTTCCAACTAAATCTCAACTTTTACACCAAAGTCAGAGAGAAACTCAAACAACTAGTGGTCAACTAAAAATACAGGTAGGTAAGGATGTGTTACATTACTCTTGTTGTAATGCCACTGTCTCTTTTCATTATATTTAATTAAGTTCACTTTCATATTAACTGGCCAGTTGGCAATCTGGGAATTAATTTTCAATGCTCTATTAATGCTCTGAAGTGGTCTGATAATTATTAGAAAAAATTATGAGAAATTGGGGAAACTTGCCATGCATTTTTTTTTTTAGCAACATTGCATTTTTGTTTTAGAATCATTCACAGTGGCTATTACTTGGAGAATACAGCGAGGAGGTTCACTAGAAGCATGACAGAATATCTTCAAATGCGATAGGCGAAAAAACAATTTTTTATTTAAATAAAAGATGTATTACCATCCAAAGCAACGGGCAGCACACAGGAGAGTTATAGAAGAGGGCACAGAGTGAGAGTCAGAGGTCATCTTTGACAGAAGCATAGCTGCAACAGTGAAAATACATAGCTTACAAGATGAAAGAGAGGCTTTGCCATGATAAATGCTTTGGAGGTGGTGCCATTAAGTAAAACGAAGAGGACAGAGCTGAACAAAGCAGAAAATTATCAAATCTCTATAGGAAGTGACCAAAAGTAACATATGATGGATATACTAGATATTATATATTTGAGAGGGGTGTAGAATATGGATGTTTGCTCTTCTGCTTTGCAGTAGTGTTCTGCTGCTCAAAGATGAGTTATGTTACTCTTGTTGTAATGCCACTGTCTCTTTTCATTATATTTAATTAAGTTCAGTTTCATATTAACTGGCCATTTTCAATGCTCTCTCAATGCTCTGAAGTGGTCTGATAATTATTAGAAAAAATTATGAGAAATTGGGGAAACTTGTTAGGTGTACTTTCACATTCATGCTAAGGCGATTTAATCTTCATCAGCTCAGATTAATCCTTATCAGTTGCATTAGATTAAGTAAGGGGACATAGCTATGTGATCCAGAGCTGTGCTGATTCTGTAGCAGTATACCTAGAGTGGAAAAGCCACAGCAGAAATCTTTGTCATGTCCAACAAATAAGGTGGCAGCCTTACGTGTCTGGTGATAAAACTGTGTGCATATTACACTCTTAAACATGTAGTGAGGCAACATTGGAGGGTATTTTATAAATCAAATTGTGTCTTCTCACAACATTGAAAAAGAAGCCAGATGCTAGCTAGTGTCATGGCAGTATTGCTTTGCAATAAATGGCTCATGAGAGTTTTAACAGTCTGCTTCTCTAACGTCTTGTATTTATCTGTACCATAACACCACTGATATCAGAACAAGCGGAGATTCTGTGAAAATTGTTTTCTCATGTAACATTTCTGTTTTATTCCATGAAAGAGTTGCACCTAGCAAAATTCTCATTTGCATTTTCACTTATGGATAAACTTCTGTCTATCGTTGCTCTTTACAGCTATTTGTCATTCCATGCTGAAGTGTGTAGTTGAAATTCACGTTGAATTTAAGCTTAAACAAAGCAGTAATAATCCAAACATGAAGTGATTTTGACAGGAGAGTGCGACAACTGTCACATTCATTCTGCTGTGGCAGAATATTGAGTGTGACAAGTTTAATTTGTTCTATAGGTAAAATATCACAGTATGAAAGTCAGAATAAACACATGCAATAGTTTTTGTTTATCTATTAGAGTTTTGTAATAAATTATGCAAAAATATGCAGAAGTATATAAAAAATTGAATTTTTGAATGAAGCATTAATGTGAAACACCTTCAGGTTCCTGCAGCACAGGAGCTTTTAGGTTTACTGTGACTTAATATTACCATCAGCACATTTGCATCAGCTGTCCGTTTTGCTTTAAAATGGACATTTGGTAAAGTAAAAATTCCAGATATACCTAGAAACAAAATGCAGACTTTGGTTGCACGTTATTTAAATGTGTTTATGTGTGAGTAATTGTGTAAGTGCATGTGATGTAATCAGTTCGCCACAATATGCGTTTCTGCTAATTACGTTTTCTGTTTAATTTGGTCTTTGTTTGAAAAGAGAGGAAGGAAACAGGCCTTCCCTGGTTTGTTGTACCACATAAACATTTCAAGTTCTGATCCAGCTTTATTTATCACAGCTCACTTCCAGATCCCGTGGCTATGGCCGCCACATTTCATGGAATAAAAGGTTGCGCTGTGTTTGCGTGTGCCAGGAGGTTGTTGATAAGAGGGAATCTGTGTGAATGTGTACATATACAATACCAGCTGTAGGTAGTGTGTGTCTAAACTGCATCGTGTTTGATGGACTGTAGTGACAAGCGTGCGCATGTGAGTGCTTGTGTTTATACTTTCAAATATGTCCCACATGTGGGAACAGATCTAAACCCATTTACACTTCCTCTCCTCTTCGCCATTACTTCCCAAACCAAATTAGAAAATAAATACTCCCCTTGAAGATAAATGGAAGCTAATATAGACCCTTGTGATCAGTGAGATATTAGCCATTTGTCAGCTTGGATTATTTATGTGCTTTGCAGGTTATTGGTATAGCTCTAGCTCATTTAAACAAACTTCTATTCTTTTCTCACTGTGTTAAAATGTTTTCTACATTTCCACAGAAAGATTGACCAATAAAATGTCTTTTTTGGAGCAATTTTTTTAGCTCAACAATTAAGATATTCTAATAAGCAGCTATCAATGACATATTATTCACAATTCTTTCTTTTAAACTCATATCTGTCTGCTCAGTGTAGCTCACGAAAGCTTTTATGTTTGTGGTGTCATTATGCCTCATAATAAAGTTCAATTTTACGGCTTAAAATTGACACTGAAAATAAGGAATGTACCTGTATGTATCTACAGCTTCAAAACAGAACAAAATCAAAAGCACAGTGGGGGGAAGGACGAGGGGAAATATGTAAAAAGAGAAAAACAAAACAAATGTTTATAATTAACTTTGGATTAATCAAAAAAAAAAAGAGCCAAATAATTTGTTGCAACTCATGAAAATAACAAGGATTCCTGGATAAAGTACATAAACTTCTAATTGTTATTTTATAGGATTTAAGTACTATTATAAAATATTTTAGAGATCTATAAACAAAAAAAATCATGTATTAACTTTCTTTTATGGCCGGTGTAATAGACTAACAGTTTATCTGTACAAAGTTATCTGAGGCAAAAACTGTGCAGGAAACAACCTGACTTTCACATTTAGTTTTATTAGTTGAATCTTCCCTCAAAACATGTTTACTACGTATTCACACATTGAAAAATATCAAAGGACCAAGCTGGTACCAAGGTATCGGCACGGAGCAGTTTATACCAACCTGTCTGTTTACAACCACAATCTCTTTTCAAATGTGTTGCTACATCCAAAACAATAGTAAAATTGCACAAACCTCTTTTGTTGGAGGATAACGTTACCATGGCAATCTGAATTTAAATTACTTTGGTCGAACAATATTTTTATCCAAACTCAAATTAAGTGGCAAGTTCCCATCTGAGTAATAATATAAATATCCTTACATGTAAGGAGAAGATTCATTTAAATAAAAATAAATGCAAGCAACCAAATAAATATAAAAAGCTGATCCAGTTTTTTTTTCTTACTAGATTCGAACCTTCACAACTGACTGAAGCATCCCTCTGCCCTCCTCTACCCTTCCCTCACCTCTCTCTCCATCCTTCATCCTAATCCAAAGCATCTTGTGGAACGTCTGAAGCTCTAACAAAAAAAAAATGAAAGAAAAGGATGTGGCTGAAGCAAATAAAAGAATCATAACAGGATCAAAGGAGTTCTGCAAATCTGTTCCTTCTGGTCATGGCGGCTTTTGCATAAAACAAAGTGAAGCTGAAGACAGCTATGGCAAAGCTGAGAAAGAGAAAAGAAGAGGGGAGGGGTAAAGGCAGAGATTTAAACTTTATATCTTTTGAACAGGTCATCAGCGCTGGCTCCTGCTGTTTGATTGATACTCATCCTTTTTATTGCAGTTTTTTTAAACACTTCTCTCACTCGTCCATTTGTTGATGACACCCACCTTTTTTCTGTGCAAAAAATTCAGACAGGTTTGTGATGCATTTATTTCTCTGATCAAATTAAGTTGTACATTCAAACCTAATTCACGAAAACTTTATTGGCTTAAATTTCATTGTAAACTACAAATAAAGAAAACTAAAAACTTTCACAAGTTTGTTTATGTAAATTTACAAACTAACACAAAACATCAATAATCATCTTCAAGAAACTCAAAAATAACTTCCTGATTAGTCATTTATATTGTGGTGTGAGAATAACAACAAAACCATCAAGTATCCTTTTGTTGTTGTTTTTTAATATAAAGTATAAACCAAAACATAAATGCTGGAAAACAGTAAAAGTTTTCAAAAGTAAAAAAAAACAAAACAAAAAAAAAAACACAGAAAAAATCAAAAGCAAACTTGGCTGCTTTGACAATAAATAACTAAATAAATGAAATGCAAACAAAAACCTTTAACCTTCACCTCAACCCTCACCTTAACCCTTAAATGTACAGGCACATATATAATATATCTCTATTAGAAAATTATTTCACTACCATTTTCTGATGTGTCCAGGCTGAAGTAACACGTTTTGAAATGTTCGTTTTTTTAAAACAGCTTTTATTTTAAAATTTTGGGTTTGTATCCTCCAGGATACATTTGCTTGTTTGGGATATAAAATGACATTTTTTACATATTTATTATAAGTTATGAGACACATTTTAAAACAATCTCAGCAATGAATCAGTCTTGTGACTGAATGTTTTACATATTCTTTTTAAATACCAAAAGTGAACAAGTTTGTAGAAACGACATCCTTGTTAAAGAATCAATATCTGGCTTAAGGTCACATGACCTAAATATTTTCCCCGTCCCCCCATTAAATGTATCAAGTGATCTGAAGTGCAGGTTGCTGACAGCCCTCTTGTCTACATCTCTTGTGAAATAGCTGCATCCCCAGATGAGAGAGTTGAAGGTACAGTTGAAGTGAGGGTTGAGGCAGAGTTCATGTAAGGGTGAGGGTTGAGGATGAGGATGAGGCTAAGGTTGCGGCGAGGTTTAAGGTAAAGGTTGAAGTTACAGTTCAGGCGAGGGTTGAGTAAGGAAAAGGTTGAAGTGAGGTTTAAGGTGAGGGTTGAGCGTAATGTAGGGTGAAGCTTGAGGTGAGGCCTAGGACTTGACAATACAGTTGAGATAAGAGTTTGAGGCGAAGGGTCGAAGTGAGGGTTGAGGAAAGGGTTCATTTCAAACTGAAAAAGGATTTCTACAAAACAATGACAAATTGAATAAAAGTATAGAACATAAAACAATCTATTGTATATTCAGCCCCTTGATGTCAATATTTATCGATGCATCTTTCCACTCTGTCTATGTGGATAAATCTCAATCAGCTTTGCACATCTAGACGCTACAATTTTTAGATTTTCTTCTTGCAAAATTATTAAAGCTTTTTTCTAGTCCTATCACAAATTCTCTATCTGATTATGATTTAGGCTTTGACTAGGCCAATTGAGAACATCCACCTTGTTATCTTTAAACCATTTCCGGTTTACCTGGATGCTTCAAGTTGTTGTCTTGGTGGAAAATAAATGTTATCCGAAGCTGTAGTTCTCTTGCAGAGGGAAATAATTTGTCCTCTAGGTTTTGACAGTTTATTGGATCTGTTTTATCTTCTGCCTACCTTTCCAATCCTTCCAGTACCTGCTGAAAAAAAAGCTCATTCCAGCCTTCATCCTTGCCACATGGTGATATGATGGTGAGAAATCCATGTATTTGGCCTTTCTGTGAACGGAGGAGAGAGACAGAGCATCACCCCATAAATCCATCATCATAGTCAAACATGGTGATGGCAGCATCAGTGGGGGATGTTTTTCTGGGATAAACAGGAAGATGCTTGCATAAAAACATTGAGCAATGCTTGCTGAAAACCCTTTTTTATAACAATGACTCAATAATCTGCAAAAATATACAGCCAGAGAAGATGATGGTAGCTCAGCAACATGCAGATAAGTCACATTGTGTATTTCACAGGGAATAGAAATAGATGTGGGCTGACTCACTTTCATGGACATTTTAGGAAAATATTGAGAAACTGTGTCCCAATTTGTAGCTTTTTATAGAGGAATAATTATCACCACAATGGTTTAAGTATTAATTACAGGGAAGTACTGAGTAATGAAAATACATTTGTAGCTTAAAATGCTCTGCTGCAGAGAACTTTTTTATTTTAACAAGTATTATATCAAACTTTTAAAATAAAATCTGATTTTTTCATGGTTTTGTCTTCCTGCCCAACAATGCAGGCCACAGCTTAACACTCATTCTAGCTATAAATTTAAGATGTATTCAGTGCATTTGAACATTTGTTTTTTATATTTTCCATCCATTGATTGTGGTTAGATTAAAAACAGTGAATTAGGCACGAAAGGTGAGCTGTTATCACCAAACCAACAACCAAGCAGTCAAATGTTCAGTCAGAATTATGTAAAAAGTGTTTCAAAGGCAAACATAGTTTGTGGCTGTAGTATAGCTTGCTATGGAGCATTCAACCAATGTTAGCAGGGCTATATTTTAGCTTTTTTGTATAATTATGGATCTTTTTTGGATTCTCGATTACAAAAAAACACATCAATGTCAAACTTTTGCAGTCAATTTCTTTAATTTCATTGCGTGTGTCTGTTTAATCACCACTTCACCCGGAACACAGCAAAATAAGAAAGAACATTTCAAGTGCAAAACTACAAAATGTGTCATTAAGAGTCCAAAAACATTCTGAGATTCATGCCCAAGATGTGAGGATGAGAGCTTTTGACAGAAGCTGCACTTCCCTCAAGCTAAATAAGTGTTCTGCACGGAATGCAAATTTAAATCACAATACACCAAATTCTTTCATTTTCAGAGTTCTATCATCTTACACTCAATTTAAAACACATTATAGCTTGGGAATCCACAAAACATGTACCCGCACTTAAGAGAAAAGGAGTAATTAAGGGAAAAAATCCGACCAGTTTAACCACTCGACATGGGTACTCACAATGGTAATGTGCTGTTTGTTTCAAAGCACACCAGAAACATTTAGGATTTGGCATCCTAAATTCCCCTCACTCGTCTCAAGCTATTCACTTAAAAGAGAGGAAAATGTGGATTTTCAGAAGTATTACTTCCAGGAAATTAAACAAACTCAAGTGAGAAGTCCATATTCCTGGTCTAACAATAAAAACCTTGTGTCTGTCCTGTTTGTTTGACTCTTAAGATGCCGATGGGGTATAGTGGCAGAACTGGCAGGTTTACAACAGTGAAGGTTGTTGAAACTGGGATGTTTGATTTGTAAAGAGTCACTTCTTGAAAGGTTTCTCCTGAACAAAGAAGTTTCTGTGCGACTGTTTTGTGGAAGCTTTCCATCACTGCATTGGCCTTTGTGATCACAGCAACAGAACATAGCACGCAGCATAATAAGTCTAAAAGTCATCCAAATAAACAAACTCTGATGCATTTAAATGAGGCTCAAGCCTTCAGAGAGAAAGACTTGGCTTCTGTGGTGTCGCCTGATGAAGGCAAACAATGAAGCTCTATGGTGACGAGTGGATGAAACATCATGCTTGAAGTGCCAAAAAAAACATTTCTCTCCAAAATTAAAAAGTTCTGCCAATAACTTTGCATTGTGAAGGTAGTTGTATTTTTCTATTCCACAGTTATTTCACATATGTGGAAAAACTTCTTCATACTCCTTTTCAGACATAGTTACAAAATAAATGGTGTATTTGTGTGTAATTATGTATGTGTAGCATGTAGCAGGGTTTACATTTAGGAATATGTAAGTACTACTTTTGTTTTGTTTTTCTCTTGGTGGGATGTCTGAAATGAATTCATCAATTCAATTCAGAAACCCACGTTCTTCCAAGTTTAAGCCTTGTTGGTTTGAAGCAAACCTGATGAATTTAGATTTAGTCTTTTTAATATTTCATCCAGTTTGTGCTGTGCACCATATGACTGGCACCAAAAGAGCCATGTCTGACAGTTGGTGCAGTTTTTTTTTTGTTGGGAAGCCTCACTGTGACTCCTGTATGTGTAGTTGTTGTTATGGTGGCCAGAAAACTTGGTTTATCTTGGTCATGTAGGAAGCTGTAAATTTTTGCCGTGGTTTAGTTTTTGGATCAGGATTTTCTTTCAGGAGTTGACATCCTCCAAGTCCATGTTGATGACAAAATGCCTTCACTGTGAAAAGTGACATTCAGTTTATGATAGAGCAAACCATTGATGGATCAGTTGTTGTTTTCAAACCAGTTTTTGTTTCAGTGAGGGTTGCAGTTTGCTGAAGTTTGGACACAGTTGGGGGGATTCCAGAAAACAATAATTCCAAAACATGACAGTGAATCATTGGTATTTGTGGGGGTTAGGTACTTTGGAACTGTAAAATAAATACACATTTTATTAATTACATGCATTGTCTATTAAAAGTTGGCATTTTAATCTATTCTCAATTTATACTCTTTACAAAATGTATAGACTATGCTCAAAATCCAGATCTACTTCAGGTAGACTGAGTAAATATGCTGCATTAGGAGCTTGTTGATTGCGACAAAAGGCACATCACTTCTCTGGAATTTACTTAAGGATATTTAGCCATACATTAGGGGGATGCATATATTTTCGTTTTATATCTTCTGACATCACAACTTGATATTATGTAGTTAACTGTTTTCAGGAGTTGAAATAATGTGCAAATCTGTAAGATTTCAGAAAAATATACATTTTAGCATGAGTTTAAGTGTGCAATCAGCATGAGAAGTCTGAGCAGTTAACTTTTTCTCCACAAATGCAGCAGTTCTTGGTTTACTCTGGTTCAGATGAATCTGTAACCTGAATTAGTGAAAATCCATCTGCGGCGAGGACCTCGTTTCTGCTTCAAACTTATCAGCGGATGGTTTGACGTAGCTGCCAAAGACCTCACAGACTGCACTTGTCAGGAGTAAGCAACACGGAGGCCTGGGGAAAACCTCAGCCGAGGCTGTCCATGACAGCTGGCATGCCACAAGGCCTGAAACAATACACAACCCGTCCCTCCTGACGGCCATCAGTACACACTCGTACAGTCACGGCAGGGGAAGAACGTACGCTCGCCCTGACATCTCCAGACAGCGAAAAATAAACGGACAGAGGGGAAAAAAGAAGAGACACAAAGAATACCAGTGTTCTGCGTAAAAGGAAAACCGATCTGCTTTTTCATCATACTCCTGGGGTGTCATTGTGTAATAAAGATCTTACTGACCCTCCCCAGCCACTGCCATTTTAATGCTTAGTGGCAAAGGAGAGTAAACACCAGTACCACGAAAACACTGGCTGCAGGTCATTAAAATACCTCTGAGAATATAGGATGCTTATCACATAATATGAACCACATTGCTCCACTTACCTCCTGTGTAAATGGGAATGAATGCAGGGTTTTGGTAGATATCACTACCTTTTCAAGTACTCTTTGAAGTCTGGGCAGTGAAAACAAATGTCTGGGAAAGTGAAAACTTAAAACAAAATTCGGGAGGGTGCAGACTTCTGTAAAGGTCACGACCACACATTTTGTTCTTTACAGTATTTCATCTACAGAGCCAAAGTTGGAGCAAGAATGCAAGACTTCAAATATTGTCAGCAATATGCGGGCTTTCCTTTGTGAGGTCAATTTGGAACTTCATTCCCAGATAGATTTGTTATATTATCAGATTTTAGTATTTCTCAAGGCTGAAAAAACTTCCCTTAAAAAAACGGCAAAATGATTTCCAATAGGTTTACCAATAATTCACTAATTTTGAGAACACAAGGATTGATATTTGAGGGGAAAAATTTTTCCTCTAAATTTAATTTAAAAAATTTAAGAAAGACTCGCGATAAGTAAAAACTTATGGGAAGGTTTTTACTTGATGCAAGTAAAAATGATCATTGTAAATGACAAAATGTTCTACGATTAAAACAAATTTGGCAAATTAATTTTGACGTCTTTGTGCTTCACTGAATATTGAGATATGACTTCAATCAAGTATCACATAAGCGACTAAACGTTGATAGGATGCAAGAGCTGTATGGCACTAACAGATTTCCAGACTAACTATTTTTACTGAAGTACAGAACTGTTACTGTGCAATGCCACAGCCTTTAGGTTTTGTTACAAAATCAGGTTTTGCTCATGTAGAGTCTCACTGAATGACTGAAAGTCTGCAGTTTGAATAACATTTGGGGGGCTGCAAGCCTATGTGTCAAGACCAAAAACCTTTTATTTAAGACACAATTCCCTTATTTTGCTCCAAGTCTTACTAACCTGATAAATGCATAGCCTTTGGAAAAGCAGCACCCAGGTTCACCTCCTACCCTCCAACTTTCAGATGCATCCTTCTGTCTCCAGCACACCTGAATCAAATGACACCTCATGACCCGTCCTCTGTTGGATACCTCTAAAGCAGGAGTGTCAAACTCCAGTCCTCAATGGCTGGTGTCCTGCAACTTTTAGATGTGCCTCTGCTGCACCACACCTGAATAGAATAATAAGGTCATTAGCAAGGCTCTTAAGAACTGATCTACACAAGGAGGAGGTAATTAAGCCATTTCATTCCAGTGTTTTGTACCTGTGGCACATCTAAAAACTGCAGGACAGCGGCCCTTGAGGACTGGAGTTTGACACCTGTGATCTAAAGGTTGCAGGATGTTAGCTCTTAGTGACTGGATTTGGACACTTTTGTAACAAGCCACATTGTATAGTTTTTTAAGAAGTCACCAGCTGCAACTCCATTATGGTTTGCTGACAAACTAAAAAATTACTTCTGTATTTATTTAAAGTAGTGCAACTGAGGCCTTAAATAGCACATTTTTAAAAAGCATGGATGTGCAAAATGTTCTCATGTCATTTTTAACCCCAATATGTCAGATATTTTATAAAAATGAAGTGAAATTTTAATCATTGACTTAAAAACAGCCAACTGTCTTTAAGTTTTTGCTGCATTAATGACATTTCAGTGAAAGGTGTTTGAGTTAAAATCTTCCAAAATCTGAAGTGATATTTGGATTTTGTACAACAGAGCAAACCATAACATGGAGCATCACACTCATTTTCTGACGTTAATTTTACAGCCATTTACAACTAAAGCAGAAAATCAAAGCCTAAGCAAATACCAGCAGGAAGAAAGCTCCATCAATGTTCACCTTTATAATGCACTGCTCCTCAGTTTCGTCTCCATCCATCCATCCATCCATTTTCTGTTCACCCTTGTCCCTAATGGGGTCGGGAGGGTTGCTGGCGCCTATCTCCAGCTACGTTCCGGGCGAGAGGCGGGGTACACCCTGGACAGGTCGCCAGTCTGTCGCAGGGCAACACAGAGACATACAGGACAAACAACCATGCACACACACACTCACACCTAGGGAGAATTTAGAGAAACCAATTGACCTGACAGTCATGTTTTTGGACTGTGGGAGGAAGCCGGAGTACCCGGAGAGAACCCACGCATGCACAGGGAGAACATGCAAACTCCATGCAGAAAGACCCCGGCCGGGAATCGAACCCAGGACCTTCTTGCTGCAAGGCAACAGTGCTACCAACTGCGCCACTGTGCAGCCCAGTTTCGTCTCATGTTATTTAATATTGTTAAATGTGCATTAGATCAGCAAAACTCTTACAAGAAGATTTCGACAGCACGTCAAATATTTAAAACCAGTTTGATTCATTCAGCACGCTGGATGTTGGATTCTTTCACAGTTCGCTTTAATCAGGCTTTAAGTAAACAGGCTCAGGCCTGAGCAGCCGTCTGTCTTTGACATTTCTCTCTGACGTTCTCGTTCACCTCGCCTTGGAACTCCTCCTGCATGGTTCATGTTCCTCGACTCTGGGTCCAAGTTGGACCCTCTGAGACCCATTTCCAGGAGTAAATTATTTTCCATTGCCCCAAAACACTGCGACTTTATCAGTTTGGCAGCGTGCTAGCCTCCAGGTTGTCAGGTGATGGTTTCTCTGGATAGTTTAAATGTTAGGGCTTCAGGGAAAGCCTGTTTTAAACTTGATTACCTTCATCCTTTGTAGAAGCAGACTTTCTTGTTCCCTAATGTATTATTCAGCTGTTTAATTCTGTTTCATTTTCCATCGGTTAAACTTCTTACTCTCAGCGGTACATTTTATGATTTAAAGAGGCTCATCAACAATATATTCTCTTAAAATGAACAGAAGTAATGAAACATACATTTCTTGTTTTTGTGGTCTTCCTTATGAGCCACACTGAATGTTTTAAAGGTTTGTTTTTGACAATTTTTTGGTGTAGTGGAATTAGATTCTGTTTGATGTTATCCACTATAATTTACTGTGTGACATGTCATGACTTCTGCCTCAAGAGCGCAGTGACTCATCAAATTGGCTAGTTGGCTTCAGTGTTTCAAGTGATTCAGCAGGAAATCCGCAGAAACCAAAGATCAAAGAAATGTGTTGTAGTCCAAAATATTACGCTTATTTCCTCAAGAGGGAACGGCAAGGACAGAGGAGGGGGGTGGGGTAACAGGAGGCAAGGGTCAGGCTGGGAGTTGTGTTAGTCACTGTTATTGTTTGTTTGTCCAAAATGACGTTGGCATTAATCATGATGTTAATGAGCCGATAATTCTCTCTGGGGAAGATTTTGCAAGATTTTAATAGCTTTATAGAAACTTGTAACTTGTTAAACAACATTAGGGAAATGTTGACTGTATGCAGTCACTTTGACTAATATCGAATACTACAGGGAGTATAAGAAGCAGCCCATGTCTTTGTTTTAAATAATTTACAATAACATTTTAATTCTTATAACCTCTGGTAGGGGTTTGGAAGATTTATAATCAAAGAGACCCTTTTTACCCAACAGACTATCTTAATAAAACTTGTTTAGAGCTGCAAAGGTTTCATAATCTATTTTAAAAAGACAACTTTTAGTTTTAGTAAAAGATCTCCTTCAGGAAATTTGTCGCGATTTTTAAAGAATCATCCTTTCTTCTATTTATTTATCACCTAATAACTGCTGGAGACAGGCACTAGTCCCTTCATGACCCTGCAAGGAAAAGTGGGAATAGAAAAAGGATGGATGGATAAAACTTTTGCAAAAAGAAGATGGGTAGATTCCCTCTATGGGAGGTTGATATTTGAGAAGAAATTATATTGTAAATAAAGAAAAAGCACCATTTTTCCAGCCTATAAAAAGATAAATAGATATAAAAAATATATCACTGGCACTTTTACCGGTTGATCTACGTTCCCACCCTCATCTATGGTCATGAGCTTTGGGTCATGACCGAAAGAACGAGATCGCGGATACAAGCGGCCGAAATGGGTTTTCACCGTAGGGCGTCTGGGCTCTCCCTTAGAGATAGGGTGAGAAGCTCAGTCATCCGGGAGGGACTCAGAGTAGAGCCGCTGCTCCTTCACATCGAGAGGAGCCAGTTGAGGTGGCTCGGGCATCTGGCCAGGATGCCTCCTGGACGCCTCCCTGGTCAGGTGTTCCCGGCACATCCCACCGGGAGGAGGCCCCGGGGAAGACCCAGGACACGCTGAAGGGGCTATGTCTCTTGGTTGGCCTGGGAACGCCTCGGGATTCCCTCGGAAGAGCTGGAAGAAGTGGCCGGGGAGAGGGAAGTCTGGGCCTCCCTTCTGAAGCTGCTACCCCGCGACCCGACCTCGGATAAGCTGAAGATGGATGGATGGATGGATGGATGGATGGATGGATGGATGGATGGATGGATAGCACTTTTAGTGTCATTCTATTGTGGAGATTCAATGCAAGTACTCAATCAAAAAAGTGAAAACCTGATGTTCAAGAGCAATTATTGAAGACTAAAGAGCCACTTACAGACCACTACTCTAAGGATACTTTGGATAAAAAAAAAAACAAGAAGAGAAAAACTAACTTCAGAATATAAACATGAATACAAATATTATTGATTATTCAAACCAGTCAGGTTGAACTGATCGAAAGGAAACTCTTAAAGGCCAGGACATTAAACTTTACAATAACTTTGAGAACTCAAGGTCAGACCTTTTAAGTAGCTTTTACAGGTTCTTCCTCCTACAGAATTTTTGCGCGATGACTAAGGCTGCAGTATTCTTTTTAAAATCCTTTCAAAAATACATTTCTAATGCAATGACAACAAGTTTCTGTGTCATTGATTGAAAGGTATTGATTCTATAAGGGACTCTTATGGAAAGCAAGCTAACAGACCAGAACAGGAAGTGAAACAGTTTTTCTTTAAAAACTCACCAGTCCTGATTTATACAACAGAGACATGTAGAGATCAATGTAGCGCCTCCAAACAAACCACTATTCATTTACAGCTTTAACAGAATGAGTCATCAATACTACTTCCTACAGCTCCTGTGAATCTAATTTCCTTTTTCTGCTCTAGTCAAAGGGTTTGTGTTTATGTTTAGCAATCTGTTTCCAATCTGTAAACTTTCTTTCTGCAGTAGTATCCATTCTCTCTTTGTCCCGAAACACACTTTTTTCCAATTCTTTGTTGTCTCCATGAAATGGCCCAAGATTGATGAAGGATGAGGGGATTTTTGTCCTTGGCAGCAGTTACATGAGTTATAAAACGGTAACATCAACTAGATGAGCAATTCAGTCTAACTCAAATGTTGGAGTAGAGTGCATTGTTCCTCAGTGGCGTAGTTGGAGCTTAACAGAAATAGAAAAGACAAATTACAAAAAGCCAATTTTTACACAGCTTTCTATAACTTACAGACTTCATAAAATAATGACTCATCTAAGCAAATCTATACACAAAAAGCAAGTTTTAAATTTAAACCTTCAAACCAACATACATATGAAGGCTTTAATTCTGTTTTTTTCCTGATTATCAGTTGAAAAAATTGAATTGGTGACAATGTCTGAAAATCATCTTGCAAGATGACGAAAGGGCAAAATGAAAGTGACAGGTGTTGTTCAGTGAAAACAAAATTAACTTGACTCAGTCATTTTCACCTACTATTAAAAAAATATTAAAGGATAAGATAATGCCGGTGCTTCTTCACTGCAAAAACACAAAATTTTACCAATAATTTTGGTCTAGTTTCTAGTACAAATATCTTAAGACAGTTGAACTAAGACAAAACTAACTTACAAGTGACTTATCAGCAAGAAACAAGATCTTGGTTTAAGTCAATAATTCCTTAATATGGATGAAAAAGTGCTAGCTCCACTGGTAGATTATTTTCAGGTATGGTAAGAACAGGTAAACCCTATCATTCCTCTAAAGACCAACGGCCCATATGAGCCTCTGGTGTCCAGATCACCATTTCAGGGCTGACCGAGGCAGTTAACCCCACAGAAATCGGCAAGACACCAGAAGAGAGTCCCCACAAGACGTTCCTGAGAAATCTTTAAAAATATATATATAATTTCAACTCTATGTTTTCTTAATGATTTCCAACATTTCTTGATGGAAGGCAACATATTTATTTGACTGATTCTTTTTGTATGTACAGAAGTTCCAATCTCTTCTGTGAAACTTTGCAGCTCTCTAAGTGTTATTTTTGGCCTCTCTGTTATTTGTCTGATCAATTCACGCCCTGCTTGGTTTGTAAGTTTGGGTGGTCTGCCATTTCTTGACAGATTTCTTTTGTGGTACCAGATCCTTTCCAGTCCTAATAACAGATTTAATGGTCCAATGAATATTTTGGGTTTTTTAAGTGTTTTCAAACAGAACCAAAACTTTATTCCTCGTTTAGAGAGTAACTTGGTTTTCTTTGTTCTGTTTATTTGGTATTACAGAATTTGCTGTGTTGGCCCACTGGCATCCAAGAAAGGCAAACTGATCACAACAGAAAGAGTTCAAATATCTTGAAAGTCTACTTTCTCATGATCCAAAATGCAAACCTCAATGATAAAAATGAAATAATGAGGTCATCCTCTACCAAGTACCTACAGAGACTAAGGAATGCCTTTATAGATCGGTGTAAAGGTAAAAACAAAGTCAACACTATCTATGTGTATCATGTCATTCATCAGATACCCCACTTATAAAATAGCTTTGCCAAAGGAGGAACTAGATGGCACTTAGAGCAAGACAAGAAAGCTCCTCACAAGGCGTGAAGGCTTTTACTGTAAGTTGAGATTGGGCTAAATAGAATAAGGGAAGCCAATGACTAATAAGTGTTAGAGTAACAGTTTTGGGTGAGCAAAGATTCTCACCTATGAACTGTTGAATGAAGATCTCAGGCAGCAGAAACCCAATGTGGACAAAGTGGACAAAAGAGAAGTAATGACGGACATGTCAGTCTCAAACAACAGAAACACCAGAAATAAGGAAAAAGTGCTAAAAAAATAGAGTGGTAGAAAAAATAAATAGAGTGCTCTTTGTGATCTATAAAAGTGGATTCAGCAGAAAACAGGAAGTACCTCTGGGATCTCAGTCCAGAAGATCAAATTCAAAGAAAAAGCAAAGCTTGTGTCAAAATGTCAAGCTCTATGGCCTCAGGTAAAATACCTGGACATAAAAGTTGAAAAAATATGATTGTGCATTTGGTTGAACTGAAACCTTCATATTCCGGACATGAAACAATAGTGTTTGCATTGTAACCTTATAGAAAAAAGGCCCTTATTGTAAATCCTTTAATGTCTGCATGTTCTTCTGTGCACGCTTGGCTTTATTTTGGCTTCCTCTAACAGCAACGCTCTCACATGTTTGGTTAATTGGCAACTCCAAATGGCCCTTTGGTTAATGTGTGACCACGCTTGTCATACCTGAGTGTATCATGTATTGAACCTGTTCTAGACTGACTAATCCAAAATGTTCCAAATCTTTCATTTTATGATTAGATGCAGAAAATTGATACATTTCTCATTTAGTTTCTTCAGCATGAAGGCATGACAGACCTATGTTTCTTATAAACATATATCTACAAGAAACCTATGTCTCTTGTAGGTCTACTACATTGAATTGTAGTAGACCTTTATTACTAAAGAAGTAATAATTGAAGAATTATCATCTTCCTCTATATTTTCCCTGTAAAAAGCATAAGAAATAAATTAGAGCACAGTTACTTTCATGGATACATAAAAAGTATAAAAACTTGTACTGAATTATAAAATCAAACGATGTCCAGGTCTTACACAATGTCCTGGTTTGGAATAAACAAAAGATCTGTGAGTCAGCGCCCTGAGTGGCAACATTGCATACCAGGAGGGAATGTGCTTCTCACGTCGGTAAATGGATCTGAATATTTGCAGGGTTGTTGCTTTTCGTTTCAGATGTTGTTTTCTTTGACATTGTGATTCAAAGTTGGTCAGGCCTCATTTATAATGTGTGCTGGTGGTATCATTTCAGCAGGCAGTGGGGCACATAGGGGTGAATGATCCCCCTCCTCCCTTTCCTTTCCCTTAACTCAAACTGTCAACTGGCAAATCATGCTCTCATGAAAACCAGACATTTAATTGTTCTCAGATGCTGAAGCTTTTGGTGTGACTTTGCTCTCTTCTAAGCTTGGATTAATTCAGCGCCTGTTGATTAGAAATGCTTGCGTGCCTCGACGGCTCGAGGTCTGAATCAACATGAGTGCAGACTGATCAAAAGGTCAATGGTATCAGAACAAAAACAACAAAGAGAAGTGAAATGTTTGGACCACTAAGGATTCAACAGAAACTTGGACTGCGTTCAACTGACCAGCATTTAAAAAGCTTCATATCTCCCCACATTCATCTAAAATATTATTCAGTTATTTGCATTGTGTTGTGGAAGTGATTTTACTGATTAAGAAATGAATTGAGAAAGGTTTTTGCAAGTCTGAAAGCATTTGGATGGTGTGACAGAAAAATCTGTGGTTTGGACTAATGGAAAATAATAAACAATCTGAAAATGCTGCAAAATTCAGCTCTGTATGCTAATTTTTTGTAAAATAAATAAATAGTCAGGGTAGTCAAATCATTGGCACCACACATCATTAAGGGTTTACTGATAAAAAATTCAACTATTTAGTCTCCTTAGTCTTAAGATATTTGAATTCCTAGATAAAGTATTTAAACCTTTGGATTTAAGGAGCCATAGAGGAATCTGAAATATGTGCATGTTCAAACTCTTAAGTCCATAGTTTTCTCAGAACTCTCTAATGCAGCTGTAGCATAACATAAAATATTGTTTCAATAATGCTATATTTATGTTTGTTTTTTTTTTTTTGATGATGTGATGTAATGCTCTAATGTCAAATGTTGTGTTTTCATTTGCTATAAGCGTAAAATCATCTAATTAGTAGTACCAGAACTTTAGTCTGTGTGTAATCAATCTACATGTTTTTCACTTACTTAACTGACATAAAGAAACTCATTATTATTTTTGATTATTGAATATAACTACATAATCAGAGGCCAATCCCTCCCTGACCTCATACTGAAGATTTCAGGAATAAGCCTTTTGATTTTTTTTTATACTATATGACAGGAATTTTTCACCAGATGTTTAGTTTCTCTGACTGTTCACTAAACTTTTCATTCAGCACCAAAACAGAACTGAAGTCTCTGTATTAACCACAGTGTGAATCTTATTTCTGTTGGATCATAACTAATCTGTGCAATATTCTCACTATTGGTGTCGTTCACCCCCTCACTCTCACCCAAACTTAAAGTCTTTTTTTTTTTTTTTGCGTGCTTTAGTCTTGCTTTGATGGACTTTGTTTTCTTTTTTCATGAACCATATTTGTTTCAGTTTACATTTGTTTCCCCAGAGAGATTTTTCATCGCATTACATGTACACTCCTGGGATTTTATGGGTCGTGACTAGTTAATCTTGTTAAAATGTTTTCATTTTCTGTTTGATGTCCTTCTAGGAACAATTTGTTTTTTTTAATCCTGTTTGTTTTCTATTCTGATTTTTTAATTGAAAAGCATTTATAAGTAAATACATCTCTTTTGAGTAGTAAAAAAATTACTTGAGGTCTTAGTTGGTTGAAGCAGCCCGTCTTCCTCTCTTTTAGCCCATGGTGCTCAGCCATTGTCCCATGTGGGATCATGGCTTTTGCTGCAGAGCAAAGTGGAGAAAGCTTCTCACTCAACTTTCTCATTCACAGGAAGGTAATGATTGTAAGGGAAATGCAATCTTCTAATGAGAAGATTCATTTTGCAACTGGTTCAAGTGTCCTTTTATATAAATCTAAATAAACAAAACTGAGTGATTCCAAGTGAGTTGACAGCAAACTGACATCACACATGTGCCTGTCAGTAAACTTAACAAGTGCCATGTAACTCAGGAGAAAATGTGAACTAATAAAATTCCCCTAATGTAACACAAAGACACACTGCACAAAACAAATCCTTTTTGTCTAGTTTTTTAGTGTAAATATTTTAGTACACTTGAAATAAGACAAAACTAAATTGCAAGTAAAGAGTAAAAGGCTATTTTTATGTAATAAGGTGATCAGTGATCAATATTCTTTGGCTTTCTGAAGGTATTTTAACAGTTTTATTTTGACTTTACCGCCTTTTTCACTTATTTTCACTCCAGAACCTGAGTGTCTAATCACTAAAAAGAAGAGGGCTAAATTATCTGGATGAACAGACAACATGGCCATATACCATACTTCCTTAATTCACTGCGGTGTTGTTACATGTCTTTACTGGTTTTAATTTCTAGTTGTTGAAGACATCTAGTACCCCCCTGTCCACGTTTTCATTATTGTTGAATTTTAGGACAATTTTCAGTTATTTTCAGGTACAGGGCAAGAACAGGACAAAGAATGAGTGAAAAAACAGCCAAATTCAAAGAAAAGAATTTTTTAAAAAGCCTGACAGACACAGGGATATCTGGCTGCTTGGGAAATGAAGATAAAGAAATTGGGGGTGGCTTAATTTTTTCACAGTACTGTAAATCTGTTCAATCATTGCCAATTTTTTTCAGCGCTTCAATTTGGTCTGTTAATCAAACATTATATATTTTTTTTCAACTTCCTATTAGTCATACTGGGAATAAATTTAACAGATCAGCTGACGTATACAGCAAGGTCGCTGCAAGCAAAGCTAAAGACAGCTGGTGTTTATGCTAAGAGCCCAATCACAGGCATATCTGTGCAGTGACCTAAGACAGCCTTGTGCCTGTTAAGATCATCTCCTGACCATCAGGCCAGTGTGTATGTGAGCGTCTCTATGGACTTGATAGTGCTCAGCTCCAGGGATGTGGACTGGCAGGGGGAGAATATTTATGCTCTCTGAGCATAAATGTTCCTGGTACGCAGATTTAGAGAACAAAATCATCAAGCAAAAGGTCAAAATGATCTGTTCAAGAGGAGCTGCTGATTACAGCACCTGGCAAATCATGCACAGCATCTGTTGGTATAAGACAACATGGCTGCTCTTATGTATGTTAAATTTACTAGTCACCAGGGTCCCATCCTATCTGTGAAACAAGCAATAAAACATCCTCTCCACCCACATCATATGAGCTCTGAGGAAACAACACTTGTGCTGGTTTTAGTAATCTGACTTTTTAATTTATAAAGGAATATGTAAGAAATTTGGGATTTGTTGTTCAAAAGACCATTTCCATTACTGAGAATGAGTTACTGCCCAGGGTGAGTCATCCATGTGCAATTTCTTTCCAAAATGACTCGCGCTTACTGAGCATGCAGTCTGCGGAGTTACACAGCAAGATGGAAAAATTAAACTTATTTTTGCTGTCATTTCCAATTGAGGTAATAAGACAGTGGCAAGACATTTATTATCAGTTCATACTTGATGATATTTTTCCATTTATGATAATTAAATTTATGTGATATCCACTGGTCAGCCTAAGAGGGAAACTGCACATAAATCCAAGATGTGTGAATGGTTCCACAGATGCATTTTCTGCCATTTTGTTCCTCTCGTGTGCTTTGTAATAATAGAAATTAATATATATATATATATATATATATATATATATACATATGCTGAGCACGAGAAACTAGATAAAAAAAAATATATGTGCTCAGCACATACATATATATATGCTGAGCACGAGAAACTAGAGAAATACCAGGGCCTCAGGGAGGAACTGGAGAGGGCCTGGAAGGTGAAGACCACAGTGGTGCCTGTAGTCATCGGGGCCCTCGGGGCAGTCACCCCCAAACTGGACCAATGGCTACAACAGATCCCAGGAACAACATCAGACATCTCAGTCCAGAAATGTGCAGTCCTTGGCACAGCCAAGATACTGCGCAGAACCCTCAAGCTCCCAGGCCTCTGGTAGAGGACCCGAGCTCAGAGGATAAGAACCACCCGCGGTGGGTGAGAAGGGAATTTTATACTGCTCAAAAAAATAAAGGGAACACTTTAAGTGTTAAACACCTGTTTAAGTGTTCCCTTTATTTTTTGAGCAGTATATATATATATATATATATATATATATATATATATATATATATATATATATATATAAACTTTGTTAAAATTGTTTTCAAAAATTATAATTTAATATTGGTGTTTTATGTTTCTGTAAGAAGAAAGACATCCTGAATAAAAAAGCACCCAGCACAAGTCTTATTTTACACATCTCTGACTCACTTTGTGCAGTGACTAATTTGAAAAAGACTCATGATGTCTGACTAACATTGTCACTGTATTATTAATAGTCTAAACACCAGTTTCTGCACCGCATTTTAAATCTATCAAATATTTTTTTAAAAATCCAGCTCCAGTGTATCACTACTTATTGAGAGTTTTATGCAGCTACTTTTCCAAATTCCTGTTGTAGCTTGCTGTGCTGCCATGAAAATGCTTGAACTGAAAAAACAAACAAAAACTTTAAAAGTAAGAGAAGATCCAGCTTCAAGTGTTACTGTTATATCCGTTTTCCTCTAGAACAGCGCTACAACACTTTTCCACTTATAAGGACTATGTTCTATGGAACTTAAAGGGTAATATTTCTAATAAGATGATTTGTTATCTCTTTAAGTCACCACCAGATGGTGTTAAGTGGTCTACTAAAGGTTTTGCTCTATTAGGCATCTTCTGTTCAAATATTGAGTTCAGTGTTTTTACAAACAAGAATAAACATGGAACTAGAATGACATAGCTGTTAACTCTAACAGTGTAGAGTTACACATTGTGCAATGTTTATATTGATGTAAAACAACTGAAATTGTGAATAAAAGTGAAATAAAAAAATAAGTAGTACATATAAAGTATTCAAAAAGATGTTAAATAAAAACATAGTGGAAAATAAAGAAAGGTCATTTCACAGCCAATGTAAAACAGTATTGAAAGGCTGATCCTCTTGAGTTTTATATCTGGTTTTGGGATTACACCGAATTTCAGTTTGAGTTGAAGTACGTGGCTTTAACAATCCAGTAATTCAAGAAGGAGCTTAAATTTGCAGGACCCTGAAAATTTAAGTTTAGAATTAAATTCTAAGACAGGTGACCAGTGCAAATTCATTGAAATGGGACTGATACGAACCCTTTTGTTTATCTCAAAGACTTGTTAACTCAATTTTCTGTTGTTATACGTTAAAGGTGGGTTAGATGAGGGAATGTTACTCTGTAAAGTAAGATTCTCTCATTCCCTCTAACGTTTTGACACCAAACTTCTTGCTTTGGAGATATTTCTGAAATTATTGAAAATAATTGATTTACATTCAAGAGAAACTGACTGGACAAAAGCAACAACTGGTTTCCTAAAATTAGGATCAACAGGACTTTAAATGACTAAACATGTAAACCATCTTCTCTGGTGTAAGGAAAAACTCTCAGTCTTCTCAGAGTTTAGTTTAAGGAAATTAAGATTTGTCCAAGAGGGTGTACATACATTAAATATAAGTGGGTCCAGGATAGAGCCTTGGGGTATCCCACATATTAGATTACACTACAGTTTCGGTTTAAAAGGTTGGATTTGAACTGCTCTTAAACCATCCCAGAGATTCCCAACAAATTATCATTCCTGTAAGTTAGATGGTGTGATTGACTGTGTCAAAGGATTCTAAATTTTTTAATCTTCAATTTTTTGAAGACTAAATAAATAAATTTCACAAAAAGAGATTGACATTCATCAAAAATGTTTTGTTGTTCAAGAGACTAAACTGATTAGTCACAAATTTCCAAAGGTTTTTTTATGCATAAGAGGAGTTAGTCTTGTCAGTTAGTTTCATAAGAAATGATTGATCTGTGATCTGCTTCACCTGCCATTAATATAACATGTGACTGAGTCCTTCACACATTCTTTGTGTCCGTGTTTTTGGCTCTGAATGTTTAAATCTGTTTTTCAGGATTGAAATGAGTTTCACTGTCCTCGAGTCGAAGAAATGTGCTGAAATCATTTGGATCTACAATGTATCCGTGACAGCTATCCGCTGCCAAATAGTTAAAAGTCGTGTTGTTATGCTCTGTAGGCGTTGCCACTAAATACCGCTGATTACACATTCCCTTGTTTTCACCCATTTTCAGTTTTGTGGTCTTTTTCTTAGATGCTTCTCAATTAATGTATGGTTTGGGATTGTTGTGCAGTAAAAAGTAGTCTTATGATTAAATTTTCCTCACACGCATATGAGATGAAGTCATGTTATCTAAGTAACACCTGTTGTCATGCAGTGTAAACACACCCAGTCTTTTAAAAGGTTTTTTTTTTATCAAATTGAGCGCTGAGATTCAGCTCGAGTCTCCTAAAAGTCCAAGGAGAGGGGTGGTGTTCCCAGAGGGGTGTTTGCTTAAGCCTCATTTTATAGCCATGATGCTTATTCCAGACACGATCTGAGGCTGAAGCACAGAGAAGTGGCACAAAACTAGCAAACCACTTCCTTACTTCAGGATTTAGATGACTTTTTACTGTTTTTACTAGATAACCTTTTTTCCCCCTATACTTAGATGCACCAAACATGGTTTGGATGTTGTTTTCCTCACACAAACCGTGCCGTGTTGGTTTAACCTTAGAATGTCGCCCTGAGATCCAAAAACTCCTCTCATGCAAGACAGATTTGTATGCAATCGGTGGAGGTATTTCCTGCATTATTTTCATTTTGCTCTCTGATATGCCCTTTGATGCCGGGGCACATACTGTTCATTGCATTAAAGCTGATTGCAGCTTACCTTTAAAGGTAAAAAAGCCTGGAGCAATCTGGATGGTGATCTGTGGTCAAGGCTAACTTCTGCTCTGAGCTATCACTTCAATGTGCCATGACATTCTAATGGCTCGGTCCCAGGCCGGATCAAAGAGCTGTTTGTGGTCAGGGATGGAGATTACACTTGGCCGCTGTGCCATTCCCTCATAGCAGCCAGAACAGATCCCAGAGGTTTTCAAATCCCAGATGTTTATCGGCCCTGTACCCAAACAAACAAGATGAACATCACTGAACACAGTCATGCAAACGTAATCTTTCTTTATGTTAAGCATGGTTCAAATTGTGTCTGTTGCCTGCATTTGTGCTCCTAGACTTAAATCAGTCTCCAGAGATTACATGAGGACAAGAACTACAGGACAAGCTTATGGTCTTGATTCTCAAACTGTGGTACAAGTATCACTAGTATTACTTGGTGTTTCCACAGTGGCACCCAGAGGAAATTTTTATATGAATTATTTACAATTAGTGATGTCAATTCTTTAAAACAAATTAATCAGATGAATTACTCTGTAGTGATGTGATTAATCAGAATTACTGTATTCTTAACTTTGTAAGCTTGAAATGTGTTTAAGAAAATCTTTTATTGTCTCAAATCAAACATGTCTGAAGACTGTCAGTTTTCCAAGTTCTCATATTCAGGAAGGTTTAAAATAAGTGACTTTGTTTCAAATGTTAATTTAGAAATGTTTATGGTAGCTAAACTGGCTCTTTGGTGGAAGGGTAATTAATTGTTGCAATATGTACAAGTTTTTGTACATAATAAGATGATTGGGATAACTCTCCGGAGAACTTTTTAAAGTGAAATTTGTTTAACTCTCCTTGCTTATCGTTTCACTCTTGATTGCTTGACAGCCCTCTGCAGGAGAGAGACTTGTAGGTCAAAATAAATAATGCGATTAATCTGCATTATGTAATACTGTGTTAACATGTTTAACTTTTTAGATCAATCGCTCGTTAACCCGTTAACGTGTTAATGTTGACAGCCCTACTTACAATATAAATATGAATCAAAATAACTTTTATACAGAGTTAACAAGCCCAACCCCAACAAGGAAAAGTGGTTAAAGCACGTTGCCATTTGCTTTAAATGAATCCAGCTCTATAGGAAATTAAACTGGTTAATATTTCACAAACTCCCAGTAGAAATCATATTATTTGAGAGTAAACCAAAAAATGCCATTAACTACTACTGATGCTTACTGCCATTGACCTCTGACTTCAGAGTTTGGATCTGGGAATAACATTAAAACCAAGTTACCCATATGTTATTTGGAAAACCAGATTTGAGATTTTTGTACTCAATGATCAGTGTCTTGTATTGTTAAAAGTACAATACAGTATAATTACCTGTATGTAAAAAGTAAAGTGGCTTTAGATGCAGTTAAAGCCACTGTATGTCTTGTCTTCATTAAAGGCGTTTAAAGAACCATGTCCTCATACAGAAGTTGTACTTTGTAAGTTTGGGCTATTTTTCGCTGCACACTCAGAAACTAACAGCTACATGACTCAACATTTAGCTCATTACCACGTCAGAAGCTATTGTTTTAATGTGTCTTATTTGAAAAACGTAGCAGTTTTTTGTAGTGAGGTGGCACTGAACGGTTTAAAGTTACTTTCAGTAATACAAGAAAGTCATTATAAAATCAAGAAGGTTAAGGGGAAAAAATGAGCAAATAAAAAGAATAAGAGTAGATGACAAATGAGATGCGCAGAAATACTGCTGCAGAGAGTTTTGGCTCTGACTCTACAGTCCAGCAACACAAATCATCTGTAGGAAGTGACACAGTCTGTCACTGATTAACAAATCATAATATTGCAAAGAACATGAAAGAACAGGTGTGTGGGTCAATTCCGACTATGTCTGTTTGATTTGCGGATTCATTAACATCCTTGTTTTCCATACTGTAATTCCCAGGTGGGGAACAGCTTCAAACCACAGGCCTAATTGGGAGCATGTGTTTTTGCACAGCGTCCAAGGCATGCTGGACTTTTCCAGGCTCAATTTAACTTCTGGAAAGGATCTCACAAATCCAGTATAGGATGTATTTCAATAAATCAATGTAAAACATTTTAAATTACCATAAGCACTGGACAAGTTTCTTTGCTGATGGTTCTAAGGACATTTATCCACCCTCCCTTTTGTTTCAACCTTTAAGAGTCCCTTCACTCTTTTCAAACTGTCCAGACCACTTGAGTGCCTGTATAAAGAATAAGGTGGATCTGGATCTGACAGGCGCGTCTCTTGAGCCGGCAGCAGACCAAACTGTGGCCGTCAGCTGGGCGAGATCTGCTCCTGGCAGGCGGCACAACGTCCTAGGATGGCCTTCCAGGAGACAACTGTCTTACTAATTAGAAAGCCAAGACACTGATTATGTTCAATTATGGTACAACCTTTAAGTCTAATAAAGATAATAATTAGACTTAATTATGATCTAATAAAGTTACAGTTCATATCCTAAATAGGCTACATTATCTGCATCATCAGAAATACAATAAGTCAGAGATTTTCTCAGTTTGTTTCAAGTATTTGTGGATTTTAGCAATTTACAGGCAGTTGGCTGGCAGTCTGGTATTCACAATGTACCCCTGTGAATACCAGGGAAACACTGTAACTAGGCACTTATGACCTAATTTTCCTTTTGGATTCTACTGAAGAGGTTCAGAGACGTCTGATCAAGGTATGGTAATGCTCACAAAAGCGATTGGTGAAAACTGATGCGGCTTCTTTTAAGCCTAATTGTCAACTTGTCAACTAAAAAACAACAAAAAACAAGTGGATGACTTATTTTACCTTTTTGCAGGTTTTATGTTATGGCAGGAGTAGTTAGTTTTAATCAAGTTATAAGTCATCCACTTGTTTTTTGTTGTTTTTTATGATTACCAAACAGTCCTCTTTACCATTTTTTCCAAAAATAAATTTCAGACATGATTCACCTGTTTCATTGTGGATCATTTGGAGCAGATCATCTGCAGCCTCCCTTTGCATCAAAGCGCCTCATGCTGTCTGTGTTTATGGCAACAAGCCGAATCCCTTCAAATTAGCATCCTGAAGGACTTTCTGAAATCAAAACCATGTGTTTGCAAACATTTATCTTTGCTGAATTAGACTCTATCCCTGCTCTGTCCTCCAACCAACCCCAAAGAACGACCTCGTTTATGTGATGAAGCTGCAGCATAATTACAGTGTGCATCTCCTCGGTCGTTTGCCACTTAGTTAGTCATATCATTTGCAAATTAGGGATGTATTAATGTGGTCTTTACCCAAAATACATTGGGTGAGTTGACTTAATTTTGTTTGAATATTCTACATTTTGTAGGTCTTTTTGAAAGCTATAATCTCAGCATGTAAAATCCATTGGAAGGGTACCGTGAAAGCATTAAATATGCCAAATTTACTTGAAAATCTTTTTCTCTGTGAAACTAAGAAAGGTCTTTCATGTGTTTCTGTCAGTGGTTGTTGTCAGCTGAGCTTCAATAGATGAAACAATCCCATTCAGGAGCTACTGGGTGTGCGTGGCCTGCTGCGCCACAACAATCAGATCTTCCACTGCTGCACATCCTGAATGTTTTTGTGTCAGGGACTACATGAGAGCACGCTTATAATTAGACATGTGTTTTCTGAGCTTTGAGTTATTCAGAGATCTGTTCATCTCTTTGTTTTTTGTTGTTGAAGCAATGAACAATCAAAGACGAGGGGTGAGGAGTCCTGAAGAGCTTCTTTTCAGCCTTTAGAATTTGGCCACAGCGACCCACAGAGAACCGAGAAGGCGCTGAAGTATTTAATCGAGATGTTCCCAGGAAGCTGACACACACCAACGATCCACTCAGGTAGATTTTAGACTCTCTGCTGTCTCTTTGCCTTTACCTCTTTACATTATCAGATCTTATTGGAGTATAAAGGGGTAAAACATGGAGGATATTGGACTCCTTTTAGACTTTGATCAGGAGGGCTCCACTGACTTTGCATGTTGGGGACAGATGGACCAAAACTTCCACTTTCAGACCCAGCTGGATTCCTTCCTGATGGACTGCCAGGCAGCCAGCGGTCAGCTCTCCCCCTGGTCTTCTTTTGGCTGTCAGTCTGTGTTTTCAGACACACAGCTGACAATCACCGACTTGGATGTACAGTCACCGGGACTTGGCGCTTGCGCTGAAAGCGACGGATGCTCTGCCGATGAACCTCTGGAGGCAGCCAAGCGCCGGACACGGAGCCTGGTGGTCCACCAGCCGTACAAGGTCCAACGGCACGCCGCCAACATCCGGGAGAGGAAGAGGATGCTGAGCATCAACTCTGCCTTTGAGGAGCTGCGCTGCCATGTCCCAACATTTCCCTATGAGAAGCGACTGTCTAAGATAGACACTCTGAGGCTGGCCATAGCCTACATCGCCCTGCTGAGGGAGATCCTCACGTCGGGGTCTGACCCCAAATCCTATGTTGATGAGTGCATGAAGAGCGGCTACAAGAATCAAACCAATGCAATCTGGAATACAAGCGGTGAGCTCACTTAGATAAGCCAAAATACTTCCCTTTCAGAAACTACAGCTTAAATATGTAATAATTATTATCTAATATTACTGAAATAAACCTCTGATTAAATATATTTATCAAACATTTAGATTTTCATATTCACATATGTAAAGGTCTTTTTGAAGTTGAAGGAAAATTAAGCAGATGATTTTAATCAAGAACTAGTTGTGTTGTTTCTTTCAAGGTTTTGAACAAAGGTTTTAATAAACACACTGCTAGGGTGCTTCAAGTTGAATAATTGCACAATGGCTGTCAATATGTTTAAGAGAGTGCATTTATACTTGATGCAATTAAATCTGTCATTGGAAGAGAAAAAAAACAGCTAAAGATTTGGCTTCCAGCCAAATGGGGAAAGTCAAATCAGAATATAATCTAAAACTCTCATCTTGAAACAACATATCTGGAAACTATTCACAGCACTTAATTTCCGCATTTTGTTATGCTACAAACTTAATCTGAAAATAGATTGTAACATCTTTCCATCAAAATAACACACATAACGTCAGAGATCTGAAAAAAGTTGGTTTTCTTTCTTTTCTTCCTTTGCCATGACTCAAAACTGAGTGCAGATCTATTATGTATTTGCAGCTCATCCTTTAGATCTTTCTCCAACCTGATTGGAGTCCAATTGTTCTAAATTCAGAAGATTTGACGTGATTTGGAAAAAAACACATCTTTAGTGACTTCATTTCAGACTTCTGAGACCAGATTGCACAAATCTGAAGGACAGCATTGAACACTCTGGTCTTCATCATTTGGAAGAAGCACAGTGTTGGAATCGGACTCTCCCTTGATCTGGTTCCCTGAACAAATGGAGTAATCTCTGAAGAACTGACTTGGTCAGAGATATGATCAAGAACCCAGTCATCACTGAGGAAGAAATCCAGTGTTCCCATGTGAAAGGAGAAACAACTCAATGGTCAACCACTGACAATGCAGTCTTAAGCCATTAGGCTTTTAGTGTAGAGTGCCTCTCAAATTATTCAGAATGGCACCTTAGAGAAACAATATCATCTGGGCTGACGAAACAAACCTGGTTCAGTGAATTAAAAGGTTAAATCTAAACTTGACTGTCTACCCAGGTTGTCCAATGCTGAGATTGAGAGGATATGTAGAGAAGAATGGTAAATAGGTGTGCCAAGATTGCAGAGAGAGTTCTAACTGACTTGAGGCTGTAAAAATTATTTCTTTATATTAATTTGCAAAAATGTCAAAAAAAAAACTTTTTTCACTTTCCCACTAAAGGGTATTGTGTTTAGTAAGGCAATTATTTCAATCCATTTTGGAGTAAGTCTGTAACAACAAATCATGGAAGAATGAAGCGCTGTGAATATTTTCTGAGTGCTCTTTCATTAGTCTGACAGGTTTTGGACGGATTATGGTGAATCCCATGAGGCTAATGCAGCTTTGAGCAGCTTTTTCTGCGTTCTGTTTGCACTTTATTCCCAGGTGTGGTTCCCAGAGGCATTCGGCCTTAAATGAGCCTCGGTTTCCTTGTATTCTTACTAGCTTCTTTGTCTTAATTAACTAATTCTTTGGGAATGGACTCTGAAAGCTCTCGTAGCTATTCATGCATTTTCGTAAAGCCCACGCTGAAGACTTGTTAAACAGTCATTAAAATGTATTAACACTCATGCCTTAGCGCCGGTTTTGTCCTTTTGTGCCCCCCAGATCTGACAGCCCGTCTCTCTTGGATAAAGTGGGATTAGCTGGGAAACACGATGGTATCCTGAGTCTGTCGGCTGCAGCTATGTGTCAAAGACGGACAGACCTGCTGGCTTGGTGCAGCCTGCTGACATCTGCAGACTTCTCACTAGGTCACACACCTCCGCCTTTATCAGCCTTCCTCGCCACTTTGTTCCAAGTAGCTTTTAATATTCTAATTTACTGTTAACTGGTAATTGAGAGGCATTGTTTCAGAAATTGGGGTAGTAAGGAGTCCTGGCACAGCGCAGCTTTCCCAAACGGATGCCATTTGTCACGGAGAGGCAAAGCTGGCATCAAACTCAAAGGACTCAAACTTCTGCACACTGAGCTGAAGGGCTTTCTGGACTCATTTTCATCTAGCTGCAGTTTTAAAAACAGCCTTCGTCTTGTAAATAAAAGATCGAAGTAGATGGTCAAGTGCTGCTTCCAAACAGCAGAAACAGTGGCTGGAAACTGAATTACTCAAATAGCTGCTAATTGTGTTTTATTTAAGCTTTTCATTGGTATTTAGAAATAAAGTGGATTATGAAATTGCCTTCCATGAAAAGATGTAGGCTACATGTCCTCACCTTCTTAAAATAATGGCCTCAGTCATTTTTTTTTTTTTTTTGCCAGAAGTGATTTAGGCCAAAAGAAAAAGTCACTTTTGGCAAAAAATGACTTATGCCATTATTTTAGGAAGGTGATTCAATATTAAGAACATTTTTAACCATGAAATGTGACTATTTTGTCTTGGAGATGTGATTTCTGTTTCTGTTTTAAGCTCTTTGAGGAGTTGGGCTAAACTGCTAACAATGGTTTAAACATCTTTCAAAACCATCAAACTATGTTTGCAATTTGTCCTGATTGGAAAAAAGTCAAGTGACAAAAATGGTGCCTTACCATTTTACAATGCATTTTCACAGTTTTTTATTTTATTTTCAACTCTTTCTTTGCTTGAGATTTAATGTAAGTGTATTATTGCAAAGAAAGTTGTTTTTAAAAGGAACTCTGAGGACAGTGGGAGTCATCTTCAAATCTTCAAAAGGATTATAAATAATTATTTTTCCATTATCACAGATGGTTAGAATCTGCCAGATTTACTAACCTATCCCTAATCCAAAACAGATAACAGGAGACCAAAAAGACAATCAGCTAGTCCAAAGATATAAACACTGAATCTAAATCTCAAGTGTTCCTTTTAAAAATATTTCATAATCCCTTGATCTGTTTCTTTTTATATATTTTACTGCATTTCTCAAATTCTGAAGAACACAAAAAACTTTTATTGTTGCAGTGTTTCCTAATCCTCACAGGGGGATCTGAACCCATCAGAATACCATTCGTATGAGATATGAATTAGTCATCTGAGCGGAAATTCTGGAGGCCAGAAGGAGTAGGATCTTTCCAGTCTGTGGCTTACATTAGGGTCTGTATTTTATTTATTTATTTTCTCTTTTTTTTTTTTTGCACTGAGGTGGTTTATTGATTTAACTTCCGACCGACCTGCTCTGACAAACGCCAAGAGGCTGTTCTCTCGGCTGGCAGGTGTGTTTATCGTGTCAGAGAACCTCTGCAGTCTCTGGCGTTGCACTTGTAAATATAATCAGTGCATTGCATCCTGTGAGGGAGTGGGCTAAATTTAAATCTAAAACAGTTCTGTGTAAAGGTCACGCAGCAGTCAGAACAAAGATTAATTGATTTTGATCATTTTGAAACTGTTCAGATAAAACTGTGCAGCTACAGTTAGTGGTATACCTAAAGATGTCTTAAAAAAGACATTTTATTACAGTAGTGTGTTGAGTGTGAGGCTAAGCAGTGAGCAAATTTAGGAGAGTTACTATTTCCATGTAGTCAGTTTCTGACCTATGTAGATTATGAGAATGGTATTTACTCGTCTTTCCTATTTAAGTCGTTAGTCTCAGATCATATCTATAGTAGAGGCGTAGCGATACCTAAAACACACAAGATGAGACAGGATATTAAGTTCACGAGAGTATTAGATTCAAGGAAACTTCACATATATACTTCAAAAAGCCCTGTATTCTGCATTTTTATTGGCTTGAGGCAGCCGATAGTGGAGCTTTCTACCACTTTCAGCAACAATTTCTTGTGCTTACGTATTGCTCATGTCTCATCTTTCACTCTTACTATTTGCAGCTCTTACTGGGAACCCAAAATGCTGCCAAACAGTTGATTTAAGAGTTTTTGGGGCATCTTCTATTACAATGAAGTCAAGACGATTGCAACTAGCTTGTGCTCATGAGATGGCAGTCAACTCAACAACAAATATTGTGATGCTTCAATATCGCAAAATCTTGCACGACAAAATGTTTCTACACCTTGGGGAAACAGGAAGCTCTGAACAACTAATACATTTCCAAATTACTTTTATCAAGTGAAAACATTAAATAAACACAATAATGCCAAAAGTATTTGCTCATCCCTTCAAATTGATCAATTCTCTAACCTATATTATTAGTGTATAATATTCAGCTTGCAGGCTGGTTCTACAAACATTTGGAAAAGCGTGGGTCTCTCCCAGTTTGGCAGTGACTTCCAGTGTTGTAACATGATGGAAGACAACTTGTGCAATATGTCCAGTGATTACGTTAATCTCTACTTGCTATTCCCCAGTTAAACATCACTGGCATTGTTACAAAGTGGAAATGATTGGGTGTGACAGAAACTCAGCACAACATTACTAAGCAGGTTGAGCCAATGAGGCACATTCACACTTTCAAACTTCATGCAGCCTTCAGATTTACTTAAGAACAAGTCCAGTTCCATCCTGCAACTTTTGGATGAACTAAATCAAATATTTGACCCGATTCAAATAAATGGTTTGTATTTCCAGTTTTTGGCAGAGCTGAATGACATGCTGATGAGGGAATTCAGAGTAGAAATGCATCTAGAACTTGCAGGACAGCAGATATCAACTACTGGATTTGGACTCCCATGTTATGCAGCTTCATGGAATGGATTTCCATACTGGGAGAGAAGACTCAAAGCTTTATATGAAGTGGGAATGCACTATAGCGCTGGGATGCTTTTTAGGGATGATACTGAAGTTTATATTATGAAGGAAAATTGGGAAATACTTTCAACAAAACAAAACAGCTTTTAATACGAATGTTGCAGTTGCATTTATTGTTTTGGAATTGTTGGTGCAATTTCTTAAAGCGGATAATCCCCTCATCAGTATATCTCAGTGTTGAATTTTTTTCAAACTATTTCAGTGATGAGATTATTTTACCGCATTATTTCTATATTTTTATTTTTATGACCAGAGGTGCCATTAAATTTGGAAGGGCACTGGATTGGCTTATATTTTTATATAACAGGAAATCTAGTACATGCGGTTTCTCTGTCTCTTTTCTATGCCTCTCAGTGGCTCCCCTCCCCCAAAATAACACAAATTTCAATGCTGTTTATATATAATAAAGGGAATAAGAAAGACTGTTTTATGGTCAAATTTTATAGGGTAAGTCCACAGAGTTTTCACAGCAGAATGACATCATTAATACAAAAAATAGGGCTGGGCGGCCTGGGTGTGTAACATTTTAAAAACAATATTACCAGATGCGTAATCCCCTAAAAATACATGGTGTACACAGCTTCCCAGCTTTTCATGAGCAGCATTAACTCAATCTGTCCTTCAGGGCTTCACTGAAGCATTTTCCTAAAAATAAAAAAACAAAAAAGAACATTTGACATGGGATCTTTAAGCTCATTAATCGGTTGCAGGGTAATTTATCTCCAAATGCCATCAGAAAATTAAATAAGTGAGAAGAGAAAATTGTAATTTTTCACAAAGTTGCATGATAATTCTGCACACCAAATAGTTGCCCAACAATTGTGACTGACCACAGCAAAAGCAGGAAGAAGTCTACTTTAAGCCATCCAACGACGTCAAATAGGTGAAAATCAAAAAATTAATGAATGAGATGTGAGCATCTGAATGTTGGAACTCTAGATTCCAAAATTCAGAAATAAGCAGATTTCAAAGTTTCTTCACAAACCTGATTCTTTTTTCAGAAATGGATAGTTTTTCTTCTTTTTCTCTGTTTGTTCTCTGCCAACTTGTCCCTACATTTGCTATGGCAAGTCACAATTTTCTCCTAAGAAAGCAAAAAACTAATTTCTTAAAATGAAACCTCAGATCTGAGGCTTATTAATGTTTTGGATTGATAGAGAGGACTGTTCAACAGCAGAATAAATCCACAAAATACAACTGACCTAATATTTATACACCCAGGATGTATCAAGAATGTCATTCAGGCATTTTGCATAAAACTGTTACCTACTGAGACAGGTTGGCTGAAAATGTGCAGTTCTTACAGATATCAATGTAGAGAGAAAAGATTTTCTGGACTGCAATTTTCACCCTGAGACCAGTCAGTCTGGATGCTGGGCTTCAAAAAATGAACTTTTATCAGTTTTTCTTTACCTAGTTGACAGAATGTTTGATCTGCCTCCCACTGACCTGACCAAGTTGCAGAATAATCACATGTTCTTCCTCTGAAACTCTTCCACTCAGCTCTCATCCTCATGGTGATCCAGATCTGCTTTTCTCATCACTGCTCAGATTCAGAGGATCTTTTGCTTTTATCTTCTCAGTGGATCATTTAGATCAGTGTGTGTGTGAGTGTGTCCCAGTAGGCCCAAACATGAAACAGACTCTTTAATATTTGAAACCTTCTCAGATGTGCATTGGAGCAGTCAGATGCTTCCTCATCTTTATACCTGGAGCCCCCCTACAGAGGTCGGATTAAAGCCTCTGTGGTAGAGTTGAGTCTCTAAAGTCAGATCAATGGTGTCTAGTGGAGAGGTGAGGATGTTATTGGTTACACAGGTGACAGTAAGACACCGACAGCAGACTGTAAACACCCCACTTCTTGTTGACATCCATGAACTGCTCCGACCCAATCAGAGGAACAAACACCACAACTGTTTGCTCAGTCCAAGCCCTGAAAGGCTGGAACCAGTCAGGCCACCTGGCTGAAACATCGCTGTGAACCTGGACTAACCCTCCTGCTAACCTTGGCACCAGGGTCACAAGTGCAGTCCTAATTACGCTGCATTATTTGTGGAAGAGGCCGGTCCATCGACACCCGAGTGCACGGCTTTGCTCATTTGTTCAGCAAATTTACTCTGACCCCCATCAACACTGACCAACCCCCCTCCCCAACCCGTTTCTCCTGGTGAAGTCCAGATTCTGGAAGTAGCACGTTCATAATGAATATAATTGTGTTATAACCAATGTAATTACTCAGGTGACACTGTTTTTTGTAACTGTCAAGTCAGTGAAGTGAGCCGAGGAGAAGTTTGACTGAATGGAGTTTTTCAGCTGCTTTTTACCGACCATGAACCTTCAACTTAACACCTGCTCCGTAAACAGTCATGCATTTTTATTCTGTGCAAGTCTAGAGTCATCTCTTTTTGCTTTTTCTCCATAGTAACTCTAGTGGAGCTGCAGAAATTCACAGCTGAAGGGAGGGGAAACCAATCTTTTAATATTGTTTCAAGAAAATTATAAGAAATCCTGTTTTCAGTTTGCCACAAAGCAGGTGTGGAACAACAACTATGTGGTAAAACACATAGTTCACTACATTCAACCATCTATTTTTATATCCTCTTGTCCCATCAGGGTCGCCAGGATGCTAGTGTCTGATATGCTGCTATCATTCAGTATACGATCTACCTGTCTGAGAAAGCCTAGAAAATAAGTATTTAAAATCAATCATGTGATTGTAACTAAATGTTTAAACTCCATCATGTTTAGAGTTGCTGTTGAACTATAATAAATGACTAACATTTTGATGTGTAATAGTGGCACTTGACAAAATGTAATGTTTACATGTTTTCTCAATTCTTGACTGCGTGGTGTCTTCTATGACCTTGTATTTTTGTGTTTTCATGATGAAAACTTTGAACTGACTTGTTGCTGAAATGTGCTATACAAATAAATGTGATTGATTGATTCATTTAACCTTTGCAAAGTACTGTAAATAACACATTTGTACTAAAAAGTAGTTCCAAATCACAAACTGGAAGTTCAACTGAAGTCAGTGTTCAACTTTGAACATTAGAAATTCTTTACCCAGTTTTACCTCATTTGACAATCAAATGACAAATTTGATTGTCAAAACCATTTGGTAGACTTTCAGATGAACTATGCTGGTGTTTTCAGAACCATATGTGGCCGGTGACATGGACTCTCACTTGAAGCCCGCACCTGATTTAAAATTTAAGTGATGGAGATGTTGGAGCTCTGGTGGAGTGGACTCCACCAGAAAAAAAAATTGGAATATGTGGTTTCATCACAATTGCTGTCATTAGTAATATTGCAAATTTACATTTTCTTAACATCCTGGAAATCCTGGTATACTTGTAGTTCCTTTTACTTATATCAGGGGCAATCGAGAAAACAAAACTGTTCGGTTCCTTTATAAAATCCATGATTTTTGTTTTGGCTGAAACAGACATGTAACTGTAAATCATGGCATCTTGTCTTCACGCACGTCTCCAGAGTGTTAAACCTCAGAGGGCTGCACTTCAAAGCTCGACAGCTATAACTTCACATGGCAGCGGAGCAGACTCAGGTATTGAGCTTACAGTTTTTGAGGAATGGGGGGGTTAGCTGTGCCCTGTTTTCCTTCCACCTTCAGATATCAAAGCAAACTCTGACAGTGGGGGTCTCTGGCATCTCAGGCCCCCTTTCCACAGACGAGACAAAGTACTGCGCAATGAACCTGCATTGCATTAAACAAAGTCTAAATGTTTCAAGCTGTTACTCACTCCCTGGTGAAACCTCTATGAAAGGGCCCCTAATGCGATTTCAGAAACACCTTGTCATCGGCCCCAGGGCAGCAGGATGGAGAGGTGTGGGTGAACGCATTAGCAGGTTCTCTGTGTTTCAGGTTGACTCTATGACTGCAGGTATACCTATGGTTTTATAACCTAATGCTTACCTCAAAACTAAGCCCAAATATTTATTGGGAGTGAGGAATAGTCAGCTTAATTTATATAAACGTTATTGTGCAATTTGTCACCATGGAGGTATTTTTATTGACGCTGAGTCTTTTAGTCAGCCCGCTTATTCTCATGTTCTGACAAATAAGTTAGATTTTACTCTTTTTAAAAACTCTGGATCGGTTTTCATTGTTTCTCAAGAGGTTTTCACCAAATAGTTAAATTGTGGTTGAGATTGCTACTTTTGATGTTCTCATCCTACAAATGACAAAATATTGTCATAAAATTTAAACTCCATATCATTCGTCTCTAATGTTGAGTTTTTCTGACGTTGATCTGTTTGTGCACAAACAGATGTTAGCTGTTTCACTGGAATACAAACCTGGGAGGTTATTCGGGGAAGAGTCAATACCAAAAGCACAGCCTTGTGTAATATTCAGTGACAAAACTGTCTTAATGGTTATTTGGCCTCTGATGGCAAGCTTCCATCTCCAATCACACAGCATTATGTGGATTTATTGAAATAAACACAATTATATGATTTTTGTGGAAAAAGGACATATGACTCATTGTAAACCTAAAACAAAAAAATGGTACATCATACAATTTGTTATTTTAGCTTTAGTTTTCTTAGTCCAAGTCAGTTTCTTAGTTAGCATCTAGTAAATAATCACCTGATGGATGAATCTCTTGGGTCCTAAGTCATTTGTTCGCCAGATTTATTTTTGTTAAACATAATTTTCAGCTGGTGGACATCATTTTTATTCCTCCAAATATCCGTATGAAAATGAGTAGAAAAAGTAAATAAAATCCAAAACCAAATGTCAGAAAACTTGAAGAACAGGATTCTGCACAACAGAAATTGGCTTGTTGAAAGCAAACCATGTAGAAATTTACCATTTTTGCGCAGAACAGTGTTATGCAGTAATTCAAGACTAAATGTGAATTCCTGTTGTGTGTGATGTGGAGTCACATGAGTCACAGTTTCACAATTTACTGGAAGTGAGCTGTGCAATAAACCAGACAAACTATGCAGTTTTTCCCTTTGGTTTTTTTAAATATTGGCATCAAGTCATTCCTTTTAAATTGGAACATTTTAGTGAACAGACAAATTAAACAGCATGTTATCTTTTCATTAACAATAGGGTGTAACACTTGAATATGACAAGCTTTCTGCCACTAATTAAAGTTGCTCAAACTAGCTCTAACTCACAGATAATGTACGGAAAGATAAGCTTTCAGAAATTCAGACCTGTTTGCTTTAAGGACAGGTCACTTGTGTTCGTCAGAGGTGATTACTGTCCTATAAATGTTTTAAAACTTCAAGGAGCTTTAAAGTGGCCGTGCTGCTGTGTGTGTGTAATAGATTATTACTCATAGAATAGAAACCAGCTGTGCTTCAGTTTACAGATCATCTTCAGTTCATCTTGAACACCAGGTGCAGGCGCAGTCACTCAATTTTCAGAAGAATTCACTAAATTATTTTTAATTATGTTCAAGCTGAACAACACACTTAAGCTTTATTTATTAATATTTTATGTAGCAGAATAACTCAAACTAAGTGGTATTTGAAAGGAAAATGATAGTGTCTTTCTTTCAGAATGACTCAAGTTCAATCAGTCTCACTGAACGGAGAGCATCGTAGAGTGAGTAGCTTTTTGGATTTCTGCCTGGACTTTGACTGGGCCATTCTAACTCTAATTCTAAGCCATTTCATTGAAGTTCTGGCTGTTTTTTATGGTTGTTTTTCTGCTGGAAGTTGATCACCAGTCTTATGGTGGCCATTTATGGATTATTTTTAACATGAAAACATTTTTTGATTTGTTGTTGTCTTGATAAATCCCAATTAGTGATGTTATAAAAACTGACGGAATTATCAGAAATAATGTTTTTACTATTTTCTCAATAATGACAATTAAAAGTAAATGGGATCCTGAAGAAGCAAATTTCATATGGGAATGTTTTTCAAAATCAATATTTGTGTTTGTGGTGCTATTAACGCTGTTCACAGTCATGTAAGTAATTTTACCTACAGAAATTAAGTAATAACTAATTTATTATCAATTTTACTGTTATAATAGTACCACAAAATACTGTGATAAAATCCTAATTCCATATCTCTTTAATAGCATCTCCAATGTTTTCGATCAGGATTTGCATCTATTTAGTTCCCTCCTTATTCCTACCAACAGTTTTATGAAATTCACAACTAATATTGAAAGACTTTCCCACCAGAGTTGTGACTCTCTGCCCCATCAAATCAAACCCAGGTTGACTCTTTTCACTGATCATGTGATTTATGAAGGGTTTTATTTAGAGCTCTTAGATTAAATGGGAATAAATACAAATGCACTTGACTCTTTTCAGATTTTGCTTTTCATTCGAACCATGTGTGTATTGTTTTATTTTACAGCTACCGATTATTTTGTATTGGTCTACCACATCAAATCAAATCCCATGAAAATATTTTGAAGCTCAACATAGTTGTGACAAAATGTGAAAAAGCTTAAATATGCATCACTGGGAGACTAATATAAGACATGTTGATGTAGGTGATGAGAAAGTGATGGTGAACTCTGTGCTTGAGTTTGTGGCAGATGCAAAAATACAAGCAGACATGTGCTTTGGCTCTCCTCGTTAAAATTATCCGGGGTGAGCCGCATTCTGGTGGAGGTGGTGGAAGTCAAAGGTGACTGGTCCTGGCATCCTCATGGACAGTAAAGCTCCTCCAACAAATCCCACGTTAGTGTCAGATCAAAGCGTCTTATAAATCATCACAGCTCCACACGTTTGGCCGGGTTGTACTCGTTCTGGTCCCGTTCCTTCGTTCCGTGCCAAACCTGGTTCTTGTCTCTCATCACCTCTCCATCTCACTAGTCATCTCCATGTCTTGTCTTCGGGAGGCCGATGGCAGTGCGTGTAGCCAGGATGTGGTTCTGTGACAACACAGAGGATGTAGAATCACAGAGACTGCACCCTCAAACCCATGTGGAGTCCATTTCGGAGGTGTCAGACAAGACAGAAGCACGTCACCCTGCTCCGCTGAGTTACAGCCGAGGCTCATCTTTGATCTGCAAAGAAAGGCCATCCCTCTCTTTCTTCTGTCTCACCTCATTCTTCTGTGAATATTCTTCTTTTTATCTCCCACCATTCCTCTCAGAGGGAGGTGTTCTGTAGACTGAGATTCACTCCAAACTCCAAAGAACATCATGTGAGATAAACATGAATCACTTCCCAGCATCCACATGGGATTGAAGAAGATCAACTGTCACAAATTAACAGCTCACCGACTTTACTGAGGTTATCATGAAGACAAAGTTTGGGTCTCTATTTTATAAAATGTATTATTATGAATAGATGAGAAACAGTCAAAGAATCATTAATACTCAAGAATATAATGAACAGGAAACTGCCTTGATCTCCATGAAGGAAGAACACTGTAAGACATCTGAGTCACATTTAGATGTGTTAAACTAACTTCTACTCTGCAAGTCAAAGAAATCTCGCAAGTTTTAGATTGTGAATTTAAATGTGCGAGTTTGTGACAGACAAAATTACAGTAGTAAGTTGAGTTTTTATTAATTTTGTCTTACCTCCAAGGGTTTAGTAAAAAAGGGTTTTAAGTTATCACTTTAAAAACTGAAAGAAGACAAAGAGTGGAACTATTTCCCAGGTTTTTAAAATCTGATGCTAAATTCTTGTTCACATCAAATGAAAAAGGAAGTTGCACTTGCACTCATTATCTTGTTCAGAGGTTTTCCTTCCAGTAACTGCACTTTGGTTTTCCTTCTTGGTCCAGTGCCACCACTGGTGAGGAGGGGAACAGGTTTTAGTAAAGGGATTGGTTCGTTTGGCACAGTGCAGTGTGAAAGTGAACCGCAACAGCAGCAGTTGAAAATGTAATAAATGTTGCAACTTTGGTTCCCAATCACACCGAGTCTACCGGACTATCAGGTGTGAAAACACCCTTAGTGTATGTAAGTTCCTGAATTTAAAGGAAGGAATAAAAATTCTCCCAAAAACCAAGTCTCTTGCGCTCATTACTCTGGCTTTTAGCAAACAAGTGTAATGCTAATAATCCCCACCGTCCGAAATGAATAGCTGGCTGCTAGATACAGTGAATAGAAAATATTGCTGGCAGACCCACCCCTTTGTCATCGGTGTGTGCGTTTGTCAGCTTACCTCACAGATGCTGCACAGGATCACTCTGCTTTCTACAAAGTCAGGACCTTCTCCCCCAAGCGCAGAGGCCTCCTGCAGCTGAGCGGTGGAGCTGAAGATCAGAGGTCACAATCAGGGAAAGTGTGTCTGCGTGTGTGCGTGTGATTCTGAGAGTTCACATTCCTTCTTTCATGCTGCAAGTGTGCATAAACTTGAGCCTTACTTTTCTCCTGGCACATGTGAAGCATTACAGTCTCCACCACCAGGCTGTATCCTGCAGATCGCCGCAGTCTGGATCACGGCTCCGGCGCTGCGTGAAAAACTCTGTGACAGTAAGTGGAGCCTGAAACACAAAGCAGACCAGGCTTTTCCAGCATAAACAAGAGTGCGTTTCATGGGTTCAAACTGTGCTGCACAACAAGCAGGAGGTGATGGGTTCCACCTCATTTGCAGCGGCCGAGCAGTTTCTCCTGGATGGGTAAAACAAGCAACGCTGATAATAAAATCTGATCTTTTTCACATATTTTTCCTAGAGTGTCAGTAATAACCTTTCTTTAAGGAGAAAACAATGAAGTTCAACTCATACATTACTTTTTCTTAGAAACACTTGTTGATTAGAGATGAGATGAACTCCTGTTTATGGTTGTGATGGTAGGAAAGAGGAAAAACAACATAAAATTAATTTCTTTTTAGGTTTAGGTAACCAGTTGTTTTCTTGTAACTGTGCCATAACTCACCAAGATCAGAAATCATCTTACTTGAATATCATGTTCTCTTGTATTTCCCATTTTTGAAGAGTTACTTAAAGAAACAGGCCTCCCTCGGAAAACAAGAAGTTTTGAATGAGTTATCAAAAGGTCTTTGTTCAACATTTAATAAAATAACAAAATGCCTTCGCTGAATGTTGAACAGGAGCGGTTAGTGATTTTATTTTATCAAAGCACTTCATTCTTAATGTGGGATATTTTTTTATTTTTCAACGAATGAATTCAAATCAAATGTATTTGTCTAAACATTTCCGTGGAACCAGGAGGAGATACATTTATTACGTTTTTTTCACCTTCACGCCACTGAGCAAGTTAGGGTTCAAATCAAAACAGGTGCAGTCAGCTGATGTGATAAAACCTGGAAAACACGTGCTGAGATTCTTCAGATGTTTTAATGTAAGCCACATGCGCGCTGCGTTTTTCTGCGTGGATAGACGACGCAGGACGCGGGTGAAGGGAGAGTCTGGAAGCGTGGCGCGCACACTGGAGAGAGCGGGCTGCTTGGTGAAAAAAATCCTCCATCCTGTTTCCCTTTATCGCTTTAGGATCTGTGAAAGCCCACACAAGCGATTTGACTTGAATTTTAAGCTGGGTGCTTTTCCCCAGAACCCGCGCGTAAATCGCTCTCCAAGGTGCGCACCCTCCGACTAAAACACATCGTTACCAGCCAGTGGTATTCATGGAGGATTTTTTAATAAAATCTTATAAAGAAACTAGGTGCAATAAAATAAAATTAAGGATTCATATTTGATATATTTTTCAAAAAATATTACTTTAGATAGCCGAATAATTTAATGCATCGCTTTTTAATCTATTTTGGTTTATTGTGGGATTTGAAAAGAACAAGAAAATATCAGTTCTGTTTTATTGCTGAGGACAAACTAATTAAATAAGAGCAGGAGGGTCTTTAGCTTGTGACAGTGAATAATCTCCAGATACATAAAACCACCGCAGCCTCCTGCTCATCGGAGAGAGGCGCACCCAGGACTCACCCTCCGCCTCCGCCCACCAAACCCCTCCCCTTCCACCCTCAAAACTATTTAGCATCTGAAGTTGGGACAAAATTTCCAAAAAACATTTTTTTAGAACAAAAAAAAATTTTCTGCGAGAGTAGACGCGGGCCAGCCGCCAGAGTGAGCTTCGGCGTGTTAGAAGGAGAGCATCTCTAAAAGTTCTTCTCCTCCTTTCTAAGGATTTACATTTATCCTGTAACCACGGCTTCGAAGGTGGACACCGTTTTTTCCTCCCTGTCTCTACATTTCTTCAAGAAAGAAATGGAAGAGGGCTCCAGCTCCCCGGTCTCCCCTGTGGATAGTCTGGTGACGAGCGAGGAGGAGCCGGAGCGGCAGCAGAAGCGCTTCTCCAGGAAGAGGAGGCACAGCAAGAAGTCCGGAGAGGACAGCAGCGGGAGCAGCCCCGGTCCCGGGCCGGTGAAGCGGGGCAAGAAGCCCAGCCCGAGCAGCAGCCAGTCGTACGAGGAGCTGCAGAACCAGCGGGTCCTGGCGAACGTGCGGGAGCGCCAGCGGACTCAGTCTCTGAACGAGGCCTTCGCGTCTCTGCGCAAAATTATCCCCACGCTGCCGTCGGACAAACTGAGCAAGATCCAGACTCTGAAGCTGGCCTCCAGGTACATAGACTTCCTGTGCCAGGTGCTGCAGAGCGACGAGATGGACAGCAAGATGTCCAGCTGCAGCTACGTAGCGCACGAGAGACTCAGTTACGCGTTCTCGGTGTGGAGGATGGAGGGCGCCTGGTCCATGTCAGCATCCCACTAGCAGTCAGAGACAAACACAATGCCAAAGCGGTGGGTACACTGAGACCTGAGAGCGTTCAGCTTATGGTTCCAAATGTAATCGTTTCTATCATTTTCATCCATATTTTTCACTAAAATATGCTCAGACGCACGCATCCAGCTGACAGTAGATATTAAAAGAAAATTGTGGGGTGGATTAAAAATACTTTAGGATTTGTTCCGATGAATATTTGAGCTGCCAGAGTTTCTAATTGGGGATTTGTAGATCCGGCCCGAGGCAGAATCGAGCTAAGCAGCAACTTAGGGCCTCCAAACTTCCTGGGTCCCCAGCAGGCCTTCTCACATTCAAAAGCGCACATTTGTTTAAATTCACTCAGATTTTAAAAGGCAGCTCATTGTTATGATTTTCAAAACATGTTTCAATCAGAATGTATGAATATGAGGAACAGGAAGTGAATTACTAAACACAAAAATGATGAATTTATGATACAAAATTAAAATTCTGCATAAAGTAATGAATAAATCTATTAATAGAAAATATGACTGAAACAAACAAACAAACAGCAATGAGAGTAATGAAAAATTCATCAAGTTCAGTGTTTTGATTAAAAATTTAAAATATGGAGATGTGATCATACATCACATATGAAAGTAATGAATATGTAGATATTCAAAGGTAATATTCATCCTATCATCCATCCATCCATCCATTTGGATTGAATTATCTCCACTCAAACGCAGCTACACTTAACATCTCTGTCTATTTGACGGCTGTCGCTTTAAAAACAAAAATACAGAGAAAAGGCTGTTAAAATTCATGGTCAGTGTTCATTGGTGGGAAATACAATGAACATGTTAGAAAAAACAGCAGTGCTGCTCTTTCTGTATGTTTTTTTATTATTATTATTTATTTTGAGAGTTTTTTAACAAACTCCTAATAAGATTTCAATAATAATAATAATAATAATAATAATAATAAGCTACCAGTTTAGTGTACTGATTAGTAAGATAAATAACTTTAATGGACAATGTGACTGATGAACATTACTTAACTATAAGATATATTGCCTTCAATGTGAAACACACAAACTATGAATATGAAATCAGCGGTTTTGTGGTGCTTGGTGGGTGAAGGACTTCCCCCAAAATCAAATTGTGCTCAGGGCCCCACACAACCTTTGACCGGCACTGGCATCTTGTAACGGGTCTGCATCTGAATGCTGCAGCTTCTGATCTTCACTGAGCATCCAGGTCAGACATCTAGATAGTGAAGGTGCTATGCGTCCTGTTTCCAGCAGGAAATCACGATAAACCTGAGACTTGTACTTCTCTTCTTGACATGGGTGATAAAGGGGAGGGAGAGGATTTGAAATGCAGGAGTGCGCCGAGAAAGGAGAGCAGCAGCTGTGGTGCCATCACGGCTAATTTATATCCGCAATAGAGGCTTTTCCTGCGCGCAGACCGCAGGAATGGGCAGCTCGGCTGGACATGAAAAGTTCAAGCCGGTGCAAGATAATAAAAACAGAGGAACGCATTAACGAGCAGTCAGTCTGCGGTTACAGAGGACTTTTTAAAATGTAGATTTGCAGCCTTGTTGGTTTATGTTCTGGTTGTTCCCTTTTAACCAAACTTAAACTTATCTGTTCGTACACTTTGCTGCAGTGACATTTTAGGAAATGTTTTAATTGTCCCACAAATAGTCGTTCATTGACTTCTTATTATGGTTGTTAAGGTTGGCCGGTCAGGCAAAAAATAGTTGAAAATATTTTAGGCCATGTGAAGACAAAAAAATTGGGTCTTAATAAAGACATTAACTTTTTAGACACATGTAGACATCAGTTATGAAAGTGGTTAAACGTCTTTTCACCTTCAACCTTTTAGACCGAAGGGAATATAATCTAAAGGCCTATTTACAACTTTTGCTCGTGTTAAGGATGAAAAAGTGTCGCATGAGATGCGCATTAGCCTAAAATCCCATGTGATGATCATATCAGATAACAGTAAAATATATGTTTTACAGGCGGATTTTATTTGAAACCTGCCATTTAGCTAACCTTTCAAATCCAATAATAATAATAATATATTTTTAAGTGAAACATAAAACATTATTTTTCGTAAGTATCATTTGTTGGGTTCAAACAATAAAAATCAAATCAGTCAGGTTGTTCTCTTCAGAAGAAAGATCTCTGAGCGCATTTGCATATTATTGGAGTGAGACCATTAAAACCCCCGCAGGAACTGCTTTCTATTGTTTTAGGATTGTGCCTCAGGTGCCTTCTAATAAATTTGCAGCTGGACCAGTCACATAAAAAAACAGCCCATATGGTTTTACTCAGTTCAGGGGTTCATAATTGATTCATTAAGGACTTCCCGCTTTCTCTCAGAATTCAGATTGTGTGTATTTCAGTGCGCCTTAATGAGAATTTCTCTGTTCTTTTTTTTTCTATTTCAGACTGTTTGCTTCCGAATGATGTAAAAGAGATTATTGAAGAACTGATTGACCTCACAGGCCAAGGATGGAGCAGAGGCGTGATGTGGCCCACGAATTGGGTGTGTGTGAGTGTGTGTGGACGCAGATTCATCACACCGCGGAGGATAGAACGTTGCAAAGTGCGCAGCGGGCCAACACAGATCCGCCAGCTGTGCGCATTTACGGCCTGAACTCTCACTAAAGCCTTCCTTTAAAAAAACAAAAAAACATGGAGATTTATTTTGTTTTTCAAAGACTTTAAGCCAGATTCTGAATTTATATATAGATATATGAAAGCATATTGTACATATTTGTGTAACTATATCCTGTAAAGGGACCAATGCAATTCGGAGTCTTTTCGCTGCATGGGGTTTATTCCAACGACTTCCTTCTAAGTTCCGTCCAGTTTCCACTGTTGTTTTTGCTTATTTATTAAACGGGTATTTTTTCTAAACAACAACAAAAAAATGTACTTCTGTGTTTTTTCACATATACTTAAAAACTCATTAAAATGTTCGGTTTAATAAGTTTGAATAAGAAAGTAGAACTGGCTCTCGTTGAAGGGATTTTTCCCTCTGTGTGTTGGGTGTGAGAAGTTGCCCTTTCCCCTCCCCTCTGCGCTTGTTATGGAAAGAAAACCCCGCAAAAAAAAGAAAAGAAAAGAAAAACAGAGCCCATAAAGATCCAGCTTCATTAAGAGCGCAGGAAATAAAGTTCAGCCACATAACGTGTTTGTGCGCTTTTAAAACCAGGCAATCAGTGTTTAAACTGCGACTCCTTCGACCGCAGATAAGGACAATAACTCCGCCTAAAGTTAAAAAAAAAAAAAGAAAAATAAATAAAAGACCTCAAAATTACGACTGAATAAATTCTTTTGAGTTTAAAACGTTCAGCTGTTTACATCCAGCTTTCCCAGACGTGGTGATACAATCTGAGCGTAAAACAGGAGCTCATTGTGAACGATGGGTTGCTGCTTTCAGGGACTGTCGGAGCTAAACGACGCTCTGGGACTGAAGCAAAAATAAAACTCCTATCTCACACACACTGAAGCTGTAGTATGAGATCATTTGGGAATTAAATACATTAATAATGCTGTTTTGAAATCATTTACTGTCCAGCTGGGACCTAAATGTGTTTTAGCCCCAGAGTGGACACACCAAACTTTTTCCACCTGCTGCTTTTGTGAGAATGCTGATATCTAACAATACTTAAATAATTAAAATTTTCCAAGAACTACACATTAAACCTTTTATTTTATTTTTGTTTGTTTATTTTTTTTGACAGCGGTATGCCAAACTACTGCTGTAAAATCTAGAAATATATTCTGCAGGTTTGACAAATTTCTTTTTTCCAAATGCATCTCCACAGCATAAATAAGTAAGCTAGGGTTCAAAGTGGCTTTGTAGAACAACTTAAACACATTAATCTCTTGGCAGATCGACAGCATCTGACATGTTATTAGTATCAGCTGCTGGTCAAAATGGCAACATTTAGAGTCCAAATCTCTCTTGCGATGTCAGACTCTGTCCTTCAGATTTCAGATGTTTGAATATTTCTGCTCAGTTCAGTTCAGTTTATGCAACAGCGCCAAGTCACAACAGATGTCACCTCAGGGGAGTTCACCAACAGGTCCAGTTCACCTCCAGTTTGCCAGTGCAGCTGAAACCATTCCAATGCATGTCTTTCCGATCCAATAGGATAAAGTGAAACTGAATCCTGCTTATGAAAATTAAAATCAGTTGATTTTGATCTCTAAGGAGCAGACAATAAATGACGTATCCCACTTAACGTATCCCACTGCACAGAAGGATATATATACATATATATATATATATAAACATAAATATATATCAAAGTACATTATATAAAGATGATATGGGACCTTGTCCAGTGATTAAGGGAATACTAATGAAGAGAATACTTGCTGAAATAAGCTGCATGCTGCACAGAGCAGAGTGATGTTGTGCTCATGCACTCTGCTCTGCAGTCAGCCATTTGGGAGCATTTCTGGCTCCACAGCCTCACAGCTGAAAAGACTCCAGTGCTGCTCCAGCACACCTGAATTTATTTGCTTGTGATCAGACGTTTTGCAGTTTTTCTCCATTAATGGTCAGCTCATTTAAACTTTAGTATGTCCTAGAACTCGAGTCTGACATTCTTGCTTTATTATTCCGAGACGCGGTCTGAAATGGAGGGCTTCTCTGATTTATTATGCGATTTCTTTATTTGCATTGCAGATTGTCATGGTAACGGGGGCCTCTTTTGGTTCTTGGGCTCCTTATTGGCCATATGTGCCCTTTACTCACATTATTTACAAATTTATTAGTGATATATTTGAATGTGTAGGAGCAGGAGTTTCCAAGTGTCCAAATATTATGCATGAAGATGTGGTCAAGCTCTTTCACTTAAAAAAAAAAGGGATTTCCTCAGAAATAGGAAGTGATTTTTTTCTGCATTTCCTAGCTGGAAGAAGAAAATTATCAATGAAATCATTCACAATAGCTTGTTAAAAACAGACGCAACAGTGTGCAATCACTCTCAGCTTGGTGGTCTCTGACGGTCCCAGGCAGCCCTTCCTACAAAGGCCGGCTTCATCCGTAGGAGCCTGTTTGATACCTGCTCATTATCCCGGGCCCGCACAGCTGAGCGGCTCACCCTGGGGCCAGTGCTCCAGTGGTGCGGGAGATCCAGATGTTTCCCGTAAAATCAGACGGAAAAAGCTACAAAACTTTAATTTGCAGTAAAAACGGGGGAATAAAGTAAAGGTTTATGCTCTGTGTGTCACCGATGGTACTCTGTGTTCGTTTGGTTCAGTGAAAAAAAAAAAACCCAAAGGTTAACCTTCCACCACTTTGGAGGGTGATGTGAGCCTGAGGAAACGCTGTTAGTGTGCCGTGCTGGCAGAGCCAAGAGTCAGCTGTGCTGGCTGCGATTGCTTCAGCACACAAAGCCCGAGACACGCAGGCTTCAGGTTGACCTGAAGTGTCGAGCACCTCGTTATTTTCCTTTTTTGTTTGTTCTGGGGGAATCATGTTTTCAAGAATCTATGACTACAAATGCCACAATCATAAAAAAGATTGAGGAGAAATAGACAGTGTGTTCTTACCTGGAGCTTAAAAGGTGAATTTCAGAATGTTATAGTCTATTTTTCAGAATTTTAAAGCCTTCCATAATTTTCTTTCCTGGGATTTACAGGGAACTCTTCTAGGTACTCCTATAGGTACTTCCTCAGAACCTACACGTTACTTTTCTGAATTTTGCAGCAGTTCCTCTGAACTTACAGTTTGCTTATTTTTAGTTACAGGTTTCTTTCCAAAACTTACAGGGTTTTTTTAAACAACTTCTGCAACTGACTGGGTTCTTTCCGCAACTGACTATGTCATTTCCTCAGGTCGAGCTACAGGTTGCTTTTCCGGAAATTATAAGCTTCTTTCTGGAGCATGATAGATTATATTATTATCAATTATATCATATCAAAAAGATAAAGAGTTGCAAAGGTCCATCAAACTGCAGAAGAACCTGTAGTTTGATGGAGGTTCTTAATAGAATTTGATTGTTACGCTTTTGATTTGTTAATACATTCCTGATTTTCTCATGACCCTGTGTGGATTTTAGGCAATTCAAAATAAATTCAATTTTTGTATTGTAAGAACTATTATCCTGTCAGATTTGTGGAAGAGATGTTGGTGTTGTGTAATTATCTATAAGTTCTTTGGAGGGACAGCGGAACGTTCAGCCAAACAGTTCAGGTTTTCTTTACAAACTAAAGGAATCCTGAAAAATGTCCATTGAAATTGAAAGAATGCGCAAAACAAAACACAGCAAATCTCCTGTAAAGCATGATGGTGGAAGAGTGATGACATGGGTGGTTTGTTTTCAAACAGGACTGGAGCGTCTTTCACTTGCAAAAGCAGACTTGTACTCCTGTATTTACCCAAGAATTCTACAGTAAAATGTGGACCTGTCAAACAAAGTAGGCCATCAACAGGATAACAACCCAAACAAACCAACAATTTATAGTAGAATCTCTTAAAAATAAAATAATCAAGATGTTGCGGAGTCCTAGTCAAAGCTCAAACTCAAACTTTAAGAGAGCTGCTGATAAACAAATGCTGCAAATATTATTTAGCATTAGTCCAGCTAATTGATCAAGTCTCATGTCGATTGTGGCCCTTTATGATTCTTCATTGTGCTCATTATTCATGCAAACATTCTTGATGATGAACTGAAATGCTGAGAAAGTGAGAAAAAACTGCAAGAAACTGATAGAGAATCGGCATTTACCCTCCGCTCGTGCAGAGAGCTGATCTATATCTTTATGCTCTCCCAAGAGAACATCTGCTATTTTCACATCACCCCCGCCTTTTGAAGCTGACTCTATGAAATCACTGAATGCTATAATACAAAGTCATCCTTTCATCTTGAGGCCTCATCTGGGGATTCTTTAGGCGACTGGGTCGGATTATATAGCTGTAAAGAATGTGAATGAAGAGAGCAATATTTCTTTTTCTATCTGAGTGACACATAATGATGTGTATTTCTAATATCTCTATACGAGACTGCATTTTATTATTTGGAGATAGCAGAAAAGCAAAATCCTTTATCTGCTTCAGTAATTAATAAATGAATCATTTTAATGTTTTCTGTTGAATCAAAGACCAACACTGACGTGATGAGATGACAGCGCTCACAAACAGAGAGCATGTGACTTACGCTGCAGTGATGTGGCCGAAGAAATAAATGCAGCTGGAAAGAATGGATCAAATGAAGGAAGGCCAGCTGGAAAACGTTTACGACTCAAAACCTTCCCAAGTCTTCACTGTTTGACAGGAGAACAGCACAGAATATACAAGAAATCTGACTAACCTGTGGTCAGTCTCTCAGATGCATGCAGTGTTTTGATGATCCTGCGGGACAAATCCCATTCTGATGCAAAAGTTAGTGGTAGAATAAAAGAAAATGCAAGCCAGAGTATTTGCCACTAGTGAGGCAGAACTTTAGCCCAGGTGAGGGTATAAGGGAAGGCATCTGTTTATAAAGTAACAGGCTGACTTTCCCTTCGTCTTCCACTGCAGGTCATTAACACAAGTGATGACTGCAGGGGTCACCAGAGGTTCCCAGGTCACGCCAATCCAGGAATCTGAAGGCTTCACCTTCCTCGTGGGAGAAAGGAGCCAGGCGGATTCAGGTAGCTGCTGAATTATTGATCCAGCAGATGGGCAGAGCTGTCAGAATCAGATCAAATGCAAAGGGTTGACACAGCTGGGCGGTTCAGCTAAAGTCGGAAGGAAGTTTCCGGTTCCAGTCTTCTACTGAAAGCCTCCTAGTGGTAGAGCTTGAAACATGCAGCATTTAGATAAGACCTTTAATGTCACTGAAAATACTCTGACATTTGAAAGTGGTGCAGGATGTGATTAACCTAATAGAAGGCGTTACTTTCATACTTACCTTTTTCATCTTTTGCATCTGTAAGGAGCTGAGATTCACCGTCTTTCAGTGTCCATGAGACAAGGGTTAGTCCTTCCAGCATTAAAAGCTCAAGAGAGCAAGAGAGAATACAAAACATCAAGTGCTTTCCAATTAAAAGGAGCATATGAAAATTTCAAACCCACTTTTGAAAGTAGGACAGCCTACTTTTCAAAAGTCAGGCTGTCCATTAGGTATTTAAAAGTCAATAGTCTTTCAGAGTTTTTTTTTAAACTCATTTCTAGTACAACACCTGGCTCTGAGAGCATTAATCAAATTCTGCTGAAAAAAAGAAAAATGTAAAAGAGAAGCACAAATGAAAAGGCCAGAAATGCCGATATCATATAAAAATGTATTTCAAAAAGTTTACATCCCTAAAATCTGACATTAAGTACATTACGACAAAAAGCTTCAATGTATTTTTGTTTTCAGTGAGAGAACAACGCAAGGTAGTGCATATCTGAAGTGGAAGTTTTTTGTTATTTTTTTTCAAGTAATAAAAAAAAATCTAAAAAGTGTGGCATGCATTTGTTTCCCTTAATACTGAAATTTCTCTGCCTACTTTCCACATGCAGAGCTGGACAATTATACTGATACTGGTTTGCAAAATAGCTCAAGCTCAGCTGCTCTGAATGAACATTAATTTTTCAAGTCTTTCCACAAACCTTTAAACAGATACAGATCTGGATTTGTCCTGCTGGAAAGTCAACCTTCAGCCCTGTCTGAAGACTTAGCAGCCTTTAGCAGGTTTTCTTCCATAATTTCCCTGCATTTAGCTCCTTAATCTTTCAAACAACTATGGCTTCCTCGGTCCTACTGAAGAACCACATCCCCCCTGCATGATGAAACCACCACCATCTTGTTTTCTTCCACACACCTTTTGTTGTATGCAGGCCAGAAAGTTTTATTCAGAGCAGCTTCTTCTACATGTCCTCTGGTGGTAGATTGTAAACGTTACTTTTTATGACAGTCTGTCAATAAAGGCCAGATTTGTGGTGTACCCAACTAACCCTATTCAATTTAATTTATTTTAAAAGCACATTCAAAAACAACAAATGGTTCCCCAAAGTGCTGCACATCCAGAGAATAAGTAAAAATAGCCAAAGTCAAAATAGATACAAACCATGTTAAGCAACTCATACAAAAGAACAATGCCAGGGAAAAAAGATGATTCTTCTAACAAAGTTAAAAGAAGTGAGGGGAACACTGGGAAGTCTGACTCTGCAAAAACCCAAACACCCCTGGGTGAAGGCCAGACTAACCCCAGAAAATAATGTGTTACAGTAAACAAGGTGGGAAATCTGGTTTGACAAAATGATCTTGATTTTGGTCATTGGAAGTTGGAAAAAAAAGCTTGTTTTTACTAGAGAGCATCTTAGGTAGTTGTGTGAATTCATTGGTAATTAAAACCTAACAGTACTCAGTTATTAGGGCTATTATTACTTATAACTCACAGTACAAGTATTTGTTGTACATATTCTTCCACTTGACATATGGATCTTTGCACTACCAAGACTCCATATGAGCCTCATTTATGCTCTTTTCCTGGTTTGTCTGTCTGAGTCTAAAGCCATATCTTGTTAGGTTTTACAGTTGTGCAATAGCTTTTCCCGTACAGCTGACTGAGTTATGGTCAGGTGCTGTACTAAATGTAAGTAAGAAAGCAGTCAGAGTCATTGAAGAAAGTCTGAAGAAGCATCAATCAAGACCACCTTAGATTAAAATAGAGTGGAAGTGGAAGGTAAATATGAAGGAATAGTGGATGTGTGAAAACTTTCCAAAGCTGTGTAGATGTTAAATCAAACTGCAGACTGAACACCCATAGCAGCAAGATGAGCAAGCTTAGCCCAGCTCACTGCTACTGTGCATCAAACGTTCAAGTTGGACTGAAGGAAAAATTGCAAAGTCTTCCCGGCCGTCCCACTGAACCAGATTCAGGATAAAAAATTTGGCTAAAGCAAATGGCTAAAATTTGTTCTCGAGTCCGAGTTAGTGTTGAAAATTCAAATCCAACAGTTTTTATTCCCTTCTTCTCTAGAAAAATCTCTCCTTGAAAGAATCTGTTTATGAGTGTTGATGATCCGAATTTGATCCTAATAACTCTTCTATAATTACTTTGGCTTGTCATTCACGCAGCTGGCCGAAGCCCCACGAGCCCGTTAGGGATTTACTCCAACTTGCAATTAAGACGTGTGGTGATGAGCACATCTGGGGTATGGAGGCCTTTTCCCTGCGCCCGAGCAGCCACGTAATAACAGAGCTAACTGATAGCGACTGACGCTGCAGGAGGATGAGCAGCGCCGCCACAAACCATAATGTCACTGCGGTCAGAGCAGAGATAAAATAGATATGCCTTTTTGTTGTGGGGAATGAGGCAGCCATTTTTGCCCGTTGAATTTCCGAACAAGAAGCCTCCACCTCTTCTCTGACCCGAGCTAACTGGGGGCGCAGGTTTGAGGAGCCTATGGTGAGCAGTCTGTGTGTCACCTCACTGTCGTTAGAGCATCTGCAGCCACAGAGGAACCATAAAAAGAGCACATACCTAGCTTTACTGTCCCCAGAGCTCTGCAGTCTCTCCCGGACGGTAAATATTATCCCTAAGGTCTCCATTTAACCTTTTTCACCCGAAGACCTCGAGACGTGCTCTTCCTCGTTTGCCTTCAACGCTGCGTTGGTGTCTCAAATCTTTGTGATTTACGGAGATTGTGACAAAGCAACCAAAAGTCAGCAGCGGCCTTATTTACACGGTTACGCACTAAATTCAGCGTTTGACTGAAAGCAGAGGAATGTGTTTATTTGAGGGGAAGGAGGGCTGGATTGGTTTTGTTTGCTTTTCGGCTGTTGTCTCAGCGTCAGCTCCGCCACCAACAGGGGTTCACTGCTGTTTATTTGGACACCAGCTCTGACCTCTGACCTCTCCAAATGTGGGGCTGATCCTGTTCACAGCTACTGTGTTGCCAATAATTCTTCCTACTGGAGAAATGTTCTGTTTTATATGTAAACAACAGTTTATGGGTCTCACAGGGGGAAGCAGTTTTATACAATTAGTTAAACTCAAAAACTACATTTCTTCTCATCAAGCTTCAGATCAAAAGAGTTCAGGTGTTTTCACACCTGATAATCCAGTAGACTCAGTTTGATTGGGGACTAAAATTGCAACATTTGTTACATTTTCAGCTGTTGTGTCAAACAAACCAAACTCTTTAAAAATAACTGTTCCCCCTCCTCCCATGTGGTGGCGCTACACCAAGAACTACTGAAGAAAACGACACAATAAGTTGTGTAGGCGGGAGGCTGTTTGGACTTGCACCACTTCCCTTCAGCTTGGTGAAAAAAATCTTTTAAGTTTCCTTCCTTTCTAAATATTTCCCGAGTGATTTTAGTGTACCAAAAATAATCTTTGCTTTAAGAGTTGCAACATCATCTAAGCTTTTTGCGGTGGAGAAATTAAATCTGTTTACTAAGAATTCACATGAGAATAATAGTTGGGAGAAGAACCTGAAAGAGAGTAAGAAACAGAAAAGTGAAGCTTATTCATCCAGAAATTCAAATATCTTCCTTTGAATTGATTTAAATTTTTATTTTTTTAAAACAAACCTGTGCCTTTAGGAAGCCATTTGATCCCAGTATGAATACTGAAAAGAATGCAAAATAGATCAACAAAACAAATGTCAAGCATGGACTTGAAGACAGTATTAACAGCTGTACAAAAAAAAGAAAAGAAAAATACAAACAAGAGTGGGCCACAATTCCTCTAAGAGATGTACGGTAATAGTGCGCTCAACAGTTTTCACAAATGCTGATTGTCAGTTGTTGCTGCCAATGTACGTTTGGGGGGCAATTTGTTTTTTTTATAGAAGGCCAGATTGGCTTCAAGTGTTTTGTTTTTTTTTTCTTGAATTTTGAAGTGCTAGTGGTCTGTGTTTATATTAATCAGTTGGGAAATAGACAGAGAGAAAGGGAGCAGGGATTTTTTTCTTTTAAAGAAAACAATTTGCAACTGCATTTTCTATTTACCAAGGTTATCTTTGACATCTGAAAAATTTAAATGTGGGTGTAAGAGATGAACGTTCCTCAGGATGTTCACATTTTAAACATAACTATCACTTAAAGAAAAAGACACACACAATGCAGTCTGTTTTCTTTGTCCAAAAAGAATACTTTTATATTATACATGTCAAAGACAATTTTTTAGAGTAAAGGTTTTCCCAGAAAAATGTACTATTTCTGTAACAACGGCAGAACAAGTCAAAAACATAACCAATAATAATAATAAAAAAACAAAGAGTATGCATTTTATACATATGTAAACCTGGAACAGCTTGTTTTTGAAGCACAGTGGTCATGTACAGAAAACTGGCTTTTTGATTTGTTTCTTAGTGGAATAGACGACTGTAACAAGGAGCTTTAAAAACGTCCAGATGTGACAAAGACCCTAATCATCACCAAAGTGCACTAAAAAGGATAAAAATGTCCTCTGAATGTCACATCTTACACAGATTTATAACAAAGCCTCCTTCTGTTGCTGCAGTTTACAAAGCGCCCCACTGGAACAGCTTCTACATAAATACAATCAAATCTAAGGTTAGATACTGACTCTACAACTCCAGGTGTGATGACTCCATATGCTACAGGTAAAAAGCACCCAAAGTCCACCTGAACATGAAGTAAAAGCGATCAGACAGTTTGGATACAGTGAAAGTACTAATGTCCTTCAGTGCTGGTATGTGACCTGGGACGGACGGACCGACATGCAGACAACATGCAGAGAGAAAAGAAGAATGAAGTGAAGTTCGGTGAGACCACCCGAATGAACTCAGTTCTCTGAGCTGTTAGAGTCAAAATAAAAGCAGGTCAGCCTCTGAATAAATGGTCACTCTAATAAAAAAGGAATGTCGTGTTTTTTTTCTCCTTCTCTTTTCGGTAACTGGACATTGTTTTTAAGACTAACTGTGAAGACAGACAGCGTTAGTTTTGGCTGCGTTAGAGAAACCAAAACATAAAGCAGCAGCAAAAGCCGCAGGAGTTCTGGGAAGGTTCTCCTCCAGTGAGTCAACGCGTGCAGCGATGTCCTCGGATCCAGCGTGAGGTCATGTTCACCCCAGCCCGACCTCGGTCACCTCTGTATACATTCGATATGCACTCGATAAGCAGGCCCAGAGCTACAGAAGAGCTCAAAACAGTGTGAGTTTTGATTAAAAAATGGGAATGTAAAGAGACGTATAAAAACTGATGTCAACCAACATCCTGCTGCAAAGGTCCTCTCAGATCTGCTTCTAGTTTATAAAAAGCTATTTACATTTAAACTGTTATTTAACTTTATTAAGAGGTTAAATAAAAATATGTATTAATTTCATTCCTCTTGTTAAGCATGTAGCTTTTAATTTCCAGAATTGGACATGATTCAAGCCCCTGGAGATCAAATACATTCAGTCCAAATGCAAAAGAAAAAAGAAGTTGTGCTGAAATGTTGCTAATCAGCAGATATTATCCCACGGTAATACGTTTGTAAAAAAATTATATCTGACAGTTAATTTTTTTGGTTTTTGCTAGTTAAGACAAAAAAAAAATATTCTGCTTTGGTCTTTTAGACCGGAGAGCTATAAATCCAAATAAAGGAAATTAATGCCTGCAAAATCAACAAAAGTGATTTAAAAGTATTCTGGTAAGAAAAGAAAACTTATTACAAACAATCAGTGAATCACACAGGAGGACAAATTTACCCTTCAGTCTTCAGGATGACACTAGAAACCTTAAAGGGTCAGTTCAGAGTTTTATCATTGGGGTTCTGTGGACAGTTTATGAGCAGTTAGTGTCCGTCCTACAGCAGACGGCTCTCTCATTGGGTAAGTGATAAAGAATCCAACCATACAGATGAGTCTACAGCTAAGTCAAGAAGAAAGTGGATTTGTGCCATCAAAAAAAAAACAAAAAAAAAACTAGTGGCTCTAAAAAGTGTCAATTAGGTTTTTGTATCCCAACAAAAGGAAGTAACTATCATTTTAAAAAAAATTTCTACCTTTAATTTGGGATATTTCCTGATCAGTTTCACTGTAGACAAACCAACAAATCTATCAGGGTGAAAACAACATAGTTACATTAATGTGCATATCTAATACTTTCCAAACCTCTTATTAATTTAATGTCAGGATTCTTTTTAATTTAATTTCAGGATTCCCAACAATTATAAATAATCTGATGAATTTTAAATAAAGCTCAGATGTCCTGGTGAGATATTTCTGAGAGTTGCTTAAATATTTTGCAATGAAAATGGCCTATTTTTTATTTTTGCAAAGGTATCAGTCAGGAGCAGAGCAAAAAACGAAAATTCACTGCATTTTTAATATATATTTAAAATGCAGAAATAAGACTACTCACAAACACTAGTAGTGCCATTGAAGAAGCAGAGGGAATTTCTATTAATTCATTTTATCTTAAATAAAACATTGAAACCTGCTTAAATCCTCTGAATCTAGTGGCAAACTTGAGCTGCAATGTGCTTGGCACAAAAATACAATCACTAAATTAACACCATATCTTCAATGAGACGTGGCGACAGCATCATGATGTGGAATTACTATTCCTCACATAAAACTGGGACTTTTATCAAGGTGGAGGAAGGAATGAACAACTTTACATACCAAAAATGTTCAGGTGTCAGCTCGACAGCTGAAGAGGGATTTTACTTACAAGCACAAACTAAAATAAAAAAAATGAAGAGGAGGAATAAATTGGAATGATCTAATTTATAGGTGAGCACATTTCTACAGGTAATTTTCTCTCCAACATATATTATTTTATCTTATATTTTCAGATTGTACATCATATTAAAGTTGGAATATGTTTTAAAATGGCTCATTAAGGTGCTGGAGCTTTAAGAGCTTGTTTCCACTTTTTAGATCGACTTCACTTTACAAATGTTAAAATCTGATCACTGCCTTCTGCAGGTAAGACTGACTGCTCATATCTATCAAAAAAACTAACGCTTAAAAAAAAACAAGAAAGTGGAAAAATATGGGGCAGAAAAAAACAACTAATTTCTAACTGATAACTTCAGAATGGTAAATTGAAATCCTACAAGTACAGACAAACATACAGCATCAGAAACATGGAATGACACAAATATGTGCATGAATATGTGAGGCATACTGTAACAGTGTTTGTGGTACCCATCAGATAAATAAAAGCGATAAATCATCACTTGTGAAAGACGAGTAAAACAGACAGAAAACGCTGCTAGAAACGTTAACAGTGACCAAAGACAGCCAAGGTGCTTCAGTAACAACGTTAAAAGGGGTCGGCTGCACATACGACCGATAGAAACCATCAGTGTTGTTTTTTTAAACAAGATCAAAGTGTTCAGTATGTATAGATATATAATATACTTTCTTTTATATATAAATCTACTATAAACAGACAGTAAATACACAATTATCCATCATTTTACAAAGTAGAAACATCTGTATCCCAACATTCCCACCCTACCCACCCCCCCCAAAAAAATCCATAAACCCAGAAATGTTTTCATACAACATCCACTACAAAACAGAGTTTGAACCCTCACCTGTTGTGAAGTATGTCAGCTTTACAAAGTAACAGAGAAAAACTGTGAATAATGAACACGAAAAGTCATCAAAGGTCACAGAAGAGCAACAAAACCAATGAGCTTGTTGATGTTGGTGGCAGGAATCCTGAGCAGATCAACCACAGTTCAGAGAATTAGAAAAACAAAAAAATGTCAGAAGGGAGTTTTTCCAAAAGATAAGAGAAACAAAAAGATGGATGATTAAAAACTGATACAGAAAAGTTGCACCAAGCATGGTGTTCGAAATTAAAAGGTGTGAAGTATAATCATTTAAAAATATTTCCATATTTATGATCCTAAAACTAAACATAATCCTGGATTTCAAATGTTTCTGCTGTAGCAGTCTATTTTATTGTCTATCCACAGATTGCAGCCAGCAGAATAAATGAAGGAATACTTTTTTCCCCATCACTTTTAAACAAGAAAACATTTTGGCCTGTTCATTTTACAGCTTCTTACTATTTGAGAAAACTTTGAAGCAACTAAAGGCATGAATCCCAGTTGATCTGTTTGTAACATCATTTTACCACATGACATTGCTTTTTAGAGGCATAAAAAACAGTGGGAGGAAACATAATATCTAAACCAATTAATATTTCAACAGGCTTAATAATGAACAATCATACCTGGTGTGCGCTGCTTCATATTGATGATGAAAAACTTGAGTTTCAGTGTATTTGGACAGACTGAGATGTTCACCAACCTGCTAAACAGCACCTGACATTTGGAGAGCAGATGTGCTTCTAACAAGGACCTAAAGATGTTAAACCAGCTGCAAGAGGAACGGCAGCTCCAGATCACCCCTCTGGAAAATCCCAGGTGGGATGGTAAAAACAAATTGGCCCAGACGAGAGCAATTACACTCCTCGATAATCTTTAAAAAGTGACACAAATTCTACCGTAGAAACTGTCACTGCCAGTCTGTGTGTGGTAAACAGCAGAAGCTAGATAATTTTGGCTTCAGTATTGTCTAATAAAGAAGATTTTAGATTTTATGGTAAAAAAAAGAAAGACATCACAGTCTCTCCTTTTAAGTCTTCTTACACTCATCTCTTACTTCTGGGTGAGAACTACCTTCAAAGATGTAACAAAAGGAGAGAAAAAAGCAGAAATGGAGGGAAAGACAGTAGGCTGGTAGCAGAGTAATAAAGGTCAACATGCCAACGTCCTCAAGTCGATGTGCCGGAAACATGCAGGCACCTCTTGTCTTGCCAGGACAGAAACTTCTGAGAAGATTTCTTGATCCAAAATCCATTTTTAAGGCAAAGCTCTTTAAGAGGAGCTCAACAGAAAATCCACTAATTAAAAAACAAAACAAAACAAAAAAAGGCACAAACATTTGTTACTCTCTGAATCCTTGAATCTTCTGTAACTTTACGTAGGAAAAATGCAGAATATTCCACACGCTGACACCTTGAAAAAGCAGGAGCCCATCCTTTAGTGCAGAGTCACATTAACAACAGCTAAGGTGGTTTTGATAAATCACAAAAAAACAAACAAATAAAACATTAGAAGTAGACGACTGCTGTAGGTCTGGTACAGTTCAGACTGGCAGTCAAAATGTACAAGTTTAGTGTTTTTAAAAAGCACTGGAGGCTGTCACTGTAAAATAACTGGCTCTTGTGTCCAACACGGTTAATGCTACCGCCCTGTGTGCAACTAACTGGTGTAAGCTCATCTTCTGCTGTCTGGTTCCTCTGCAAGAGCCACTTTTGTCAGTTCCTGGTTTCATACCAGAGAGAAAAAGGTCTAATCGTTTCCAACGACGGTGAAACAAAGGAATCTACTAGGAATCCAGGATGAGGACCGATTCAGCGCTCAACACTGGTCTTAGTGGTCAAAGGCTAACCATGTTTATTTTTTTTTTACATGGGAGCTTCCTCTTCCATCGGCTCCTCTTCAGCCCTTAGAAAGAGAACACCATAAAAAGAGAAATGTCACACACAGCGTTGTAACATTTTGTGAACTTATAATCTTTCATATTAAGATCATATTTCAGGCATGTTTTGTAGTTTTACAGTATTATTAGTTCTTAATTTTAAGATATAAAGACCTTCAGTATGTTTTGCTGCCTAATTATCACTTTATTTTGAGATGAAATCTTTTGTTATTGCTACTACAGTTTCATTATTATAACATTTCTAGCCAATTTTACCATAATAGCTTTTTGTTACATGCCAATATCACAAACTTGTTTTGTATTGAGAGTATTGCTGTTAACAAGGTAAATCATTTTTAATACCCCATTATGTTGAGAAAAATATCTCAAAACTAGTCTTATAATCTTAATAAGACTAAACTAGTCTTGTTGCAACAACAGTTTAATAATCTACAAATCTTGACATAATGAGATCTAATGCTTATTTTCTCAAGATAATCTTTAATATGTTCTTATGTCAAGATGAAACTTGGTTTTATTTTTCAGGTTGTTATTTCATGTATTTATTGCACTGGCCATGTTAACCAGAGAACATATGACCTTAAGCTAATTTTAAAACAATTAAATCTCATTATCCAGAGTTATAAACATTATCTAACAGAAATAAGTTGTATGTATTTGCAGGAAGCAAATGCATAATACTGAACTGTGTTTTAGTGACATGCAATTGCAACGATTTCTTTACAAACACAAGCAATGGGATCTCAGAGAACCATATAGAGGTCACACCACAGACCTTTTTCCAATGTGCTTGTTAGCGACTGACAACGAAGCCATGGCTGAAACGGTTTCAGCTTCCTCCACGTCACGCTGCAGCGCTTCATTCAACGACCAACCGAGGGTGGAGGCAGAACGCTGCAGAGAGCGCCAATATTTACCTGCAACAAACATAAATAAAAATGGGATGCAAAAGCTGTCCATCTAGAAGAGATCTGCAGAACATGAGCATGAGTTTAATAAATTAAAAGGTTTTGGATGTGAAGTGCAGTGTATACAGATTTGAAAAACCTGTAAAATATTTTCCTCACTTTGGCATTTTTTGTGCCAAAGGGACAAAATCCTATATTTCATTGTTTTACATTAAGTGAATATATTTTTTTACACCTTTTAAATCTGCCAAAACTCAAATATGGTATCCGCTGAATGACCATTGTTATGATTTTTCACAAAAACACAGAAAGAATCAGATCATTTTTGCTAAAACTGGCATTTAAAATGGCAAGCATAAATAAAAGAAATAAATACAAGAATATTTGTTACTTATGGTGAAGACTGAAGTTAATAATAGCATTCATAAAACAATTTGGAGAAAATATGTTATGTAATCATTGATTGATGTTTTTGGTCTGTAATAAATGAATGAAACTTGCACAACTCAATATATGTGATTTCTCTGGCATGCATTTTTATAAAAAATAATATAAACATTATTTTTTTATGTTTATATGACAGTGTGACAGTTTTTATTGCTAAAACTGTCACAGATGACCCAGGTGGAGCACAAAATGAATGACTTAGAGGGCTAAACAAGCTTTAAATGTCAAATCTTTTTAAAAAGGGATCAGCTTTTATAAAGAAGAGGTGCATAAAAAAAACCCACCAACAATGACAATTTTGGTTCTTCAATTGTTTTTTATTGTTCACTACAACCCGGAAGGGGTAATAATATCGCCGCTTTGCTTTCTCCCTTGTGATCTGTAAAACAACTGACTGAATAACTTTCAACAGCAGTGATTTCATAGGTGATATCTGGAGGCATTACAATTTAGAAAAGCCTAATTTTAAAAAAATTGATATAAAATGAGAGATGTGTACAGTTGGCTGCGGTGTGAGTGATCTACTCACTCTGAACCTCGATGACTTTCTCCATAGAGCGCACAGCATTAGCATTTGGTTTCTGCTGCAGCACCTCGTAAGGAATGGGGTCCAACTGAAACAGAAAGAAAATTAGATTAAAAACATTTCTGGCTTAATGTTTTCATTTCTCTACCAGCTCCACCAGACAACTCTGACACTATTTAATGTGCTTTTACTGCAATTTCATTCATGTATTCTGGAACAGATGGCAGCCTACATCTACAGCGAACCTCACTCAACATCCAAGCATTTTATTTGTTGGTATAATAGCTGCAGCTTGATAAATACTCTGTGAATGAGTTCCACAGGTGTTCAGAAAGTTTTCTCCAAACCCCCATTTGACCCGATGCAGTCCCAACGCGGTTTACAGGATCATTTCTGAAATGCTGACCACAACCCACTGTTAAGTCAATCCAAGAGGTTGGGAACAATCTCAAGCTGCTGACACAATAAAAAAAAAAATCCTGTCTGCAGATGCACGCCTCTTCCCACTCCTCGACAGCTTTGCTACTCTTTGACATAAACTACACTGTGTGCTTTGTTCCGAGTCCCAGTCGAAGGAAGCACATGGGTATACGCAGATGCATATACTTGGAAATGGCCAGTTCATACATACACCTCGGCGAGAACGGCTAAATCTATAAAAAAGAAATGAAAAAAAACCCTTCCAAGCCACAATTCAGAGCAAACAGAGCTATTCCCCCAGGTGCCTTCCTAACCCGGAATGATTTAATTTCCCCTTTGGCCGACGATTCGTTCGACACTTTCACATCCCGTTTCGGTACACAGCCTCATTCAGCTCCACATTCCTCCTCAGACGGCACACATCCCTGTTCTGCTTTGTCATAACCCCAGAGGAATAGCACGCCAACATGGAAACATGGAAACGGAGACATGCAGAGTTAGAAAGAAGGGAAGAAAAAAAGGTTTGGCTTGACATTTGGAGAGCAGGATGCCAGAGAGAAAAAGGGGATGGTTGGTCTGCCGAGCCCAAGACTAAGAGTTTTATTTTAATTAAAGCAAATAGAATACGGGAGGGGTCCGCTGAGCCGAGGGAACAAGGCACTTTGGGGAGAGATGGATACTTTAATCCTGCTGTGGCACGACAGACTACATCATGCACTCAGCATCAGCTTGAGGAGTATGCACGCATTCAGCTCATGCACAACTCTTTTAAGTAACTTGTTACATGACTAACACTTTTTCAAATAACAGGGTCCCATTAATGCTGCAACTTGAACATACTTTTTATTGCCATAAGAATCAGGGCGCCTCTTGAAGCATCCGAAGAGCTAAGTCAGACTCTCTGGTCCAGTACTAAATTAATTCAGATCTTACATAAGAACAGGAACTTATTGTGTCAACAGGTAATGTCTGCAGATGATACACAGCTCTACATTACATTGTCACCAGGTGACACAGAACCCATCCAAGCACTGAAGAAATGCATTGGTGCCACAACTTTCCATAACTTTCTCCAGCTGAACAGAAACAAAACTGAAGTTGTTATACTTGGACCTGAAGATAAACTTTTGGTCCAAAGATAATAACTGAGTCAGCACACAGCTTCAGATATTCCAGCTAGAAACTAGTGATCAGGTCTGTAATCTGGGTGTGGTGATGAACTCCGACCTGAACCTTCAGAGTCACATGAAGACAATTACAAAGTCAGCCTTCTGTCACCTGAAGAACATTTCCAGAATTAAAAGACTAATGTGGACGTGCCTTGGTGGCATAGGGGATAGTGCAACCCATATTTAGAGGCCTTGAGTCCTCGACGCGGCCGGCGCGGGTTCGACTCCCGGACCCGGCGACATTTGCCGCATGTCTTCCCCCTTCCTGTCAACCTACTTTCATATAAGGGACACTAGAGCCCACAAAAACACCCCTTGGAGGGTCAACAACAACAAAAAAGGCTAATGTCTCAGCGAGATCTAGAGAAACTCATCCATGCATTTATTTTTAGTTGCATTGATTTCTGCAATAGTGTCTTCACAAGTCTGCCTAAAAAAATCACAACAGCAATGTTTATTGGTTATTTCATATTTGTTTACTGCATTATGTTTTTATGGTGCAAAGCACTTTGAACTGCCTTGCTGCTGCAATGTGCTATACTAATAAACTCCACTATCAAAATCATTGAATTCATGGATTCCAGTCACACAGATCACGGGTGTAGAAAATCAAGCACCTGGGAACGCAAACTGCCTCTACAAACATAATATGTGGCAGAATGGGTTGTTCTCAGATGTTTAAATTATGATATTTGGTGCCTTACGAAAAGTAAATAAATTCTAAGGCTGTTCACACAACGGTAGGAAAGACCCATGAATTTGAAACCGACACAAATGAAATGGACGCTGTATGAAAGTGGCACAACGTTCCTGTGACTGTGGCTAAGTGAGGGAAAGCAGGACTGATTCATCATTAGCATCCTAATGTTTCCACATTGGGAGATTCAGATCATCAATCTTTCAGTCAAAGTGCACTTCTCCAAAGGTTCAGCCCATGCTGCTCCAGCTTTCCTCGGCTCCCTGTCAAAGCGAGGTCAGGGGTTCTCCGGGGCTTGCTGGAGTTCAGCTCAGAGCAGAGCTGGACGGGGGCAACTTGTCAGTTTGATTGACAGCTGGGTTCGGCTTGTAAACTTTAATGACTCTCGTCATGGTACCCCAGGGGCCCAAACTCAGCAGGTAGGGTAAAGACGCACATGAATGAGCAAAGGACACATGAAGGAATATTGTAAACAAGCCTACATTTGTTCCTGACGTCATCCGTAGCAGGAACACATTTTGCTGCTTTTACCTGCACACTGAATGTGTCGCGGTCTTAAAATGTCAGACATGTTGGATTTAACCGATCTCTGAGGATATCTACGTCTCGGCCAACAAAACCAAGACAAGCCATGAGCTGAGTGAGAGGAATGTGGCCCGGTAAAAACATTCCTAAGGGAGGCTCAAAGCAAAACAGTGGAAAGATGAGGAATTCTACTTGTTCAGCAAAATAAAAAAGTGCACAAGGCATTCATTGTTTACCGCTTTGTCCGTCTGTACATGCTAGCAGCCGCTAAAATTGTCTGATTATGTTATGCTAACTGAACAAGGTAATCACATGCATTGTGCAAAGCGGGTGACCTTTTCAGATAAGTTTCTTCTTGGATTTTGTGTTTCTTTTGGGGGGGAGGAACAGTAAGGCTTACAGGGCGACAAGTGAAGCTGAGCAATTTTACTGTAACTGAAGAACAAACACGCTTAATGACCTCACGGACGGCTGGCAGCAATTAGCATATTAGCTAGTTGTTTATCAAATAATTGCTAACAACCATGGTTTGGAGTTGGCCGACATCTGTACTGGAGCAATCATCAATTAGTACAGAGGTCAGAGTTCACTGGCGTAGTTGCAAATGCATCATTCATGAGCTATTTAAAGAAAAAAAGTATTGGTGATTAAACATTAGAGAAGAGGAAAAAAAGGTCTGTATTGGACATTTGTTTTTTGTTCCATTTTATCAAGTTCGAATAAGTATTTTTAAACATAAGACACTATAAGACAACACAGAAAGGGAAAAACGAACATGTCTGAGGACACGTGTCCTGCTAAATTTGCCACAAAAGCAAAGTAAAGCTAACTATCAGTTAGATGTTTAAAAATACATTTTAAAAAGACACAAAATATACTATTTAACATGACATTTTAACAATGTCCAGCGATATGGGTGGTTCATTCAGATTGAATGGGAGTGAAAGAGCACAAGCTATTAACAAGAAGGCTAAATATAATAAATATATTTATAATGTATATCATAATAACAACATATATAATATAGATTATGATTTTTGTAACTCCTATCACATCTATTTAAATTAAAACTGCAAAAATCCCATTAAGTAATATGGCACCACACCTGTCTTCTTGTAAAACGAAGAATAGGACATTCAGCCCACATGTTTGGATCAGAGATTTTTATTATGGCATGTTGCAGATCGAGGAACTTCCCAGACAATACAGAGCCTCAGACGGTTTGATGCAGCATAAACAAAAGCACAGCTGACCAGTTAATCCAGCTGTGGTTTAATGCCTGGACCCACTCAGCATTACCACACACAGACCCACATTTAGCCAAGAACTAAAGTTTATTCTGGAGGAAAACTCACTTACTGGACATGCTTAAAAAAAAAACTGTTGTCCATTGGATCCCCAGGCAGGCTGTAGTCACTCACAGTTTTTGTTTAAATTTAGCTTTGGAGTTGCTATTTGAGGCTAAAACAGAACTTTAGATGGTGAATCAAAACTAAAATAAAAAGAGTGAGTTTTTATTCTTGTCTTCTCACTCGGTTCTACACCGACATTTCCCAGCAACATTCCAGAGTCATTACGGGGACCTTACAGGAGAGCATAAAAATGCTTTCTTCTTGGTGTTTCAATCTGATTTTAAGTAGGATTTTTTTTTTTTTTTTTTTTTACTGTCGCCCTTAGCAATCAAAGATAAAAACAACAAAAAGATCTGTTTTTGTTCAATCAGCTGACATCATTGTTCCCAGCTGGACAAGTCAGGAAAACTTTAGAATGGAGCACTAAAATGCTGTGCTATTTACTTATCAAAGAATTCCTATAACATTCTCCAGACAAGTTCTCTGGAGAAGATTGAATCACAACCTATTTTCATTAAATTAATCTAGAAATTAATCTCAACACATGCACATTTTGAGTAATAATAACCTACATTGGATTCATTCTGATTTCAATCCATTTCATTCTTCCACAGGTACAACAGTTTACAGAGCTGCTGAATTACGACAGTTTCCTCCTTCTCAACTTCAAATGATTGCTCGGTTTCCTTTAACTGTCTGATCCCTGGACCCAGACTGACCCTGCTGGAAGAGGTGTGAGGGTAAGCGTTTTCAGATGTGGGCGAGAGCGCTGCCCTGCAGGGAAGGGGGACTGGACGCCCCCTGTTGCCTCCTGCCCATTCTCAAATTCTCAGCTCAATATGGCCACCACCCAGAGACCTCCTTCAAACTCCTGCAGGTAGAGGTGCCCCGCCGGCTGCTGAAACATTAGAAGCAAAGCCTCTGGCACATTTCATTATCTGGCTGTAGGGCGGTATGGTAAGAAACAAGAAACCAGTCTCTCAAACTGGATGTTCAGGGAAGAGAACTATGACAGCAAATAGAAACCGCCCCTCGGAGATGTTCTTGAGTTTCTGAAACCTTTCCAGATGTCATAGTGTTGTTGTGAGCTGAAGCCATGTTACAATAAGTCTCTAGGTACTGTGGTAACCAGTGGTGAAGATGTGCAAAGAAATCTTGGGAAACGTTTGAGACAATTGACCATTGGTGAAAAGAAATCTTTAAACAAGGAGTTCACGTTCAATATATTCCTACAACACACCTGAATCAAAAGGTTGGATTACCTTCTTGGCATGTCAGCGCATTTTGCAAAGGTCTGGTCATTAACCATTTATTTGACTCAGGTGTATTGGAGCAGGGATGCATGCAAAGGTTCTAGGACAGTTGCAGTCCTGCTTTGAATATTTTATTAATACTATGCAAACTCCCCTTTTGTCTGCAGGGCAACACTAAATCTTCTCCTATAACTTTTTATAAGCATACAGAAAGTGGAGTTGACTACATCAGTGTGTTCAACTCCAGTCCTCAGGGCTGGTTTCCTAAAGGTTTCACATGCAGCTGCTTCTGCACAACTGGTTCAATGACTGAAATATCTCCTGAACATGTCACTTAGACAGACAGGGGCTTGATAATGAACAACCATATATTTAAGGAAAGATCTAAGACATGCAGGGTATAGATTCTTGACTACTGACTATGGATATCACTGCTAGAGATAATCCAGTGTCCTGGGTCCTTGCCAGTGCTCCTGAGGTGGCCATGGAAGGATGCTGATTTTTGTGTCAGGTGTCAAGTTTTCCTCTGTTGATATAGCCATATGTTTTCGGAAAAGACATCATAATATGCTGAAGAAATTTTTATATCACATATCATAAGTTATTTCCTCCCTTTGGTTCACTTTCTCTGCTCGGCAGTACTGCACTCCCTCTTTAAGGGAGGGTTTACATATAAGTGAACTAAGACATGTCTTCAAGCAGACCAGAGTTCACTTGTTAGGTCTGCACCAACGTTTTGAGCTTTCACACCTGGCCAAATAAGAGAAACTCTGGTCCATTTCAAGTGAACCAAGCAAACCATTCTAGTGTAAAAGCAGCCTTGGTCTCATCTGATGAAGTCTCCTGGGTTCTGCAAAGTCTTGCATGTTTACATTTGTTATGGTAGGTGAAAAGAAGGGTTTTCCAATTCCAGCCTAATAACATTTTGTTGTGTTAAACTTTTAGAATAGAGCACTAAAATGCTGTGCTAGTTAGTGCTATTTAGATACGAACACGTTTAGGTGAGCAGCTATGTTCTCGTAGAGGTTTATGAAGATCTGAATCATTCACTCAATAAAATCCTGAGTGAGTGATGTGTACAGATCCATTAAGTTCTGTATTCTTTAACAGGTTTGACACAAAGGACTATTTTCATATAATAAAACAATTCAAGCAAAGTAAAGCTCCAGTGTAACTTGACGATCTAAATGTTCCAGTTTTTACGATTTACAAATCTTGATCCGTTATTGTTCAGTTTGTTTTGCTTGAACTCCAAGATCAGCATGGGGCTACGTTATTTTTTTCTCATCAATGCCAAAAACCACAGCTCAAATAATCTGCAAGGAGGAAACAAGTTGTCCTAAGATGCACAGATATTACTTTAAATATCTGTGACTGAATTTGATATCAAGCTGAAAATATTTTAATAGGTCTTGTGCAATTGAATTTTTTTATCAGTATAAACAAAGTTTGGTGTAAAATGAAGGCTGGAAAACACACAAAAACATATCTGGGCTTTATGATGTGATGTGACATGGTCATCATAAGCACTGATATTGGGTCATATGAGGGTTAGAAGAATTTTAGATGCTTATCTTTTTTTATAAATCACAATCTACATAAACCCAAAATTAAACAGCTTTAGGAGAGGGTTCCCTCAAAACTGACAGCATATATACATAGCTAGTCCAGCAGCACAGCATCAGAGCGGCCATTTTCTGCACATATATTTGAGGTTATTCTGATTATTGCCTCTGTATATACTGCCAGTGCAAATAAATTTCAGTAAAGCATTAGAAATTACTGTAAATTGTCTGTCAACATACACTTCTGTAGATTAAAATTCCATCTTAAAGCTACATTTTGAAGATAAATAGAAGGCTACATATTAAATGCAGCTCCAAATAAGTGAGCTTAGAAGAGAAACTGTTCTGCTCTGTGTCACAAAGCACCAGTGTTTTTTGAGTGCCACAGATCAGCCCACACACCCCCTCAATTACTCCGTCTGCCTGGAAATCCTCGCCCTCTGACGTGTTTGCGTGCAGCGTGCGTATGTTGTTGTCCTGCTTCAGAGGTGGTGAAGACAGACAAAGATGACACCAGGAAGAGATGTGGTTAACTTAAAGAGGTCGATGCAGTAATGGGAAGATTTTTCTGTCTCTTCTCAGTTTTTGTTTTAATATCTATACAACAGAAGAACCTAATATTGATCCTTTTTCATGTGGTTTTAGGCATAAAGCTTCAGTTTTAAAAAAATGTGTGTTCTGTTTCATGCATTTAATTTATTTAAAACAATGTGGTCTTCCACTGTTTGTGACAAGTGCCTTGCAGCGGTATTTATAACCCCTAAAGCACTTTATTTTTTCATTTCACAAACTTTAATAACTATGCGTCATTTGGTATTTTATGTGATGGACCAACACAACATATTCTATGACTATGGAAGGAAATGATGCCTAGCTTTCCAATTTGTCTTTACATATAAACCTTTGTAAGTCCCCTACTTATTACATTAGGATCTAGGATATGTGTAAAGTATCTTTAGTATAAATTAAGTTTTCCTATGAACAGAGCAAAATTATAAGAAGGAGCTCCGGTCAGATGAAACCAAAACTGCACACTGTATATGGCAGCCTGAACAACCTTCATGGTGAAACACAATGACGAAGGCTGGGTCATGCTTTGGGATGTTTCTGTGATGTGAAGATTGCACTAAATAAAGGGCAATTCTGGAAAAATACCGGTCAGATTGCAATAGACTGGGGTCAAGGTTCACCTTCCATCAGGACACAAAAGCCAGACCTCCAACAGAATGGTTTAGATCAAAATGTATTCTTGCCTTAGAACAGTCTGGTCAAAGTCCAGATGAAAATTCAATTGATAATCTGAGTCAAAACTTAAAATTAAACGTACCTTAACTGTCTCCATTGGATTTGAATTAGCTTAAGCTATTTCACAAAGAATGTGCAAAATATTCAGAGACTAGCTGTCTCTGGAAGACTGAATGGAAATGCATGCCGCACTTTTTAGATTATTAAAAAAAAAAAGAAATCTAACTATTGCTTCCACTTTATACTTATACACCAGTTTGTGTTAGTCTGCAACGTCAACACATTAAAATTGTTGGTTGTAGCATGAATAATTCTACGCTATGAGTGTTATCAATAATTCTACGAGACACCTTGAAACAAGCTTAATGTCTGATCATTTCACAATAATCTGGGAGAAAATGTCAGCAGTTACGATTCCCTCACCAAAAGCAGGTGAGCAAGACTTACCTCATTGCCGAGCAGAGCAGAAATGCAGGCTTCAGAGGCATCACATATGGCCATCAGGTCATGACCCCCTTCCAGGGCAAGCACCAAGCGACTGCCGGCCAGGCCCATCAGCTGCCTGGTCAGGTAGCTGAAGCCTGAAGACAAAGGAAATCACAGCAAAGAAAGGGAAGGGGAAAAATGAATCGCTGCTGAGCTTCCAACTTCCTTTTGGGATTCTGATAAAAGCAAAAAGACAAAAAAAATGGATGAAGGAAGGACTGAATGAGACGGTGGAAGAAGAGCGGAAAAAAGAGAGCCTTGTGGAATTACTGGAGGCCAAGAACGAGCCCTAATACGAGCCAGGCTTAATTTTAATAAACACGGCTTTGCATTTAGTCGTGGTCAAAGCCTTTGATGTTTAGCTCAGAAGTAGGAGGGCAGATGAATAAACCTATTCAAACACACTTTATTCTACCCAAATTCTACCTCATCTCCTCTTTCTGCAATCCTCTGTAAACCACCCCGTCCTATTCCCTTTGACAGGCAGGAACCCTGCTCTTACTTAGGATATCCACGTCAACACATAAAAGGTTTTTCTTGGCACGACAACATCTGTTGGAGTACCAAAGAAATTCAGCTACAGATAGAGAGTGTTCCCTTGCAAAAAGGTAGTCAAAGAACAGTTTTAAGATTTAAGTTGACAAAGAATAGAGTTTAGTAAAATAATCAGTCATTATTGTGATCAATAGTTACATTTGGCTGTCAGTTTGTATCCTCCGAGCGGTGGGGCATGTCCGTCGACAGCATCGAAGCCAGAGGACACCAGAACCACATCTGGAGCGAACTCATTGGCAATGGGCATCACCACTGTTCTGCAGAGACAAAACCAAACAACACAGTTTTGTAAAGAAAATCTGATCGTTTGGAGTAAATGGCAAGTTCTAAATTTGCAATGCTCTGCTTCACTTCTCATGGAAATTTAGTTTTATATGAAAACAAATTCAGGGATCCATGAAAGCTCAGTATTAACTGTGGTGAAGTTCACAGTGAACATCACTGAGAAAACATTTCTGGTAAAACTCAGAAACCTTTGCTCCTCTTGATAGACACGCATTTCTTTTATTTACAAGTTCCGCAGACCAAACATTCGCCGAGTATGTTTGGACGCACAGTAATGTGACAGGAATAATTACCACACATCCTATTTGAAGTGGATATTCTGGAAATTTGGTGGCAAGGATAAACCCCACAGTCAAGTCAAAAGCAGCAACAGGAGGACAGATGTAATTACATGCGTGCTAATTATGTATGATGCATCTAACACTGCATGGGTGGGGTGATTGACGGCTGTTTGTATATAAATTTAATTCACTAAACAACTGGTTAGCATGGGTTTCCCGTGTTCAGACGTAAGTGAGATCAACAGTGGGGCAAATGTGCAATGATTCATTGCAAATTGTGGCTGGAAAATCCAGGGAGGTTTATATGATGATCCAGTATGGAAGAAAAGGGGATGCATTATGTGCGCAGAAAGGTTTTGCAAAAGAAGGTTAGTCTAATCTCCATTTTTGAGTGTTTTTAGACAGATTTTGTTTTAAATCTGCGTCCAAGTGGAATGATGCGCCAACTTGTGGTGACAGTACCGTAAAAATTGAAAAGATTATCTTGAATTGAATAAACTGGATAACTTCAGCCTTTGACAATGTCCACACCCTCTTTTTAGTTTCTTCTAATCTCTGGAAAGATTATTAAACAAACTATGATTTGCTCAGTTTTGGTACTCAGATGATTGATTGAGAACTGGCGTAAAGGGAGGAGCTCAGCAGGAGTACATGCAAAGTGACTATTCAATTGGCAAACAACAAATAACTCCATCCTTGCTGCTTTCACGTAGTAGGACTTTGGAACATGCCAAATTTAAAGTGAGTGGCTGGCAAATCAAGGAGACAAAATGACAAGTCTGAGGGAATGAGAACATACCAGCATTTCCTCAGAGTCTTCTCTACAATATCCAATATCTAGAGTAGGTAGAATGGGTCTAATATTTTCTCACCAATTGGAGAAAAAACAATCTCAAAGTTGAAAAGTGTCAGTGTGAGATGGGGTAGAGCTTCAACGGGAGAATTTTTTCACTGTTTTACCAGCTCCTGTTTACTGGATATCCAGAAATTATTAGAAAAGACTATGCAAGGCCCACATCCTGCCAGCCTATATAACGTCCTGCCTTTGGGAACATGTGGCTTTAGCATTTAGCAGGTATTATTTGGCTCATAAACAGCTAGGCTTTCCAGATGGCAAAACAAGTGTCTCTCCACAGTTCCCTGTGGGATTGTTGATGTTTTTTTTTGTTTTTTTTTTAGGTTTCTGGGATATTTGGCCAAGTAGTATTTTGATGAGGTCTATGACTGATGGAGTACCACAGGGTTCTGTTGTAGGTCCCCAGCACATTGCTGACCTCAGGAACATGGTGCTGGTTAGCTGGCTGTGGGCAGGCAGCTCGCCCTGAACTCCGTAGACCACAGGTTTTTCCATCTCTTGCTCACCACCAAATTACAACCCTGAGCTCTACGCGCCCCCTCGATCCTCCACCACAACACAAAACTAACGCGCGCACAGCTGTCTGAAGGAGAGGTGGGAGGTAGCATTACAAGGTTTTTGGGAGTCACAGCCAGCAGGAATATGTGCAGCGCGGGTCACTGTACACCTTCAAGCATGTAGCAATATTTTAGAGAGGGATGATCAATGAATTTCAATGAGATGGGCAATCTGGAAAGAGAACACAGACAAAACTGATGTAAGTCCTGTGGATGTGCAAAATAATCAGCCCATTTAAATCCACAGCCTTGGTCTATTAGGATCTGAGCCATGAAGGACCCCACACTTAATAAAGGCATTCAGCCACAGACGCAGTTGAGGGAAACCTTGGCTACCAAGGACACCTAAACCACTATTGGCTTCTACACCTCCTCCTCGTTCAGCCTTGAGCTCAGACAGAAACAGGTCTGGTTCTGAAGAGAAATACTACTCGTGTCATCCCCCATCCCCCGACTCCCACAACTCTAGAATAATATCCTGACATTTAGAGAAATAAAAAGCCGGGGTAATCAATTAGACGACTGGCAAAGAAGGAAGCCAGCGGTTTCTGAGGAGCACTAATTGGGCGTGAATCAGAGGCTATGTATGCAGAGATGAAAAAAAGACGGTTTGTTAATGAAGGGGAGGGGAGAGTTTACGACTGAGCCTTAAGCAACGGGACATCCTGAGAAGAGCGGTTAGAACATTCAGAGCTGTCGGCTCGGGTCCAATTCGACTTTACTGCGATTAGAGTCACTTGTCAGTTATGCAGCGTCATCTATTGTTTGGGGTTGTTTGGTTTACCTAGCAACAGGTGAACAATAGTTGTCTATGGCTTGTTTTTTTGTGCTTAGAGATTTAAAGATAATGTTTACTACTAATTAGATGAGACAGGAAAAAAAAACAACTAAAATCGGTTCTGTAGGATTTAGGTTGTTATGAAAGCAGTCAAGGTGGAGATAAAAACTATGACATCACTGAAGCTATATTCTCATGTAATTTTTATCAGATACATTCAGACTCCCCCAACCTTTGAAATGTTGTCTGAAGGAAATATAAACTGTCAAGTAGATGCAGTCGTTTGCATCAAACCGGCAAATAAAAGGTTAAACTGCAGAGGTTGAAGGCTTTCCCTCTTCGTTCATAAAAAAAGAGAAAAAAAAACTCAGAAGAGAAAGAATGAAGAGAGTGAAAAACACACACACGCACGCTTACACTTCAAAGCCCTGTCATCTGCTGCTGCAGAGAGCTGTTCTGAATTAACTTTAATTCTCCTTCTCTCTCTTCTCTCCAAGTTCATGGTAAAGAGAGGGACTGGGGGGAGGGGGAGAAAAAGAGAGAGAGAGAGAAAAAGAAAGAGAGAGTCGGTGCTTCTGGTTTTCATTAGGACCAATTTTCTTATCTTTTTTTTTCTCTGTGCTTTCTGGAGGCTCACACTTGATCCCCTGCAAATGCAACGTGGCGCAGGCCAGCGGAGGAATGGAAAGGTGCCGGCTGCAGGGCACGCACCCCCATCCGGCAGATAGAGGGGGGAGGAGAGAGGCGGGAGAACCAAGATACACGGCTTCAAAAAAATGATATGAAAATATCATGTGTTCTGTTTGTGGTTGTACAGAGCATCACAAACATATCCATCCCCCTTCAGTGTGCTCTCCTGTGGGGATTTTAAATTCCATGTGCTTTTATTTTCAAGAACCATTGTTCACTACAACTTTTCTTTCAAGCTCAGTTGGACTAGATGAGGAGCGTCAATATTTAAGTTTTGCCAAAGATTCTCTGCTGGATTTAGGTCTGTACTTTGATTGAGCCATTCAAACATGAAACTATAATCTCATCTTAAACCATTTCACTGTGGCTGTGGATGTATGTTTAGCGTCAATCTCCTGCTAGAAAGTGAAGTTTTTTGCAGCTTTTTACAGGGTTTCTTCCAGTATTCTCCTGTATTTAGCTCCATCCATCTTCCCTTACAGCCTTTTCCTGCTGAAGAATAGCATCTCTGCATCTTCAGTCTTTTCCTCAAAGTAACGTGGAAAGACTTTTTTCTGGTTTTTTGGAAACAATTTTCAGTTTTGAGCTATTTCACAACAAACTGTAAGCTAATGACAAAATGCAAAAATGCAAAAAAGTTCCAGGAATATGAATACTTTTTGAAGTCGCTGTGAACAATAATGCAAAAAAAAAAAACTTCTGTAACACAAACGTTAAACCCAAACCTTTGGTAGAAATGTATATCTAATTTTATTATATATATTCTGATTTTGTTTGAGCATATGTATGCACTGCAAAATCACAAAATAATACCAAGAATATTTTATCTAGTTCCTAGAGCAAATATCTCGGAGTCGGTATACTTACAATAAGACAAAACTAACTTACAAGTTTTAAGTCTATTATTCCTTAATGCCTATTGATAAATATATATTTTTTGATAAGGTTCCACTGGCTGATTTTGTCACTTATTATATAGGAAAAATGTCTTGTTATAACTTAAAACAATCTGCCAGTGAAACTAGTAAGTTTTTTAAAATCAATAATAGGAAATTATTGACTTAAAACAAGTTAATATATCTTGCTGAAAACTTACTTGTAAGTTAGATTTGACTTATTTCAAGTGTACTAAGATGTTTGTACCAGAAACTAGACCAAGAATACAATTTTGTATTTTTGCAGTATGATAACTTGAAATAGCTTTTTTGCTTTTGTGTTCCAAGTTAGCGGCATAAATGATCAAACAAATGGCTTGTCAGCTGTTGACATGCAGACAGAAGGATTGAAAGGGAAGAGTAAAAAGACGAGAGGTGACTGATGTGCATTAAGAGGCTGAGGTGTGCTTCCCGGAGGTTGCGTGCCGACGGCTGTGATAAGACGGTCAGGCCGGTCAGTTTGATGCTCCGGCTTCAGGCCAGATGGACGTACAGCTGAGAACATGGACTCATCTTCAAAGAGCCCTGGAAGGGATCCAGTCCCGCCGCTTTCAAGATGCATGAATCAAAAACGGGTAGGCGACATGTAGAGTGTGTGTATGAGTGGGGGTGTGTCGGCATGTGTGGAAGTGTTGAGGGTGAGTGGGAGAAGTTTTATATTTAGTCCAAATAGAAGCCATGAGGTTTGGCTTGACGACAAGCCCCCTGCCTACTCAACGGCTCCCAGCAGATAATATATTTATAACTTGTGGTGAATTTTTTAAAGCCAGAGCCAAAAATACAAAACACTACAGCTGGCATTTCTTTGTTTTTCTCAGAAATAGATCCAGGAAGAAAAAAAAAGAAAAGAAAAGATCAAAGCAACTGTCAGTTAAAGTTGAAGGTAATGCTGATTTACCTGAAGGCAGCCAGATACTCTGCGTCCCCCATGGGAGGTTCAAGGCCCCCAGTAAATGCCATGTTCACGTTGAAGCCCACACCTGCACCACTGCCCACCTGTGGGGCATAAACATGTTTTAATGTGGAGAAATGTAAATAAAACATTGGATGATGAAAGATTATGACGGACCTCATCTGGAGCTCCGCTGCCGGGGAAGAAGTTCCCATCGTCATAGCGATGTAGAGAAAGGTACAGAACACTGGGGTCTGCGTAGAAGGCCTGCTGGGTCCCGTTGCCATGGTGAACATCCTAAAATGATTAGAAAGAAATGCAGGCTAAAGCAATTGCAAACACATTTTTCACAATAAAATTATTATTATTATGTGATGACATAACTGTAAAAATTGTGCAGTACATAGTGATACGGCATTCTGCATACTGATTGACACCTTTATTTAAGCTGTGAAGAAGAACTCAAAATACATCAATTTAAAAAAAATCTTTGATTATAGTACTGTAATCTCATAATGTATATTTTAAAATATCCAAACTAGAGATGCACCGATCTCATACTGACATCAGTATCAGTCCCGATATTGTAAAAAAAATTCTACATCGAGTATCGGTGCTCGATTCATAAGGGAAGATCTATTCAGTATAATTCTATGCTTTGTGCTTTGAGCAACATCACGTTTTATCTTTTATTTTACATTATATTTAGAATTTGTATTTTCCAAACTATTTGAAAGGTTTGCTGCAGTTTATTTTGACATGTTTGAACAAGGTAGTCAAGCATTTGTTTTCATCAGTTTCAGTTTATTTATTATTTATTTTACATTGGCTGTTACACTCATAATGGCACAGCCTGAGCAAATTAAAGTTATCTTGTTTTTGCATGTTTGACCAAGTTTATGAAACTACTCGTTTATCTAAGTGAGCTATACTGGTGAAGTGTTGTCCAATAAATTTGTAATTTAGTACGATTATATCTGTGTTAAGAAAAATAAATTTTTGAGTCAATTTAGCACTGTTTTCCTGCATCGGATCGGTATGAACCGGTACTAAACCTCAAACATCTGTATCAGCATCGGAAGTGAAAAGGGTGGATCACTAACCAACCTTTAATGCTTCAATTCATTTATTTAAGTGGGACCAGGCAACATAATGAACGTTAAAAAGTGACAGAATTGGAGTGAATTATGCAATAAACCATCATTAAATGATTAATAATAACAGTCGACTCAGGATGACCACATAAAATCATGTTAAGTATGGTGGATCTGTAATGATGTGGGCTTATTTATATTCAAAAGGCCCTGGGAAAGTTGTTAGACTGTATAAACTCCAGAACGTTTGTTTATATAAAGCCATGAACGGTGAATTAACTTTGTTATATAAAAATAAAACAAAACAAACTATGCATATTCGTTGCTGAGTAAGTTTAAAAAAAACCCAACTATTTATTTGGGGATTTTTTAAACAACTTCACCAGGGCTCAATTTAAGTGTGGCTCAAGGAACCTATTTAACGGTTGCCATGGTAGTTCCCTCCCTTTTCCGGGATTAGTTATTTCAGGATAACATTGCACAATACGCTTTATTAGTCAGGCAGAAACAAAACAAAAACAAAAGACTAAGCCTAAAATGACTACTTACTCTGTTACGCAAACTAACATCAAGAAACCATTCTTAAATTATAAGAGGCTGAATTTTTTTGTTTTTATCTATAGTTTATTATGCTGGAGATCAGACAGCTTAAATAAATCGTTTACCGACAGTTTTGAAGGGAAAATTCAGAGTTTAAATGTAATGGGAGTAAATTACAGGTTTTTGTTCATGGTTTGCGGTGATTTCAGAAAAATGTCTTCCAGCATTGACAGACTCCCAGTGTAGGTGTGTTGGCACCCTAAATGAATAAATAATGTTTTCACAAACTTTCCCTATGATGGCTCAATCACATTGAACTAACTGAATACAGAGAGAGTAAACGCCACACTGCCACTAAGCTGTGGCTTTGAAAGAGTCTTTAAAGACTCAATAAAACACTCATCGTTAATAGCTGCTTACTCTCACCAACAACATGGCATCAATTAAATGATCTCATCTGTTGAATTTAAGAATAACTCGAAACACAAGAGTCTAAAAAATGTTGTTTCAGCTGGAGGAGAGTGGCTTGATGATGACGCTCTGCTCCGTCTGTGACGGACAAGGAGGAAATGAAAGGGACCTTCAAGGGGCTTTTGGGAATAACCATAACCAGCCGGGGAGTAAAGCTCCTGGACATGAGGTGGCCTCTGTCATATAGATCAATGAAAGGAGAGGATCTGACCTGAAGTAAAGGAAGTGAAGGTTGAATTTATTTTTTTGTAGTGTTGAGATAAATTTGCAAAAGGTGGTGGAAATGTACTGACAATCAATCAATCAATAAAATTTTATTTGCATAGCACATTTCAGCAGCAAGGCATTTCAAAGTGCTTTACAACATATCAAACACAGAAACACAATGCAACATAGAATCAACAATCAAAACACGACATTAAGTCAAGTTCCATCAATAAATCTGTAATTGATTACGTTTCAAATACAATCCTAAACAGGTGGGTTTTTAGTCGAGTTTGCATCCATAAAAGGTTTACCTGTTACACTCCTACTGTGTTATATGGAACAAAACACCTATTGCTATTTTTATTCCCACTCACGCAGTTAACAATCACACAGTTTAAAACGATGTAGACAGCATTTTAATGGGCTTCTGGCACAAAGCTCCGTACAACTCTTTCACAGAATTTCGAGCAGGGACTCCTGAGACCTTGGATTTAAAAAAAAAATTTTTTTTGACAAATCATGAGACGTAAAATGAAAGAGTAACTAAAGCTGTCCTGTTGGAACTAAAAACCACATGTTATTTGATGGCAATCGCCAAGTGGATATTTCTTGTTATCTAAGTGCTTAAAAAGTCACAGTACATATTTCAACAGTACTACCAGTAATTCACAATATGCTTTTCCATTGTTTCTTGCAAGAATGAGGCGTTTTTGAGATGGAGCAATGTCACGTAAACAAATTGGACCATTTGCTGATAAATTGTATTTTAATGATAAGATTGCACAATTATTTACATATAAAATGGGTTAGAACTCTTACTTTCCCCACAGATCCAGCTTCTCACAAATTTACAACCCAAGAATGAGGAAGGTTCAAGACAGATAATTAAAGAAGTATATAAACAGCAATTGTAATAAAGCAGGAAGCTTATCAGGTAAGAAAGTGTGTTGCATTTAACCCTCATTCACAACTGTGACAAGTGAAACAAAGAGATGTTATTTGTAAAAGAAAGTACAATTTTTAGCTATTTTTCTTCATTGCTGATGGATTACTCTGTTGAAAGTTGTTGCCAGTACTAACAAGAAAACAAATTTGATTTGAATGTTGTCAGATATTCATCACAAATCATGATTTACCACAATGGAAAATTACAAGTAAATCAAGCTCACCACAGATATCTTTTAAATCCCTGGGTGGGGTGCTGATCTGTGAGGTCTCAGACATTTCTCCTGCCTTCTGGGTCCTCCCCACATAAATCTTTCACTTATGAACACACACACAACCTGGAGAGTTTGCTTTCACTACTTTAATTCTTATTGGCCAATATGTAGCAAAAGGATGCCTAAGTTTCACATGGAGTGTCATCAATTCAGCAGCTTTTGGAAGAAATGTTTTTTTGCAAAATGCATGAATAAAAGAAGGTAGGCGACTGCAGAGTATTTTTAAACAGGTGTGATTTTGTAAATCAAACAGGGAGCAAAACTGAAACAAGTTTAATTTTTGCAAAGGTTACTCACCCAGTCAACTATGAGGATTTTGCTGACATTAAGCCTCTGCTGCAGGAGCTTGGCTGCAATGGCGACAGAGTTGAAATAACAGAAGCCCCTACAAAATAAAAACAAAATGGTGTTATCATATTTAAAATCTGAAATCAAACTCTTATATAATCTGAAAACTACTCACATAGGTGTGCTCTCCTCAGCATGGTGTCCGGGTGGCCGAACTACAGCAAAACCGTTCTGTAAGCAAAAGCAAGGTGGTCAGGAAGTGACAAGTTTGAACCTGACCTAGAATCTGAGAGCAGAAATGTGTGCACACACACATAATGCAACACAGGCTGACTTGGGTCAGATTTTGGATGCAGCGCTCACATCAAATGTTCTAGGAGTTTCGCATTGCTTACGGGGGACAGTAGACAGACATTTGGGCTGATGCAGAGCGATGCAAGCTGGACTAATGATGTTGAGTCAGCTGCTGCGCATTAGCAACCAGCCAGATGATTACTGAGGTGACAAGAGCCTCAGCTGGTTTCAGGACATTTTACCGTTTGCATGAAAGTCAGAGTAAGCGCAATGATGAGATGGAAGGGAGTTTCTTCCCACTGCCAAGTCAAGACAGGAGAATGACTATTGACAGAAAAAGATGTGTGTGAAGGCCGGAGACTGTGTGTGCTCTTTGAGAAGCTGTTGGTGCAGGTGGAACTTGGTCGTTAATTTGGCAGTGGAGGATCCTCTGAGGGAAACTTAAGTGGGAATGTGTGTGCACAAGTTTGACAGTTTGCCAAGTCCATACCCAGAAACTTTAAAATGTAGCCGTTTCCCTTTCAAGCAAAACACAATTTCCTTTCATTTCAGTCAGATATCATCAAGTATCTAGCCGAGGAACGGATCAAGGCTATGTCTGAATGATCTCAGTCCCAGGGAAAGAACTGTGTGGGTATCCGCATGGTGTGCTACTGTCTCACTCTCAGGAATGTCATTAGTCTGCGGTGTGTTGGTGCTAAGTTAACACCCTGTGCGTCGGCTGCTCCACAGGTGGCCTTGGTGTAAGACCAATAAAGGAGGCCTGTTAGTGGGGCCTGCTGGCGTTTGCAGAGCCCGTGCGCAGGTCTCCCCGCTGCGTTCAAACAGTAAGCAGCCCCTCCCAAAGACCCATGGAGACTGGGTGGGAGGGGGGTGCAGCATCGCAGGGTGGGGATGCCTGTCTGGAAGGTGCTAATGATGAAGCAAAGGTGTGACGGGGTGCAGCAATGTTTCTGAAAATATTCTGGAACCAGGTTCTCATGTAAATGATGCAAATTTATAACATTTAATTTGGTTTGTCATTTTTAAGAAATCTCAACAAACTTTGCTTTATGCCCAATTTTCTTCTTCCCTACATACATATATCTGGAAAATACAGAAACTACTAAACCCCGCTCTGAAAACCAATCATCGTGACGCCCAGCGTCAGCAAGCAGTCAGGTTGAAGTGGACTGTAAACACACCTTCAGCTCTCCTGTTGCTACTTTGAAAACCAGCTCCACCACTGAGCCAACGGCCAGTCGAGCAGCTGTAGACGAATGGATCTCATTCCAGATTGTGTCACTGTCCACCTGGAAACACACAAATACAAAAATATTTGTTGTTAAATGATGTTTTAACAGGAGAAAAAGAATACCGGGCATTTTCTTTTTAAAGTTTGAAGTTGTTCAAACATCTGGATTTATCATTCAATTTTTAGTATATGGTAAATATAAAGCATATTAATTTATTGTCCATATTTCTGCAGAGGTCAGACTTTAAACTTGTTAGTTGCAAAAATCCTAAACAGAAAATAAGGATTGAAAGACAGAAACTTTTGCATTCAGTTGGGTTAGTGTTATGTGCTTCGAGCACATTACAATTCTTTCTATTTTTCGAGATTGTTTTGTGTATTGACTTTAGCTGAATGACTTTTTGTTTAATATATTTTGGAGTTTGGATAATTCCTTTTTCGTAATTAATTTGATTTCGTTAATTTGTGGCGCTGTTGGTCCGCCTATAAACAGGCTGGGTTTCGACATGGTGGAGATCCGCGCTTCCGCTCGCTCCACCACCACCACCGAGGATGTGACCTGACGAGGTGCGCGCATGTCTCCAGTAGCTGTAGGATGTCTCCAGCCTCCCATGCAGTATTTTTGTTAGCCTTTGTTTGTTTGCTGTTTTCGTTGTGATTTTGGCCTGGTGGGACCGGTTGTCCTGTTTTCGATTCTTTCTTTGCAGTAGATTCTTTTTTTTTGCCATAGTCCGGTACTAGTAGGGACTAGTATAGGATTGGCTCCCTGCTGTACCATTTTGTTCTTTTTGATCAGCTCACCAGGTCCAACTTTCTGTTAATACTTTTGGGGTTTTGTTTTTTCCTCTCTTTTTTTTGTGCCTCCACAGAAAATCAAAGCAGCTGAACCAAAAGAAACATTCAAGAGAGTTTTAAAATAAAATAAAAATTTTTAACCCTAATTTTTGCGTAGGTGTCCTGAAATATGTTGTGCCCTTTTTGAACGTAACAGTTAGCAATGTAAGAACAGACACATGCATAATAAACTAACTGTAACCTGCAGACACACATATACACTTGCTCTATCAAGAGAGTAACATACAATGGAATCGCTGTCTGCTTGCAGTTTATTTTTTGTGAATTTACCTTATATTTTTCTGTCAAACACAAGACCAAATTGTTTGTGGAAAAAATTACTTAAGTTTTTTCTAGAACGTATCTACAATATTCAAAATAAATTGTAACTTGAAAAGCTGAAATATGAATCTTTGCTCTCTTGATACTACTTGATTCTTATTGGTTGTTATTTATAAGGAAGCCAGGAACACTATTCATTTTCCTTGGTGCTGATTGGCTGAACCCCCAAGAGTGGAGATAAGTAAAACTGTGACTGTTAGTTTCTGTGATAATGCTGAGATGCATATTTAGTTATATGTGGTGTTTGAATTGTTAAGATACAAAATTATAAGCATTTTTAGAGGAGGTCTGGAGTGTTTCGCAGGAGGTTAAGGTCCTGTGAATACTGGGGGTCCAACTTGTGTATCCAATGCTTGTAGAAACCCATAAATATATAATAAGGGTATTTTACACATATACACAAACACTTCAGGACGCAAACTCATAACAACTGAAAACACATTTAGAATCACTTTTTATACGTCATATTTAAGGATCAGATTTAGTCGTGCTGTGTCTGCTCTGGAGAAACTGGAACATGCATTTATTGGGAGAATACAATGAACAATATGCTCATAAACATATATTTAGAAGCTTATTCAGGCACTTGCAGAGTTTTAATTGAAGGCAATAACTTGAAGTCATAATGTAACATTGCACAGTGAGCTAAATAACAAAATAAGTCTGTCTGTTACTGCTATAAGAGACATTGTCCTTAATTTACAGTGTGCCTGGCATCGTCATTTACTACAACTGTATCGAGAGCGTAATTATAAGAGCCGCTGTAAAATTAAGCATTTATTTGTTCTAGTTTTTTATGTTCGGAAAGAAAGAAAAAAGTCCTTCAGCTTGATTGTTCGTGCAGCACGTTTGTGTGTTTGTGTTGGAGGATGCTAAGCCCCAGATTCACCAGGCAGAGGTCAGGGCTGATTAATGCTGAGGCACGTCTGGCCCTCAGCCCCCATACGCAAGCATGTACACACGCTCGCTTTTCAAGCCAAGTGGAGCACAATGCATTCGGTGATTGATTGTACACAGGGCTGCACAGAGGATAATATATATTCCCTCCATCAGTCATGGCAGATACTGCGGGCAGATGGAGCGCATGATAAACACAGAGTGAAGACGCTGGCAGAGGAAAAGAAGAAACCAGAAGGTCTTTGTGTCACACATGTGCAGAGTGGCTGAAGGAGGAGATCTGGGAAGACCAACCAATGTAAGCTCTTCTAAACTCACTATGTTAGTGTAAACCTGTCAGTTGATAGATGTAGCTGAACATGAATCTTTGCCGTTTATTCAACTACTTAGTCCAACAGCCAATCAGCGGACAGTGTTTAAGTCGGGTGGTCCGTCTTTCCTCCTTTCTCCAGTGATGGGACTCATCAAGTGTGGATGATTGCTCCATAATAACATCCACAGCAAGAGCCAAGAAAGACTCCATCATGAAATAAAACTGCAAAGCCTTTACTGAAGTCTAAAGAAACAAAAACAAAAAGAAGTGAGAGATTGGAACTGCTGGGGAGAATCTAATTGATGCAAAAGTGAATGAAAGATTATGCCCATAAGAAAAATTAGGTAAGTTTAAAGGCCTTCAATTGCAATGTCAGCTCTTAAATTGTTGAAGATTAATTTTGGTCAACTATTGTTCATACATTATTGTGGCATTGTCTTCGTGACTCCAAAGCAGCAAAGCTTTAGCTAATTGAAAGATAAAATCTCATTTGAGTCTAGAATCTTTGGCCGGCTCAATAAATGCAAGGAGCTGAGGTCTTGTGGCTGCGATATAAACCCAAAGCATTAGCACTTCGACACCCTCTTGACAGTTTGTATAGGCTGCTTGCGCTGATATGCTGTGTTTTGTAGCGTTAAAATATAAAAACTTTGTCGATTCATTTATGTAAGGAAGATAGGAGCCTGGTGATTCTTTTCAATTATTAGAAGAATGGAACTGGGATCACTCAAGAGTGTAGTTCTGGGGATAAAAGGTATTAAATCCACAGTGAGGATAAGATTGATACCATTCAATGGCATGTCAACAAAATCACATCAATGGGTTAGTCCATAAGGCGGTTCCAGTCCCAAAGAAATAGCCAATTGATGCATTACATTATCAATTAAGATTGTCCAGACATTGTCCTGATAACTATACTCTATGTGTCAATTCTATGCATTTCTCTTAGTGTTGTATTATTGGGGCTAAATTAAAAAGCTTTTTAACTTATGTTGAAAAGATTGGGTCTGTATTTGATACCTTATGGTGCAAAATCAACAATTCCTACACCATTGAAACCTAAACTGGATAATTCTACACTGAACAGAAATTGAGAGTGATTTGTTATTGGTGATTTGTTACTTGTGAAACTTTTATGTTGTGGAAAATATTTGGATTCCTGGTTTTCCATTTTGTCTAATTCACACACACTCCATATCGATCTCTTGTCATGAGTTGGATGTGTTGTTATGCCCTTCCTGGCAACTGTATTTGGAAATAACCTCGTAAGCTTTTCCAGATTGATATCTTTCCCTCTTGGCTTCGTGTCCACCCTCAGCTGTAAGCTTCAGAGCAGAAAAATACCAAAACTCCTGCTTTTATAGAGTTGTTCTGAACTGATGACAACCAATTATTCACATGCATTCGAACAGCAGCACCTGACTCTTAGTTTCCCTCTTCTATGGAAGCAGGACGACTGTGTGTGTTATTAGTCCAGACAAAGACAGAGTGAAAAACAAAGTGAGTTAAAAGGGAAGTGAATTTAAAACACAAATCAGTGTAATGATGCTGTACTGAAGCTGAATGATGCAGACAATTTATTGTTTCTCATGTTGATGTTGCCTTCAGCAGGGAATTAAGAGAATAACTGCAGAAAAAAAAAACTGAAATGGGAAGATTTGTCAGAGCCATGAAGGAAAGGGAATGTGCTGGAATAATGAAACGACAAACCTCCACAAGCTGACAGTCTAATTTCAGACACCCCCTCCTTTCTCTGTAAGCATGTGTGTATTTGTGTGTATAACTTGTATAACGTGTATAACAGGAAGACAACAATTTGGTCCCATTTGCCATTATAAAGAGCAGATCTGCGCAGCACTCCAGCTCCCTTTTTCCTCCCAAAGTAGAGAGGAAGTGAAATTTAGGAAGAGATAACCTGGAGGTACGTTCAGGCTTGATTGGCCTTAAAATTATTAATCGTGTGAAAAACACCAGCAAATACCTAGCTGTGATTACGTTGGGTTTGGAAGAGAGCTCTCAGAGATGTAAATGGGCACCAAGATCACCAGGAGAGCACACAAACATCCAGAAAAATACAATCACCGCCTCCACCAGCACACACACAAAGACCTACGAACATCTGGTTATAATTTTAAGCGCAGCGGAAAGGCAAGCAACAGCTTTTGTTTGCCTCTACTCCTTGAGGGGCGGTGGTTTTGTGTGTGTTTTTGTGTGTGAGTGTGTGAGAGAAATGGGAGCGTTTCTGAATCCGTGGGCCGATACGGAGAGCGTGGGCAAACGCCGCTCTGTTGTTTCCCTAATATCGCCACAATACTGAAACTACATCCATCTAAGTCAAACAAGTCAATCTAATTGCCGATTAGATGATTACACGTCTACAAATATGACAGCTTTTCCTCTAAGTCAAGCAGCATGGCTTATGAAAACCCAGGTTTTCGAGAAATATCAACCACATAAGTTAAAAATGCTTTAACTAGACAGCAAATGTTTGTAAAATCTATTTTTTACCAGCAAAAATGAGTCACCTACCCCAATGCCTCCACATGGTAACCTCACAAACATGGGATTCACGGAACCTGAAGGAGAAGAAATAGATTTAAGAAATGAGACATGGGGTAAAAGGTCAGCAGGTGAAAGGAAAAACTTCGGGGCCGCGAAGGCCCAAATGAGCACATGACCCGCTAAAACTTCACATTTGCCTTTCTGACCTTATCTAACAGCAAGAGTACACAAGGGGGGGATGCTTTAATTTGAACAGGACAAGAAAAAAAGATCTCATTGACCTCACAATCAACGGACTCCTCAGGGAGAAGGCCAGAACGGGTTCTGTTCTGCCACTGAAGGTCAATAAACAAAGATTAGCCGGCTAATTTACTTGTACTCCAAAGATACATTTGGGAGGACGACAGTTTCTTTCAACAACCCTGATTCTGTATGTCAGTATTTCTGGAAAACACCCCTTCCACACTTACTGGCACTCACAATAATGGTGTACAAAATTAAATTCATTTTAATGAAGATCCCATTAACTTACACTTAAGAAGCTGACATCTAATTTAAAGCCAGTGGACAAATAAATCTAATATCTAGATCATCCAGAGCCTTGGTCTTCTCCCCTATGCATCTCATTCTGCAGGTTTTCTACATGATTCAAGCTCGCGGGCTGAGATGACAACAGAAAACGAGGGATTTTGTGTCATTGCAGAATTTCTGAAGTGATTTATAAAGATATTTATAATTATTATTATTCTGAAAAGCCCAGTAAGAGACCCAGTGATGAACAATAATCAGTCTTTTTATAGAATCAGAAGGACAACTACTTAAAGTGACCTGATATTTTTGAGATCATGATCCCTTAAGACATTTGGAAGAGAAACAGGCCCACAGCATGACAGATCCTTCAGAACAGTTTAAGCATTAAAATAGATTCCTTTAGCAGATGTCACATATTAATAACATTTACAACAAGTGGAGGTATAAAATCATCTATGTGACAAAGTTACAGGACATGAAGGTTGACTGTTGATAAAATAAATGTTACATTTAAATACAATGACAAGAAATTGTTTTGTTTTAGAGACAACTAAACCAGTAAGTGGACTAATCAAAGGTTAAATCTGCAGGTTCAGGTTCAGGATGTGGGTCAGTTTGGATGCATTGGTCAGGATGCAAGTCTTACACTCCAGTTTCTGTCTCAGCGGGTTGGTTCCGTACAGCTGGACGTGGACCTCAGAGTGGACCGTCTGCAGCTCCTCCTGTGACGCCTTTCTTCCACGGATACACTAAAACCAGAGGAGGAATCGAGTTTGAACACAGAGCCTCTGATTTTTGACAGGAAGCAGATCACTGCAGCTTCAATTCCTTCTATTAATCAAATATGTATAGATATATGAAGACTAAATTGTATGAGGCACTCAGAGTGATATGATTATAACCTTAACTTCAAAGTGTTTAAGTTGAGGTAGTCTGATTAAAGACAAATGTCAGATAACCAGATTAGCACTGCCCTCTACTGGCAAAAAGCCACAACAGCAAAGAAAAATCAGAGGCACAAGAAATAATTTTGGCCATTGGCTTTAATTTTTTTGCCTGTTTCATTAACATGACTTTTAAAAACAAAAAGAAAAAACATTATGAATGTGATGAATTTTGTTCAGGGGTACAAATTAATTTTTACACAGTTCTATTCAGATACTGTGTGAAAGAAAAAGCATCCTTATCTTCTTATGTTAAAACAAATAACCTAAAAATTGATTAATATACCTACGGTAAAATACATACAGTACATATGTTAAGTTGTAAAATAACAAAAAACAGGCTAATTAAGAACATAAGTTTTAAGTAATTAAACTCAATAATTTGAAAGAGGATTAATTGGACCCACTTCTAACTGAATCAGTTTTTAATCGTTCTGAAAACTAATTTTAATCCAGATTTGAACACAGAAATGCCAAAATTGATCAAACTGAAAAAAGGCTGAACATCTTTTTTTCCCAGATTAAAATAAGATTCCAATTTTTTAATAAATAAATTAATAGCAATTTTTAAGATTTATTTCATTCATTCAGTTGTTTTCATCATAATTTGATCACTTTGACCATTTTGGACTTGAACCACCAAATTAGAAAACATCAAAACTATAGCTTTTTTAGGATATTTTAACATTTCTTTGCATATGTAATAACATATTGGTCATTTTGCTGAACGTAAGTGTGGCCTCACCTCACACTGAGCCCTCAGGCCTGTTTCCTGCAGCCGGGACCAGATACTCTGAATACGGCCGGCATGCTCGGGATGAATAGTGGCATTGCCGCAGATACACTGATGTTTCTGCATCAAGGAGTCATACACTAGACCTGAAAGTCAGATCAAAACCGTAAAATACTCTCCATTAATGACATCAATGAAGTAATGCTTATCAGAAGACAGATAAAAAATATTATAAAATATATTTTTCTGAGGATTGCGTGGTCTGACAACGGCATGAATTTTCTTTAATTTTTCCACAAAGGTGGTTGTTGATAAGTATCACTTGGCTGTTATTCTCAGTCATATTTTGTGGAAACAGAAAATATGTACTAATTACACTGAAATCTTTTGTGTTTTTGTACACTTGAAGGTAAACACATTATTTTTAATTTGTGTGGCTACAATTACACCTCCTCTGGGTGTAACTGTGTGTTCCTACTGACCTGTGGTGAATCGGTGCTTCACTGGAGGTTCCGAGACAACAATGGGGAAGGAAGCGGAGGCTGGGGATGACTGTGTCCGGGACAGAGGGCGGTGAGCAGCGAGGCTGACCGGTAACCCGGCCGCTTCCATGGAGGCTCGGTAGCTCCGCAGCTGGTGGATCCGCTGCTGCTCCAACAGCATCGCCTGCTGCTCTCACACACAAACACACTCTGTTAAGCCTCTGAACAACAGCTGGACTGCAATACCTTTCTGATACCAGAAGATGGCACCAAATACTTCCACTTCCTAAATGTAATGTTGCACAGAAAACGTGGATTTCATTTTTTATTTTTTATATTTTTTCCACAAAATAAGTTTTTGACTTCGCATACAAGCAAAATCTATGCCCATTTTCACTGAGAGTGTGAATGCATGCCAAAGAAATTGCATTAAGTTACCATCGATCAAACATTCAACATTTCTTCTGACATTATTTGACAGCTTTGGATCAAAGTGTTTAAAAAGTATCGAGATTCACCTCATGTAAACATTTTAGTTCCCATTTTTCGTTCTTACTGAGCCTAAGTGCTGCATCGCACTGATGGGTGTGTCTGCCTGCACTACTCTACGGGCGCCATGGTGACAGTGAGAGGAGTGCCTGATTGAATTTGGCTGAGCAGAAACAGGGATGGGCTGGACCGATGAGGACGCCCTGTCCTGATTGCCTGGGAACGTGGTCACAAATAGACCGAGTAATACGGAGATTAGCAGCGTGCGTTGGAGAGATCCGAGAACAAATAATGCTGAGCGGGAAACCTTAATGGTTGAGTAAAAAAGTATTTTGTGTGGGTGGCGAGTCTTTATACTCCAAACTTGCTTAAGTCTGAGACCAACCTAAGAGGAGTGTGGGGTAATTGTACTATTTTAGTTTCCCGGCATGCATAATTAGTTGTTTCTGTGCACTTAAACAGAATTAATGTTGCTAAAAGTATGGTAAATGCAATAAAAAATCTCAGCAGATGGAATGTGCCTTGCTAATATCGGTGAGATTTTCCATAATAAAATAAGCCACCATGTTCGCGAGCTCTAAAGAATGTTCACACCATCACTTGTTTGGGTGATAAGAATGATACAATTAAAAGTTGGTGGAAGAATTAAAGAGGAACTCTGGAGCTCAACAGATGCAGCTTTTTTTTTTAGTAATTCTTGAAATATTGGAGAAAAACCTAAATAAATGTGTCTTATAGCTGCAATAGCTCCTCCATGGCCTTTACAAGGACAAGGTGGGGGAAGTTTTTTTATTTATATGCAAAGAAGACATTTTTCACATGCCTGGCAGATTTAGATTTAGATTCACAGTGGTGAAACCTCTTAGCTCTTCTGAAATACTGTAGATCTTCCTTAGAACTGTTTGTCACTTTTTGTGGCCCTGAGGGATCCAGCCAAATGAACCAACTATTGAATCAAACTCTGAATCTAAAAACAAAACCAACTATTCCTAATCATATCTAAGTCATCCCTTTTGTAACTAAAATCAACCATATGCTTTGTATAAGGAGACACTGACTACTTTAAACTATGATCGCTTTCAAATAAATTCAGACAGAAACATTTTAAATGATTTTTGATGTTCTGTCTTCTTAGTTTTCCATCTTACTTGTTTGAACATGAAGTCCTGCTCAGCCTGTCTCTCTCTCTGGTCCCGTTGTTCCCTCTCTTCTTGCTCTTGGAGGTCTGGTGGTTCCTGCTTGATGACCAGACCCCGTATCAACCCCGTTTCTGGCCCAGACGAAGTGGATGATGACGACGAGGATGAGGTCAGTCCCTGGTGCTCCCTGAGTTCCTCTTCTGTCTCCTCTGGGTGACTCTGATGCTGCCTACCCGGCACAGAGGCTCCAGAGCTGGCAGCTGACACCTGATCGCCAGGCTTAGACATGATCTGGAGAACGAGGAGACGAGAGCGATGAAGTTTGTATCTTAAAGGGGCAGTGTTATATGTGTTTTCCAACCACATAGCGCCTTTTATGGCATAATCAAGTAACTACTGTATGTTACACTTTGAAATTGAGTCTCTGTCTCCTTAAGAAACTCCTGTCCTTTCTGAAACTCCATCTTCAGGAAGTCATCACAACATGGCTCCTCTATTAAGCCCTTAACAATGTTTTTACCACCATTACACTGAGAAGTTGCTTGTATAATAAGCTCAGCAGATGTGCAGTTCCACCAGATGTTTGATAATTGATGCTGGCTAGTCTGAAAGACCTGAGTGGGAGAGTCACGGGAAAGGGGTGCTCTGTGAGGTTTGCAAACTGCATTGGAGGAATTTCATCTTTGAAGGCAGCGCTCTGGCCTCCAGGCATTTTGCACAGCTGAAAGGTTGCCACAGGAGATCAAAGGATTGCAAAAAAGAATCAAAACAACACTACAGGTACATTATAACATGATGAAAAGCTAAAAAACGTCGCTTTGACATAAAACTGCCCCTCTAAAGCCACCTGAACTAAACCTACATCTGGACAGAAAAAAATCCCACCAAAATCTGACGGGCTACATTAGAAAATTTTGTTGTTATAAAAACCTTTGAAAAGTGGATTTCTGAAATAAAACTGCATGAAGAAAATATATTCAACAACTTTGTGTCCAAAAGTAATCTTTCATTCCAAAAATAACTGATCGATGAGGCTAAGCTCAAACACAACGCAAGAGACCTTGAGTTTAAATAAACATAAAACTAACATTAACCAGACAGAGATAAACCTGATCTGTACTCTGAACCCCAGACCCAGAAATATACTTCCGTTATACCCCCAGATTCATGGACACAGGTTCGATAGACAGCCTGCTTGTTTACCTCTCTGTGTGCTTCACCCTTTTACTACAAGAGTTCACTAGAGGGCATACTAGAGTCAGAACATGGAGAACTCCCAGAAGGTAAAGTTGGGAAAACTAGAACAGGGTGTAGCTTATGCAGCAGATTCAAGAATTTTAGCAGCTACATACTTCACTCTGTTCATGTGAAACATTTGACGACATGATCAACACATCCTCCAAAAAGACATATTATGCAAGGAAAGACTCCTAAGAAGTAAATGCGTTTTTGGTCCACATCAACTGTTTATTCTGAACCCTGTGACAGAATCCTTCTGCCTGCTTGTAATTTCATTTTTAAGGTCACCTTGTTTGAACCCAGAAAAACTGAGCTAAGGGGCACGAGGGAGAGACGCAGGGAGACCACAGGAACTGCGGAGGGGTGACTCTTGTAATCTTGTTGTGGCAGCTGTCCCCGTCGCTGTCGTCAGAGAACTCAACCTTGATGTGCAGGTCATGATTGGACTGGACCAGTTTGTGTGCAGGGATCACACACACATCCACGCAAACACCCACACACACACACACACACTTGGCTGGCATGCTGCCCAGGGAACAGTCTATTGACGTCAGAAAACAGGCTCTTGCCTCATCCCAGTCCCTCTTCTCCAAACAAACTCAAAACACTCAACTAGTCCTGCTGCACTGATTCTCAATCTTCTTTTTTTTCATGTTCTGCTCTCTTTCCCTCTTTCTACTCCAGTTTTTTTTTCTATTGGACAAAACATAATTGCTGGGGTATGAAGCATAAAGGGGGCAGGCGTTAAATACGCCTGTTAAGTAAGCTGGAAGATGAGGACAGCATGCAGCGGAAAGAGGAGGTGATTTTATACACAAACACTTGACACTTGTTGACTCAATGTATCCATTTCCCTAACAGGCCTGTACTTGCACATCAATATCACTTGAATATATCAGGGTATTGCTTTAGCCCTTTCATGTAATTAAGAGTGGCAAGCAAGTGCGTGTTGGAGTTTTTCCAGGATTGATTGCTTCAGTCCCCCAACTCACTCCCTCTAACTCCCACACCCTTTTTTATTGCTGGCTTGACTAAAATGTGGCCCAGCCAGCAAAGAGGTTGCACATAAGGTTTGCTTTAAGTTCTGTGAAATACAATGAAAGTAGGAGTAACATGCTAACATGAAACGGTTTGTAATGCCAGTGCAAAGAAAATCCAGCAGCAACCACACAGTTGAAATTAATTTGAATAATTTAAAGTTAAGATGGCCCCAATTTAAATTTAAGATGGCCCAAATTTGTTTCATAGTAGCTGCATATGAATTCAACCTGTATGTCAAACAGGTTGAATTCACATTCTTAGTACTCTGGTTCTAAATGAACAAACAAAATTTTACTAGCAAGAAAATATTCAGCCATATAGTTAGCTTAAATAATTAAGTTGGAAATAAAAGTTCTCCAAGTACATAATTTCCATCATCTGTATGGAAGTATTTATTTATTTATTTTTTACAAAAGTAAAAAATACAGAAAAAGTGTCAATCAAGAGAATATTGTTTGCATCTGATCTAAAGTTTCTTGTTTATTATCTAATGTCATTACTCTGACCAAACCTAAAGTAAGCGACACTTTGTGTAGAACTTTAACGTATAATTTATCCCCAGAAGTAAAGTGTTCTCAATTTGAAATGTCATAATTATTTCCAAAATAGCATTTGAGAATAAGGGATAAATTCAAAAAATATGATACAGAAAGTACCATGTTTGACTTCTGTGTTGGCTGAAAATAACACACAATATTTGAAAACATAATCCAAGGTTAACAGTAAATGATCAAAATAACGCAATTTTTACGACTCTGATAATTCCAGTTCTTATAACAAATATTCTAGTATGAACACTGAATTGTTTATTACCAAAAAAATTTAGTCAGTGAGATGTTCATACCAGAATAATTAATAAGATTATTATTATTATTATTATTATTATTATTATTATTATTATTATTATTACTCATATACTAAATTATGCAATGAAACATTTGGTTTTAATGTGATATTATTATACGAGTGATATTATTATATATGATTTTTAAAAACTATTATTACTATCTTCTTACAGAGCTATAATATGACATTCTACTGTCATGTTTAATGAGAGAAACATGAAAAATCCAAATAAAAATAAAGTTGGTTGTTGTTTAAACATGTTTCACAATATAACTTTAAACTTTGTGCAGTTATACCACGATCTGAAACATTAACAGAAAATAACTTTGAATCATATATTCTTTGACTGATTTATATTTTCCCATTCTGTTGAGCTAGAGTGTTTTTTTTTTGTTCACAAACAAACAGCTTCCTTTTATGCATAACATGAATTTTTGATGTGTGTGAATTATATCACAGTAGTAATTATCTACGAAAGAACCAAAACATAAACCCTTGTTGCATCGAGAACAAAGGCATACGCGTTCACTCCAAACAGATGGAAAGTAAACATGGCATGATCTACTCTGGACTAAATTATGTGCAGATATTTGAGGTTGGTATCCAAATGAATGCTTGCCGTAAAAATCTAATTAACACTCATCTGCGTCAAACCGTCACACAGAATAAAGGAAGGGATTCCACTTCACACATGGACAGTAAAATTTAAGTATGCACTCAAAAAAAGCTATGATTAGAGGTCGCGGTTTATGGATTTTGCAAACCTCTCTCCATGAAAAACATTTTCAACAGTTTCAAAGTAATCAACGTAAAAAGCTGCCATGCAGATGACCTTCAGTAAGGCAAAAGTTAGATTATTGTTTTAGAATAACTCCAACTGGCACTACATTATGAGGACACACAAGCCTTAGCCTAAATACAGCGCCTTGCAAAAGTATTCACACTCCTTGAACTTTTCTGCATTTTGTCTTTTACAATTACTTTGTATTTTACAGGGATTTTATGAGATAGACACACACAAAACAGTTCACATATGTGAAGAGAGAATATTCACATTCTCCACAGTAATAGAAATTGTTAAAAAAATTTAAAATTCACTCCTGTTTACTCTGGTGCCCCTAAATAAAACCAGAAGAGGCCTAATTAGTAAACAGAAGTCTCCATAGGACAAAATTAACAAAGAGCATCACGAAGACCAAGGAACAGAGGAAGTAAGTTTTAGAGAAGTTTAAAGAAGAGTTAAATCAGACACTGAAGTTTGATTTCTGCAAGTAAGAAAATAAACTGCCTGGGAAACAATATGAGCAACTTCTAATCCAGTGTAAAAACAACCTTAAATTGCACTTGAGCTTCACTTAATTAACCTTGAGTGTGGAAGCGCAGGGAGCAACGTGCAGCCAGAGAACACAAAGCGATGGACCGTATTCCTTGAGGAACTTCAGACACACACACACACAAACGCATCTGCACCAAAACAAGCATCTCCTCCCGTCACGCCGCATCTCTCTCAGATCGCACAAACACAGACTTCCACAGCGATGCAGTGAGTCATACTTCCTGTTTGACCCTAAATGGTAGCGGCTTCCCTCCACTCCGCACGCCTGGTTGCCACGGCGACGGTAGGAAGCAGGGACACGGGCACATAGAAAATAAAAAACAAGACTAAAGACTTGCTGATTGATGACTGAGTCATCCGGCTTGCGAACGGCAGACGAGATTCAAGCACATTAACTGAATCATTTGCAGGTGATTCAAATGCACTTGTACATGAAGTACTGAGCAAAAGTCTCCAGTCGATTCTATTCAAATGCTGCTTCAGAGGAGACAGAGTTTTTCATTTCATTCAGGTTTCTTTTTCCTCATACAGTCTGGAAAACTAGTCTGAAAACACAGATATTAGATATTATCTGTGGTTCGAGATATTTTCTATTTGCACCACTATAACTTGCTGCCGTTTCGGTCTGAAACAGGTGCGTGAATGCTTTTTTGATGAAGTGCACATTGGACATGGTGAGATACCTTATTGATGATGTGCTGCTGTTGGTGCTGCTGTTGGAACAGTTGCTTGTGCTTTTCCAGGAACTGCTGATGCTGCTGCTGGACCACCAGCTGCTGCAGGGCTTGGGCCTGTCCGCACGGCTGCTGAGGCAGAGGGGCCGACTGGGTCCTTCCCAGGGGACGGTGGCCCCGTACCAGTTTGGAGACGGTGGGAGACTGGAGAGGCAGGCCACCCAGACCGACTGTGGAAAAACAACAAAATGATCTTATTGCTGAGCTGCGTTTAATTTTTTTTTTGCAAGCTTACAGACTAAGGCTCGTAAAACAGGCAACCTATTAACTTTCCTCCAAGGCAACATCCAAACATACTGGAATTTAATCTGTAAAAGTGCTTGTTAATATTTTAAAATATCATCATCAAAACTTAGTAAATAAATTTTAAAACTTAACATTTTATAAGTAAGTTAACGTCTCCCAAATTCATAAATTGTAAGTGTTTCTTTATAACAGTTTTGATGCTTTTGGCTTAAAACCTAAAAATTTGTTTCACCCAAAATAAGAACAGAACAAAAGCTTCATAAACCAATGAGAAGGATAAGTCACAAAAGTTCATTAGTAAAGAAGCTGGCTGTTTTCCAGATCAATGGAAAGTTAAGTGGATGGACAAAAAAGCATATAGTCAACTACCTTGAGAGAAATATGAAACAAGTCTGTTTCAAAAACTCTGCTGGCAAAATTTGAGAATCTATGGAGTATTATCAAAAAGAAAATCCAACAGAACCAATAAAGTAAAATAAACTTCCTTAAAACTTCAGCAGCTTTTCAGTTTTTAATTGTCCTGATATAGCAATTATTTTTTCTGAGAAACTGAATTTTACATTTTTACAACAATAAACATCCAAAATATGTGACTTGTCAATGATTGTTCCAATTCTTTGAAATCATATTTATAGAAAGAAGATAAACAGAAACATACTAATGAGAAAAAAGCTGAGATTTTAAGATGAAAATAAGGTTTATAAAAATGTTGTGGTGGCTGCTGACCCATTGAGCTGTGGCTCTGCTCCATTAGCACCATGTGTTGAAGGAGGGGGTTGTGACCAGCTGCGCCCCCTCCAGGCCCGTCCCTGTCCAACGCCGACGAGGCCAAGTAAGACGGCAGGTGGGAGGTGGGCAGAAAAGCCGAGGCCAACGGAATGCCCGGCTGTAACGCTGGCAGCGCCAGATGAGTCTCGCCATCTTGGTGTCCCGATACCACCTACAAAAGAGACGGAGATGGAAAGGCATGAGAAGACGGAGAAGAAAAGAGGGAGGCAGACAGTCGGAGTGGGAGAACGGTCAAAAAGTGACATGTGGGCAGAGAGATGGAGAGAGATGGTAATGCCAAAAATCTGATATACTGTACACCCACTTGCCAAAAATACAACTCAGCAACTGTTTCAGCAACCGTTAATTCTGTAACAAACTAAATCAGTTTCCTGTGTTTTTAAATTTATTCCTTAAAGTAACAATCAGGACAGTGTGGGTCATTACTGCTGGTTAGTTTGTGTACTCACAGAGTTTGCAGGGCCGGAGGCAGGCAGTCCTAAAGTGATGTTGGGCAGAGAAGGTGAGGTGTAGAGAGACAACTGGCTGAGTGAGCCGTCCCTGGTAGCCAGCCTCTGAATCAGAGAGGCCTGAGCACACACACACACACACACACCAAAACAATCTGTTAACAGAAACCTTCTCACAGATATTTCCACTGACTTTTGTTTTCTACAGTTCTGAAACATGAAACCAAAACAGGAAGTTGCTTCTTTCCTCTAACAGACAAGTTTTTTTCTTCCAGAGACATGAAGAAAAGCATTTCTACAGAGTTCAGAAATGATGCTTTCATTGCATCCCTGACAGGTCACTGGTTATTTGCCAGTCAAATATCAAAAATTCTGAATTGTTTTATTCTTGTCATGTTCACTAAATGCAGTGAAAGTGAAAACTCCCACTTCCTGCTTGTCAATAAACAGCAATTTCTGTGAAGCAATTTGTTTCAGTAAAAATCAAATAAAGGTCATAGACCCAGTGTTTTGATGTGTGAATGGGCAAATTGAATCACTTCTTTATTTTCTATTTAAAACTGATACCAGAATGGATGGCAATGCTGAAAAGAAAATGTGAAAACACCTAGCAGGAGATGTTGAGACTGAAAGTTCATTCAAAAACTGTCGTTAAAAGGGAAAATTATTATAAAGATAATTACTAAGGCAAACAAAAGAGGATTTAAAAAATATATTATAAAACTTGATGAACAAATAAATGACTTTGTAAAAAAAAAAAAAATCTAATCTTATCATAACCCAAGGTAATAATGACTCTGTGGTCTCTATGACGATAGTCTGTGCGTTGCATAAGCCGGGAAGACGAATGTGTATCTGCAGTCAGAGGGATGCAGAACACGTGTGCAGCCATGCTGTTTACCTCTCCTGGGCTGGTAGAGATTGGGATGCCGTTTTCACTGGGGATGTTACTGGAGCTGTTGTTGGGGGAACTGGAGCCGGAGCCTGGCGCACTGTTGCATGCAGAGTCTGTAATACACACAGCACAGAAACAGATAACAGAAATGGTTTAATATGCTGACAAACAGCTAACTGTTGTCTACCAGGAAATTATATGACTTTTAGAAGCTAAAGCCAAATAAAATAATTCATTGAATGCTTTTTTTTTTTTTTTTTACAAGAAGATTCAATTTAATTCGATATGTCACTGGATATCATGCTGATAGTGCGAATCTAATTACAGAGTTTCCCTGTGGACTATCTGCAGAGATTGTTCAGCTTTAATAATGTTATCACTGTTTAGTGATTTTCCTCATCACGTCATCATCTTAAAGCAATAAATAAAGATAATAAACTTTATAATGACTACAGTGACATCACCTACATACAGCATCAACTTATTTTGGTATCTTAACATATGCAGGTATGTTTAGCAATTGGTTACCATGAGAAAAACTGGCATTCATGGTGACATCTACGGCTAGGATTCAGACTTTTTAACAAGCCATGTGGCAGCCAACATTTTAAAAACCATCTCACAGAGTTGTGTTTTGTTCAATAAGCAAAGTGTTTTTCACTCTTTATAGAGATATTCAAAGAGAAAGTGAGACAGTACTGGTAGCTGCAGCTCTCCTGTGTACTGCTGCAGTGTTCTCACACAGGAAGGACCTGAAACGCCAGATCTTAAATTTTATGACTTTCAAGACAAAGTGCCTCTTTTATCAAGCATGAAATCTTTTTTTCTGCAAGTTTCTTCTGCAAAGATTTAAATGGAAGCAGCAGTGAAATATGAGCTTAATTATCATTAATTGATCTGTCTTAAATCATGAGTTGAGTTCATTGAAAACTGAGTGGGAATTTTATTTAGTTGTCGTCCTGTTGAGATTAAACAGTTTAAGGGAACATGTTTGTTCACGATCCTCATACAAACATGTTTTAAAAAAAAAAAAAAAAAATTAAAGCCAGTTTGCAAACTTGCACTTAAGGCTTGCATAAAAATGGATGCAACATTAATCGCAGTAGTAAAAAATTGACTTCTTTCTTTTTTTTTTACAAACCTGCAATGGCCAGAAATGAACAGTAAAGATGGGTTTAAAGGCATTTTTAGCTTTATGTGGAAACAAATATATATTTTTCCTCCTTCAGATTGTATCTAAATCATTTTTTTTAACCAAAACACATGTATAAATGAATAGAAGCACAGAAACACAAATATGAATTTTTTTCCTCGATGTACATATTCAAGTATATATATAAAATGAAAAATTATGTTGGAAAGTCTAAAAAACCTTCTTTGCTACAGCATAGTGATGTGTGGGTTTGATTTTTTTTCCCCTCAACTAGCATTAAAACCATATTTTTTTCATTTTGTTCACTTGTTTGTTTCTTGGAAATGAGCCAAAACTTTGTGTTGCCTGTTTTGGTAGAAACATGAGGACGTGTGAGAATACATAAAACCTAACAGTATTTGTCATGTCAATTCCTGAAACCAAAGCAACACTGACATCCATTGAAATTACAACGGTTTTCTCTGCCCCTACCTATGAAATGCCCATCCCATCTCACATATTCTTAAGTTCCCTAAAGGATACAAAACATACCAACCCGGTTTATGATGTTCATTCAGGAAGCGAGTTTTTGTTGATGCTCACAGACATACAAATGAACCCCATCATGTGTCCTGTCAACAATATTACTGCTCTCTCAATTGCTCTTGCCTCTCTCCCCATAAATCCTCATGGTATAGTGAATTACTGCGTCTGTAATTCTCTTCCTCTCTGTCTTAACCACAGGAAGCGATTATGTTGCCACGATTATCAGCAGGCCTATCTTCTCTTCACTATAGTTTGCCCTCTTGCAGCTATTCAGCTATTTTTGTGTGACATTTTGTTCATTTTGAATCAAAACCAGAGCATTAACTTTTCAAAAAGTGTCAAAATCTTCTTCTAAGGTTATAAAGAATAAAAAGAAATGCAAAGTTGGGAGATGAGACCTGCAATTTAAGTGGGCTTTGAGATCCCTCTAAATGTTAGCACTGTTTCAAACTAGAACATTAGTGCTGAAAGTTTTCTCAAAGTAACTCCAGAAGCTCATACGTGTTTCTATACTGAAACTGATTCATAAATGTTAATAGTTATAAAATATTACAAATACGTCTTTATGTGAAAGCTGTGCATGTTTGAAATAATGTTCAGTCAAGTCAACATGAAAGGAAAATGCTTTGTAAAAAAACCCCAAAAAAACGAAAAATGTATTTATAGTGTTAAGAAATTAATTTTTGTGAAAAATCCACAGAAATTTGGTTGTTTTTAGATCAATACTTAAGCCTATTTCTTGTACTGTACTGTGTCTCACCAGCTCTGTCGAGTGATCTCTTCTTGGCAGTAGTGATTGGCCCGTCTTTCCTGCGGAGCAGAGGACTGCTTCGACGCTCCGTCACTTTCTGCTTTAGCCATGAACGGCGCTTCAGGTTGGGCTCAGATGCTGATGGGACACAAATAAGAAAAAAACATTTTAAAACAGAGAAGTAACATCATAGAAAAACTCAAAACTTCACTGTAGTCCAAACCTTCTACACTAACTGGAAGTAGTTATATTCTGTCTGACTTTACAAATGCCTCACTTTCTTTACAATGTTGCTTCAGTTCACTGAGGTTTGCAAACACTTATTTCTGCAGAGGTTTTTTAACTGTCACCCCCAAACACTTACATGTAAGTCAATTGGTTCATGAGGTACACTGGTACCAACTGCTTCATGGTCAAACTTATTTAATTTGGTATCCTCTGTCCAAAAGACATTGTTACAAAATTATTATTCTTTACTCAGTCTGAACTTGACAAACAAAAGTCATGCTGCCATGTTCTTTCAAGGTTGAAGAAAGCTGAGAGTTGAGATCATGCAAGATCAATTCATAAAGACCCGTAGGCTGGGATTCAAACCCTGGACCTTCTTTCCAACCAACTGTCCCACTGCGAAGACCTCAATGTACAAATATTGAAAGAAATGCAGCTTGGAATAGAAACTGAAATATGTATGTCCAATGCTTTTTGACATGAAAGTGCCAATCCAGGAGCAGCATGTATGTCCCTTGAGACTGACTGGCTGTATCCCTCAAAAGTGTAGTTAAGACTATGGAACAATGGAAAGCTTCTACATTAATGCTAAAACGCTTAATGCATATTTGGTGTTTCAACTATTATAGGAGGCAGCTCAGGTGTCTTAGAAGGAGTTTTAAGTATTTATGGATTTTAGATATTTGGAGGCAATTGTCGTTCCTCAACCATGCAAATACTGAGGGGTGAAATGTTTTATGTCGAGTTTTAAGTCATCTCAAATTTGTCAAAATCAAATCATTAATATCTAAGTGTCTCAAGAAAATGTACACATTTACAAATATGTTAGAAAAACATAAAGGCTGTCAAAAAGGAGTACTTAACAGTCTGAGATGGATTCATTTCCATCTCAGATTCTCATTCTGTGTTGTGAACACCCCACAAATGTGTTAAAAAACTACAACCTCTCTGAACTTATTGGTCTGCTATTCAGATGTATTGTAGATTGCAGAGTTGCATAAATGGGATCTTGTTTGTTAGCAGCTATTGGTGCTAATGAGCTTGTCCCTATAGGCCATCGAGTATGAGCCGGCCAACAGATTCAGAAGCAGAGGTTAACCATCTTCATGTGACAGTGGGAGCCTCGGCAACAATAGAGGAAGCAGCCAACTGGCAGCTTTCTTGACCCGGTGCTTAATGATGCCACCTCCATGCTTTACTAATGAACACTCCTAGTTTCCAGACACTTCCAATTACACTGAAAAAAAGGTTTGTACAAATAAGGAATAGGGAGGCTGAGGTCCAGATTTCTCGGTTTAAAACTGCAGATGGTCGACCTTGTTGGAAATTCCTTGCAGGAGGCGCAAGATGCACACAGAGGGCAGAAGAGGCAAGCACAGGGTAAACTCTGGGAGTCGTGTCATGGACAGGGCGAGGCCTTTTTGGGAGAAACTTTGCTTTGGTGTCTCTGCCAGACAATGGCAAACACTAGCAGTTCCCTTCCCTCCTCCACGGGTTTCCCTCAGTCAGTTAAAGCTGGAGGGCTGACCCACGGCTGACCCAATGCTCGTCCCATGACCCTGTATGAAGCAGACTCTGCTACGTTCATTAGCCTCAGAGCAGGAGGTGGGACATTTTGGTACAACCAAGTGGAAGCAATTGATTCTTTGTTTACAGTAGTGATTTATTCAGCATTGCGAGATTTATTCTGGGTCATTAAAATCGAAGAGAAGCACCAAAGTTTTTATGTACTTCAAAGAAGTGCAAAGCTCTCATTATACCTTCACATAAGAGGGGATGAGAAAACCTATTGTGAACCTATCATGTCCAAGTGCTTTTACAAATACACACTTAGTTTTAGGGGAACAATGCAGCTGAACTTGTGAAACTCAATTATTATTTAATAAAAGGGCTTCCTGATAAGTGGAGTGCACTCCTCTACCGTCTTTGTTAACAGGGACGAGGTCAGTCCGGGTAAAATGCTATGCATTAGTAGCATCGGGTCCGACTGTGGGAGACCATGCAAAAATTATAGGTTCATACTGAAGATCACGTCAGATATTTTATTGCTGACAGAATCAGACAATGGAGATTATTACTAATTAGAAAAAATAAATAATTTTTTCTTTTTTTTTACTTTATTAGAAGCAAATAAAACCTACAGCATATGAAAATATATGTTTTACAATCGGCAGTATAAAGCAGGCACAACATGTACTGACTTTCTTTAAGATGTGTTTTGGCTGTTGTGCAACACAGATGTTCTCAATTAAATGATCAACAACAGATGTTTTATAAAGTGGATTTCATAACTGTACTGGCATAATTTTGTATGCTTTCTCTCAGATCCTAAGTATCACATCATTAAAAAAAACATCTGCTTCTCATCAGGGTCTTAAATTAGATTAATAAAACTTTAGATAAATATCATTGTGTCAACGTTTATTTAAGTCAACATTAAAAGTCAGCATGTGAGAAAACAGTAGACTCTGAATTTATAAACCCCTACAACAAACTTTACGAGCTTGGAAGAAAGCATCGTCTGACCTGAAGTGGCGGCTTTGGATATGGAAAATATAGCTTGCTGCCCAGGTGACATCAATGATTGGAAAAAATTAAATACTTTCTGTCCATCTGACCCAAAGTCAGTCCTTCAAGAAGGTTGCAATTTTTTTTTTTCTTTTTATTGTTGAAGCCCAAAGTTACTGATTTTGCAGCACCTTTTTCAAATAGTGGTAGTCAAAGTAACAACTTTTATTAAACTTTATTTTTGCTATAAAATGGTCTTACAAAAAAGTTAAAATGGATGCACATAATCTTCCCAGAAAAGACAGGATTTTAACACAGTTAATATTTAAAGTGCAAATAAAATTCTCAAGTACTGTCTTGAAAATCATGTCCAGAGGATTTGTTTAAGTGCAGAACAAGAATTATATGTTGGTCAGTCAAGTTAACATGAACTGTACACACAGTATAAACAAATCCTGCAGAGCATCTCAATATTACAGAGCCTGTCAGGTGACATGGAAAAAAAAGTGAAACTTGTGGCCACGACTTGTTGTAATTCCCACAAAAATAAGTAAGTCGTTCCCATGAGTTAAGTTGTTTCCACAAGTTTTTTTTTTTTTTTTTGGAGTTGACTGGCTTTTTAATGACACTGAACTTTGTATCTAATCTGATCAGTTATTTGGCAGTAAACATGAAGGTTATTTTACTGGAGTTTTATTAAGGAGTCTTAACTACATTCTATCATCTCTAGTTCAGAATAACAAAAAACTGAAAATCTGAACTGAACCAGGAGTTCAGTTCAGTTCCCAAGAGCTACTTCCTGTTCACCATGAAATGAGACAGATTTTTATAAAACATTTTTTATATTTCAAATAAAAATGTCTTTTTAATATATTCTTGCCTTGACCACCTTATATTAAGACCTATAAAACCTCCTTTTGTTCCCAATATATTCCGTGTGCAGCAGAAGGGAATTACCCTGAGCGGCATCCGTGCGAGAGCTGTTGCTGTCCAACTGCTGGAAGAGATTTTCCTCAACTTTTCAAAACACAGTTTTATCTTTATTGAAGTACGGTACTTAAAGGTGACATCATTTATTTATTAGACTATTGTCCAATGCAATAATTCTTTTCTTTTGCAGCCTTTTTCTAGTGGATTCACATCTGTATTTTAGCTCATTGTCCTGCTGTGAATTGGAGCCGCCGTAGTGCAAAGGAAATTGTTTGAGAAGTCTTGTGGTTCATGCTGATGCAACTTTATAAGTCTATGCTGTCACCTTCGTTTCAGAGAGAAGAGGTTTTTTGCTGACAACCACTCCAAAAAAGTTAGACTGTTTATCCAGTCAGACTTCTATGAACTTGAATTGTCTGACCTCCAGGTGAACTAGCTAAAACTTTATCCAGGAAAGATTTGCAACAGCTTAACATTTTCCCTTTTGGAATAATCTTTATCTCGCCTAACAGACTGACTCCAAATAGTTTGGAAATGGACTTTTAAACATTTCCAGACTGATGGGCAGCCACAAAAGCTGCTCAAACATTACTAAAATCCTGGTTAGCATTTTATTGACACACACTTTAGCGTGCCAGATCAGTAAACTGCCAAAATGTTTGCTTTCGTTCAGGTGGCCACATTTGCAGATCAGTAATCAGCTGATCAAAAACAGCTGCATAGCAACATCTGGTAGTAACTAAATGTCTTGATAAGGAAAGGTCTTATGAAGAAAAGGTTTTTCTGCATTTTGTTCAACTTTAAGCATAAAAAATTTGTATATCAGTACCTGCTGTTTGAATATCTGTTTGCACATTTTAGGGCTGTAACTAATGAGTATTTTAGTAATTGGTTAAGCTATCAATTATTCTGACTATTAATCACATAAAAAACTGGCACATTCTACTAATTATTTTATTTAAGCGCCTTTTTTATATTAGGAATGCATGCAACGATGCAAATAAGCAAATAAATCAATTCCTTTTTAAAAGAAACAAAACAATATGTATATAATACAATGCTCTGAACTGTATTTTAATAATTGCTTAATCACAATTAATCTGATTAATTGATTCAGTTACAACTAATATTAAAAAGTGAAATTTCTCATGATGATTTTTTTTAACTAAACAACTTAGAGTTATAAAAAGAAACATTTATGGGTTAAAAAAATGACGGAGTAGAAGGAGAAACGAAGTTATGAGCTGAAGCCAGGAGAACGATAGAAGGAGAGTGAAGGAGACAGACATGGCGGCGTGGGTTTGAAGGGCACTGGTCACTGTGGGGTGTTCACCTCAGGACAGAGTGACTTTGAAGGGTGTTAATGCCGACTGGGCAGAAGCACGACAGTTTGCACACGTGCAAACATGCTCGCTGCAGAGAGCCCAGACTGGTTTTACTGCTGATGCTGGCATTTCGCTGCAGATCCCCCTCTCTCTCCTCCACCTCTTCACCTCCTTCTATGCCCTCCTTTCTCTCACTTTCTCTAAATTCCCACTTCTCTCTTTTATTCTGGAATTAGTTCCTCTCGCCTTCATTGTTGAGCCTTTATGGGCACATTGTGAGCAACCGTTGGCAAGGGTGGGTGTTGCGCTTCATTACAGCAAAGGTCACTGTCCCACTTTGCAACTTTTATGACCCAGAATAAGTAGAATTTTTAAACTTTATGTCCTCTTCCTCTGTGGTCCTGTTGCTGGGACAAAGTAAGAAAAGCCTAGAAAGATCTAAACTTTGCATTTTTTTAATTGAATGCTCAAAAAGATTCTATCCTTACACTTTGATAAATCCATTAAGAGGATATGACGTTTAGATTAAATGACTGTTTAAGTGCTACTGAATGTTTCAACAGGGAGTTGATGAGGAAACTGCTATTGATAGAAAACATATTGATCAGCTGCTCATCTGTTTGACAGGAGGGAGCCCCGAGCTCCTTGGAGGCGTGATGGGGAAAGTCGTGCCGCTCTGCCAATAAATGGGAAGGAAGGAGATTTACTGTATGGAAATCAATAGGCTCATTTGTTCCAGCTCATCAGCAGAGCTTCCGAGAAACATCGTACATGTGAGATACATTAGATAAGTGGATCAGAGGCGCAGAAGCTGGAAGAAATGCACGCGGTCTTATCTGGACATTGTGTTCAAAACATAGAAGTTAAAGAGTTTACTGTAAAACATGAGTTTCAGGATTAAACATTAGCAAAAGTAATCATCTGTCCCAAGAGGTGACTGGTTACAGCTAACAACCCCCCCTACTGGAGATGAGGTTAAAATCAAACTCTAATACTACAAATAATGTCTTATCATGTACTAAATTAATTCAATCAACAGTGAAAATAGCTGATTATTTACAGAACTTTACAAATGTATTTCTTAAACTTGTTTAGATTTATCTCAACCATGAACTTATGTTATTAATCTGGATTTTATGTGATGAACATGGTGCTTAATTGGGAAATGAAAAGAAAATAACCAACAGCTTTTAAAAAAAAACTTTACAATTAAAAATGGGAAAAGTGTGCCATGCATTTATTGGGTCAATATATAGTGGAACCACAGTTTGACGCAGACAGAGATTTCACTACCTGCTTTGCATATTTAGACACAGATATTGTTGCCCATTCTTCTTTGAAGTACATCTTATGCTCAGTCAGACCAGATAGAGCTTTTCAATCTTAGACAGATTCTCCAGTGGATTTAGATTTGGGTTTAGACATATGAATTTGTCTTCATCTAAACTTCTATTTTTGCTCTGTCTTTATCTTTAGGGTCATGTCTCAAACCTTTTGTCGTTTTTAACAGGTTTTCTTCCAGGATTGTCTTGTATCAATCCTGGACACAAGACAAATAGATGATAAGTAGATGATAAACATCATCTATTTAAAAGTTGCAGAAGACGGTACCTCAAATCCACAGCTTGAGGTACCGTCTCCTGTGGTCTGTCACATAAAGTCTCAATAAAATTCAAGTTCAGGCCTGTTTTGTCTACCACTAAACTATTATTCTGTTATTGTGACACCGTTAAGTCACTGACATTAGTCACTCGGCATTGTTGAGACATCTGCAGGACAGTGATGAAAGATAGCCACAGTTCACATGTAGTTTTTTTGTTTATACTCCACAGGACAGAACAACACTTCCTGGATTTTGCGCTGAATCAAAGGTTCTCATTATTTTCTCATGTGTTTCTTTGTGTTACTACAGCCTTAAGGGGAATTTGCAACAGTACACCATGAAGTTCACACCCACAGCTGGAAACAGATTTAGGTTGCAGGGTTAAGACTTCCCCAAATCTAGCATTTGCAAGCACTTTAAGATTTTTTTTTCAGCACTTCACTGTTGTAATAAATAACACGTTGCTTCTTTTATGGAGCAAACAGCTAAAAATAATGGTTTCACATCCTCATTTCACAAAATTAGATCTTAATTTGGTATAAAGTGCCAAAACACAATAAATGCTATTTAGAGCTGCTATTTAGACCTGATTCCAGGGTTTAAAATCTTCCTCAAGATTTTATTTGAAATTAAACTTTAATTTCAAATAAAGTTTATTTGAAATTAAGTTTAAATAAACTTTAATTTGAACTTTCAGCATGAAAAGCTGCATGTGGTTCCACTTTGAGACTAATTAATGCAGTGAATGCATCACATACCAAGTGGTTTTTTTATATTCATAGTCAAATCTTTCAGCAAAACAAAGTTCAATAAGTGTGACTCTCAACCACCCATTCACAGAAAGAAGCAATTTGGAGTTTGGCCACTAAGTTGGATTTCACTGTATTTGTTCAAAGCCACAAAAACATATGGAGGGTGTGTAAACTGAACTCCAAACCTTGTTATTAGAAGACAACTTGTTCTTTCCCCTGAGGCACAGCCACCCATGTAAAGCTTTACATGTGTGAATCAGCTTGGGTCCAGTCAGTCACTCATAAACAAAGATACTGACACCTAAAGACTGTTCCAAAGCACCATACGGATTCTTTACTTATTTAGCCATTCGGTTGTAGATTTGCTGTTACTAACTTTAGGTTCAATGTCCTTTCAAAACCCAGTTTAGACCAGCTTCCACTGTCAAACAGATGGCCTCATATTTGACAATAGATTATTTTATTCAGAGTCCACTCATTAACAGCAAAATGCACTCATTCTGTGGCTGCAAAAAAGGCACACATGATCACAACTCCACTACCGTGCTTAACATTTGGTTCAAGATGCTGGTGTTGACATGGTGCACTTAATTTTCTCTAAACGTATTGTGTCATCTATGCAATACTAACATTGGAAAAGACAGTTTTTATCAAGATAATCAGCCGGACGTACATGAGAGAGAGGAGAGTGAAGAAACGTTGATTTATCGCCACTGATATTGTAATCACTATATTTACCAGTAAGACTTCCTAATATCATCCTGCATTATGATCAAACAATATCAGAAACACTGTTTCGGAAGTCTTGCTTATCCGGACTTAATTTTGCAAACTTAAGCTTTGCTGTCATATAACTTAACTCTTCCTAACAAGCAATTCTTAATCAGTCCATCAGTTTTCTATTCATCCTTTGATGAGCTATAGCATTTAACCTGATAACTGAAACCTATATGATCTAAGATTGGAGCTGTGTTGGGTTTTTTGCAACTTCTCCATCCAATCTGACATGAATGAATTTGCTAGAACATCCACTTACTAGAAAATAGACAGCTGTGTTAAATCACTGATGATAAAATGATGAACTTATTCAAGACTTGAATAAGTTCAGCTCTTGAACTCTGAACTCTTGAACTAGTAGTTTTAAAGTTTGATCACACTAAACAGAATGTAAAAACGTTCAAGGTTTAGCATAGCTATAGTGTTACTGTAAGTGTTACGTAAGAAGGATAAACAGGATCGATTTAACGAACCTGGGATTGTTTAGGCTTAAAACCAGAGCAGAGGTGGAATAATAAGTGAAAAATGTGAAGCTACTCTGCTGCTGAATCAGCTGAACATAAAGAACATTAAAACAACATAAAAAACATAAACATAAAAACATAAAAAACATTAAAGTCTTCAATGATCTTAGCGCTCATTTTATAAGTGTGGAATGATAATGTCCGTGTGTAATAACGTAATGTATGAGCAGCAGAGGGAAGGTCAGCATGACAAGCATGCCTCTGTAATGAAGGCCTTACAGACTTCCTGTCACAGCATTCAAAGTGTTCCTCTGTGCACCATGCGCCGTTATGACAAAGCCCTGCTGTAATAAATCGTACGCATCATCTTACTGCACAGATGCAGAGCATTCAATGCACATTTAGAGTTTGCATAGATAAAAGACCAACTTTGGGGGGAAAAGCGTCATGAATGACGCGAGGAGTGCACTGATGTCGAGTGCTGTCACTCACTTCCTCTTCAACGTGATTCATATCTCTTAAGGCCAGCCTAATACGATCACAGTCAGCTAACTATTTACACAGTTAGAACAGTAGTTCTTCAACAGCTGGCTGTAAACTGACGCACAGGTCAGCAGCAAACGTCTTCCAAGAGCACTTGTGCGTATCAGACTTCCTTTTTCGTCCAGGAAGAATGATACCATGAATGTTATGAACAAATCTCAGAGAAAAATTCCTAAAAGTCCAAACTCTGAGTTTTCTCTCTGCAGATCTCAGCAGGTGGGTTTCAGCGCAGCATACACAGGGTTTGGCTTCCAGTGGTGAAAACAGACAGCTGTACAGCCAAAGCAGCTGGTGACGCTAACTGAGTCATCGCAGCTTGGCTGGCCTTGGTGCGAGCAGATGGACCAGGCTGATGAGTCCAAATAGCAAGAATGATCGTTTTCTCACGCCTGTTAGGGCACCAGCGTGATCAGGAACCATTTTGTTTAACAGACCAGTGATCATAAATAAGTGTTGCCTCACAAAAATTTTCATACGCGCCTTGAAATGTTTAAAATTATGTTACATTGCAACCACAAATTTAAACAACATTGAAATTTTACTCCAAGCTTACACTAGAATCCTCTATAAAATCCAGTGAAACCAATTGACTTCAGCAGACACCTAATCAGTAAACGGTAAATAGATTGTGGTATAAATGGGGTGGAGGTTCACCTTCCAGCAGAACAATGTCCCTAAACATACAGCCACAGCTACAATGCCATGTTTAGAAAATAATGTGTTGAATGGCCCAGTCAAAGTCCAGACTTAAATACAATCTGTGGTAATCGATGTTCACAGACATTCTCCATCCAATCTGACTGAACTTGAGAAATTTTGCAATGAAGAATGGGCAAAAATATTTCTATCTCTAGATGTACAAAACTGGTAGATCGAAACCCAAGAGGACTTGCAGCTTCAGTTGCAGCAAAAGAGACTTGGTTATAAATACATGCCATACTTTATTCAACAATTTATTTGAACAAAAAAAAAATACTATGTATAATATTTATTGCACTACATAATTATGTACTAACTTATTGGGCTATCACATCAGTTTGCAGGTCTAACCTGACTAGGAGTGGAGAAGTTAAAGAAACATGTCTTTTATCATCAAAAATATCTGTAGCTAATAAGGTCTGTGGTGGTGAATGAAACCATTTTTTTTGCATTGGTTCTTCTAAGACACTTTCAGTGGTGTCAAAGTTTCTACTTTTCCAATCCAGAGGAGTGCTGTTATCTTCCCTGCGCCTTCATTTACATTAAAATGGTTCAAAAGAGGCCATTAAATACATTTTTGATATCTCCAGTTGAGAGCATTTCAGCCGTCCTCATTAATCCTCCTGCGTCTGACTCCCAGATTTAGGCTTTTGGTCCTCGAAAGCCAATTTACTTCCTGTATGAGTAAAAAATGTCATATTTCTTTACCTGTTTTCCTCAGAGGAAAGTCATCCTTTGAGTCGAACGCTCCCAGCACTGGATGCGTGTACGCTGACAGCGCCGCTTGAGGGGGTGAGCTCTGGTCCAAAGAGCTATGCTGAGTTTTCCTGCAACAAATCCAAATAAAAAAATCTTATAACCCACAGCATATTATGCAATATCATCACTTTTTTTTTTAGAACTACAATAACCATTGCACCTAGTTCATGCACACACGCCTACACACTTAAGGAAGTGAAAAAGACAGCTTCTATCTTCTTTTTCAAGGTGAGGATTTTTAAAGACACAGGAGACTGTGAGCAACTAAGGGAGGTGGAAAAGAAAAAGAGACAATGAAGAAAGAAAGAGGGACTAATTCACCTTAAGTGAAGCTTCGGTTTCCTGACTCGGCTGTATGAGACAGGTGGAGGACGGGAGGGGAGGTGAAGAGAGGACAAACCAGAAAGTGAGGAGAATCACAACAGGGTGAAAAACACAAAGAACTCTATTAAACTAATGATGCAAAACCACTCAAATCTCCTGCCTGGGCAAAATCTTTGACTTATTAAAGCGTCTTTAAAGTGCAAAAGAGACACCACTGTTGTTTTTTTCTTCTTCTAACTGCCCACTTCAAACATTCACCTCAGACAGAGCCGGCTGTCAATCTCCGCCAACCGGCACACAGAAAAAGCCTAGACATTTCAGCATTCTCTCTGTCGTTTAAACTCGGAGACTAACGATGATGTTGGCAATTTGATGTACACACAAAAGCACGGTGCTGACAGGCGCCTACACTACGGGGGTTTGGAACACCACACTGCTTACTGTGTTCCAAAAGCCATGAAGATGAGAGACTTTTATCTCTGCCATCGACAGATTTTACGTTTGATATTTCTCCCCAATGAGGGACTTTTTTCACGCTCAAATGAGACAGATGATGACTCAGAGACTGAATTCTTTGATGAAAGGAAGGTGCATGATTTGACAGATTTTTGAAGGCTTTGAAGTTTCAGAGAAATGTACTTTGCTATAAAATTATTCCTTATGTTATAGTTTTAACAGCTAAACCAGTAGATTTTTACCTTTATCAGTATTTTATTAATGCTAAAACTAAAATTTTGACAAATTTTGCTCCATAATGCACCATGGCAACATAGAGTTTCCATCACAGCTGCATCATGCACACTGTCTTTTGTATCAACCTCTGTCCTATAAAAGAAACAGTGCTCTTCTATTTCTGTGGAAAACAGACAGAAATGTGAAATTTGAGTGATAAAATGTGATCCACTGTGAAACACGGCGATGGCACTATCATTCTATGGTCCTAAATGTATCTTAGAATCTTTGGTAAGATTTGACAATTCATGTTAGTCAAGTATTTGATAGCGATGAACCCCAAAAGACTTGCATTGGTAGTTGCAGCAAAAGGCGGTTCTACAAAGTACTGACCCGTGGATTAGAGGACAATTTTAACTAACAAAAAAAGATATGTGTAGAAGCAATATAGCATTTTTACTCCCCTACTTTGTGCTGATCTGCTTCATAATGTCCCGTCATAGAAGTTGCTCTAACCAGACAGGATTTCTGGCTGGATTTCCAAAGCAAGCTTATTTTTTCAGGTAAATATACTATTAGGCTATGGTCGATTGTTGAACCTTGAAAAGGCTTACCTTTTTAGTGCCTCAGGATATACTGCAGCGGCTGCTGCAAGATTTGGGGTTCTTGACTTGCTATTAAGGACTGTTTATCCAACGCCTGACACAAACTCATGGATTCTGCCAAGACTGCCTCCGTGTCCCGACATCATGGTGTAGTCGGGGTTTTTGGCCCTCAGGGACTCATATTAGTTTTTTTGCACATGACATGGTTCTGAAGCAATCAGAAGCTGAGATTAGCTTTACTCTAAAGTTGCTAGGTTCAAACTTAAGAATATGGAGAGTAGCTCCATCATCCAGGTTCAGAGTAAAACTCCAACATATCTACAGGAGTGAACTGAAGCAGTTTGAGTGTCTGATCAGGATCCTCCCTGTCATTATCCTGGTAATCTAATTTCAGATAAGTGGACATACAAAGTTTGATGGATGGATGGATTTGGACAGCAAAATATAGACCAAAAGAATATTTATCACCAAGAGTTGCCAAGGTTACATAAAGTAAAACAACAAAAATACCTACAAGTAATACGTAACAGGTCAATCTGTGTAGCTAAGACTGCAAAACAAATAAAGCACTTCCTCTTGACTTCCTCTGCTAATATATGTTGCAGAGTCAGATTTCCTCTGCAGAAATGCCTGCTGTCTAAAAGCAGAACTGCAGGTCCTGTCATGTATCTCAATCTGCATTATATTGCAATTATAATGGGGATTCTGATGTTCGTTTTTTACAAAATACTTAAAATAATGTTAAATACCAACCAGACTTACAAAGCACTAAATAGTTCAGTAAAAATAAACTTTGACTCCTTTTATATCCAACTCTTGAAAGTTCTTATATTAACCATATGATTATCTGATTTTCAGATAAAATAACTTATTTGTTTTGGAAAAGATAATAATCAAAATCCAAAACAGAGTCCAGAAAGAAAAAAGTTAAAGAAATTTCATGACACCCTTAAACAAATGTTCTATTTGCATCATCAAAAATCTGGCAACAACTATCACGTTCGCTAGTCTGCACAATGACAATCTGTTCCTTCTGCTGTTTAGATGCAAAACAGCAACAATCTAAGTAACCATCTCTTACAAAACTGTAAAGACTTACACCACCATTATAAACATTCACTCATAAGTTTTAAAAGATTCAGTTAAGAGTTGACTTTATTTGAAAAGTATTCTGTCTATAGCAGGTATGGAAAATCAAAGCTACAATTCCAAAACCACAGAAATTTCAATCTGCCTCCATCCCAACCTATTGCTGCAACAAAGTTCGGCTTGTTGAAGGAGGTTACAACCCTTTTCACTCTTGCTAACCCAGTAATAGAATAAAAACTGAAGTAGTGTCACCAATCACTTATATTAGGGTAACAAAGTATTATAAATGTTTGTTATGATGCTAACTGCTAACTGGCTACTGGAGCAGATGGCCTGACTAACTATCCTGCTGATATTAGCTTGTTATAATTGAGAAACTTTATTAAGAGCAGAACTGTAAACCTGTTCATTATATGTTTCTACTTTAGTCACTTCTAAGTATAAATACTATAGCTGCTACTATATCTGAAGTAATCTAGATTTTCTATTCATTTTACAGCAGCAGTAATAATTGATGCTTTATTATTTCAAATAAAAGTGATTAGATCATTTTGGTTCTAAATGTTTGTGTTATTAAGCTATTTTTGCTCAATGTTATCATACGGTAAGAATTTCTTATGCCATACCTTGTTCAGACTAAAAAGTGATCAAAGCAAATCTGAAAAAATTCCCTTCTAGAGAGGCAACCAGTCACACTTACCCATACCAGTAGCGGGGGTCACTGGGCATACAGTGGTTTAGGTTTCGCTGAGCCAGGGCTTTCTTCTTGTTCAGCACAAACTCCTGAAGTCGCATCTTTACCTCCGTGCTGGCCACAGCACCTGGACAAAGATAATCACCAAAAGTAAAGCACATGTGACTGATGGTGTAAGTGACCATTACTACTAAACAGAAGTGTCTGGGTTAAGTACCCAAAATATGAGTCCAAAACCACCAGGATTTTAGCAAAAATGAATCAATGTCAGAAGCAGGGGGATTTACTGCCCCTGAATCTTACCGTTGCCTCAGTGTTTGACACAAACATGAAGGTTTTAACAGCTCCCATTCGTACTACACACAAATCAGGGGCTGCATTTCCATCTTGTGCTCTCCTCAGTTTCCACTCTTATTTCACAGCTTTACAAACAAATTATCCAGGAAGTGAGAGACGGGGAGGAAAAGCTGAGAAACAGGCAGAGGAAATCTCAGTGAGAGCAGGAAAAGCTGGAGAAAGGGCTGCTTTTATGGGAAAATGACAGTGGGAGTGACAAGAGGTGATGTGTCAGGCTTGAGAGAGGAAGTGGTAAATTCAGCATGTGAAAGTGACAAGGGCTAATATATGTTCTCTAAATCACGCTGCAGCTGTAAGTGCTGACATCCCAATACAAATGCCTCCCCACTGAAGCAAATTGGCTTTTATGAGGCTGCTTTCTATGCATTTTAGTGCAGTACTTAACAAAGCTTCTCCTGTTTACAACCCAAAGCTCTTTCCATAGACGTCAAACAGTACGTTCTCTCTGCCTAGAGCAGAATCGAGACTTTACTGGCAAAATCTATTAACTACAGTGTACTCAAAATATTGAATGACACATCTTCCCGACTGGAAATAAAAGCAACAGCGCCATTACATTTCAATTTCAGGTCACATTTAACCTGTAAATGCAAGTACAGTGAGGGCACTCTGCAGTCAGCTCATGATGACTCGTACAAAAACTATTACTTTCATTTTATAGATTGACAAAGTTGGCTGAGGAATTCTGGGACTTATAAGCAATGGATTTCACACAAATTGAAACAGGAAAGAATAGTAGTCTGTAGCACATAGACTGTGTTGTGCATTTCATCACATTTTTATAATTCTGCTTTGGTCCCACTTTCTTCCACAAAGTGGTGATAACAATGAAAACGTTTGAGCCACTCAAGTGACCCAATCTAAAAAAAATTGTGGCAAACTGTGACTCCTACAAAAAGTGAAAACTTACAAGAAAGAACAGATTTATATTTATATAAGAAAGAACAAATTTTCACATGAAACATTCTTGAGTTCTTGAATCTAACTTGATGAGTACTGAGCTTGACTTGTGAAAAACAATTCTTTTATTATTCCTGATCTCTCTGACTGCCATCTACAGCAGAAGTATGATACTGACTACTCACAATTTCTCTTCATGAGCCTTATATGCTTATATATGCTTATATTAAGCATTAATTGGCCAAACATTAGCATCCCGACTGTTTGGCAGATGCAACATAAAGTCTAATCTGAACTGAATTTGAACTCTTAACCTGATTTTGAACATGTAAACCAAGGACATGTTTGCCTCAGTGTCTCGCTCCTCTAACCTTGCCTTGGTTAGAGGATCCTGATCCTCCCTGTGGTGAATGTGTGAGGTCAGACTGTTCTGACTGCTGTGCCATGGCTGCAGGTGTTGGGACAGAGGGGCTGGAGGAGCCGAGCTGTCTGACACCTGTTGTGATCATTGGCCATAGCACAGATGTTAACAGGAGGGCAGAGTATATTAAATTCTATGCTTCCACGCTTAAAAATGCTGTTTTGATTGAATTCCTCACTTACTTTCTTGTCCCCTTTCCTTGTTTTTCAGCTGCTGGAGTTTCTGTTCCCGCTGCTGCTTCTCCAGCTGTTGCTCATGATGCTGCTGCTCCATCTTCCTGTGATGCTCCAGCAGCTCTTGTTGATGCTTGAGGGCCAACAGGTCCTGTTGATGCTGGAGGGGGGAGGCGCAAATAGGTTACAGAAGGAGGAAAAAAACAAGATAAAAGAGTTATAGGATGCTGCAAACAAATAACTGGTAAAGATTTCAGCTGAAACAACTGCAATGAAGCAAAGTGTGGGTGTAGTAATGAAAGCAGTAAATTCAAGGGACTCGAAAGACACATTGTAGTTATTTTCAGCCTAAACCGATCAGATCTTCTGGCTCCCCAGCTGTCTGGTCGCAGTAAACCCAATGGGAGTTTTTCTTTTATAAAATTTGCACAGAGTGAGTTTATGGGGCCAATGTTCTGCTGCCAACAGATCAAATTACACCAGTGTACCCTCTAAATTGTACACATACATTTGTTTTCCTTTGCCCTTCACAAGGTGCTGACTACAGTGGAGGAACAAATCCCACCTCACTCTCTATCGGCGGCTCACACACATCCTTTTACCTTAATATGCTCCTGGAGCTGGACTTCATGTTGTCGCGACAGTTGCTCGTGTTGCCTATGAAACTCAGCAATCAGTAGCTGCCTCTGGAGCTCCTGCTTGTGCTTCAGAGCCACCAGTTCCTGTTGCAAGTGCTGGTCCTGACGGCCTGCAGGTCCAGTCAAGTTTATTTGTATGGCACATTTCAGCAACAAAGCAGTTCAGTGTGTATAAAACATTATAAAATCGTCATAAAAACATCATAAGCAGACATTGCATTTTGTAAAGTGCCATTGTTAAAATCATCAATCAAATATGTTGTTCAGTGTTCCATTTATTATGGTTCAAAAGCAACTCTAAACAGGTGGCTTTTCAACAAAGATTCAAAGGAACTCAGTGTTTCAGCAGTTTTGCAGTTTTCTGGAAGTTTGTCCCAGATTTGTGGTTCATAGGAGCTTAATGCTTATTCTCCATGTCTCCATGGTTCTGGTTCTGGGGATGCAGAGCAGAACCAGAACCAAAAGACCTGTTTAGTGATTTGTAAACTAACAAAAGTATTTCCTAGTCTATTCTCTGAGCTACAGGCAGCCAGAACCGGGTTGATGTCCTCTATCTTCCTAGTTTTAGTGAGAACGCGAAAAGTAGCGTTCTGGATCAGCTGCAGCTGGAGGATTTGTAGGCAGACCTGTGAAGAAACTGTTGCAGTAATCAATGCAAATAAAGATAAATGCATGGATGAGTTACTATAGATCTTTCTGGAACATTAGAAATGTTCTTCTAGTGATAGAAGGCCGACTTTGTAATTGTCTTTATGGATCTTTGAAGGCTTCCCCAAGGTTTCAGGCACTACCACTACTTTCCAGCTGTAATAACAGGAGCTGTGCGTTGACTCTAGATCGTTCCTTTTTAGGTCCAAAGACAATAACTTCAGTTTTGTTTCTGTTCAGTTGGAGAAAGATATGGCACGCCAAGCATTTATTTGTTCTAAGCATCTATTCAGTGCTCGAATGGGTTCAGAGTCACCTGATGACATTGAAATGTAGACTTGTGAATCATCAGTGTAGTTATGGTAACTAATCTTATTTCTTGTTATAACCTAAGCTAGTGGGAGCTTGTAGTACAAGTATCAAATAGCGCATCACTCCAAGTGCGGAGGTGGTTGCATTAGGTGAAATCAGCCAGGAGACCTGAAGGACTTACCAGCAACCGGTCCGTTGCCCAGCTCGGACGATGCAGGACAGGCTGTGGAGGGGGCTGGTGTGGGATGGGGCTGGGACACCAGGCCGAAGGGAGGCTGCTGGTGGTGGTGGTGAGAGTGGTCCACAATGCGGAGGTCCATGGGAAGGATGGCAGAGGCGGCGGAGGGAACCTGCGAGGGGAGCGCCGCTGTGCTCACATCCACTAAACAAACAGAAACGTTGGCAGATTAAGCACCTGACATCTGAACCAAATCCGACAAACAAACTGAAAAAGCAGCTTTGGCAGCAGCACTTAGTATTAGTCTTTGCAGTGGAGTGGTCGATTGGAGCGTTGGCCCACTTGGGATTTATATCTGTGTCATATTTGTACACTGAAGATAAGAGCATTAGCATAACACCAAAACATAAAATGTGTGTGTGATTTGACAGGAATCATAAGGAACAAAAATATTCCACAGCTTTAGTGTTGCAGTAGAAATTTGGTGACATTCATGCAGGCTTAGTCTTCATAATTTGACACTTATGATGTATGATATGATTGCAAATGTAAAGTGATTCCTCTTTAGGTTGTTTAACAGCTCTGAGAGGATATACATGTATCAAAATTAGATGCCCTTATTGGACATAAAATATGATGTTTTTTTAAGGGTTGCAGCATTCAAAGCAAAAAGTACATGTTCAGACTGATAAAATTAACTCTTGAAGCTTAAAATATAACAATTATTATATCTCGGCACGACTGATATGATCCTATTCTTAGAGTAAAGGAAGTATGAAGCAAAACAGAAATAAGTTCGAAGTCAAATCACATTTAAAATGTGATCAGATTTGAAGAGACATTTAAAATGCATATGGAAAAGTGACATGTAAGAAGAAAATTTGAAGAAACAAAAAACAAACAGTAAAATACAAAGCAAAAGATCAAACCAAGAGAATCTCCCACAATGTGTTATCTTTGACAATGTTTACGTCAATTAAAAACAACAGGAAGTAATACAAAAAATACAAAAAACTGAAACAAATTTATAGTTTTCAAAACTCAATGGATGTGTAAGAAAAATTGGGAAAAATAAGAATTTTTCTAAAAGCCAATAAGGACAGGGACACATGAGGCAAGCCATCACACAACTACTAATTTACTAAATTGGGGAGAACTATGACAATGACAACCTTAAGCTGTCTTTTAGAAACATTCACAGATGAAACCTTTTTCAAAAAGAGAAACACTGAATGCAGGGGGGGAAAACTGCGGATATAATTTTCCTCCAAATATTTGTGTTTTGTGTTTTGCCATACATGATGTGGCTCCAGAAAACTCAAATGACAGAAAGAAAGACAGTGACACTGAAGACTGGAAGATAGAAAACTGAGACATGTTTAAGAATAAGTCAGCTGCATTATATAAGAATCTTTTTGTGTGTTAAGAATCAAAAACTGAAGGTACAAAAAGAAATCACAAAGTCAGATGCAGAATAGAGCTTTAAATAGTTAGGAGTTTATGTTCTGTCCCCTCTTGGTCTTTCAATCTGCAACATTTAATCTGCTTTATAGGCATAATCCATACAACAGGGATAGAAGGAGCAAACAGCTAGAGGACTGATGCAATCAGATTATTTCACTCCAACAAGTAAAACAGCAGCTTAAAGTGCTGCAGAACCACACACAGTAGTGAAACATAAAAAAACACAAATTCTTTGCCAGGTTTAAATCCTCTGTACGCTGTCTTACCACATGCACTAGCAACTAGCTAGAAATTAGTTTTATTAGTGAAAGTGAATATATAGAGGAGTTTTACACAAACATAAAAGCCAAAACTGAAGTTGGGAGTGCAAGTTGAGAGTAATCTTTAATTTCACAAACTCAAAGTCTTGTCTTGCTGTCAGTGTTTCCTGATCAATATCTGCTCCATGGAGAACCACCTTCCACCGTGCCAAGCCCTCTGCCAGGGATCAATACTCCGAAGCCAATGCAAAGTATCCTGAGCATATCATGCACGTCCTGCTGTCCCCAGTGACCAATGAGGTGGCAAACTGAGGGGTAGCCAATTTGCTGAGGTAGCCAATGACATCTTTGGTACTGGGCAGGTTTTTAGTAGAGAAGGGAAACTTGACACCACCCAACGGACGGCAGGGAGAAAAGAAAGGGTGTGGCCAGGCCAGACATGCTGGTGCTTTGCTGATGCGTATCGCTGTGCTTGTTCGGACCTGTCTCAGAGCTGGACATTAGAGGGGTTTGTTTTTTAGTAAGGAAAGTCTGGAGGACACTTCTGTAGACTTCATAGCCTTTCAAAAAAAGCTTGACTGACGAAGACATGAACTTTTTGCAACTTTTCAGTCATTCCTTTATAACCACTTCTCACATTCATTGTGTACACATACTGTACATCTACATATGCCAGCCAAGTGTTCACTTAGATAGCTAATGAATATTAAACATCAATATCAAATTAAACCGTGTTTGCCCATAGGCTGAGTGCCAATCTGTGAATTATGGTCATTGTTATAGTACATATTGTCCACCATAACAACAACCCAATCAGTGGCAGCTTTGCAGATACTGAGTTCATTTGCAGTACAGTTGATAAAGCGATGAACATCTGCTGCTCTCACTACAGCTGGAAGGGACTCCAGCGTTAAGACTGTTACACCTGTGAGTGCTTGGGGTGGGGCGAATTGCTCAGAGCAGCATCATCTTTTCACATCTGACTGACGATAGACACAGAAAAAGTTGATAAGTGTGCTTATGGACAAAAGCAAAACAAAACAACAACAACAAAAAAAAAAAACCTGTTGCTAGACGAGTCGGGAAGCTTGATAAATATAGAAATGAAGTCTGAGCCAAGGCCAGCTTAATGGCAAGTCTTTATCAACTGACTTTGTCACCACATCAGGGCCACTGCAGAACTACTTCCTGCTTTACTACAAACTAAGTTTTGATAGAGACTCACTTTTATGTCTGGGGCTGAAATTTGCCTAGACTTACTTCATTCACTACACAAAGTCACATGTTTACAGCAACTGGACACCATTTCACAAAAGACAAAAATTTTATCAACATAGTGTTTTAACTTGGTGGGATATTTATTAGAAAATTAGGTTACTTTATGTCAGTGGTTCCCAAAGATTTTCTTCAGGGCCCCAATATGGATTACAATAAAATCCCCCCCAAAAAAGAAAAAAAACAAATCAACTGGGCACACACATCGTTCAACCAGACATAAACCTATACACATATTTTGTTTTCAAACTCCAGAATCTAACTTCAGGAAAATCAGAGTTTACACATTAAGGGGGACAGAGTGGAGCTCATAGTGGAGTCAAGGAATACAATAAATAAAAATGACTAAAAGATACGATTTAGGGTATTTTTAAGACTATTTTTTAACAGATCTCAAGTATGTTAGAGTGACTAAATGCAGATGTATTCTGGATGGAAAACACTTATTGTAATCTTCCATTCACCCACTCAGTCTCACTGCCATGCTCTAATGAAAACATGAATTGTATCTTGAAAGTTCAGTGACTGAGTTATACCGTATTGACATCTAGGGCTAGAGCTTATGAAAAATGCAAAACTTAACTTCCCGTCAAAAGAGACAACAAAAATATTTCCTTATGGCTGACTGAAATTTACATGCAACTGTTTACCTGCTGCCTGTAAATGACATACATCCTTTCCGTCATCCTATTTTTGGAATGTTTCCTGTACTTTAGTAAATTACAATATTGATGGCTAATTTACTTTACAAAGTAATCTGCACTGCAGCATTTACAGCTATGAAAAAATTGCACACCAAAATAGGCTGCAATTTTTAATAAATGACACACCAAACACATTATTTACATATGTTTCCATAACTATTAACCATTCTATGTAAGATTTTTCTAAATTGTCAATTAAATGTCACAAACCTTAATAAATTAAGAAAATATATGGAGCTTCCTTGATAGAGGCAGTATGTTTGAATTCAGTCCAAAATAAAGGGATTATACAGCATTGTATTTGAAATCTGTTAAATATTGTCTCTAAATTAAGATTGATTTTCAAATCAAGGATTCAGAATAGTTTCTTTTAAACATCGCTAGTGACTAACAAAGCTGTGGTCAGAGTATCTACAGGCTAAAACAAAGCGAAGAAAGCAACACAGGAAGCATCAGAGATGGAGAAAAATCACGGAGTAATCACAGCTCCAGCAACTCAGAGGCCAACCACAACAGCTCAGAAATAAAGACCAAGAGATAATGCTGTCTACAGAGACGTAATCTAAGAATGAACTCTCTCTCCATAAAAAGAAGAAACGTACGATATGCAGAGTGCCAATCCTGCAGTTCAACATCAGCTACAAACCCTGATTTAATTGTGTTTCCGTATGTTTTCACAACTGTTGAACTGTTTGTTTTACAAATCTGGACATTCTATGTTTCAACAATACACAGGAAGCATCTGTATCATTTGTGCGTAATGTTAAAAGAGACAGCAGCTCTCAGAAAACAACCTGAAGGAGCTGTTTACAGTAAACCCAGCTTTGTCGAAGGCGGCAGACATGCAGGGTGGCCAGCACCTGGGAGCGAATTAGCCCAGTTTACAAACCCTCAATGAAAGTGACATGAGGTTAATGTTGCTGTGCCAACACAAGGACAGGAGGTCGCACAAGATGACTCACAGTGACGGTGCACAGCTTAAACGCTCCTGCTGCAGGAAAAACTCCGAACTGCCGATTAACACCTGTTGCTCTCAGGTCTGATGTTTCACTCAGATGTGCAAATTAGAGATGTAAGTCGAAGTATTGTGGAAAAGTTATTCCCTGTCTGTTAATGTGTAAAAACTACATGCAAACTTCAATAAAAATATTTTGAATTGGAAAAAATGAAACTTAGGTTCATGACACAGAGTGATTGATGATTTAAAGATTCATGCCTGACAGGTAATGACAAATGCAACAAAATATGTAATTGCAACAATTACATTAATTACAATTATTCAGGGCTGGCTCATGAAAAAAATTCTATTTTTGAAGATTTAATTTGTGGGAAATTAGATTTGTTTTTTTTAAAACAAGTCACTTTTTAGGTTTCCACTGTGACATTAACTCCTCCAAGAACTACCATCTTGTTTGACAAGCATTTTCTTTTTCTTTTACAGCTTCTACTTATTTCGACTTTGAAGTCGGGTCAACTCACAGTGCAATTTTTAAAGAAACACTGAGGGAAAAATAATTCACATATTATTGACTCTTAAGAAAGAAGTCCGTTGCAATTACCCTATTGCACATACTGATATTTCTACAATGATTGCAACTTGACATGTTGTGCAACTCTACATAAAACCTGGACATAAAACCTGGAAATAGGTGTTTTTTATAGAGAAATGTCAGCCTGCTGAAACGTACATTGACGTACTGTATGGTATATAAATGCAATTCAGTTGCATTTATATGCACCGATGCAGATTGGGATGGAAGTGATCATCCTGTGGTTCACTGAGGCTGCTTCAGCTTCACCACACAGTAGAGTTTCTACCGTGTGGTGAAGAGGCCCTACAGTCTCTACACCACACTGTAGAGGTGTCCAGCTTTTGCTTTAAAATCCTGTTGAGACTAAGGGTGGATTTGCATCGTTTGGTCCACTTTAATCAAACTAATTCATTTTCCTATAAAGTCCAGTTTGCTTGTAGAGGTGTGAATGTGCAATCGAACTCTAATGCCGATCAAAACAATAAACTCTGGTCCACACAAACCTGCATCTTAGTTTGGTTGGAGTGAACTCTAGCACAGTTTTAATGCATATGCGAACTGGAGACAGCTTCAAAAGCAGGAAGCAGACAACAGCACAGGGCATTCTGGGTAAATACAACCAAAACAAGAAGGAAATGCCTCATGCTCTTTTGTCAAAGAGAAATCCTACAACCCTAAAATTTGATTCTACTCCATTTTCGTTTACATTTTGTGAAGAAAGAAGTTATCATGTCTTCTTTTGAGGTTTTTGTGTAGTTTCCTTCAGCCGTTCTTAGTGCAGCGCCACCAAAGGCGAGGAGGAGGAATAGTGTTTTCAATTAGTTTGGTTCATTTGACACAGTGCAGTGTGGAAACGAACCACACCAGCTGAAAATATAACAAATTTAGCACTTTTCTATCCACTTAACTTTCCACAAATATGCTGGCATGAAGCAACTTGAAAAACTATAGTATAACATTTTTGTAATAAATGTACTATATGCAACACAAGCTGAATTGTGGGCTTTCATTGGCTGCAATAATCAAAGCTAACTTGAATAAACAGATGATTTGTGTGACTCTGTCATGAAACTGTGTACGAGTTCCACTTTCTTGACTTGAATATTTTTGATGATATTCTAATTTTTTTATATGCACCTCGAAGAACGTAACCAGCAGCTTCAGCACGTGTGTGAGCAGCTAACAGAATACTTAAGCTCTGGAGGATAAATAAAGAAATGAAGGAGGATGTGAGAGACAAGAAGCTGCTTCAAAAGGAAGCCGAAGTCAGTGAGAGTAAAACTACAATAATCAAGAGAAATGTCAGGGCCTTTCTCATTAGTCTGTTCATCCATCAGGCCAGCTCTGACTCAGCCCATCCCACGTCCCCCTCAGCAGAAGACTATGGATCACACAGGCAGGGTTATTTATAGCGCAGGATTCCCAGGGGGGAGATCCTCGCCCCTCTGGGTCTCCCTGCATCCACAGAAAAATCCCTGCATGTTTACACACCGCGCCTCGAAAACTGAGTCTGCACACTTAGTCACAAGCTATGTGTGCATAAAAGGATGGAGGCAAACGCCATGGTGACTGGTTGGATTGTAGCCAGTGGTTGGTTGGACAGCGAAGTAAGGGAGGGGCCTGAGGAAGACGGCTGACCAATAATGGTGGGGTGCTAGTTCAACTCCACAATCAGCCTGCATGTGCTGCATAAGCTGCTGAAGGCACCCCAAAGCTTGGGATGGGTACTTGGTGACGGTGAGTGTTATGGTGCGCTGCCACCTCTTTGTTTTCTCCTCATCTGTTTTCACTTTTTTATGACGAAAGCGAGTCTGCACTCCCAAGGTCTGACTCAAGTGGATCAAACAGTCAAAAAGGTGTTTAAGACTGTTGTATTTGCAGCTGGGTAAACATTCACAATCATTATTATTATTTTAACAGCCAAAACAAAAACACACACAAAAAATGAGAACACTCAAGAGAAATGTGCAAAATAATGTCTGTTTCTGTGGACTTTTCTCCAATCTAAGGCACGCATTAAACAGGATGAACTTTTTGAAAGCTTCATATGCATCTTAGCACACTCAGGAATAAACACAAACAGCCTCATGTGTTCACAGCAGACTGTATGGAGGGACAGGCACAGCCATCTGCTCCATTCAGCTGAAGGCTGCTGAGCGTCCATACATCAGTACCATTCAATAAACACTGTCACCACTCAAAGCCGCACACCCACAAACTCTCTTCTCAACAGGACACACACACACACACAGTCACACCTGCATTATAAACATAAACGCATTTCAGCATAAAAGTATAAACTATGAAAGGCTGCTGAGGAAAAAAAGACATTTGCAAAGCATTTTATAGAGGAACTCCTTGTAGAGAAGTCAAACTGCAGGAAAAAGCTCTCACCCATCAGTTGTGCCGTGCTGTCCGCTTGTTGCACGTTGGTGTGAGAGTGTGTTTGAAGATCTGAGCAGGAGCTTTTTAAAAAGTGCTTTAGTTAGTTTTTTGTTTTTTTTATCAGCTGAAAGAAATACAGAAAGCAGTGTTCCCCTCCACTTCAGACCCGAAGCAGGAAGAAATTTCTGACAGAGTCCGTCTCGTCTCTCTGCCTCCTCTCACTGAGCCTGTTTTGCTCCGCTCTCCAGCCGCCTCGCTCTCTTTCTCTCTCTCTCTCCGTTGGTCTGGTCTCCTCCCACTCTCCCTCCCTCTCTCAGTGACATCACAGGGCAGTCTCAGGCATGTTAAGGATTTTACGAGCGTCACTAGCTCCCTACCTCCTAATTCACTGGCTGACAAAAAAAAAAAAAAGAGGCAGCGTCAGCTTCTGGCCAAACAAACCCAGAGATTTTGTGCAGGGCCTCTTCATGTTTTGACTGAGCAGTTGCACTTGCTCACATTTAATCTTCTACATGTTGCACACACACATACACGCACACCTTCCTGGCTTTTGTCTGTTTTAAAAACCTCCTACACAACAGGAACTCTTCACACAGATAGCTGCTGTGAACTTGACTCAACAATAGATGCAGCTTGCAAGCGAAACATTTTGCAGCCACTGAAGATAAAAATCATCACGAACAGAGCGCCAGCTAGTTCTTTTACAGATAAATAGGGGCTGAGACTTTATGCAACTTTATTCTAATACAAACTGAGGGAAGTGTTACTCTGAATAATTCAATGGAGCAATTCTTAGAAAACAGGAACAGAAAGAAAAGTCAGATTATCACAACAGGAACAGGACTAAAAGATGTGAGCGTCTTACAACACAGAAGAAGCTGGAGATGCCAGACATATTATATACACACAAATAGAAATGTATGACAATTAATACAATTTCAATGTACATCAGCGAAAATCAGTCATTTCTAACTCACTAGAGGAATTCATCCAGTTTGTATTTGGAAAATAATTGATAATTATTATATGGAGATCTTCCACTTTGTTATATTTAAATTTGAACAAAATTTTGATTGAGTATTTTTATTTTTATTGATTATTCTCATGTACTTTTTTATAAGTATGCATTTTTTTAAATTAAGTATATTTTTTCATGATTGATATTTTGATGTTCCTTCATTTCCATCAGAACTGGGAACAAAAAGTGATTAGGAAAAATAGCCTGCCTGCAGCGCGGATGGCTGTTTACTCAGCGAGTGAAATAACTGTGGCAAAATTCACAGAACTGGGTCGTTCATCATTCTGACAAGTGGTTGCTTTCTGATGGCTTTCTGTCATGCGAAAGTGAGAGGACACATGTGAAATGCACATGTTCCTGCGGGCAGCACTGACAGAGAGCCGCACAGCAGAACATTGGGCAAGAGTGAAAGTTTATGCAAATGTTTTCCAATAAAAAAGGAGTGGCAGTTGATTATGGTTATTTTCATTCTCACGGTGAAGAAAAGAGGTGTGAAGGCAGCTTTTCTCCTAAACTTTACAAGATGTGAATGTAAAACAACACAAACAAAATAAAATGACCGAATTCAAGAGCTTTTCAGTTCTGAAGTACTAAAGAAGATAATCGGAAACATGAGCACCCAGTTAGGCTGGAGAGTCTGCCATGCATGAAAAACATGTTCAGAAATAATCTAAAAATAAATATGAAAGAAAATCAATTGTAATTTATTGTGACTGATAAGCCTCATGACAGCCGATGCTCACTCCGGACAAAATGACATGACAAAATGACAAAATTTTGCAACTTATATCAGTATCGCAATATTTACTCATATTGTCGGCATCAAAAGATTTATTCATATTATGCAGGCATAACTGGAAGTAATGTTACAAATTTCGAGTCATTAATCTAGTAAAGCATCTTAAAAAAAAGCTGAAATTAGAGTGATGGCAAAGAGACCTTCCAACCTTAAAGATCTGAAGCTTGTCACAAAATATATAAATCATTACAATTCCAGAAAAATGGGCAAAAGGGCAATCAGCAATTATTAAATGGGACTAATTGCTGTGATGCAGGTAAAGATTTATTTTTAATTACAGAAATTATAAAAATAATTGAAATATAAAAAATAGGGGGGGGGATATTAAAAATGAAATCAGTCAAAAAGATTGAAATGGGCAAAAAACTGAATTTGTAATAATAAAACATACTAAAGTAAATCATAAAATCACGAGGAAATAGCTTAAATTACAAATGGCATCTGTTATTAAAAAGCAACAAATAGGATGCTGTGTGCTACAGAGGCAGAGCAACCTGCACATATATGGAGACTCTTAGTCCTCAGGGCCGTCAGTCGTCCGGAGTTCAATTCCCAACCCGAAACCTTTGCTGCGTGTCATTACCCTTCTGTCTCTGCCCATTTCCTGTCTAATCTACTGCAAATAAAGGCCACTAGTGCCAAAAAACCCAAAAACAACAAATTCTTTTTTCCCTTTTTCAAAAATTGGCACATCTTCTGTGTTGCTTCATTTACTTTTGGGAGTTTCTCAAAGGATGAAAATAACACTACCTGAATGTGACAGTGGCTGGGCAAAAACACTTTTAGCACAAGTGTTTAGTATGGTGATTGTTTAATATATTAACATTAAACTCAAGCAATAATGGAGCCTTAATCCTGCAGCCAAGGTTGAAGTGAACAGTGAAAGAAATCAACAAGTGGAAAGAACAAATGGAAGACGGATAATTTTGGCCATATTGTGATGCTGCAGAAAGATTTGACTGCAGCTTCAATGAGGCGGAACCAATGATTCAGGAGTTTTCAACAAGCAACTGCTCGAAATCAACTAATGTTCTGAAAAGCAACCTATAGATGTGATGATAAAGCAGCAAGTAGTGAGGTCACAACACCAATTATTTTTGTGTGTGTGTGCATTTCAGTGGGTATATGGATGTTGGGTGGTCTGATAATGTGTATGTTTGCGGTAGCTATTTCTGAAGTATAGCGCAGAATCCAGGAAGCCTAGCTTTGTTTGATCTGACAACACACCCACACACCTGGCTGCGATAAAGGTCTGTGTTATCAGCTTGTTGTACGGCATTGACGTCAAAGGCTTAGCTGAGCTCCATGCAGCCATGACACCGGCAACAGCTAATGCTGGTGATCCCAAACCACAATGGCACACACAAACACACAAAGGCAAACACATCTTTCATTTTTAGATCAGGGAGAATCACCCCCAGGGAGGGCAGTGAAGCAGAGCAGAAGCAAACCAAGTGAACTTTGCACAGAAAGAATAACAAAAATCAATGCATGCACATAGGGTGGTGTGCAAGTTACACAGTCAAAGACCCATGGAGGTAAGGCAGGAACCTGTCACGCAAAGAAATATCCCTTCCTCTGAAAAAAGGTCAGAACCTGTTCAGGACTGTCATTGGAGTAGCATTTACTTAACTAACCAATAACTGTTCAGGTATCTTAAGCACACGGTGTACTGGTGTATTTTTACTTCACTAAAGAAACCCTTTTATTAGGGAGAAAAAAAGTTATTCAAATTAACTTGATCTGATGTAAAAAAAAAAAGAGAAAATACAAAAAAAGAAAGAAAAGGAAATGTGTTGCTTGTCAGAAAACAATTTAGTCAAAAAAAACACACACATCATGTCTTGTTTTGCCATCATGTCTTAATTTTAAAATAATTAAGCAGGTTGAGCAAAAAGGGAGCAGTGGTAAACCTTTCCAGGAGGGGCCACCCCCCAAAAAACATCAACAGCTCATCCATGAGGCCCCAAAAGACCCCAGAATGACATCTAAGTACTGAGGGCCTCATTTCACCCGGAAAAGGTCAGCGTTCCTGATTCAACAATAAGCAGAAAAGTGAATCAAATGTTACAATTTTGATCCCCAATCGAAGCGAGTCTACCAGACCATCTAGTGTGAAAACACCCATTCGGGCTCAAAAATCTATGTGGTTTAATAAAAGCCGATTGGTCCTGCCACCACACGTTTAATTGCAGATGCTACTGCATTTATAAGGCTGGGGGCAGACATGATTACAGAAAAGGTCATCCTTCTAACGTCAACAGAAGTCATGATATAAAATACACATTTGATACATAAAAAATTACCTGACTTGTAGTGAGATGTAAACTGCATGCAGAATTTCAGACTTCCTAAAAATGTCAAATTCCTTACTTTGCTGAACTTAATTTATTTTCCCCCCAACACTTGAGTATAAGAAAATAAACAAATGAATCAAAAACTAAAATCAAAAACACCAACAAACTGGGTTTTATCTGTATTTTTCATAAATCATGAAGCAACAGAATACTCATTAAGTAATGCACCCATCCACTTAGATTGATCAAATCCAAACTAAGTAATCCTCAACTAATTGCAAATTCCTGCAAGCAGTTTGTAAAACGTTGATACTTTTATTCTGTTTGGAGAAGTTCAACAATTTGGAGCTGCATTGCTTTGTTTGGCTCATAAACCACAGCAGAACAGAAAAGATTATGAAAGATCACTCAGCTCTATCGCTGCTTTCCACATCTTGGTAACTTCTAGATCTTACAGGCACAAGCATGTCAACTACACCAGGAAAGAAACAGAGACTCTAAGCAGTCTGCAAAGAAAAATCTTCCAGCTTTTGAAGACAGGGGCAGAAGAAAAAAGTTGAATGAATGGTGGTGTTTTGGCCACAAAGACTTTACAGAAAAGATAATAAGTGTGTGAAAGATGCTTTTTGCAGTAATTCACAGGATTCTGAGAGACTATTTATGCGGGATAAATAGTTTGTGTAGCAATCTGCATTGGAGTCAGCGCGCACACGTGTGCCTTAAATAATACATGTGGCATAATGATTGCAAGGCATGCTGAAATACACATTGTGGCAAGCAGGCAGACATTGCTGATGAATAAGTAATGCACAGCGTCGGACTCGTAATATACACACATTCCCGCACACACACCCACGAGGCGAGCGTGCACTTCATAACCACAAGTCTGTCGAGGCTTGTGGGGGGAGAAGACGGCACCTCTAATGTTTTCAGCTTCCTATGCTCTTGTCTTCTGCCTCACTGCGCCTGGGGAGGAGGAGGAGGAGGAGGAAGGTGGAGAAGAGGGCTGCTTTTTTAATCCATCTCCTCAGAGGACCCCAGACCCAACTCTAAATATCAGTGTCGTTTATTATTGATTTGGGTTATTTATAATACAGAGACTCACTACTCCCCATTTCCCACACAAAACCAAACACACACACACACACACACACACACACACCCCTACACACACTTTGGTATTTTGGTTTTGTCAAAGTGCAGAAGCTAAATATGATTCTTCACCTCATAATAATCTTTTCTAAAAATAAACACACTGCCAAAACAGGGAGGAAGGGGTGGCGGTTGTCCCGTCAGACTGTCAGTTCCCAAAACCACACACAACAAAACCCTTGTAAAAGTGAACTGCGCACAGAGTAAAAAGCTGGTGGGGCCTAAATGACACCATCTCCTAAGAACGCAGGAGGATTAAAGCAAAGACACTACTCTTTAATTTTAACAAATGCATTATTTTATGGCTAATTTAAAAAAAAAAAATACTGTTATCATTTGCTTGGCCAAAGAGAATCAGTTTACTCATAAGCCTGACTAAAAAGAACTAAAAGGTAGCTTTGTGTTACTTAAACATTTTAATACTTCAAATTTATAAAGCCAGACCACTTCATACCGACAGGCTCTACTTTACAAATCCTTTACAAGGTAAGGTATTATGGTGTAAGAATTTGACCTATGCTATTCAGATGCAATTTAAAAGGTACCTAATATTTTTTTTAAAATTAAATAAAATCAAACAAAATTTATGCTTGAAGCTGCTCCAGCCTCACTGTAGCATCCAGCTTTGTTCTTGATATTCAACAAAACCAACAACTCTCAAAGAGTCCTGAAGAGCACCTTGAAATATCAAGGCTTTCCAAACACCCAGACAACATGACAGGATGAGAATACTTGAGTCGTTGCCTGCAGCGGGGAGTTCCTTTCATTCATATTTTACATCCTCTCCTTCCATCTCAATGGTAATGCCTTTCCCGACTGCAGCGCAGCTTGCAGCAGACGCAGAGCCATTAACTGTGAGTGATGCGAAACTGAACTTATAAGAGATGTCAGCACACCACAGTGCTGCCTGTGCTCTTCGAATCTAAGAGGTCACAGAATCAGATCAGTTCATCAGTCCATAACCCTCCAATTCCATAGGAAACCAGTCAGACTTTGCTGTGGAAAAGCATTTCCCCCATTACAGATTTCTGCTCTTTGCTTTTTTCACAGATAAATTTTTCAGATCTGTCTATCATCTATACCCACTTAAGCTGAGCAGGGCTGCAGAGGAAGGCGGGTTACACCTTGGATCTCCCAACTTTAAATTATCCAAGCCAACCTCAACCTTGGTGAAAATCTACCTACCCCCTTTATTAAGTTATGAATAAATGCCCATAATACATATTTTTAGACCCATCTGTTCAACTTAACCAAAGCCTAATTTCTGCTAGACAAGTAGATTCAAGAAATCCCAAACATGGAACCTTTTTTACATCACAAAGTAAGCTAAATAACCTCAAAGGCAACCCATCGAGTGTCTATCCAAATAAATTAAAAGAGCAGATGAGGAAAAAAAGTCACTATCAATCTTTCTATTTTGAAAGGGTTACACAGTTATATGCAAGGTTTTGGGACCCAAATGAACCAAAGTTCTTCTGAAAAGTTGTAGGTTACCAAAATTAATCCAAGACGGCATCAATGACTCATTCAAGAAGTAACCAAAGAATTAAGAACATCTAAAACACAGCAGGACAATGATCCACATCAGCAAGTCAATCTCTGAAATAAGGACCTGAACTAAAGTTTTGGAGTTTGCAAGGATGTAAAGACTCCTTACTAGTTACCACACATTCTTAATCGCAGCTGTTGCTACCAATAGTGGCAAACCTGCTCATTTTTAGGGAGAAATTATATTTTTACATAGGGCCAGATTGATCTGGATAGCTGAATACCTTTTTCACAGCATCCGTGTGAGGCAGATGAACACTAAGAAAAGATCATGTTCCGATTGCGAATAAGAGCATCCGAGACAAAATCTGAACATCATTCATGCAACAGTTTATTCTGTGAGGAATGTTTATACTTGTCTCGGTCTCCTTTGAAGTAATAAGCCACGCTGATAAGACACAAACCATGACAAGATGGATGCATAAACATCTAACTCCCTCCTTCGTTCTGTCTGAACTTATGTACTTGACTTAGAAAACTCTTAGAGGCAATATAAGTTGGCAAACCGTTGTCTATTTCTTTCTTTAAAAGACACTGTGGTGAAACACACTGAAAGCTATGTTATAACCATTAGGCTATCAGTGTGTGTGTAGTGAACTCCCCCTTCCCGGATTAGGGAAGGCTAGCCTCTGGTTCAGATGGTGTCAGGGCCTTTTTGAGCAAACAGCAATGGGTCTGAACTTATAAGGAGTCATCTATAATAGATAGAAGATTCTTGTGGACACATTTGGTCATGGTAAGGCCTTTAAAAGCCTTTACAAAGTTCACCTCTGCATAAGCAATTGAGCTTAAGAGGAAGGCAAAGGATGAGTGGTATTTCATGCTCTGATAGGATTAATACCACAACCATTTAAAAAATGAGCTGGAATGTTTCTAAAGTACAATTTGTTTGAATCTTTTGGCAGGAAATTGAATTTAGCGTCCTAATTGACCATTCATCCATCGTCTGTGCAGAGGTGTGGGGGCTGGCGTGTCTCTCCAGGGGTCATTAGGCAAGAGGCGGGGTACACCCTGCCCTGTCTGCTACAGGGCAACACAAAGACACACAGGTCAATGTCGTTTGCACACAGCTAAGAGTAAATAATAGAGATGAATTAACAGTCACAGAATTCAAACCCAGAACCTTCTTTCTCCAGAGTAAATAGTGTCCAACAGTGTCATTGTCCAACCGTAAGTGACCAACTTTACTGAAATTGAAAGGTATTAAACAGAATCCGAGACCAGAGACAAACCAGGACGGGAAACTGTTTAGAAAATCCAAGATTCAACAGAGTTAAAGACTCTGTTTACTTGTTTCTTCCTTAATTGTTTAACACTACAGAAATACAACAGATCAGCACCAGATTATTCACCCTTTTGTATTTTAAAACAAAAAGGGTGATTATTTTTAACTTTATGTCATGTAGTCACAGAGGCAGCCTCACTTTAGGAACTTTATTACAGCAAACTGGGTTTGAAGCTGGTTCAGTTTTTATACAGTAAATATGTAGATAATGCTCATATAAAAATACCTCTTATTTTCAAATATGGTATAAAACTGCTATTAAATAATGCCCACAATAAGACATAAACTGTAAAATGCAGATTTTAAAAGTTCATAGTGAATTACTATTTACACCATTCTAAACTATGTTGTGTTTTATATTTATGTTATGTAACATACCTCGGTAAAAGTTAGTATTAATACTTAGCTAGAATTAAAGTTTTGAAATGAAATCAACATTTAAACCATATCCAGTTAAAATGCTATTAAAAACAGTTTAAAAAAAAGAAAAACCCCATCAAGCGCTTTGTGTGAGATGCGTTGAGAAACTGTGAACTTCTTTCTTTGTTAAACCAGTTTGTCTAACAAAAATCCCGATAAGAGACTCTCTGTTCAAGCACACAGACTAACAATAGCCCACTCTGCTGACTCCCAATACGTTTGTGAAAGCTGATCCTGGCAGCCAAAACAGCAAAACACACCAGGCCCCATGCAATATTTATAACCTGGTAACATGGTAAAATCTTCCCCCATCCACCAGATCCAGACAAACTTGGTCTCAGAACTTGCTGTATCTGTCGGGATAATGGACCCCAGGCAGACAAAGTAGGTTAAAACACTGTCTGCTCTTCTGGAACACAAAAAGCGTCTGACTCCAGAGAGACTGCCTCACGTTCTAAGACCTGAATGTGAAAGTGGTGTCCCTTTTTAAACGAATCACCATGACAACCGCAGTCTATGGTTATGTCCTTAAAGGTAATTAGAAAGTGCTCCTCTTGTTATCTGTTGGAATCTAATTTACCTTCACCATAAACTCTGCTACAAGTTTGTGGTGAAACCTGCAGCAGAGTTATGGTTTCATAAGGTGCAAGTCAAGGACTTTCTGGCATTGAAATTAAGTCTAATACAATTACTGTTATACAGTTTAATACAATTTTACTAATGAATATTAGATAAATTGCATCCTCATTCTCTTAAGCTAATCAGGCAAAGGGCACTACTCTAACCAAGCTATTCTAGTTCCTTTATTTGTGTTGCCATAAACTTAAGTCTGCTTCCTGCTTTTCGAGCAGTCTTTCGTCCACTTGGTGTTCACATATGCATTCGTAAGACACCAGAGTTCACTCCACCTGAACCGAAACCTAGTTTGGTAGGCAGATCAAAGTTTATTATTTTGGTTGGCATCAGAGTTTGATTATGCATTCACAATTCCCCAAACAAACCAGTTTTTCTAGACAATCAAACTCTAGTTCGATTAAAGGAGCCCAAACAGGGCTGGTGTGAATGAGCCCCAAGTTATTTGGAAACGGTATAGAAACCCTTCCCAGATTGAGCAGCAAAAACTGCTTCTCTGAGGTGATTTCTGTTCTCTTTTTCTCTTGGCTTCCTATTAACACCCATACTCCAGACCAGGCAAGGTATGAAACCCCAGCTTTTACAGAAGTAATTAAGAAATTACATCTAAATAGCAGCAACTGGTTTCTCCAGTCCCTCTTGAACTGTTTCAGAAAGAGAGTGGTTTGGGGTTTATTCCCCCTGCAAGTTTGTATTTGTAAATGTGGCTCAACAGAAAAGTGGCAGCTGCTCAACAACTCTTGTCGATACCAAACTGGCAGTAAGTGGAGGTCCCCATGCCAGGTCAGGGAGTAACAGTGGGTGGGGAGGTTTGGTCCTGGGCTCATGTAGCCCATCTGGAAGCCATGAAGGCTCCCTGATGAGCATGTGTACAAAACAGGTGGTCTTCCATTAGGGAAAAGGAGTGTGTTTGAGTTCAGGATTGTCAGTGTCATTGCTGTAATCCAGAGCTCAAAATTCAACATAAGCAATTAGCAATGTGGTCATATTGGTAAATAATATATCTCTAACATGAATGATTAATGCTTAATGCTTTAGAGGCACCATACTTCACTCTGAAAACGCATTTCTTCTGGAATGCTCTCCTGGATCTGTGATTGTCTGAGTATGAACTCGAGTAAAACAGTGAAGCAAGAAAATAGGAGAGGAAAGAAGAGAGGATGTTACATTTCTAGAGCATAAGAAAACACAGCATGGCTGAAACGATTAATCAAGTTAATCGTAGTGAATCGATTATTGAAATAATTTTCAACTAATTTGGTAATTGCTAACTGGAGTATACAGACTCAAAAAGGCCATTTGCTCACAGAACAACACACAGAGAAGTGATTAAACCAAAACTGTACAAAAATATGTACATTATCCATTCATGATAAATAAACATCGGTCTGTATTTTCTACCCGGAACTCCTTAACTGGTCTAATTTTAACTTCGCTTGATTCAAATGCTGTACAAAAAAAACTATTTAGCACCTTTTTCTGTATTGACGTTACGTCGAGCAGAATGGGCTGAACTTTTCACATGTAGGTGTGGTTTATTTTAGCTACAGATGCATACTTTGCTACATATTACCAAAGGAATGCTATGCAATTGCATTCTTGGCAATAAAATGGTTTTTTTTTTCTCATTTAAAGAGGAATTGAATATTACTTATCTGCATATTTTAATGTATTTCTAATTTTGGATAAAAAGGGCTGAAAAGAGGATATAGGGTTAACAAATTCTGAATTAAGGTCCAGCATTCAGCTACATGAGAAGTCCAACATGTTTCAGCATGAAGAGGAGGAGGCGAAGGGGGAGGCGAAGGGGTCTGGCAGGAAGACAAGAGTCTGGTCGCAGTGACCTCCAGAGCAGTTGTCCTCTGGAACACACCTCACTGTCCGTCTCTGTCATTTCAATACTCCTGCTGTCCCTTCTTCCTCTGCACTTCCTCGCTCTTCTCTCCATGCGTCACATTTGATGTTTCAATACGGGGTATGAATTCCGAAAGGATTCAACAATCAGGTTTGGCATCTAAATCATGTCTAATGTGACTCAGAAGTGATCAGAGCGTGTATAGAAATGGAGACCCCGAATATGAAAGTTTGGTTTCGTCAAAAGAAATGTTTCTCCCCACTTTTGTGATTTCCTTTTCCAGAGTTTTGAAATGGTAATGAGGCTGATGATATTTGCATAATGTGCCATTCCTCCGTTTTCCCTGCTTTTTCAGACCCTCTCCTCCTAAAATTGCAGTTCTGTTCCTTTTAGCATCTCCACCCACCCCCCACCCATCTCCATTCATCACATTTACACCCACTCCTTCTCTCTCCGTCTAACCCACTCGTAGGTTTTTAAGTGCTCATAGATTATTGACAAGTAGAACTATAAGATAGAGCTTAGGAGCAGGCCAAGTGGTGTGCCTCCACCTTAAATCACTCTCCGTCCTTTCATATCAACACTTTGCAGACAAAATATGCCTATGTGCTCAAAGCCTCACAAAAAAAAAAAAAGCACAAAAAACAACAACTGTCAAGGATCCATAACGAAGCCCTTCTGCGAGCAACAAAAACCACTTGTGGTCTTCAGTAACTGTCACTTCTGCTCCTTCTCCCACTCTCCTCCGCTGTTTTTACCATTCTCCACTCTTCCTCCTCCTCCTCCTCCCATCACTGCTTCTCTCACCTTCCCCTCCCTCCTCCTCGCTTCCTGCAGCGTCTGTGCTCTGACAGTTATGTGCGAGTGGAGCGTGGGCTGCTGCTAATTTGTGCAGAGTGGGAGAAAGCTGTTTTGGCTCGTGGAGGCAAAAAAGCTCAGTTTAGCCTGTGCGCCGGGATGGATGGATGGAAGGATGGATGGATGGAGAGACATACAGACCGCCTTGCTACGCAAACGCGCTCCTATTTGTGCATGTTTGTTTAGTACATAATTCTCACCCCATCTCCTAATGTCACATGTATTCAGATGGCAGCAGATGCTCGATTCCTACATTCAGCTCCTGAAAGGTTCCTCCTCTTACGGTACTTCCTCCTGAGCGCAATTTAGTCATCCTAATTAATATGCACTCAAATCTGTTTGCATCAGTCTTCCTCATCAGCCTGAATGCTTTTATCCTTCATTTTTATATTTCAGCAGCATGAATCATTCCCTTTGATTCAAGCTCAGTCAAGTTGTCTGTCTAACGTCTTGAACAAAAACAAAACAAAGAAAAAAAAAAGCCAGCCCTCCTTGACTGGAAGCTTTAAGGTCAGCTCTGACAACTGCAGCCGCTCATGTCTCATTAAGGTCTGAGTCAAAATGGACTTTGCATGACTAAACACACAGAGGGAGTGTCATTGCTGCTGCTGGCACCCAGTTAATTCATTCTAACACATAATATGAATGTGTTAGCGGAGCATTTCAGAGCGTTTAGTCCAATAAAAAACCCTGCTGTCCTTTTTTTGGCAGGTATTTAAACATTTAGTTATTCTTAGAGCTGAGAAAGAAGGATTTATTTCCTGAAGAAGTGGCAAGATTTAACAGTAATTAACTAAAGTCCCCAATAGATAATATAACTGGATTTCTTTACATGCAAGTTCATTGGGAAGGTACATGTGTAGCACAATATATCAGAAATTTATCATACAACACAAGTTACTTATGTAGTATTTAATAAACTATAATTTTTATTTCACTTTTTTGCTAATATTATGTCAAAACAACAGCTGCAGATGGATGAACTTTTTCCCATAGTTTTTATAATTAGCTATGTGATATTTATTTAATATTCTAATACAACCGTATTATTTAAGAAAGAGGAAGAGGAAGGGAGATAATAATAATTGATTTTATTGTATCACAATATTTTGTGGTACAATTGTGATAACAGTAAAAGTGACAATAATAACTACTTCTTTTTTAGGTAACTGTATGGCTGTGACTGTGACACAGCAATTGTAGACCCAGAAACACAAATACTGATGTTGGAAAACATTCCCATTTGTAACTTTAGGACACCAGTCACATGAAGTGCGATTCATATCCTTAAACTGCAAATCATAACTGCATTAAATCATGTTTTCAAATTTATTGATATTTACTAATGTTTTCATTAAACAAACAGTGGATAAAATAGTAAAACTAACAATGCCAACATCATTAACTGGAATTTGTCATGACATCAATAAACCAATCATCATCATGATAGGAACTTTATCACGATAAATGATAAACAATACGATAAATGCCCATGCACAGCTCTGCAGCTGGATAAACTCTCAGATCTATGTGTGGAATAACCCAAAGTACCAGGATTTAGGGAGTTTAGCTTCATAATGCTGTTAAGTTGAGGTGTGAGGATTTCTCATTATGGTATCTCTTGTCAAAGTGTATTTAGGTTTCAGACGCTCATTTTGCAGAGACAGGAAATAATTCTTGATTCGGCTAAAAAAGGCAGCTTGTCTGACTCGCCAACAAAACTTGGTTACTAAAGCACTTAAGAAGCCTCCACCACTTTTCATGGGAGCAACCCACATAATAATCTCTGCTGCTCAACCCTCCAATTGATTTTTATTACTAATGCTGTAATATTTAAAAGCAGATACACAGGCTTTCCAATGCTGGAAGATTTATTGCCAACATAAATTGTTATACACAGAAAAAACACACCAGACACAAATTTGCTTTGCTTCTTGTGCCAAATTAGCTTTTCCTGTCCAAGAATACCTCAGATATTTTGTAGTTTTTTTTCCCTCTATTTTTAGATTTTTAGTTTTTGCTGAAATAGTTATAAGTCAAAGGCTCTGAACTTTGATGAAATGGTAATAAAAAGTCGCAAAAATCTTTTGTACGCAGGGCATATTTATCTAGTTCTCATCCAACAAATACCAGTTCAAGATTACAGTTCTTGCAGTGGAGAGCATATACTAGATAATGGGTTACATATTTTTCTAAAAAGGCAAATATGCAAAAATAAAGTTTCAGAAATACTTTATTTTCCCTCAATATGCTCGTTCGCCTACACATCAGCATTAACATTTTCTCTCTCTCAGTAGGGAGTCAGTTAGATCTTCTCTAAATGCCAACATATTTAAATCTATTTCTGTATCAAAGTCTCTCCAAAGGACGGTTTCTAATGATAATGGACTTGTTCAGTCTATCTTTGCAGCAAAACTATATTTCAACAATTTTTTTTTCTGTTCTAAAAACTTTTCTAAAGATGGCACTGACATTAAATAAGCAAGAAGTGTTAACAAGTAAACAATTCAGGGAAATAAATAAATTTTGCTACTTATTAAAGTGATAGCTATATAGCACCTGTGCAGTTTGAGAGTATTTGGTTTACAAAACTAAGTATGTCACTTGTGTAAGAATAAAAGTGGTGCATTAATACTTAACTCCAATGAATTTCAAAAACGAATTATTACAAATAAACACATACATCTCTCTCCTAACAAGGATCATCTTTGGTTTTCATAATAGCCTAATTTTATAGGGAAAAAAATCTGATTCTTGAACTGAACTCTTTCCTTGTAGACATATGAGCGCTTATTTAAAAACATGTTCACTCTGACCGGAGAGGCCTTTTATAAGAGAGGTGAAACACCTTTTAGAAATTACTAGAGAATTTTAGGACTGCTATGTCCCAGATGACTGAACATTTACACCAACATAAGAAAAGGTGGGATTAAACATTCACACATAGTTCACACTGGTTCCTTCCATTTGGTCATTTATCAGACCAAAACAAGAAACACCCAGAAAATCTTTTAACCAGTCACTGAACAAACTTTAGCACCTTTCTGGGGAGAACAGTCTCTTGCTCTGCCCCTCCTCGTTGTAGGCATGAAAACAGAAGACTTTTAATTAGCATATTACATTTATGATCATAGTTTTAAATTTAAACTAATGTGTTTTCACTAACCAGACAATCAGAGTGACTCAACACCAACCTACTGAGTGTTTGGAAAAGACTAAAAGCACATCAGCTGATTTAAATTTTAATGTAAATGAGAGGGGGGGGAAAAATGCCAACACTCTGATTAGCGTTTTTGTCTCTGATGTGCAATTTAAAAATAGAGTTCATTATCACGAGTGTGTATGAATCACTGTCCAATTTAATGAAACAGTCAGCCCAACGGTGCAGCACACATTTTACTGTATGTTTATGCCATTATGCAGGCAGTGAAACATGTTATTAGCAGACCGGAGCTGCAGGTCTTATCGCCCATGAGAGTGACATCATTGATGCATCAGCATTTCATCTGGCCACACGGGACAAACATGCCGCTTGTGGGCTGATGACCGGCTGATGTGGCGAGATCGTCCCACATTCCTGTCAACAAGAACATTAAGTACCAACAAAATCTGCCCGTTGGACACGCAGACGCACGGCGACATGCAGGGTGCTAATTCTGAACTGAGTGGCTTGCTGAATAATACATAGTCAGGTGTTAAAAACAACGTGCAGCGTCAGCTGGTGGACATTATTACACGCCTGGAACCAAATAATAAGTTTGCTCACGAACAGACGTTGACAGATTCCGTTGTTAAGCCATACATTAGCAAGCAAAGGCAACCACAAATACCAGATTCCCATTTGAGCACTTAAGTTCTGTAATCATCTGTGGTGCATTACACACACAAAAAAAACAAAGGGTGCATTGGATCAATCATGTTTTACTGAGAAAGTATTCTAGATGGCCATGGCAATGAGAAAAGTACAACTATCAACATGATCTGATCACAAAATATGTCCTTTATAGAATGAGTAATCAACACATCTTATTTGTGCAAAAAACAACACTTTTGCATATTTACCTTGTTCTTGACTGGCAGGTGAACTCACAGTATGTGTCTGTAAGAAATTAACAAAACAGCATCGACTCTTCACATATGGAAATCTAGTCTACATACTGTCATCTCCAGCTATGCCATGATTTGACAAACTGTTAGATCTATCACTAAGAGCTTCATGCTTTCTATCAGGAACACCGACTGAGAGATAAAGAAGTCATCCTTGAAGTAAAAAAAAAAGTTAATGACTGTATTTTTCAAATTTCTATTTAGATAAAGTCTCAATGACATTCAGGTTGTGTAATATTAAACCAAAAAGGTTCATCAAGTTTCTTTCAGCATTTGACTATCCGGGGAAACAAGTTAGTGCCATTATAAGTAGCCTTTGATATGAAAATTAAATAAATTTTTTAAAATGGTCAAAGTTTGTTAGTTATTCAATTCAATTTTATGGAATTCATTGAAAAAAAAAAAGGCAGTTTATTCATATTTATTTTGGTTCTGATTCCCGTCCGGACAAATTAAGACGAATTTTGACTGACTGAAATACTTTCCACTTAAAAAGTTCTTCCTGACATTTGTTTTTTATCGATTTCCTAAAATTATAAAATATAACCCAAGCAGCATTGGTTGTCTGTAGGAATGTTACTTGCTACCAGTAATTCTCCAATCATCAGAAAGAAACTTTTACAATCCTGAATTTATTATTTTATATTTCAGTTTCAAACACAGAGTCCTGGAGTTTATGCGCTGCCCATAAAACTGTTACCTAAATGAAGAAATGTCGATGTGAAAAATGAAAACAAATGTCAAAGTATGGCTTTTAGGGCGTTTTACTAAGACATGAGAAAATTGTCATTATTCTTAAATCAGAGGGGACAATGGAGGAAATGAAAACACTGCCGGGAGGAAGAAATCGGCAGAGTGTGTGTGCTGTGTCACAGTTGAACGAGCTGCAGCGCATACCCACACCTACTATACATTCTGTTTTTCTGGGTTGCTAGGCTCTATTTTCAGCCAAAGCAGACTGCTCCATGACTAATACATGACAGAGGGGCGGGGCACAATTAAAAATTCATGACATATACAAAAATGTGCACCAGATGCATTTCTTGAAATTCCTACTGTAGATGAGGCTTCTTTTGCTGGTTTTCTTTAACAAACAGTAGAAAAAACAAGAGAAGAGAAGAGAAGTTTTGAATTGGCCGAGTATTATAAATGATACAGCTTGTGTTAGTAGGGTGGCAGCAGCAGATGGCAGAAAGATGACACCGAGACTTAACGGGCAAGACAAAGCCAAGGAATCACACACTCAAACACACACAAAGGAAGAGCTGGAAGTGTAAGCGAGTGTCCTGCCTTTACCCTCTGTCGCCCTCATTTCCCATTTTTCCACTTTGGCCAAAGCACTTTGCAAAATGCATTTTTTTTCAAACAATGAAATGCAAAACAGAATCAACTGCAAAAAATGTTTTCTATCTGCACTTGTTGATGAAACATATCTCATCGAATCCAAGCAGCTTCATGTGTAATTTCTGTGCAGGAGAGTCAGGTCGAGTGCTCAGAGCTTTAACACACTGCGATGTGAAAAAATCTCCATGGGAACCACAATAAACAAATATCCAGAGAGTGGGAGAAGCACATTCTTCCACAGTTGAAGAATAATGTTCCTTTCAACCTCACGGCACTAAAATTAGCACTGCAGCCCTACAACCTGAATAAATACAATAAAAAGATGATGTGGTCACAGAGCTGGATAATGTTAACACGTTTTACAGTAAGAAAGAAGATGACACAGTTCCCCCAGGAGAACTTCGGTTTACATCATCCTCTCCTTATGTATTTCCAGCATAAAGCAGAACTGTTTATAGATATTAACTTTCACAGCCTGCAGGAATAATTTCAACATGGTAAAACATTTATGTGTTTGATTTATCTGTTGCTTTTGAGGTTAAAGAGAATGTTTCATAAATATGACTTCCTGCTTCCCTTTTAATACAGAAATGTTGACGAACTGAAAGGAATATCAGTTTGTAAATGTACTGAAAGACAGTATATATACATAGTACTTATTCTGGGCTGATTTTGGTTGAATTACTGCATCAGTGCTCAGTAGGTGATTAACTTGTCCCACTTCTGCCACTTTTTCAGTTTTTCCTTTCACTCAATTTTCCATCAATACACCTGAATGTAGCAATTTGAAAATGATGCAATATTCTAAAACAAATAATTTTGATTGTAAGCTTTAATAAAAAAAACTGTAAAAAAAAGAATGTTTTAAACACATTACTCTATATCACTTTATTGATTTGAAGCCATTCATGCAAATGGAGAAAGGAGGCTGAGGTGTTCACTGCACACGTGACTGGATTCTGCACTGAGCTATAGTCACATATTTTGTTAGATATAGAAATTAAAAGAGGAACATTGGATAATTTAGCAGGAAACAAAACTAAAACCAAATGTATGACAACAGAATACTTCATGAAATACAAAATATTTGCATAAAGAACTGGTCGAATCTGTTTAGAATACATATTGGTTGTGCTTCATGTTATTTATGATTATTTATCAAAGTAAGAAACATCCTGCAGTGTGTGTTTCTGATTTATGGGGACATGCATAAGTCAGAAACAGTGGAAAGCACCATGTGATGGATACTTTAATGCTTTGACCTCTGTGACCGGTACCATATGGAAGCCTCTCAGCATGTATTCCCCAGCGACATGAAGAAACACGCATATGGCCTCTAAATATACATTTAAGTTCTAAATATTATTTGCTCTTCTGAGATCATGCAGGAAAATGGATTTGTTTCGTTTCCATGTGTCACATCTCATTTGTAAAGGCCGAGCTACGTCGACAGACTTCCTTGTGGATAGACATACGTGATCACCGCATGGAAAAAGGAAGAGCGGGGACGCCAAGTTACCGATGGCTGGCAAGACGACAAGTTGGCTCAGAGGGTTACAGGAAGCAGGAGTGTCTGGTTCAGTGGATGTAAACCCCGTTATACAAAGCAGAGGAGAATCCCCTCTGTCATAAAAGAAAAGATTTCAGGGAGTACGCGGATGTTTGTGAGAGGTCTGTCTTTAAAAAAAAGAAAAAGTGAAGCACAATCAAATACGTAAATCAGCAAACACCTTCCGCTCCTACTGGGCCTCCTGTACTTCAACACGACCAACAGTTCACAACACAGCGGGCCACGCCAACCTGTCTGGTCCATTACAACCCAGTCTGGTGTATTTCCAGCTCTCAGTATCAGCTTCAGAGCTTTGCCACCCTCCACTCTGCCAACTATGCCATCCTGTCTGCTGAGGCTCCACCAAAATTGTCCTTCTGCTACAACCAAACTCCGAGCCAGCCTCCAGAGAGTGCCAGCAACACCAACCTGTCACTGCAACTCTAAACCACAAGATAATCTGCCGGGGAAGCCAGCATATGAGAAGATTCGCTCCAAAATTAGATATGCATGTCACTGACTGCCGAAATAACTGACACTTATATTACATGACTGTTCTTTGAAGCTCAAATAGATAACATGCATTCTCTAAAAGATAATTTAGTGTCTATAATTGGTTGTGAATCAATTAAGAGCTTTTAGATCTAATGGCAGTCATTATTTATAAGGACAAAAATGCTCTTTATAAGCATTTTTGTTTGGTTCTAAATTCGTAGGACCTAACAGAAATTAAAATATATAACATCCACAGAAACTAGATCAGATAAAATCAGAAGGTGGCTGGCACCTATATTCACTTACTACTTGGGGTTTTTTGGCACTAGGGGACTTTACTGACATTCAGTGAAGGAAAATCTGATTAAGGGTACAGAGCAAGAGTTTAGTTCCACTGTTCTTTTAAAAAATATATGTTTAATACCAAAATCTGGATAGAAGAGCACTGTATTTAGGATCTATAGAAGGGTTAATATAAAATAATGTGAATAGTGTAAAACACAATGATTCCTTGCGCCATCCATTTATCGACTGGCGTACGAATACCACTACAGGTATTTTATTGAATTTATTGAAAGCATACATTCTTTAAAACAGTAACCTTTGTAAAGAATTTATGCAGATAAATTTGTCTCACAAAGTTGACAAGACTTATATGCATACAATAAGATAAACAAGCGCACAACATGATTTGTAAGTCTACAATATAATTCACTAATGTTGTATAGCATAATGCACAGATGCATATCTCAACACTCAAATACATTCATGGAAGATTCACCTGAATCGTTGACTTTCAAAAATGTTCTAGCAGCAAACTACATTTAAAATAACTACTCTGATAAATGGCAACAGATAAAACAATAAGATAAACATATAAGTTTGAAATTCCTTGAGGACTGTTTCCTACAGCATTTTGTCTTACTAAAAAAGACTCAGGCTTCTAAATATCTGCATGACCTGAATTAACCGTCAGCATTTCCAGATGCTTTGCAGCCCAACCCTAATGCTGGATTTTTAATGGGGAATCCAGTAAATCTCTAATCTCAGTGTTTCCCAAGGTTTCTCCTGACCAAACTCTCCTGACATCCCTTGTTTGTGTGAATTCATCCTAGGTGTAGCAATGCAACACCTCTTATTCCTTTGATAAGGAGGCTTTGCATTAATGTTAATGACATTGGGTTATTTGGATATACAGACAATGACATAAACCTGCCACCCTTTTTTAAATTGTTCATGCTTTTCCACATTGCTGTAGCTTGTCGGTCTCAATGTAGCATCAATATTTCAGAGATTAAAATTTTAATAAAAATCCTTCATTATTTGTTTATTTTTAAGTATTTTAAATTTATTAAATAACCTTTAAATAAGCTGAATCTGGGTTATTTTGTTCATGTAATGCAATTTGTCCCTCTTCAGAGCTCTCTAGCTCCCCCTTTGTGTTGAATCATTAAAAAAGGCATAGAGAGGCAATAATACTCCTGGCAAACTATCTTTGGTTCACATCAGCACTACTTTAAATAAGTTCTTTCAATATATGGTTCAGCAGCAGGTCTTTTATGAGACTTCCCAGTAGATGGAATGAAATCACCACCAGGATTACATTCAGGCTCACATTCGTAGTTAAAGGTCAACATTTTGATTTAAGTCAGATAACATGGTCTTACAATTTATCACTCTCCCTGTGCCTCCTACACATGGTCACAGTCACTGATCACAATAACAGAGGCCATGTGGTCTGGCAGCAGGCCGGCCGTGTGAGTGAGTCCACTGGGAGACGGGAGATCCCACTGACACACAAGACGGGAACGGTCTGAAAATGTAATAAAAGAAACTGAGCCATCTAAAAGTGAGGGAAAGGATCAGTGAGCAGAGAGAAAGGACCTTTCTGTTGGTGAGAGTATCACATGTGAACATCATTTGAAAGACCACAGTTAAAGGTTACATGATGCCCTGCAAGAATCTCAATTTATACAGCTGTATGCAAAAGTAACCCTGGATATGTCAAGTTCCCTTTCCACTTACAGAACCCACAATAACACGAGCTCTTCAAAGCACTAAACTGCCAGGCTACGAATAAAGCAAAGGAGGAAACACACATATGCAAAGTAAACACGCAAAAACAGGTAAAACTTGTCCAATGAATGGAACAGATACTGAAAATATTAACATTTTAGTTTTCCAAACACAACATTCCTGGTGTTTTCTAAACCTACCATAAATACACTGGCTCAACCCAGAGATAAAACCAACAGAAACTGAGCAGTTTGGTGTATGAAGTCCAGTGCAACCAAAAGTCTTCAAATCTTTACCTTGATGAAATTAACAGCCACTTCTAAAACACATCCTAAACTTCACATTTCTTTGTAATAGCACATTAAAATCCACAGCTAAGTCAACAGCAAGATTTACATATGCACATACATGTTTACAAGCCATTTTAAGAATTTTGTTTTACAAATTTACATGAGTAACATTTGCTGAGATCCATAATTCCTACAAAATAAATGTAACAGAAACATTTCTGTAATTTAGCTAGAAGAAAAGGTTGTTTTTTTTTTGTTTATTCAGTATTCCATAGTTTTATGTTTTCCTGGATCATAAACAAGATTTGACAATTGGTAAATTTTTCTTAGGTTTCTTTTCAAAATAGGAAAGACAAGAATACATCTAGACTTTCTTAAAATACTTTTAAACAACTGGAACTGTGGCATGCAATCGTAGACAAAGCCAGAAGTTGATTTTACTATCAGGTTGAAGGTGAGGGAGGTTAAAAAAAGGAAATAATGACAAATTCCAACAGCAGTTTTGGAAATGTGTCAAAAGTGCCAACTTTAACATGTTCCCACACACCCAGAAGTGGCCTGGTGTCAACAGTTGGGTGAGACAATAGGCAAATGCGAGAAGTCAGGAGTAGAAACTGTCATGTTATTTCCCTTAAACTTTTCTCTGACTGCCTAGAATGAGTTAGGAAGCCAAACAGCTGAACTGCAGTTACAAAGGCCCTGACTTTGGGCAGGAAGAAAATAACTGAACTGAGATAAAATCACGCTCCAAAACTAAGTTTTGCTGATCTACCTTTGGACAGTTTTTGGCAGACTGTCTGCCAACGAGTTCCCCATTCTGGCAAACAGAGCTATTTCAGTTCTGCTCTCTTTTTCCATGTCATACCTATGAAAGATGGGCTTTTCAAGCATGACTGCTATCAAGATGTTGAGAAAGGTCTTCATGCGTCTTTCTTCAAATTTTGCACAAATATCAGCTTTGTGTTCAACTAACACACCAAGGTCTCAGACTGAGAAAGTAACTTCAGTAAACTGAGACTATGTTTTAATTATATTTCAATACAGTTTGTAGCATTTTTGTTTGATGGTGTGCCTTGTGTATTTTCTAAAGGGATATATGTGCCGTGGCTCAAAAAGATTAGATAAGATTAGCTTAGTTCAGAGAAAAAACCCTCGCATGGGTCAGTATTATTCCTGTTGTTGCAGCATGAACTCTGACCTTAACTGCACCAAGTGAAACCTGCAAAGCTTTAGATGTTGCTCCTGGTTGTTTTGAGAGGTCCCAGGTGAGTCATTTTGCTTTTAGAGTCATTTTGGAAGGCTGGCCACTCTTGGAAAAGTTCACCACTGCTTAACGTTTTCTAAATTTGGAATGGTTTTCAATGGGAGAGACAGAACAATATAATAAAACAAAAAGAACAGGATTATATTTCATCGTTCAATATATTACAAAGGCCAAAATGTCTCCAGAGCAACAAGTAGCAGACTCCTGATTTAGCAAATATGGTCCTATCCTTATACGACTACAGCTAAATATGTAATACCTTCTCTTCATCATGAAGAGAAGAGATAACTGTAAATCATTTTTGATACATGCTGCCACAGAAAACATAGGTAAACATGAATGATTTACAGTTATCTCTTCTCTTCATGATGCAGCTTTTTGAAATCAAACCCAAATGATCAGACTTGGATTTATTCCAAAAAATGTGCTTAGTCACAATTAAGTCATGATCTTTCTCACCCCACACAAAGGGTCAGGTTAGTTTGAATGAATTTTTCCTAAGCTAAATCAAATCATAACTTATTAACTGCAGTTCATTTTTACTCTGTATATTTTTGCGGGACCTATGCATTTGCTTGAATGTCTAAGTGATAAAAAAAAAAAGAAAGCAAAAACAGCAGACATCTGTAAGCGGGTGGGGAAATAAAATATTTTGAGTATGTCATCATAGACTGAAAAGAAAAGTCCAGCTGCCATGTACGTATGCAAGCAATTAGGATTACTGTAACCTGGATGACTGTGAATCTAAACTGGCAATTTACGAGAAATGTATTCATTGTATGCTGATCCCTGGAAGAAGGGTGTGATTCCAAGCAAGTCGAGTCCTGTTGAATCATGCGAGTGTTTGTGTACAAGCTGTTCAGCTCTGTGATTTGTTTTTCTTACTCCATAGACTATGTTTATGCACGCGAGAGAGAAAGATACAGAGAGAGGGAGAGAGAGAGAGAGAGGGGGAAAGATGGGTGGGGAGAAGCTGCTGTGTTTTTAATCCTCCCTTATGAGGGGAATCCTTAGAATAAGTAAGCTTACCTGAAACCAAAGGGCAATTTTGTTAACAGAGACATCATAATCAATTTTATTTATGGTTTTGGTTGTAAGTGCTTATTACAGGGTTGCACAATATATCGGCACTAGCATCGATTTTCGGTGAGAGCCGGTATCTGTTTCTGGTCTTTTCTCTCCCCAAAATTGTTGCAACGGTATAATTCCATTCCCTAACATTCTTGTATATTCTGTATATTCTGTATAATCTGTATAATTTGTGCATATAGCTCCCATATTTATATTTATATTTATATTTATACACAATATCTATATCTCCTGCTATAACCCCTTATAGTCCATACATACATAGTCTTGTACATCGGTAAATAAATATTTATATATCGTAGAGCACTTCTGGATAGATGCAAACTACGGTACATCTCGTTGCTTGTACTTGTGACAGTGCAATGACAATAAAGTTGAATTCTATTCTATTCTGTTCTATTCTATTCTATTCTATTCCATATCATTACCGGCCACAAGACCAATATTAATATTGAATATTGATATCGGCCCAAATTTTTTGTACTGGTGTATCCCTAGCTTCTAATTTGTGCTTTATTTATTGTTCTGGGTTGTGTTTTACTTTGGATTTTTAAAGTATATTCTTGTTTCAATGTTAGGATATTCTTTACAAAAACGAAATTCACTGGTTTTTGAGAGTGCAAACATTCAGTACTATGCTACTGTCATTATATTACTAGAAAATGGTCTCAAAACAATATTAACAATTAATACAAGAATTACCAGGACAATTTATTGTCCAGCAAAATTTATTGTGACAGGCCTACCCTCAAATACTAAAAACTAAAAGGTCCAGATGTTTTTTAGGACTATATCTAAAACAACAAATATGAAAGCACATTAACTCCTCCATCACCCAGTAGGTGTATGATTGCTTCCTTTGCTGTTTTAGTAAAAATGCAACTATGGAACATAAAAATGTTGGAATTAGTTAAGAAGGTACATGCAATGAAACATATTTTAAAAAGACTGGAATATTATATGTATATTCAGAAAAACTGAAGCACTATTATGTAAAACATAGAAAAGTGAGGCAGGAAATATATATGTAACAGGAAAATACAATAGCATGATTAGCTCTAAATAATTCATGTCAAGTAGTTTGTCAAACAAATGAGAATCAGCCAAAGGCACTCAGCACCATATAAAACTATTTATCCTGCAGGATTAATTACTGACTCAGATGTGGAGAATGATTGCAGTTTGGAGTGACGGAAGAGCTCATTTCCTGCCATAAGTTCACCAATCCAGTAATTTATCAACTGAACCAGATTCTGCCTTGTTAAAGTAACAGTAATGCAGAGCAACTGGTACAACCGAGGTGTACTTGGACTTAAAACGTTTTAGAGGACTTTAAAAACAATTGTTAGGTTACAGAAAGTAGTGGAAAAAAATAACATTCACAAGTGGCAGCCTTGAGAGATCTGCTCCTTCCAGGACATTCCTGGAAAGAGAAATAAAATCCAACTTCAGTAGATCAGCAGAAATAATCCAAACACATGAGTTTTATAGAGGCACAAGAAAAAGCAAGGTTTGTTGAAGTGAGCCGAAGGTCATTTTAACATTTCTACCACAAGTAGGGAGTGGAAAAGGAAGGAAGGAAAGATGCAGAGGAAACACGGGTAGGAAGGAAAACAAAGGTGAGCTGAAAGGGTGGAAGGAAAGGAGAGAGAAGTAAAAGGACAAATGACGAGGATTTAAAGTTTTGCGTTGGATAATCTGTGAAAACAGAAACAACTGACACAACACAAAAGTAGACGAAGAATAAAACCTGGGAACACACTCAAAGATGAATATGACAGGGATTTTTTTTAGACGATAAAGCCAGGGCATTCCGGTAATTAGAAAGGAATCTCTTACATGTGGCTCTCTCTGACGTCAATCCTGTACCTTCCCAGAGTTTGCTTTCTCTGCTCTGGCTCCCAGGGTGTTTAGAGTTTGGCTGCTCTTGGCATACCTCCTGGATGTGTGTGCTGCCAGAGCTTTAGGTAGGAGGTAGGGGTTTCTTAGATCAATGACAACAAACCTAGTAAAAACAAAAGTGTTTAACTATAGGGATAGTTGCTGCTTGATGAAAGAAATTACAAGATGCACAAATGATTTGAAGAAAACTAAAACATGGAGCTCTGAAACAAATGGTTGTTTGTCTCCATAAACCAAACTGGTTTGGTGTGGATGAAGCTGAATTATGGTTATCTGGGATATCATGACTGCCTTAAACTGACTAATATCTCATTTACATTGGATACCTTATTATTTAAGCACAACATCAAGAACTTACTTTTAAACATGCATGTACTGCATGGTCTACTAGTAAGCTTAAGGTTTAGCAAAACAGAAAACTCCCTGAGATTTATTTATTGCAATAGATGCATGACTTTTTTTTATCCAAGAGGACAGCTGGTAGTACAATACAGGCAATCATCTGTTATAAAGTTCAGATGAGGCTCCTTTGTGCTCTAAATGGAGCCTCCAATCCTAGGGGCAGTTACCTGCTGCAAAGTCTAAATTAAACATGGAAGGAAATAGTTACTTGGAACCAGCATAAACTATATCAACGAACCATTTATTGGAAAATGACTTAGAAATTGCTTCTCATACAAATATTGGCAATAAGCCAGTGGAAGCCATAAAATATTAGTGTAAAAACCCCAATGATGAAAGGATAAGGGAAACTTCCAGATGAAGTTTAGAACTGAGATTAGATGTCCATCTTGTGCTCATTTGACAAACTACAACCCTGATAAACAGAAAACAAAAGTTTTGGAAAAAACGTAGAATAAAAACATTACAAAGATTTGGAATTAACAGATTTGAAAATTATTTTTGATAAACCAAACAACAAATGACTTCTTAGAAAGAGGTTGAAAGGTTTTTCTCCATTGGTTGATGGGGAAATAAATGTTCAAAAAGTAAGTTCTAAATTGATGGGGATTTATCAGTCTTTAAAACATCTAAGCTATTTAGGTTAATTGGTAATGATTAAAATAATGGGTCGCGTGCATGTCAAAGGTCAATACTGGGAGAGGCTTACTTTGTTGGTTACCGTTCATTAGTAACTAGCTAGATGGAAGGTTAACATGGCGAAAACAGAAAACATTATGATGCTAAACAGCAGCTGCTATCAGCATTGTGCTGTGTGGTGTCTGAAACGGAGATAACTGATAATAAATCAGTTTGTAAACAGAAAAATTAGCTTTAGTGTGTGTGTGCCAGGCAACTGCCAGCACGTCTCACAAACCACACTGAGGGATTATTTATAATAATAGTGACTCACTTTGGGTTTAGTAAGAGTTTACAGTAGGATTACAAAGCAATCTGATGCTGAGTGGATTGTGTTGTAGTGCTGGTTATTAATATTCATACTGAGCTCTGGCGTACACTGTGTTTATTTCTACCAAGTGTCCCATTTGCACCAGCCTCTCAAATCAAAGTATTCTTGGATTGCTTGCCTGAACACAAATAAACAATACAGCCAACGCCTTGAAAAAATGGTCAGAATAAAGGTTTAATAGGACACAGTATAAAGATGTGCATGTCTTAGATGATTATAATGGCATCTAATACAAAACACAATAGGTAGGGTTGGACAATAAATCAGTAATATATCACAATAGAAACGATATCAATAGATAATACATCTGATAAACTATTAAGTAATTTCACTGAACCCTGATAGTAAACTGCAAAGCATTCTGGGGAATGTAGGCAGAAAATATGTTCAATTTTGCAAAGTTGTAGCTCTTAAAAGAGACAGTAGATCCATAGCAGATCTACTACAGTAGTTCTGGTCCAAAAATGTGACTGGTTCTACCTCAGGACTGTTAGAAACTAGTTTAAAGCTAGGAGGAAGAGCTGGAATTGTTATTAATGTTAATAATGGATATAATGTTTAAATAATCTATGTATTCTTTGATAAATCTGCTCATACTGTTCCCATTAGTGGGTTTTTGTTCCGGACTCTCACTGATAAGCAGACTGTCCTATTGTCTTCTTTCCTGACCAAATGTCTATGGGAACGGGCCAACTGTGGGGGTACTTACTTCGGGCTTATTTTATTTGTTTTTCCTCTCCATCTCTCTCTGTGCCCAGTGTAGGTTTGCCCTAGCTTCATCACAGAGTGTGTGTAGATTCATAGTTTCCATGCCATCTGATGTCAACAAACTGCTTCAACAAGACTAATCCATCTCTAAAACTCCCCTAAATCTGTAAGCAGTGCACTAAACAGAAGCTGCCAAGTTTTATAGAAGTGCTGTCCAATAAACTTAGAAAATGTATTACTAAGCTTCTTTATTTTATCTCATTGAACTGTGCTGTGCATAAAACTGACATTTATTTTGTACGTAAAACTAATTGAGGCTAAATTTGTCCTTAAAGGTGGAAATAAAAGTGAAAATAATATTACGTCAAAGTCATCTGAAATGTAAATTTGGAAACAGAAACGAGATCATCTGCAGCTATGGCACCAAAGCCCACACCTTTGCAGTCTAAAAGACAACTTATCTAATCAAAACCCCTCAAGGTCAATCTCTTCACTCCTTCCTGGTGGTAAGCAGTCCATTAAGAGCTCATCTTTCTTTTAACTGCTGGCATATTTGGGGTGGCAGTACCGGGGAGGGCTGCGCTAAGATGTCAAAACTGTCAACATGGGCCTCTGACGGAGCCTAAGCACTGCCATTACCATCATGTGAGCGGATGGGTTAATTATAAGATTTGGTTTCTAATATAGAGCCTTTCAGGGGAAGAACAGAGCCTATACCCGCTAATTAGATGTAAATCGTCTGACTTAAGTAAAACTGTAGGGATGTGGGTTGACTAAGCTCATGTTTTGTCTTTAGTAAAAAGGGAAATGAATAGTTTCCTAGAAAAAATATGTTATGAAATTTTGAGAAGGTAAGAGATAAATGGTGCAGAACAGCAGTTTTAGTCAGTATATAGCCACTTCTAGAAGCATAAAATGTTTATGTAAAAAACAGCAATAAAGTAAAGTTAATTCAGCAGCTCACACAACTACATTTGGTACAGTTTATCTCTTGCTCTTCAACAAAATATAAAATTTTCTGCACCCTTTTGAGTAGTGTACATTTCCACAGATTTAACCTCCAAAAAAAATGATTAACCTATCCCTCGCCCCTAGTTAGAAACCAACCAGCTGTTTGAATTTTTTTTAGAAAAAACATCCTATTCTACCCTCACAGTTATAAATGTTTGGCGTTTTCTATTTGGACTTTTTATGGAAACTTGTGCTGCAGTCAAATTATTTGCAATTGACTGAATTGGCAAAAAAGGCTCATCCCACAGAGACACTGATGAGATGAGAATATATGAGACGACCCTGGATTATCCAGAGAGATTTTGCAAAGAAAAGTAATCAAGGATCCCTTTCTCTGTATTTGGAAACCATGTGACATTTGGAAACAAGATGATTATGCTGTCATTTTGGTGAAAGGGTTGTGCAAAGTACTGCCACTACCAGTGACTTCAACAGATGAATTTATTTTAGGGTGTTCTTACACAACTTTGCCCAGGGTGACAATGAGCATTCATTGTAAGGTGGTGAGTGGTTTGCCTTTTTTTTTTTTATTAGTATCAATAGGGAGGCTAAACGGAACCATAAATATCTGTAATCACTTGTATTTACAGACATGGATGTAATGAGACACTGATAAGAACCCTGCTATCTGAGGTGTTAGGCTTGCCTTGAACGTGTCTGCTATCACAGCAAGTTGTTGCACAGTTGATGAAATGTTAAAATGAGTCATGCTTAACCAGCAGCAATTGAGTAAAGGAAGAACAGACCCCTCTGGAACACTTTCACATTCAGTAATGCATTGAACCCATGACTAAGCACACAACACTCACAGCCTTTGACTAAGAGATTCTAGAGTACCATTTCATGAAGTGCGAGCCATGATAGCTTCATTATTCACATAAAAGGTTAACGGAGGCTTGTAACTGTACTTGCCCCAGAAAAAACACACAGAAAAATGGATTCTCACTTTGAAATACACACACTCTGGGACACAACAAATATACACACATACAATAACTCAGTACATATAGCTGGCTCTGCATCTACATTTGTACTCTCTCTGTCTGATTACAATTAAAATAGTCACGCTTGTTTTCATGCGGTCTAAGCAAAGCAAACCCAAGGCTGAGAATGGCTCACTTGTTTGTTGTGGTCACAATGACAAAAGGGCTTTCAATAGCAAGCGCCCGTGTCAGCGGAGATGGAGAGTTGTTTCTTCTCTGGCCAGAATATTAGTAGATTAGTTCAGCATGCCATGCAGGAGCTAAGAGGTTGCAGGTTCAAATGCACCATGCTGCACGAGTCACCAAAGCACAAAGGTCAGGAGATTCAGGAAAATTTTGAGCTCATAAGCCTTGCTGATTTATTTGTTCTGGCTAAAATGATTTAACCCTTTAGGCCTCTTTTTTCTAAAAAAAAAAAAAAGTAAAATAAAATTAAAAAATCAGCTTGAAATTGGCATGCCCAATGTAAATATAATATATCTCACAAACTACTAGGTTTATTTGAATTGTAAGACATTAAAGGTAATGCCCCAGAGGTTTAAAAATCAATACTTATGTTCCTGAGTGGCAGTAGATGAATATCAAACACAAGAGAAAATAAAAAAAATAAAAAATCACCAAACAAATGCACTTTTTGATGTTTGTCCCTTTGAAAGTATGTAATTGCATTCTTAAACATCTGCTGCACCAGAGTACAGGAGCTCACCATTTGCTGTCCTAAAATGTATATTAAATCAATGAAGAATAGAAATTTGGGAGAAGCAGAAGTTGTCCATGTTAAGATATGATCTGGTGACACATCGTGTTCAGCTTAGTTTCAACAAACTCACAGAAACTATCAACTTTGACTTGGAAAGCTGCTGACAGTTTCTAACATGCTGATGTTCATGTTCTAACTCAGGTTGGTCAGGAATGGCTTCCCTCTACTGGCAAAGTGCACGGCAAAGCAGAAAAGCGTGTAGTGTAAATACGGAGTGACAGTCAGGTGTTTGAGTTGCATGGAGTCACAACACCAAAAAATCCACCTGCGAAGTCAATTCATCTCCTTGGCAACTACCAAGGTATGGAGACATAACTGTGCCATTCACAAGCCTCAAGAGGAATTCCAGCTGTTTCAAGTGGTAGCACAGATAGATAGACATAGCTATCTAGGCACGCCATGGCAGGGAATTCTGACAAGGCAGCATGGATTGTCAGAACACCATCAGGATGTTGTTTATGTACCCAGCTGTGGAGTTGGTCTTTCAGCTCTGGTCATCTAGCTTTCAGCCCCTGATTAGTTTTCAGGGGCTGTAGATAGTATTGTTTATTTCATGGCTCGTGTCCATGAATTAATATTTAACGCATTTGGAGCTGGTTATCAGTAAGGCTGAGAATATTTCCAATGTTTCTGTAATTGATGTTGCCCTCTTGAATCCCTTTGCTGTTATCTTTGAAAGCACAATCAACATTGACTCACTTAGCCAAAAAGCTAGTATCACAAAACGGTCTTTCACAGACACCACAGCAGAAACATTTAATCAAATCTACTCTTCATCTCAACCCTTAAGTTGTAATAATGTAGATGAGTTGGTATATAGCTTTCATTCTAAAATTTCAGATATCATCGATCCCAAAACAACTGAAACACTGAGTTCCTTTAAATCTAGACTCAAAACCCTGCTGTTTAGAGTTGTTATTGAAACCTAATCATGAAACATTAATCAATAATCTAATATCAAAATGTAATGCTGACTGTGCATTCTATGATTTTGTATTTTTGTGTTTCTATGATGTAAAGTATGCTGAAAGGTGCTATACAAATAAAATGTGATTGATTGATCAGTCAATAAAAGTGTCATGAGGAGGCAAAAAACACAAGCAAGTTGCACATGACTACAGGTCACATGGCCAGCCAAACTATGAAAAAAGGAACTTATATTCCCAAAACTATGGTATATCTCACCACAGTCATTACATCTAATTGCTTTTGCAACAAAATAGACATGTAAAAAATATAAAAGAAATTTGCAACCCCCTGTAAAATCTGACAATGACTCAATCCAAATAGAAATAAAATTAAAAAAGTAATTGAGTATGTTTGTATCTTTTTGGCAGTAGAGGCAACCCTGCTTCTGCTACAGACAAAGAGGGGACGAGGGCCCTTTTAGATCAGTGCCTGCAACAAAATCTCCTCTGTTCTCCAAATAGTATAAACTTGTGAGAAGAAAACACAGGAGAGAACGAATTGGCATCTATTAATAGTGTCTAAAAATAGATTGAAAGCATGAATATTTCCCAGCAATTAGTCATGAACACTGGCCATGGTGAGAGGGCAGATGAAGGCTGGCAGAGGATGGGAGCGATGGAAATGGAAGAGCAGCTCTATAGTTCATTTACAAATATATTCAACAGGAATTATGGTAACCTTTGACAAGTGGTTCACATTTGAATTTTTAGATGCTAGAGGAGGATTGGACCAAGGCTCATCTTTCTAATATCTAATATTTCTAAAACAGTGTTGATGGGAAAGTGATTAACATTTTTTTATTTTTTTTATTTTTCAGAAACATTTAGTGACATCATGACACCATGCCATGAATTTGAAGTATATTTTTTGATACACTCTACTGAGACTGCAGAAGTATCCTAAGTGTTGCTTCTCCTTTCTGCACCCACAGTGTGTCACTCAATCCAGCCTCCTGAGCGTGCATCTTTGTCAGGTCAAATAAACATTCCCACGGATGGACCAGTGTTTGCGTGTAGTGAACGGCGTGTCAGCAACTTCCATTTCCATGAGACCGAGATGCTTGCTGTGCGGCCCATCGTCATTGCACGGATGCTCATTAGTTTTAGATCCCAGTTCAATAGTGTGCAAAGGGATGGAGCTCTGCTTGGTCATCAGGGATGTGTGCCGCCAGTGGGAAAAATTTGGAATTTAAAATCTATTTTCCATTAAATTTGGAGAAAGTATTTTCATCTTTGCATTGGTCACTTGACAGAACCGTATACGACAAATCCCGATTATCACTGAGGAGTCCTGCAATTTGTTTTGTTCCACCTCATTTTTCTTCCCAGGATTAAGTCTGCTGTTTAATCCATCTGAGAGGCCACTGCCTCTGAAAGCTGGAGAAATGAGCTCACTACGTTGTGCTAATGGATGAAGGAGAAGTCTGGCAAATTACAAAGTGGGAGGACAACAAACCTAATTTTCCTGCCATTTGACTGATGACAAGTGCAACTGAACTCAGTGAGCTTGTATAGATTTTTACAGTAATTCAGGGCTTTGCACTGGACATTTTTACGTGAGCAGCAAAAAAATAAATAAAGGTGACGGACAATTACTGCTCACAATGCTGGTTTCTAACCTGGGTTCTAAAGGTCAAAGTGGCTGTGCAGGGCTTTTAGCAACACAGAGGTCTACAAAAGTAAGAGCTGAGCAAATAAAATGTCTCATTTAAAGTGGTTTTCAAAAGGCTATGCAAGAATAGAGAATAACAATGATGTATACAAAGCACCTTCAAAAAACTGCTTGGAAAGTTCATGGAACAGGATAAAAGATCAATTTGATAAAAACACAGCTTGCATCACTACTTTGGGTGATGGATACATTTTGGACTGAAACACACAATTCGGTTTAAAAGACCAACATTGATCCTCAGTGATTCTGTGTCTTCACCTCATATTCAACATTAAATTCAATACTTTTTTCATCCCCCCAATTGAAGTTGAAAATGTCAACTTCAATCATTTTTAACAGTATTTGCTTTCAAAAATTGGCTTTTACTATAGTAACTCTTCTTATACACACAGTGGGACATCACCTCTGCACCTAACATAAATATAAGTAACAGTGACTCATGGCAAAAAGGTTGGAAAGAATTGACTGGTAATAAAATTCTTGAATAGAATTTAGAACCGACTGAAACCGATGTCGGCAGCTCAAAGCTTTAGACAGAACAGATTTGAAAATTGTCTAAAATAGCCACACTGATCAGTGTACCTCAGTAAAGCACTGATGTATCGATCCATTTGAGCTACAATGATATATCCCGCAGTGAATATGGTAAATATTACTATTTCTGCAGCTGTCACATTAAGAGACATTAATTTAAGTTCCTAAGTTTGATTATGTAATGCCAACATAAAGCAAGCACTGACAATGAATAAAACTGAGGATGTGTGCAACTTCTAAGATAGCAGAAATTAATTCAATATATGTACATGGATAAAATAACCCAAGAAACAGTATGAATAGTTTTTATTGAGGAATGTTGTGCAAGAACACACAACACAACCAGAGATGCAGAACTATATCAAAGGTCTGCTTAATTCTGGGTATCAAACTAGCAAAGTAGCAAAGACAGCTCATTGCAGACATTTCTGGTAAGTGAAAGGAATATTGGTTTAGACTGAAACTCACATCACAGTATTTAACGAGCTGATTTACAGCTTTATTGCATGCCTCTATTGCAACCCTTCCTGTGGTGTCCACATATTGTCCTTTTTTTTGACTGACATATTTTTCTAAATTAAGACCGTCTGCCAGACTTTTGCTATAAATCTCCTTAGCAATATTAAATCAATGTGTTTTCCAAATTAAGCAAGGATCAAGGGATTTAAAATTGTGTGTTGTTCCTGTCTTAAAATCTCTCTGAGGGTGTGATTACACAATCAGCTGGTTTCTGTCCTTAACCCAGTCACTAAACTGTTGATAGTTTGAAACCACAAACATCATACTCTGCTTTTTTAAAAAGAACCCAACATGAAGCAGTTTATTTTAATAGGAAAATATGTCCTGCTGAGCTTACATGAATAAATCATTGGTGGTAGACCACAGAAAATTGGGTTGCCAAATATCATTAGTATCACCAAATATGGCATAAAAAGCTCAATAATTACTATATTTCATATGCCTAATAACACATGCTCTTTGAGGTTTCTGCATGTTTTTCTCTTTGCTTTGCTTTCTCCTACATGTATCACAAGAACTGATAAACCAAGTAAACTATCTTTTCTGTTTGTGCTTTTTATCTTCATTTGATTGCTTAAAGGTTCAGAGGTCTTATACAGTATAGTCTAACTTTACCTGGAACATAAACTTGGCATTTTGAGAAGAAAACACCCACCTACTTATCAGTAAAAACTCAAAATAGCACGCGTGTTTATCCCAAACTTTTAAACTCTCCCATCAGGACACTCAAATTTTGATATTCTTTAAAAGCAAAGTTTCCCACATCCTGACATTCTGGGTTCATATATATATATACAGTATATACTGTATATATATATACACATGTATATATATATATAGATATATAGATATATATATATATAATTTTTTTAAAGTTCCTCATTGCATTTATTCAAGTTAACTTTCTCATGCAAAGTTAACTTATTTATGGTTGCTTCTAAAATTTCTCATGTTTGCTTCAGACATTGTTTTTTGTTTGGGGGCTTTTTGCTGTTCAAATGGAGTACCTGTCAAACCACTAGCTGAATTTTAATTTAAGTCTGTGTTTGAGGCTTTGAAACTGCCCACAACCATAATATTGCACAAGTAAGCAACATCAGTAATAAAAAAAAAATCAGAAACAAACAACAAGAACAATACTCAAATATCTACCAAAAGATCTAATTCAGTTCTAAAGTGTTATTATACACTATTATATAGTCATTTTTACAGTGAGCAGACGTGTGATAAAAATGGCAAACATGAAAAAGTGTTAATTCCACCTTTTTTTGTTTTCAGACTCAGAAATGAAACTCATTAGTTTGAATGTCTGTAAATAAAGAACTTCTGTAAATTTTGTAAGCAGAAACATTGCTTTGATCACACTTTAATAAAATTCACAAGAGTGCAACAGCCTTAATAGGTTGAAATATAAAGAATAATAAAGCAGTTTTATTTTCTGTCTAGGAAATAAAACAAACTAGACAGAAAAGTATTGAATGCAGTGGTGCCATTGGTTCACACAAAGAAAATCTACCAATAGCAAAGCTGACTGGATTTTTGAGAGAGCCCTGAGAAAACACCTGTTTCTGTGTAAGCTGGAAGCAGATACTAGGGGCTGATCTTCAGCTTTGAAACAAGCAAGCTGAAGAACAAGAAACCATTAAAATCTGCTAGGCTAACGACAAGAAAAGGATGCAGGTATGGATGGTACAAATAGAAGAAAGAGCAGAATCAAAGCTTGAAAGATATCATGAAGATATTATGAGGTTTCTGCATGGAGATGAGTAACATGCAGTTAGATTCATTCTCTCTTTGCTGACAGCATGCCGGGCTGAATCTGATAAGGTCATGACTTCTACACAAGTTTTAAACCAAAACAACCTTCAGAGGGCATAATGCGATTCTGTAACAGTCCCACACTGTTATGAAATATTTTAATCCAGCTTTTATCTTTTTTCTGTTGCTTAACTCTGATCATGCTACAAAAGAAAAAAAAAACGAATGGTGCTTTTCAATTAGGAAACCCCTAAAATGTTATTTTTTGATCATGACCTATTTCTCATTATTTTCAGACCCTAAATCATATCTATTCCTCTGAGATAAACTTCAATTCTATCCGTGAACTTGATTTATTTACACAAACATCAAATTTAAAAACATTTTTGTTGCTACAGTTTGTGTAGAAATTACTTTTCTTGACACGCAACCAGCATGAGATACCAGCTGTAGTAAACCCAGCGGCTCCAAGGGGCATTTATGCATTCTAGCACAGTGTGGCACGCAGGGGGAGTTTAAAGGTCTCAGTTTGAAGCCATGAACTCGGATTAAGCCTGCAAAAGTTCATTCTGGCCTCAGAGATTCATGTTGTACTGAGCCCTTCCCTGCAGAGATTGTGTAACTGCAGTGAACTTTTGATTTTATTTGGTTTATAGAAGCAGAAGGATTACACCCTCTGAGCCCCACCTGACCAGGCTCTTTCTCTTCTTCACTGTCCCGTGATCAACCCCATCGGCTGGCTGAAACCTCCTAGCCAGATGGGGAAATGCAGGAATGAAGTGATTTTCGTTTTTGTTTAACTTTACCACTGAGGTTTGACAAAATGAGAATTTTGAAGCGAGACAAAAGATGTGAATACTTATATGTTTAACTTTAATCCCATTATATGACGACATGTGAAAGAAGGTGCTAAACATACAACACTGTGTGTCACCCTGAACACGTCTTCCTTTCCATCCAACATGGTGGCACCATAATGTTGTGAGGATGCTTTTTTTTAGTAGAGAGTTGATAGCAAAATGGATGGAGCTCAATAAGGGGCAATTCTGGAAGAAAACAATTTAAACCAAAGCATATTTATGTGCTAAAATGTCCCAATAACAGTTCAAAACTAAATCCAATTGAAAATCTCTGGCAACACATGAGAACTGGCAATCATTTCCAATCTATTTTTCAAAGACAATAGGCAAATCTTTAGTCTCTAGATATGGGAAGATGGAAGGTGGTAGCAGTATACTCAAAATACTCTGTTGTCATTTCAGTGAAAGGTGGTTCTAAAGGTATTGACTCAGAGAGGGTGAATGCAAACATGTGCAACATTTTTCACATTTTTATTCATAAAAAAACATTGAAAACATTCAGCCTTTTTCTTTCACTTTTAGTAATTAAGAACTGATTACCACAATAAATCTCAATACAACACATGAAAGTGTGTTGTGTTTTTATGTGACAAAACATGAAAAGTTTCAAGGGTTATGAATATTTTAGCAAGGCACTGAAAGTATTCAAAGTCTTTCTTCACTTGCACATAGCATTGACTGTTGTGGTACAAAATAGTGTCAAGAAAGATAGATCGCCATACTGATTTCAATAAAATGCAGGAACAAGAAGCCATACAATTATAAAAATGCCAACTAGAGAATATTTTACAATTACTTATGACAAAGAAGGTTTTTGTTTTTTTTAACTGCAAATGTTTCAGTTCTGAGTTTTACTTCCCGAAGAAGCTTTCAATGCCTCATAAATTTCTCCAAAGACCCCGCTGCACAGTTTCGTCTAACAATGCAGTTACTTGAGTGGAATCTTCTGGAAAATTGTGGAAAGGAAAACAATGATGAAGCAGTAATCTAATTTAACCACAGCAGCTTCCATTGTTCTCTCAGAAAGGCCTCTTTTTGGTCTGAATCAACTCCTTCCAATCCATCTCTCCACTGAGGAATAATTGCTGTACCAAGAATGAATGTGAATGATAATATTTATGCCATACTCCAACACAGATAGGAGAAAGTGATTTGTACAGCTCGAGCTATTTGGGGGTGGGGGACTCACAAAAAAGCAGTGACTGTGTAGAGTAGAGAGAATCCAGCAGTGTTACATTTTACTTTAAATTCTTAATTTCTTCCTAATGTTCTCCTCTCAACTTCATTTTGCCTTTCACCTCTATCGTCTTCAATCATTCTTACCTCCAGCTTTTAAGACATTCAGAGTAAAACCTCTCATTTAACATCCTGCGTTTTCCTCGTTTGCCTGGCCTTTATGAATGAGGAGCCTTCAGTGTGGGCCAGCAGGTGTTAAACTTCCTTTTGAAGATTATGCTACACTTTCCAGACATTAACTGCTCTCCTTTAATCTACCACCACAGGCTTTTGATAGCTCCCGCCGTGAATTATTATAGCTACTGATTGAAACTGGGAGCTGAGAGGGACAGAGAAGAGTGTGGGAAGGTCAAGTGAAAAAAAAAATTAAAGCTTCAGCTTTTAAGCAGCAGACATGGTGCTTAAAGGAGCAGTATTATGTATTTTTCAGGCACATAGTGCCATTTTATAGCACAATCGAATAGATATGTTACCTTGAGCTTTTAGAAAAATGCTGTTTATATCAAACATGACTTGACTTCAGCACATCATCACAATTCTCATTATGCCACTTACAACAATTATTAAGTCAGTTTTCTATTTAACACCATAATTTCTGAATTTATATCAAGTATGTAGAAACAATGTTTTCTCTCAGTCAAGCTCTGAATGAATTAAGCATTGATAACTTGATTACATAAACAATTCATGTAAATTATATGATGCTAATTAGCAACATTAGGGACATAAGGAACAACACTCTAAAATGAATTGCTAGTCTGAACTATGTAGATTATTTAATTGATGTGGCTATTCCTCAAACAGAACATTCAATTTGAACTATTACATACGGTTAGGAGCATGCCATGCTTTTTCCATATGACTGTATTTGAAGTTCAACTCCACAGTCCCAGGTGGCTCTAGTTTCCAGCAAGAAATTGTCTCGTAATAACACTTAGGATATATGCACAATTGTAAATTCTACAATTTTAATACATATATCACAATTTTTTATTGCATTGCCTAATGTCACAAAAATGCATTTAACCAAAAACTACAACCAGATTTTTTTCACATGTTGGCGTTTTTGATATACTAATAGAAGAAGACATCAATAAAGCTCTGATTATGACATTTTCCTGAGTTTATTTGCCAAAATATTCCCCACAAGTGCATTCCGTCCTGTGTCACATTCCTGCAACTTTTGGATGCACTTACTCCAACACCATCTGAATCAAAAAGCTGAATCACCTCTTTGGCATATCAGCAAGTTTTGCCAAGACCTAGTCATTTGGTTCAGGTGTTTTGAAGTAGGAATGGATCCAAAAGTTGCTGAACAGTGGCACCCGAGGACTGGAGTTACTCAACTTTTCTTTATAAAACACATGTATTTCTTTGTATGGGAGGCACAAATTTCAACTAGGATTTGTGGCCTATATACACCACCAACAGGTTTGATGCCAATTCATTGCATTCGCTCTAAATGTAGTTAAAAGAATGGGCAATCATATTCCAGGTGACACATGATCACATCATGAATCTCTCAGTACAGATTCTGGTTCATAAAGGACACCTTGTGGAGTTTTTCATCATGTGAAGAAAGGACGTTAAAAACTCAGCTATGAAAGTGTGTGTGATTTATTTCTTAGTACTGTTGACAATTCTAGGTAGTCTGCCACTATTATATATTATGCCCCTAAAAAGGTTGGAGCAATGTATTTAGAGCTAGAGTGTACAAGGACTTACTGAAGTCCTTAAAATGCAAAGACACAAAAGAAACACCCATAAAACCCAACAGTACTTTATTTGGGTGAGACAAGTTCTGAACTGAGGCCTCCAGCAAGCTCTAATACAGAAAGTCACTCTGCATGAGCTCCTCACTGACAAAGTTTCCCCACTCAGGCAGGACAGGACAGCGATTATTGCTGCTGGAGAAAGGAGATGAGCCAATGACGGCAGAGGACAGAAGGGCAGGGGTCTTATGGGGAAGAGTCTTTCTGTTTTGTTTTACTGCTGCCTCCAGGGGTATAAACCCTTCTCCAAAATACCAAGAAGCATGACAACATGGTAGCAACTGCCACCCAAGTTTAGATCAGACAAAAGGGCTCTTCAGTGCTATGACATGGTGGTTTTGGAAAAGGAAATTATGATCTGTTAAATGTGGAAAAACGGCTTAGTAATACTGCTCAGACTAAAAGGCGACAAGGAGAAAATGAGCCACTAACTGGAAGGAAAACTGAGAAATGAGAGCTTCTTTCCCAATTTTCAAGCTACCAAAATAGAACAGAGGGTTTAGAGGTTTATGATCAACATAAAGGTTAAGCAAAACTTAAACTTTTTTTTTCACTTCTTGAAAGGCAGAGGCCTCTTAAAGTAATGGCAGATGTTCTTTTTTGTGGAAACTGCCCTCTTATTTCTATAAAACATAACATCAAAAGTTAAATCTACACTAGTTACATCAGTTGTGAGAATTGTGCAAAGGCAAAGCATGGAAGTGATCAGTACAGGGAGGGAAATGAAAAGAGGAAAATATGGCCACATCGTCGTTCTGCTTATGTAACATGATGTATTCAAGAAATAAATTAGAGGAACATAATGACAGGAATTGAAGATATCTTTGCCCTGTGCCAGCATCCTCTGACGCAAATGCTTTAAACTCTGACAGCATGCCTCCCAGCACAGTGCAAGTGAAAAAAAAGTTGGTGTAAGCAACCTAAACTGTGCTATGCAAGGACTATTAGTGGACCAACAATTAAGAAACAGCTGAGGCATCTGGAGAACTGTTAACACAAAAACAGCAACATGTACAAAACAGCAGTAACTCTGTCCTACTTTAAACACTATTTGATAATTATACTTCTGCTTCATTAAAACAGTCACAAAAAAAAAGTGGAAAAGCTAAACCAAAGGTTCAAAACGAAAGCATCAACACTGGCTCTGCAAATTATGATTGAATTGCTGATGCTATCAAAATCTGTCATGCAAAATTCCACCCATTCGTAAAATGCACGCACTTTCGAGTCACAGACAATAACTTATAGGTAAAAACTAAACTAAAATAAAATAAAAATAAACAGTAGATCTTACCTTGGCGACTGTGAGAGTTCATTGTTGATCGATGCACCTTTAGTGGATGTAGCGATCGTCATTTTCTACCCATTGCAGAGGAGACTTCTCGGGACTGCCAAACTGTGAGCAGAAAAACAGGGCAGTGTTTTAGACATTTTCACCTATATTTGTTTGTTGATACACTGTGACAGAATTTTTAATAAATAGTACAGCTATAAAACGTAAATTGCAAGCCTGTTCTATTTATTAAGCAAATGTAGTTTCATTTTAAAACATCTGGGTTTACTAAAAGTCAGAGTTTGTTATTCTAGCACTTAATTCTGCACTGGCTGTACCACACCCAATAGAAAAAAAGTTTGGCCAAGAAAAGTCTAACATCCACATGAACAAAATAATTATACATTTATGCATGTTCCTGTTGAAGCTGTTTTAATCACCAACAAATTACAAAGTAGGATTTATAAAATGTTATGGATTCTGCATCAATTGCATAACCAATAAAGCTTCAGAGGTCAGCTTAGGAGGTCAATGCAGAACTAAAAGGCTCTTATGTGCAGTGGATCGTGTAATTAAATCTATAAACAGGCTTCCTGAAGCCTTAGACATCTAATGTTTCAAAATCCCTGTCCAAAAAGATGAACAAACGTTTTCATTGAAAACAGACACACAGCCACATGATTCTAATTCACTTACAGTATATCAAAGAATCTAAAAGTTCAACAGAAATATGACTAACATCATTCAAATAGAATTTTGTTATTGAATCATTCCTGCATATTTCTCAGTATATCATCAGTTTGAGAAATAATCTGAGACTTTGAATGAACTTGCATTCTTTTTTCACATCATCTTACATTTCTTCATATTTTTCTTCCAAGGAGCCAGACTTTGTTTTATTTAAAGTGGTCTTAACAGTTCTCCAGAAAGCTCTTCACAGGATTTCATTTTGATGCTCTTTTGCTTATATTTATTCTAGTTCTTGAGGATTTTGGAGGCAACTGATTATTTAACCACTTGGTTTTCTTTGCTATAGAAAGCATACCCTGAACACATTTTAAGTTAACCCTTTATAGAGCAAATAATGTTATTACCAATGGTGTCCTCTCCTTTCTTTCCCCATTCTTATACTTTAGAAAATGCTGCAGGCTCAGAGCTTACTGTTTGTCCTTTTCATGTTGCAGCAGATTGCAGCTCATGTTTGCTGATGCATATAGCAGGAAAAGTTAGTGTTTGGGGATTTATTCTTTCATTTCAGAATTTATTTCTTTGGAAGTTTGCATAGAGTACACTGTATACAAATATCACTGTTGGCCCGTAAAGCAGCAGAGAAAAACAAGCTTTGTCAGAGGACTATTCATCACAACTATTTCAAAATTATATTCAACAGGCCCAAAATGTCAGGGGGTTATGTTTACTGTGAGTTATGGTTAATTAATCATAATCGCTGTTTAACTGTATGAATTCAGACTGGGTGTTTGATTAAGCACTCACTGTTTGTACAAAACATTTATCAGGCTAACCACAAGACTATGAGCTGCATGAAAACAGATTTTAGCAGTTTGTGGCTGAGAATCTCCCATGTGTAGCTGAGCACTAAGTACTGAGTTTCCGTCTTGACGAAATGTTCTTTCAATCCAGTGATCAGTTACCATTGAGGCATTTTTTTTCTCCAGGGCATGTCATTACAAAGATAAGAAACAATCTAGAATCAGGTTGAAACAAGGTGAATCTGGTACTATAGAGATGTAAAAGCACATATTCGCCCCAGCCATATCTTTTTTTTTTAACATGGAGTAAACCTTTTAGTGGGAGATTGAGGAAGCAAAGATCTGGATATGAGCAACTGGAGCGCTGTACCAGGTTCCTAAAGTAGGGATGAGCTTACTTTTATTTGATTTATTTAAAAAAGGGACAATACATGAACTGCAAGAGGAAAGATGAACTGTACCAGATTGAAGCTCTGGTGATAATTTATATCTGTATTAATTGGATAAATAACTTTTTACCACCTGATATTTTCACTTAACTGAATTTGACAGTATTAAATCATAACTAGACTAAATAAGCATATTTTTAAGTAGATCTGAGTTTGGCTACATGCTTGAGTTGCGCTCCAGTGACCTGGGTCAATTTGAATTCCTGCCGGACCCAAATCAAGTCAATTTAATCAAACATTAATTGAGGAAGTTTGTCTAGTAATGAATCTTAAGCTGACATTTGTTGTAAATTGACATCATAAAGATAAAGTCAACTGCAATGAAATGATTGTAGCGCCAACAAGGTGATTTTCAAAAAGCTATTTGAAAAAAAAAGTTATCACGCGAGTACTGTCCGTATGGAAATAAAAATAAATAAAGTTTGGTCTCTTCATGCACACGCAAGAAAAGACAAACAAAAAAAGACAGGAAAACATCCAAACAGCAAAGTGAATTTTAGGCAACTAAAGTCAAATCAAACATTAGTGAGATATTCTGACAGATGGAAATTGTTGATAAAGAGCAAAGGTCTTTGACACGACGACAAAGCTGCTTGTTTACTCTGCCGTATAATTTAGCCTCCTCATATATGTGCTTTTGCATAAAAGCAAATAAGCGATCTAATTTCTTCAATGAAAACACAACATTTTTAACGTAGGCTATAATTAAACCATCAGAAATTTGATCTCCAAATACAGCACCTCTCAAGGGTGTACACACCTGTGTTAAGTTTACAGGTTTGTGACATAAGAAAATTATAAATTATTACAAAATGTTTTCCATCTTCAGTTTTCTTGTACTAATTGTGCCTTTAATAACAGGACAAAAAAAGGCATAAGAAATCCTATAAGATTAGCTAAACTTTTTTTCAGATTAAAGCACTTTCTTTATAAATTGATAGCAGTTTCATCAAAGCACTAGTTTAATGTCGTGAATAACAATCCAACAAGGTTACTCCATTTCCCCCCCCCCTATTCTCAAACTGATTTTGAAAACGTTTTTAAATTGTTTATTTCGATCTCAAAATCTGGCATTCTAAAAGGGTTGTCTACACTTTTGAAATCTTGATATTACACTTTTCACACTGTCCATTATTCCTAAAGAAACAATCTCCCACTTCGGAATACAGACTTAGCTTACATACAACCTGTAGAAATATGTCAGTACTGACGTCAGACATTTAGTCCTTTCAGTAGCTCTATTTGATACACATGATGCCCATGCATGCATTCGTAGGTTTTATTTGGGAACCACGGCTTCTACCAGTCAAAAACATGATTGGTAGGTTAATCGGCCAATCTAAATTGCTCTGCTGTATGAACCTGTGCACAGTTGTTTGAGCTGCTTTGCCCTGTGATGTCCAATGATTGCTGCAGATAGCCACCAACAACTTTCCACAGATAGATGCAGTTTAATCACATCTAAATATAGTAGAAGTACTTTTTCCAGCACCGCCGAGTCACTAAATACATCTTTGGCATCTCGTCAAACTCTCCATTTTTGACAGGATGAGACTTTAAACTGGATGTGGTTCATTGTGTTTCTCTGAAGTAAAGTTGCATGAGGCTTGACAGAAAAACAGCTCTGAGGACCTCTTAATGGACTTTATTTCCCAGGCACTCCAAGCGCTGTCGGGAGTAATCTCCATGGCATAAAAATAACATGCGGTCGGATAGCGAGAAGTAAACAACAATTAAGCACACCCCTTGCAAAGCTTGAGAAATGAATCATTGAAAACGCGTGTATGCCAAGAAGACTGCTTCAGCCTCTCAGTCTTGATTGAGTATGAATTATTCAGATGGTGAGAGAAGTCTGGTTGTGTGCCAAGGACTGAATTGTTCTTGATTTTTCTTTTCTGCAAGTAAAACTGGAGAATAGTCTAGCTAAAATGAAAGACTAAAGATTCTTCAAAGTAACTATTGATTAGATGCCAAAAATCAAAGTGAAATATGTGATAAAAGAATATAACAAAGAGTGATAACTTTGCTATTTTGGATTTCACAGGATCAATGATGAATTCTCAAGAATCAGTTGTTAAGCAAAAAGAAACTAACAGACGGATCCCATACTGCGTTCAAGAGTTCTTTTTGTGTTCATACTGATATCTAACAGCCTTCATCAGCAATCACAACAATCTGCAATGAAAGACAGTTCTAAGAGGTAAAAACACTCAATTTCACTACTTCTAATAACCAGAGATCAGTACTTGCAAGATTCGTTTATTGTGAGCAGGGAAGAAGAATTTAAGTCCAAGACACTGAGAAGAGTAAAAATCAGAAGTATGAATACTATGAGTACTAACAACAGCAAAAACATTTTAAATATGAGGAAGTGGAATTGTTTTTTGAGCCTCTCTTGCTGCTTGGGAGCTTAACTGCTGACAGAGGGAGTTACATAAAACTACGTGAAGCAAGGCATGATCCGGTCTCAGGTTTCTCATCTACAGTAAAAATATAGTATTTACACACAAACAACAAAAACTATAGCTACAACATAATCTTATTTAATACAGAAAAGCAACAATCACTCCAACTTCCGCTGATCTTCTAATGTTATACATTCACAGTCTGTTCTACACAAGTTTATCTTCAGCCAGAGATTTCTACAGATCTACTGTACAGTAACTTACATTTAAGTGTTTTGGTGCCGACAGGCAGATTTTGGCAATAAAGCAGATTTTATAACACAATCCAAATAATATTGATGTGTTCATCAGTGGTGAAGATCTGCTTGTTAAGAAAATCAAATCACCTACTTGCATTTATCTTACTTGGTTTAATCAAAATCTACTTTTACGTTATCTCTAAAATCAGATGAGTAAAAACCATCTGAAGATTCATGTCTCTTCTGGTTACCGTAAAGTGCTAAAACAGACGTGACAGCAGACTCTGCACATTCAAGTGAGGAAACCATCCCCAAACACCAACTGATTTTACAGCACAAGGCTGGGTTCAAAGTCAGGACAGGGTCCTGGCAAAAACACAAAGGAGCTAAAATGGGTTTATTACTGATGATGTGAAGTCCAACAGGATGGAAGAAGCTGGACGTGGGAGAATGATTCGCAGCCACGGACTCACTGGATGCCTATAAGGATTGACACAAGGACCCATCAGGCCTCAAATCAGATCAGTTGAGGCTGAGAGCATCTGTATAGTTGCTCATTGAAAGGTCTGAGACCGTTTTACTGCTTGGATCTTCCTCTCGTCTAATTTTACTGTATTTCTGGCTGACGTCCAGCTTCCTTTTCTTCACTAACTTGGATGAAAGCCAAATCCAAAAAAAAAACCAGAAATAAAGAGAATTTGCTCCTGCTGACCTTTTTTTTTTATATACGTGTCTATACCACCAGGAAGGGTTGCAGGTACTTGACAGACGGTCTTCTAAAGTACTGCGTGTAATCGAGGGACAGACAAACAGACGAACAGAGAAAAACAAAAGTACTTTAATATCCTGCATGTTGAGCTGAATGGGAGACCCCGCCAAACTGTTTACAAATTCCTGCTGGGTGACAGAGTCTCGCCACCTTTTTTGTCCCAGAGCACAACACTGGCACTAACTGACCCCATTAGAGTTCATTAGTGTGATAACGTCAACAAACTGTCCACAAACAAGTAAACCTCCCCAGTGCCAGCTTGGGCCAGACCAAACACAGTGGAACTGAGCTAAATTATCTTGTTAATGGAATTAGAACACACAAACTGAACTGAAGCAAAATTAGAAAAAAAGAAAATTTTAAAAAAGCAACTAAAGTTGCACTTCATTTTAATATGTCTGAGAGTTTTAAGCAGAAAAATGTGTGGAAATTTATTGAAGCTTGTACAATCATTAAAGTACATCCAGGTTAAAATAGGATTATTTGACCAAGTTAAAAACAAATAGTCTTTTAATCAATTTTACTGTACTGCTCAGTGGGCGTCATATGTCACAACAACAAATATTTTGTAGGTTATGCTGCAAAGAATGTCCCAGACTAAAACCAAGTTATTCCAATAAGTCATTGTAAAGGATCTGAATCTACAGCTAATTTTGTCCAATAAAATACACAGCTTCTACCGGCAAGATTTCTATTTAGCAATTAAACAAATTCATGCACTGAAAAATTTAATTCATTTACTGCAACTATTTTACAAATAAAATAAATTGTCTAAAAAGAAGAAACAGCCAATGATAAAAAGGGCCAAGAAATTTTACAACTATATATCCATTACTAACAAGAAATGTATTAGTCTAAAATTAAGCAGTACATATAATTTCAATAGTTCATCTTGCAGTAAATTTAAGTATCTATAAAATAATCTGCGTTTCTGGAGTAACATTGACATTTTGCAATACTGTGATAATAATTGTGATAACGTCAAAATTAACTAAATTGACATTTGGGCTGGGTGGTGGAATCTCCCCGAGATTGTAGCTCATGGTTTCTTTGAAATTACTTATTCTTTGCTTTCTTTTTTAGCTTTTTCAGCTTACATCTAAACTTTAACAGTGATTAGAATTAAGAAAGAGAAAGAAAGACATAGAAAAGCTGAAGTGCTGTTTGGGTATGTAAAGCAGAAAGTGGTTAAACTATCCCTTCAGGTCCTTGTTTTTTGTGATCTCTGTATAATTCACAGAACGCAGTGAGTTTTTAAAAACCTCCATGACCAAAAACTCCATTTACACATCTATGATGAGATAAAAACGCAGCAGAAAATCTTGCTTGAACAAAATACCAAATTAGTATGGAACAGATCTCAAAGAGTGTGTGTGGTGGGTTAAGCATTCACCTCAGTTCTGCAAATCAACTCAATAATCACCTAGAGAAATCTTAATAGTTGCACCACAGCTGCGAGACATACTTCACATTCCAGAAATAGCACGATCACCAGACAAAAATAAGGAAGTGATTTACATACTAGGACGTGCTGGAATGCAAATCGCAAACCGCAGTCACGTTAGCACAAACAATTTGTTCCAATATTTTAGTTAAGTATTTTTAAAATAACAAAGCTAAGACAGCCAGACATCAGCAAAGTGATTCCTAAAAAGCTGTTAGCTGAAAACTTGGCATACATTAAATGGATGACACAGCTAATGGATTTTCTGTCCTCTTTCTTAAAGATGTGACTTTTAGATACTGAGCAACCAGTGGAGAAAGTTGGTGTCCTTTCTGAGTTCCAAGCCGTCACTAGTCTGAGTCACAAAAAACTTTCCAAACAAAACATCAAGGTCTCAACTAACCGTAGACTTAGCTTGTAACTGAAAAATTGTGGCTGCTCTCCTTCGGGTATCAGTCAGTAAACATATGTAGGGGTGTGTGTGTGGGGGGGGGGGGGGGTGCATACATGCAGAAAGTTTGCTAACTGATGATTTATTTATCTGTGAAAATGTTCAGATATTTTACCACCTTGATTCTTTACATCTATGCACACAATCAGAATCAGCGTGTTCTTCAATGAGCCATAACGTCTGGAAATGTTTCTCACTTCAACTCTGTCTGAAAACAGGTGAATTCATCACACCGGACCCAGTGCAACATTTCTTCTGACAGAGAAACTTGGTGCGAACGTCAGCAACACAAGGTTTGCGGCTAGATCTATTGATTTCTATCTATTCCTCCAATCTACATGTCTGTTTGAGCATAAAAGCATCATCTGATGAAATTTATGTTTCATCTAATTTTTTGGTTTGTCCTCAAGCATTATGATGTTATATGTATAAAGCATCAACTGTTTTCGCTTCATCTTTGGCCTTTACCTCTTGTTCCTTCGGATCGATCTCCTTGTGACTGTCTGGTAAGTGATTTGTTGCTATGGTTCTGCAGACCGGTGGTGTTTAAATTTTTATCACATGGACCAAAATCATCAAGTTAAAAAGTAATATGACCAAAACACAGTGGACCTCGCCTATTTGCGGCTGAGATTTGTGGATTTTTCTGTAGAACATAACTCCAAATTATTAGTTGTTTTTTTTTTAGAGCTTATCAAAACACAAATCTAAATGCCAAGACGGGTTTCCCTGTATGTTGTAAGAGAATTGTGATATTAAGTTGATGATTATCTTATATAATTTTCATAATCTTAAACTTCTCATTATTTCATTTTTAATGCATTTTAAGATATATTTTGTGTTTGGACTATTAACACAGGCTGTTCTAACCATTTTTATTAAGTATTTGTGAATTTCATCTATGCCAGGGGTCTAATGTATTGTTTGTTTTAAAATAAATTATGAAAACAATACAACAAAGTAAATAAGTAATATTTTAAAGGAACTAATTATTTTTTGGAGTTGACTGTTTTGTATTTTTTTCTAGAAAAACATTTTAAGTCTAAGCTCAGTAACTAGTGCAGAAAATGGGTCAATCACTCTTTAATAGCAGTTTTCTTTTTGAGCAAAGTTTAACGACTGAGAGCACAGAGGTTTGCTTTAGAGTAAAAGCTGCTGGGTTCATGGAGGTCCTGGTAAAGCTTACTACAAAATTAAAATGAAAGCAAAAACCAAGATTTCTAAAGATCAGTACTTTTTGTTGTAGTTCAAATTTTCCATTTTTATATAGATTTAAACTTCTTGCCCTAAAAATAAAAAGAAAGTGTCCACCTGCCTGGACCGCCAGGCGAAAATTTATATAGTAACTGATTCATTTTTATTCACCAAAACTGACAAAAAGAATGCTTGAAAAATGTCACTATGTAAAATCTTCTGAATCAAGTTACCTGTATTAAATAGCTGTTTGATGTCCCTATTAATATTAGTGATCAGAATAAAGAGAATAAAACAGTGAATCAACACGTCTAACCTAACAAGGAAACCAGAGGTTTGAACTGACCAGGAAAAGAATGTACTAGTTAGATAATATTCCAGATTAAGCTGAAGTTTTGTCTGTGTTTGGATCCACTTATCCTTCGTTTGAATCTATAAAAACAAACATCTGCAGCCAGTAAAGTAGGACTCAGACATATAGGTCTGCTGTGACTTTTTGTTCCTGTGGGGTCTGGAGTTTATAAGCAGGAGTCTGTGAGCATTTTTCCGCTTGTAAAGGGTTAAAGAGGAACGATAACAGAGCAGAGCCACAGCCCCGTGTTTACACTGCATGAAGGCACAAGTTTACACCCAAAGCTCCGCAACACAAACACAGCTTCCTACCTCACACACAGGCACGGTGGGCAAACATGAAGGAGAAGAAATGCGTGCTGTGAATCCCAAACAACCACTGTCAAACTTCTCTCACAAAACAGAAGAACCTATCGGGGAGACAAGTCAGGGAAACTGTCCCGAAAATCCACACCTCTTAATAAAAAGCGGCGAGCTTCACTAATGCGTTCAATTTAAGCCACACAGATAAGCTGCTTCATTTCAGCCGAGCCTTGCTTTAGTTTTTAACTGCAAACTGGAAACAGCGGGCTTATTGCGCAACAATTTTGCCTTCTTTCTGCTGACTTTGAAAGGGCGATGAAAACTTCGAGCATAAGTCAAAGCGCAGGCGAAAGAAAGTCAGCCCAACAGCCACCTTACAGAGACAGCAGCAACAGAGCAGGCTGATTCACAGAGACCGGGACAGGGCACACCTGGAGGCGGACTGCGCGGCGCTTCCACCCCGCTGCTCTCCTGAAGCATCCACGAAGATACGGGAGCCGTCGGTGTAAAAAAAAAAAAAAAATCCACTCATTCAGAGAGCAGCTCCTCCATACTGAATCAATCACGTGTCTGACAGCCTCCAGTGCTTCCGTAGTGGGCGGGGTCCGCGGATAGTTAGGGAGGAAAAATATAACACAGGATCCATGAATGAAGGCCGTCAATCTGAGTCTACTCTGGATATGTTTTGTTTTCTGCTTGTTTTAATGTCTTACTGAAACAGTAAAAAAAAAAAAAAAAAAGGTTTAGAATGTAACCTAGTTTGTTTACGTCTTAATTTGTGCAGATCTTACCAGTACTACTGATTTGGAATTATGTTCAATACCTAAAAGACTTTAACTGCAATAAAAGAGCTCTACTATATAGGTTAAATTATAACTATTCTCTTAATATCATCACCTTTTTAAAAATATCATGTTTATCAAGAGTCAGATGGATGTTACAGATCTAGACATGTTTTATTGAAGAGACTAAAACTGTATCCTGTTTTATGGTAGCTGGACTTTATTAAGTCACGTAGAAATAATACATTTAAAAATAGCTAAGCATAAAGATCAAATGGGATTATTTCAAGGTAGGACATAGCTGGGTTAACCACCTGTGACTAGACTAGGTTACCATCAGGCCTGAAGAAGGAATTGATGTTGACAGAAACGCAGCAGCAGTAAAACACAGATTACATAAACAGTGACACTCATCTGAACAGAAAATGGGGCAATTCAGCCTTGTGTAAACGTTCTCTGGATGAAAAAACACACACTGACAGTTTAATAAGTATCCACTCAGCTCAGCCTGTCCACAGTCGTAGCAGAAGAAAGCCAACGATGGGACAGTTCGACCCAGCAACACGTTCTGCTGACAACATAATTAGTATTGTTCCAAATTTGTCTACAGCTCTGTAAAACAGGGCAGCTAAAGAGTGTAATCTTGTCTCTGATTTAACACTCCTGCAAACAAATTCCCCGACTGTATTTGCTGCAAGACTAAAACTGTTTGTTGGAATACTCACACAGGAGCTAAACAGCTTCTGAGCACACATATGAGACTATCTGGTAGATTACAAACTTGTGTGGTCAGGTCATCTCATTTGGGTTGATTAGTTTTAATGGGTAACGTCCTCACTTTTCAGTAGACACTGAAGAGGAACTGTTGCAGGTGGATCATTAGCTGAACATTATCAAATCAAACCATTTTCTGAGCTTGTTTCTCATCCAGCTGGTTTATTTAGGGTGGTTTTCTTGTTCTAAACCTATTGTTAGATTCACAGCAGCCAGAATTAGTAAGAGACGGTTTCAGACATTGTCTTGCACATGTTTCATCCCTAGTGTATTCATGACTTGCACCAACATGTCTTGGAAAGTGTGACTGTTCTCTGGTATCAGGTGATCTGCTGCTTCAAGTTAGAATTGTCTTTAAAATGTCTGACTGCTGTACAAAGGCAAACAACGCAGGTATGCATGTCGCTAATCAGAAAGCCCTGATAACTGACCATGTTTGATTCTGGAGTAAAGGCTGAACCAACACAATGAGAGCTGCATGCCCAAGATTTGAATCATAAACATACTTGGCTAAAGTGCTGAGCACAACACAAATTAGCTTTCCTCTATGCTCATTGTGAAGCAAATATCATCAACACACTACATTCTAATTTGGTTACCAGGTGTATTTGGAGCCCCATCAGAATTTTACTCCAGTTGCATGTGAGAAAAAGTTGAGAAAAAGTAAAAAATAAATAAATAAAAAATTAATACACACCCTATTTTTGAATCAGAATTATTTTTTTCTCTTTTTTTCTTATGTATATAGACGTGTTTGTTGTGTGCATGTATCTTCTTGCCAGTGGGGGCGCTCTCGTGCCGCTGTGGGTCTAACAGGGAGAACGAGTTTCCTGGCTCTGGGCATGCGCGGCTCAGAACGAGCTCTAGCCAGAACGTTACAACCTTTTATCCCACCTGTGATCCACAGGTGGCATAAAAGGCAACTTTTATAAGCCCATTTAAAATGTTCTGTAAATATATAAAGATTAGTTTTGTAGTGTTTTGTATAACGTATGTGTGTAATTTGGACAGTTTTATATTGGCGTTGATCTGTGTCAGCATACGGCTTGCTTTTTGTTGTTGGATGCTTGGGATTTTGGATTTATTTAAATCGCTTGATTAGTCAATGTTGTGTTTGTATTTCGTAGTGTTGTAGTATTTTTATTTCTCATAAGAGTGTTTGTGGTAGGCTTGATCTCCTTTGTAACCGCTGTAACGGTTATAACCAAACGTTAGTTATTAAGAAAACCGTTGCAACTGAAAAACGTTGATGTTTACTGTGTGTTGTACATTGAAACAGAAAAAGGGTTGGAAGCCGTCCAAGAATGTTTTCAAAACAATCCAGACCAGATGGCATCCTATTGGAATTGTTGAAAATCAACCTGGAAAGAAATTACTTCTTATTTGACAAAAATTGGTATGGGTTAGGATTAAATTATATTATGTGTGTAAGAATATGTGTGTATAGATAAGTGTGTTGATTGAAAGTTATCTACTTGGATTGGTTATAATAAGATTTGAATCAAAAGAAATGATTAAAGTTAGGAGGAGGTTAGGATGGAATGTTTTGTTCAGTTTGGTTATGTTAATTTAGGATTAGACTTTCTTAATTTTTTGCTACTATGTTATTTTATTTGTGCATTTTGTTTTATTTTATTTCTTTGTGGAAACTCCGGATCTTGTTGATTGAATTTGAATTGTATTGTAATTATATTTTATTTATTTATTTGTTTTTCTTTAATTGAAAATGTGTGTCAGAATAAATGAGCTCTTGCCAGAGTAACTTTTACATCAACTTGCTTCTTCTGTGATCCACAGATATTGGTTGCACAGGATTCATCTGCCTGTGCACAACTTGATACTGGCTCAGATTCCCCAGATCTGGTGCCGGTAACACATGCGTACTGAGTGGGCTTGTGATCAGATTGGGCTTCTTTTAAATGATTGGGTTGACTTAATCTAAACCACATTGGGAAAACCAGTCAGGGCTGGTCAGCGTTCTGTTGGAGTCTTAAGCCAGACGATTTAAAACACTGGAACCACATAACATTTATTTGGAAAATGTGCATTTTACTCTTAATTTGGAAATCTATTTTAAATGAAGTTCATTTGTGAATATTTCTGTATATCTTTTGACTGCATTACTTAAATCCAAAAGGTTCCACATTTAAAAAAAAAAAAGTAACATAGATATACTGTATGTATAGCGCCCTGTGATGGACTGGCTACCTGTCCAGGTGTACCCTGCCTCTCACTCGCTGACAGCTGGAGATAGGCACCAGCACCCCTCCTGACCCCAATGGGATAAGGGTGTAAGAAAATGGATGGATGGATGGAAAGAAAGCAAAATATAAGCTAATGTGGACTGTTTCCTAAATATGTTTTGGCCAGCAATGAATTTGTGTCAGAAAATCAAAAATCTGGGTCAATCAAAACCTCAACTTCAAGGTTCTCCGTTGCTGAGAGTTGCTCCGAACATAATCAGAGCTACGGCCACAGCTGGTGTGTGTTCACGTCCCGCACATTTTCCAGTCCAGACCCTAATGGAGACGCTTCAAACTGAAGAGAGAGAAATGAGTTAAACTATCAGTTATTATCTTTTATCAATGAATACACAATTTACAATTCTGATAATAAATCAGCTTTATTATCTGGGGCTTTTTAGCATGCTTGTTCCTCACCTAAATTGTTTGAGTGCCTGAGTCGGCCAAGTTCATCAGGAAACACCCACTCTGTGCCCCTATTGTAAAACTGCTTTGACAGCAGTGGATGGATTTCCTGCACATTATAACGGGAAGATCCCATTCTTCCAGCAAAGTGATAGCAGAACATACTCCAGAGAGCACAGCATTATCTTTCAGGAGATAAGCCAACGTTAGCACATTTGTGGAAAAACTAAGCTAATGCAATGAAAATGGGAAGGATAGGCTTGAGGTTAGGTTCTAGTGTTATGCAAATGCAGCACATATGATGATAAACAGGGGAAATGATGAAAATTGCAACAAGAACAATAGGGCTTTAACTGTATCCTTTAGGAATAATCGAATAATCTTCCTATTTTCCATTATCTTATTTAATTGTAAGATTTGATCCACCCACAGAGGGGGAAAAAAGCTACAATTGAGAGTGTTTGTGCATTCAGATAACCTAATTAGCACCCTGGGTTTTAGTCCTTTTTGTCCGCCGATTGATTAAATTAAGTTGTACAGCACAGGGATAATTTTCCATCAAGCCAAACAAATCCACCAAGATGCTGAAATGTTGAATTGTAGCTCAATTTGAAACCCAATGTATGATGAAGGGTGCAACATAAGACTAATGCAGTCTAAAAGAATATAGTGTTTTATATTCTGTTATACAATTTAAGGGTCATGTTGAAATGAAACTGTTGGTTATTGCACTTTCAGAAGTATCTCTAACATTTTCTTTATCAAGACAGATTGGAACATTGGAACAAATGAGTGCATTTTCCTCTGAGTACTATCCTTTCGAGTCTTTTGTTTTTGAACCTTCCCTGACTGGGGAAGTTCTTCGGGAGCTTTTCCCGGCTGGGGAAGTTTGCTTCTCTGAGTGCGATCTTTTTGATGCTTTCCTTTTTGATCCTTCACCGGCTGGGAAGCAAACTTCTCCAACAGTTGAGTCTGAAAGCTCAACTTTTGCTTTGATTAAGACATCGTTTCAAGACAGTAGCTAGGAAGGGAGCACTGTCAAGACCACACTGTCCTAGGGAACAATTTCGCCAATCTTCCCTGTGAGAAGGAGACAGCTACAGCTGAGTCAGAAAACTCAAGTTTTGCTTTGAAGAAGACAGCACTAGAAGACAGTGTCATGATGTGGGGTGAAGTGGCAGTGAGGCAGACGCTAGAAGACTCAGGTAAGATGAATAATGAAGGTTTTAATGAAGAATAATCCCAAGGAAACTGAACACAACGAAGATACACAAGTCCAAATCCCTGGCAGCACTGCTGAGCTTCTGCTCAACACAGGTAGCAACACAGAGTACGAATGGACTAAACAAGACTCGCGGCAGAACAGACACAAAATAAGACGACTAACGACAAGGTCCCGACAGAGACGCTGAGACACAGGTGACATTAAATACACAGGAGGTAATCAGGGAACGAGACACACCTGGGAATAATCAAGGGCGACTCAGAGACACAGAAAACATTAAATAAATACACAGAAAAACACAGATTGTGACATACAGTAGCCATGAAGCGAGCGCTGTCCTAGGGAACAATTTCCAATCGTCCAAAAGAGCAAACTTCTCGGGCTGGGGAAGTTTGCTCTGCAGTAGAGAAAGTTCCCTCAGAAACCACAGGGATTATCATGGAGGAGACAGAAATTGCATCTTCTCTCCAAAAAACTGAAAATATATGGGAACACTTTTGTTGTTATTTTTAGGTTTAGCATTGATGATCTCAATAAACAAATATTACACTTCTACATTTGTGGTCTGTGTTAAAATATTAGCGTTTATGGGGCTCCTGGCGATTTTCCTCATCGCTAACCTCATCATGCAGGTTCACCCCAGTGAGAAGCTTTCGCGTGCTTCATGCTGGTTTTATAATACTTTATTCTTATTTTTAGTATTATTTTTCCAGTTACACAATGCATCAAACCGTATCAAATGCGTTATTTAGTCAGCTAGAGTTAATGTGCGCACCCTCTGAAAATCTCGTCCCATTAAACAGAACAGTTTCTGTGACTCTTATTAAAAACTCAACAGACACAAAATGGAAGAGCTACTAAAGCCACATTAGCAGCATTGGATTAAATCTACCATTTATTGCACATTTAACTCATCATGCAGGGCCGGTCCAAGGCTGTATGAGGGCTTGAGCAGAATTTGATTTAGGGGCTCCTTTTGCTGCTAAAAACATCAGCATCAGTTCGTTACCAGAAAAAAAACGCTCATCTCTTAAAACCAAATTAATAACAACTACTATTATTGTTTATAAAACATAAGCTTTTTTGAAATACTGCTCATTTGCTTATGCACAAGAAATTTACAGTTGGTAAATTTTACTAAAGTAAAAATCTTATGTTTACTTCGTGGCACTTGGTTACCAGAAAATGCACTCATCTCTTAGCAACAGATTGAAAACAAATATTATTGTTCAAAAAACATAAGGTTTCATCTACTCTTTTGAAACACTATCTTATACTGTCTAAGAATTCTGCAGTTGGTGAATTTTGCAGAAAAGTTAAAATGTTTTTGGTTTCTTTTGTCATCGGTGGTAAGTATATTATAAAACAGACATTCAACACAAAAGTAAAAATCTGATTTATACTTCATGGCAGTTCGTTACCAGAAAAAAACACTCATCTCTTAACACCCAATTAATAGCAAGTACTATTATTTTTTATAAAACATAAGCTCTTTAGGAATACTGCTTATACACAATAAATTTACAGTTGGTAAATTTTACAAAAGTAAAAATCTTATGTTTACTTCGTTTCATTTGGTTACCAGAAAACACACTCATCTCTTAGCAACAGATTAACAACAAATGTTATTGTTCAAAAAACATCCGATTTCTTTTGCTCTTTTGAAACATTATCTTATACTATCATTGTCATTGGTGGTAAATATATCACAAAAACAGACATTCAACACAAAAGTAACAATCGTAGCATAGTGAAGATTACTTTTTAGATCTGCTACTCAGACCTGTTAAGAGCATTCAAAAAATCCTTCATGAACATTTCAGAAGGTTAGTCAAACAAGATGATAAAGCTGATTTACTGAAAGTTTTGCATTGCCTTTGACATCCCATTTTGGATGTAGAGGGATGTACAATCAATATGTAGACAGACCATAGGATTAGTGCTTTTGTGTAGACGGAGTTTCATCATGGCAGACCCATTCTCCAATCTGTTGTAAGTAAAAAGAAGCATGCAACAACATGAAAAAGTGTTTTAGGATGTAGAATTTTGTAATATTTCCTTTTCCTTTTGCTTCTCAACAGGCTTAAAGGAGGCGTAACCAACAGACGACAGCAACAGCCTGCTGTACTGAAGATCCCTCCACCAAAGCTTCAGGTGCAGCGAATGGATAAGGAGGATTATCAGTATCCAAGGAACAAAATGCCTGGCAATCCTGTTAAACCAAGCCAACCATGGCTGCAGGAGCTCAAATGTGTCCAACTTCAGGGATTCCATCAGAGTCCCCAGACAACAAGGGTTGCTTTGAATGTGCCAGGTCATATGTCCAAGTCATATACGTGTCACAAGAGTGATTAATTGCATTTAGATAACAATGATCCAAGTGATTCGGTTATCTTCCAAAGTTATGAAGCAAATCCTTCTTTTAATCACAAATTGTAAACTGTCAGGTTCTTACTTATTAGATTTATAGGGGTAGTATTACATGTTTTTCAGTCACATAGTTCTATGCTATAGCACAATCAAGTAACTATTTTCCCTTCAGATGTTATTAAAATGCTGTATATGTCAAATATGACTTAAAGAAAATTTGACTCCACAATTTAGCACCTTGAAATTGGGCCTCCATCTCCCTAAAAAAATTAATATTTCATGGAACCTGAAACAATCAGCTTTGGGTTCCAGATTTCAAACTTGCATAATAATCCCCCTTTAAAAACCTGAAAGTGAATTAAATGTGAGCTCAAAGTCCTCCGACTGTATGCTACACAGAATTCGGCTCTAATGCTTGAACACACAACAACAGGGAAGTCGAGGAATGACAGCCAGGTGGAAAAGGTAATTTCCACACTATGACTGAGCAGCATTACTGTGGAAACAGTGGATTATCTTCTATTACATAACTTTGGCTGAATAAGGAGTCACATTGTGCTGGTTTTACTCATAGGGAGTAGCTCATTGATGCATGACTTGAGTAATAAAATAAAAACTGTATGAAACCAAGAACTAAAAAGGATTATATTTTAGTTCACCTGTTCATCATCAGAAGGTCAGCAGAGAAAGCCTGTCAGGCCTCGTTTGGTGTTATTTGAAGGAATTGGGTTTTTCATGTTGGATTCAGAAACCTCCATAAACATTTAAGATTATTACACACCAATTAGATGCTCATTAGACTAAAAGGGGATTCCAAAAATATTTTCAGTAACACTTAGAGATATATTTTAGACTTTTTTAAAAAATCCATATAATCTATACCTTAAAGACTTGAACACATCCACATCTAAGGGAAATTTAGAGGGATCCCATGGACTGGACTTGCAAGGAAACAGTGGAGCTAATAGATAGAATAACACCTTTGTTAAGCAAATTTTATTTTTTGTTAGGTATCAACATACTGGACAGTATCTATCATTTTAGAATCTATTGCTTCAATTGTAAAAGCCGTCACAGTAAATCAGGTGTTTGGTTTGAGATGTGACCTATAAAACTGAGTGCCACTCAAATTAAATTTCATCCAAAGTTTCCCTGCAGGTTCCACCCTTGTCGCTGATTAAATAAGTGCTTCAGTTAGCAAAATGAGAACTCAACTTTCGCTTGCACTTGTTTTGGAGTGGACCTCGAACAACATAAAAGAAATAATCAGGTGGATGTTGTTTTATTAAAGTGATGCAATTTGGATCAAATTTCTGAGTAAATGGAATACATTATTGTGAAGTGTCAGTAGTTCTTGTTACAGTTACGTTTTCTTTGTGTTTCTGTGTTATTATCATACATGCATAGGAGCAATTTATGTTAAACATATTTTTAGACTAATATCTCACTTAGAATAATGTGTCTACTGTTGACATACACTGGACGCGTACTTGTACATCTCAAAAAATAAAGTGCAATATTTCTCTCCAGTCATAGGGAAAAGGGCATTTTGTAGATGTTCATCACACATAAAGTGAAATATCTTAAGCTTTTAAATTTTGTAATTTAAAAAGAATGATTTACAGTGAAAGGAAACCCAAAATTTAATGACGCTGGGACCTTGATTTACAAATAAAATGCAGAATTTAAATTCATCCAAGTTTGTTTTCTCCTAAGCCCAGTTAAGGAAGTTGCTTGACACAGAATTTGACATTTGCAGTCCAGGTCTTGTAATTAGTCTGTGTTTTTGGAGTCAATTTCGCTTGACAGTCTTCACAGGGCTGAGCTTCTCCATGTTGCTGGTGCACCATTTCCTACCACACTTCTTCCTTACACTCAGCTTTTCTGTTAATACACTTAGATACAGAACTCTGTGACTGTCAAGTCAGCCGTTTTCCCCGTCATTATGTAGCCTACTGACACGGAGGGAGAGACAGTTTAAAGGTGCAGAAAACCTTTGCAGGTGTTTTGAGTTAATTAGCTGATTAGGGTGTGACATCATGAGTTTCCATTAATGACCTTTTTCACACTATTCTAATTTTCTGACATTGAATATCAGGGTTTCTTCATCTGTAAGCAACAATCAGCAAAATTATGTGCGATGATTCTGCATAATTGAGGAGGTGATATGAGTGTCACCTCCTCAATAATTATACATTTACACAACATTCAATTTATTTTAGATGTGCTAGTATATATTTATTTACACATAAATAAAGAATAAAATAGGAGCAAAAGATTGGAATGATTTTACCTGGCCTCGTCATGAAGGAAAGAAATAGTTTATTGTTGTTATATTACCAAATCTCAAAATCTTATGAGTACAAAAACATTTGCATGTTCCAAAGTTTATTCTGCAGGAATGAATTGGATGTGTACCTGGTGAGCCTGGAAGTTGCTGTTTGTTGGTTTGTTTTGCAACGTGAGGAGCCAGAAGCACATGTTTTACCCAGCAGGGTGAGTGGGCCTGGTGGGAGAATAGAGGTCTACATCCTATCATGGTGAAGCTGCTGCAAATTGTTTCCTGGAGACCAGCGGCACACCAAACAGCTAGACCTAATTAGAAGTGTCTAACAAGTCGACCTTCCAGACAAAGTTGTTCAGACCTTTTTGGTGTGTGCGTAGATCCACACCTCATATTCAGGGAGGGTTTTAACGCTTCTCCTTCATCCGATCTGACTTCATTCTTGTTCTCAGCCATTGTGGCTGCCTCTGTTTGCTTAAAAACCGAAACAAAAACAGATTGTGCGAGTTCATCTTTCCACTTCTAAAAATGAAGTGTTATAATCAGCAGAAGCTTTAAACCATTTGTGGCCTTCGGTAAACATTTGTGAGCTCCCTGTAAGCCACATGGAAACACCAAGCTGCACGCCAGCTGCTCTGTGCATCCTCCTTCATGTCCTTTGAAGTGCTGCCGCCAACCAGCCTGCACAGAAGCAGCCAAGATGGACCAAAGATGCCAAATTACACACCACGTCAGTGCCACAGCTATAAAATGTAATGGAGCTTTGAAACGGCAACAATACAGGAGAACGTCTCTGACCAGAATTTTCCCCTCAAGGGCCGTTAAGGTTATTAGATGGGGCACAAACTCATACATCTGGCAAATCCACCATGCTGGCATGTTCAGAGGAAATAGCAGTAGGCACAGCAGTCTCCACAACACAACAGGAACCCTCTTTTCAATTTCCTGCTCCAATTTCCATTCCTGCTTTATTCTGTGCAGAGGCCTGCAAAGCGGGATTCTCAGAGGAAGAAGCCGACATTTAACAGATACGGCGCTGCAGAGCTCAAAACAAGGAAATTGATTCTGTCAGAGGCAATATTTGCGATAATGATCTCAATAAAAGCATAAAGGGATGTCAGACATGGATGCAAGGATTCCCTCTGGAGGTGTGTCTCCTAACGCAGCAGTGGCCTCAAGCTGGAGCCGAACAACATCCTGTTAGCGGAGCTACCACTTACGCCGCATGGAAAAGAAAAGGTTTAGAAAGGAAACAGTGATGCCAGCCAATATCGTTCAATATGATAGTTGTTTGCAACAGCAGATGATTCCTACTCATAACATGAAGCATTCTGCCAAACTCAGATTTCAACAACTGAAGGAATATATTTAAAAATGGATTTTGTACTTTGCAATCATTCCTATCCACTTGTAGAGATGCAGTATGTGAGCTCTTATTACCTTTTAGTTTGTAATCACCATTGTTTAATGACATTACCGTAAGATGGCAAATAACTTAAGTATTTATTTGCTATAAGTACTTAAGTACTTAATTTATTGTCATTTAAAAGATTACATTATAAATAATTACATATTTCATTAATCAAAATGAATCAAAAATTCAATCCAATGTTAACTTTGAAGGGATTTTGAAATGTATTTACATAATAGTAAGAATAAATGTATTTACATAGACCTTTACAATAACCAAAGTGAAATACATTGGGTGAAATAGAATAAAACGTGTAATATGCACCAAATAAAACAAGATAAAACACAAAAGATAGTAGAATAAAGTAAAAAGTTAATTATAAAAAGAAATAAATGTAAAAATAAAAGACTATTACGTTGTAATATTAGTAATATTAGTAGACTGAATTTGAATGCTTTTATAGGCATAAAACCCTTTACATTACAGCCATACTCACCCCAGCACACACATTTCATTATTGGAGACTTTACTTGTTTTCTGTTACATTTAGAATCAAATTGGCTTTTAAAATTAACAACACATGCTGTTTGTCATTTTATTCACATTAGAGACGTTCATTTTTGTGATTTGTGTATCAATATTGCAATACAGAACACTGAGCTGACAGCTATATCCTGCCAATCCTGACAGCTGAAATTTGACTCTTTCAAACATACTTTTGTGATTATAATTGCAGTCTTATAACCACTTTTCTTTTACATTAAGGTGACAACTTCAGACAGTTTGGGTATAAAAATAGTTGAGATTTTGATTATTATTTTTTTTCTTTTAAACTAATTAACCAAGGTTTGTACATAGCTCTTCTGGGCAAGTGAATGTTTGTTGCAGGTGTGGAAGACTTCTTTGATTCTCCTGCCAGAAAAAAATGATCTGTAATTATCACAAGTCTGTGAAAAAAATACAAATTTTAATGTTGCCATTTTTAAATAACTGCTTTCCAAAACACCACTTGAAGCTTTAACACTTTTGTGATTTTCATATTTAGTGGTTGGACTGCCTGTGGGTTCACCTAGACGTAATGTGGCATTGCTGCCTCAAGGGGGTGGTATGGCACCAGAAGTTTGTCAATTGCCATGAACCAGAAGAAAACCAGACAAAGAAATATTTTAAAACAAAATTCATTGAATTCAAAATGTGGATTTTCATCACAGATATATTAACATATAACTGACTTTACAAGTGTTTTTTCTCTCAGTAATTATATGAGGGTTCACTCTAAGTCTCTCAGCATATATTTAATTATTAAAGGGAACATATGACTAACACAAAAACACCAGAAAATAAGTATTTATCATCATACTCCTAATTATACAAAAAATGGTTATCAACCTAAAGCCGAAAGATCCAAGAAACACATTTGAGGGTTTTATTTTAGAAAATATGATTATAAGGTCAGATACGGTCTCTGTCAACATGTTAGACTTAGGGATGTCAAAGAAATTTATATTTGCCAACGCTGACCTGAGCGACCATGACAGAGACTGCAAAATTTACAAAAGGTCTTAAGAAAAGCCTCTTTACCCGACAAGATAAAGGCTTGTCTATAAAGCAGATGGATGAGAAAACACAATGAACGCAATAAGCCATGATAACTGTGCTCTTACACTGACGTGTCTTATTATTAGAGCTGCATGATCAAATCTTACACTGGCAATAATATTGGTAAATATTGTGATGACAATAATATCAGTTTTCTTCCTTGTTTGTTTTCTTCTTTCCTTCTCATCTACGTCCATCACTCTGTGACCTTCAGCATTTTGGGTAATTAGTGACCGATGTAAACATCTGCTGCCTTAAAACGCTCTCAAACTGGAAAAATATTACACTAACTTGAAAAATACAAGTTCATCAGGCTTGGAGTAAATTAGACAACAGTTATTGTACTCTAAACAGTATTTTCTGATATGAATACTGCACAAGCTGATATTGCGACGGAGATATTTTTGATATATTGAACAGCCCTACCATAAAGTATTTCTCTTTGCATCAAGTTTGTTAACATTACATACGACCCTAGAATACAACACATCTTCTGATCTATGAAGCAGAAAGTGGCGGTTCCAACAGCTCAGCTGGAGACATTCTTCAAGTATCACATTTCTATTTTTGGATTTAAAATAATCCTTCTTACTTTACTTGGAACGAATTCCAGAATCCCATCTACTTTAAAAAATAACCTTCTCCTGAGTTGGGATGTAAATACAACATCTAGTAACCTGATTCAATTTTTAATTGTAAAACATTATTATTATGCTAAACTGGATCCAAAAGTGGAAAATTTGATCTGATCACAAACAAAACCAACAAACACAGGAACGGCAGACATTTTGTGTGGAATAAAAAAAAAAAACTCCTCAACAGAGTAGGTGCTCCATCATGAGGTTTCTCAGCAGAGGCTGCAGAGAGAAAAGATGGCACGCTGTGGTTTGCAATCACAATCATTCTCCTTTCATGGCTCAAAGGGGAGACTCTCACCCAGCAAGAATTTAATTAAAGCCACAGTGGAGCATCAAGTTGAATTTTGCATCAGTGCAGAATGGAGTTCTGCACAGCAGCAAATGTGTTCCCTGTTTTATTTATTTGTACATATGAGGCTAATATAGACATAATGAGGAACTTCACTCCATCTGCTGCGGTTTACAATAAAAAAAAAGGTTGCAAAAAAGAAACGACCTGGCGTGTTATTGTTAAGTTAATGGTTCTTGTGATGAAGTCAACATGCAAAAAGTTTCAGCTGACATTTGGATCATTGAACCATAATTGGACCCAGAATCATGATTTTGATGCATTTGTTGCACAATCCTGGAAAACAAAGAAACTGCACAGTCATTTTGGCACACCTGGGAAAATGTTACAAAACCTTAGATTGGTAGGAATTTAGGAGAAATCACTCACCATGCAGCTACTTTATTAGGTATGGCTGTTTAATCGTTGTTCAAACAAATGGCAAAAAGCCCAACAACGTGGTGGTTGTTCCATTCTGGCGTCGAGAAATGGCAAAAATGAGTTGATAAAGATCGAACTGAGCATGAAAATGAGTATAAAAAGGGATTTAAGTTGCATCTGATTGCATTGAACTGAAATAATGTTAATTCATATAGACTAGATCCTTCAGTCTTGCAAAGTCCATTGAGATGACATCTGCTTATAACTTTAAACGTTACATGTTTGCTGGTGTCAGATGGGCTGGTTTGTGTTACAGAAACTACTGATCTGCTGGGATTTCCAACCTTTACCAGGAGATTTTTTTATTGTGGTTGTGGAGTTGACAAAATGATGTGATGCCATCATGTCGATTTGGAGCAAAATCTTTAAGGAATGTTTCAGACACCTTGATTAATCTATTCCACAGCGAAAAGAGACCTCTGTGAAGTTGAAAAGGAGTCAGAGACAGTACTACTACCAAGGTGTATCTAATAAATCAAGTGTATACTTCAGCAGCGTAACAACAAGCAAGATCTATTTGGAAGAACCCTAGTTGAAGAATAAAAAATTTGGATCAGAAGTAACTCATCTTCAGGCATTTTGGACAAAAGGCCTGAATAGGGAATAGTTTCTAAGGAGTCAGAGTCCATTATGGTCTCTAAAACAACACAGGGGGTCTTACAATTCCAGAAGTAACATACAAGGGATGGAGAGAGCATGCCTTTGTTGTAATTGTTATAACAGACTTAAAAAGAAGGATAAGATGAGATCAGCATCCTCACAGCTTGATGCTACCACCTTTGTTTTGCACCATGGAGATGGTGCGTTTTCTCCTAAATGATCATTTTATGTGTATGACGCAAAGATCAGCTTTGATCTCAATTGTCTGGAACATTTTCTTCCACATGTTTGCTCTGTCTCCTGCCTGATGGCAACTCCTACACAGTTACCAACAGCCTCTTGGCTGATTAACAATATAATTTATTGTGCACACTTTAAGTAATCAGCAAATGTTTTTTTTGTTTTTTTAACAGGCTACAGAGGTTAAAGAAATGTAATGTATTAAAAATGTTACAAAAAAATTAGAGCTTTTTTGCTTTATGTGTTTTGGAAGCTGGGTTCTTTTACTCATGATTCTTTTACAGGAAAATATTTTCACCCCAAATTTCTGCATCTTCTGCATGTCGTATTAATTTAAATTTACAGATCAAATATGTAAAACAGAGGATTTAAATGTTAGAACTTTTTTATTTCTTGAGGTTTTCTGCTTTCCTAATGAATGACTGCTGATCCTGGTCACATGTATCTCCCATAAAACCTTTGCATTCTTCCTTTAGTAACAAAGAACTGACACTGCAGAGTGAAACAAAGAATTTGTACTTTTGGTTTGCCGGCATTAGTTTGGCTGAGTTCAAACTGAAGTTGGAATACACACCCAATGTTTTATGTTTCGACATAAACCTAATATTAAGTAAATAAACAGAATACAAGTTATGTCATCCGTCTGGCTGGTTCTTATGCTACGGCCTTGCTACATGTGCAACTCATCAAACTTTTATGCAAGTTCTTCAGTTTGACCTCAAAACCTTTCTTGAATCTGGAACAAATGTGCTTCCCCGAAGCTCGAGTCACACCCCACTCCAGCAGCCTCTGCAGTTTCAGATATTGCACAGGCCCCTTGTTGATCGCAGCAACTGAGGACTTGGGAGGAGGGGGCATGCAGAACAGACTCCCACCGTGAGATAATGCTGCGTCCTGTTGGGAAGGCAGGTCAACCTGCAGACCATGAAGTGGGTAGCCCAGCAGGTGGAAGCTGGGGAGATGTGAGTTAGCGCTGTCAGCTCTCATTTATGGGGACCATGTTACTTACTTTACTTCTCTAAGGCTGGAGGGTTAAAACAGGATTATAGAGAAGGTGCATGAGTAGAGAAAGCACAACGAATATTTGCAAAGATTATGTGCAAAATTATTTATTGAAATTTATATGAAGCACTGAATTAGTTGTCATATATCAACGCATCCGTACAATTAACTATGTCGTTTCCTCTAAAAACAATATACTGGCGCCCTCCAGAGGCCGTTCAAAGAAATAACACTGAAAAGTTGCACTTTTTTAAATCTGACTCATTTACAAATTGTCTCCAGAATAAATTTTATTTAACCATAATGTCAGCTTTAAAAAAATAATCAGTTTTAAATAGTTAATTGCTATAAGACGCATTTTGGGGCCAAAAATATTTTTGCTGGACTTTGGATAACAGCATCATCATACGTAATTCTTACCGTTTTCTAGGATTCGAAGTCAGATTCTCTAGTTTTCTTGTTTTGAACCTACCAGGAATTCATAATGCCTCCATCAACAGCTGATTCCATAGATTTGTTCACAGTTTTCTACCTAAACTCCTTTAACTCTTACGTCTGCACCTCTTCGGCTGTCAAAACTCTTTTTTGACAAACTTAATAGTGTGGAGAAATAGAACAATTTTTCAACAAACGTAACATTGGGTTACTGTGATGGACTACTGATGGTACAAAAAGCTGCAGTTCAGTTTTTAAACAGAATGTGCAACCAGAAGTATATTTCTTGCATTTTGGCCCTGCTCCACCGGCTGACGGTTTCATTTGTTTTATTAGCGGATATAATCTTTTATTGCAGGTTTATCAGTTCCTCCGTTCTAAACGGCTCCATCTTTACACATCGTCTTGTTGCTTTTAAAACTTGTTTAAGAACATTGTTTCTCACTGACATTTAAAGTGTGAGCGGTTTTATATGACCATAAAAATGTTTTAATATCTCTTAAATTGTACTCATGTTCTTTTGATCATTGCTGTTTTTATGTAGGGAACATTGGTCAACTATCATGTTTCAAGAGTGTAATAAAGTTATATATAATGTTGTTAGAAGGTCAGATTATTACACCAGCGCTATGAAAGTGGAAATTCTGAAGAATTTGACTATTACTGATCTGCTATGATGTTCTCTGTGATGTTTGGTGTCTCAGTGAGTGTGAGTATTGAACAGTGTATCTCCCAACAAAGCTGTTTTGTATTCAGCAGATCTAAAAACCTTAAAGAAAGTTAACCAGTTCTTTAAAGTTCTATTGATGTTAGGTACAAGGAGCATCAACGGATTGGGTTTCAACTTGGGTTTTGTGTTAGGAAAGCAGCAGGTGGTTTTTAAATGCCTGCAGATAAAGAGTTTAGAGAACACAATGTCTTTTTGTGGATTATAATAATAATAATTTGATCATTTGCAGCAGGTTTGTGATAAAAAAAGATGAAAACAAATATACAATCCAAACACAGGTAAATAATGTAAACTATTACTATTACTATTTACTATACATAGTCAAATGAGAATCTCTATTATCATTTTTATTAGTATGTGGAGGAAGTGTCAGATTTACTTTGCTTTACAAGACCACAGTAGCATATAATTACTGTGCTGTGAAAAAGTGTTTGCCCCGGGCGTGCCGTGGTGGCATAGCGGTTGGCGCGACCCGTATTTGGAGGCCTTGAGTCCTCGACGCGGCCGTCGCGGGTTCGACTCCTGGACCCGACGGCATTTGCCGCATGTCTTCCCCCCCCTCTCCTTCCCCGTTTCCTGTCAGTCTACTGTCACATAAGGGACACTAGAGCCCACAAAAAGAGCCCCTGGAGGGGTAAAAAATAAAAAAAAGTGTTTGCCCCTTTACAGATTTCTTTAATCAAAATTTAAAGTTTCAGATTATCTCAAACTCTTGATAATAGCCGTTACTGCTGACTGTGTCATTAGGACTTAGATTTATGTGGAAACAGATTTTTCGCATTGGATTAACTAGTTTTGGATTTCTCTTAAAATAATCATTTGAAAAGTGTTTTTTTTGTTGTTTTTACTCAGCTGCATCCAGTATTAAAATGTGTTTGATGAACTGATATGTTCACTTAAACAGAATAGAACTGAAGTAATGACATGTGTACATAGATGAATATAAACTAATAATTTTAGAGCCTCTGTACACTTCAGTAAAAAAAAAAAAATTATCTTCATGCAGATAATCACGTTCCATGTGTTGGTGTCAACTTTTTTTTTTATTGTGGTACAAAGACGCAGCAAAAGATTTGATGACTAATCATTTAACAGATATATGACACAGCAAAACTAAAAGGCACAATAAAAACATTTATTGCTGCGGTAAGCATAAGAACATTTATCTATGATGCATTTCAGAAGATACTGAAGAGCAGTTGTAATAAAAGTAATTATTTTACTTTTAATAAAATTAAAATAATTTGTTATCTGATGGGAATTGCTCTACAAAGTCATTCAAAATGCCTGTTTATGGTATTTAGAACAGTTAATAATTATATAGAGCAATACGTTTTTTTTAACCAGTGTTGTCTTTGCGATGAAAAACTTCACATTTGATGTCATTATACCAGCAGAGCGTTAATGTGTGCATGAAGGGGTGAATGAATGAATGTAGTACAAAGCATTTGATGTCTGAACAAGAAAAATTGTTATGCATTTACTATTTACTGTATAGAAAGTTTTGGTACGACCAACCTGGGTTTTTTTTTTTTTTCTTTTAAGAAATCATTCCACTCTGCTGTATTAACATATGAACATTACACTAAATTAGTTGCTACAATTGTTCAGTATTGTTCTTGACCTACTGGGACCCCGCCCGGCCAGTTTCCTTTCATTATTTTCATCATTTTTGGAAGAAAATTAAATTTTTGCAATCTTGCGGATGTTCGGCTTTCTCAGCTTGTCAATGACTATATTTATTGTTTCACGGTAAATACTAGAAACTGCTGAATTTTGTTTGTTCGCACCATGTTCCAGACTTTGCACAGTAAAATCCTTTGGATAAACTGCAATATCTCTGCAAATGTTGTTTTTTATTAATGGATGCAAATAAGCAAATATCAATCAAAACCTACTGAGAGATGTGAACTTTATTTCTGGTTATGCATAGTTATTATAATTGTGCAAATTCAAGAGTGTATGCTAAAATAAAAACAACCTTTTTCCACCATGTAACAGTCTATGGATGTGCACATAGATGAGCCATATATTTGCATATATTTGTTTTTCCAGTATTTGTTTTGGGTTGATGCATGACACATCATAAGTTTTGAATCGTCATGGTTTCAGTTTAAATCATAAATACTTAAAGTTAAAAGGAATTTGTAGGCCTTATAGTTCAAAGGTATATCTCCATCTTATCTTCCACATTATATCTGTCCTAATCAATCTAATCACAATCTAGATTGGGTTCATTTCTGACACTCCTCTGTAGTTAAACTGTAATGGGAGAATGTTTTCTTCTGTTTACATTTCTAACAATGTGAAGTATTAAATCCTCTAAGATGTCACTATGTAAGGTCTGTCTTTTCTCACTTTCTAGGTTTGTCTTTCTACTGATGTTGAGACAGAAAACCCTTTATTCTTATTTGTAAAACATGGTAATATTAAGTAAACTAAAAGATCCCATTATTAGTGTCTAATAAAACAGATAAGTTATTTTGTTCCAAAGATTAAAAGCCTTTATAGCCATAAAACGTGTGTTAGAGTTTATTACAGTCAGTAAATGCATAATCCTCTACACCAGGTTTATAAAACTCAGGGCCAAACAGCCTGCTGTGAGTTTTTCTGCATCACATAAATAGAACCTCCAAGATAAGTTGTGTGCTTAAATATTAATTTATCAATCAAATCAGATTTTTCTGCACAGAGCCAAGAGAGATGGCTCTATATACTGATATCGATACTGATAAAAAAAACTGGAAACATACATATATAAGTCGCACAGGGCTATTAGCCGCTGGTATCTCCGCCGCTCTCGGTTTTCAATGTGAAAAGATGTTCACTATTATTAAATAGTCACTGAATGCAGAAACAGATAATTACAGTATTTTTCGGACTATAAGCCGCTACTTTTCTCCCCACGCTTTGACCCATGCGGCTTATAGCCAGGTGCGGCTTTTCTGTGGATTTTTCTTCAACCACCAGGGGGCTCTTTAGCAGGAAGTGAATCTTTGAAAGTCAAAATTGGAAATCAAAGAAGAAAGTGCTGATTTCATTTAGAACAAGCACATGCTAGCAGCACGACGGAGAAATGTTATCCAACCCCCTCATCATGGAAACCACATGAAGAAGTTCATATGATGATGCTTTTAAGTTGAAGGCTATTGATCTGGCAGTACAGATCTGTCAGTACAGATCGATAGCTGCTGCTATGGTTTGCAGTATTTTTATTTTGTAATTTGTTTTTCTTGATTGTAAGAGTTTTGCTTCCGTATTCTATAATTGCAGCATTTCATTCTTTGAAGCATTCTTCTTCTTTTTTTTTCCGTTTTGGAGTTTGCATCATTCATGTGTTTGCAGCTCATTTCAAAAATTGCAAAAACCTTAAAATGTGGGAAAGGGGAAAAATATAGTTAGTTTAGAAAGGCTTTTAATTAATTGAATTTAAGTTTATTAATTTTTTTCCAATTTGATGCAATATATCAAAGTCTTCCCTGGACTGCATTACTTTTATCTCAGTTGCCATGAACTTTGAGTCTGTGGTAAATGTTTCTGAAAACTATTATCAAACTTATGAAACACGGCCTCTATCACTCCACAGCTAATAAGCACTGGCAGCAGAAAAGAAAACAATCTTCACCAAAACATGGTTGCAAAACGGCATAACTAACATGTGACCTTACCACACTGATTACAGATAAGTACTGCAATAAAACTTATGTTTAAAAACAAAACACATCAAGACTATTTTTTTCTGGAGTGTGATAAAAGATACAAGACTGAAATAAAATAACTAATTAGTAAGTACATGAATAAACGTGATTTATATGACACCTTTCATGGGTCAGAAACCACAGTGCTTTACAATGAAAACAAACTTGAAAATGCATAAGAAAAAAACATAAAAGGATGAAACAGATTACACATAACATGATACAGTATAAAAACTAGCTAAAGGCCACCCTGACTAAATGAGTCGTCAAATAATACTTAGAAGAATCAACAGGATCAAGACATTCCAAAGCATTCCACAAACTGGAGGCTACTGCTGTAAAAGATTTATCCCCTCTACTTTAACCATTGCTTTAAGTTATTGCAGTAAAAGGGGATCTGCAACCTCATCTAATATTGTGTTTACAAACTTTGGAGAATTGTATTTTAATTCTATACTCGTACGTAAAACATTGAAACAGTAAAGAGTTTACCTGAAACTTAGTGTGAACTAAATTAAATCCAGGAGTTGTAAAGATACATAATTTATGTGGAACTTATGCAGGAATAGCTATATAACTTTGATCGTTTCCTAAGGGCTGTGCTGCATTATTTCCTGAATGTTTTTTTAACCAAGTACTCATGTTCACCTTTGAAGACCTTCAAACATGGTTTTATAACTGATAGGAGGATTTTTTTTGAAAGTGTGAGTACATTGTTCCTGAGAATATCACACATGTGCAATAAAACAGTAATATTAGATAACTTGGATAACCATCCAACCATCATGAAGGAGCTTTAGAAGAACAGATGCCATAAAATGGGGAGATAATTTTCTTTAAATAGCAATACAAAGAAAACTCTCAGTGCAATCTTGTCGGGCTACAATGCAGAAGCTACTGTGGCTGGGCTGTTTGTATTTTCTGTGCATCCTTGGAAGTCAAGGTAGGGGGGTGAAAAGACAGGATGACTTTGTGCTTCTTGCAGGCCCCCTGGCACAACCAGAGCTGAGAACCTTTAGCAATGGGGAAAATGTTGCCTTTGACTGCAGTCATCCCATACCAGCCAACTCCAAACTGTATTTTGAGTACCTCCACAGCAAAGGGGTGACACACTTCAAAGTCCCGCTGTCGTGGGTCCAGCTCCTTCCAACAGGCCTGTCAAGCGAACCCCAACCAGGTGTAGTTAGATGCTTCCAGACCCTCCTGAAGCAGCTGCTGGAGGAAGGACTGCAGCCACTCGTCATCCTTCATGGGTCAGATGTTCCAGAGTCTTTGAGGTCCAGGTATGGAGGCTGGGAAAGTCAGTGGCTGCTAGAGATGTTTCAGCAGTATGCCGAGTTTGCTCTGAAGGAGTTTGGGCCACTGGCACAGTCATGGGTGACATTTAGTGACCTGGATAAGGTTTTGCATGCGGGCCAGGCTGCAGGTGACCACCGTCTGCAAAACATTCTCCAGCTGAACAAGAAGATTTACCAGTTTTACCATCACAACTTCCCTGGAATTGGTGAGTTATTTCATATGAAAAAGGAATACATTACACAATTATATTGACTTAAAGTTCATAGTAAGGAGTGATTGAAAAACTGCACAGTTATTGTTACATCTCTTTGCAAAACTGACTAAACTCAGTTTTGTAAATGCATTTCTTCTGTGCTTCTGTATTTTTGTAGGGAGACGTCTGTCAGTTGGGCTGAAAGGAACAGATGAAGCTGCACTTTCCCAACTTAAAGGTTCAACAACTGTAAGTTGTCTAATGTCAGTTAGAAGTGAACAACTAATATTATTGATAGTATAAAATGAGTTAGAAATGAATAAGAAATAATTTGCTGTGACTAACTTTACTTGCTGTCTGCACTTCTTATAAACTTCCCAGGTGTGAATTCCTCTGTCTTTATTTGAAATCCAAAACTGAAAGCAAGCAACAGCAAAAAAACAAACAAAAGAAAAGAAAAAAACTAAATAAACAACTGGATGCATTTTGCCAACTTATTCAGGAGAAACATAACTTCTGTGTTCTATGACTGCAACCCTGTCATCTCCTCACTTCCTATGCTAATTATCATTACTGTATTTATCTCTGGATCAATACAGGTTGATTTCTTGTCAGTGAACATGGATTTCAGCTGCACTTCTTCTGCAAACTTTGCACAGGAGTTGAAGAACCTACAGGTAAACTACATTCATAGAGGTGTTTTATGTACATGAAAACTAAACTGCAGCCTCTTGTTTTGTAGATTTCCACTGGAAACATGCCAATCCTGATATACAGGCTGACACTTCACGACTGTTCACACCATGAACAAGAGCCTCTTGGAAACTTGCTGAACGGTATGTGGTGTTCACTACTACCCAGGCTGGCATGAACAAAAAAGCTCAACAAAAGTTCAGTCCCAAAATTATGAGATGTTTTGTTTAGTTTGTAAATTATTACCTTTAACGTAATAAACGGGTCTTTGTATCAGCATCACACATTAAGGCCAACAGATTAAAAACAAGATTGTGTAGAGGCAAATATAAAAAGGAAAAGAACTTGACCTGAACAGAGAAGTACAAATTACAAATTCATAAACACTACAATGCCAGGATGCACTGACCATAACTGAAAGAATGTCAATTATTATTATTACTAGCATTAGCATCATTATTATATGTCAACTAATCAAGAAAGATCACAAGTACAATTAAAAATAGTAGTGGCAAATGTAGCATTAGATGTGCATGGAGAGACACTGCAAAATATGTTCATAACTGTGAGTAAACAGATTGCAGCAAATTTTAATTTAAAAAATGGACATAGCAATATAAATGTTATATAAACCATTACATTCGCTGAATTAATCATAAATAGCACATACAAGCTTACTAATATTACTGAATTACTTCTTAAAGAGAAACATATTTTAAAGTTATACAAATAATCATATTTCATAATTAAAATCAGTGAAAACAATTTTTCTACAATTACTTTTAATAATGAAGTAACAACTTTTTATATGAAGCATTACTCAATATATGTACAACATATTTATTTTTTTAATGGCAAACCACCATTTACATTTATCAGGGCCATATTTACTGCAGCTACTCCAACACTGATGTTGCAACATTCACACTTGATTAAGAAAAGAGACCATCAGATATGAAAGGCAATAGAATTATCTTGAAATGTATCTACTATTCAGTATTTCTCTCCAGATGTTATTTTATAATGTAATGACACTGGAAAACAAACATGAAATAAAAGAAAAATGACAGCATAATTAAAGTACCATCATGAGGCTTAAGAATTAAGGATTTGTAAAGGATTACTAGTGAATGAAATGCCTTGAATAAAGTGAAAAGTGCAAAGTTACAGGAATAACTCATCTTCAAATATCACATTGAGGAAAAGTATTCTTGGATTTATTGCAATGTCATAAGACAGTCATTCTCTCAAACAGTCGTACTAAGAGATGATCTGAATATTATTGGATGCGACATGAAGGATGTGTTGGTGCAGTTGGAGATGCAGGATACCGTAGACAGGTAAGTAGTAGTTTACGTAAAACAATTACAGATACATTGAGTGCTTTTTCATTCTTATTTATATTTGATCTTCTCATTTTTAAAGTGGTAAAGCACATTTCAGCAGAAATGGTGACGAAATTGCTCAGGAAAAAGATATTTTCCTCACGAAAGCATTCCCTGCTGGCTTCCAATGGGCAACATCCACAGAGTCTTTCAAGGTTGAAGGTGCATGGGCAGCAGGTGGAAAAGGCGAGACCATCTGGGATCGCTTTGGTCATGAAAACCAAGCCTTTAATAATCATAATGCTGACACAGCTGCTGACAGCTACAGAAAGGTTGATATAGATGTCTACCTCTTGCGAGGTCTTGGAGTCAACACCTACCAGTTCTCCATTTCCTGGGCCCGTATATTCCCCTCTGGTCACAAAGACAGCCTGTCAGAAGAAGGAGCTCTCTACTATGACAATCTGATCAATGCTCTTATTGAATCTGGCATACAGCCTGTTGCCACTCTCTACCATTGGGATTTGCCTCAGGCTCTCCAAGACGATGGTGGATGGACCAACTCTTCCATTGTTGCAGCTTACGTGGACTATGCAGCCTTCTGCTTCCATAGATATGGAAACAGGGTCAAGAGCTGGAACACATTCAGTAGTCCCTGGGTGGTGAGCCATGCTGGATATGGCACAGGTGTGCATGCTCCGGGAATAAAAGACTACGTGACTGCTTCTTATCAGGTAAACATAGTGGTATCCCCACGTAAAAACCTTTTAAACATGTCTAAATTGTTTTAGGCTATAACCCTTCACTTTTTAATTCTTATTTCTACAGGTTACTCATAATATAGTGAAATCCCATGCTGAAGCCTGGCATGTCTACAATGACAATTACAGGACGACACAGGGAGGGAAAGTGGGCATTGCATTAAACTCTGACTGGGCAGAACCTGCTGATGCTGAAAAACCTGAAGATAAGGAAGCTGCAGAGCGCTACCTTCAGTTTATGCTAGGCTGGTTTGCCCATCCAATCTTCATAGATGGGGATTATCCAGAAGTTCTCAAAACTCAGATTGCAAACAAAGCAAAAGAGTGTCCCTCATCTGCGCCAGCAGTACTTCCAACTTTCACCGATGAAGAGAAGTCGAGGATCAAGGGAACTTCTGACTTTTTTGGTTTAAATCATTATACCTCCCGTTTAGTTAGCAGCAGTGTAGGTGGGTGCACCCCTGGTCCTGAAGGAGTTGGAGACTTCCTGGCAAAAGTGGACCCCTCATGGCCTGCTACAGCATCAGACTGGATCTACTCCATGCCCACAGGACTACGGTCACTTCTGAACTACATTAAAACAAAATATCTACCAGTTAACAATTTGCCCATTTACATAACTGGGAATGGCATGCCAACAGATGACAGTGGAGACACCCTGAATGATGTTAGCAGAGTAGAATACATGAGAGGTTATATTAGTGAAGCCCTAAAAGGTTAGTGCTTTAATTTCTGTATTATTTGTCATCTGTTTAGCAGAAAGAAACCAGCCATAACTTTTTTACTTTGTCTTCTGTTTCCTTTTACAGCCATTGAACTCGATAAAGTGGATGTGCAGCGATTCACAGTGCAATCACTTATGGATGGATTTGAGGGAAACAAAGGGTACAGTGAAAGATTTGGACTTCACCGGGTTGATTTTGTAGATGGAAACAGACCAAGAACACCAAAACAATCAGCATATATATTTGCTCAGATCATTGAGCAAAATGGTTTTGTTTCACGTAAACAAGATCATTTTGAAGGTGTGAAAATATCACCACCTCAACGTTCCACTCCACTGCCACCCTCAGAGGTCCCATCTGCATCAAAAGTAGTCTGGGAAAAATTTACGCCACAGAAAAGGTTTGACAGACAAATGTATCACTATGGTAATTTCTCACAAAACTTCTTATGGGGCGTCTCATCTTCAGCTTACCAGATTGAGGGTGGATGGAATGCAGATGGAAAAGGGCCCAGTGTATGGGATACATTCACTCAGAAGCCAGGGAGTGGTATTCCTGATAATGTGACTGCAGACATTGCCTGTGACAGTTACAATAAACTTAAAGAAGACCTTTACATGCTGCAAGCTTTGAAAGTGAAATCATACAGATTTTCTCTGTCATGGTCCAGAATCTTTCCCAATGGTAGACGTGAATCCCTGAACCAGAAGGGTGTTGATTATTACAACAGACTTATTAATGGCCTCTTGGCCAGAAAAATCACCCCAATGGTCACAATCTATCACTGGGACCTTCCACAAGCTCTACAAGACATTGGTGGCTGGCAAAATGTGGAAATTATTAACATTTTTAATGATTATTGTGACTTCTGCTTTGCCACTTTTGGTGACAGAGTAAAATTCTGGATGACCATGAATGACCCTCAAGGACTTGCATGGCTAGGATATGGAACTGGACAAATCCCTCCAAACACAGAGGAGCCAGGAACAGCACCATACCAAATTGCACATAACTTGATAAAAGCTCACGCTACAGCATACCACACATATGATAACAAATACCGTGCTTCTCAAAGAGGTATGGTTTCCATTGCCCTTAATGCTGAATGGGTTGAACCTAAAGATATCAATGTCCCTCGTGATCTTGTTGCTGCTGACCGTGCAATGCAGTTCAACCTGGGTTGGTTTGCCCACCCAATCTTCAAGAATGGGGACTATCCAGAGGCCATGAAAGCCCAAGTTTTAGTTAAAAGTGAACTCCAAGGTCTTTCACAGTCAAGACTCCCTTCTTTCACAGAGGAGGAAAAGAACTCAATCAAAGGAACTGCTGACATGTTCTGTGCCAATCACTACACTTCAAAAATAGTAACCCATGTTACAGGTGCAATTTTACCACCATCCTATCAAAATGACAGAGACTATATAGAAGAGGAGATGACTGATCAACCAACAACAGCAGTTGAATTCACAAGAGCTGTATCATTTGGCATGAGAAGGCTTCTCAACTGGATCAAGGAAGAATATGGTGATCCAGATATTTACATTACTGAAAATTCAGTTTCTACTCCTATGGAATATGCTTATGATGATATTGACAGAGTATTTCTTTACAAAACTTATATTGACGAGGCTCTTAAAGGTACAGTAATAAATATTTTAAAAAGTTGTATATTACACTGTGTTGATCATTCACAACTAATTTCTGTTTGTTTTTTTTTTACCTCTCTCTTAACAGCCTATGAACTTGATGGAGTCAAGGTGAAAGGCTATGCAACATGTCTCATGGATTCTTTTCAGTTCTTTCATGGGTACCAGTTTGGGTTTGGTCTCCACTACATAGACTTCAATAACATACACCGACCAAGAACACCTAAGTTTTCGGCTCATCTCTACTACAATATTATGAAGGATAATGGCTTTTCATTACCAGATGATGAAAAGATGTTATATGGAGAATTCAAAAAGGATTTCATTTGGAGTAGTGCAACAGCATCCTACCAGGTAAAAAATCTTCCATGACAAATATATGTAATCCAAATGCTGTTGTCACTTATATCAAATCATGTTCAGGTCAGATTATCTACCCAGACTGATTGGTTCCAGCAGGGTGCTTCATCACCACTAGTGTCTTTCTTTTTTTGTAGCTGAATAAACAAATCACTACTTTAGATGTGGTGATGAGATTTAAATCACAGATTTCCAATAAGCTGTTTTGTAAAGGTGGCAGCTGAGGGGTGTTTTTATTTTAAAGTTGTTGACCAATATTCCAGCACGACGACCTAGTCACAGAACTTGAACAATTAACAACCAAGGTGTGATATCACAATAGTGATCAGTAAATTAAAACCAGAGGTTAAAAGGTCAATAAATGTATTTCAACGATTGATTCATGTTCTGTTCATCAGAGGTGCATTTCAAAAGGTTATTTTTAAATTTTTTCAAATAAGCAATTTCTTTTAATGAGAACATTTCATATTTGGCATGCTTTTAGTTGAAAGAAACCAACCATAAATTTGCTATGTTGTCTTATGTTTTCATTTTACACAAATGCAAACCATTCGTGCTAATGGTTTGCATTAACACACAAAAATAATAAGCTTTGTATTTCGGTTTTAGCCCTTGTTTTTGCCACCCCACACAAAAAACCTTCCAGATATTCTGCAACAAGAAATCATCTTCAGTTCTGACTTTCCTGTTTACAGATTGAAGGGGCATGGAGACAAGGTGGAAAAGGTCTCAGCATCTGGGACAAGTTTACACACACTCCTGGAAATATACTTCAGCATGACACTGGGGACATTGCTTGTAACAGTTACAATAAGATGGAAGACGACATTGCTGCACTGAAGAAAGTCAAGGTGTCTCACTATCGCTTCTCCGTGTCCTGGCCAAGGATCCTGCCTGATGGTACTACCAAATACATCAATCAGGCTGGTATAAATTACTACAAGAAACTTCTGGATTCCCTTATTGCCGCAAACATTCAGCCTCAAGTAAGTATCTCTCCTAAAATATTCATTAAGAAAAATGCTTTACCTCTTTTACCAACTGTTTTTCTTTTCGATCAGGTCACTTTGTACCACTGGGATCTCCCACAAGCTCTGCAGGACGTTGGAGGTTGGGAAAATGAGACCATCATTGAACGGTTCAGGGATTATGCAGATATCCTCTTTGAGAATCTTGGTCCAAAAGTGCAACTTTGGATCACTTTCAATGAGCCCTTCATAATAGCCATATTAGGCCATGTCCAAGGCACACATGCCCCAGGTATGTATAATATTCTTAACCAGAATTTCACTTTATTTTCAGAGAGTTTCAGCATATTGGGTGTCAGACTTTTGTCAATGCAGTACTCCTAAGAAAATATGCTGCATTTACTGGCAGAATATTTGAATTACATCTATATAAGAAAATCAACATCACAGTTTTTTTGTGTGTTTTTTCAGGTTTCAGTGATCGACCAGATACTCTTCCATACATTGTAAGTCACAACATAATCAAAGCCCATGCAGAGGCCTGGCATGTTTACAATGACAAATACCGAGCCTCACAAAATGGAATGGTCTCCATCACTGTAAATGCGGACTGGGCAGAACCCAGAAACCCCTACAAACAAGAGGACTATGATGCTGCACGGAGTGTGGTTGAGGTATATATTGTTCTGTCACTGTTTAACAGAAAACCTTGTGGAGTGATATTTTTGACGATTGCTGTGTGTCAAAACCTATCCACAGTTTTATCTTGGCTGGTATGCCCATCCCATTTTTAATGGTGACTACAGCCCACTAATGAAGAGATCTGTTCTGGAGCAAAGTCTTGCAGGTGGTTTGACAAAATCCAGGTAAAAGCTTGGGTTCTATTTTTAAATGCTTTGGGCAAACCATAAAGTTTGTCCAACGGAATCTCTATGGAGGTTCTTCTTAAGTTTGTTTTACACTGACTACATACTACACTGATGTTTTCTGTCATACAACTTCTTCTTGAATGTTTCTCCTTAAGGCTTCCTGAGTTTACTCCTGAGGAAATTAAGAGAATTAATGGCACATATGATTATTTTGGATTAAACCATTACTGCAGTGTCTTGGCATTCCCTGTAGACTTTGGGGAAATTCAGCACTTTGAGGCAGACAGGTAATGCATTTTAAAAGCCAGCTTTACAATTAAATAATGACTTGATAATCGTTTATCAAAATTTTCTAAAATTGTTGTTAAAAGTGTCCAGGGTTTTTAAATCAGCTAAATCCTGGACTAATTCCTGTTACAGGGGCGTGGTACTTCTTAGAGATCGTACCTGGTTGGAATCAGGTTCACACTGGCTGACGATGACCCCATTTGGCCTACGAAGATTGCTGAAATTCATTAAGCATGAGTTCGGAAATCCTCCAATAATCATCACTGAGAACGGTGTCTCTGAAAACGGACCAGTTGATCTGAATGATGTACACAGGAAATACTTCTATGAAAAGTACATCAACCAAGTCCTGAAAGGTATTTAAACAACTTCATGGACTATCTAAGGACATCTAAAATAGTTAATAAGGACATCTCTAAGAAAAAAGCAAATATGTGGTCTGAATAAAATCTGTTAAGGCCTTCATCAAATATTCAAATCAAGAAACTTACATAAAAAAATATCAATTTCCAGTTTTTGTGTATTATAAAATTGTTTCTTTCTTCTGCAGCTTATTTGCTTGATGACGTGAATGTCATTGGCTACACTGCTTGGTCTCTGCTGGACAACCTGGAATGGGCTGTTGGCTATACAGAGAGATTTGGACTTTTCTATATCAACCGCTCAGACCCTGATCTGCCTCGAACCCCCAAAGCCTCGGTGTCCTTTTACTCCTCCATCATCAGCTGCAACGGGTTTCCCGACCCAGCATCTGGACCTCACGAGTGTTGGAACCCTACCCCTACAGCTATCCCTACCTTTGTCCCTACCACTACATCTACCACAACTCCTAAACCTGAAGGTAAGGTGATCTGATTTCAGATCAGAGCGAATTTTTTTTAAACGAAAATGCAAAGTTAGACATGTGATTGATATCAACTTTAATGATCAAAATAACCCCGACATTAGGTTTGGGCAAATTTACTAGCACCAGCTGGATTATCTAAAAGTCTCTGTATTTGTTTCAGAATGCAATGTTACAAAGTTTGGAAATATTTCACTGTTAATGGTCTGTTGAAGATTGTTAATAAAAATATGTATTTATCTTTTTCTGTAGTAACTAAAGAACCGATCACCGTAATCAACAAAATTAACTTCCTTGGTATGAGGCTCTCCGTCAAAGAAGCTGAGACTGGATTTAACACAGCATTTGCTTTGCTGATTGTAATGACCGCAGCAATTTGTTTGTCTGTCGGCTTCTTTTTATTTAAGAGGCGCTCCAAAAAATCCAAGAAAACTGAAAATATAGAGTTGGACTGAAAATTGTGATAACAGCTAATGCAGACATATAAACATGTAAAATCCATGTCTAAATTTAAAGGAGTAAATTCTGCTAAAAACTCAACCTTCAGTAGAGAAGTTTTCTACCTCTTATTTTTGGTGTGAAAAATATTAAGCTAACTGAAGTAAATTAATGGTGAAACCCATTTCAATCCTGTGTAAAACTTCAGATTCATTCTACTTACTACACTGTTAATGTTTTTGTGTCGACACGGTTAAAGTGATATAAAAGCAATAAAATGTTAGCTTCTAAGCTTTCTTTGTGTGTGAAATTTTTACTGTCAAATAAAAAGACGACTGTTAGTTACTGTGACAGTAACTTATTGTAACATTTAGAACAATCTTGTCAATCTTTGTTAGACAAAATGGACAACGCACAACATAACAACCAACCAATATCAGATTTGTGTTGCTTATCAAGCTTCTAATAAATAAAAATATTGAAATGAACCAAATTGATTTTGTACTTATCTGTTTCTTCCAAATATATTTGTTTTATTTAGTTTGAAAGAACCTCTGACTGTGCATTTTGTTTCTTTTTTTTTTACTGCTCTGTATCTGTAAGTCACCTTCTGCTCTTCATACTTGATTTACTCTTGTGCCGGTTTTCTTTGTGAACAGCTCATAAGCTAAATGAATACTCTCTCGCGCTCTCGCTCTCTCTAATTATATATGGAGAGAGAGAGAGAAATATATATATATATAAATATATATATTTATATATAAATATATATATATAAATTCCAGTTTTGTCTCATCTGTCCAAACGATATTCTCCCAGAATTGGTGGCTTCACAATATGAACTGTAGCAAATTTCAGTCAAGTGCTTAACGATTTGGAGAAGGAGGGGGGAGCATGTTCATGAGCCACAGTGGGTCAAGGATGGGATACTGAGAGGAAAGTCCACTTATTTGTGCCAACAAGCAGGTGCTCACTGCCAAGCCTTTCCAACTGGCTTGGCTTAAGGATAAGGCACTGATCTGTTTGATATGGGCAATATACCTACATTTTTTATTACGTTTATCATAGAGATTATTAAATTGCATTTTCCTGGCACCAATTCTAGGGTCTATGCTTACTTAATTCAGGGATAATATAATCTCCCGATCCATTAGAAACCTCTCCACAACAATAAGACATTATTTTAAAGATAGATCTTGTAGCACAACCCCAGACTTTGTTAGTTTTTTGTGGTTTGTTTTACATTTCTGACCTTTAATCAGAAGCTGAATGCAGTAGAAGATATAAATATTGCTGTTCTCTGCCCACTGATGTTCTCTCTGAGCAAATTTAATTCAGTTTGTAATTTGAAAAAAAGGTTTCATAGTTTTACCTTCATTATAAGGATGCAAATTCATGTTCTACCTAAAGCATTTTACAAGTGGGGAAAAAATGCTTAATACAGTATATCTAGATAAATGTAATTAATGTATTTGCTTGAATCCATATAATCCCAGATCTTAGTTCGGTACATATTTGAGTATCTGTTGGTATGTTGCATTTGTGCTAAAGAGATATTCTTTTTTAGCCCATGTCCTCATTTTTCAAACAGTATTTCCAGTGTTCATAATAAGGAGTTTGTCTAATTTGCAAATACCCTAAAGCATTAGAAAATTCTTATATTTCAGAAAAAACACCATCCTGCAATACATTTCAAAACATGTGTTTAATGAATCAAATTAATCATTTCTTTTTCAAAATCCGATTAAATAAATCAAAGTCTCTTGGGTTGTGTTGCTATTATCTCAGTTACAGCGAACTTTGGGTCTGTAGTAAAAGGTTATGAAAAATATTATCATACTTATAAAATACTGCCATTATTACTCTTGCTAATGAACACAGGCAACAGAAAAACAAACTTCTCACAAACTTGATAACAAAATCCTTTAAAGTTTGACCTTACCATACTGATTGCAGCCAAGTAATGCAATAAACTTATGTAAAAACACAAAAATGTATACCAAGATTCTTTTCTAGAATAGGCGCTAACTAACCAAACAAAGTAAAAAAAAACATTGTTATAAAAAAGCCTGAGTTAGTGAAGATGTCTATATGTTGGAAAATTTCTCTTAGGAGTGAAGTGTGAAGACTCACAGGTACATTTTCATTGAGTCCCTGTTTGAGAATAAAGATACAGCTTATAACTAAACAGTTTTTAAAAGGTTTTCCATAAATGCACGTGAGGCTTTATTACAACCTGACGGTAGTAAATGGGAAGTTATTTTTCTGCACTCATTAGCCAGTGTTGTTAGAACATGTGAAATGTGTTCACATTTTGCTCTGGAAGAGATAACCTACTTACTGAATAGAATAGGGTAATGGGTTGGTTTGTTCTCACATTGAAATGCCCTTTACATTCATCAAATTAGCCTTGGGAAACAGTTACTTTGCCCAGCATATTGTTGGCAACATTAAAATAATAAAACTAAGGAGTTTAGGCATACCAAATACAAAATCTCCATATTTCACAACTTGTGCCAGCTTGTGTTTTCCGCAAATCAATTTCAAATAATCCTCACAGTCTTACTTTTAAATAAATTTAAATTTACTATTTTTCTAACGTCCTTTCATGTCTAGCTGTGCTCATGTGCTAACTCTAGAATATTCATAAAAAGTAAGAATAAGTGGGAATTGGATGTCTTCTGTGTTATTGCTGTTCTCCATATTCATACTAAAGTGAACATTATAATTCACCAGTACTTTAGACCACATTGAAAAACACTTATATCTGCCTATTTTAATAGTTAAAATGCAAAATATTTCTTAATATGCACTAATATGACAACACGTTCTCACTCCCAACTCGTCATATATTGACGACTTAGGACAATTTCTGACCATGCGTCTGTCCCTTGACGTGAAGGGTACCCCCTTCGCGTCAAAAGTTGACGACTTGGGCAGGGTCCTTCAGCGTCACATGTTGACGATTTGGGCAGGTCACATGTGTTACGTGGATTATTCACGCGAAGGGTTCTCGTAACCGCTGCCGAACCTTAAAAACCCAACGATTTGGTTAGGTTTAGGGCAAAACTTACGGTAAGGCATAGTGTAAAACACCTCGCGTCACATATTGACGCGAAAGGGTACCCTGCGCGTCAACATGTGACGATGACGGACCGCCCATGCGTCAATATATGACGAGTTGGGAGTGAGAATGGGTTGAATATGAACAGTGAAAACTATTTTGACAACAATGCAGAGGATAAAATCCACAGTCTTCCTTATTTCTCTCCTGGGGATAAAGCCAATTATTATCAAGAAAACTGACCATGAATACAACAGTGCTAGCGGTCCACTCTGCTCAACTCCTGTGGTCTATGGCCTACATTAGGTATTCTTATATCTTTTTTCCTAAAGGAGAAATATTGACAATTGCTTTTTTCCCCCCCCTGTATCTAATAGAACATAGATCAGCAGATAAAACTGTCCTCTATAAGAAATGGGCAGTAAACACTGAAGTTTGTGTACCTGATTTAAAATTAAAAATAATTTTAGAACATAATTCTTAGGTTTTCTTTCAGTTGGTTCCAAGCTTCTGGGCGCATCAGGTAAGCAGGTCTGTGCGGTTCATACCTGAAATGTTCATAGTGCATTCAGTCCCTCAGACCAATAGGATATCCGAATATTTTTATTTTTAAATGCCTTATGCACATGACAGATGTCTTACAAACCAAGTAAATGAAGCGAAATATTAAATCCATAATGGATGACAAATCAATTTCATTGCCTTTAAAAAATACAGAAATGGGAGTTGATAAAGTAAATGTTAAAAAGCTGCCAGAGGTTACAAATGAAATCAATGATTTATTCAACTTTAGCAAATATTAGATGGACTGATGTGTAAAAGTTAATAAAACTATTAAGTATTATTATTTGTATACAAGGAGGAAAAATAGTATCAGTATAGTCATAACCCTTTCTCTAGTGTGATCCAACATGAAATCAAACCAGGAGTTGCTTAAAAGAAAAACTGCCTAAAACGTGAGCTACATCACAAGACACTGCAGTCATCAAAATATTCTAAATTATAATAAAAGTAAATAGATAATGGTAAAAGCAGAAACTGTATACCTTTCTTAGGGTATGTTTGCAAAGCTGAAAAGACTAAACCTCTAGACTATTTTTCAAAACATCTATTTATTGCCTACATCAGCTTATCCATGACAAAGTTATACTGCATTATACGAACTGTACTGTACGAACTGTCTTTCAAAGTAGCTTGGCTCAAACATGAAAAAAGACAATAATCCCTGACTGCAAAAATCAAATAACAGGGATGACGAAAATGAAAAAAGAGTCCAGAAGAATGGCAGAGCTAAATCATACAATTATTGCTATAAAAAAGGTAATGCATTGAAAAGGGAAAAAAAGTGAGTGAAAGAAACAGTTCCAGGGTGACATGACAACCAAATGAGGTAATCTGGGAAACCATTGCTTTAAGTTACAATGCATAACACGTTTTTCAAACTTTTTTTTTGTCTAGTTGTGGCAAAAACAAACATACTATATGCAGCTACGGTACTTATCTAAGGTTGTGTTTACGTACTATAAAGAGCGGGAAGTGACACAATATATTTAAATGTGTATTTGTAATATTTTCAAACAGAAAGAAAATGTACTTAAACCTGATTCTAAACAAACTAAATCCAGTAATTGTGAACATGCATAATCTATGTGGAAATTTCACTCTCACACTGATGGTTCTATAACACTAATCTTTTAGTGAAGTGTACTACACTCCTTCCCAGACATTCATATTGACAAGTACTGTTCACCATAAAAGGCCTGTAACCATGGTTATATGATGAGGAGGCCTTTTTTGACATGTGTGAGTTCAAAGTGTTCCTGAGAATATCAGACATGGGCAATAAAACAGTAATATTAGATCAACTGGGTTTCATAACCATTATAACAGCCACAGAGAAAATGTCCAAAAGGAGGAGCTTTATCCTTTAAATAGCTTTCCAATCAGAGGAAATCCTCAGTGCATCCTTTTTGGGTCACGATGCAGAAGCTACTGTGGCTGGGCTGTTTGTATTTTCTGTGCATCCTTGGAAGTCAAGGTAGGGGGGTGAAAAGACAGGATGACTTTGTGCTTCTTGCAGGCCCCCTGGCACAACCAGAGCTGAGAACTTTCAGCAATGGGGAACATGTTGCCTTTGACTGCAGTCATCCCATACCAGCCAACTCCAAACTGTATTTTGAGTACCTCCACAGCAAAGGGGTGACACACGTCAAAGTCCCGCTGTCGTGGGTCCAGCTCCTTCCAACAGGCCTGTCAAGCGAACCCCAACCAGGTGTAGTTAGATGCTACCAGACCCTCCTGAAGCAGCTGCTGGAGGAAGGACTGCAGCCACTCGTCATCCTTCATGGGTCAGATGTTCCAGAGTCTTTGAGGTCCAGGTATGGAGGCTGGGAAAGTCAGTGGCTGCTAGAGATGTTTCAGCAGTATGCCGAGTTCGCTTTGAAGGAGTTTGGGCCACTGGCACAGTCATGGGTGACATTTAGTGACCTGGATGAGGTTTTGCATGCGGGCCAGGCTGCAGGTGACCACCGTCTGCAAAACATTCTCCAGCTGAACAAGAAGATTTACCAGTTTTACCATCACAACTTCCCTGGAATTGGTGAGTTATTTCATACAAAAATGGAATACACTACACAACTGTATAGTGTAAATTTTATTGACTAAATGTCAATAAAATTAACGTAGTGGTCCATAGCAAGAAATGATGGAAAAAATTAGTTATCCAAGCATCTCAGTGCAAAACTGACTAAAGTCAAAGTTTTTTAAATGTATATGTGCTTCTACATTTGTGCAGGGAGACGTCTGTCAATTGGGTTGAAAGGAAGAGATGAAGTTGCACTTTCCCAACTTAAAGGTTCAACAACTGTAAGTTATGTTTTCAAGTTTATTGTATGTATTCAATTACATATGTTCAGATGCTCTTAAAATAAATTAAAATACAACATGAAAACAATATGATTTTTCACTTTTTCACTGGTTAATCTATTTACAAGCTGCTCAATAATTGTTGATATTAAAACAAAATGTTCAGCATAACTACATTTCAGAAGTTACAAACAATGTAAAGAAAAATTAAATGAAGGATTTTTTAAAAAAAACTTTAAAACTGCTTCCATTCTAACTTCAATACCAGCTAACTGTATCTCAATAAAAATGCTAAAAACTTAAACATATTTAGCTTTGCAGCACCTTTATTTTGGTACAGATATTTCTGTTGAGTTAAACTGCTGCACCACTGAGCAACTACTGAGCTGGCTGCCAGCCTATCATCTCCTCACTTCCCATGCTAATTATTACTACTGTATTCATCTCCTGTTCCTTACAGGTTGATTTCTTGTCAGTTGACATGGATTACAGCTGCGCTTCATCAACAAACTTTGCAGAGGAGCTGAAGAACCTACAGGTAAACTATTTCATATAATTTTTTCTAATGTTTTACATGAAGAAAATAAACTAAATCCTCATTCATATTGTGTTATGCTGTAGATTACCACTGGAAACCTGCCTATCTTGATATACAGGCTGACAGTTCATGATTGTTCACACAATGAACAAGAGCCTCTTCGAGACTTGCTGAACGGTAAGTGTTGTTACAGCTGCCAAGTAATATTTTTCTATCTATATGCTAGATATACATATACAGCAGTAAATACTAATACTTTATATGTGTAAATCACATGTAAGTCAGACATATCTGCTAGTTGATTCTCTGACACGAAGAAATTATGACTTCATTACACTTTGTTGCTAGTTAAAAAATACACGTTTTACTTCATAAATTTTAGTTGTAAAAAAACATTATTATTGCATATGGGTGGATGTGGTCTACAGGGAACAGTTGATATTGTAAAACATGCAAAGTTGTGGGTTTGATTCTAGCCCTCCGCCTCATCAAACAGGGTGGGCAGTATGAATGCCAAAACTTGACCAAAGTTCAGCCAACATATCATAACTATTGTCAATAGTTTCTAAATCATTACCTCTAATATAATTTATGGGTCTTTGTATAACCATCAAATGTTAATGAGAAGCGAAAAACCCATTCTTTTTCCAATTTTACTCACTGTTGGCTTTTTGATAATTGTGCACTGTAAAACTAATTTATATAGTTGCGGATTATTACAGCACAATGGCACGGAGCTTCAAGTTACTAATTAAAGGCTTGAGGTCTTGTTTTGTACAGGTTAGCATGCTGTAAATAAAATATATTTTTTGAATAAAGTGAAAAGTGCATGTTTAGAAGAAAAACATACACAAATATGAAAACGAAGGAAATGTATTTGTGGATTTAATTAGATTTATTTTATATGAATCTTAAATTGTACAAACATTCTCAAACAGTGTTGCGCAGTGATGATCTGAATATCATTGGATGTGACATGAAGAATGTTTTGATCCTGTTGGAAATGCAGGACACTGTAGATAGGTAAGATTTGTTTAAGAAGTAACACATACACCAAGTGCTTTTTCATTCTAATTTATATTTGATGTCTTTTTTTAAGTGGTGGAGCAGACTTCAGCAGAATGAAAGGGTTGGGTAGCAGTTATCAGAAGATTTTGCATGAGTCTGCAGCCAAAAGCACTGAAGACAGATGTTCTCACTAAAGCATTCCCTGTGGGCTTCCAATGGGCAACATCCACAGAGTCTTTCAAGGTTGAAGGTGCATGGGCAGCAGATGGGAAAGGCGAGACCATCTGGGATCGCTTTGGTCATGAAAACCAAGCCTTTAATAATCATACTGCTGACACAGCTGCTGACAGCTACAGAAAGGTTGATATAGATGTCTACCTCTTGCGAGGTCTTGGAGTCAACACCTACCAGTTCTCCATTTCCTGGGCCCGTATATTCCCCTCTGGTCACAAAGATAGCCTGTCAGAAGAAGGAGCTCTCTACTATGACAATCTGATCGATGCTCTTATTGAATCTGGCATACAGCCTGTTGCCACTCTCTACCATTGGGATTTGCCTGAGGCTCTCCAAGACGATGGTGGATGGACCAACGCTTCCATTGTTGCAGCTTACATGGACTATGCAGCCTTCTGCTTCCATAGATATGGAAACAGGGTCAAGAGCTGGAACACATTCAGTAGTCCCTGGGTGGTGAGCCATGCTGGATATGGCACAGGTGTGCATGCTCCGGGAATAAAAGACTACGTGACTGCTTCTTATCAGGTAAACATAGTGGTATCCCCACATAAAAACATTTTAAACATGTCTAAATTGTTTTAGGCTCTAACCCTTCACTTTTTAATTCTTATTTCTACAGGTCACTCATAATATAGTGAAATCCCATGCTGAAGCCTGGCATGTCTACAATGACAATTACAGAAACACACAGGGAGGGAAAGTGGGCATTGCATTAATCTCTGACTGGGCAGAACCTGCTGATGCTGAAAAACCTGAAGATAAGGAAGCTGCAGAGCGCTACCTCGAGTTTATGCTAGGCTGGTTTGCCCATCCAATCTTCATAGTTGGGGATTATCCAGAAGTTCTCAAAACTCAGATTGCAAACAAAGCAAAAGAGTGTCCCTCATCTACGCCAGCAGTACTTCCAACTTTCACCGATGAAGAGAAGTCGAGGATCAAGGGAACTTCTGACTTTTTTGGTTTAAATCATTATACCTCCCGTTTAGTTAGCAGCAGTGTAGGTGGAGGCACCCCTGGTCCTGAAGGAGTTGGAGACTTCCTGGCAAAAGTGGACCCCTCATGGCCTGCTACAGCATCAGACTGGATCTACTCCATGCCCACAGGACTACGGTCACTTCTGAACTACATTAAAACTAAATATCTAGCCGTGAACAATGTGCCCATTTACATAACTGGGAATGGCATGCCAACAGATGACAGTGGAGACACCCTGAATGATGTTAGCAGAATAGAGTACATGAGAGGTTATATTAGTGAAGCCCTAAAAGGTTAGTGCTTGTAATTTCTGTATTATTTGTCATCTGCTTAGCAGAAAGAAACCAGCCATAACTTTTTTACGTTGTCTTCTGTTTCCTTTTACAGCCATTGAACTTGATAAAGTGGATGTGCAGAGATTCACAGTGCAATCACTTATGGATGGATTTGAGGGAAACAAAGGGTACAGTGAAAGATTTGGACTACATCATGTTAATTTTGAAGATGGCTACAGACCAAGAACACCAAAACAATCAGCATATTTCTTTGCTCAGATCATTGAGCAAAATGGTTTTGTTTCAAGTAAACAAGATCATTTTGAAGGTGTGAAAATATCACCACCTCAACGTTCCACTCCACTGCCACCCTCAGAGGTCCCATCTGCATCAAAGTCTGTTTGGGAAAAATTTACACCACAGAAAAGGTTGGACAGACAAATGTATCACTATGGCAATTTCTCACAAAACTTCTTATGGGGCGTCTCATCTTCAGCTTACCAGATTGAAGGTGGATATAACCAGGATGGGAAAGGACAAAGTGTATGGAATGTAGTCAGTATTAACCCAGGTAGTGGTATTCCTGAAGATGTGAATGGAAATGTTGCCTGTGACAGTTACAATAGACCCGATGAAGACCTTTACATGCTGCAAGCACTGAAGGTGAAGACCTACAGATTTTCTCTGTCGTGGTCCAGAATCTTTCCCAATGGTAGACGTGAATCCCTGAACCAGAAGGGTGTTGATTATTACAACAGACTTATTAATGGCCTCTTGGCCAGAAAAATCACTCCAATGGTCACAATCTATCACTGGGACCTTCCACAAGATCTACAAGACATTGGTGGCTGGCAAAATGTGGAGATGATTAGCATTTTTAATGATTATTGTGACTTCTGCTTTGCCACTTTTGGTGACAGAGTAAAATTCTGGATGACCATGAATGACCCTCAAGGACTTGCATGGCTAGGATATGGAACTGGACAAATCCCTCCAAAAATCACAGAGCCAGGAACAGCACCATATCAAGTTGCACATAACTTGATAAAAGCTCACGCTACAGCATACCACACATATGATAACAAATACCGTGCTTCTCAGGGAGGTATGGTTTCCATTGCCCTTAATGCTGAATGGGTTGAACCTAAAGATATCAATGTCCCTCGTGATCTTGTTGCTGCTGACCGTGCAATGCAGTTCAACCTGGGTTGGTTTGCCCACCCAATTTTCAAGAATGGAGACTATCCAGAGGCCATGAAAGCCCAAGTTTTAGTTAAAAGTGAACTCCAAGGTCTTTCACAATCAAGACTCCCTTCTTTCACAGAGGAGGAAAAGAACTTGATCAAAGGAACTGCTGACATGTTCTGTGTGAATCACTACACCACCAGGCTAGTAACCCATGTTACAGCTGCATTTTCTCCAGCATCTTATCTAAGTGACTGGGACTATGTAGAAGAAGAGATACTTGATCAACCAACGACACCAATTGGATTCACAAGAGCTGTATCATTTGGCATGAGAAGGCTTCTCAACTGGATCAAGGAAGAATATGGAAATCCAGATATTTACATTACTGAAAATTCAGTTGCCACTCCCAGGGAATGGGCATTTGATGAAATCGACAGAGTCTTTCTTCACAAAACTTATATTGATGAGGCTCTTAAAGGTACAGTAATAAATATCAAAAATGTTTGTTGTATATTACAATGTCTTGATCATTCACAATTAATTTCTGTCTGTTTGTAATGTCTCTCTTAACAGCCTATGAACTAGATGGAGTCAAGGTGAAAGGCTATGCAACATATCTCATGGATTCCTTTCAGTTCCTTTATGGCTACCTCTTTGGGTTTGGTCTGCACCACGTAGACTTCAATAACCCAAACCAACCAAGAACACCTAAGTTTTCAGCTCATTTCTACTACAATATTATGAAGGACAATGGTTTCCCGTTGCCAGAAGATGAAAAGATGACATATGGAGAATTCAAAAAGGATTTCATTTGGAGCAGTGCAACAGCATCATACCAGGTAAAAAAGCTTACATGACAAATATAATCCAAATGTTTTGATCATTTATTTTCAGGTCAATCTAACTTAAGGTCAAGTCAAATCCACAAACTGACTTTGCACTCAGCTGGTTTCAGCAAGATGTTTGGTCATGGCTAACACCTTTGTTTTTTAATGAAAACTGCTACAGGAGAGTTTATTGCTAAATAAATTTTTAAAAATCAGTTCTAATTTTTCTCTGAGCTATAATTGTTGACATTCTGTTTTATGTTTTAACTTTGAGCTATCATTTAATATAAATATTAGGAGTAAAGGAAAAGTCAAAACATCTTTTTGTTCTATAGGCTGCACTACTACTCCAAACCAAATGTAAAAATGTCAGTGTTTAAAGTTTAAAGTAATTAAGAGCATCATTAACAGCTCAAAGTGAGATCCGCCTTAGTTACTGAACAGTTTCTCTTCCTAAACGTTGGAAAATGCAGTCAAATCTCAGACTTACAAAATAGAGCAACTTCCTGTTAAATCATTCAGGTCTCCTGATACGTGCTGATGTCTTATTCTCTGGTTTCAATTAGCAACATGAACAAAATCTATTCTTGAAAACCCAAAATAGTTTCTTCCCTCAGTTTTTAGTTCAACTGAAAAAATGTCAGATTTAAACGGCTATGGTCAACAATAGTTTTAAATTTATATTTTTCATTTGTGTTTTTTGTTTACAAAAATAGCTAAAATAATGGTTAATATATATATATATATTTTTAACTTTAAATAAAATAGATTAACTTAAGTTTTTCAGTTTAAGTCCTTATTTTTTAGCTCCTTCTGTGGAAAAAAAAAGACATTTTATCCAAAAGTCCAGTAACAAGGCATATTCTCTGTTCTGATTTTCCTCTTTCCAGATTGAAGGGGCCTGGAGAGAAGATGGAAAAGGTCTCAGCATCTGGGACAAGTTTACACACACTCCTGGAAAAATATCTGAGCATGACACTGGGGATGTTGCTTGCAACAGTTACAATAAGATGGAAGATGACATTGCTGCACTGAAGAAAGTCAAGGTGTCTCACTATCGCTTCTCCATATCCTGGCCACGAATCCTACCTGACGGTACTACCAAATACATCAATCAGGCTGGTCTAAATTACTACAAAAAACTTCTGGATTCTCTCATTGCAGCAAACATTGAGCCTCAAGTAAGTATTTCTCAAAAATAATCATTCAGAAAAGTGTTTTACCTCTTTTACCAACTGTTTTTCTTTTGGATCAGGTCACTTTTTACCACTGGGATCTCCCACAAGCTCTGCAGGATGTTGGAGGTTGGGAAAATGAGACCATCATTGAAAGATTCAAGGAATATGCAGATGTCCTTTTTGAGAATCTTGGTCCAAAAGTGAAACTTTGGATCACTTTCAATGAGCCATTCGTAATAACTGTATTAGGCCATGTCCAAGGTGCACATGCCCCAGGTATGTAAAGTATTCTTAACTGGAATTACACTTTATGCTAAGCATGATAGATGTCAGACTTGTGGACTTTAATCAATGCAGAACTCCTAATGAAGAAAATAGGCTGCATTTACAAACATTTAATTACTGTATTTTTCGGACTATAAGCCGCTACTTTCTTCCCACATTTTGAACCATGCGGCTTATAGTCTGGTGCGGGTTATATATGTACGTTTCCAGTTTTTTTTTTTTTTTACTTTGTGGGTGCGGCTTATAGTGAGGTGCGCTCTATAGTCCGGAAAATATGGTATACCTACATGAAAACTCTGCATCACCATATTTAATATATTTTCCAGGTTTCAACGACCGACCAGATACTCTTCCATACATTGTAGGCCGCAACATAATCAAATTCCATGCAGAGGCCTGGCATGTCTACAATGACAAATACAGAGCCTCACAGGGAGGATTGGTCTCCATCACTGTAAACTCAGACTGGGCAGAACCCAGAAACCCGTACAAGCAAGAGGATTATGAAGCTGCGCGAAATGTGGTTGAGGTATATATTATGATTGTATAACACAAAACAATTACAACATTTGGTGTGGTGGTGTAGTTGATAATTGCTGTGTGTCAAAACCTATCCACAGTTTTATCTTGGCTGGTGGGCCCATCCCATTTTTAATGGTGACTACAGCCCACTGGTGAAGAAATCTGTTCTAGACCAAAGTCTTGCAGGTGGTTTGACAAAATCCAGGTAAAATGTTTGGCTACATTTTAAAATACTTTGCCTATAGTTTGTGCCAAATGAATGCCTATGCAGATTCTTAATTTGATTTTCAACTTATTACACCCACTGATGTCTTCTCTCATACAATTTCTTCTTGAATTTTTATTCTCTAGGCTGCCCGAGTTTACTCCTGAGGAAATTAAGCGAATTAATGGCACATATGATTATTTTGGATTAAACCATTACTGCAGTGTCTTGGCATTCCCTGTAGACTTTGGAACGACTCAACACTTTGAAGCAGACAGGTAAGGCCGTTAGCTTTCTCACAAAGCAATTTAAAATCAACTTCATGTGGAAATCATGAATTTGCATATTCTTATCACATTTTTCCTAAATATTCTTGTAAAAGAAGTCCATGTTTTCAATTTAAACTCTAAATTACATAATTATTCACTTGTCACAGGGGTGTGGTGGTTATTAGTGATCGGACCTGGTTGGAAACCGGTTCTGTCTGGTTGAGGATGACACCATTTGGTCTCCGAAGATTGCTGAAATTCATCAAGGACGAGTACAGAAATCCTCCCATTATCATCACTGAGAATGGTGTCTCTGAAAATGGGCCAGTTGATCTGAATGACGTTCACAGGAAATACTATTATGAAAAGTACATCAACCAAGTGCTGAAAGGTATTAAAACAACTTCATAGAATATAGAGCATCTAAAATGTGAGTAAATCATGTTTACATGAAAATCTGCTATAGCCTTCTTCAGTTGTTCAAAACTGGAGACTTGTATAAATTAATACCTTTTACCAGCTTGTGTGCTTAATTACATTTTCTTTTTTCTGCAGCTTATTTGCTTGATGACGTCAATATTATTGGCTACACTGCTTGGTCTCTGCTGGACAACCTGGAATGGGGTGTTGGCTATACAGAGAGATTTGGACTTTTTTATGTCAACCGCTCAGACCCTGATCTGCCTCGAACCCCCAAAGCCTCCGTGTCCTTTTACTCCTCCATCATCAGCTGCAACGGGTTTCCCGACCCAGCATCTGGACCTCAGGAGTGTTGGAACTCTACCTCCACCCCAACTCCCACCCTCACTCCTAAGCCTGAAGGTAAAAAGATTAACTTCTTAGAAAGTAAACTTAGTTTCTCTGATTCCAGGTCAGATTAAAGATTCTCAAAAATAAAATTACAAATTGAGACATATCCGATCTTGATACATTTAACTTAATTGGTCAAAATAAACCCAACAACGAGAAACTGTTCCAGCACAAACTAGTTTAGTTAGAAAGCTAGCTTATGCAAAAACCTATGTTAAATGTTTCAGGAAGAATTGCTAAAAGTATAAAGTAAATTTTACATTAAACACCCTGTTACAGATTACTAATAAATGTCTTTATTTTTTTCACAGCAACAAAAGAGCCAATGAACAATGTGAACTTCTTGGGTATGAAGCTCTCTGCCAAAGATGCCGAGACTGGACTTAATGCAACATTTGCTCTTCTAATTATAGCACTCACTGGAGCAATTTCTTTGTTCATTGGCTTCTTTTTAGTAAAGAAGAGTTCCAAAAAATCCAAAAAAACTGAGAATGTAGAGCTGGACAAGAGATCCTGATTTCAGTTTGACTTACTTTTTTAATGCAGACATGAACATGTGAAGTCCATGTTTAAATTTGAGGATGATAAACATTCTGCAATAAACAATCTTCAACAAAGAAGTCAGAGTTTCCCAACATTGTATGTTGTAGTTGTACTGTATTTAAAAAAGAAAAATAGATGTAATTCATTTATATAACCAGTGATGTGGAGAGGAGATTATTGCTTAATGGGAACTTTTTGGATATGACATTCAACAACTGAGATGAATGGACGTAATTTTTGATTTGCACTGCTGTTTATGCTTTTTAAGCCATTTCTGTTCCACTTTGCAATGAAAGTTTGTTTGTGGGAAAATATTAAGCTTACTGAAGTCCACCAGTGGGAAAACCCATTTTGTAAAACTTTAGATTTGTTCTACCTGTTGTAAAATGTTTCTTGTTTCTACCAGTAACTTATAGTTTCCTCAAGTACCTTTTTTTTCCAATGTTTGAGATAAACTGAAAGAAATCCCAGTATAATAGCCTACTATTGTCTGCTTTCCCTTGCCTGTCCTGTGAAACTTCTGTTTAATAAACATATTATCACACTGTACATGTTTTGATTTTGGGCTTTTCTGTTCCCCTCCAACACTATCGGTATAGTTATCTTGAAAAAGTAACTGGACTTCTGATAACTGATTACTCTTTGAAAAAGTAACTTAGTTAGAATACAAGTTACTTTGCTAGTTACTTTCAGAATCTGAAGACAACAGCTCCTGAAAGTAGCTGTCAACCATTGTTATGGTTGACAGCTACTTTCCCTGTAGCTGGCCCTGTAACAATGGCCCTGACCAACCATTGTTATGGTTGACAGCATAACAATGTCAACCATCTTGAAGTGCAGCATCTTATCTATATACCTACTTTCTGACCAGCTTCAGTTATTCTCCCACACATAACTGTTTTACACAGAAGTCCAGCTTTCTGTGTTGCTTTGCAGCACCTGGTGGGTTTCTCTGTTCGTTTGACTGTGCCATGTTCCAAATATTTCTTAAAATGTGATGTAGTATTTTTGTATTAATCCATATTATTGAATATATTCCTAAAAAAAATTAAATACAGTGGGACATTTCTTGAAAAGTTATTAATTTTCCTGTGTTAATATTTGTCCCATCTCATTTTAAAAAATTGCGATTTGTAAATCACCTGTCAGCTAGTAAACCTATCGGGGATTGATTGGTAGCGCCATCATCCACTTTGGGGCTTTTGCACTCTGCATCCTCATTGCATTAAAGTGCTGCATGAGACAAGTGTTAAATGATTGTCGTTATTCTGTGTCCCTTGTTTTCAAAGGTGTAACAAAAGCACTTTGTCGAAAGCACAGAGAGTACAACAAACCTCAATATTGTCATGATCAGCTGACACAAACTCAAAATAGTGCTTGTATTTCCAGCCAGAAATTGTGCATCTCTCGCCTCCCTCCACTTTTTATGTTCATGTTGCTGCATGGTATTTCACATGAGATGTGCTGAGTTGGAAATACTAGCTCATTAGATTACTTATTACTAAAAAAAGGGTCGGATTAGAGTAGCACGTTACTAAGTAACACTTTACTGACATCACTGCCCTCCAATTACATATACTTTTAAATTTATTTGGAGAGAATTTCTGACTTGGTGCAGTTTTGTTTCTTTTACTGCTCCATATCAGCTCGTTTCCTCCTGCTCGTCACACTGAGGCAATTTCTTTGTGAAGAACATATAAGCTAAATAGCAATAACATCTTGCTTTTCTAATTACGCTTTTAAAACAGAGAGAAATGTTGTTAAAAAAATAAAAAACTTTTCCTTTTCCTACATGAGTTTGAAGATTCCTCTTCGGACATTTATGTGCAGGTGGTACAGGTCAAGGGTCAGTCCCATGTTGTAAAGGCAATGATCTAACATTCAGATCTTATTTATATATCTTAAAATGATGTTAAGCAAAATTAAACAGCGTGTTAGGTCAATAGTTACCTCCTTTCCTAATCAGTGAAAGTATATTATAAGTGAAGTATATTTATACAAAAGTCTGATAAATACCTTTGTATTTACATGTTTCGGTGCAGCCGTAAATCTGACGCACAAGCAAAATTTGCAAACATTTCATTTTTGCCTGAAACACAATCTATCACTGGAGAAGACTATTGTTGTCCACAAGTTACGCAAAAAAGAGTTGGCCAATTAAAATATTCATACCTTAAATGCAACCTCTAGACATCCCCAACACTAATGTCAATGTCCATATTTCTAAAGTATGATGTTTTTGAAATAAGCAACATGAATTACAGAAAATATAGACTTCTTACATATTATTTTTTTACATCTGGAAATTTTGTGTATGCACACAACTCTAGAGGGCAAAAATACTATTTTTTTACATGCCATACTTAGTTGTCCTGCCATGGTAGAACAATTCCTTTAACAAAAAAAAAAAAAACTGCAGCAAAGCAGTTGGCTTGTTCACGCTTGACATAAACATTCCATTCTCTGCCAAACTAAATAAAGTTAAACAAACATCTTACAAGCACGTTAACTAAAAGACAATAAAACATTTCGTCCTCTACAACTTTTTGATAGTAACTAAACAAAAGCTCTGTGAGAAACGCACCTCACTCTATGGGCTCTTTGCACGTACGGCGCTGATGTCACATCCGCAAGAGTGAAGTCCAACTTTCTTGTTTCCGCTTTGAGTTACCGTGACAGCTAGAAAAGACAAAGTTGTATTTTAGAAGCAAATAAAGCAATACAATGAACATTGTTATCTTCCAAATATAATGGGCTTTTACGTTTTCATGGATTTCCAAGCGATCCTGAATTAAGAAGACGGTGGCTTGTAAATATTTGTTGCTGAATTTAAAAAGCTAACGCCGCACAGCAAACTTTGCAGCCTTCACTTGACTCCGGATCAGCTTATTCACCGGAGACCTTAAAGAACACAGCCGTATTTTTCTAAAAGCAGCAACTATTTTTTTTTAGATATGTCCAACAAAATAATTCTGTCAAAAGGTGAATCATTTGGAGTTAAGTTCTGCCAAAAATTCACTAACAGTGAAACACAAACAGGCGGAAGTTGAGAGGGATCCACAACTAGATGAAAATGTTGGCCTAAAAGGTGTTTGCAACACGTGAGGAATTTTGTTTAAATAAACAATATATATCTCCAAAGTAGAAGAAATAATAAAAACATCTCTACTAGAAATGGTTTGCTCTTTGTAACAGCAATTGGAAAAAAAAATTAAATCCCATTTTTGTAGGGGAACTTTCTTCTGTACCCTTGAAAACAACATGACCCAGCATAAATAGCAGCTTAATAGTAGCGGAAATGGACACCCAGGGATTCCATCTGAGATATTAAATCTACAATATGGTGGATCTGTAGGAAGAAAGGACTTTTATTTGAGCCAACAAACAAGCTCACTGCCAAGAGTTCCTATCAGGTTTGGGTTCAGGGTGAGGTCTTGGTCTCTTTTATCTGGGCAGTGTAATAGCATCTTTTGTTGGATTTATAATAAAGATTGTTAGATTACTTTTTATTGACCATAATTCCAGGGCCTATGGTTACATCATGCAATGATACATAACAGACAAAATGGCCCTGACCAGAAGGTGTTGAGATTTATTTGAAATAATAAGATGTTAGTTTAAAACATACATCCTGCAGCATAAAACAATACTTTAATTTTTATTTTATAAAGTTTTGTTTTTACTTTTATGACTTCCAATCAGTAAATGGATGCCATGGATATTATGGATATTGCTGTTCTCTGCTCGCAGATTATTTTTCCAAACAAACTGAATTCATTTAGTAATTTATGAAATTCCTTCTGATAAGAGAAAGTATATTCTACCTATGTGTATTACATTATCTCCCTTATGACCTTTACATCTTAAGATAAAGTTATGTTTTACCTTCCACACTCTTTTACTACACAGTCCCAAAGGCCACATTTGGAATAGCAACGGTATAACAAATATGTAAAAAAATACATATTTTTTTATTAAATGTTTGCTACTCTAGATTTAAGAAAATTAATACAGAAAAACCTTAAAATTGACACCCTTTGACAAAGTGGTCTAAGGGGAAACTAAGAAATTGAACAAAGTGCTTTCACATGTATATTTGCAGGGTTGCACAGTACATTGTTGGTAGCATGGTTGCCTTGCAGCACAAAGATCCTGGGGTCTTCCTTGCTTTGTGCTCACAGGTTCTTCCTGTGCATCCATGGGTTCTCTCTGGGAACTCCTTCTTCCCCTCACAGTCCTGTTGAGTTAATTCATCTCTCTAATTTGTTCTTAGATGTGAATGTGTGTGTGCATGCATGGTTGTTCACCCAATGACCACTGGAGATAGACACCAACCCTCTGCAACTCTACGAGGATAAACTGCCTTAGATAATGGGTGGATATACAGTACAGACCAAAAGTTTGGACATACCTTTCTAATTCAATGGGTTTTCTTTATTTTCATGACTATTTATAAGGCAAGAAATCCCACTTATTAACCTGACAGGGCACACCTATGAAGTGAAAACCATTTCAGGTGACGACCTCTTGAAGTTCATCAAGAAAATGCAGAGTGTGTGCAAAGCAGTAATCACAACAAAAGGTTGCTACTTTGAAGAAACTAGAATATAAGGGGTATTTTCAGTTGTTTTACACTTTTTTGTTTAGTGCATATTTCCAGATGTGTTATTCATAGTTTGATGCCTTCAGTGTGAATCTACAATGTCAATAGTCATGAAAATAAAGGAAACTCATTGAATTAAAAGGTGTGTCCAAACTTTTGGTCTGTACTGTATATTTTGTATTTTTGATTGGTTTTTATAGCATTAAAAGTATTAAGACAAAATAAATAGTATTTACCATATTACCTTATATTTACAATGCAAGAGATGCAACATCATAAATCAAATATTGGGAATTAAAGGGAGCAAAAAGTTAGACAATTTTTTCTGATCAGGTTTGATGCTGCATTTACTGAGTTTTACTCACTAAAATTGTTTTTATTGACGTATTAACAAGGAATGGAACATTAGAGATTTTTAGCAGTGAAAGTCTTCATACTAAAAATTTTGCCTAATTCCAAAAAGTCTTAAAATGTAGAAAGGTTGAACAAAAATATGATTACTTTAAAAAAGCTTTAATTTTAGCAACAAAAAATACCATCTTGCATTAAACTTCAAAACACATGTTTAATACATTTAACTAAAGTTATTATCAATGGCATTGATTTTTACAACCTGAGGAAATAAATCAAAGGGCTTCATCAAAGTTAACTCTGTTACTGTGAACTTTGGATAAATAACCATTGTAATAAATGGTTATGAAAGCTATTGTATAACTTTTCAAACACTGCCTTTATCACAATATAGCTAAAACACAGGCAGCATGAAAAACAAAGTCTTCACCCAGGTATGGTTACAAAACAGTATTACCTATGTGTGACCTTGCCGTACTGATTGCAGATAAGTAGAGCAAAAAACATACAGAAATAAAAATTTTTAGAGCAACAAAAAAGTAACCGGTTCTAGTCATGAACAAAAGGAAAACCTCCTGAAAACACTAACAATTAAGCATTGCTATAAGGAGCCACAGTTGGTGCAGTTATCTGTATAGAACACTGTCTGTTTTTAATGACCAAAAAAAATAATCAGACATCCGTTCATCTGTTTCTTTCTGTGTGTCTGCTCTGTCTTCTCAAACCCTGTTAGTTGTAGCAGATGGTTGGTTCTGATGGAGATTTCTTCCTGTTATGAAACATATATGCATGCTCACTATGAGGAATCGCTATAAAATCAACGACACAACGGAAGCGATTGTCGATTGTCTCTATATGCCTGTCCGGGAGGAGTGAAAACCACAAAGTACTTTACAATGAAAACACTCTTAAAAAATTGAAGTTAAGAATATAAAACAGGATAAAGCAGAACACAAATCATACAAAAAAACTATTCAAAAAACTGCTTCTTATAAGAATCAACAGCGTCAAGACATCCCAAAAATTGAGGCAAAGCATTCCACAATCTGGAGATCACCGCTCTAAAATATTTATCCCCTTTGGTCTTAAAACTTGTTTGAGGAACCAATAACTGTAACAACTGTTGACTGGAAGATTACAGACTGACAGAAGAGGTGTAACAAAAAGAAAACCTCCTTTTGTTTTCCAGGGCAGAACTATCCGGGCTCTAAATTGGGCTCTAAAAATAAAGACTTAAATGATTTCTAAAATGTACCAGTAGACAAGGAAATAAGATTGAAACTTGGAGTAGCCTTTGTATTAATCTACTATCTCTTGCATGTATTGGTTAAATTCCTTGCAACTAGATCTGAACTGAATGGAGACGGTCAAGATCTTTTTTATTCAGGCACATAAAAAGATTGTTAGAATAGTCGAGACGAGGGGAAAGATGCTCAATCATCTCTAATTTTGAATTTGATGCCAACGTTTGAGGTTTAGAAATATTTCACAACAAAGGCCAGATGTAAATCACACAACTTTATAAGTAATACATTAAAAATAATTTTTAAAAAAGACATAATAAATGTAAGCAGCATTTTAAGACAGTAAGGCCGAAACAGTTACACGGTGATGTAACAAGCAGATTAGGTCATCCATTAAAATTATTTTTTTTTTCATCTTTGGCTAGTTTTAGCAAAAAGCAAATAGATAAATACATATCTATAGCTCCTCATATAAGGTTGTGTTTAGATACTTTCAAAGGCTGGGATTGAAGATGAAATTTTAATTCTATTTTTATGTATAAAAATCTGAAAGAGATTAAAGTTGATTCTAAACAAATGTAATTTAGTAATTGTGAACATTTATAATCTATGTGGAACTGTTGCTTCCACACTAACAGCTATTTAATACTAATCCTTTTCCTGAAGGATGTGCTGCATAACTTCCTGAATGTTCATGTTAAAAATTACTTATGTTCACCTTAGACGACCTTCAACCCTGGTTATATCACACGAGTTCAGTGTTCCTGATAACACACGTCCAATAAAACATTAAATAAATTATCTTGGATTTCATAACAATTATGATGGTGCCAAACAAATAATGATGCCAAAAAGGAGGAGATTTTTGCTTTATATAGCTGTACATTCAGAGGAAATTCTCAGTGCATCCTTGTCGGGCTACAATGCAGAAGCTACTGTGGCTGGGCTGTTTGTATTTTCTGTGCATCCTTGGAAGTCAAGGTAGGGGGGTGAAAAGACAGGATGACTTTGTGCTTCTTGCAGGCCCCCTGGCACAACCAGAGCTGAAAACTTTCAGCAATGGGGAACATGCTGCCTTTGACTGCAGTCATCCCATACCAGCCAACTCCAAACTGTATTTTGAGTACCTCCGGAGCAAAGGGATGACACACTTCAAAGTCCCGCTGTCGTGGGTCCAGCTCCTTCCAACAGGCCTGTCAAGCGAACCCCAACCAGGTGTAGTTAGATGCTACCAGACCCTCCTGAAGCAGCTGCTGGAGGAAGGACTGCAGCCACTCGTCATCCTTCATGGGTCAGATGTTCCAGAGTCTTTGAGGTCCAGGTATGGAGGCTGGGAAAGTCAGTGGCTGCTAGAGATGTTTCAGCAGTATGCCGAGTTCGCTTTGAAGGAGTTTGGGCCACTGGCACAGTCATGGGTGACATTTAGTGACCTGGATAAGGTTTTGCATGCGGGCCAGGCTGCAGGTGACCACCGTCTGCAAAACATTCTCCAGCTGAACAAGAAGATTTACCAGTTTTACCATCACAACTTCCCTGGAATTGGTGAGTTATTTCATATGAAAAAGGAATACATTACACAATTATATTGACTTAAAGTTCATAGTAAGGAGTGATTGAAAAAAATGCACAGTTATTGTTGCATCTCTTTGCAAAACTGACTAAATTCAGTTTTTTAAATGCATTTCTTCTGTGCTTCTGTATTTTTGTAGGGAGACGTCTGTCAATTGGGCTGAAAGGAACAGATGAAGCTGCACTTTCCCAACTTAAAGGTTCAACAACTGTAAGTTGTGTTTTCAAACTTTATTGTATGTACTCAGATGAATAGTTCAGATGCTCATAAAATAAAAACTGGAAACAATTACTTGAATTTGAAATACTACAAAAGCAAAAAGAGCCATATTCTTATATTATTTATAGTTGATGTGATTACTTCTTTGTTCACTTGGATAGTTCTTAAAATTGACCTCCTCGGCAACTATTTTAATAAACTTTAGGTTATTAAGATTTCTTCTCCAAAATAAGATATCGCTATAGCCTATATCTCTCACATAAACAAAGTAAATGTTTTTACCTCTCAGAAAAGCCAATGTCGGATACTTGACAAGCAATTGGGTGCATTTCACTAGTTTATTATCCCACAGAAACAGGAGAGTAATTATTTCTGTGGCACATTAGAGAGTGTTTCAGAAAGCGTTTCCAGTACCAGTTTAATATGTGGAGAGTAAAAGAAAAGAATATATTCATATTGGCTAGGTACATTTAGCTTTTCTCTTATCTAAAAATTTGATAGGCATTGAAAACATTTATTTGTCATTATTGGCAAAGCTATTTACATGTTGGCCATTCATTGTCGATATTAAAGCAACAAGCTCGGCATAATTACGTTTCAAAAGTTATAAAAACTGCAAAGAAAAATTTAATAATGAAAGACGCAATGAGTTATTTTCATTTAATTAGCTCCTTTTCTAATTTCATATAGCAGCTGCCTGTACTCCACTTAAAATGTTACCAAAAAAACAAAAGAAAAGAAGACATTTATTTATTAGCTTTGCAGCAGTTTTATTTGGGGTGTTTCTGTTCAGTTTACCTGCTGTACCGCTGCGCAACTACTAAGTTGGCTGCCAGCCTATCATCTCCTCATTCCCTGGCTGATAATTACCACTAGGCTCCTGCTCCTTACAGGTTGATTTCTTGTCAGTTGACATGGATTACAGCTGCGCTTCATCCGCAAATTTTGCACAAGAGCTGAAGAACCTACAGGTAAACAAAATTTTTAAAAATGTTTTACATGTCGACTAAATTGCATCCTCATACATATTATGTTATGCTGTAGATTTCTACTGGAAACCTGCCTATCCTGATACAGAGGTTGACAGTTCATGATTGTTCATACAATGAACAAGAGCCTCTGCGAAACTTGATGAATGGTAAGTGTTGTTACATGTATATACGTATATATTTAGTATATATATACACATATAGAAAATATAACTATTGTATAATGTTTTCTTTAGTTTGTAAATCATCACCTTTACCTTAATAAACAGGTCTTTGTATCACCATTCCACCTTAATTCCAAGTCATAAATAAAACACACAAACACTTTGCTTGACCTTAGACACCGTTGGTATAAAAACTGTTAAAATGTTCTTAAGTTACACTTAAACATTCTTTTTTCTTTTTTATTGCACTTAATTCATAAAGTGAACATTGTTTTTGAAAATATGTCCATATTGTTTGGTCAGCTGTGTGTCCAATTCTCACATACAAAATTATATATTTGACTAAGACTTGGGAGGAGTTAATGAAATTAGGGTTTGCATAGTATGCAAGTTTTCTACTGATTTGCATAATTATTTTTTTCTTAATTCAATAAAACATTATTCAAACTAGAAATTGTGTTTACGTCTAAACGTTTTCCATAAAATCAAGAAAATGCCATTTTGTCATAACAGTGCCCTCTAGTGCTCAAAGATTTCAAACTTTCCTTTACCCAAAATTAATATTTCATTCCAACAAGTTCAAAGGTAAAATATGAGATTGCATATAAGCCCCACCCACTCCATAATCATGTTCAAGACATGTATTCAGTGTGTGGTATCGAACTTGTATGCAAAGCTTGGCGTAAATCCAATAAGCGGTTATTAAGAAAAAAATATTTGACCCTAGAGCGCCCACATCACAAAAACTGCTTAAAACTCAATAATGTGGCACCATTTTATCCCCTAATTTGATTAATTAAATATGATGAAGATATACACTAACTGTTGTGCTAGGTAGTACTAAAAAGGTTGCATTGATTGAACAATCTTTAAAAATGTTCTGATTTTAAATAGTTATGTACCAAGTTTCATGTAGATCCAGCTACAACTATGTTTTGCCTTTGATGTGCTTTAGCATAAAATCTAATCAGGTGGAAAAGTGCAATGGTACCCTTTAGCTATTGAGGGATAAGAATGTATTTTTTAGTCTATTGTTTGGGCCTTTCTACCATATTGTCTTACCAGACTTATTAAAAATAATACAAATAAAATAATAAAAATACAATGGCACTTGGCTAAAGATCACTAATATAAAGCTAGAGAACTTGTTCTGGAAAGAATAACCTGCTATAAATGAAACTTGATTTCTTGAATAGAGTGAAAAGTGCATGATTAGTAGAACAATTCATCCTCAAATATCACAGTAAAGTAAATAAATGTGTAGATTTATTTTTGATTTACTTTATATGCATCATAAACGTTCATGAAATGGTCATTGTCTTTCAAACAGTCTTACACAGTCATGATCTGAATATCATTGGATGCGACATGAAGGATGTGTTGATCCAGCAGGAGATGCATGGTGCTGTAGTCAGGTAAGAAAGCTTGCTTATGTAAACCAATTACAGATGCATTGAGTGGTTTTTCATTACTATTTATATTTGATCTTGTCATTTTTTTAAAGTGGTGGGAAACATTTCAAAAGATTGACAAGATTGGGTAGCAGCTATCAGAAGATTTTGCATGAGTCTGCAGCCAAAAGCACTGAAGACAGAGATGTTCTCACTAAAGCATTCCCTACCGGCTTCCAATGGGCAACATCCACAGAGTCTTTCAAGGTTGAAGGTGCATGGGCAGCAGATGGGAAAGGCGAGACCATCTGGGATCGCTTTGGTCATGAAAACCAAGCCTTTAATAATCATAATGCTGACACAGCTGCTGACAGCTACAGAAAGGTAGATATAGATGTCTACCTCTTGCGAGGTCTTGGAGTCAACACCTACCAGTTCTCCATTTCCTGGGCCCGTATATTCCCCTCAGGTCACAAAGACAGCCTGTCAGAAGAAGGAGCTCTCTACTATGACAATCTGATCAATGCTCTTATTGAATCTGGCATACAGCCTGTTGCCACTCTCTACCATTGGGATTTGCCTCAGGCTCTCCAAGACAATGGTGGATGGACCAATCCTTTCATTGTTGCAGCTTACGTGGACTATGCAGCCTTCTGCTTCCATAGATATGGAAACAGGGTCAAGAGCTGGAACACATTCAGTAGTCCCTGGGTGGTGAGCCATGCTGGATATGGCACAGGTGTGCATGCTCCGGGAATAAAAGACTACGTGACTGCTTCTTATCAGGTAAACATAGTGGTATCCCCACGTAAAAACCTTTTAAACATGTCTAAATTGTTTTAGGCTATAACCCTTCACTTTTTAATTCTTATTTCTACAGGTTACTCATAATATAGTGAAATCCCATGCTGAAGCCTGGCATGTCTACAATGACAATTACAGAAACACACAGGGAGGGAAAGTGGGCATTGCATTAAACTCTGACTGGGCAGAACCTGCTGATGCTGAAAAACCTGAAGATAAGGAAGCTGCAGAGCGCTACCTTCAGTTTATGCTAGGCTGGTTTGCCCATCCAATCTTCATAGATGGGGATTATCCAGAAGTTCTCAAAACTCAGATTGCAAACAAAGCAAAAGAGTGTCCCTCATCTGCGCCAGCAGTACTTCCAACTTTCACTGATGAAGAGAAGTCGAGGATCAAGGGAACTTCTGACTTTTTTGGTTTAAATCATTATACCTCCCGTTTAGTTAGCAGCAGTGTAGGTGGGTGCACCCCTGGTCCTGAAGGAGTTGGAGACTTCCTGGCAAAAGTGGACCCCTCATGGCCTGCTACAGCATCAGACTGGATCTACTCCATGCCCACAGGACTACGGTCACTTCTGAACTACATCAAATCAGAATATCTAGCCGTTAACAATGTGCCCATTTACATAACTGGGAATGGCATGCCAACAGATGACAGTGGAGACACCCTGAATGATGTTAGCAGAATACAGTACATGACGGGTTACATCAGTGAAGCCCTAAAAGGTTTGTGCCTTTTTTTCTTTAATACTTGGCATCTGTTTAGCAGAAGGAAACTAGAAATACATTTTAATATTGTCTTCGGTTTCATTTTGCAGCTATTGAACTCGATAAAGTGGATGTGCAGAGATTCACAGTGCAATCACTTGTGGATGGATTTGAGGGAAACAAAGGGTACAGTGAAAGATTTGGACTTCACCAGGTTAATTTTGAAGATGGCTACAGACCAAGAACACCAAAACAATCAGCATATTTCTTTGCTCAGATCATTGAGCAAAATGGTTTTGTTTCAAGTAAACAAGATCATTTTGAAGGTGTGAAAATATCACCACCTCAACGTTCCACTCCACTGCCACCCTCAGAGGTCCCATCTGCATCAAAGTCTGTTTGGGAAAAATTTACACCACAGAAAAGGTTGGACAGACAGATGTATCACTATGGCAATTTCTCACAAAACTTTTTATGGGGCGTCTCATCTTCAGCTTATCAGATTGAGGGTGGATATAACCAGGATGGGAAAGGACAAAGTGTATGGGATGTAGTCAGTAATAACCCAGGTAGTGGTATTCCTGAAGATGTGAATGGAAATGTTGCCTGTGACAGTTACAATAGACTCGATGAAGACCTTTACATGCTGCAAGCTTTGAAAGTGAAATCATACAGATTTTCTCTGTCATGGTCCAGAATCTTTCCCAATGGTAGACATGAGTCCCTGAACCAGAAGGGTGTTGATTATTACAACAGACTTATTAATGGCCTCTTGGCCAGAAAAATCACCCCAATGGTCACAATCTATCACTGGGACCTCCCACAAGCTCTACAAGACATTGGTGGCTGGCAAAATGTGGAGATGATTAACATTTTTAATGATTATTGTGACTTCTGCTTTGCCACTTTTGGTGACAGAGTAAAATTCTGGATGACCATGAATGACCCTCAAGGACTTGCATGGCTAGGATATGGAACTGGACAAATCCCTCCAAAAATCACAGAGCCAGGAACAGCACCATACCAAGTTGCACATAACTTGATAAAAGCTCACGCTACAGCATACCACACATATGATAACAAATACCGTGCTTCTCAAGGAGGTATGGTTTCCATTGCCCTTAATGCTGAATGGGTTGAACCTAAAGATATCAATGTCCCTCGTGATCTTGTTGCTGCTGACCGTGCAATGCAGTTCAACCTGGGTTGGTTTGCCCACCCAATTTTCAAGAATGGAGACTATCCAGAGGCCATGAAAGCCCAAGTTTTGGTCAAAAGTGAACTCCAAGGTCTTTCACAGTCAAGACTCCCTTCTTTCACAGAGGAGGAAAAGAACTTGATCAAAGGAACTGCTGACATGTTCTGTGTGAATCACTACACCACCAGGCTAGTAACCCATGTTACAGCTGCATTTTCTCCAGCATCTTATCTAAGTGACTGGGACTATGTAGAAGAAGAGATACTTGATCAACCAACGACACCAATTGGATTCACAAGAGCTGTATCATTTGGCATGAGAAGGCTTCTCAACTGGATCAAGGAAGAATATGGTGATCCAGATATTTACATTACTGAAAATTCAGTTGCCACTCCCAGGGAATGGGCATTTGATGAAATCGACAGAGTCTTCCTTTACAAAACTTATATTGATGAGGCTCTTAAAGGTACAGTAATAAATATCAAAAATGTCTGTTGTATATTACAATGTCTTGATCATTCACAATTAATTTCTGTCTGTTTGTAATGTCTCTCTTAACAGCCTATGAACTAGATGGAGTCAAGGTGAAAGGCTATGCAACATATCTCATGGATTCCTTTCAGTACCTTTATGGCTACCTCTTTGGGTTTGGTCTGCACCACATAGATTTCAATAACCCAAACCGACCAAGAACACCCAAGTTTTCGGCTCATTTCTACTACAATGTCATGAGGGACAATGGTTTTCCATTACCAGAAGATGAAAAGATGTTATATGGAGAATTCAAAAAGGATTTCATTTGGAGCAGTGCAACAGCATCATACCAGGTAAAAAAGCTTACAATAGGTGAAAATATCTTTTTCACCTATTGTCAACTCAATCTAAGTTCAGATAAAGTTAAATCCCCCAAAATAGCAGTTTTTTATTTAACTGGTTTCGGCAAGGTGTTTCCTCATTGTAGCTTTTTTTTTAGAATAAGCAGTTTATAATAGTTGATAGGATTTTCATCACCGATTTCTAATCACTGGTTTTGACTAGCCAATACCAATACTAATTTGTCTCTCAAAGCTATAATTGACACAATTCCAGTATTAAACTCAAGCATTCTTGCTTTGGGCTATTGGTGAATAAGAATATTAAGAGCAGATGCAACATCAAACTTTCTTGCTTTTAAATTGGGATTATTATTTACCTAAAACAAATTCAAAATTATGTCAAAGTTTACATTTGAAAGTGGTATACAGCATATTTTAGTCCGCTAAAACTGAGGTCAGCACTATTTACTGATTCACTGTGTGTGTAATCACCCAAGGATGAAACCGTAGACACTTACTGAAAATCTGAGATTCATAAAAATGAGCAAAGTTTTGTTAGAACTTCCAAGCTTCCCGGTTTATGCTGATTTCTAAATCCCTGGATTCAAGTGGCAACATGAATCCACTTGCAACCTCATTTTCAATACCTAAAAATGCTAAGTTTTTTATTATTATTATTATTATTGGAAATTATTTAGAATTATTTAGAAATTATTGGAAATTATTTAGTTTTTCTTTAAATACTTTATAGTATTAAGAACATTGTACTCTAAAATAATGGTTGTAATTTAAAGCATATTAATGAGTTAAATTTTCCAAATTTACTCATTAATTTTTGCCAATGTCTCTGGAAAAATCATTCCCTCAAAAATCCAGTAACAAGAAATTAGGCATATTCTCTGTTCTGATTTTCCTCTTTCCAGATTGAAGGGGCCTGGAGAGAAGATGGAAAAGGTCTCAGCATCTGGGACAAGTTTACACACACTCCTGGAAAAATATCTGAGCATGACACTGGGGATGTTGCTTGCAACAGTTACAATAAGATGGAAGATGACATTGCTGCACTGAAGAAAGTCAAGGTGTCTCACTATCGCTTCTCCATATCCTGGCCACGAATCCTACCTGACGGTACTACCAAATACATCAATCAGGCTGGTCTAAATTACTACAAAAAACTTCTGGATTCTCTCATTGCAGCAAACATTGAGCCTCAAGTAAGTATTTCTCAAAAATAATCATTCAGAAAAGTGTTTTACCTCTTTTACCAACTGTTTTTCTTTTGGATCAGGTCACTTTGTACCACTGGGATCTCCCACAAGCTCTGCAGGATGTTGGAGGTTGGGAAAATGAGACCATCATTGAAAGATTCAAGGAATATGCAGATGTCCTTTTTGAGAATCTTGGTCCCAAAGTGAAACTTTGGATCACTTTCAATGAGCCATTCGTAATAACTGTATTAGGCCATGTCCAAGGTGCACATGCCCCAGGTATGTAAAGTATTCTTAACAGAGAATAACACTTTATTATCAGAAAGTTAGAAGTCAGAATTATGGACTTTTCTCAATGCAGAACTCTTAAGGAAGTAAATAGTCTGGAAATACAATTTCATGGGAAAATCTGCATCACATTTTTTTGTGTGTTTTTTCAGGTCTCAACGACCGACCAGATACTCTTCCATACATTGTAGGCCACAACATAATCAAATCCCATGCAGAGGCCTGGCATGTCTACAATGACAAATACAGAGCCTCACAGGGAGGATTGGTCTCCATCACTGTAAACTCAGACTGGGCAGAACCCAGAAACCCCTACAAGCAAGAGGATTATGAAGCTGCGCGAAATGTGGTTGAGGTATATATTATGATTGTATAACACAAAACAACTACAACATTTGGTGTGGTATTGTAGTTAATAATTGCTGTGTGTCAAAACCTATCCACAGTTTTATCTTGGCTGGTGGGCCCATCCCATTTTTAATGGTGACTACAGCCCACTGGTGAAGAAATCTGTTCTAGACCAAAGTCTTGCAGGTGGTTTGACAAAATCCAGGTAAAATGTTTGGCTACATTTTAAAATACTTTGCCTATAGTTTGCACCAAATGAATGCCTATGCAGATTCTTAATTTGATTTTCAACTTATTACACCCACTGATGTCTTCTCTCATACAATTTCTTCTTGAATTTTTATTCTCTAGGCTGCCCGAGTTTACTCCTGAGGAAATTAAGCGAATTAATGGCACATATGATTATTTTGGATTAAACCATTACTGCAGTGTCTTGGCATTCCCTGTAGACTTTGGAACGACTCAACACTTTGAAGCAGACAGGTAAGGCCGTTAGCTTTCTCACAAACCAATTTAAAATCAACTTCACATTAAAATCATGACTTAATATGCTTCTTACATTTTTCCTAAATATTTTTGTAAAAGGTGTCCATGTTTTCAATTTAAACTCTAAATTACATAATTATTCACTTGTCACAGGGGTGTGGTGGTTATTAGTGATCGGACCTGGTTGGAAACCGGTTCTGTCTGGTTGAGGATGACACCATTTGGTCTCCGAAGATTGCTGAAATTCATCAAGGACGAGTACAGAAATCCTCCCATTATCATCACTGAGAATGGTGTCTCTGAAAATGGGCCAGTTGATCTGAATGACGTTCACAGGAAATACTATTATGAAAAGTACATCAACCAAGTGCTGAAAGGTATTAAAACAACTTCATAGAATATAGAGCATATAAAATGAGAGTAAATCATGTTTACATTAAAATCTGCTATAGCCTTCTTCAGTTGTTCAAAACTGGAGACTTGTATATATTAATACCTTTTACCAGCTTGTGTGCTTAATTACATTTTCTTTTTTCTGCAGCTTATTTGCTTGATGACGTCAATATTATTGGCTACACTGCTTGGTCTCTGCTGGACAACCTGGAATGGGGTGTTGGCTATACAGAGAGATTTGGACTTTTCTATGTTAATCGCACAGACCCTGATCTGCCTCGAACCCCCAAAGCCTCCGTGTCCTTTTACTCCTCCATCATCAGCTGCAACGGGTTTCCCGATCCAGCATCTGGACCTCAGGAGTGTTGGAACCCTACCCCTACAATTGCTGACCCCTAAGCTTGAAGGTAAACAGATTCAGTGTTTTGAAAGTAAACTGATTGAGATGTTCTGATTTCAGGTCAGATCAAAAAATCTCTTGTCATAATACTTAGTTGGACATATCTACCTTGAATTGAGATCAACTTTACTGATCAAATTATACCCAGCAGTAGAAGTACGCAACTTTACTATCATAAGCTGGCTAAAAAGCAAGCTTATCAAATAATCTGTTTTAAGAGTTTCAGAATGCAATGTTAATAATACAAAATTTAGGTTCATATTACTGTAAATGATTATTAATAAAAGTGTCTATTTTTCTCCCTTCAGCAACAAAAGAGGCAATTCCTGGAATCAACAATGTGAACTTCCTGGGTATGAGCCTCTCCTCTGAAGATGCCGCAACCGGACTTAACACAACATTTGCTTTGCTGATTGTAGCACTTGCTGGAACAATTTGTGTGGCTGTTGGATTGTTTCCAGTAAAAAAGGTGTTCCAACAGAAAATTGTAGAGTTAATTGAGGGAGGAAGAGAGATTCTGATTGCAGATTGACTTCCATCTTTAATGCAAATATACGTGATTTCCATATTTAAATTTAAAGGCTTGAATTTTGCAAAAAACAAAATCTTCAACAGAGAATTCTGAGTTTTTGAACACTGTATGTTATAGTTGTTCTATATTTAAAATAATATAAATATAATTTATCTATACAACGAAAGGTGCAGACGAGAACTTACTGCTTTCTGGGAAGTTAAGATGACTGGACCCGTTTTTTTCCATGTGCACTATTTGTGGTATTTAGACTTTTTTTGTAGCTCTTTAGGATGTTTTTTGTGTGAAAAATGTTAAGTTAACTGAAGTAAATTTCTGGTGAAACCCATGTCAGTTGTGTGTAAAACTCTAAATTATTACTCCCTATTATATTGGTAGAATGTTTTTGCGTTATTTGTGACTTGTGAAATTTTTTACCACCATATAAAAAAAACACTGATCAAGTCATTGTCATACTAACTTATTGTAACATTAAGAACCATTTATCTAATCTTTGTGAGAGAAACTGGAAGAAAGCACAACATAAAAGCCAACTAATATCTGATTTCTGCTACTTGTCCTATGAAGCTTCTGTTCAATAAAACTATTGCAACTAACCACACTGTTCCTGTTTTGATTTTGTACACAATCTGTTCCCCTCCAATTATATTACTCTTTAATTTATTTTGAGATAATATCTGACTTTGTGCAGTTTTGTTTCTTTTTTACTGCTCCATATCAGTTTGTCTCCCCCTGCTCCTCATACCTGCTTTCTCATACGCTAATAGTACTGAAAAAACAAGTCCCACTGCTTCAATCTGTCATTTTTTAATACAACTCTCCCCCAACTAAGTTCCATTTTAATTACCTAGATAAGCATCATTTCAAATTGAAGGATTATAAGATGTAAATCCAGCAGATAGAAGCAAATATAGCTAGATTATCAATCAATCAATCAAATTTTATTTGTATAGCACATTTCAGTAGCAAGGCATTTCAAAGTGCTTTACATCATATCAAACACAGAAACACAATGCAACATAGAATCAACAATCAAAACACGACATTATGTAAAGTTCCATCAATAAATTTGTAATTGATTACGTTTCAAATACAATCCTAAACAGGTGGGTTTTTAGTCTAGATTAGATGGCTGTTACCTGCTGTAAAGCCTCAAGAATTATTAGCTAGTCTCTTGACAACATTTTTTTCACTTTTAGGTCCCAGATTGTGGCTTAACGCTTTATCTGTGTTCCTGAACTATCTTTAGATATTATTTAGTATTTAGATAGTAATTGTCTTAGAAATGTACACTCCTGCTACACAAGTGTTTTGGTTATCTTGCAAACACAGCAAAAAAGGGATAGCAGAATGTTTGGAGCAACAGCACAGAAACAACCCAAGAAGCCCAGGTGGAAAGCATGTGTCAATTAAACCGAAGCTGTTTCTTATTAACAAGTATTTCATTGTTTAAATACCTATTAGCAAATACTACCAGTGGCTATCTTTCAAATTGAAAACCTAAAACTAGTCCATTGGCCACACTGCAGTAACCCTAAGTTAACATTTTAATAAGCGTCTAATAGCAGCACATTTTAGGTTCCTCAGACAACATTGGGATATTGTTATCAATTGGATGAGTCCAGAGTCTGAGTACATCATACAACTGCAATAAAACACTTATCAAACCCTAATTGTGCAACAATGATATGAGAGCAAAATGTTGTCTAAATAGCTTTGCGGTCAGTTGACATTCAGACTGGCTTTCTTGAGTCACAATGAACAGGTTGCTGTGGGTTGTGTGTCTGTATTTTTTATGTGTGATTGTTTGGAGCAGTCAGGTGAATGGAGAAGATCACTTTATGCTTCTTGCTGGCCCTCTGACTGAGAAGGACCACAGAACCTCCAGCAGTGATGAAAATGTCTTTGACTGCAGTCATCCAATACCAGCAGCTTCCAAGCAGTATTTTAAGTACCTCCAGACCAAAGGGGTGACCCACTTCAAAGTGCCGCTGTCATGGGCAAAATTTCTTCCTACAGGCCTGACCAGCAAGCCTCAACAGGATGTGGCAAGTTGTTACCAGACCCTGCTGAAGAACCTGCAGGAGGAGGGCTTGCAGCCTCTCGTCATTCTTCATGGATCAACAGTTCCAGGCTCTTTCAGGTCCAGGTATGGAGGCTGGGAAAGTCAGCAGCTGCTAGACATGTTTCAACAGTATGCTGAGTTTGCTTTGAGAGAATTTGGCCATTTGGCAAACTCGTGGGTGACATTTAGTGACCTGGATGAGATTTTGCATGAAGGACCAGCTGTCGATGGTCACAGTCTTCTCCAAAATATCCTTCAGCTCAACAAGAATATTCATGAGTTTTATCATCAAAACTTTCCATATGAAGGTAAGTGAACTCCAGTCCTGTTCCTACCTAGATTAATATTCTTTGCTTGTTCATATTTATATGTTTTCTAGACTGAATTATAATTTCCAGTCATTTTAAATTGCAATCAGTAATAAATTTTTAAAATTTCTTCTTTTTACTATGACTAAGATTTAACTTATCAAGAAAATAGCTCCACAGTCAGCAGATACTGTCTGTACTAATATTATTTTACTGCTTTGCTGATAAGACAGGATGTATTTTCCGTTATCTCAGTAATCAGTCCATGTGAGTTGCATCAAGATATCTCCTTTGCAGTCTTGACTAAACACCAATTTCTACAGTGGAAATACTCATTAGCTAGAAAGATTAAATATATTACATGAAGTGTTCATAGGTTTTCTTCCTGTCACTTTTTCTTTTCAGGGAGACGTCTATCATTTGGGTTGAATGCAAAACACTTGGATCAACTTTCCAGTCTTAAAGCTTTCACAAATGTAAGCTTCCTGACAAAACAATATTACATGACAAAACAATATTACTCCTTTTAGTAATATATAGAAGATAACCTAGATAAGATTTGTTGACTGCCATTGTGTACACAAAACAGTACAATGAAAGTTAGTTGCCACTGATCATCACACACCAAAATATAATGGAATAATTAGATTTCATTAATAAAATATCATTAGAAAATGGAAGAATAATATATATTCAGCCAGTGTATTTATGTGTCATGTGACTGACAGTCAGTCTCTCTGGGATCCTAACTTCACTTGTGGGCCTCTTATCCGCCTGATGAAGGGTAGAGAAGTATGGGTTCTTTTAGGACGCTTTTCACCTGCTTATGCCGATGGTTTCCGAACCTGCTCCTCAGGTACCACTGGACTGGATGTCTTAGATATCTCTCTATTCAAGTACATCTGATTCAAATTACTGCACGACCTCCACAGCATGCCATCAAGTTCTGCAAAAGCCTGATAATCACCCAATCATTTAGGTAATATGTACCAAGACGACATCTAAAGCATGCAGGACAATACTCCCTGAGGACTCTTTAGCTTTGAATTTTGTAAAAAAATTGTACATCAAGTATTGAGCCTTAACTTTACAAAAACCTTAATAGCTAGTTGGCAAAAGAAACTTGCAATAAATGCAGTCCATTAAATGCATTATGCATTTTTCACAAACAAAAACCCTAAACTGACTTAAACCTATGGAGTACATAGAAAGCAGGCAATGAGTTTTTTTAAAAGTAATTTGGTTATTTCCCCTCAGAGAAAGCAAAAAAAAAAACAAGCACATTTCTATTTGCCACACCTAGTGTGGGTCACACTAAGGCCCAAACTTAGTAGGTCTTAGTGTGTATTTTTTTTTTTTCAATTTTCATTTGTATTATTAGTATGTGACAACTCTCATTTCATTGTATGTTCGGCACAGATGGATTTCTTGTCAGTGAACCTTGAATATAACTGCGCCTCCTCAAAGAGTTTTGCACAAGAGTTGAGAAGCTTGCAGGTACTGCAAACATTTTAATAGTTTTAGGACCATCATGGATTTTTTTTGCATTTTATCTTTATAAAATTATACCTTATACAATTAAACAGTGTTGTGTTCTAGACATCTGCTGGAAATTTGCCAATCTTGCTATATAAGATGCCAGTTCGTAACTGTATCCTGAGTGAACACCAGCTCCTTGGAGATTTATTACAAGGTACGCATCATGCTGGTCAACACACTTTATAGGTTCTTTCTAAATTATCAATAGCATAAATTAAATTACTACTGTTGGATATTTTATACAGTGTGATTGTTTAAAAATCATTATCCTTGGACCTAAACAATTATTAGGTAGAAAATAAAGTGTTCATAACATTCTTTCTGTGATGTTTGAAAGGAACAAGCTTAATGGTTACACTCTAAATACCTGTAATGTGGCAGTCTTTTCTAAACAGTACAATGAAAGTTAGTTGGCACTAATCGTCACACAACCAAAATGGAATGGAATAAGTAGATTTAATTTATAAACATCATTAGAAAATGGAAGAACATACGTTCTTCTGCTTTTAAGTGGTGTAGCTTTTAAGTAGTGCCATTTTATAACAGTAACTAGTGCAAAATCAGCCTTTTATTTATCAGTCTGTTAAGTTCTACTGGGAAAACAATTTGCAAGGTGGAGAAAAGCTTTGAAGCTTTACAGCCAGACCAGTAAATATTTATAGCTATGATTGCTGCAGGATAATGACAAAAACTGATTACATAATACTTGAGGTGAAAGTCTTATTGCTAAACTTGAACAGATTATTCTTAAAGGACTCCATAATTAAGCCATATGTAAAAAATATTTCTGTCCTTTTGTTTCTCCTGTATTGTGGCAGTTTTATGGAGAAATAGTTTGAATATTATGGGATGCGACATGAAGAATGTATTAGATGGGCTGGACATGCATGATTCTCAAGTCAGGTAATACAATGTTTTAAAGATTTATATGATATAACCTTTTCCCTTATAATTTTAACAGTTTCCAATCCTTTCCCCAAATCGTCTTATTTCCAAAAATTTCATCAGCAGGACCGAATTCAGGAAGAGTTATGAAAACATCTTTCAGAAATTTGGAGACCAAGCCAGTGATGACGATCTGTTCCTCACTAAAGGATTTCTCCCGGGTTTCCAATGGGCTACGTCGTCAGAATCTTTCAAGGTTGAAGGTGGCTGGTTGGAAAGGGGAAAAGGAGAGACTATTTGGGATCAATTTGGTCATGAAGGTCAAGCTTTTGCAAATCACACTGCTGATCTTGCTTGCGACAGTTATAACAAAGTTGATATAGATGTCTACCTTCTGCAAAGTCTTGGAGTCAACACCTACCAGTTCTCCATTTCCTGGGCCCGTATATTCCCCTCAGGTCACAAAGACAGCCTGAAGGAAGAAGGAGCTCTCTACTATGACAATCTGATCGATGCTCTTATTGAATCTGGCATACAGCCTGTTGTCACTCTCTACCATTGGGATTTGCCTCAGGCTCTCCAAGACGATGGTGGATGGACCAACCCTTCCATTGTTGCAGCTTACATGGACTATGCAGCCTTCTGCTTCCATAGATATGGAAACAGGGTCAAGAGCTGGAACACATTCAGTAGTCCCTGGGTGGTGAGCCATGCTGGATATGGCACAGGTGTGCATGCTCCGGGAATAAAAGACTACGTGACTGCTTCTTACCAGGTAAACATACAAACATTTTAAACTATGCTCAAAATTAGTTGTAGCTCTTTCCCTTCATATTTTATTCTTATTATTGCAGGTCACTCATAATATAGTGAAATCCCATGCTGAAGCCTGGCATGTCTACAATGACAATTACAGAAAGACACAGGGAGGGAAAGTGGGCATTGCATTAAACTCTGACTGGGCAGAACCTGCTGATGCTGACAAACTGGACGATAAGGAAGCTGCAGAGCGCTACCTTCAGTTTATGCTAGGCTGGTTTGCCCATCCAATCTTCATAGATGGGGATTATCCAGAAGTTCTCAAAACTCAGATAGAAAAGAAAAGAAATGAGTGTCCCTCATCTGCGCCAGCAGTACTTCCAACTTTCACTGATGAAGAGAAAGCGAGGATCAAGGGAACTTCTGACTTTTTTGGTTTAAATCATTATACCTCCCGTTTAGTTAGCAGCAGTGTAGGTGGGTGCACCCCTGGTCCTGAAGGAGTTGGAGACTTCCAGGCAAAAGTGGACCCCTCATGGCCTGCTACAGCATCAGACTGGATCTACTCCATGCCCACAGGACTACGGTCACTTCTGAACTACATTAAAACAAAATATCTAGCCATTAACAATTTGCCCATTTACATAACTGGGAATGGCATGCCAACAGATGATATCTTCAATGACACTAGCAGAATAGAGTACATGGGAGGTTACATCAGTGAGGCCCTAAAAGGTTTGTTCCTATCTTTTCTTTAATATGTGGCATCTGTTTAGCAGAAAGAAACCAGCCATAAATTTTCTATGTTGTTTTCTGTTTCCTTTTACAGCCATTGAACTTGATAAAGTGGATGTGCAGCGATTCACAGTGCAATCACTTATGGATGGATTTGAGGGAAACAAAGGGTACAGTGAAAGATTTGGACTACATCATGTTAATTTTGTAGATAGCTACAGACCAAGAACACCAAAACAATCAGCATATTTCTTTGCTCAGATCATTGAGCAAAATGGTTTTGTTTCACGTAAACAAGATCATTTTGAAGGTGTGAAAATATCACCACCTCGCCGTTCCACTCCACTGCCACCCTCAGAGGTCCCATCAGCGTCAAAGGTTGTCTGGGAAAAATTTACGCCACAGAAAAAGTTTGACAGACAAATGTATCACTATGGCAATTTCTCACAAGACTTCTTATGGGGCGTCTCATCTTCAGCTTATCAGATTGAGGGTGGATGGAATGCAGATGGAAAAGGACCCAGTGTATGGGATACATTCACTCAGAAGCCAGGTAGTGGTATTCCTGCAGATGCAGATGGCAATGAAGCCTGTGACAGTTATAATAGACTCGATGAAGACCTTTACATGCTGCAAGCACTGAAGGTGAGGACCTACAGATTTTCTCTGTCGTGGTCCAGAATCTTTCCCAATGGTAGGCGTGAATCCCTGAACCAGAAGGGTGTTGATTATTACAACAGACTTATTAATGGCCTCTTGGCCAGAAAAATCACCCCAATGGTCACAATCTATCACTGGGACCTTCCACAAGCTCTACAAGACATTGGTGGCTGGCAAAATGTGGAGATGATTAACATTTTTAATGATTATTGTGACTTCTGCTTTGCCACTTTTGGTGACAGAGTAAAATTCTGGATGACCATGAATGACCCTCAAGGACTTGCATGGCTAGGATATGGAACTGGACAAATCCCTCCAAACATCAAGGAGCCAGGAACAGCACCATACCAAGTTGCACATAACTTGATAAAAGCTCACGCTACAGCATACCACACATATGATAACAAATACCGTGCTTCTCAAAGAGGTATGGTTTCCATTGCCCTTAATGCTGAATGGGTTGAACCTAAAGATATCAATGTCCCTCGTGATCTTATTGCTGCTGACCGTGCAATGCAGTTTAACGTGGGTTGGTTTGCCCACCCAATCTTCAAGAATGGGGACTATCCAGAGGCCATGAAAGCCCAAGTTTTAGTTAAAAGTGAACTCCAAGGTCTTTCACAATCAAGACTCCCTTCTTTCACAGAGGAGGAAAAGAACTTGATCAAAGGAACTGCTGACATGTTTTGTGTGAATCACTACACCACCAGGATAGTAACCCATATCACAGGTCTGCTGTCTCCACATTCCTATCAAAATGACTGGGACTTCACAGAGGAACAAGAAAGTGATTCACCAGCTACAGCCATCAAAAACCAGAGAGCTGTATCATGGGGCCTACGAAGACTCCTGAATTGGATCATGGAAGAGTATGGAGACCCTGAAATTTACATAACTGATAATGGTGGAGCTACAACAGCAAAAACTACTTGGGATGACATTGACAGAGTGTTTTTTTACAAGACTTACATAAATGAAGCTCTTAAAGGTACCTTATTATAATCAAATGATTTGGATAACATTTTGAAGCTGTCATACTGTACTTGATTCTAGACTTGATCATTTATTTGTATGTGTGTTTCTCATAATTACAGCCTATGAACTAGATGGAGTAATGCTAAAAGGCTACACAGCAACATCTCTCATGGACTCCTTTGAGTGGTTAAATGGCTATACAGTTGGCTATGGATTCTACCATGTCGACTTCACTGACCCAAACAAACCAAGAACACCCAAGTTGTCTGCTCATTTTTACTTCCAACTCATGAAAGACAATGGTTTCCCCATAACAGAAGATGAGAAGATGCTGTATGGAGAGTTCCCTCAGGGTTTCCTTTGGAGTAGTGCCACGGCAGCTTACCAGGTAAGATGAGAGAAACCCAAATTTATTTGTCTTGAAATAATTGTTTCCCTTTGTTTATTGTTCTTTCTTTACTAATTTTAGATTGAGGGTGGATGGAGAGCTGATGGAAAAAGTCTCAGCATCTGGGATAAATTTGCTCACACGCCACTCAAAATTTTTAACAGTGACAATGGCGACATCGCTTGTGACAGTTACAATAAAATAGATGAAGATATTGCAATATTGAAGCAACTTGGGGTTAACCATTATCGTTTCTCTATATCCTGGACGCGGGTACTTCCTGATGGCACAACAAATCACATCAACGAGGTTGGATTTCGCTACTATGACAGACTGGTGAATGCGCTGCTTGCTGCAAACATCCAGCCTCATGTAAGTTTAGCTTATCTTTGCTCCCCAAAATAGAGTTTACAACAAAAATGTCCAAATACTCAAAAGTGTTTATTTCTTTTCTTTCAGATAACTTTGTACCACTGGGATCTTCCACAAGCTCTGCAGAATGTAGGAGGTTGGGAGAATGACACTATTGTTCAAAGATTCAGGGATTATGCTGACGTTATGTTCAGCCGTCTTGGAGACAGAGTGAAACTTTGGGTCACCATTAATGAGCCATATAACGTAGCAATGATTGGACATGGATACGGAGTAGCTGCCCCAGGTATGCTTTAATTGCAATGAGCCCTAAATAAAATATATTTTGTGGTGGTAAGGAGTCAAGAAATGTGATTTAGACAAAAACGCCAAAGAGAGGAAGACTAACTGCATCTAACCCAGATTGTGTTTTCAGGTATTAGTTTCCGTCCCGGTACTCTTCCCTACATTGTTGCTCATAACCTTATCAAAGCTCATGCTGAAGCATGGCACCTTTACAATGACAAATATCGGGGTAGACAGAATGGAAAAGTCTCTATCACTATCAACTCTGACTGGTCAGAGCCCAGAAACCCCTATAAGCAAGAGGACATTGACGCAGCAAGACGTATAATGCAGGTAAACCAAGTCCTGTCACATTCTTCACAAAATATTATTGTTCTTCTGTTTTGAGACATTGATGATTTGTGCCTCTTTGTGCAGTTCTACATTGGGTGGTTTGCCCATCCCATATTTAATGGTGACTATAGTGAAATGATGAAGACAATCATTCGGGAACGCAGTCTTGCAGCTGGATTGACTAAATCACGGTACCACAAAAAAACAAAGAAAACCTGCTGTTATCAGCTCTGCTAGATACATTCTTTCTTTAACACCTGTAGCGTATGTCTGACCACATACCTTTTTTTATTTTCTGCAACCTGTGATTTTCAAAAGCTGGCTTGTGTTTTATGCTCCACTGGATTCCCTTTTCAAATTTGATTTAAATTGAAGCAAAAACTTTAGAGAACCAATTTTCCAAATAACTTAAAATTCCATTTTATATTCTCCAGGCTACCTGAATTTACCCCAGAGGAAATAAAGAGAATTAAGGGGACCCATGATTATTTTGGATTCAACCATTACACCACTGTCCTGGCATTCCCTGTCGATTATGGAAATCTTCAGCATTATGATGCAGATAGGTGAATAAGAACTTACACATAGCAATTGAGAACGTGTATTTAATATGTTTTAAAATATAAATAAACACATGAACTCTGGACTATCCATAGGGGTGCAGGGACATATGTTGATCGTACCTGGCTAGATTCTGGTTCTGGCTGGCTGAAGGTCACACCATTTGGGTTGCGCAGAATATTGAACTTTATTAAGGAGGAATATGGAAATCCTACAATTATTATCACTGAGAATGGGGTCTCAGAACGTGGGCCCACAGATCTTAAAGATTCCCACAGGAGTTACTATTATGAAAAATATATTAACCAAGTGCTGAAAGGTATTTAAAGAAATTAATTGAACATACTATATTTTATATGATGGACAAAAATAATAAAAATGAATTATTTCTATCATGAAAAGATTAATTATGTTCTTCCAGCTTACCGGCTTGATAATGTGGATGTCCGTGGCTACACAGCATGGTCACTCATGGACAACCTGGAGTGGGCCACTGGCTTCTCAGAGAGATTTGGACTTTTTTATGTCAATCGCTCTGACCCCAATGTGCCTCGAGTGGCCAAGGAATCTGTGTCTTTCTTCTCCACCATCATCAACTGCAATGGGTTTCCCGACCCTGCATCAGGACCTCACGATTGTTTGAAGCCTATACCTGAAGGTAATTGTAGAAGATTATAAACATTTTGGAAATAAAGATGCGTTTTTTTATAACCGTGTGAAAAAATAGTTTCAATTTTACCTAAAACATTTTTTTCAGCAACAAGTGCTCCAGAAAATGACAATTCAGTGAACTTTCTGGGTCTGAGGCTCTCCCCTGAAGAAGCTGAAACCGGACTCAACACTACATTTGCTCTGCTGCTTGTGGCAGCAACTGGAGCCATTTGTTTGTCCATCGGTTGCTTTTTCACTAAAAGACGTTCAAAATAAAATGAGAAAGTTGAAATTGTACCTGCAGCTACCATTCAGACATTTATCTTAGCATTTAAGTGGATATTTGTAAAGTCTACATAAAACACCATAATCAACAAACATGTAATATTGCAGCTGACACTGTATGTTTTCGATGATTCACTTATTTTAATTCACTGGGATTTTTACAACAAAAGTAAACTGATATTAAAATGTTTATGTATGTCAACGTTTATATAGCTAGAAGTGTGCTAAAGTGTCTGGAAACATTCAACTAGAGTGTTCAAATATGACATCTTTAATTAAAATATGTAACATTTAATAAAGACAGCAAAGACATTCATGGTGTTCTTTAGTTATTGTGCTTCCTTTACATTATTTTGCTAAAAAAAAGATGCATGTTGCTATGCAACAAGTGGGAAGCTAGGTATCATATATATTATTATGCTAGATGTTCAAAATTTAGCATTGTTCCATTTTATACTCCAGTAATAGTGGGTGATACAGACATGACTGTTGTGAAGTTCATGTCTTCTTGTTAGCAATTTTAGTCATCCTGGCTGTTATTTATTTTAAAGCACTAACACAGGCAAAATATGAAAACATATAATCACATTTTTCAAAACTTGAAAATTTAAACATTCCAGTGCAACAAAATTTTAAATATTATAAGTAATAGCCTTAAAAAACAGATATCAGGTGTTGGCAACATTACTTAATTGGGGCAGCTTTTATTCAGTTTTAGATTGGTAAAACGTCTTGAAATGCTATCCTAACAATATTGAGGTTGTATGTCACAGATTGTCCACAAGAGGGCAGAGTAGTACTGGTAGAACCTTCTCATTATTTTTGATCAGTTCTATCAAGAGACATTATAATTCAGCAGAAAATAAAAACTACATTTTGTAAAGAAGCACTTTTGCTGGATAGTCTCTGCAAAGAAAGCAGCTATTTTGTGGGAAAACACTGCATTCAAATTAGTTCAAATATTAACTTCAGCAAATAATTCATGCATAATGTCAAACCTTTAATAAAACCTGTGTTTAAAGCCAGTGAAGCTGAGCCAGCCTGCAGCTGATGATCAGTCAGCTCTAATAGAAGCAGGGAAGCGGTTCGGGTCTAGTCTCAGGAGAATGAGGTTAAATGTTTTTGCGTTTGCAGGAAATGGGGAGGTTGCAGCAGTTTGAGAGACGGCTGGTTTGAAGAAGCCACGTGATGAATCATACTTCCTCTAAGAGTTAGGCCTCAACTATTTGTGTCTCTTCATTTACATTTTGCACATACGGGGATGGCGAGTACGAGGTAAGACTGCTCAACTCGTCTCTTCAGCTTATAGGCTCTTATATCTTCAAAAGGCATTTTTTTAAATATCTACTGCCACGTTTGGATGCATAAAATGAAACTAAGATTTAGTGTAATTGAAATGCTGACAGGTTTGACATTTCCTCATAAACAGACATCTGCAGTGTTCTTACATTTAAAGATCTGATATCAGCTTCTGAATTACCTTTTTCTGTTGGGGAAAGAACACGATAGGATAATTTAATTGTATAGTTTTTATTTGAATTTGTTTTATAAAAGATCTCATGCATGATTAAAGTATGAGCTTCCGTTGTTTGGACGGTTTCAGTCAGTTTCCGGTTAATGAAGCCTCTTCTTTCTTTCACTTAGTTCAGGGGCCATTATGAGGATCGGATCATTGTTGCCTTCATGGGGTCTATAAATTATTTATCAGCTTCAAGACGAAGAAATTTAACTGATTTTATGAAGGAGGAGAAGGCACTGTTAATATCAACATTTACTTCATAGCTACATAAATTTTGATCAAATAAATAAATCCAATATCCTACTTTAACATGCAATAAAAAAAAAATCTGCATCACAAAGATTAATATATAGCATGTGGGAGTCTGGGCTGCTCAATATAAATCACTTATTGCTTCCTTATAGCTTCTGTCGGCAGCATAGCCTATGGAGCTTTTTCTTCTTAATGTTCTTCAGGACAGGGCATCTTTATCTGATCATAATGGACTGAGTAGAAAAAGTACAAACAAGCTCTCAGAAGAGTAGATGTAGGAAAAAGATGAGTAATAGTGATAAACTGACAACCTGCTGATAAAAACATGCAACCAGTAACTGAGGACATCTGGGGGCAGACGGGAACAAAACCATGAAACTAACATCCCTGCTATAAAAGGTGAAATTCTTTTGCGTTGGAAATCAGATATTCAAAGACTAAGCACAAAATGACAACTTTAAAAAATCACAGTGAAAATCATGGTAAACATTTCCTGTTTTCAGTTATGTTAACAGAATTATTTCTATTTCCTTAATGGCAGAATAAAGAGAGCTTTCTTTAAGTTTTCTTCTAATTCTAAAGTTTACACAGTGCCCTAGTTTTTTGTGGCTTTGCCTTTTAACTGTATGATTTGGGACAGACATTTTGAGTAACATTGGTGGAGAATGCATGAGAAGCTTCAACAAGCTTCTCATGCTAATTTCTCTGGTGCTTTGTTTGGTGTAACTTAATCAAGATTTGTAGGCTTTCTTGCTCAAAAACGTCATTTCACTTCTCCACACGGATTCTCTATGGGGTTGAGATCGAGCTAATGTCAACTCAAACATGACTCTGCTGTCCTTAAGTCACTGCCTAACTAATTTGGTGATATTACTACGGCGATTGCTCACTTGGATCACTCGCTTGCAACCACAATTGAATTTCCTGACTGCTTATTAAAGATTTTACTTCAGTATTTCCACATAATGCTATTTCCCCTTAATGTGATCTATATTGTGTGAAGTGCACCAGTTCCTCCTGCAGCAGCCCTCATACATCACAGTCTGGATTGTGTTCTCATGCTTACAACCATCTTTCAATCTAAATATGATCATTATAGTCTAGCGCTTCAGTTTTGTTTCCTTCAAACCACAGAACATGGTGCAAAATATTTATTTTTGCCCTGATTTGGGCCTTAATGTTGCTTTTCAATGAAGGACGTCTTCCTCGCTGAGTGGTTTTTCAACCCATGTTGTTACATGACTTGTTTTGCTGTGGACATTGACATGTTACCAGTTAGCATTTTCACAAGGGCTTTTGTTTCACACCTAAACTCTGTAACACAAAATCTGTCTCCTTCCTGAACAATGTAGTGGCTAGACATGACTCTCATGCTGTTTATATTCTATTTATTTTGTGGCAACTTCAACAATAGTAATATAAATGTATCTAACCTTCTGATTTTGGAGATATGACAAAACTAGTCTAAAATACCTCTGTCTCTCATTGTTTGGACATTTGCCACATAGCAAAACTTTTGGTAATCATACCTGACCTAAAACGGGAAACATTTAATCCGATTCCATGACAGACAGTGAAGGGAAAGTTTGTTATGTAATGTTATGTAAATGTCTGGTTTCATTTGTTTGTCTGACATGGTGCACGGTTTGTAGCAGAGCAACACCAGAATATACAAAAAGAAGAGCCACAAATAGAGAAAATAAAGAAATGACCAGCTATAATACTAGAACTACTGAAAGAGTAATAAAAATCTATACTTTAAAAAGTTCTAGAGCTATAGATACATCAACTAAAGATTTTTACTACAGTGAAAGAAAACAAAGTAATCAGTCGTCTGAAAAAAAGTACATTTGTCTGGTTTGTAAAACTAACTTGATTCAAAGCAAGAAACACTTCCTTAAAAACAAGACAAAAATGTTTTTATTGTTGTTGCCATTAATTTCATTTATGTGTTTTGTTTTAAACTTCATATAATTCTGATGAATCTCTATTTACTGAGAACTTGAGTTTAAGTTGTACAAGTAGAAAGATATCACTTCTGCTAACACATTTAACCTCATTGTTTCCTGTCCTTTAGCCTCTACTGTTCTGTAACCTATACAGTTTAATGTTTACTTTGACATGCACCTTTTTAACATGTTAGTTTGATGCAACACTTTACAATGCATAAAACTGAAGTGAGCGAACAGCAAGAAACCACAAGATTTACTAAAATGATTTGAACTGTCTGTTGTGTGAACCAAAAACATGAGGCGAGTATCTAGACTTTGTCACTTCATGTTTTACTTATTTGAACACTGTTAAAAGATCCATCGACATCTCATTAAAATATAGACTGTTTGCATCTGCATCTTTTTTTGGTGTCATCTCCATCCTTACTAATGTCAGTTTTAATTTTTAATTTCTATCTTTCTTGTGTCTGATATCTATTTAATCTGGGTGACATTAACATCCTTGTCTTTTGTACTTTCTGTGTTGTTCTGCATTACACCTGCGGAAAATATAAACTATTAATATAACTATTAATAATATAACAACTAACATGCTAAAATTGTATGAAGCCGAAACTGAAGAGTCAGATTCTGTTTCAGAAAATCAGGGAAATCTTTTTTTTTTAACTAATTATTGTTAACTTTTTTCTTTTTTTTAAACAAACACCTTAAAGAAATTATGAAAGCCAATAAACAATTTGGACAGATTATTAATCTTTATTTTACTGAAAAATATAATCAGTAGTCATAAAATAAGTCTTTGATGTTACTTCATGTGGAAAATATTTTTCAGAATAATTAAAGATGGGCATATTGACAGTCTATATGCCATTTAATCAGAATGTTTTGGGAAATGTGTAATAGACTTACACCTGTTAACCAGCAGGAGGAAATGCATTTGATATATCAATAATGTCCACTAAACCAGAAAATGTGTAAATGGCTCCCATGCAAATAGTTCTGATCCTAGTATGTAAAAAACAATAATTTATAAAATGTACTCTCCCTGTTTGCAACACAAACTTTAGCCTTTTATAACAAGCAGTCTCTAAAAACTTGAAGTTCAAGTGAACAAGTGAAAGTCAATAGTTTTGGTAAAACTGAAACCAGACATCATTGGAAATGCAACACAGGAGAAGTAGCTTGCATGAAGCAAAAGTATGCTATTCTCGTTTACTAAATAAAGCCAGGTTTCCAATAGGTGACATAAGGGCTTACTCATGCTTTCACTACGACCACACGGCATATTTATGTCTATAAAACACTTCTGACCAAGACGTTTATGTACTATTCTACAAAATACATACCCAATGTGTATATTTTTAGAGGTTCAAATATATTTGAGAGTACTCCTAAAGAAAGGTCACCAGTGATACTTCTACCACAGAGCAAGAATTATAGCACTGAACAGGGGCGCAACCAGGAATCCTGGGCCCCATGGCAAAAAATAAAAGTGGGCCCCCCTTCGCAGATGCTATTAGGATTTCTTGAGTCTATCTGACCCATCAAAAGCAGCACAATTTAAAAGGCTTGCAATTGCCTTGCTTTCTTTGTCTTTAGCACAATATTCACTGCTAGTGAATTTTACAAGCAACAGTCCACATACTGTATGCAAATAGGTTGCTTAAAATGTTTTTATTATTAGTTTTACCTCATTAAAATGTCTCTCCCCAACAGAAACAGTCACAGGCAATGTGCAAAATATACACAAAGCAATACAGACTTCTAAAAAAAGAAGCTATGTTGTTGCATTTTGCTTGAGCTGCAGCATATATCTTAAATAACAAATATGTTTTTTCAACATTTGTTAAAGCTGTCACCATGTCATGACAGTTTGATTTAAAACAGATAATCTGTGAAAATATTAATCTTCTCCTCCCTGAGCTGCTACTGCTGTCTAAAGAAATGCACCAATCTGACCAAAAACAACCAATCAGATCATTCACTCACTGCTAAATGTGTTAATGGAAGATTTTATAAAGATTGTTTGAATTTCTGTGAGTAATAAATAAATTGTTTTTGTTGTGTAACTGTAAAAAGAGTAGAGAGACAGGAAAAATCCACAGATTCCCTGGAATGATGCTAACTTGCTTGTCACTGAATACAGTGTTGCTCACCTTTTTCACTGGGAGGGGGGGGTTATGGTGGTATCGGGGTTAGAGCTTCTGCTGACTGACTCATCTGTTGTTAAGTGTGAAAAAAGGTACAGGGACAAGTTAAATATATGAATATGTTGTTAAATTTGTTCATTCATTACATGCCAGTGAAATGGAGGCAAACAGTTGTCTGTAGCTAAGCTAAAAACACACAAAATAAGACACTGATATATCTTATTCTGTCTAAAGCAGTAAAAAATCAATTTATAAACTCCATTTATAAAGTATTTAGATGGCGCACAGTTACACTTTGCTTCCTTGACCCATTAAATCTTCAAGTATAAAGTATGTAGAAATTTTGTGGGAAATGTGAAGTACTTTGCTTTTTACACTTTCAATGTTCTCAGTTTTTTGACAAAAGGACTAGTGTTGTGCAAGTGAAGTGAAGCAATCAATGCTGAAAACAGGAACCTAAAACAGTCTCCCCCTCCAGCTTTAACTCAAACAGAGAACTCCAAGAGTTCTTATCAGGGTGACCATGTTGTTTTTCAAGGTGAAAGAGCAGTAAGAGACAGAATAGATCTGGTCTGTCTATGTGACACTATAAGATGAAGTTCATAACCACACTAATGGGGGAGAAACCTGAACACAGAGCAGCAGGATGCCAAATTATAGTCACTAAGAACATTAAAAGTAAAGAGATTAGTTTTTGAGGCAGGAGAAAAATCTTTGTGTAAGTTTTGTCTGTACATGTTATGACCCAAATAATCAACAAGTCAAAGGAAAACAGAGGGGCAGATAGCCAATGTTGGCCTAGCATCTTGGCAAACATTTACACAGAACGTTTTGTAGCTGTATGTGCCTTTAAAAAAAATAAAGTTACACATCTTTGAAGTATTTTTATAACAATGTAACATTTCTAAAACCTGGTAAGAGTGAGTGGGTTTTGGCATTATTTTTGTTACCAACAACTGTCACACAACAAACAGTGTGTAGTGGGAATGACAATGCATGTTCGGTGAGATACAAACATCCGGAAAAGCTCGTTAGTAGTTTACAACTTTCAATTTGTATATACGCACAACAACCATGACGGGTACTGAACTTGTTGCTTTGTGCTCCTAAATGTTCCCAAATAAACATAGTGTCGAGGGTCTTTCACGTTAAATGTCTGATGTTTACAAGGAGCATTTCCAGAAACATGTTTTTCTTTATGCTCCATGAAAACACAGGGTAAATTGTGAAACAAAAACCTGGGATGGATTTGTAATTCAGATCATTTTAATTGCACATTCAGATTTTAATTATTTTCAGTCAAGTGTGGGAGGCAAAAAAAAAAAAAACGAAAACAAATGAGAGGAAGTTAAATGCGAGGATCAGATCAGACTGGAATAAAGAACAAAATCATTTTTATGAAACGTGTAAAAAAAAATTCCTCATCATCACAAACGTAAGTCAGGGATCCTATGACGGTGCAGAACAATACAGGAGCGAGCAATTAAATAACAGAAGGCAAAGAAACAGATCCTACCGAAGGTAATGAGAGGAGCGAGATCCTTACAGAGGGCAAAACTGGACGGGTTTTTACAACAGAGCTGAGTTGATTAAGGCTAATTGCAGTCAGGTGTGCAGGGAAGGCAGGAAACAAAAAGCAACAAATACATTCACTAAAGTGCATCTGGATGATTTTCAAAATAAAACAGGAACTTAAAGCAATGTCTAAATTTTGACACATCTTGGTTGCGTCCTAAAGCAGCATTCAGCTTCTATGCACCACAAATCTTGAACAAACTTCCAGAAAATTGCAAAAGAGCCCAAACTTTCAGATCTTTAAATCATGACTAAGATCCTACCTGCTTAAAGTTGCCTTTGAAACAAAATTAATGCAACATTGACCATGTAATGTGTGTTGGTGATTTTTGATGACGGTATTCAAATTGGTGACTGTATAACTTTTTTGTGACTCTTTGATTTTGTGATTTTATAATGGAAAGCACTTTGAACTGCCTTGTTGCTGAAATGTGCTATACAAATACACTTGCTTGATTAAACCTCATTTTAGGATATACGCAAAGTGCAAGATGATGTCACTGTGAGCTGAAGTAGAGACATTTTTAACAGATGTCTTACTTGACCTCCTGTCTTCTTTTCTCCTCAGAATCACAAACCTTCAGAATGCTATTAAACAAGTGCCACTTATTCAGACTCCTCAGCAGGGCGCTGGAGCACAGGGAGCGGTTCAGATGAGGATAAAAAGCTCCCAGGGCTCCGCAGACCGTCTGAGCCAGTCCAAGTCCATGGTCCTGCAGGACTCGGACCTTCCTCAGAAACCTGTGTGTAGACCAAACAGAACCAAACTTATGCTGCACCATCTGTCTTTGGTTTTAAATCATGTTTTTCTTCTTCAGCTATCTCGACATCGCAGGAATCAATCTCAGCACGGTGTGGTTCTTTCAGTCGCAACAGCTTTTGAACCACTGGTATGTCTAAAACTTCACAACTTAAATAAGCTGTCTTTGTCGAAAGGTTTAACATTGATTTACATAAGATACCCTTTCAGAACATTTGGCACTTTTCTGTTATATTTCCATGACAACCTTTAGTTTATCTAATACTAAAAAATGTATGGCATTAAATCTTGTGCAATACGATGCACAAATTTTCTCACATTTTGTTAGGAACAGAGCTTTATATTTTATTGGGATTGTATGACCAAGACAAAGCTTTGGGAAATTGTAAAATATAAGGAAAATTATACTTAGGTCCTCAAGCATAAGCTCTGATTCATATGTACATGTCAGGCTTGTAGCTTAGAATATCTGCAGCTTAGAATATCTGCCATAAAATGTGGCAACACAGAAAATGTGTTGTGTTGTTCTATTTAAACAACTGGACACAGAATATGACTTAAACCATCAACCAGCCTCGTCAATTCTTGGACATCTGGAGTGTAACTACATGAGTCTTGAACTGATGTCTATGAAATTAAAGACCTGGTTAATGTCAGGCCACTAAGCCTGTTCTGATGCTTTTAGGGAGATAGATTGTACTTGAATCCCAGGTACAAAGTAATTCAACATGCTCTAAAATGCAACTTTAATAAACTTTTAAGAAATCTGACAGTTCATCCCCTTAATTAGATTTCATAGTTTATTCTGCAAATCTATTTTCTGACCTGTGATAGATGAATCAGTATTGTTTGAGAAAAAGAAAAAAGTTTGTGCAAAGAACAAATAAACTTTAAACTATTTAAAAATTGGTTAAAGATGTATTTATTTTTGATGGTTAAACAAATTGACCATATGCACTGAACATGTTATGTGATGCTTTTTGTCAATGGTAATGTTAAAATTGTGCATTACATGATTATTTTTCTACAAAAGGAGTTCCATTTAATCAGATCACATTGATTAACATGTTTTAACAAATTGATGTGTCTGTGTGAGGGTGCCACATTATGTTATTACTCTGTTAATAATTCAACAAAACTGCTATTTTAACACAACACTGTAAAGAAATACAATTATTGTGCTAAATAACTTTAACAAGGCAGTTGCATTGAATTATTAGCACAGTAAATGTGTCGTTCTTATACAGACTCTTTGTGTTGGGTTTTGACTCAGTTTGTGCCACATCTGTTTTTAGTGTTGCCTTCATGGCCCTGCACACGTGAGGTTAATAAGGTTCTGATTGTTCCCAGGTGGACCTGAAAGGTGAACACCTGAACGTCGCTAAGATCTCAGACAACGGTAAGAAGCAGAGGAAGAACTGGACTTCGATGTGGACAGTGCTGACCACGGATGAACTGCTGCTGTATAAAGACAAACAGGAAACCGGTGTGGTACGGAACTGTCTAAATTCAACCATGATACCAGAGTCAACCTCAGAGACTTGACCTGCTTAGTTCTTTAGTATCAGTTTGTTGCTCTGTTGTCAGCAGGAAGTGTATTAATCGCTCATGTTGTGTGCAACATTCCCCGTGTTTAGAAACCAGGAAGTAAAACTGATGTGGTTCAGCTTTGTGGGGCCGTCATTGAGTGGGCAGCGGAGAAGTCCAGCAAGAAAAATGTCTTCCAGGTAACCACCTCTGATCCATCGCCTTGTCTAAAGGGCAGCTTGTGGATCTTTAAAACTGAATTGTAACTTTTCTCTCTGTTCCAGATCACAACTAACACAGGAAGTGAATACCTCATCCAGACTGACAGTTTCCCCACTGCCAGCAAATGGCACGAAGCCATCAGAAAAACTGTCGACTCATCAGTAAGAAACCACATCAAACTCCAACAGTCTGGTGAAATAGTTTTCCTTCAGGTGCATAAAAATTGGAGTGATGTCTCACTGTGATTTTTTCTTTTGGTTTAGACGAGAGAGGGCAAAGGTTTTGCTCTGCGGAGGTCCAACAGCTCAGATTTACTGTCCAGGCACAGCTCCTTACCTGGACATGGATCCGTCTCACCCAACATGAAGCAAAGAAATCCAGTTCACAGACGCTCCATCAGTAAGTACAAAATACATTTATATACTTAAAATTAAGATTAAATCATAATCAGATTCAGTCAGGATTTACAAACACGGGGTTTGTAAATAAGATACAACAGCGTTTATGAACAGAGACACAAACCGGAATCAACAACAGCTTTGTGGGGTTATGCATTGACCTATTGTTGCTATAGAGATAATAAAATAAACATGTGAAAGATGGGAGACAGTAAAGTAAAATAATTAAATAGTTACTGCAAATTTTGCGGAATGCAAATACCTTGTTATTATCGAGGTAGGTAATAATAAGTTGCATTTACGTGAGTGACTTTACTTTTTACTTCAATGTGACTAATTATCTTACAGCAACTTGTGCCTACTCTACCCACTGTGGACCCTTCTCGAAGTGACAGAAATAGCATTCTCTGTAACCAAACACACATCCGCCCACACAGTTCATGATAATGTGATACTTCTGTTGATACGTTAGTTCCTGTCTGCCAACGGTGCCTACTTCAAAAGAACTAGTTTGCAATGTTCAAACAGACATTACTTGGTGTCGGTATGGTTTTCAAAAGCTTTAGTTTGAGAAAAAGTGAGATTTGTTTTTCCATGAGGCTAAATTTATTTTTCACTTTATTAATTAAAAAAAATAAAGTTAGATTACATGACATTACAATCAATTTCTTGATGGTTTTATATTCACTTTTTTGAATTACAGCTTTTTTCACATGCGTCAACATCATTTTAAATGTTTAGTTTTACGTCTATTGCAGTTTTCAGCTAACGTTTTATCATGTGATAAGTGCAATATAAGTAATTATTTGCAGTCTTTAAGTGAGATGTTTTTATCTAGAGAATTGGATCCAAATTTTATTGTATAATATTTCATTGTTACAATGAAAATGAAGATTCTACTCTATTCTAAAATATTTATTTGTTCTGATCCATTTAAAACTATATGCTGCTGTAGTTAGGAAAACTACAGAGGCACATCTTTAGTAGTGATGCATTACAACGTGCACCAAATGACAAAGAAATTTTATCTCAAACTCAGTTTTCCAGTTGAACTTTAACCTTTCCATGTCCTGAAACTCATTTCTTAAGTGAGTTTTCCTCTGAGTTGATCCATTTCAGCTGGATGTGGATATAAACCGAATATGAGCTTATAATTGAATATTTAATTGTTTTCCAGACGTGTTTGGCAGCTCGAAGCTGAAACACAGCGCCTCAGACAGTGCAGACAAGAATGGAGTTAAAAACAGACTGAAGAAGTTCATCATCAGACGTCCGTCCATGAAAACACTGCAGGAGAAAGGCCTCATCAAAGGTTGTAACATATCAAAAATGTTTTTATTTCTATAAAAAAAAATCAATCAGTGAATCTATCCATGTTTTAATGCTGGTAATGAGCAATTAAAACATTAAATTAAAACATCCACATAATAAACTTAGAATGTATCTTGTGGCTCTGCACAGATTAGCATGTAGTATGAATAGATGGATGGATATGATTTGCATGTTTTTGCATTTAAAATGCAGTTAGAGCTGTGAAAAGCTGTGCTAAACTAATAAATTATTTTATTGTTGCCTGAGAGATGAAGTCTAAGCAGAATGTAGATATTTTAACCTGGACATTTTCTCCTTTTAAATCTCAGACCGAGTATTTGGTTGCCACCTGCTGACGCTCTGCGATCGTGAAGGAACCACAGTTCCTAAATTTGTAAGGATTTGTTTAGAAGCTGTTGAGAAACGAGGTACGTTCAGCGGAAGATGTATTATTTTCTGCCAGCTCTGCCTTTTACACAGAGTTGATTCATCAGTCAGACCTTAATCATCTGAATCAGCTGACCTAGAGTGACAGAGTGTCTTAATCTGCTGACTGGATACATATCATTTAATTGTCCATGAACTGTTTCAATGTTTTCAGGTCTAGACGCAGACGGGATCTACAGGGTCAGTGGAAATCTGGCCACAATTCAGAAACTTCGCTTCATTGTTGACCAAGGTGTGCTTGAAGGAAATGCATTTCATTTGATCAAAACTGAAAATCTGCTGCTGGTTTCTCTAATTACAATGTTGTGACTTAAACTAAAGCTTAAACCTCAGATTGAGAAACCAAACCCCTTTTTGTTCTGTTCTGTCCCAGAGGAAGAGCTGGACCTGGATCACAACCAGTGGGAGGACATCCACGTCATCACAGGAGCTCTAAAGATGTTTTTCCGTGAGCTGCCAGAGCCGCTGTTCCCCTTCAGGTTCTTCCAGCAGTTTGTGGAGGCAGTCAGTGAGTAAACCCTGAAAAATAATCAGATTTTTTCTCTCTTTGGGTTATTATGTCTGTCTGATCGATTTGGCTTTAGCTAAACAATGGGGAAAATTGTTGCAGTTGAAATTTAAAAATATTAAGTCATGAATAAATGAAATGCTTTGACGAAGACGTTCAAATGGATGGAAACTGACACTGATGTTGTTTCTCAACAGAGATTAAAGAAAACAAACAGAAAACTCAGGCTGTGAAGAAACTGATCCAGCAGCTGCCGAAGCCCAACCATGACACCATGAAGCTGCTTTTCAGCCACCTGCAAAAGTAAATCTCCTGGAAAAAAATATTATTCTACTCACCAGACACATAATGAGCAATTAAAATGCCCATGTGTTTGCCACTACAAGGCCAGAAATAACTTTCATCATCCCACTAGTGGGGAAATTTAATGCATGCATCAGTCTATGTATGTCAATTAGCAAACACCTGGTGGAATTGCTCGTCTTCTGAGCTCATCATGTGAACTATTTCTCAGTCTAACGGTTCTTAGAATGGTTGTAAATGGCATAATGGAGAACACTGTAGTGGTGACATGTTGAAGGCAAAGTGTCAGAAAGAGCAGGAGCTTCTTAAAGAGACAGAGGCCCAATTTCAAATCGACAAATTGCGAAGTTATGTTTGAGATATACGGCATTTTTAGAACAACTGAAGGTAACAGTTACTTGATTGTGTTATCAAATGGTACTGTGTGACTGGAACACTGCCCCTTTAAGACAGAAATACTGTAAATATTGGGTGTAATTATACATACATGTACCTATTATTTATTTCCTTATTTATATTATTTGTACAATTGTACTTAATGTTTGTATGCTGTGAGTATGTGAAGCTGAAGCCATATTATTTATCTGAACATACTAAACTAAACTGTTAAATTTAGAGGTTTGTGTGTGAAAAATAAGTAAAACATGCACAGCATATTTACATGTTTTTGCATATTAAAATGGGGAAAGTGTCAAGGGAAGGGTTTATTACTCTCTAATGTGAGTTCAAATCCATGTTGATGTGCGATGGAAATAATGTTAAATAATGCATATAAACAGTTTTCTACATCTAGATATCTTTCTGGATATGCAGTTTTATTAACTTTAATATACGCCATGTTTCAGTAGGAAATAATCTCTTCATACACAAACTCAAACTTCCGGACCTCAAATAATAGTGCCATATCTGTAGACAGATATGACACTATTATTGATAAAAATAAAACAGCACCACATCTATATCTGACCAAAACCTCACACCTAAACCAGAACAGGACTCTTGACCCGACACTCCCTCTGACTTCATGTTTCTTCTGCTTTTATCAGAGTTCTGGCATTTTCAAGGAAGAATCTGATGTCCACTCAGGGTATCGGTATTGTGTTTGGACCGACACTGATGTGGCCTGAGCTGGATGCAGGAAACATGGCGGTTAACATGGTTTACCAGAACCAGATCGTGGAGTTCATCCTAATCGAGAGCCGAGAGATCTTTGACCTGGACAGGATGTGAGACGGGCAGGAAGTCAGATGAGACTGATGGACTCAGATTCACTCATCATCAGAAAATCATTCAACTGATGCAGTGTTTGGGTACCTGGAGTGTATAAAGGATTAAATGTATTACATCGTTGGATCAAAATTCAGCTAATAGTTTGTTTTTAAAACACAAACTGCTGAAATATATCAAATAAATCTGTAAATATTCAAATATTTTAACATTACATAACAAATGTGACTGCTGCTTATTTTCATTTGAACTGAATTTAGGTAAAAAAAACACATTTATTATAAAAACAATGTTTGAATTTATTAAACAGATAGTTGTATATAATAGTTGCTGTCTAAACTCCCTTCAGACCTGCTGTATGATGAAAAATAATAAATATCACAACTTGTGTTTTTTTTAACTCAACACATCTATCAAATTGGAAAAATCTGGTTTGAAGAGAAACTTGTGTCTCTAATGGGTTTTTATTCAATTAAGAACATTTAGAGGCAACATATTTGACATCAGTAACACTTTATTTTTGTAATTGAAGAGGACAGAAGATTGTGCTTTAAACACTGGAGGAAAAATAATGATTTGACATCTATAATAGAAATATCAGCTATTAGTTTAAAATAGGCCTGCAATGAAAAACTGCACAAAAAACTGTAAAAATTCAGTAAAATAAATATAGTAAGTAAAATACAAATGTAAAACATAACTGAAAATACAGTACAATACATAGAAGAAAATAAATATGAAAAATGACTTAACATTAAATGATTAAACATTACAGGGAAAAAAATTGTAATCCAACTCCGGTAAAAAAAACAAAAAAAACTTAAAAATAATACCATGATGCAGTAATGTTCAATAATTACAAAAAATAATTACAGTAGAATAGACAAAGTTCAATTATGTTAGTGAAATAAATGCAGTAAAATAAATACAATCATTGAAAATCAGTGATTGCGACTACAAATACCAGAAATAGCAAATACAGCACAACACTTCCATAACATCTGAATCCCACAGACATAAACACACCACGGGTCTAACAGACACTATCCAGCTCATGATGCGCTGTGGTGAATTTCGTTTACTGTATTCTCTCTGAAAGAAACGTTTGTAGAAACTTAACGTTTGTAGAAACTGTCAGGAGCAGCTGAGGAATTCTCCAGCAACAACAATGAAATTAAAAATTAATATAAAAAAGTATCAAAATGTCCAGTAATAAAATATAAAATGTTGAAAAAGGCAACACTTGGACTGGTAAGTTTAAACATTCACGAAAAGAACAATTGAAACTCAAGACAGGGCAGCAAAAATGATTAAAAAACAATTATTATAGCACTGTAAACTCATAACTCAATGATGTGCAAATAGATGAAATTATTTGAGGTATTGTTTTCCGAAAAGGTTTATATAGTGTAAATACAATTAAAATCAGATGACTAGGCAAAGTGTTTATTTTAATTATATTACAATTTAAAAGCATTATTATTATTATTATTATTATTATTATTATTATTAGCTGTTGGAAGGACAAAGACTGGTTCAAAAATCCCCAAAATGTCATTTCTAATATTGTTTTTCAATCAAGACAAATACAAAAAAATCAGACCTGAGGTGAAAATACTCCGTTTTCTCAATTTTGTCAGGAAAGTGTCTAACAGTTCAAAGTTGATTAAAGATAATGCTTCTAGTATAGTACTTGGATGCATCAATGTACATTATTTGGATTATACTTAAGAACAAAACAGCAGCAGAAGCTTTAGGCTACTGTCTTCTAAAGTTCAGGTTTTAATACTGCAGAAAGACAAGTTGAATTAGATGAATTAGATGAACGGATCAGAGTCACAGTAACTAAAACAAACAGCTTTGTTATTCTGGCAGAAGAAGATCTGATTCAGGGAACAAATCAAACTATTATTGGCTGTTAAAGAGGAAAGTTGAGGAAATGAGTGTTTCCAGTAAAGGCAGAATGGTGAAGACAGGAGAGTTGAGTAAAGATGTTCAGAAACAAACAATAAAAAAAAAACTGATCCAGAGTCAGGATGTTATCTGTAAAGACAGAAAATCGTACATTTTTAAAGCAAAACTAAATAAAAGGGGGAAAAAATAATATTATTTGGAGTAATTACAGTCCAATTAATTCCTCATTTTTCTTCATATTAATTTTAGACTTGACTGAAAGCCAAGCCGTCAGTCCTGATTGGGTCAAGCTATAGTAACCTTCTGTTACTGACCTGGAGTCCCTTGTGGTTTCACTGTGGGTACTGAAGCTGTTGTTGCTGTTGAGCTGCTTGATGTCGGGAGGAGTGATGGCGAGGACTGGAGGCCACGCCCCCTCCTCTGATGGTCGGCTTAATAGATGGGGAGGAGGATGAGTGATGGTACTGGTGCCCGGCTCTGATTGGCTTGGCTGCATGGACGCAGGAACCATGTGAGTCAGTCGAAATCACACTCTGCAGATTACTGACTCAGTTTTCTGTAGGCTGCGGTTCTCACCAATCTGAGCAGAGTGCCCCCTCCTGGAGATGTTCTTGGACCGGACGGCCTCTTTGATCCGGTCCACCTCCTGCTGGTACCGTTTGCGGTCCCTCAGAGCCGACTCCTTGGCGTTCTTCAGGGCCGTTTCCAGCACTCTGACTCGCTCTGCGGTGGCACGCAGCCGCCGGTCCAGCTTGGGCAGCTCGCAGCGCAGGTCTGCGTTATCCCGCACCAGCTGACAAGACGCAGATTTAATTTAATCTGCTACAGTTTGTCATGAATCTGATTAAACAAATGCGACTCTTCATCACAGATAGAGCTTTAATTCAATTCACTTTATTTATAAAGGCACTTTACAAGAAAAAAATAATTTTTATACTCAAACGTACTTGAATCCCCAAACAATCCTGCAGATTTGTTTTGCACATTGATGTATTGCTAGATAAGAAAGTGTATTATTTTTGTTATTAATGTATTTAACACAATGTTAAGGAACTTTATTGAAACTTTTAAACATTAATCTCCTTAAATATTAATAGTGTTTATTTTTAATGTAGTGTTTCAGTCTGTTTTGACTCAGACTCTACCTTAGAATAGGATTTTTAATTTGAAGCTATCCACTGATAATTATTGAAATCGTTCAATACAGAAAAATTAAAAAAAAGCATGAAACCGATCACTGCTGTGCGGTGATGTCTCACCTGCTTGTGGACTCTGCTGAGCTGCTCCAGGTTGTTCTCTAAGAAGATGATCCTCTGTCTCTGAGCCAAACTGCCGCCGGCCTCGTCGTTGTCGTTCTCTGAGCTCTGTGCAACATGGAGGGAAAAAAGAAATGTCTATCTGTAGGTTCATTAAACAGTTAATGTGGAAAAACAAGTGTGGAATCAGTTATATGTTTTAAATAGCATAAACATGAAACAATTGACCCATCTGTAATAGCATTTACAGATTCACATGATTACTGCTGGACAATCAGAACCTGAGCAACCTGCTTTGTTTATTCTTACGTTCTTGACTCGAGACGTGATGTCTTGGATGAACTGGATCCGAAGGTTGGTCAGAGTCTGCAGCTCTTTGGTCTGTGAAACAAAAGCAGAGTCATTTACAGATCACTGATCCTCAACATGTCTCAGGTGAAAGTGCAGTTAAATTAATGTGGACTGATTAAACTCATACCACAGTTTCCTCCAAGCCCTTCAGATCCTCCTTGGCTTGTTCTCTCTTCTCATTCAGAAACCTGAAATTAAATCAGAAGACCGCAGAGTAAACACTGAATTGCTTCACGTAACAGAGAGAAAAGATTTATGTCCAAATTTATAGAGAATTTAAGAAAAGAGAAACTAAATGTTGTTTTTAATCCCACTTAGTTCACCTGAGGTGGAATTAAATATTTAGCAGAAAACAGTTTACATATACACACATCAGTAAAACAGAATGGTGACCCAAAAACCAACATACTGCATGACAATTTCAATAAAACATCTTACATTAAAACTTACAAACAAAATTTAAGTTAGATCTGTCTATGCATGTGCCTGAATACAAGCAGGTGGAAGTAAACAAACAGTAACTCTCAACTCACAGAATACCAAACAAACTCCTGTTACAGGAAGCAAAGAGGGACAAACTTACTGCAGTTTCTGGAGTCTTTGCTCCTTGTTTTGGTCCTCGGCTCTGAGTTTGTCAAAGTCAGACTGAAGTTTTCTGTTCTCCAGCTGCAGGGCCTGATTCACACTGAGCAATAAACACAGAACCTTCTGTTATATAAAATTATACTTTATCACTCAGATGCTATAATTTGGTTAAAGTGATAACTAAAAAAAGCAGTCGGTACTCTTTGAGCAGGTCGTTGTCTCTCTGCTTCTGCTCGATCTCATCGCGGAGTCGGCTCAGCTGTTTCTGATGAACCTCCCTGTGGTTCTCCATCTGTTCCTCCAACGTTCTCTGCAGAGCACAAAGCAGCAGCCGCAGGTTTCCTGATTAAACGTGTCACATAGTGCTGGACAATAATCCATCATATACAATAATTAATTTTTTGGTTTTTGAAAACTTTATTTTTGGAAAATCTGGATTTTTTTTCTTGTGTTTAAATAGTTCAGAGTGATGTCAGCCCACCTTGGGCCCACCATCTTGTTTGACAAGCTGTTTTAAAGCTCCAGTTAATTTGGATTTTGAATTTAGGTCAATTATGCAATGGAATATTAGGACCAGACTTTCTTTAATTACTAGAATAAAATCATGATATTAGGAGAATGAAGTAATAATTTTATGAGAACTCTAACAGAAAATTATAAAAAATCAAAATCAGGAATGTTGAGCATCTTGTGAAGTTATATCTTGGTATAAGATTTACAGATAATACTTGAAGCCTAATAGAAACACTGAATATTTTAACACATTAACATCAGATTATCAGAAACAGCAAGACGTTACAGTCATGCAAACTGATCACATCAGATATCTCGTATCAAAACTTTTTTTTTTTCATAAAACTACTTTTTTCATCATATTTTAAGAAGTTATTTCTGCTAAATTTACAACTTTATTCTACTAATATAATGATTATTTTCTCACAATTAAGCAAAACATGCATTGGCCTGGCCTTAATACGCTGCTTAACAACTCACAGAAGGGATGATTAAAATAAAAGCAACCTTTTGAAAATATTTCATCATTTGTAATTTATTTTTTACAAACAAAAGTGAATCTATTAAAATCAGAAATTGACCCTGGTGTCTCAATTAAATATTCATGGTAAAAACAGCCGTAAATTTGTGTCAATGATGATTACATATAAGAAACACAATCACTGACTAATTAAAGTGAAAATATTGATGACTGAGATCAAACTGAGTTTTTGAAGAGAGATGACAGGCTGAATGAAGCCGTTTCCTTTATCTCTGTCCGGTCGTCTCTTGCAGATCGTTAGAAATTCTGAGGAAGCTTCAACGATCTCAGAGTCTTTACCTTCATCTCCACAGCATCCTTTAGTCTGCTCATGTGTTCTTTCTCTTTGTCCATCACCGTCAGCTCATGCATCTGACCTGAAAACACACAGAACAGTTTCGGTTTGGCCATCATCATCTCACAGAGCAGGACCTCCTGTAAACATGGTGATGAGCCTGACCCTGAGCGTGTAGCTTAGCAACCTCCTCCATCAGAGCATCCTGACTCTCCTCCAGCTGCCTCTTCTTCTGCTCCATCCTCTGCAGGTCGGCAGACAGGGATTCCAACTTGGCCTGAAGCTGCAAAAACAACAACAATGTAAACAACAACAACAACCTGAAAAACAACAAACACCCACCCTGGCAGGGTAGTCTGCCAGGGCAGCAACGCTTTGCTGTTTTCCGGTCACACTCACTTGTGAAATGATTCATAAGCAAACATCTCTCTAACGTGCTAACGTCATTCACACAGCTGGAGTTCCTGCAACAGCTCTGCTGATTCCACATTAAGTCTTTAACTTCCTCAAAGGTAAAAGTTTGTTCTGAGAAGAAATGTATTTAACAAGTCCACAATTATTTTTTATTAGCATGCCAGGAAAAGCAGGTTTGTGCTGATGGGGAATAATTAAAGATGAACTACGAAATCGATTGTTGACTGGAATTTTATGATTCAAAGTTAACTATTTAAAGTAACAGAGATGTTGCAAGTAAAGTCAGAGGAAGCGCAGAGAAATAAGATGCTACTTAAAATAAAGGGAACAGCGTGTTCTGTGGTTCCCTCAGGCTGCAAGCGAGAGCATGACCTTCTGCAGTTAATACTGCAGGCTGCTCTGTTTTAGTCTTCCTTTAACTTAGTTTATATTTATTTTTAACAATACATAGTGAAACTTTCTCGTAGGTACACTTTGTTGTCTCTTACAGCTAAATACATTCATTATAAGTTTACAAAATAAGGCAAAATTACTCAGAGTTAAAGTACTGATTGATAATACACACATACTAATTGTGATAATCACTAATGCAGAATGCTAGTTTAAAAGCTAAAAAGCTAGATTAAAGCTGTGTAAATTGTTTTTATTTTCACTTCAAAGCTCTTAGCTCACAGATTACCTTTGCTCTTAATTAAAAATATAATGAATTAATGTATGTATTACTCAAAGTGGCGTTTTGTTTTTAATTCTTGTGTCTGTGGTCATCATGTTGCTGTGACAGGGATCATGAAGCTTTCTTTAACCAGGTGTGTGTTACCTGAGAGACAAGCAGCTGGCAGGTGCTCAGCTCCTTCTCGTTGACCTCCATCTTGCCGGTGTTCTCCGTCAGGCTGACCTCCAGCTGTTTGCTGCGGTTCACCAGAGACTTGACCTCAGACTTCATCTTGCTGATGTAGAGACGAGCCGTGGTGAACTCCTCCTCCATCACGCCGCTCATCTCAGCCATCTGAGAAAACATTTAAACATGCAGGAAGCGGTCCGTCAGGCTGCCTGACAGGTAAGCTGTACGCTGGATGTTTGTGGATGTCTGCCTGAAGAGCAGCAGGAGAGTCTCACAGCTTTGAGCTCTGTGGTTCCGAGGACGCTGCCGATCTCACTGAGGTCTCTGATCAGCAGATTGAGGATCTCTGCAGATCTCTTCTTGTGGTGAGCGCTGAGCTCCTGCATGGTGGACACCTCCCTCTGAACGGCCTCCAGACCCGCCTGGAACCACAGAACATTGTGGAACAACAACCAACATCAACCTATTGGGCTGCTTAAACGTTTGAACTGCAAATATTTTATGAGTAGTTTTAGGAATTTCAACCTGAAAGACTTGGAGCTCATTAAAAACTGCCAGCCAACACAAGCCTTCAGTTTGTGGACTCACCGTTTTGTGTGCCAGCTCCTCGTTCAGCTGCTCGTTGCAGCGCGTCTTGCTCTCCACCTCCTGGCTCTTGTGGTCATAGTTGACGGCCAGCTCCTCCAGCGCCTGCAGCACCTCCTTCACCTCCTCTTTGGCTGAATCGCTGTCCCTCTGCAGCCGGCTCAGCTCCTCCTGCAGACGCTCGTAGTCCTGGCTCCTGGACAGCAGCAGCTGTGGGGGCAGAACGTTAGCAGGGGTGCGGAGGAGAACGGGGAACATTACACGGGCATCATGGAACTCACCTCATCCTGCTCTATCAGCTGCTGCTTGAGCTTCTCAGACGTCTGACTGTGCAGGTTGATCTCATCGTCCTGAAACACGAGTCAGCAGTTTTATGGTTTCAGTTCTGAACTCGTCTTCATCATCGTCATCCTGCTGCAGGTGCAGGTGAGACTCACCTTGTCGTCCAGCTGCTGGTAGAGGTTGGTGATGAGCGTCTCGTACTGCGCCTTCTCCTCCTCCAACAGAGGCATGGTGGGCGGGGCTAAGCTCTCGATCACTGCTGGCGTCTCAGTACTGATCTTCTTGCTTCTGTTGCTCAGCTGCTCCTCCACAGGAACAGACTCACCTGGAGAGATTCAGAAAAAGTCAGAAATCCCCCAGTAGCTTCAGTTTCCCTGAAGGGGAGTCAGGGCACCAAAAATAATCACGGTTTTTGACCTGAACTAAAAACAAATAAAAGAAATATCAAAATGTGGAAAAAAATTAAAGCTGATTTAAAATGTCAAAAAAAAAATGGCCACCGAGTCACTGAATAAACTCTGTTATTAAGAAAATAAATCAACACTTTCCTTCTTAGCTCTGAAGAGTTTTCCTTTTATCGCAATTAGTATGAAAACAGAGTCAACAGTTTCTAAGATTAGCATTTGCAGCTCTGACACTTGAGTTGAAGTTGGTAAACATTATCTTAATTAATAAAAAAATGCAGAATTCTATAATGGTAATCACTTTTAATGCTTTTAAATATAAAGAAATCCACCAGGTGGCGTCCTAACACAGTGCAGGAATGACTTTAAAGGGGCGTTCCCACTGCAGGAACATTTTCCAGAAATGTTTCCACTGTGGGAAGCAGGGCCGAATAAAAACTGAACACAGATTACCTCCCATTAGAGATGTAGCAGGTTTTTGGAGTAACTTACACAATAAGGGAATAAATACCTCATTGTTCTTAACATTTCTTAGTTATTTTTATATTCCCAGTTTTTTGTGCAGTGATTTTCTGGTTTCAACTGCTTGATAGCTCAGATTTTTTGTAAACTCCTTATTTTTTTCTTTATTTGAAAACATTTAATCTCATGTTGAATATGAACAGATTATACATTCAAATACACTAATAAAAACATCCAATCTTGTGGAAATATTAATCAAATTATTCAAATTCAGCACAAAACCTCAGCTTTCAGCATCTGTGGAGGCAAAGTTAAATGCTCTCTGATTCACAGAAAGAATTTATAACCAATATTAGCAGCCACTGTTTACATCTTCATCATTGCAACATGATTAACTTGGAGTAATAATCAGCAGCAGCCTTGGTTAAACTACATTTTCCTCACCTTTCCTCCAGCGCTTCAGCTCATTCTCCAGTTTTTGGATCATGATGCTCAGACTTCTGTTCTTTTCTTTCTCCTTCTCGTACTTTTTCTTCCACTCCTCGGCAGTCAGCTCAAGGTTGACAGAAACCGTGTTCTTTATGGTTTTAGCCCTGAAACATGAAATCAAACAGGACAAATTTAACACAGAGAAACACAGGTTTAGTATTCACATGCTGCTCAGATCCCAAACTGATCCTTCAAAGCTGCTAACAGACTGTTTGTCCTGAACACTAACATAAAAAACCTGTGAACTCTACCTCTGACCGAACATGAGGGTGGACTTGCTCTCAGCCTCGTTGTAAACAGACGGAGAGCAGCAGATGATGATGGTGGTCCGACAGTTTCCTCCCAGAGAGTCCTGCAGAATCCTGGTCATCTTGCTGTCTCGGTATGGGACGTGGGTTTTCTACATTTAGATACATAATACAGTGTGAAGATGTGATCTATGAAGGTTTGTTATCTGGTTCCTTTCTGTCATGTTGATGTCAGGAACATCTAGAATCAATTTTTTGTTGCAGTGACCTAAATTCTTATCAAGAACTGAAGGATAAATCTGTTTTAAATTCTGTAACACTGACTCTTTTGGTATAAAACAGGTTCAACTTATCCAAGTTTTCTTTGAGAAATCTGTCTGAACCAGGAATAACATTGAAAGTCATGCTTAAGTGGTACAACGAAGGTGGTAACAAACTAAGTGAAGTGTACCTTTATTGTGAGGATCAATCACAATAAAGAGACAGGAAGACAACCAAATGATTAAGGTATTAATGTTTACAGTTTTATTCTTTACAGTTACTGTAGCAACCTCTGTGTCGCCTACTTTTGGTTTTTGCCAACTTCTTCCCTTTTCCTCATACAGCAGCATTTAAATCAGTCTCTCTGTTTACTTGATCTGTATAACTGTATTCTCTGAGCTGCGTAATGTGATTTGATTTTCTCACCGTTCCTTCACTGAGTGCGGCGATGACGTTCCCAAGAGCAGACAGAGACTTGTTGATGTTCTTCGCTTCATCCAACACAGAACCTTCAGCTCCAGTTTTACTGACCTGAACAAAATGTCAGAAAGAGAAATGTATAAAAAAATACGTAAAAAGTAAAATTGTCAGATTAAAGAATATCGTATGCTCTGATTATAAATTATTGAATCTCTTAATATTTTTTTTAAGAGCTGTCTTTTGTTAGTTTTCTTAAACACAAATATTTGAATTCTAAAACATTGAAGAAGTCAGACCTTCTCACTGCCTGCCAAGTCGACCAGATAAAGCTTCCCAGACAGTTTCATCTCCGTCTCCACGTTCTCCTGCTTGATGTTGATCAGGAAAATGCTGTGGCTGCGAGAACTGTGCTCATTCATGTCTGCAGGAGGAAGACAGGTGAAAAACAGAAAAGTCAGCTGGAAATACAACAGGAACAGCTCAGCCATGAGTTTTGATACTCATGCTAAAGACTGAAGAGACAGAAACACCAGAAATGATTCTGTTCTGACTCTAGGAAAGCTTGTAGCTGAGGTGATGGAGCGGTGGCAATAATGCTTCAGTAATATCAGATGCAGTGAAAGACTTACTGGTGACAGCGACGTGTCTGTTAGCTTTTCCTTCATCGATCACGTCCATCACCTCCTCAGGACTCGACACAAAACGCTCAGTGCAACCCTGACAGAGAACATGGAAAACTTTAAACACCACAACTCTATTCTCTGCAATTAAACAATATTCAACCATATATTGCAGTTGTACAAATTTGCAAACTAATATACAGTCACAGGAAAAGTTTCAACTACTGCACACCCCCTTGTTTCTTTTTAAGTAGCTAAGAGAGAAAATGCATCATCGTCAGTGTGAGAACATCCGTGTGAGCAGAAATTTTGGCTGTCAGCTGGTCTAGACCATACAATTGTGGGTTAACACAATGCTAAAAAGGTAAAGGTACACCCAATTACATTAGAATCAATCTGGAAAGGTTTGAAAGTCATTCCTAAAAAAATAGGTTCATTATTCTATTGAAAGATTATTCAAAAAAATAAACATTTGCGACAGATGCAAGTTTTTGGCATGTCAGGAAATTAACCCCAATGCAATGTCTCTGAAATAATCCAAGAATCTTTAGAAACTAAAGAGCGTCAGCAAGGACTCTACAGACCTCAGTTTGCAAGGTAAATGAATTGAAGTGTTTAGAAAAAGACTGAACAAACACATACAGTGACATAGGACTGAGGTACCTTGACATAGGGAACCCTATTTTTATCCTCATGAACAGCCAGGTTGGTTTTTGACACTGAAACATGAAACTTTGGTCAGTAAATGTTAACGAGTTCTTAGACTTTAAAAAGAAAAGAAACATCTGAAATGTCTCACCGTCCAGCAAGTCTCTGATTTTATCCAGATAGATCTCAAAGTAGGAGACCTGCAGAAAGAGAGGATCATAACATATGGACACATGGTTGGAAACACAAGGTACACAGCTGTACTGAGATCATACGGATTATTTTAAGGTGTTTTTATGCTAGTTGGATCACCTTGATGTGGAACTCCAGGTTCTCGTCCATGGAGTAGATGTGGTCAAAGATGTCTCTGGAGATCCTGGGGATGATCCCCATCATATGGGGGTCGTGCAGGTTCCCCTAAATAACAAAAATAAGGTTTACAAAGACAAACAAACATGATCTGTTACTGACACAACAACACACTGACCTCCATGGTGTGAGTCTTTCCTGACGACGTCTGACCGTAAGCAAAGATGGTTCCATTGTATCCTCCCAACACGTCTAAAACACCAAATAACGATACAAATTATTAATTTACCGCCACAAAATACAAACAATAGAATAAAATACTATATTTTATTATCTAGTTTCCCTTTAAAACAAAAGAAATGTTGATAATGTTTACCATCATAATGTCTATATATGGGTTGGGATCAGCCTCACCTTTGACGATCTGTTTAGCACAGGTGTCATACACCTGAATCTGTTCAGTGTTCGGAGGAAAAACTCTGTCGAACACATACGGCTTCCCCTGAAACACAGGAAGCACTTTGTCAAAATAAAAGACTTTACCAAAGACATCGAACTTACTCTGACACACAGGAAACATAAAAGACTGTCAAAGAGATTTATGTTTTGGTGAGACTGTCTTTTTCTGTCAAAGTGCAGAGGGACACTTTCTACAAGATATGTTCAAAGTGGACGGAATATGTCAAACATGACTGACTTTTCATAAACCTTGCCGTCATTCAGAATGATGCTTTGATTTAAAATGTGATGTCAATGATTGGCTTTTATTCTGGCTACCCTGCCACCCCCATTTAAGTTCTGGTTTGTTTTTGTTTTGTTTTTTTCTTGAAAAATAGCGAAAAAATAGCGTTAAAATAAGACTCTCTTAAATACAGATAGTTTCCCCTGAATCATACAAAACATGCTGCCAAAATAAAAAAGTCAAACATGCTTTTAGACATTTAGCTTAGATAAAGATTATTATAAGGATTTACACAGATGTGTAAATCCTGAGTCACTACACTCACTACACTCTATGAGGTGAGTTGTTTTAATTTTATTTCTGTAATTAATTGGATGAGAAAACAATTATAAGTAACCTGTAGTAAACACACAACATCATACATTTTTGTTTACAGATTCTTTTTTGTGCATAAGACACATCTTCATATGTCCATGAATATTTGTGTGTCTGCTGCCGACATCCTATAAAAACCTCTGGAAGCTGCTGGCATTAAACTGATCAGAGGACAGTTTGAAGATTTATCAGCAGCCAACAGATTTAAATGTCACTTCAAAACACAGTCAGATGAAAAAAGGAGAAATAATGAAAATCTCCCCAAACTACAGAATTGAACCAGGACTTGTTTGCGAATTACTAATGTGTAATTTGCAAAATCTATTTCTTTCGCAGTCATAAAGAGACTTAATGAGCACAAATAACCCTAAATTGAATCAATATCATACAAGCAATTTAGCTTGGTGAGGTTTCTTTGCTGATGCTGTTTTGGAAAAGCCCTTTTTCATGTCACACCTTTCTGTGGATTTCTTTTAGGCTTTATAAAAGCTAAACTATAAAGCTGAACTGGAGAAAATGCCTTCCTATGTCTAACATTCAAAATCCTAAAAATATTCTAAGTTGCATTTTAAATGGCTCAAACTGAGACCCTGATTTTGCTTCTAGCTGATTTTGTAGCTGCTTTTATGTGTCTTAGCAGGAATGAGCACCAAGTCGTAAACAGAGAGACAGTCAGCTCTTTCCAGAAGCTCTACCGGATATACAGGCTTTTTCCTGAGCAACAAAACTTAAGGACCAGACTATATATATATATATATATATATATATATATATATATATATATATATATATATATATATATATATATATATGTCAGCTAGCTGCTAAAATCTCACTTAAATAAATCAGTTTATTTATTTAAGTAAGATTATTTTTCTATTTAATTGCTCCTTAAAAAAACAGGAAGTTCTTAAAACCTGGGAATATGACGTGCTTTTTTTGTTCTTTAAATCTATCGGTACATAACAGGAAACAATTTAGTATGTTTGATTTTGAAAGACTCTGAAAAGTGGATATGTGTGAAAATTTTGAAAAATGAGAGGTTCAGTCACAACAAAATGCCGTTTACTGACAGATTCGATTAACAGGTGGAGGAGGAAACACTGACCTGAAAGAACTTGATTCCTAAGCACCTGGAATGGAAAATATGTCACACTTGGCTTTTACTTAACGTCAAAAGGTTGATTGGTATAAAGCAACAGTCACCAACCTTTTGCAGCATAGAACTACTTAATGGGCATCAAATTACACCAAATTGATACACACAGTTTACTTTTAATTTTATAATGATGATAATAGTGATTTATCTAATTTTGAAACAGCTCTGTGGGTTACTCGTATGGTCATGCGCGACATCTGCCTGTTTTTGTGTATTTTCTTAAATGACCAACATTTCCGTGGAGTGGTGAAGTCGACCTGCAGTTGTTTCTCCTCTGAGCCACCAAACAGGGAAATGGCAGCATGAAAACTGTTAAAATTTGAAGGGTCAGCTGACTTTACAACACAGGACAGAGTGAGGCCATAAAAGACAGACGGTTTGACCATCTGGCTGTTGAATGTAAGGCCAAGACACAACAGGACCGCAGAGCAGTGATGCACCAGATCTTGTTATGCAAGAGGATGTATTACGCACTTCCTAGGCACAAAATGCCATTTATACCACAACCAAGTAACTATGGCTATGCTGACACAGCAGGTTTTGATGATCAATTCCAATTTTCTTTTGCTGAAATCCACTTTTTTTGCAGGGTGGTTCATATTACTAATTAAATGCCACTGCAGTCAGACTTCTGTGTGAACGGTTTGCCAATCCAAAGTGACCGACAAGCACAGAAGAAGAACGCTGACGCCAAACAGCATCACATTAAATAAAAGCTAAGTAAGTTATGTTAATGGAAGAGAACCAGCAGTGAGTCTCTTCTTCCTGTCTTTAGATCAAGCAGGTCAATTTCACATGATGTAGTGATGCAGAGTAAGAACATTTCTCTTTAACAAAGATGAACCATTTAAGGCAATGAAGTACAGAAAAGGCAAAATGAAGATGGCACCACAAAAACAACAGAAACAGAAGCAGCTTATCACAACAGAGCACTGCAGGCTTGACTATCCAATTTAAACCTCACAAACTCAGATGACCTCTGATCATCTGACAAAAGTACCCAAAACTGAAGTTTAGTGATATGTTCTTTAGCAGGGCATCTAAAGTTCATGTTAAAGGAGACAAACCTTAATGCTTCCTATGATCTCCTCTGAGCTTTGAAAGGGAGAAAACAAAATTTAAAATATTATATCTACTTTAAAATAGATAGTTTTATGTTGCACAACTCAGATAAGGACACAAATGAGCAAAAGAAAGAGTAAAATAGAATAACGTCTATAAAAGCAAGTAACTAGTTGTTCAATTTCAACCTAATATCAGTGTGGAGTTTAAAACTCCATTTTCCACTCTTTTGTAAAATAAAGCTTAGTGTGTCTTTAGTCAGCAGAGAGAACCAAATTCTTTAAAATCTCCTTCTTTCCCCCTATAAACTGATCAGTAAACTACTCTAAGTCAGTTTACTTGGATTTGTTTTTTAAATTTAAAACCAGCATCTTTCTGTTGGTAGATTTGAATAATTTCAGTTTCTGTTCTAGTAAGTTCAGATACAAATACCTGAAGATAAAAGATAAAGTGATGCTTTCTAACTTATTATTTGATTACGACACAAATTGTCAATAAAGACGAGTCTCAGTGCCCCAAAGCATCAATCCATCCATTACATTTAGTGATCCTGAGTCAGTTTCTTGCTGCAGGTCTGTCTGTTTCAATAAGATGCCTGTCGTCATGGTGACTGCATTTCTGCATCCCCAGGGAGACGGCTGAGATGACTGGACCAATGAGACGGAAGAAAAATGATTGCTGCTGAACGATGCCAGACACACACAGATAAATATGCACACACACTCTTTTTCTCTCTCACGTACACACACACACGCACCCCCCTGTGCATACACACACAGTGAGTTCAACGTCTGTTTAGTTATTTTCACTCCATGGATCTGAATCTCTTAGCAATATTTTTTGTCTTGATCTGTTGCTGTTTGTCACATGACCTCTGTCAGCCCCCACCTGCTGTCATGGTAACAGGTTATTTCCCATGAGGTCTTTCAGAGTCTCCATCCCCCATTTTTGTCTGAATCAAATCAGAAATCAATATGTTTTTGGAGGAAACTGACTTATTTGTATATCAAGCATTCACTCTAACTGGCTATGCCAAAGACCCAATCCATGTTGAGATTTATGAATATTCGCCTTTGGCTGCCAATTGTATTTTAGCTTCATGCAGTTGTTAGAAGGTCCATGTCTAAAGTAGATTAGTGGAGGAGACAAAGTTTGCTTCTGTTGTAACAGCAGATCTTATCTGCCCAATCCACACGATATAAATAAAAACTGTTTTTCTTCTGCAAAACTTTCCAAACAGGCTGAATAAAAAAATCCATCTGTAAACAAACTCTCTCTCTATTGAGAGAGACTCAATAATACACAAACTTCTTTCCTGTGCAGTGTTGTCATTAAAACTGCTTCATATCTGCCTCATTATTTTCTGTTTGTGTATTTCCCTGAAACTTGAGGAACTGGGACATCCATCCATTAAACCAGAAGTCACTCCTGAACTCTCAGGTCAAATTCGTCCTGGATGTTTCAGCTGAAAGCAGCAGATTGAAAATGACTGTAGTTTATTTAATATAGAAATAATAGAATGCATTTTTTTCAGCTGTCCATGAAGGGATACACTCCATATGTTGTTTCCGTCTTTCATGTGTTCACACATGTGAAAGCATCAAACCGGTTAATCAGAACTTTAACTGAATGCTATGATTATTAGTGAAAGGAAATGAATGAGTTAGCATAAAGGTCAATTCAGCCGCTTCTTCTAGCTCAACGTGGGAAAAAGAATCAAATTATCAATTAAGACTTGGTTTCAATCAAGCGTACAACCACAAATTAAACAAACTAAACTACCAGCAGCATCTGTTAAACATTGTTCAATTTTTTCTGTTTGTGTTTCTATTGTTGCAGCACGGACACATGCACGCGCAGACACAGCAGGAGGGCGTGTCTGTGCGGTAAACGGGTTCGGTTCTGTTCTGCTCGGTTCGGTTCGGTTGGGTCAGGACTCACCGCCAGCACCACTGTGTCCTCTCCGTTGAATTTGGGGATGTATTTGTCTCCGCGGCTCCGCTCCGAGTCACTCAGCGGCCTGAAGCGGCACATCACCTTCACCCCGCACACCCCGCACTCCGCAACCTCCATCCCCGCACAGTCCGCAACAACAAAGACAGTAAGAGGGAAGAATACAGACCCCCGCCGGACCCGCTGGGAATCGGGGTTCGGTTCGGACACAGTGCGTGGATCAGACTGATGAAGCTCTCCGGTGAGACTCGGAGCTCAGCGTCTCTCCATCAGGATGCTGAACACAACACTGCCAGGTCCCACAGGTCCAGCCTGGAGCGCTGAGGCGCAGAGAACTCTGGGAAGTTGAGTCTTCACACCGATTTATGATTTGATCGATCAAGCGGTCTGATCAGTGCAGTCCTATGAAACCCTCATATCAAATTATTTTATTTGCTAACTCTGTGACATTAATTCTTCATTATAAGTAGATTAACTGGCCAGTTACTAGGTACCTCAGAGATTTCTATCCATACTGAGATGAGATGCGATTTATTTTTTATGTCTTGAGAGCTGGCCTGTAGTTATTTTGTAAATCAGACAGGAACAACCATCAGGGCCCTCTAGACCGTCTCTGTCTGATAATATGTGGACTGTGACTAAGTCTGCTTACCTAAATAAAGCAGTGACAAATATCTTTAAGAAAAATTTAAATAAAATAAACACAAATTTAAGATTTTGTTTCCGCCTTGTCTATTTGTCACTTCATCTTTTTACGAGCTTACCTTTGTTCAGGTGAAATGCCCCTTTGCAGGTCTTTGTATTGTCCAATTTGGAGGGATGGGTTTGCTTTAAAGATATTTTTGATTAATTATATCTTTACAACACAGAACAGACTTTACAGTAAAAAAAATATTTCTAGATGGTTTGCCAGCTAAAGATTATGACTAGATGGTAACTCATTTAGTCATTTTTGATAAAAAAAAAATAAAAAATTCTGAGCAATATCTATATGGTTTATAAAATTCTTGGATGGTCCTAGACATTCATTAAAAGTTTAAATTTAAACCTGTTTCCTCCTAGAGTCACATGCAAGATTGAAACTCAAATCGCGATACTAAATGCTGTATTCAGGAAAGTCAATCAATCAATCAATCAAATTTTATTTGTATAGCACATTTCAGCAGCAAGACATTTCAAAGTGCTTTACATCATTACAAACACAGAATCACAATGCAACATAGAATCAATCATTAAGTTACAATCAAGTTACATCAATAAATTTGTAATTGATTACATTTCAAATACAATTCTAAACAGGTGGATTTTCAGTTGAGATTTAAAAGAAGTCAGTGTTTCAGCTGTTTTACAGTTTTCTGGAAGTTTGTTCCAAATTTGTGGTGCATAGATGCTGAAAGCTGCTTCTCCTCATTTGGTTCTGGTTCTGGGGATGCAGAGCAGAACCAGAACCAGAAGACCTGAGAGGTCTGGAAGGTTCATACAACAACAGCAGATCTTTAATGTATTGTGGTGCTGAGCCGTTCAGTGATTTATAAACTAACAACAGTATTTTAAAGTCTATTCTTTGAGCTACAGGGAGCCAGTGGAGGGACTTTAAAACTGGTGTTATGTGCTCCATCTTCCTGGTCAAAGAACTGCATACCATTAACTCAATGATTAACACTTTAAAGCTGCCTCATTTGGACGTCAGTTAATAACATTGAACACTGATTTTTAGCAAAGGCTTAGACCTATAATTTTTGATGAGGTTTAAAACAAGCAACAGTGTGGTTTAAAATGGTATAGACTTATGCTAAGATCCTATACTAAGGAATGAGATTCATCTATTTTCATCTATGATATTGTGGCAAAAATATAAGTGTCTACAAAGAGAATTAATTTCTCCTTTTCTGAGACAGCCAAAACATGAAAGAAAATTAGCAAGAGATTTTATATTTTCAAGTTAGTTCAGAGTGTGCTCAAGTAGTCAAAGTTTGTGTAGTCAAAAAGTTTGACAGTCGGTTTACCAAACAAACCAGTTACTAAATTTGTTACAGAGGCAACTCTCTTCAAGACAGTTTTCATGGAATGGATGTACAACAGTTCTCTTGGAGTAATAAATTATTTACACAATTTATGGTATTTGGATGTACCATAAGTACATCAACAGTAATTTCATTGTCTTTAGTTGCTCTTACAATGGAAAAGAAAGTGTGGTGTTCTCAATGATTTTCTTTTGTTTTATTCCAAATAAAAGCTTACAACAATTTCAAACTTTATTTTACTTTTTGAAACTTTACAGGTGGAATTAGAGAGTTTGTACAACATTCAGATTTTTCCCATAACACTTGTTTTAAACTGTTCAGAAACATTTCTGTCAGATTTACAGCCTTAAAATAGTCAAAAGAAGAGAGAGACAAATGAATTGGATTTTAGTCAAGAGGAGAGCAGAGAGGAGGGTCTGATTTTCACAGTCTCCAAACTCGCTCTGAGAATCCTCTCTTGCGTCTCCTCCTTTATTTTGCAATCATGACATCCTATTTTACATTGGCCTATTTGCATAAGAGGTGGAGGGAAACAAAACCCAGCTACTAACACATAGTCATAAATCTTTCTATACGATGAATCTCCTGTCGAGAGCTCAAAACAGTTCCCGTGTCTCTCTCCGTCACAAGCTTTGACCCTAAAGTCTTTTGGTGTTTTACTAAGAGCAGTTCTTAGTTTTGTCTCCACAGTGGCTGGTATATGCTTCTAATCTGGCATGCTTATCAGTTTCCTGCAGACATCTTTCACAAAAACACACATAGGAGAATAATACAAAGAATCTCACAGTCCTTAAAGTAAATTTTGAGTATATAGGGAATAAAAGATATTTATAGTTCTAACAATTTCCCATTTCCATTAAGCTTCCTGACCCTCACAACAGACACAAATAAGAGGGAAACATACATTAAGCAGAGCTCCAGTTGGTCTTCCCCTTGTATTTCTCACTGATATTAAAATGTCACTTATTCAAGATAGAAGAACTTCAGCGCAAGCGGCTCATAGCTTTTTGTTATACAGTATTAAATGTGGTATAATAATTGGTTAATACTATTATTAATAACCAGTTTCTTTTGACATTTAAGGGGAAAAAACATTAACACAACATTTGTTGCAAGCCCCACACAAAAAATGTATTTGCTTTATTTTAATTTCATATTAAGAGGCAGAGTGACATGAAACTGCAAAACAAATCAAAGGAAAAATTTACTGTTTTGGGCAAAATCACACATTTCTCTGTTTTCTGCATTAAACATGCTGGGATGGGGAGATAACAAGACCAGCCTTTTGTTTTTGGAAACAAAAGGCTAAGTACTATACTCCTTATAACTGTCTAACTCTTTAACGAGGGCCTCAATTGCCTGATCGTTTTGTTGACAAGTCAGTAATCCTGGTACTGTCTCATGGAAGAGAACATGAACATCCAGCTTAACATTATCATTCATGTCAGACCATTTTGTTCCTGCAGTTGAATAGTCAGGATCTCTGGTGTGATGCATCAGAACCAGAATCACTGGTTTATCCAGCGATGAGACTGAAACACATGGAAAAAGATAGATTTATTGAAGATATAGGTTTTTGAAGATTTTGAATATCAGTATATTCACATTTGCGTTCAAATGTGAATATATAGTTATAGGAGTGTGTTTAAAACTAGTGAGTACATCTGAATATCTTTATTATAGTTAAAACATTTTTACCCTCAAGCAACTCTAGATATTCTAATCTATTCCAAATCAAAACATGCATCACATTTCTGCTGTATACAGGAAGTGAAGAAAAAGGAATATTACGCTTTTCAAAGACAGGTATGTCAGTATTTTTATCACTGAACCAACAGTATTTTCTTTACAACTACTAAAGTTGCTTTAACTGAAATCGGAAGGGGAAACATCAGCTTCTTGTATTTAAGTACAAACTCTTAATGAAACTTACTATTTCTATTTAAGATAAAAATCCACAACATTTTCATGGATCAAGAAATGGCAAAGCACTTAACAATATGAAGACAAAAGTGAAATCACAGAGTTGCCTAGCTTTTCTTGTAAAATATTTCTAATATGAAAGGACTAACAACTCCAGTAGTGACCAAACAAAAACAAGGATTTTCACTACCTTCTGGTTTTGCCATTGCTGATTCCACATCTGATCCAACGCGTGAGGTAATTGGACAAAAAACAAGGACAGCATGAGCATCCTTTGGATTTACTTCCTCCACAAGTGTTGCAGGAATTTTGTTCCTCACTTTTTCCATTAATGCTTGATAAGCATCATATGTCTCTCCAGTGATCAAACTGGAGAACTTTACTATGGGGTAACTCTGAGGTGAGCTACCAGTAAGGTAACTCAGAATAGATACAACTTTACCTGTCAATTTGAGAAAAGTGAGAAAAAGTTTAGATTCACAACTGTTAAACACTGACATATTTATAAACAAAAAACATCATACAATTAAATCACTTAAACAAATGCAATCTACAGGCATATCACATATAAGTCCAATTCATTATGCAGCTATACAAAATCCAAATCTGCTCAAATTTAGTTCAAATTCATCCAGTTCACTCTACATTTTAATTAAGCACTTGTGATGTTTCTCAAATTGCTTTGTGAGACAATTGGGTGTACTTCTGTTATTGCCTCTCATTTTAAAATGTAAAGACTTTTAAAACAAACAGTAGACTTTACTAAAAGTTGAAGTGTGCACACCCTAAAACCCTTAGTGAAACACCTTCACTATTCATTCTTCATTGAAAGGACCATCTCACATTTTCATTTTTAAATTGTTGCCTAATCTACACAGCAAAAGTTCTTCTAACCTATCAGATTGTGAAACCATCTCCTGTTGACCGATCCTTTTTTGGTGACTCCGCAGGTTAGGAACTTGAAATAATCATACATTTCCTCTTTATCCCCCAGAGATCTTTATTCTACTTTGTCTTCCAGTGACTTTTTTAAATTCGCCAGCTTGGTTTGCGAACTTGTATTTGTTTTGGATACTTCAGCTTCTATTGAAAGTTTTTGAAGTGGCCTTGGACTGTCTTAAAGGACTACTGATCTTATGCCATGTTCAGTTCAGTTCAAGGAAATCTTGAACTGAACTTAATTTCAGGCTCATCAGATTCGCTGTAATTGATGGCAGATTTCAGACAAAAAGATGTTTAAACTCATTATGTGACCTGATTCTAGGATGTTTTCAAACAGATTTGTTTTTAATCGACTTGTGCAAGATGATATACATTATTTTTAAGAAAAGAATTGAATAGAGTGGTTTTTTGTTTTGGGGTTTTTACAAAAAGTCTGATTTTCTAACATGGGTAATTGAACTCATATTTGCAGTGGGTAAATGGTAAATGTCCTGGACTTGAATAGCATTTTATCAAGTTCAGAGGACCATAAAGCTCGTCAGACTTCAGTCAGTTATTCTCACTCTGATTGTGACAAGCTACTGGAGTTACCCTGGTGCTGTGTGACAGAGGCGAGGCTGCCATACACAGGAGCCACCAGTAGGCACTGGGCTCTGTGACCACCACCAGCAGGCAAAGAGGGTGAAGTGTCTTGTCAAAAGACAAAACAACTGGGATTTGAACTGGCAACCTACTGTATAGTTGTCCAATTACCTCCAGACCTGTAAAAAGAAACAGATCAAATTTAGAGACTGACAGTAACTGGTCTTTAAAATATAATGTTGCTTTAACAAATATGGACTTTCCTTTGCCACAGCTCAATTATCTACACAGAGAATTGTTTAGAATTTTCCTCTGACATAATCAGATTCATCTTATTTGTAAGCCTAAAACTAAATATTGTCTTAGGAAAAGCGACTCTACAAACCCATATTAAGAATCCTCTGCAACCCTTCCTGAAGACAGAAATAAAATCATTCAGATGAACAGAAACAAACCAACTGTAGGCCTACAAGATTCCTGCTTTGCTTCATTTGAAGGCATAAGCAAGAACTTTAAAAGTAGTATAACTGTACAGTATTGTAGTATTCTCATGTCAGTTTTACACAAACTGAGTAGCAATGATTAGAATCAATCAATCAATCAAGTTTATTCGTATAGCACATTTCAGCAACAAGGCATTTCAAAGTGCTTTACATCATAAAAACACAAAAACAAAAAATCATAGAACACAGTCAACCATTGAAATGTCACATTTTGTCTGGTGGCATTATTACACATCAGCATGTTTTTCAAAGTTTCATTTACAATGTTTCAAAAGCAACTCTAAACAGGTGTGCTTTTAATCTAGCTTTAAAGGCACTCAGTGTTTCGGCTGTTTTACAGTTTTCTGGACATTTGTTCCAGATTAGTGGTGCATAGAAGCTGAATACTGCTTCTCCTCATTTGGTGTTAGTACTGGGGAAGCAGAGCAGATCAGAACCAGAAGACCTGAGCAATCTGGAAGGTTGATACAACAACAGCAGATCATTAATGTATTGTGGAGCTAAACCATTTAGTGGTTTATAAACTAAAAACAGTATTTTTAAGTCTATTCTCTGAGCTACAGGGAGCCAGTAGAACTGGGGTGATGTGCTCTATCATCCTGGTTTTAGTCAGAACGTCAGCAGCAGTGTTCTGGATCAGCTGCAGCTGGAGGATTGATTTTATGGGCAGACTTTTTAAGACTGCAATAATCAATGCAACTAAAGATAAACAAAACCTGACAGCTCAGTTGTTATTGCTGATTTTACAGGGTGAATGTTTTTAATTTAGTTTTATTAGTTCACTGGACTTAACAAGTTTTAGTTTGAAATGTTTTGATGTTTCTTCTGATTTTTATTTACATGAACCTGTGCAGATTAACCACTTATCAGAAACAACTTATCAGCTTGATTTTCAGAATCAATAACTGAATGAAGTGTCTAGTTCAAAAGGAAGAGGTGGAAAAAAAATAGAACACGTTTTTACTGCTGGGATTCTGACAGTCAGTATCAACATTACCACCATTACAGAGTCACCTGCAGGACAGCAAAATGTTTGTGTTTGCCACACAGTCGATTATATCAAAGACAACAATTATTATATATCAGTTCCTTTGATTGTAATGCAATTTTTATGAATTTACTTTTTAAAAATTCAAATGAAAAATACATAATTTTGCTCTATATTACTGCTGTAGTCTGGCCTTGATGTGGCAGACCCCCATTTTTCTGGTTAAAAATATATGGTGTAAATGAAACTTAGGTTAAGATTGGGGTAATTTACTGTTACCTGAGCCTTGTACTTTTGGAGGAGAAGAACGCTGTCAAAAAAGGTTGTTGGTTTACTTCACTTTGTTGTTTATTAAGATGGTCCTTGACCAGCTGGTGAGTAAGCTGAGCTTCTTGGAAGGCATCACTATGATCTATAATCACTTTCTCACCAACATTCAATGAGACAGCAGCATTTATACATTCATCCCCCTCAATTACATCAGTTGTTGCTTATGTTACAGATTAATGACTGTTGGATTATGTCTGTAAATCACTAATCAATAATGATGGGTCTCATCAACACAAATGCTGACTTTCCTAGATAGAGAAGCTGAATCGATTGCTAAATATGTGATATTGTGACAAATATTTACATATTTCTAATCTCAATTAACAAAAATTGTTGACTTCAGGAGGAAGCAGCCTGACACTTATTACTGGCCTCCCAGATGTGAAAGTAGTCAGATATTTTGGGATGCAGATAAATGTCTGGAAAAGTGACCATTCAAGTTCAAGTTTCAAGTCCAGGTTTATTTGTATGGTACATTTCAGTTCAGTTCAAGGTGTTTTACTAAGTATGTAATCACGGGATATGCAGGTTCTTTGATTAAACTGAATCAAAGTTTGATCAAAGAACCTGATCAAACTATTTTATGTAAAAAAAAAAATAGTTTGATCTATTTTATATAAAAACTCCGCGACATGTTCAACCAACCAAAACACAGAAATCTCAAAGTTGATAGATAAACAGAGCTATCAACCCAGTTTGACCTCACCTCTACTTTGTTGAGCGTAACAAAGTTGACTTCACACTTTGAACACCACAAAGAATTTTTTTTGGTCTCTGCAGCCTAAGAAAACAATACAGATGGATTGTGATGGACAGTTATTCTTCAAACACAGATTCATGTAATATTGTTTTATCTTTAGTTTCATATACTTGTTTGGGTTTAGATCTTAAAAGTGAGGTTAGCAAAAAATGAGCTTAGAAATATATAAATATATAAATATATATATATATATATATATATATATATATATATATATATATATATATATATATATATATATATATATATATATCCTAAATAAATCAAATGTAATTCAATACTTGGAAACTGGAATTGTTTATATAGCAGCTTTACTCATCGATCCAGTAACCAAAGAACTTAGTCTTACCTGATTTTGATTTTCTGTACTGGAGACGCTGTTTTCCTCTTCTTGAGGGTTGTTTGGGACACAATCTTTGAGTGCAACATGGTAAAACACAGTTGTGGATGGAATAAGACTGGATTTGCAGATTGGACATTTCTGACATTCCTGAAAAAACAATAGAAAAAGTTTATTTTACAAAATAATGATGAGAAAATAGTTTTATTCTGAATAAAGCCTGGTACACGTTATAGTAAGATTAATTGTTTTTGTGCCAATATAGTCATACATTCACTTTATTCAATCCAAATACCTTTCAATCCGATCAAGGCATGGAAACATAGCTATTGATGTCTTCAAAATCAGAAGTTTATATAGAACATTGTTACATTTTAAGCAAACAGGGCAGGCCCAAATGATGATTTTATGGCTTTGGAAAATTATGATAGATTAACAGAATGTCCAACCATCATACCGTTCAGGAAAAAAAAAACGGGATCTGTATCCCAAAGATGAATGGGTTCTGGTCCAAAATGTCAGAATTTATCTCAGAACAAAAGCCAAAGACCTTGTGGAGATCCTGGCTGAAGTTAGTTACACAGTGTCATTAGCCACAGTGAAAAAAAAAAATCTGCAACGTGAGCTGAGAAGTCCCTGAGAGAATGGGAAACCATTACTACAAAAGAAACATAAAACTTGCAGTTTGCAAATGCACACAGGGGCAAATATCTTAATTTTTGGAGGAACGTCCTGTGATTTGATGAAACTAAAGTGGAACTGTTTGGCCACATTGGCTATTTTTACAGTTGGAAGAAGAACGGGGATTCTTTCACCATCCTAACTGTCACTTTTCATGTTGTGGGGTTGTTTGCTGTCAGAGGAACTGGTAAATTTCATAAAATAGATAAAATTGTGAGGAAAGAACATAATGTGGAAATATTGAAGCAACAACTAAATATGTCAGCCAGGATATAAAATCTTTGGCACAGATTAGTCTTCCTAATGGATGATAACCTTAAGCATACAGCCAAAGTGGTTACAAAATGTCTTAAGGACAATAAATGAAATGTTTTCATTTGGCCAAATCTCAGTTACATGTAGAAACTGTGGGAAGATCTGAAAAGGCAGGAGGAATGGGTGAGAACTACTGTGAGAAGATTGTGGAAAGAAACTTAAAATGTTTTACCCAAGTCATACAGACAATTAAAAAGACAATTATCCCTGATACTGACCAAATGTATGTAAACTTCTGATTTTGAAGACATTAACAAATAAATCTCTGACATACAGTATTATTTCTCTCTTTATTGTGGCGTGTATCATATATTAAACATATATTATATTGAATTGAGTTGCTACCGATGATGGTTTTTCACAGTGCTCATAAGTCTGCCAAACACACAATTGGGATACTTAAGAATTGATTGATCTATATTATTTTAAACACTCAATGGGATCCTAAAATGTTCCATTGTGTGTGGGAAACCTCAGCTTATCGCAAGTGTAGGTGTGTATCTTACTGGTGAACTTGCACTTGTTGTTGGTATATCAGGCTTTACCCAATCTCCCTCATCAGCATTTTCATCTGTAGAGACAGACATACCAGGTTTGAGGTGCAAGGCTCAGCTCAAAGTTTAACACAGACTTGAGAAAAGCAACTGCTGCAACAGCGTCTTATGTAGAGTGTTCATGTTCGTAAGAAATAAAACTCAGCATAGATCACTTGTCTGATCATTCTGACCAAAAATTCTTAACTCAAAGATCTTTTTTGTTTGCAATTTCTTAAGCAGACTTATGATTTTACTCCTCATTCATTATTAGATCCTGCTGTTTTCACTTAATGGCTAAAACAGGTTCTTTGGTTTCTTTTGGTGACACAGCTGCAGTAGTGTTGCTTTGTGCATCACAGCTCCCTTCCTGGGCAGGAGAGATTTTGCAATGTGTTTGTAATTGGTTATAAAAACATTGTTTGGTTTCGTTTTTCCTTCAAAACATTCTCAGAAGATAACAGGTTAAATCATAATTGATTTTGGGGGTAAAAACTAAAATTGTGTTGCTTTATGGCATTTTAGGATACTGTATAGCTAAAGTAACAAAGAACTCATCTCTAATCTGTTGTAGAAATGCTAAACTTGCAGACAGGTGACAATAGCACATGCAAAGAAAGACTAAGGAAGATTGTACAGTAGATGTATAAAGTTTTTATATCTTTAGTTATATTATGCTGTGGTTCACTGCCCAGCCTAATGGAGTTTTCCTATTTAACATATTCAGGAGAAAGACAAGCAGACATTAGGTTGAGTTTCTCCAATTCTGTCTGTGGTTCTGACATGGATTTTAATGACACACATACAGAAAATTAACAGCATAGAGAAAGCTGAAAAATATAAGCAAGAGAAGATTACCTGCAGAGATCGAACCTTGTTGATCTTGTTGATCCATGTTTTAGCGTTCTGCAGCGTTACTATGACAGAGTCTTTATATAAGTACCTCCCATCAGCCCATGATCATGTGATTTACAATAGACTCTGCAGCTTCTGTGAATCAGCAACTACTTTCACTTTGCTTTACTTTCATTTTTAGTCTTGCTGGTTGGGTAGGGTTCAAGGTGTGACAGGTTCAATCTGCACATACCTGTTTATTTCATAAAATATAAATGAAAACAAAGGAATTAAAAAAATAATAAACATTTAAACCTCTCACTTTCACTATTAGAAACAAACATCTTGGTTGAATAAGCATCGTTTTAAATTCCAATCTCCCAGGGTAATAATACTTTTGGGCTGGACTGAAACCACAAAGGTCTGAACAAAATGTCCTCACTGATCAGAAAGTGAAAGTAAATGATTATATGCAGTGGTTTCTCAGAAGTCCAGAATCATAAAGGGATTATTTAAAAGAAGAGCTTGACGCTTTCAGCTTCACTTAGGAGAAAGGTCAATACCACTGAAAGATGGCTGGATGGTTCTGTAAGAACATTTATTTTCAAAATATTTAGTGTGTTACTTTCAGGAACATTCTGTATATATATGAGTAGAAAGTACTTTTATCTGGAGATACTTATTAAATGTTTGATTTTTCTTTGTTATCTGCTTGTGGCAGTTCAGAAGCGTTAACTGAATGTGCTGCTTAACTGACTGGTTTTATTTAATAACATGATGTTCTGCTTTAACAGTTCAAAACAATATTTTGAAGGATTTTGTGGCATGTGTGACCTTTATTCCCTAACAGCTTAGAAGAAAGAAAAAAGTATTGTAAGAAATGGGGAAGACTTACAATAATTGGAAGCAAGCACATCTGTATCGAGGACTTTAGCCTCTGTGTAACCCAGATTACTTTGTTTAAAATTTTAGGTTTTTATAAAAAGAATGATTTCAATAATTTGTTCTGTCACCCATCATTCTCTGTTTAACTCCTTCTAATTGTTCAGGGAAACGAAGCAACCCCGCTGATCCATCCCACAGTAAGATCCGGGATTTTTAAAAATCCTCTTTTTTAATTTGGATAAATTAGTTTATTACATCAATAATAAACTTATTGATGTAATTTTAACTTGTATTCAGCTTCCTATATATTGTTTCAGGAGCAGTTTTAATAAAACTTTGAACATATTTTATGTTTGTTTGTACAGAAGAAGAGACTCCAGAGTCTGGAAGTGAGTAATTTTGTTTCTAAAATTATTCAGTTGTCTTTTTTAAAAATAACAATTAATGCTTCTGTGTAGTTCTGGATGTACCATGGAGAGAACTACGCTGGGGGTGAGTTTACAGTAACACATTCAACACATTTATAGTTTCTCCTTTGTCAAATCACAGGTTTTAATGCAAACTGGAACACAATGGAATATTTAAGAAGATAATTTAGAGTACAGATAAAGAAAGGATAGCTCTGAATAATAGGTTATCTTTTATGTAGTTCAGTGAAAGATTAAGTACTCCATTTAATGACATAAATCAGAGTCTAATACTTACAGCTGAAACAGAACTGTGTTTGGGTTAAATATGAATTGGGCTGACAAAGTCTGATGGAAATTCCTCTGAAGAAGAAGGCAATGGTTCAGATGTTTTCTCAATAATATTTATGCTTCATTTTATGTTTTGTTTGTAATTAATATCTTTTTTTATTTTGTTTTATCACAACCTATTCAACAAAATGTACATTTGGATGCACAAATCCGCTGTCATAAATATTTTTAAAACTGCTATTATTTTTTTAATTCGGTCACATTGGTCTTCTTCAAGATTATTGCTCTCTTTGTTTGTGTCCTGGGGAAAGACACTTCACTTGCTTTGCCTGCTGGTGTTGGTCAGTAGGGCCAATGGAGTGATATAGCAGCCTCGCCTCTGTCAGACTGACCCAGGGCAATTGTAGCTACAATCTAGTAACTTGCCTTCATCAAAGTGAGAATGTGTCCATCTGAAGATATAAAGGGCATTATAAATAAAATCTATTATTATATTAAACAACATAGTAGTTTTTGTTCTGGTTTTAAGCAGGGCTATTTGGACAAACTGTTAAGATGACAAACTGACATTAAATAGTTAAATGCAGAACCCAAACACATGGAGGAGGTAGAAGGCAAGCAAAAAGAATATTTTTTACTTAAATGAAAAAAACAAATTGCTAAAAAAAATCTCAAAAACTAACTAAACTTCAGCAGGATTCAAAATAGTAAATAAGACAAACATAGGAAACAAGCTGCTGGGAATAAAAGGATGATCTGATTTCTGAATGAGAAAACTAAAGGGTATTTATCAAGAGGGTTATTTTAAAGTCTATTCTCTGAGCTACAGGGAGCCAGTGTAGTGACTTTAGAACTGGTAACACTAACAAGAGGGTTAGCAGATGGAAGACAACTTGGACATGCAAAGCGTTAACAGCAGTAAACACAACCAGAGATGCAAATCTAGGAGTATTTTGAATATCAAATCAGGAAAACCACAGATCTATCAAATGCATAGGATTTTCTTAGCATCCTCAGAATGGAAATCTATTCATTTATGTTATGATCACAGCTACTCTTCACATAATTTATGTTTTTGTTTTTTGTGTATTTTATTTAGCCGCTACTGGACCAGAATCACAGCATCTTATTTCTGAATTGATCTGAAAATAGCTAATGTGTTTGAACAAAAATCAAATATTTACAAGTCTCATCATGAAACTTCAGTTAAGCTTTCTTTTCATTAGTAAACATGCAGAGTTGTTTGTAGAAAATATCAGAGGGGACAATCTCATTTAGATGTAAAAATAAATTGCCATTCCTGCTAGAGTTGGGCATTCTTCAGATTTACATCAAAAAGAAGTAACTGATGAACCTCTTGTACTCAGAGACAAACAAAAGGATCTTAAGTATGTGCAGGAGTACAAACCTGCCAAAAAAGGCATCAGATACCTTCGAGTACTGCTGTATGGACCAGTTGGAGCTGGGAAGTCCAGTTTCATCAACTCTGTCAGTAACGTCATGCGAGGAAGAATAACAATTCCTGCTTTGGCCAGTGCCACCACAGCTGACAAAAGCTTCACCAGACAAGTAAGAAAACTAAGACATTTCTATTCAACGAGCATGCTGAGTTATGAGCACAGCTGAATGAATGTGACTCTAGTTCAAAAGTGATTTGACTAGAAAACTGCTCTATATGTTTAATGCATTGACCATTTCAGATAGTATTAAATATTTACCCTCTGCTGGTGACTTGTATTTTTGACAAAGTAGTCCTAAACTCCCTTTGCAAAATGACTGATACCATTTTGCTTTTTATGAGTGATACAAATAATAATTATCTATCCATCTATTTATCAGTACAAAACTCATAAGTTCATCAAAGGAAGAGGAGAGTCAAAGACATTTTACCCTCTGGTCTTCAACGACATCATGGGACTGGAAGATGGGGAGAAAAACGGAGTTTGTGATAAAGATATAGAGTTGGCTTTGGAAGGTCATGTGAAGGAGGGCTACGAGGTAAAGTATACTGCACTGCAAGAAACCATTTAGGGAATTCTTCATTTAATATGAAGCTACAGCTATTTCTGAAAAGTTAACAACTGGAGGATGTTTGTTCAGACAAGTCTATTTTTATTAAGAGAACCATTCATATCAGCTTTTCTCAATGGCTTTGGTGTATTTCTCAAATCATCCACAACATTTAAAAAATGGTAAGTGCATTTCTCAAAACAATTATTACAAAAAATAATTATCTGAGTCAATGAATATGTGCCTCAGAATGACAAGTCCTTGTTTCATTGTGTACAGATAAGTCAGTCAAATTAATTATGTGTCAATATGTTGTCAATATAAAAGGGTATTCTGGAGGGATGTTTTGATGTGTCGAAATATGCTTGCCATTTTATGACAACTTGTTCAAGCATTGTTTCATTGTGTTAAATCTTTTGCATAAATTTTGTGGCATTTGAGACTATTTAACAGAATTACCTCTGTAATACATTTTGATCAACATCGCAAAAGTAACTGAAAATGTAGAAAACTGAGAACTGAATATAATCACTTCCATGGATGTACAAAAACTTGTTCAAATGAATGAGAAAGCTTTCTTCATGTGCACAAGTGACTGAAGATTGATCAAGTAGCTTTGAGAACTTGAACTTTGATCTGAGAAATGCACCAAAGTGACTGAGAAAAACTGTAATATATCTCAGAAAAAATCTATCTTGGAAATTGGAGGATCTTAGTCCTTCTATCACCTAAAGAACATTTCCAGGATTAGAGGACTAATGTCTCACCAAGATCTAGAGAAACTCATCCATGCGTTTATTTTTAGTCACATTAATTTCTGCAACAGCGTCTTCACATGTCTAAAAAATCAATCAAACAGCTGCAGCTGATTCAGAATGCTGCTGCTCGCGTTCTCACTAACACCAGGAAGATAAAGCACACCAGGAAGATAAAAACACCGGTTTTAAGGTCCCTACACTGGCTCCCTATAGTTCAAAGAATAGGCTTTAAAATACTGTTGTTAGTTTACAAATCACTGAACGGCTTAGCACCACAATACATTAAAGATCTGCTGTTGTTGTACCAAACATAGAGAAGCAGCATTCAGCTTGTATGCGCCACAAATATGGAACAAACCTCCAGAAAATTGCAACACAGCTGAAACACTGAGTTCCTTTAAAGGAACTCGGTGTTTCAGCTGTGTTCAGCTTCCTCTTAGCTAAGTACAGCATAATGACAGTACTGATACAACTTCTACACCATGAAGCCTGTCTGCTACACAGTCTTACGTTAGCTAAACAGATTAATATGCAATTTGTACTGTATCTGACATACACTAAAGATTTTATTTGATCAGAAAAGGCTTTGGACTAAACTGTTACTCGTGTTAGCCACTCTAGCACCAATATGTCTACATTTCAATAGTCCTGGTTTAGTCTCATGGAACAGAACATGAACATCAAGGACAACATTTGGATAAACTTCAGACCAGATTGTTCCTGCAGTTGAATACTCCAAGTCTCTGGTGTGATGCATCAGAACCAAGATGATTGGTTTATTCAATGATGACACTAGTACTCTAGCTGTACTCTAGCTAATACAGCTAGAGTACTAGTACAGCTAGTCAATCAACCATCGCTGTGTTCAGGGAAGCACTGATTAATAATCGAGAAATAAATATCAAGCCTGGAAACTTGACAACGTAATGGACTGAATGTTATGTTTTTAACGTAATCTTTGCTCGTCTTGCGGGGCGCAGGCGGTTGCCACGGTAACAGGTGTGTTTAAACTACAGAGAGAGAGTAAAATGGTACGAGTGGCTTTGAGTTGATCACCTGTTCGGTGAGGCCTCCTTAAATATAATGATTAGTATTTATATAGGTTATTATTATTTTAATTCTATCAACACTACAAAGGTAAATTTGATTACTATAAATTGTGCTTAGGTATCCCTGCGACAGACTGGTGACCTGTCCAGGGTGTACCCTGCCTCTCGCCCGGAACATTAGCTGGAGATAGGCACCAGCACCCTCCTGACTCCCTTACGGGACAAGGGTGTACAGAAAATGGATGGATGGATGATGCTTAGGTATAATTGTGTGTGCAAAATTGATCACATATGGTATGTCTCTGTCTGCGATGGACTGGCAACCTGTCCAGGGTGTGCCCTGCCTCTCGCCTGAAATGTCTTGCTGGAGATAGGCACCAGCACCCATCCCAACCATAGGGACAAAGGTGTAAAGAAAATGGATGGATAGATGGATGAATGGTATATCTCTGTATTGACCTGGGATGTAACCTGTCAGAGTAAACCCCACTCCTCTACCCACTAGCCTCTGGAGAACTGCACCTGCAATTCTGGAAGGAATATTGGTATAGGATTGGCTGGACTGCTGCTACAAACACATTTGAAGAAAACAGAAAATATTGAAACCAGTCATATTTAGGCATTTTTGACAATAAAGTAACCTTTGTGTGAGGATTTGCTCACACTGAGCAAATCCTGTCTCCTCTTCTCCTTGATTGCCCCCAGCTGTCCCTTGTTTCCCCTGATTACCTTCCCTGTGTATTTAAACCCACCTGTGTTTCTTGTTCCCTATCAGATCCTTGTCTTATGTCTAATATTCTGCATTTATTGTCTTTTTGAGTTACTACCAGTGCTACCAGTGTCTGTGTTTCTTTGTCTCATTGCTCACCTGTGCTGCCTGGAATTCTATGTTTTTGATTAAAATACCAGTTTCACCATAACCTGGGTCCAATTGGCATTCCATCACCACCAAAATCAACCATTTCATGACACACAAAAGGCAACTTACTTAGGTATGGCATTTTTTTTTAGAGCCAGTGAACCCAGAAACTTTACCCTTTGCACCAGTTTATGTCTGGAACTATTTCTATGGGAAAAAAACATATGAAATCATTGGAAAAATATGTGCGTGTTTCAAAATATCTGCATTGCTTTTGCATGGGTCCACATGCTTTGCATTAATCAGCTTTTAATGTAATTTTTTTGTACTAAAAATTAGGAAGTAAATTGTAAATGAATCATTTTCCACAAACAAATCTACATCATACTATTGTCTTTGATGTTTTCCAGTTCAACCCAACTTCTCCACTGAATAAGTCAAAGTATAACATGAGTCCCTCTGCTGACGACAAAATTCATGTCCTGGTTTGCGTGATGTCTGCCAATGCTTCACAGGTCAAACCGTCAGTTCTGGAGAAAATGAAGCGCGTCAGAGAAACAGCCAGTGACCTGGGTGAGAGAAGAGTTTACAAATGCTTTTGATCTGTGTTCCAGAATTTCTTTAGATATATTGAGAGATGAGGAAAAAATAAAGTGGAAATAAGTGCCTCAATTTTTGGTAAAAATGTGTTGTTTACTTGTATAATTGATTAAATGTCCTCTTGTATCACTTTGTCTGGTAAAGCTAAGCTATGTAATTTGAGAAAGTTTTTGTCTCTGTAGGAATTCCTCAAATGGCCATTCTGACCCACATTGATGATGCCTGCGGTGAAACTGAGAAAGATCTGAGGAATGTGTACAAGAGCAAGCATCTGAAGAAAAAGGTGAGTTTTGGTTAGCCTGCTCAAAAATAAAACACCATGTTTCTGACTGTAACTCAGACTGTGGTGGTTTTTGAGTAAATTCAGTTTCATTGCTAAACTGGTGCTAGTGTTTGTTAAATACCAGTTATAATTATATTTTTTGGCTTACTCTCTTTAATCATCCGAGATCAAAAGTAGGAATTTTGAGATTAAAGTCAGAAATATATATATATATTTCCAGTGGCCCTAGTCTTCTTCAGCAATGTGTGACTGGTAAACTTCTCCGTTTTATGTGTTATGTGGTGATCGGACAAACCACGAGACAACAAGTCTGGGTTTGAATATACTCAGTTTATTTAACTTGACAATTTCCGTTTATTTAACTTGACAATTGGGAGATATTAGCATTAGCACATAGCATGTGCTTCGGTTCTCCAGCCTGATGTATACAAAATAATAGTGTGAGCATGCATCGCATATCATGCTCATAACAAAATCAAACATTTCGCATCATCAAATGCTATAAAGGTGTTATAACAACTCACGTGAAAATATTCAAACACCTATAATTAATAAAGAAGGAAAAGTAAACATTTGAACAATATAAATAAAAAGATTGCAATGAATTATAAAACTTGCTTCTTCCCAGTGGAACAAATAACAAAAGGGAAGAGGAAATGAATAACCTCATATTTATAATAGTCCTGGAGGACCCTGAACAAAAGAAGAAGAAAGTGAGGCAGAGCTGGAGGACCAAACTCCTCATACTAGACACAGAGAAACACAAGCACAGTCAGACAACAGACAAATACATGAAAGAACACATTTTGTGTAAATATACAACTATTAATATAGACACAGTTACAAAGACATTAATCAGGAGCAAAATCTGTCAACATTTTTGGATTGCTAAGTTTAGCACTCTGGAGGTATTTTCACTGCTGATCTTTGAAAAATATATATATATATATATATTATTTTAACTATTATTATTATTATTATTATTATTGCAAATGCAAATATCAAACATCAAATTTTATTTGCACTGATTTAACAAGTTCAATGTCTCTTATTTTGACATATGGATGCACTACTGATGGGTAACAGGGGATCCATTGAAAGTACTATACTGTAGAGAGGATCAAGCATCGATTGAAAGAGCAGTCTTGGCAGAGTTACATGGCTCAGAACAGGTTCTTTCTGTGGAAAATTAAATTGGTGCTTTTATAGAAAAAGTTAGAAAATGCATTAGTATCAGCTCAGGAGCAAGAGTTCAAAACTTCAGCCCTATTAAAACCCTAAAAGATTTTTTGCGTTTATTTTTTATCTTACAGATGAAGGATTTAAGTGCATCAGTTGGAATCCCTCTCAACTGCATCTTTCCTGTAAAGAACTACAGTGAAAAAATTGATCTGAATGATGATGTCGACTTTCTGATTCTGAGTGCCCTTAAGAAAATGGTGGACTTTGGAGATGACTTCCTTGAGAAAATTTGAGATTTTACAGAAATTCTGAGGAGGAGGGATTCTGTTATATTTATAAACAGTTACAGCTTTATTGCATGTTGTTTTGCAAAAAATAATAATAATAATAATAGAATATTTGCACATGCTAGGTGGTGGAATGGGTGATAAAGTTAGGTGTTACTACTTTATATTAAATAAAACTTAAGTTACTCAAAATAAATCTGACAATGCTGAAAAAAAATCATCATGAAGCTGTTATATTTTTTAGACATGATAGTTCATCTTATTTATGAAGTTGCCCTCTGCACAGGATAAAATATCGGATTAGAACCAATATTAGTGCAGAAAGTGGTGAAGCAAGATAACAGATTTATTGCACGGTGGGGATTAGTTTTTGTTGATGTGTTCAAAACACCTGTTTTCCAAGTATACTGTCATTAAATAAAATATTTATCCTACTAATCAAGTCATTGCTTTATTTTGTTTCCTGTAATGAAGTGTTTCTGAATAAAGTTTATATAAAAATTCATTGATGATAGTGATCATAAACCAGTAATTTATTTAAAGCTGCATTACGTAACTTTTACAAAAAAATTCTTACATATTTGTTCAAACTGTCACTCCGTAGTGACAGTTTGAAACATAATCTGAGAAAAACCAAATCAAACAAAAAGAACAAAACAATCTCCTCTACCTCATACCAGTGCATACAATGTCATTTATAGAAGTGGAGCATAGAAATGAAGCACAACCAATCAGAGCCAGGAGGAGTGTCTGCTAGCTCTTATTGGTAGTTTCTATTTACCACTGGGACCAGGCAGACAAACTTGATTTTTATTCACCTTCTGCTCAAGGAGACCCCACATTTGATAAACAGGGTTTAGGTCAAACAGAAACCTTTATCTCCAGTTTCTGTAGAAAGACAATGCTTCATCTTTGTGGTGTGTTTATATAAAAATTTATTGATGATAGTGATCATAAACAAGTAATTTATTTAAAGCTGCATTACATAACTTTTACAAAAAAAAATCTTGCATATTTGTTCAAACTGTCACTACGTAGTGACAATGTGAGACATAATCTGAGAAAAAGATTATTTTCCACATAATCTTTTTTTATGATTATGTGGCAGCCCAGTTTCTCAAGAGAGAAGTTTGTGCTCTCCTTCAGTAAGTCACAATGCATGCTGAAATTCTTGGTTCCCTGCGTAAGCTGTAGGTCCCCAAAGTAGGCATCACTTATGATGAGCTGAGTGGGTTCCCACTAATAAATGATAACCCAAAATTTGTGACCCCAGAATAATTCAAGTTAACATGTTTTTTGGAGTTATAAATTCAAGGTGATAAGTTGAAGTGCTTTGAAAATTAAATGTCAAGAACAGGTGAGAAGCATTGTTTCAATATATTTACATAACTCAAAACCCCAACACATTTTTATAAATACTAGTTGAGAACTTTATGATAATTACAGCAATTTTTCATTTGAAAAATAAATATTTCAAATCCTTCAAAATTGGGCCATACGCATGTTTCAATGCCTTTTTCTCCAATAATTATTACCATTTAATGTTCATAAAAAACAATTCTAGTAATTGATGATGATACGTGATTTGTTGCTGAGGGAAAATTAATTTGTGGTATAAAAATAACAAAGGCATATCTCATCCACTGCTGTGCGTCTTACACAATACATGCAGTCATGCAATTATTTGGAAGTAATTTTATTCAAAGTTTGCATATGTAGTGGGTTGAGAAACAGTAAAAAAAAAAAAAGAAGAAGAATACACCCCCTATATTTGAATCAGAATTGGTCTTGTCTTTTTTCTTCTTTTTTTTCTTATGTATATAGACGTGTTTGTTGTGTGCATGTATCCTCTTGCCAGTGGGGGCGCTCTCGTACCGCTGCAAATGACCTTCTTTTTCAGAGTCTCTATCCTCTATAATCCAGTTAATCAATTATTAAATTAATTCATTAAGCGTTATGAACAATTATCAATCCATTATGATTAATCTGATTAATCATTTCAGCCTTACAATGACAATGACATGAGTCTTTCATTTCACTACATCCCAAAGCACCTGGACTGAGATCTTTGGAGCTGAGTGAACTTGTCATGTTGAAGTGTCAGTTGTCAGATTACAATTATTTTAAATTTGTAACGTAATGTCGTTACACTTTTGGAAGTAGCGTTCAGAGTATGGGTAAACTGTGATCATAAAGGGATGGACATGGTCAGGAATCATACTTAGTTAGGCTGTGGTGTTTAAACGATGCTCTGTTGATGCTTCCTGTTCTGGGCTGGTAGGAGTTTTCTCTTCTGTCAATATAGTCCATTTGCTTTATGATTAAACATATTGTGTGTTCAGAAACGGTATGTTAGACATATTTGGGTTTTAATAAGTGGGTTTTAAGCTACTGCTTAATTTCTATAATTTTGAACCAGTCTATTCATTCTCCTTCTGACATTTATTCAGTATTTCTTCCCAGATAACTGCTGCTCACTGGATATTTAATGTTTCGTAACATTCTCAACGAGTCTGATGGTGTGCTAACATTCCAAAGACTGGTTTTGAATGTTTATTTAGCTCTTTTTTAATCATCTCGAAAGCCTCCTCATTTTGTCTACATTTCAATAGTCCTGGTTTAGTCTCATGGAACAGAACATGAACATCAAGGACAACATTTGGATAAACGTCAGACCAGGTTGTTCCTGCAGTTGAATACTCAAAGTCTCTGGTGTGATGCATCAGAACCAAGATGATTGGTTTCTTCAATGATGACGCTGAAACAGAAGACAGATGTGATTAGATCACATTTAACAAATCACTTTTTTCTCCAGTTTAATTATTAAGGTGCACAATTAAAGCCAGTAAAATAATTTCATCCAAGAACGTGGTTGTAATGCTAGAAATGTCTCATTTTTCTGCCTTTTGATATAGCAAAATTTTAAAAATCTCCATGGTGACACCCTCCCACTCAATGTAGGAACGTTTTTGGCTCAACTTTTTCTTCACCACAACTTACTGGTAGTCTACACACATTGCCACAGAAAAATTGCCCAATCTGTTTGTCTTTGTCTTATTGGACTTTGCAATCATTTATAAACAAGACACCAAATTACCTAAACTCCTCGACTTGAGACAGACAGTGACCCTCAAAACAGAACTGAACATCTATTTCTTAAATAAGGAGGATTCTAAGAAGAAGTTTCTAAGTGTCACTGTGTTATTTAGAATGTCTCTTATTTTTACAGTTAAAAAATATGTAACAACCAGTGAGTCTATTATCTCAATCAGGCAAACATTCCTCCATACAAGCTGGGAAACAAAGTTAAAAAATGTCAAACAAACTCAAACATTTAGTTGTAATTCCTGTACCTGTTTTATCTCTCATGGATGACTCCACGTCTGATCCAACGCGGGATGTGATTGGACAGAAGACAATGACAATGTCAGAATCTTTCAGGTTTGTCTCCTGGACATGAAGTGTCCGCCGTTTGTCCATCATCAATTGTTCCTTCACTTGATCATCACCACGAAATGTCTCACCAGAGCACATATAGAAAACCTTCACTCTGTGTGGTACAGGTGAGCCTAAGCCTGAAAAAAGAAGTAGTCACCAGTTATACCAGTTGTTGTTTGACAGTCAAAAGGTTGAAGTTCCTGCACCATATTTAAAGAACAGAGAAACAATTAAGACAGGTTTTGTAAAACAAAAGTGTATAATTTTGATTTTAAACCTAGTTGTGTAATAATACAAAGATTACATCATACTTTTTCCAGCCTGACCTGTTGGTATAGATATTTATTTCAAGAATAGAGACTTTTGTATGTGCAGAAATTGAATTTCTGCACATACATTTTGTACTTCTGTTCCTGATCTCTAAACCTTAGGCAGTTCAATACTTAATTCTTTTTTACGCTTTGAGAATTTCACTAGTCCAACGCGGGATGTGATTGGACAGAAGACAACGACAATGTCAGAATCTTTCAGCTTTGTCTCCTGGACATCAAGTGTCCGCCATTTGTCCATCATCAATTGTTCCTTCACTTGATCATCATATAGAAAACCTTCACTCTGTGTAGTACAGGTGAGCCTAAGCCTGAAAAAACAAGTAGTCACCAGTTATACCAGTTGTTGTTTGACAGTCAAAAGGTTGAAGTTCCCGCACCATATTTAAAGACTCTTTCGGCAAAATAGTGATCTTGAAGTTATCTAGTGATCTGGGTCTAGGCATGAATCAGGTTTTTCTAGAAGCACTAAAGAATTATATCTTATTCTCCATGATTTTTAAGAATTATTGTCAAATCTGAAGATGGATCTAAGAAAACCAGTTGTGTGCAAAAAAATAAAAAAATATTCATTGGTATTTTTAGAGATGTTTACCAGCTGTAATATTAGGTGTGGAAGGCACTGCAAACTTTTGTGGAAAAAAATGTCCCATGACAGATTGAGTAAAATAAAATCAGAAATATGTCAATTTAAAAAAAATGACTCCATTATATTAACTTGATAAATGTAATTTGTAATGTTCCACATTTTCTACCAAATATTTATTTGTTAGAGGCAAATATTTGTTTGCTTCTACAGAACATTTGTAATATACCTTTGTGACTTTAAATAGACCTTTAATTAGAATGGCTTCTGACAAAAATGATGGTGGGTTTAAATCCTCACATACAGGCTCTAATGAAGACGCCTTTTATTATTTGTCTATTAGATCAGGACTCAAATAAATTCCAAAACTATGTGTGACCTCAGTGTGATATAACCAGGGATATAACTGTCCACTGGTCAGTTCTGTTTTAAGGCATGTACCGGTACCTGTTTTTTCTGATGGGCCTTTTTGTCCTACAAAAGAACAGAGAAACAATTAAGACAGGTTTTGTAAAACGAAAGTGTATAATTTTGATTTTAAACCTAGTTGTGTAATAATACAAAGATTACATCATACTTTTTCCAGCCTGACCTGTTGGTATAGATATTTATTTCAAGAATAGAGACTTTTGTATGTGCATAGATTGAATTTACCTCTAAACCTTAGGTAGTTCAATACTTAATTCTTTTTTAAGCTTTGAGAAATCCACTAGTGAACCAGACTTTAAAAGTTTGTCAACGTGATATTGTATGGTTCATACTTTTTATATACAGTTTTCTAGAATTGCTTCTATGGTTGTTTTTATGTTTGCTTAGCACTTTGAGATTATGCAGTAATATGTGGTGACTTGTGATTTCTGTGTATTTCAGACCAATCTGAAGTAATTAACTTTACAAAACCTCTTGGTGTTTCTTCCTTTTCCTTTTTTTCACCCGGCACACAGACCTGAACACAGATTTGTAAACACAAAGTGCAATCATTTACTGAAAGGTGTCCATTTTATTATACCACAGAAAACTTACAAGTAAGTTAGCTTTTTTATCAGAAGGCTCCTAAATATTGTTCAACCATGCAGAGCTGTTTTAACTTAAATCTTCCTAATTCAAGAACAACAGCAAAACTCTGAGCTTCAACATAAAGAAACCAAATCAGATAAGCTATGGGCTAACACGGGTTCATTTTCTCCCTTGCGTCTGGTGTGTTCACAGTTGATGTTTTCAGGTAAATATGTAAATGCAGTTATTTATTCTATTTATTAACTGTCTCATCATTTAACCTCAAAAAGGGTTCATCCATTCTAGGAAAAACGTTTTTGTAACTTGTGTTTGGATACTATGTGATGATGGCAAAAAAAAAAGCTAAATAACTGGTTTATTGACAAAATATGTAAATATGTCAGCCTGCTGTTTTTAGCTGTGGAAAACCAAACTTATTCTTTGCTGTGTTTCTGTCCGGCAAAGAACAGGTTAACTGTTTTTTGTTGTTTTTCTTTTTATCAAACCATTTTACAGAACTTCTGATCCAGACATGGCTTTGGTCGTTTAGCTGATGTTGAACAACTCAAACAAGACCACACCACACTTTTCTTTTCTGATTCAGACCCAGAAACTTCTGTGTTCATTTAAAGAACACTTTCAGTAATACAGATCTATCAACCTTTGACCTTTAACCTGAACTGAAAAAGATTTTCTTTACTCACCGCACAAGTTGTGATGGACAGTTCAAGATTTAATTGGCTCTCTTTAATAGTCTTAGTAAGGTGAATGATCAGCTCAAACGTCTTTGGACAATATGGACACTCCACTGTGCTCTTTTGTTTCACATCGTCCTGCCAAAGCAACAGAAAAATTCTACTAAAGTACAAAAGACATTGAACACTTTTCTTCTTATAATAATCTTAATCATAATAATAAAGTTATTACATGTACTTTAATTATTCAAAGTCACCCTAAAGGAGATTCAAGTTCACTGTACAAAGTGTAAGCCACTAGGTCAAGATAGAAAACCAAAATAAAAACAGAGAAACAGCAACCATTATGTGATTAATTGACTTTATAAAAAAATTCTGTCATCTTGTCTGCCGTTAATATATTTTAGGTGTACTAAGACTTTGGGACAGTTTAGTTTTTAAAGGAGTGTCTATTATTGAAACAATCCTGCAATAAAATCCTGTGACAAACATAGAAGAAAAAGACTTAATGATATACATTCAAAAATAAAATAGATCTATCAAAACACTGAAATTTCACCTCACCTGTTGTTTATAGGTAAAGCTCTGACTGACAAGGGCTGATTCCACATCGTTAACTTCAAATACTTCCATTTGGAAATCTAACCTGCCATCCTTCAGTTCAAAGTTGACAAAAGTCAAAAACATCTGTCTACAATTTGGACAAGTCACTGATCTCTCCAGACCCTGAAAAAAAAGGTTTGTGTTAAAAAGATTACTTGAAGAGTGAAACTGATAACCTTCAGTAATCTGAGGTGATAAGAGCATGCAGAGTTTAAAAAGTTAATTTCTCTCTCTGCAAATTTTTACAGTTTCACTTTCAGTCTGATTCAAATCAGACTGAAAGTGTCAAACAACTTTTAAAATCAAACAAAGATAACTCGATTGATCCAAGAAGGGATTTATTATTTTATTATGAACACTGAGTTCAACTGAGCCAAGAGAGATTGTCAGTTTCTTAGATATTGTTCTGGATTCTACTGTTGACTGTTTATGCATTCTCTAGTGTTATATATACTGTATATATACACAAGCTGAGATTACAAGATCCCTACATTTTAGGGATCTCACAACTTATGACAAATAAGTTATAAGACAGCTTATTGGACTTGATTAATAATCATTTTATTTATTTAGATGTCATGCTTGTTTATATGCCTGTTTTTTGTTGTATCTTTGGCAGTAGCAGAAGATATGTGAAAAATGCTCCAATGAAGTCTGATTGATTCTCATGTTTGTAGGCAAAGATTAAAATTATGTCGTCCTTGAGTTATTTTGATCAGACAAAAAAATCTTACTTACCTGGTTGGATTGTGCTTTCTTAGGTGCTGACATAGTTCCTGCTCATCGGCTTCAATAGAGGTGAAGGTACCTATGAAGACAGATGATTGGTTTTTCATGTGGACAATAAAGACTTTATGTGGGAGCTCAAGTGTATCTGTCAAATCTGACTTCATAAAGTAACACTCTTTATTATCAGAAGATCCAATGAAAAACTATCTCAATATGTGTGCAACAAGTAAAACTGAGTTCATTTGTGCCAGATGTACCGATGATGCTGTAATTCCAACTGCAGGTGGAGAGTGAAAACTTTCATTTTTGATTCTGTTTTAAAAACTAAAGCGATTCAAACTAAAAACTGTTCTGAGCTAAATAGCAGAAAGCCAAAATGCTACAGTAACACTGACAAAGAAACTACAGCAAGGTTTACAAGATGGAACAGCAAAAACCAAGTAAAATATGAGTAGAGAAACAGATTTACCTTACAGTCTCGCACTTAAACTGGTCTGGAGTTGTGCCGTTCCCTTCCTGCTGACTTCAGTATTTATATGAAGCTCCACCCAGCCCTGACCACGTGACTTACAGGAAACTATGCAGCTTCAATGCAGCAACAGCAGCTACTTTCACTTTCAACTCTGACAGAGCCGCTGTGTGTTTGGCCTGCAGATGGAGGTAATCTGCTATGAACTCCTGAAATGTAAATATAAATCTTCTGAGAAGCAAAAAGCTAATTAAACAGCTCTACATTACAATGTCACTTGGTGACTTTGAACCCGTTCGGTGTTGAGCAGATGCATGATGTGATGCATGATCTGGTTCAAGGCAGCAGTAATCTGTTAATCAGTTTGTGTTAAATGTAGGTGAGCTCAAACAGCTAAATTCTGGTTTGTTTTCAAAACTGGTGCAAAAAAAAATGTAGAATAGGATTAGAAATCAGAAAATGTTTTAACACTGTAACATAAATACAGCTCGTTTTAAAACCAGGTATATTTGTGGGTGTGTTTAGCTATATGGGATTTTAATTCTCAGGGGTTTTACTAGTTAAATATATTAAAACTGAAAACGTGAATATTTTACAACATATCATTGAAACCAAATGCAATGTTTTTTTCCCAATTTAAATGTATTTTGTTCTTTAATGGTTATTTTTAAAGTCTAAGCCATCAAGCTGTTTTAATTTATATTTTTATTCTCTGCCAAATACAAATCCGTAGAAGTGATGGCGACTCGAATCTGGGTTTTTTTTCTCCATTTTTTATTTTGCATCATGACGACAGACTAAACAGGAAGATGAGAAACCTCAAACCACATTAAAACACATTTGATCCCTCATTATGTTCTAACAGCTTTATTCCTTAGAACATTTATCTCAGAAGTAGATTAACATAGTTCTCGAGCTATGTCAGTTAATTTTATCTTAACTGACATAATATTCCCCCACATTACATGCAAACATCCTTTTATTATACATTTTTCTTATTATCTAAGTTTGGTGGTGTCATTTTTCATCTTATTACAGACAGTGAAGAAAACAAAAGCTTAAATAGACAATATACCCTGCATGAAATGTTAAAGTAAATAAGAATGACTAACATCAAAAGAATAGAGAGTAAAATAAAACCTATGAATTAACTTCATTAAGCTTCCCTTTTATGTGTCTTCTTATATTTGATAAGATTTTCAGCCACTCTTCTGTAGTTAAATCACAATACAGGCATTTCTGCCAAACAATCCTCAGATTATCACAAATATTTGACTGTAGACCATAAAATGTTCTGTAAAATTTTAATCTTGCTTAAATTCGTCAGCTGTTGTTTCTCTATGTCGGTATTAAAATCTCTGTGGGGAGCATATACCCGGTTTTCTTCAGTTAAATTTATCTCACATTTCATACAATTTGATTCTTGTAAGATGTGTTTAAGAAAAGACAAATGCTTCTAAAGAAACTGTCATATATATTTTATGAGATGGTCATAAAATACTATATCAAGATTAACCAAATATACAAATCGTGTTGTATATTTGGCAAATCAACAAGGTTTGCCAAATATAATTTTAGGGGCAGGATTAACATAAACAGATTCAATAAAACAAACAGAATTTTTGTGATCTACCTGCATAATGGGAAAAATATGTTGCAGTTTGTTTGCAAATGGTAGTCGCTTTGTAGCCATCACAAAAACACCATTCCCCCTGAGTTAATGTCTCCTCTTTTTAAATGTTGAAGCTGTGTAGAAATGGCTGCAGAGGACAACAAAATGGAGATCAGCTGCTCTGCAGAAGAAAAGGATCACAAAGCAGAAAGTCAGGCAGAAGGGCCCAACCAGGAGACTGGTGAGCCTCTGATCAGATCAGGTGTTGTTTCTCTATGTTCTTCCATTTTCCAGGTTTAGAGCAGTTGTTATTCAAAATTAAAATGTATTCAGCATTTCTTCACAGTGTATAACACGGTTCTTAGTGAATGCAATGAAGTGGGATACCTCCAAACTCTGCTCCACTCTTTTTTTGTCATCTACCTGTATATTGGGAAAATGTGTTGCAGTTTGTTTGCTAAAGGTGGTCGTTTTTTAGTCAACACATACAAATAGCTCTGAGTTAATGAGGTGCAGAAATATTTCTGTTTAGTACCATTAGATAAGCAGTCCCTGAAAGATCTGAGAATAACATGACAGAAATCAAAAGTAGTTCTGGGACAACTTCACTGAGGAATTAGCAAGTACTGAGTGATGAAAAATGTACATACTTTCCATAAGCCTACATCTACTTAAAGTGCTATTTTTTATTGTTTTTATCTGATATTCTATTTTTCTGAGACACTGAATTTAGGTTTTTGTTTATCTATGAGGCATAATCATCAAATGTACAAGACAAAGTCAATGTGCAACAACTTTATTTAGTCATTGTTTAGCCAACACATACAAATAGCTCTGAGTTAATGTCTCCTCTGTTTCAATGTCGATGCTGTCCAGAGAAAACTTCAAAGAATTTCCTTTTGTAAAACAAGTACTTCCAATAATATTTATATTCCAGACTAAAGTTTTGCATAATATGATCAAACAGTACAAACACCACATCCAGGTAAATACAAGTTATTCTGAATATTAATTATTCAAGAAATAGTTTCCAGCATACCATTTTCTTTTTTAAACTTTAATGCCCCGCAAGCCCTCTTCTTAAACTGTTAATATCAATTTAAATGTTTCTCAATGAAGTCGTCTCCAAAGTCGACCATTTTCCTCAGGGCACTCAAGATCAGGATGTCAACATCGTTTTTCATGTCGATTTCTTCGCTGTAGTTCTTCACTGGGAAGATGCAGTTCATAGGGATTCCCACTGCTGCACTGAAGTCTTTCATCTGAATGTAAAAACTAACTGTTACACTTACAGTTTATAGTTAGTTGTGTAAAATCTACTGACAAATGGTCTAAAACTCACCTTTTTTTGCAAGTGTTTGCTTCTGTAAACATTCTTCACGTCTTTCTCTATTTCCCCGCAGGCAGCATCGATGTGGGTCATCATGGCCATCTGAGGAATGTCTGCAGAGACAGAAACAGATGCTGAGGGAGTCATGGAAACGGTATCCATGGAGACAGCCACCCATCAAGGGTCAACATGCCAAACTAGAAAGGGAAAAATAATCAAAACCAAAATAGGCCTTTCAAAGTATTTCTAAGTTTTTCTGCATTTATAGAACATTACTGAAGGTTAATTTATCTGAGTAATTCAAAGCGGAAATTAACTGGAGTGGTGATCAGGATGCCTCCTGATTAATTCACATCGACTTTGATGGAACTCACTTTGACTTTTCCTCCTGTCGCTTGTCTAAATAACATAGTTCTCTATAAACTCACCCAGTTTACTGGCTGTTTCTCTGACCTCCTTCATCTTCTGCAGAACTGAAGCCTTAATCTGTGGAGCGTTGGCAGACATCACACAGACCAGGACATGAACCTTGTCATTAAGTGAGGGATTTGGGTTGTAACCAAAATCGTCTTTAGTCAGTGGGCCTACTGGGTTAAACTGCAAAAAAAAAAAAAAGACAGAAAAAGCAAAATGAGACATGAAATTTTAAAATCAAAACAAAATATCTATATTTTTTTGGATGAACTAATATCCTTCAGATATTTGCAAATCTTACAACATCTGAGAGGGGAGCAGCTCCTGTTACGTATCCTAATGTTCAAGCAGCAGGGGAATGTGCTAAAATACACCAGAAGGACTCCTTTGTCAGCAATGTTTTTCAGCAGACCCACTGCTTCATCGTGCAGAGGGGACATCCGACTTAATTCAGAGATTTTGTGGTGGAGGTGTTCAAACCAATACACAGCATAATCTTTATTGTAGGAGTACATGCTGCATGTTTACTTGGAGGTGACGATAATCCATCTTTTTATCCAAGGGATATAAATGAGCAGGAAAAGGTGCTATAGCTAATTCCTGCTGATCAAAACAAACACTGGATTTTTTGTGTCCTCACTCAGTCGGCTTTAGCAACTTTGGTCTCTCAAGCCATGCCCCCTTCATCCTTACCAAACAGTGTATTATCTTCCAAACATTGCAAGTTACAAGTTATTCATGTCTCCTTTGAAACTAGACAAATACCTGCTGGTAGAGCATAGAGCCCAAATGGACAAAGAGCAGCTGCTGCAGAGATCCAAACAACTATTAAGCATCTAATGTTAGGATATGTTTGCTAAATTTTAAAACCTAATTTCAGAAAGCAACTTAAGGGTGTTTTAACACCTTGTAGTCCAGTAGACTCATTTTTTTTGGAGACCAAAACTGTTTGCTACATTATCAGCTGGTACATTTTGCTTTCACGCTGCACTGTGTTATACTGTATGTACCAGACTCTTTGTGAAACTTGCTCACCCCCTGACCTTGGCGCTGCACCAAGAGCCACTGAAGGAAACGACACAAAAACATGTGAGGAAGACACTGAGCACAACTTCTATCTTTATAACATGTAAACAAAAACGGAATGGAGTCAGATTTTAGTGGCTGTTGGATTTCACTTTTGTCTATGAACCATTTCTCCCGCTAACTCTAGACTTGTGAGTTGGTTTTGATTGTATTTACCCAGAATGCTCTGTGTTCTGGGTACCTGCTAATTTTATGCAAGTTATCATGGAACTAGGTAAAGAGGATTTGCATGCAGATCATATAACTATAGTGCAGGAGCAACAGTGTCCATATCTTGTCATTTTACCATAAAAGTTGACCAGCTTTCATGTTTGTCACCTGAAAGTGTCTTTCTGGAGATCCAGCATTAACAATAATTGGTCTGATCATCTGTAGTTTGTTGAAATGTTTGTTATTGTTAACAACTTGAAATAAAACCAGTATCCTAACTGGTTCCAGCAGTGGGTTCTTTCACCTTGTGACCCTCCTTTACGTGTCCTTTCATAGCCAATGTGATGTCGCTAGCATGAATCCCACTGTTGTTCCCGTCTTCCAGACCCATGACGTCGTTGAAAACCAGAGGAAGAAATGTCTTTGAAGTTCCTCGTCCTACGTGGATTCTATGAGTTTCATACTGAAACACAGAGAAATAGCATGTAACACAATTCCTGCTGGAAACGGGGAAAAGTAAAGAGCAAATCTGCATCAGGGCTAACTGTTTGATCTCAGAAATCTAAAAGATAATCCATATTCATTTTTCACATAGCAGTGGTCAAAATTTATGGCAAACAGCTGATGAATCCCTAAATTCAGTTTCTCAGAAGATTAAAGTACTATTTATAAATGATTAAATCAATCTACAAGACCTTTTGGCTAAATAATTGACATCATATTACAATGTGATGCAGTCGTGCTCCAGTTGTGGAGAGAAACATCTTCGCTCATTACTTTTATGGTGAAGCTTCTGTCGGAGGTGGTCGCACTGGTCAAAGCAGGAATGGACATTCGGCCTCGGAGGACATTACTGACGGAGTTGATGAAACTGGATTTTCCGGCTCCAACATGTCCAAACATGAGGACTCGAAGATGCTTAACGTCTTCAATTTCAGGTTTGTACTCCTTCACATACTGAAGTTCCTTCTCCTTCTCTCTGAGAACATAAAGTGGATATATGAATATAATGGTTGATTCAGAAAACTGCGTTTACTCATTGGTGTCATTGTACAGAGGGATTACATTTGCAATGAGCAGTTTTATTCAGAAATGCAACTGGCTATGGTTTGTACTTGTTTATGTTTTTTTAATTCAAAAAGAATCTTATTTTTATATGCTTTTAAAATTTTGTTCTATTTCTAACAACAGTGTTAATAAGAATTAAAGCTTCAGCCTGAACATTGATACTAATCTGGCTGACATGCAATCTCTACTCTCTGATAACCTCTGATCACTTTTATGGCATCTAAAGATGGTTCAGGATCAAGTTTTGTAGAGTTATAAAACACTTTTATTAGTTACTGCTTAACTACCATCTAATTATTGTCTATATTTGCTTGCTTGAATTGTCACTCAAAGATGAATATTTATTACACAGAACACGTCTTTGTTCCAGATTCAGCTTCTTGATCTGATCCAGTTTCTCTCTTCATTTCGTTTTTATTCATTGTGCCTTTGAATCATAAACCAGGATCTTCCACACTGAGCAATAACCTCTCCCCTGACTGATCAGCAGCAATTTATCTCTCCCAGTACTTTCTGTTTGCTGTAATGTTTTTGATTTTAGATTTTAGCAGAATGAGAGACAAAGCAGCCTCAGTAAACTGATTAATATTTATCAATTTAAAAAGTCTCACAGTAAACTCACCCCCATCGTAGTTCCCTCCATGGTTTGTCCAGCACTGCATGAAAACATTAATTATAATTCTTCAAAAACAATTGACAACCTTTCAGAAACCTAATTTGTTTACTTACATGTAGAAGTAGCCATTATATTTCCTCTGCAAAGACAAACAGTAATGTAATCATGTTCAGCCTTTCATTTAACTTCTCTTAAACATTTGCTTCAATCACAGATATTAGGTTTGTACTTACCAAGATGATTTGTACAGTGTAGCTCCTCAAAGGTCTCACAGTAAAATGCTGCAAAATGTTTTACTCAACAGAAAAGGTAGATACAGACTAAAGGCAGTGAAAGTGAACAATAAATAAATAAATGAGCTGTTTGGTCCTCAAAACATCCCACTGTCAGTTCTGTGGTACAAAATGAAACCAGAAGTTTCCTTCCCTCCAAATAAATAACCTCTCCCCTTTTAGATTTATCACGTGATGACTGGAAACGCCTTCTCCTGACTGCAACCCTTTCTTTTTCTTTCTTTCTTCACTTCTTATCTTCTTCCTTTTTTATTTCCTTCTCTCTTTTTTCTTTCATTTATTCATTTATTCATGCATTGAACCGATTGTAGGGATTAATTAAACATCAGCACGCTGGTTTAAAACTGATGTTTTCAATCCTCTGTTTCTCTTACTTATTATTTTCTGGTTACATCTAATAAAAATCCAAAATTAAAGATGAAAATATTACATTGATCTGTGGTATTTATTTTCCTTTGATTTTCTAATGTTATGATATTTCTTAAATTCACTTGTGTCCAAATACCAAGGAAATGTGTATTAAGTGCTGCACTGCAGATAGTAACCAGGAAGTCACATACTGTAGTTCTGGTGATGGATCAATTACTGATTTTTTTTTCTTTTCTATTTCCTTAAATATCGCCACAAAAAAGAAGGATCAGTAGATAGAGCCACTTTATAACACTTTCTGCTCAAAATATGTCTTATAATAACTGCTTGACAAATTAATTCATAAAAGCATTTTAAAAAATGTTTTTTTTTTTAAAAACACCCTAAACAAATAATCAAAACATTTTTATTTTCTACAACATCTAAGAAACAACATGCATCCAGCTTTCCCCTTAAACAACTTTAAAATACATGATTGAGAAACTACTTTTCCATTTATTTTTTCATTTAATTTGGGACATTAATCATAAGAACCAGTTTAACAAAGTGAGTTTAGAGAGCCTTTGAACCGACTCATCAACAGTCTGCAAATATCCTTTTGAAAGTGAGTGAGAGTAGATTTTACAGATTAAGCCAGTAATCAGTATAGACACACCGACCCTGCAAAACTGAAAGTGAAAGTAAAAACTGTTCTTTAGCAGAAGCTGCAGAGTTTACTGTAAGTCACATGATCAAGTCTTAATGGGAGGGATTTCTACCAAGACTCATTTAGTGACGCTGCAGAGCAGCAAAACACGGATATACTGGATCAGAACACCACGAACTCTTCAGGTAATATTCTCTTGCTTAAATTCGTCAGCTGTTGTTTCTCTATGTCGGTCTTAAAATCTCTGTGGGGAGCATATACCCGCTTTTCTTCAGTTAAATTTATCTCACATTTCATACAATTTGATTCTTGTAAGCTGTGTTTAAGAAACTACAAACAACTCAGAATTGCAAAATCTATTGAGTTACTATTTACTTACTTTTTTGAAGTTATTAATGTGCCGCTTGACTCAGTAAATCCCGTTTGCTTAGACGAATCTGTGAAAGAATGAGGCGTGAGCAAAATGAAGCTAAGCTTGGTGGCTTTACATGAAAAGGTTTTCAGGTCAAGCAGAAAAGAAAACACGAAAAGAAGGGTTAAAGAAATAACATCGTTTATCAGATAAGGGCGAGTTGGAATATGTTAAGATTTTTTTCACCACTATATTTTATCTTTGTGTTTCTGAAAAACTATCATATAAATTTGAAGACATAATCTAGTCTGAAGCCTAGGATTTGGCAAATATAACTTTAGAGTTTGGATAAACATAACCGAGATTCAACAGAATATCTGAAAAGTAACTGGATCATCATGCAAATGCTCATACATGTGCATCTAAATTCTGGATAGCTTGAAAAAGTTTATATTTTAGAAAGTGAAACTCCTATGAGACTCCAGATTCATTACAGATTGAGAGAGATATTTCAAACTTTTATATTCTGTACTTTTAATAAAGTACAGAAGCTTTCTGTACTTTATACAGAAAGCATTACAATGAGAAATGTAAGCTTTCTCATTTGCTTACAGAAATGAGAAAGCAAAAATTAAGTGTCTCGGAATATTGGAAAGTCATGATGTCACACCTTATTTAGTCAAATAACTGAAAACAAATATAAAGGTTGTCTAAGCCTCTCAGCAGTCTCTCACTAAGGGTCAGAAAGATTATGAGAAAATCATGAGAAAAACTGCTGACTGGGCATCAACACCCTCAACATGGAGGGCTAACCACAATCAATCAATCAATCAATCAATCAAATTTTATTTGTATAGCACATTTCAGCAGCAAGGCATTTCAAAGTGCTTTACATCATTACAAACACAGAATCACAATGCAAAATAGAATCAATCATTAAGTCAAGTTACATCAATAAGTCAAGTTCCATCCATAAATTTGTAATTGATTACGTTTCAAATACAATTCTAAACAGGTGGGTTTTCAGTTGAGATTTAAAAGAAGTCAGTGCTTCAGCTGTTTTACAGTTTTCTGGAAGTTTGTTCCAAATTTGTGGTGCATAGATGCTGAAAGCTGCTTCTCCTCGTTTGGTTCTGGTTCTGTGGATGCAGAGCAGACCAGAACCGGAAGACCTGAGAGGTCTGGAAGGTTGATACAATAAAAGCAGATCTTTAATGTATTGTGGTGCTAAGCCGTTCAGTGATTTATAAACTAACAACAGTATTTTAAAGTCTATTCTTTGAGCTACAGGGAGCCAGTGGAGGGACTTTAAAACTGGTGTTATGTGCTCTATCTTCCTGGTTTTAGTGAGAACGCGAGCAGCAGCATTCTGGATCAGCTGCAGCTGTTTGATTGATTTGTTGGACAGACCTGTGAAGACGCTGTTGCAATAATCAATACGACTGAAGATGAATGCATGGATGAGCTTCTCTAGATCTGGCTGAGACATTAGTCCTTTAATCCTGGAAATGTTCTTCAGGTGATAGAAGGCCGACTTTGTAACTGTCTTTATGTGGCTCTGGAGGTTCAGGTCAGAGTCCATCACTACTCCCAGGTTTCGGGCCTGATCGCTGGTTTTCAGTTGTAATAACTGAAGCTGTGCATTGACTCTAGATCTATAACTCTAGATCGTTCCTCTTCAGGTCCAAAAATAATAACTTCAGTTTTGTTTCTGTTCAACTGGAGAAAGTTTTGGCACATCCACATATTTATCTGTTCTAAGCATCTGTTCAGTGATTGGATGGGCTCTGAGTCACCTGGTGACATCATAATGTAGAGCTGTGTGTCATCTGCATAGTTATGGTAGCTAATATTATTTCCTGTTATAACCTGAGCTAGTGGGAGCATATAAATATTGAATAAAAGGGGTCCTAGGATTGAACCTTGGGGTACCCCACATGTGACCTTTGACCTCTTTGATGAAAAGTTTTCAATTGAAACAAAGAAATCCCTGTTCTTTATGTAGGATTTAAACCAGTTAAGCACTGGACCGGAGAGTCCGACCCAACTCTCCAGTCGATTCAGTAATATGTCATGGTCAACAGTGTCAAAAGCTGCACTGAGGTCCAACAGAACCAGCACTGTGGTTCTGCCACAGTCCGTATTTATATGGATGTCATTGAACACTTTTACAAGGGTGGTCTCTGTGCTGTGGTGAGCACAAAAACCAGACTGGAAGGAGTCAAAGAGGTTGGTTATAGTTAGGAAGCTAGTTAATTGTTTACACACAACTTTTTCAATAACTTTGCTGATGAATGGGAGGTCAAAGGTCGGCCTGTAATCCTGCATTAGTGATTTGTCCAGATTGTTTTTTTTTATAAGTGGTTTGATTACTGCTGTTTTCAAAGCCTGGGGGAAAATGCCTGATGAGAGCGATGAGTTGACTATTTGGATCAGATCAGCAGCAATAACAGGCAGGACTTTCTTAAAGAAATGTTCTAGAGTTATAGATCTAGGACATCCAGACAGCAGGAACTGGAGCTTAGTTGACTTATAATTTCCTGCAGGGTTTTAAAATTAAGTAGTTGAAATTGGGTCATTTTTCCTGTATTTGTTTTGTTTGGGCACAGCATTGGTACTGACTTTATAGTGGATGTATAGATTAATCCTCTGATTTTTTTAATTTTCTCTGAAAAGAAGCTGGAAAACTGGTTGCAGGCGGCAATACATTGAAATTCAGGCGGTAACGTCACAGGAGGGTTTGTGATTCTGTCAACTGTTGCAAATAAAGCTCGAGCATTGTTAATGTTTTTGTTTATGACATCTGCAAAGAAAGCCTCTCTTGCATGTTTTAGTGTTAAATGATAGTTACGTAGTCTTTCCTTATATATGTCACAATGAACGTGGAGTTGAGTTTTACGCCATTTTCGTTCTGCCCTACGGCAGAGTTGTCTTGCAGATCTAACTGTTTGTGCATTTCTCCATGGAGATTTCTTCCTACCAGACACAACCTTCATTTTAATTGGGGCAATAGAATCAATAATATCTGAGACTTTAGACTGAAAATCATTTACCAACTTATCTACATCACCACAGCTCAAGGGTGAGGAAGAAGAGTAGATTTGATTAAAACTTTCTGCTGTGTTTTCAGTGAGAGAACGTTTTGTGATGGTTGCTGTTTGTCCAAGTGGGTTAAAAGATAAAGAACTTTCAAAAATAACAGCGAAGTGATCCGACAGGGCGACATCAGTTACAGAGACATTGGAAATATTCACACCCTTACTGATAACCAGGTCCAGTGTGTGTCCTTGAGTGTGTGTTGCTTGTTTGACATGTTGTGTTAGACCAAAAGTCTCTAAAATATTAGCGAGCTTTTTTGCCCCTCTGTCTTGGGGGTTGTCAACATGAATGTTGAAATCACCAACAATTATTAAACAATCATAATCAATACATATGAGAGATAGAAGTTCATTCAAGTCAGTAAAGAAATTTTCCACAAAAGTTGGAGTTTTGTATAGAGTTACAGTCAAAGTTCGTTTGTGGCCTTTAACCTCAATTCCAAGATACTCAAAAGAGGTGAAGTGACCCAAAGAGATTTTACTACAATTTATGGTATTCTTAAATATTGAAGCCACGCCTCCTCCTTTTTTGTGTTTTCTATTCTCATTGAGGAAATTGTAGTTAGGAGGCGCAGATTCAATTAGTACGATCGATTCATTATTATCATTCAACCATGTTTCTGTCAGAAACATAACATCAATATTATGCTCAGTGATGAAATCATTAATGAATAGAGCTTTAGCACAGAGAGATCTGGTATTTAAAAGAGCTAGTTTAAGTGACTTGGAGGCCAAGAAATCTTCAGTCTGACATTCTTTTAGGCAGGGGAACAGTCTGATGTTTGAATTAGGTCCCCTGTATTTTATGTTTCTGTTTCTTGTAAATTTTCTTGTAGTGATCCGGACAGGTAATGTCCTGTTCTGCAGTGCCGAGGGGCCAGACACATTCTGGAGCAAGAAGGGTGTAAAGATAAAGTCTGGACCCCGGCCTCAGACCTCAGAAACGCAGAGTGATGGATCCTCTGGGACGTTAGAGTCAGGTGGCTTAAATGAAGTGAGGTCTGCTACGTGAGCACTAAGGAGTGACGTCCCAAATACAACCTGAAACTCCGGTCCAGAAGACATTTCTCAATGTGTATCTTGTGAATCCTGTGAATAAGTGGGTGAGCAGAGAGGGAGGGGAGAAGGAGGAAGGGAACCAGTCGCTCCGCCTCCAGTCGATGTATCAGCTGCTTTTGAAACTGTTTGTTCCTGATAAGCCGACGGTTTCTTCCTAGTCAGAAATCCTTGAGCCTGTTCTTCTGAAGCGATGATCACGTTGCTGTCCTTGTTGATAAAATGAAAAAGATTTGCAGTGAGTAGCTTTATCCCATGTTTATTAAGATTGCGTCCGCTTCTTCCAAAAAGGTGAAAGCGCTGCCAATAGATCCAGAGGTTATCGATGAAGGTCACTGAGCTGGCAGAGCAGCTTTTAATCAGCCATTTGTTTATCATGTCCAGCCTGGAGTGTTTTTCACCACAGAAGCTCATGTTTGAAGGACTTTCATAGAAAGTTAAGTGAAAAGAAAACGTGTGGTAGGAAAAGGTGCACCAGTATCAGAAAGTCTTGGGATGATATTAAGTAAAAACTAGACAATCCCACAAAAGCATCTTACTCATTTCTCCGAGACACTGAATTTTAGCTTCATTATCTGTAAGAAATAATCATCAAATTTAGTAATATGAGTATAACTTTTTAGAATAAGTGACAAACAATGTACACTTTATATTTATTCTAATTTTTGTGATCTACCTCTGTATTGGGGAAAGTATGTTGCAGTTTGTTTGCAAAAGGTAGTCGCTTTTAGCCAACACACACAAACACCATTCCCCTGAGTTAACACCTCCTCTAGATTGTTTTTACTCTTCAATTTCCCTGGTTCAGAGCTGTTGTTATTTGGATGGAGAGAGCCAGAGATCTGGTAAGGAGAAAACTCAAGCAACATTTTCAGTGCTCGTTCTGATAAGTCTTCTCCTTATCAGAACAAGATAACGATCAGGAGGTTTTTTCTGACAATCATTTTTTAATCAGTAATAACACAAGTGAGAACTACTAGCACATAAACCTAAACTGAACTTACTACGACTCATTATACTCCATCACAGTCCTCCACAACATGGCAGAGTGTCCTTGGATGAGACTCTGACCCACAAAGTTAAACAAGGATTTACATTTCTGCCTTTGATCAAAGTTTTATTGGTGCACTATTTCTAGTTGGTACACTTAACAAGATGCCATATCTTTTTTTATTCACTACAAGTACATATTTTGTCACAAAATGTCCACAAAATGTCCATTCCATCGTGGATGTCAAAGTAGAATAAATAGATTTTCATTATTTTTGGCCAATATAAAACACTTCATTATAGAGATTTTTATGTCTTTCTTCTCAGTATTTGCTTGACAATTAAAAAGTATTGTATCAATGGCAAAGTCACTCTAAAACTATTTGCCCCCCTTCAAAATATGCACACAGTTAAATCTTCTCTTTCCACTGGAAATCTGAGGCCAAATCTGTTCAAACCTTCAAATAGATCTGATTGATTCTCATTTTTGTATAATTAAATTACACTAACATTTTACTAACCTCCTAAAATAGTTTTATTTAATAAAATTTGAAGATGACAGACAGGACAATAGCGTGGTTTGTAGGATGTCATGTTTGGTAAAAGTGCTAATTAATTCAACTAAAATGAAGCGAGTTATTTATTACAGAACAGTAAACTATTAATAATCAAAACACATAATTTCATCAGTTAACACTTTGGTTGAATCTTATTGGTTATAAGGATTATGACAAACAATGGAAAAAAACTGAGGAAACAAGGTTCAGATTACTTTAAGTAAGCATTTTACATAGAAAATATTTGTCAATTAGTTTGGGAAATCAAATGATCAAATTATAGTCATTATTAATAACCTTGCTGATACCAAAAATCATCAAACAAAATACTATCTGTTGTAAAAACTCTTGCTGTGTTCACCTTTGGAAAAATCCATGAAAACATGGACCATAATAGTTTAAAATTTACAACGTGACAATTAAATAAATATGAAGTTTGTTCTGTTTACCTGAATATCCAATCACCTGTTTTCATAGATAACCTCACTGCTATGGATACATCTGAGTCCCCCCCCCCAAAAAAGACAAAGCAAAACAACGAGTCGGGAAAAGAAACCAAAGGATCCAGGGTAAGGTCTCTTGTGACATATTTGTTATTAGGGGGTTGAAGACAAGTTTTCTGTGATTTACAAAAAATTATGAAAATCCGATTTTTGAAAAGTTTCTGTTTGTAAAATGTTGAAGTCTGTGAGGTGAAATAATGAAAATGTCTATAGAATAAAATGAATAAACAAACTTTTTATCATCTTTAGTTTTTAACACCAATGATCTCTCTTGATTTCTAGGCTGAGAAGTTGATGAAATGTCCAGAGTGTAAAGCTGGGATTTCTCCATCTGTCACCTTCCGTAAGCAGAAAAATGACCAGTGTGAATTCAATATTGGTCTGCACCAGGACAATGGAGATGACCACACTGCCTGGTTCGAGGACAAGTTAACCTTCACAGAACAGGTGAGGTCAAACGTCTGGCTTCATAGATCTTTATACGGTGTTATAGGAAAGGAATTTTTCCTTTATTTATTTATTTTTTTTTATTTATTTTGCACTTCAGCATTTCAGCTCTTCAGAGAAAGTTTAACTTTAGGTAGAGAAAAATAAGTTAAAAAGGTCTTCAACTAATTGTTTAATTTACTAAAGTGCAAAACGATAAGATAATTCATTGGCCCTGAACAATTAACTGGTAGTGTTACCCCTGATAGCAACAACTGCTATCAAACATTTTTTAAAACTGGCAACGATTGTTTTAAATATTTGTCGAAGAATTTTGTCAGGAGTTGTTTTGATTCAACTAAATGGTTCAAGCATGAATGTCCTACAAAACCAAAAGGTCCTGCAGGAGTTTCAGGTAGGTTATAATATGGTTACAATCATTACAGAAAGTTCTTCAGGTTCTAAACAATCAAAGCAGTTTAAGATCATCACTCTATCACCTTGTTTGACTATTGTATAACAATAGCATGTAATATAACTTTACAGTGAAAACTTTCTCTCTTGTCTCCTCAGCTTGCAGATACTAAGAATAGCAAGCCATGTCCCAACTGTAATCACAGTTTTCCTGTAAAGCACAGTGTTGCTAGCAGGACTAATACGATGGGTGGATTCGACATTAAATTATCCATCAATATTTCTAAGGTAAGCTAAGATGACTAGTCAGGCTTTTTTCATAAAAGTTTTTTCTGTGCAGAGCAGCTGATTTTAAACATCAGGGTTTGTAGATCTATGTATGTAGAGCTGAACTCAAAGTTTTTACAGTTTCATCTTCTGTAGCCTGTGCACAGCTCCTGTCTGCGTATTTCAATTTGTTTTTCTCCAGCGAAGGGGCTTCAGGTCTAAACCAGTGTTGAATTGTTGACAATAAGTTATGATCAGACTTCTCTATCAACAAGATGAAGCTTACAAAAAATTTGTAATGTTTTGACTGGATCTTGCATGAAGAAGATAATTGACACAAATATTAGGAGATGAAATTCAGTCAGATCTAGTTGTAGTTAGAAGGACATTATACATTATTAAAATATCAGATAAAAACTGATCTTCTTAAAAAGTAGGGAGTGAATAAAGGTTTATGTCCAGAGTAAAGTGGAGGTCAGGTGTTGCCAGAGCAATAAAATATGAAAAGAAAAAAAAATGGATTGGGTGCCCAGAATTACTTCTCACTAATATTGAATGTGAAGATATTGTTCTTATGATGGAGATTGTTGTGTGAAGGTACATGAGTGTCTTCTGAAGACCTACAGTACAGTCCTTTTACAGCTGCAAAGACATGTATTGAATGGATGCAATACTTTGAACATGAAAACATACAGCATGTTTATGTACAGGACTGAGAGAGCAAAGCTGTGGTTGGACACACAATTTTAAAAAGCAGAGGTAACTCCCAACTATTTCTAAAGTCAAAAGTTTGAGAACATTAAAGTTTATTATAGTTCTACAGTGCTGATGGAGAATGGGAGGGGACTAAATTAAATCTCTGGATCAGAATTATTAATGTTATTAGTAATAATTGAACAACTCCAAGCCAAATGTCCTCATACAAAGTGAGAAAATAATCAGTTTATTTTCCAAATTTAGCTCCCTGAGCATTTAACCCACACAAACTCTGCAAAGATTTTAGGACAAATTCCTTCTGATGCTTTTATGCTACATTCAGTAAAAACTCATACACTGGATTGTTTACATGTCAAAACAAAGACTTAATGTTTTTTGTTTTTCTTCTCTAATAATGGCACAGTCCTATTGTAAAGTTCTTAAACATCAACATTTAGGATGTTTATTATTGCATATTTCTATCCAGGCATGTCTAATACCTGCTTAGAACTTACTAATTTCAGTTCTATAATCTTCACTTTTTCAAGGTGAAGTAAATAATAAAATTCACTTAATTTATTAAATGTTTCTACTGACTTGAGTAAAAGAATTTAAAAACAATACATTTTTATAGTTTCTTCTTGACTAAAGCATTCACACTGTACTGGAAATGCTGTCACAAAAAATGATTCAGGTTATTTAATTTCAGCATATTAACATAGCGCAAGTACCTAAAACTAAATCAAAATGTGGTGTAAAAATTAACTCTAATCAGAACACAACTGGTTTATAAAAAGTCTATAGAGTTGAAAAAAGCTTACAGTTATAACAGTAGCAGGTTTTGATTATTTCCGTGTGTCCAGTCCTGACAGTTTGGGCAAATAGGATGGTGGGTCCGGTTGCCTTTATGGTGTCAGGCCATATTTGCTCTGCAAAGGGGGGTAATGGAAAATTATTTGCATTCAATGTATATCTTTATTCTTACATGTTGTTTTCTGGATGTTTCTTCTGTGTGTAGGAGGACAAGCTGGAAGATGAGACTGTTGGTTCGTTGTTTTCCTTTGATCAAATTTTAAATCGAAATTTTAGCTACATGAAAGCTAAATCATTGTTTATGTAAGAACTAAATAAGAACTACCTGCTCTCTCTGCAGAAACATCATCTGCAATGATGGACAACTTGGGTAAGTCAACACAATTTTATTTTAGTAACTGTTGCAAATAAAGTTAACTCACAAACTGTGTGAAAATCTCTGTGACACAATCACAAAACGGGAATTGTGACGATAAAGGGATGGAGCAAGATGATGGGGATGAGAGATCTTCAGAAACGTCAACAGGTATGTTAAGCTAAAATAACTGTGAAGTAAAAAAAGATATTGATTCCACAGAGAAACTGTTTGTTACAGTCACTCCAACAAATAATAGAATAGGATTATTTTTAAACAATCTACAATTAGCCAGATTGCAACACAGTTATGGGTCACGGCTTAATAAGTCTTAAGAAGTTTGCAAAAAACATCAAAAAAGGCACCAAGAAAATACTGCACACATTGAAGACTGTAAAGTAACTGTATGTATCTGTTCATACCTGAGGATTCCAGATAGTTTGGTGCTGAAGAAAACTCACCATATGAGGATGCTACAATCCTCAATGCAGCTGTCCCAGGGTTTTTGGCTCTGGATCATGTAATGCATGTCTTCTGCCTCAATAATACAAGATCCACAAATACCCTGAAAAAAATGTGCACAATTATGAGTATCAAGTTATTTTCTTACATACATGATTATGAACATAGCGATAGCCTGGTAACAGTTGTGGCCTGGTGAGTGGAGTAGTTATAGATGCTGATCGTTATTCTGTGTGGTGTAGATTTATTCCAGTACTTATTGAGTCATGATAAGTTTGTGTTGCACTGGAGACAACATGCTTGTTATAATTGGATCTCACATAATGTTTAGTTTCAGTTTCAGCTACAGCTCCGAAAGAAACTTTCTTCTTTTCTTTCAAATACCAGGAAGTAACACTGATGACTCCTCTCTATGGACGACTGTTAAAAATTGGCTGCCTAAGATACTAGGTTCGTGCAAAATGTTGTATTAATACAAAAAATATATTTGTAGTAGAATATGACCTCTTTAATTTAAAAAAATTCAAACGGTTATTAAATAAATATCATTTAATGAATACATTCATAATGAGATTATTTATCCTCTTTTTCTTTTACTGTTAATGACTGAACTTGTCTGAAATTTACTTTACTGTCAATCATAAACTGTGCCAAGAATTTAATCATAATATTTACTGTGTTTGTTTTTATTCCTGTTACTTTTAATTATAAGGTAAACTACCTACTCTAGCGAAACTTGAGCAGTCAAATCAAACCAATAAGTTCACCTTCCATTTTTTAGACATTTTGTAATGTGTGAAAGTTTGACAGACATTAATGGCAACTATTATTCAACTTTTTCAGCAAACAGTGAAAGGCGGTCTTTTTCCAGCCATTTCAAACCTCCAGCCCCAGTGGTGAAGGTTCACTATATTTCTACCAGTGATACGTTTGGTGCTGATACTGCTATAATGAAACAATTGAAGAACAACTTAAAGTCATCAGTACAGTTGGAAGAAACAACCAGGAAGAACTGCAGCATCATCATTGTTTTCTGTCCAGTCAGTTGCAGTTATGAATCAGAAGTAAAGTCTGCCATGGAAAAGGAAGCAGGTGATAAAATCATTTAAAACTTTATATTCATCTTACCACTACCAGCATTTGATTCCAGCTGAATAGTTTGATTTCTCACATTATTTGTTGCACTTAAAGGATAATTAAAATGAACCTGCTGTGTCTTCTACCTCACCATAGTAAAAAAAAAAAAAAAAAAAAAAAAAAAAAAAATCTCCTTTCCCAGTTTTTTAACACTGCGTTACTTTTGTCTACATGTAATACTAGAACTTCTTGCTCAACAATCTGGTTAGTATAAATAAATCAGGGCTTCATCTTTGTTCACTAATAACAACTGACATCTAAATGCTTAGAAGAATTTTTGGTAACACTTTATTTGATGGGTTGTGAATAAGACTGTCATGACACCGTCTTATTTACGTTTAGCTTTAATAACATAAAGCTACATAATTTTTAAAGTTTGATCAGTAATACTTTTATAACAAATTTATGTCAGATCATGATTTCTTGGTTAATGTCAAGTTGTCTTAACAGACATTTTGAATAATGTCAACTTTGTATTAAAAGTGTCATGACTTACCGAATGACACTTTATGATAACAGTCATAAATATTCATGAAGACTTACTCATGTTCATGGCAGGTGTTATGTCATGTTTATGACGGTGTCATGACAGTCTTATTCACAACCCATCAAATAAAGTGTTTCCGAATTTTTTTATGCTAATTTATAAAGATTTCAACAAACCCTTTTGTTTAAAATAGGCAAATACTCACACTAAACATGAGTGTCTTCCAGAAATCAGGCAAAAATCTGGTCAACAATGATAAGAGTCTGATTACTGTAAGGCCTAAAAATATATTTATTATTCAGGAGGATATAAATAAGTTTCATTATCTTAGTCTTTAATAAAATCTTAGGAAAAACCAAAACCTTTTGTCCTATTTTATGCTCCTTTTGAATTACTTCCATATGCTTTGAGAGATATATTTAATTTCATATCAGAACTAAACTTGTAGGTCAAAAGAGTATAAGGTATATTTCAATCAGGATAATGGATTGTTGGATTTTTGATTGTGTAAAATAATACAGTTAACCTAAATTACCAAACATAAGTTAAAATTGAAGTGAAAATTGCTGTTTCATTTCATTTTGACTTGTAACAAGAGAATTTTTACAGAGTATGATCCACTTCTTGGTTCAGACTAGTGTTGGAGGCAAGGATAAATTTTTTTCCAATTCACGTTTCCAGATTTAAACAGAAAGAACTTTATTTTCTTTTGATGAACTCAACTCTTCATGACGACTACTTTGTATTATTTTTTTCCAGTCTCATCATCTGGTAAACCATTCATTTTGGTTCTGATGCATCACACCAGAGACCTGGACTATTCCACTGCAGGATGTGACGTCTCTGAAGTGCTGAAAAATGTGTTTTATGTCCATGTTTTTTACCATGAGACTAAACCAGGATTACTGAAATGTTCACAAAATGCCCAAGCAATCAAGTTAATTGAAGGCGTACTTCTCTGCCAGACATAGAGAGCTTCTGCTTTTTATCAGTTTTGTTTTAAGTACTTTAATTTATCGACACCTTTCAGCAGAGACCACAATTGCATATTATCATTTGATGATGGAATAAAAGAGGGAAATCTAAATCTAAAATTACTGATCTTCTGACTGTAAACAGCATTTTTTTTCTTCCAGTTATCTTCAATTCTGTGTTTTCTGAATGCTTAGTTCTGACAGAATGTATTATATAGCGAACTACAAGTTTGTTCTGATTCTACGGAGGTTTAAGGCCGAAACTAATCGGCAAATAAAAGAAAACAAGAACAGAAGATAAACAGGACATTTTCCTCAACTTCATGCTGTTATCCTGCAGTCAGCTTCCTGTTTGCTGAATGAACTTCCTGTGATGTAATCCTACTCCTCTGCTCAAACCTTTTCCTACAGAAGGTTCCAATGTTTTCCTCAACCTCAAATTGAGAAACTTTAAATGTTATGCAGCTATAAAAAATAAACAGTGCAAATGAACGTTGTAGAAATGTAACATGTAAATGTTCTACTGGATTAAGATGGTGAATCTTAATCCGTATCTTGTATTAATTTTCATTACAGATGTTGCTATTCGAACATATCACCAATAAGTGTCATGTTTAATGTTCATTGGTTTGATTTCTACATCTTCACTATAAGACAAAAATATTGCTGAATAAAACAGAAGAATTTACTGTTTCATTTATTTTCATTTGTGTCTGTTTTCAGTTCTCTAATGTTCCACATGTGATAGACAGGAAGGTGAGCGGCACAGACTGTTTTGTTGCCGCCTGTGATTTCACTTGTGATGGAAAAATTACAATAAGGTCACATCTGCTAGTCATGTTATATGAATGCTTGCGAACTCTCACCAAAAGAACTATTTGGGTTACATGTAGAAGGCTGGAAGTTGTTTTCTACAGCTGCATCAGAACCAGACTGTCTCACCCTTTGTTGTTAATTCTTTATCTTTGGTATAAAACTCATGTGTTGTCTCTGCCTGGGAGAGCTTTTCATCCAGACCTGCTTCATTACTGATTGTCCTACAAGCTCTCTGTATTGTGCACAATATATGAATAAACCTGATTGAGTGATTTCACCTGAACAGTGCTTGGAAATAGTATTTTTTCCACGACACACTACTCACAGCTTTTTATGTCACATTAACGTGCAATAACTAAAATCAATGTGATGAAACTTCACTGGACATTGTTGCTAATCTAAAGACAACTCTGTCCTCTGCTGCTCCAGCCTCACCTCCTGCTGACTGCACCGATTGGTCCTCGTTTGCCTTCGATGCAACTTTCACCAGAATTATGCGGCTCAAATGAATGTTCAGTCTGAGGCAACAATGTTTAATGAATTCTGAACTATTGTCTAACCTTCTCTCTTGTTTTACGCATTGAACTGAAGTTCAAAGAAATAAGCCTAGACTCTTCAAAATAATGAGTTGTTTGAGAGAATTAAGTTATAGAAGAAACAAATATCTACATTGTGTTTTCTGTGAAGTTAATTGTGAGAATTTGAGACTGTAGAAAAGTCTCAAAATCTTTTTTGATTTTGATCAGATTTTTAGTTTGTAGCACAGTTTAATGAATGTGCTTTAACTGAGAGAAGCCATCTCTGTCTTTATTCAGATAAACAAACTGAACCTTTACCAGCAATAAACTGAAGAATTACAAGATATTTTCAATTTGACTCGGAGTGATAAACAATATAGAGCAGCCTCTAATTTAGAAATAAAAGATTTCCATCCTAAAGTGAAACCTGATTAGTCAGAGTGAATAAGAATTATAACAGTTTCATTAAGCTAATGTAGACTGGTTTTCCAATTACATTTATTTTTATCAAACAAAAAAAAAAAAAACACTGTTCCAAATGAATATTAAAGCTGTTAAATAGGGTAATAGCCAATCAGATCGTATACTTTTCTGCCTCTAAGGAAGTTCCTTTCAGAATACCTGTTGATGTTCCTTGTTATTCAGATTATATACCTCACTTAGAAATCAACTTAACTCCCAACCCCGTAACTTTCACCCCCAAAACACTTCCATGTCACACAAAGGCTCCTTGATGCCCTCCTAACAGAAACAGGTAACACCTGGCTCACACAAGAGACCAATAATATTAGTCAACCTGGTGTTAGAAAAAATAAAAGTCAGACTTGACTTTGTGTAATATTTTGGTCCACAGTGACAAAAGATCACCACTCTTTCTTTTTCTTCTTTTCATGCTACATAATAGACTTCTGCCTAAGTGATCATTTGTCAATATTTGCTATGAAAATAGCTAATAAAGCTTGTAAGCTGCTGTGAAGTCTTTTTTATGTTTCTATGATATCACTATTAGTCGTCATTGACTTTACTTTTATCATGTTGACCTTGACGTTAAAAAACAATATGAAGTTGTGCAACCCTTAGTAAAGGTACATAACAAAATAGTTTGCATTTAATTCTGCACAGCTCTAAACAGTTTACATAGTAAACAGCTCTGATTTTGGTGCAGGGTGTTTCCGTCCCCACCCTGCACCATCCTGCACTGAACATGTGACTTATAATAAACCCTGCAGCTTATCTGAAGCAACAGCAAATACTTTCACTTTCAGTCTGCAGAGCTTCTATTTACATACGGATCAGTATGAGCTAAAAATACAGTTATCCACACCCCAGATAAATGAATTGATTGTTTCTGTGTCACTTTGCAATTACTTAGAGTTCCTGGTGAAATAATTCATATTGTGTGTGCTGCTGAAGGGAATGACTGGCCAGTGAGGAATGATTCAAACTTCCTTCAAGTCAGGAGAAAGTGCTTTATGATAAAAAATAAAAAAGGCTGATAAAACTCATCAGTTAATTAGACTTCTTTGTCTTGTATTTGGGCTGAGGTTGTCTGTGGAGAAAAACATCTGGGAAACAAAACATTCTGGTCAGCTATAAGTGAAAATGGTTAGGTTTGATCAATAAAATGGAAAGCTACAGTATTCTAGTAGTTTAAACAAGTAAAAACTCTTATCACTGCAGAACAGACAAAACAGAAAGGGAAAGTAAAAGGGATTTATCAGAAGTCATGTGGTTCATCAGAGCAGCAGATGTAATTTAAGGGAGGAGAAGGTTGCTGTTGGTTCATTTTGCAGCAGAGCAGCAACGACAGCAGAATGGATTTTTTTAAGCATCTATTTGGTCAGTATATTTTACTTCAGATGACTTTTCTAGATATTTGTATGAATTGATTCAGATTCAGCAAATCGTACAAAACCAATCTGCAGGATTCTTTATGAACCACCTATTTACTCTGCATTGACCATCATAAGTTTTTACTTTAATTTCTTTTCTCTTTTAGGGATTGGGTCCCCAGAAAAAATAACTTACCAGTGTACAGGTAAGTTAAAGTGTCAAATCCAATGCTATCTAATGCTCCACATTCACTGCCTTCTGCTCCTGATGCTGAAACTGATTTAAAGTAAAAATCAAGATGTTAAAATGTTATTTATGTCAGTTGTAATGCATTTTGAAAGACTGATTTGATCAAAGAATATCCTTCAACTACAGTTTAGTTATAATGTATCTTCTGTTTTTTCTCTAAAGCTCGTGTGGCTACGTCTCCACGTGAGTGATTACATTAATATTGACTTGAAAAAAGTCTTTCAGGAACAGTTTAATTCATGTTTTATTTTTGTTGTTGCTTTCTGAAGCTCCAAAGGCAGAGTCTCCAAGTGAGTGATCACATTACGTTTCTGAAATGTTTCCGGTATCTTTGCAGAATAATAATTCATGTTTCTGTTCAGCTCTGGATGAACCGTGGAGGGAACTAGACTGGGGGTGAGTTTACAGTAAAACTGTCACATCTGATCAATAACAGCCTGTTTACTGCTGCTAGGTTGTTTGTCACTCTGCTGAAATGTAAAAATGCAGCTCCAGAGCTCAGTGGAAAAAGAAAAAGCACAGCTTCACATGGGCTTTTTGTGGGACGTTCTGCTTGTTCTGATCACAGCTGCTTCACCCAAAGGGTTTGAGAGTCACTGGAACAGGAAGGAAACTGCATGGACTGTACAATAAAGTGTTGAGCAGAAAATGAAATAAATGAAAAAAATACTGTAGGGAAAATCATCAACATACAGGAGGAACACAGTTTAAATAAATGTAGTTATTATTTTTAGCTGAAAAAGCTTTGCTACAAGATGGACGACTATAAAACAGATGAGCTGACCACTGATATCAGAAGATATGAATGTGGTGGAGTCAAAGCTCAGCTTTGCTCTTAGGTAAGAGCAGGAGTACAGGGATAATGAAGAGCAAAAGGATTATGAAGTGAGAGACATTCATGATTAAAATGCTCATGAGTGGGTTGGCACAAATCTAATACGCAATGAATAAACTTAAAGGTGCAGTGCTATGTGTTTTGCAGATACATGCCATTTTATAGCATAATCAAGTAAGCATATTACCTTCAGTTATAAAAGTGTTTTAACAATGTTATAACAAATATGACTTAAGAGAAATTTTACCTCCTGATTTGACACCTTGAAATTGGGCATCTGTCTCTTTAAAAACTCCTGCTCTTTCAGTAAGTCATCACAATATCGCTCCTCTATTAACCCTTCAGCAACATTTCTACCAGCACTGCACTGAGAAGTAACTCCCATGATGAGCTCAGTAGACGCACACTTGTTTGCTAATTGTTGCTGGCTAGTTTAGAGGAACTGGGCAGGAGTGCTGCTGGGGAGGGCTGCTCTGAGGTGGAGTTACTTCCACCTGGCACTCAATCCACCCAGGTGTTTTGCACAGCTGAATGGTTGCCATGGGAAATTAAAGGATTTCTCAAACATACATGAAAAAAATCAAGGCAACACTCCAGGTATGTTTTTGATGATTAAGTTAAATTATAACCTGGTGTGAAGCTGAAAAACTTTGATATTACATGATATTGTCACTTTAAAATGGTTAATAAAATAACTAGGAAGAAATGTGATAAGGCTGCCAGTAGTGACATACAATAAACATTAAATCTCTCTGACAATCCAATTAAAAGAGCTTTATGCAATTCTTCTATTTGAATAGGATTACAAAAAATGACCTTTGATTTGTACAATTAATACAAACTTTCACGATTCATAACAAGGATCAAATGGAGAGTGAAGTGGGATTAGTCCAAAAGATTAGTCTGAAATGATTTAATAAGTGGTTTTTAAATACCCCAGGCTGGCAAATACAGGTTTTTATTTCCTGGTTAATTATTTTTTAGGATTTGTGTAAATAAAAGTCTTTAAATTGAGATGGTTTCTTTTATTGAGTTCTTCTGCTGGTCTCTGAATCTAACTGGGTTGGCATCCTGTTGGATTATTTTATGCATTTTGTTCATTTTGGGATGGAACTAACCGATTTACTTTACGTTCTCAGAGAAAAACAGAAGAACCTTGAATATGTGCAGGAATACAAACCAGAACAAGATGACATCAGGTTCCTCCGGGTCCTCCTTTACGGACCCGTCGGAGCTGGGAAGTCCAGTTTCATCAACTCTGTCAGTAACGTCCTCAGAGGTCGGATGACAATTCCTGCCTTGGCCAGCGCGACCACGTCTGATAAAAGCTTCACCAAAAAGGTTTGAAAATTAAGACGCTTCTGTTTATATTTCAGAATATAAACTTTAATGGACCAGTCAGAAAATAACTGTTTCAACAACAAGAGTTTTCTCTGGATCAAAACAATTTTTTTTGTGCTTTAGTATGAAACTCATAAATTCAATAAAGGACGAGGAAGTGCAAAGACATTTTACCCTCTGGTCTTCAACGACTTCATGGGACTGGAAGATGGAACCAACAGGGGAGTTCATGCTGACGACATCAAATTGGCTTTGGAAGGTCATCTGAAGGAAGGTTATGAGGTGCAGCAACTTCATGAACAAGTTATAAAAACTCTGTATGAATGAATGAATGAATGAACGAATGTATGAATGAATGAATGAATGTAGCCCTGATTTAAAGACCAGAGGTGTGTCTATTTGAAATACTTTTCATGATGTATCTTTTACTCTCTTCCAGTTCAACCAAGTTGCTCCAATATCTGAGGATGACCCAGGCTACAACCCAACCCCCTCTGCTGATGACAGAGTTCATGTCCTGGTCTGTGTGATGTCTGCCAACACTTCTCAGATGAATTCATCAGTTCTGGAGAAGATGAAGAGAGTCAGGGAAACAGCCAGTGATCTGGGTGAGTTTATGGATAATGATCTTATACAGACTTCATGTTAACAGAGAAAATCCATAACAAGGTCCAGTTCGGGGTCTCTGGTTCCAATCTGATGGAAACTTTATCTGCATTCATTGACAATTACTGATAAAAATACAAATATTATTTACTTGGGTGTATTTTATTTCTGCAGGAATTCCTCAAATGGCCATGATGACACGTATAGATGAAGCCTGCTGTGAAACTGACAAAGACTTAAAGAATGTCTACAAGAGCAAGTACCTGAGAAAAAAGGTGAGTTTCAGTCATTTTATTCAGCGCTGCGACCTGCACACAGGTGAAGCAATGTCTCATTTTGACTAGAAAAATGGTCAAATTGGGAAATAATTGGGAAGTCCACTTGACTGATGAATTTGTTTTCTGTTCTTTCAACATTTATGGACGAAAATCTGTGAATTTATGCATCACCTACAGTACAGACCAAAAGTTTGGACATATCCTCTAATTCAATGGGTTTTCTTTATTTTCATGACTATTTATAAGGCAAGAAATCCCACTTATTAACCTGACAGAGCACAGCTATGAAGTGAAAACCATTTCAGGTGACTACCTCTTGAAGCTCATCAAGAAAATGCAGAGTGTGTGCAAAGCAGTAATCACAGCAAAAGGTTGCTACTTTGAAGAAACTAGAATATAAGGGCTATATTCAGTTGTTTTACACTTTTTTGTTTAGTGCATATTTCCACATGTGTTATTCATAGTTTTGATGCCTTCAGTGTGAATCTACAATGTCAATAGTCATGAAAATAAAGGAAAGTCATTGAATTAAAAGGTGTGTCCAAACTTTTGGTCTGTACTGTATATTGAAGAAGTCTGAGGTGAGGCAGTGCAATACTGTATCTCACCGCTGGTGGCGCTGTGTCACACTGAATGAAGCAAACAGTCGACACATGCACATTGTTGTCTCTTTTTATCGCTAATTCGCTTTTTTAAATTACACATTTGCTAAGCATGCTGAGTATTAAGGCCACACTAAGAAAAAAATTAAGTAAATTAAATGACGAGAATAAAGCCGTACAAGAATAAAGTCATGTTATTAAGACAATAGTAATAATGTTATGAGAATAATGTCGTATGAAAATAAGGCAAAATAATGAATAAAGTCATAGTATTACAACTTTATAGTCATTATCTCAACTTTATTCTCGTAATTTTGTCTTTATTGTTATAATTTTATTTATTATTAAGGAAAGAGAGATCAACAGTAGACAACATTTAATGAAAAGAATGAAATTTTATCTCCTATATTTCTTATTTTTTCTTCCTGTATTATTGTTTAACAATATGCTATTGAGTTTAAGATTTTAAAATAATGTGTGCAGTTCAGGTCAAAATTGAGATGCAGGCTTTTAGATTCAAAAATTTGACTCAGATTTAAATGTGCTATGAGGCTCATGACCTCACAGCACATCCCTGGTTCAACAATAAAACACAAAAAAATGTTTCAGACTGTAACTGACTGGTTTTTACTGTTCAGATGAAAGACTTCAGCTCAGCAGTGGGAATCCCAATGAACTGCATCTTTCCTGTGAAGAACTACAGTGAAGAAATCGACATGAACGATGACATTGATACTCTGATCCTGAGCGCTCTGAGGAAAATGGTCGACTTTGGAGACGACTTCATTGAGAAGACTAAAACTGATATGTAGAGAAAACAGTGAGGTGCAGCAGCGTTAGGAGAGAGAATGTTGATGGTGTTGCAATGATGCAATTTAATGTCATTAAAACGCAATGTAGGACAAATTTGAATCTTTTGAACATTTATCTTAAATCAGAACTAAATCTGTTGTATGTTTCTGGTGCTTGTTTTTTTATGTAAAAGGTTCTGCTATATAATTGTTTTTCATATGAATGTGATATTTTCCTGATGTGCTTCATCTGTTTTTTATATATATAGGTTATACAAATAAACCTGCTTTGCCTTTTCTCATCAATCTTACATTACAATGGCAGTTGCCATGCAATATGATACAGTGTTAAGCATATTTAAACTATTGGGTGTGATTTTGATGTAAAAGGAACAACTAGGATGATTTTTGATTTAAGACGAAAACGCAATGTTCGATCAGAAGTTTGAATAAATTCCACAAATCTTATTTATCTAGTCAATTTAATAATTTTGGTTTATTTGTTGAGTTGGATGCAACTTCGGTGAAAACAAGTGAACCATTTATTCACTAGCAGGAACTGCATATCACTCTTTAATGTGATATCACGAATTTTGTACAACTTGAAGCTTATGGAGGGATTTTTGAGGTTGAGAAGACAGTTATACCCGATGCAGGAGGTGACAAGGTTATGGACAAGAGGAGATATGTATTAGGGATGGGAGGGACAAAGATGATTAATATGGCGTAGGTGGAATAAACAGAATGGGTCATATTGTAAAACTGAAAGGAGAGGTGAGGGACAGAGTGCTGTCTAGGATGACATGGACTCTTTGACATGAGGAGAGTTGGAGAGTAGAACCATCTAATGAAAGGAAGAAACTGTCAGCTTTGGGTGATACAGATTTGGTTCCTACAAGGAGGATCTCAGTTTTGTTGCTCGTTTGTTTAAGGACGTTAGAGGTGAACATTTCAGATAAAGAGGAAGTTAGGCGTGTTGCCTTACAGAAAAACTAGAGCTGTGTGAGGGACTCAAAGAACTTCAGTACCTGTGACTGTCCCAACTACAGCTTTAAAGACTGTTATATACGATCCATAACACTAAAGAAGTCATTTGGATGAGAAGTGCAACATTTTCAAGTAATAAAAAAACCCAGCTGAACTTACAGAATGAGCAGCTACTGTTAATGAGCCAGGATAAAGTAATAAAGCTCTTTGCAGTTTCCGCATGTTGGAAACAGACAGCTGCTCTGTCTAAATTTAAACAAAAATCATTATGTAAAAACAACAAAAACTTGATCAATTGCATTGACAATTTTAACATATTAAAATCTATGTAATCAAGTAACCAAAATTAATGCGTTAAAGACCAAGTCCCAGTGAAAAACAGAATAAACAGCATAACATTATGCTATTATACAGATGTTTTACTATTGTATGCGTTACAGTTTAGATCTTAATTTAAATTTGGTAACTGAATGCTCAGAAAAAATTGTCTTTTGTTAATACGACACAGTGTATGTCATGCTATAATTTGGATTTGTTAATACAGTCAGAACTGTAAGAAAAGAAGCCACTTTGCTCTAAACTTTTCAACAGTTCTGTGATATAAAGTATCAACTTAATAACTACTTAGTATCAGCAAGTAGCTAAGCTGAAGTTTTCATTCTCTGTTCTGAAAAAACAGCATCGGGACGCTGCTAGCTGTTACCACAGCAGAGAAAAATGAAGATGCTCAAATCTTGAAAACTGTTATTTATTTTACAAACACTGGAAACATCTGGATTGCTTTGTCACAGACTTTGTGGATTGTATTAAACTATAAAATAAAGTCAGCTGCGTTCTGCGGACCAGACATTGATTATTTTTTCAGATCATCAATAAATAATTTAGTTCTTAAAACATCTGAAGTTGTCCTGAGATGCTGGTCATGAAACACTAAACAGGTCAGTTCTTCAGTTGAGCAGCAGATGTTCAACAGGAACGTAAAAGGTTCCTCAGGTTCCTGTAGATTAGACAACTCGTCTGTGGGAAGGAAGTGTTCACAGAAAGTCTTCAGCAGCGATTCTCTGCTTTCCAGAAGATTAAAAACGAGGTCAACAATTCACCTGGAAACTGAACCATCGTCCTCTGATTCCACCGTCCAAAACCCTCAAGTCCGACTGTCCATCAGGAGCCAGAACCAGGTCTTAGTTTCACCCTGAAATCCTTCGCTGTCCATCATCATCATGATCCTCAAGTCTTTTATTTTGTAGTGCCAACGTTACGTCACGGGTTTCAGATTACCTTCCACCTGCAGGTAGAAGTCAATGTTCCCCATCAGAGCCCGGATTCTTTTGGAGAATAGTCCATGTTGGTTACCATGGTAACGACCGTGACGAGGTCCTCAGGAGCGGTGGCGTTCGCCTGCCGCTGCATCTGCGTCACGCGTTCCTCCACGCAGCCGGCCGACAGCCGAGCCTCGGCCTCGTGGTCCCAGAGCTCCTCGATGGTCTCGCAGAGCAGAGCCAGACCCTGCAGGGGAGACGAACACGTCCACGACACCGGTCAGGGACCAATCAGTAACAAACACGTCCACGACACTGGTCAGGGACCAATCAGTAACAAACACGTCCACAACACCGGTCAGAGACCAATCAGTAACAAACATGTCCACAACACAAGTGAGAAACAACGCAGTAAAACACATTTGCAATTTCTAACATGGCTGTTATTCCATCAGTTTTGGTTGTTAAGACAGTGGTGCATGCTGGGTAGCGTAGTATGACTCACTGCATGTTTCTGCCAACACTCCCTCAAGGTCGGCCTCAGCTTCTTGAAGACCACCACCTCCTGCATGTCCTCCAAAGACGGGTGCTGGCCCACCTCCTCCTCAAACGGCAGCATGTACTCATCCACCGGACCTGGACATTGAGCAGAAGCGGATATGAGCAGGGTGTTAGCGGTAGCCTCAAGTCACAGAACACAACGAAGACGTTTGAGTGAGACTCAAACTTCTGCATGACCGAAAAGTCTGGTGAGAAAAAAAAAAACCCTCAGAAAAAACAAGATTCAATAATCCTGTCAGGAGAAAATCCAAGACCTGTAATTAACGTATTACAGGCCAACTAACTTTTTAAAACGAATTCAAGACATTTTAAGGCATTAATTTTATTTATATGAATTTAAGACTTCTTAAGGCTGCGCAGCCACTCTGCCTACTTAACGGGCTGAACTTGTCCAGACTGAATCTTGCTGTGTTTTTTAGAGAGCTCAGCTCCAAATCTGTTTGGTTCTGATAAACGTGTGAACCACACAGTTTATCACACAGTTGTTAAACTCTTCCAGTATTTTAATGATCCAGCCCAACAAGTCAGGTCATGTTTCTTACCGTCAGCAGCTTTGCAGCGTGAGGCGAGCTCCCACAGCACCAGGCCCACAGCGTACATGTCTATCCTCAGGAAGACGTCCCTCTGGAAGTTAATGGCCCCTTCCAGGACCTCAGGGGCCATGTAGCGCCGGGTCCCCACCTGAACAGGAACATAGAAACATCAAAGATTACACAGAAGAGGTTGTTTTTTTTAAACTGATCCAAAAGAGCTTTAAAGTAGAGCTAAAACTCAAGAATCATTGACACTGACACCTAATTTGGTTGTTCATCGATTATTCGAGTAATGGCACATCCTGATTTTTCTTTTTAAGTTTATTTTTTACAATATTAGAAATACACAGAAAATTTAAATTTGGTGGAACAAAACGCATTTACATTTTGTACAGTTTTGACTATTACAACTCTAACTATGTTGTTCTTTCAGCAGTTTGACTCTTTTTGAGTCTGTGTAGTCTAGTTAATTAATCGATTAGTAAATTAGTTGACAATTATTTCAATAATCAATTAACCATTTCAGTCCCACTTCTGAATAACTAAATGTTTTACCCGTCAGCCACCAGAGTAGTGAGATCAGCTGCAGGTTACCTAGCAACAGCCCTTTAGAGGAGATTACAGAGCAGAACTTTTCTCTGGAGGACTCACGTGTCTGTGGTTCGCAGCCGAAAATTTCCCAGCCTCGAATCTGAGAGCGAGGCCAAAGTCAGCGATGCAGGCCGTCAGGTCAGACTTCAGGAGGATGTTCTTCGTTTTAAAGTCCCTGAAAGAACAAGACGACTGAAAACCTTCTGTGTGCCGGTGGTTTAACCTCTGTACTTGGATGTGACATCCTACCTGTGAGCAATGGAAGGTTTGTGTCCAGGTACGTCCTTATGCAGGTAGGCCAGACCTCGGGACATCGTCTGAGCGATGAGACAGAGCTCAGACCAGGACAGGACGTTGGCTTTCAGGTAGTCACACACCGAGCCCTGAGGTCACAGGACGGACAGTTAGAATACTATAACACGGCTGTGTGGGAATATTAGTTTGATCACTAAAATAAATGCAGTTTTTACACTTTTGTAGCAGGAAAAATACAATAAATGTGTCATTTTCAGGTTTAAAAGTTCTGCAGGAGCAAATCAATGTTTACGCTGCACCTCCTTGACTGTCCAGCAGAGGTCAGCAGAGGTCACAAGAAGTTTGTTGAAAACGTGCATGGTAGTGTTTTGCGTAAAATAAAATAAAAATACAATATTCTGTTTGTGTCTTATTCAGGGTTAGGGTTTATTTTGCACAAGAGTCTAAACAATTAATAGTTAGACTCTTGTTTAGCATCTTTCTGAAAGATGCCAAATACTAATGTAAAAACACACAAACATTAAATATACAGCTGTTAATTTTTTTTCACTGTTACTTTGCCTTTTGAATTACTATTTATTGATATCACTAAGTAATTGCTGTATAGCTAAATAAACTTTATTATAAAATATATCAAACTCTTATTTGCAAAACTCTTGTTATAAAAATTTCAAATCAATTTTGTTGTAACTGCTACACACAAGTAAAACAAAATTCAATTTATACAGTGTTGCAACTTAAAAAAAGCTAACACTAACATCTTCTGCAGGAGATTACATATTTTTGTAGGAATTATGCGTCTCTGGTTGAGATTCTCCACATTACTTGCAGCTACATTTTTTTTATGTTTATTGCAGTTTCTTCTGTATCCAGCAGAGGTCACTGTTTTGTGTATTTAGCCTTATTATCTAGCAGTGGTCCATATTTTATTTCCTGAAATAGCCGGCATCACCAGCAGAGGTCCATCCTCTGTCAACATATTGCAGTACCGTAAAAGCCCAGCAGGGGTCACCGCTTCACCTTGTCATGGTAGGCAGTAATGAGCCACAGCTCCAGATCGGCGTTGCAGCCTCTCTTCTCTGCTCCGATGAACAGCAGCAGGTTTTCGTGCCTCATCCCACTCAGGCTGTAGATCTCGTACTCCGTCTGCCACGACTGACGTTCCTGAACACAGAGACGGAAAACTCAACATCGAATAAAGCGACTCTGATTCAGGCAACACTGGAAACGTTTATTAAAGTAAAATGTGTTTGGGAAATATTGGTCAATCTCTTGGAACTGCATGGATTCTGCAGAAGGCAGTATATTAAATTTATTGCCATTTTTATGTTATCTTTCTCACTCATAATGCCACTGAGTGAATGCATAAAGTGAACAAGTGTTTTTAAAAATACTATTTTAAGCCATTGACAGTAAAATCGTAAACTATTACACATATTTGTGTTGTTTCAATAACAGATTACGTTATGTGGCTTAGTTTGAAAACTTTTCTTTGCAGTTCTAACTCAACATTTTTCAGACAATTGCTTTTGTCCCTCTATCATTGTGCTGGATTCATTTTCAGCATGATCAGCCAACTCATCAGCATCCTTTGGCAGATCATCTTTCAAGCCTCTTTGCGCTCTCTCTCTCTTATTCTTATTAAAATGTAGCTAGATTTATCTTTTCCACACGTGAAACATTTGGCTATTTCTGAATCTGGACATCCAATAACAGATTTTATTGGATGAGAATGAATGGTGTTGGCATACCAGCGGAAAAACAACTGGAGAAACGTAACTGTTTTCTTTAGTTATAGTCGATTTATGGCCCCCAGATTGCATGTATGCATCTTTTTTGGGAAAACTAATAAAATTTATTGCCACTGAGATTCAAATGTAATGTTTTTTAATGTCATTTTCATCAACAAGGCAGTTTATAAAAACATCATACAGTTACCACTTGTGAAACTAGTAAACATTACATTTTGTTGAATGCCATCATCCATACGCACCAAATATGTTAGTCAATGTTCTAATGATTATGGTTCTAAAAGCAACTCTGTACATGTTTTTGATTTACACAAACTCAGTGTTTCAGCTGTTTTGCAGTTTCCTGGACGTTTGTTCATTTAAATCTTTAAATTTAATCACTTAATCCTGAACTGATGGAGCAGACTCACCTGGATGGGGAAGACCTTGACAGCTACTTGTTCACTGAGCAGCTGAGCCTTCCACACACAGCCAAAGCGCCCCCTAGCTTTGACCTCCAGCAGCTGCACAGGCCTGTGACCCAAGACGGGGGACGGAGGCATCAGACTGGGGTCCTACAGGAAAACAGAAACAGGAGGTTCTGGGTGAGATGGGATCCTTCAGATCTGAGTCGTTCTCCTCAGAATAACCAAACAGATCTCCATGCACCATCATCCTCCTCCTCCTCTTCCTCAGTGGACATCATCAGTGTGAGACAAGCACAGGCAGCATCACAGTGATCAGTGTTTGTACACATAGAGGGAGGAAGGGAGGAATGAGAGAAGCTCTTACCTCCATCAGAATGTGGAAGACGTTCTGAGGCACAAACACAAACAGGAGGTCACAGTCAGAGCTGATCTGAGATCTGCCATCAGTCGCCACCGACAGCACTGAGCTGCTGACAGCCTTGGTCACAAGTTTATTCACAGGGTACAGAAATGTCCAGCTGACACCACCTCAAATGTCTGTCATTGTTTGACATGAATAAACGATCGGAGTCCTGATCCAGAAGGGTTAGAAAAAGATGAGCGTTTCTGGTGAGCTGCATGCGTCTGTTACCGTCTCAGCAGAGCGGACTCATAGAAACTAAAAGTCAGGATCTGGCGCTTATATGGAGTGGAGAACCCTGCAATATTTCTGGAGTGGAGAAATATTGCTGAGTCCAAACCCTGTTTGGACTCAGCCCATCACACAATGTTCAGATAACTTTGTCAGACGGCACTGATTTCCCAGGGTTCCCATGGCAACACAATCACAGAAGGTTTGAGCTGAACTGTTGAGACTCAGTCTGTCCCACTAAGATCAGTTTGGAGCAACAGAAAAGACAGAACCTGTCAACTGCTTTTTGTATATATATTTTTTTAATAAAATAACATGATTAAGAGATCAAACTGCAGCTGAACCGTTCCGCTCATGGGACCAGAACCAAGTGGACTTGCCTGTGTGGGCAGCAGGACCGGAGGGTACGGCCGTCTGTGGCGTCGGTACATCCAGAAGGAGAGCAGCACCACGCCGCTGACGGCCAGGCTGGGCACCATGGAGAAAATCAGAGGCTCTACTGGCTGCTTGGGCGGGGCACTGGTTGCTATGGAAAAGTAAAAAGAGGACGACAGGTACTATAAGTAGAAGGAAATAAACACAAGAGACAAAAATATCGGACATGATATAACCAGGTGAAAATAACCATGTGTGATAAAGTTGTTAAGCAGGAAGAACTGATGATGCCATCAGGCCTGCCGTGATAAATTCTGCTGGACAAGAAATTGTCCCAGAAGTTATTGCGATAAATAACTTCAATATCGCAACTACATTATTTAATGCAACTTCATTGCATTATTATTACTCATAATAATGCAAGTTCACCTTCTCTAAAAAACTTTTAATTTTGTAAAGAACACTGCAACATATTTTAAATATCCAAAATAAAACACAACACAAACAACGGTTTCTTCAAACAATAATCAGAATGACAATTATCAAGCTTATTTTTAACTGATTAATGTCTTATTACGACAGACTTGGATGTTATCAGGTTAGCATGAAGTCATCAGGGTAACAGTGATGAAGTCATCTGGATTTGGACGTTACACAATAATTACGACATCACAGGAGAATTATAATATCCGGATGATGTCATAACCTAATAATTATGTCAGCTGGCTGACTTGACATCATCGGTGTAATGATGATGTCATTAGTTTATTTCTAAAAGTAGGAAAAATATTGACGTCAACAAGAGATAAACATTGATTTAGACACCAATCTACACAATTTTTTAATAAAATATGAGTCTTAGTAAACAGAACGATCTACCCTACAGTTTCAAAACAAGTGGAAACAGAATACAGGCCTGATCTATACAGAGTTTCTACATCTGCAGTTTCTACTTTGAGTGATTACAAAGAAGTGACACAATCAGAAAAGTTATAGGTCTGATGAACAGGAGGTGAGGGCATGGCCGGTGAACAGGTGTCTCTTACGTGTTGCTGAAGGCTCGCTGACGTTGGGTTGGTGAGAGAACTTTATGTTACACAAACTGACATCACAGCAACAGAAGAAGACCTCAGGGGCTTCTCCCATCTCCACACACTCACTCCTGGTGGAGGAGGAAGAACAGCGACACATCGTCATCATCACCATGTGAACGCAGTGATCAGCTGACCAACCAGAGTGAAAACATCTCTAACTGAACTCTACTGTTGACTCTAGTGAGACTTTTTTTATTATGATTTCTCCTGAAGAAGCAGTTATCAGGTGTTATTATCACAGTGGCTTCACACCATCAAAAAATGCACTTTTTCAGATATTAATAAATGTAACTAATAAAGAATGAATAATAATAAATGTAATTAAAGACATCAACAGCTTCACAGACTTTCAACATATCAAGAGTTACAAAATAAAAAGTAAATCAGGACGTAATACAATTAATTTACTACTGATAAATATTGCAATGTCCACACCACTCAATGCTTCAGCATCTCGGTCACTAAAAAAATACATCAACTGAGGGAATCAAAGTCAGTAGCAGCCCAGAAATACCACAGACATGCAGGAATAGCATGCATGGTGCTTTAAATATAATAATCTGCCAAATATTGTATGCAAGCAGTTTTATACAAACATTGATGCTGATATGATGAATGTGATTTAACAAATAACACAGCTTTACTCAAGATTTGTTTTAGGAAGAATTATCTGTTGACAGTGGAAAAAAGGATGGAAGTCGTGTTTCATATCTGAAATTTTCATTTTCACAAGGATATTAAACACTGAAATTATTTGCCATATATGGAAGCAGTCAGGGAATCCGTTTCTTATATTTTAATAAAAGAAATTTTAACCTGTAAGTTTTGGGAGATTGAAAACTGGTTGGTTTTCAAACTGAACATTTTAATATTTTGATCATGAATCCAGCAACACCAGCTCTGTTCTCTGCTCGTGTCTGGAGCATCAAGGCCGTTGTGTAAATAAGACACAAAACGGTTTTGTTTGTTTAATAAACGGATGAACCTCGAATGACTTCTGTTGTGATCTTAATCAATATAAAGACAGAGTGAACTAAAATTCACCCTGAAGGGATGGGAGATGTTGCACAATAATTCTATGGAAACACTGATGTTTGTCCTCATAAAAACTAAAGTAGTACACAGGTTTCATCATATTCAACAGGCAGAAAGATGTGAACTCACTGACTCTACAGATGCTAATAAACTGGTTCAACAGGCTGTGAAGGAAGCTCACCAACCACCATGTTACGGTTAACTTATTAAATCACACAAATAATGTTAGACAGGCAGATTCCACAGTAAACATACAGAGAAACCCAACATTATTCAGATTCCTGTCACATTAAAGAATCCCTGCCTGTGTTCGGATGTTCATTTATTTAATAACTAATCGTAGGAGCACAAACAGTTTTTCCACTGAGCTCCTCACCTGTAGCAGCTGGGGTGGTCCAGCCAGCAGCCCTGCTGGATCAGCTTCACCTCTCCGGAGGCGTTCTTCCAGGTGGAGAAGCAGTGCTGCCGCTTGTCCTCCTCCCCGGAGCAGGTTACCACCGTCCTGCCGTCAGCCCGACCCTCTGCGTCCATCGGGACGGACGACGACGGGTTGTGGGTGTACTGAACGCACTGGTGGCTCTCCGAGCGGCCCAGGATCGACCCTGACGCGACAAAAAGACTTTCAATATGCAGAAGTTCTGCTGCAGGCGTTCATAGTGTGGAAGAGCTCATCAACGGTTTCACAGGACTGGTTTTAAGTTCACTATGATTAAAAAGTTCTACACAAATTAAATAAAAAACTTAAGTTATTAAATGTTAAACTTTTTCAGTTTAATTTGGTGTTTTTCAGCTCTGGACTGGGACTTGAATGCTTTTACACCTGTGTACAGTAAGAAGTAATCTTCATAAGTTATTAACTAGGTTTTAGTTGGCCATTATAATCCCTGTTTTCAAGAAAAACTTCATTTAATCAGGATGGAGGAGCAGTTAGTGGAAAACCCAAACGGGTAGGTTTGAATTTTCATTGCCCAACCAAAACTTTTAACCCAGATCTTACAAATCACGGGGGGAACAAAAGAAAATCAATCAGAACATTGTATTTGACAGCATTCCTACACATCTTTATGCAAAAACTCCAAACTCAAATTTCTACAGTTGAGTTCAAACTGTTTTTTTTGACATTGCCAGCGTATGTCCTTTTTCTAAAATCCAATAAACATAAAAGACGCAGACAGCCTGTATGCATGAGGCTTAGATAATTACCCAACACTTAATGAAGTCCCAGCAGCACTTCACAATATGCATAATGTGTATTATGATATTGCGATTTAATGGCACAATAACCACTGTAATGTCTACTTCTGATATATTAAATATTACTACATTATTGTTAATTACAAAAGAGTCAAATATTTCTTAATTTTCAATGTTTTGCTACACCAACTATTAAAATGTGTAGCATTTCTCTAATATAGACAATCTGTGCTATATAAAAGTTTGCATGTTGTCCGTATATTATCTAATATAAACCTACATTAAATTGATTTGTGTTTCACTGGGATCCTCTGGGAATTATTACATTTTTGTTCTTCACCATAAAAATAAAGTGCGCTGCAGGACTGATAACTGCTTACATAACAGTATAAGAGCAAGTCAGGCGACGTGTGTTTATGTATTTGAAATTAGCGAGCGCTGATCGTGCTTGTTGAAGGAGTGCCCCATTTCTCTGTGGAATATTTTAACTTCCTGATTTAGGAGCCAACAGCGAGGGAGAACAGGACACACTAGTGAAGTAGGATTTGGCCCAGTGTTTGGTACCAAAAGCCTCATCCGACCGGGACCGAGCAGACACATGGTGGCTCCCAGTGGATGGATTTAAGGAAAACAAGTGATTATTTCTAGATGGACTAAGGAAGACGTGAGAGCATCAAGGTGAAAAAGTGAAAGCAATAAAACTAATGACAAAAAGACAAAGGGAAGGGAACAGGAGTTTGATTAATGTCGAACTGTTCTTCAGAACAACGAGAACTTGAGGAAGGAAGAAGAATGTCCTGAATTAAGGTCTTTAGACTTTGTGAAAATTCAAAAGAGCTGGAATTTCAGTTCAGGATCATTTTCCCTTCCACTCCTTCTGAAAAGAATGAATAACGTTCATTTCTGCCGTTTCTGGAGTCAGACTGTAAGATGAAGGTGAGTACCTGTAGTTCTCCAGGACAACTGGTTTTATGTTGTTCCAGTTACCTGGGAAGTGGGAACACAAACCTGGATTTGGCGTCAGACCAGAGATCACAGTGTTCTAATTAAGAAGCTGGAATTTCAACATGGCGTCACCCTTAAACAGAGTTTGACGTTACAAACATTATTTTAAGTCTAACTTTCCATAAGCAAACACTCACTTGTGTTTGCTTATGTGTCTTGTAAAATAAGATTGTTTCCACCACAGATTACTACTGTTGATGCGAGGAGCGGCCATATTGAAACAGGAAGTCAGCCTGGAGTTGCTCCACTTTCCCACTGATTTTCCCAATTGATTTTTTACAACTGGGAACTCGAAATTTCCCAGTTCAGCCACAGCTGGAGTGTCGCATATTAAAGCCCACTGCGCTTTTCAATATGGCCACTACTGACATCGATTTAGATGTGGTGGGAAGGTTTATTTTACAAGATATGCATGTAAGTTGCATCTAAAATTAATTGTACACGTAGCGCCTGGAACTATAAACTGAACAAATTAAAAGTGGTGTTTACTTAAAGTGAAGCTTATATTGATGTTTGTAAGCGGTACATTGTTGAAATTCGGACTTTTTACCTAGAACCCAGAACTCGGGTCTCACAGAAAGCAGCTCGCTTCTCAGCTCCAACACTTCCGGTTCAAATGATCGGGAAACTATCAGAGATTAGATCGGAACCAGGTGTGCGGGAACAGAAACACAACTAAGGATGGAGTTAGCAAAGGAGTGGATAAGAACCAATGATGTGGAGCCAAAAGGAGCAAAAACACCAGAACCAAACACCTCTGGTTGATTAAACAGAACTAATCTGGGTGAAGCTGGTACCAACGGAACCAGAACTAACTTTGATCATTCGAACCTTTAGCTAGGTGTGCATCTCACCTGAGCAGCAGGAGATGAGTAGAATACTCAGAACCAGTCTGGCTTCTTGTCCCATCCTGAGTCCAAATCGTAAAGCTCGAGTTGTGTTTGTGACGCTGTGACTTTTAAACTGGCTCTGATGAACAGAACACGGAACCACGTTTCGATCCAGACAGCTGATTAAGGTCCGTCCCGTTTACCGAAAAACACCGAACCAAAGCTCTGCGGGAAGAGTCAGAACCCGTTTGTGGAACTGGAGAAATGTCCGAAACGTTGACCCACAGAGTTCGGTCATCATGTGGGCAGCTGAAGTCGGTTCGGATCAGGGGTATCTGGATCACAACAGAGTCCCAGAGGAGGCGGACTGGCAGAGATTGATTTCTTCAGGAGCGGGTTCGGTTCTGGCTGGAAAGCTTCGCTCCAGACCTGAAGCTGTTTTCCATGAGAACCGAACCACCATTCGGTCCTTGTTTACCTTAGTTCGGTTGTGATGGACTTGTGTTCGGTTGCTTCATCTACCCGAGCCGGGGTTAGCTACTAGCTTAGCAATGTCATCTACAACAGAAGAGACAATTCTTCATCCAGCACAAACTGAATCGCGACATGGACCGAACCTGCCGAAGTTCTGATTCCGGACTTAGAACGGGTAGATATAGAGCTTCAGTTGTCTCAGGCTAGATTCTGCTCTCCCTGACCGTCCCAGCATTGCAAAAAAAATGGCTGCCGTGTAGATATTAATCTGTTTTTAAGCTTCTTCCACAACATAGTGACTGACACTGCGAGCAGCCAATAGAAAGATGGAATGGTCTTTCTCCACCAATCAACTGCTACGTGTGGATGTAAAACAGCTGATGGAGCGGGAAAAGCCCCGCCCCCTGTCAGGCTCTTTAAACCAGCGATATCCAACTTCTTCTGGCCCACGGACCAGCTTCATGTTCAGAAAATCTGACAGACAATGGGAGTATGAACGGTTATGTCGTGACATTAGCAAAGTATCAAACCATAAAAACAAACTATGAACGCAGGCCCAATCTGTTCACACAGCGCCTCTTTATGCCTGTCAAGATTACTAACAGGAACAGAAGGCTGCAGCCGGTTTTTCAAAATAAAGCGTCTTGTGACGCTCAAGTGAGGGGAAATAATATTTTATGTTTGAGGCCGGTGCTCTATTTTACAACCAGCCAGTTTAACCAGTAGATTCCAGTAAACCAGATTTAATCAAAGCAGTTTCATAATAACTGAGCTCATTAACAAAGATTAATAGCTCTGACGATATAAATTATTGAATGTGTTTTTTATTGAAGGAGTTTATTACTTAAAGCTCCTTGGACCTTTAAGTAATATTCTCCATCATACAGCACATGTATGATGGAGAATATTATCCATCATACTTTAACCATACGTATTTATGGTTAAAGTTTCCTCTGGCAATTTTTTTAGACATAAAATTAAGGGACAAACAGCAAGAAAGAATAGAAGCAAGATTAGGGAAACTGAGGATCATAACTGAGGATCAAAACAAAATCGGGACACTTTTGATATAACCACAAAACACTTTTAATATATGCCAAATGAGAGAAATTCTAGGTCTTCAATAGATACCCACTGAAGTATCACACAATCTGGAGAAAGAGTCTGTGTCCATTTGAAGACGTTTGTTCAATGTTTCCACTTTAGTAGCTTGAAAGAGAGAGAGAAAAAAAGGGAGAGCTGCAGTTTAAAGATATACCAATAAGGGTCTGTTCATATGCTTGCAGTGTTTTAATTTGTTTTGTGTTAAATAAAAAATAAGTTTACTATACTTTTGTGTAGTAATTTAATACTATACTTTCTGCTTCTCTAAGAAAACAGATACATAATGAAGCCAGTAGCGCTAAGGCTTCTCATACAGCAAACACTGAATACAACAGGATTTATCTTACAAAACATTCACACTGGCCAAATTAAGCTAAGATATGAGGCCTCAGATGATAATAAATTATGGAATGGTGGCCTTTTTAACACTGCAGATAAAATGATCAGGGTCAAAGATGAAACATTTTGGATAAAAGTAATCAAAATGAACGATGAAATCACGGTTTAAACCTCAGGATGATGAAAGGAAAAAATGTGATGCTTTTTAGATGAATGTGTAGTACTGCAATCAGTCCCGTAGAGGGCGGTATGATACCAATGTGTTGCTGTAAAATCATCCACATACATTGAAAGCGCAACAGCTAGATCTGATTTGGGATCAGCTGACACACCACGGACACGGAGGTGGAAACTGGAGCCTATTTTCTGTCAATCATCAGAAATAAGAAATAAACTTCTAAACAACCCACAAACTGTTTATTTTGCTTGGGTGTGTGATAAATCAACAAAATGGTGAATATAATTGTGAAGTTTTAGGAAAATAAAGCATCGTTTTTAAAACGTTAAAGAATTAGTGCAGTCAGTCTCCCTTAGCTTCTCTAAAGGACAATACAAGGCATCTACCTGCCTTCAAATTTCACATTAAAAGCAGAGGTACGGTATAAAACCACATCCCAAGCTTGAGACATCTCAAGCAGAGCTCTTTCAATCCAACATGTGAAAATGGAAAGAGCATGGTACAACTCCAAACCAACCACAACCTCCACTAAACTCACAGAGCCACCATGGAGAGCAGCCAACAAGCCCATGGTGTCTCTGAAGGGCCTAAGAGTCATGGTTTAAAATATATCCACAGTACAACTCATGTTCTGCACAAATCTGATGACATGAAATCATTTGTTAAAACTATTGAATAAAGGATCTCTGGAAAACCTGGAAGTTGCTTGGAGCTTCAGTGGAGAGCAGAGGAAGGTTGCTTTTCTCTATAACATTTTATTTTGAAAGTACGAAATTCCCAGAAGAAAATCCTGGAACCAGAACCAATAGAACCTTCCAGTGGAGACCTGAAGCTTCTTCAGCGACCATTTAAACCAAATCCACTTAGTTCGCAGAATACTGAGAAGCTACAATGATCTTAAAAAACCCTCACTGCTTCCATTGATCCACCAGTGCAGGTTATGACTTACTATCAGGAACCTTTGGTCTGATCTGAGGTCCGCTTTGTGGGAACATAAAGATTTCTGGTGGTTTTGGTTTGTTCCTCGAAAAAAGGCTTCTGTCCCACCAAAATAAAAGCTTGTTTGGAGGACAGGAACTCCTGCCGTGTTCTGTTCATTTGAACGTGTGAAGAAGAGGAAACGGTTCTTGCTCCAGCTGGGACTTAATGAATGCAGCAGTGTGGAGGTTTATTTTAATGCTTGGCTCCTTCTGCCAACATTATGACACTTTGTGGGAACCACTGGGAGCTTTTTGTTTCTCAGACATCATGGAGGGGTTTTATTTAGCTTGATTTGTCTTTAATAAACAGATTTAAAAGAAAACTTTGCTCTCTCCTCATCAATCAGCTCCACCTTGTGACTCCATTAGGAACCCTGAGGGATGCAATTCCAAATGGGATTGACCTGTTGAAAGTGTTACAATGAGATCCACGTCATAACTGTGGAGTACAGTGCTTTGCAAAAGTAGCAGTGAACCTTTCTCTTCTATGGATTTTCTCTCTTAGATCAACAAATATAGTGCAGAATTGAAAAGTGGTCAGAAAATTATCTTCTGATTAGTCAAAGTCCGCAAAGAAGTGGAGCAGCAGTTATTTTGTGAAGAATTCACCAGAAAAATCAGTTCATTCTGCAAATTATCAACTTATTTTATCAAACATGAAACTCCAATTTCAGTAAAATGTGTTTACACAACAGTGACCCATTTGAATTATGCACAAATGATCATCATTTTTTTCCAATTTCTTAAAAACTTTGGAACACCATGGACTTCCTGGTGCTGGTCAGATGCATAAAAATCCTGTGACATATTGACTGGTCGTTTTAATGTGGAAATGTATTAAAAATGTGAATGATTTATGTGTTGTTGTTTTTTGCAAGTCACTAATAAAGTTATTTATTTTTTATTGGTCCTCCCTGTTCCTGTCTGACAGGCTCTTCCAGCTGAGTTCTGGTCTGGTTTGAAAGGTGCTGTTGCTAAGAGATGCTGCTGCGGCTCTGGAAGCGTCTCCTCCCCGCCGGTCGCTCTCCTTTGCAGCCAACATTAAAACCAAACGCACCCTCGGTTTTATTCAGGCCTTTTGCTGCAGACATCCTGCAGACATCAGGGGCCCATTGGTGACTTTCAGCTGCAGACTCCGTCCTCCTCGACTCCGTCTTTGTGTTCAGAGTCAAGATGAAGAAAAGTGACCTGATGGCAGTGCCTGGACGTCCTGCAGGGTTTTTATTCTGAAGTGGAGAGCCCAACTGGGACAAAACAAACAGGCTGAAAATGGCTGATGTGTTCCTGTCATGCTGCTTCCTGTCTGTTGGTTTAAAGGCTGTTCCTGCAGAAAGAAGGTGTCAGAGAGCCTGCAGAGCAGCACAGGAAAAAGAGCCTGCACTGCAGCGCCACCACCAGGAAACTCAAAACTCTCGAATCCCAGTCTGAGACAACAAAGCTGCTACTTATCTTCATAGTTTCTCCCAGATAGAAATTCAAAAAAATTTAAGAATGCAGAAAGTAATTTTGCAGAAGCCTCTTGCTGCAGGAAACGTATACTTGCCTTTTCTTTTTTCACTTTGCAGATTTTATTTGATTTTTTTAAAACAAAATGATAAACCATGGATGTATATAAGATGACTGACAGCTTGATATGGAATGTCCATCTGCTGAGGACACTGCCAGCTAATGTAGCTGACCACAGGAGAATACACAGAATGAGCTGACTTTGGAGAGGGAGGCTACACCACTTGAATGTGCACAAAAATCTCAGAGTTGAGCTTTAACCTACAGGAACTGCATTTCTCTTTCTTCAGTATGTTCTTGCTGGATCTTGGGTCCAAAATATTTTATTGCTTCGAGTCTCAAGATTGTCTTCGGCCTTACAGTTCACTCACTCAAAGTTCAGAAAGACGTCACTGCAGATTCCAATTGTCAGAGTGGCAGATACTGCAGTGTGAGCAGAAATTACACGCGTGACCGTCTGAACATACGTGAACTTTGTGGGTTCTGTCTGGAGGAAGTTCAGATCTCAGCAGCATCTGTATTCCGACATGTTTCTCCTGCTGTCTGAGCTCTTTGTCTGAACGAGAACCTTTCAGCCTTCAAGGACGAGCTTTGTGTCAGAGTGGAGGTGATAATGTTATCAATGACCTCTTGACCTTCCCATCCTCCTCCCTCTCCTCATCATTAGTTTGTCTCATTATGAAGGGACCGTGCTGTCGTCCAATCAGAGCTCAGATAATGAACACAGATACTGGATGCAGCAGCTCATCACATAAGTAATGAAGCTCTCTGATTCTGTTCGCTCCCAATGTCTGCAGATTTTGGATCCTTTTGTGAATGACACAGGAGAGCTCTCCTCTGCTGTTTCCTGCAGGTATGTTTATCTGTTTGAGTAAACCTTTACAGATGAAGCTGCAGGAAGCGAAACTCCTCAACCATTCTTAATCTGGTCTGAATCAAATCCTAGGTTCAGATTTTGAGTGAGATCTGTCTCATCCAGACCTCATCTGTTTATTATGTCTGATCTGAAGTTTCCCATTTCTCTCCTCTGAAGGTCAGACTTTTCTGATGGGATTCATTAAATCTGCAGTTCTGATTTCTATCAGAATTGCAAAAATGATGATTTGCAGGCAGAGTCTCTGATAAGACTTGTTAATATTCAGTTGAGAAACACAGTTTAAATGAATCTCAGAGCAGCCGGAACAAGCCCAGTCATTCTGATCCCCAGAACCAGAAAATCCTCTAGTGTCTGGTTCACACAGCAAATTTTCAAAACCTGGGAGACCACACACACACGATGATACACAGTCTAAGCTGTTACAGATTTGATAGTATAGTAGGAGCAACACACCTCGCACAAATCAATTTCATTCACCAACATTCAGATGTCAGACAGGAAATCTCACAAAACCCCTTCAGGCCAAATGTGAGTTCAGAGTAAACAAACATGGCCGACTAGGTAGGCACAATGGTGATAGTTTGTGGATCATGCTTAACAGAGAAGAAACAAAACAAAGACATCTCTGACATCCAACAGACTTTTTAATGTGCCAAAGCAGTTATGTTGTCATCTTTGAATTTCCCTCTGTGTTTCCGTCACCTACACGATATCGAGGCAAGACAATTCAACATGTTCAATTTTTTGATTTTAGATCCCAGTCGACTCGTCCCTGATATCTTTCTGAGCAGACCAGATCACTCTTAGCACAAGACACACAGCAGGAAGATCACTTAAGGTTACCTCAAGAGCCACTGTGATAATAGGAACAGCTTTATGATTGTCAGTGTGTGAAAATTGGTCTAAAAATCTTGCCATGTGAACTAGGCATTAGGGATTCACCTTCAGGGTTTGTACTTTCCTGATGTAGTTTGGAATCAGTTTGGAAACACTCCTGGATCAGTCTGGATTCTGTTTATGAGTAAAGTTGATGGATGGTGTCTGAACTTTGATTGGTTGTTACAGCAGATCAACAGCTTGTGACTGACTTACTGCAGAGTGGAGATGAAAATCTAGTGTTTCAATAATACGTAAAGTCATATGATCTGTGGTGACAGGAATCATCTCTGCAGTCATGCAGGTGAAAGGTGACAGAACTGAGGTATATTTCTCTTGAGGAGAAGGTTTGCAAGCTTTTCTCTTGTCAGATATTTTCACAGCAGGCTGGTTGGCTTGTGATGTTATCATGTTGCTGTCATGTTGATGGACTAATATGATGATGTTATTTGGTCACTCAAGCTGTACCTGCATGAGTCTATCTGTTCCTGCATGTTTTGCTGTGTTTTTTTGTGTGTGTTTTCAGGTTGGCGTGTGTCTACATATTTGTGTGTGTGTGGGTGTGTGGGCGTGTGTGTGTGTGTATGTGTGTGTGTGTGTGTAGCCAGGCATTCAGTTGTAATCTGTGGTAATCTGATAAAAGGGTCAGATGACAGAGATGTTTGCAGCTGATAACAGATCAGATGTTGGATCAGAACATTGTCAGGGCGGTGGGGTCGGGCTGGGGGATGGGACGCTCCATGTTTAACTGGACACAGTCACATGACCTGTCTTTGTTTCTGCGCAGAGGATCTGATCTTTTCAGATGTCTGATCTACACCTGCTCTTAGCTGAAAACAGTGTCCATCAAATAATACCCACAATACCCTGCAGACTGGGTACAGCACCCTCTAGTGGCTGCTTGCTGCAGTAAACTTCACTTTGTCATCTTCCTTCTGCTGAAACTCTGATTTTAGAGATTTTTGTTTGGATGTGTTCAATGATTTTTTTTTCTGGTATAATGGTAACTATGGCAACAATGTAGCTGTTTGAGTTTGGATGGATTTTCTGAAGACAAACTAATTTGATATATTTTCTAGGCAGCTATAGAAAATCAGTTTTTAACCTAGTTTAAAGGAACTAAGCGTTTCAGCTGTTTTGCAGTTTTTCTGGAAGTTTGTTTTGGATTTGAGGTGGATAGAAGCTCAGTGCTGCTTCTCCATGTTTGGTTCTGATTCTGGGTCAGAGAGTTTTGACCTGAGAACTGGGTCAGGAGCAGACCCTGAACAGAGACAACACCAACCTCAGAAACCCAGTATATAAACCAGGACTAAACTGCCAATCCAGAACGTTCTGGATTGGTGATATATCTCTTTATGAGCCAGATCATGTCCTCCTGGACTGGTGACCTTTGCCGCTTTTTCACATAAGTGGAAAAGTACCAAAAAAAATCATTGTGTCACACAAAAACCACCTGAATGACTGAAACTGGGCAGCAGGTCATGAATATAAAGTTTGAGGAGATAACTTCATATGAGACAGACAGAAACCAGGTGAAAAGTTCCAGGTTCTGGTTCATTTAAATTAGGGTCAGGCAGATCTTCTGCTCTGACAGCACCTCCTGTCTCCGGTCCTGTTAAGAGGGTTCTGTTTATGGGTCAAAGGCCAGACCAGGAGAGAGCACCAGACTGGGGGAAAGTTCGGATGTGATGAAAATCAGATCAAGCATAAAGAAATGTGGAAACCAGTCTGATGAGGAAATTTTCATGAATAAGATTTGGTTTTGTTCAGAAAGACGGTTTTAACAATTTCTGATTCAAGAAGTATAACAGCAGCTCAGTAGATGTTTCAGTCAGTAAATACAGAGTTTAGTTTTAAATGACTCTCCTACAAGCAGCAGGTTGTTTTATACTTACATAAATTATCCTGAAGCATCAAACAAATTCACCTAAATGCTTTAACTTTATCTTGAGTAAGAATTGGGTCTTCACAGGTCATAGGTCATAGAACATTATGCAAACAGGATCAAACTGAGAACATCAAAGAGGGAGGAACTGAGGTCTGTAATCACTGAACTCACCAGAACCAAATGGTGAATTCAACCTCATTATTCAACTAGTAACAAATTGCCAAACCAGGTCAAGATCAAAACCAGCTGATTAGCAAAACTATCACTAGATGTGGTTTGTCAACATACCAGAACCAGACATAAAGGCAACAAACTAAAATACCAAGACTGTGTGTGATCACAATCCAGAACCAGGTATGTCAATTTTGTACAAATACAGACAGAAACAGGATGCAAACATTAAATCCCTGAACATAGAACTTGGAATAGGACATAAAACAAAACAAAACCTAATCATAACTTCCTAAACAGAACTGGACAAAATTCAAAACAATCAGCTACTGTCCTTTTTTCCATTAGAAACTGAAATCAACACACTGTCTACTTTACTTTCTTCTACATTTAACACTGTTTTCTTATTTTCTTCATGTTTAATAAACCTCATAAGAGTAGTGTTGCAGTTTAGGTGGTTTTTAGATCGTTAAGGTAGTTTGTAACATTGCGACAGTGACTCACTGACCCTTTCTGAGCAGCGATGAGGCAGAGTGTGTCAGCAGGGCGTTGAAGCGTCTGCAGGACGCTCCTGCAGGCTGGACAGAAGGTAAAATCTAACTCTGTTCCTCTTGTCGTCCTCTGAAACTGATCAGAGAGGAAGTGTGGGAGCAGCAGGTCGTCTGGAGTTGCCACATTGCTGACAGTTTGTCTTACCTGCTAACAGACGCGGCGATGAAAGCTGCTGAGTGAGCACTTTGAGTCAGACTGATGTTACCCAACCAGCCGCCGTTTTACCCAGTTCTCCTTTCACAGCAACAAGGTGAGAGGTGGAGCTGCACACACAAGTCAGACTAAGCTGCAGCCAAGACGAAGACAAGAAGATAAAAAAAAACTTCCTGATCCAGGGTTTGGTCTGAAACAGCTCCATGTTTTATATGGCAGCCTTCAAACTGCAGAAGTGCAAGAGATTTATTCATTTTGTCCATCAGTTTGGCTCTGCTTAATTTTATTATTTATTAACACACACAACACATCCCTGCAGGTCACATGACAGATTTCATTATGTTTGGAAAGTATGATGGATGCATTATGGACAATAACTGTATTATTATTGTGAAAACATTTTCAGCCAGAAGACTCCCTGCTGATAGGTGAGTGTCAGATTAATATATAAAAAACTTTTCAACCCATTTTTTACAGAAAGCTGATTGAACACAATGGAGAGCAGAACTATGTGACTGGTTTGATCAGCCTGTTGCTGCATCAGACTCCAGATTATAATCTCCAAACACATTAGTGTTCATCCACAAAGATTTATGTTGCTTATATCTCTGTGTAGAGAATAAAATTTCTGGCTAAATATAAACTTATAGGGTTTTTTTTACATTTTTGAAAGCTGTTCTTAAAACATGGTTTATGTAAAATGCAACTGTATTTTTGTTATGAAAAATCAACTATTTTTATCTTTATCTCATGTTATAAAGTTATTCCCTCATCAGAAACATACCTGGTGTGATGCTTTTATTCTTTAATGCATGTATCTAATTGTTTGCTCATGCAAAGCTCCGCCTATTTACCTAAAGCTCCACCTTTATTCTACCAACCTTGCAGCTGTTCTGTCATTTTCATGCATCATAATAACATCTAATTAAAGTTTGACTGGAACCTGATACACTCTCATGGATGGATGGATGGATGGATGGATGGATGGATGTGACACCATTTAACACAGCAGCCTTCCATCAGCTCCCAACTGCAGGAATTTACCTCGGATACCTGCATTAGAGGCCTAATCTGCTTATAGAAACATTATGGGATGCTGAATGCTGCCGTGGCAACAGCAGGTGTCTCTGCATTAGGATGAAGATTATCAGACTGCACTTATCTTTGTTGACACACATGAGTGCGGGTGGGGTTGGGTGGTCTTTAATCTGCGTCTGACATTATAAAAACACACACTGATCCATCACTGAGACAGAAACAGGTGGGAACTGATGAGAAGTCAAGAAAATCCCGACAAAAATCAAAGATTCCTGCTGGAACATCTCAAAACAAAACTAACAACATGAAAAAGAGAAAAGGAGAAGAAGGAGCAGGAAGTGTATTCCTTCTGTTCTTTACATCAACCCAGATTTTGAAGGGGTTCATTTTGTTTTTTAAAGGAACACTTCAACACTTTTTAATCTAAAGATACAGTACAGGTATATTTGTTAGTTTTATTGCTTAAAGGAGTTTTCAGGGGTTTTACTCTTTACAGGAACAGTTCATTTTGTTATTTTCTTTAGGCTTTGACTAGTTACGTTTTTTTAAATATTTTAAAATAATAGTTCAGACTTTTGAGTGTTGTTTTAAAAGAACAAATCTTGATTTTAGTACGTTAAAGGAAGCATTCAGCTGTCTGTGTGCAGTTTCTGCTCTGTTTGATTGTAATACAGCAAGATCTCCCAATCCCAACCCCCCTATATTTTAAATTAGTTACAATTTTTGCATTAAAAAGGTCTTATCAATGTTTAAATTTAACTTGCTGAAGCATACAGACACCCTGTTAAATGTACAATTCAGGTGTTTGTGTTTCAAAGGGGCCGCATTGTTTTCTTAAAAGAACAGCACACATTTTCAGTGTTTTAAAGGAACAGTTCGTGTGTTTTGATGCTGTAAAGAACAGCTGATATTTGTAGGATCCTTTTAAATGAACAGTTTGGGTGTTCTGTATTGAACAGTTCAGATTTGTTGGATTCTTTTAAAGGACCAGTTCTGAGGCAGGTCAAACTGGAAACCCTCCCAGCAGTTTGAGCTGTGACGGGTAAAGATTCTCCCTGCTTGCCACGTTAAACATCAGGGGATTAAAGCGTCTCTGTTTCCTCTGTTCAGACACATGAACCAACAGCAGAAGGTGACAGTGAACACATGAACTGTGCTCTGTGGCCCCCTCCCTGCCTCTGTCCTCTCTGTTGGGGGGGGGGGGGGGGGGGGGGTATATGAGGTGCAGATGAGACCCTGAGTGTGTTTGGAACAGGGGGGGCATTGATGGGCTGGCTCTGACCGCTGCACATCTGGACGACAGTCAACAAGCAGCTCAGTGTGGTGGCATCCTCCATCTCTATATGAAATCAGACGCACATTCATAAGCCCCCCAAACGGGCTCCTGGGGGCGGGCACCACCATCAACTCTTTATCTGTTCACTGCTGAAGAACACGTTTGTTCGGCGTCCTGATAACGAGTCAGAGAGAGGATGACAACGACGACGCTGTGAGGGGAGCGAGGGAAGAAGAGCCTCTGAGGTGGGATAGAGGGGAGGAAAATCTACTGTTTATCCATGAGACGGTTCTGATTGATACACGATCAGATTGATTGGTAGGTCTGAAAGTTACGTCAAACTGTTACTCTGAAAACAGAAGGTTTTCAGAGTAACAGTTTGATGCTCTTCTCACAGCAGTCCCACATGAGTCCTATCTGACTGGAAACCAGTTTGGTTTTTATTCTTTAAAGAAACAGTTCAATTGTTTTCAAGAACATTTCAAATGTTGTTTCTTTAATTGAAATGAATTGAAACACTCAGGGACGACAACCTCCTACAATTACCTCCAAAAACATCTGCCTGCCTGTTTTAATAGTTCAAACACAAAATATGCCTTATGCATTAACACACACAATGGAAATCATCTTTGCATTACCACTGAAGTTAACATCTACATATTCTCCTTATTTCCCATTTTTGGGGTGCAGCCAATCAGCATCAAAGAAAGGAAATGGCACTCCTGTATTGGCTGCTTTCCTTGACGCTTTCCAGCCAATAGTGTGTCGAGTAGCATTGTGTTGAGATATTTCAGTGTCCAAAGGTGCATTTTCTTTTGAATATTTTAGATATGACAGGACCTTTCAGTGTATAAATAGACATAAGCTGTAAAACATGACTGTCAAAAAAACCGAAGTTGTTGGATGGGCTAACCTCACTTTAAACTCTGGAAACCCAAAGGTGGAAAAAACAATCCCAATTTTCCAAAATATAAAACAGAACATTTGTTTTCAATTTATAATGTTAATCACATAATAAATTAAAATGAGCTCAATAATAATAAATTGTAATTAATATTTTTGAAGGGCAATTTTGTTTGCAGAGACATCATAATCCATGTCATTAATAGTTTCAGTTATATTTTTTATTTCCATTTTATTTATTTATTTATTATTTTTGGTTGTCATATTTTATTTTGGATGTTTAAAATATCTTCCAGTTTCAATGTGAAGCGTTCTTTATAAAATTATAAAAAGTTTATTGGTCTTTGAGGGGGCAAACTTGCATTATTATGCCATCATCATTATTAGTTTGAAATGGTCTCAAAACAACAATAACATCTTTTATGATAATAATTTTTGGGATAATTTATCGTCCAGCAAAATTTGTGATCGTGACAGGCCTAACTCAATAAATTCATAAAATCAATTTATCGCCTAGTCCTAAGTTAAAGTCAGATTTTTTTTATCAGAGAGGAACAAGAGGAAGATGAGAAGCAGAAGAGACTTTTCTCTTTTTCTTTCTCTCCACACTCAAACATCAGCAGCTGGACGTTTCCTCTGGATTCATGTGAACATTTCAGTAATTTTCCTTTAACCTTTGATTCAAACCAAACAACTAGCAGCTCGATGTGACCTTGCAGGCTTCATGTGATCTGTTCTGCTCTAGACAGCGCCGGGAAGTGGGGAGGGGGCTGATTGGGGGCTTCCAAATCCAGAATGTACAGAAACCAAAGCCTATTAGAGAGTGAAACATTTTGATCTATCAGATCCAAACAATGTCAACACCCGAACACATCTGTTGCAGCTTAATGTGGCTGAAAATCTGCAGCTGGCCGCAGCTCGCCATGCACCTCCGCATGCGGCGGAGAGCTGATCAGAGCGAGCAGATTTCAGGTTTTAATCTGCACCTCTCAGACCTGAGGATCAGCGTTTCCCTCTCAGACCTGCTGCCTGATCAGGGTTTATCTCCATCCCAACACCAACACTCACACTCAGACCTTCATCTCTTTAATTAGACAGAGCCTCTGCCTGTCCAACCAGCAGGAGCGAAGTGGCGGGGGGAGCGGAGGGGGTTCATCATCATCTTCATCATGTCGGGCTTTTAAAACCCACTGATACCTGAACACAGACTGCTGGCTGCAGCTCAAACTCTCAGAGGATTTTCATGTCAGCCTGTAAGAGGCTTTCAGTTTTCATACTAATGCCGACTTAAAAGGTAAAAAACAATCTGCTGCCTCTGCGGTGGCGGCGTTCACCTGATGATGTCCAAACAGACCGGAGCATGATGGGTAAATCTGTTGATCTGCAGGATAAACAGGCAGCTGGCTGCGGCACAAGCATCAGCCTGTTGTTTCAGTCATTCGTGGTGAAATTCCTCATCAGGAATGAAGAGCTGAAAACACGCTGCGGCGTTCCTGCGGGATCCTCCGAGGTGTTCCCGCCGCAGAGTGAGATCGAGGAAAAAAAAAAGGGGGCCTCTTTCAACACACACATCATTAAAGATTAAAGATGTAAATAAACATGAATGGGATCCGTCGGGGGTTCCGGGATGCAAACAGAGACTTTTCCTCCTTCCTGAGGTGGTTTCAGCCACAACCAGGCAAATTAAAGCAAAGGCAGAGGAGTTGCTTCGGAATCAGATTAGGAAACTGGGGCAACGTTTCCCCGGAGAGTTTGATGTTCAGCTGGAAAAGACATCTGCAGAAAACAATCACAGGCTGCCAGCATGTATACATCTGTCCAACCAGGCAGGATCCAACCAATCAGAAGTCAGAGTTGAGGCAGGTGAGCTGATGGCCTTGTTTACCTGGAAATTTCAGGTTGCGTTTGTTTTTGAGAAATGTCCAATTTTAGGTTTCAGAGAGAAAAAAGGTCTTTAAATATCAAACAGGGAACAAAAAGACCTAACTGCAACTTAATTCAGAAACTCCACCTACAACTCCACCTGAACGACAACAGAAAATGCGTCTGAGGATGAACACGTGGATGAACAAACGGAATGACAGATAAATAAATGAATAACTGGGTGGAGCCTTTCAAAGTTTCAAGTCAACTTGAAACATCAGTGTTTCAGTGGGCTAACTAAGGAAAACTTCTTTTACTAATGCAAATTACAGTACTTTAATATGCAGTCCTGTCCAGCAGCAGGTATAACATGTCCACTAGACAATAACTCCATCTTGTTTCCAAAAGAAATCTTTATAATTTTCAAACATTTGAATAATGTTTCTGGGGCTATGAATTTTGCATAAATTACAATGTTTACAAAACATGCATTGATTAAAAAATAAAATAAAATGAAATACTTTGGTCATCCCCAAAAATCAGTGCCCTGGGCTGGTGCCTCTTCAAGCCTTTTTCTGGCCCAGTTCCGAGGTTACCTGCAGACTCACAGGTGAACATGAATCCAAATGAATGTAAAAAAAACCAGTCACATCAAATATTAATCAGCATATTTTATTTGCATGAAATTTTAGGAGAGCAGAGGAGAAAAAGGGAAACCAGGATGTGGATGTGTATTCCCAGTGTTCCCAGTGAGCTCTGGTTCCGTCTTTGATGTTCAGGACGGTTATGGTGGATCAAAGTGGAGGTGGGATGATCCCAGCAGCTCATTTCCATAAAGGCAGGAGGACAGATCTGTTCTTAACGTCTCCATTTCAGAGATGCTTGTTTTTAATTAGCGCAGTAAATAAACCGGATGCTTACATGGAGTCATCTGCTGGCTCCACCCCCCACTTCCTGTTCGCCTTACTTAGTTCATCTCATAGATGGGAAGAGCCGGTGGGAGTGGAGTGTGTGTTGAATTTAATAGCTAATTACTGCTCTGTTGCTTTGAAAAGAGGAAAACTTAAACTGTTTCTGTTGGGCTAAAGACTATATGTTTTGGATCATCCCCACTGGGACACAAACTGGAACTGTGGACCTGGTTTGCTGTTTGTTAGCAGAACCAGAAGAGCTTTGTTTATGTTTCTACTGCTTCACCTGCTGCAAGGCTGTCTGGTTTCCCCTTTTTGGATGAACTGTTTTAGCTCATCTGCCTCTTGGTTTTTCATATTGTTATATTTGATTTATTGCTACTTATGTTATTTTAACCTAATTTTCTGCTTATTTTAGTTTACATAAAATAGAAATATCCATCCCACTTGCTGTTGTGACATTCACGTGTCACAGCAGCAAGTTAAGGTGAGCAGCAACATGCATATTCACACAAAGTAAAGAAAATATTAAAATTTGAATAAGAGACTGTTCAATAAGGACACATTTATTAAATTTACTAAATTAAAATGTGATATGCCTTATTGAAAATATAATCTCATTATGTTTTGGTGAAAGTTAAAAATTAAACTTTTGCAATGTTGGATTGTATATCCAGTCCGTTCAACAATCTGTTCTCCAAAAAAAGAGAGGAAAAAAACAACTTCAGGAAATAAATCCTTCAGATTAAGGTGTCATGGTATGAAGAATTTTTACAGCAATTGCATTGTTTCCAAAACCTTCAAACCTTCAGCACCATGATGATCTTTATCCAGTAGGATAAGCTGAATATCTGATTCCTGCACAGAGTTTGTATTCATAGAAGTTCAAAAAGACAATTAGCAAACAGAGTAATAATCTAAAAATGGCCTTTTAGAGAATTATACTGTAAATTCAGACGCCTCATTGTTAAAAACTCTTCTTTTAAAGGTAAACTGACACAATGGTGCTAGCTACACAAACAGAGATTACACACCCTAAAAGTACAAGCTGTTTTTCTTCTTCTTTTTTTTTTTACAAAATAAAAGCTGCTTATTTCACTTTACATGCAGAGGAATGTGTGGGTGGGTGTATGATGGCGGAGGTGCAGAAGGAGGGGCTCGCTCAGAGCCACTACTGCCAACCATCACAGGAACAACATGCAGGAAAGAAAACCCTACATACACACATTTTAGAAAATTTTAAAAACAAGTTTTTTGGAATTTTGAGAAAAGAAATTTGAGTACTTGATGGAAGACCAACAGATTTACATTGTGTCAGAGAGAAACACCTCGGCTTCGATTCAGACCTTCATTCTTTGAGGCCAGCTAACCTCTAATCAACCAAGTGGACGTATATTTTACTAAATAAAAAGTAAAAATGGACCAAACTTATTTTCAGGAAGTAAAACTCAGCCTGTTCCTTTTTTTTCTTTTACAGAAAATGGCATAGATTAAAGTCTGTATGGGTCACAGACTCAGCAACCCAGTTCTCTGGAAAAATGTCTCAGATTTATCTCATTAAACTGATAGAAAACTGGTGCTTTGTTCCAAACAGAACATATAAAACACATGAAACCAGAACCAGAACCTGGGGAGGGTAAAATCACATCCTGCTTACTGATTACAGCATCTGGATGAATGAGTGTCTCTTTTTATTCAGGAATATTTCAGGTTCAGGGTCAAATGAACACAAAGAAATACTCAGTCTCACAGTTGCAGAGGGAAAGAAGGACATTAAATGTCAAACGAGGCTAAAAAATGTAAACACTAATCCTGCACCATCCTCAATCCAGAAACTTCACCTCCGACTACACCTGAACTTCTAGATGGATGAATGGATGGATGGACAACAACACCAGCAGCAGACTCTACAACCTTCAGGGTCTCATGCTGTATGAGTGTGATGTGTCATTTTATGTGTGTCTGTATGCAGGCGTGCATGAGAGTGTGTGAGCGTGCTAGTGCGCATGCGGGCGTGCACGTGTGGGGGCGTGTGTGTGTTGGGAGGAAAGATAAATAAAAAGGCCCAAAGAGCAGGTCTGGGATCAGAGGCAGGAATGCAGAGAGGGCCTGGGAACAACACTTCCCCTGCGGCAGGATTCACAACACACACTCTGATCTCTCTCTCTCTCTCACACACACACACACACACGCACACATAAATACACACACACAAACCAGATCATCAACAGTCATAACTGAGATATAAAGTGATAACAGAAACTTGTTGCTGCAGAGCAAACATCCCAGATGAGAAAACGTGACTAAAGACAACAAATCAAACATCTGATCATCTCGAACACTGGAAGATTAATTAGAATTTCATCAGATCAAAGTGACACACACAGCTTTAGAGAAACGAAACAAAGTCTCAGCTGTCAGATCGAAGCTATTCCTGCTCCTGAAGGCGACCAAATGGTGGATTATATTCCCAGAAGAAACAGATATCAATATAATCTCAAATGTTTCTAGAACCACCACCTCAGATTCTTTTTCATTCTGTTAAGTAAACATAAAAAAGTCTTTCAAATCCCTCTGACTGTGTCAGAGGGAAGAAAATCCCTTTCTGGGAAGAAGGGAAGAAAATCCAGGAACTGATCATCAGTTTGACCTGAAGCTGCCATCTTTCTGTGAGGAAGGTTTTTCACCCTTAAACTGTCTGTCATGCCTGACAGGAAGATTCCCAGATTTACTGCTTTCTGGGAAGTACCAGAGCAGACCGGAGCAGCTTCCCAGCCCTCACACAGGAAGTACTGACCCACTACTTGAGTCTGATAGTGCTCAGGGGTTAGGTTCATGTTTTTTAAACACTCATAGATTCACACATTCCCAGCTGAGCAATGGAGCTATTTATATATCTACAGTTCAGCCTGAACGGGCAAAACCCAGGGTGAAAAAGCCCAGAGGATCAACAGGGTTCTGGCTCGACCGGAAGATCCAGGAACAAACAGTTCACCCTCAGATAAAACTATTTTAAACAGCAGCTTGCATAGCATCATTCTTTCTCCACGGCAGCCATGAAAAAGAGCTCAGTGATGAAGGCTATCACCCAGACGACCCAGGAGCAGCTAGCGATGCTGATCCTACTTGATCCTGAACCAGGATCCTGAACCCAGCAGACATCTGATACCGATCCCAGATTATCTTGATTCCATCTCATACCCGATCCTATTTAATCCTGATCTCACCTGACCCTGGTGTCAGATGATTTTGATCCCAGTTTATACCTAATCCCACCTGAATCCTGATCCTACTTGATCCTGAACCCACCCAGGTTTGAGAAGATCCTGATCCCAGCAGACACCTGATACTAATCCCAGATTATTATGATTTCATCTGACACCCGATTCCCTCTGATATCTGATTCAATCTTATACTGATCCAACTAGATCAAGAACCCACCTGGCCCTGGTCCCAGAAGTCTTGATCCCATTTAACACCTTCTCTTGATCTCAACTTATCCGGATCCCAGATAATCTGGAACCCATCAGAAACTTGATTCTTACTGACACTTGATTCATCTGATCTTCATCCCAGTTGACACCTGATCCCAGATGAGTCAGATCCTACCTATCACCTGATCCCACTTGAGCCTCTTTCTACTGGACATGATATCCTATCTGATCCTGAACCCATGTGACTGTAATCCCAGACAATCTTGATCGTAGTCAAGCCTGATCGTAGTCAGGATTGTCTGGGATCTCAGCTGACACCTTATGCTTCATGACCCTGCTTCCAGATTCTAATGATCTGACTGGACACTGAATTATAGCTGACAGCTGAACCAGCTGATCTTCTTGATCCCAGGTGACCTTCATCTCAGTCAACAGATTATCCTGATCCTATCAAACACCTGATCCCTTCTGAGCCTTGTTCCAGTTGACACGTCATTGCAGCTGATCCTGAACCCACCTGACCCTGTTGCTTTCATACAGTCCAGATCCCAGTTGACATACGTATGATAATGATCCCAATTGATCTGCATCTTGTGCTGCCTGATCCTGATCCCAGATTATCCTGTTCCTATCTAACTCCACCTGGACATTGCCCCAGTTGACATTTCATTTTATCTCAATCTAGATCCTAAATCCACCTGATCTTCGGACAATAATGATCCTCATCGGATACTGATCCCAGATAATCTTCATCCCAGTTTACTCCTGATCCTGGATGACACGTGGGATCAAGTTTGGGATCAAGTTCAGGTGGGATACTTCTTCTGAACCCAGATTTGATCACAGCAAACAACTGATTCCAGATGGCGCATAATTTACCAGATCCTAATCCCAGATTATGCTGACACCTGATTCTGACCTCAGATCATTTTAAAGCCATTTGATTCCACCTGATCCTGATTCCTGGTGATTCAGATCCCAGAATCTAGACATGGAAGATGAAAGAATTCAACAAAACAACAGATTCTTAAAATATTAGTTCTATTACACAACAGATCATTTCCTGACTGACAGTAATCATTAGTAACAGGCTTAAAACTTGGTGTTGACTGATGATGATAGCATCTTTGTCACGAGGTTTCATGTTGATTTAGATTACTTTGTCTGACCTTGGATCAGTGAATCTGATGTGCTACCAACATTAACTCAGATAAGGAGCTAAGTAAACATGTTTGATTGTATCGTTTCTTGAAGAAGTTTGGCGCTGGTGGAAACCATGTGACCCGGAGACAGGAAATCAAAGTGCTGTGCAGTCAGAGGATTTAGTTTGATCTGCATGTTTCTGTCAGAAAGGTGGAGGCAGGCAGCGCCGGCTTTCTGTCCATTAATCAGTCTTAGAAAAAAGCAATCAGAGGACAGATGTTTTCTCCTGCAGCTGGAATCAGTTTGAGGGGGGATTGAGAGCAGGACGCCACCTGTGAGTCTGACGTCCAGATAATCTGCTGCTGACGGCGGCTTCAGGCCACGATCTGTAGGGGTTCTTAATCTGAAGCACACAGAGTGACCCTGTCAGACTTTCTGTTGCTGCAAACCTGATTTACACACAGATACTAACGGTTTAAATGATCTCTGATGATCAGCTGCTCAGATGGACAGGCGGGTCCAGCAGCTGAATCATCATCTACAGCTTCAGGAAAACTGGGGGTAGAAAACTTCTGATTCCACCATTTAAGAAGTTAAAACATCAGCTTCTGATGTGAAATGTTGGATTGTGCTTCTTCTAGCTGAATTGGAACCATCTCATCAGTAAAGTTGATCACAGGGAGTCAGGCATTCCTAGAATGTGAGATTTTTCTGGAATTTCTTGTTTTGTTTTTTTTACATCAGACCAATCTCCTGGTTACACTGATAACAGATTACAGGTTAAAGATCAGAGGCTACCATGGTGACAGGTTGTAGAGTTTCTGATGTGCAGCATCAGTGGATGTGTTGGATGTCTGATGTCTAACAGCAACAGTAAAATGATTCAGCTTGTTCAGTGTTTGTCTGTATGTGTGTGAAGTCTTTAGAGACAAACTGTTGTGTCCCTCTGTGGGACACTTCCTGTCTCCTCACACTGACAGGAGGAACCTCAAGCTGAAGTCTGAAGAGCAGTTGGACTCCTCGTCACGAACAATGACGCTACAGTCGGCGAGCGTTGTCAGCTCTGAGGCGCCATGCCAACCGACTCTGACAGGAAGTGGCCTTTCTCAGGAATATTAATAACCACGAACCACGCTGCCAAGTTCCTCTGGACGCTTTTCAAACCCTCAAAGACAACAGGACGCTTCGCAGGACGCCATGTCCACGACAGATAAACCTACTGCCACCGGAGCTGTCACTCAGGCTGAGGACGCCTGTCGCCGACGGCAACCAGCAGCTGATGATGCTCAGTGGTCCTGATCTGTAGTGGCTTTCTGTTGGAGGTGTCCTCATAAACCCCGCAGGTTGTCCAAAAGACAAATAAGGGGACAGACATGATCACAAATAGGGAGACAAACATAAAGATGCATGTCTGAGCTTTTCTGTATAAGCTGTAAGTTTAAATGCCAGACCTTCAGGTTTCTGGTCAACATCTGTACTGGATTGAAACATTGTGTCACCAGAAAAATTCACAAATATTTTTGATTTGTTTTAAAACTGTTTGAAAAGCTTTGCAAACCCGACTCAAATGTGAAGTGTTGTAATCCATTAATTATTTTAAAGTGTTCAGTTAGTTTCTTGATGCCCCATATATTTGTGTCCCTGTGTGTGGACTTTCACAACAGACTTTATCCTTGTAAAAAGCATCTTCATCCACATGAAAAGTCCATCACCTTCCATCCACGATGTGTAAAAAACCTTAAAACGTAAACATGTATACTATTTTATTAGAATATTATTAAAAACTTAATTACTTTGAATACTTTTTAGTTTTTAATGCTTTGCATTTCTGATGAGCTTTATGGAGCTGATTTCAATCTCCAGCAACAGCTGGTCATGTCCACACTGCCAACCAAAATAATGCCATTCACTTTTCCAACTGAATTACTGGAAAGAATGTATTTATATCAATATTTAATATTATTTAGATACATCTGATTTGATTTTCTATTGCAGAAGAAGAACTGAAATATTTAGAGAACGGCCTTAATCTGAATACATTTTTAAAGTGGTGGGAAACGATCCTGTTCTGATCAAAATGTCAGTCAATAAAAATAACAGTCTCAGTGGTTTGTCTGCAAGTCCAGTTTCCACCACCAGATGGCTTTAAGGTGACAGTTACCTGACCCCACAGGAAGCCAAAAAGGACCCCACCTGTTTCTTAGTCTGCATCTTCCCCCACATTTCATCATGGTACCTGGTCCAGAAATGGGCAGTCCACTCTGGTCCCATTTGGGATCTAATCTATGTGGTTGTGAGGTGGTGTAGTCAAATACTCAAAACAGGTGAACATAAAATAGCATCATCTGCCACTTCCAGGTTCTTCTGGTGAATTTGATTGTTTAGCATTTTTTTAGGCTCTGACATGCATCTTGGGCATCTGAAATCTTACTGTTATTATACCAAATTGGCAACACACCTGCACTTTATTAGACCATACCAAAATAGAACAGATCAAACAAAACAACAAAATCTAAACAGAGAAACAGGAATAAGATTATTAATCTGATTTACAAACTAGTCTACATAACTAAATGTTTTGCAAAATAAAACATTTAATACATTTAAAAGGTTACATTGAAGAAAAACAAACAATACAATAAAAAAATCCTTCCTCTGTTAGAATTCAGTGATGCAGTCAATGACATTATCCAGCCATTTAAGCAGGAAATGATCAGCCAACTTTGCTAACACCATATTAGCAAAGTTGCAACCGCAGTGTTTAAATTAAAGCATTATAATCAACAATAGAAAATTTGAATGAATCTTAAATTTCATGCTAGCACATGGGTCCACATATATGGGCTACCTACATATGGGGACCCATTCTGTTTTGGAGCATGCGGGGTGCCAGTTAACTTTAGGAATGATGAACATTCAGGACCGTAGGAGCTTTAAACGAGTACTTAATGGTTAAGGTGCTACAGAGATAGATTTGGTCAAATTGAGTAGAAATTTCTGTTAGTAAAGTGGTGACATTTTTATGCTCATTGCTAAAGACTTATGTGGTAGATGTCTAAGATAGTTATAGGTTCCCATGCCCACAGTGCTTGATAGAAAACCCACAGAAGGTTGTGGTGGGCCCACATGGGTCTGTTTCCTGGGAAACCTAAGGCTTTAACTCACAGTGTATCACTGTTGTCTGACGTTCATAAATAACAAGCTGAACAAAGAAGAAGTTCATCACTCCGATAAAACACAACTTCTGGACTTTTTTCACTTCATTTTATTTAATTTCTTCATTTGCTTTATTCAGAAAAACCAGAGACATTAAACTGAGTTATGACACAACCGTTGGTGTCTGCCACACACTTTGGGGTACCTGATTCCAAAGCTGGAAGGGATAAAACAAAAAAAAAACCCTTCTACCTGACTGGTCTCAGGGGGAAAACCACCAAAAGGCGGAAATAAGAGGACATCCTAATAATATCTCCCAATCAACTGCTTCCTTCAGTTGGATCCATTTCTTATGACCAGATGGAAACAAAACACAAGCCCATGCAAACAAAGCTTCAGTCCATCTCTCCATGTCTCATTCTACCCTAATATCACTGGTGAAGAACATTTTACCCTTAGGCAATGTTTGACACCAGACCAGAGGGGAGATGTACACCTTCTTCTGATTGAGAACTGCGGCCTCATACTTCAAAAATAGGTTTATTTACTAAGCACCAATTCAGCACAAAACCTATCCATATTAGTCATTGCAAACAGTTGAGTTACTGACTTTGCAGCAATCCCTCATCCTGAGCAAGCATGCAGTGCCAAACCGCCGCCTTTTGACTGGAAGAACAGGGCTGAGCATAAACAACAATCTGCAGCTACTGGCCAAGGGATGAGAGGTCAGGAATAAAAACAGCAACTCGCAGAGAGAGAACTCAAAGTCAATAGCAGGAATAACTGGAGAGTAACAGCAGAAAAGTAGTCACATCACTGGCTCCAGGGCCTCTTAATTCAGGCAGATCTGGAGATGCTGCAGCCTGGAATGCAGGAGGGAAAAGATGCTGACATAAAGTTAAGCTAATGAGACAAGAGGAAAAAACAGATAAGAAATAAAAGTAATTTGAAGAATTTTAGCCACATTTAAACAATAGCAGACTTAAAGTTCCAGAAGTGTTATATGCTTAATTGTATTGATTGATTGATTATGTGTCAACAGATTTTTAGCTGATCATTAACAGCTGTTTACTGTGATTCTGTTTGGTTCATGTCGCATCGTTCCTGCTGTTCTCTGAAAACTGCAGAACCAAACAGTTCCCCGCCTGTGATGGAACGTTTTTCCACGTTCCAGCTGTTCAGGCGTCCGAATCTTATCGATCTGAAACTCTCCCGTTGCATTCAGGCAGATCTCAGACCGGGGACCTCCAGTGGCAGATCTTCACTGTTGATCTCTGGGTGGTCTTCCGTTTCATGGCGGGACAAAATCAGTTGGCTTGTGATTCATGCAGCAGCATTTTAATGTGATTAACTCATAAAACAGCAGCAGCTTGTGTTCATGATTTAATCAGTAGTAAGTAGAGCTTATTAAACTGATATGCTGGGCTCCACGGTGGCGTTCCTCATCCTCCTGATGGGGGGTTTCCACTCAGGCAGCCACTGTTGCACCTGAGAAAGAACAAGATGCTTTTATTTGTCTAACCAGCTGTTCCCTGTGGGAATGACACACTTTAATGAAAACAGGAAGAACTGGAGGGAAAGTCACCTTTAAGTTGGGATGGAGACTGTGGTGAAAGGAATGATTAGGACCTTGGGTTATATCACTGCGCTGCTGTTACAGTTTGTTCCCACATTGATGGATGCTTTAGGCACAAGCCTGGTTTAGGTCTCAAAGGTCAGCCTTTTATCTGAAACACTGAGGTTTGGTAATGAACTTTGTTCCACCTCCAGCTTTAAACGCTGTTGCTTTTTATGGGTTTATGCTGTGCCTTGTAAATGTATTTTGTCAGATTGGAACTTAACAGCAATTTATTTTACCGGGGCTTTATGTGAGTGACCAAAAAATAATGACACATGATGGTGAAGTAGAAGGAAAATGTTTTTTAAGCATTTTAAAAAACAATCATCTGGAAAGTGTGGCATTTATTTGTTTTTAGCACTCTGTATTCTGGATCTGGCAAGGGGAGCTCAGGAGAGGACGGCTATTAGCTGTGCAACCCAAAAATCTGATGTTTGTGGAAGAAACATGGGGAGAAATCACAGATCATTTAAAGATATTTTCTGCTGTCACTTGTTCATAAAATTGTATATTATCTGTTTGTAAATGTAGTGTTTTTTATGTTCATGTTGTCTAATTTATGTCATTTAAATTGTTGTTTTATCTTACATCCCTCTTCACCTCCCTCTAAAGCCCTTGTCTTTATCAGGGATAGAAGTTTTAATAAGACATTTATTCTTACTCTCTTTTTCTTTTCTTGCCTGGTTAGATAAATGATAATAAGTACAAAAATTCACATCAAATCAACTGTATTTATAGAAAACAATTTTAAAAAATAAATAAAAATTGTGGAAAAATAAGAAGGAAAGCTTTAAAAGCAGTATGAACAGAATAGAATCGTGATTCTTTGGACTTAGTATTTTGTAATAATATGTCATTTTGCTCATTATGGAGTATCATTTTTAGTTAATTCTATCTTTCAGTGGCCTTCAGGCTAGTGTCCTGAAAATTTTAGATTTGTTCCAACACACCTGAATTAAATGGCTGAAGTAGCTCTTAATTATGAGGTGAAGTTCTTCAGATTCCTGACTAATTATTTGATTCAAGAGTATTGAAGAAAAGACGCATCTAAAGTTGCAGGACATCGGTCATCGAAAACAACCTGTGTTTAGATTAAAGCCTAGTCGATGTCCAAACCAAAATCCATCTGAGAATATGTAGAACAATTTAAAAACTGATGTGCATCAATGTTCATGATTGTAAATTATTGAGTTTCTGGTTGTAGCATGATAGATTACATTTGCAAAACAGACGAGGGGTTAACAAGTTTTTCAAAGGGTTTGGATCATTTGACACAGCAGTGTGAAAGTGAAGCGCACCAGTTGAAAATGTAAACAAATGTTGATCCCTAATCAAACTAGGTGTGAAAACATTCTTAGTATTGTTGAGAATATTTGACTTGGTTTGGGTAATTTAGGTTTGACTACTTTAGATTGATCCCCATTATTGTTTTTATTGGTTTTAGGTTTCTGAAGTTCAGATGTGAGCACCTGATTCGGACTGCAGTCAGAGATGTCGTCTTGAAGCGGCAGAAATATGACCAGATCATAGTTCCATGTGTGGGACTCTGAGGTCAAACGAGTGTAGCAGAGGTGGATCTCATCCCCCTGAAGAGTCAATCCCCTGTTTTCTTCGGTTTTATTGCCTCATTCATTGTGTGTGACCAGAGGCGCTCTAGAATTAGCAGAGCTATGCGTGTCTGTCATGTTCAGTCACTAAAGTCCAGACGCCATCTGAATCACAGCTCCCTGAGGCCAGGCCCGGCCCCGGCCCTGGAAGGACAAAAGAACCGTCTGTTGAGGGTGTCCCCCTGGTTCAGACGTGGCCGGGGGTCCTCAGCTCTGCTCCCCATTAGCATATCAACTTGGATTTGGGGGGTTGGTGAGTCTGTAAACATAGTTTCCAGCAGGAGCGGGAATAATGTCGCTACTGTACGCCAGATGTGAACAATGCAGCGCTGCGTAAAGGAATTTATGAGCGCCTCCACACAAAAGGCCTCATTCTGTCATACTGCAGGTCCTGCATTATTTTTAGACCAACTGCAGATCCACCACAAAGTCTCTTTGATAGGCCTTCGTTGTCGTGTGACCTCAGGTATCATAAAAACAGTCTAGTAACTGATCTCAGTTCTTCACACTGATTTCTCCTTCTGGTCATCTTTGTGCTCAGAAAAGGTTTAGCTGCTCTACGCCAATAAACTATGATTTCACACAGTTTAGATCCAGACCAACAAGATAAAAGCATCTTTGGAGTCTAATTCCCTATTTGTTCTCCTCTTTCGCTTATCATTATCTGCCTCATTATTTTTTTCTGTGATCTAAGGCTGGAGGCATGAATGTCTCTACTCATGGAGGTTAGTGGTTTTCTGGTATTGCCACACTGACTACTAGAACTAACTGGATGGTCCATTTATGTTCTCCAGTTGGCTCAGTGGGATTTGGTCCAGAAAGACTCCAACCAGCATGACCCAGGAAATCAAGCAGCAAAGCAGGTGATCAGACCAGAGTATCTACAGTTCAGGCATCATTAAGAGGGAGTGTTTAATGTCTGCTTCAATACACGGGAATCAAAACACTGAGTGTCACAAGGTTTACTCTTATCTAGAGAAAGGCTGTAGAAAGTCAGTCTCCTGCATATTTTAGTTTCCTCCGTAGTGGTAGTTATTACGTCTTCAACACGCCATCATTTGATTCAGGTGTATTGAAACAGGGAGACATGAAGGACAACTGAAACTTGAGGACAAACTTTGGACTCTACTGATCAATGCTACGACACTGCAGGGGTGAACAATGGTATGCCCTTATAAAAAGTTGGAAACGTGAAAACATCTGCCAGTGGAATTAGTACTTTTTATCAATAATAATACAAATTTCTTTATTTTGCTGTGAAGGTACTTGTAAGTTTGTTTTGTTTTATTTCAAGTGTGCAAAGATATTTGCTCTAGAAACTAGACTAAAAAACAAGAGAACAATTCAACATGATGATGTGGAGCTGTGGTTCCCAACCTCTGGGGTGATACACATTTAAGAGACATCTCTTCACTTTAATGCCAATAAGATTGTTGAGATGTTTTGAACATCTTATAAGTAAAACACCAAATGACCATAAAGAACCACTAACTTTAATTGTATCATATGCTGCTTCCACAAATACATCTACCTGGTATGAATCTCTTTGTGGAAGTAAAATCAATAAAAAAATAAATAAAACTGGCATTCTCCGAACACATTCACATGCCACAGTGAGATCCTGAGTCAAACATTAAGGACAAACTGAAGTGAAGAGTTGGATATATGGGCCAAGGTTGACTGATTTTACAAAATCTGCTTCTCTCAACATAAGAGTCATTCTTTGTGATGAGCTCAAGAGTTAGAACGTCTCAGACGTCCAGCTTTACCTCAGGTGCAGAATGTCTCAGGTCTAATTCAAAGCCTCAGAGGATAGGGGTAAGATGGCACCGTCGTCCTTTTGTCCCTGTGTGAAGAATCTGCTCCTCTTCATGTTGTGGTGTGTATCCTCTGATCCTGTCACATGAATGATCCTGTGACTACTAGCTTCCTCGCTGCCACCATCAACAAGTCATGCTAATTAGTGGTTTTGGTGAAGAAGCACGAAGCCCCAGGAAGGAAAGGTTGGCACACAAAGACCTGTTGTCCCCCATACTGCGTGTCTGCCAGGACCGGGACACAGTTTGTCCTGGACGGAGACACATAAAAAAGGTTTACAACGTGGAATCTGAACCAACAACACAAACTCCAATGAAACGCTGGACTGGAGGGAGCCAGGAGCTGCCAGTAGTTTATTTATTAAGGAATAAAGAATCTAATAAAACAGGAGGTCAAAATTTCCGTAAGACATCTAAGACATTAATGTGAAAATATTAGAACCTAAATTAATTGCGTTACTTCAAAGTCACCTCTAAAATGTTCCTGAAGCCTCTTTATGCTCAATATGAAATGCAGATTTGATTGGTTACTTTGATTGGTCCACTTGTTAAAGATGTGCACAAACCTTAAGATATTTGCAGCAGAAAAATCAATGGTGGCACAAATGTTGATTGATGTGTATTACAACACATTTTTTGAAATTGATCAGTATTTTGTGTTTTTCTATAACATTTCACAATATTCGTACATATACCAACAAAGTCCTTTGGTCTTTACCCTCTGTGCAATATGTCTTTCAGATTCCTGGATCCTCTTTTATACTTTCTTTTCTTCTGATCATCCCGCAGATTTTCTATAGAAAGTAGAGCAGCTGCTTCTGGTTGAGGAAACTATGTTTCAAATTGCGGATCCTGTCCTGCTCAGAAACATGAAACTATTGAAGCCTGGAGTCCAGTACTCTCTTCTATTGTCAAGAAATGCGGTGTAGGTGGTGAGGCAGACGCTTGAGACCCAGGTTGTAGTGAGGTGAATGAAGTTTAATAAAGACAAAAACAGTCCAAAATCCAAGGCAGCACTGTTGAGTGAAGACCAGGGCTCATCACAGGTAGCAACTAGGTAAAAGACTGGACTGACAACAGACTGAACACACATAAGATAGCAAAGACGCCAAATGAGACGAGGACCCGACAAAGACACAGACACACAGGTGACACTAAATACACTGGAGGTAATCAGGGAATGAGAAACACCTGGGAGTAATCGAGGAGAGACAGGACAACGAAGAGACTCAAGGACACAGAAACTCGAAAGAAATACACAGGAAAAACACGGAACATGACATCTATCCTCTATCGTTTTTATATTATGTGTTCAATCTGCCAGTTGACATGAAGATAAGATGACTAAATAAATTAGTTGTAGAGTAGAAAGTGGTATCAGTCATTGTCTTGTTTCTTATGGTAATTGTTAACAATTAACTACTTTTGAAATATTTGAAGAAAACCTAGTAAACAAAATGGTTTGGTTTATTTTCAGAATTAATAAAAGTTCATTTTAAGTTCATGAATCTTCTGGTTGTTCTGTGATAGTTCAGATTTTACTTCCGTAAAAACCATCACTGCCAAAAACCAACAAATATTTTGTTCTGTATTAAGAATCACAATTAGTTGAACTTTTGCATTTCATGGAAAACTAGTTCATGCATACTTGTATTACTTTCCAAGCTGAACTTGCATCTCACAATATGGCGGAGGCACTGACATTTGTTTCTGTTCTGTAACCAAGACAATTCAGTGATTTCTGTTGTTTTTCGATGGCGATAACAGGGCATAAAGCTTAAAAGCCACACCTTCATATCCGGGGCTCCTAATATTAGCCTAAACGCTCCTCACCAGATGAAATCACATGCTGACAACAGATGCAGACAGACTTCCCTTTGATGGGGAAATTTCACGGTGATTTAATATCACCTCCCTATGTCATCAGCAGAACAATAACTTTTACATCTGTGCTTTATAAATAACATTTTCAATTTACATGAACATGGATGGTCACATGACCTCTCTGACCTTTCACCCCCACCCCCTCCTCCCTTCTGCCCTGTAGATGACTCCTCCCCTCCACTTTGGTTAATGATGGAGCAGTGATGGAGCCTGAGGCAGATCAGCGACTGCAGCACAAAGACGAGGCAGAAGCCAGGATGCTGCGGGTCTGTCAGAGGGTTTCTGACTATAACTGTGTGTTACTGAGTGTGTGTCAGGGTGGGAAGGGGTTTGTGTGGGGGGTGCGCAGTGTTCCTCCCTGAGCTCTGGACGATGAAGCCCAACATTGTGCAGCCTTTACAATGGTCACACTGTCGACACCATGCGTCTAATTCAATTAGCCTGGAGACGGTGCATAAATTCCCCCAGAATTCCTCTGATGAGCCTGTGTTAGCCTCCAGAGTGGGGGGGTGAGCAGTCTGAGCGCGCTCAGTAACCTGTCACACACAATGAGGAGCCAGTCAGTCAGAGGACGGACTGTTGACTGCCAGGCCCGGGTTTCATCCTTCAAGATCACAGAGGCGACCGACACGAGGGAAACCTCGACACGCACTGTGACGTCTGGAGTCCAGAGGAAACACTCGGAAAACCTTTGACATGTGGAAAATACCAGAGACAATGAGCCAATAACTGGTTTATTTACCCTGTGGAACTTGTTCAGAATAAATGAATGTAGTGTTTGAAAATAGTTTGAAGAACTGATTTCAAAATAACCCAGTGAACTGGTTTAACTGATGAACTGATTCCTTTATCATGTTCTACCTTAATAAAACCTGATAACTGACTCAAAATAACTTGATGAACTGTTTTTACACAACCTTATAAATTGATTCAGGATATGAAATTAACTGCTTTACTATAATGTCTGGAACTGGTTTGAAGAAATGTAGATTAATCAGTTAAACATATTCCAGTTTAATATGAGTTATAATAAACAAGTTTAATATAGCTCAAATGTGTTCAGAATAACCTGGTGAACTAATTAATGCACAATTATGAACTGGTTCAGAGTAACCTGATGAACTGCTTCAGAATAACTGGAAAAACTAACTTATACCTGAGTGAACTGGTTCAGACAGATCTAATGAACTAGTTTAATCTAATCCGTTGAACTGGTTCAGAATAAATGGATAAACTGGTTTAATGCACTCTTTTGAACTAGTTCAGAAAGAGTTTAATATACCGTGTTAAACTGTTATGTGATAACGGGATGAATAATGCCAGTTGAAGTTCTTTAAAGGTTTCTGTTGTTCTGAATCTGTTTCTCTGGTTTGCAGGATGTTTTTCATTCACACTTTAGCCTAATGGATCACAGATAGCACACAGAACACGACCTGCTGGGTTTTTGTCTGAACTGTTAGGCTCCACTGTAGCTACCTGCAGGCTCTGGGCTCTCTGCCAGCTGCACTTCCTTCTCCTCAGTCTTCAGCTCATAAAACTGTCAGGATGCTCGTACTCACCGTGACCTCTGACCCCATTAAACTCCCATCATTTCCCTGTTTCACCCTCTGTGTTCCTGCTGCAGCTGGGACGTCTGGACCAACAGCACAGTCAGACTGTGAAGCTGCAGTGGAGTTTCTCTGCTGAAGCTTCAGTCTGTTTGATGAACTGTTGGTTTTCTCTGACTCAGAGTTTTCTGTCTTATTTGCAAACAGAGGAACCAGAGAACATCTGTCAGAGGGTCTACAGCTCTGGGAGAATCTCTGCATACAAACCAGACAGCTGACTGGTTCCAAATATCAGACGAAACAGTTTAATCCAACCATTACAAAAACCAGAGAATTCATGTCTATGGAGGTTATCATCCATCTGTCCGTCCATCCGTCCATCTGTCCGTCCATCCATCTGTCTATCATCCATCCATCCATCTATCTATCTATCTTGTTTCAGAATCTGAACCTGGACAGATCTACTGCTGTTACTGTTTCTTCACTTATTTCCTCACACCTGGAGTCTCACTTACAAAATCTTTGAGGTCTATGAGTTTCTATTGTGACATCAGGCTTTAACTCTGTGTCTCCCGTTGGTGAGATGACTTTTCTTATGTCAAGTGAAGTTTGACCTTTGAGTCTGAGATGTGTGAAACACTCCCAGCTGTTGGGACACCTTGTGGCGTGCTGAAATTAGGTAATTGCGATGAACTTCCTCATTCAGTCAACCTCACCTGTGAGAAACTGCTGACCACTTTGTCTTGTGAAACATTCTGACTTGTGAAATGACTTCCTGTTGATGGAGGTATGGGCTGCTTAGAAAGAGAACAAACTTACTGCAGGCCATCTACTTAAGCACATCCCTGATCTTTTGCAGTTTACCTGATAAGAATCTTAGTCTAAAGTGATTGAATTGGTTTCCATCTTGATCCTTTTGGAGTTACGGTTCCATCAGTAAAACTTTCTGTCAGCTGATGTTTGTGCGAAGGTTCTGATGCTCTGCGGGAACCACAACACGTTAGCAGAACAACCTGTATGAAGCGTAAAATTCCTCCCAGGCGCCGTTTAACAGCCATGAAGGATCGAACCGCCCACTCAGACTGTTCTCAGATCAGCACCTGGACCATAATCTGCCTTCTGACTCCCACAGACTCTGATTATCACCTGGAGTCACCTGATCAGAGGCGGTTATCAGCCGTCTGCAGAAGCACCTCCACAGTGTGGAGCAGGAGCATCAGAGAGCTGATGAAACTGTTCAGGTGGAAACTCCAACATGTGGAGCAAACATGCTGCAGAATTTCAAGTTCACTGTTAGGGTCGGAGGGAGTCAGGTGGACCGGCCTGGAAGGGGATACATCTGAAACATGTTGGATCAGATTGAAAGTGTGAAAACATCAGCAGACAGCTGTTTGGTCACAACAAGTCACATAAGTCAGGCTGAGTTCTCCTGTCTTACTCTTTGACCTTCAGAGGTCAGCTTTGATGGCAGGGTAACATTTCCTGTCAGAGCATTCTTCAGTTTTAAACTGAATTGAATTGCTGCTGTGAGAGTGAAGATGTGTTGGGATGAAACCAGGAAATTTACCTGGAATGTTTCTTGTCAGACAGCACAGGAAACTCCTCCACAATTCACTCCTTCTTCCTGTTCTGAGTTTCCAATACACACTCTTTAATGTTTGTTCCAATTCAGTGTGAACTGAAAGTTTGCACTGTTCAGTTTCGTTCAGTTCAGTGTCACCCAGTACAGTTGAATCCAAATCGGTTCACATCAGGTAAAGTTCATTTAGTTCAGTTCATTTCAGCTTAACTGAGTTCAGTTCAAATAATTTCAAACCTGCTAAACTAAACTCAGTTCACTTCAATACCATTCAGTTTCTCCACTCTCATGCATTTTAATTCTGTCCAGAGTTATTCTAATTATGGTCATTTCAGTTTATTTTAGCTTAATCCAGTTTTCTTCAATTTATGTTAGTTCCCTTCAATTTGATGCAGTTCAAATATTTTCAGATCAGTTAAATTAAGTTAAGTTTAAATAAGTCTTGTCCAGTGCATTTTAGTTCAGTCCATAACAGTTATTTTGATGTGGGTAATTTTAGTTAATTTGAATTTAGTTTATTTTAGTCCATTCAGCTAAATCCAAGTCCAAGTCCAAGTTAGTTCAGCTTAATCCCTTTCATTTAAGTTCATTTTAAGCCAGAGAAGTCCAGGTTAGTCCAGGTCAGTTCTCTTCTGTCCAGTTTATCTATTTCAGACCAGTTCAATCCAGTTAATTTTGTTCATTCCAGTTCTGTTTTCAGTTCAGATTTGTCCAGTATAGTTCATCCAGCTTAGTTCCAGTGAAGTGATTTTAGTTCTTTCTGGTTCGGTCCACTTCATTCATGTTTGTGCCACCTTGCTAATCCAGTTCAGTTCACTTCACTTCACTTCATCCAGTTCAGACAAATTTAGTTCAGTTCAGTTTAATGGAGTTCTGCTAAAGCTGGTCCTGTCAAGGTCAATTGATTTAGTTCATCCAGTTCAGTCCAGTATCGCTTAGTCCAGTCCTGTCAAGTTTAACTCAGGTTGTTTTGGTTAATTTCTGTTCTGGTAATTTGAATCTATTTAAGTTCAGTTTCTCCCAACTCTGTTGTAGGTTCTATCTTTTCCTCCGTCTCTTTTAGCCTCTTTTAGCTGCTTACATGGACACACTGCAGCTTACATTACCATGTTTATGTGTGTCTGCTGGCAGTCATACATAAACAGACTGAAACTGATTAGACACTGATTAGACAACCCTTTAGGGAGGGTCCAGATTGCAGAGAAGAATAAAAAGTTAAACTCACGTTACAATCTTTCTCTCATCCATAAATTGAGCTAATTGTGGCCCAGCGCTGAACAGTGAATGTAACTCTGTATCTGTTCCATTTGTATGACACAGGTATGGCTTGTTACATTTGATCATTTCTCAGCATTAAAGCCTGCTTTTATATATAACCAAATTTCATTATCTCTCCAGATAATTTACACTTAGGGGTTCTGGTCGGGTCCTGAACCTGCACAGAGACAGAATGAATGAACTCCAACAACTCTGTCCAGTAAAATTCAAATGCTGCTGATCTGGAAAAATGTAATGAATCGTAAGCTATTTAACCTCCGGATGGAAGCGCTGTTGTAAGTAAAATAAAAAGGATTTTGAAGCATTTTGAGGTCTTGACAGAAGCGTTGTTGTGTGGAAAGCTCTAACGAATATTTATCGTAATGTAGGCGCTGTTATCTGTGGGATGCAGAAAATCATTGAAGCACCAGCCAGGAAGGACCGGCGGAAACACGCAGGTATCCTCCCATCAGATCCAGTTTGGGAGCCGCTGTCACTCATCAGAACTCCACAGGAAGCGGAGGGTCTTTATCAACCTGCACGCGCCACCACAGGGCTAAATTTACTCTCCAACTCTGACAGCATATCAGTCCATATACCCTGATACGGACAGAACTTTCTGCTGTCAAACACCAGCAAGCAGAAATCCAGTCCGGTCTGGAGAAATTATTTATACTCCATTACCATCAGTTACCTGTTCAACACCTGCTTTCACCGACCTGTTCACCTGTTTCTGACTGAACTCCCTGCAGCTGCACACAGCTGAGGACAGATGTTCTGCCCTCTCTGTCAGCGTGATGGGAGCACTTACACTGTGATTAGTGTAATACTCCTTTAAACCCCCCACTATGACCCATAAACACCCCTAATACCACCGCCAACCCCCACAGCTCAGATTTAGGTAAAACCAGACAGTCACATGACTTCAGAAATGTCACATGACCTCCTTCAGGTGTTCAGCTCTGGCTGTGAGTCAGGAGAGCCATCCAGGCTGAATCCACCTGACTGCAACCTGAGGCCTTGAGGCCCCAAGATGTTACAGTGATCAAATGCTATCCATCACCACAGGAGGGATTCTATCTTTTTTTTTTAGCAAAAGTTGAATACATAAATAATAATAAAAATAATTTAAAAAAAATAAAGGGGGGTTCTTAATACAAATTTAACTCCTCTTATTTTCACAATAATATTCACAACACATATTGATATTCTATAAAAGTAGAAAATCTGTAATGCTGTTTAATATTCTGTTGTCAGAATAATAATACTAATAATAGTGATAATAATAATAATAATAATAATAATAATAATATGAAATTTAAATAAAATAGATTTTAGTCTGATGCAATGCATTTTGTATGTGATTAAAATATGTGCATTTGTTATTTTATTTATTTATTATTATTATTGTTATTATAATAATAATAATAATAACAATAATAATAACAGCAACAATAATAATAATAATGATAATAATAATAATAATAATAATAATAATAATAATAATAACAGCCACAATAACAATAATAACAGCAACAACAACAATAATAATAATAATAATAATAATAATAATAATAATAATAATAATAATAGATTCTTTAAATAAATGATCAATTCCCTTTTTTAATGGATGAAAAATATTTTCCTTTGATGTTTTCTGACATACCCATTGATGCTGTCTACATGTGACTCATTATCTCAGAAGCCTCTGCGCATGCTCCACCTGACCAGGTGAGGCGCATCACCTGTTCAGGTAACAATCTGTGAGCCAATCAGCCGCAGCCTTCAGGTATGGAGCAGAGACCGGAGCGCGTGAACAGTCAAGCTGATCAATTATCCCTCCGCGTGAAGATAGATGGCGCGTGCGGCCACGAGTTCTCGCGGCTGTTTATGAGGCAGAAAGACGCGGTGACAGGCGGCGGGAGGCGGCACACGGAGCGGACCAACCTGCAGTCCGGACTCGCGGTCCAGACCCGGACTGAGAGACCTGCCTGGACCCGTCCGGACTCACCGAGACCCGGCTGGACTTTTTCATTCCGCAGCAGGAAACAGCGGTAAGAAGAACCCTCCGCTGCTCTGCATTCTCTCTGCTCCGCTTCTCACAGTTTACTCCGCGCAGCCAATCAGAGCGCAGCACTTACCTGCGCGGCTCTACCTGCGGACAGGTGAGAGAAGAGCCTCCAGGTGGGACGGAGAGATGAATGGAAGAAGGGATGGATTAAAGGATGAGTGAATGGATGAGTGGACCGGTATGTGACAGACTGTGTGACCGAGCTGCAGCTCTGTTTGCTGGGCTTAGATCTGCTTTAATTCCCGCAGCGTATGTATGTATGAATGAATGAATAGATGGGTGGGTGGATGGATGAATAGATGGATGGATTAATGGATGGATGGATGGATGGAATGAAGAATGGGTGGATGAAAGTGAAGCAGCAGAAATATTCCTATTTAAAGCGCAGCTGATTCCAGATCAGCAGGCCTGAATGTTACTGTTATATAAGCAGGAAATATTCAAAGATGACATCGATACTTTCATTGATGAGTGATTGGAGAGGCCTGACAGATCAACAAGTTGGTTGTTGGGTGTAGTTCGGTGAGGAGGTGGAGCAGGGAGTGTGTGAGTGTCTCTGTGTGTGTGTGCGTTGGGTGTGTGTGTGTGTGTGTGTGTGTCCCCTCCTCCTGTCAGACCAGCAGAGACGCTCCTCATCAGAGATCAGGCTGACGGGGACGCGGCTCGGTGCGCGCTCTCCAGCCAACAAAGTGTTGACAAAGTCCGCAGAGAGTTCGGGTCGGGAGTGGATCGGGAGTTCTGGGAGTGGACCAGGAGTTCTGGGACTCGGACCCGGTCTGGGACTGACTGTGTGTGTGTGTGTCTGTGCCGTTGTTCAGGCAGCAGGAGGACCGGGACAGCCGGAGATGATGGCCCAGAGTCCCCGATGGAAGAGGCGCAAGCAGCTCAACCCCCGCAGAAAGAGCGGTAAGACCGCACACACACACACACACCGCAACTCCGCTAAGTGTTACAGACTGCAGAAAGTTTGGAGCGGGACGCTGCGCGGAGGGGACCGTTACCCGGAGCTCCGCATGCGGGTCACCGCGTGTCCGGGGAACCGCTCGTCACTCTCTGACTCAGAGTTTGTTTGTTTCTTAGAGGGAGTTCCCGTTTTTCTTCAGAGTTAAAAAAGTATATACATTTATATATATAATTACTAATGGTGAATGAAACTAGATATAGAATCTGTTCTATTTAACACAATGAATTGGAAATGACGCTAAACAAGCTGGACAGGTGCAGATAATGTTTTGTTTTTTTATGTAAAAAATGATTAGAAATGAAAATATAAAAACTCGTAGTTACATCAGTCTAGGCGTGAAGTGTAGATCAGCCCTTATGAAAGAAAAACACAAAAACCGCACATCATCAGAGGTTTGGATTTTTATTTTTAGTCTTTATTGTCATAGACATATTCAAGAGGTAATCCGTTTGGTTAAAGGAAAACATACACTCTGTTGCTTCTGACTTCTTCTCATTTGATTTATTCAAATGTACCCATTTAAAATAAACTCAGAATTTTTATTTTTATTATTTTTACTCAGGTTTTTTTAAATAGTTTTTGGTACTTGTTTTTATGCGACTTTGTGCGTTGGGGTTATTGTCCCCCTCCCTCTGGGTGTCTTTGGGTGTCTCATGGCGTCTCAGTTAGCTACAGATCTAACTTTTGAGGGTTGAAGGGGTCAGAGGATCTGTGGCCTCCTCCACCTCTGGAAGTCTCATCCAGCTGTGGGGCTCCAGCTGTTTGTTAAAGTCGTTTGTTTTCTGATGGCGCTCCGATGCTGGCTGTCTGAAGGTGTGTGTGTGGGTGTGTGTGTCACATGTTGTTCAGGCTGCAAAATAATTTCGTGTTTGTTATCCATAACTGTCAAGTTTTGAATAAATGTAGTCTTAAATCTAATTTTCTTTTTTATAGTATAGTAAAATACATTACTACAGTTGAAATATAGATTTTTATTAGAATATATATTTCTGTGTATATTTAATTTGTTCGTATGGAGCAGGACAGGAAAAACAAAAATCATAGATTTAAAATCTGAAATGTAAATAGAAAAACATTTTTTTTTTTTTACATTTTGATTTGATTTCTTGCATCAGAATGAAACAAACTTTAACTCGTTGACTCAGTTTGGATTGAAGAGTTTTAAGAAGCGGCGCGTTTTGCTCAGGTTAAATCAGGTTCTTCTTGCTGGAGGCCGTCATGGGTGGTACCGTTAATGGAACTGTTTTCAATCCGGATGGTTCTGTGTGTGTGTGTGTTCTCAGTGTCTGTGTGTGATGCAGTTCGATGGTTCCCTCAGAGAGGACTGGAGGCTTTCCATCAGAACCAGAACCACAGCTGTCAGTGAAGCTGCAGTGAGTGAACTGAATCATTCAGGATGAAACCAGGATTCTGTCTCTGCCACAGCTCAGTGTCTCTCCGTCAGCTATCAGCTCGGGTCAAGCCTGTTGGGTTTTTGTCTTCATTTTCATGCCAACGGTTCTGTTCTTCTGACGTTCTACACCGGTGCTGTCCAAACTCTTTAGCATGGGGGCCAAAAACGTCAAGTTGAAATATTTTGTCCTCTTCTTTTTAATAACAACAAAAACAAATTTATTTTAAAAAATTTTATCTGCTAAAAAAACAATAAACACAACAGAAAATCTTAATAAAAATTAGCAAAGCACTTGGATTGCCGTTGGCAAGTGATGCATAATTATTGTAGAATATTTAAAAAAATAACAGCAAACCACATTCTACATTTTTCGGGTTGATCATCTTTTTCTAACTTTGTTTTAGTTTTATCAGCAATGATAACGCAATATGCCTCACTTTGACTTTCTATTGCTAAGTTTATTCATTTGCTGTTCCCAAGTCTGCATTTTTGTACATTGGTCTGTATAAATTAAATTAAACTGAAAGCAAAAACCTGAATTAATAGTTCGTATTGCACCCTAAATTTTAAATTTTAAGATGATTATGTTTTGAACAACCTGGCATCAGTGAAATATTAAAACGTAGGTTTTTCTTGACTTGTGATCAAAGGCCTCTCAAAGTTGTTCTGATGGCCACAAATGGCCCCAGGGCCCTCACTTTGGACACACCCGCGCTATACTGAAACAACACAAAATCTTACCAAATATGTTTAGTCTAGTTTCTGGTGCAAATACGTTAGTAAGTATACTTGAAATAAGACAAAACTATCTTACAAGAAACTTTTTAGGAAGATATGGGAGCTTTCTTTAAGGCAATAATTCATTTTTGATAACAAAAATACTAGCTCCACTGGCAGATCATTTTACTTCTGACAAACCATTTTTTCCATGATATAAGTGAAGTTATCTACCAATAGAACTAGTACTTTTTATCAATATTTAGGAATTATTTTTTTAAAACAAGTTCCTATACCTATATATATTGCTGAGAAGGTTCTGTGAGTTAGTTTTGCCATGTTTCAAGATATTTGCATGAGAAACTAGACCAAATATACTTACAGACCATGCCATGGTCACATTTGTTCATGTAATTGTTTGTGTCTTATTTTGTTTTCCAACAATTAAGTGGCAGATGAAGGTACCTCTGAGTGACAGCAGTCTGATTGTGTGTATGCGTCAGTTGACCCCAACTTCCCTCTAATTTCACTTCATTAAATCTGATGATGGAAGGAAACTGATTATCATGTGACAGTAGCTACCAGGAGCTCTTTTCAAGCTGACAGCAGCTCTGTGCACATTGAAAGGAGTTTCATGGAAGCTGACTCTCGCTGACAGAAGGCCTGTTCATGTTGACATGTTGACTGCCTCACACTCTCAGGAGCTCCATGCTGGTGGAAACTCTTGTGTGTGTTGACCTAAGTTTGGTATTGTTCCCACCTCTCAGCTGTGTTTCTGTCTTGTCTCTTTAATCTGATTCTGGGTGTCTATGCATCTTTAAAATGTCTTAAACTCATTTATCTAAAGTAAGGCCATAAAATGTCTTAAATTCGTTAAAGAAAATGCACAGTGGCCTTAAATGTGTTAATTACATTTCTCAAATTTTGTGGCAGGACTATTTAATCCTATGCAGGATTTTTTCCTGATGAACTTTTCTATCAGGCAAAAGCATATGTTGTGTGCAGATATCTTCACTCACTATGTTTTGTGACTTAAGGTCACCGGTAACTAATTGCTAATACTTGCTAGCTAGCTTGAGAGTCGAATGCCATGTGAGAAACACGTAGCTGCTTCTAAAAGCCACAAAAAGACCCCAGAAGTTTCCGTTTTGGTCCCCTGTATTTCTTTTGTTGTGATATAGGTCTTAAATTTGACTCATAATGATCTTCAATGGGTCTTAAAAAGTCTTAAATTTGAGTTGGTTAAACCTGCATGAACCCTGTGATTGGCAGAAGAAGCTGTGTCGTGTCAGGATGGGATTTTCAGCTTGATGTTTGGTCCAAATTGGTTCTGTCACTTAACTTTGAACTTGGTTAATTTCACTCCAGGATCTTCCTCATTTCATTCGGATCTAAAACTGTCTGAATTTCGGGTTCTGGTGAGCAGAACCATGTTAAAGTGACATGACGGGGGCCTTTTTATGGTTTTCTGATGAAGCGGTTTAAAAGCAGGTCGGAGCTGCTGCTCTCTGACCTGAATGTCTTTCATATCTGCCCCCCTCCCTCGGTAAATACCCCCTCCCTGAGGGCTGAACAAAGAAAGCAGCTCCTCCGCTCCTCCTTAATCACCATTCAGAGGCTGCGAGCGCCGCCGGGGACTCTCAGCTCGCCGCCATCCCAGATGAAAGGAGCTGCAGAAAAGGAACTGAGCGCAGAGAGGAGGAGGTGAAGAAGCGAGGCAGGAGGAGGCGCGGCTGCGGCCTTCGCGGAGCTCCTCCTCCCTAGCGGCAGACGCTTCGATCAGAAACTAAAAACTTCCTGAAAGTTTGTTTTTAAATGAGAAAATTTCCTAAAAACCACCTTTCCGTCTGCAGCTTCTCTACTTCTCCTGACTCCTCACTTTCATTTGGATTTCAGTTCATTTGCTGCTGCTTGTTTTTAGTATGTTTTAATATGTAATGTTTTTAAATCCGGATCTTCACTGTGTAGGAGGCCCCTGGTGGCCCCTGGCTGTTCTGTTTCTTTACAGGTCAGGAATCAAGTCTAAAATGCAGCATGTGATATGAATTCGTAATTTTTCAGCCCCGCCCCCCATGAAAGCTTTTATTGTGAAGAAAAGCAGATTATCTTTATTCACCTTCATCCCCCAGTACCTCCTGTCAGACTCCCCCCGGCCCCCTCCTTCACGACTTAGGCAGATTTACTTCAGCAAACACCTCTGGTTGGACAGCAGAGGAGGAACCGGGGCCCCGCTTTCAGAAGAAGGGCCCTTTGTTAACAACAGGAAGCCTGCTTAATGCAGCCCCCCCTCCCTCACACCCTCCGCCAAAATAAAGGCATGGTGACATCACAGTCACATGACAGAGGGTCACTCGCATGATGAACCTTTATCTTCTGATCTGAATGAAAGTGTGATACAGTGGGATGATGATGTTTGTGAGGGTCAGAGGTCAGGATGGCTGTGGCATCATCGTGTGTCAGGTGATCCTGGTTGAGAATCAGCATCCTACCAGTCCCTGACCTCTGACCTCTGGCTGTGGACACCATGTGATGAAACCGTTTGTTTCCTGTTGATCGGCAGCAGAAACAAGCAGAAGAGGTCGAACCAGGTTCAGATTTATCCCGATAAACAGAGTTGGGTTGTGTGGCATAGATCAGATTTTTCACGATCAAGTTACCAGGTGAGACTTTTTAGAATAAGTCTGAACACTCAGATGTACCACATATCTGATTTCTTATGTCCGATTTGAGCCACTTCCATATGAGATCCTGAAGCCGACTAGCGTCCGATCTTTTTGAATGTGATTCCAGTGGGAACAACCAAAGTGGTTTTGATGCGACTTTGACGTCACTTTCCATTGACATTTGTCATAGTTGTGGACTGGTGAGAGGTGTTAGTACAATACACAAACATAAAATCCTACCAAGTATTTTTGGCCTCATTTCTAGTTCAAATATCTTAGTACACTAAATATAAGAGAAAAATAACTTTTTAGGAAGCTATCAGCACTCGTTTTAAGTTAGTAATTCCTCAATATTGATGAAAAAGTACCAGCTCTTCTGAACCAGTATTTTTACATATATTTTATAAGACTTCTTTCATATTTGTTGGCTTACAAGACTGAAAATTAAGTGAATGATATTTTCTTTGTCATGAGAACTTACTTTTACTTTTGGTGCCTAAAGTCTGAATTGAATTTGGAAATAAATCCAAAAACACCGAAAGGCGCTGTTGTCACGCTGCTTTTAAAACAGTCTTTCATGATTTTGAGAAGAAATCATCTGTTTGCAAATGTTTTACCTGAGGAATCTTTTAACTAATTACGGTGTTAACTTTTTCTGCTTTGATGTAAATATTCTGTAATCTCTGTGTTCTGTTGCCAGTCTTGGACAGAATTTATTTTACCAAAGACACTTTTTAATCTCAGTGAGATTTTCTTGTGAAATAAGCTTTAATAATATTAGTAATAATAATATTGGCCATGCAAAAAAAAAAAAAAACAGATTTCAGAATAAATTAGATTTGAGCATCAAGTTCTGCAATGTGAATGAAGCCATTTCTGAGCAGAGAGGTTTTAGTTTTGTTTCCAGTTCTGGTGTGTGGATTGGGCAGCAATTAGAAAAAACACAGCAGACTTTTCCTTTGTCTAAGAAGGAATCTTGTTCTGATTTCTTTCTTATTTTGACGGAACAGTTTGGACTTGAGCCAACAAAAACTAATTTGTCTGAGAGTTATTGACACCCACACAGCTCCTCCGTCGATCACTGACTTTCACATCTGTCCTGCCTCTTTAAACTTCTGTGCATTAAAACATATCAAGACCCCCCCACCCACTGCCGCCACCTTTATTCTTCGGAAAACATGTCTCCTTCTCTTTTCTTGTGAAAGCAGCTCGTCTCTGAGTCACCAATGTTCCTCCACCTCCCATCGCACCTCGGTATTTGATGTTTTTGCAGTAAAACTCTGTTGTTTGTCATATTTTCAAGGTGACTGACATGCGCTCACTTTCACTGAACCATGCATATTTTGTTCATCAGCGCGCCCGGAGCCGACTTGTGACATTTTGTTGCCGTTAGCCTAAACAGGCTTCATCAAGGTCAGAGCGGAGGTGCATCAGGGCAGAAAGATAACACACACACACACACACTGAAACACACACATACTGTACCAGACAATAAAGCACACCATCACACACTCTCAGGTCACAGCAGAGGCACATCAGCATGGAGAGATAAGACACACTTAAACAGTCAGAAACAGTCAGAGAACAACACACACCACACACCCACACATTTAGGAGCAGGCGGTGAGATTAGATCAAAACAGAAAGTTACATAGATGAACTTCAAGAGAAATTGTTTGTGAAATTAAACTGAGCTGTTTAATTTCCATCAGCTCAGTAATGTCTTCACTTTCTTCTGGATTCTGATTCAATTTGGACTTCCAGTTCACCTGAGTGATGTGAACTGGGACCAGTCTCCAGAGAAAGCAACCTGTTCAGTCCGTAGGCCCCGACCTAACAGGAGAGGTGCATTTGATTGGCTGAGCTCCTGCGGCAAGGTCACACACATGGAACAATCAATAACGGATGGCTGGATTAAGGTGTCATGACATCTGTGTGTCCAGACCAACACTGTACGCCTGAATAACCTCCTTCCTCCCCACACCGACACCCCCAGGCTCCGCCCACCTCTGCTGGGATGGTCCTGCCTGGGTCCACCTCCAAGTTCTTCGCAGGTTATCGTGGGGATGATTGATGGAAAGCAACAATAACTGGGCTGATTGACTGGATATTAAGCAGATAATGAACTGAATGGGTTATTATTGGGCTGTTACTGGGATGTGATATTGGCTGGACTCTTGTCTGGGTTTGGATTTTTCTTTTTCTTGTTTTGTTGTGGTTCGTCAAGGTTTTTAATTGCTCTAATGTTGGTCTCGTTTCAGGTCTTTTGGGTTTTTATTATTGGCTCTAGTGTAGTCTTGCTAATTGGTCGGATATTGATCTGGTGTTTGGTGCACCAGATCCAGTAACAACGTCCGGGCTGTTTCTGGATCTTTAAGAATCTAATTGATCTGGTATTGTTCTGGGTTTTTAAGGCTTTTATTGGCATGGCTTTGTTGTAGTTCTGGGTTATATTGGGTTTGGTACGTGGATGTTGTTGGACTGGTGACAGCTGGCTCATTCTGGTGCTGGTTTGTGTTTGATCTGGTACTGGTCAAGATCTGGATATTGAAAGTTGTGGTTTTTATTGGCCTGATTAAGTTCAGGAATGTTCGTCTCCTGAGCTCTTTATCTCTGATAACCAGTGAAATTTAAGACATCTGAGTGTTGAATACATGTCACACTGATGGGCAGTTGATGTTTGAATGTTTTCATTTGAGATTTTGTCAGCACAAGTGTTTTTATGCTCTCGAACATTTGCTTTGACGATTAAAAACTTTTCTTTTGTTTCTCAGTGAGTTTGCATCTCATGGAGGACTTTGTTCACGTTACCTCTGTCCACTTGGACTCCCAGTGTAACCTCCTCAGGCCAGATCAGATCAGTTTCTCTCATCACTTGCTGGTCACAGATCTGCCAATTAAAGTAATGAGGCAGAGGAGCGCCTCTCGGTGCGACCCGGTCGCCTCAGGGAGAGTCCTGCTGGACTGACCTCACAGTATGAAGGTATCAGAGCTGACACTCCTGTCAGAGCTGCTCGCACTGTCCGGTCTGAAGGAAACGTCTCCGCTATGATGACCACGAACAAATGAGTCCAGAGACGATGGGAGCAGGGAAGCTTAATGTGAGGAAGCTCACAGGTTCCTGATCAACTCAAGTTTAAGAGGAATTTACTAATGGGAAGAACTGCAGATGAGCCATTAGGTCAAGTTTTGCTAAAACTAGTTTAAATGATTCCAAAGAAACATATCGCACACTCTTTGTTGAGTTATGTTGAAGAGTTGATTTTAAAAATGACAATTGTTGAAAATATATCACATTTTGAAGCTTGTGCACCTCAGCAGTGTTTCCTTCACTGTTGGTTCCCACGGTGATGAGCACCTTTCAGCTGTGAGACGTCTCGTGCATCGCCTCTGAGCCTCACAGCCGTGTTTGCTGTGGGATTACCAGACTTTGTGAGATTGTTTAGGGCGGGGGTGTAAAGGTAGTCATGGGAAGGGCCCCCTGTTGGCCAGGAATGCCGGTCAGGTCAGGGGGAGCAGCCGGGGGGAGGCGGGGGACACTCGGAGACGGGGCAGGTGCTTTGTAAGTCCCGTCAACCTTCAAAGAGGCAGCAGAGCTGAAAAGGTTAGCAAAGGACAATAATCCCCCTCCCTGGCTAAAAAATACCCCCCCTCCTTCGGCCTGCAGCCTGACAGACGCTTTCTGCTTTTGTCCCACTGCTTCATTTCAGCTGAACACACTCATGTGGCACTCTGTCACAGACTAAAAACTGACCAAATGATGGAGAACTGACCGAACACTCGTCAAAGACCGAGAGTCTGTTTCCATCTTCTGTCATAGACTGAGAGTCTGGGCAAATGATTCATCAGAGGGTGAAAAACTCACCCAGTGCTCCATGAGAGACATAGAAACTCATCACAGCCTGGAAAACTAACAAGGTACTGTGTTACAGATGGAGTAGCTGACCAAATGGTTCAACAGGCAATTAAAAAAAATCCCCAAAGACTGAAAAAACCTACTGCAGACTGAAAACAGACTCAGTTCTCCAAACTACAAAGCAGCTCGACTGTTTCATCAGATACTACAAATCTGACCAACCTCCCACCGGAGATGAGAAAAATCACAAACCCCTCCATCAAAAGCTGAAAAACTGACTGATTACTGAGTCACAGACAGAATAACCAACTAAACACTCTTCAGAGGCAGAAAAACTGGCCCAGTGACACATCAGAAATGACAAAAATAACACCAACTCTCCAACACAGCTTCCCAAACAAACACAGCATCGATACAAAACTACCTGGACATCCATGGTGGAAAGCTGACTCATTTGAGACTTGGTATGCATTCATACCAGCCCTGTTTGGTATGCTTTAATCAAACTCTTATGTATTTGTTTAGAAAGTTCAGTCAAACTCTGATGAGGTCTGAAAAAACAAATTCTGGTCCATCTAAGAACCTAGTTTCAGTTTGTTTGAAGTGAGCTCTGGTGTGATTTTAATGTATATGTGAACGCCGAATGGACAGGAGGACAACCCAAAACCAGTTAGCGGACTAACATGCAGGGCCTTCTGGGTAAATATAACAAAACAAAAGTGCAAGTCTGGTGTTAGCTGGAAAAATGCTTTGCTGTCTTTTGACAGGTTGCAAAACCTACAACCACTAAAATCTGATGCTACTGCATTTTTGTTTACATTTTGTAAACAAGGAAGTTGTGCACAACTCAGATTTTTTTTCTAAGTTTCTGAGTGGGTAACCAGGTTTTTCAAAGAGTTTGGTTCTTTTGAAAATGTAACAAATGTTTCAATGTTGGTGCTCAGTCAAACCGAGTCTACTGGACCATCAGCCGGATATATTTTTTGGGTACAAAAACACCCCAAAAAATGTATCTCAAACTCTACGAGTTATAAAATGAACAAACTAATCAACTTGTGGTCAGTCTAAAAAAACAAACAGGTTTTGATATGCTTTATTTCAGTCCAAATGATTCCCTCTAATTAGATGTCATAGTAGAGGTCCTTCTCTACATCCTGATTGGTTTATCATAAAGTTATCATCCAAAGGAACTCAGACGTTCTCTGATGTCAGATGTTTCAGTCCTAAAGTGAAGCAGTAGAAACTTCCTGGAGCTCCTGGGTTTGAGGACCGGGGGGTCAAACTTCTCTGGGACGGTGATGTGGGGCTGCCGGTTTCGTCATGGGACCCGAGGTGTCCTCTTTTGTGCGCCCTGTCAAACATGGTTAACATGCAGCCATTTATCTGCTGAAGACCCCCTCCCCTGGTGAACAATGGGCTGGCCCGACGGCAGTGGGAGGAGGGTGGGAAGGGAGGGGGCTTCAGTCGCCCCTCTGGTCCCTCTTCGTGCCGACGCTCGTGGTTGTTCTAAGACGAAGTGCCTCAGAATCCACTTTCTGACACGCCATAAATGTGTTGGGGTGAGCATGCTCCAACCAGGCCACCACTTTGACCCGGTGTTCCTATTAAAACCTGAACCAAAGCAAAAGAAAAAAACAAAGAAAACGCCTTGTTCAGTACAGTTCATGTCATAGAAACTCTTAAAGTTTTGAGTTCAGATGAAAAGCGCCACATTGAGCCCAGATTTGTTTGAATGTTTTTCACTCTGGATAATATTCCAGACGGCCCTTCCTTCTAATCCTTCATGTGGCGAGAGCAACAGCTGACAGAAGCCTGTTTTCACTCCATCATCTGTGCAACACATATTTCCATGCACAGTTGTTGTCCATTATTGTTGTTTCACCATGAACTGAAGAGTGTCTACTCTACTGGTTTAATCAAAGTCTTACTGATTTCTCTTATATCAGTCATGGAAACAATTGGAGGAAAAACAAATGGTGTTTTTATCGGTGTTAATCTTTTTGTTAATGAAACTATGCTTTCAGCCTTACTCTTCATTTTGAATTAAACTTCCATAAGAGATCAAGGAGTCTGCACTGCAAAACCTTAGCATGTATTTTTAGTCCAGTTTCTCGTGCAAAAATCTTAGAACACTTGAAATTAGACAAAACTAACTTACAAGTAATTTTTCAGCAAGGTGAAGTAGCTTGTTTTAAGTCAATAATTCCTTAATATTGATGAAAAAGTACTCATTCATACTTATAACATAGGAAAAATGTCTTGTTATAAGTCAAAAATCTGATTTTGGAACTAGTACTTGCTCATCAATATTAGGAAAGTATTTAAAAAAGCTCCTGTATCTTGCTAAAAAGTTACTTTCTACTACTAACTAATTTCAGGTGTACTAAGAAATTTGCACTACAACCAAAATCCAAAATACTTGGTAAGGTTGTTGTGTTTCTGCAGTGTGATCTTATATTGTGGTAAAAGCCTAACTGGAACATTTTGTTTCCAGAAGTCTGATGTCCCCCGGGTTGACCCAGGGGACATAAAACGCTGCAGAATGTTTCCAGTGAAGCTGCCGATACGAGATAAATCATGTCAGTCGTCTCCAGATCTGCAGCCCGATGTTATTTGGTTTGTTTGCTTGGCAGAGCGTTTGGCTGTGTAGGCTGAGGTGGCGAGCGCAGGCGCAGCGGCTTCCTCTCGCTGCTCTGCAGTGGTTCTAATGTGGCACATAAAACCCCAGCTTTGATATCGCCTGCTCCAATAAGCCCCTTCAGCCTGCCAGCACCTGCCAGCGGGGAGGTATGCATTCATCTGGCCCCTAACAGGATTATGCTGCTCTGTAATTGATTCATTTGCAGTGAGGGGAGGTGACAGTGCTTTGGAAATGAGAGTTTAGGTAACAGGCGCCCCAGAATTCAGCCGACTGCATGTGTCAATTTTATTACATCAGTCCAGATGAACTTGAAAGGCCAGCTTTGTGCGTGCTCAGAGGGAACAGAGTCAATAGGCCTCATTGATGTGAGTGTATGTCTGTGTGTGTTCTTTCTTCTCCCACGGCCCACTGGGTGTGTGTGTGTTTACTGTATGCTGCGTTTTATGAGTGTGTGTCTGTGTTGTGATCAGTTTTGGGTCGGTGGGAGCGATCAATGTGACACACATGCCAAAGTCTGGATGTGTTCACACATGAATGGAGGTACGACAATGATGATCCGACAGGAAAACAGGCGTAACCGGGTCGATCAATACCTCACTGGGTTAAAGGCCAAATCCAGTCTATCAGACTGTAGGTTAAATAATATCTTAATTTGTTAACATGGATCACATAAATCCTTCTGCACAGTTCAAAACATTTGCTTTATTTTCCCCACATGGATTATGTTGCACACATGAGTCAGATGTGAGTCTATGTGGGTCTATGGCATCCATATGTCAGCTGAATGCCACAATATCTTAAAAAAAACCTTTTGTCCCATTTAGACAATTAAATTAAATCACACATAACCAAAAACTTATTTTAGTGCAGCAGACAAACACCAAATGGTCCTGTTTAAAATATTTCTATAAAGGCTGAATACCATGTTGTTTACAGTGGTTCACTACGTCATCCCTGCTTGTTTGTAGCCATTGTTTGAGATGAGTCAATGTTAAGTCTGTCGTCCTTATTTAGACGTCTATATTTAATCTATGTTTAGACAAAGCAAAACTGCCAACTAGAGAAAGAACCATGGTACATTTTGAAATACATATTTGTACTGTCCTGGTGAGAGAAAACAGGATCTCTTTTATTCTGAAATGTCATGAAATATTCTAGTTGAACAGGTTGTACACAAGACCCCTCCTCATTATCATCAAAGACAACTTCCTGGACGTTTACGTAAAAATAAATCTGTAAATTGTTTTGCAAGAATCATCATTTCTAGATGAATTTACTGCAATTTCACCTCTGTGTATTTAAAGCATATTATCAATTTGATATGGCATTAACAAAAACCAAGACTGGAATAAAAACGTCTTGAACTGATATATCATTCTCTTATTATGAAGGTCATCAAGTAAAGTTGCCGTGTTAATAAAGTCAGTTTCTGAGTTTGAGGCCAGCTCACTCTATTCTTTTTCTTATGCTTGTTCATCTTGGTTAAAACAGGCCTACATTAAGATGTCTAATAAATGTCTAAGAACACATTAAAAAATACTTTAATTTCTTTGGAATATTTGGATGTTGCTTCAGTGTATTTTAGAGAGAACAGGTCCCTAGGCAATCTTTATATTTACAGCCTTTGTGCTAAATCACATTTAGTTTTCAATGCTCTCTTTGTGTAAACTACATTAACAGACTTTCCTCTGTTAGAAACTTTAGACAGTCTTTCCTGTTTATAGTTCTGTTGCTAAGCTATGCTAATTTTTTCATATTATGTTTGAGGACGCTACACTAATTTTACTTGTTTACAGTGCTCTTGCAAAACTATGCTAACAGTCTTCACTGTTTTCTTGCTAATTTTCACAGCGTTACTTCTTAGTAATATTTAAGAGATAATGGATGTATTTAGAGTTTTTCTTTGACATTTGGTGTTTGTGCTTACCAGTGCCAACAGTTTTACCTTTTTTAAATGAATGATGCGAAGCTATGCTAACTGTTTTTCCAACTTTATGTTCTTTCTGCAAATGCTAAGACATTTACCTGTTTATAGTATTTTTGTAACATCACCTGAACATTACATTGATAATCTTTGTGCTAAGCTATGCTCATAACTGATTGTGTTCAGCTTAAGGTGCAGATATTGCACTTTACTGGGAGTCTGACCAGTTGTCATGAAAACCAGTTCACCTGAAAGTAATGGTCCCACCAGACCAGGCCCCGTTTTGTGCCCATCTTAATGAGCCTGGGAAAAGTTCCCCTGCTCCCGTGGGGCAGAACTAGATGACCCAGTGGACACAGTGTGCCCTGGGGGGTCGGGGAGGGGGCGTCTTCACGTCGTCCCTCCTTTGTCCGGATGTCTGGAAAGCTGAATGTGAGGCACGGTGATTTATGACTGAGCCCAAGAAGCTGCAGCGGAGAAGACGGCCGCCTGTCCCCGTTTCTCTTGGCGCGCCGCAATCCTCTTTGCTCCCAAAATCTGGGTTAAATGCAAATTGATCCAAGCGATACCAGACAATAATTACCGTCCGACTTATGTGTGTGTGCAGCAGAGCAGAAGAAAATTCAATAAGACCTGGATGTGTCTGCACTGTAGCCCCCGTCCAAGTCAACCCACTGCGGTCATTAACAAAGGACACGGCGTCCACAGGGGCTGCCGGTGTTTTAACTTCACATTGTCCATGTGGACAGAGACAGAGCAGTTTATGATAGTCATATTTTCTTTTAATTTTTCATTTATTTGGATAAAATCAGAATGTTCACAGGAAGAACCAAAGATTCAATAGTGCAAAGCAGGTCATAGAGGTTTTTGTTGGTTTATCTGTTATAAGTGTCAAATATTTGAATGTTTCTGATTCTTTTTCCAGCAAAAAGTACATTGATATAGTCAGTATCTGGTCAACAATCTCCAACACTAATGTTATTTTGATTGGTTAAGCTTTTAAGAGACCTCATTCCCCAGGTGGAGCTTCGTTTTCTCAAGTTCTTCTCTGGTATGAAAAGCCGACCTGCTCTGGTGCTCCTCAGGTTTCAGTATCAGTTTTAAATGTTTTTATCTCTTATCTCAAACTAACAGTTTTATTTGCAACGTTCTTGACCCTGAAGACCTGAAGTTTAACCAAAAGTTACCTCGCAGAACACATTGCAAGACAGCAGATAGTGGTTTTAGGAGTGCCGGTAGTGCTGATATGTCACACTGCTCAGGCACTTTTAGAGTCTATCCAAAGTTAAAGCCAAGACATTTTTTCTTGTCTCTTGGAAAACTGGACAGAAAATATTAATCAGACATAAAAAGTGATGGTTCAGTCTAATCAGAACTATGTTAGTGACTTTAAACAATGTCAAAGGACAATAAAAGATTTGGAAAATGTTGGTAAAGCTGCTGGTTTTTTGTGGTGCATTGTCACCTCGGCGCCATACAACTGAAGCAGACACAACTATTTATTGAATAACTGTTAGTACATTTGCTGCTTCATGGAACACTCTGTCTTTTTCTTGACGCATTGTGTGTGTGCGCACGTCTACACCAGCAGGTAAGCAGCAGAAAACCGTCCTTGCACCAGTTTCCTCTTTTTGCGTCGTCCTTGAGTTCCCTTTGCCGTAATCTGCTGACACTTTGTTTCACGAGTTGTGTTGACCGTGTCACCACATTGTTGCTTCTCCTTTGGTTCTGAGAACACGCATACACACACCTTCATGCGGTGCCCTCGCACTCTTTTTTTATTTCCTTTTCTGCTCTCACTTCCCACTCGCCTCCTCGGATGCTGGACGAGCGTCTTTCACAGCAGTTGGCTGTTTTTACGTGAAACTTTGAGACTCAGTTTGTTCAGGTTTTAGGAAGTTCCCCCCCAAAAGTTCTCTCTGACACAGCGCCTGTTATTTTCAGACCTTTGAATATATTGACGTCCATTACTGATCCTCTGATTGGAAGAGAAGCAGTGCCTTTCTCTCTCTCTCTCAAACTGTTTGGATTTCTGACAGTGCTGATGAGATTCAGATTGAGTCAGGCCTGTGGTTTGCACAACAGAGTTTGTGTTTTTTCACCCTGACAGTGCCCCGGACTCCGAGGTTATGACCTTGGTGATGATCAGCGGCTTCAGACTCAGTGAGGCGACACAAACTAACGAGGAGGACGGTCACAGTTTGTTCCTCTGATCCAGAAACTGGGAGCAAAAAACTCTGATTTAAAAAAAGACAAAAAGGAAGAATTGTGAAATAAATCCATTATACTAGATTTGAACTTGAATGTTGCAATTCAACAACGATTAAAGGACAAGTTTGTGGCACTTGGATGTTAATGAACCAATTGTCATTCAAAAACATTTAAACACCCAAAGAACGTGTCATACATCTATGAAATTACTTGACCTCACATCGGAAACATCGCACACCCTTGCATTACATGTATGACTATAAGGAGACTTTAACCAACATTATCACCTAATTTAATATTTATAACTTTGCAATGTTTCAAACTTCCTCCGCAACAACAGAAAATAACTGCTGATGACTCACCCCACACTTGGGGGCATGATCTAAATCCGGGTCCAGTGAGCTGGCGCAGGATTGTGGGTTTGGTCAACAACCAATGAGCAGCAGGAAGTAGCTCTCTGCTAAACGCCGCCGTTACTCTGAGATGACACGATTGCTGAGATTACACAAGGATTATAGTGGCAGCCATGACGGATTAATAACAGAAAAATCAACCTGCTGAGTAATGTGCGACCCAGATCCTCAGAAACTGTTGAGTCATTGGTTGTCATGGTGATCCCCGCCTTTTTTGGGGAGAAGGGCGGAGGGGGAGTCCGAAGCAATACCCCTTTCTTCTTATTGGCAGAAAGAAACCACAGATAACTAACCAACAGTCATTATGTGAATGTCGTTCACTCATTATCTATTTTTTATTTGTCAGCTGTGGTCTATGTAGGAGGTTTATCCAACTTTTTTACTTTTGAAAGAATGATTCTAAGCTAAGATTGAATGGTGTTCTATTAGTTGGGTGTGCGTACTTTGCACTCTGGGTTGATTTAACAAAATACTGTAAGTCCCCTAGAAATAGGAAACATTCTTTGACAAAGTCTACGAAATTGACTGTGCATTGGTGTATAAATCGTATATATGAAACTGTGGACATGAGTGTAATTTGAATCCAAAAAAAGTTTCTGTGTTTCAAAATCTAGACTGTGTGACATCAACATTCCAGGATAACTTTTTAAAATTTCATGAAACTTAAGCTATGATTGTGTAAAAGCAATAAAAAGTATCAAAATGCAATTTCAGTCAGGGAAAGTCCAACATTCTGTGATTTGCTTAGAATGTAAATTAAGTTCCTTCTCTAAAGTTAGAGCTAAAGATGCTCCAAACAGACCTGGGTTTTCTCAACACTTTCACTAAAATTCTCTTAGGGACTATTCTTGTAATTTTTTAATCTATTTTTATAAACAATATTTGATTAATAATTTCACTACATTGTGCACAGTTTTGATAGTTTCCATTCACTTAGTGTGAGCATGAATTACCTATATGTCTGGGAGTTTCAATGATTTTTGTGAACTGTTCAGTGTGAAGTTATTTTACCATATACTGTATACATTTTATAACACAAGTTCGGTGCAAAACTTTCAATGAATGTATAAAATGCTGCATATCGTCACTTATTCCCTCAGGATTAAATATAGACAACCTTGATGTTGTCCCTTAATCAGTTGCAGCTCAGCTTTTTCTGTAGCAATCAATCAACTGAGCTTTTTTGACCAAAAATATGTCAGGAATAGAAGAATGTGGGAATAAATGATTATGCTTTGGCATCCTACAAGCTAAATTAATTCGTTTTCAACAAACCAAGAAGATCTAATGCTACGCTGATGCATCTTTCTGGTAATTTTCATCAAGAAACAAACAGACCTAGTCATTTTCAGGAAAATGGCCACAGATGTTGCTGCATCGTTCCCAACAATCCAGCAGCTGTTCTCAGCCTGTCCAATATTCTTGCATGCAAACATTTCAGACCCAGTGATTTGAGAATCCGTCCAGCATCCTGACAACTGACAGCTCACTGAGCCTATCGCAGCCATCATGTGGTGTCCAACCATTCACTCCTCCTTTAGGGAGAGGCTGTGGAAAACCTCCAGCTTCTTTGCTGTTGTCCTCAGATCTGGTCTGGTACCGGTCCAACATCAGGCTGTGGTCTGATCGGGTTTTCTAACTCCAGTCATCTGCATGTGTCTGTTCCAGGAATATTTTGAGTTTTCAGGATGTTCAAACATCTGCAAGTCAGTCCAAGGCACATGTAGTGATTCTGACTGCTGGGGGGGAATATTTTGAGAGTTGGTTTCTAGAAGGGACCAGTACCACATACTTACTGCTGATGATTCTGAAAAAGAACATGAAGAGCACTTTCAGGGTAATTTTACCAAAAGAATAAATAAGTAATTCTTTAGATGTATTGTATTTATTTTCTTCTTATTCCAATGAGAGAGTTGATGTGCTTCAGACTGATTGTGCTGTATTCAGGGTCCTGGTTGTGTTCACAGAATGAACTGCAGAGTTTCCAGCTCATCTTGTGTTTGAAAGAACTCTGAGAGCCTCTTCATGCTGTCGACTGTAACAAAACTCTCTTCTTCTTCTCCTCCCACTAATTTAGCTAATCTCTGTCTCACACACTTGGGACATGAAGAAGGAAAGTGAGACAGAATCAACTCTGACCACTTTGCCTAAATGCTTTAATTAGCAGAGAGGCTACAGAATAAAGGGCTTTTATTTTGGCGAGGGGTGAGAGCATGGCTGGAGAGGATTTAAACTGCCCTCCCCCATGTCCACTGGTCTGCAGGCAGAGCTAACAGGAGGGGGGCTGCAAACATCTCAAATCTCTGCTGACGTTGCTGCTGTTGTTGTTGAGTTGAAGCATAATTTTTTAAAATTTAGTTTAAATATGAGGAATGCTTTCCTATCTTGTTCAAAACTCACAGAGATGCACTGATTTCTTATTGGTCCTGATATTGAAAAAGGTTCTAGATTGGGTATCTAATAATGTCTAATTCTCTTGTCCTCTGAGGGACGTTGTTCTTTATTTTTTTATTTTACATTATATTTGGAATTTCTAATTATGCTTTCTGAACCATGGCAAAACCAAAAGGTTTTTTGCCATTCATTTTTTACATGTTTGACCAAGGTAGTTTCAGTTTCTTTATTGCACTGACTGAACAAATTAAAGTTGTCTTGTTTTTACATATTGACCAAGCTTGTGAAGCTATTGGTGTATTTAAGTTGTTGTACCAGTGCAGAGATATTAAATAAATTTGTAATTCAGGACATTTATGTCTGTGTTTAAAAAAAAAGAAAGGTCAAGCTCTGATTTTCTGTATTGGATCAGTATCAGCCAATACTAATCCTCAGATATTGGTAATCAAAAAGTGGATCCCTAAAGTAACACTTCAGACTTATTTAAGTGCAACCTAAATAAGCTGCACTTAAGAGTGAGGCCTGCTGGGCTCCAGGAACCAGCTTACCCACATGATAAATAGGAAGCTTTGTTGCCCCAATTGATTGATTTATTTGTTGTTTTATCAGCTTCGATGCAATAATTTGGTTGGTAGAATCTTAAGGTGGGTTGGTGAGCAAAGAATTCAAATTTGTCATGTGACTCAGGTGGATGGACATAACAGGTGTTCAGCTGTCACCCAGGTAACCAAACTGTGAGCTGCGATCTGATTGGTTGACAGTCTGGCATTGAGTGACAGTCAGTGCATGGATTTCTACTTCCTGCAGCCACTTGTTCATTTGGCTGGAAAGTTGGACCCCGGGGCCTGAGCGCCTGTCACTTCCTGTCACCTCAGTGGTAATCAGAGCGAGGGTGGGCCCTGAGTAGATCAGGACTGTTCTCAGGTCACATGACTGAAAAGCACATCTGTCAGTCCAAAGGTGCAACCGCAAGCGCTGACTGACTCCAATGACACCTCACTTCCTGTTTGTCCTTCACCCCCGATTACACACATCCAGATACACACTCTGAGTCTGGGTCTTCGGGGTGCTTATTCACCTCAGAAAAGCTGAAGTCTTATTGGCTACAAGTTCTGCATGCTGATGTTGTTTCTGTTTTAACAGTGACCAGAATCGCCTAAACAATGAAATTTATCTGAAAACCTGATAACCTGACAGCAGAACATCAATCATTTAATGACGGTGTTGGGAAGTTTAGTGAAGCAGGTGAAATTTCCCAGTCTGACCTGTATGTGGATCAACTCTGATGTATAAACCTATATGCATTTTGGATGGTGGGTGTTTGTTGTTTCCCAGGTATTTGCTGGTTCTCAGTCCATAAATGTTTCTTGGTTTTTTAGTGTTTGATAATTTGCTTGTCAGTCAGCAGGTGTGTGTTTGTTGGTTTCCAGGTGTTTGTTGTTTCCTAAGTGTTTGTTGGTCAGTAGATGCTTTTTGCATCCCATCTGTCTGGTGGTTCTCACTCCTTAGATGTTTCTTGGTTTTTTTAATGCTTAGTAATTTGCTTGTTGGTCAGCAGATGTGTGTTTCTTGGTTACTAGATGTTTGTTAGTTTTCAGGATACACAACAACCAAGTGTATTTTGGCTGTTGATGCTTTTAATAATGATTTCCAGGTATTTGTTGTCATGCTTTTATTATCAGATTTTGGTGACTGTAGCCAGGTGGTGTTAACAGTTAAAGACATCTTTGTGTCAGATAACAGTAATACTGAGCTTCTCCAGCTTGGTGTTTACTGTCAGAAAACAACTGGCGCTGTGACACACCGACTTGTGTGACCTGAGGAAGTGCTGACAGCTGTGTTTTCCTTCTTCTTCTCTCGGCTGTGCCCGGTGCTGGTGTCCGGCTGCAGGTTGTGGTGAAGGATGGAGGTCTTGTGAGTCAACATTAGAGCAACTTGATCAGCAGTTTCACTTCTGCAAATTGTTCCTGGAACAGATGAAAATACCTCTGAAGACCAGTCAGTGTGAAGTGAAGCAATACCTGACACACACACACATACACACACCCCTTAAGCCTGTAGTTCAGTTTTGTATTTCAGGTTGCAGATGATTCATTGAAGTTTTATACAGTTTTACTGTGAATATACAGTTTGTAAAGTTTGGTTTGGTTTACTGAGGAAATCTGTCCTCAGTGGAAAGAAAATATTTTTGTGTTGTTTCTTTTGCCACAACCATTTAGATACACTACTTGACATTATGTCATAACTTTAGAGTCTCCAGGTGATCTATTTTACTGTCTGATATTATTTAGGTTTTATGAATTATTTTCCAATGGATCAGGTTTTTATGTTCCTGCTGCGTTTTCACTGATTTTTCTACCACAACTACAACGTCTTCTCTCCTTCTGGCAGAGCTTTGTTGACCACCAGATGTTTAGTTTTGTTCTGGGGTTGGATTTGCAGTGACTCAATTTTAACTCAGATTTCTTTATGTGTTTTGGCTTGGAATTGGCTCAGCGGACTGAATGTTGAGTGTTTTATGGTGTTAGTTTGACTTGACTAGTTTCTGGCTGATCTTCAGCTGTGTGCTGTGTTTGTGACTCAGTTCTGGCTCTAACTTGTGTGTTTTCAGCCTCTTTGGCTGATTTTCTGAACCTTTTTGTAGGTCCGCTTCTGAACCTCAGCTGGTCCACAGAGTTCCCTCCATCTGCAGCAGCTGATCCTGATGAATTAAAGTCTGACGGCACAAACTGACAAAGAGCTTTAAAGCTTGCAGTGCGCCTCTGCTGCTGCTCTGATGAAGAAGAAGTTGGAGTGATGCTTTTTGAAGCATCGGGAAGTTAAAATACCTGCAGTCATGAATTATTAGCAGAAAAAAGTTTTTCTAGCGCTGCTTCTCGCAGGAAGAAGGTATTCATTGGAGGGATTTAATAACTGCGCTCTTCCTGCTTTCTCTTTTCATAAGGATTCATCCTCCACCTGGGAAGATAAATAATTCAGACATTTTGGATTTTCTTTCCCCCTCCTTCCCCCCAAGGGGGGCTGTTGGGCTGTAAACCCTCAAACTTCCTCATCATAGTGTGAGCGAATCTATCCATTATTCACTCCTAAAGTCTGACTTTCTCTTAAAGTAACCTACATTTTTATGGACATGGCCCCCCTGGAAACCTCGGAGACTGATGATTAATTGATTTCTCACACAGAAAGACGAAGTTTGACGGGCTTCAAAATGCATGTAGAACAAGACTGTGACTTAAAACGGTAGAAAAGTCAAGTTTTTCGTGAGTTTTTGTAGAACAAGAGGAGCGTGTTCATGTTCACCATGAAACCCATTCACGGCTCACCGGCTGCGTTCTCTCTTGTTCACACCTCCGACCTCCTTCTGCTCCTCCTGAAACACACACACACGAGTGGATGGCGGCCATGATATCGGCGCTTCACCTCTTATCAGAGCTCAGCAGCTCTGTTTTCTCCTCTGTTTGTCTAATCAGGCGACACACCGAGGCCGAGGTGAGGCTTCAACGGACGCCTTGCTGCTGATAAACTTAACGTTAAACTCCTGCACATATCTGCAGACAGAAACAACTTGTTCCCTGCTCATTTAAGGTCTGAACTGAGCGCTTAAATCACTTGAACTACTTTCTTGAAGAGGTAAATTGCTGCAGTAGATCAGATTAACAAATCTGCTGTCTGATCTACAGTCAGAAATTTATATTTAGTTTTCACGTTTTTCTAGAATGCAGATCATCTGTTGTAACATCGATAATTTTAATTCAGTATTTAATGACCTGATCTATCTTTTCTCATTCTCATCCTGTGGGCGTGCGCAGGGGTGTGTGTGTGTTGTGTGTGTGTGTGTGTACACTAACCACACAGTGCTTTAGCAATTTGTCAAATCTATAAACACAAACTGCCATCCAGTTCTAAAACTGGAGAAAATAACTTTAAATAGTATTTAAAAACAGGATATAGTAATTAGCCACTCTCATATCAGTCTTATTATAAAAGCTTTTATTTTCGGAATGCAGTCATTATGAGGTTTTCATTTCATTCACATGAACAGGTTGTAAACATAGCATCATGATGAGATTGGTGAGAGATGCTGATTGCAAAGACTCATTTAGATTCTAACAGATGTACAAATTGTGAATCCAGATCAAAATCTTCTATTAAAAGATTTTCTGACAAGTGACCCATCCAAGTGTGGTCAGTCTGACACTCCAGGTGTGAACTGACTTATGCTGAATGTGTTAAATTAGGAATTACTGGTTTGGTTGGAAGAGGAACTCAGCTTTATACTGTCACAGCTAAACATACTTTAACTATAGTTTAGTTTTTGCCGACTCTGTTAGTTTCTCTGTTAGATTCTTATGTTCCTTGTTGTCACAAAAATAAATCCTCAGATGGCTGTTTGTTGAATTATTCTTTCAGATTGGTGTACATGGAGTCTATGTGAGTCTATTGTTTTACTGCTGAATGTTCATTAATTAAAAAGGGCAGAAATGCAACATCAGTGCATGTAAACATGACATCTCTACTTGTAAAGTCATGTCATGGTTTTTAAATGTGTTGTCATTGCAAGCTAAATCACTATATTAGGCTCTGTAAGTGAAATGGATGCCACAGCATGTTAATTTTGTTTTACTAAGAGTAATTGTAATATGTGATGCATGTGAAACATGATATCACTTTCTGTAAATCTAGCATCACTGCATGTAAATATGATGTCACTGCAAACATATTTCCACTGCATGTAAAAGTTTACAGGGCTCCATTAAAAACTGTGACATTGCTGGATTTAAAGCTGATATTTTTAATAGGGCTGAAATGATTAATTTGATTAATTGTGATGAATCGATTACTAAAAGAATCATCAACAAATTTAATAACTGATTGTTAACTGAGGCCATTTGCTGAAGAAATGACATCCTCAGAACAATATTTGAGCCAAAACTGTACTACAAATATATACGTTTTGCATTTAAGATAAAAGAAAATCTCTGCCTGCAAGTGTTTTGTACCCACGTTAGAAGAATGATTTTAGCTGCATATGCATCGTTTGTTACAAATGATCAAGCGCTCACTAAAGAAATGCGAGGTTATTGCATTTTAGAAAATAAAATGTTTGTTTTCTTATTTAACAAGAGATTTAATTATTTACTTACTTACTTGCATCTTCCAATGCATTTTTAATATTGCATTAAAAAGACTGAAGTGATTAAATGTAGAATTGGACAATTCTTTTATCTGAATAATTTATTAATCGCTAGGGTAACTAATTAATCGCCAGAATCATCACCTACTAAAATAATCATTTTACAGCCCTAGATTTTAGTATGATGTCACTGAATGTAAACTTAATGTCCAGTGAGGTCAGACTCGGCGGGCCGCGTTGCCAGAGCTGTTTGGAGATGATTGAGGAAGATGCCTCTGTTTCACCTCTTGTCACATTTAGGGAACACAGACTTCTTCCTCCTTCATCCCTCCACCCCGCAGGCAGAATTACAGATTCCCCGGTTTCGTCTTGGAGCGCTCGGCCTCATGGGAAAGTGGGGTTGTGGTAACTGTAATTACACAGCAATTCTCCAGCAGAACATCTCTGCCTTTGGTGCCTCCCCCATCTCTCCCTGCTCCCCCGTCAGCGCTGTCTTTGAGGGATTTTGCTCCATTCTTAGAGGCAGCACATACCTTAGAAATGAGCAGCTGTCGGTTCCAGCTCCTCTTCATCACTCTTCTCCTCTTTAATTCTCGCAATGGTAAGCTCTGAGGTTGGAAGTCTGTTGTTCCTGAGCACGTTTGCAATTCTGTGTACAGCTGGAGGCTTGAAATGATTCACAAACAGTTAGTGTCCTCGGTTTGGTTCTGCAGTAACTTTTTGCAGAGAGGCTTGGGGTTCATTCACACCAGACCTGTTTGGTCCGCTTTAATCTAACTCTATTTCGTTTGCCTAGAAAGTCCGATTCACTTGGGAAGGTGTGAATGTGCAATCAAACTCTGATATCAACCAAAAAAGTGAACTCTGATCAGCCTAAAAACCTAGGTCTTGGTTCGGTTGACGTGAACTCTGGTGCGTTCGAATGCTTATGCAAAAACAAGAAGGATTAGGGTTGCAGGAATTCTGGGTAAAAACAATCAAAACAAACACTCATATCTAGTGCTAGTGAAAGAAATAGCTTGTGGTCGTTTACCAGACCAGAGTGAAATCCTACAGCTGCAAAAGTCTGATGCCGCTCCATTGTTGTTTACATGTTGTGAAGAAGCAAGTTGAGCTCAGGGTGTTCTTCAGAGGTTTTTGCGTCTTTCTCTTCAGTAGTTCTTGGTGCAGTGCCACCACAGACGAGGGATAAACAAGTTTTTTGAATGGTTTGGTTTGTTTGACACACTGCAGTGTGAAAGCAAACTGCACCAGCTGAAAATGTAACAAATGGTACAATTTGTTACATCTAATCGAACCAAGTCTATCAAACTATCTTGGTTTATTATTTCAGAGCGCCATGACAACTGCTCTGTCTACTTCCTGACAACATCAGAGGAAGCACAGGAAAGAATAAAGAGGGAAATATTTTATAAAATAATGCTCATCAGGGAGAAACGTGAATCAGATCAGGCAATCAATGTTGTACCAGAGTAACAGTGTATCAGGAACAGCTCTGCTGCTTCTGTGAGTCCGTTACGGTTGATGGTGGCGAGTGGGGCCCATAAACATGGGAGTCGTACCATGTGTGGAGGCGGGCCTCAGGAGGAGGACGGCTGATTTGTGGGGGTGACGATGATGATGTTGGGCTGTGGCCCCCTCCTCGCCTCAGTTTCCAGCCTGTTGCACAGGTCCCTGCAGATAAATGAGACTTTAATTCAATCAGGAACCGAACACAATCAGCGGCTCAATGCAGAAACTCCCCACATTCAGCGAACTCCACGGACACAACACAACAGCACACCTGTTCAGAGGAAGCAGCAGCAGGTGCAGTGATGCTACAATAAATTGTAAATCGTTTTTTTCTATTTAACACCTTCCAGGGACGGAGTGGCTGCACAAAGTTAAAAGACTTTAAGACTGCCTGGAGAATATTTGGTCAAAATCACAATAAAATATTGCAGAGGATTCAGGATAACTGGATGAAATGCAAACATTGAGTTCCAGGTAGCAACCTGGTATCCATGGGAACCACATCCCCTCCTCCCTCGGGCTGCTGCTCAGGTGATCAGCTGATGATGAGGAGGAGGAGGAGGATGCATCAGCCTCCACCTCAGAGTGAGGCAGCGAGCGGATGGAGGAGGACGCAGCACCTGGACCAGCGTTGCAGCAGCTGGAAGACGGGCTGCTGTTTCTGAAGGTTCGAGCTCAACGTGATGTTGAGTCATTAATCGCCAACCAGGTCACATGTCCTACAGAGCCATGAAGAGGACACACTGTTTTCAGTGTGGCTTGTTTTTCTGTCGTGTTGCTGCTGTTGTTTTCAGAGCTGCGTGTTCCATATTTGTTTGCGTTTGCTGTTTGAGCTTTTCAGATTCCAGTTGTGTGTGTGTTTGTGCCGCCTCTGAGGAGTTTCCTCTCAGAAACAGCTGGAGACGATTGTGACAACAGAGAACGTGTCGGAGGAGGAGGAAGATTAATGTGTCTGTGTGGGAAGCTGGAGGAGGAGAAGGAGGAGTCTCAGCTTTGTCCTCGGCTCTCTGCTCAACACAAAGACAGCTGACAGAGATGTTCTCCTCCAGCGATGCCTCACTCTGATGAAACAGAGATGCTCTCCGGTGGAGACCTTTCACTCTGAAACGTTGTTGGGTTGCAGCCACAGGTTTGCTGGAACTGATGTGGGGTGGCAGCGAATCATGTGACCTATACGACAGACAGCACTTTGAATGCAGTTTGCTGGGAGGTCAGCAGCTCTTGACCAATCAGAGTCTGGAGTTTTAATGCAAGCCTTTATGCCACTGATTGATCCTGGTTATTTGACTTATTGGGGGTCCAAAAGAAGGCATCTGGATCAATAAGTATCAGCTTTGACAACTCATGAGCCAAAATTCACATGTGGTGGGTCCATGTGAAGGTGTTCGCCTGCTGCCGTTTGGAGATGAGCCATCCAAGCTCCAATAGGGTTTGCTGAGCCATCAGCATCCCTTCAGGTATGAGGCAATTCTCTGTCTGAAGTGGAGAAGTTAAAGTATCTTAGTGTGTGGTTGATGGAAGGACAGAGCAGTAGATGCATAGACAGATTTGGTCCTCATCTGCAGGCCTCAATCTACCCATCAAGCCATGTTCCAACGCTATATCGGATATCTTGAATACAACCCTCTGAAATAAACTTCAGTAGTAGGGTGGCTTAGAAAAAGGGTGAGGTTCTTTAGGGCTTAGTTTTCTGGGCACCACTGAATGGAAAGAGACCCTTAAGGCTTCATGTACCCAAGTCACAGCATACTGTGTTTGAAAAACACATAATTCCTTCACATTAAGGCAAAAGTTGAAAGTTGGCTGAGTTCTCTGATCAGAAAAAATGAAAATTAGCCGGTTAGAGACACTACCTGATACCATCAGTACGTTAAGACCTAATGATTATTGATCCTGGTTACTGGTTATTGATCAAGCTGGATAAATCAGCATCCTGCTTTGGAACAGCTGAATATTTCAGCTGCAGCTCACATTCTTTCAGTCAGGAAAGAAAGAAATAATAGAATAATAGAGGGGGTGGTTTGGGAGTGTGTTGGCCCTATGGGGTGTGTGTGTGTGTGGGGGGGGGGTCACATTAGACCCCCACGTATACCTTGGACCACACAGCGAGCGCTCCATCTCTCTATGTTTGATCACAGAGGGCTTTACCCGTCTGAAGCAGTCACACCTCTTATTAAAGCCCGGCCTGTCCCACGCCCCCCCTTCCCCCCACTCCCTTCGCTGACCCCCACTCCCCCTCTCTTGGTATTCAGCCCAGGTCAGCAGATTTGCGCCCAGCCCACCGTGGCTCCCTTTTTAATTTGCACCTGTTGCGCAGTTGTCCGGGAGGCGAGAGCTGCAGCGGCTGCAGACAAAGATCATATTATGAACAGACTAATCTCCGTGTAGCTGAGAGGGTCGGGGGTTCGTTGGGGGTGGGGGTGGGGGTGGTGGGTGGGGGGGTCTGCTGCCTCCTGTGGGAGATCAAATCTGCAGCAGGAAGTGTGATAAGATGCACCAGAGGCGCTCCAACAATCTGTGTTCGCTGAACGAGCCTGAAAATCTGAGGCTGTTTCTGTGGCTGGACTCCCGTCTGCAGGCTGTTCCCATGATGTCATGCAACCTCCCCACCCCCCAACCAACACACCAACACACACACCCCAACCCTCACCCCTCCACACACAATTCACCTCAGTCAGGTTCAACCCAGTTCAAGTCTACAGCCGACACAGCTGACAAACATCACACTAAAATAAGTAGAGCTGCAGCTAACAATTATAGTTATCGATTAATTTATTATTCTGACGATTAATCGATTAATCGGATAAAAAAATTGGCATGTGCTTTCAGTGATGCTTTTCTATACAATATTAAAAATTCATTAAAAGATGCAAATAAATAAATTCCTTCTTTAATTAAGAGCATAAACATTTTGTTGTCTAAAATACAATAACACCATTTCGTTAGTGAACGCATGATCATCTGTGGTAATGGTTGCATCTGCAGCTAAAAAATTATTTCTAACATCAACATGTGAGAAGCTCAGCTGTTGTTGCTGGACTTAACATCAATACGGTGTAGCGGTAACCTATTGACTATTTAATCTATTAATAATTGAATCCCAAATCGTGCTTAATAGATTTTTTATAGCGTTTTGGCTCAAACATATTCACAGACAAAGTTTTTATTTCTCTTAAATGCAAAAGGAATATATATTTTTTTAAGTTTTGGTTTAATTACTGCTCTGAGTCTGTTGTTCTTTCAGCATCTGACTTTTTTTTTAGTCTGTATGCGCGGAACAATTAATTGATTAATGAATTAGTTGAAAATTATTTCAATTACTGATTCAACATGATTAATCCTGATTAATCGGTTCAGCTCTAAAAATAAGTCATAATGGAATCAAAAGAGGCTTCTGCTGTTTATTCAATGGAGAAGAGATTAAACTATTTTACATAACAAGACAATCAAATCAGTCAATCAATCACACAGCTCTCAGATGGAATCGTATGGTGATTTTTTTTTCTAAGTCCATTTTCTCCAAGTTTATATGTATATTTACTGCAGACAGACTTTAACGAGCTCATTGACAGAAATCGAGAGGAGAGATTAATCAATGTCGTTCATTCAGGAATCTCATCAAAGATTGAATTTCACTTGACTTTTCTGGATGGAAATCCAGAAGAAAAGCTGGTTCCAGATGTTTTACCAGCTGTCTTATCTCCTCCTCCATCTCTGTGTTTCAGTTCTGAACTATGACAGTGTTCTGGATACAACCTCAGAGACAGATGAGGACGACCAGACGCTGCTCCGTGATGACAGCAGCTTCACCGGAGGAGCAGGAGATGATGAAGAGGCGGGCAGTCCAGTTGCTGTCCCTGCCCTGGAGGCGTCGCCCAGGGTCGGCCACGCCCTGCTGTCCAACCGGGAGCCGGACGACTCGGAGCACCAGGGGGAGGACGAATGTATCGGTGAGTCTCTGATCGGATCAGCACCAAAATGCTGTTTGTTCTTCTCCAGCACATAAAAGATGCTGCAATAAGCTTCAGATAGCAGAAAGAAGATAGTTATCATCTGTCTATCAACGTACATGTCTTGGAACTGTTCTGGTTGAGAATTTTTGATCAATTAGGTTCCTCTGAACACAGATAAGCTGCAAAAACCAATTCTTAGTTTACTGAGTCTGAAAGGAGGAGAATAACGGTATGAACCAGGAGTGGAGATGGGATACTGGCTTGTTTTAAGTAAATAATTACTTAATGTTGATATATTTAAAAAGTATTAGTTCCATTGGCGGAATGAAGATACACTAGTGGGAGAAAAAATATCGAGAGCTGGCAAAGAAATAGGGAGAGAAGAGCAGAAGATCTTGGACAACATGGGGAACAAAACAGAAGGATAATTAAGACAAACAAAAACAAAATGGAGAACCAAGAGGAAATTTATGAGGAGAACCAGGAGGAGAACGGGAACGCCATATATATAACTATAATATATGATTAGAACCAGGAGAAAATACTAGGAAGAGAACAAAGAAAAGAACCAGAACCAGTTTTAAAATCAAGAAAGTAACCAGTTGGAGGAAGAAACAAGGAGTATAAAAACCAGTGAAGAACCAGTTTAGAACCAGTTCTAAAGAATTAGAAGGAATAGAAAACATGCTTGTCTTTTGTTCCTTTAGATGATCGCAGCAGCGAGTACGATGCTCTGGGACCTGAGGCCTCTCTGCAGGCGGTGGAAGACGGTGCAGGTGAGATCAATAGTCAATATTCTGATCAATAACAATACAATGAAGTGAAACAACAGATACACCCAAAATCACACTTTTTTACAAAAATATTTGATTTTTAAACACAACCTTTTCATCTGATTCTCAGAAATGAACTACAATAAAAATTGAGAAACCTTACCTCTATTTAAATATGAATGAGCTGTTTTTAAATTGTTACAAACATAATAGTACATTATAAGTAAAACATGCCTCCGTTCTTTAACACTATTTGCATTTGTGGTCAAACTGTATCTGACAGGAAGATTTCCACTAATTTTGGTAAATATTTAGTCAGTTAGAAAGACTTGCAAGGTGTCTGTTGATTTGTATACCTGTGAGACAAGAGTCAGGGCAGAAAGTGTCTTTTTATGCCGATGATCATCTTTTCTCCGTCTACTTTCTGACAGGGAGGCGACTGGACGGCATCTCCGGGCTGGATGAGTTCTTCCTGAAACGTAAGCTGGAGGATGACGATGGTCACCAGGCAACCATCGCTGAGTACCTGCAGCGTAGTGACACCGCCATCATTTACCCAGAAGCCCCGGAGGAGGTGACGCGCCTGAGCACGCCCGAGGCCGGCGGTCAGGATGAGAGCGAACATGGTGAGTTGATGGTCACAGCAAAAAGATCATAACCAATAACTTAAAAATATGACTACTCAAAAACAACACATTACTCATGATGTGACCTTTCACCTCCCCCTGCAGATCTGCCTTCCAGTGCCACAGACGACTTCGCACAGCTGCTCACCTGTCCGTACTGCGAGCGCGGCTACAAGCGGCTGACGTCTTTGAAGGAGCACATCAAGTATCGACATGAGAACACAGAGGAGACCTTCACCTGCCTGCTGTGTGCAGAAACGTTCAACCAGAGAGCCCAGCTGGAGCGGCACATGACCACACACAAACCCACTGTGGACCAGGTGAGAATACACACCTGTACAGGACGGGTGAAGGAAGGGATGGAGGGAAGAATGGAAGGATAGATAGATAGATAGATAGATAGATAGATAGATAGATAGATAGATAGATAGATAGATAGATGGTGATAGTTGAAGCCCCGCCCAGCCACTGCAGATGCATCCTGTGTGGGCGGAGCCTCGTCCTGCGGCAGCAGCTGTGTTTGGGCGTGCAGCCTTTAGACGCAGCTCATTGCTTCGCGCTCTAATCTAATGATGAGGCCGTGTTAAACGCTTCCTGCGAACGCCTGCTCTCTGCTCCTTACATCCAGGAGTCTCATTAGAGTCAGTAACTAAGCTGGAAGTCATTCCATTTTCCAATTACACCACGATCGTAATGGGATTACCTTATCCAGGCAGTCGGCTGTCAGGATCCTCCGGTTCCTCAGACCTCCTCGCAGACTGAACTGGGACCAGATGGTCTTTTCCCTGCTGGGCTGGAGAATCCTAATCCTCTCAGTGTTTATCTGAGGACTCCCTGAGACCAGAGGCTGAACTCAGATCAGTTCAAGTTTCAACACAGAAACGCTCAAGTTGGATCTCTAAAACATCTGAGACATAAATCCTTCGCTTTCATGTCTGTTTGATCACAAACATGAAACACAACAGACAATGAGACACCTTATCAAGACTTCTGACCTTTCCATGGAAAGAAGGAAGGAAGGAAAGGAGGATGGATGGATGGATGGATGTGGTTTCATCTCCTTGAGTAGCTGAAGGAAAACAATTTCCATATTAACTTCCATCCCTGATGTCATGAAAAGTTTTCTCCTTCAGTCCTTCCATCTGTCCTGCAGAAAGCTTACCAGGGAATCAGAATGGAGGAACTCTAATAATAATGTCATTAATGTGTCCAAATGGCGTGTAACCTGATCATCATGTCTTTTCTCTGGTTAAACTTGTGGTTAAGCAGCGTCAGAGCAACCAGATGATAGAGGAGCTTTATCGGCTGAATAAAGGAAATGACTGTTCAGGTTTGCGTTTCATGTAAAATGAAAAGACGTGAGCTCCCACTCTGCTGTGGGGGGAGGACACCCCCCATTACGCTTTGTTTTTGTTTATCAGTGTATTTGCATTTGAAATGTTGGGAATGCACCTCAACCAGAAACTGCAGCATGTGAACAGAGTCAGCCCACGCTGTTTCTCAGAATGCCTCTTTGCACTCAGACTTCCAGGAGAATCTGTCTCTATCCTCTCTGCTCCACTCCCACTCCTCCTCCCTCCTTTTCTAATCGGTTTCTCCTCTCTGCAGCCACCGCTGCTCAGTGAGGGAGCTGCAAACCGCAAGTTCAAGTGCAGCGAGTGTGGAAAAGCCTTCAAGTACAAGCATCACCTGAAGGAGCATCTCCGTATTCACAGCGGTGAGTGGAGCAGAGGGGTGGAAGAGCAGATAAACACACACTTTTATCACCCTGGGCACTGGCATAACACCAGACACACACACTCAGAGAAAGAACCCAGACAATGCAGTCTATTGGTAATAAAAACACAATATCCTGTTGTCATTAGGAAGTACACCAAAAGTATAACTGCAACTGTTTCCTTTATACAAATAAAGAAAAATAAAAGATGAGGTCAGTTAAATAAAAAACAGGAGCAATTTCCTGAACTCTTCATGATTCATGTTATTTTCTAACATTTCAACCTAAAAAAGTGACATATTGATCGAGTTGTAAAGCTCAGTTTATCAAAAATCATTCCATAGATTAAATTGTTGGTGGTCTCTATCAAGAGCACATATATTCTGAACCAAAAATTGGATTGTTGGTTTGGTTAATCAGTGATTGGCAGGTTGAGACAGTTGGGTACTTCAAAGCACTGAGTACTTTAAGCAGAGGCGAGTGGTAATGAATTAAATTTACTAGAGTATGTTCTGTACTTTGACAGAACTTACTGAAACTGAGTACTTTCTCCACCACTGAGCTTAACTAAGTCAGAAACACAGTCCTGGTTGTTATGAGTAGACTATTCACTGTTTGAAACATCTGGAAAAATCTCAGTCTTTTGAAATAGACAGAAAGTAAAGTAATCCCTGTGTTGCATTGCAGGTGAGAAGCCATATGAATGCTCCAACTGCAAGAAGCGCTTCTCCCACTCGGGATCCTACAGTTCCCACATCAGCAGCAAGAAATGCATCGGTCTGGTTGCCCTTAATGGACGAGTACGCAATGGGAACAACAGCAAACCTAGCTCTTCTCCAAACTCCACAACATCCTCACCTGGAAGCCCCGCCTTGGCTCACCTCCGGCAAAAACTAGAGAATGGGCGTCTTCTTGGCCTGCAAGACCAGCAAGGTCAGGTGGACATCAAAACCGAGCCAATGGACTTTAATGACTACCGGCTGCTAATGGCTTCACAGCATGGGTTTGGGGGACCAGGTGTCTACTTAAATGGTCGTAGTGGAAGCCCACTGGGTATCCAGGGCTCCTCACAAAACTCCTTTCAACACCTGGGTGGCATGGGAATTGATCTCTCTCTGCTAGGATATGCTGGACCTCTCGGGAGCAGCCTAAGTGAGGTACAGAAGGTTCTCCAGATTGTAGACAACACTGTTTGCAGGCAGAAGATGGATGGAAATCCAGAGGAGCTGTCCAAGCTTAGAGCCTATATGAAGGAGTTGGGTGCCCAGATGGAGGCACATGCCAGCTTTCAGGTGATTGGCAGCAGCAGTCCTACCAAGAGCATCATTGACTACACACTGGAGAAGGTCAATGAGGCTAAGAACCTTATCAATGACTCCAAGATGCAAGTGGATGTTAAGAAAGAGAAACCAAACCAATCAGTTGATCTCAGCGGTGAAGAAAAGTTCTCTGATGGACAGAACCAATTCCTAACATTTTCTTGCCAATACTGCAAGGAGATCTTCCCTGGACCCATCCCACTTCACCAACATGAGCGCTACCTGTGTAAAATGAACGAGGACATCAAAGCAGTCCTGCAGCATCCAGAAGGCAGTCCTGTTGGCTGCAGGGGGTCGAGGGCTGATGAACTGTCCCATACTGAGAGGCCCCACAGTCCCACCAACCTTTTCAAGGACCACATGTCAGTGTTAAAGGCTTACTTTGCCATGAATGCTGACCCCAACTCTGAAGAACTGCTCAAGATTTCCCTTGCAGTTGGCCTTCCACAAGAACTGGTAAAAGATTGGTTTTCACAATGGAAAATTCAAAACAACCACATGGACAGTTTGAGGAAAAAGTTCCCGACTCCCGAGCGTGGGAGACCAGACCGCAGCTTGAGTCGGTCTCCAGGGTCCCTTCCTGTTATAGATTTACACAATGGCTTTATTAACACTGATCCCACCCACAGACTCACAAAGATCAATCAGTTTACAGCCAACAGGCAGACAAAGGGGGACAAACCAATAGATCCTGCTGATTCCTTGAGGAGCAACACTTCGTCACCTCTAAACCTATCTTCCACTTCATCAAAACACTCCCAGAGTAGCTCTTACACTCCAAACAGCCTCACGTCTGAGGATGCCCATGGGGATACTCCTCTAGATTTGTCACTGCCCAAACACATGGCACAGAAGCGACCAAAGCCAAATGGCTTTATTACCGAGCACAACGGTGAGGTGTCGGTACGTGAACAGGGTTCTGGATCTCTAGCGCTGGTCAAGATCAAGAAGGAGGTCTTGGGGTCGGACAGTGGTGGGAGCTCTATCCATCAGCTGGAGAAAAGCACCAGCCCGATTTTTGGGATTAATCCCTTTGCTGGTGGTCCTATGTACACCTCCTTGCCACCCCACGGAGCTTTTCCCCCACCCACCTTCATAAGTCCTGCTCAGGCCATCATCCCAGGCCTCAGGCCCTACGCCGGTCTTGACCCCATGAGCTTCCTGCCTCACATGGCCTACACCTACGCCACAGGGGCTGCAACATTTGCAGAAATGCAACATAGAAGAAAGTACCAACGGAAAGCAGGTTTCCAGGTAAAACTATGTTATTATATAGATTTTTTTTTTTTATGATATTCTATCACTATGATCAGTTTTGGGCTTATGTGGTCAAACCTGAGAATCATTATTGTTGGACATAAGAGCTAAGGCCTCAAAAGAGCTGAGACTTAAAGAGCAAGCGCTAATATTTGAGGGTCTCTTCTGCAAAGTTAGACAGGTGTTCTAATCCTTACCCACAGCATTGCATCTTCTACTGGTTCAGGACCTTTTTGGGCACTGATAGTCTCTAATCGATCATGTGAATGAGCAGGGACATTTCTTGATTAGACTGTAAGATAATTATGGGTTTTTAAAACCTGTTATGCACTGTGACAAAAAGAGACAAAAAAGTTGTATTTTTAATTTCTTTTCAGATTTTTTTTTTTCACATAAAAAGTGATACTTTCATCACTTCAGCACATGATCTGGTAGATTAGTCTGATATTTGTGGGCCTTCAATTTACAGTTAAAGTGAAAAAGCCTTTTAGGTGGTAGATAACTCCATTAGTTATGAGTTTTGATGTCAATCCATTTCTTCAGGATTTGTACCAAGCACCAAAGTTAGCAAACCTTTAGAAAGGTTTTCTGAGGTAGAACTGGAAATGGATCCTTCTCAGAAGCTCTTTGAACCACAATCAGACAGTGTGCCTAACAGTGAAAAAAGAACTGTCTTCATTGTTAAAGGAACCATAAAAAGATTCCAACAGATTAGAGCTGCACAATACATCAAATCACAATCAATTATACCTATATATCAGATATCAATATGTGCAAGTTGAATTAACTTTCCCTGCCCTTAATGCCCTCATCTGATATGGACCGGTACTAGTTTGATTGAAATGCTGAGGCTCACTGAGTCATGGCAGCATTGTGTGGAAGGAATTGATAACAATATCAATACAGTATTTAACAATATTTCATTAGCAGGTCATTGTTCAGATCCAGAGGACAGTTTTCATAATGGAGGAACATTTTGTTTTTATAGCTATTGGTGTGTGTCCACAGACTGGAGGACATTCAAAGAGTATGTAAAGTATTGGTTAGTGCTGACCGGTTGAATGTTGGATGGTGTTGGTTGTGTAAGCTTTTAATTTGTTAAATATTGAATCAAAAGTTTGTGAGAGAGGAAACCCTAAATGTTTTGACTGATGTATGATCCAGCGGCCGCCTGCTTTACGTCAGAAAATCTCTGTTGTAAATGCAGACAGAAAACAACCTTGAAGGAGTGTTTGTGCTGAAAGCACCTGTTTAAGAGGAGCTGTTTCTGACCACAGTTTGGTTCTGTGAAAAGTCACCTTGAACATCTTCTGCACACCCTTGTTCGTTTCATTCCCCTCCCCCACCTGTTTTTAAAAAGTCTCCTGGATGAAGGGACTTACCCAGGTTGGGCCTTTAAGCCCTGTCCAGACTTGGGATCATGGAGCCAGGAGGGGGGTGGCAGCAGAAGGTGTCTCGGAGCGTGAAGTCGACAGGTGTGGGATTATGACTGCAGCTCTGTCTCTGTCTCAGGGGGAGCTGCTGGACGGGACGGCGGACTATCTGTCAGGCCTGGACGACCTGACAGACAGCGATTCGCTGCTCTCCAGGAAGAAGATTAAGAAGACTGAAAGTGGTATGTACGCGTGTGACTTGTGCGACAAAACATTCCAGAAGACCAGTTCCCTCCTAAGACACAAATATGAGCACACAGGTATATATAACACTTGGACATTTCTTTTTAACCCCCCGTTCTCCTTTTATCTCTAATTTCTTCACACTTTTGTTTCACTCCCTACTCTTTACTTCTGTTTCCTACTTAGCTTCCAACTCGTAGCTCTTCTGATCTGTTTTGTTTCTCTGCAGGCTGCGGCCTTTAACACGTTCTCTTCTTTGCAGCAGCTGGTTGGAAAAAACATGTTCTGCAGCATGAGTTTCAGATTGTGGTATAAGGGGGAATTTGGCTTTTGTTCCTGTTTGTGTCTGAGTGAAGATCCAGAGGAATAACTTAATAAAAACAGAGAATCGCTTTTTATATTTACCCTGGAAATAATTTGTGATGAAACTTCACTGGTAAAGGTAAACCTACTGTCAGGCCTCGCATTAAACATAACTTTAGAAAACATGACTCATTTTTACAGCAAAGGGGTTTTACGTTTACACTGCAAGACAACGCAAGTCATGTGTATGGCATCATTCAAAACCAAGGTAATTCATAGTGCAAAGTCATAAAATAAAATAAAATAAATAAGGTAAAGAAAATAACATTAAAAATAAGAATACATTAAAACAGCAAGATACAATTAAGCTTCACACAAAAAAGAACCAGTAAATAAGATCTGTATCAAACCTGCATGCATTAAATCTGTCTAAGGACAACCAGTTGGTGCCTTTTTGACTAATTACAAGTATTCACTACTTTTTCTCAGTCCTGTTTTGACAAGAAGCCGTTTAATATAGCAATGTGATTAAGATGGTAGTAAGTTGATTTTTGTAGTAGACTTTATTTGAAAATTTAAATTCAGGTATGGGTCCAGAACCAAACCACAGTTTCTTGCATGCTTTGTGGTTAGGCCTTATTGAGAATAGCCGAGTTCTGATAACTAATCTTGTGTTTTTTTGCCCAAAAATATTAATACTTCGTTTTATTTATTCATCTGACCCTTTGGTCATAATATTATGGCTGCATTTAATAAGTGTAATCATGTGGCAAAACAAAAATATAAAGTTGCATGGTATCAGCAAGCATATCGGAAGAGACAGTAGTTCTCTATAATCTGTCGGAGCATTTGAATGTTGAACTAAAGTGTTCCAAAAAAGAAGCCATGAGGAACCCCACATGTAATATTTCTCTGTTTAGATTTATATTAGCTAAATGACTCAAAATATTCACAGTCTGCCAAGTAAGATCTAAATCAATTTGTAGCAATGTTCCACCTACTTTTCCAGTCTGTTAGTCGGTATGTAATGGTCACTTCTGCCCATAGGTGAACTTTCTGTGTACAACTCATAAATGGAAGCTGTTTCTGGATATAATCTGGAGTCCCAGTACGAGGAGGTGACTTTCTTTTAAAGCTGAGGGAGGTTTTAAGGCAGGATTCATGAAGGTGATTCATTCCCGTCCTACCTGTTTTATTCCCTGTCTTTCTCTGCATTGCATCATGCCGTCATCATGTTGGCCAGATGCAGAAATCCTGAGCAGAAAAAACAGGCAGCCAATATTTAAACCCACAGACTTCATGTTTAATTCAGCAGTGTTATGTAAACAGTTTCTCAGTTAGATGTTCTGGATGTTTGAAGTTTCCTGTATGAACTCTGCTTGTTTTAAGTTTTTGCATATTAATGTTTCCTGTTTATTTCCTTTAATATGGAGCTTGAAGCTCAACAGAAAACTGTTTCAATCTGTTTGTTTGACTGTTGATTGGTTGAGTTAAATATAACTGCTTAATATTCCAGAAAGATACTTTTTCAAGCTTTCTATCAAGAAAAAAATCTAAGCACACTCTTGCTTCTCAGGATTGACAATTGCAGTCAGGTACGCCAAATCATACCAATCATAATCAAAATCTTTTTCATAAGAGCAAGTAATTTTTGTTAGTTTGATTCTCTGGATGCTACAGGTGTGTGATATCACCAAGCCAGCAATGAAAGGCATCACCTTTGAGAAACAACCGTTGCTATCTGTCAATCTGGGAAGGATTATAAATATATTGTAATTCCATTTCCTAACAGCTCAAAATTTATAATTCTTGAGAAAGAAAGGTTATTCATCAATGGAAACAAGATAAGACAACTGCCATTCTTCTAGGAAGAGGACATTTCACCAAATAAGTTTAGACTTTGCAATGTTTAGAGAAATTGCAAAATATCTCTAAAGAGCTCCATCCCAGACTCAGAGACAGAGCTGAGAGCTGTTACCATGCTAACAGATCTCAATTAGCATGGTAAATGTCAAGGTTTTGTCTGCATATCAATATTTAAAACATTAGCTGGTTTTTTTCACTTTTTTCCCCCCAAAGTTATTAAGATCCGTTCTGGAAGGTCCAAAGAGTCGAGTGTTGCAGATCCCTGGTGTAAACCATCAGTTCAGAACAAACCTTTTCTCAGAAACCAAACAATGTCTAACAAATTTATTGAAAAACTTAAGACATGTCAGTGTTTCTGTTTAGAATCGGTTTTTCTACTGGAGTCTGTTTCAGAACTGACCAATCGGTTGGTGTCTGTGTTTGAACACCTGCTCTACCTTCATCTCTTTCACTTTATTGCATCATCCTTCATTTGACTCCCCAACACTGGAGCAGAAAGCTGCCACCCACTGATATTTACTACTGTGCATGTACGTGTGTGTGTGTGTGTGTGTGTGTTACAGTATGCTAGCTGTGGTGGATGTTTCAGGTGTTTCCAGTGTGTTTGTAGGAACAACCTGCCTGCATGTGTCTACAGAGCTGTGCAAGTGTGTGTGGAGCTGCGCTTTTAGTGCATGTGTGCGTGGGATGCCTGATTGGATGAGGTTCTGACTGCCGGTTGGCAGCAGACGAAGCATCCTGCTCAGTCAGATGGAAGAAATTTCCGCCCATACGGAGTCGTAGTAAATCCAGCAGAGCGTGTGTGTGTGTGTGTGTGTGTGTGAGACGACTGTGCTCCTCCTCAGGTTAAATCTGGCGCCGTGATGTCGTCGAAGCTACTTGCTGCCTGACGACATTTCGAGGCATCTCACAGTTGTCGTGGCAATAAATTATAACCAAACTAAGTTTGAAGTTAAAACTGTGATAAAGTTTTTTCTTTGATAAAATTTTTCAGACAATACTGCATGAAACCAATAGAAAATTATTTTTTAGAACAGAATGATATGTATGAACGGCCATGGCATGTCCAAAGTCAGCCCTCCAGGGACAGAGTCCTGCAAGTTTTAGGTGTTGCCCTGATTAATCACACCTAAATCTTTAGCAGGCCTCTTTAGCACTGACTTCCACACTGAGGCAGTTTCTATGTCATTTGAATCAACTGTGTTGGAGCAAGAACTCATCTAAACCCTGCAGGACAACCGACCATTGATGGTTGAACTAAACACTTTTATATTGCTTTTATATATATCCAAGTTTTTTATGAGAAACTGAATTTTGAGTTCACATTAGCTGAAAACATCTGAAATAAATGAAACACATCACTGTGATGTGTGATGAATCTGTATACAGGATGTTCTTGCAATCTTAAAGTCTTTATTTCATGTATCTAAAATTAAGGACTTATAATAATGTCTTAAATTATTTTAAAAACATTTAAGTTGGTCTTAGATATGTTTAGCACAGGTATTAAATTTTGTCATATCAGGACTTTAACTTTGTATATATTTCACATAGTTTATTTTTCTTGAGGGAGTTTTCTCCCAGGCAAAGGTTTCATCTTCATTGCATTCTGTGATTCGAGGCTACCGCTAACTAGCTACTCATAAACCCTTGCCTGCTAGCTGGCTATTTTGCATATATCTATAAGTGTAATTATAACGCCAATTGACTGGACAAAGTTTGCTTCTCTGCTGATGCCAACCTGTATGATACTACATGCATTCTCTGCAAAAACATTTGGCACTAGTACATTTTCTTTACGTTTTCTGTACGTTTTCTTTTGTATATTTGTCATAATATAATGTGTTAAATTTCATTCATAATGGTCTTATAACGGCCTTTAGAAGTTGTTGATTTGAGCTGGTGAAGACTGCAGAAACACTGTGTATAATAATAAAGATTCACTTTTTTAACTAAGAAAATTGAGTTTTTCATCACTTTTTTACTTTTGTAAATGAAGCTTTTAAGTTACTTTAATAAATGTGAATTGAGTGTGCTTGTAGATATTAGTATAAGCAAATGTTTTGTTACTGATGGCTTTCACAGATAGTCATTAAAAAAAACTACTTCTTTGTTACTTTAACCTAAAGCTGCTGTCTCTGTCTTTACCGTCTTGCTGTCTCTATCCTTACCGTCTTCTCCGTCTGTCCTCTGTGTCTCCAGGTAAACGTCCACATCAGTGTCAGATCTGTAAGAAGGCCTTCAAACACAAACACCACCTCATCGAGCACTCACGCCTGCACTCAGGGGAGAAACCCTACCAGTGTGACAAGTGTGGAAAGCGTTTCTCCCATTCCGGTTCGTACTCACAGCACATGAACCATCGCTACTCCTACTGCAAGAGGGAGGCCGAGGAGCGCGAGGCGGCCGAGAGGGAGGCCAAGGTGGGAGGGCTGGCTGGAGGTCTGGAGCCCACCGAGTTGCTGATGAGAAGGGCCTATTTGCAAGGGTTGGGGCCTCTCGGATACTCAGATCCCGAGGAACAGCCAGAGGACGGCGGTGGTACCATCTTAAGGGACGGAAGAGAGGGAGGAGGACGGGAAGTGGGAGGAGTGGACAATGAGATGTACGAGGAGGTGACAGATGGACAGGAGGCAAGTTTCAGGAACAGAGAGGAGGAGGGTGACAGCAGGAGCCAGATGGACTCAATGATGGATGAAGGGGGCAAAGACTCGGCACAGCTGATGGACACTTGTTCACGAGAAGGGAAGACAGACGGAACGTTGGAGCAGGAGGACTGATGGAGGAAAGAGAACTGGGAAGATGAAGATTTGTTTGTGAGATCTAGATTCTGCTTCATGATGAAGGGTAATAGAGTGTCTGATTGGTTGGGAGGATGTTTTAAGCTTTGTGCTATTCATCAAACTACCATATAAGGTCAAAACTGATGTCATGAGGGTGTGGTTTACCTGGGACACCTGTTACCTTTATGACAACGTATGGATTTTTAAGGCTACGACTGAGTTAATTCTGTTGTTTTTAACAACAACAACAAAAAAAAAAAACATTCTGAGCTCTGGTTTATCACATTCAGTCAGATTTTTTTCTAAATCTAACTTTTATCTTTATTTTATTTTTGCAATTAGATTTGTCCCCGACCTGTTTTAAGTTTTGAAACCTTAAAAGAAAAAACATTGTAACCGCTGGTGTTTGAATTCTGGAATCCTACTTTATATCGTTGGATAATTAGGTATTTTTATCCAATTTAGAATTAAATAGATAGTCATGTAAAATGCTCACATGTTGTATACAATAGAATTTAATTCTGAAATATTTTCTGAAAGATTTGTATTCCTCAAAATTTCCATTTCTTTTGGGTCCATTTGACCTAGTTAACTCATAAAATACGATGGACTAGGACCCTTCATCAAAATAATAATAAAATAAATGAATATTTTATAATGCATTTATATTTATTCCAAATATAAATGTAAATACACTAAGATTTCATGAGCTATCAAAGTGAGCATGAATGTCTCCTTGGTGGGACTACAAAGTAGCCCATAGTCGGCTTGAAGTGTCAAAACAGATCCTTTTGGTACCCAAACATAAATTTTAGCTCTAGGTAATGATAAGTTTGGTAATTGGGTAAACATGAAGGGGGAATGAAAACAACTAAGATTGACACTTCTTAGCTTGTTAGCTAGCTAACTGCTATCTTGTTAGCTTATCTTGTAGCTGATTACCTGTTCAGCTAGCTACTTTTTGGCTTGTTCCATCAATCACCAAAATTCTCCTTTTTTTTTTTTTTTGCCAAATTAAGCTACTTTCCTCAGAGTTGAACCAGAACTTTACATTTCTGGTTTTGTTGGAGGAAAAAGCTGTAAAATCTGACAGACTGAAGCTGGTAAATTACAGATGTTTAACATCTTGAGCTGAAGAGTGAGGTGTTCAGATGAAAGAAGTGTCCATTTTAGCCTGAATAAGAGAGAACCAAGTTTTTGATCAGTAAATTTTAACCCTTTATAAAGTAAACCAACCCTAACCTTCAGGTGTGCAGGAGGACCAATGACCTGAATCATGAAGCAGGACCAACTGGTTTAAAATCCATGTTATGCAAAATAAGAAGAAAATAAAAATAAATAATAATAATTATTCTAATAAACTAAGTGAAGCGCTTGTTAATGTACAGTATTATAAAGGCCTGAAAGCTGTGTGGTGCTCTGATGTTCCTAACCTCTGTTGTTGTGTTCGATAAAACCACTTCAGGAAATTGCACTTGGCTCCCTGAATCACTACAAAATAATGAAAAAATATTGAAAAATTAAATTGGGAAGCCTGGAACACTCGGTCACGTTCTGTCAGTGTTAATGTTGTTATTCTGTCTCCTTTTAATGTGACTTTTTTTTATATATTTTTTATCCGACTTTATTATTTTTGCCATCTAACCACATAACTCCAGGCCTCCTGAGTTGTTTTTTTTCTATGAAGGAATAATTAAACCTGTGTGATTTTTCAGTCTTAAATCGGAGAGGCAGGGGTAGGAAAATAAAGGGCTCGGCTGGAAAAAGAGGACGGAGCCTTTTTCTCCAGAGAAAGCCTTATATGCAAACCTTTCACCTGTCTGTTTCTAAGAAGTGCCATCCCTGTGCAGTGACACACCTGTCCTCTCATCCTGTCAGTATTACCGTAGATAGATGCCATTCTGTAGTTTACAACTGTTGGTGCAATTTCTATTGTTTTTTTTCATGACAGTACTTTTGACAGTATTACTTTTTGATTTACCAACAAAAAATTCAATTTTTATTTGAGAATTTTCCATTTTATTTATGTGTGTCCTTTTATATTGCTGTCTTTATTTATTTCCTACTGTAGTGTACAGTATTGGGGTTCCTCACAGAAATATATTTTAGTAAAATGGTTCTGTCATCAAATATTGGGACTTAAATGTTGATCAGGTCGTATCTTTGTTTTCTTCATGTTTTATTATTTGAAACTACTGAAAAAAAAAATCTAAATTTGGGGAACTTTTGATACAACAATTATTGTGCAAGCACTGTATTAATAAAAATCCACTTTATTCATACCTCTGAAGAGAGGATGAAGAACTGATTATGAAGGAAGTTCTGAAATGTCTGAAGTATTATGGTTTTAATTTTTAATTTTTCATGTTGTAGCCAAAATGTAGCCAAAATAAATTTTAATAAAGCTGTGTTATTCTTCTTGTATCACGTCTGTTTAATTCAATGTCACCCTAATGAAAACGGTGATGATGTTTTTAGCCTCCACATATTAGTGTTTGGTCCCACCTTTTCCACCAGAACAGCCCTGACCCATGATGGCATGAGCTCCTCTGGATAATTGAAGGTGTTTTGGTATCTAACACTAAAATGGTTAGCAGTGGATTCTTAAATCTTGTAAATTGTGTGATGGGATTCCACTTGTTTGCCCCACAGATTCTTTATTGGATTAAGATCCGGGGAAATACGAAGCTAAATCTACTCCTCAAACAGAAGCTGTGCTTTTCTGTTTCGTTCCATGAAGCACTTTTCTGCTGAAAGGTCAGAGAATACCATTTTTATTAAGAAAAAGGTAAAGGGTGTGAAAAACATCCACACAGTTGTCATAAAACAGCAGTCAAAAATACAAAGGAATAAACTCCTTTAAAGTTTTTAATATATAATGATTTACACATGATTTGAAGGTGTCACCAAATCTACCAAATCTGACTGCTTTATTTATCTAAAATAATTGAGTTGAGTACTGCATGCATCATTTATTACTGAAAAGCTAAAAAAAAGTTATGTCTTTATTTTTTAATAAGTTTTAGTTTTATTTCTACTGAGTATTTTTGTCTTATTATGTAAACAAAATTTGAACACCACTGCAATACATAATTTATATAATATTGTGTTGTCATCACTTTATCAAACACACAATTTGGTTTATATAAAAACCAAACAAAGACACAAATATGCTAAAATTAAAAAAATGTTATGTTAAAAGCTCAGAACTGTAAATTCTTAAAGTTAATTAAAAAATCAACTGAAGGTAGTAAAAGCGGTTTCAGCTTAAATATCGGATAATTTACTACATTACATCACAAATTATTTAGCCTTTATTTTTTTATGTTTTGCTTTAAATCAATTCCTAATTAGGAAACAAGGCAGGCCCCAACAACAGAAGGGGGAAAACAACGATTCCTACCAAACTTACCCATTTCTATCGACGTGATGACGTCAGAACTAGCGTGCAGCGTGAACCGAGCGTCAGATGCAGCAGTCAGAGGTGAGTGTTCAGATGGAATCAAACATGTGTTTGTTTGTATCCTCGTCCTTCTTTGTTGGAGTCAGGGACTCAGCCGGTCTGAGATTATTTGTGCCCGGGATGCTGGTTCCGAACGGGAACCAGAGTGAGGGTTCAGTTCGGCTAACGGAGCTAATGTAACTCTTCCAGGAAGTAGACGGCCCCTGCAGAGCTGTCAGGTTAATTTTTGAGGATATAACTGTAAATCTCGCTAAAACAACCTGACATTTAGCAGATTTTGAGGCTTAAAAAGTTCACCTGACTTATACTTTAACTTAAAAAATCTGACGATAAAACTGTGAAATATTATCTTACCATGAGGCAGAACAGTGAGTTGGGACTCCAACCTGTTTGGATGCAGAAGTGATGGAGAGGTTCTGGGAATGCTGTCCACATTCCTGCTGCCTGGATAAAACGACATGAAGTTTTAGGTGCATTACAGATCTTTGCAAAAGTATCGGCACTGCATTTGACTTTTTATCAAGCTAAAGTCCCAAACATGTGTTTTTTTATGATTTGGTGTGACAGGCCTAAAACAAAGTTATGAATTTAATGTCAAAGGAAAATTACGCATGGTTTTCCAGAATTTAACAAATGGAATAAAAAAAAAAATTCATCGTTATGCTGCAGGCAAGTCAGTTTTAGGGTATGCATCCTTTTGGTTACTGAAAGTTTTACCCAATGTTCTTTGATAAATATTTCTAGCTGAGTATCTTCTGTCTGTACAGGTCGTTTCTAAGTACAGTTTCTCAATTGAGTTTGTGTCCAAAATTTGAACAGTTTAACTAATTAAAATTGAGAGAAATTAACCAGTTAGAGATTTAGGACTAAGCACTATTTATACAAACAAATTTGTAGTAATCAAATATGAATAGCAAACAATAAAATATGTAGCAGTACTTTTTATCATTCTTAATGCTTTAAAATGCAAGAAAATATTAGATTGGTCATATAAAACTTTCTAAAACTATTAACTAATAACTAAAATTTGAACAAAAACCTATTTAAATCATCTGAGCAATCTGTGAATCTCTAGTTTAATACAATTTTAACTGAGTCTAGTTAAAAGAGACGTTCCTGTTTTATGCACATAGCAGTTTCTGATGTTTCATGTCTGTATTCACAATATCATCAGATGAAACAGGGTGAAATTCAGCAAGGGCAGTGTTAGCTTCACAGATTTCTGTTGAGTCAAAGGAAAACAGAAAGGAAGTGTAAAGGATCCTGAGAAGCAGATGTTTGACAAAAGCAGATTAGTTTTTGTCAAACATCAACATAAAGATTTTGGTTTAAAGATGATCTGATTGACAATAAGGAGGAGATGTGTTAGTTAGAGGGTAATAATCAGAGTAAAGTAAACTGGTTTCAGTCGGAAATTAAATGAGAGGACATTAACAGGCCTGAAGGACATGAAGACATTAAAATGGACTTAATCTGAATTCATGAGTTCAGATGAGTTGGTCTGAACAATGAAGCCATGTAATAGTTGTTCAGACAGCCTTTTCATCCTGAATATTTCCCTCTGCTCTGCTTGGCGTGACTCAGGGTTTAGAGTGAAACCAGTCGACTCAGATCGAAGCAGATTTCTCCTGGTTCTGTTTCAGTCGCTGATTCTGTACGAAATATTACAGCTACTTCATAATGTCTCAGGCAGGAGCTCTAAGTGGAGTAAGCCGGTATAAAAAACTGTTACCGCTGAGATGAGAGACTGGTTTAAATGACAGTTTATCAGTTTAACGTTTACCTGATATCTGAGATGATGATGTTAAACAACAGACTGTATTACTGAGGGTAAGGCTGCAGTGATTCATTGAGTACTAAAAATTCTCAAAATGAAATGTAGTTTGTTGATACATTGTCTACAGCCACATAAATGTCATTTTTTTAGTAACCAGTGCACTACAGGAAGTTGTGGGGACAGTAGTGTCTCCATTGCAGACTGTGCAAAGCAAAGCTCTTGTTTTTACATCACACAAGCCTCTAAAGTGCATTACCACGCAGCTGTGTGGCGACTCTGGACGGCTGAAACAAAACCACATTGGGATCTCTTCAGCGTAGTTATATTCTGTTGGTTCTTGCTATTATCTTACATAAAACATATTGTGGTAAAGTACATGGAAGCAGAATAGATCAGTTGACTTCTGTCACTAATAATTTCTTCAGTCGTGATGCACATAGCCAGAACCTTTTTCTGGAGTTACTGTCTAATTCAGATCTTGAGTAGAGAGCTACAGTGGGGGGAAAGGTTTACACACCTTTGCTAAAGTACCTTTTTTTTGAGATGTCAAAAAAATGAGAGTAAAATAAATTATAGCAGCAAGCCTTGGACGGCCGTGTGGCGAGCCAGTGGTAAGTCTTAAAAGCTTGGCAAAAATCCGACCTTTCAGACAGGAATTATTGTCGCTTTGCTTTTGATGGTGATGGATTGGTGAATGTGTTGAGTCAGTCTGTAATGACTCACAGAAAGTTTGGTACAGCTCTGACCTTACGTGTGGAAGTTAATACACTTTCATGTTTTATGCCGAGGAGTTAGATTTTGAGGCTTGGCTATGCCCACATGCTTTATTGCAGTATAAAGGTTTTGATAACTTTTGATCTCTAATGCTTCTAAACAGTGCCGAGTCATTTTGAAGTCTAAGTCAAAAGCTGTAGGAGAAGTTTGCATAGATGCAACGTGTGTAATGGAGAGAAAATGACGGCTTTCATCCAAAATGGCCGACTTCCTGTGGGGTTTAGACCATGGCTTGAAGAGACATTTTTTTTCTAAGTCCTGAGAGGTTACCTATGTGCAACAAGAGCATCTCAGGGTTTCCCCCAGTGGATTATTAGCCTGGCGGCCCGCCATGCTTTACTAGCCCCCGGCCAGGCTAAGCGTTGCTTGTTTATGTTTTTATGTGAAATTAAATTAATTATATCCCAACTTCAGAAGATTTGCCTTTACCTTTACAGAACTCTTTAGTTCCTCTTATCAGTCTGCAACTTCTCATATTGAGGTCATCAAACCAAATTTCAGATCTACCATAACTGACTGACACCTGCTGGCCTCAGGTTTGCAACCAGCTTGTGACTGAGAAACCAGTAACCTCCTCCCAGTGACAGAGTCTCACTGAGGAAGAAACTGCATTAGGTTTTCTATCACTTTAATATTTCTGCTATAACTGATGTATATTTGCATATAAAATAAGTCAATAGAGTTTAATTTACAACTTTTATGTCTTCGTGTCATGAGGCAGATCTCAGCCGGCTGGTGAGAGAAAAAGTAGATCTTGGTCTCAAAAAGTTTTGGTCCCTCTGATGTAGAGGTTGTGTGGATCTGACGTTTTCCTGATCTAGCGAAAACATTTTGCTGTGACCTGAACAATGTTGGAGGCATTGCGTAACTCAAACACCTTGATCTCATCCAAAAAAGATGACATGAACTTGTTAGTTCCTCTGTCCATTGTAGTAGCTGATATATTGTGAAAATCCGGTAGAAATGATGGACTAATCGAGTCATGTTTACATAGAAACAACGCACTGTGAGGCTTTGTTTGTGAGACTTGCGGTCACGTGGGTTGGTTGTAGGCAGAGTTTGGTAAGGTCCATGACACAGCTGGCTCCTCTGTGCGTTGCCTCGCGCTCTGCCACTGCTTTACCTCAGCGCGGATTGCGCGAGCCTCCTTTTACTCAAAACTGGACACAGACTGACCTGTATGGATATTTACATAGACTTACTGTGAGAAATTATGTCTCTTTGGAGAAATCAAGGTAAGAGTTTAAAACCCGTTCGTTAGCTCTGGTTGTGCAGCTCTATGTGAATTGCAGGAATAACTTGTAGTAGCGAATTCAGAGGTGCGTTGAGCGAGCGGTGAGAACGATTTATCTTTGTGAACAAAGAATTATATATTTTACAGGCTGCCCAGCATGTGGGTCTGTCTTCCCTGCAAAGTTTATGTATGTGGTCCTGGTTGGCCGGAGCGTTAGTGGTTAACCAACCAGCGCTAACCTCATCATGCAGGTTGTCAACTTAACATCTTTTAATACAAAAACACGGTGGGCCACCGGTGGACTGCCTCGGCGCCCCGACCACCTGGCTTAGCAAGTTTTCTGGAACCCTCTATCTTGATATCTGACTTCTGACACAATTTCAGAAAGGTCAAAATTCAGAGATGGATCTTTCCAAGTGAAAAAAATTACTTCCTATTCTCAGAGGGAGGAGCTTTGACAATGTCAACAGATGACTACAAAGTATCATCGGGCATCCAAGATGGATCCATCATACAGAGTTTAGTGTAATTCTGTCTTTCTATGTGAAAATTATAGCGTTTTGAATTTTTTGGCGCGTACGCCACACTTGCCACTAAACATGCTCAAACTTTTGATCCCCCGTCCTTTAACTGCATACTGACCACATTTGAAGCCGATAGGTTAAAATTTCTTGGAGCAGTTTGTTAAAGTTCAAGGTTTGTAAATGTCTAAGAAGGTCAAAAACACCTAGTGTAAGACTTGAGTCGTGTAATCAGGAGTCATAGCATGCCAGTATTTAGGCTCTGGTTGTTCCCTGCAGTTTCATAATAATGACCATATAATACCTTTCTTACTGACTACTGTATAATTGACTGGATTGTTTCAGAAAAATATGTATTCACTACACCTTACTTTGCTTATGTTGCAATACTTGGTATACATTTTAATTTATTTCCTATTTAGACATAAGAGCAAAGGTTCTAAACAAAGATTTATAACATGATTTCCTAGAGTTATTAAAAATGATTCAGACACTCCCCTGAAAGAATCAAGGTTTGAATTGGACTTTAAAAAATTAGTTTAAAAAACTGAACATCTCTGACCTATATGTTTTTTTTTTTTTTCAACAATAGTTTTTCCTTCCACTCAACTTTCAATTAACATGCTTTAATACAGCACTTTGTGAGCTGGTAGCTTATTTATCTTTCACCTTTTGTGGTCTCGTTACCTTTTGAGGGTTTTATGTCTCTTGGATAACTCTAAAGTCAGCAGTGGCTAAAATGAAATGGACCATAACATAAATATAACATTACTTAATTAAAAACAAAAAATAATAATTAATGGCTAATTTTGGATTCTTGTTACTTATCAGCCGAAATCATCAAAATGAACATAAACACTTGAAATGTATAAATCTGTGCTCAAAGAATTTACATTTAATAAATTTCTGTTTTTAATTAAAATTACTGAAGTAAATGCCGTTTTAATGGTATTGCAATTCACTGTGATGCACATGTCGATAATTTATATCAGCATGATTGACCTCCAGCTGTTCTTTTTTTGTTTAGATGAAATGCAGAGGAGTCATTATGAACTGAAATCTGTGGGATGCTGATGTGAAAAATGTGGGCTTCATGCTCTTAATAATCATTCAGAAAACATGATGGTATTTAAATTTCCCACATTCTGGATTAGACTCATCAAACTTGACTTATTTAGTTCATTAATGTTGGTTTTTATTGATCTTCATACGGCTGAAAGTTCCTTGTTTCAGCAGAGGGCAGCTGAAATATTACCCCCTGACATTTAATGCTGAGCCAACACTGACTTGTTGATCTTTCCTGAAACCAGTACAATAATGTGATGTGTACAAAGAAACTGATTTTAGTCAGATATCCGCCTTCGAGAGAGCCGTGAAGTGTCAGAGAGTCAAATGAAAGAAGCTCATCGTCAGAGTGAGAACGACTCGAAAGCTGAGGCAGATCAGGAACCTCTGCCTTCAAATAACACGGGGACTGGCTGCTGATTCATTCAGCAACATTTCATCATCTCACACTGTTAATACACACAAACACAACGGGACGGCTGAGCACAGCCTGCAAAGAAACACTGCGAGGAGGATGGGGAAGGTAGTGAATGTCGGGGATTCTCCAGTGAAGCTGCAGTTTCTGCAATGTAGTTAGTTTTATTTTATTTTATTTTAGTTTTATTTTTAGTACCCATTCATAATGAAGACTCGTGAAGGTTGATTGTTTAATTTTATTCCAGTTCATTTAAGTTTTTTCTAATGCAGCTTGTTGAACAGACCAAAGAGTTTTTGTAGACTGTTTTAGACTTTCTGATAATTAAGAAAGTCTAAAACATTCACAGAATGTATATGCAACATTCACAGAAAGTTTTTTTCAGCAGTAATTGATTTGATTAAAAAAGTTTAAATATTAATGGCCTAAACACTGAACCCTGTGGTGCTCCATAACTATCTGAAGAGTTACCAAACTGGAATGTGTCAGACTAATATATTCCAAACCTACTTTGTGATGTTTCCTTTATTCATACAGTCACCTTTATGAAATTATACACTTCTGGATGTCCATGCATCCTTAAAAGTCTTTAATTCATGTATCTAAAATTAAGGCCTTAAATGTAGTAACTCCATTTTAAAAAGTAAGTTGACATTTCATATGTTAATCACAGCTATTAAGTTTTGTTTTTGCAGGACTGTTTCATCTCATATATTCTATGTATTTATTTATTTTTTGTCTTGAGGGACTTTTCCGTCCTGCCAAGTCACACTCACACATCCTTATTGCATACTGTTATTCACTCCTAGCATAACTTTGCTTGCTAGCTCCCTTGCTAGCTTTTTTGCAACTATCATGCCTAAGTCTAAATATATCTCCACTTGACTGGACAAAGTTTGTATTTCATATCTGTGGAGACAGAGACAGAGACAAACATTCATATTTTGCACTAAGCAGTTTAGCAGTCCGTATTTAGAAGTTTTTCAGATCAGACCCTTGGTCATTAACGTCAATTTCTCTGTGGTTTACCACAAATAACTTCCCAAACCTAATGTATGACTCATTTGAATTATTGTTATTTTATTTTATTTTTTTAACAAAATAAATAATATTGATTATGAAGCAAAATGTACCTGAGACATTTGGTGAGACATCACTACCTCCACAAATTGCTTGTCGGAGGTCCGCTCTACCCGAGTCACTCTTTTGCATGGTCAGAACAATCTTGTCGTGGCATCGTGTCACTTCTACGATTGTCAAATTATTTTAGCTAATAAATATTTGATGTAAACTCGAGGACTTCCTTGCATAATTTGGATTTTCTTAGCATACGTCTGTTTATTTTCTCAGAACCATCCTGAGCTTCAGCTCCCGGTCCTGGTAGCTGTCTCGGTTGGAAAGGGTCACAGACTTTAGTTCATGCCAATCCTGTCCACCCAGGAAGGCTACTCCACGGTCTATTGCTTTTCCTGTCTTTGGGTTTTAAAATATTGTGGTGAATAAAAGCACAGCAATGACATTTCAACCAAGTTGATCAAGGTGTGGATAATCCGATTGGACACAATTTGTTGGTTCTAGTCTACTGTAGTTAGTCTAGACCAGACATTGCAGTTCTAAATTCGTTGGATATCATTGTCTTGTCTTCAGATTCCAGTGTTGTGACCTGAACCAATAAGCCTTATTTGACTGGCTACCTCTCTGACTGGTGTTGGTGGAGTTTGGTGAAGCTGTTGCACGTTGTGTCCATCAGACAGGTGAAGATCAGTCTCAGACATAACAGAGTCATCTTGGTCCTAAATCTGCTGAATATTAGTTGGAGTGACCTACATGTTGTTGGTGGTGGTGGTGAGTTTGAGATGGCATGAAGTCATCAGGACGTCACCGTGGATGAAGCAGCAGACTCGCCCACAGATTCACGACAAACACGGCGAGAAGCGTTTCCAGAGATTCCACCGTTTGGTTTCCAGGCGGTGCGGTGCTGACTCAGCCCGGGCGCTGCAGCTGCTGGGGGGATTCCCTGCCGGGGAAACGCCCACATTAACCCTTTGTTTCATGTGTGTCTGCAGCCTTCCATGTTCGAGGCGGTGGGAGGAAAGGTGTCTATACTGGAATCCCCCACCGTGGTTCTGTTTGATTTAAGGTGGAATGATTGATTTCACATTTACTAACACACTTCCTGTCTGGTTGATCAATAAGCAGCTCAGAGCGGTTTGACTTTCCATTGTCCTCGTTGTCCACATCTGCCTGCCTGTCTGGCCGACCGCCCCGAATCTCATCAGAGTTTATTTAGATTTAATCCTTTAACTGGTTCAATTATCATAGTATTACCACAAAATCTAAATACTTTTTAACGTTTTTCAATTCTTGTTCTTTTTGACTTTTTTTTTTTTCGGCTCTTGTATTTTGCTTTCTGTCTTTTTTTTTTCAAATGCATGTTTAAATGTTTTGGAAAAGATTTGTAGTGGTGTATATATATTGAGAAAAATATATGTACATTCAATGCTTTTATATTTCTATCAGTTTTTTTGTCCTTTTCCTCTTATGTTCTCACTTTTTTTGTACAACTTAATTCTCAGATTATTGTGATTTTTTTCTCGTATTATAACTTTATTCTCTTATCATTATGACTTTATTCTTGTGATTTTTTTCACCTTGCCCCTGACACTAGTAAAAATTAAATCTTTCAATGTTTATCTGTTTCTACACACAAGGAAAGGAATTAGTAGAAAATATGCTGAAAATATACCTATTGTCAGAATCAAAGAAGATAATTATTTTGTACTTAGTAAAACAATAACATGTTGATAATCACACTATATATTTTCATGTTTGTGTGAAGAAACATGACCATCAAATCTACTTTAATGGAATTCCATGATTGCTAGATTGTAATGATAAAATTCTAAAACCTTTTCAAAATTATTATTTTTAAATGTAATTTTTTTTTCTAGCTTTTTCACTAATTAAGTTTCCCATCTTTGTGTATTTAATTTTTGCCATGTTAAATTGTCGGCAGGCTGCAGACCAGACTGCAGCCTGTGGCTCACATCCTGACATCTGTCTGAGGAGTTAATAAGAGACAAAACATTGAATTATTTCAGTCAGATATTTAGTTTTAATAGGTTTCTGCTGCTGTCGGCTTTGCAGGAGTCTGAACCTTCTTTATCTGGGGAGTAAAACTGTTCACTGGGAGGCCGGGGCAGAAAAACGAGTCGTCAGTTTTTCTTCTGAAGGCCAAAAGGTCGCCCATCCGTAGTTAATCAGCCCTCCTGACACGTTTTCATATTTCACATTATTTGGACGCATTCAGGAAACAGATTGGTCCATTTTTAGCACAAAGGCTGACATTGTGCTTCTGTTTCCAATCAGATTTGTCTTTCTGACACATCTGCATGGCAGAAGGCTCGTTGGTATCTGTCTCCAGCAGAAGAAACAGCTCATTTCCTTCTCCTGATATGAGTGGCAGCGAGCAGATATGGACTGATGGAGCCGCGTGTGGGCGAGCGCTGAGTGCTGCTGCAGCCACATTAGCTCCCATTGTGGGCAGGGTAATGGAGGAACGGACTGGAAATGGTTGGGAGGGAATTCAGAGGAAGAACAGGGGAGCTCAGGGGACCGTAAGCTGTCCACTTCCTGCCGCTGGCTGCGTAAACCTTCCCGCAGCATAATGGATCCTATCAGGACACATTGTGCTGCAAATAGATGGATGTTACTGGGTTTTACTGTGGTTTGTTACTGCAGAGTTAACTGGCTGCACAACAATAGGCTTTCTTTTACGGCCTGAAAGAAGGAGGATTCACTCTGCCTCCATCAGGCCGGTTTTTCAGCTGCATGGTAACTTTAGCACAGTGTCTGCTGCGACCTCTGACCCTCGCCGTGTTAGCTGCTCTGTGTTTCTGCAGCTGACGGGGATTCCTGTCAGGCTGGAAGAGCCGTGTTGTGGAAATGTCGCCGAATTCTTACAGACTGTGGAAACACCGTAGGCTGGTGTTCCTGCTGTTCTCATGAGACTCTCCTTCAACTTTCAGATCAGTTCTTAATAATGACGCAGCGTTCGGTGACTCACGATGGAGTTTTCGGCTGAAAACAAACTCTTTTTAGGTGAAAAATCACTGACGGAACAGGTCACGATCAGAATCTGAGATAAATGACAAACTTTATTTCAAGGCATTTTACAAGACAAAAAGATCAATTTCTGAGCTAAAATTTCATAGAAAGATACAGTTGTGTTCAATAAATGTGAACTAATTATGATGAATTTCCTCTTACAGTTAATGAAAACACAACATTTAGGATTAATATATTACAACAAATGGATAAAAAATATTTATAAACTAGAAACGTAGGCTCAGGCAGCCTCAGAACATTTTCTCATTCTGCCACATTATAATCACAAACTTTAATGTATTTTGTGTGATTGATAAAGTCAATATACATGGAAAGTGTGGATTTGTGTTTAACCTTCCCTTGTAGAATCACTTTTCACCACAGTTAGAGCTCTAAGTCTTGTTCATCTGAAGTCTGAATTTATTTCCTATTCCTCTGTTTAGATTTTAATATGCAAAACATCTAATTTGTTCCCACTTCATAGCTTTTATTGTGTTGTAAATCCCAATAAAAAAATCACAGAAGTTTGTCACTGGAAAATGACAAAACCTTTCAAATCTGTATACCTTTGGAAGAGACGTGTACCTAGGACTACTTCTTCACCTCACAGATTTTATATATATATATATATATATATATATATATATATATATATATATATATATATATATATATATATACACTGCTCAAAAAAATAAAGGGAACACTTAAACAGGTGTTTAACACTTAAAGTGTTCCCTTTATTTTTTTGAGCAGTATATATATACATATATATATATATATATACTGTAGATATATATTATATTGGCTCACATATTGATGAATGTGCCTGCTGACTTTTAACCTCTCTCATCAGGTCGGCGGCTCCTCCAGCGTTCTGCTGGTCGAAGCGTTTTATGGCGGCTCTCACAAACAGCTGATCGACCTTCTGAAGGAGAACGTCGATGGATGCTCCGTCTTCACACTGCCAGCCAAGAAATGGCACTGGAGAGCGAGAACAGCAGCTCTGTACTTCAGCCAGACCATTCCTGTCTGTTCATCATACAGGTGAGAGGCACACATGTGACATCATGCAGGTAACTCCTCAGGTAGACTCCAGAATCCAAATAAAAACTAAACGGTATCTTTGTAAAATCAAATAACATTTCTTTGGTTTTTAAGACATTAATCGCCAGAAATGAGCATTCACATGACCTCATTATCAGAGTTCTGGTCATCAATCAGAGTAATCAGAGATACAAACAGAGTCATCAACAAACTTGATGATGTGTCTGCCCTTGTTTCAACTCTGGCACTCATTTATGTATAAAATGAATAAAAGTGTTACAAGACCACAGCCCTGAGGGGCACCAATGGAGGATAGAAGTACATCAGATAAAAACTACAACCTCTAGGGTCTGTTTGTGCAAACAAACCCCAGTTTGCATGAACGCAAGTACTATGCGGTTAAAAGCTGAGGAGAAGTCAGTGTATTTATGGGTGTGGGTCTGTAGTAGTTTTTAGGTCATACCCTGTTGAGCTCGATTGGAGGCTCAGGATGCAGAAGAGTCTTCTGCTGGTTTCAGACAATGTGATGCTGCTGATCTGATGGAGGATAACAGGAACAGTTTCATGTGCGAGGCTTCTGTCCCTGCTTCTGCTTCTGCTGCTGCTGACTCATTCCCAGACTGGTTTCACACCAACATGAGCGGCAACCATCACTGCTCTGAACTTTAAGATAACCAGACACAGGTGGGAGATCTCTGAGTGCTTTCATCAGGAACTTCACTTCCTGATGATGTCTTAGTTCATCTCTGACTAGACTGAGAGAGTCACAAGATGTTTGTACCGTAAATATATATATATATATATATATATATATATATATATATTTGTTGTGATTAACTATAGAAACTCCTCTCACCTGAAGAAATTCAGGGTCCTCCCAAATATTGCATCCAAGCAGTCCTTGCCATTGTGTTCCTACCCACATTTATGTAGCAATGATTATGTTTCGACATATTAGGCAGCTCTAGTAAAAACCACTGGATCAGGAGAACCTCTATGCAATTGTGGACCTCGTGATGCATAAATCTGAAACCAAACTATTTAATGTAAGTCTTTTTGGATCAGCTGAGTTCAAATGTTGTTTCTGTTCTGCTAAAAACAACTCGTGGCTTTTATCAACCCAGTTTCTGAGAACAGATAGCAATAGTTGGGTCCAGACCAGAGGCAGTGAACCACATTAAGGTCCTACAGCCAGAGATTAGAGAAGCTATAAGGATGAGTGTGACCTGAAGACCCAGAACTGATCGTCACAGGGGTCCAGTCCTGGTGCGGATGATCCACATTCAAACAATGGTGTTGGAAACAGCATGTTTATTTGTTTTTAGTGTCTGTTTGTATTGATGAGATCTTACAGAAAACTGATTATATTTACTTTTTAGAACCAGTGTCCAATATTCCTAAAGTTTCTGATACATTTTCATCTCTGTTTATAATACACAGAAACTATCTGAAGGTCTTACAATTTCAGCTTTAGTCCCCCTGCAGTGCAGTAGACCCTGGGTATTTGAACCACGAAGTCTTATAAATAGCTAAAATATCCCCTCTAAAAACACATAATCACAATAACCAATTCTATTTTAATAACTAAGATGCCAAATATGCCTTAATATATATTATTATGTATAATAATTATTATTATATATTAATAATTTACGTATATTAACATATATGTTAAGCTAATACCTACAGTCTTCCTTATATTTGGGTTCAGGCAGTCACCACCAAGGAAAAGAAATGGTTCTCTCAGCAGTACTTTCAGGTTTCACCACCGTGCTTCATAACTGTTTAAAAATAAAAACAACAGGATGGACTGAGGACTGAAAGGAGAAAATGTCAACAGCTAGAGAAGAAACAGTGGATAAAACAAGAAAGGTCACATCACCAGTTTGCCAGTATTTCAGATAATTAAAACAAAACAAATAAATCAATAAATATCAATATCAATTGATATGAAATGCTTGTACCATGGTACATTTTTCAGTCATTTTTTGTCCATCCTTAGTGTCTGCCCTGGTTTTGACCCTGGCACTCATTAGTGTACAAAATGAATCAAAGTGGTGAAAAGACACAACCCGGAGGGGAGAGAGAGTCAAATATCTTCCTGTCTGTTTGCCCCAAACGTGTGAAATGTTACACAAGAAGACTGTTTCCTCATCTTTATAGACCAGTAGGAGATTTTTGTTTCTCTACTATTATATACATTTACTTAAATGAATTTTTTTATTTATTTATTGTTTTTATTTCAACTGTTTTTCTCCACAGGGTTTTGTTTAGCAGCTCGGTTCTGAACCTTTGTGAGCTGGTAGCTCTCCGACCCGATCTGGCCCGTCTGAAGAAGGTCCTGTACTTCCATGAGAACCAGCTGGTCTACCCGGTCCGTAAAGACCAGGAGCGAGACTTCCAGTACGGATACAACCAGGTGCTCTCATGGTAATCCCAGTAACACATTCAACCCGACTGATCATTGATCACAATAAGCTGAGCTCAGTTTGACAATGCAAAGGCCCTCTGATTGGTTAGTGATGAGGAGCAATCTGATTGCTTGATTGTGTCTAATTAAAGTACTTCAGGTTATTGATCAGCTGTCTGACTGTAAAACTGATTGTTGTTGATCAGCTGGCAGCTCATCAATAAGCCGCAGTTGCTCCGTCTTCTCTAACCACATTACAGCAGGGATCATTAGCAGACGTCTGATGGGGCACTTAGAGTCCAATCAGTGTCCCAACCCGTCCTCGGGTTCTCTGGTTCTGTCCCCTCTGTCGTTCTGACCGGGTTTGTCTCTGGGTTCTGCAGCCTGGTGTCGGATGCGGTGGTCTTTAACTCCCGCTTCAACATGGAGTCCTTCCTGTCCTCCATCGGCTCGTTCATGAAGAAGATCCCAGACCACAGACCCAAAGACCTGGACCGGCTGATCCATCCAAAGTGTGTGGTTCTGAACTACCCGGTCCAGTTCCCTGATGTCAGCAGGTGGGTTTAAGGTGCTTCACTGGTCTATACTTCCATTGGTAAAAATTTATGTAGTTTTTTTCTTGCATCAGTCTAACTCCTCACAACACCTTTTTCATATTTTACTTATTTTGTATCTGTTTCAGTATTTATCTTATTTTTTTATTATCATTATTAGTGTTAGTATTTTATGTGTTTTACATGTTTGTTTCTGAAAATATGAAGCTTGAAGTTAGTGGTGTGTACACTACGTTTATGCTGAATCTAATTGCATCCTGGTATATGTAAACACCTTGGTTCTGTATGCAAAAATATCAATAAACATATCAATCAGAAAAGTGGTTCTGATCTGGATCAGTAAATGTAAAATGAACTCCTCACATCTAAGATTACGATTAAGTTTTCATAGATTTGCCTATAATGTTTTCAAGAGAGACGGATGCACAATTGGATCAGATAAAAATATCAAATACGTTGGCATCCTTCAGTCGTTCCAAAGGAGAAATCTGTGTGTTTTTGTGTTCAGTCATTTTTTCCGCCCTGTGTTTAGATTTGAACCTTGGAGGTTTCTTTTTTTCTTCTCGCTTTTTTTTCTAAAAAAGAACTTAAAAATTCCTGAAAATATTTTGAAAAAGTGACTTTTATTTCAATCATCCCTTCTGTGAGTTGTATGATGGAGCATTAGTGCCAGGCTATGAGAATACAGTCTTTATATTGGCAGAAAAAAGACGCAATTCAAGATTATGAGATTATTTTTCATGTTGGATTTCTCATAAAATTACAAATTAATTTTCATAATGTTACAACTTTATTCTAGTAATATTAAGATTTTATTTTTGTAATACTGTAAGTGTATTCTTATATTTGTTTTCCAAAGAATAAATCTTAGCCAGATTCTTTCATCATAGATTTGACCTGAATTTAAAGAAGTTGTGTAACACACTTGTCAAACAAGATGGCCACCATGGGCATGCTGACATCACCCTGAACTTTGGAAACCCAAGGAGTGTAGTGGCAAAAAATTCAGACCTCTCATGAATCTTAACAAATCAAAAATTTGATAAATTGTTAAAACTGATTTGTTGCCCAGCTCTGGTCTGTTGAGTTTTAAGATAAAACTTCCTGTGTCATGTGACCTCTCATTTCTGGAGCTTTGTTCAGGTTCAGCCTCAAGCCATGAAATGTGGGCGGAGCCGGCAGTGTGAGGGCCTTAGCTGCGTGTCTGTGGTTGCTGTAACGACAACCTCCATCCATCAGTCGGCCTCTCATTGTAACTGAATAGTAATCGAGTCCTGCTGAGAGAGACAGACGTTCCATCCATCATGGCTGCTGCTGAACCCCGACTCCTCTGAGATAAATGAGGATGTCATGAACAGCTGAGTGTTCCTTCTTCTACTGCCCCACTGCAGCGAGGGATGGGGACTGGTTCTGGTTCTGGTTTCAGTCTTCTACATGTTCAGAGTGGAATGTGAAGTCAGAGATGATTAACTGTGCAAAAGAGTTCTGATCCATGGAACAACACGTGAAACAATTGTGGAAACGGCATTAAACTTTTTGATTTCGACAAGTAATGTCAAGTTTATTTGTACATCACATTTCAGCAATGAGGCAGTTCAAAGTGCTTTACACTATAAAAACATAATGCAGTAATCAATTAAACAAGAAATAAACATTTCATTTTATCAAATGCCATCATCAAGCAAATACACATCAAATATCTTGATCAGTTTTTCATTTATAATGGTTCAAAAACAACTCTAAACAAGTAGGGGTTTTAGCCTAGATTCAAAGGAACTCAGTGTTTCAGCTATTTTACAGTTTTCTGGAAGTTTGTTTTAGATTTGTGATGCATAGAAGCTGAATGCTCATTCTCCATGTTTGGTTCTGGTTCTACGGATGCAGAGCAGATCAGAACCAGAAGATCGGAGAGGTCTTTAAGGTTGATGCAACATATCTTTAATGTATTGTGGTGCCTCCTGGAAATGTTCTTTAGGTGATAGAAGACCGGCTTTGTAATTTTCTTTATGTGACTCTGAAGCTTCAGGTCAGAGTTCTTCACTACACCCAGATTTCAGACCTGATCTCTAGTTTCTATCTGTAGTAACTGAAGCTGTACATTGACTCTGGATCGTTCCTCTTTAGGTCCAAACATACAAACATCAGTTTGTTTCTGTTCAGCTAGAGAGCGTTCTGATTTCTGCAGACCCAAACTGCTGGATTGAAGTCCCGCAGTTTAGACTCTGCAGTCCCTACATGTTCTGCTCAGTGATCTGTCCTCCCTGCGGCGTCCCTCTCTGATTATTACCCCGATTATAAACCCCGGCAGCCTCGGCGGTCGCTGACCTTCATCTTTAATCAGACTCAGAGGTGACATCATCACTGTGATCATCAATAAGCTGATTGGTTTTACTGCCTGCAGTCAGACTGCTCATTCCTCAAATGGATCACTGAGTCCTGTTTTCCAGCGTCCTCAGAGAAACAGACGGACCTGGAGACGCTTGTGTCCTGCTGTCTGTCCCTGTCTGTCTGGGTTCTGTTTGTGTAATTCTGGTTTTGGTTCTGTCTTCAGTCTGCTGCCTGAACACAAACTGAGACGTCTTCACCGCTCTGCAGAGACCCATCAGCAGCAGACGTCGAGGTAATCACATGACCAGCTCACTGGGTCGGATCGCCTGTAGGTTATCACAGCTGTTGGTTCTGACTTGATAGGTGTGAAGAGGATCCATCATCTGATCCCAGAACCGTTCTGATACCTGTGGACCAGGTGAAGCCTCTACACATTGTGTGGCCTCATAGGTGGTGAGTTCTGGTTCGACCCGATCTACTGCTGCTCTGTGCCGCTATGCAGAACCTCCCTGAAAGTGTGGACCAACATATTAAACCAGTAAACTTCACAATCTGCTGCAAACTTAATAGTTTGAGAATACAGGATCAGACAAGCAGAACTGAACTGAACTGATTCATCCAGCCTTTCATCGTTCAGTCACAGCCTAATTAACTGATTTGAAGTGTCAATCTGCATGAATCAACATAAAATATCTAGAGCTGAAACAATCAAATTAGTTGTAATTAATCTATTATTAAAATAATAATCCAATTAATTAATTAACTGGAGTATACAGACACCAAAAAGTCAATTTGCTGAAAGAACAGCACACTCAAAGCAGTAATTACGTTTTAACTGTACAAAATATTTTCATCATATTTTTTTGTCTTTTTTCTTTTTGTATCTTTTGCATTTAAGATTAACAACCTTCTTTTTCTGTCAATCAACTCTGAAATCCTGAAGAGAGGCCTGAGCTTTTTCTTATGTTAATGTTGGAAATATTTTTTAGTTTTTATTTTTTGCTGTGGATGCCTCTTTTGGTACAAATAATCAACTAAGAGAATGCTGGGTTCTTGAATTTTAAGCAATAAATATTTTTATTACTTAAAAAGAAATACAAATATGTGTTTGTTGCATTTTTATGTTTTTAATACTGCATAAAATAATCTTAAGTGGTTAAATACAATTTGCAGATTATTTGTCAGAATAAGTGGTAACTAAAATAATACTTAGTTGCAGCTCTAATAATGTCATTAGCTTTACAAAATATAATATATTCCATATTTCCACTTTTTAAATTCGAAGCACATTTATAGTAGAGAAAACAGATCACAGCACAGAGCCCTGTGGGACTCCATTACTAACTTGAGGAAGGTGAGGAAGACTCATTTGTTGCATTAACAAATAGGAATCTGTCAAACACATTATATAATCCTGCCTGGTGCAGAATTATGCATCTCTCAAATCAATGATATAAAAGTTATTGAAATGCGGCATAACTGTTCAGACTGGAAATGTTTCAATAACAGCAGGATACGTATCCGACGTAGTACCACTATAGGACGTGGCACATATTGGATTTTTTGGGGGGGTAAAAAGAAATAGGCCATTGAGAATGCCATAAAAAAAAAAATATATAGGCAACAAAATATTGCATTTAGGTTGAATTCATGGTCCAAACAAAACCTCCTGCCATCTGTGTTTAAAGGGAACATGACAAGAACCCGGAGCTGTTCTTCAACACTTTGATCAAACTGAAGGAAAAACAACTGGATTTCCAGCTGTCAGTGTTGGGAGAGACGTTCACCGATGTGCCAGGTACACACTCACCTGCTCAACACACACAGTGAACTGCATGGAGCTGGAAGCTGCTGTTCACACCATTCAGGACTGTCGGTTCAGGTGTGTGTTCACCTGTGTTCCGGTGTCTGTGTGTCTCCTCCGGGTGAATTTCAGTGTTTTAATAACGATGTGATGGTGTGTTGATGAGTGTGTGTTTTAGCGGGCCGAGCCCACTCTGAGTTATTGGATCATAAAGTTTTAGTGCAGAACAAACAGCCGGCGGTAAATCAGCCGAGAGCCAATCACATTAGGAGCTGAGTGATTTCACTAACAGCTCTGCGTATTGATCACTTTCACCTGTTAGGGACTCTGCTGGTTTAATCAGAGAGATCTGTCCTCATCAAACTGTCCTCTTCCTCTAATTACCAACATAAACCTCCTGCAAGATCATCACAGCCCAGGAGGAAGAGGAGGAGGAGGAGGAGGAAGGTTAGCAGACTGAAGGCTGAGGGGAAAATGTTTCTATTGATTTTTAATCAAAAATAATATTCCAAGAGTCAAATCACTCGGTTTCTTTAAGATTTTAGTCACATAGAATCAGACAATCTTTTGCATTCATCATCCTTCACAAATTATAACCAACAGGAAGTTCAGCCAATCAGTTTAAAGGAACACTGTGACCTTCCTCACATGACGAAGCTGTGATCTCCTCCTGCAGAGATCTTCTCCTCCGCCCAGCAGCTGCTCCAGTCCAGCATCCTGAACTGGGGCTTCCTGCCCAGTAAGGACCAGTATCTGAAGGTGCTGTGTGACGCCGACGTCGTCGTCTCCACCTCCAAGCACGAGTTCTTCGGAGTGGCATTGTAAGTTTTTAAATAACGATGAATAATAATAATAATATAGTATAGTTCAGCTAGGGCAAAAATGATTAGTCAGTTAATCATGATGAATATTTTTTTCCAATAATCATCAGTTAATTTAGTAATTGATTAAGTGTAAGCTAACAGAATGCTATGTTATTCTATTTTAGGCAACAACATTATTATGTTATTATTTAAAAAGTTAACTGAATTATGTGTTTATTTGCATATTTTGATATATTTGCAATATTTTATTAAATAAGCTTGAGTGGTTAAATGAGAAATCTGCAGAATGAGGCACTTTTATCCAATTAATGGGCAGAATAATAATATCGATTTCTAAAATTGTTGCACACAAACCTGTGTCAAAAAAAGGTTTGCCACAGTAGCAAGATGTACAGTAACTATACTGATACACAGAAACAAACATTTTTGATACAGCTGAAAAAATTCAGAAAGCATTGTTTCTCCTAAAGATCTGAAAAAATCACCCTAATATTTTGTTTAACCCTTTAACCTTCCCTCCAGTTTTTAACAATATGTTGGACAATTCTCAGTCCAAGATTCATAGTTTCTGCATCTTTGTAGATGTTTCTTCTGCTTGATGTCAATGATTCCACCCTTCTTAAACAAACTAACATATTTTCTATAAAGTGTCTCTGGCCACGGTTGCTTAAGAAACGAGAAGCTATTCTTTGGGTAAAAATATGGTCTCCTGTATGAAAAATGTCAATGTCCTTTACGGATGTATCTTGGATTCAACTGAAAAAGTAAGTGTAAAACAGGTCTATTAATGTAAACCAGGGCTGGGTCCGTGCATGCTGGGTTTATACTGAGTTGTTGGTTTTCTGAAGTGTTGCACATCTGGAACCCAGAAGCTGTTGTAGACGTTCCTACTCTGGATCATTCCTGCTTTTTCTCCCAACGCTTCCAGATATTCCAGGATGCAGCTCCCCGTAAGTCAGGCTCAGCTGTCAGAGGTTCTGGAGCGGAAACAACACAATCATTTGGGCCTGAGGCCTCGCTGACACTTTGATCCTCATTAGGTCTGAATCTGGTTCTGTCTGATGAATCCGGATCATCAGCAGAGCTCATTAAGGCCCTGCAGCCAGCAGGAGCCGGCTCTGATCGGATAGCTGGGTTGGTGTGTTGATCCAAGATCAGCATCTGAAGGAACCCTTGTCCAGGTTCTGCTCTCAGATGTTCTTTTAAAGTACTGGTTTTTAGTTTGCATTCTCACCGAAACTCCAAAAAGTCCAGATCTTCATGAAAAAACTCAGACCCTGAACACATCGTCCACAGAGAGCAGAGGAAAAACGACATCAGAGATTATCCAGAAAGGATCAGAACCAAGATCTCAGAATGAATAAAGGTCTTAAATACATGTACCTCAAATTAAAGTTTTAAAATGTCTTAAATTCAATTAAAAAAATTCAAGTCTGTCTTAGATACATTTATCATAGGTCTTAAATTTTGTCATGAAAGAATTATTTAATCTCATATGTAATTTTTTTCTCACATGACAGACAGTGAGAGATGAAAGACGAAAGTCTTCACCGCTTGGTGTGAAATCCCACACACAGCAAGTGATAAAAGTTGAGGGCCACAAACAGATTTTACTTTTGTTATGCCTAATTGTAATACAGCAGGATTCCTAAGCAACCCCTTTGTTTTTGGTCTTAAATTTAATTCAAGGTGGCATTGAAAAGTCTTATAAAGTATTAAATTTGACCTGTTAATGGAGCTGATCCAAAGCCCGATTCTGCCTGACTGTGTTGATGAATGTTGGTGAATGATGATTCTGGGATGTTTCAGGTTGGAAGCAGTTCACTGTGGATGTTTCCCTCTGTGTCCAAAGGCTCTGGTGTATCCTGAAATATTCCCAGGTAAACACACCTGAGATGGTTCTACCTCTCTGGCTGCAACACCAGACCTCTTCCTATTGCCACTCCTGCAGTGGGACACCCAGAAAATGTTCATATGGGTAGCTAGACCATTAGAAAACGTGTGAATTCACAGCTAAAAAAATAATAATAATTATATGTTTATATTTAAATTATATAACCAATTTATTTATTGGGTTTTCCATTCATGTCTTCACTGAAGAAGGTGACTCTCTATGCCTTTCTATGACATAAACATAATTCTTGTGGGTGGTCATAATTTTTCAAGAGGGGGCCATGTCCCCTCCAGTCCCTCTCTTGGGACCACCACTGACTTCCTCCTTTTTGTCCCAGATCAGTACCTGTACTCGACCCCTGAGCAGCTCTGTAAGCGTCTGCAGGAACTCTGCAGGAGGCCCGACCTCGCCCGTAGACATGTCGTCATGGTAACCCTATCATTTTTTTTTTTTGTTTGAAAGTTGTGTTCTTTATTTTAGAGGCAAAGCAGGTTACAGACAGATTGTTCTGGTTCTGATTCTGCAGGTGGACACCTCATTGTACTCCTGGACCTCTCTTAAACCACAATTCCAGGCTCTCCTATCTGCGGAAGGTACCTGAACGCACCATGATGCTGGTTACTCTGAATCAGAGCGGTTCTGTTCTGACTTGAGTTGGATCAGAGTGAACTTTCAAACCCAGGCTGGAATCTAAGTCCTTATTAGAGATTCCTTATGCTCTTAATCTGGCGTGTCACTGCAGGAATAAGAAGCCAGGTCCAGGTTCTGGTTCTGAGTCTTTCATGGGTTTACGACTGTTTTTCAGTGAGCAAATGTCTGTAAAGATTTATTTTATTCAAAGTATGTTTTTTTAATAAAAGATGTAAAATAAATCCAGATGTTTAAGCATCTTTGAGTGTCCTGAAAAGTGCCATATAAATCTGATGTCATTTATTAAAGTTTATTTGTTTCCAATAATCATGGGATTATTGGAAACAATTATCGCATGTTAGTTTACAATAACGTGTTGGAAACTCAGAGAACATCCATACAGTTGCAGAGACTAGATTCAAAGATAATAAAAGACAAATTCCAGCTTTATATGCAATCAGTTTTTGTATTAAAGGAATCTAAAACTTCTATAACTGGTCCGGTTTGGAAACTTCCAATCGTTTTTTATTTTTATTTTTTTTCTACATGTTGATTTAATGTCTAAAAAAAAGAACACCATCCACGTAACCCGTATAGAAACTGACATCCAAATTCTACATTGAACAATTTGGATTTACTACAAAGTCGAAGCTACTTGTTACCATGTTTTAGGTTTGCTTAACTAATCGTTTAGCAAAAAAAAAACTTTGCTCGAGTGATTTTTAAAAACCTGCAATTTGTCCTCTATGTAGTTTAATCCATAAGATAATCAAATTTGTGTTTATTGAGAGTTTTCCAAATGGCTTTGCATGTTTTGAGATGGATCAAAAAAAAAATCAGCAAAATTAGTTTTTGTTTAGTTCTTGATCTTTGTAGACTCATCCACGGTTTATTATATAATGAAAGTTTTCTGACAACTTGATTTATGGTGTAAAATTTATCCAAAATGTGATGACGTTGACCATAGTGCCACCTATTGGTCGGGAGTAGCAAATTTCTCTCAATAGTTAAGAGAAGTTTCCTGTCTTGTTTTTTGTGTTCAGGCTTCAGATTTTTGGGGGGGAGGTTCTTGTTGGGGGTTTCCTCGGGTTTGAACTCCTAAAAACCATCAGTTGTTGTATTTAGAGTTTAAACTAAATTTGTGAAATAAAGAGCTTGATTAGGTTCAGTCAGTCTTTGATCAATCATCTCTAAATCCTGAATAAGAGGAGTCCTGTGTTCCTAACTGAGCCTGAATGCCTCCAAAGAAGGTCATCAGTCATAGCAGCTGCTCCGATGGTTTAATCCAGAGCTGCAGACTTTAAATCAGAGCTGTAGGTGAAGCTGGAAGGAAAGTGGAGCTCCTCTGATTTAGAAACCATTTAATCTCTAGCCGCAGTTGTGTTATTTCTGAAGAAAAGCTTCCAGAAAGCTGGAAGAGTTTATATTTTATCGTTAGCAGAGAAGAACCAGAACAGCAGCAGGTTTCTGTTCAGATGTTGTAACTAGGATTGAGATGTTTAAATGGATATTTGAATAAAACCTAGTTCAGTCTGAGACATATGGCAGCTTGAATTGAAAGAACCCGGCTGGTTCAGATCTTCCATCAGAGACAGAAACCGTTTGCTGCTTCAAGGCTTCTCTGCAGACTGACGTATTATCACCAAACGGCAGCCGTCATGCTGCTGCAGAAGGAACGCTGCTCGTTTCTGATTGAGACTCTGACTCCTGCAGCAATAAACCAACAAACTCCTCCTGATGTCTGTTCATCACAGAGCAACAGAGAGGCAGATTTACACAAACTACAGTCACCGTGAACAGGAAGTGCTCTGGGCTGACTGGTTCAAACATCAGGACGGCATAAAACTCACACACATTAGAAACCAACACATAAAAACAGCAAAGACACTCAAACAAATACATATGTAATTTTTTTTATTTAAAAATGTACAAAATGTGCATATTGAGCATTAAAAGACAAACTATTTACCAATAGTGACAATAAAAAAATGTGCAACAGTAAAATTGTGCAGATCAGCATGGATGTAAACACTGAGTTTGATGGGATCAGTTACAGAGTCTGAGAGGAAGGATCTACTTTGTGCATTTAGGATGCAGCAGTCTGTCACTAAAGGTGTTCTTTAGTTCAGCAACAGCAGAACCCTTTGTGATTCAGAACCTGATCAATAACAGATATTTTAAATGTATATATATAGATATGTATATCTATATATATGTGTGTGTGTGTGTGTGTATCATTATTTCAGCTTCTTGAGGAAAACACTTTTTTATAGCCAGTTAAGTGAAACAGATATCCTCATGTTGATCTGAGGCATTGCTACAGGCTAATTCTAACACATCATAGTCTGGGTCATAGGGGCTGATGAAGATGATGAAGAGGTCAGCTAAAGCCTCAGAGTCTGATGACTAATTAGAAGCTGATAATGGAATCAGATTAAGCAGATCAATGACAGTGAATGATCGGAGTTCCCATGAACAAACTAAACGATGACTGCAGATTGAAATCAGTCAATTAAAAACATTTTTCTCTGGTTTTCCTCATTACTGTGAATTGTTTCCTAATCTTCCCTCCATCATTTGCTCAGAGCCAATCAGGTTTGAGTTTGGTGACCTCTGCGATCATCAGCTGAGAGACCAAACCTCACCTGAAACATCCATCACCTGACGGCCCGTTGTCATGGTTTCATGATCCAACCTGTGGTTCTGAACCGGGTCAGAACCATCAGAGGGCCTGTCCTGGTTCTGACCCGGTCCATTAACGGTTAACAGCCAGTGACAGTAAACATGTTGTCCCGCTTCGTGTCGTCAGCGCTCCGCGCGCGCGAGGCGAGCACGTGATGAATATTCCCGCAGCTCATTACGGAGCTGAAGACGATCCGGTTTGACAGCATCAGAACCGATGAGGATCAGAGTCTGATGGAGCAGATGTAGCACCGATATGTTAAGAACCAGAACCAGAACTTTTATCCCAGCAATCAAAGAAATAAAATATGAGATTTTTACATTTTATTTCAGCAGCTCAGAGTCAGACAGACTCCATGCAGGGGTGTGTGTGTGTGTGTGTGTGTGTGTGTTAGTGGGTGGGTGTGTGTGTATGTGTGTGTGTGTTAGTGGGTGTGTGGGTGTGTGTGTGTGTGTGTGTTAACAGTGGACACATTCAGTTGTTTAATAAATGAGCCCTCGGGGGAGTGTTGTGAGGAGCAACACTGCGCATGCTCAGTGGCCCCGGGCCCGGCTGATGCGATCTGGATCAGTGTCGCCTCTCCTGACGAGCGGCTGCAGACGTCAGAATGCATTAACAAGCTGATGCTGCAGGGCGGACCGGAACTGGGTCAGAATCAGTCACTTCTGGAGAGTTTTCTAGAACCGGATCCATCAGAACCGATTCCATGAACCCAGATCTATCAGACGTAGATCTGGGTCCATTCAGAAACCCAACAGGAGTCACATGAGTTGGTGTCTGTATAATCACAGACAGGTGAGTCCAGAAAAACCCTCCTCCACCGGATCGCACCAGTGCCGCCCCCAAGTGGGGGTCAGCCGGGGACATGACTCCTCCGTGGAAAATGTTGGCGATCCGTTCTGCTCTAGAGAATCATGTTCAGGTTCTAGAAAGGCCTAAAGAGTCGTCTTCTTCAAATAAGATAAAAATGTTAAACTACATAAATTAATACGTTTCTAAAATCACAAATAAAATTTTAAATGTATAGAGAAATTTGGACTGAGAATAGCCAAATTAATCGCGATGAATTGATTATTGAAATTATTGTCAACTAATTTAGTAATGGAATAATAGCTAATCGGAGTACAGACTGAAAAAAGGGCCAATTTCTGAAAGAACAAAACATCCAGAGCAATAATTAGGCCAAAATTGTACAAAAAAATCTGCTCTACCCAAACCTCCTAAAGTGGCAGCTTAAACTTAACCTGATTCATATTCTGTAAAAAATTCCAATTTCTATCCAATTATTAATTGGTTAATCAAAACAAATCAACAGATAAACTTTACACTCTATTGATACTAAATCAACATAAAGGGCTGAGTTTAGAAGTATTGTAGAAATATCTTTTCAGCTGCAGATTTGCTACAAATGACCAAACATACACTAAATGAATGCTGTTGTTGCGTTTTAGAAAATAAAATGTTTATTTTCTTGTTTAAAAAAGGAATTTAATTATTTACTTGTATCTTTTCTAATTAATATATATAATCTCTTCCTAATTTTGTATTGAAAAATGCTTAAATGACAAACCTGCAGAATTTGACATTTTTTTCTTCATTTAAAAGTTGAATAATCAAATAATTCATAGCTTATAAATTGATAACTAAATCAATAATTAGTTGCAGCCATAATATACTTACATTATTGCTGTTTCTGAGTACGTCTAAGCCAGTTTTAGGTTTCAGATTTAAACAGATCTGAAACAGATTCCTGATGTGATCATCAGTAAAACGTTCCTTTAATTAGATGTTTTCTTGTTTGTGGTTCTGTTCAGTACCAGAACCAGAGGACATAAATCTCATTCAGCTGAACTCGTTCTGCTTTACAGGACGTCTCCAGTCCTTTCTGTAACCTTCGCTCCTTTTCCTGATCACAAAATTCACGGTTAACGGGCCGTTAACGTCTAACTGGACCTTTTACGTTGATTAGTTTGTTTGTAAAAGTAAATTAGATCTGCTGCAGCAGACGGCTTCAGCCTGAGAGAACGGAGAGCCGGATGAAGATTACTGTCAGTTACATCATATCTGAGCTCACACTGGAAAATTAATCTAAGGAATCTGTAATATATATATATATATAATAATAAAAAACAGCAGAAAACAAAGGAATTCATATTTGAAGGTTTTCTTTTCTGTATGAAACCTTTGATACATTTGAGTTGAAATGTTTTGCTCTCAGCTAAAACTTTGGTAAATTTTCTGAGACACTACATCTAAATGCTTCAAACTTTACCGTCTGGTTTGTGTTCATTTGAATAATTTACTTGTTAACATTTACAGATTTACTTAAACATTCATTCCTTTATATCCACCTGCTCTTACATAGGTAATTGAATTAATTTTCTGGATCCGCTGAGTCTACCAGGCCTGGGCTACGCTAGAATAAAAATAGCCTGAGATGGAGATGGAGCCCTGAGGAGTTCCTGAAACGGCAGATCAGATCAGATCAGCTCAGACAAAGACCAGAAGCAGCAGCAGACGCTCATGTTCAGAGCAGTTCTTCAGATCCTCGACAGCAGATAATCTTCTGACAGAAGGTTTGGGGTGAGTGAAAGCGGTGATCAGAAAGTTTGAGCATCCGGACGAGGATTTCCAAGTGTCACTGCTCAATCTTCAAGCAGGGAGATTAAAAAGGGAATTGCATCTTAATCCAAAATAATCCAAACAGCACGGACCCTCCGAGTTGTTCCAAGTTGTTCAGAGGTCCGACGGCTGCGTCCATCAACGGCAGGATTACGGTTAAAATTAGCACGAGGACTGGGTGGTTAATTTGTGTTGAAGCTGCGAGGAGATGATTAATCTGTCAGGAAGCTGCAGGAGATCAAATTGTGATTAAAGTCGGAAACAACAAGAGTGTTTCTGGGACTTCTGGTGAGAGGTCAGAGATTTTACAGTCAGTCTGCAGAACTCTGCTCTAAATCCAGCTCACATTGTTTATTAAATGCTAAACACTGTTAGAGAATAATAGATCTAAAGAGCACTGCTTATTTATTCTATACCTTACCTGGATAAATAAAGGATTTGTTTGCATCTTAAAAACTAACAAGCTATAATAAGACTGGGGGAGATGTCTATTTCCTGGAGTAAATGTTTTCTGAGGACCTACAGACCGAAGGAAATTGTAAATCGAATCATTCAGTCTGTTTTTAACCCACAGAAATGTTTCTGTGGTGGTTTCACATGAAGCTGACAGACTTCAGAATCACTTAATTATGAAATTAAAACATCCTGATGTGTGTTTATGCCCTGGACAACAAGAGATGGGATAAATATTGAAAAAAAACTTTGTTCAGATTGTTTCATCGTTTATCTGACGAAGCTCAACTTGCCTGCAGAAACTAAAACGCTTTGTAATTAAAGAAAAACATGTTCATCTGGGTGTTAATGAGTGTTGTTGGGGCCCTTAGGGGCCCCTCAGGAACCCGATGTCCCTGTGCTTCTGCTCTGTCGCCTTTGCAAAAACTCTGATGGTCTGAGTAGTAAAGATCTCAGTGGCATCTGCAGAAGTTTCTGTAAACTTCAGTGTTTCTGAAGCTGCTTCTCTCCATCACTCTGTGTGTCCTGCTGTCAGTATTTATTGTGCATCACAAAAGTATTCGACCCGCTGAGCCGCTTTACACATCTGAACCTTTCTTTGTGCAATAACTCAACCTCAGTCGCTCAGTTTTATTTCTGACAGGATTTCTTCCATCTTCTGATCTCCTTTGACAAGCTTCCAGTAACACATTGTGTTTAGTTACTTTCTTTTCAATGACCTTACAGAAACTGTTGCCTTTGGCTTGGAAATCTGCTGACAGTCTCTGACACACCAGTATCCATTTCTCAGAGAGGCGATTACATTGCATGAAGCGATAACACCAAGAAGCCCCGCCTGCGAAATCTTTCATATTTATCTCCTTGACAATTATCAAAGCATGGAGATGTATCGGCACCATTGACCTCTCCTTGCTGGACGTACTTCAAGCATCCATGTGCAGATCACGTTTTTTCATGGCTGCAGGTGGCAACATTTCATCCTTGGTTCAGTATCAACTTACATTTAATGCATCAGTCAAAAAATGCATCATGAAGAGGAAGAAAAACATAGAAGTCACACCTGACTATGAGTCACAAAACTAGCCATGGTACTGAAAAAAAGTGTTGCTTATAGTCTGAAAAATTCAGTAATCATCTCCTTGTCCAGTCTGTCTGCTTTGATGGTATGTCATATCTTTGTACAGTTGGAGTTGTGCTAAATATTTTCCATTTTCAGATGATGGATCGGCGCTCTATCAGATGTTCAAAGCTTTGTTTAATCTTCTAAGTTTGCTTTAAACTCCTCCACAACGTTCTCCATCTCGTCTGCTGTTCCTCTGCCTTCATGATGCTGTTTGTTCATTAATGGTTTCTAACAAACCTCTGCGGCCTTCAGAGAAGAGTTGGATTTATACAGAGATCACGTTTACTAAATTCACACGTGTGGAAGAATCCCAGTAAAACACCTAGAGATCAACAGGAACACATGGAAACGTTGGATCCTGGTGCCGGGTTGCTGTTTGCTGTGTTCTCCATCGTTTCTCTGTTTATGTAGCTGCTTCTCCGTTTCGCTCGTCCCTGAACCCTTGGAGGTGCGTCCCGTTGGACCGGCTCCGACCCGTCTCTGTTTCAGGCTCTCCGTTGCTCGCGGTGACATCAGACCTGATCAGGTGTCAGCATCACCGCAGCAGAGGTGGCTGATGGGAAGGAAAGGAGGATGGCAGTATTTATGCAGCTGCTGTCCTTCATCCTCCTCCTCTACCTCGCCCTGAAACACAGCGACTTCCTGTCGCTCAGATATCGACACCTGAGGGCCTCGGGGGCCCCGGGCCCCTCCTAGCTGTGGGCACCAACACAAACAGAGACAGAAACAGGAGCCGCCGCTGACCTCGGATCAGAATCTCAGGTGATGTTGAGCTGATGGGAAAATATTCCAGTGGAAATAAAGACGGGATAACAGAGGATGGATCCGTGTTGTTCTGAAAACTCCATCAGCTGCAGACGGGTCGAGATGGTTCAGATTTAAACCTTCATCTTATTTGAAGTTAGTTCATTCTGATCATTTGAAGCTGAAATCTTTGCTAGTTTAGACATATATTGATTCCTCTGAGACTTGTTTCTCTGTGCTTGTGTGATCTGCTCGGGTTGTTGTCTCCAACTCAGCTTTAAATCAAATTCAACTCTGGTTTTAAACACAAAAAGACCTGCCAGAGGCTCTGGTTCTTCTCAAAAGGCTCATAAAAACTCCTTTAACGATGCAGAAATAATAAAAAAGAAGCAAAAGTTTGAATGGAGCTGATGAATTTTTCATGCCAGTTTGAAGCGTCCAGCCCGAAGCCTCCGCAGAGGAAACAAAGACGGGATCTGGTGTCCACGGCGCCGCTGAGACTCCCATCATTAACTGCTGTTTGGATCTTTGCTGCAACAAACAATCTGCAGAAAACAGAAAACAACAATGAAGAAACAACAGCCGGATGATGAAACCACACCAGAGGTCAGACATTATTGAGAACCACAGAAGACAACCTAGAATTGTGAGCTGCGTTTCCATTGACAATGTAAATGCAGAAACTGGAACTATGAAAATACATTTGCTTAATGCCAACTTTGGAAAACTGCAGAATTTTTAATGAAATGTTTTTGCGCTTGGATAAGGTGGTTTTTTCGCTGCATCAAAATCTGTGTATTTCGTAAAAATGCAATTTAACACTTTTTTCGCATCAGACTAGTCACATGATCAACAGCCGGATGTTACTACTGGCAGAAACATGAAGAAAGCAACGGGAAGTAGTTGGACGATGATGTTTTTTACTGACTTATTGTGTGAACAAATTTATTCACATCTGATTTTAATTGTGTTTCTTATTTGATGGAAACACCGCAACTGTGAGGCCAGACGTAGGGATTAAAACATCTAATGAAGAAAAGATGCTTCAGTTTTGTTCCTGACGACAGCTGCTTCTCCTTCCCATCATCGTCAAGGTACAAAATATTTATATCAGTGCTGGAAGAAAACAGACCACAGATAAACCATTTCTGGTACAAACTGATCCAATGATCAGAACTGATCCAGAGACGACCCAAACACGATTAGTGTAAGACATGTAGAAGATCTTAAGAGGTTTTGTGTGGAGGTTCTGTTGAAATTTGGTGTTTCCTTCTTGAACCTGGACTCAAACTGAACCAGAAAGAAAAAAAATAGAATATAGTACTGAGAAAAGACGATGTGCTTAGCTAAAGCGTAAATGAAAAGTGAGAAGAGATCTCCATTCAGGCATTTAGAATCTATTAACAGATTTCTCTGTTTATTTCTGTGGTAAAGTATCATGACTAACCGAGAACAGCAATAAAATCATTTCCAGGATGTCCAGAGGTTTGTTGAGTCAGAGTTCTGATCCAGTCCGGTTTGTTCTGAGCTGCTGGGTGGAGGTGATAAGGATCTGTTTGTCCCCAGACCAGCTGCTGCTGCTGCTCTTAATGATGTGGTGATGCTGACCTCCGGGCCGCCGGGATCTGAACCTCATCAACATGTGGGCACCTTTCGTGCCGTCCAGATGAGCCGGAGTTAATCTGCGGGTTTTAGCGGTCTGATCTTGGCTCGGCGGCAGAGGAAAGGTATTTTGAGCTTCACTCTTCAAAGCTGCTTACGGGCTGAAGTGACTTTAATTTGGTTCTTGAGACAAACAGAGAGAGCAGGACGGTGGTGGATTAACGCCCAGATTACAAGCTGGATGCCAACTCTCCATCTCTGGGTTTACTTCAGGAAACATGTTTGTTTTCCATAAATTCAGGTTATTATCAGCAGGATCACAGCTGGATTCAAGTTAAACCACAGGAACACAAACCTCCTGTTTTAGAGAGTGATTCAATGTTTTTCAGCAGATCTTAGTGATTCTGTGTAGGACTGAAATGATTCATAGAATTAATTGTACTGAAACAATTACTAAAGTAATCATACAGACTCAATAAAGGCCATTTGCTGGTTGAACGATATACTAAAAACAATAATTAAGCAAAAACTGTATTAAAACTTTAGAAGGCACTTTGAACTGCCTTGTTGCTGAAATGTGCTATGCAAATAAACTTGATTGATTGTTTGATTGATTTAAAACTATTTACATTTTGCATTTAAAACCTTTCCCTGTAAATGTTTTCTACACACGTTAGGAGAATTTTATTAGCTGAAAATGCATTTGTTGTTGCAAATTTTACGATATTAAAATGTAGGCAGTACAATTTTTATTTTCTTATTCAAAAGGGCATTGAATTATTTGTTTGCTTAAATCTTTAAATGTATTTCTAATATTGTATAAAAAAAGACAGAAGCAATTAGATGAAAAATCTGCAGAATGTGTCAATTTCTTATCCGATTAATCGATAATCACAACTAACGAATACTAAAATAATCGTTAGTTGTGCTTAATTTTTCACCTCCGTTACAACAAAGACAAATGAAACCTTCTTGTTGTCTGAATTGTTTTCCGAATGCAGCCGTCAGATAATGATCCATTGTGTGGGAACATTCCTCCACTAAGGCCTGATCTGATGAAACTGTTTTCCTGCACTTTCACAAGTGTTTGTTCCTGTAAATCAGTCGGAGCAGCACGCGGCTCCCTATTGTCACTGTAAGAACTGTAGTCCATGTTTAATTTAGCAGCCGTTTAAAGCGAAGTGTCGGCAGCAGCTCTGCTCTTTAATTATTCAGGACTTTAGTGGAGGAAAAAAGACCCTCAGCTGCTGTCATATTAAAGAATCTCTTTCTGTTTCATTCATTTCAGAGACGCCTCTGACTGACGGCTTCTTCTCTTCACTGGGAGTCGGTGCAAACAGCGAGAGCAGAAAGAGCTGGAAGCTGCTCAGAAAACATCTGCAAACATCTCCGGCCACCGTCTTCCACTCTTTGCTTCTCCTTTGCACCCAAAGCCTCGTATTTCTAACTGGAAACACAAAATGAAGAGCACAACTCTCTAACTCTTAAATTCTTATATTTCCATTCAAAAAATTTGAATATTATTGGAAAATTCGTTAATTTCAGGAACATAATTCATAATGTAAACACATTGAATAGGTTAATTATACATAGAGGCTGTTTTGTTTATTTCAATCATAATCATTTTCTGCTTACAGCTCATAAAAATATTACATTTAAGATTAAAATATTACTCCAGATGAATAAATAAACATTTTTAAAAGTTGTTATTTTCAAAAAGTGTTTTTGGTATCATTGTTACATATATTACATATTCTTACATATATTGTAAGCATAATATATTTCTATATCTTAAAAGTCTCACCATCATCAAAGTACTTTCAGTGTATTTTGTTTGGCATTTTTAGTTTTTGTCAGAAAATGTTTTTAAAAGCATTTTTTTTGTTTAAAATGTATCTATATAAAAACTGAGTTCTGGTTTGATGTGTTCTGATTAATAAATTAGTAAAAATAAATATAGAAAGAAAATAATATCTAAAAACCAACAACAGTCCGACTAAATATCAGTAAACTAAAACATGTGTTTCAAGATTCCTGTAGTTAAAGTTCATTATTTTAGTCTGACCACCTTTCAGATGTTTTTTTTATTTTTCTGTAGAGATCATAAATAAAATAAACATTTTCAAACCAAAGAGACTTTTAGAATTTAAGATTTCAGTGTTTTATGACTTTTTTCTGATTTTGTCAGAGATGTTGCAGAGTGTTGGTTCCTCCATCCTGTGGTTGTGGTTCTGGTTCTGTTCCAGAGAGGAGATCCTGACCTTTGCATCCCTGATTGTGATTTAACAGTAATGATGTTGTCAGTGTCTCTGTGATGCCTCTGAAATGCTCTTTTCCTGATTTGTTGTTTGCATGTTTTCTCTCTTCACCTTTGTCCCTGCTGAGATCCCCTCCTTCAGATGACTGCAGGAGCTTATCTTCGCTTTTCATTCGCGGCTGAATGAAGCAGCGGAGCTTCCTAATCTTTAAAACCTCCTGAAGCTGGAAGGGTTTCCTGTTGTCGGGACGATTAAGAGGAGGCTCGCCTTCATCGCCGTGTTCTGGTCAGAAAAGTTTAATCATCCTGCTGCAGGAAGCTGCTGCTTTCTTTAAGATTTAAGAGGATTTAGAGATGATTGTGAAGTGAACATCACAGACATTAAACTTCTGGTTCTGGGTCAGACCCGGGACCTACAAGGTGGGATGTTCCAGCTGGGATTCATCCATAGTCCTGCATGCAGACGCTCCACCTGAAGGGTGTTCATTTTAATTTTAAAGTTCAAATTTTCTGCTTTCTTAAGCTGTGAAGTTCTTTCAGAAAAAACAAAACACTGGGGGTTAATTAATTTAACATCAGGTCAATATTTACTTTAGTGGACAAACAGATCAAATTCATATGCAGTATGTAGAAAGATATAGTCAGATCACTCCAACAAAATCTTCAAGTCAAAGTAAAGTGAATCAAGTGAAGGTAATAAGTGTGGAGTGAGAGGGTCTGCTTTGGAAACAGTGCAAAGGACAAGCCTTTTTTTTATCTAAAAGTAAAGTTATATACATTTTCTAATAGAATCTATACTTTACTATAACAAAAAATAAAAATAAAAAACACGTCTAAACACATTTAATGCATGTGGAGAGAATGATTTGTTTCCATCCCGACCGAAACCAATAATTATGTGGTTTCTGCTGCTCAACATACCCAATAACCACATAGCAGCTGCTATATAAACTCTTTTAGACGCAGTGCTGTATATAGTTAGACCACAGTTCCTTCTTATTGTTAAAGGTCAAGGGTTTTCCCACAGAGACACACAAAAAAAACCCACTTAAAAAAAAGAGGAAGATATGTAGAGGCTGTTTCAGTGAAAAGTATTGCCTTTTTGACTCCTTTAGAAATCGTAAATGTGTTTTAGTCTATTACTTTCCAACTTCTGGATTTAATGTGATTAAGTTAAAAGACATGAATCCCTTTTTAACAAAGTATGCAAGAAATCAGTAGGGCCTCAAAATAGGAACACATTTAGAAGCTGACAGTGAAGTATTTTTATTTATGTGGGTTATTTTTACCCTGGAAAACTGAAGTATTCAACAGCCTCATCAGCAGCTTCATTATTGCACACAATATTTTATAAACACGCGATGACATCTTCTGATACTTCCTCTATTGCAAACCAAGAGTTTCAGATCTTCTGATCAGTCATAACTTTGGCACCATAAAGTCGGAGCATTTCCATGTTTCTGTTGTTGTCTGGGTGAATAAATACAGGAGAAAAAAGCTTCAGATTGTCACAACTGTCTGAAGAGAACCTAAAAGCGGATCCAAGCTCGGCACATTGAGTTGTTCTGTAAAACTCAATGAATGCAAATAATTCAGAAGGCAGCCGACAGGAGGGTGTGGAAAAACACAAACAGAATTAGGTCCACATATTACTTAATTAAATAGATCAATAACTGCTCCCTCAGAATAATTGTCCTCTATGTTGATAATTAGTTTCAGTTGAGACTTATTTTCTCTGTGTCTGAGCTAAGTGAAGGAGAGTGTGTTCAACTGCTGCTACAATCTGACTGATCAGTTTATTACTAGACTGGAAGAGTTTATTTTGACCGACTCTGCCTTTGGAATAACGTTTGTAGTGCAGTTAAACCTTCACAAGCAAAACACAGACAGAGAGATTTGTACGACTACAACATTGCTTCCTGATAGAAAGTAAAGTGACATTTGGTTGGAGAAATTTTAGTGTTAATGCACATGTACATCATCTGCTCTCCGGTTACATTTCACCTGAATTCCTTCTCTTAAAATCTTCAGCTTATAAATGCATCCCTGGTCAAACACACCTGAATCAAATTAATAGCTCATAATTCCATCTCTGTAGAACCTGAAGATGTGCTCACCAGATATTAATGCAGGTGTGCTGCAGCAGGACGCTCATAAAATCATCTGGATGGCGGCTGGAGACGCTTGCTGGAACTGCTGTAGTCATGTTGGGCGTTATTACGTGAGTTTGATTCTACAAGTGTAATATCATCAGTTTTTATCTGACATCCTCAGGTTTTCTCTTTCATACATTTTTTTTGTTTTGCATATTGTTTGTTTGTGGACAACCTTAGCAAACTAAAAAGTAAAATTGTAAAATGGATTATTTATGGTCTGCAGTCCAGAGAGAAGGGTTTGAATCTAACATAAAGTGAGTTTGTTCATGTTTTCCTGAATGAAAGCTGTAAACAAGATTCATCTGATCCTGTTTGTTGGGATCCTGATGGTCTCTGATCTTTTTTATCTTCAGAGTAAAATCTTTAAAGTCGCCTTCATCTTCAAAGTTCTGACAGAAAGACTTCTGATCATCGCCAGGCAGAGAAAACACAACGTCAGTTCTGCTGTTCTGGTTCTGATTTAATCTCAAATGGCCTATTTAAAGGCTTTAGCTGTTCTCTGTGAGGCGTCTTTTGATGAAGACCTGCACTCAGGTTCTGTTTCGGTTCTCCCAGCTCTCCTTCGTCACATTAAAAGTAAGAAACAACAGATAAATGAAGCCGCGCCTTTCCCAGCCAATCAGAGCCGCGCAGCACCGCGGCCTCTCCTCGCAGGGGGAACTAATTTATTGAGCTGACGGATGGAGGAAAATACACCATTAAAGGGCATATTTAAGCACATTTGGAATCCTTAGAAGAAGGTAACGGTATTTGAATTTGCCCCGGCTTGAAGGAGAGTCTTTAATTTTGTGTCCACGGGACAAACGCACATCAAAGGCAGAGGACGATCCTGACGCTCCGAATGAAATAGTGCCGGATTAAAGCGAGGACCAGGTGGCCCCCAGACTGTCCTGTCTGGCAGCGCTGCCGGGCGCGCCGCCTCGCTCAATGCGCTCCGACTGCTGCCTTGCGCTTCGCTATCGTTCCCCGAATGCAAATTAAATCCAGGCTGCTTTGAATTCCTGCAGGAGGAGGGTTCTTTCCCCTTCCTCCCTCTCTTATCAGCCCTGCTCTAGGGGGAGCATGGGGGTATTTATATGAAGAGGTGCTCTCCTCGCTGTTATTTCTACCCCCTGTGCACCACTTCCACCCTCCCCTCTGCTGCACAGACAAGAGGAGGCCATGTTTGATGTTCCCACAGGAGGAGCTGACCTCAGATCAGAGGACAGAAACCTGGAAGACACAGCTCTGGGCTTAGCATCACCTGGTGGTCAGGGGAGCGCAGGAATCAGAGAGAGACACCTGCTGATGAGGGAGGGAGTCAGGGGAAGCTCAGTGAGAGAGAAACCTGCTGGACCGAGATCTGGGTTTACGTTACCGTGGTGATGAAAGCATCAGATCCAGCAGCAGGTGGAGATCAGGGGAGACACCTGAGGGGAAACTCAGGTCTAACAGAGGGTCAACACTCTGATGTGAAACATTCAAAGAGAAAGGTTCAAAACTCACACTGGTAACAAAGTCTAATTAAGACAAACAAAATCTTTCTGGGTTTCATTTTTGTTTTCATTTTTCCAGGATTTTAGTTTTTGTTGTTGTTATTTTTTTTATCATAAAGTGGAACTTTAACACCTTTTAACTCAGACATCAGACCTTCATTGGACACATCTGAGCTTCAGCGCTGAGTCTTTTATTCGTTCACCTCAGATCTGTCACAGTCAGTCCATGCTGTTGCCTTCACCTTTAGTCAGGAGCTGAGCGACTGGAAGAACGAGATCAGAAGAAAAAATGGCTGCAAGGAGCGTCTTCTGGACGAGGACCGGACTGTCCAGATGTTCTGACATCTGTAGAGTTGATGTGTTCATCAGTATATTAAAGATTCTGATCACATTAATGTTCCTCTTTCAGCCGGTGAAACAAATAATGACTGACTAAATAAGCTTTACATTAAAAAACTCGTTGGGAACATTTACTTATTTCATTTTGAATTAATCAGTTTCCACTTTTTCTACTTTGGATCAGAACCATCAGCTGAAACGAGACACTGAAGTTTCATAAGAATATTTTAGTCCAAACTACCTGGATGGAGTCAGATCTGCTCCTGTTTGGTCTTCAGTCAGTCTGTGGTTCCTCAGGTTTGGAACCACAGATCAGCTCTGTGTCTGGCCGTTCTCAGGCTGCTGAATCAATAAACTTCAAACGGGAAACAAAAAGACAAACCGAAGGGGAACACCAACAGTTTACACACGGACAGACGGAGAGATGAAATAATCCGACCTGCAGGACTGGATTAAACCCAGGAGATAAAATCGGGATTAAACCTCGGAATAATCCTGCTGTGTGCCGCTGCCGTGTTGTCGGAGTGTCGGAACGGTGAGCAGCTGCTGGAGGCGTGACGTCGGGATGCGGACGCTTCGGTCGGCTCCCGGTGTTGGATCACAGCAGGTCTGATCGGTAGCATCCTGCAGAATGAGGTGGATCACATCTGGAAACTCACATGAAGGTGGAAGCAGATCAAGAGCTGATAGTTTATGCTTTACTTTGGAGAGGTCAGAGGTGAGATTCCTCAGGTTGGTGTTCTCTCCTCAGAGATCAACCAGCAGATTTTCCTGAACACAGAAGTTCAGTTCAGCTGAGAGAAATTGACTCTCAAATCCTTCTTCAAATTAAACAAAATTGATGTCTAATGTTTGTGCAGCAAAATGTTTTTTTTGTCATTTTAAAGATATTAGCAAATTATTCCAGAGGTCATCAAGGTCAACCAGCCAGTGTATATTTGCACAATCAAACAAAATATGGTGTCAATTAAATCAAATGTGCTGCATGTTAGTTTGTGCTGCAACAACAAAATCACACAATATTAATATAAATTAATAGTGCTGTTTGTGCAGCTAAAACGTTCACAGCACAGTTGATTGACACTTTTTTTTTATTTTGTAAATGTGGGGCGGACTGGTTGACCTTCGATGACCTCTGGAAACGTGTTATCATCTTGAAAATGGCAGCAGCTCACAAAAACTTTTTAATGCTCAAACATTAGACACCAGTTTTGTTTGATCTGAAGAAGGCAAAGGGGGGTAAAGTTTCTTTTAAGTGATCTTTGATATATAAATATAATTTTTATAAACTCTGAAGGTAACATAGTTACTATGAAATGACACTATGTGCCTCGATAAGATAACATCCTCATTAATATCAGCAAAGCTCTGATCTGCTGAATAGTTTCTGTCACTTTGCTTTCCTGAAGGATCCCCAGAGTCTATCTGTTTCCCCTTCAGGTGAGTCTGAGACTCCAGCTTCTCTCTGTGGTCTCGGGGTCGATGTGTGGCCCCTGAGGGCCCCGTTGTCTCCTCCAGGTAAACATTAGCTCAGTAATTACCCTCTGCTAACAGAACAAATTACCTTCCAGCTGTTGTTTCCTGAGCCCGCCCCGGCGGAGCAGCAGGTTCTGGATCAGAGCCAGAAACAGAGCAACTCCGGTTGGTTCTGGTGGAGCAGAGCCAGAGGTGAACTCTGTAATCCTGTTAGCACTCAGAGGCCCGTCAGCCCTCTGAGGGACCCACCGGCTCAGACCGAAGTCACACCGGTGGAGCCCGATCGGTTCTCCTCTTCCTCTCCGTGTTGATGAGTTTAATCATCAGAGGAGTTCCTGCTCGGCTGCAGCTGCAGGTTAGCAGAGGTTCTGTCTTTATGTGGGTCAGAACCGCCCCCAGTGCTGCAGGTGATCACATCCACTTCATCTGATCACTTTAGATAATTAGGAAGCAGATAATTGGAGCGATCTGCTGCACATCAGACATGAGGAGGAGGAGGAGCGCTCTTCCTCCTGGGGGAGGTCAATGGAGCTCCAATAAAACCTGCAGGATGATGAATCTCTCAGGTTCTCTGAGGTCTTTACTGACATTTTTCCAGTTTTTTCCAAACACATGACTTTCATCGACTGTTTATCTGCTGAAACGAGTTCCTCACATCTTCTGCCCTCCAGTTTCATCACACAAGAAAAACAACAGGATTGTGATTCTGTATTCATGCTGGACGGTTGTTGGAATCAGCTCTGAGCGCGTTCACATCCATTATTCATGTGGTCAGTCTCAGACGGTCTGCTCTCTGGGTCTCTGTGGCCCGAACCTGTCGGACTCCATCTGAGATCCTCACAGCAGCACAGATCTTCCTCTCAGATCAACTTTAAAACAGGAGAACTTGAACTAGACCTTTATTTCTGTTTTTCCATCTTAACCAGATTTGATCTTGGATAAGATCTAATTCAAGTAAACCTCCTAATTTTGCTAAGCTAGCTTTGAATGTAATTGTTCCATGTCTTAAACACTCAATTTCACAGAACTAGCTTAAATCGTTGATAAGAGAAGATATACTGCAGTTTCTGCAGCTCCCATACCTGGAGTTACCAGAGTGGGGTAGGGGGGTGAAACTACTGGAACATGAAAGCTAAACACTCAGCCATTAGTCTGTGACAGATGGAAGAAATAAAATGAAAGAAATAAAGATGAATAGAGATCCTAATTGTCTTTTACAATAAGTTGAAGTTCGAGTTTGGCTGTTGGGGAACCAGGTTTGAAACTGTCAAGTGATTGTGACTTCTGTAGTGTGTTATAAGCATGTAGCACTTCTGTCTCTAATTTACGTCTGGTCGACACTTTAGGATGAAAATATCCTGAAATATCTGTGTGATGGAGAAGAGAGATATCCAGGAAACCAGGTCACGTTTTTATTCACACCTAAATCACATAATCCTGAAGACGTCACTTAAATCAGCTTCAATGTGTGTTGATTGTAATTTAGGCAGAACAAGTGACTAGATTTGAGCAACCTTTCTAAAATTGGCTCAGGTTGCCATGAAGATCAGCTGATTGGTTCATGTGGTCAGGCAACATGATCATGAAAAGAGGAAGGACAATTTGAGGAAAGCTGTTAAATCACAGATTTGATCCTTTAGATCTTTACCAGACTGTCTTTGTATGAGGTTTTCAACCTGAATTAAAACTTTCCAGTGTTCCTTAGCAGATCAGTGGGATTAGATCTGTTTAGATTCAAACCCTGAGGTGGAAACAGGAACATGTTAGCATCTGAGCTCAGTGTGAAGTTCAGGGTGAGTCAAAAGCTTCCTGTTCGACTCTTTGACGCTCCTCCATCTCTTTTTGGGTTCCTGAGTTTCCATCGAGTCGACCATCAGCGATGGTGTCGCTGTTTGTTTGTTTGTTGTGAACGCAGTTCGGTGTTCAGGGATTTCTAATGGCCTGTTGTCACCACAGAGCATAAATCACCACTGTCAGCAGCGACATGACTAATGTCGGCCACTCCTCGGAGGACCCGACACGTTTCCTGAAACCATCCCAAAGCTCGGCCGGTTTTAGGCTCTGATTGGTCCGTAATGATCCTGGTCTCACTCCAGATTCACACCCGGGGTTTTTCACAGATTTACAGAAATATGTTTTCCTCAGAGAGATGCTCACAGCCTCATTAATCTCACTGATCTGCTGTAATTAAACTGTCAACATGTGGACAAAGGGCTTCTCAGTGTTCAGCTGAAACTTTCTGCTGATGGAGATCCAAAACCTCAACTGGATCCATAAACTTATTTTATCACATTTGTCTTTTTGCATAATCATAACAGATATTCTACCTCTGGTGTCCAAAAGTGCAGCCTGGGACCCATTTGTGGCCCTTGGTCATTTTACTATAGCAAGTGGTTGACCTATGTGGAGCCTTTTTTATTGTAATCAGGGTAAAATTATTGCCAAAATAATTGTCTTAGAATGAAAAATGTTGAGTATATCATAAAGGATGTATCTTTTTACAGCAAAGCTTTCTATAAGTAGAAGCACATCTTTTCAGAGACTTTAACTGAAAAGCTGATATTGCTGCACCCAAATTAGCTCTTACTTAATGTGTTAAACTTGACTAAATTTAGCAAGTACTTTGAAAGAAAGTGACCTAAACCAGCTTTTTTCAACTGAAAATGAATTTGTTCAATTGAGCCCAAAAGAATCCGAAATATACAATAGATGTATTTCTTTTAATACAGCAAATGTGTAAAAATCCATTAAAAGTTTTGGGTCTTTGATGAATAAGATCTGTCTTCAAAAAGAAAAAAAAGCCCAGAAAACAAACAATTTTTCACAATAATCAGTATAGAGTTTTGTTGCAGTAGGTTCCTCTGCAATTGGAGCTAAAAATGTCCCACAGAATCACAGAGTGTGGGTGGAGTTTGTCTACAGGAACAGAAAAGGTTCCCATCAAAAGTTGTATGAACACCTGCTTTCTCGCAGTTTCCTAGTGATGTAAAGAGAATAGCGAGAAAGTGGGCTTGTGTGCATACATGTGTGCATCTATATGGGTGGTGTGTGGGCTTGGGGGCATGTGTGTGTGTGTGTGTGTGTGTGTGTGTGTGGTGAAATATGGTTCTATATGGTTCATAGCTGCAAGGAAACATATAGAATTGGAAATTTTTGTATCTTTCTTACCCTTCAACTTGACTGCTGGGACCCGAACAGTATCTGTGTAAAAAGTAGGGTGGTGCATATGTGTAAAATGAATAAATTTTCAATTTATATGTAAAGTGTACCTATTAAGACAAATAGAAAAAGTTTCATGCAAAAAAAATACTTCCAACTATTTTTAAATTTAACATAACAGGAGGGTTAAAAATGTCCTGATTATTTACAAACATCTGAGCAGCGATCTGCAGATCTCCAGGTTGGATTTTTTTCATCACATCTTGAACTCTGATCCATAAAAACTGTAGAAATTAAGTTTTATGATCAATGAGCACTAAACAATCAGTTCATGAAGTTGTGAGTTATGATTCATGAGGATGTGCTACTGCCCCCTGGTGTTGCTTTGCCTTTACTGCATCATGATACTAAGTTACCTATAATATTATATCTTATCTACAATGTTCCCCCTAAAATCACATTATTTTCAGCCACTTTTCTTTTGGGTGAGGAAAGTGATCCTCACCTCCTGCCATCAGTTCTCCTTTCTGTTCCTGTTGCTGTAAATAAACTTCTTACTTTAACAGCGTCTGTATTTGTAAATGTTGTCTGATATAACTAACATGACAGTAAGATGTCTGATCTTCACCAGTGTGTTAAAGATGCTGCTGACATTAATGTTCCTGTCATTTCTGTCAGTCTTTTCTACAGATCCTCCTGGTTCCTCTCACCCCGGACCCGACCTCGTTCTGTTCCATCCCTCCAGCAGAAGGTTCTGATCCACCAGGACAGGAACCCAACACAACCAGAACCGCTTCTTCCCCAAAGCAGTAAGTCTTCTGAACAGTAATCCAGCTCCTTCTTCGTCATTTTTGTTTATTATCTCCTTTTGAACTTCTCAAAATACCGTGAATCTATTTTTTAAATATGATAATATGACTCAGTTTGTGTTGAACCTTTGCTTTGTTTTCATCTGACATTATTACAATAGAGTTGTTTTTGATTCTGAACATTTTTTTAATCAGGTTAGGTTTCCCTTCTGCTGCTGCTTCTGCTTCTCTTATCACTACAATTTGCGTACCATCTGTCATACGACCTAAACACCAATATTTCAATAATTGATATTTGATCATTTCCACAGTAGAAGGCTGATTCAGCAGATCTCATCTCTCCCTGAAACATTTCTGCCTGTTTTCTCTGAATAACAGAATCCTGACCATCTGTGTGCTGCTGGAGGGGCTCAGAGCAGCTGCAATGTGTTCATCACCACCGGCTGAATGAATGAATGAATCATGTGGCATGTTACATGTTTCTCTGCAGAGATTTGGACAGGTCCAACATATGCAACTTCTGCCTGATAGAAAATATAACTTTGCTGGTTTTACGTTGCTACCAATCTGTCAGGAACATTTATCTGGCATATTTAAAGAGAAAAATCCTCCACTCACACCAGTCTATCATCATGATGATCATGTTGGGTTATGTTCAGGATGTTTTATTTGTTCCAACACTTTTCCTCTGACACAAACACATCACCATGCACGGCGAGCTGCAGGCGCTGCAGGTGTCACATGATCCAAACGACTGCCAAACGCCGGTAGGGAGCAGATGGAGCGTTGAGGAGGGCAGTGGACCCCGACCTTCTGTCACTGGAGGTAAGTCCCTGCCGACTCCTGGAGGCCTCGTTAATGAGCGCCGAGCTTCCTGTTGACAGATTCACCCATAAGGGCAAAGGTTTGTCCTTATGGGTGTAACACCCTGTAACACCAAGATAAACAATCTTCTAAAAGTTCCTATAAAACTGGAATCACAGTGAAAAAAATCAAATAAAACTCCCCTGTGATATGAAGGGAAATGTTGAATAAAGCTGAACACTCTTGGTGACGTAAAGGAGGAAGATTCAGAATAACCTGAGATGGAACCAAGACTTCCTGTGAAAACATAAAAGTTCAAAACAAGAAGTAAAACCTGCTGAAACTGGACGTTTCTGTTCACGCTGACTGGAAACAAACTTTAAATAAGAAGATTTAAAAAATAAACTGATGAGAAGGAGAGTTAATAAAAAACCTCAGTCATTAGGTCTTCACTGGTTTCAGGTTCCGACTTAAAGGCATTTATTTAAAGTCTGCAAAATAACCAAACATTGAAACTGATCTCTAAAATTGTTAAATTGATCTCCAGTTGTTGACAGAAACTGTTTTATTGTTTTATTGACCAGTCCTCTGTTGAGGAGTGGTGTATTTCTCCCAGTAGAACCACTGGGAGGAGGCAGAGGACCTAAATTATTTTACAGACTATCTGTCTCATACTGTCAAAATATGGTGACAGTTTTAACAAATATGTAAAAAATATATTGTTTATAAAAGTTACATACTGCAGCTTTAATGTCCTGAAACTTTCTCACCTTGAACTTGTTTTAGCTGCACAGTTTCCTGCAGGTGAAGCCATTTTGTTGCAAAGTGATGATGACCACATGTCAGTTTGGATGTAACCATTAATAACACAAAATCATATTATTTCCTGTCACATCCATCTTTTTTCATTGTAATCAGTAAGCTATTAAGATTGATCAAATGATTTCAGTTGAACTGATTTACTGCCTCACCTGAGCTGATGATATGGATACTGAAATGAACTCAGTCTGTAAAAAACACAGTTAAGGTTATGAATCAATAGATGTGATATAAATTTGATAATAAATGGTGAAACAGGTTTTCTGTGGAATTTAATTCAAACCTTCAATGTGTTGCATCTTAAATCTCTCTTTCATCAGGAAACAGATTGAAAGAATCAAAATCAACAGGTTCATCTCTGGGTCAGAGGTCACATGACCTGCCTGTTAACCACGGAGGTCACATGACCGGTCTGTTGAATACTCGGGTCCTGAGCAGCTGTGGTTTACACACAGCAACATCTGTTCTCAGATTAAAGGACACTTAGTGGGAAATTTGTCTGTCTGAATTAAAAGTGGACTTCAGAAGGATTAGAGCTGAGCTGCAGGTTGATTATCCTGATGTCCAGGAAATAAAACCTTCATCACAGGCTGGAAGCAGCTTCTGTAGCTGCTGTTTGGAGTTAGACAGGCTGAGAGAAAACACAGAGGTCAGAACGTGTGAAAATATGTTATATATAAAAAAATAAAACGAATACTGAAGATGATCTTTAAGATCTATTAGTGCCATCAGTTTGGTGGCTGAGCTGAAAATGGAGCAGAGCTGATGGATGGATGACAGAAGGATGGAGGGATTGATCAGGTCTCTGAGGATGAAGGGTTATCCAAATGTCCCGTCAGCCCACCCTGGACAGCAGAGTGGACCGGTTGTGGTGCTGAGGTCACTTCCTGTGGGAGCTGCAGACTGCTGATCTGAGGACAGCTGATCAATCTGCAGGACAGCTGACAGCCGGCCTGACTCAGAGATTACACCCCTCCCTAGGAGGTTGGGATGTTTTCCTTAGGAAAAAAAACTGGGAAAAATCAGGATTCAGCAGGATGGGAGGAGTGAAGGATGAAGAGGAGACATCTGAACACAAGGTGGATCAGATTAATAGGAGATCAGGTGATCTCTGCTGATCTGGAAAAGAAAAACAAACATAAACCTGACAGTAGCTGAAGAAACTTGCAGAAGTGAACATCCTAAAAATAAAAGAAATTTCTTGTTTCTTCTCCATAAAGACAGTTTGAAATGGACTCTGAACTCGTGATGGATGGTTTTTCTTCCATTACTAGATAGCAAAGCAGCTCAAGCACAGAGACATTTAATGGCGTTTGTCTGTGAACATCAATTTCAGGTCTTTTCTAGAGATTTGCCGATCCAATATCGATATCTGTATCATTCCTGAAATTGAAAAAAATTCTAGATTGGGTATCAGTAACAATGTGCCAGAAGATGGACTGAACAGAGCTCTGTGATTTATTCAAAGAATCCCTTTGCTAGTCCAGATGCATTTATAGAAAGATTAAATTGGAAGAAGAAGGTGACAGGCAAATTGATTACACTGGACTTTATTTAGACCAAGTAAATGACTCATTAAGGTTTGTAATTTTCTCTGCTAGCTAGGTGCTAACATATTGGCAGAACAATACATCTGGAGGTATTTATTTTGGATCCTATGTTTTCCTATATAGCTATATTTATTTCAGATATATCCATATCTGAAATGAAGATATGGATATATCTTCATATATCCATATCTTTATTTGATATGTCGATATATCCATATCTGAAATAAAGATAGGGATATATTTTCATATATCCATATCTTTATTTGATATGTCGATATAACCATATCTGAAATAAATAGTCATTAAATATTAGAAGTCACTTTTTTCAGCAGGGCTATAAGAGTCTGGTGTCAGATCTGTAATTTATTTTTGTTTTAAGGTTAAAGTATTGTCTAATGCTCCCCCAGGAGATGAAGTCCCACACTTATTAAAAGCTATGCGTCTCCTGTTAGTTCCATAAAACACTTCAGATATGTTCCTTTAAGGAGATAAAACAATATATTTTCATGTCAGAAACAAACCTGTTTTTAATAACCCAAACCATCAACCTGAAGCCTTCACTCATAGTTAAAATGTTCATGTTGACTCCTGCTGTTCCTAAACCATAAAATCATCAGTTTCCAAAAGAAAGAAAATGGATGGATGGATGGTGGAGGGCCCCCTGTTGGTCAGGGTCCCTAGGAATTGTCCTAACTTTTCCCCGCCCCTGGATACAAGAAGAGTAAATTTATTACCCTCCTGAGACCCAGCAATACATTTTTGTCCTCTGTGGAGGACATAGGTTTTTTTGTTTATAACTCTGAAACCATACATGCCACTGTGTTAAATCCTGTTGGTCCTTAGAGAGGACATCCTGGGCCTCGAAATGTGTTCATATTTGCCACAATAGAGTCCCAATGTCCTCTCCAAAGGACATACTGTAAAAAATAAATAAAAACATGTTTTGAAGCTTTTTCAATTGTAGTGATGTTTTTTCACTCCAAAGAGTCATGTAGTGAAAAAAAAAAAAAATTCAAAAACTTTTTTTTTTCTGGGTCTCACCATTATGACTAAAGGAGGTAGAGGAGTCACTAAACATCTGACACATAGAGCAGGAGAAAGGATATGACTCAAGCAGAGATGGAGAAACAAAGATAAAGATAGCTACAGTAGAGCCTAAGCTAATGCTAAGCTAGTGAAACACCTTACAACATCAAGGAACACTGATTAAACCCAAAATGTTTGTACAGTGTAAAGTCCAGCAACAAATATGTGTTTTAATGTGCTTTTGTGTTGAATTAACTCAGAAATGTCACAATTTAGATCAAATTGAGAGAGACTGAAACCCAAACAATCCAGACCTGATAAACAAGACAAGAAATGATGAGGAAATTATGTTATCAACAACTGGTAACAAATGGCTTGTACTTGTATAACACTTTGTCAAGTTTAGAGGACCCCAAAGGGCTTTACACTACATTTAGTCATTCACCCATTCACACAAACACATTCACAGGCTGTTGGTGGCAAGCTACTGGAAGCCACAGTTGCCCTGGGATAGTCTGACAGTCTGACACAACAAGCAACAACTTGAAAACTTCCCAAATTAATAGCCCATTTATTTAAAAAATGAAAGATCTTTAAAACTATGACTTATAGTAAGGTGACTGGAGGGGATGTGTCCATGATTTTATGACATCTTTGGATATTGAAGAAATGTAATACATAGGTTTCAGTGAGAGGAAGGCTGAAGGGCTAGTATTTATTGTTCCCTTCATTTTTTTACTGTATCACACCAAGTTATCTAAATCTTTTACTCAAAGCTTTTGCTTTTTTGTGAAAACAAATGACTTGCAAGAGAGACTTTTTGCATTATGGTCACTTTGCAGTTTTTTTATTGTTTGTATTTTGATCACTTAGATCATGTGTATGTGTAACTTTTGTGGATCCCACAGGATATTTGAAATGGGATGAATAAAGAATTATCTTATCTTAAAGTAAAGGCATACACTTTTAAATGCGTTTCAGTTCTGTTGTCATAAAGATTTTGTAAAATACTCCTTGGTATGCCTGTCAGTGTGGATAAATAATGTTTAACAAAACCAACATTAAACTCAGACAATCTAACTACACAGGTTAGAGACCTCAACATAGTTTTATTGCATTTACTGGAATAAGCTATCATATGCTTAAACTTATCAATGTTTCACCATTCTGTGTTAAAGATTCACATTTAAACTTCAAGAAATTATTCTGCTAGGAAATTCTTACTGTTATCACTTGTTCTCTATTTTAATAGTTTATTGCCATGTGATAAAAACTTTATAGTAAAATGTATCCTTTGACATTTTACTATACTATCAAGTATTTTTTGGTAGCTTTCAGATATTGAACTAAGAAAGACAATGAGACTTATTAAAACCTAAGATGTAAGTTATGGATTCTTGTATGGAATTCAACAATGAAGAGTCACAAACGTGGTTGAAAACATGAGGGAGAAGAGTCAAAGTGGTGTGCTGCACCACAAATTTTGCTTTAGAAAACACCCCGATGGAGGTTTGAATAAAACCTAGGTAGTTATGTGGTCTACATGCTGAAAGAATGAATTATCCTTCCACCAAAGCGCAACTACCATTTCTAAATTAATGTTAAAAAATTACTTCTTTCTAATCTTCCTGAATATGAAAACATGGTAAACTGAGAATTTTCAGACAATTTGGTTTGAAACAATAAACATTTTCATAAGCATTTTTTGAAAATATGTATATTTACAATTCAAGCTAGGGTAGGGTTACTGTAACCGATAGGACACACAGCCTTACATTTAGAGGTGGTGACCGTGATCCTGGCTGCTTTTAACTCTAAAATTTATCTTTATCCACAGAAAGATAAATGTCAAAGCAGGATTAAGAACAAGTCCCTCTGTATCCTGCTATTAAGGGAACAATTTTATTTAATTGCACATAAACTGTAACCTTTATTTTTAGGTACTGTATTTTTTTTTTACTGTATCACACCAGGTTGTCTAAATCTTTTACTCAAAGCTTTAGCTTATTTGTGAAAACTCAACAAATGACTTGCAAGAGAGACTTACCTGTGTACAGCTTATGTTACATTTGCTGTTTCAATTTCGTGCTGCTGCTGTCCTTTGTGGATACCAATGTAAAAAATAAAACTGCAAGTCCCTCTAATGATTCTCCTAAGTTATGTTCAAACATTCTTTTAATAATTACTTTAATCTTTACTAATGAGCAAATAAGTAATAGAGGGTTATGATAGTTTTTTTTTCTTTTCTTACCATTTTGTAGCTGTCTGTTGATGGGCATTTTCCTGCATTAGTTCACACGAACTTTAAAATCAGAGTGACTTAACACATAAAGAGGCTGTCTGCAAGCACCAAATATTTAAAAACATAATTTTAGGATTTGTTGAGAGGTTCACTTCTTTAATCCTGTATATACAAGTGCTTTACATAACTTTTTAAATTGTCCTCAAATGTCTGTTGTAGTGCTACCCAGTGTGTGTCATCTTTAGGTTATTTAGGATTTTACTTTCTTTTTTTTTTTTTTGCTATATATGCAAAATACCTCTGAACTGAACTTTTGTCTTTGCTTTATTGGCTAAAGAGTGTCAAATTTTCTCCTGTGGACATTCTTGCCAGGGTAGCAGTATTTTAAAGTTCCAGCAGCAGCTCACTGCTTTAATTCTTTACTATTATTTCTCTGGTTATTGAGGCCTTATGACAGAGCATTTTAAGGTTCCTATGAACCTTAAGAACTATGAGTGACTATGAGCAAATTAATGCATTAACGGTATTATGATTCTTATATAATGCACATGTTCATGGGAAAGTCTTCTGAGGCTGTTTCTCTGAACTCTGTATTTCAATAAAGTTATAGAATTGTTTCTTGTTTGCACTCTCATGACGTCCTTGAATGTTTAATTTCCCTCATGAAAGACAATTCTGTACTTGAAATTAGTTTTGTAACTAAGTAGATTGTCAAACTATGTGAATGGAATGTATGTTGTGTTCTGTTTGAGGCTCTTTCTCCTGACTGTGTTCAGTGAGAAGTCTTTGAACACTGTAAAGCCTCTGAAAATTTTTTTGACAAAGAATACACATTCTATACAGCCATATACCAAATGCAGCTTCTCCTCATTGTTTATTTACACACAGACACATAACTACATATATATTACCTAATTTACTTTATTGTTCATTTGTTTATTTATTTATTTTATTTAATTATTTATCTATTTATTTTTTTAGTGTAGTGGATTTCTTTAACTGGGACAAAAAAGTAAAACATTTATACCACAAACTCTCAAGGTGGTATGACAATAAAACATTCTTGAATCCTTGAATCCTTGCATTTTGTTTTAGAATTAATTCTTAAGAGAAAATTAATTCTTTCTAAGATTAACAACTAAACTGTGTCAATAAGCAACAGTTTAGTTGCTTAGTTACGTTTCATTAGCAAGTCGGCTTTTTTGCTATACAAAGACGTTTTTTAATGATGTGCTATTAAACCACCAGTAAACTGAATGAGTTTCTAGAAATAATAAAAGTTAATGGTACCTTACTGTTGTGCAAGTCTTTATGTTACAATATATTACTATATTACTTCAAGCTGTAAAATGTAAAACGTAGTTTTTAGGTTTAGTCTGTTACTGAATGATTTTTATTGGATTTTGGAGCCTTATATAATTCAGTTTGACAAAGGTAAAGATCATTATCTCTGTGTGTCTGTCTAAATATTACATGACTTTATCAGTAGATGTCACTTTCTGTAAATAGTTTCTCATAGTTTTCAAGATCAAGGTAGTAATTTGTGACATTGTCGCACTCATTTTTATTTGTTGTTAAAATATTAACGTTTACAATGTATGGTAAAGCTGTTGCCATCCATTCGTCCATTTTCTGTTCCCTAGTGGGGTCAAGAGGGAGGTGCTGGTGCCTATCTCCAGCGAACGTTCCGGGCGAGACAGGTCGCCAGTCTGTCGCAAGGCAACACAGAAACAGACAGGACAAACAACCATGCACACACACACTCACACCTAGGGAGAATTTAGAGAGACCAATATACCTAACAGTCATGTTTTTGGACTGTGGGAGGAAGCCGGAGTACCCGGAGAAAACCCACGCATGCACAGGGAGAACATGCAAACTCCATGCAGAAAGACTCCGGGCCGAGAATCGAACCCAGGACCTTCTTGCTGCAAGGCAACAGTGCTACCAACTGCGCTACATAAAGTTGTTGCCTTACAGTTAAATTAATGCCTTCAGTACAGCAAGATGTTTTATTTTTCTCAGTAGTTAACATGAACTATACTTGATGGGTTTTGCTCATCTGTCTTCCCATTGATGATATTTTGATACAAACCCTTTTGAAAGATTAATGCTGTTTTTTCTGGTGTTTTCTTATGTTTATCCTTATGAATTAATGAGTATGATTTCAAATGTAACTGAGTAACTTTATTCAAAACAAATTCAAGTAAAAGTAAAAGTTCAGGTTTTGTGAACAACTTAAAGAACAAATTAGACAAACTGTAATTACATCAATAAATGTAAATTTAGCTAATTATTTTCCACCCCGTATGGCAGAATATTTTTCTGCATTATCCATACAGGTAGCCTATAGTACAGTAAAATATTTATGTTTTTTGTTTTTGTTCGCACAATGAACCACTGATGATTTTCATACTACCGAGAATTTAATACTACTTTCACCCCTGATTATTATTTTATCTTTAAGGCCTTTATTTTAATTGTTTTTATCTTGTAACCAGGTTGCTATGTATTTCAATTTTTTTTTGCCCAGGTCCCTCTTCAAAATGAGATCTAGATCTCAATGGGGTTTACCTCGTTAAATAAGAAAAAAAATATATATATACTGCTCAAAAAAATAACACACTCAAATAACACATCCTAGATCTGAATGAAAGAAATATTCTCATTGAATACTTTGTTCTGTACAAAGTTGAATGTGCTGACAACAAAATCACACAAAAATCATCAATGAAAATCAAATTTATTAACCAATGGAGGCCTGGATTTGGAGCCACACACAAAATTAAAGTGAAATAACACTACACGCTGATCCAACTTTAATGTAATGTCCTTAAAACAAGTCAAAATGAGGCTCAGTATTGTGTGTGGCCCCCACGTGCCTGTATGACCTCCCTACAACGCCTGGGCATGCTCCTGATGAGGTGGCGGATGGTCTCCTGAGGGATCTCCTCCCAGACCTGGACTAAAGCATCCGCCAACTCCTGGACAGTCTGTGGTGCAACGTGACGTTGGTGTATGGAGCGAGACATGATGTCCCAGATGTGCTCAATCAGATTCAGGTCTGGGGAACGGGCTGGCCAGTCCATAGCTTCAATGCCTTCATCTTGCAGGAACTGTTGACACACTCCAGCCACATGAGGTCTAGCATTGTCCTGCATTAGGAGGAACCCAGGGCCAACCGCTCCAGCATATGGTCTCACAAGGGATCTGAGGATCTCATCTCGGTACCTAATGGCAGTCAGGCTACCTCTGGCGAGCACATGGAGGGCTGTGCGGCCCTCCAAAGAAATGCCACCCCACACCATTACTGACCCACTGCCAAACCGGTCATGCTGAAGGATGTTGCAGGCAGCAGACCGCTCTCCACGGCGTCTCCAGACTCTGTCACGTCTGTCACATGTGCTCAGTGTGAACCTGCTTTCATCTGTGAAGAGCACAAGGCGCCAGTGGCGAATTTGCCAATCCTGGTGTTCTCTGGCAAATGCCAAGCGTCCTGCACGGTGTTGGGCTGTGAGCACAACCCCCATCTGTGGACGTCGGGCCCTCATACCATCCTCATGGAGTCGGTTTCTAACCGTTTGTGCAGACACATGCACATTTGTGGCCTGCTGGAGGTCATTTTGCAGGGCTCTGGCAGTGCTCCTCCTGTTTCTTATTGCACAAAGGCGGAGGTAGCGGTCCTGCTGCTGGGTTGTTGCCCTCCTACGGCCTCCTCCACGTCTCCTGGTGTACTGGCCTGTCTCCTGGTAGCGCCTCCAGCCTCTGGACACTACGCTGACAGACACAGCAAACCTTCTTGCCACAGCTCGCATTGATGTGCCATTCTGGATGAGCTGCACTACCTGAGCCACTTGTGTGGGTTGTGGAGTCCGTCTCATGCTACCACGAGTGTGAAAGCACCACCAGCATTCAAAACTGACCAAAACATCAGCTAGACAGCATAGGTACTGAGAAATGGTCTGTGGTCCCAACTGCAGAACCACTCCTTTATTGAGTGTGTCTTGCTAATTGCCAATAATTTCCACCTGTTGTCTATTCCATTTGCACAACAGCAGGTGAAATTGATTGTCAATCAGTGTTGCTTCCTAAGTGGACAGTTTGATTTCACAGAAGTTTGATTTACTTGGAGTTATATTGTGTTGTTTAAGTGTTCCCTTTATTTTTTTGAGCAGTGTATATATATACTGTATATTGCCTAGCCACATAGTGGATAACTGTGATACATGCCATAGAGCATAGTCCTGCATGAAATTCTGGGTCTGCATGAAGAAAGTGCCTTTTAAAAACTGGCAGTAGGTTTGAGAGTTAATTTTGTGTCTATCTTCAACCTGAAAAGGTCCAACTAGCTCATCTTTAATAATACCAGCCCATAACAGCCTATTAATAATGGGCTTTTATTTTTATGTTTTTTTTCTATTCCTAAAAGGAATATCAAAGGTGATTTCCCCAGAGGTTAGCAGTAGCAGGTGTGTGAACTCCCTGGTGCAACAATCTGAGAGCATCCAGCCAGCTTTATCCCAAAAACTGAAAGAATAACAAAGAATAAAACGGAAATCAAGTCTTTGCCAAAACAACAAGGATCCCCTCTGGTTTATCAGTCCCAAGGTCAAGGTTCCTTTTCTAAAAGTCTTACAATACTACATTCTTCAACTTTTAGATGTCTCTCTGTTTCTGCCCACTTGTTTTGTATTAGCTCACTAGTGTGGCTCTGTAGAGCTTGACTGCATGTTGTTGAGACAGTTTTATAATTTACTATAGGATAAGGGACACATCTAAAAGTTGCAAGATTCTGGCCTTGAAGGAATGCAGTTTGAGACTGCTGATCTAAACAAACTCAGCTCCAGTAACTCCACACACACACACACACACACACGCACACACACACCCACACACACACACACACACACACACACCCCATCACGCTCGTCTACTTCCTGGATCCCTCTTATGTCACAAACGTAATACTATTGTCACAAACAATGTTCATTCAATAGCCAAAAAAATTAATGAACATGAAGTCAAGTATTTTATTTTGCACATTTAAACATCTTTTAGGACAAATTTCTTTTTTTAGTCAGAGAATAGTTTGATTAGATCAACATTACATAATATCTGCCCACAGCAATCAGCAACACAGCACATAATATTACATCGGGATAAGAACACGTACCAGCAGCTTTTCATTGGTTAATCACAAGAATAAATGTTACAAAAAAATTATTAAATGAAAAGTTGAAAATAAAAAGTAACTTCTGAAGAATTTAAAGATACCAGTTCATTTGTTATTTTTCTTTATCAGCTTTGATAACAGAATTAAAACAAACATTTTCCTTCAGGTGACATCTCACAGCTGAAAACATTGGACAGTGTCATAAGTACAGACATGGATAAATCAGCAGGTCCTCTCATAGCGGCAAAAAATATTATTTAAAAACCTCTTTTAAAAATTTAAAAGATACAGGATATTACTAAGTTATTCCCGGAGGATCCTCAAAAAATTTAAGATCCGTTTCATAAGCGGTCCAGCAAATATGTACGCAATTTCCCCTCGTCTACCCTGATTTCTCACATGCACTATTTCTTGGTACATATTATTTGTGTAGTAATTTCCTCCATTGGCTGCCACCATGTCATCAATCTTCTTGAACAGCTCTCTGACCTGGCCTCTGTCTGGGTTGTTGTTTTCAAACACATGGAACCTGCTTCCACAGCTTTGGATGATGCCTCGAAGATCACTGTGACCCTGGTAGACATACTCCTGGATGTTTGTGCCTCCAAGGTCACCGCCTCGAGTGAATAACACAATCATGAACTGGTTGGCCCTCTCACCAAACAGCTCCTGCAGACCTCTTACGGCATTTTTCTCTTCATTGGTGAAGCGACCAACTTGGATCACCAGGAGGAAGACATGAGGACCAGGACATGAAACCTCAACGCAACTCACAATTTCTCTTTTAAGCATTTCTGGAGCTCTTTCAGTATCAAGGATACCAGGTGTGTCAACCACAGTGACTTCTCTGCCTTCCAAATATTTAATGGCTTTTGCACAAAACTCTGTCACTGATGTAGACGAAGGTCTAGACTGGAATGTTTTCTCTCCCAGTATAGTGTTTCCTACAGCACTTTTGCCCACACCAGTTTTTCCAATCATCACAATTCTTAAAGCAGAACCTGCAACACAGTAGACGACATAAGTTTAAAGTTTATCGGAGGAAAAAGGGTCAGTTTGGATGTTTAGATGTGGAGTGTGTCAATAATATCAATAATAACAAAAGGTTCACGCTCACCCGGTCTGGCCATTTTTCCTTTATTGGAGACACCACACAAGCCACAGACAAATGTTTAAATTGTATTGAGAGAGCAGTTTTATTTATACCTTAAACTGTGACCCGCCCCTAATGGTGTGAGCTGTATAAGAGGCAGAGCCCAAGTCAGCTTGTAGTTTCCACAGAGTCTGTCTGCTGATTGTGCTGCACTTCACCAGAGAACAATGTCTGACAGTAAGTTCTTCAGGATTCTGAGCTGCTTGTAACATGTGATTACTTACTTATTTAATTTCCCTTTGGGTTCGATAAAGTAGTTTAGAATGTGAATTCATTTGGTAGACTTTTATATCTTATGTGCTGTTGCTGAACAGACTTTTATGTTAATTGTTTTCACAGATAAGAGGTCAGTTGTGATCTTGGGAAAAGGAACGTCTCTAAAGGAAGCTGTGATAACTAATTTCCTGGAGAAAGATCTGTCTTCACTGACTAAAAGAGAAATCAATGCTACCACAGTTTATGAAACCAAGGAACTTGAGTTCATATGTACGCCGGATTTTAAAACATCCCATTCAGAAATAAAGGCACTATTTTCTGAAAAACAATTTTATGACATGCATTTGGTGGTGGTAGAAAAAGGATTCTCAAAACAAAGTGTCTGGGAACAGATTGAAGAGCTGAGCAAGACAACTGGAGTAGAAACAGAAAACTTGTTTGTTGTACTTCCACGACAGCATGAACAGGTACCTGAATCTCATTACCTGTTCAAGTTCTACACCTTCGACCAGTTGCAGTCAAAACTGAATGAGCTCAAAAAGAAATCAACAGCTTCAAGGTAAAGGTGAAACATGGATACACAGTTATACAGTTTGATAAGAAATAAAACATAGCAGATTTAATTCTGATGTTGTAGTGTTAATTTGATGTTATTTCAATAAAAATAACTGCATGTAACATTAACTCATATGGTTCTTTTCTTATGCTGTAGTTCTTTGCCGACAGTTGAAGGAAACAAAGGTAAGCTGCAACATGCCATAACAGTTTAATCATCACCAGATTCTATTTATTAAGGGAAGAAGAGGAAATCCAAACCACTGTGGTCCTATTTGACCAGGTCATTACCTCCCTGGGTTAATCAGGAAACGTTATTAACCAGATTAGGAAGCAAACTTTAAATTTACCACTAACACTGGCCTGATTCCTGTCAGACGTGTAGAATCAGGAAGCTAAAAGACCTCAAAAAGTAACACATCATGCGCTCATCTAAAGAAATGAGAAACAAACTATTTATGGACTATAAGCCGCTACCCCCCCCACCCCCCCTCACACACACATTTTGAACCATGCGGCTTATGGCCCGGTGCAGCTTATATATATGTACATTTCCAGTATTTTTTAAAAACTTTGTAGATGCAGCTTATAGTAAGGTGAGCTCTATAGTCCAGAGAATATGGTACAATCTTTGTTTAGAAAGAAATGCAAAATTGTGATCATCAAGCTCCAACCTCTGAATGGCTTAAAAAACTAAATTGTGACCTGGTCAAAATCTGGACTTACTTTTGATTCAAACACTGTGGTATGATCTTAAACAGGTTGTTCATGCTGGCAAACCCTTTACTGGACTTTGATGATACTTGACATGTGAGCAGTGAGAAACTTTGGATTACTCCCTTTTTATGTATTTATGCAGGAAGACACCCCGACACTAAGGTGAACCTGGTTCTGCTGGGAATGGCCGGAACGGGGAAGAGTGCAAGTGGAAACACAATCATTGGAAAGAAAGTCTTCGAATCCAAAATCAGTTCCATCCCAGTCACCAAAGAGTGTCAGAAGGAAGAAGCTCAGATAAATTTTCTCAATGTAAGAGTTATTGACACCCCTGATATGTTTGACGATGAGATGGCAAAATCAGCTAAAGACAAACATGTAAAAAAGTGCAAAGAACTCTGTGAGTCAGATCCTTGTGTGTTTGTACTTGTGATGCATGTCAGCAGATTTACAGATGGTGAGAGAGATATCCTGAAAAAATTAGAGAAGATGTTTGGGGAAAATGTTAGTAAGCAAACTGTGATCCTGTTCACTCGTGGAAATGACCTGAGGCAGGCTGAGATCAGCTTCAGGGATTTTCTTCATGACTGTCAGGTTAAACTGAAAGAAATACTTGCAAAATGTGACAACAGGTGTGTTCTGTTTGAGAACAGCAAGTCTGATCCAGATCAGGTCGACAAACTCATGAACCAAGTCGATCTGGTTCTTAAAAAGAAGAAATGATCTCAAAGGCAATGATAAAATATTGCAAGTTGATTTCTTTGTGCAAAGTTAATCAGGAACATCTTTCAGTGCTTTATTCATTTATCAATTTATGATAATATAATTTTAATGCAGTTCACATGTTTTATTTTCCTTCTTTATGTGTAGTGAAGTGTGATTACTTTGTTGTGATTTCTTATGTTATGACACCAATAAACCAAACTGCTTTTCTTCTCTTTCTTTGCAAAAGTGTGACCAAAGAGTCTTCAGTCATAAATTAATGATCTAATAATTACAAAAAAGAACCAAAACAACAAAAATAGAAAGGTAGTAAAATAGGTTGTAGTAAAACCAGTTTAGAACAAAATTTACTTTTATTTTTAATTCAGCTTACAAATTAAATTCTATGGAATTTATTTTTTGGTTTCTGAAGTGCTGCACATCAAAACAAACCATGGAGAACGTTAGACGTGGTTCAATTGGTGACTAGAATTGCAACATTTGATACATTTTCATAACTGTAGTTGGCATTCACACTGTGTCAAACGACACAAACTGACTGAAAAACCTGTCCCCCCCCCAAGAATTACTGAAGGAATCGACACAAAACCTATGAAGAAGACCAGCGTAAACTTCTTCACAAAAGTAAACAAAAAAGTAGCGGTGTCAGATTTTAGGAGAAGGACCTCACTGCAGTAAACAGAAAGGGAAGGACGGACCACATGTCAGTCTCACACCCTATTTGGAAATGGGACCATTCTTAAGAAAATTACAAAGCAATAAAGACTTTGTGGTAAAATTTGAAAAGTGTTTCAACTTTGCTGATTTGCAACCCGACGGGAGCATTTTCATTTTCATTGTCGACACGATCTGACCGTGACGTGACATTAATTCCTTCAGCAACACATCATCGCTGATGAAAGGTGGCAAATTAGACAGGATGATCTTTTTATCATTAAAGGGAAAACAGTAGTTTCCGTATTTCTCAAAACAAATCCCCTCTCAACTACGCTGTTCACCTTGTCAATCCAGTCCAAAAACATAACCACTGTGTAGCTGCTGTCGGGACAACTGCATCTGGTTTATTGTTTTGATGCTTGGTTTGGGGTGGCAGTGGTTGAAGTTTATTTGATATTGAACATTGGGTTTGGTGTGTGTGGTAGTTTTGGTGAATTTGTGTTGGTGCTCGTTGGGTTCGGTTGAGTGTACGTTCAAATGTGGGGGGACCTTTTATTTGTTCCGCGGACCATGTGTTGCCTGGGGAAGCGTTGGCTGGCGCACTTGGAGCCGCGTGGGGCATTCAAGCTCAAGACGCTGAAGCTTTGTTCCTCTGGAGTCAGTGCGGCTAATGAGGTTTTGTTTATTTGTATTTTTTGTTTATGTGGGTGCTCAGTTTATTGTGAACTGATTTGGGTTTGTGTTACCTCTTGTTTTAAGTTCTGACAGCATTTTTGGGACGTTGTAAGATGTGTCCACAATAAATGGCTGTATAACCGAAGAACTGAGTTAAGTCTTTAATTAAACTCGAGAGGAGCAACACACTTTATTATTCATCCTGGACGCCGCCTTCACACTTTCACACCCAACAATTTCCCCAACAGCCAAACCACACTCCTCTACCGAAAAATCCACGCTACTGGTATTTTAATACCACGTCGACGTGAAAAGCTCCTAAAACCTGCAGCACCGGAACTTTTTTCCGGCCATCGCGCTGAGCTATAAGCTTGGTGCTGCCGGAAAAGACACTATTGAAACACCAGGTGAAAACAGAATGTGTTAAAGTGCGAAACAAGTGAATCACCACTGTAAAAAGTGAAGTTCAAGCCTTTAGAAAACTTCACACTCGTTCTCCTTCCACTCCACACATGCAGCAGACGCTGAGAGAGACAGAGAGAGAGAGAGTAGTCCTTGCATTATCATAGCTGTCACCTGCATGGCTATAATACAGTAATAGCCTTATAAGAAGAACATGTGAGGACAAGTTAAGGTTGTTTAATAAACAAAATGCTTACGAGAAAGAACCGTAACCAGGCGGAAGAGGAAGGTCCCAACAGGGCAGGTGGTAATCTGCACTCAATCCAGTCTCCACTGCAGAAATGTCAGCCAAACCAGTCCTCCCTCAAATGTACGTGACATGCATAATTCGCTGTTAAGCCATATTTTAACCTGTTTGCTAGTGTCTACTAAAGTCAAAGTCTTTCAGTTCAGCCTTTACATCTGTTCTGCTTCAAAAACGATTTACTCTGAACAGCAGTGTTACAGTCTATAATCTGTTCATCTTTAGGTGCAAAACCTCTCCAGATTGAAGAGTTTTTCGTTTTAATATTCTCGTCCTAATTAATCTTTCTCATTAAAAATAAAGAAATAAACAATAAACGTAATGATTCTGTCGGTTAGTTTTTTTTCTCCCTGTTAAATCAAAACGTTTCTGTTATTTTTAGGGGTTTGCAACAGACACAACATGTGAATTGTAATTTGTCATCCAAAGGGCAACAATGATAAACTATTGTTAGAAAAGGTTCTAAGGAACTTTTCTCAAGCGCAAAGAAAGAAATATAAGAATAAATAAAGAAAAAAACTAATTTCATTGATGTATAGATCAATTTTAACGTTATTGAAGCTTACAGTATCTCACAAAATCATAACACCAAGGGAAGTTCATAGTGATACCCTGTTGCTGAGAATTGAGTGCAACTTCTGCAGTGAAGACTGTTTGGACATGAAGACCCAGGACGTTTTTCATAAGTTCAGAACTTTTTTAAACTATAATCTTCATTTTATAAATTAAGTAAAGGATAGAGAGATTCTGGATATTTTATCTAAAGAGTTAATTTTCTGAACATTTGAATGAGTATCTAAACATATATATATATATATATATATATATATATATATATATATGTGTGTGTGTGTGTGTGTGTGTGCTTCAAATATTTGTAGTGGATTTTCTAAGGCTCAATTTGACTTAAAAACTCTGGTTTTGCAGTAATAATAACCACTGTTGTGTAATTTTAAAGGGTTTTTTATAATGGATATTATTTTTTAAATTATTTTTGTCTATGTGCAATTCATCTTTGTCTGCATTTGTTGCGAACTTCCAAGAGTAAAAGTAGTTTTTGTTTGATAAGCGACTCTAGAGGTGTTTTTGGTGTTATACATTTTGGACGCTAGATGGCGCCTATTAGACGCTTGCTAGAGTTTACTACACGTGTAGATGGCGCTAAAGCAGTAGCAGGTTGAACCTTTAACGACTTTTATAAGACTTCAGGTGCAGCACGTGGATTGATTCCAATTCGACCCACCATAGACCAGTTACTTAATCACAGCTACGTCATGTTTAATAACAAAAAGCAGAGAAAACTAATCCATTACTCTGTTTTGACATGTTCTTGAAGTTTGTCTATTAATATGAAACAATTTGACCAATCAGTAAACAAGGATTGATATATTTTTAATTTTAGTAGACTAAGACATTATTACTTTTACTAACTCTAAGCAAACATATAAAATCAGAACACAGCTTTTCTGGCAACTGAGTCAAAAGAAAAAAACTAAGACAAAATGGCACAATAGTATCCAACTTTATTGAATTTCAGTATCTACAGGAAACTGACTGAGGTCAGGCATCATAGAGAAAGTGATTCAGTCAGTAATTACTGGCTAGAAATTGTAAATGATTACTGAAAAGAAAATGCAAAGAAAATTAGTGATAACTTTTTTTTAATTTTATTTTATGTGAAATATGGTCATTTCTACATTTGGGATGTTTACAGACCATCAGTAAATGTGACACATACGCTAAATAAATGTCACCATATTTTTTTTCATTTTATTTTCTGATACAATCACATCATTTTACTTCATTCTTATTCCTAGTTTATTGTGGAACCCTTTATTATTTGTTCAAATAAATACATTTTATCTCATTGTTAAAATACCCTTAAAAAGATAAAAACACTCAGCTAATCTGACTCGTAGGAAGTTGAATTAACACTTTGAAAGTGTCTAGATTGATCCACTCTTGATTTTGTTAAAATCGTACTTTCGAAAGTATTATATCTGATAAAGTTGAATCAACAAACATCCGTGTTGATTTACCTAACACTAGTGTGTAGTGTCAAAAGTTAACACTATGAATGTGTTAATTTAACACAGAAGTGTTAAGTATAGATCAACATAGAAATCTGAATTTTAAAATATTGCTGGTAGGATGTTCTGTGGTGGTGCAGGGGTTAAGCACAATCCACATATGGAGGCCTTAGTCCTCAGTGTGACTGTCGCAGGTTTGCTTCCTGGCTTTTGCTGCATGTTTTCCCCCTTCTCTCACTACCCATTTTACTATCAAGTTACTATCAAATGAAGGCCATTAGAGCCAATAAAACCTTTAAAAAAATAATACTGGCAGTCAATAATCCCCAAATTCACTTTAAAAAACAGATGTCAATTGAATCTACAAAAACACCAACACAAGTTGCAGTTTGAATCTACTTATATTTAGAAAGAACAACATCCAACAGCATTATGCGTTTGATGTTGTGGCCAATCTGCCATGTTTTCTTTCCCACACATTTCAGAAAACTGCTTGCCATAGGGACTGTAATAAAGCAAGTCCTTAATTGGAAGAACATAAAACAAATCATCTTATTGATCCAGTATGCATTTAAATGATCATAATAAAGACTGTCCACTCTGCCAGGCAAAATAAAAGCAAGAATATTCATCACCTCAAGTGTCATGTAAAAGTCCCTTCAATGTTGAAAACTGTAGGTGAAGAAGTTGTAGAGGAATTCATGGTACTTTGCACTGAAGGTGAAGTGTGCTTTGAAAGTTCATCGAAAGCTTGTTAGGTCTTGTGTGCCATGGATGGTCAGGGATGGTCTTGTTTTCACGACTCTTGCATGTTGGTGAAAACAACATGCAGGAGGAAGGGCTGTCCTGGTCCCGCATCAGTAAGGAAGGCTTCAATACTGGCTCCCATCTTTGACAAAATGCTAAGAAGACGAATAATAAAAAAATATTAACGATATATAGCAAATAGCAAACTAAGCCAATGAGAAAGTGATTCTACACAAGAAATAGGAGCACTACAATAACCACATATCTGACATGATCCACAGTTTGACATGAGCCTTTTTTAAATCTTCTTGTGGCCTTTGGACGTAGGAAGAAGCACATGAACCAACAGAAGAAAGCCTGTTTTTACCAGCCTGGAGGAAAAACAGGAAAAATAGCAGAAACATTATAATAATAAATAAATATTTTAAAAAGAAGTGTGAGCAAAACCAACCAGACCCACCTGTGTGTGTCACTATCATATTCATTCAAAATACTGTCCACCCGGTTTAACCTGGAGAGCATTTTTCACCACCTACAAGATAAAGCATAAAAAAGTAAGAAATAATTACCATGAACACAACTCAGACATTAAGTGTCACATAATCAGTAGGTATTAAAGAAATTAGTCAGCTTACAGAGACATTCTAGAAAGCATTAAAAATGGTGCCAATCTTTCTGAAGAAATGTGTTGAAGTCATCATAACAGGCTTCAGTCACCAACATGACGTACTAATGAAGGAAAAAAGGCAGTAAATATGTCATAATTTATTGTATGTATAGAGACAGAAACATTTTGGCTTAACTTTGATCGCACAGATCAACCCACTGCTCCAGCACAGCCACTCTTCCCATTATGCCGTCTAAAGCCAAAAACTTCAAGAAAACGACTCCGCAGCTAAATAATGTTAACTCAAATGGCCTTTCTTACAGTTTTAATGTTAGGTCAACCACCCAACACCTCGTGCTACACCTAGTTGTTTGGCTAGCTTTAGCTGCTAACAAAAATACTAAACCAAGGGTGCTCAAGTCTGGTCCTCGAGAACTACAGTCCTGCAGCTTTTAGATGCACCTTACTCCAACAGACCAGGATCAGCTCTGAACAGACCTGCTAACAAGCCACTCATTTGATGAAAGTTGCAGGATGGATCTTAAGACACAGGCTGTTGAGAATTTGTTTTGGGTTTAAGCAGGATTTGCTTAGGACTTATTATTTGGGATATTATAATTTAATATAAGTAACTATTTTAGTTGCAATTGTCTCATAAATCTTGTTAGCATTCGATAGTTAGTATCTGGTTCAAAACTAACTATTGTGGACCTTTAACAGAATGGACTCTATATCCCATGATGCTTTAGAACTAGTAGAAGAAGAACTTGAGGTTAGAGGAAAAAGTGAACTTAGGACCGTTGGTTTCCGAGAACAGAGCTATGTTAGCTGAATGCCTACACTCTGTCGTATATCAGGGAGACAGGGATCATTTTATTTCTGCAGCTAAATTAAATCAATCAATCAAGTTGTAATCATTATTACACATCAAAATGTTAGTTACAGTTTAATTTATTATGGTACAAAAGCAACTCTAAACAATCTCTACTTACAGACACAATCTTACACAACATGGTGGGTAAAAATGTCTGTTCTGATTTAGAGCCTGTTTCCTCATTCTGGTTTAAGGCAGTTTTGTTTTCCATCACATTCATCTCTTCACTGGTAGATGAGCAGTAAAGATTTTCTGGCAACAAGTGAGGATTTTTTAGATGACAGGAATACCTCTTGCTCAAAGTGTAAGACAGATAACTTGTTTCTCCGGTCAAACATGCAGTTGAAGGTTTCGGTAAACTTTGTGACACATTTAGCAGACACATTGCAATCTGAAACTGAATAAGAGTGTTTATGCTCTCTCTCATCCAGTCATTATTTAAGCTAACCTAACTTAAGAGTATAGAGATGGAGTTGGTGAAAGAGAATTTATTTGTATTACACCTTTCAGCAACAAGGCAGTTCTAAGTGCTTTACATCATAAAAAGTAGGATATTTGAAGTAGGATCCTTCAAAGATCCTACTTCACATTATAAAATATAATGTGAATATATAATATTAACAAATATAATATGTTCAAAGTCATTTCTATTTCTGTGTGGAAATCATATTATTCTGTACTGAAGGCACACTGCCTTTCCCTGCTAAATATGCGTTATTCAATTGATTGCAGTTCAGCAAATGCCTGTTAATCAGCAATGAATTGAAATCAGTTGGACTGAAGCAAGGAAACACCAAAAACATGCAGGGCGGTGTGCCTTGAGGACCAGGGTTGGAAAACATTTACATTTGGCTTGTCGCTAATTTTCTTTCTAATGCTCACCTTGACAATGCTCACCTTGACAATGCTAGGCCCATTTCCTGTGAAGTGCTACACTGTGTGTGGCACACACCTTGGCACCAAACAGTGCAGTGACTACTTGTCCCCCTTTAAATAGGCCAGCTGGACTTACAAGCTTGAAAATACCTTCAATGTCAGTTAGATGACACATCTTACCTTAACATCTCCCTGTGTCACATTATTTTCAATCTTTGTTGTGAAGTACCACCATTTTCATCCTGAATTGTTTCATTTGTTTATTTTTTAAGGATTCTGTTAAAAAATATATCAAAAGAAATGTCTGATTTTATTGGTTCATTTTGAGTAAATTTTTATTTATTACTTTTGTCAGGTTTAGGTTAGTTTAGTGACCTTTGTGGGTACTAACAATTAGATATTAGTAACCACATGTGTAATTTACTGGCCTTTTGTCCTGGGTAGGGGTTGAACCAATTAGTCGACTAGTCGACTAGTCGACTCTAGGACGTCTCGCGAGTTTTTACATTTCATGTTGACTAGTCGCAGTCATGTGATTGCCGGTGGTGACAGCCTGTGCTGATCTGACAGCACAGTATACGTCACAAGACACAAGAAAAATAAGTTAATACATTAGTTTAAATGATATGTAGATGGATGCATATTGGTGGTTTTACAGTGTTTTTAAAAGGAGATGGAGTTGCAGCTGCAGTCCACTACAAAACACGAGCCGTCTAAAACTCGCCCCCTTCCCTCTAAGGATGTCACTTAGCCGGCTCGCGAGTGTCTTTGTCACGACGATCTAACTAATACATAATGTCCAAATGAAGTGAAAATTTATGAACTTAGCGTTATTTATTTTATTTATAGCTGTAGGAGAGGAAGGGGAGGAGGTGGAGGACGTGCCCGATCAGAGCGAGCCGGTGACCGGGAAAAAAGTCAGACGTGAAGAAGATTTTTTGCAACTTTTTGGGCCACATTACCAGAGTTACAGGGGATCAGCAGCACACAGCACCACTGCTGCCGAAGAAATCCTTGATTTTTTTTCGCTACCGCAGATCCCCACCATGGCGAACCCGCTGCAGTGGTGGGCCAGCAACCAGGGCAGATTTCCCCGTCTGGCAAACCTCAGCAGAAAATATTTAGCTGTTCCGGCAACCAGTACTCCCAGCGAGATGATTTTCTCTCTCGCTGGGAATACCATTACGAGAACTCTTAGCGAAGAGAATATTGACAGCGAGTGAACCTTATTTACCCCCCGCGCCACCTCTTTTTATTGTTTTTACATGCCATCTAAAAGATGTGCGTTTCCTTTTGAATGTTGGTTTCCCAGCAACTTATTATTTATCATAAACTATCCCGATGTTTTGTTGTTTCACTTGTTGCTGTTCTGTAAATGCCGTATTTTTCCGTGAAAACGGGTAATAAAGCCTGTACGTTACTCCAAAGCTTTGCGTCTTGCGTTGCTATGACGTCACAACGACTAGTCAACTCGACATCGACTCGACTTTTATCATGTTGAAGTTGACTAGAAAATATCTTAAATCGTTCAATCTGCTGAGTCAGCAGAGCTTCCTGCCGCGCATCGGGCGGAGGAGAAGCAGGTGGTTTCGTTGAATTCAGCTGTAACCAAACGGGATCCGTTCATAACAAGTTTGGCTTGTGATGTTCCAAAAGCACCATGTAGTCAGTGTGATAGTTTGACTCCTATAGTAACTATCCAGAGATCATCAGCATCAGCCGGTGTTTAGAAAAAAAAAGTCAGACCCGACTTTGTGCAACAAACTTTTCCCCGCTGCTCACGAAGAATCTCCATAATAGACTTAGTAAAAGCAGGAGAAGGGGAGAGTGTGTGTGTGTGTGTGTGTGTGTGTGGGGGGGGGGGGGGGGGGGGGGTCAATATTTGCCGTGAAAATAGCTAATAAAGCCTCCAAGTAGTTGTGAAGGGTTTTTGCGCTTACGTCACTATGACGTCACCGCGACTAGTCGACATCGACTCGACTATTATCATGATGTAGTCGACCTTAAAAAATATGTCGTCGTTCAACCCCTAGTCCTGGGTGCAAAAGATTGTATAATTGCTCATGTGGAAGAAGAGAACCAGGAAGTTAGTTAACTGCACAATCACAGAGTTGTGTGGGGTGAGAAAGAACCGGAGTTCAGTGAGTTCATTGTCTTCTTGCTTTCAATCCCAACAATGAAAGCAAGAAGACAATCTGAGGTCTGCTCACTAATCAGAGAGGTCACAAACACAACTGTTATTTTATGTTCTATTAGACTTGGCTCTATTTTATCTTCATATAATCACAAGAGAAAAATAACAAGTATATAGAAAATGAACTGGATCTAAATGTTAACTGAGTTTGGAATATTTTATTACACATATACACTTTTACAGTGGAGGAATTTAGGCCAACTCTGGATCTTGAATAGACTGAAGGCTGGACTTACTGAGGTTCTTCTGCTAAACATGTTTAGGCATTTAGAGGTGGAGCTAAACAAGCCCTCACTGGTGCTGAGAGTTTCCTTATTCTGCTCACCTTTTCTTCTTCCTGGTTGTGACGCAGATAAGTTTTTACCAAGTGAGCTTCATTTGAAGGTAAGGTGTTCCATTTTTACTCGTTTTCTTATTAAATCAGCTTTCAGCAGCCTATTTTCACCGGGTATCTTGATCACTGTAGATCATTTTAACAATCTCTGAAAATAAAATCAGTGAATTTACAGATCTATAATATGCTGCACACAACAGTAGGCCCAAACGCGAGCCATTTCTGCCTTCACAAATTAAGATACAGTTAAAAGTTATAACTTAAAACTTATTATACTATATTAAAAATTCAGTAGTCTTATTAAAGTGTTCACTTTGGAGCTTTTATTCAGAGTACTACTTGAACTATGTAGAACCAATTACATCATGTCATACTTTAATACACAAATTGATAAACAACATGTATACCCGTGGTCCGCAACCAACGGACCCATATGCCATCCCATCCGGACCCGGAATAAATTGTTAAAATATTTGTTAATTTTGACGGGAGAATTAATTTTAAACCAAAGGTCCACACTAATCCCATGTGTAATAGTCATTGGGTTAAATCAGTTATATAATGCTCAAAACACAAGTAGTTGATGTAAAAATATTCAAGGCTTTTATTTTGAAATTTTCTTTATGCTTCATTTCAAAAGGCCAAACTAATCCCATGTGTATCAGTGCTTTGGATAAAAAAGTCACATAAAGCCAAAAAGAGCAATAACATGATGTAAAAATATTCAAGGCTTTTATTTTGAAATTTTCAGTATGACATTTTAATGTTCCAAACTAATCCCATGTGTAATGGTGACTGAGTTAAATCAGTTAAATACAGCCCATAGCAGCAAGTAGTTGTAAAGGCCAGTTCAGTCCTCCTGGTCTTCCACTATAGTTAGAACTACAGTGATGCGTATTTGTAGTCCTAACCAGCAGCCAATAGCCTCCTGAGTTCCGTTGCTATGGTAAATAATTCTCTCTGCCAACTGTCAGCTGTGAGTGAGACATGCAGGGGGAGACAATTCTCTGTTTGAGCCAGCCAGTTTGAACTAAAAAAAGCATTGGAAACAACTCCTTCCCGTTCGGGAACCGTAATACATATTCGAAAAGCGTTTGAAGCGTATGAGAGGGCCGTTTGTCGTCTCCGATAGTCCCGCAATTCATATCTCTACGTCACTCACAGTATTAACAGTGATAAGAGAAAGAAATGGTGTGCCCAGATCTGAAATTTTTGAGAAATATATGAAAATACATGGGAGAGAGCCTGAGAGAGCGACAGAAAATCCTGTCGCATGATTTCGCTCTGAAGCACCGTGACAGAAAACCGTAAGCCCTAGAGAAATTTCGAAAACATTTTACCGGAGCAGGCATGCGTATCAATGTCAGGACCGAGTTTGATACCAATCGTGCGATATTTGTGGGCGTGACGGCGATTTCAAAATTATTTTGGGCTCAAAAATTCTCTTCATTTCTCACTCTAAAAAAGCGGCAGTTGGTGTCAGTTATGCTCTGCGTTTTGGCAGTTGGAAATTTGGCTCGTTTTTCGCTTTTTACATCGCCATCGTAAGTCCAATTCCTTATAAAAATAATAGCTCCAATGCCGGGAATAAGCCGCACGTTCACCCGCGGTGGCACGTTTTGATACCACTTTTGTGGGTGGGCACGCAGCAGTACGAGCCGCATTAACGGTAACGGAATAAGTAACTATAATAATAAAGAGACATTCTATTGGGTGTAGAATAATAGGTGCCTGCCATGCAATGCATAAGGAGAGCAGTACTGACTTGCGAAGCAAGTCAGTACTGCTCTCCTTATGCATTGCTATGGGCAGGCCCCAAATATCATTCCAAGCTCACCAATGAGCATCTGCACATGTGCATGAGAATGGCCCTGACCTCCTTCAAGCTCAGATTTAAAATGTTGACAGGGCAAGCCAAAGCTCAATTCTCACACTGAGCAAGGGAAATTGGGGGGAGACAGATGTAAGAGAAATCTGTAAGAGAAATAGTTCAGGTGTTTTGAGAGTTGTTTTGTTGAGCAGAAATATTGAGATTGTTCAAACAAAAGGAAACTGAAGCTGCTATTTTTTCTTAAGCACTTTCTTTATTTTTGAATACATAATTTAGTTATTTTTAATTTAAACTGCAGCCACACAATGTTATCCTGTGTTTCAGTGCTAATAAAACTTCTTTGAAATTATTTTAACCTGTATTATTATTTTTTTTAACAATATGTATTCCGATATTGTCATACTGCAAATAGACGATATTGCGGACCTCTGCTTGAGGAAATTTCTTTGAACTGGACCTCCTCACAGTTTTCTTGAATACCCCTGATGTATACTGTAATCAAATTGTCCAGATTTAATCAGAAAACCTTTTGGCTTGGAAGTTAGATTCTATCCACAGTTTTTATTATTATTCAATAATTGGTCTGAAAGAGACATAATCACATTGTTAATCATTTCTATTGTACTGGCGGTATGTTATGAGGGTGTCATGAATTGCGGTGGTGTGAGGTGTTGAGGTAGACGCCAGGAGATCGAGGTAAGTGAAATAAAGAATATTTAATGACAGAAACGATCCAGAAATGTAGTCCAACAACCAAGGCAGCACTGCAGAGCGGAAACCAGGGCTCTTCACAGGTAGCGACAAGGAGAAACGAATGGACTGACACAACATCAGACAAGACGCCAAACGAGACGAGGACCCGACAAAGACACAGACACACAGGTGACACTAAATACACAGGAGGTAATCAGGGAATGAGAAACACCTGGGAGTAATTGAGGAGAGACAGGACAATGAAGAGACTCAAGGACACAGAAACTCAAAAGAAATACACAGGAAAAACACGGAACATGACAGAGGGTTTCATTTTAGTTTTCCTGCTTGTTCCAGATAATTTAACAAGATCGATCATTCTGTCCCCAAAAAATGTAACAAACACAAACATCAGTTCTTTTTGTTTTGTAATAAAAACAAAACAAAACAAACAATTAATGAACCAATGTTATATGAATGTTATTAATGATTATAATAAACATTTAGATAATAATGAGTGTTTCTTCCTCAGATGAAGGTAGAACCTGTGGGTCAGCTGTTGTGAACTGAACAGAATGGAGTGGGGCTCGAGGAGAAAGGCTGCAGTCCATCCAACTGAAAGGAACTTCAGCAACAAGAGGTCAGATCAGCATCTCTAACTGCCCAGGATGTTATTGTTGTCAGAACTCAACACTAAAATCACTAAATCATCTTTATTCATAGGGAATATTCATCAACAACACATGAATCTGATGCAGAATCTGGTTACAGCAGTCAGTCCTCCCGGAGCGACAGGTCAAAAGATTTTAATATGGAACTTAGACCAGACCGACTGTCAGGTGTTGAGAGGTGAGTTGGATCTAAATCTTGTGACTGAGTCAGTTTGAAATGTTTTATTCAACATGTGTTGAGTGGAATTTTAAAGGAATATACATTTAGGCTCTGATTAGAACCTAAACTTGGAGTGTTTAGGATCGTTGTCCTTCTGCAGAACCAAGTGACCTTGATCTGAAGGTCATGAAGTGATGGCTATTCTTTGTCAGAAATATCTGCTAAAGAGCAGAATTTATGATTTCATCAGTCACAGAAAGTCATCCAGTCCCTGAAGCAGCAAAGCATCATACTGTTTGTCTGCTGGTCAGTTTCTGAAATTCTAGATCAGATTTAGTTCAGATGTAAAAACCTATAAACATTCCTAAAATGTTCCACTTGTTTCTCTTCAGTCCACAATATATTTCCCAAAACCCTGAAAGATCATCAGAAATGTTTTTTGGATCAATCTGGGAGACAAGTCTTTGTGTTCTTTTGGGTCAGCAGTGGGGACCTCTCCCATGGAGGCCATTTTCTCTCTCTTTGTATTGATTCATGACCTTTGACCTTAACTGACACAGAGAGGTCTGCAGAGATTTAAGTGTTGTTCTGGGCTCTTCTGGTACATCCTGGGTCAAGCCAGATTTATTAATTCTGAGAAATATATAAAAACAGAAGAAAATGAAAATATAGTTTCTCCCTGACCCACAGGGAGTGTTACAACATGAAAGACAATCACAACAATACAGATAAATAATAAAAATGAACTAAAACATGTTTATTTGTGTAAATAGTCTATAACTACTTTCTTATAAATTAAATGAAAATTTCTGGATTTGTTTCTCTATGCCTCTTTTGTTTTATTCCTAAAAGTGGTCTTGAAGAATTAAAAAATATATACTGTATATATACATTTATAAAAAATGAGGTAGATGAGTAGGTACATTGGTTCTAGTGAAGAGGCAGCAAATACAAAGTTGTGTTTTTTAAAAGTAGACTAAATTACAAAATAGATCTAGTCTATGATATTTAACAAATCAAAAAAGTCTTTCAAAATGGTGAAACATATGACCAGTAAGAGAACAGAGTTTAACAGAGTTTCTTTATCAACTCTTAATCGTTTTCTTCCTCTTCTCCTATCTTGTTCTGCTTTATACTTGTAAATGTAACTTTGGTTTTGTTTCAAAAATGAAGTTTGATTGAAAATAGACGTTTCTCAGAAAAATGTGGTCAGTCAGATCAGTCTTTTTCTGCCTGTCCTGCAGGTAGATCTAGGGGTTATATATCTATATGCAGGAGCTTTTATTATGAGGTCAGAACCACCATTTTTGAAAAAACACAGCAGAATATGCACAACATTTTTTTACAGAGCAAGTTCTTTGTAAACAGTTTTTGAACTATGTATGTAAGAAAAGAAAATGACTGTAAATAACATCTTGTTTTCATGTTTAGGCTCTCAGAAAAATCAGACTCTTCCATATCTGAACTCAGCAATTTGTTCAAGAGTAACAGGTTCATTTTGTCAAATGTCTTCTACATAAAAAACTAAAGAAGGTAGAGGACTTTAAATACTTAACGTCATTGATACAGAGCAACAAAAAAAAAAAACCACAGATTTTTTTTCTTATTCTTTTCAGAGAACTTCAGCTAATACCTCCCAGGGTTAAACTCTAGAGGTAGTGCCTAGTTTCAGTTATCTGTGTAAAACTTGTTTTTACAACAGAAACTAGTCATGTTTCTGCCTCGGAAGTTGGAAGCTTCTGATCGCAGCTGCTTTCTACCTGTACTAGACGATGATGATGTTGGATGTATCTGTGCTCCAACCAGCTGTCACCAGTCCTTGACTCCAACACTGAGCTTTAAGATTTATTGCTAGCTACAGCCACCTTCCCACCACTGACAACAGCATGCTAAAGCTAGTTTCATTCTAAAGCTAGTTTCATTCTAAAGCTAGTTGTATTCTAAAGCTAGTTTTATTCTAAAGCTAGCATGCTTTCCCTGAATGTGAGGTTCTACATCCACTGGATGACTCTGGTTTAAATTAGAGCTGCACAGATTAATGCACCGATCTTTAAAAATTGTGACCTGCCAATTCCAAGTTTGGTCAATACCATTTCTTTTTGTCTGAAAGGTTGCTACATATGGCAAGGCAGTAGCTGAGTTGATAACAGTAGGGTGACTATTATTAATCACAAATGTACAGACACAACCTGGTGGGCAGGTCTGTCAGTCAAACCTCTCACTGTTTTCTTCTGCTCTCAGCACAGAGCAGAAGAAAACAGTGGTTGATTTTTAGACCTTACCAAGGTAGATATAGTCAGGAGATAAGATCGTCTTCACATGTGAGTATTGGCTGATCACAGATCTCCTGCAAATTTTAAGCACGTAGAAGTTTTAGAAATTAAAGAAATCAGCATCAATAAATCGACTGGCCGATAAATCAGCAGGTTCCTGGTTTAAAAGGGTCTCATTGACTTGGTTCCTACTTATTGATGCTCTTTTCTTTGGGGAACTGAAACTGAGAACTGAAGGAGGGAGTCCTTCAAACTGCACAATGTTTTAAATTTTCAACTCTTTCTGTTTTTATCTTTTCTGTAATAATTAGTTCCACATTTGAAACTAATTATTGTCAAATTGATTTCACTTTATTTATTTCTAATGTTTGTTTTGTGATTGTTTTCCATCTGTCCCCTTTGTGAGAGAGGTCTTCATCTCATCTTGTTTTAAATGGTTAAATAAAAATAAAAAAATCAACAATTCATGTAAGAAAAAAATATGGCTGTAAATAATATGCTTTCATATTTAGGGACCCTCAAGGATCAGACTGTTCTTCTTCTGGATATAGCGATGCGTCTTTTAGGAGCAACTTGTCTAAAGACGCTGACCGTGACTTTTATAGTCACCCTCCATTTACACCTGAGTAAGTTTCCACCAGACACTGAAACCTGCTATGCATATATGGAGCTATAGAAAACTGAACCTGTTCTGATTTTAGGATTAATAGATTACTGTAGAGATACCTTAATATGTATAGTAGTTCATATAAATTCGGACCAATTTTTTCTCTGACAATCTGAATTCTGTTTTTCACTGCAAATTTTAAACATAGGAGTTTTAGAAATATGTATGAGAAACTCATACAAAGAGAACAGGAGGTCATACGCCAAATGGAGGTTATACGCCACCGGGAAGATTTATTACGTGAGCGGGAAGATTTACTACGCCAGCGGGAGGATTCCCTACGCCAGCAGGAGGATTCCCTACGCCAGCAGGAGGATTCCCTACGCCAGCAGGAGGATTCCCTACGCCAGCAGGCAGTTCAGCAGAAGAACCAGGAGGCCCAGTGGAAGATACGGTAATAATAGATGCTGTGGGTGATAAACAACATTTGAATTGTGGAACGACTCATTCATGTGGATTAAAATGGTAAAATATTACTTAAAATACCCTTCAGGTTTATTTGAGAATCCTAATTTTTCATATCAGATTTCAGTTAATCAAATGTCAGAATTTCTTAAAGCTCATCCCTTCTTTTATATCTGGTAACCCCTTGGAAAGGAAATTATATTTACCAATATATTACTGGAAATACAGTACAGACCAAAAGTTTGGACACACCTTTTAATTCAATGAGTTTCCTTTATTTTCATGACTATTGACATTGTAGATTCACACTGAAGGCATCAAAACTATGAATAACACATGTGGAAATATGCACTAAACAAAAAAGTGTAAAACAACTGAAAATACCCCTTATATTCTAGTTTCTTCAAAGTAGCAACCTTTAGCTGTGATTACTGCTTTGCACACTCTGCATTTTCTTGATGAGCTTCAAGAGGTCGTCACCTGAAATGGTTTTCACTTCATAGCTGTGCCCTGTCAGGTTAATAAGTGGGATTTCTTGCCTTATAAATAGTCATGAAAATAAAGAAAACCCATTGAATTAGAAGGTGTGTCCAAACTTTTGGTCTGTACTGTACTGTATATTGGAATATATTCTAATATATGTTTCCTAATATGTTTTCTGTTGTATTACATGTAAATAACATGTTATATTATTCATTTAATAATTTGAAAATATTACACAATAGGTCATGAAGTGATGGCTATTCTTTGTCAGAAATATCTGCTAAAGAGCAGAATTTATGATTTCATCAGTCACAGAAAGTCATCCAGGCCCTGAAGCAGCAAAGCATCATACTGTTTGTCTGCTGGTCTGATGGTCAGTTTCTGAAATTCTAGATCATATTTAGTTCAGATGTAAAAACCTATAAACATTCCTAAAATGTTCCACTAGTTTCTCTTCAGTCCACAATATATTTCCCAAAACCATGAAAGATCATCAGAAATGTTTTTTGGATCAATCTGGGAGACAAGTCTTTGTGTTCTTTTGGGTCAGCAGTGGGGACCTCTCCCATGGAGGCCATTTTCTCTCTCTTTGTATTGATTCATGACCTTTGACCTTAACTGACACAGAGAGGTCTGCAGAGATTTAAGTGTTGTTCTGGGCTCTTCTGGTACATCCTGGGTCAAGCCAGATTTATTAATTCTGAGAAATATATAAAAACAGAAGAAAATGAAAATGTAGTTTCTCCCTGACCCACAGGGAGTGTTACAATATAAACGACAATCACAACAATACAGATAAATAATAAAAATGAACTAAAACATGTTTATTTGTGTAAATAGTCTATAACTGCTTCCTTATAAATTAAATAAAAATTTCTGGATTTGTTTCTCTATGCCTCTTTTTTTTTATTCCAAAAAGTGGTCTTGAACAATTAAAAAAATTCTGAGGTCACAACCACCATTTTTGAAAAAACACAGCATAATATGCAGAAAATTTTTTTACAGCGCAAATTCTTTGTAAACAGTTTTTGAACTATGTATGTAAGAAAAAAATGACTGTAAATAACATCTTGTTTTCATGTTTAGGCTCTCAGAAGAATCAGACTCTTCCGTATCTGAACTCAGCAATTTGTTCAAGAGTAACAGGTTGATGAGCCACAAAGATAAAAGCTGGAACCTTCCTGATGATCGATCAGGCAGAGTGTAAGTTAACACCAGTCATAATAACCATCATTTCTGATCTGATCACAAACTTGTCAAATGTCTTCTACATATTTATACAGATGATTCTGTAATTTACTGCTGTTTACACTCAATCATTTGAATCTCTACTCTCTGCTTTGGACCAAAACTAAAGAAGGTAGAGGACTTTAAATACTCAGCGTCATTGATACAGAGCAACAAAAAAAAAACCAAAGAACACAGATTTCTTTTTTCTTATTCTTTTCAGAGAACTTCAGCTAATACCTCCCAGGGTTAAACTCTAGAGGTAGTGCCTAGTTTCAGTTATCTGTGTAAAACTTGTTTTTACAACAGAAACTAGTCATGTTTCTGCCTCAGAAGTTGGAAGCTTCTGATCGCAGCTGCTTTCTACCTGTACTAGACGATGATGATGTTGGATGTATCTGTGCTCCAACCAGCTGTCACCAGTCCTTGACTTCAACACTGAGCTTTAAGATTTATTGCTAGCTACAGCCACCTTCCCACCACTGACAACAGCATGCTAAAGCTAGTTTCATTCTAAAGCTAGTTGTATTCTAAAGCTAGTTTTATTCTAAAGCTAGCATGCTTTCCCTGAATGTGAGGTTCTACATCCACTGGATGACTCTGGTTTAAATTAGAGCTGCACAGATTAATGCACCGATCTTTAAAAATTGTGACCTGCCAATTCCAAGTTTGGTCAATACCATTTTTTTCTTGTCTGAAAGGTTGCTACATATGGCAAGAAAGTAGCTGAGTTGATAACAGTAGGGTGACTATTATTAATCACAAATGTACAGACACGACCTGGTGGGCCGGTCTGTCAGTCAAACCTCTCAATGTCATCTTCTGCTCTCAGCGCAGAGCAGAAGATGTCAGTGGTTGATTTTTAAACCTCTGCCAAGGTAGATATAGTCGGGAGATAAGATTGGCTTCACATGTGAGTATTGGCCGATCACAGATCTCCTGCAAATTTTAAGCATATAGAAGTTTTAGAAATTAAGATAATAGGCATCAATAAATCGACTGGCCGATAAATCAGCAGGTTCCTGGTTTAAAAGGGTCTCATTGACTTGGTTCCTACTTATTGATGCTCTTTTCTTTGGGGAACTGAAACTGAGAACTAAAGGAGGAAGTCCTTCAAACTGTACAATGTTTTAAATGTTCAACTTGTGGGATATATAAACATACATTAAATATTCATGTTTAATATATTGCAATATATGGAAAGTGGCAATCATTTGAATATTGTGCAATATTTTCAAAATATTAAATGAATAATATGTTGATTAAAGTATCAATGATAATAAATGTACATATATATAAATGAATAAATTGCTGCCTATGGGAAAATTACAAAACAATGAAACAAAAAACAGGGCAATATTTCATCATTTAATCTATAAGTGAGCCAAAGAGTCACTTCCACCAGCCTCTAGAACCACCTGTGGGCTGCAGGTCTGAGGCATTTTGTTAGCATGTTTTCTATGATTCTTATAGCTTGTTAGGAAGCCTGGTCCAAACTGGCAACCCACATTAATAAAATGGTGAAATAATATTGACCACAAAACACTGTATTTATAAAAGATATCAACATTTTTCCTACATAATCCTAACAAGCGTTTTTAATGTCAAAAAAATAAACAGTTTCTCTTCACAATATTTATTAATTTATTTATTCATCTATTTGTATGATTTGTTCTTTAAATTGCCATTTATATTATTTTTCGGTCTCAGGAAATGATTGAGGGATGAAGAGACTGATGTCTGGTTCTTTAGGTTCTGACGGGTCTGCGGCGTTCCTCTCCTAACCCATTCTGTCTGATATCAAACAACCCACTGTGCGCCACTGAATATCGCCGACACATTTTGGCACATTTGTAAACCGTAAAAAGAAATTAAACCTTCTCTTACGCCGACAAATGTTGAAAAAGTATGCATGAGTTGCCAGATACTCACACACAAAACTGCATTTACGTACAGATCCAGTTAAGAGTGCACGAGTATTTTTGAGACTCATTTCATAAATAATTTCAGATTACGTTTTATATGTCTGTTTCTCTGCCCTCCTCATATGTTTCTGTTAGCAGGAGCTAATGTTTATGTGAGCTATGCTACTTGTAGCTAAGTCTGTGTATTTTTAAACTGTGTCACACTCAGTACAGTTTAAGAGTCTATTTTCAGTCTTAACTTTAACCCAGATTGATCTAGTTTTATGATGCCGAAGTCTGCAAGCATCTTCAGCAGACTATGGCAGTTATGGATGTTGGTCACTATCACTGAAACCGTATTTTGTTGCTCCAGCAGTATTGAAGGTAGACCTGGACCTCCAGGAACATCGTTTGCTGCTCGACTATATTCACCAGAACGAACTGAAAGGTACTTCATTTATGTTGACTTAGCAGCATATTTAAGGATTTAGTCTAATGTTCACACATAGACCTGTCACAATAACCGATAAATCAATTTATAGGATGATAAATTAAAACAACCTCAATCATTTCCATTGGCCTGATTTATTGTTTATCTTTTTTTGTCTCTTTCTACCAAAAACTGGATGATGGTCCTACAGTTTTAGAAGAAATAAAACAGAGTAGAATTAATTCTGATGTTGTAGTGTTAATTTGATGTTATTTCTATAGAAATAACTTAATGTAACATTAACTAATATGGCTCCTCTCTTATGCTGTAGCTCTTTGCCGACAGTTGAAGGAAACAAAGGTAAGCTGCAACATGCCATAACAATTTAATCATCACTAAAGATACAGAATAAAGATCAATTTTTAAAATAAAGATTCTATTTATTAAGAGAAGAAGAGAAAATCCAAACCACTGTGGTCCTATTTGACCAGGTCATTACCTCCCTGGGTTAATCAGGAAACGTTATTAACCAGATTAGGAAGCAAACTTTAAATTTACCACTAACACTGGCCTGATTCCTGTCAGACGTGTAGAATCAGGAAGCTAAAAGACCTCAAAAAGTAACACATCATGCACTCATCTAAAGAAATGAGAAACAAACTATTTACGGACTATAAGCCGCTACTCCCCCCACCCCCCTCACACACACCCACACTTTGAACCATGCGGCTTATAGCCCGGTGCAGCTTATATATATGTACATTTCCAGTATTTTTAAAAAACTTTGTAGATGCAGCTTCTTCAAAGTCAGGGTACATTCAGAGCTGCGTGTCTCCATTGTTTTTTAAGGGTGAGGTTTCTAGAAACTCTATGACTTGTCATGTAAAAATGTAAAAACAATCTTAGGAAGATATTCTCATAAAGTTTCCTCTACTCAGACTCCGTCGAAAGCATAAGTTAAACTAGTCTACTGTCCTCAAACCATGAGAGGCCTCCACTAAGGGCTTGAATTTTGATACAAAGCATACATAATTGATTTGTTTAATGAGAAACAGAACACTGTTCAAGATGATTTTATGTCTTCAGAATATCCATCCATCATCTAACACACTTGTCCCTAGTAGGGGTCAGGAGGGGTGCTGGTGCCCATCTCCAGCGGTCAACAGGTGAGTGGTGGGGTACACCTTAGACAGGTTGCCAGTCCATTTAAGACAGAATATATTCATTACAGTATTTTAATAAACATTTAAAATTATATATGTAAATGAATTGGCAGTTGAACTTTTTGAAAGGTCAATGAATAATCTTTATTGTTTGATTGTTGTGTTACCATTATTACAATCTTTTGAGCTTGGTTTTCTCATAAATAATATTCAGCTTTCTGTGATTAATTCTAGGCTCAGCCAATTCAAGCTGGTCTCTTCTGACCGATTCCACTTTATATGTGTTGAAACGTTGGTAGTGGTGGTGATGTTCTTAACAGAAAGAAGGATATGTAATCAAATTTGCAAAAATATTCCATCCAACCTTGGGCCAATTAGAACTTATGCTACTAAAAATATCACATGGTTAGTCAGAAATATGTCAATATTTTTATCTTGTTGATTTTTCTTTGAAGAGTTGATCAACAATTTACCACAGTTAAAGTCCTTACAGCGTTACTTAAATTTTTTATATGAACATTTTATAACATTTCAACTTTTTTTGAAAACAGCTATAAAATTTTATAGCAAGTTCTGAAAAACTTTTAAAAAATATCTTCAAGACAGATTCTATGGGTATGTGATACTGGGAATTCTGGCATCGATCCGATATCAAGTAAATACAGGGCTAGCATCATACCAATACAGGTACAGGCTGATCTCCAACCTTCCATTCGTCAGCGAAATTATTGAAAAAGATGTTTCAAACAATATTTTCTTAACAATAACCAACCCTTTCAGTCTTTCCTTTCAGTCTGGTTTCTATTTTCACCACAGTACTGAGACTGCCCTAGTTAAAATGTTCAGCTGAATATGTAAGTGTGTGCCAGTAACAACCACAGCTTGAAGATTCAATGTATATGAGAGAGGCCTGTCTATGTGTGGTCTGTAACCCTTAAAGGAACACAGTGACTATAACTTTTGTAAAACTCTTGATTGCCTCGATCTTTCTCAGTTTGTGTAGCATGGATGGGCAAGATGATGCATTCAGGGGCTTAATTATAAAACCAGTAAATCATTCTTAATTTGCTGTAGCACATTCATTTTGTGTATTTTGTTTTAAAAAATACAGAAAGAGTAAATGTAAAAAAGAAATAACTTTTCAATGGTTGTCCTTTTCATTTTTACCAGAACCAGCAAAGAAGACTAAAATTTATATCTAATATTTGCACTTTGAATTTAAATAGTATAGACTTTATCTTTTGTTCTGTAAGTGAAGAATTGAGTTAATAAAATGTTCTGTTTTCACCCTGGTAGATGAAGTGGGCTTACAGAGTTTAAAGAATTCCAGTTGACACATATTTTGGTTCCTGGAAAATATTCCTGCAGTCCAATCCTACCTTTATACATTTAATCACCAAGAACTGAGTTGTGTTTGAAAATTTATTTCTGTGCTGTAATAAATGTCATTGGCCAGCAGAGAGCAGACCAGTATTGTGGGAAAATGGCGAGTGCAGAACAATAAATTACTGACTTATTCAGTGGGTTATCAGTTAGACACAGGGGCGATCCAAGCCTTCTTGGGGCCCTAAGCGAAATTTGGTTTTGGGACCCTCTATTTCTGCTAACAATGTAGACTTGCTGGAATCAACAGTTAGAATATTAGATAATTCACACACCTGCTATAAACTTATTGCATCCCTGATAGTGCTGTTCACATTATATTCTATATATGAATAATTTAGAACTTATTGAATTTATTGACCAGTCGATCCCTGGGAGCCAATTTCCTTACTTTTGTTACATGTGAAGCCTATCTTATCCCCTGACCTTATCTTTGTCAGCAAAGGTTTAAAAATCAGTCTCTCTCCTCTTCTGCTCTGCAGGTCTGACTGACAGACCGGCCCGCCAGGTCAGATCTGCACATTTGCAGTTAACATTCACCCCACTGTTGCCAACTCAGTGACTTTCTTGCTACATTTAGCGACATTTCAGAAACATTCGGCCAGAATCAAAATCGGCAGGTCAGGCTTTTTAAAGATTGGTAACTGGGGATCGGCCAGGAAATTGCAATTGGTGCAGCTCTACACACATATTCATGACATTCTATGACTAAATTAATTTCTCATAAGCATTACTCCAATAGCTGAAAATGTTATTTATGCCAGTGGAGTTTTTCTTCCCTGAGAACGTGGACCGGTACCTGTACCTGGTTGATTCTGAGCCTTGAAATGATTTTAACGTAAGTTTCACAGACCTTATAAGTTGATGTAAAAATAATGTTTGTTTTAGCCACATAAATGATCAACAGCAAACAACATATCACCAACAACAGCTTAGAGCAGCTCATTGATATATTGATGCAGCAGTCATGTAGCCTGATGTAAGTCATTTTGCTAAACAATGTCAAACATTGAGAATAATTATTCTTATCAAATGTTATCAAACACACTGTTTTGTAGCCAACAAACCTCAGAAATATACAGAGCCAAGCAGGAAAATCAACTAATTTCAAATTAAAATTCAGCTTCACAAAGATGCTAGCATAAATGTTTGGCTGTTGAACTGAACCGTTCAAGGTTGCTATAAAGTTAGTTTTCTATTAACAGCTTCACAGATCTTTTTTATAAATATTACATTATGAAGACATATTAAAACATACCTTCATCTCCCTGATGGTAGAACTTGCTGACCCTCTTGCTGGCCAGCCTCTTGCTGGCCCTCGAGGACCGACTTTGGGCATATCTGCTTTAATGTGTCCTTAAACAGAGGGCAAACATTCATCAAATGTGAATTTAACAGGTTCAGGCTGGTAGTGCGTTACCAAAAATTTTAGGATAACATGACTGCCAGCACATCAGCCTTTGTGTCAAATCTCCATTCCATAAGCTGCTCTTTAAACCACATCCAATCAATTAATCAACCAATAAAATTTTATTTGTATAGCACATTTCAGTAACAAGGCATTTCAAAGTGCTTTACATCATAAAAACACAAAATCATGCAACATAGCATCAACAACAGATGAGTTTTCATCAATTTGGAGACAGGCAAAACAAATATTAAAGCTGCAGCATGTAGCTTTTGTTTAAAAAAAATGTTTTATACATATTTGTTAAAACTGTCACTATGTTTTGACAGTACAATATAAGAGATTTCTAGTATTACATGGTGTTCAAACCTGATGTTGCTCACAACTCAAATTCACATATAAGGAAAAAATTAATTGATACATTGCATGTTATGAAATAAAAAATGGCACAGGAGGCACGGAACATGGTCCACTCAGACTCGATGTCCCCCACCTCTCCCGGAATATGTTCAGTGTTCTGCAGGAGATGGGAGTTAAAGCTCCATCTCACAGAAGACTCTGCCAGATGTTCCCAGCAGACCCTCACAACATGTTTGGGCCTGTCAGGTCTGACCGGCTTCCTCCCCCACCACCGGAGCCATCTCACTACCAGGTAGTGGTCAGTGAACAGCTCCGCACCTCTCATCACCCGAGTGTCCAAGACATACGGCCGCAGATCTGATGAAACAATGACAACGTTGATCATCGAAATGCAGCCTAGGCTGTCCTGGTGCCAAATGCACACGTGGACACCCTTATGTCTGAACATGGTGTTCGTTATGAGGTGTTTGTTATGAGCCAGCTTCTGCAACCGAGGATCGGACCGCCAGGGTCTGCCCCCCCCCTCCAGGCCTGGCTCCAGAGTGGAGCCCCGGTGACCCACATCTGGGTGAGGGAACACTAAGTCCATTGTTACAACTCATCATACGGGGTCTTCAGGCTGCTCTTAGTCTGGTTTCTCACCGAGGACCTGTCTGCCTTGGGTGACCCTACCAGGGGCATAAAGCCCCAGACAGCATAGCTCCTAGGATCATTGGGACACTCAAACCCTTCCACCACAATCAGGTGGCAGCCCAAGGAGAGATTCTAAACTTTTAGCATATATTTTTTCTTGAATATATCTTCATCTTTATTTCTTTTCATTGAGATTTATTTGAAAAACTTTTTAAGCCCAAAGGTGTGAATTAGATCCTAAGATCCTACCACTGCATTTTAGCAAAGTTGAAGTCTGGACTTTCACTGGGCCACTGCAAAATTTTGATTGTTTTCTTTTGCACTCTGTTGTAGATTTGATGGGGGTATTGTACTGTTGAATTAAGTTTAAGCTATAAACAGAGAAGTTTATAGTCAACCTGATGACCATAAGGGACCCAGGTCCTCTAGCAGCAAGATGTGCCCTAATAATCACCATTCCACCACCATGTTTGTCTTTTCATATAACATATTGGTGCTGGTAGGCCATGTATTTTTTTTTTTACATTACAACCAAGAATTTCTATTTAGGTCTCATCCGTCAAAAAAAAAAATCATTGTTCCACATCTTGAACTTCTTTTAATTATAACCTTCAAAGCCTCACCCATGCTGCCATGTCCACGGCAAAATATTAAACTCTTCTAAACACTCATATTTGTTCAGTGCTTTTCCAATAAAACTGTCAGTAACTTTACTCTTTACTATTCACTTTGAAGTGAATTTACTGTAAACTCCCGGTAAGACTGGCAATCTGTCTATTATCTGAATATTTTTCCCTTGTTAATAATTATTGTCCCTGTGGAATGAGGGCTAAAATAGTTTGTACATGCCTTTTTAACATCTCAGATTTATAATTAGGGACAATTGTCTCTCCAAAGTAATTGCTTTCTGCCTTGGCATTCTGTTAACATACGCCTGTCTGCTTCATAGTGGCAAACCACTTAAACTTTTATCAGTATGTTGGTGGTCTCACTGCACATGAGACAGATAATCTGTGAAACAACCAAATATGACAGGAAAACTGTTTGTCTGCCGTGATTAGTGGTCATGCTTAAGTAACAACTTCTTGCCTGTTCACAGAACTTGAGAACTTGAAATGAAAACTTACCTTGCGTTAACATTGAGAACTGCACACATTTAATAAAAGAAAATACCTGTCTTTTTCAGAGCTTTTCAATCAATCAATCAAATTTTATTTGTATAGCACATTTCAGCAGCAAGGGATTTCAAAGTGCTTTACATCATATCAAAAACAGAAACACAATGCAACATAGAATCAGCAATCAAAACACAGCATTAAGTCAAGTTACATCATTAAATTTGTAATTGATTACGTTTCAAATACAATCCTAAACAGGTGGGTTTTTAGTCTAGATTTAAAGTAAGTCAGTGTTTCAGCTGTTTTACAGTTTTCTGGAAGTTTGTTCCAAATTTGTGGTGCATAGATGCTGAAAGCTGCTTCTCCTCGTTTGGTTCTGGTTCTGGGGATGCAGAGCAGACCAGAACCAGAAGACCTGAGAGGTCTGGAAGGTTGATACAATAAAAGCAGATCTTTAATGTATTGTGGTGCTAAACCGTTCAGTGATTTATAAACTAACAGTATTTTAAAGTCTATTCTTTGAGCTACAGGGAGCCAGTGGAGGGACTTTAAAACTGGTGTTATGTGCTCTATCTTCCTGGTTTTAGTGAGAACGCGAGCAGCAGCATTCTGGATCAGCTGCAGCTGGTTGATTGATTTGTTGGACAGACCTGTGAAAACGCTGTTGCAATAATCAATACGACTGAAGATGAACGCATGGATGAGTTTCTCTAGATCTGGCTGAGACATTAGTCCTTTAATCCTGGAAATGTTCTTCAGGTGATAGAAGGCCGACTTTGTGACTGTCTTTATGTGGCTCTGGAGGTTCAGGTCAGAGTCCATCACTACTCCCAGGTTTCGGGCTGATCGCTGGTTTTCAGTTGTAATAACTGAAGCTGTGCATTGACTCTAGATCTATAACTCTAGATCTATAACTCTAGATCGTTCCTCTTTAGGTCCAAAAATAATAACTTCAGTTTTGTTTCTGTTCAGCTGGAGAAAGTTTTGGCACATCCACACATTTATCTGTTCTAAGCATCTGTTCAGTGATTGGATGGGGTCAAAGGTCACCTGGTGACATCGTAATGTAGAGCTGTGTGTCATCTGCATAGTTATGGTAGCTAATATTATTTCCTGTTATAACCTGAGCTAATGGGAGCATATAAATATTGAATAAAAGGGGTCCTAGTATTGAACCTTGGGGTACCCCACATGTGACCTTTGACCTCTTTGATGAGAAGTTTCCAATTGAAACAAAGAAATGTTTGAAATCAAAGCCTGGGGGAAAACGCCTGATGAGAGCGATGAGTTTACTATTTGGATCAGATCAGCAGCAATAACAGGCAGGACTTTCTAAAGAAATGTGTGGGTAAAACATCCAGACAGCAGGAACTGGAGCTTAGTTGACTTATAATTTCCTGTAGGGCTTTTCTCCCATCGTTATAGAAATATGTTTTTTTCCACTGACATACTGATCATCCAGCAGGAAAAGGAATGCATTTTTCTGTGACTTCCATGTAGAAAGATCTAAGTTTAGGGTGAAATAACTTAGGTAGTCTACTGCTTTCATGTTGTGAATCAAGCTATTTAGGATTAACAAATCAAAGTGGCCCAAAAGATTAATATGGATAATGTTTTTATCAATAGCAAAATGTATCCACCTGTACAGAAATCCATTGTATGCTTTGAAAGAAAGATCTCTGTTTGTAACACTCATGGGAAAAGAAATAATTGAAATAGTATAGTTACAGAACATAACATTACTATTTGAGTGAGTGAAACTCCAAGTTTGAGCAATGAACCCATTAAAATTACAAAAGATGTGTAGATTGTTGCGTAAATAAATAAATGTTATGATGTACCAGATTACTGAATGAACATTCAGCATTATAATGGACACTGACATTACAAAGAGCAATGATGAAAAATAAATAACATATAGGCAGAATGCAACACTCATAAAGACATTTGGCTTGGCAGCATGACATGAATTTAGATACATTTAAGAAACACTGCATCTGGTGCCAGATTAAAATTCTGTATACATCTTTTTAAAGGTATTTTAACAATGAAATAAAATCTATTTACTTGAGTGAATAATAAAGGGATCTGTAATAAATTAAGAATGAAGTAAAATGTGTTCAATTATTAACAATCAATTCAAACAATAAAACTCAGATTAAAACTGATCCAGATGACATCTACAACAATTCACCCTAATCTGGGATCAGATTTAGAATTTTAGCTTCATACTGAAAAAATGTGATACGAAATTAAGCTGTTCAATCATTCACTAATTTTAATAATTTTTGTTGTGACATAAGATCCCAAACATGTCAGTGATGCTTAATACTGTTTCACTCTGCCTTCCCAAATGGTGCTCTGTCCTCTGCTGAACACTCAGTCAATGCAAAGCAGTGATTTTTATTTATTTTAAAAACTACATTAAGAAAACAAATCACATTTTAAAGGTACTGAAAAGTACACGGAGTTTAGAAAAACACTGTTAATCATTGTTAATAATTATTAAAGCATTTTAAAAAACTAAAATAATGGGATTGTACTAGATTAATTAAAAAATAAAATAAAAGAATAAGGTGAAATTTTTTTACCAATGGTTTGAAAACTGAAAAATGACATGTCATGACTGTTGTCATGACATGTCATTGTAAAATAATGACACTTTTAGTGCAAAGTTGACACTTTTAATGGACTTTTTAATGCAACTTTTAGAACAACTTTGCATTAAAAGTGTCTTTATCTACCGAATGACACTTCATGTCAACAGTCATAAACATTCATGAAGACTTCTTAATGTTCCTGACAGGTATTAATGTTATATTTATGTGTGTCATGTCATGACTTTGTCATGCATAAGGATTGCCAGTATATTATGCATGACATCCCTTCAAATAAGGTGTTACCCATTACTTTTTACCCTTCCATCACAATGAACATTAAATCCAGCTCAGTCACAAGGTTGATTTCTCCTTGCACAATAATGTACCTTTGTACCATCAATTTATACCATAAAGCAATTTCCTCTTACTCTTGTTCTCTCAGACCTGTTTCTAAGCTTGGATTTCTTGCCGGCACATCTTAAAAACAAATTTTTTTGTTTAGTTCTCAAATATACTTCAAATTAAACAGAGATTACCTTATCTGCTGATTTTGCTGTTGTTGGGTGTCTTCCAATTCTTGAATTCTTCATGCAAACATGTCATACATGTTAGTCTAATGTATATCAGAACATACATTTATGATAATATCTGACTTTTACATTGCTACTGGAACACCTGACTCTCCCCACTATGCAACAATAAAGGCAATTTCCATTCTATTCTAAAAAAACACAAAGTCAGTCAATAAATTCTGTCTCATGAACATAAGTCCACATATATGATCTGAAACTATGGAGAGCAGGTATCAATTGATTTATACTCATTGTTTAGAGTAGAGGGAGGTTAAATATGCCGAGCAAATGCTGAAGTTCTTAGATTTTCTTTCTGTTTTATGTCTAGATCCATATCATTTGTTGAGATACAGTACCGTTTACTGAGGGAGGTCAAGTTATCTTCTCCTTGTACTAATATGGGTCTGTTTACAAAATAAGAGTAAAAATGGACAATGGGTCTGTAGTGATATGTCACAGTGAGGCTCCAGTAGTTGTTGTCACACAAAGTAATAAAGCTGAGTTGATTCTTGACAAAAATTAGGATGAGAGCCATCCATTTTTTCAACTCTTAAGAATTATAAGGAATATTAGTTGTGGTAACTAATCCATAAAAATCACCAACTGTTAATCAAAGCTAAAACTATTTTCAGGTCTTAGGTTTAACAGTAAACCATGTTTATTCAAACATTTTATTATAAAGTTATGTTTAAAGTGATGTATTTACCTGGAGTTGCCTACAGCCATCTCACTGTCCTGGTCTTGATCAAACTGAGTACATTCACCAGATGACATTCATAATAATCAAGATGTCGCTTCATGGAGGGTTGGACTTTATGTCAGTCCTAATTCTATATAAATGTCTACCTGAAACACCTGCCTCTCAGTTCCTGATTCTTTTCCTCTGCACAACCTGCAGGACCTGTTCCAGCAATGGGGGAATCTTACATCATAAGTATAGACTTTGGAACAACATACAGTGGATATGCCTTCAGTTTGGCATCCAGAGAAGAAGAAGTAGACCCTCATGTGAAGTTTTGGGGTGAAGAAATTGGACTAGAAACCCCAAAGGCTCCAACCTGCATCCTGTTTGATGAACATCAACAGTTTGTCAGCTTCGGATATAAAGCCAAACAGACTTCCTTAAAAACATCAGGCAAAGATGGCAGAGCAATGTTCTTCTTTGATTGCTTTAAGATGTCACTCTATGGCAAAGTGAGTAAACATATTTTCTGCAAGCATATATATGAGTGTTTCAAACTTATAAAAACTACAACAACGGACAGTCCAGGGATTCTTATATCTGTCTGTCATTTGGTGCAGTGTTTTTGTTATATTGCAAGTCTTAGTTCCAGTTCCCTTATGTAGTTGTTTTTCTTTCTAATTCTCTGTTATTATTGCTAATCAGCATAGCAAGCAAGTTGGACACACTGTTGCAACTATTAAGTGAAAAAAGGGATTAACTGGCCCACTGATATCTTATCTGCTTTGTCTACTTGTGCAACCTGACTTTGGTTCCATGATTAAAACTTTTTACAATCCTGAATGCACTTGCACTCCATCCTGTTCTTTACAGCAGAAGCAAATGAATAAACTTTAAGCTCTTGAAAATATGGAAACACGTATGAGTGTGTCTGACTGTAGATAAATTCAATGAATTAATTTCTTTCTGAGACTTCGACATCCATTAAATTTCATGTAATTGTCAAACATCTCCAGAAAGTCACTACAGACTTGACAATCAAAGCAGCCAATGGGAGGGAAATGAAGGCTCTGAAGGTTTTTACAGAAGCTTTAAGATTCCTGAAAGATGACGCTCTGAAGACCATTCAACAAAACACTGAAGGAAAGAAGTTCACAGCCTCTGATTTCACCTGGGTTCTGACGGTTCCTGCAATCTGGGATCATTCAGCCAAACAGTTCATGAGAGAAGCTGCAACTCAGGTAAAGCCCACAGACTGTTAGACAACACAGCGGTACCATGTCCTTATTGTTTCAAAATATGAGTCTTTTATCATTGTTTGCAGGCAGGAATAGTGACTTATGGAACTGAAAACAATCTAGTTTTTGCTCTGGAACCAGAAGCAGCTTCAGTCTACTGTAAGAAACTACCATCAGATGGTTTCATAGCAGAAAACCGTGGTGAAAGCAAACTGGACCAATCTTCAGGAACTCAGTACATTGTTGTTGATTGTGGAGGTAAGACATTTTCAGTGGTGTCTGTTTTAAATGAAGACAGACATTTTATTAGAATTAAATCAATGGTGTAATTATTTATAAGTATCTGTTCTAGAAAAAAGTGACTCACAAATGGTGGTTAGAATAAATATAATTAGCTCTTTGGGTCCCATTTTTTTTCTTTTCTTTTACCATAAAACAAAATTTATTCTGCTCATCTTCTGTTTCCAGTATGTTTAGATCAATTGTAATATAACAAGTTTCTCATGAATGATGGAGATTAAATCATTACATGTTTGGTGTATGAGTACATTAAAACATTAACCTACTGACTTCAGAATTTACTTACATTCCTTTTCTCCCTTGTGTTTCATTCTTTCAATTGCCCCTTGTTGGAAGACGTAATGCCATAGAAAAAAATGCTTCAGCATCGACCTCAAACACATTTAGCACATACAACTGATGTTAAAAAATACTGCTGCATGAACGCCACAGCTCATGCATCAGCATCTATACTGTAGAAGGCCACTGCTGGAGAAACAAAGCATCTGCATAATAAATGTTGCAGCAATGACCAAATATCACTAAATTGGGGCAATTCAATACACTGTCTTCGATGCACTGCATCTGGATCTGGAACTGTAGTGTGTGTGTGTATATATATATGTATATACTGTATATATTCAGACTCAGACTGATAAGTAGGTTCTCTCAAGTTTGGAATACTTTGTTAAAATAAACTCAAATGTTATGAAAAAATGGTCAGGCAGGATAATAATAATAATAATAATAATAATAATAATAATAATAATAATAATAATAATAATGATAATAATAATAATAATACTTATTATTATTATTATTGTTGTTGTTGTTATTAAAGGACACTTTACAACATTAAACACAAATTAAACAGTAAAGAAATGGCTACAAGACACAAAACAGCAAAAATAACTGCACAGTTAAAGTGAGAAGGCTAACTTGAACAGCTGAGTTTTAGTTATGCTTTGAAGGTCAGAAGAGAATCAATATTACGGATGTCAGGGGGAAAAGAGTTCCAGAGCAAAAGAAGGCTCTTTTCCCCATGTTGCTGAGACAGACAAGAGGCACACTGAGGTGGATGGAAGAGGAAGAACGAAGGGAATGTGAACGAGTGGTGATGTGCAAAAGATCAGACAAGTAAGGAGGGGCAAGGTTGTGGATTGCCTTGAATGTAAACAACAGGATTTTAAATTGAATTCTGAATGTGACAGGAAGCCAGTGAAGTTGTTATAAAATTGGAGTAATGTGGTCAAATGAGGCCGTTTTGATAATGTTGTGAGCAGCAGAGTTTTGAACGTGTTGAAATTTACTTATAGATTTATGAGGCAGACCAACGAAAAGGGAATTACAGTAAACAATTCGAGAGATGACCAGACTATGGACCAGAACGGAAACAGAGTGCAGAGAGAGGGATGGATGAAGTCGGTTAATATTACTGAGGTGGAAGTGTGCAGACCGGATAATATTATTAATAATATGAGAGTGAAAAGAGAGAGTACTGTCAAGAATGACACCCAGACTTTTGACTTGAGAGGTTGGAGAGACCAGAGAACTGTCAGTGTTGAGGGAAAGTTGTTGACTTTAGATAGTGTAGATTTAGTGCCAATGAGTAGAAACTTTGTTTTATCACGGATTATGGGGACGTATTGTTCTTCGCACTAAATGCTATTTGTCAGCATGAGGTTTAAAATATGACGACAGAAGTTTGAATGTCTGTGGATGTTTTGAGTAAAGTCAACTGATTATAAGATAGCACCAAGGGCTACATTTAGGCTATCACTGTCAGTGTTAACATAAATGCTAAATCAGATAACAAATCTGATTAATTTGATTTATCTCATTTGACAATTTAGAGTAAGGTCTATTGGATGACACAGTGTAGCACAGAAGTAGCTTTATTGCTTTGCATTGAAGCATTAAAATTTTACTAGATGTTATGTAACGTATTTTAGCCTACCCATCCACTCATCACTCATAGTGTCACCACTACTTAACCGAATTAGCAATGAACTCAGTTGGAAAGTTACTTATGCTCTAGGGCACAATTGTCAAACTCCAGTCCTGGAGGGCCTTTAGATGTGCGTCTGCTGCACCACACCTGAATAGAATAATTAGGTCATTAAGGCTCTGGAGAACTGATCTACACAAGGAGGAGGTCATTAAGCCATTTTATTCCAGTGTTTTGTACCTATGGCACATCTAAAAACTTCAGGACAACGGCCCTTGAAGACTGGAGTTTGACAACCCTGCTCAAGGGTCAAACAGGAGGATCATAAGCAAATAAGTTTTAACAACACAAGTTTATTCCCCCACCCTCCAGAAAAATAATCCATATAACACCAATTACCAACAAATAAAAAAACTTTAATTATCCACCCTTATAGAAATTAATGTTCTATAACATTTTTTTTTTACCTGCAACTTTAAAGCTCACTTCAACAATTGTTTCTTTGCCAAGAAAAAAACAAGTTACATATTCTAGTTAGTCCTTCAATATAACAGTTCAGTCTGTCAGCTCGGTCAATGTGCACATAAGTTGTCAGTTTTGAAAATGTTCATTGACAAATAGTTTGTGGAAAAAAATAATAAAGGATTCGGGGCCCCCTTTTTGTTCAATAAGCTTATCTGTTGTCCAAGAAAAACATCCAGCACCAGCAGTAGTCCATCCACATCATCCCAGGCTTTAGTCCGAGTCACAAAGATGGCGGCGGGTTCCTCCTGTTTCTGGAACTCTACTGGCTCATTCAGATATCGGCCATGCAAAAAAACAAAAAGAACCTGCATGCAGAGCGTTAACCAATCATGCAGGTATATGGAAATCAGTGAGATCTTGCAATTACTTCTTTCTCAGAGAAAATTGAACTAACGTTTAAAGTAAACCAAAAATGCTCAGAAATAAAGAACTTAATATTAGAAGAAATGGTTACCTACATCACTTCACCATAAAACAGTCTCATTTCACAGAACTATGCTACTTGCAGAGCTACACCTTATACTCTGGTTGTTTTTTTTCCCAGTGAACTAGCAACAAAAAAGCCACATAAAACATACAGACAAATCAGCATAGTTTATGGGGGTTAAAATAGAATAAAACAAAGAATATTAATTCAGCAAAATCAGAAAAATCTGAAAAAAAACTTCAAAATTGCTCAACTTATTTATGATTGTGTATAAAAGAATTATGTAGTTTCACACAAAAAACAAGACCTGGACTAAAACTCACAATTTTTGTATGCTGCTTATATAATTATCTTTATTAGGTAAGCCCTCTGATAAGAGTCAATGACTCACACTTATTAATACTAATGTTTTGTTATTTACAGTTAATTAAGACAGAGAATTTGAACATAAATCATTTACACTAGAGCAGCCAGTTTTACAACCTCCTCTTTGTTTCAGGAGGAACCATTGACATCACTGTTCATGAAGTCCTTGAAGGAGGATTTCTGAAGGAGCTGCACAAAGCCTCTGGGAACAATATGGGAGGACAAACTGTGGACAGAAAATTTAAAGAGTTCCTCAGAGACACATTCTCTCCTGAAATCTGGGATGAGTATGAAGAAAAGTATCCCAGTGAGGTTAGCAGAATCATGTATGACTTCACACTTTTCAAGAGAAAAGATGAAGATATGGAAATAATCTGTCCACTGAATCTAGGAATGATGGCTCAGAAAAAACAGGACATGGAAGAATACTTTTATCGAGTTCAAGATGCATCTTATGATGATGGAGTAATCAAAATATTTAAGCAGAAACTGAGATCTTTTTTTGAAGAGAGTCTGTGGAGCATCACTAAGAGTCTAAGAGAAATCTTTTACAAAACCCACAGCATTAAATACATTCTGTTAGTGGGAGGTTTTGCTGAAAGTCAGTATCTATGGAGATACATTACTGATGAGTTTATTGACAACTGCAAAGTTCTGTGTCCTTTTAGGCCCCAAGAAGCCATTGTAAAGGGAGCCGTAGAGTTTGGAAGAAACCAAGGTGCAGTGGCATCAAGAAAAAGTGCCTATACTTATGGAGTACATCTGTCAGAGCAGGTTAATAAGTCAAAGCACAGAGCGGACAAGCAATACAAAAACAAAGATAACGTCTTCTGTAGTGATCCCCCGAAAACAACCCCGCCATCTTCTTATCAAGTTTCTAAAGAACAATCCTAAATGGCTCACAGTGAGAGGTCGTTTAGTCAGTTCTGGAGAAAGTTAGGAAGACGTATCAGATGCTGAACTTTAAATGAATTGATGTCAAGGATTATGACAAGAATCAATTTGAGAAAAATAAAAATTAGTGTGTAAAACCGTGCATAAAATCACTTGAACCAAATTGTTCTCCTTATGTCACTGACTTGTATGTAAGTTTCTCAAGACTTCAATTAATGAAAGGGATATTTTTTTAAAAGTGTCTACAAAGTAGAAAGTGACTTTAAAGTTGTATGGAGAGTATGGTACATTCAGGGAGTGTTAGCGTTAAATACTCTATTATAAATATAAATGTAGATTTATATCTAGAATAATGTAAATCTACATTTCTAGATTTACATTTTCTAGAGCAATTTGAGCAGTTGAAATAAATTTTAACTGCTCAAAATATTGTTGAGCAGGTTTCAGTTTATCTCAAAATTAATTTGAGATAAACTGCAAAGTTAATTTCCAGTTTATCCAAAAGACTAAAATGATAACAAAGAATCAAAAACCTTAATGGTTCTCATTTAGAGTTGTACCAGAAACAGCAAAGGGAAACTTAAATTTAATATTAGTTGTTGCTTTTTGGATTTGAATAGAAAATAATATCCACTAAACTGTTAAAAAAATCATGAGAATAATTGACATTATTTGCTTACATCAAATTCAATTTGAAAATGGTAGAAAGCAAGTAAGCATTTTACTTTATTGACAAGGTAAAAATAGAATAAACACCAACAACATCCTCTGCAGCTCATGACTTCAGTTCATACTCTCTGGTGTTAGAGAAGTAGTTTATTGATCATTTGAAATATCTTCTCACAAGAGAAAGAATAAATGTTGACTGTTTACCCTGTTCATCAGAAAAAAAATTAAACCTGTTTTCATTCAAATATTTGTTGAAAATTTACCAAACAGCATTTTGTATGCAGTTGTTCTGCTGGAAGCATCTTCCGTATTAAAGTACGTAAGTTGTTCCAATTCTCTTTTGCCCACTGCGTAGGAGGAATGTTAGTATAAAATTAATAACCTGATGCATCCAGCTAGGCTTTAAGACTGGCAATATATGATTAACTGACTTTGATTGTACTGTATTATGATGAGGACTAAATCAAATTACATGTTGATTGATGTGAATCTGACTATGTACTATCTACTATGTAACTATAAGGTACTAAAATCTTCTGTTTTATCCAAGTCAATTTAGTTACATTACAGAGTTTTAAAAATTCCTTTTGAAAGTCCATTTTGGTTCCTGGAAAAGATTCCTGGTGTGGAAACATAAAGAACCACCAAGAAGTCAGTTCTATTTGTTTACATGTAAATTTTGCACTATTGTTATGATGTCATGGGATGGCCAAATTCTTATGAGTATATAAATGAAGTACTTTTTTTTTTTCCTTTTTAGAACTACCTGGCATGGTGTTTGAATGTTTGTTTATAGCTAACTCCTTCTGTATATTAATGTCAGAATCTAATTTCTTTCTGTGCTGTAATGTGCACGATTGTCCACCAGAGAGCAGAACAGTGCTGTAGCAGCACTGTTCTGCACATTCATTCTTCTGCAATCAATAAGGTGAAGAGTCAGAAAGAATAAAACATCTAAGATTTTATGTTTCCCCACTCCAGTGCAACTCATTACAGTGGTCCCATTCACCAGTATTCTCTGGTCCTCCAGGGAAAGACAGATCCAGGTTGTTTTTTTCTTTTCTTAGGTCTTGCCATGTCATTGTATTTAGCTTCTGATTTTATTCTTCCATTTTTTTTTCTTTGTGCAGTGGAGTTTCGGTTCCTTATTGTTGGCTAGGGCTGTAGCCATGTGGATACCCTAAAGCACAAGAAATTATATTCCAAATGGTGCATTTGTTTGATGCAAACTCATAAAAATATCAAAAAGGTCTGATTTTACAGAAAAGACTGACCCACAGAATCATGATTTTTATTTTTGCTTTTATTTCTTTCAATGGAGAGATTAATTACACTTTTTTTGAAAGGTTCTCATAAACGAGTACATGCCGCTTCAAAATAGGGATAATTTGCATATTAAAGCAGTCAACGGAGAGAAAATGAAGGTTTTTGCAGAAGCTCTCAGATCCTTGAAAGATGACTCTCTGAAAACCATTGAACAAAACACTGAAGGAAGGAAATTCACAGCCTCTGACTTCACCTGGGATCCTTCAACTAAAGCCACTATGAGAGAGACTGCCAGTCAGATAATATCATGTTAACAAGCTGAAGTGACAGAGAATAAATACATACTTACTTAAAAAAGAAAAAATGTTCCTTTATTTTACACATAAAAGATTTTGGCTTCAAACATATTAATTGAATTGTTAAACAAAAACTCCAGAGATGGACACCTTCACTTAATTTCACTTGCAGTTAGGTGACAGATTAAGGACTGGAGCACAGATGAACAGCTCACAGTTTCCCTTCTCTTCACATAAACAGCAGCTCATTGAGTTTCTTCCTGTTTCACCTGTAATTATGCACAGTAAAAAAAAATTCCGTAAAAAAACAGGAAAATGTCCTGGTAATTTTCTGCCAGTACATTTTCTGTTTTTTTACGGAAATTCTGGTCATAAGTTTTCCGTAATTTAACAGCATTTTTTTATGTTAAATTTACCAGCACTTCTGTTAATCCATAATTGAAATTTTCCGTATTTTTACAGTACATGTCCTGTATATTCACAAACACTTCTGTAAATAATGAATTGAAATTTCCCGTTTTTTTACAATATGTATTAAAACATTCCGTAAAAAAACAGGAAAACATCCTGGTAATTTTCAGCCAGTACATTTTCTGTTTTTTTACGGTATTTTCACAGTTTTTCAATGTTAATTAACTTGCATTTCTGTTAATCCCTAACTAAAATTTTCCGTATTTTTCCAGTAAATCTGTAGTATATTCACAAGCATTTCTGTTACTTAAAAACTTGTATTTTTGACATTCAAACCATTCAAGTCTGTGTTAGACATTGACTAAGTAATAAATATAAAGCACTACATTTTAAATAAACATAAATTTAAGCAAAACTCAACTTCTTATTCAAAAGGACATTTAGACCATGAAATTTAGTGTTAAAATAGCTCATGCAGATGGGTTAACAATGAAACCATAAACAATCCATTTGCAAATTTTATTTTGCAGTTCATGGTTTTTCAATACCATATCAACACATCATTACAATATAATTACAAATTGCATTCTCAATTATATATTCAGTCAAACATATTTTTAAAGTTGTTAAGGTCAATGTAAAGTTCATTCTTGAGTCCAGACTTTGAAGTCAATTTAATAATTTTGTTAAGTTTAATTTAATTAACACAATCCAACACTAACATTAAAAAAATACAATTTTAATCTTGCAATTTGCATTACAAGATTAAAATCACAGGTGTAAACAAGGACCAACATCCAACTACTATTTTCTGAACTGCTGTCAACATAACAGAGAACATTATGAAGCATCACCTTTTACAAGAATCAAATTTTCCATGGACTGTCAAAGTCATACAGTTCATTTACAAACTTGAGCAGTCGGGGTGGAATGTGATGATGCTTCTTCCCCTTCATTTCAGCCTTTGACCCTCGTTTGGGGTTTAAGCCCAGAAAGACTCTAAAAAAAAAAGGGAATGGATACTTGAGTTTAACATACAGACAGATGCGTCCAAATTACATTATTGCAGCTGATCACCAGTCCAGTTGCAGTCATGCAACTGGACTGTCTCAACAGTTGCAAATAACTCCTTGACAATCCTCAACTATGACTAATTTGAATGAACAATCACTGAAACAACAAAATTGTTGGTACACTTCTTTTAATGAAGGCAAACCCGTAACAATCACTGAAGTTACTTGAAACTGATAAAATTGTAAAAAAAAAAGGGGAAAAAAAGATTGACTGAAAATTAAACAATGAAAATAAGACAATGCTTCTGAACTGTGTTTCAAAAGCACAGAATTAATCAATTATTATTGCTCAGACCAAATAATTCAAAATATCAACAAAAATATACCAACCTTTGTATAAATTCCAGTGTCAGGGACATGTCTTTTGGATATTTTATGTTCAAGACATAAAACATGGAGAAGGTGTAGCTTAGGGCAGCGATGGGTGACTTGATGTGGTCATTCACAATCATTTGGTCAACAGCAACTTTAAAAAGCTGTTCACCTAAAGAAACAAATCATTAATACAAGAGTTTAAGATCCACCACAGGTGACCAGAACATGTCCATAATATGTTCTAAATACGCGCAGTAATTATATAGAAAATGTTTTATTATATTAATTTTCATATGACTTTTTTTTCACGTACCTGTCAACATATTTTTCTCTGTCCTTACATTTATTCAAAATACTGTATAATCCATGGGTGTCCAAAGTCGGTCCTCAAGGGCCGGCATCCTGCATGTTTTAGTTCTCCCTGGTTTAACGCACGTGGATCAAATGATGGCTCATTAGAGGCCTAAGAGGAACATTGACTTGCTGAAAGGTTGTTACTACCACCAGGGAGAGAATAAAACATGCAGGATGTCGGGCCTCCAGGACCAACTTTGGGGACCACTGGTATTCAGTTCCAACAATGTGTATGATATTGCATCAAAATGTATATTAGCAAACTTTAACATTATTTGAAGGTTATTCTAGAAAACATAGTACATATAGAATTTTAAATCAAAAGTTTAACAGACTGAGGAAAGCAAAATAATAATAATTACACACCCATTATAAAGATGCATGGGGTGCTTGGCAGGTCAAGATCAGGACTCTCTGGATGCAGCAGCTAAGGAGAGAAAAGAAAATATACACAAAATAGAGAAATGTAAACACCAAAGCATGTAAATCTTCTAATAATGGATGGAACTAAACAGCTAATGTTTACAAAAAATAATTGTCAATATTTTTGGACAAAAAGAAATGCTTACAGTGTAAATTTACCTCATTTTGACAAAATAGTTGGGCTGGTTTCTCCTTGAAGAATTTTGCGATTCCACTAATCACCTGGACAGCATCACTTCCTGGAATATCCACCCCTCTGGACCCAAGGAAGTCCTTTATTGTCTTTTCTTTCTTTGACAATTCCTCTGCCAGTCTGGTTTGTACTGGGAAGCCAAGAAGGGTGGTTGTGTGATCAAACAGGTGGATTGCTTCAAAGAGAAAAGGCCAGTCTTCTAATAACTTGCTGATGGAGTTTCCTCTGTTGATTGCTGCTCGCTGGATGCTATAGGTTTCAGCCATCATTCTTCGAACATCAGACTCTGGAAAATGAAAATGAATTATGTATATCAGTTTTTGGGCCTCCTAATGCTCATTCCCTTTTTTTCTTTCAGAAATATGTAAATTAATTGTCCATATCCTGACTGACTTCAAAACAAATTTATCACTGGCTGAAAAAGATAATGTTCAAACAAAAAACGAACCGGAAGAGAACAAAGCTGGAGTCTGGACGTAAAAACTATCCTGTCAAAGTAAGAAAAAAAAAAAACCCACCTGCGTCTCACACCCAGGTTATCAAATTGTGCTTAACAATTAAAATAACTACAGCCTGACATTTAAGAATAAGCACAAGCAGTATGACGCCATGAACTGCTAACTTTCACGCGCCATTTATCAACAGTTTGGATATTGAAAAGAAAAAAACGCATAACACCAAAGGCTAAATCAAGAAAACTCACAGCAGACGACGACTGTCATATATATCAATAATTTGGGGGGCTATGTGAGACACATTCTTATTAAGATGGTCGAAAAAATCAAGCTAGCAAGTTCCTCAAGAGATAAATGCAAAAATGGGCGCCGTACTTGGAGTGTGGGAAAAAAAAGAGAAAAGCGGTCACCGTTATAAATAACCTCGTCTTACTTTTACATTTCAGAACCAAAAACGGTATTTTAAAAATATGAGTAAAAACATTTTTAGTAAAACGAATGCAAAATTATACCGTATTTACAAGAAGATAGCGGTTCGCCAGTCTGAAATATTATCTATACTAATACTATGTTTTGTTTTTTTAATTTAAAAAATGTTTATTGATTTACTTTACATTACCCCAGAGGTGCCAAAAACCGATTACTCCAACTTCTAAGTCCAACCTGGGTCCAGGATACACATTCAGTGTCGGAGAGAGAGCTTTGAATGGCTACAGAACAAGATTTTGCGCTTCGTGCAGGTTCTTGTTCCCATGATGCAATGCGCCAAATTGAAAATACGGGAAAAATACCTGTAAAATGTAAAAACGGAAAATTCCTTCAAATTTCTACTGTACATTTTACCGTTTTTTTACAGTTTTTTTTTACAGTGTGTGTTTTCTGTCTGAAATGAGAGTGCAGTCATCTTGTGTTGATCAGTTTCTCTGTTACAAAGGAAAACATTGGCTTCTCTTTTTATGAAGTCCTGGAAGGAGGAGGACTGAAGGAGTTGCATAGATCCTCTGAATAATCTGGGAGGAAAAACTGTGGACAGAAAATTTAAAGAATTCCTCGGGAAAATGTTCCCTAAAAAACTCTGGGATAAATATGAAAAAAACTATCTTTCATATTTATTTATTTATATTTTAACACTTTTCAAAATAAATTATGATGATATAGGGATTAGCTTTCCATTTCATCTGGGGAGGCTGGCTCAGAAACAAAAAACATTGAAAAATGTTTTTAATTAGTACAAGGAGCATCCTGGGATGAAGGATCAATCAATATCTAAACATAAACTGTATAAATATAAGTCTTTTTTCTCAAAGCCTGCAGAGAATCATTCACAATCTCAGAGAAATCTTTAACAAAGATTTCAACATTGGGCGCATTTTGTTAGTGGGGAAGTCACTTAGTGTGTTTCCCCAAAAACACATTATTGATGAGATTATAGATTATTGTAAAGTTCTGTGTGCGTTTACGCTTGGAGACGCACTACCAAAGGGTATCTGTAGCACTAGGAAATCAATAGAGGATTACAATTTTGAAAAAGTGCTTTCACTTATGGAATTGGAATTGGTGTCTCCAAACAATTCCATAAGAGAATGTGACTTAAAGCACATTCAAAGAAAGGAAATTCACCAACAAAGATGGTGAATGGTGTGGAGGCCTTTTCATAAAACTAGTGGGAGTTGGTGAATAAAACCATTGAGTTCACCTTTTATCCAATAGAAGCAGATCAGACCATGATGAACTTTTATTTTTATCGCACACAAAAGAAAATCCCAAAGTATGTGACTGAGGAGGGAGTAGAGAAAATAGCTTGTTTTCTTTCTAAATTCACCAAACTCTGAATGTGGACGCAGTCGGGAGGTTAAGCTAACGATCACGTTTGACCGCACGGATATAAAAATAAAAGCTAAAGACTTAACTTCAGAGTCCGAGTCATCTACCAAGTTTGGCTTCATGTTGAAATGAAATGTTTTAATCACAAAACCTGAATTCAGTACAAAAATTTGGAGAAATTTATCAACTTTAACCTTAATGAGACTTCCTGTGCTTCTTATACCTAATGTGAGAGCTGAAAAGAAAGTGTACAACTGAGGAATGGTTAACTGTATCACATGACAACTAGTAAGTAGATAGAGAGTGAAAGTATTTTATAGCTACTGATAATGATTAAAGTGTTACTGCTCCAGTCTAAAAAGTTCAACTGTTTTAACTGTTATTATTCTTTTCAATTAGTCAGGAGTTCCGACTGTCTTGGTGATTTTTTGAGTTGCAGATCCGCTGCTCTTCATGTTTAACAGGGTTTGAATCTGATTCAGATTCTTCAGGTGATGAAACTCGAGCTGGTGAGTTTAATGAATCAACTTCACAGACAGAATCAAGTCAAAGTCTTGTTACAGAAAAAAAAAATCTATAAGAGTTTAAAATTTGAGCGATGAAGGAAAGATAATGGGTGGAGGGAAAGCTGAAAGATACATATGAGCAACCTCACCATGGCCTGTTTAGTCCCTGACAGATATTCTTAAGAAGTACGAGTACAAATGAGGAACTTTTACTGACATGTTTCACACTAGCAAGTGTTACAGAAAAAAAATCTATAAGAGTTTAAAATTTAAGCGATGAAGGAAATCACAAACTCATAGTCAGCATGAGAGAGCCGGACAGATGGCAGGAACCCTTTTCCCGCGCAGATCCCGAGCTGATAATCGATGACGGTTTGAAAATCTGTTTTCCGGAGACATAGAGTTTCCTTGCAGGCGGTGTGTGATGACCCTCAGGTCAAGAGAATCGCCTACCTAGGGGTTTTTTTTTTTAGCCCGCCTCACACAGATGACAGGTGAGGTCTGTCCCGTATTCTGTCACAAATTCATAGTCAGCATGAGAGAGCCGGACACACACGCACAAACACCAAATGGCTTAGTGAGAAAAACCGGAGGTAACTACAACATTCTATTTAAATATACTATATTGTATATTATTCTCAATTATCTAACACTTATTGTTTTTCATACTTTCATTGTATTATTCTTAAAACTCATAATGTTTTTTCATACTTTAATGGTACTGTTTTTAAAACACATAGTGGGAATAACAGTTGGCGTAACAGGTGTGTGGGGGGATGGGTGGGAAGGGGGGGGGATGGGTGGTTATTAATAGCAATTAATGATTAGGGTCATAAATCACTCATCCATCAAACCCCGATTAAATTTTGACAGAAGGGGTCCCATATCGTCTCTATTATTATTATTATTATTATTATTATAGCTTCAGTCTTCCACTATTATTTGTGGTATTCTGTGTAATAAAATCTGAATCATGCATTTTAATGCCGTCTCTGTTCCAGTTCATGTCTGATATGCACCACGACCAACTAAAGGCTTATAAAAAAATGTTCTTGAAGAAATTGATAACTCTTTTAATCCTATTTAATGATTAACAGAAAATATTTTCTCTGAATGTTATCAGTCTGTTGCATAGTAGCATCCATACATGTCTATATCACCTGCCAAGAATTATAAGAATGATAATTTCCCAAAAAACATGTTCCCCTTACATAAAGGTGAACAAAGTCTGAACTTTAACCTGAATCAAAAACCTAAACTGACTCAAAAGCGGTGTTCCTGACTGCCATCTGCAAATATCTAGCTGCCAAGTCCCCAGATGTGATCAAGTTTATTTCAGGCAGCTGAAATATATGGTTCCCCCCCTCATAACTTTGTCAAATAATGATCAAATGTTACCAAATTCACAGGATTTATTATTGATGATAAGAGGAATAAACAGAGTTAAAGACTTGTTGCTGAATTAATTTGTTCCCATGTTATGGAGGGGGAACAGTTTATTTCAGGCAGCTGAAATATATGGTTCCCCCCCTCATAACTTTGTCAAATAATGATCAAATGTTACCAAATTCACAGGATTTATTATTGATGATAAGAGGAATAAACAGAGTTAAGGCCTTGTTGCTGAATTAATTTGTTCCCATGTTATGGAGGGGAACAGGTTATTTCAGGCAGCTGAAATATCCATTCTCTACTCTCCTCCCCCCATAACGTTTGGGAATAAAGGGCAACTGTTGCCAAATTCTCAAAAATTGTTATGTGTGATAGCCTGCAGTATACTAGAAATTTCCTTAATACAGTAATCTGTCATATTTTACATTAGAACGGGATTTACCAGAAAGTCCACGCTCTCATCTTTTCAGGAAGTCTTAATTTTTGTGCCATGCTTTCAGCCATCCTCTTATATCAGCAATGAAAAATCATAAATACACACTAAGTGTTGAAAAACTGTGTTTTGGTGACTGACTTTTATTTCTGTCAGGCGTAAGTGACAAAAGTTGGAAAAAGGCCGATTCTCTTGGCGTTTAAAATAACACAAAACAGCATAAAAAGACCTCGTTTGTTTAATTATTTTTACAATTTTGTAAACAAGAGCTGCCGATTAAACTAAATGTTACAAGCTTGACATGATTAACTGAGTTGTTTTTACCGAGAAATCGATCAGAAGCGCCGTGAAAATGGTCAGATCCGCCTCTCCGGCTGTAATGCGCGCTCCCGACACAGGGGGGCAGATTTTCACAGGGGAACTGAATTGCACACAAAAGTTCCGGTGCTGCAGGTTTTAGGAGCTTTTCACGTCGACGTGGTATTAAGATACCAGTTGGCGTGGATTTTTCGGTAGAGGAGTGTGGTTTGGCTGTTGGGGAACTTGTTGGGTGTGAAAGTATGAAGGCCGCGTCCAGGATGAATAATGCAGTGGTTATGTTTTTGGACTGGACTGACAAGGTGAACAGCGTAGTTGAGAGGGGATTTGTTTTGAGAAATACGGAAACTACTGTTTTCCCTTTAATGATAAAAAGATCATCCTGTCTAATTTGCCACCTTTCATCAGCGATGATGTGTTGCTGAAGGAATTAATGTCACGTCACGGTCAGATCGTGTCGACAATGAAAATGAAAATGCTCCCGTCGGGTTGCAAATCAGCAAAGTTGAAACACTTTTAAAATTTCACCACAAAGTCTTTATTGCTTTGTAATTTTCTTAAGAATGGTCCCATTTCCAAACAGGGTGTGAGACTGACATGTGGTCCGTCCTTCCCTTTCTGTTTACTGCAGTGAGGTCCTTCTCCTAAAATCTGACACCGCTACTTTTTTGTTTACTTTTGTGAAGAAGTTAAAATAAAAGTAAATTTTGTTCTGAACTGGTTTTACTACAACCTATTTTACTACATTTCTATTTTGTTGTTTTGATTCTTTTTTGGAATTATTAGATCATTAACTTATGACTGAAGACTCTTTGGTCACACTTTTGCAAAGAAAGAGAAGAAAAGCAGTTTGGTTTATTGATGTCATAACTGTCAGGAAGTGCGGGTGGTGAGAGTGGTGAGGCAGATGCAGCGGACCCAGGTATGATGAATATGATGTTTTAATGAAAATAACTTAGTCTAAACAACGAGCAGGAGTAACACACACTGAACACGAAGAGACTAAACATTGACGACAACAAGGCTAGACATTGACGAGGACCCGACGACGAACAAGGAACACAGGTGGAGTTAAATACACGGGAGGGTAATCACAGAGACGAGACACACCTGGGAACAATCAAGGGGAGGACAGGACAACGAAGAGACTTAACGACACAGAAAACTCTAAATAAACAAGGAAAAACACAGATCATGACAATAACATAAGAAATCACAACAAAGTAATCACACTTCACTACACATAAAGAAGGAAAATAAAACATGTGAACTGCATTAAAATTATATTATCATAAATTGATAAATGAATAAAGCACTGAAAGATGTTCCTGATTAACTTTGCACAAAGAAATCAACTTGCAATATTTTATCATTGCCTTTGAGATCATTTCTTCTTTTTAAGAACCAGATCGACTTGGTTCATGAGTTTGTCGACCTGATCTGGATCAGACTTGCTGTTCTCAAACAGAACACACCTGTTGTCACATTTTGCAAGTATTTCTTTCAGTTTATCCTGACAGTCAAGAAGAAAATTCCTGAAGACGACGTGAGCCTGCCACAGGTCATTTCCACGAGTGAACAGGATCACAGTTTGCTTACTAACATTTTCCCCAAACATCTTCTCTAATTTTTTCAGGATATCTCTCTCACCATCTGTAAATCTGCTGACATGCATCACAAGTACAAACACACAAGGATCTGACTCACAGAGTTCTTTGCACTTTTTTACATGCTGCCTTTAGCTGATTTTGCCATCTCATCGTCAAACATATAAGGGGTGTCAATAACTCTTACATTGAGAAAATTTATCTGAGCTTCTTCCTTCTGACACTCTTTGGTGACTGGAATGGAACTGACGTTGGATTCGAAGACTTTCTTTCCAATGATTGTGTTTCCACTTGCACTCTTCCCCGTTCCGGCCATTCCCAGCAGAACCAGGTTCACCTTAGTGTCGGGGTGTCTTCCTGCATAAATACATAAAAAGGGAGTAATCAAAAGTTTCTCACTGCTCACATGTCAAGTATCATCAAAGTCCAGTAAAGGGTTTGCCAGCATGAACAACCTGTTTAAGATCATACCACAGTGTTTGAATCAAAAGTAAGTCCAGATTTTGACCAGGTCACAATTTAGTATTTTAAGCCCTTCAGAGGTTGGAGCTTGATGATCAGATTCCACAATTTTGCATTTCTTTCTAAACAAAGATAGCACCATATTCTCCAGACTATAGAGCTCACCTTCTAATGATGTTAAGCGATGAGCACAGTGAATACTTGAAATTCTTTTTTTTTTTTACCCCACCAGGGGGTCTTTTTGTGGGCTCTAGTGTCCCTTACATGACAGTAGGCTGACAGGAAACGGGGAAGGAGAGGGGGGAAGACATGCAGCAAATGTCGTCGGGTCCGGGAGTCGTACCCGTGACGGCCGCATCGAGGACTCAAGGCCTCCAAATACGGGTTGCGCTAACCACTACGCCACCACGGCACGTCCAAAATTCTTCTTTTTGTCTTGTGACCTTTATCTTAACATTTAGTCAGCCTTGTAGTGAATCTACAGCCACAGTGTGAACAGAGAGAAGAGAATAATTTCACCTCATGATTATGATGCCAAAAATAATTACTTTTTATTGATGAAATGTTACAACATACTTGATGTTATAAGTATCAAGTATAACATCAATATACTTGAAATATAACATCACTTCACTGTTGATATTTACTAAATATCAACACTTAGTGTTGATAACTAAGACATGTTTAACTTCTCTATTCTCATTCAGAACATCTTAGTGTCTGTTTTTCTTCAGACAGATATAACAATCTTGATCCAGTAAAGTGAAACTGGAAGTATGTTTAAGCCAATTTTTAGTTTAACAACAGATTTTTTCTTGCCTCTTGTGAACATTTTGTGAAGACAGAAAACAGACACCTGCTACTGGAAGCACAGAACTCATGACTTGTTTTGCTGCTCAACAAGTTTTTTCATGTTTGAGCAGCAAACATGAAAGTCAGTTACTAACTGACTTTCTGTTATGATAAAAACACAATGACGTTAATAACTGAAACAAAAAGTCAAAGTTTAGGTGTGTTTCAAATCACAACTCAAAACACATTTGTTTAAAACTGTTTACTTTATGTGATGCCTATCAAATAAACTGATTTAATATGTTATTGTTGTGGCTTTTAATTGATTTTGTATATTTTGTACAGTGTACTTGGCACCTGTAAATAAAATGTTATATTATTATTAATCATCCCGTTGTTTTAGTGTGACATTTTGATCTATTCAAAATAAGAAACTAATAAATGCAAAATATTAATGAAACCAGAATCAGTAATTAAAGCCCCAAGACAACCCAAGACCCTGTCAGTAAATGTACATACCACAAAGCTGAGATATGAATGTGGCTGAATATAATAACTGAAGTGCACTGTGCTAAATTGTTGAAAATCTCTAAGGAAAAAGAAAAATGACATTTTTGATAATGCCCACATGTATTTCTTTGATCTTTTTAGTAGCACCAGGGTTGGTCCAAGGTTGCATGGGACGTTAAACAAAGATGTTTGATCAAATTTGCATTATGTTAGGAACATCACCACCACTAACAATGTTTCAAGACTCACTTAGTGGAATCGATCAGAAGAACCCAAATTGAGTTGGCTGAGTCTAGAATTAATCACAGAAGCTGAATATTGTTTACTGAGATGTATTTATGAAAAAATAAGCTCAAAACATTACAAACATGTTAAAACAACAATCAAACAATAAAGATTATTTGTTGACCTTTCACAAAGTTTAATTGTCAAATTTTTGTTTAATGTAAAATTTAAAATATTTACAATATTGTAATAAATCTGCACTGAAGCCATCAAATAATTTTTACTAGTTCTCAATAAATAATACATTTATGTATAGTGAGGTCTGTATCAAAATTCAAGCCCTTATGGGAGGCCTCTCATGGTTTGAGGACAGTAGACTAGTTTAACTTGTGCTTTCGTTTGGGTCCGAGTCGCTCATCAGGTAACACTGGAAACTTCATGAAACTGTCTCCCTGAGATTGTTTCCCCATTCTTACATGACAAGTGACAAAGTTTCTGGAAGCCTCACCCTTAAAAACAATGCAGAGAATTCAGCTCTGGAAAGTATCCTGAGTTTGAAAGTACTTTAATAATGCTTAGCAATGAACACAGTGAACACTTCTATAAAGGGACTTTTTTAAAGTAAAATAATTGCCTCAAGTACTTACAACTACTTTGAGATGATCACGATCCGAGTTAGAACGAATATATATGCCATCCTGATTTATCAACCACCTGCTCTTGCTTCATCTTTTCTCTCAGACTTTCAGGGCTTTTTGTCTTCAACAGTGAAGCTAAATAAGATCATCGTCACTGCAGATTTTAACATTCATGTTGATGATTCAGCAAACCATCCTAACATAAACTTTCTCAATATTACAATGTTTGGACTCTTTTAACTCTTAGTTATCAACATCCATTTCTTCTTGTAATCCTTCTTGTGTCTCATTTGACTCTTTACTCCCTTCAACAGAGTAGTGACATCCTCAATGTCACGTTCTGAGACATTTGACTGCTTTTGCTCGCCTTTTGAAACTCCTTCCCCAGAGTTAATTTATTGAGCTCCCTCCCCAGCTGCGCCCACTGTAGCTCCATTCATAGTATCCACACTCCTCTACCAAAAAATCCACGCCAACTGGTATTTTAATACCACGTCGACGTGAAAGACTCCTAAAGCCTGCAGCACCGGAACTTTTTTCCGGACATTACACCGAGCTGCCGGAAAAGACACTATTGAAACACCAGTGAATACAGAATGTGTTAAAGTGCGAAACAAGTGAATCACCACTGCAAAAAGTGAAGTTCAAACCTTTAGAAAACCTCACACTCGTCCACACATGCAGCAGACGCTCACACATGAGAGAGAGAGAGAGAGAGAGAGGGAGGTAGTACTTGCATTATAATTGTTGTCACCTGCATGGCTATAATACAGTAATAGCTTTATATGAGCAACATGTGAAGGCAAGTTAAGGTTGTTTAATAAACAAAACGCTTACGATTTGCGCGAAGTGAAGAAAGAACCGTAACCAGGCGGAAGAGGAAGGTTCCAACAGGGCAGGTGGTAATCTGCACTCAATCCAGTCTCCACTGTGGAAATGACAGGTTAACCAGTCCTTCCTCGAAATGTACGTGACAAGCATAATTCTTCTTCTTTAGTAGCATTACCGCCACTTACTGGTATGGAGTGTGGTTCGTGATCTATCTGTCTGTCTGTCTGTCTATCTAAATAAAATTTAAAAAATCCTCGTTTATTTTTTTTTTCAGAATAAATATTACTTTTTTTCTCAACTGAAAACTTAAATCCGCATTGCAACGCCCATTTCTCTATTTCAATAATAATCTCTTGTCATTTCTTTACAATTAAATCTAAATTGTTCCCTCTTTTCCAAACAGCTCTATCATTTGCAAAAAGTGAACATCCCATTTCTCTCCCAATATCTTTAAATACATCGTTTATTATAATTGAGAACAGTAACAGACTTATAATACTCCCCTGTGGAGTTCCATTTTCTACTATATATTTTTCTGAAATCATTCGCCAATTCTAACTTGTATTTTCCTATTTGTTAAAAAGTCTTTAATCTTTTCTTTTCATCACATCTTGAACTCTGATCCACAAAAATGTAGAAATTAAGTTTTATGATCAATGAGCACTAAACAATCAGTTCATGAAGTTGTCAGTTATGATTCATGAGGATGTGCTACTGCCCCCTGGTGTTGCTTTACCTTAACTGCATCATGATACTAAGTTACCTATAATATTATATCTTATCTACAATGTTCTCCCTAAAATCACATTATTTTCAGCCACTTTTCTTTTGGGTGAGGAAAGTGATCCTCACCTCCTGCCATCAGTTCTCCTTTCTGTTCCTGTTGCTGTAAATAAACTTCTTACTTTAACAGCGTCTGCATTTGTAAATGTTGTCTGATATAACTAACATGACAGTAAGATGTCTGATCTTCATGAGTTCATCAGTGTGTTTAGTGTGACATTAATGTTCTTGTCATTTCTTTCAGTCTTTTCTACAGATCTACCTGGTTCCTCTCACCCTGGACCCGACCTCGTTCTGTTCCAAACAGCAGAAGGTTCTGATCCACCAGGTCAGCTTTGTTTTCACCTGATATCACTACAACATCCCCAGTACTCTACTGTTTTTTATTACAATAAAGTTGTTTTTGATTCTGAAAAAACTGTTTAAACAGCTTCTGATTCTCTTATCCAAAAACAAAAAAAAACCTGGTGATTGTCTGCTGTGAACATCAATTTTCAGGTCTTGTCTAGAAATTCACTGATCCGATATTATCTGTATCGTTCCTGATATTGAAAAAAATTCTAGATTGGGTATCAGTGACATTGTGCCAGATGATGGACTGAACAGAGCTCTGTGATTTATTCAAAGAATCCCTTTGCTACAGATGGTGATAAGCAAATTGATTACACTGGACTTTAATTAGACCAAGTAGCTGCTACAACTCATTAAGGTTTGTAATTGTCTCCTCTAGCGAGGTGCTAACATATTGACAGAATCATACTTGCCAAGCTTGTTGGTAACAACCCAGAAACAGCTGAGCCTGACCCAGACTAGGCTGTCTTGAATGTTTCACTCACAGTTAAAATGTTCACGTTGACTCCTGCTGTTCCTAAATCATAAACTCATCAGTTTCCTGAAGAAATAAAAAATCTTCCGACCATCTCTGTAGTGATGATAAGTTGGACTTTGACACTTAGGGAGCATTCATTAAGTCCTCCCAGCCTCATTAGAAACTATGAAAGCTCATTTCAGAGACCAGTCCTCTTCCTTTTCCTTTTCCTCTTTCATCAGCATAAACAGTTTCTGCCAGTGGGACCAGGAGTGTTCACAACCAGACAGAAACCATTTAAATGTTATTATCTTCTGTAATATTTATTCAGTTTAAACAATCGAAACCTTTTGGAAGAGCTCCATGATAAAAGCAAGGAATGTACACACAATACATTTCTTTCTTAATTACATAATTATTCTAAAATGATGTAAATAGTCTTTGGTCCTATTATTTGCCAGAAACATTTAATCATGTACTTTCCAGGTTATACTTTAATGACACCATTTATCATTGTTTATTAGATTTCCTAATCAACAGATTCACTATTCATTTACATTTCAGATTAAACTTTTCTCTTCCATAGGTTTCTGCTGTTCCTTCTGGAGGCTTTATGCTAAAATTCACGGTCTTCAGTCAGGTTTTATTGAAAAATCTGTCAAGTTTTCTTTAGATTTACTTCAGATTTCACTCCAGATTCTTTCAGATTCTGTGTATTTTAACTATAAAATTTGCCATATCTATATAAGAGATCTACCTTATTTAATCCAGGCTTAAATAAAGTTTTATTTAAAGATCATTCAGGTTTATTTCAGGCGTTAGTTCTGTTTATTCCAGATTTCACATTTAATTCTGATTACAAATTACAGTATGTATCCCTTAAACCTGATCAAGACTGTGATTCAGGTATTTTATCTTCAGACAGAAAACACCTGAAGGAGGGAAAACGTCAAGTTGATGATGGAGCTGGCAAAATAAAATCCCAAACATGTTAAAGACGTTTCACACTGTGATTGAAAACGCTGATGTTCTGCCATCTGCTGGACATTAACAGTTACTGCAGTTCATGTTTCAGAAATTACCAAATTTCTTAAACATTTGTATCCCTGAATGGACACAAAAACGCACCTTCCTGAATATACAACTGAAAAACAAACTCAAATTTATTCTTATTTCTTATGCTAAGTAGATAACATTATGCATTATGTGAAATCTTAACGGCCCTATAAGAGGAATATGATGGATTGTAGCAGCATAAATGGTACGCTGCCACTTTAAGATCAATTTCGGCTGCTGCATATAAGCAGGTGTCTACCTGCCACAAGACTACTTGCGTCATGACGTCAACTCATTCTGCTTAGTTTGTTTGCTGAGCTGAACTGTGCTGGGTAAGCGTGGCTGTTTCTTTGTTTGTCAGCTTTTATCATAGCAATTAATGCAAGCTGGTTTGATCTGTTTAGCCTCCCTTGCTGTGCCTCCAACTCCTGGACCAATTTGTTTGGTTGTTTGCTGCCGGGAAGGTAAGCGCTAGCATGGCTAGGTAACATCCGTCTCATGTAAACGAAGCCTTTATGTAGTGTTCTGTTACAGCTGCGCTCCATAGGTGACCTTGTGGATCTGTTAATCTGGCCGTGTGGTAATTTACAGGTAAGCAGCTACCATAAGTCATAGTTTTTATCAGCAGTGGTATTAATAATCTACTTTATTTTTTAGCCCCCTGCCGAGTCCCTGACGACTATTAAATTTGGATGTACACTCGCTGCTGTTTTGCCTACGATGAATTGTTTTAAAAGATTTGTATGAACTTTCCCCTGCTGCCGGGAGCATTGATGGCACTACGATCGGGATAAAAAGCAATATTGTAGTGCCATTGTATCACTGTTTTACTCATATTGTTTCATTTTTTGTCTTTCTTTTAGGGACTGAGGCTTCTGTGGTGGCGGTGGTGACCCCTGGTGGCGGTGTCTTGTCTTGTGTGTTTTGTTGGAACACCCCTTTTTTTTGTGTGTGTGTTTGCCGTGTCTTTGTAGTGTCCAGGGTGATCCCTTTTCTTCACTGGATGTTGCCCCTTTCCTCACTACACTGGTAAGCCTCAGTTTCCTTTGAAATTTAAACATTTTATAATCAACTTTATTAAAAAGGCATTCACTGTTTTAACTATTCAATTTCAGGTTATTGTTAATTTAAACAACCTATTAAAGTTTAATAAATTTTTTGCAGAACTGTCTGAATCTTGTCTCATTCCCAGTAGAACGTACCTGTGCCCTTATTATTATTCTATTTTCCTGGAGTTATTCCAGGTGGCGTTGTCGGTTTTCCTTTTCTTAAACTTTAACATCTTACATTTGGGTTTCATAATAAAGAAAATCCACCCCAGGTCGCCACAGATGGATGGATGAATTTAATTTAAATTGTAATGAACTGAATTCATTTGAACTGAACAACATAAAGACTGCCTGGCAGTATTTATGTCATCCCTAGAGGGAACTGGAGAGTCACAAGATGAAGAAATGTCTGACTTTCCTTTCAAAATTTGCAATTCCTCTGTCCTGATCCCAGAAAAGCTAAAAACAAACAAAAACATATGGATTAACAGTATTTGTAAAAACTATATTCAATAAAGAGTTGTTGCAAATATTACTGTATCTTCCTATCAACTGCTAAACACTGCAGCATCATGCAGACTGCAATTGTTGCATGCATTACCAATTAGCAAAAGGTTGAGATGATGTTTAGACTTTGATCCCCTTTATGTTCAGGTTATTACATAAAGCCTGCTGGGAAATCATATTTGTTTTATTACATTTTTCGTTTTATTTTATTTTTACATGACGCAAGCTACTTTGATTGCTTCAATGTAATACGTTCCTGTTTTCAACTCCATAATTTCACTTCGAGTTAGAATTTACAGGTTGTGGTGATTCACAGGAAATTATTGACCTGTGAACCAGAATGGGGCTGCACAGTGGCGCAGTTGGTAGCACTGTTGCCTTGCAGCAAGAAGGTCCTGGGTTCGATTCCCGCCCGGGGTCTTTCTGCATGGAGTTTGCATGTTCTCCCTGCATGCATGGGTTCTCTCCGGGTACTCCAGCTTCCTCCCACAGTCCAAAAACATGACTGTTAGGTAACTTGGTCTATCTAAATTCTCCCTAGGGGTGTGTGTGACTGGTTGTTTGTCCTGTGTGTCTTTGTGTTGCCCTGTGACAGACTGGCGACCTGTCCAGGGTGAACCCCGCCTCCCACCTGGAACGTAGCTGGAGATAGGCACCAGCAACCCTCCCGACCCCATTAGGGACAAGGGTGAACAGAAAATGGATGGATGGATGGATGGACCAGAATGCCAGAAGATCTGGGATACTCTGGCATTCTGAAAATGATTATGCTGTTAAAAAGAGACAAGAGGCTGAAAGAAAAAAAACTCCTCATGTTTAAACCTGATTAAATTCAAAACAGTATCACCGGAGAAAGGGTCAGTGTGTCATTTATTCATGCTTAACCAAGCGTTTCAGGCAGGATTTGATGTCCTCTGTTCTAGCCCTCAGGGCCTCAACTATCTGCTGGGTTTTCAACAGCATTTCCAAATATACAAGAACAATGAATTTATTGCAGATACCATTATTACTAAAGGAGGCAGATGAGTCACTAATCATCTGACACACAGAGCAGAAGAAAGGAGGAGATTAAGACAGAGAAACAACAGGATGGCCACAGTAGAGCTTAAGCTAATGCTAAGCTAGTGAAACACCTCACAACATGAAGGAAAACTGCATTAAACCCAAAACATTCATAAAGTGTTAAGTCCAGCGACAAATGTTACAATTTAGATCAAATTGAGAGAGACTGAAACCCAAACAAATCCAGACCTGGTAAACCAGACAAGAAATGTTGAGGAGGGATGTTAACAACAAACAACAGATCTCCGCAGGTCCGATGAGCTTCTTCTCCGCATGGATGCTGAGGTCACACAGGACTTGGTGCTGGCAGGAAAAAAGGCACCAGTTCTTCTTCCTTGTCTTTGTCTTCATCTTTGTCTTTGGGGTCTGAACCCAGCCGATGAGAGAAGTGCGATTCGAAGCCACAGATTGTGGGCCAGACGGGTTGGTCTCCATGTGCAGGACAGTCTCCGGCTCCGTGGCCCCGGCTCTTCTTCAGCTGCAGAGTTCTTTGTCCATCTCGATCTTGGCTCGAAGCTGCCCGGAGGATCCAACGAACGGTTCCTCTTTTGCACCCACCTTATATAGGGTTTATCTGTCTGCTTAGACAGATGATCTCATATCCGTCACTGTCTTAAGAGACATCATGTCATGATGTCTGTGCCAATGTCTCAGGGTTGCTCAACCTCCTATGTCCAAATAAGGTGCTGATCATCTCTGCTCTCCTGTTAGTTCCCCTTTTTCCCTTCCTGTCACCTTTCACCTACCATCTACCTCCAACATATTAGTGATGTTTAATTGCAGTTTTATAACCTTTTACACCATTTCAAGTTCAATGTCAAAATCACATTTATATCACATTTATTTTCTTTAGCTTCTCTGATTTAGCATTCATTTATGATTTTATAACCATAACTTATATCACATTTATTTTCTTCAGCTTCTCTGATCTATCATTCATTTATGATTTTATAACCATAACTTATTAGTTACTCTTATTATGATCTTAATGTGAGTTATTACAGATGTTTTCTGAAATGAAACCAAGAATAATCTATTATTCTAATTATTTGATACCAAAGTTACATTTGCTTGTTTTTCTTATAAGTGTTCTCACAAATATAAGTGTAAGTATTATTACAAGTAAATCAATATTAATATAAGTATTTTACTTTGAATCTTATCAAATTACTCAAAATGTTTAGATTTAATTTTTTAAAACTTTCATGCTTTAAAATAGTCTCAACTATTTTTATAAATCTGCAGGCTGGAAACTTCCTCTTTTTCCAGGAAACCTGCTTTTCCTGTTTAATGACTCTCTCTGACTGACTATGATTTTTTATGATTAGATAGAAAAAAGTAGAATTAAAGCAAAGTTTGCATGAGACAAAAACAACACACACAACTAGATTTATTTTATTGACACTTAAGTCTAATGTTGGGCCTTGATGTCACTTGAGTGATTCATTTTAAAGATAACTTTATTTATTATTACTGTTAAACTAACTTTATTGACACTTAAGTCTACTGCTGGGCCTTGATGTCACTTGAGTGATTCATTTTAAAGATAACTTTATTTATTATTACTGTTAAACTAAAATCTCCAGCATGGGGAAGTGGGATGAGCTCGGATTTTCTTGACAAATGGTAAATGGCTTGTACTTGTTTTTACTTTATCAAGTGTAAAAGGGTTTACACTACATTTAGTTATTCACCCATTTAGCCACACATTCACACACTGAGGGTGGCAAGCTACTGGAAGCCACAGTTGCCCTGGAGTAGTCTGACAGTCTGACACAATAAGCCACAACTTGAAAACTTCCCAAATTAATAGCCCACTTATTGAAAAATATGGGAAGAGCTTTAAAACTATGACTTGTAGTAAGGTGACTGGAGGGGACGTGTCCATGTTTTATGACATCTTTTGATAACTTTAGATATTGAAGAAACATAATATATAAGTTCCAGTGAGAGGAAGGTGGAAGGGCTAGTATTTGTTCCCTTCATTATTTTACTGTATCACAACAGCACCAGGTTATTTAAATCTTTTACTCAAATCTTTAGCTCATTTGTCAAAACTCCTTCCAGCCTGTAGATTCTCATGATTCTCAACAAGTGACTGTCATAGAGACTTTTTGCACTATGATCATAATACTGTCTTTTTATTGTTTGTATTTTGATTACTTAGATCATGTATGTGTAACTTTTGTGGATCCCACAGGATATTTGAAATGGGATGTATAAAGAATTATCTTATCTTAAAGTAAAGGCATACATTTTTAAATGGGTATACCCTTCTGTTACCATATTGTCATAAGAATTTAGTAAAATCTTCATTGGTATGTCTCTCAGTATGGATAAATAATGCTTCACACAAAGCCAAAATTAAACACAGACAATCTAACTACACAGGTTAGAGACCTCAACAGAGCTTTATTGCATTTACTGGAATAATCTATCGTTATCTGTAACGATAGATTAACAGTGTTTCTCAAAGATTCACATTTATGTTCTGAGAAATGAGTCTGCTGGGAAGATATTACTGTTATCACCAGTTTTCTGTTTTAATCTTTTATTGTCATCTGATATAAAAACTTGAGTGCAGCTACAAAATACTTTTGTGGTACAAAGGGCAGACCAGGAACAACTGTAAAGCAATCACTTTATGACTTGAAGGAACAGTTGCTCTAGTTTTTATGTTGGGGAATTTCTGAAATTAAGTATTTTTAAATAGTTTTTTGATATTATTTGACTGAAAGAAGACAATAAGGCTTATTAAAACCTAACCTCTTAGTAAGACTCAAGCCAGTAAAATACTGGACCAGAAAATCTCACCCAGTTCTCCAGTTACTTCTCTTTCATGACTAATAGTATTGACTTGATATGAATGCATTGACTAGCTCTCTAATATTTTAGAGACTTTTGGTCTAACACAACATGTCAAACAAGCAACACACACTCAAGGACACACACTGGACCTGGTTATCAGTAAGGGTGTGAATATTTCCAATGTCTCTGTAACTGATGTCGCCCTGTCGGATCACTTCGCTGTTATCTTTGAAAGTTCTTTATCTTTTAAACCACTTGGACAAACAGCAACCATCACAAAATGTTCTCTCACTGAAAACACAGCAGAAACTTTTAATCAAATCTACTCTTCTTCCTCACCCTTAAGCTGTAATGATGTAGATAAGTTGGTAAATGATTTTAAGTCTAAAGTCTCAGATATTACTGATTTCATTGCCCCAATTAAAATGAAGGTTGTGTCTGGTAAAAAGAAATCTCCATGGAGGAATGCACAAACAGTTAGATCTGCAAGACAACTCTGCCGTAGGGCAGAAAGAAAATGGCGTAAAACTCAACTCCACGTTCATTGTGACATCTATAAATAAAGACTACGTAACTATCATTTAACACTAAAACATGCAAGAGAGGCTTTCTTTGCAGATGTCATAAACAAAAACATTAACAATGCTCGAGCTTTATTTGCAACAGTTGACAGAATCACAAACCCTCCTGTGACGTTACCGCCTGAATTTCAATGTATTGCCGCCTGCAACCAGTTTTCCAGCTTCTTTTCAGAGAAAATTAAAAAAATCAGAGGATTAATCTATACATCCACTATAAAGTCAGTACCAATGCTGCGCCCAAACAAAATAAATACAGGAAAAATGACCCAATTTTAACTACTTAATTATAAAACCCTACAGGAAATTATAAGTCAACTAAGCTCCAGTTCCTGCTGTCTGGATGTCCTAGATCTATAACTCTAGAACATTTCTTTAAGAAAGTCCTGCCTGTTATTGCTGCTGATCTGATCCAAATAGTAAACTCATCGCTCTCATCAGGCATTTTCCCCCAGGCTTTGAAAACAGCAGTAATCAAACCACTGATAAAAAAGAACAATCTGGACAAATCACTAATGCAGAATTACAGGCCGACCTCTGACCTCCCATTCATCAGCAAAGTTATTGAAAAAGTTGTGTGTAAACAATTAACTAGCTTCCTAACTATAACCAACCTCTTTGACTCCTTCCAGTCTGGTTTTTGTGCTCACCACAGCACAGAGACCACCCTTGTAAAAGTGTTCAATGACATCCATATAAATACGGACTGTGGCAGAACCACAGTGCTGGTTCTGTTGGACCTCAGTGCAGCTTTTGACACTGTTGACCATGACATATTACTGAATCGACTGGAGAGTTGGGTCGGACTCTCTGGTCCAGTGCTTAACTGGTTTAAATCCTACATAAAGAACAGGGATTTCTTTGTTTCAATTGAAAACTTTTCATCAAAGAGGTCAAAGGTCACATGTGGGATACCCCAAGGTTCAATCCTAGGACCCCTTTTATTCAATATTTATATGCTCCCACTAGCTCAGGTTATAACAGGAAATAATATTAGCTACCATAACTATGCAGATGACACACAGCTCTACATTATGATGTCACCAGGTGACTCAGAGCCCATCCAATCACTGAACAGATGCTTAGAACAGATAAATGTGTGGATGTGCCAAAACTTTCTCCAGCTGAACAGAAACAAAACTGAAGTTATTATTTTTGGACCTAAAGAGGAACGATCTAGAGTTATAGATCTAGAGTTATAGATCTAGAGTCAATGCACAGCTTCAGTTATTACAACTGAAAACCAGCGATCAGCCCGAAACCTGGGAGTAGTGATGGACTCTGACCTGAACCTCCAGAGCCACATAAAGACAGTCACAAAGTCGGCCTTCTATCACCTGAAGAACATTTCCAGGATTAAAGGACTAATGTCTCAGCCAGATCTAGAGAAACTCATCCATGCGTTTATCTTCAGTCGTATTGATTATTGCAACAGCGTCTTCACAGGTCTGTCCAACAAATCAATCAAACAGCTGCAGCTGATCCAGAATGCTGCTGCTCGCGTTCTCACTAAAACCAGGAAGATAGAGCACATAACAGTAGTTTTAAAGTCCCTCCACTGGCTCCCTGTAGCTCAAAGAATAGACTTTAAAATACTGTTGTTAGTTTACAAATCACTGAACGGCTCAGCACCACAATACATTAAAGATCTGCTGTTGTTGTATCAACCTTCCAGACCTCTCAGGTCTTCCGGTTCTGGTCTGCTCTGCATCCCCAGAACCAGAACCAAACGAGGAGAAGCAGCTTTCAGCATCTATGCACCACAAATATGGAACAAACTTCCAGAAAACTGTAAAACAGCTGAAACACTGACTTCTTTTAAATCTCAACTAAAAACTCACCTGTTTAGGATTGTATTTGAAACGTAATCAATTACAAATTTAATGATGGAACTTTACATAATGTCATGTTTTGATTGTTGATTCTATATTGCAATTGCACAAAAATCCGTGAGGGACGACGGAGTCCCAGAGCAAAATTCCGTGAAAGAGGTGTACGGAGCCTCTTGCCGGAAGAAAAACGGCGAGTGACTGAGGGTCATTGCGCGTAACACAAACCCTGTAAATTCTAGACACTAACAGGTACCATAGAATTGCACAAAAATCCGTGAGGGACGGCGAAGTCCGAGGTGAGCCTCGTGCCAGAAGCCCGTTGAAAGGCTGTCTACATCGTTTTAAACTGTGTGATTGTGAGGGTGAGTGGGAATAAAAATAGCAATAGGTTTTTTGTTCCATATAACACAGTAGGAGTGTAACAGGTAAACTTTCTATGGATGCAAACTCGACTAAAAACCCACCTGTTTAGGATTGTATTTGAAACGTAATCAATTACAAATTTATTGATGGAACTTGACTTAATGTTGTGTTTTGATTGTTGATTCTATGTTGCATTGTGTTTCTGTGTTTGTAATGATGTAAAGCACTTTGAAATGCCTTGCTGCTGAAATGTGCTATACAAATAACATTTGATTGATTGATTGATTGATTGACTAGCCTTCGAGTTCACTGACAACTTCATTGCAGTTTCTGGTAGAGTGGAGTTTTGTCACAGGAGGATTTGTTCATTTGTCAACAGTAGCAAATGAAGCACAAGGATTATCATTGGTTTAATGATTACAGAAATGAAGGATTGCCCTGGTTTCTTCAGTTGTGTGTCATATCTGTAAAAGCAGACTTTACAGATATGACACAGGGAACTTGGAGTTCAGACTTTTCCATCTCCGTTCAGCTTTTTAACACTCCCTTTTGGTCACATCTTTTGGTACCACTTTATTTGACGGGTTGTGAATAAGACTGTCATGACACCGTCATAAACATGACATAACACCTGTCATCAACATGAGTAAGTCTTCATGAATATTTATGACCGTTGACTTTAAGAATTATGCAGCTATATGTTATTAAAGCTAATGTTTAATCAGTAATACTTTTATAACAAATTTATGTCAGATCATGATTTCTTGGTTAATGTCAAGTTGTCATAACAAAGACATTTTGAATAATGTCAACTTTGTATTAAAAGTGTCATGATTTACCAAATGACACTTTATGACAACAGTCATAAATATTCATGAAGACTTACTCATGTCCATGACAGGTGGTACCAGCTCATTTGCTGAGTTACAGGATAAAGTGGAAGGGAAAGTGGAAACATGCCAACTTAACTGTAACTATGTGCATTCCTATAATATCTCCATGGCTACGTGAGGCAACAAAAATGCTGCTTTTAAACAAAATAGAAAAAAGATCAGATAGGGCAACATCAGTTACAGAGACCTTGAAAATCTGAAGACCGTTGCTGCTGATAATTTTTAAAGATACTTGCAATGGGTACTAACAATGTTGTCCACATGTATAATGTACTGGCCTTTCATGTTGGGTGTGAAAGATTGTATAGTTACCCAGATAGATGAAGAGCAACAGTAAGGAGGTTGACTGCATAATCATCGATGTGTGTGGAATGAGAAAGAGGCAGGTCACTACTGACAGAGGGAATGCTGTAAAGATTAGGACAAGGAGCAGTCTTAGCTGGATCAAGTGCAAGCTCAAGCAGATGCAGTACTTTGGACTCAGTGGAAAAAACAGGCAAAACAATGTTGCTTAGTCCACGTTACAGAAAAGTAAATGCTAGCACAAACCAAGATGGAGAGTGACATTGGTACAGGTGGTGTCCTGCTGCAGCATTCCGGACAATTACCTTCGAAATTCACAAAGTTTATCTCATACCAATTAAACTATTCTATGATTGAAAAAGAACCAATGTGTCTTGTTTGTACTGTTCAACATTTATTTGTTTTTGTGGAATCTAGGGCCTACACAAACTATAACCCCATTACTGAACACAATGTTTTGTCCAAATTGCAGACTGATGCCAAGGGGAGCGAGGGTGCATGTACAGTGTCCAATAATGGAAAAATACACCACATAAATTCTTAACATTTTATAGAAGACAAACTTTTCAACATTTTAGTTATAAAACAAAACAAAAAATTTATTCACTTCAGCAATTTTACAAAAAAAGTTACAAAAAAACAAACAAATGAAATGATATATTTTGGTCATAATATATTTTGTGCTCTTTTGCTACACAATTTATGCTGAGCACATCTTTTGTTGTGTTTCTTTATTTAAAACACGTTATTTTTAAAATATAAGCTGCAGATAAAACAAACAAAGTCTAACTAGCAACAGTTTAGATTCTTCAGTGAGCCAAAATAATATCTGGTTCTCCAAACTTTAAAATTAACATTTTGTTAGAGCAATCTGTAATGTTTAGTCTCCATGTAATAAAATCACTATTAAGTTACAAGTTGGTCTTTATCATAAAACCTTTTTCAGTGTAACATTGCAAATTGATTTATAGCTGTCCAACAACTATCTACCTCATGACATGTGGAATTAGTTTAGAAAATGACATTTTATGGAAATGTTAAAATAAATCATATCAAGGTACTCCATAATGTATCACAGTTAGTAACCTCTAACATTATGTTTTTAACCATGTTCAGAAGATTTCAAACCAAGTCTGTCTTTGTGTAGGCTGCCTTCTCATTTCCACTAGATAAAAGTCAACAAAGATGCATCTTTTATGCTAATTCCTCATGAAGTTTATCCTAATCGTTTGTGATGAGCCTGACTCTCTATCAGTGCCTGTTGCTGTCATTTCTGTGAAGCCAAACTTTATTTTAAGTCTGATCTCACGATTCAAACCCAGTGTAGTGTCAGGAGACTCAACAATAAATGAGCCAATTTCCTCAGTGTCTGGTTCATCAATATATGCTACATGTTTTTTCTTAGTGCGATAAAACGAAAAGCTCATTGCTTTCTGAGCTGCTTCTACCGGATACAATGTGTGCTCTCTGGTTTCATTCCAACGAACATCCTCACCAACATCCACCAGCTTCATGAATATGTCTCTACACCATACACCATCTTTGTTGGTGAATTTTTTGTCTTCCCTGTGCCTGAACTTATCAAACCTCTGAAAGATCCCAACTCCATAAGTGAAGGGATTTTTTCTGGATGCCACCACTCCCTTGTTTCTTCCAAACTCTACAGCTCCCTTCATAATAACTTCTTGTGGCCTGAATGGGCACAGAATAATGTAGTCATCTCCAAACTCGTCAGTAATGTGGTTACGTAGAATCTTACTGTCAGCGTACCCACCAACTAAAAGGATATATTTAATTTTGAAGTCTTTTTCCAATATTTCTCTGAGACATCTAGTTATACCCTGTAGGCTCTCTTCAAAGAATTCTCTCAGTTTCTCTTTAGAGATTTTGATGGATCCATCCTCCCAGGTCGCCCCATGCACTTTCTTGAAGTACTTCTCAATCTTTTTCTTTTTCTCAGCCAGTTTCCCCAGGTTAAATGGGCAGGGGATTTCTACATCATCTTCATGTTTTTTGAAAAGTGTGAAATCGTACATAATTTTCTGAGCCTCATTGGGGAATTTCTTTTCATAATCATCCCAGACTCCAGTGAATATTTCTTGGAGGAACTGTTTAAATTTTCTGTCCACAGTTTGTCCTCCCAGATCATTTCCAGAGGCTTTGTGCAGCTCTTTCAGATTTCCTTCTTCCAGGACTTCATGAAAAGTGATGTCAATGGTTCCACCTACAAAAAAAAACAAGAACAAATACTTTATTGTTAAGGAAAGTAAACGTATATATAAATATATATATAAAAAAAACTTGAAATGTTTTTGTATGTTTTAGAGGTTTTTTGAAAAATTTAAATGAAATGTAGTACCTCCACAATCAACAACAATATACTGAGTTCCTGGTGACTGGTCAAGTTTTCCATCCCCTAGGTTTTCTGCAATGAAACCATCTGATGGAAGTTTCTTACAATAGACTGAAGCCGCTTCTGGTTCCAGTGCAATGACCAATTTATCTTCTTTTCCTTTGGTCACAATACCTGCCTTAAAGCAACAAAAGTGTCTTATACATTAGGAGAACCACAAAACCTTTTGTTGTAATTCCTAGAATTTTATTTTACCTGAGTTGCAGCTTCCCTCATGAACTGTTTGGCTGATTCCTCCCAGATTGCAGGAACAGTCAGCACCCAGGTGAAGTCAGAGGCTGTGAACTGTCTCCCTGCAGTGTGTTGTGCAATAGTTGTCAGAGCATCTTCCTTTAGAAATTTTAGAGCTTCTGTAAAAACCTGCAGAGCTTTCATTTCTTTCCCATTTGCAGCTTTAATTTTCATATCCAGGCTGAGTTTCTGAAGATTTTGGATCATTATATTAGTAAATTACTTAATTTACTAGTAAATTCAATGTAGATACAAATGTTCTACTCACTCGTTTATAGAGGGACATCTTGAAGCTTTCGAAGAATAACTTATCTTTTGCTTCTGTTCCCATTCTTGACACATACGCTTCTTTCGCTTCATATCCAAAGCTGATAAACTGTTTGTATTTATCAAAAAGGATGCAGGTAGGAGTCTTTGGAGTTTCTCTTGCACTCTTCTCACCCCAATACCTGACACAGGGCTCAGTTTTTTGATTTCTGGGTGTTATATTGAAGGCATATCCACTGTATGCAGTCCCAAAGTCGATAGCTATGATGAAAGAGTCTCCCATCGTAGGGACAGTTCCTGCTGCCTAACTGTGATGCAGGTTTTGCTGTTCATTTATAAAGTCAGTAGGCAGGACTTGCTGAAAGTCTTAAACCCTCCCCTTCAGGGAAGGCATATCTTCATTAGTTCAAGTATCGCTCTGACAAATTCACTCTGGACAAAGCAAGAATGAGCAACAAGAAAGAAAAGAGAAGAGATAACGACGCCAGGTAAACACAACTTTTAATCCTTGAATAGTTAGAAAGATCAAATAAAATTTAACTATGTCGACTAAAATGTTAACAGTTAAATATGTTGATTATTAATGTATATGGAATCTAAAACAATGTTGTTTTAAATCCCAAATTAAAACAACACATTTCATATTTGACAAATCTGATACTGGCCCAAAGAAAGTTTTTCATTTTAAATAAAATCAGGAAATACAAAAATAAAAAAATAAATAAAAAATTGAACTTACAAAGCATTGACCTTGACAAGAAACATCAAAAATGAGCTTTATATTTTATTCTTTATGTGCTTATAACTGCTGCTTTGTATTGTTTTATGCATTATTATGTTATACATAGCAGCTAACATTCTTCTCATCTTTTTAAGACGCAAGGACGTGGAATGTGAACAGAAATGGATGCCTCCAGAAAAAAGGTGACCAAAAGCAATTACTTTCATTGTTTCATTGTTTCGAAAACTAAGTGATTGTATTTAAACAAACACAATTTAATCTACATTACTTTATCAGCAAAACTGAAGTACAGAATAGCAGGTAAAGCTTCTGTATTAAAAGTTAAGTCAAAGAAAAAAATAAAATCCTTTAAATCGTTAACATTCCGCATTATTCAAAGTTATCTATGAAGTTATCAACAAGCAATGTTTATTTTGGATATACAACAAAGGTTCAAAATGTGCATATTCCTGGCACATTTAGATTTAAAATTCTTTTCTCCTAACCAAGAAGAAACAGCCATTTTTTCTTTTTTCAAAAGAAAAAATTATACTTGAAAAACAAGTATAATTGTTTTTCAAACATTTGTGAAAAAAAATTCTGCTTTTTATTAACATTTTCACAAATGAGGATACTGAAATGTATTATATATTATATATTATCAATACATTAACCATCTAGTGACTCCTAGACTTTTCTAATCACTGGATTTCTTAATTAATATAGTTGATTGATTGTAAAACCCTTTTTTTTTTGCTTTATTTAAGTTGTGATGCGTTTTCTGAGATCACCCAGCATTTTCAGCGGACAAGGTAACTTCATTCTTCAGATTTAAATTACATCATTGTGTTTTTTAAAGAATATATGTATATACATCTAAATATTCAAACAAAAAAAAATCAGCATGAGGTTTAATTGCTGGTGTGGATTTTACTCAACAGGTCTGCTTTGGAGGAAGGAAATGAAACATTGCAGTCCCTCCTAAGGTAAATAATCAGATATTTTAATGGAAGAAGAAAAGCTTAGCTTTTTGAAAGGGGTTTTGTCACAACACATGTCTGAATTTCTACTTTTCTGATAAAAAGTATTAGTGTGCCAGTCACTGTTTACCATATGGCATTTAAATAAAAATTCTAATAATAGCAATTTTAAAAAGTAAAGTGTAACACCACAAAAAGTCATAGAGCCACAAAAAATAATTTTATAGCACCATATATATTTTCTTCAAGTTTTTATGTCTTTGGCTGATTCTTCTCGCATTATTCATTCAGTATCTGCATCTGAATTGCTAAATTGTATCCATTTGTCTTATAAAATTAAAGCTGATTTGTACCTATACTCTCAGAATGCTGGCTGCCGGCAACCGAGGAGGAGTCAGTCATACGAGTCTAGATAACTGGGGATAAAAAAACAACCTGAAAGAGGACAATAAAAGCATCAAGTATTGCACCTTTTAGACACCATTACAAAAGGCATAGCTTTTTAAAATAAATTTAAAAATTGGGTTGTTCAGTGAAGCTTATTGTGTTCAAAGATTTGTTGTACTAATAAAAGACCATGACCTGGATAAAACAAGTCAGATTACAAATTTTAAAAATATCACAAATGTTTGGAATTATTCCATCCATCCATCTTCTTCCGCATATCGGGGGCGTCGAGTCACGGAGGTAGCAGCTTAAAAAGGGAGGCTCAGGCTCAAGGGTGTAATTTTGTGTTGCAAGTTGGTGGAGACAAACCACAGTAACTGTAGGTGTTGATGCACTCACAGTTACTGGAAGGCCTTTTCTTTTTTAGTCCTAAGAGTAAAGCCAAAACTTACATGTGAATGCCTTACAGTCTTATTAAATAAATTAGGATATACAGTACGTCCTGATTAGGCTTGTCATATTAATAGCACCTTTCGAAAATAATCTTTTAGGAGGTATTAAACATACCACCAAATGTAAATATGTTAAAACATACATAATCTAATTAATCTATATAATGTCTTTCACTTGCTGATGGAACTGCTGACAAAGTGACTTTTCAGTCATATTCTAATTTATGGAATCAGCCTGTATTTGCTGAATGCTTGCCTACAGTTGAAAACAGTTTCATAATTCAGTAGTATTTTATTGAAAAATTATCACATAGTTGCCTTTTATTGTCTGATTTTATCAAGTGCTAAAAACATCAACAACATGAGATTCTATAACAATCAAAATGTTATTAAACATTTAAAAAACAGAATAAGTAACTTGTGTGTAAACCAAATGAATCCTTATAAGTACAAACTCTGTATTTTTCAATCATGTGATTCCACAGCTGTCCCTCAGCTGGTTGGCAAAACCTTTTGTCCTGCTGACTTTCACATACAGATGAGATATGATGCTTCTTTAATATAGCAAATATTAAAAAACGCAAAATCTTCTTTTGGTCTGGTTGGAGCAGTTGGTGAGAAGAGTGACCATCGATATTACTGGATTTTATAAAAGGTGGCTTAAAACTGAGATGCTGATGTTTGGATATATAAAATATATATTTTATATATCTTGTAACAATCTCATTGCTTAATACACTTTAAAATCATTCTATATATTTCCTTCTGTAAACAGTTGTTGCTGTGTGACATCAACGATCTTCTTCTGCGGGTGCCTTTGGGCCCATAAACCATTCACACAGAAGTCTTATCACGGCCATATTTAATGACCACACACAAAGAAATTGGAATTTACCAAAAGGTTGGAATTGAGAATCAAAACCTACTGTAAACTAATGTAAACTAAGGAAACCCAGCCAACTGCATTCAGTCTTTGACTTGCTTATTTTTTACTTTTTCTTCTACATCTGTTGTCATTTTTGTGTTTTCTTGTATTGTTCTTGTAATAAATCATAGGGAATCTTCAAGCAAATAAAATATATTCAGATTTTTATAAACTGCTTGCACAAAATCTCTTTCCCTCCATATTCCTTGAAGCTAATATAAAGGTGCACTGCATAATATGTAAAAACCATCATTAACGCCCCCAAAGATCAAAGCCAATTGAAGTGAAACTTTGCATGGTGAAACTGGAAGAGTGTCTGACAAAATTATGCTTACGGATTTTGAAAAATTTATGGTTTATGCTTAAACAAACTATTTTCTGTGAAAAAGCTTGTTGAACACAACTTCATAATAGTTTAAGTTTTTCACCTATACATAACATTTCTTTAAAGTCATTCATGGAATTTGGAGAGCTAAGCAATCAGGATATGGTCTTTGAACTATGCCTTCAGGGCTGTACGTGGTCGGACCGATGTCCAAATTCATTTTTCATTGTCCCAGTTGTGTGATGGAAATCGGGAGTTTTTATAGCAAGAAAGTCGCTGAGTTAGAGACTGACCATCCCAGGATAAACTTCTACCTGGTGTCTTGTTGGGCGAATCAGTGTTTAGAACAGATTTTTGTACTTTCAATCCAATTATCAGACTTTGTCGATCGCAGTTCGATGATCGACTTTCCTATCGTTTCATCGGATCTGCGGCCATATGTCTTGGACACTCGGGTGAAGAGAGGTGCGGAGCTGTCCACTGACCACTACCTGGTGGTGAGTTGGCTCCGGTGGAGGGGGAGGAAGCCGGTCAGACCTGGCAGGCCCAAACGTGTTGTGAGGGTCTGCTGGGAACGTCTGGCGGAATCCCCTGTGAGACGGGGCCTTAATTCCCATCTCTGGCAGAACTTCAAACACGTCCCGGGGGAGGTGGGGGACATTGAGTCTGAGTGGACCATGTTCCGTGCCTCCATTGTTGAAGCGGCCTATCGGAGCTGTGGCCGCAAGGTTGTTGGTGCCTGTCGTGGCGGCAACCTCCGAACCCATTGGTAGACACCTTCAGTGAGGGTCAGGCTCGGTCAGGCTGAAGAAGGAGTCCTATCAGGCCCTTTTGGCCTGTGGGACTCCGGAAGCAGTTGATGGGTACTGGTGGGCGAAGCGGCATGCGGCTCGGGTGTTGCTGAGGCAAAAACTCGGGAGTGGGAGGAGTTTGGAAAGGCCATGGAGAAAGACTTCCGTACGGCTTCGAGGCGATTCTGGTCCACCATTCGGCGTCTCGGGAGGGGGAAGCAGTGCAGCACCAACATTGTTTATAGTGGGGATGGTGTGCTGCTGACCTCAACTTGGGATGTTGTGGCCCGGTAGGCAGAATACTTCGAAGACCTCCTCAATCCCACCAACATGCCTTCCATTGAGGAAGCTGAGCCTGGGGACTCTGGGTTGGGCTCTCCAATCTCTGGGGACAAGGTTGCCGCAGTGGTTAAAAAGCTCCTTGGGGCAAGGCCCCGGGGGTGGATGAGATCCGCCTGGAGTTCCTTAAGGCTCTGAATGTTGTAGGGTTGTGTTGGCTGACGCAACGGGGGCAGTTCCCCTGGATTGGCAGACTGGGGCGGTGGTCCCCCTGTTTAAAAAGGGGGACCGGAGGGTGTGCTCCAATTACAGGGGAATCACACTCTTAAGCCTCCCTGGCAAGGTCTATTCAGGGGTCCTGGAGAGGAGGGTCCGTCGGATAGTCGAACCTCAGATTCAGGAAGAGCAGTGTGGTTTTCGTCCTGGTCGTGGAACGCTGGACCTGCTCTACACCCTCAGCAGGGTCCTTGAGGGTGCATGGGAGTTCGCCCAACCAGTCTACATGTGTTTTGTGGACTTAGAGAAGGCGCTCGACCGTGTCCGTGGGGGGTTCTCCGGGAGTATGGGGTACCGGGCACTTTGATACGGGCTGTCAGGTACCTGTATGACCGGTGTCAGAGTCTGGTCAGCGTTGCCGGCAGTACGTCGGGCTCGTTTCCGGTGAGAGTTGGACTCCGCCAGGGCTGCCCTTTGTCACCGATTCTGTTCATTACTTTTATGGACAGAATTTCTAGGCGCAGCCAAGGTGTTGAGGGGATCCATTTTGGTGACCTTAGGATCTCATCTCTGCTTTTTGCGGACGATGTAGTCCTTTTGGCTTCATCAGGGCATGATCTGCGGCTCTCGCTGGAGCGATTCGCAGCCGAGTGTGAAGCGGCCAGGATGAGGATCAGTGACTCCAAATCCGAGGCCATGGTCTCGAGCCGGAAAAGGGTAGAGTGCCTTCTCCGGGTCGGGGGTTTGTCCTGCCCCAAGTGGAGGAGTTCAAGTATCTCGGGATCTTCTTCACGAATGAGGGAAGAAGGGAGCAGGAGATTGACAGGCGGATTGGTGCAGCATCTGCCATCAGGCTGGCGCTGTACCGGTCCGTCGTGGTGAAGAGAGAGCTGAGCCAAAAAGTGAAGCTCTCGATTTACCGGTTGATTTACGTTCCCATAGATCAACCGGTCATGAACATGAGCTTTGGGTCATGACCGAAAGAATGAGATCGCGGATACAAGCAGCCGAAATGGGTTTTCTCCGTAGGGTGTCTGGGCTCTCCCTTAGAGATAGGGTGAGAAGCTCGGTCATCCGGGAGGGACTCAGAGTAGAGCCGCTGCTCCTTCACATCCAGAGGAGCCAGTTGAGGTGGCTCGGGCAGCTGGTCAGGATGCCTCCTGGACGCCTCCCTGGTGAGGTGTTCTGGGCACATCCCACTGGGAGGAGGCCCCGGGGAAGACCCAGGACACGCTGAAGGGGCTATGTCTCTTGGTTGGCCTGGGAACGCCTTGGGATTCCACTGGAAGAGCTGGAAGAAGTGGCTGGGGAGAGGGAAGTCTGGGCCTCCCTTCTGAAGCTGCTACCCCCGCGACCCGACCCCGGATAAGTGAAAGAAGATGGATGGATGGATGGATGGATGGATGGATGGATGGATGGATGGATGGATGGATATCAGACTTTGTACCCTGCATGACAATATTTTTCAAATATTTTCGACTAGTCGCTGTGATGTTATAGAAACAGAAGAAAAAATGTCTCATCGCAGCGCATGGGCTTTATTAGCTATATTTGCAACACAAACAGTGACAAAGGCCACTTAGACAGAAGTCTATTATGTTGAATTAAAAGAACAAAAAACAGAACATTATCTTAGAAATCTTTGGCGGCAGTGGAGCGGAGTGGAAATCTGTGGTCCAAAAACTGGCACTTGCTTTTGGACCACAAAAACAAATGCCAAGACTTTGAAGAGTTTGTGAAAATGAACATCCCATTACACGGTATTAATTATTTACCTATGCCAGACACTTAAAATTGCAGTCGAGTCTGACTTGTTTTTACCGAACTCTGGTTTGTACTGATGATCAGGTATGATCATCTGTGGACAGCATTTATAAGAGACAAATTATTAACTTTGCCACAACTGTGCATGTTGGAACATTCTAAACTAAACTTATCATAAACTGAAGACAATCAATCAACACTGAACAAACTGTGCTGTTTTTTGTGAAAAGTGTAATATTTATTTTGTACTCATATTGTGTTAATGTGGGCTGTTTTTCTTCTTCAGAGAGTAGTTTTGTTAATATACTGTTTTTGGGGGAACCATAATGTGTGATCTGCCAGATAAATTAAATATTGGAACTAACATTTCTTTGATGTTTCTCTGGAAGGATTGATGATGGGAAGGAAGATCATCAACGCCTCCGGAAAGATGTAAGGTAATAATTTGTCTTTTAAACCACAGGTAGATACAATTTAAGCCATATATTATTATGATTCTCAATTAATCCATCAGTACTGATTTGCCATGTCCCTGAAGCCAAAACTTGTCAATCTACATTTGCTGGATTAATTCAGTGATAGTATGAAGTCTGTTCCTATTTTCTTTTTTTCTATTTTTGTTTTCAAAGTTTGACTCAGAAGGAGAGAAAAGAAGCACTGAGAAATATGAAAAAAATATCCATGGCCAAATTAATTTTTCACTGTCCCAGTTGTGTGATGGAAATCCACCACTACTACATTCCAGTCCGATGCTGCGGGTGAATGTCCCACTGATGGTGCTTATTCTTTTTTTATTTGGCTTCCAATAACAAAAGAATAAAATAAAATGAGATTTTGCTGCTTGTCAATCATTATTTCATCTTCCTCTGAACTTGTGAACTCATAATAGTAATTGTTTTCTGCCATGATAGCTGTGTTTACTATGCTGCTGTAAACCACAGCGGGAGGGGCTTCATTGGAGTTTGGCAAGTCTTGTGGACTTTGAAGAGTTTGTGAAAATGGACATCCCATGACACAGTGTTAATTATTTACTTATGCCAGGCACTTAAAATTGCAGGCCCAAATTCGTAGTTCAATATAAAAGCGTGCTAGTACCTTTATTTTATTTTTTTTTTTTACAAAGATTAGCCATAGCAGTTCCAGCTCTGTTCAGCGAAAGGTTTTGAAATTTAGTACACTGTTCGAGCCATCCTACATATAAACCACAATAAATATTCAGATTTGAGTGGACCTTTGTGTTGAATAAATTAATAAGCAACATGGGCAGTTGTTTTGTTTGAAAAATGTTTTAATATATAGTGCATGGAAGAGTTTGGGCTCTTTCAAGATATGATACAGATTATCTGTGTCAGGATTGGTGAAGGTGGAGATGAGGGAGAGCCAAAATGCAAATGGTAATAAATGCCAACAAGAAATAAAACCTGACATCTGAAGAATAGCAGAACCGTCACAAATGAAAAGAAACTCAAAACATGAATACTAGAACCTAACAGGACTGAAGCATAGGGATGACAATCAAGACTAGAACTGAAGACAAGACTAGGATAATGAAGAGATGAGAAAAGACATGAGATACATGTTTTTGTATCAAGCAAAACTGCTAAGAGCAGCAAAAAATAATATCCCAAAATGGGCTGTTTGTTTTTTTCTTCAGCATATATGGCAACAAAAAATCTGCCTCCAAAAAGTCTTCCAGTTTCAACTTCCTCATCTGTGGAGCAAGTAAAATGAGTTCAGCTGGGGACTACAGTTACGGGTTAAGTATACCTGCATATTCTGGAAGCTTCATTTATTTAAAGAAAGCCTTGTTAAATATATACCTGTGTAGAAAAAGTCAAATACTGGACTAATTTCAACATGTTGTGACATGTTCGCAGAAGAAGCCAGGGACAGAGAAAACTCTAAAGACTCAAAACTGAGTCTGACTGTTTTATATTGAGTTACTTGATCAGTAGTGACGTCATAGAAACAGAAGAAAAAATTCCTCACAGCAGCTTATGGGCTTTATTATCTATATTCACATCACACACTGAGCAAACAGTGACATAGATCACTTAGATAGAGGTCTATTATGTTGAATGAAAAGAACAAAAAACAGAACATTATTTTAGAATTATTGTGCAGCAATGGAGTGGAGTGGAAATTTGTGTTCCAAAAACTGGCACAAAGTCGAGTCTGACTTGTTTTTACCGAACTCTGGTTTGTACTGATGATCAGGTATGATCATCTGTGGACAGCATTTGTAAGAGACAAATTATTAACTTTGCCACAACTGTGCATGTTGGAACATTCTAAACTAAACTTATCTTAAACTGAAGACAATCAATCAACACTGAACAAACCGTGCTGCTTTTTGTGAAAAGTGTAATATTTATTTTGAACTCATATTGTGTTAATGTGGGCTGTTTTTCTTCTTCACAGAGTAGTTTTGCTAATTGTATGATACTTTCTAATTCAGTGTGTATGTAAACCTAAATACAAAAAAAAAAATTGATCAGTAATTCCTTTAACCTCTCATCCGTTCCTTAAGTTAAAAATTTGAGCTTTGTTTTTATGGAAAATCTCAATTCTTTCAGGTGACAAACAATGATACTGTTTTGGGGGAACCATAATGTGTGATCTGCCAGGTAAATTAAATATTGGAACTAACATTTCTTTGATGTTTCTCTAGAAGGACTGATGATGTGAAGGAAGATCCTCAAAGCCTCCAGAAAGACTTAAGGTAATAATTTGTCTTTTAAACCACAGGTTGATACAATTTAAGCCATATATTATTATGATTCTCCATCAGTACTGATTTGGCATGTACCTGAGGCCAAAATTTTGTCAGTTTACATTTGCTGGATTAATTCAGTGATAGTATGAAGTTTATTAATATTTTCTTTTTCTTTTCTATTTTTGTTTTCACAGCTTGACTCAGAAGAAGGAAAAAGAAGCACAGAGAAATCTGGAAAAAAACAGCACAAAAGAATCAAAGCAACACTCAAGGTATATTTTTGATATAGGAGTAACATTATAACATGGTGTAAAGTTTTAAAAAAGTCAATTTTACATAAAATCCCTCCACCTTAAGAGAAAAGGATTAAGAATAATACACACGTTTCTGAAATAATTCTCTATGTCGACAGTTTACATTAGATATCAGTTGTTCAAATTGCTAAAATATCAATTTGTCTCTAAGCCTTTGGGATATATTACATGACAAAGAACCTAACATTTAACCATCTAATAGTAGATTTCCTTTGAATGTGGACTGTTGATTTTATGAGTATTGCTCATGTAATTTATTACAAACAATATTAATTTTTTAGCTTATATTGAGGAAAGAATGTATTAAAACTTTGAACAAAACGTTTGGCTCGTCTCTTCCTCAACACAGCCGGGTTCTTCTCGGCGAGCGGCGGCCAGCTGTAAAACGAAACTAAACAAAGCGTGCTGACGTCCCAGATCACAGAGTTTAATTCATACAAAGCAATGAACAACAAAGCTGCAGAGATACAGAGATATGCATTTCTCATAAAATAACAACACACAAGGAGAGACAAAAACAAACACGAAACACACAGACAGACAAAGGCGCCCAACGTGGAGAGAAAAAAGATGGCAAAAACTCTCTGTACTTTACACACTCACATGTACTTTATAGTGAGTAGGCGTTTCCTCACTTTAATATATGCAAAGAAGGCGTTCTGTTGTTCAACCAATCAGAGAACCACCTTGGAAAAACGTCAACCTTCCCCTAAGTTTTAATGACCAAACTCAAGAGTCATTTTAGTTGTTAAAGTTATAAGTTAATTTTCACAAAACCTATTTTACTCTTTTGGACTCAGCATCTCCCAAGATTTGAATCTTTGCCTTATCACGAACAATATTTAAAAGGTGTATCCGAAATTAAACATAGATGTTTCCCAGATTCGAAATCTGTGCTCAACTCCAGATGCAGCTCAGAGCCCCTGGGAAACCCCCAACCTTCGACCTCTCGGCAGGGGAAGATATTATTTATGGCCTGCTAATTTAAAGCCTTTCAAGAGAATAGTGTTTTGTGGCTGCTCTAAGTTACAGCCCTGCCAGGAGAATGTTTATCTCTGCTTAACATTTGTCCAAATAGGAATGTTTATCTCTTAAACGCACATGGCATGAGATTAGCCATATTAAACACTCAACAATATTCATATTTCCTTAACACTTATTAGTCTCTTTGACTGCTGAAAGTCACTGCCAGGAGATAAGGTCATAATTATTGACACAAAGTTTGAAAATCTTTAATAGTATTAGCATCACTGATTAATGAATACAATAAAATGCAATAAATGCTGTTTGATAATCATGTGATTCTTTTTAAAGAATTGCCTTGACTGAATCCGTTCAACATGATCTCCGTAAGATAAGGTAACTGCATGGCTTACTTAAATTTTATTAATTGTAACAGTTTAATTAAACTGAAGAAAACATTAATTGAAAAAATGTCTGTGATGATTCTACAAATCATCAGAGGCAGATGATGAAAGTAAGTTTTAAGAAGCATTGAATGTTCGCCAGATTCAGCCTATGAATAGTTACAGCTTTGTTAATCTTGTGTCCAGAAAAAAGCCGTTCTGAGCGAAAAGCCACTGAAATGAGTAATATAGTTTTTGTTAGCTCCTCCGTAGAAGTGATAGTTTACAAAAAGTAATCCCACAATAATAAAATATCTGCAAATGTTGTGTAATGTCCTATTATATTGTTGGTCTGGACATGTGTCCCTCTTATAGCTCATAGACCCATAAGCTTTGTCATATCTATCTGTCTGTCTCTGTGTCTCTCTGTCTTTCTCTCTCTCTTTGCCCAAATATCTTTTGTAATGATGTTATTTAGTTTTACTCAGATTTTATGCTATGTCCTGAAATGCCTAAAGTTTGATATCTTTATCCATTTTATTACATATTTTCTGCAAGTCAAACCAGATGTTCTATTTGTACTAATTTACATGTACCCTAACTCCACATATGTCGGTGTCAATAGAAACAAGGGTCCCAAGCCAGCAAACAGAAGAATCTGAAGTAATTAAATACATACCAATCCATAGAAGTTTTTATCAGACAATAAGTTTGCCACATGCTAGATGTCTGCACTAAAAGTGTGTGACTTTTGCACAAGTGTGAGACAATCAGAAATCCACTGTTTTATAGAGGCCAGTACTTCTGACTTTGTTTGATATACTAAATAACTGTATATTTATTGTTTTATTCTTTGAAATTTGTTTTAAAGCAATGCAGTAGCCCAAGCGGAGAAGGAACTCAAATCACTTGAAAAAAGGTGAGGTACATGCAACCCGTTTTTCATCTGTATGGTAACTTTTTCTTCAGGTAGAAGCTTGAATACTCTTTATCAAGTCCAACGTGAGGACATTCTCTCTCAACACTATTTACATAGAATGGTCTGTCTCTCTGAAAAAAGTTGTGTAGCCCTCACCAGTATTTCAATTCAGCATAAATTTGATTTACTAAATACATAATCTTTTTCTATTCTATTTGTTTTTTTAAATAAATGTGTATTTTTACAGGATGTATGAAGAACTTGAAAAAACAAGGTATATACATGTTTTATACTTTCATTAAAGTCAACTTTTACACTAACAGAAAAATAAATAAAATCTATGTGACGAAATTTTTTACTAAAACAAATGTAACAACTATATATTGTTTCATACAACACAAAATGTAATTCTCATACTTTCCATCCAATGTGCATGGACAAACCAAATCATATGCTTTAATGATTTTTGTGAACTGTAAATTTTTTGTAGTGTTGAAAATAGAAATAAACATTTTCATGATTTGGAATGGCAAACTGGGTGCACAATCTTGAATATAATGAAGATCTTCTCTATTCCATACAGGATCAAACTACACACATGCACATTCACCCACACACACCCCAACACGCCCCACACACACGCAAACACACACATATATACATACAGTATACAGTATATACATACATGTATACTCTTATTAAATGTTATCAAGCTTCAGACAATGTGGCTATATTTGTCCACTTATATATGAGAACTGGTGGGACATGGCTTATTATAGCAAAGCTCCTAAATTGAAGCCTGCTTCACCTGTTAAAACAGTTTTGATGTATTTTTGCGATCATTGTCCTTCTGGACTCTCATTGTGTTGAAATTTCAACATTGTTTCCGCCTCAGGTGGAGATAAACTTGTTTGGGATGTTCAGGAACAACCCTGAGTTTTGAACTGTCAAACAAAATACTGAAGGTCTGTTTTAGTGCTGTTGGATGTCACTGCATTGCGATGTACACAGAGAAACAAACTGATTTTTCAGGTGATTATTTGGACATACATTTACCAAGGCATCACTTGTTGTAGATTTGTTGACATAAACATGATCTATAAATCTGAAATCTGTTTGAGCTTTTTCTCATAATACAATACATATTTCAAAAATGTAAGTTACTGGAAAAGTTACTTTTAACAACTCAAAACTTCAAAGCAATGTTTATACTACAGTTGAACAGGTATCTGTCATAAAATAAAACAATTTTTTGAAAAAACAGCATGTTTTAATTCACATTATGTATTTTTGTTAATAGGAAGGCTGTATCTGACAAAGATGAAGAGCTGGAATCATTGTACGACAGGTAGAGTACACATGTAAATAGTTTTTGTACCTTTGAGTACACACTGACTGACTTACTAATGTTTCAGGTACTTAAATTTAAAGATTGTTATTCTGATGTACAGAGTGGCAGGAGATGTTGCTTCTTCAATCAAAACAGGAAAAGCCATCAACCTTAACAATCCAGTTAGTCAACCAAGGATAATAGAATTATATGAAGACCTGAGACAGAAATGGCCAAAAATCAAATCTAGTCTGAAATCAAAGGGAGGCGATGGGAACTCATCTAAAATCAGACATCTGATGCAGGTAAATTGTATTGTATTTATTGATCAAATCAAATAAATTTGTAGTTAATTTTTATTTATTATAAAAGTTCTTTCTGAACTTTTAAACTTTTAAAATATAATTTTATTTGTCTCTGTTGCTGTTTGTAATTTAAATGAATGGAACCAGAAAGCGTTTTACCACGCGAAGGCTGAAATGACAGAAAAGATTAATCACCTAGATCGTGTATTTGAACTGAATATGGCAAGAAGTGATATAGCCAATTCAAAGGTACTGGATTCAAAATCTTAATATTAAATCCAAATAATTTGTATTGCTACTAATTCAATATTACACTTGTTACAGGTTAAGGAGTATAGACAGTTAACTATTCAGAATCTGCAACTCGCGATCTACAGTGAGAAACAACAAGATTTAAAGGTTTGTTTTACTAAAAATATTCTTATGATAATCTACAAAAGGACACCCTGCAGCTTGTAATTCTGGGTAAATGTAATGTTTATTTGGAATAATGTGATTATTGTTTACGTTATGTTTTTGTACTTTTTTACCATAGAACCCCACACCACTATACCAATGTAAGACCTTTCAGGATGTGGTGAATTATTTGAAACGTGAATGCTTCTGGTTGGGCCGCCTGATGGCTCTGAATGATCCTCCTCTTGGACCTGATTGGCTCAGTCCTCGCACAACATATGACAAATGGGACCTTCTACCTCACAATATCATTGAGTCTCCAAAGTATTAAGAAAACATTTCTAAAGTGTGAAAGCATTTAATTTTCATAGTGATTAAGGATGTTGTATAGATTAATTGCTTGAAATTGTGCAAGGTTTTTGCCATTGTTTCATTTGTGTAAAATGCTATATTAGTTGTCAGCTTCACTGAAGTATATTTAAAAATTTACTGAAGTATAAAATAGCTTTGGCATAATTTTTATCAAGCTTGAGGTTTTGAATAGACTGTCAGTTATTGCAATTATGTAAACTACTGCATTTGAAAACTTCTACAAATATTTTCATTTTGTATATCACTTTTATGATATATTTACTGCCATTTTTTTATGCTTTTCTAATTTTGCCACTGAATGTTCCATACAGCCTCAGAAAGACTCAATGTTTTAGTTTGCTGCATAATAATCTTATCCAAAACATGGTGATATCTCTTTACCGACTGTCAAATAAAGCTGAACAAACATAAAGTACCTATAATAAATTCTGATTTAGACTGAAAATATATTTTGTATGTCGTCCCTTAAGAGTCTCAGTGGTTTATCTTTGTATTGGGAACTAAATCGGCAATGTTTCAGTAAACTTTACCAGGGCCGTGCCAAGACCTTTGCAAGGGCAGGGCCTCAAAGTTATAAAAGGGGCATAGTGAACAAGATCTTAAAACACTGTACTACAGTATAGGAACAACCCATATTAATCAAGAATCTAATATTTAATGGGCTCATATATCATTTTGCACAATGCAAATCAAATGAAGTCTATGTTTTTGCCACGGGGGTAAAATCCCAGGGGGTCGAGGGTGTCCAGACCTCACAATCTCTGAAAAGTCTAGAATTGCCCCCCACCCCCTCAAAAAAAAAAAAAATTTGAATAACTGTTTGCACTTAAACAATATCAATATGAAAAGGCAAAAGAAACACCGAACAAAATAAATTTGTCACTAATCTAATAAAAAAATAAGAATTTATTTTTAGGTCCGCCTTACCATTATTAGAACAATGGTTCAGTCCAAACTGTAGGAGGAGCAACAGCAACGCTAAACGTCAAAGGCTCCATCAGAGCCGCTGAAGTGCGTAGCTAGCTGTTAGCTGTGGCTCTGCAGCATGAATAAAACACCCTCCAGTAAGTAAATACTTAACTACTGGAGGGTTTAGTATTTAGAGGGGGGTATTTAACCTTCCAGTAGGGTTAAATACTTACATTCACTCTTTTATTTACATTCACTGCTCAATAGAGTGAAACACATTAACAATAAAAATCAGACTGCAGTTAGTTATTTCATTACTTTGACTGAAGTAAGGCAACTTATTTAGTTCGTTTTTGTTCATAAAAATGTAAAAAAAAAAGTTGAGGCCCTGTCAATTACAAAATTATTCATATTGTATTTTCGAAGGTTGTTATTAGCAGGAAAAATTTTATGTTACCCCTCCCAGAGCAAAAAACACACATCCATATTTGCCCTGAGCCCCCTGGATCGGCATGAAATGGTTCGTTCTTGCTTGGAGCGCTTGATGGTGACGGTGTTCAGCAGCTGTCAGTAGAAGACAATAACAACTGTGGCAATTACTATGCTGCTAAGAAAAATAATAAAGTCAGGTTTTCAAAATAAATAGAGAGAGAAATAGGCAAGAGTGTCAATTTATAACCTAGTTTTTCTCCAAAAGAGATGGGTAGACTGTGTGAGATTATCAACCATTTAGCATAGTTAGCTTAGCTAAAGACTAAACTTCACTAGCATTTAATAAATTAAGGAAAATAATTACCAAGATATTCATATATTTAGCTTGTCCCTGTACCCTTTACCATTTAGCAACAGATGAGTCAGTCAGCAGCAACTCTAACCCACATCCTTCCTGATCTGCCCTCTCCTAAGTGAAATTAAAGCTGCAGTATGTAACTTTTATAAAAAATGTATTTATTTTTCACATATTTGTTAAAACTGTCATTATGTTGTGACAGTATGGCATGAGAGACAATCTGTGAACAATCTATTTCATCTGCTTCTCCCAGTACTATCTGGAAACAACCAGTCAGTGGCAGGAGAGTTTTAGTGCTGTCAATCACAATCTCATGTGGCTGCTTATCCCTATGCTGGAGCTAGCATAACCTGTTGTGAATGCCCAGTCTAGTTAGAATAGCTACCAATGACAGCAAATAAAAACATTTCCTGTAATGATAAGTTATTTCTCCACCATTAGCACATCTAGCAGTGAGTGAATGAGTTTGATTGACAGCGCTAAGACCCTCCTACTGGTTCTGATTAGTTGTTTTGGTCGGAACGTTGCATTACTTTAGCCAGTAATAGCAGCTAATGGAGGAGGTGGAGGAGATTGATTGTTTTCACAGATTATCTGCCTCATAACAAACTGTCACAACATGGTGACAGCTTTAACAAATATGGAGAAAACATATTTTTTATTAAAGTTATATATTGCAGCTTGAATAAAATGCAACAACATAGCATTTTTTTGAGAAGTCTGGATTGCTTTATCTGTATTTTGCACGTTGCTTTTGACTGTTCCTCGTGGGGAGAGACATTTCAGTAAACTAAAACTAATAGAAAAAATTTAAGCAACCTACTTGCAAACTGTATGCAGACTGTTGCATGTAAAATTCATGAGCAGTAAATATTGTGCTAGTATCAGTATTGAACCAAAGAAAGCAGGGTCGTTGCAAGCCTTTTAAATTGTGACACTTTTGATGGGTCAAATAGATGCAAAAAATTGTAACAGCAGCTGCGTGGGGGGGCCCAATTTAATTTTTTGTCATGGGGCCCAAGATTCCTGGCAGCACCCCTGGCCTTAGGGCATCCAAATGGCTAGCAACAATCCTGGCTAGCACTAATCTAGAAACCCAAGTACAAAGAAAAACATACAAAAATAAATAAAAACTAAATTTATTAGTAATATAGCAAGACCTAAGGTAATAAACAAGCAAATAATCCAAATAAAAGACTGACATATCCATATTCAAAGTAATTTGAAAATAGATATGTTCATGATTATTGCTTTAATAGCTCATTAATAATCTTATAAGTTTGCTTTGTTAGTTTTTTGTTCTTGTTCTGGTGTTAAGGGAGTTCAACATCACAAATTTAAAACTGTTTGGCTGGATGAGGGGTCACAGATCAGCCCTCTGATGAAGCTATCCCAGTTTCATATTGTCATGAAATGGTGGTGTTGAGGTGGTGAGGCAGACGCTGTAGACCCAGGATGCGATAATAAATTATTTCAATAATGAATGTCCAGCAAACACAGTCCAACCAACGGGCAGCACGGCCGAGCGGAAGCCAGGGCTCGACACAAATGGACGAGACGACGGACTGGGTACAAAGACGACAGACTAGAAGTCAGAATGAGACGAGGACCCGACAAAGACACAGACACACAGGTGACACTAAATACACAGGAGGTAATTAGGGAACGAGAAACACCTGGGAGTAATCGAGGGGAGAACAGGACAACACAGAGGCACAGAAAACTCGAAATAAATACACAGAAAAACACAGATCATGACACATGTCAAGAAACACAAGAATTACTTGTTTTTCCACTAAACTAACATTTTGTAATATTGTCAAAAGTTTCAAACAGATTACAAATCTTCAACAACAAAATCATATTTCAATAAGGTAAACCTTATTTTTTTAGTTGAGTATGACACATTTTGAACCACTGTGTATCTCTGTAGCAGATACACAGTTCAGTAAATTCAGTAGGAGATTTTTTTGACAACCTGAGAATGTTTGTCAATAATGTGTATTTTACTTCAAAGATCTGAACTGCATGAAGAAGAAGAGCGTCTAAGATCAAGGTATAAATTAAAGCAGCGGCCCCCGACCTTTTTAGTCGCGCTGACCCGACCGGTCAGCCCTTCTCAATTTTGCTGCAGCCCGGGGGAGGGGGGGAAGTGGTGCGCCGCAGTCCTCCGATGTTGTTTTGTTACTCATTCTGCTGCAAGTTGGCTCAATTTTGACACGCAAGACGGTTTAGGATTTTCAAAATAAAAGATCCGGAAGTAGTTCATTATTTCTTGCGCTGCCCGGTACCGATACCGATACCGGTCCGCGGCCCGGTGGTTGGGGACCACTGAATTAAAGGAAAGATAGAAAATATTATTTTGATAAAAATTGAAAGCATATTTCTCTGATTAAAGAAAACTGCCAGTGGATTCAGCTAAACTACTTGAATTAATTCTGTAGAATCAGCAACTAGACGGAGAACTTAAATGTTACTTTCCACAGAACAACTAGGCTTATTGATGAATATTTAATCTTATATCATAAATTAATGTTTACACATTTATCTTCAATGTTACAAGTCCAAATAAAGTTGGATGAGTAACAGGAAACTATTCTCTCAGTAGTTGAGCTACATGCTATTTTTTACCACATATTTAAATCAACTTTTGAGACTGAATTGGAAACATTAGCCAAAGTTTTCAAACAAATCTCCTAAAATACAAAATATATCATAATACACAACAGTAGTTACACAAGTTTAAAGTAATTAGATTTGTAGCCACTAGGTGACATCCTATTCACATAATTTGTTACTGTGACAACAAAATATGAATCCATGGATTTTACACCTTAAATTAAAAAAATAATAATTTCCTCAGAAATAGCAGGCCTGTAATATTTGAAGTGGCACATCTGTATTGGAATCCATATTTACTTTTCTTAGCATAGTATTAAATTGGGAAAATAACCTTTCTTTAAACAAGAAAGTTTTTAGATTGCTGCAATTGTTTCTGTCATTATTTTATTGTTTTATTCTGTTTTTCAGCAACGTGAAAAGCTCAACAGTTTTCCAGACCGTGACGAGGCCAGTAAGATGGATGTTCAGCTGTTTCACTAATAACTGGAATGGCACTGGAAACCAGAACCCCAGGTAATGTATGCTGGCACATGTTGCATTGTTGCATCTAAAAACTATTCATTTGTTGTTGTTGTTTTGTTTTCTTTTTCTCGTTTCTTTTTTTCAGTTAATGGCTGTTATAAATATAGTAAATATGATTTCTTTTTCCAGCAATCATCAGCATCTGTGAAACACATTGTGACAAAATGCTGCCTTATAGGTTTATTATCTTTATTAATGATTATCAGATTCTGTACCTGCTCAATGTGGGCATTATGATGGGAAGAACCTAAATAGAGTCACATCAATTCTGGGACACATTTTGACTGAAGCGAAGGAATGTTGTACATAAACTACAAAAGCAATAATCAATAAATATTTGCATTTGAACAAGAGCTCTAACATCAAATGAGGTATATTATAGATAACATTTTTGTGGATGTTTTGATTAAGCCTCCAGTATGTTGATGAAGTTCAGCAGGAGCCACATTCTGAGAAAAGGTAAATATACGACTTCAATTTGAGAATTACAGACCAAAAACCACAGTCATGTTCTCCAGTTTAGAGACCTGAACAGATACTGAAAAACCAACAGCAACCAGCCAAATGGAACAACATTAAATCACAGACAGGAAGAATAATTTCTGTTTTCTCATGTTTTGAAACTTAATGGAGGTCTGAATAATAGACTCTCATTGTCTGTAATTTGTATTCCAAATTCAATTGGAATATTTTAGTACTTAAGCTTCAGTTTAAGTACTAAATTATTACCTTTCCCCATGCTTTAGCTAATCTATACACAATACCCTAATAATAATATTACTCATATATTTTGGCCATTACAGATTTGATTAAAAAGTCATATAAATTGTTTACCAAAATCAATACGTTCATATATGCATATACATATATATATATATATATATATATATATATATATATATATATATATATATATATATATATGTCGGGGTGTGTGTGGGTGTGTGTGTGTGCGTGTATGGGTGGGGGGGGTGCGGGCGTGTGTGTGTGTTCTGGTTTGCATGTTCTCTAACCAATGCAAAGTAAATATTCAGTAGAAAATTCAGCAGGATTATTTTTGGAGACTCATCCCACCAAGTTCAATGTTTGTTTCTCAACAAGTCTTAGAAAACTTCTGAATGAGTCGTTTTTCATGCTGGATATTAAGAAAAGGAAACAGATCCACTCTTGCAAAGGTGTGTAGTATTAATTGATTAATTAATATAAAATGAAAATATAAAAATCTTTGAGTTAGAAAAGTTAAATGCCTTCATACAGAGCATCTGGGCTTTCACTTATTGAGAAACTGTTGCTTCCTAGAGGCGTGAACTTTGTTGAGATTCCATTTTTTGTCCAATCGTTATATTTGTCGATGATGTTCTGCACATTGCATGTGCTGTTAAAAAAAACACATTCCTCCTCTGTGAAGAGAGAAGTGCTGAGCCAAACAAGATGGCTGCTGTTAGATCAATATTTGGTGATTTTAAAGAACAGTTTTTCACTCCACTGTGCATTACTAGATACTAAATGGGGAACTCTGGACATGATCTTCAGTAGCCAGTAGTAACATCAAATTATTGCTTCAATTTGCTCAAAACTTTACACTGGATAAACAGGATTATTTTATCAGGATTAAGATTATTGTTTTGTAACATTTACATACAGACTGTATGTAAATGTCCTCTAGTTTAATTTGCTTATCAACATTTATGTCCTTCTAGTGACAGGCTGAAGGTGAAATACAAATGTTGCAGTAAGATGAAAAAATCCATTTAATATTGTAGATCACTTGTTCCTGATACAGTTGTGATTTAATATGTTCATCATCTATAACATCTTTTGATTCAAACTGATCCAACTATGTGACAGATTACAGCACTTTTAAGAGTTATTTCCTTATCTTTCCAAAGTTGAACTCCCTCCTGACTGTTCAGATCAGGGTCACCTGCTATGAAAAACATAAACATCGTTTCAGGTAAAAATGACCTGGAACATTAACTTCGCCCACTTCCTGATTCAAACTGCATGAACAGTATACTTGTTCCCCTACAGTATTGACCAAAAACAAAATGTAAACATGGTTTTAACATTATTTAATTTCACTCCTCTGACCAGCAAGGGTTTGACTCCTGCATCAATTTGTTCCTACTATTCTTATTTTGTATAACTGTTCAGATTGTTTCTTTCTCTTTCTCTGGCAACAGTTTATTTATCCTTTAAACATCATTTTCAGGTAAAAGTGACCTGGAACATTACCATCGCCCACTTCATGATTCAAATTTCACAAACAAAAATATTCCCCTACAATATTGACATAAAACAAAATGTAAACAAGGCCAGCTAGAGTTTGACTCCTGCATCAATTTGCTCCTGATCTTAATTTAAATATGTCTGTTCATCCTGTAGATTGTTTCTTTCTCTGGTAACAGAGCTGCTGTCTCAAAGTGAAGACAGCAAAAACTAACTGGAGCTCTTCTCTTTCACATCCTTACAGATTAGCATTTATTAAAAGCTACCATTGCAGTAAAATAAATAGTATATCTTAAAACAGAGTGGTCGGATATTTTGTAATGCATTTCATAATGGGACTTTTCAAATGTCCTGTATTTTTTATTCTCCCTGTTTTCTCCCTGGCTGTAAAACCTGACAGGAAACATCAATATAAGCATGACTGTTGTTTTTACACAGATTAAATTATGAAGAAGTGCAACTTCAAAATACATGGTAAATATTTTTTCTTTTAATTTCTGTTTCTTTATTCTTGTCTCTTTTCTGTTTTTGTTTTTTTCTTTCAGCTTTGTGAACTGATTTTCATTCTGTTTGTTTGACTTCTTAGATCAGCACTAAAAGAAAAGGACATGAAAATTAAAGACTTGCAGGAAAGGTATTTAAATGTTTTAATGTAAAACATTGTGAGGTTTTTTTTTATTTGGACAATAAGAAAAGTTTAGTGATTTAAAAAAACAAATGATATTTTGCTGACCTAATTTTGATTTCAGCTATAATCAGAAGTTATTCACTTTAAAGGTCTTAATTGTGAACACACAATAACTCAATTTCTTATCTGATTTGCAAAGTTGCTAATTATTTATGGGGATTTACTGTAAAAACTATAATGAAACAATTGTGAAAGAATTATTAGAGTTTAAAAAAAATAGATTTGTGTAAACAAACATTCATAAAATCATTTACTTCTTTGAAGGACTGAAGACATGAAAAATAACGAACAGAAGCAACATCACTTGAGGTAAATATTTGACTTACATTAAGTTCAGTAGAAAAAACACTAAAAAAGTTTACTGTTTTATCTAACTGTGGCCAGTTTAGCCAGTATGTTTGTATTAATTTAGTAAGTTGCTCATTTTACTCCACAGATCTTCTCATAAGGAAAAGGAAATTGAAGACCTCAAACAAATGTACATCACAGTAAATGATTTGAAACATGGAATTTGTTTTTCTTTTTTAATAACTGTGTGAGCCGATGGGATGCATCAAAATAAATATGTGTTGGTTTTAAACAGAATAAAGGAGAAGGATGAACAACTTAAACCAATAAGGTAAATATTTTTCAACATTCATTCATTCATTCTGGGTATTTCACTCAACATATCTATGCTTAAAGAAAAAAATAAATAACTGAGGCCTTGAAGCAAAAGTATTTCATGTTCCAAGATGTTAACAATAAGTAACATCTTCTAAACTCTGGGATTTTAGGTGATTTAAAAATTTAACTGTGAAACCTTTCTACCATTGAAAAAGTATTTTTAATAACTATTCATGATTTGAGCTTGTAAATGTTTTACAAACTCAAATCATTTAGAGTCCTCTCCCTGCAGTTACTTGTGTTTCCAACAACTTGTTAAAAGTAGAAGTTAAATTTACACAGACAAGGGACTAAAATATCCATCATGAGGCCCACAACAAAACGGAGATTAAATTGAGGTTCCAAGAAACATCAGAACAGCATTGTGAGTCAATGCCTATCCCTTTTATGCATAGCGGTCACTGCAGAGGACGGCTATCTAAAAGCCATTTTCTAGTGTTTCTTGTGTATTTAAATGCACACAAACCACAGAAGAGGAAACTAGTGGATCCACTGCAAGTGAAGAACATTTTTTGCTAAATTTCATATGGGAGACAAACAAAAAAGCATTCAGATAAACTCAGCGATATCCAGTGCCTCCTTTGACTGTAGAGGACTCTAAACATTATTGTGACATCAATAAACCCCTAAAGATTAATACTACTGTTGTATTTTCCGGATAACAACGTTGTATTGGGAGAAAATTACAACTGAAAATTACAAATTACAAAAATCTTTGTAAAAAATGCCTTAAGAAAATCAAAAACACTTTGGAAAACAATCTTGACAGAAAGGATTAAAATTCATGCATGAAAGGGTTATAAAATAAAATGGACCCATAGTGTTGAAATAATTTTGACCCACTGATTTTATGGTAATGAAAGACTTAAGTTCAAATGACTAATCATATTTATTTCCTGTTTTTTTCTACTCACAACATCTTATTTATTATATCATTTGTAAAGATGTGGTATTTACTAAAATGAAAAAAACAGATTCACCCTTTAACTAACTTTTAAAACTTTGACAGAACAACCAGCCAGAGTGAAAAAAAGTTTTGGTTTGTTAAAACTAAAAAAAAACTTATAAATTTTGTAGGGATCCAAGAGAAGGAAGTTGCTCAACAAAAGCATCAACTGAGGTAAGTATTTGCCTAATTTAAATTTTAAGATAATGTATTCTATAGTTACTGTCAACTATAAATGAAGGCCAAACATGCTCAGATAGCAGCTAGCCTAGATGATTAAATCAGCAGAAATAATCAATGAGATTGATTGTCTCATCAGACTGGGGTCAGTGTTTGTTCAGTTGATGGTTTTGCATTGATTCAGGGTGAGCTGCTCATTTTACTCCACAGAGGCAAAGAAAAGGAAACTGAAGCTTTCAAACGAACATATGTTACATCCAGTGATTTAAAACATGAAATGTTATTTTTTTCAATGAGTGTGTGAGCAGAAAAAAGATCTTAAGATAAATATCTCTGATGCTTTTAAACAAAATAAAGGAGAAGGACAAACAGCTTCAATTGGCAAAGTAAATAAATAAATTAATTCATTCATTCATCCACTGTGAGCTGGTTTTCATTTTGTGTATTTTACCTCACAGATCTGGAAAGCAAAAGGAAATTGAACCCTTGCTGCAAAGGTACTTTGCATTTCAAGAGGTTAACATCAAATTAAAGTTTTCTAAATGTTGTCACTTTAAACATTCAGCTGATTTAAATGGTTAACTGTAAAACTTTGAAAATTTTGTAGCATTGAATGAAAAATTCTTTCATAACCGAACATTCATATCTCATCATACACTATATTGGTTCAATATGACGGTGGTCCAGCCTTTGCGGCTGGTATAGCTTCAACTCTGCCATCCATGTTTTTATTAAGCTTGCTTTTGCAGAGCAAATGTTGGATGAGGAAGAGTCCAGCTCCAAACTGACAGTAACACTCTATGAGAAAGAGTGTTACTGTCATGAAGTGCGGTTGGATGAGGTGAGGCAGATGCAGAGGACCCAGGTTGTAGGGAATAAATAGTTATTTAATGGTGAAAATACAAATCCAAAATCCAGGCAGCACAGAATGAGCGGAAGGCTAAGGCTCAAAACTGGCAGCAACTGGTTAACAATAGACATCTGGACAAACAAGACAGATTAGACAAGGACCCAACAAGGAACACAGGGGGGATTAAATAATTAAATACACAGAGGGTAATCAGGGAAAGAGACACAGCTGCGAACAATCAAGGGGCAGACAGGACAACTGGAGAGTCAATTGACACAGAAACCTAAAATAAACACAAAGGAAACTCAAATCCTCACAGATACATGTGGCATTTCAGTTTTAGATCTGTGAATGTTCTACTGTTTAAAAGCAAATGCAGTGAAAAAACAGCAACAAAAAAAAAACAAGACCTACTGTCTTGGACGCTGAATAAAAGAAATAAGTTGTTTTTATTAATGTTGTTACCTAAGCAATTATTGTGTCTTTAAAATTGTATGGTCATTCTTGACAAAGAATTTTAAAACAGGACTTTTCAAGAGCTTGCCATTTTTCCATTCTTCCTGTTTTCTTGAAAGATTGTGTGACCTTGTTGAACACATTCTGATGAACATGTCCACTGCTTTTACACAGAGTTCATGAGATGGAAGCACAACTTCAAATATCAAGGTAAAAATGCACAATGGAGTTGTCACATGTCAGGTGATTGATTAAGTGGCCTATCTTTAAAACTAATCAATGACCACTAGTTAAACATAATCAAATCAAACATAATCAGGGCTTCTGAGTTACTTGTTGTTTCAACATGGTCTAGAAAGCTGGACACCCCTGATGAGTCCAGAAGTCTAATAATACACCAGTACTTAAATAAAAAAATACCTGGACAACTTTTATTGTTTTCACTTCTAGTCTAAATAACATCTACAGTTATAAACATTTATATATTTTTCTGTCAGAAAGTTTCTATGTATTTGGTTTGATTTTTGAAACAATAAATTAAAGACTTGGAATGTTTTACAAGTGCATTATTATATTGCACAGATCTGCTCTACGAGAAAAAGATGAACAGTTGAAATCTTTCAAAGACAGGTACTGTATAGGTTTTCTTTAAAATGGTTTTCTCACAAATACTGCAAAGAATTAAACGTAGAATTAAAACAGTTTTCTGTAAATGAATATGTTTGGTTTTTACAGAGTGGCAGGAGAAGTTGCTTTGTCAATCAAAACAGGAAACACAATGAGCCTCAACAACCCTGTTAATAAGAACAGAATAAAGGAAATGTATGAAGACCTGAGGTGTGATTGGCCAAGAATTAAAAAAAACTTAAAGTCAAACAACAAACATCCAGATTCTGTCAAAGAAATGATTCTGGTACAGTTGACACAAAATTCAACGTTGGACTTCATTCTTGCACATCTGACACAAACTAATGTTACTGTTTCTCCCATTACTGTTCCTGCTTGTCTCAATTTTTTCCCATAATGCCAGAAAGAGTTCAGGGAGGCAAAAATTGAAATGAGGAACAGAAGAATGATGATAGATAAAGTGTTTGAAAACGGGAAGAATGCTGGAGGAACGCCACAAAAGGTAACATCATGTATTTTGAAGTCATCTCTCGTGGTCCAGTCGTGTGTCTGAACTGAGGTTTGTTCTTTCAGGTTGATCAGTACCGACAGCTAACAGTTCAGAACCTGCAGATGACTCTCTACAATGAGAAGCAAGTCGCTGGTTCACAGGTGGATTTGACTTGTCCAAAAATACTTACCATTCATAAAATGAACAAAGAAAACTAATGATTTTATTTATTTATTGTCAACAGAAACCTTTTCTTGAAAATGAAGCAGGAAATCCTCAGGATGTATTGGAGTATTTGGGCTCTGAATGTTATTGGCTTGGTTGCCTGATGGCGCTGAACAACCCGCCTCTTCAGCCTGACTGGGAGAATCATCCTCCGTCGATGGATCGATGGGACTTGTTCCCCCGAAATATCAGAAATGCTTCTGAAAATGAGTGAAATGAAATTAATCAAGAAACAATATCGCTTTCTACGTCTTTAAATCTGTGAAAAAATGTAAGTGTGACAGCTTTAACAGATCTTAGAGCTCCACCTTTTAATTTAGTTGAAATAGATGTTTGTAATTATTGTTTTTAAAAGCTCAATAAAACCTAATAAGTTTGTTTAGTTGTAATTTTTAATTTTCATGCCTTTTTTAAGCATCATAAATTTAAAACTGTTTGACTATTATATTTAATTTGTTTAATCATCTGAGTTTCCTGTGAACCTGAACATGTTTTTCTCTGCTACTCTTGATTTGCCTCTATTGTGCAGCATCTTATTCTGAGAGACACAAATTGTAGTTCAACTTAGAAAAGATTTTATTTTAATTGAAGGGCTGTTTTATATAAATCTGTGCTACTGCTCAATTACCAACATGCCAGTAATTAACAGGTTTAATTTTAAGGGTATTACAAAAACATCTAATTAACCTCAATAAATCTGGTTTATTGTCTATAGAACAGTGTAAATTCTAGAAATTAAACCTGATTAGATACTTTCTATGTGTTTGCAAAATGTTGAATTCTGAAAAACAAATTGCAAAATAAAAGTTTGAATGGACTTTTGATGAAAATAAAAACTAATTTTAACAATGTATTAACTTTGCTTTTGATTGTGTTTACCTACAGATTTCACCAGTTGTTTTCTTTCTATCTATCTATCTCATTGTAACCAGTAACTAGATTTCAAATAGTTAAAGAGCAAATAATTTAAATAAAATGTATTACAGGCTTTCACATGTTTCTATGATTTTATATGATTATATTGTGTTATATTGTTGCCTCAAAATGGTTGATGCAAATATGATATTTAAACACATGAACACTGAGGTTTAGATGTACAGACAATTAGTTTATTGGAAAACTTACAGACATACAGTGATCAAAAGTCAGTATCACAGATGATTTTACACTTATTTGTTTTAAAATATGATAAATGTTACAAGTCATTGTTTCTCTATTACATTGTTTTACAGTTTGTTCCCTGTTTGGACAAACAGCAGTGAATTACTATGAAAGCCACCAGATGTTGTTGTGAATTTATGAGGAGGTGAAAGGTCTTCACCTCCTCATAAAGTCGAGCTTGATAGATTTTGTTGAACCTGAATCGATGTCTGTTGCCGTTGCTTTCATTTCTGTGAAGCCGAAGTTGATATTCAGTTTGGCTTCACGATCCAGGCCACGTTCAGTGTTTGGTGAGTCAAGTACAAACCCACCAATTTTCTCTACTCCCTCCTCATCCACATACTTTGGACTTTTATATTGTGTGCGATAAAAATAAAAGTTCCTGGCTGTTTGTGTGGAGCTTGTTGGAGACAAGCTAAAGCTTTTGGTTTGGTTCCAGCCAACATCTTCATTAATTTCTACAAGTTTCATGAAAATATCGTCACACCACTCACCATCTTGATTTGTGTATTTCTTGTCTGCCCTGTGATTTGACGCATCAAACCTTTGAGCTACAGCAAGCCCATAAGTGAAGGCACTTTTTCTGGATGTTACAACTGCTGGGTTTCTCCCAAACATCACGGCTCCTTTCAGGATCGCTTCCTGTGGCCTAAATGGACACAGAACGTTGCATTCACCAATGTACTCTTCAGTAATGTGTCTCTGTAGCATCTGGCTATCAGCGTATCCCCCGACTAACAGAATGTACCCAATTCTGTAACCTCTTCTTAAAATATTGTCTAGACTCTTTACAATCCCCTGCAGACTCTCGTCAAAGAAAGATCTTAGTTTCTCTTTGGAGATTCTGATTGATCCTTCATCCCAGGAAGCTCCTTGAACTCCTTCAAGGAACTTTTCAATATCCTTTTTAGTCTGAGCCAATCTTCCCAGGTTAAGTGAGCAGGTGATTTCTATATCTTTATCCCCTTTCTTGAAAAGTGTGAAGTCATACATTATTTTCTGAACTTCACCGGGGTAGTTTTCTTCATATTTGTCCCAGACTCCATCACAGAATATTTCTCTGAGGAACTGTTTAAATTTTCTGTCCACATTTTGTCCTCCCAGGTCGTTTCCAGATGCCTTGTGCAGCTCCTTCAGGGCTCCTCCTTCCAGGACTTCATGAACAGTGATGTCAATGGTTCCACCTGCATCAAAACAGGGAATTTTTACAATTTTAATGTAAATTTTGTATTTATATGAACATTCAGTCATAAAAACAGAGGTAAGAGCCTAACCGCCACAATCGACGACGATGTACTGAGTTCCTGGAGACTGGTCCAGGGTGTTTCTGCCGATGTTCTGTGTGATGAAACCGTCTGATGGAAGTTTCTTACACCAGACTGAAGCTGCTTCTGGTTCCAGTGCAATGACCAGTTTATCTTGATTTCCCTCTGACACAATGCCTGCCTGCAATCAATAACATGACCGTCTCTTTTAGAATAAGCAAACCCAAAATATTCAAATGAATATAATCAAATTTTTATTCTGTGTTGAGTGAAATACTTCAGTCTTACCTGCATTGCAGCTTCTCTCATGAACTGTTTAGCTGAAGGATCCCAGATGGCAGGAACAGTCAGGACCCAGGTGAAGTCAGAGGGAATGAACTTTCTCCCTTTTGCGTTGGAGTTGATGGTTTCCAAAGCATCATACTTCAGGAATCTCAGAGCTTCTGTAAAAACCTTCAGCGCCTTCATCGACTTCCCATTGGCTGCTTTGATCATCAGATCTCTGTTGATGTCCTAAAGTAGTGTGGTTATAATGAGTGTTTGTGTTTTAAACTCAACACTTGTCAAGGTTATTAAAACAAAATGTAAATCAACCACAAATTCTGCCTATAGGTTTATATTCAAGGAATATATGAATATACTCCCTGAATAATTTTATTTGAAGTCATTTACCTCTAATGATTAGTTGAATTTTACTCACATTGCCATAGAGCGCCATCTTGAAGCAGTCAAAGAAGACCATGTCTCTTGCTTCTTGGCCCTTTTTTGAAAGGTAATCTTCCTTGGCTACATAACCAAAGCTCATAAACTCTTCTTGTTTATCAAAAAGGATGCAGCTAGGAGTCTTTGGGGTTTCCAGGCCAACTTCTTCACCCCAGACCTTCAAATAAGGATCAATTTCATCCCCTCTGGAGGTTATACTGAAGGCATACCCGCTATATGCAGTCCCAAAGTCTATAGCTATGATGAAAGAGTCTCCCATTGTAGGAAAAGCTTCAGTTGGTTGTGTTGAGGGTCCAACTAAAATACTGAGAGGCAGATCCAGGGTATAGTATGGTAATCTAAGTGGGAAGAGCTGGAAATAGAAACTCCTCCCACCCTCGATCCCCCAGCAGTTAGACAACATTTATTTTAAGACGAATGTGACTCCTGCACAACGCATTCACTTTGAGAAAAACAGGACAGTGAGAAGACTGAAAGGCAACTGCAGGTAAAGCAATTAATGAACAATCTGATCTAAAGATTTAGATTTTGAAGCTGCAGTGGAAGGTGATAATATTTTATTAAGCTTTAATGTTCCTATAGAGTGAATCTGTACTGAATTCAGCATAATCAATAGAAAACAAATACAGGATTGGAAATGGATTTGAATTCTTTTTGTCAGTTTGAGTGTATTGTTGTATTCATCTTAGTTTTAATGAAAATGTTTAACTTGAAAACAGACTTTTATGAACTGTATTTTCAACAAGAGAACTTTTTATGCAAAGTAACATGTGAAATTGCAACCATGGTTGATAATTGAGAAAATAGGTGTCATCAAAATTCAGAAATTTAAACAGAATGTTTTGGTTAAACCCCCATTTGGGACTGAATGTGATTTATTGATTTCTGTGATGTTTTCACAGGAATTTCAAAGCAAACTCAAAGTAAATAAATATTTGTTCAGTCTGTGTAAAGCTTAGTTATATGTAAATAAAACTCTGAGCTTTTTTTATAATCCGTATTTCTGTTCATAGATCTGATTATGGCGAAGCAAAACAATGAACTCCTCCAGAGGTATTTAACTCACAAAATCTTTTTATCTTGCAAGACATGATATTATGAATATCAATTTATAAAGAAAAGAAGATTGTGCATAATATTGCTTTCTGTCATCAGTATAAAACAGGCATTTTACATATTTAATGATCAAATGTTTAGGCTTTGAACCTGACAGAGTTTAGAAATCAGGATAGTCGAGGTTCAACAGAATAAAAGATTCCCTTTTTATAATAATTAATTTCATGAGATTCAGTTATCTTAGACTAACATTTCTGTTTGTATTATAGAATTACGACCCTTGAAGACATTGAACAAAAGGAATATGAAGACATGGGGTAAACTGAAACTAACAATGCCCATCATGTCAGCATTTTGGAAAGATCATTCTCACTTTCTGACATCTGACATCTTTTTCATTTTTATTTCTCCACAGAGCTGCTTTGGAAAATGTGCAAGAAAACGTAAAATCCCTCCACCAACGGTAATGTGCATAGATTAAGTTTTTATGCTAAAACATTTTATCCACATCAACATTTAGAGAACCAAAATCTTAGCATTTATTTTTGATAAATTAGTTTTCTGTCACTCTTCAAATGTTATCTTCCATTAATTCTGCTGCTTTTGCATCGTCTCTAACTAAAAACACAGATACTGATCCTGTGTTACTTGCTTGTATCTAGAAGTCAATTAAAAAGACAGTTGAAGAGACTGAGACTGACTTGTTCTAAAACTAAAAGAACTCACACACTAGTTTCTAAGAATTACAGATCATTTGTCTCAGTGAACCAGTGAAAGTTGAAAAGGCTGATTAAAAAACTGGAGATTCTGGATATGATTGTGCAGAGAAGGACGTTGCATGAACTGAACAACATAATGGGCATCCTCTTCTCAAGTTGCAGTTTTGTCTCAGCATTTGTGTAATTATAAGCCTGTCATCTCAAACACATCTCACATTTAATGAGTGGATCGTCTAATCATAATAATAATAGTTTTGTTTTTGTTTTTCTTAGCATTAATCAGGTGAAAGACTTTCAACGCCATCACCAGCTTGGGATGAGGTAAATAAAGATCTGTTTGTACTTTTAAAAACCATTCATCATCCAACATGCTTATCCTTTGTGGGGTAACGAGGAGAGCTGGTGCCTTATCTTCAGCGGTCAACGGGTCTGAGGCAGGGTACAGCCTGGACAGGTCGCCAGGGCAACATAGAGACAGACTGGACACTAAGGAGAATTAAGAGAAACCAATCAACCTAATATGTTTTTTGACTGTGGGAGGAAGCTGGAGTACCCAGAGAGAATCCACACATGCACAAGGAGAACAAATCAAATTCCATTTTGATAAACAATTTGTTTAAAGTCACTCCACTTATCCATTCAGGATGTTGTAACAGATATATTTTTTAAATTGTTCCCCCAGATTTGTTTATTTTTACGTAAAATATACGAAATATCACATTAAAGATGAGAAACTGATATTTTTGCTCATTATGAACTCCATTTTCAATGTAAGAGGAGTGTGTGCAATACTGACATTTACTGTATTTCTGCATGTGTGTTTATGTTGAACACACTCTGAACCCATCTAAGTTAAGTTAAGTAAATTTAAAAGGATTTACTCCTTCAGATTCATTGAATATTCTTTCTGACCCCAATTTTTGGTCAGTTTGCTAATCTTGAATTAATTTAATGTTCTTTTTGGATGTTTCTTTTCCACAGCCCTGATCTGGTACAGGCAGAAAAAAAGGTCATATCAATATGGCAAAGGTACATCATACATCTTTATGTAGTTGTTTTTCTGTTGTCATTTATGTTTAGGTTGTAAGTGAATATGGCAGCTAGTCTTTGATCTATGAAGAAAAATCATTTTATGACAAAAAATGCATGAGGAAAATAGGTAAACAGACCAAGTTTGTAAAAAAAACACTTCATTTGTTTCCTTTTAAAGAATTATAAAAAAAATCTATTTTATATAAAAACAAAAACATTCTCTGTAACTGTCATACCTATATGTTGTAACAGTATCAATACTTCAAAAAACAAAATGTTCCAGGAAATCAAAACCTTTAATGACCTGAAATAATTAATTAAAGCTCAAAGCTAAATTCAGCCAGTCCAAGTCCTAATGTTTACTTCACCAGTAATGCAGTTCTAATGATTGATGTTTGATCTGCTCTGATTTTTAAATACTAACATAAATCTGTTAAATTAGAATCCAAAGGATCGCTGGTTTTCATCAAAGTCAACATGCAGAGACACGGTAAGAATTAATCTATTTCCAGTTCTGAGATCACATTGATCAGATACTTTATTAGTTATACTCTGCTAGTTTGGAGCCCATAATGCCTTTGAGCTGCACTAATCAATTCAGTGATTCATCACATCATTTCAGTGAAGGTGTTGGTGTCAAAAATAATTTCAGAGACTTGATAGCATCTCACAGTTGCTGCAGATTTGTTGGTTATCCAACATGATGAGCCTCCCATTCCACCCTGCTTCCTGAACTCCTTTGCTGAAATCGAGATTTTTTCCAGTCTGTTGGTGTCCAACAGCTTCAGTTTCCCGTTCTTATCTGACAGGAGTAGAACTTCAGGTATTTACCTGCTGGAGCTCTTCTGCTTTAAGGTTCTATATGTTGTGTTAAGGAATTATGTTCTGCATATCTTCTTTGTATCAAGTGGTTTTCTGAATGTCTGTCTTTACATCATCTTCAAGAAGTCACCCAGTCTTCCTATGAAAAGAATAAATCATTTTACATAAAAGTAAAATGTTTCCAAACAGTATGCCTCAACAGAAGGTTTGAAGGTTTATTTAACTGTTTCAAGTGTTTACTTGATGTAAACGTCTTGGATTAAGGTTGGTTCAATTCAGTAACAGTTTTTATGTATTTTACTTTACAGTTCTGCTCTCCAGCAAGAGAGGGAAAGCCTGAAATTTCTGTGGGAAAGGTACTTTACATGTAATATTATTATACATGTAAATAATAATAGTAAACTGAGAAGACTTTGAACTTTGTGCAACAGGAAACCTTCCAAAACTTCTAATTTAAGCACTTGGAGCAATGTGGAAAATATTTAGGCAACATGTGTAGCTAATAAAATCTACAAAAGCAACTTCAACTTAAACAGTCAAATTTCTCTGATTATTATCATTGTTTTTCTTAATGCATGTCTTTATTTGAATAATAATTATTCAGAACTTTAAACAAATATATTAGACTCTTTAAATGCCCACCCATTCATCCTTTAACACCCTTGTCCCTAGTCGGGTCGGGAGGTGCTGGTGTTTATCTCCAGCTAACGTTCTGGGTGAGAGGCGGGGTCACCCTGGACAGGTCACCAGTCTGTCGCAGGGAAACACAGAGACAGACAGGACACACAACCATGAACACACACACTCACACCCAGGGAGAATTTGGAGAGACCAATTAACGCTCCACTCTGCAGCCCTCTTTAAATGTCATTTACATATTTATGTCTAGTCCAGCTCATTCAGTACATTCCAGTTTAAACCAACAAAGATCAAATCAGTTTCATTGTAACTTCATTAAGAAATATTTATCTTGCAACGTAAATGTATAAATTATTGACAAGTCAAAGAAACCTTCACATCAAATCTTCATTTTTTATCAGTTCATCCTTCCAGAACACGGCCGAGGCCACAGAGGAAAGAAACAATTCACAATCAACAGGAAGAAACCAGCAGCAGAACCAGAACCAGTCGAAGACATCAATCATCAGCCATTTCTTCAGCCGACAGAAAACAGCCACAAACACTGAAACACAGGAACAGAAGTAATTTCTTTAAAAGTGAAATGAAGACCTGGACTGTTGGATTTTGGTCTAAAGAAATTTATACAAACTAACATTTGTAGTTTTTTTTAAAATGATTTTTCAGTAACAGATTATTCCACCAACAGATCTGATCTGAAAATGGAAGAGGAGAAACATTTACAAAGGTACAGTTCATTCATAATGCTGGGACATGACATTAGTTTCTTTTAATCTAAAGAATAGTTAATAAGTTAATAGTACAGCCAATGAGAAGGTGAAATAATCTTAGCAGTTGTCTGAATATTTACTGCAACCTTTGAACTCCTGAATTTAAGTAAAAACTTAACTAAATAAGAAAGGATTTGATCTGACTTGGATTGTCTTCACTAAACTTTGTGTTCTGAACAGAATTGATATGATAGAAAACCATCAACAAGAGCAACATCAACAAATAAGGTATGTTTATTGTTTTATTCAAGAATATAAAAGCTCTAATTCCTCTTCATGTTCATGACTACTCCTGTATTTGATCTGAATAAGAATCTGGATGAGGATGTTCTAGATTCAGGACCATTTTTCATGTTATGATTTAATTCACAGAGATGATTTAAATCAAGTTGGAAAAGAAATGACAGAACTCCAACTCAGGTACTGTGCACTGTTCTTTAATACTCATAAAGTAGGGGCTGCTTACATGGATATGTTGAATTATGGACACAAAGCAGAAATAAAAAATGTATTTTTGAGCCTGAGTTAATGAGAATCAGATAAAGAAATAGATAAATAAATAAAACCAATTAAAAGTATTGACCCTTAAAAAGATTAACTGTAGAATTTTTTATTTTTATTTTTTCAGAATTCATCATATTGAAACCACTCAACGTTTTGAAATAAGGTAAATTGATTTGAAATTGTCTTAAGTATATCTATTTATTGCAAGTTTGGTCATCGCTTCGCATTAGAAAAGGTTGAGGGAAATGGCAAAATTTTAGTTTTCCTGAATTGTCATTTTTATTACTAATCAGTGACCTGATGTAATTTGACCTGATCTATTTTGTTTTCAAACAGAATGAAAGAGATGGCCGGAGAACTTCAAGCCACTAGGTAAACATTCAGTCATTTTAGGAGGAGATGACTAAAAAATTAAAATCAAATACCAAAAAAAGGAAGCTCCAACAGTATCCTCTTAAGCCCTATGTATCTTTTTCAAATAAAATCAAATGTTGTTCCAGAATAAATGTATTTACTGAACCATTAAGCATATGTGTCTGATAACAAGAAAGTGTTTTTAGTTTTTCAAGAGTTATTTTTTTATTTTTAGGTCTAATCTAAAAGAAAAAGAAGAAGAACTAAATTTTTTCAAAGACAGGTATAGTGCACAGATTTCAAAGCAACAGGTTACAGCTGCTTTTATTCAGTACATCTCAAAATTTTCCTAAATTGTTTTTATGGTTAATCAGTGACTTGATGTTATTTGACCTGATTTATTTTACCTTTCATCAGACAAAGTGAGATGGATAAAGAACTTCAAACCACCAGGTAAAAATAATTCATTTTAGGAGGAGATAATTCAAGAAATCAAATGTATTTATAACTCAGCTCCAAGCATATCTTCATAACTCCTATGTATCATATTCCAAAAAAATCAAATGTAGTTCCAGAATAAATGTATTTATTCAACCACTACACATATAACAAGTGTTTTTAGTTTTTAAGTGGTACTTTTTATTCTTAGGTCTGTTCTAAATAAAACAGAGGAAGAACTGAAATCTTTCAAAGACAGGTATCGTACATACATTTCAAAACTACAAAAAAAAATTTCTTAAACAAATTGGGTATTTTGGTCTTGGGTATTATTTCATAGAAATGTTCAGACAAGCTGGGTTTGACTTATAAAAGTGAATGTTTTCATTATGTTTCTGACTTACAGAGTGGCTTTGGAAGTTGCTCCCTCAATAAAAACAGGAAACACTATGAGCCTCAACAGCCCAGTCAGTAAAAACAGAATAAGAGAAATGTATGAAACTCTGAGATGTGACTGGCCAAAAATCAAAGAAGATTTGAAGTTAGCTGGGGAAAAACCAGATTCTGTCCAAAACATGATTCAGGTAAAATGTGGTTTGATCAACTAAGACAACTTTGTTCTTTATTATTTCATGCTACAGCTGCCATTAATATGATTACATTTTTCTCCTCTTCGTATCGCCTGCTAACAGAAACAGTTTACCTTGTCAAGAACAGACATGGAAGAAAAGAATGTGATGATATCAAATTTCTTTGAGTTGAATAAGTCCAAACATGGAACAGAATCTCCAGAGGTACATGCATTACATACAACACCGGAATGTTAAAACCAGATTATTTATTGTTTTACTGCAGATCTGAATATAAAATTCTGTTTCAGGTTAAAGAATACTTGCTGTTAGCAATTCAGAATCTGCAGCTGGCGATCTACAATCAGAAATATGGCAACGGTTCACAGGTTTGTTTGATATTAGAAGAATAATAAAGACACAATATGAAGGTTTTTAAATACATTTATGAAAGAAAATTATTCAGACTCCCTCAGATTCCATTTTTATTATTTCTTCTCTATAGAAACCCTTATCTGCACATGAAGTCACAAACCATAAAGATATGATGGAGTATTTGAGCTCTGAATGCTACTGGCTTGGATGTCTGATGGCTCTGAATAATCCTCCCATTAATCCGGACTGGGAGAATCACGCTGAGTCAATGGACAAATGGGACATTCTCCCCCGAAATATTACAGCTGCTTCTGTAAAGAAGTGAGAGAAAAAAATCATGTTCTGTCAAGATCTTTAGGATTTCTTCATGAATCTTATAATTCTTTGTAACTGAACTCTAAAATTGTATGAGATTTACATGTTTTTCTTTTTTGTGGGAAATATTTAATTAGGCAGTAAAACACATAAATTTGACTTTCTGGAACTGAAATGAAGAAAATAAACTTTCAGTTAGTAATCTGTGAAGTCAATTGTTACTTTTTGGTTAATTAAGGGCCATTTACAGTTGCAGTATAAAGTATCACTAGTTTTATCTCTGTCAGAGTTTACTATAAACTTTGGCAAAGTTTGAAAATGTTTCAATTTATATCAATATTTTATGCATTTAAAATGTCCTAAATTGGATCAGGTTCAAAGAAGGATACCATTTCACAACTTGATTAAAGTATATTAGGGTTTTAAAAAATGTGAAGTAGCATTTTTTATTCTTGATCTTATGTTTTCGTAATAAAAGTGGGTCAGAAATCTAACATTTTATTTAAACAAAGATTTTAAAGACGACTAATAACATGCACTGTATAGATCAGAATTGTATTTACCAAATATTTACATATTTATTATTGCCTGTTTTACTTTTAGTAGATGATTTCTTCATTGGATCCATGTGAATAAATGTATTATCTATAAAAAACATGAACTGACTGTTTAAGTGTAAGAGGTAATCATTTTAACAGCCTGTTGCATTTTTGTTCAGTTTAAGAGTTTCAGGTTGTTTCAAAGCTTACCGGCAGAGGGCGCTGTTGCTCTGGGGTTTTCTCCTGCCAGCAGACAGAGGATTCAGTTCAGATTTCGTTAACTGCAGCTGTTCACTGTCGACATCTGAGCCCACCGGCTGGAACTGTTGCAAAACCCCCGAAACACCGAGACAAAATTGAATCACCCAGCAGTAACTGTAGCTACCCGCTCACACTCAGCAATTCATGTTCAGAGGGGTTTATGTATCCAGTAGTTACTGTGTTTGGGTCCTAGATAAATTGCTAAATGTGTTGCAAGTTGCAATTTCTCCATGGCAAGACTTAATAAAAGGCCTCCACTCTTGTAATTCCCCTCATCTTTGGTGATTGCTTATTTTTCTTAGCAGAAATATATACCACTCAGCTCTGAGTCGTCATCCACCACTTCTGCTCCATCCCACAGCAACACCCTCCCCCACCATCCTAAACTTCACACCTATTAGATCTGAGCCAACCCCCACCCTCTCTGCTTCAGTGAAGTTCATCCCACCCCCGTCCTCTGGTGCTGTTCAGATCATGGGGTTTATGTTCAACCTGGGCCTGAAGCTCGGGAAGGTACCACAAGACTTCCTCTGACCTCACATCTGATTTATAAAATATTTCAAGGTTATGCTCCATCACTATTGCAAAAGTTTATTCCAAAGAACATCATTGAGTGAACAGGAGTGACTGTTCAATCACGATAGTTTTTCCCATTGTGCTTCTCACACTTGGAAAACAGTTAAGATTTAAAAAAATTACCTATCACTCATCATCTGATTTTAAAAAAACATCTTAAAATCTGGCTATTGGAAAGCAAAAAATGTCAACACTGAGTAAATGTAAATATAGAGAGATTTTAAGGGTTTTTTTCTGCAGTGTTATTTTATGTTTTTATTATTCCAGCATTTATTATTGGAATTTGGCATCAACCTGCCAATGGGACTACAGAGTAAAATTAGCCACCTGGCTATAATCTCATGTTACATAAAACCAAGGAACTGGTGGTGGATTTCCACCCAACTGACACCAATGAACATAAAGGGAATGGACATTGAGATCATGGACTCTTATAAGTACCTCTGTGTTCACCTGAACAATAAATTGGGCTGGCCTCACAACACGGATGGTCATACAGAAACAGAAGCTACCTGCTGAGGAGGCTGAGGAGGCTACCTTCAGGAGTCTGAGAAAACTCCTGAAGACCTTCCTTAGCTTAGACGACATACGTTTTTCCTGTGGGAAGAGTCTTTTAAGAGAAGACATGTTGTGCACTGAGCACTTCTGCAGGAGAGAAATGCAGAGTACGTGAGAATTTGGCCCATTTTGAAAATCCTGCTAGCTTCGAGCATTGACACTCAAGAAGAAGAAAGCTTATTCAGCTGTAGCTTAAAAACAACACAAATCTGTCAGACTGTAAAAGGAGTGTGCGTTTAGTTTCTGATTGGGTGATGAGTTATTGAAAGTCAAAGGGGCCATTGCAACAAATGTTGATCTATTTTATGAGAGTAGTTAGATTTTTTTTCTCTAGAAAGTACTGTGATACTTTGACTCTTGACTCCTAAACATAAACAGAGTATGTGCTTTCCTTCATGTTCCATATTCCTCAGGTTTGGTATTTCAAAAATAACCCTGCTCAGTGCTTATTTTAAGAAACCTTTTGTCTTTTTGTTTCTTTGTTGTTGTTATTTTTGTTAAATGAGCTAATATTGGATTCAGTCACTGGATGTAAACAAGACCATGAAGAATTCAAAAGGTTAATTATCTCACATTAATGAAAACAAACAAATCAGAGGTTTCTGCTGTAGATACTTAGGCTCTGATTGGGCAACAAATGGATAGAAGATTAATAGATGAGTTGCCAAACGGTGTTACCAAACCCTGATGGTGGGACAGAACAGCTACTGGATCAGTTCTGAGCTACTGGCTGAGGTCTGAGCTGGAGCTTTCCATTTGCAGAGCCTTTAAACCTTGGTTTGAACCTGCATCAGTCAGACTGAGGATGAAGATAAATGAAGTTTGTTGGTGTGTTGTAACAACCAGCCGGTGGTGCTGCTGGATGGAGGTGGGGGGAGTTTGACTGACAGGGACAGCCTCACCCTCAGCTACCTTTTTTTTGTCAGCACTTATTTTATGACTGATGTTTGCATAGATTTTTACACAGTTTAACTCTTCAGGGTTTTATTCCAGGTCTCATGTAATGCTTAACATTCTGCAGTCAGGCCACCCCATATCGATTGGAATCGTAGCTCGATCAACGGCTTCATGATGACTGGCAAACTGGAGGAGAGGAGGTTTCATAAATGGCTGCCATCTCCCATCATGCCCCCTTGGGTGTCCCAGCAGCCAATGGGAAGGCTCTATGAGGTGGTGATGCAGGTTGCCCCCTTCGTATAAAACCCTAAAGCACCGTCTGGGCCCTCCTGAGCAGTTGGAGCATTCCCAGCCTCGCCTCGGGTGGAGGGATTGCGAGGAGGGAAAGCAAAACTACACGGCCTCTCTCTGTGTAGTTTTGTTTTTGTCAGGGAATATTTCGAGGCTCAACAGTTCTCACCTTGGATTTTTCTGCACAAACCGTTCTGGATAAGGGGGCTGTTGCCCGTTAGTCAGTCGGGCTCCGTCCCATCACTTCCAGGCACTCTTGTGGAAACAAGTGAGTAGTTCCAGCTCGTGTCCCACTGTTCCCTAACTGATATGCTTTTTTCCTGGACATGGACTCTGGCTTTTGGTGAAGGTGGAATCAGATCTGGGGTCAGGACTCCAGCTTTTGGAGACATTTGCTGAGGTTTTGATGTGTTGATGTATTTTTGGCTGCACAAGGAGGCCTCATGCAGCAGAGTGTGCAATGATCTGTGGAAGGCCAAGAATAGCTGCTGAGAGCATCTGAGAGGCCTGTCAGCTGGGCCCATGGCTTTTTAAGGGAATCAGCAGCAGAGCTATCAGTTGCACCTCCAGCTATGTGCCACATGGTGGCTGTCAATCAAACTGTGCAGGGTCAGGGTGGGGGTGCCGAGGTATTTTTGGTTACAGCCATATCTGTCTCTCGGATGTTGATCTGTAAATACCAGCAGGGCTGGTCCGGTTTGATCCAAGAGGATCGGTCTGATGTTAAGCTGGGTATTGATTATTGATTGAGCATGTTGAGATGATGTTGTGATGAGTGGAACTGAGAATGTAAACAATGTGAGCTGAGATCAGCTGACAGCAGTGAAATAAAGCAGCAGGTGTCCTGGTGAGGTGTTCAGTGTCTCGTTGAAAGTGCAGGAAATCCTCATTTAACCCAGATTCTGATGCTAAAATCATCTGGACGTGTTTGAAAATGACTCAGGCAGAAATCCTCTCTCATCACTGGAGGGTTCTTCTGGTACCAGCAGGAAGTCTGACAACAAACTTGGAACTTGGTATTTCCAGAGCTTTCAGTGATATAATATTTAATGAGTTTTTAGTTTTCTGCCTCTGACGTGATTAAACACAGAATCATATATTTGTGAGACTTAAAGAAGAATGTTGTGTAATTGGGATCATGCATATTCAAAGTAAAGATGCGTCTCCGACAAATGATTAAGAGTCACATCTATTTTCATGTGAAGCTATTTTAGGTAAACATGATTTTAGTCCTGGTGCTGCTCCAGCTTTAATCAGATGATGTGCTTTTTGGCTGAATATAACATTATTCAAAGCTGTGTTAATAACAATGTGAACGATGAGAACTATTGCTTTAATATAGACACATTTTTATGTAATTTCATGTTATCTGGTTGATGTTCCATGTAAGTGTGATGGGGAAACTGTTTAGTACCAGTTTGGTTTTGTTTCCACAACATGAACAATCTAAAACTGATCTTTATGGTTTTTTATTTGCAAACACAGAAAGTCATAATAAGTCATAATAAGAATATTTACATGACTTCTTATTTTAGTAATATTTACAATATTTCTAGAACTCCAGCTAATTATTGCTGTTTTCTTTCTGTTTTCTCTTTACACTAAACTATGATTTGATGATTGTTTTGTACTCTATGAATTAGATTGCATTTTGTTTCCCGTTTACCTGCATTTCTTCAACATTATTAGATTAATCAAGATGGTTTTTTCTACAGTAAAAGCAATGATTATCAGAAACATTTTTCTTCGAGCGACACTTCTGACCAGTGGATCTATAAAGTGTTGGAAGCAGTAACTGTAGTACTGAGGCAGTAACTGTAGTACTGAGGCAGTAACTGTAGTACTGTGGTACGTGAAGCAGCACCTGCTGCTGTCAGATGATCAGAAGCAGCTGCAACTTCATAGAGTCTGTTTGAGGTTTTATAAATACAAAATATATACAATAACCTAAAGGTAGGAAAATAATAACACCATTGGAGTTTTTTTGTCTGGTTGTCTAACATCAATATGTTTAAGTACTAATCATATCAACATGTAATAATAGATTATAAATTGAATAAAAATTGACTCCTTATTGATCCTGAATCTCAATAACACTGGATTTGAATGAGGCATGTTGTTTTGAAGTATCTTGTTGCAACATTTTGTGATTTAGTAGCATATAAATAATTTAAATTTAATCAGATTTAACTGTTGAAGATGAAACAGATAAACAGACTTTACATAATTAGAAAGAAATCTCTATCCATGGACTCTCCTGCAGTTCTCATCAGAGTTTCTGTAAAATAAAAGTCTTTCAGAAAGTTATTCACACCTCTAGCAAATTTAGGTTTCAAGTAATCTTTTAATTTGACCAACGTGTTTCTTTTGACTGGAAATAATACTGATGTTTTGGATTGGTCCAGGAACAGTCCCAACAAGAATCTGATTCAGAATCTGTGTAGGGAGTTAAAGATTAGGGTGATGGCAAGTAGACCTTCCAACCTCAAAGAATCGGATCTCTAATGCAAAAGATCCTACTCAGAAATCAAGTGGAAACATGGAAAAACCTGGTCAGCAGTTATAACAAAAGTTGTTGTTATAATTTCAATAAATATGTTTCCATTGATTACTGACAACAGTACAACTAATTTCTTACATGTCAATTATTATCAAAATGCAGATGAAAACACATTTTTTCTCCAAAAAGGATAAAAAGTTTTACATTTCTGATTGTGGTACTGCAGATGTGTGTTAGTTTATGCTATAATCTGGCAGAGAGCATCAAATGGTTACATTTATGTTTGAGCAGGACATTTTTTCTTTCTAAATAAAATTTATTATTATTTTTGAAAGTTGCTTCTCTCATTTCTTATGAAAAAAAATCTTTTGTTCTGATTTATTTACACCTGCCTGAGAAATACATTCACAGCTTTTGAAGATTGTATTAAATCTTAAAAGATGTCAAAAACAACAAAAACAAAAAAAAATAATGTTGAATTTCAAAGAATAAATATCATAAAAATTGTAGAGATAAAAAAAATGTTGAGTATCAGCTAATAAGGTCTAGGTCTTGTGGAAGCTCTTTAAAACAACAGTGAGAAAACAGAAATGGTGCAAGCAAAACTGAACTGATGCTTGGCTTTACTGTAATTAGATCTGCTGTTTTATATGGTGGATATTTCGTGGATTTGGAAAATGTTTGTAAAGTTAACCATCAAGTGTATTTTGTGAAAAAAGCAGTGAGTGAAAATGTGAAACTTTGTGCTTATTTTTGCTCCATAAACACTGCAGCATGCAGCTAAATAGTAAGTAAGAGTAAATGACAAAAGAAATGTTTAGAAAGAGATGGAGGTGAGGAGACATGCTCTGCAGTATTCCAATGAAAGAAAATGAAACAAAAACCAAACTGCATGAAAAAAATATATTTTGTGCAGTAGACATTTTACAGCAGTTTGAAGAGTCTGCATCAACCAGCTCTTTGTGAACCTTCTCGTTTTAAAAATTAATCACAAACATTTGACTTTCTTTTGCATTTTGTAGATTTTAATAGAAAATAAGGTTCTTAGTAGAATTTTCTTTGCAAAGGTTTCATGGAGAACTGGCGCCACCTGCTGGTGGAGAGATAACTTGATGTGTCTAAAGTGGCAGCATTTCCTGTTTTCTCGTGGATGGTTTGCACCAAATGAATCCCTGCTCATGCAGATACTTCGGTGGCGGGATGTGTTCTGTCTGCTGCAGAAAATCTAAGGTTCAATCACTTCGTCTCTGTTTCAGGGTGCCGACCACCATGTCAACACAAGCGCCAACGTTTACACAGCCGCTGCAGAACGTCGTGGCACTGGAGGGTAGTGCCGCTTCGTTCGAGGCTCAAGTTAGTGGTAAGAAAACATCCGATGTCAGCATCATGGTGGGCACAATTCTGCAAAATCCGAGAGTCACAAGTAAAGTTTGCAGGATAATAAAAGTTCACAGAGTGATAAACTCAGAAAATTAAAATGTGAAACTTTGTGCTTATTTTTGCTACACACACACTGCAGCATGTAGCTAATCAAGCAAAGTTTGCAGGATAATAAAAGTTTACAGTCATACCAAAATATGACTGTCAGTTTAAAAAAAATTGAGAATTGTAGACTTTTCACTTTTGAAACTTGAAATTTCAGAGAAATAAAAGTTTAGCATCTGATTAATAGAGAAATAAAGACTATACTCGTCTTTCATTTTGAATACTGTTTTATTTGTACAAAATATTAAATAAGTTCCATGTTTTTGTATCAATGAAACCATATTAGTGTTAAATTATAAAAGCTTTATTGTTATTCATAAACAACATAGATTGACATTCGTACAGTGAAGCTCTTGTGTGTTTTGCAGCTGAGGTTCTGCAGCATGTAGTTCCTGCTCCTCTGACCCCTGACCTTTTTCTTCTGCAGGTTTTCCAGTTCCTGAGGTGAGCTGGTTCCGTGATGGCCAGGTTCTTTCCGCCGCAGCTCTGCCCGGCGTCCAGATCTCGTTCAGCGATGGCCGCGCTGTTCTGAGGATCTCCGCTGTGACCGCCGCACACAGCGGACGCTTTTCTGTCAGAGCCACCAACGGCGCTGGACAAGCCACGAGCACCGCCGAGCTCCTGGTTACAGGTGAGACACCATCAGTGGGTGGAAAGCCCTGCTGATCCACCTGATTTGGTTTTGCTGCTCTTCTTTAAATCTCTCTCTGGCTGTGTTGTTTAGAAAGTCAGTCAGTTTGATGTTGGAATGGTGTTGTGTGCCTTCTGCTGCTAAAGGCTCTGAAACTGTTTTCTGATTAATTCATTACACGTTAGTGGTAATCATATGTTTCTACTTTGCTATATGTTTTTGCATTTTGCTAGTTAGTTTTAACTTTAAAAATATGAGCTCACTGTTACATTCTTTGGAGTTTGGACTTTAAAAATGATGTAGCTTTATGTTATTAAAGCTAAAGTTTAATCAGTAATACTTTTATAACAAATCTATGTCAGATCATGATTTCTTGGTTAACGTCAAGTTGTCATAACGAAGACATTTTGAATAATGTCAACTTTATATTAAAAGTGTCATGATTTACCGAATGACTCTTTATGACAACAGTCATAAATATTCATAAAGACTTACTCATTTTAATGGCAGGTGTTATGTCATGTTCATGACGGTGTCATGACAGTCTTATTCACAACCCGTCAAATAAATTGTCACCGTAAATTTTGTTACATTTAGTAAAAATAATTGAGTGATATCTCGGTGTGGGCAAGCTAAAATAACTTCGACTGATGATACAAGTTAAATCTTGGAGATTAAATCTTAAAGCCACACTGAGGTGTTGGAGTTTATTGGTTTATGTTCCTCCATGTTTTTCCCGCTGCAGCGGAGACGGCGCCTCCCACCTTCCTTCAGAGGCTGCAGACCTCCACAGTGAGGCAGGGCAGCCAGGTGAGGCTGAACGTCAGAGTCACTGGCATCCCCACGCCTGTAGTCAAGTTCTACAGGGAGGGAGCCGAGATCCAGAGCTCTGCCGACTTTCGGATCCTGCAGGACGGAGACCTGTACAGTCTGCTGATTGCAGAGGCCTTCCCAGAGGACTCTGGGATGTATTCTGCAACAGCCACCAACAGCAGTGGACGGGCCACGTCCACCTGCGAGCTGCTGGTTCAAGGTGAACTCTGTCAGCTTCTGTAGTTTCTACCTGCTGAGTTGACATTATCAGAAACTGAACAGAACGTTTGTGTTCAGGAGAAGAACCAGTTCCAGCAAAGAAAACCAAGACAGTGATTTCAACCGCTCAGATTTCACAGACCAGAATCACAAGAGTGGAAAAGGTATGACAAATCATGTCTGATCTGATCAGAACTCCCGTTAGGGGTCTGGCTTTACCTCACTTTTTCTACTCATTGCAAAACCATTTTGATCTTAGTCATATTAGATTGTCGCTTATTGTGTGTTAATTTGATCTTATTGCATGTTTCCTCAGAAAATGGAGTTCGAACTGACTCAGACACTTGGTCACAAGACTCCACCCAGAGTTCCACCCAAACCTTCGTCAAAGTCTCCCACCCAGCCCTCGCTGGTCCCCAAGGTGACCGGGGGGCGCCAACAGTCACCGTCACCTGTCAGACACGTGAAGGCACCCACGCCCACAACTGTCAGGTAGGAGCATCACGTTATTTATGCTGACTTGAAGTAGCTACATTACCTACAAGCTGAATGAGTGAACCTCGTCACTGTTCCCCACCAGGCCGGTAAAGTCTCCCGTCACCACAAGGAAGCAGCCTGCCCCCACGGCTGAAGTCCCCCCACCATGGAAGAGGGGAGATGATGGCATGAAACCAGTCACAGACTCCAAAGAGGTGAGGATTGTGTGTTTGGAGGAGGGTTGTTTCTACCCTTTGGCTTAGCTGCTTTAGAGACTTAAGAAAAAAGGATAATATCAGCTCATGCTAACACCAGATGCTAAGAATCTGAAACCTTTTTTTACCAGAATTCCTCTCTTGCTGTTTGGAGTTGGTCATATCCGAGCATAGTCATGAAGCATGCACTGTCCAGTTCTGTTTGTATCTCCACGATGGAGGTTGCTTGGTTGGTATATTTGTCTTTCTGTGTGTCTGCTAACAACATTTCATTCCCCTGGAAACTTTCTTAGACTTGGATCATGGTCAAAGCTGTGGTTTCAATCCAGATAATATCCTAACCCAAGAATCTCTTCTTTACAGATGTTCCTGATCTCAGTTTGAAGTTTACGCTCACATTTACAGAAAAACTCTGTACCTTTTGTTTTTTTGAATCAAACTTATCAAAGACTAGGGCATTTTCCTGTTCTTCCAACTGGCTTCTCCTTTCTTATTTTTAAATCCAATGGATAAATATTTTTAAAATCCTGACAGAAGAATGTTGGTTCTTCTTATAGAAGAAGAAATTTTGTCCCTGTCATTTTTTTGTGTCCTCTGTGTCATTTTGATTTGTAAAACTTGAATTGTGCTGAATTGTGCCACATTTTCTTCAACCTTTTCATGTGGACAACTATCCCATCACTGGAGATCATCAGAGTTACTAGAATCATCCTCTTAGGGCTGGCATTTGAGAACCAAATTTTGGAGTCAAAAATAGTCTGAAACTCAGTTTTTAATTTTTATTGTCTACATCCCTTTAGCAGTAGTCTCTCTAAGAAAACATGGCTCAGTACTAAGCTATCCACCGTATTCATGGCTGTGCTGCTGGATGTTTGACTATGCTAGCAAATTTAGTTGATAACAGCAATTGAAACAAAGCAGTTTGTTTTGGTATGTAATAAGGTTTTTTGAGTATCTGGTGAGGAATTTAGCTAAATTAGTTTTTTTTGGTGTGTTACTTTAGTCAGACACCTCTGGTCCTTCCAAAACTCTAACATATCCACATGTTCCCAGTAGTTGTGTTGCTTGCGGCTGCATTTTCAAACAGAAGAAGCTTAATCTGTGGCTTAATATGATACATGTGAAAGATGGATTATTCCTGCAATCTGTACATTATTTTCCATCATGTACCAACTGCAGGTCATTTCTGGTCATTTTACCAATATTTTTAAGGTGAAGAAGCTGGCATGACAATATTATCCCTTTTAAGAAGTAAACGTTTATGTTCCTCCATGTTTTTAACAAAATTGTATGAAATGCATCATACAATAATGTGTAATAATTGGAATAATGTGGTTAGTAAAATTACTAGCTTTATTCTACGTCCGCTGGTTCACTTGACTAACACTAAAATGCAATAACATCTTGTTGCTTGATGCTACTCAGAAAGTCTGAATAAATTTCAGACTTAATATTTTTCTTCTCTTTTTCATCAGACCTACTTTCTGTGTGTTGTCTTGTTCTGAGTTCTTTGTGCTGCTGGTTCTATCTCCAGGCTGAGGGAGGGACAAAAGCTGGGGCGGTAGCCAAAGTAGTGGCCGCCGTTGACCTGGCTCGTATTCGCCAACCCGTGCATGTCGAAGGCGGTCGAGCTGAAGAAGTGGAGACTGTAGAAGCAGAAATGAGGCAGCAGACAGTTGCTATGTCTGCCGATCAACAGTATCAAATTGGCTGGATGTCAACGAGAATGCAGGCTGGTCAAATGCTCACTGCTGCTCAGGAGTTCACATCTGACCTGCAGTCTCAGGTTAGAAGCACTACATGTAAAGAAAAGAACAAGACCCTAATTTGACAAAAATAAATCATTTTACTTTGTCAGCGAGGTTAAATTTCCACTAGCAAAACTTTTTGTTAGTTCTAACAGTTATATTAATTTTTGTGCTTAAAACTAAATATAGTTTAAGTTTTAATTTTTTAAAGAATGATTATTATTAAATTACTTTAAATTTGCTATTTTTCACCTACTATCTTACTGAGCAGCTCTGAGCGTCTACTTGACATGTTAACGCTCCTGTGTTGATCACCACAGATTCAGAGAGGAACAGAAATCTCCTCCAGAGTGGAAACTGGTCTCACTCCATCTCCAGTTCCACAATTCATGGTTTCTAAAGTTTCTGTCCCCAAACCAGAGTCTGTTGGGGAGGTAAGAGAGGCAGAATCAGGCAAGCAGTAGGACATAGCCAGAGTAAAAATGAGAAACTTAAAAAAGTGAAATAATGACCAATGCTTTGGTGTGAGTTACAACTGATAGGTAGTTGACTCTCTAACTTCAGGTTTCAGTTGTTCTCTGGCTTTATGGCAAAATGTTTGCTGCAAGCTTTGCAGCATCTGCCAGCCTCTAAAGATTTGATTCTTTCAAAAACAATATCTACAATCACACATGCTTCATGAACAGGTGTGATCATAGATAGCTGCAGATGCCACTTAGTGTCTCATGTTTAGAGTTCCACACTGATAAGATGATAAGAAATTTCTACCTCTGATTTTCCTGGTGTCTAACTGAGTTAAATATATATATATATATATATATATATATATATATATATATTTGACTACTTTGTATCAGGTTAGACCCATTAGTTAAGCTTTACTCTTTGACATCCTAACTCTTATTTACCTGACACCATTGCTATATGGTAAATGTAAAATATTTCTCAAATGATCTAAAATAAACCAAACACTCTAACTCTTATCAGTGTTTGTATTGTGTTAGTCGACAGGAGTTTGGTTATTACTGCTTGCCTGAGATGCAAACCTGTTTTATAAAGCGATTCTAGAGGTGTTTGAACATCTTTAACAAATGAAGCCCTCTTTAACCTTCCCTTTTTTTATTACGCTCCTGACTTAATTTATTAATCCGAAAACAAATTTCGTTTTCTACCCATAATTAATCCTGCTTCATCTAAAATTCCTCTCATTTGACCCTGTTATAGTTCTAATAAAACTAACGGCCCATAGATCCTTTGTGTGCTGTGTGCACCTTAGATATAAATCCAGCACATTTCATTCATTCATTGCATTGGAACTTCACTCCTTTTTGCACTTTATAGTGTAAAATGTGAATGACAATAAAGTCTAGTCCAGTCTTTCGTTGTTCTGATGATGGTGTGGCCTTTCCTCCTCTCTGGATTGGTCAGGTGTCCATCGCCGGCTCAGCTATCGCCACTCTGCAGAAAGAGTTATCCTCATCTTCTTCTAGAAAGATCATCAAACCGGTCAAGTCTCCCAGTCCGTCTCTTAAAGTTGTTAGGACCAGTGAGATGCTGGAGTCCATCCCACCGCCGTTCAAAGAATCCATTGAGTCATATCGCTCTGGCACCCAGATACAGACGGGGGTCGCGTACATGGTGGGGATGGACAGAGTTTATGAGGACTGGAGAGCCAAGGTTTGTTCTGTAGCTTGGTGAGATGGATCTGAGCAGAACAAGAAAACCTGATGTGTAGCAAGAAACAGATGGTTCTGAAACCTGCAGTTTGATACCACACACCAGCTTTAAAGGAAGGATTTCCCACAAAACTTTGAGTTACTACAATCTTTCATCTCTCATGAGACAAAGACCTCAAAGCTATGGGTTTTGTTTTCATCTTATGTTTAGGGACTGCCCTCCTGTTAGGTAGAGGTCTGGTTTTCTTGATTTCTGTGAAAAATCCAACAATAAATGTTCTTCTAATGAAAACTTTAACAAGCTTCCTTCTCTGCACTATTGACAACCTCATCCTCACCTCTTGAGCCCATCCAGCACCTTCTTCATTTTTCTGTGTTGTCGCCTCTTCTTCATCACCTCTTGGGGGTGAACATCACATTTAAAGTCCTGTGTGTTGCACTGTTGTTTTAGAAATGGATTTCAATGTCACATTAGTCTAATAGAATTGTCTCTGTGACAGGTGCCAGAGGCAGCAGCTGTACCGTCTGCAGGTGGCGCTGTTGTCCCACCCACTTTGGTCTCTGTAAGTGGCCCAGTTGAGATTGTTGACCACATTATCAACTTTCCACTAAAATGGTTATTTTCTAAACATAATATGTCGACGCAGGGCTTGAAAAACACAAACGTGACAGAGGGTGAGTCGGTGACTCTGGAGTGTCAGATCAGCAGTCAGCCGGCCCCCGTCATAATGTGGTTCAGGGAGGACTACAAGATCGAGAGCTCCATTGATTTCCAGATCAGTTACACGAGCGGATTTGCTCGGCTGGTGATACGTGAGGCTTTCGCTGAAGACAGCGGTCGCTTCACTTGCACCGCCACCAACGAGGCCGGAACCATCAGCACCTCCTGCTACCTGCTCGTCCAGGGTCAGTGCAGTCTATGAAACTACTGGTCTTACTGGTACTAATACTAACGTTCGGAGTAGTCAAGTTGAGCCCAGTCTGTCCCAACTTGAATCTGATTGAGAATTTGTGTTGGCAGCTAAAGATTGGGGTTATTCAAGCAGATCCTCCAAGCTTGTCAGAATACCAGTAGAAACCTGCAAGAAGCTGAATGGTTTGAGTGCTGTAGTGACATATTGTTTATTGATTATTGAAAAGGCTATAAATACGTTTAAGCTTACCAATTCTTAAGAAAAATGTAAATTAAAACAAAAAGTTATTTTCTAAATTAATAAGCTGTTAGAGAGACGCTTGTCTCATATCCTATCAGAAAAAAATTTCTTGGTTGAAAGAACTTTATTTTTCCCACAGTGTCTGAGGACATCGAGTGCAAGCAGGAGGTGGTTTCCACCGAAGTTACTCAGTAAGTCAAGACTATTTTATAAAGTTTGAAAAATAAACCAGTATTTATTTTTTTTTTCTACTAAAGTTGTTCCTTGTTTTAAATCAGAGTTACAGTAGAAGCTAAAGACGAGACCGAAGTGAGTGCGGTTGAGCCGGATTCCCCTGCTGCTGCTCCCTTCTTCATTAAGACACCCGTTGTTCAGAAGCTGGTGGAAGGAGGAAGCGTTGTGTTTCAGTGTCAGGTGGGCGGAAACCCCAAGCCTCACATTGTCTGGAAGAAGAGTGGCGTGCCGCTCACCACCGGATACAGGTACTGAAACCTCTGGGAGGAAATCCTTTCTCTTCTTAAGCAAATGTTATGTATCTGGCCTGCTTAGATCCAGTTGATTTCCTAAAACCACCAAGCTGCATCTGATCACCCAAAGTATACTTTGGATTTTAAAATTAAATTATACATTCACAATAACTTTGTACAATCTAATACTGTTTAACAGTGTCATATGATCATATATATATGCTGCTACTACTTTTATTCTGCATCAAGCTTAAACCCATTTAAACAGTAACACCCTGTTCGCTACACTCCTTTTGTCATGTTCACACTAAATGCTCAGGATGTCCAGATCCTCTTGTAAAGCAGGAAGAGACTTAATGTGTTTGGCTAAAAGCAAACATAATTTCATAGATGCCAACGATGTTTATCTATAAAACTTGTCAATCCTTTGTGCATAACTTGACTAAACTGCTAACATGCTAACTACCATGAGTCTAATGACAAAGCTCTTTAATGCCAAGCTCAAACTGATCCACCAGCATATTACTGAAAATTTCTGTATTTTTCTGTTTCAAAACAAAACATGAAAACCTCCTTTTAGTTTACAGGAAAAAAATGACTAAGGACATAATCTATATGCTTCAGTTTATATAAAAGGAAAAGGTAGGAACTGATAGTGTTTCCACTTTTTAAAGATGTAATTCAACCACTGCCACATCTTTTAAGTTATTGATCAACCTGTACCAAAAATAAAAGACCTAGCCCAGCTTTCTCAAATATTGAAAAAAAGTAATAACTCTTAAAAAACACCAAACTACAGTAATGCGTTTACAGTAATCTTTAACTGCAGCTTTAAAATGTTTATTTATAACTATTGCAATACCTCACTTTCAAAATACACTAAAACATAAAATAAAATGACAAAATTTTGTATGTTCTGTTGTAGCCACTGAAATTTTATTCTCATTTATAAAGTTAAATATGAGTTACCTCAAATCTAAAATAAAAACGGTTAAACACATTCTCTCTCTGATAACATGCCCCACTAAGAAGGAGCCATGCAACAATTTAGTGATTAAGAAAAGTCATCAAAGGTCCTTTCATCAGCTGATGAATCATTTATCTAATTTTGGCATCATCATATCAATCTGGGCAATCTTTCACTACTTTAGTAACTCAGTTATTATTATTTAGTTTTATTTTATATTTGCATTCCCATGTCTTCTAATAGTCTTCAAATAACTCGAATACTAGAATAATCAGCCTAAGTATGAGGAATATTATATAGCTCACTGTCTGTGTTCATCAGGTATAAAGTTGCCTACAAGAAAGAGACCGGAGAGTGTAGATTGGAGATCTCGATGACCTTTGCAGACGATGCAGGAGAATATTCTGTCTTTGCCAAGAATCAACTTGGCGAAGTCTCAGCGTCCATCAGTCTTCTGGAGGAAGGTATGTCCACAAACAGCACCTAAACAGTAAGAACAAGAGACAAATGAAAAGGAAACTGGGTTTAAATGTGAATTGCGGATCACACTGACTATATCACAGACAGAACAAATGTTTTGTTTACAGAGGAATATGAAGTGTACATGAAGAAACAGGAAGTGACAGCTCCAGTGCAGGAGCCCAAACCTGGAGACATTCCCCCCATCACAGTGGATACAATGACCACCGTTATCTCCGGACAGGTACAAGAAACATTTATCATAGCAGCTTTTGGCAGTTTGGCAATTCATCTTTGTTAGAATCTTTACATACATTATAAGGTTCTTTCTCTAATGCAGTAGAAATCTGTGTTTTAAGCAACCTTAGTAACTCTTTATGCATTTATCAAAGCAGAAAAATTAAGCCACTGATAATTTTTTCACTTAACTTATAAAGATCTAATATTTTTCATGAAACCTGCAGGAATTCCATTTGTCTGCCATGGAGCTGAGAATCATTCAGGAGATCGAGCTCACCATCATGAAGATCACCTACAGAGAGATTGTAACTGAGGACGGAGAGTTGATGGTGACCGCCACTGCCACTGAGGCGGTGCAGCCAGCCTTCGACACTCCGGTCAAAAACTACAGAATCATGGAGGGAATGAGCGTCACCTTCCACTGCAAGATGTCTGGAATGCCGCTCCCCAAGGTGAGAAATCTTTAAATAAAAGGTTCTACTTTGGTTACTTCTATTAAACAAATCACCTGCAACAGACATGACGGAGACAGTCAAACAGGATTCACTGACGCCTTGACTTTGTGGCAGATTGCTTGGTTCAAAAACGGCCAGCGCATCAGGCCCGGTGACCACTACCAGATGGAGGTTCTCCAGGATGGACGAGCCAGCCTCCGCCTATCTATGGTGCGACCAGAAGATGAAGGCGTGTACACTGCCTTCGCCACCAACATGAAAGGAAATGCTGTCTGCTCAGGGAAGCTATATGTGGAGTCATCTGCAGCCGCTCCTCAGAGATACACACCACAACCTGCAATGCAGAGGATCAGGTAAAATATGAGTCAAAGCAAATTCTTCAAAGTGTATGATTTAAATGCTCATTACATTTTGGTAAAATATGAGTCAAAGCAAATTCTTCAAAGTGTATGATTTAAATGCTCATTACATTTTGAATGTTCCTCAGATCCACATCACCTCGTTCTCTGAGCCGTTCTCCTGGCCGCTCACCTAGCCGTTCACCCGGACGATCTCCCGCTCGTCGGCTTGATGAGACTGACGAACAACAGCTGGAAAGACTTTACAAACCTGTATTTGTCATGAAACCTACTGCATGTAAATGCTCTGAGGGACAAACTGCCAGATTTGACCTGAAGGTTGTTGGCCGACCAATGCCTGACACCTATTGGTTCCACAATGGTGAGACACACATAAAAGGAATCTTCATTGAAGGTGTTGATAAATGTAGAATTACTCAATCCAGCTTCAATTATGTGGCCTTTTCAGGACAACAAATTGTTAGTGACCACACCCATAAGATTGTGGTTAAAGAGGATGGGACTCAGTCCCTGATCATTGTCCCAGCCATGCCCCATGACTCTGGAGAATGGACAGTGGTGGCTCAGAACAGAGCCGGGCGCTCATCCATCTCCGTCACTCTCACAGTTGATGGTAAGACTTCACTGTACAGTTTCCATCACTGCTGCTTAAGGTTTACTGCAAGACAATCCTTTGGGACATATGTTGACATAATGTTTCTATCTTTTTTAGCTAAGGAAACCTTGGTCCGTCCCCAGTTTACTGAGAAACTGAGGAACATCAGTGTGAAAGAGGGCACTCTGGTTGAACTGGCTGTTAAAGCCATTGGAAACCCACTGCCTGACATCGTCTGGCTGAAAAACAGTGACATCATCACCCCACACAAGCACCCACACATTAAGTATGTCTCATATTAAAATAAACTCTAATATCTCCTCTGAGTTTCCAGGAAATCCACAGTAGTATTAGAATGTTCTTGTATTTAGAGCATTGTATCAAAATAAGCTAATCCTATTTAAGAGAGCTGTTTAATCTGCTTGTAATGCAGGATTTCTCCTCTTTAAGAGAGTCATTCTAGTAGTTAATATCCAAAGTGTCTGAAGTTGTTAATATGAAACTTTGCTGTTTTAGGATTGAAGGAACCAAAGGAGAGGCCAAATTCCAAATCCCCTCAGCAGGTGGACCAGACAGTGCATGGTACACCGCCACAGCCATCAACAAGGCTGGCAGAGACACCACCCGCTGCAGAGTCAATGTTGAGGTTGAATATGTTGAGCCTGAACCAGAGAGGAAGCTCATTATTCCCAAAGGAACCTATAAAGCCAAAGAGATCACCCCCCCAGAGCTGGAGCCTCTCCACATGCGTTATGGTCAAGAGCAGTGGGAGGAAGGCGACCTTTATGACAAGGAGAAGCAACAGAAACCATTGTTTAAGAAGAAGCTCACATCTGTCCGAATGAAGCGTTTTGGTCCAGCCCACTTTGAGTGCAGGCTGACTCCGATTGGAGACCCCACCATGGTGGTGGAGTGGCTGCATGATGGCAAGCCTCTGGCTGCTGCCAACAGGCTGCGTATGGTCAATGAGTTTGGCTACTGCAGCCTGGACTATGAGGTTGCTTATGCAAGAGACAGTGGTGTGATCACCTGCAGAGCAACCAACAAGTTTGGAGTCGACCAGACCTCAGCTACCCTGATCGTCAAGGATGAGAAAGGCCTTGTTGAGGAATCTCAGCTTCCTGAAGGCAGGAAGGGAGTTCAACGAATTGATGAAATGGAACGACAGGCTCATGAAGGTGGACCTTATGGAGTAACTGCTGAAGAAGAAACAGAGAAAATGAAACCTGAGATTGTCCTTCTCCCTGAGCCTGTCAGGGTTATGGAAGGTGACACAGCCAGATTCCGCTGCAGAGTGACCGGCTACCCGGCTCCTAAGGTTAACTGGTACCTTAACGGACAACTCATCCGCAAAAGCAAGAGATACAGACTTCGCTACGATGGCATTTACTACCTGGAGATTACAGATATCAAATCCTATGATTCAGGAGAGGTAAAAGTTATAGCAGATAACAACCTGGGTTCAGCTGAATATGTTGTGAAGTTGGAGATTCAACAGAAGGAAGACTTCAGAACTCATCTGCGCCGTGCTGCTGAGGGTAAAGCAAGTGAAGCTCCTGCTGAGTCAGGAAGAGTACCATTTGAGGTGGTGAAGGCTGAGCAACCCACTGAGGACACTCAGCTGAAGGAGGTGGTCAAGCTTAAGAAAGCCCAGAGAATTGTCCACGAAAAAGCCGTTGAAGAGTCTGAGGAACTGAGGAGTAAATTTAAGCGCAGGACAGAGGAAGGCTATTATGAGTCCATCACTGCTGTTGAGCTCAAGTCACGTAGGAGAGATGATTCTTATGAAGATCTGCTACGAAAGACAAAGGAGGAGCTTCTTCACCATGCAAAGGAAAAGGAGGAGGCTGAGAAGAAGAAGGAGGAAGAGCGCCTCAAACTCACTGCAAAACCTCTGCAACCAGAAAGGATCAAGCTTTCACCCAGCATGGAGGCTCCTAAGATCCTGGAGCGCATCACCAGCCAGACAGTTGCACTGGGAGATGAAGTCAAATTCAGAGTCAGAGTTGTTGGTAGACCAGATCCTGAGTGCCAGTGGTTCAAGAATGGTGTTCAGTTGGAAAAATCAGACCGCATTAACTGGTTCTGGCCTGAAGACCATGTGTGTGAACTTGTGATCAGAAACGTGTCAGTCGAGGATTCAGCTAGCATCATGGTTAAGGCAACCAACAAGGCTGGAGAGACATCCAGCCACGCTTTCCTGCTGGTGCAAGGTACCACAACAGTGAATACTTCAAACTATAACTTGTTTCCTCTTGAATAACATGTTTTCTAATCAAACATGATGTGATGTTTTTGCAGCAAAACAAGTCATCACTTTTACACAGAAGCTTGAGGAGCTCAATGCCAAAGAGAAGGATACCATGGCTACATTTGAGTGTGAAACTAATGAGCCTTTTGTTAAGGTTAAATGGCTCAAGAATAACATGCAGATCTTCTCAGGAGACAAATACAGGATGCACTCTGACAGAAAGGTCCACTTCCTGTCTGTGCTGATTCTTGAAATGAGGGATAACGCAGAATATTCATGCGTGGTTGTAGATGATGAGAACATCAGAACCAGCGCCAAGCTCAATGTTGAAGGTTTGTTGATAATGATGAAATCATGGTCAAAGCTTAAAAAACTTTAATGATTTCATTGAAATAAAGATTTCATTTGAAGACTTGTTGTATATACTAGCTTCTATTTGACAATAAATAGCACTTGGTGAATATTCAACAAAACATTAGTTTCTTAAGAGCTTTATTTGATCATACTATCAACAGGAGCTCCTCTGGAGATGGTGAAGCAGCTGGAGAACACCGAGGTGCCTGAGACATACTCTGGAGAATTTGAATGTGTTGTAACTCGTGAAGATGCTGAAGGCACCTGGTACTTTGAGGACAAGCTGCTCTCTCCCAGTGGTAAATACGTCATGATCTCCCGCCGTGGAAGACACAGTCTGTCTGTGAAAGATGTCAAGAAGGAAGATCAGGGCAAATATACTTTCAAAGTGGGTGAATTCACAACAACTGCCTCACTAAAGATGAAATGTAAGTCATTATTCACATTGTAAATTAGAGACATATATTTTGATCACTTTTTTCTACTTAGTTGGTCTTTAACTTTAGGAGGTAACTTTTAACTTTTTGAGTTTTTTTTGGCTTCCCTTTCTGAATACTTTTGTCTTCATGTCTTAGTGCGTCCCGTCACCCTGGTTCAGCCTTTGACGGACCTAACTGTTTGCGAGGGTGATATTGCCCAGCTTGAGGTCAAGTTCTCACAAGAAAATGTTGAAGGCAGCTGGAAGAAGAATGGACAACCAATTACATCTTCTGACCGCGTGCACATCGTTATTGACAAACAAGTCCACAAACTCCTGATTGAAGATGCTATCAAGGATGACTTTGGATCATATTCATTTGTAGCTCCTGATCATGATATCACAACCACTGCAAAGCTGTTGATTCAGAGTAGGTCTCTCAAACTCATATACTTAAATAAAACAACATTCTGCCTCCAAATAAACATTTTTGAAATGGAATGCCTCTTTGTTGCAGGTATTGGCATCCTTGTGACATTAAAGGATGCATCTACCATTGAAGGCACCAAAGCTGTCCTGGAGGCCAAGATCTCTGCTCAGGATGTTAGCTCTGTCAAGTGGTACCACAATGACAATTTGTTGGTGCCCAGTGACCGGGTCTGTATGGTGGCAAAGGGAACCAAGCAGCGTTTGGTTTTCACCAGGACCTACGCTTCTGATGAGGGTCGCTACAAACTAGTTGTTGGCCGAGTGGACACCAGCTGCAAACTCTCTGTTGAGCGTAAGTTACCCACAGTGACTCTCCTAGCATGTGCTTATTAATAAACAAATGGCAAAATGTCCTACTGCTCAAAACCTTACTTTTTCATAATTTTAACAAAAGAAACATAGTTTGTATGGTGGTTAGAAAAACTTGCTTGCTACCAGGTCAAGATAAGTGGTAAACAATGCACAATGACCTCTTCATCATTTCATCAAAATAAATGATCAACATTTTAATTGAAAATGTTTAACATGCTGTTGTTATATATATATGCATTTATTTATTTTTTATGTTAAACTTACATTAGACTTTACAATAAATGTGTGTAATATTCCCAGGATCTTATTGCATATACATGTGGCATAGCATTCTTCATTAAGTCTAAAGAAATTGTTAGGATCAGAAGATAAGTCTTCACAGACTTGATTTGATCTGAACATCAAGCTAAGTTGAATTCAATAAAGGGTAGTATACCTGTCATTGCTCCATCTATAGGATATTTTGAGAATTGCATAACTTGTGTTTTACTTGAACAGCTGTGCAGATCCTGAAGCCAATGAAGGACATGGAGTGCTCTGAATCTGAGAATGTCTCCTTCGAAGTTGAGGTTTCCCACCCAGGTATCGACCCCTATTGGACCTTCAAGAACCAGCCACTCAAAGCCAGCGGCAGCCACAAGATGGAAACCAAAAATAAGCACCACACCCTGACAGTCATCAACGCAATGAAGGATGAAGAGGGCGAGTACATGTTCGCTGCTGGTGAGAAGACGTGCAGAGCTTCACTTACTGTGACAGGTATGCTGGATATGACTTTAACAAGCTGAATGCTCTCTGTGAGTCTCTTTAATGATGATGTAACCATCCTGTGTCACCAGGTGGTGCCATCAAGAAACCTTTGCGAGATCTGGTTGTAGCTGACTCCCAGACTGCTGTGCTGGAGTGTCAAGTCGCAAACCCATCTGCTGAAGGAAAGTGGCTGAAGGATGGACAGCCCGTCGATTTCAGTGAGAATGTGCTGAGTGAGGTGGATGGTGCCGTGAGACGACTTGTCATTGTTATCACAAAAGCCACGGATATCGGAGAGTACACGTATCAAGTGGCCACCTCCAAGACCACCGCCAGTCTGAAAGTTGAAGGTAGGACTGTTTTTTTTTTATAAAATGTACTCAGAAAATAAACTGTAATATGAATTAAAATTTCAAAAATCATTTACAAACTGAGCTGAAAAATAAAATTAATTCTGTATATTGGTTAACTGATTAATAGAAACATATACTTACTGCTGATCGATCCATGCAGGATATCTTCTAAAATAATGAACTATAACTTTAGAATGAGACACTTCTGAATCTCATTAACATCATGATTGAATGCTGTTAAGATGATAATTACATTTTCCTGTGCAGCTGTAAAAATCAGGAAGACCCTGAAGAACCTGAATGTGGTCGAGACTCAGGAGGGTGTATTCAGTCTTGAGCTGACCCATGAGAACGTCAGGGGAGCACAGTGGATCAAGAATGGTGTTGAGATCCAGTCCAGTGATAAATTTGAGATCAGTATAGAGGGCACAGTTCACACACTGAAGATCAACAACTGCTCCACACAAGACGAATCAGTTTACTCCTTCAAACTTGGAAAGCTGTCTGCAAACGCCAGACTTAATGTTGAAAGTAAGTATAGCACTAAGTTGGGATTCACAAAACAGATTTTTTAAAGTGTTTTTATGAATGGGAACTCTCTCCCAGCTCTTAAGATCCTGAAGAAGCCAAAGGATGTGACATCACTGCTGGGTGCAACAGCTATGTTTGAAGTGGGCATCTCTGAAGACAACATCCCAGTTAAATGGATGTTCAAGAACACTGAGCTGAAGTCAAACGAGCACTACACCATACTTTCTGAGAAAAGGACTCACAAATTAGTCATCCAGGATGTGGACAGCAGCAAAGAGGGAGAATACACTGCAGTGATTGGTCACCTGCACTGCAGTGCTCATCTGACTGTTGAGTGTAAGTCTTAAAAAAATATTATTTTCTAGTATTAATGGATTACAGGAAGCAAACCATTTGAGCCTGTGTTGTTTCTGCAGCTCTGCGGGTAACCAAACCCCTTAAGAACGTAGAGGTCCCTGAAACCCAGGTGGCCACCTTCGAGTGCGAAGTTTCTCACTTCAACGTGCCATCCACCTGGCTAAAGAACGGTGTCGAGATTGAGATGAGTGAGAAGTTCAGGATTGTGGTTCAGGGGAAACTTCACCAGCTGAAGATCATGAACACCAGCAGGGATGACTCTGCAGAGTACACCTTCGTCTGTGGGAATGACCGAGTGTCAGCAACGCTCACTGTCAACCGTAAGATCCAGAGAAACAATTTTGTAAAAGAGTTCTTCTTAAAAACTGCTGCCTCTTTCCCTATAAAAATCCTCATCTAAGTGATTGGAGTGTAAAATCTTTTCTTCACTTTTCTCTAAGGTGAAGGAATTCCTGAACTTAACCTCAGGACTCTTTCTTTTCAGCTATTCTGATCACAACAATGCTGGAGGACCTGAATGCTCAGGAGAAAGACACCGTCACGTTTGAGGTGAACGTCAACTACGAGGGAATCACTTACAAATGGCTCAAGAACGGTGTGGAGATCAAATCCACAGACAGATGCCAGGCTCGCTGCAAACAATTCAATCACACTCTGAGCCTCAGGAACGTCCACTTTGGAGACAGCGCTGAGTACACCTTCACAGCCGGGTCCGCAGCTACTAAAGCTAAACTCTATGTGGAGGGTAAGATGTGGAAATGTCTACAATTGTGGTTATTAAATACTTTTTAACTGTCCAACTCTCAGAAATACCAAAAAATAACATAAAGACCCTAATAACTTGGTAACAATTGTTACTTTTGCTTAAAATGTAATATTTATATCCTGCAGCTCGTGTGATTGAATTCACTAAACACCTGAAGGACCTGAAGATCACAGAGAAGAAAAGGGCAACCTTTGAGTGTGAAGTTTCTGAGCCGAACGTCCAGGTGATGTGGATGAAAGACGGCCAGGAGCTGGAGATGTCTGACAGGTAAAAAGAAGTTCTCATTCAAGTGAAGGAACTTTTTAGACATTTTTCCAACATTATCAACAACGTCTGGCTTTTTAAAATTTATTTTCCTGCAGGTACAAAATGACCTCAGACAAGTTTGTGCATCGTCTGGTTCTGCCGTCTGTCCGTATGTCTGATGCTGGCGAGTACACAGCCGTAGCCGGGGCGAGCATGTCGGTTGGACACCTGGGAGTCGAGGGACGAGATGTTAAAATCTCTGAACCTGAAAGCAGAGACATTACAGTGAGTTTACCTGTTATGTGGAGCTTCAACCCAATCTGAGTTTTGATTCTGCTCCTTGAATAGTTTCTTAATTTCATGTATGAAGCTGAGATGATCATCTTTTTGTCCAGGTGGTGGAGAAACAAAGAGCAACCTTTGAGTTTGAGGTAAACGAGGATGAAGTGGAGGGTCACTGGCTGAGGAATGGAGCAGAGATTCACTTTGCAGAGGAAGAGAGGTTCAACTACGCCATCATCAGGAAACTGCATCGCCTCACTATCTCTGAGACATTCAGGAGTGATGCTGGAGAGTACACCTTCATCGCCGGCAAAAACCACACCACCATGAACCTTCACGTGAGATGTAAGAGGTCCTTCAGTCAGCAGTTTGACACATTTTTCCGGAACAAATATATTCCTTATTTACTGCAAAAACATTTAAGAAGTATTTTACATCTGTGCTAGAGAGAATGTTCCTCATCAGTAGTTTTTTGCTGAGTGATGTTCAAAGGAAAAATGTTATTTTGTTGAACGTAAAAGGTATTTTCACAAATTCTGCTCTGCTTTTTACCTGAATGTTTGGTTTTCTATGTTCAGTGCCAGAGCCGCCTCAGATCGTACGCCACATGCAGGCCCAGACGGTGGTATCGGGTCGGTCTGTGCGCTTCTCGGCGCAGGTGAGTGGCCTTCCTCAGCCTCAGGTGACCTGGTACAAAGACTCCCAGCTTCTGTCCACAAGCTACAAATGCAAGTTCCTCCACGACGGAGATGAGCACACACTACTTCTGCTGGAGGTCTTCCCCGAGGACGCCGCCGTCTACAGCTGTGAGGCCAAGAACGACTACGGAGAGGCAACAAGCTCCGCCCCTCTCACTGTGGAAGGTCAGACGTAGTTTATTTTTGAAGCATCAAAGCTTTTAGTTTTATATTTTTCTAATTCAAAAAGAAGAAGAAAAATATTCTGGGCAAAATAAGTGCTTAGAATAATTCTCTTATTATTTGAAGCAATTATTTTAATTAATTGAGGGATTTAATAACTGAACATTTATGTAACTAAATAAAAATATCAACATTAAATTTTTAAGTAGAAGAAAGCATCAGGTTAAATAAAGTTAGGTTCATTTTATGACTTTGTTTTAAATGTTTTATAATTAGTACAATTAAGTTTATTTGCTAGGATATTACACCATCAAATGTTGTGTTGAGAGATTTTTTTCCCCCAAGTCATGTTAAGGGAAAAAAATAGAATTATTAAGTTCATAGAAAAAATTTATATAATCACTGTGGATGAGCAGAAAGAAGTAATCATTACCATGTCAGTAAACTGAACACGTTATCTTTCAGTTCCTGAGGTGATTGAAACCGTTCGGATTTCTCCTCCGGTTCTGATCACTCCTATGAGGGACATTCTGGTCTCAGAAGGACATCCTGCCCAGCTGAAGTGCCTTGTCTCTGGGGAAGGTATACACCTCTCATCAATTCCCTCTGGTTGATAAATCAAATGAGTTTTGGATCTGCTAACCTCTGTGATTATCAGGGCCGTTTCTAAACACGTCATGTGATGCTGACTTTCTTGAACGCTGTGTCCCCAGATCTGCAGATTTCTTGGTTCTGTAATGACAAAGAGATCCGGCAGTCTGACATCTTCAGGATGTCTCATTTGGATGAAACCTGCCTGCTGGAGATTTCCAAAGTCCTCCCTTCACATGAGGGAGAGTATTCGTGCATTGCCACAAACATAGCAGGAATGGTCACATGTTCTGCCACTTTGAACCTTGATGGTGAGTTTGAAATAATATCAACTGGCATGCAGTGCTTTTAAAATAAAACGGCGTGAGTGAGGCCACCACTTACTGCATGGTCTTCAGACGCTAATCTCAGAAAGCATGATATCTACCTGCCAGGTCCTCACAGAGCTGCTCTGATTTTTAGCTTCAATAGCAAATAAAATGATCATCTTCTTGGATATTTGTGCTACCAGAACCTGTATTTAGACATAATTGTAGTGGTATCTTGATGACATTAGGGAGGAAGTGCCTTATTCTCTGTGCATGTAGAGAACTCAGTAGCTTTAGTTTGACCTATTTCTTGCTGTAAGCCTTATCCTACAGGATTTTCTGCTGTGCTGCATGATATCATCTCTTCCTACTTCTGCAGCTCCTAACAGTGTTTTTTGAGACACAAATCTTTGTTTCAGAGTAAATCAGCATGGTTGAAACAGCTGGACTGTGGAAGTTCAGCTTTTCGGATTCCTTACACTCACGGACATAATCCACATCTGTTTCATACATTTTGGCTCCTGTCAAGTTTGCATGATTGACTGTGGAAAACAGCCACTGTCCAGTCTTCACTGAGCCTGACTGATCCTCAACACTCCAACCCAACTGCACTTTGGAAAACAAATAACCAGGAAAAATCACCGGAATTGTGCTGTGTTGACTTAATTCTTCTATTCTTTCTTACTGCCCAGATGAAAAAGCCTTAGATAGCGTGTCGAGTTCTGAGACTAAAATAACTCAGACACTGGAGGCTCAGACAGAGGGTTTCAGCTCTCTGTCGATGGGTCAAACAACCCACAGTTTTGAGTTTTCCGAGGTTGTCTCTGAAGCTTCCTCCATGTCTTTGAGGACGTTCGAGATTCAGATGGAGAGTGTAACCTCAGTGGAGATGAGCTCTCGAAGCCTCTTTGATTTGAAACTCTCAGCCAGCCCCCAGCTGCTGATGGAAATGAGCGACATCAGAGTGAAAAGTGGTGAGATGGCTGAGTTCAGCTGCTCGTTCGATGGGCAGCCCTTCACTGGAGTGGTATGGGATCATAACGGTCAGAACTTGGTGGACACGGACCGGGTAAGGAGCTCTCAGAGTGGGGACCTGTTGTCTCTGGTCATCCACAGTGTCGACATGGCCGATCAGGGAATATACTGCTGCACAGCTACCAACCAACACGGTCAAAACAGTACTTCTGCCAGACTCACAGTTGAAGGTGGTTAATCTTTCTTTATTGTGATTTCCAACTGGTCCATTTCACTTCTCCATCTGCTCTCCCTGCTTTGGACCCCCTTTTCATAACGTAATATTGCCTCCTAGTTTATAATCTGTTAGAATAATGTAATAACAACCTCTGTAGTGTAGTTTTGCTCCCTCCCACCATATCGCCTTCACCTCACTAATCTCATTCTCCATCCTACTAACCTTTTATTGATTATAGCCATAGCCGTTTACTCTCTGACCCCTAATTACTCTCCCTAACTTTATTCTCACTCAGCTAAAGAAGCAAACCTCAAAGCAGACACCCCCATCCCCACCGATTCTGTTCGTAAAGTGTCTCAACCAGAAAGGGAAAGCTCTAGAGATCTTTCTGAGCAAGAGAAGCAGGAGTCCAAGACGAAGCTCCAGTCTTTGCCTAAATCCTCCCAGAGACCGTACCACCTCATCAGCCAGTTGTATTTCCCAGATGTCATGCCTCAAGATGAGTGGAGTCAACGCCTCTCCAACAGCCCAGAGTTTCTGATCAAACTCCCCCCTGAGTTGCTGATCCAAAACAAAGACAGTAACTCCCTGTACTGCATTATGAAAGGCCTTCCCACTTCACTTGTCATTTGGCTTTACAACCGTCTGAATGTCAAGGATTCTGTTTGGTACTCTCTGAAACAAGACAGCTCTTTTTGCTGTGTAAATGCTAATAATGTGGGAGCCAGACCAGGGGGCTCTCACTATTTCAAAAATCTAACCTCAGCTGGGGATGCTGAGTGCAGCACAGTGATGAAAGGTTGGCATTTGCATGCTTTTGGTCCTTCTGCTCAGTCTGACTTTCTGTGGCCTGCACCCATGCACATTGTTTTTCACCTGCACAGCCATCATGAACACACTTCTTCACAGGGCAATTCTTCTTCTACGTCTTTAACAATGTTTAGGCAAGGTCTCTGACTCTGTGTCTTGCATTTTGACTAAAACCTTAGTAGAGATATGAAGAGGGACAATCACAAAACTTTACCAAGAAGACAGATGTGCCACGCACTAAAAAGAACAAATGGAGGCATGAAAGAAGAACAGATCAAAGAAACAACCCAAATGGATCATATGGCTGCACGACTCTTCACAGATTCTAACCGCCTTGCACTATGAATTCAGCTATAAAAATGTTTTTAACTGTAAATAATCTGTGTCTTTACAGTAACCGAAGTGGAGAAGGAACCAGTGGTAAAGGAGGACGTTAAAGGTAAATACATCTTCAACAGTACTATATGTTTGTATATAGTAGTGTTGAATTATCTTTATTATATCTTAACTATTATGTATTTCACTATGTGCTGTCTATGCTAGAAATTAGTCTGTTTTGATATGGTAGTTTTGTTCTATTTTAATTTAAATTTAATGCAAATTGTTTCCACCAATGTGAATGTATTTTTAAAATCTTGTGATATTTTTGACAGAACACACAATGATTTTACCAGAAAGCATTTTTGAACAAAAATAGTGTTTAGTGTTAGCTTGTTTAAATGTTACATTTTCAGTACATCAGCATCTCATCCTGCAGTCAAATACAACTTGTCTGTAAATGGAAAAAAAAACACTGTGATTTCACTTGAGCTGATTGATGCTGGGATGTGTGATTTACTTTCAACTGTCATTACTCCACTCAGCCTTTTCTAGCTCAACGATCACAGTGGAAGAGGAAACCCAGGAGTCATACTACACTGGCTTAAAATTACCCGACAAAACCAGAACACTTGAACTCAAACCAGAAACTAAGCGTTTCTCCAGCTCTTTGGAGAGGAAAAAAGAAAAACCTGTTTTCCTTAGCAAACTTTCTTCAGCAGCCGCAGTTGTTGGAGAAACTTTTGCCTTTACTGTCAAAGTGTCTGGATTCCCAAAGCCCTCTGTTCAATGGTTCCACAATGGGCAGATAATAACCAGTTCATCAGTTTATACATTTATTCATGAACAAGATGAGTACAGTTTAGTTATTAACAAAGTTCAAAGGGAATTTGAGGGAGAGTACTCCTGTACAGTCAGCAACAGGTTTGGCCAGTCAACTTGTTCTTCTTATCTTCATGTTCAGCTAAAGGAGCCAGAGCGAGAGAAAAAGGTTGATGACAAAGCACCTGCAGCAACTGGTCAACCTCCAAAGTTCATGAAAGCTATAGAGTCAGTTCAGTTATCAGAGGGTGGGCAGTGTTTTTTCAGGTATATGCTGACTGGAGAACCACTCCCTGATGTTCAGTGGTTAAAAGGAAGCATCCAGATTGAGCCTGCTGGCTTTAACATGATGGTGAACAACCCAGATGGATCAGGCTTTTTCAGTATTATGAGTGTTAAACAAGAACATAGTGGTATCTACACATGTATGGCTTTCAACCCATATGGGGAAGACTCTTGTAGTGCTGAGCTATTGGTATTCAATGGAAAATCTCAAGAAGAGCACAAGTTCATTCAAAAAACTAAAGGCTTGAAGATATCACTAACCGAGCAAAGCACAGAGTCTCGGGTGTACCATGAAAGAAGCCGGTCTGATCAGATGATTTATACCATTAGTACTGAAGACCGGCAGATTATTCCTAGTGAGGAGGTGGAAACCCTCCAAGAGCTGAATATCTCTGCTGCTACTCTTCAAAAAGAGCAACTGACCCACCAAGCTGCCCTTCTGCAGTCTCATGAAATTCATGAGAGTGTTTCCTTGACCCCAGCCCATCCCCCGGAGGTCTTGGCTGTTCCAACAAAGCAACTTCCCAAGGCCTCTTTCTTATCTTCAGTCCAGGAGAGACAAAAGATAACAGAGCAGCACTCAGAGAGAATTCTGAGTCCTGAGGTTGTTGAACTGGAGTTCTCAAAAGAACAACAATCTAAAATCATGTCAGCTACATCTGAGGAGGTCCTTTCCCTGAACACTGTGAGAGCTGAGCATTTGACGGACCGGACTCCAGAGCACATGCAAACCACTACTGAGCCCAAGCAGCTTGTCAGCAGCTACCAAGTGGAATCTGCTTTACCCATTCTTGCTGATGTGTCAGATGCTGTAGAAAGACCAGAGGAGGAGAGAGGTTTTAGAGTTCAAGAGGGGGTTAAGATTTTATACTCTGCTCAATCTGCTGAGCAGTTGTTGCTTACAGAAACACACTCTGAGGCTCTGCTAGCTTTAGACCCTGCCGTTAAACCACAACTTGAAAAGGAACAATCTAAACCAGTGCTAGCACCAGTGAGTGAAACTAGGGTGGCTCTATCTAAAGAGCAGAAATATGAAACACAGATACCGGAGCAAGAAAGCATCCAGCCAAGTAAAGATAAGATATGTAAATCTTCCATAGTAACTGAGGAGAAATATCAGGTTCAGGGTGAACAGACAGTACAAGTGGCACCTCTAGAGACTCCTATATGTCTGCAGACTAGTTGCGAGGATAAACGAGTTTTGAATTTGCAAGTTATCACTGATCAGGGTGTTTTAGAGTCTGAGGGAAGACTCAGCAGTGAAAAGCCCCCAATGGAGCTGGCAGACATGGCTAAGAACCCAACTTTGCTGTACTCAGTGACTCAAGAAGAACAGAGGACTGTGGTATGTGAGGCAACTTCAGAGTTCATAGCAGAACCCGACTATGCATCTGTTCAGCCAAAGAAAGAGCAATCACAGCCAAGATACCTTCAGTCAAGCCATTCTGTATCAGTTTTACCAAAGGAAGGCATCATTGCCTTTACTAAACCTGATCAGCAGGTGGCATTACCAAAACAGGAGCGGGCTCAAAGCCATGCTGCATCCTCGGAGACACAAAGAGAGATCATAGCAGAGTATCATAAAGACCTCAGTGTATCTGTGGATGGGATTAAGGCACAATATCAGACTGAATCTAGACCTCCAAACATTCTTGGTGTGTCCTCCCAGCCCCTGCACCTTCCAAAGGAGACCCCTTTCACTGAAAGCTTCAGAGAGCAGCGAGCATTAGTTCAGAGAGAGGATCAGTGGAATATTATGCAATCCTTGAATGTCGCAGACACTCAGGTTTTAGAGGAGGGTCACACTGCCAGTCTTCACGCTGATGAGAAATTCAAGCCTGAATCAAAAGTTGAACCCAAGATCCCAAAGAGACCTGTATTCATAGAAGAAAAGGCAGTTGCAACTGAAAGATGCACCATCTTAGAGGCTGCTGAGCAGGATTTTGCGGTACAGATCCAGGAGGGACAATCAGTCCGGCAGTCAGTGATGCTAGAAGAAAAGCGGGTCCTCCTGGTCGAACAATCAAGCGGGATACATAAACCAGAAGCTTCCACTGTCAGTGTTAAGACACAACCTAAAGGTGTTGTTTTTATTCATGAGTCTCAGGGTGCTCATGCTCTACCTAAAGAACTCAACTTTGTTCTTAATATCCCAAAACCATCAAGTATGACTATTCGGCGTCAGCTTAGAGAAGCTCTTCAGTCTGCTGTGGCCAGTGATCAACCAGTCTTACTAGCAGAAGTGGTGGGAAAGTTAGAAACAGTGGAGATACAGGAGGTCAAAGTTCAACGAGAGCCCAAACGGACCACATTCACATATCTGATCACATCGCCTGGTGTCCCACTGGAGATCACACTGTCCTTCCAAGGAGAATATCCTCAGAAAGCTGATCTTAAGTCTGAGCTGCATGTAGCTCTACGGGCTATGGTTTTCCAGGAGCAGCAAAGTCTTTTGTCAGAACAGCAAGGCATATTGCCAATTGACATACCTCAGAAGGCTCAGATCAGCTCAATACCCTCTAAAGAGATGTTGTCAACCATGATGGACTCAGTGGTAGTGGCAGAGAGTGTTGTTGGGTTTCCTCCAGATGCATCTCATTCTGCAGAAGTCAGAACTGAATTGATGGGTTCTTTCCAAAGTGCAACAATCCAAAGCCACGCTGAGGAATCCAGGAAAGTGAGTCGGACAGAATTTACATCAGAGAGGGACATTACTGAAGTAACCACCTTGTCAGCTGTAGAGCAGGTTCCTGTGGTACAGGTGGACACTTTTGTTCACAGAGAAACCAGAGAGGAGTATCTTTCAGAGGCCATCCCAATCAGCGAGTCCTCTGGCAGCCTTATTGATTATCCAGTTATTATTGAGTCTCTGGAGGATGTTTGTGCTGAAATAAGTGATAAAGTTGTTTTTACCACTACTATCAAGTATGCCACCAAGGTTAACTGGTTTTTCAATGGCCAGCTAGTAAAATCTGGTAAAGAGTTCAAGTGTTCTGAAGACTGTGACACATACACACTAATTGTCAACAAAGTTGTCAAGGAGAGGCATCAAGGAGAATATGTCTGTGAGGCTGAAAATGAAGTCGGCAGAACTACAACATCTTCAAGGCTCACTGTGGTCTCAAAAGGTTTGATGATGGACAGTTCTTTGATATCATCATCAACTAACTTCACACATTAGCTTATATCATGTTCTGCTGTCTCTAGACCTCCAAAAAAATAAAAATTACATTTAAATTTGGAAGTTTGAGGTTTTAATCAGAGACCAGAACCATCCTCACATTTCCTCTCTCCCATCTGCACTTCTCCATAAACATGCCATCCTCACATCCATCCCTCTTTCCTTCTAGGAATTACCTTCCATGTTGTTCAGCACCTGCCATTCCCCATCCTTGATCCATTCCTTGCATGCATACCTTTTTTTCTCAACCTAACCCTGAGACAACTTTCCTCCTCCACAGTCATCACTGGATTCATTTCTTTGAGTCACTCTTCATTCCAGGGCTACTTCAGTCTTCAGAAAAATAGTCAGCTTTGTTTCCATTCAGACTGCTTTACTCACTTTGTCATTTCTTTTTCATTTCTCTCCTCAAAACACAGTGAAACCTGTGTTCAAACACAGAATTGTTCCTCTGGAGATCAACGTCGGCATTTCTGCCAGATTTGAATGTGGTACAGAGGATGCTCCAAATGTGACCTTCAAGTGGTTCAAAGATGGTCACCTCATCAAAGAGGGTGATAAGTACAGGATTATCAGTCGCTTCACTGCTTCCTCTCTGGAAATTCTGAGCCCATCAAAGGATGACAGTGGAGAGTACACCTGTAAGGCATCCAATCAACATGGCAGTGATGAATGCTCTGCTTCTCTCAGTGTGACAGGTAAGAACAATGCATGTTTCCTCCTTTTTCGATGGTTGACTCTGGCCTTTCGAGGAGTTTATCCATATTTTGAGCTAAACATAGTTGTTTTTGTACTTTTATACTTTTTCTCCCTCTTGGTTTTCGTGGTTCTACTACACAGTATGACATTTTACCACTAACATCTTTTCATTCTTAATCTTTGTAGAGAAACTTCCTCCAGTTTTTCAAACTAAACCTGACAACCAGACTGTGTATGTTGGAAAGAGGGCACTCATACAGTGTGTAATAGCAGGATCTGCTCCTCTAAATGTTGTGTGGCTAAAAGACCACCAGCTTGTGCCCTCTATGTCAGAACACTACCAAACCTTTTGTGAAAAGAATAAGCACACTCTTGAGATCAAAACGCTTCAGGCAGCGGACCGTGGGCTGTATGTGTGCAGGGCATCTAATAATGTTGGGATGGCTGAGTGCAGCATGGAGCTGCGTGTTGTTGATAAGCCCAACTTTGTAAAGCCCCTGGGTTCGGTTGCTGCCGTGGTGGGAGCTCCTCTTCACCTGGAATGTCAGGTGGATGAGGACACAGGAGTAACTGTTACCTGGACCAGAGATGGTAGGAAAGTCCACCAATCTCCAGACTGTAAACTGTCTTTTGAGAATAAGACAGTAAATCTTGATATACTAAAAACCACACTGAAAGATTGTGGGAATTATGTGTGTATGGTGGCAAATGATGCTGGAAGTGCTTCTTGCTCCACTTCCGTCAAAGTACAAGGTAAGTTATTTATATTCCAGTTTTTTAGTGCTTGAAACCTTCAGAAAACCAAGAAAAGCTTAGTTTTTTATGTTCTTGGTGTGTCATGTGAAATAGATTGTTCTTCTTATCTTAATGAGCTTTGTTTTCAATGCTGGTTTCTTGTTTTTAAATTACATCTTCAACTCCATGTAATGGTTCTTACTAACCATACCCCTGCAGAGCCACCAGTCTTTGTAAAGAGACTGGAGGGTACAACAGTTTGGAAGCGAGGTAGCACAGCTCGGCTGCAGTGCACCGTCAAAGGATCCCCTGAGCTTCACACCACCTGGTTTTTCAATAACAGTGAGCTGTCCAGTGGTGCCAGATACGCTGCCAGCTTTAAGGACGGTGTCGCCACTCTTGAGATAAACAATGTCATGTTGAGTGACAGTGGGAGCTACAGCTGTGAGGTTCTGAACGAGTCAGGTTGTGAGAGCTGCAGCACCAAAGTGACAGTTAAAGGTGTGCAGCATTTGAAATGATTTTTCATTTAAAAATACAATATGGCATATACATTTGTCTTTACCAAGGTGTTCGTTCCCCATTAGAACCTCCATCGTTCATTAAGGATGCACCCTCCATAGAAGCAGTGAGAGGATCAATAGCTGTGTTGGATTGCGAGATTGCAGGTTCTGCACCATTTGAAGTAACTTGGAAAAAGAACAAGAAACGCTTGTCCTCAGATAAAAAGTACAGAGTAGTGTCACAAGGATCACTGACCTCTCTGGAAATCCACACATTTGAGAGCACTGATGCCGGTGAATATGAATGTGTTGTTTCAAATGAGGTTGGCTCAGTGACCTCTAACTCGGTGGTCAAACAGAAAGGTTAGTTTAAAAAAATCATCAGGATGATTTTGACTCTAGGTTCCTCAGTAGCTATTAAAGTTTACTATAATTGATGCCATTTCAGAGCCACCTATCTTCTCAAAGAGGATTGAGAGTTCTACAGTGTTGTTGGGAAATGCAGTGAAACTACAAGGAGTAGTGAAAGGCTCAGCTCCAATTTCTATAAAATGGCTGAAAGACTCTAAGCTGCTAATAGATGATGATTCCAGTGTCACAACAACATTTGAGAACAACATTCCTTGCATTTCCTTCACCTCTGTTGGGATAAAGCATGGTGGCAAGTATACTTGCATTGCTGAAAATGAGGCAGGGCAGCAGAAATGTGAGGCTGTTCTCACCATTCAAGGTTAGAACTCACTTGTATTTACTAGCTATTCTCCCAGTTAATCTGTGTTGGTTTATAAAGCCTAAAGCTTGTGTTGTGTTTTAGAACCAGCTAAGATCATAGAGAAAGCAGCGTCCATCAGTGTTACAGTTGGTGAAATGGCTATGCTTGAATGCACCATCTCTGGAAGCCCTGAGCTCAAAGTCAGATGGTTCAAAGATGGCAAAGAGATGATTAGCGGTCGTAAATATAAGATGACTCTGAAGGAGAACACTGCTGTTCTGAAGATACTTTCAGCAGATAAAGGAGACACTTCAGAGTACAAGATGGAGGTGTCCAATAAAGTCGGAAAAGACGAGTGCACATGCTCGGTCACAGTAATAGGTTAGTTTCAGTCAGAAATACATAATTATTTCAACTCAAAAACAGATCTTTTGTCACAGTTCCGTGTTTGGCTTCTACTTCCACACAGATCGTGCTGTTCCACCATCCTTCACTAAAACTCTAAAAAAGATGGATGGAAGTATTGGTAGTAATGCTACCTTGGAGTGCAGAGTTGCTGGATCGCAGCCAATGGTTGTTTCTTGGTTCAAAGACGACAAAGAAATTCGCAGTGATAATAAATACAAGCTTGATTTCAGTGAAAGTGCAGCCTCTTTGACAATTACACATCTTGATCAAAGCGATGGAGGAGTTTATACGTGCCGGGCTTCAAACAAGGCCGGAGAAAATGAGACCAGTGGAACACTGACAGTCAAAGGTTAGAGAAGTTTCAATGTCTTAGGTCTACTAGGAATTTAACAACAGATACAACTGAGCAAAGGTTATTGATAGGCTTAAAACATGAATGTTGTTTTACAGAACCTCCAGCTTTCACGGTAAAACCTGAGTCGCAGGATGTTCCACCAGGAACCAACGTTGTGATAAAAGCAGCCTTCACTGGGTCTGCTCCACTACTGGTTAAATGGTTCAGAGAGGAGAAAGAGATTTTCTCTGCAGGAAAGTGTGTCATAAAAAAGGATGTCTCCTCAAGCTCTTTAGAGCTTTATTCTGTAAAACCCAGTGACTCTGCTAAATATACCTGCCAAGTGTCAAATGATGCCGGGAAAGTGGATTGCACTGCCATCCTCTTCGTGAAAGGTTCTGCTTCCCTCTTTCATCTGCCATCTTGTTTCCTTCCTACCACTAACCATTTTACAAAGTTTACTGTAATTGCTCTTGTGTAATTTACAGAAGCTCCCACGTTCACAATGAAGCTTGAGCCTTCACGGCTCCTAAAAGCTGGACAGCCTCTGAAGCTGTCCTGTAAAGTACAGGGGACTCCTGTAATTTCCGTCACATGGATGAAAAATGGCTCTGAAATCATTTCTGACCACAGACACTTGATGTCCTTTGAGAGCTCAGTAGCCTCTCTGGAGGTGGAGAACTGCTGTATAGAAGATAGTGGGGAGTATATGTGTTTGGCTTCTAGTGAGGCTGGGAGAGATCAATGCAGCTGCTCAGTAACCATCAAAGGTTAGTGCTGTCCTAAGAAGCTGTCCTCTACAAACTGATCCTACTGTCTGGTCCACATTGTTCCATCTTTCAATTCTTAGTTATCTTTTGTTGGATGAATGAATTAACTACAAGTGTAGACATGAAAACATGACAGAAAATGGCTCTGTAGAGTTAATAGAAAGCTAAAAGCCAAAGTAAAGTATTATATAAAGGAAGGTAAGTTTGCTGAATAGTGCTGGAAGGTGTTTTTAGCAAAGAGTCCCTTGATGGATTTTGTGGACCAGATTTGCCTCATCAGATGAAGCTTTCCTTTCAGATATTATTGTTGAATGTTACTTTTATTATCTTTCTCATAGAGCCTCCAGTGTTCGTAAAGCCTTTTGAATCAGCTGAGTTTGTGAAAGGATCTGACATTGTCCTGACAGGAACCGTTTCAGGTTCCCCACCATTTGAAATAAGTTACTTCCTTAATGATAAGCTGATCAGAAGCAACAAAAAACATCAGATCCATGTTCAAAAAGGCACAGTCACTCTTCAGATATCTGACTGTGACAGCAGGGATGATGGGACGTACCGCTGCACGGTTGCAAATGATGCTGGGGAGACTACTTGTTCTTGCCAGGTTTCTTTGAAAGGTTAGTCAAATGAATGTCTTGTGCTGTTACCCTAAGTTGTCTGCTGCATGCTTCTCAGTTTCATGGAAAGTTTTGTGTATGATGAAATGTCAGGTGATTTATTTGCTGATTTTCCAGGTTTCCAGAAAACTGTTTTCTTTTTGCATTGTTTAGATCAGAGAATTAATAAGGTTTAGCTTCAGCCTAGATCCTTGAGTTTCACTTGTGGTCTTCTTTCACTAGAACCACCATCATTTATCGAAAGACCACAGGACATGTCCTGCATGGTGGACTCTGAAATCTCTATGAAATGCATGTGTTCTGGAGCACTTCCCATGACATTCCGATGGAACAAAGATGATCACGAGCTCACTGAAGACGAGCATGTTAAGATGTCCTATGAAACCAACAGTGCTGAGTTGAATTTGAAAAATGCCCAGTTATCCCACAGTGGGAAATATGTGTGTGAGGCTGAGAACAAAGTTGGAACTCAGAGATGTACCGCCATGGTCACGGTGACAGGTTTGTCACATTTGTTTGAAAATCTCATCTTAACTCTTTTCTTAAATGTTCAGCTTTAAGCTTCATTAACACAGTGAGTTCAGCTGTGTCCTGTGTTGATGTTGCAGAGCTAAAGTCTGTGCGTGTAAATGGTGGTTACCCAGTAGGCTTGGATGAACTGCTCTGAGGCTTTTTGGGAATACTATTTAGTGTGATATCAGATCAGAAATTCAGAAATCCAATCTGCTTTGGATCTATCATATATAGACCAGTTAATTGTGGACTTGTTCTGTACTTCCGGATTAAGATTTTGTTTTCAGTCGCAACGCTTTGTTTAGGTGAAGTTACAGTATATTATATGAAAGCTGAAACTTTTGGTTTTAACAACAGAATTTATCAACACTGACATTATTTTCAATGCTTTGCTGTTTTATGCTATGACTTCATGCATGCCAACACTGATCATCCAATGGATTACAGCTGAACATGTTCTATGATGCTGACTGTTATTTGTTTAAATGCAACACCTTGAATTTAGGAGCAAAACAGAATTATCACATTTTTCCACTGGGTTTTTTCTTTATGCTCTGGTGATTATTCTGCTTTTATTTTTTCTGTTGTCAAGTCCTATGATTTTTATTTAAACTAAAGACTCAGTTTTTGTTGAACTCATAGACGCAAAGGTTTGTGGTTATGCAGAAGTATATATGGTTTATCTTTTAGCTGAAGCTCAATTTTGCATGTCAAATATAATATGTTGTCTTGATGGTATGTTATCCCACAAAATAGCTCTGTTACTGCATCTAATAGTGGCTGAAGGTACGGTTGAAGGGTCTGATCTAATCCTGTAAGCTAGTGTTGTACGTAATTGCTACTTTTTGTGTGTGGAAGCCGTTTTGGTTCAGTAGCATAAGTATGTTCAGGTTATTTTTGACAGTAAAAATACTGCATCATGGGTTATTTTACATTACAAATATAATTTCTCTCTCTTTTCGGTCCCTGCTTTGGGAGAACCTTCTATCTTGGTTTTCTGTGGAGGAATATCTGTTAGTTCTTTTATTGGCTATTCATTTGCTTGCAAAAGGAATTTCAAGACTAAGCATGTCAAAGAGAAGAAGCCCTTAAAGGATTTTGCTGCTGTTTTGACTTGTGAAGTGATATATATGTCATTATGTAAATAAGGCCAAGTAGAATAAATGCTGTCCCACTAATTATGCACAAGGTTTTTTTTGCTTAAGCTTTAACATACACTCATCTCACTGCTCCTGGGTTATAAATCCCCTGTAAAGACATACAGAGGCAGAGGTACTAAAGACAGCTTAAGTGGTTAATATTACATCCAGTTTGATTGAGCTTCACAGATAAGTGTCAAATTGCTCAAAGATTGTAGAAATCTTCAATCAGAAATCATCTGGTTGTCTATGAGAACTACCTCAGTCCATGTAAAATTCAGTCCTTTCAGCTGGAAGAGAGCCATGCGGGTCTGCTAAGTTAATGTAATGCTGCAAAGTTGACGATGGTCTTGGATAAATCTTCATAGATACACAACTAATTGTAGACCAATGTGTTTGAAACAGATGCTGTGACTCCTCCCACATTTGTTAAGAGATTATCAAACATCCAAGCAGTGATGGGTTCAGTGGTCACAATGGAGTGCAAACTGTCAGGCTCTCTTCCATTTGTTGTCGAATGGCACAAAGGAAAACAAAGGATCACCAAGAGTTCTAAGTTCAAACTTGTGCACATTGGAAGCACTGTTTCCCTGGAGTTAAAACTGACTGAAGGTCGTGACACAGGAGAGTATTCCTGTAAAGTCACAAATGAAGCTGGAAGCTGTGTATGCAGCGGAATTCTTACAGCTAAAGGTTAGCTTTCAGATTTAATATTATTCTTTAAAAAGTAGTCTTCACTATAGGTGTCATAATAACTTCTCTGTATGGGTTTTAGTGCCACCGAGATTTCTGGTGGACATCAAGCCTCAAACAGTTATTCCACAGTCAACGGTGACCTTCAGAGGAGTCTTTGAAGGGACTCCCCCATTTACAGTGGAATGGTTTAAGGATGGCATCAAACTCATTGCTGGATCCTCTTGTACAATCAGTTTAGAGAAATACTCTTCTTCTTTGGAGCTCAACTCAGTCGAGGCCATGCAAACTGGAGTTTATTCTTGCCAAGTTAGCAATGAAGCCGGCACAGTGACAAATGCAGCAGAATTGTTGGTGAAAGGTTGGACTATTCTTTTTTTGTCCAGCACCATCTTTCATTTAACCCATCTTTTTTCATCATTTTTGCCGCTCTTCTGTCTTCATTCTGAGCAATTCATCATCTCCCAGCTATATTTGTGTTGTCTTTGAGATTGCGTTCCTCCCATCGCAGCAATCAGTCACCTGCCTGCATCCTGCATCCATCCCAAAGGTGTTCGAGTGTTGCTTTATGTTGGCAAAAGTAACCTAATCTTTTCTTGACTTCACAGAGCCTCCTCGGTTTATCGTGAAACTGCCTCCCACAACCTTTGTGAAGCAGTGTGAGGGACTCCGTTTAGAATGCAAGACCAACAGCGCACGCTCCTTGAAAATGTGCTGGTACAAAAATGACCAAAAGATAAGCGACGGAGGCAATTATAAAGGGATGTTTGTTGATTCGACTGCATACCTCCAGCTACAGTCTGCAATGCTCGAGGATAATGGAGTCTACACATGTGAGGTTCATAATGATGCTGGCAGTGCAAGCTGCAGCACCACTCTCACAGTTCAAGGTCAGCTATCGAACGGATTTCTTGGTGATATGTTACACTGTGGATTTGTCCCCTCTGAAGTTCAGTAGCATGAAAGAGAAGGAATGGATGTCCTGTGATGCAAATTTTGTTTGATTGTGTCACGAATGTCTTTAGAACCCCGTATGAAAATGCCAGCATGGAATCCGTCAAAACTTCAGTGTGTCATATAGCATGAGTCTGAGAGGTCTCCATGTTCAGTGACATGAACATGGAGTTCATGTCACTCAGTTTTGGTGGAATGATCTTGGGTACATCCCTTTTTAATTACATTAAATTCTCTTTTTATCTAAAGGGGAAGCTACGGTGTGATCATACAGTAGCATGAACATTATTTAAGTGTTGCCTTACCATAGAGGATTGCTTTTGTAAAGACCAGGAAGGATCCCTCAAGCATGGACTGAACTTTGCCATAAGCCTGATCACGAAATTGAACCAAGTGCTTGGATAAACTGCTTGTCATAATGGTTTGCCTGTTCATGAAGATAAATTATCTCAATGTATGAAACATATTTTCCAGAGTCGCCATCCTTTACTAAAACTCCCAACCCAGTGGAGGGAATTCAAGGGAAAGATGCCAGTCTTTACTGTGAGATGTATGGCACTCCACCTTTCCAGGTTAACTGGTACAAAGACAAAAGGCCCTTAAAAGAGAGTTGGAAACATAAGATTGTTAGTGTGGGCAACTCTGCTACTCTTCATGTCATGAAACTTGAGCAGAATGATGTTGGCCTGTATGAGTGCAAGGTGTCAAACAATGTAGGAAGTGAGTTTTGTCGCACTACTATCAAACTAAAAGGTTTGTACCAAATCAGTGGACAATTTCACAAACTCAATTTATATAGGATCATATCTCCTCACCTGTGATCTTTCTTCAAACATTCAGAACGACCAGCGTTTGTCACAAAGCTCATCGACCAGTCCGTAAGAATTGGTCAGCAACTGACACTGACAGCCACAGTGAAAGGCTCTGAGCCTTTGACTGTGTCCTGGGTCCAGGACAAGGACCATGTCCTTAGAGACAGTGATAACAGGAAGATAACCTTTGAGAACAACATAACCACTCTTATAGTTCCAGAGGCTGACTCAGCAACAGCTGGTAAATACACCTGCCAGCTGAGTAACGACTCAGGACTGGTGGAGTCAGTCTCCCAAGTTACTGTTTTAGGTTTGTAGAACTTCACACACAAGTTTACTACAATGCTACTATACTATTAGCTCTAAAGTTTTCTTTCCACAACTTTAGAACCTGCTGCTATTGTGGATAGTCCAGAATCCATGAGTATCACATCAGGAGAAAATGCTTCTATTGAAGTTACAGTGTCTGGTTCACCAGAACTGAAAACAAAATGGTTCAAGGACAACAAAGCCCTCAGTTCTGGTGCCAAATATCAGACATCTTTCACAAAGAAAATTGCTGTTCTGAAGATCCGTTCTGCTGACAAAGCGGATGCTGGAGAATATAAACTAGAGGTTGCGAATCACGTTGGTACAGCTTCTTGCAAAATCAAGCTCTCAGTCTCAGGTTGGTGAACTTTATGCAGATGCTCTCTTTATCTTATGAGAAAATTTATCCAACATGTAGCTCAAAAAAGTGGCTCATGACATGTTCTTTGACTACAGATAAGTTGATTCCTCCAAGTTTCATAAAGAAGCTTAATGATACCCACTTCGTTGTGGGAAGGCCTGGTGAGATGGAGTGCAAAGCTACTGGATCTTCTCCTTTAACAATTTCCTGGTTCCATAATGGCAGGGAGATCAAGAGTAGTCCCTCCTGTAACATCAGCTCCACAGATAATAACCACAGACTGCAAATTTCAACTGTCAGTATGTCCGATTCTGGCAAATACACCTGCAAAGCAGTGAATGCTGCAGGAGCCAGTGAGACCAGTGCCTCATTTAATGTGACAGGTTAGTACAGACTTGCAGTCTTTAACAATGGAATCAGATTGTTATGGAAACCTATTACTTATCCCACAACCAATCTTTTTTTTATCTTAAACCAGAACCTCCTTCGTTTTTGGAAACTCCTGAACCCAAAGAAATCTTGCCTGGCAAAAGTGTAACTTTCTTAGCTAAAGTAAAAGGCAGTGCCCCACTGCAAGTCAAGTGGTTCAGGGGAGCCAAAGAAATGCAACATGGAAGAGGCTGTGAGATCTCATTGAAGGCTGATGTGGCCACTTTGGTGCTTCATAGAGTTGATAAATCCCATGCAGGAGAATACACATGCCAGGTCATAAACAACGCAGGAAAGGAAAGCTGCCCTCTCCATCTTTTTGTGAAAGGTTTGTCAGCATGAAACTCTTCTGAGCATCTGAATTTAAACGTGACTTTGGTGTAACTGATTATTGGAATTACATCCCTTAGTGCCAGTCCACTTTGTGAAGAAGCTGAGAGATATCTCTTCCGAGAAGGGTAAGCCCCTGAGGCTTGAGGTCACTTTCTCAGGAACACCCAGGGTAAATGTGACCTGGAAGAAGGATGGGAAACTCATCTGGGCCTCATATGAGTACACGGTGATCACCACAGACACCTCCTGCATACTAGAGGTTCTTAACTCTGACAGAATGGAAGCAGCTGGCACATACTCTTGCGAAGTAGACAACGGAGTAGGAAGTGACAAATGTGAAGCACACATTTCAATTCTAGGTAAAAACAAAGGAACTCATGCATGTTGAGTTTAGTTTTTTAGCTTCCACTCTAATACCTATTTACTATCCATCTCTAATTATCTCATTCTTTAAGATATTCATTTGAACCTTAACATTTGTACTAAAACCATCATCCTCATCTCTCATTTAGAGCGACCATACTTTGTCGATCGGATGGAGCCGGTGGAGGTAACAATGGGTGATGCAGTTACCCTGAAATATCGCATTGCAGGAAGTCCTGATATCTCAGTAGCTTGGTTTAAGGCTGGTGGAAAGCTGAGAAAATCCCCCATTTGCTCCATGGATTTCTTAAATGGTATTGCCACTTTGAATCTGGTCAAGACAACTAAGTCTGATGATGGTGAATACACCTGCAAGGCTGAGAACCGGGTCGGTTCAGCCTCTGCCACTTGCAGAGTGACAGTGAAAGGTGATGCTTGCATTTTATACTCCATTTTCCAGATTAAAAAAGTTTTGCGTTAAAAAAAATCTTTCTAATGTTCAATGTGAACATAGTACAGGTGACCTTTTGAAGATAAAACACCTTTCTTGGGATAAATACTCTGATAAAGAGACAAAATATATGGTATTTTGAACAAATTTCTTAAATCATCATTGCCTTTCTTAGAGCCTGTGTGCTTTATCAAGAAGCTGGAAGACACAACTTTCGTGGTTGGGCAGCCGCTGAAACTAGTCTGCACATACACTGGGAGCCAGAGGGTGTATGTGACGTGGAAAAAGGACAACAAACTGATCTGGGCCTCTTATCAGTACAACATTAAAACCACCGACTCTACCTGCATTCTGGAGGTTCTGAACAGTGACAGGCCTGAAGCAGCAGGAACATACACTTGTGAGATTTCTAATGGAGCTGGAAGTGATGTTTGCCATGCACATGTCAGCCTAGGTAAAGTCAAAAACTGTTAACACTTCTGGTTTCACTTAATTTAACTAACTCCCCCAGCTACAGTAGCTCAAGGGTTTTTTTGTGCTCTTCAAAGAGTAATGCAATAATCATAGCTGATTCAAACTACTTCTTTCAACCTGTCTGCTTGCATACTCCACACAACTAACCCAGACATTACCCCTCTCAGAACCCCCTCGCTTTGTGAACAAGCTGGAAGACACATATTTCAGACTCCGGGAGCCTTTGACCCTGAAGTGCACATACATTGGGAGTCAGAGGATACATGTGACCTGGAAAAAAGATGACAAGTTAATCTGGGCCTCATACAAGTACAACGTCAAGACTTCTTGTGATACATGTATCTTGGAAGTCCTCAACAGTGATCGAATAGAAGCTGTGGGAAGATACACATGTGAAATTTCTAATGCAGCAGGAAGCGATGTCTGCCATGCTAATGTGAAATTAGGTAAACTCTTAATTCACTCACATGCATATTTCTTTGCAGGAATAACAAATCAAATTGTATCGTCTTTGTTGTCTCTAACCAGCTTGCTTCAAAGACTAATTATCGTCATCATCTAACACTTCCATTGCTTACTGATTTCTTAGAACCTGTTCGGTTTGCGAAAAAGCTGAGAAACACCTTCTATAAAATTGGCCACTCTTTGACACTGGAGTGTACATTCACAGGCAGTCAGAGGATTTATGTCAGCTGGATGAAGGACGGCAAACCTATCTGGGCTTCATATAAATACAACGTTAAAACGACCAACTTCTCCAGCATCCTGGAAGTTCTAAACAGTGACAGACGGGAAGCTGAAGGACAGTATTCTGGAGCTGGAAGACACGACGTTCAGGCTCGGGGAGCTGCTGTCGCTGTACTGTGGTTTCAATGGCAGCCCCAGGGTCTACGTGAGCTGGAAGAAAGATGGGAGACCCATCTGGGCTTCTTATATGTACAACGTAAAGACTACAGATAATTCCTCCGTCTTGGCGATTCTCAACAGTGACCGGCTAGAAGCAGCAGGAAGATACGCTTGTGAAATCTCTAACTCTGAGAGCAGTGCTATCTGCTCCGCCCAGGTCAAACTAGGTAAAATACTAACCACAAAGCATAGCAGGAATGGGTCATCGTTTTCAGTATCTTAACTAGAAAGAGAGAAACCTTAGTTTGAGAATTTAAACAACAGAAGCTCAGCAGTACCAGCTCAGTGATATTTGGTACTGATCCTGTCTAAAACATAAAATAAAATAAAAGGCTTCCAATTTTTAGTTTTGGGAAACTAAAACATTCTTGATGACACACAAAAACTAGTCACTTAAATATTTGGCTAAAATATTTATTAAAATTTGGAGTTTTTCTGTTTTCTAGTCTTCTTTGCAACATCAAATCTTTAGCTATAACAGCAGAGGACATTGTTCCAGGCCCAAAAGCAGTCAAAAGGACATTGTTTTGACAACCGTTGGCACTTAGAGTTGCCTTTGTTGGTAGTCCGAGGGTAAGCGTGACCTGGAGGAAAGATGGGCGACTGATCTGGGCTTCTTATCAGTACAATGTCAAGACCACAGACTGCAGCTGTGTGCTGGAAGTTCTCAACAACGATAGAGAAGAGGCTCGTGGGAGATACACGTATGAAATTTCCAACAGTGAAGGCTCAGATATCTGCCATGCTTATGTCAAACTAGGTAACAATACATCACTCACATTTCACATTATTCTATGCATTAACTAAATAGCTCCTCTTGTTAACCACTAATACTACCCTAAAAATCGAGAAGTCCAAGCTTAAGGGCTCGACACCCAGGGAGCGACGTCACTCCCTCTCCATTCATTTCCTATGGAACTTTGCCTCCGCCAGGCAAGCAACCGGCAGACTTTGCGCATATGAAATTCCAAGTTTGTACACATAGTTGTGCATACGCGGAAAAACAATGTGACACAAGAAAATTGAAGAATGTTAAATTTTTGCAACTTTTGTCATTGCCATTGCTATTGCGTCCCATTGCTATTATGTCCCGTTGTTATTGCGTTCAGTTGCTATTGTATCCCTTTGCTTTTGTGTCCTGTGTGTTGGGTTTATCTCCAATGGCCAAAAACTCATTTGTCGCTCCCCGTGCGTCGAGCCCATTAGCCAAAGCTTCCTCAAACACGTCAACAGTTTTCACAAATCCAAAGATCCACAGATGTGCACAGGCACATACTATAGTCTTTGAGGTGTCTAAGATTGATTCCAACATTGCTTCTCTCAGAACCCGTACAGTTTACAAAGAAACTAGAGGACGTCACTCATCAGTTGGGCAACCCCTTGAGACTGGATTGCACCTTCACCGTAAGCCAAAGGCTTCACATCACATGGAAGAAGGATGACAAGCTGATTTGGGCCTCTTACCTATACAATGTGAAAACTACAGATTCGTCCTGTGCTCTGGAAGTCCTTAACAATCACAGACTTGCTGCTGCAGGGAAATACACTTGTGAAATTTCCAATGCAGAAGGAACTGACACATGTCACGCTCATGTTAAAATAGGTAACCCACTAACCAACACATTTCATCCCATCTCTTTGTTTGCTGTAACTGCTACTAACATGCAGTCCAGTTGATTCCTGTGGATTTATGGGTAACACTTCGTGCACTTTGTATCGTGAGAGACGCTGAATGTTGTTATTGTCAGATTTTTGGCTGGTTGGTTTTGTGTAAGGCAGGCTTAGAATCAGACATGGTGTCACAGAGTCACTGTCAGAGACATGTCTACTTTTGTGGATAAGTTATGGTTAGTTGGACTGTTTGTTCACAGGGTGATATTGTTCATTTCTGTTACATTTGTGTTACAATTTGTGCTCCTGTTGTCTTGTCATCGATGGTAGAGTTTATTTCCCAGTGCTGTGGTAAAGGCCCAGTGGCCTGAAGAAGAATAAATGATAAATGACTTGCTTACTCTCCCAACATGACCTGATTTTCTGAACTTTATCCCCCACAGAACGTAAAGTCCCTCCAAACTTCACTAAGAGGCCGTCTGAGTCCATCGTGGATTCAGCTGGTAAGGTAGTAAAGATGGAGGCTCGGGTGTCCGGTTCCCAGCCACTGACCATCACCTGGTACAAGGACAACCAAGAGATCTATGCCTCTGGAAAATATGACATCAGCTTCAAGAACAACATGGCTGTGATGTGTATCAGAGACTCTGCGGTTTCTGACAGCAGTGTCTACACCTGTGAGGCTTCCAACGAAGCAGGGAAAGTGTCATGTCAGGTGTCCCTCACGGTTTCAGGTAAGGAGTGCAACCCTAAAATAACCTATACCAGATCGGCTGAATGCTGTGCAGAGGATTCTGATGTGAACTGATGATTAACTATTCTTTAGTTTAGATAAATCCACTAGTCTAGCAAATCTAAATTGTTCTGTATGAGATTTCCTTTGTCTCATAAAATGATAGGAACATACCCTATCATACAAATTCATCTTAGAGTGTCCCCAAAAAGATTTTTTTTTCAACTCAAAAGGGCAAACTCATTTATTTTAAGCATTTATTTCAGTTTGTTTTGATGGTTATGACTTGCAGCTAATAAAACACAAGACCAGTTTCTCAGAAAATGAAAAAACGTATTTTTATTAATTCTCTCCACAAAGAGGTAAGTCACAAACGGTAATTGCTAAAGACATTGTCTATTCAAAGAGGGCTATACCTAAGCATATAAATGGAAAGTTTAGTGGAAGGAAAAAATGATAGAAAACAGGTACACAAAATACATAAGTATCTGCAGCCTGTACAGGATTGTGATGGACAGTCCATTCAAGAGTTTGAGAGTTATTCACAAGGTGTAACCTAAAGCTGGAGTAAGACCTTCAAGAGCAGCGCAAACAGAAATACCAAGAACATGAGCTTCATGAGCTACGACTGTGCTGCTTTGGTCCATAGAGGATCTATGTACTACTGTCACAAGAAAGATGAGAGATAGCAGACCTAACAATCTGATGATGGCCACAGTCAGAACGACACAGGCTTTCTGAACACCACCTCTTTTGTCTTCTATTTAAATTTTAACAAATACTGTAAAAGATGTAAAAAGTATTCTTCATTATGTTATTATGTTAAAGGCAAGTATTTTCATTTATTCAGCCTCTTTTTCACTTTCAGAAACTGGTCAGCCTCCTAAATTTGACGTCCCTCTGGAACCGGTCACAGTGAACGAGGGGGAGAAGCTGAGCCTCAAATGCCATGTTAGAGGCTCCTCTCCTCTGACCATCCAGTGGATGAAGGACAGGAGGGAGCTGAAGTCCAGTGATAAAACCAAAATCACATTTGTTGGTGGGACGGCCTCCCTGGAGGTCAGCTCTGCATCAAAGGCAGATGCAGGGGATTATCTGTGCAAAGCCAGCAATGCAGTCGGTAGTGACTTCTGCAAGTCCAAGGTCACTGTGAAGGGTAAGCAGTTGAACTTGCTGTAAAGTGTAAACAAGTCCAAGGTTTGATGAAAAGCTAACCACCATATTTTAATCTCCTATGAATGGTGTTATTTTGAAAGACCGTCACATAGGTGTCCACCCTAATAAAAACCAGAGACTCAAACTGTTAAAGTAACTTTTCACTCACCGTCTCAGTTTGATTTCCATGTATCTTCAGACAAAGAAGCCAAGCCTTCACCCACCGAGGCACCAACCCCCGCTGCAGCTGCCCCAGTCAAAAAGCTTGACAATCTTTTCTTCATTGAGGAACCGAAAAACATTTCAGTCACAGAGAGTAGGGACAACATTCCTCTTCTTCCTCAAAACATTCCCATTTGACGGTAAGGCTTTACTTATTTCTTTACATCTGCTTCTCCACAGAGGGCACTGCAACCTTCATCGCCAAGATTGGAGGTGATCCAATCCCCAGCGTGAAGTGGATGAAGGGCAAATGGAGACAGATCACCCCTGGTGGTCGTATCTCCATCGAGCACAAGGGCCAGGATGCCAAACTGGAGATCAGAGAGGTGACCAAGTCCGACTCTGGTCTCTACAGGTGTGTCGCCACTAACAAACATGGAGAGATCGAGTCCAGCGCTGACATGGAAGTCACCAAAAAGGAAGAAGGGGAAGGAATTGGAGATATCAGAACAAAACTTAAGAAGTAATACAAGTTCATTTCTATATTGCACCACTGACTTTGAATTGTGTTAATGGAACAAATGTCTCTATCTGCTCAATGACTTCATGTATGATATTTTCAGAACTCCCTCCAAGCAAAAGAGCCCAAAGAAACTTGAAAACATCAGTATTGTTGACTTGCTACGAGGTCATGACCCTAAGGACTATGAGAGGATCCTCCGGGAACATGGAATCCATGACTACAGGGCCATCCTGCAGGCTGTGGAGTTCCTGAAGAGGGAGAAGGAGATGGAAACTGGAAAAGCGGTACTGGGGAAAACTGATTGTAATAGTGGAGCTGGATTGGTTTGTAATAGTACAGATTTGAGGGACAAATCTGCTCCATATTTTACTCATATTATCAGTTTTCCTTAATTCAGAAAACAACCCTTCAAGAACAACAATTCTAAAAGATATTTATTAAGGTTCAGCTTAGAAAACTGAAAGGATTTTGCACCTGTCAGGTAAAATATTATGACAATGTATTATAGGTGATTACCTGTTTCATGTATTACCAGTCAGGCTGTGGGACCTACAGTGTCTGTACCACTCAGGGTATCTACATTTCACAATAGTGTCTTTCAGAAGTGGTTTCAGCTGATGAAACTGTTGTTGCTATTGTGGGAAACAATTTTTGTAGCACCAAGATAAATCGGGATGTTGCATATCTTTGATATTGATTACTGAAAGATTGTGAAGGTATTGCATTAATAGCCTTATATCCTGTGGCAGGGGGTGGAACATGGTGGTCGGGTTGAAGAGGAGGACATGGCCAGACTAATCCAGCAGCTGGAGGGACGTGTCGACACAGAGGTAAAGGCCAAAAGTTATTTGAGAACAAATAGCTGCTTGTAGTAACACAGCTGTTTCACTCCACTACATGTCCAAAGTCCCATGTAGAGGAAAAACCAATAATAAATAGAAATGATCATAATTGATGTTTTGTCCTTAGCCTGTGTCTGTGATGGAAGACATATCTGACCAGACAACCACAGAAAACCAAACAGCAACGTTTGAGTGCGAGATCCAGATCAACTACCCAGAGATCTCTCTGACCTGGTACAAGGGAACGCAGAAGCTGGAGAACAGTGATAAATACGAGATCAGCAGTGTGGGTGACCGCCACTATCTGAAGATTAGGAACTGCCAGGTCAAAGATGAGGGAAACTTCCGTGTGGTGTGTGGTCCTCACATCTCCAACGCCAAACTCACCGTAACAGGTAAGAGTGTTTTCCATGTCCTCTCCTTGCTGGAGCCCATTCTATGTGTTTGTAGTGTGTCCTCATGCGTCGATACTTTATTTCCTAATCAGGAGCTGATTACAAACCAGGTGAGTCAAACACAACTAGACTAACCTCTTAAAATCTGCCGGATGTCCTGCAGTTTTTCTTTCTGTGTTGTCTGTTCGTAGTATATTTTCCTTGAAAGAAGAAAAGATCAAATGTGACACTTTGATAATAACTTCAGATAAAACACAACTCTTTAAAATTAAATGTCATCTTTAATTGTCTGATTTTAGCCGACCAAATTCAGTTTACTAAACGCATCCGAAACATCGAAGTCAGCGAACGTCACTCCGCCACCTTCGAGTGTGAGTTGTCCTTTGACAACGCAACCGTTACGTGGTACAAAGACTCGTGGGAGCTCAAAGAAAGCCCCAAATATAACTTCAGGACAGAAGGCCAACGGCACTTTATGACGATCCGCAACGTGACAGCAGAGGACGAAGGTTTGTCAAAAAGATTTACCTTCTTTTTCCTCTGGAGGAACGTTTCTGACAAACAGAAATACAGAAGTTTCTTCTGTTCATACCTACTCAATCAGAGCCAAGAGTTCTTATTAAATCAAGTTACAGAAAACTGTAGAAAGTACGCAACCTCTATGCAGCATTAAACCAAAATTGTTTGAATCAGTTGTTGAGCCTTAAATATGGAGTAAAACAGAACAATAATGTCTTCACCTGCCAGGCGTTTACTCCGTGATCGCTCGCCTGGAGCCAATGGGAGAAGCTCGAAGCACCGCCGAGCTTTACCTCTCGGGCAAAGGTCTGTTGTTTTAGCCGACAGCAGCTGTCAGAGACATTTACACCCATTCACAGATCTAATTACATCCGTCTATCTATTTTTTCACAGACGTTGTGTTAGGAAAGGTTCCTCAGGGTGAGTAGTTTCAAGATAAACTTTATTTTCACAGCTTATATCTTGGCAAAAGCTAATAATGTACAACCACTTCATTCTGGTTACATAGTGGTATGGAAAAATTTGTCCTCCCACATTTAAAAAAATTAAATCTAAGTTAATTTGAAATTTAATCACTCTTTCATTAATGCACCTTCAGACTTCCCAGATTCGTCAGTTCAGCTCCCAGACATGGGTTCCATGATCATTTCCCATGGTGAGTCTGGGACAAATAGGAACATTTTTCACTTAGTGTCTGTTTCGCCTCCTTCGTTCACCTTTTTGTTTTCTGTCAAAAGAATCCTCCGAATTTTATCACCACGAGGAACGATCTGAAGTCAAAGGTATAACAAATATGGAGCTTTAAAAGAGCACTAGTGTTGTTCGAATGTATGAACCTTCATCAGGTCCATCAAAACATTTCATCGTTACATTTAATCATCAAAATCATCATCATCTCCTTCATCTCCATCCTTTAACTTTCATCAGAAATAACAGTGTGATCCTGATAAACTCCCAGAACATTAACTATTTCACTACATCCTCATATCTGAAGTGCCGTGGAATAAAATTTTAACTCGCAAATAAATAAATAAAAGAGTATATCTCAAATTCAACTGAGAACGATCTGTTTTGCAGATTAGGATCATGGCTGAGTTGAAAAAATCTGCAGATTAATCTCGATATTGCAGCAAAAATTATTTGTTGCAATATACAAATAATTGCAACAAATATTCAATTCAGTTCAATTGAACTGAACTGAACTGAATTTAAATTCAATTCAGTTTCATTAATACAAGTCAGTTAAAAGATAATGAAGTTACAAATCAGTAAACAGAAAGTACCAAATATTAACTGTTATCAGATACATTTGCATTCATAAATTTAGTAATTTGAGGTTAAACATTAAAAATAAATTCTGTTGTGATTTTTTATACAATTATAGGGCCTATTCAAAACTATCCAAAACTAAAATTTGAATCATAAATCCCAGAAATGCAAAAAACATTTAAATTAGTTCAGAAAAATGTTGTCATGGTCCTCAACTGCACACAAACAACGTCTCAGTGAATGAACCTGTGATCTGTAACAGCTGATTATCATTTAATGGTTTCCTGTAGAGTTTAAGAGTCTGACGGTTGAAGAAGAAACGGTTTCAGTTCGGTACTCCTCCGTCTCAGGTATCAGCGTTGTTCACTCCTTTATTTATACATCAGCCGTCTTCTCACAGTTTGTCTGTTTTAAACTGGTTTTGCCCTTTTGTTACTCTGTTGATTTCTTGATCATTAATGTTACCTTGTTATTAAAGCAGTGCCATAGTCAGGTCTTGTTTTCTGTCTAAGTTCCCTTTTCTCCTCTGCCAGAAGAGAAAAAAGCTGTGGAAGAATATGTTGGCCGTACTGAAGTCAGAGAGGAAATCACTTCAGGTATAACAGCTTTAAAGCTATTCTGCTATTCTAGAGCTCTGGCTGAACCAAAAAAACTGATCAAAATCCGCTAACCTCAATGTTTGCCTCTTCACCTTATTAATCCCAGCTGCTGCTTGTAGAGGCTTTTCTTCTTTTGTAGATCTTAACTGTAGTTTTAACATGTGGTTTGTGGTAGATCTTTAGTCTGTTTTTGTCTCCTCTTATTAATGTTTTGTTCTTCTTGACACGCTTCTCCTCTTATACTCTTATTAACTCAGACTGAAGCGTTCCGCTCTGTAGATAGCAGAAACTACTCAGCCTAACTGTCTGGCTTTTAAACCAAACTTTCTTGATCTTTTAAAGTTCACGAGATTTACAGGAAACCAGAAGAGAAACCCTCTGAGCGCGAAGCTCCACACCCACCTGCTGTCACAGGTATTTGTAAATGCCAAACTCTTTATTCATCGTTGTTGTATCTCATTTCTGTTCTGTGTTCTCATGTTGGTTTATTAGACTTCTTTAATTGTTTGTGTGCACATGAAAAAATCTTCTTGTTGCTGTTTGTTGTGGTCAGAAAACTGAACTTCATAATAATGTTTTAAAGAACCTGAGGTAAAGAAGCCACGGCCTGATACTTTCACAACTCCTCAGCGAGAAGAACCGACAGTACCACAAGGTAATGTTTATGACCGTGTTTTCTTATAAAGTTTCTTGTTTCATGTCTGAGTGAGTCTTTATTGGCTCTAATTCTTCATTTTTGGGATCAAAATGGCTCAGAATACTCCTTAATTCTATAAAAGTACCAAAAGTACTACCAGGAGCCTTTAATACACCACAATAATTATAGACATGATAATTAAACAGGAAATTTCTTCAGTAAATGCCTTCCAGCACTTTTGGAATTACTGATATATTTAATTTCTTTAATTGAACAAGCCATACTTTTGGATGATTTTCTTGTTGGCTCTTTGAATACATTTATTCATTGTTCTTCCAGTGATTGTGCATTGTGTTCTTGATACATGCCCATCAGTCAATTATTTGTCTGTATTTCATGTGCTTGATCAATTGTCTTTTACTTCCTTCACTCTTTAAACTCTTGGGTATTTTTCGTGACTCAAGTGTTTCTTTGTTAAATCTGAAGTATTCACCGAACCAAAGGCTGAACCCAAGCCAAAAGAACCAGAAAAGGTTCCTCAAGAACCAAAACGACAGCTTCAGAAGCCAGAGGTACCTGAACCAAAAGTGACCGAAGCGCCAGAAGTAAAACCTGCCAAGAAAACTCCTGCAGTTTCTGAACCGAGAGGTAAAGGAGTGAATGTTCGAGCAGAAAAACCACGTAACCCATGTCTTGTTTTATTTTTATATTGCTCTTAACATGATTTTGTGTTGGATATTATTTGCTGCTAACCTCTTGATTAGATCTTTAGCAACTTGTCCAGTGTTGTCCTCACACAAGTTTTCAGATTTGAACAAAAACAAATCTTTTTCTTCTCTTTAAAATGCTCTCTTCTTGGTTTAAACAAAACTTTTATAATTAACTCTGTGTAAAGATGGGAATATTTTTAATGTTCTCCAAAGTCCCAGCTGTAACCAAACCAGTGGAGGCCAAAGTCCATCCAGTCGCTGAGAGGATTGCTCCTCCAAATCCTGAGGAGATCTTACCAAGAGGTACTGGAACCACAATGTTTGTCCAGTTTGAATTTCTTATAAATGTGTTGAGATGGGAATCTTGTTTTGTGAAACTGGCTGTCCTGTTTGTGTCTCTGCTTAATGCACTCAACAGAGTGTACTACAGTCTTTAAAGCTGTTGTTTAAATGTTCTTTAAAGCACCAGTTCTACCAAAAGCAGAAGAACCTTTAGTCCAGCCATCAGCAGCTGTGGTTACACCATCAGCACCAGAACGCCGACCAGCTGAAGGTACTCATCTCTGACCTTTTCTTCTGCTGTTATTTCCTCTTGTATTTAGGTCTTTGAATTCACTCGCTTAGAGTGTAATCTTTGATAGCCTTGATTGTTGCCTTTGTACTAACCAAGACAAATGTTCTTTAAGTAAAAGATGTAACCAGGCCAGAGAAAGCAGTCGTCCAAACACCTGAATCTAAAATCCTTCCACTCTGGACTGAAGCTGCTCCAGTTAAAGGTACTGCAGAGGTCATATAACAAACTGCTTGTTAAATGATCTGCTGGTTTTGTCTTTTACTCTCTTTTATGGTAGTTTCTCTGGAACACATAATCTTTCAAAATACTTAGCACTCGTAAGAGTGTGACTTAAACTCTTTAAAACATTTACCTTGTAATTACTGTTCTTCTAAGTTGCCTCAGAAAGGAAGGAGCTTGACGTTACTGGAAAACCATCGCCATTGGTTGCCAGGAGTGAGCCAGAGGTACTCAAGTTCACTCCTCAAACACAAGAAGAACCAAAGTTTGGAGAAAAAACTAAGGTTTTTGAAGAAGTGGAGAAGGTTATCAAGTTTCCTAAAACGTTTGATGAAGCCAAAATGCCAACAGAAATTGAGAGGCTCCCTGATGCAACAAAAATGGTTCCAGAAACGCAGACAAAGATTCCAGAAAAAACAAAGATGATTATTGAAACACCAAAGATGGTTTCTGAAGCACCAGCCAAGATTCCAGAAAAGTCAGAAGGGGAAATAAAGAGAGGTCAAAAGGTTCCCAAAAAAGTACCAGAAACACAGACAAAGGTTCCAGAAAAAACAAAAATGATTATTGAAACACCAAAGGTGGTTTCTGAAGCACCAGCTAAGATTCCAGAAAAGTCAGAAGGGGAAATAAAGAGAGGTCAAGAGGTTCCCAAAAAAGTACCAGAAACACAGACAAAGGTTCCAGAAAAAACAAAAATGATTATTGAAACACCAAAGGTGGTTTCTGAAGCACCATCCAAGGTCCCAGAAAAGTCAGAAGATGAGATTAGATGGGGTCAAGAGCTTCCCAAAAGGATTCCAGAAACACAAAAGATGATTCCAGAAAAGCCAAAAGAAAAGAAAGTTTTACAGGAACCAGAGAAGATTTTGATCGTTTCCAAAAAGGTTCCTGAAACACCAAAGAAGGTTATAGAGGACATGAAGGTTAAGGAGCCACCATCAGACCTAAAGAGTAAAACAGAAGCTCCACAGGTTGAAATAGTGAAGACCCCTCCAGGTTACAGAGCCCCACAGCAACAAGACAAGGCTGAAAAAACTCAGCAACAAGGTAGATATGTCTACTTGAAGGTTTCAAAGATCTTATCAACTAATCTTTACTCATCTTGATCTTCGAATGTGTTATCTTAAGATTTCTTGTCAGAGGTTTGTTAAATTTGTTACATTTTTGACACATCTTTTAGCTGTCACATTTGTAAAGCTCATGGAAGTTATCAAAAAAACTAACCACACCAAAGCATAAGGTGTGAACAGTAGCCAAAGATGATAAAAATGCATTAGAATCTCAACAGATTACCTGTTAGGCTTAAGTGTAAATGCATAGACATTAATATACTAATATCTATGTGTTTCTGTCTTGATCTTTTTTATATGTTTGGTTCTTGGCCACCGCTTCATGGTGCATTTCTTCAATCTTGGGTGATGTCTCCAAAAATGTCTCAGTTCATCTGAAGAATGACCTAAAACAACAAACAGTTGTGGTTGAAGACATTAAGAAATTTGTTCCTGAAGAAAGTTTCACTCCAATAACTGTTGAACTCAAGCAAGAAGCTCAAAGATCTGAAAGAAGATTAAAACACGAGGAGTCAGTTGTAAGAGAGGACAGAACTTTATACCAGAGGGAAGAACAAATGGAGAAAACAGAAGTTCCTACAAGGTTCAGAGAAGATCATGAAGTGACAGAGTCTAAATATTTGAGGTATACTGAAGAATATGAGTATGAAAAACTGGAAGACATTAAAGTTTTGAGGGAAATGAAAATTGAATCTGTGATCTCAGTTTCCCCACCTCTAACTGAAACTGAGCTTTCATCAAAAGAGCCCAGAACGCAACCTGCAGTTACTCCAACAAACATAGACGTTTCTCTAGTTAAAGATGACGTTTCATTTAAGAAAGACTCTTTCATTAAAACCCAAGACAAAAAAGAACAGAAGTCTAGTTTTTATTCAGCTACAGAGCATAGAAAAAACACTTTTGTTTCAGCAAAGCATCTAGAAACCAAGGAAGAAATTACAAAGAAGCATGATGAATCTCTTTCCGAAATTGCTGCTGACTCTAAAGAGAAAGCACCAACAGAAACCGAGATCCAACCTGAGAAATCTCAAGCTGGACCGTTGAAGACATCTCGAGTCCCTGAGCATCAAAGTCTTTCATCGACAAAGCCATCACATCCAAAATCAAAAGAAATCTTTTTTGAGACTGATTATTCAGAAGGAACTACAACCACTGAAAGAAAAGCTCAAAGAAGAGAAGATATGAAAGAGGAAAACCTTATATTGAAGACTCTGCAACCTCTTGAGAAAGGTATTCTTGTAAATTTGATCGCTTAAGATCAAACTCTTGAAATACATTTGTTATATTTAGCATATTCCAGCATAATGTTGGAATAGGGAACACTAATCTAACCTTGAAAAGATTAGTTTGTGTGTCATGTTTTTTGTGTGTGTCTTGTTTTTGTATTGTTGAGAATGTATGTCTTAGGAAAAACTCTTGTTTAAATGTTTAGTTTTTCTTTTTTATTTTACACATTCTTGTTGGTGCAGATTGGACTATCTAATATCTGCACCGGCTTCTTGTCTTAGTCCTTTTTGAACATAACGATGCCTTAGTTGTGATCTCGGTATCTTTTATTTCAAAGTGTCTCCTCCTGAAGTGAAGAAACCTTCTGCACCAGCACCAAAGCCTTCATACCCTCCAAAAGTTACTCCTCCTGCAGGTAGTTCAATTGGTTCACATGTTTCATTTTCTTGCTGGCATTTATGAGTCAGCCATGTTTGTCTTGTATGTGCTTGTATAAGCTTAATGTTTTCTTGAACATGACTCGGGCATATTCCAAAATTATCACCTTCAGAGGAGAAGAAACCTTCTGAGCCAGAACCAAAACCTACACATCCTCCTCCTCCTCAAGTTACTGCTCCAGCAGGTAGTGCTTGATTTATGTGTTTCTTGATGGCATCCATTAGTCAGCCATGTTTGTCTGTATGTCCAATTGTGTTGATGCCATCTCTTAACCTGTTTGATGATGGCCAAGCTTAATGTTTTCTTGATCATGATGATCATGACATTCCCAAATTATCTCCTCCAGAGGAGAGGAAACTTTCTGCACCAGAACCAAAGCCTTCACCTCCTCCTCCTAAAGTTACTCCTCCTATAGGTTGGTTGATTCGTGTGTTTCGTGCTGGCATTCATGAGTCAGCCATGTTTTTTTTATGTTCCTTTGATGCCATCTCTTAATATGTCCATGGATGATCACGTTTTAAGTTGTGCCAGCACATGATGTCCAAGATTAGTGTTTTCTAGATCATAATGGGTTTATTCCCAAATTATTTCCTCCAGAGGAGAAGAAACCTTCTGCACCAGAACCAAAGCCTTCACCTCCTCCTCCTAAAGTTACTCTTCCTACAGGTAGTTCTTGGTCCATGTGTTTCTTTTTCTTGCTGGCATTCATGAGTCAGCCATATTTGTTTTCATGTCCCTTTATGTTGAAACCATGTCTCAATATCCCCATGAATTATCATGTTTTGAGTTGTGCAGGAACGTGCTTTACAAGCTTAGTGTTTTGCTTGATCATAATGGGTGTTTTCCCGAATTATCTACTCCAGAAGAGAAGAAACCTTCTGCACCAGAAGGAAAGCCTTCACTTCCTACGCCTCAGAAAGTTACTCCTTCTACAGGTAGTCTAATTTCTTCATGTGTTCATATTTCTTGCTGGCATTTATGAGTCAGCCATGTTTGTCTTTATGTCCATTTATGTTGATACCATCTCCTAATATGTGCTCCAATTGTCGAGTCTAAGTTGTGCCAGTTTGTGCTTTCCAAACGTTTTCTTAATGATGGCTCGGGTGTATTCCCAAACTATCTCCTTCAGAGGAGAAGAAACCTTCTGCACCAGAAGCAAAGCCTTCACCTCCTGCTCCACCTCAGAAAGTTACTCCTTCTGCAGGTAGTCTGATTTGTTCATGTGTTTCTTCTTGCTGACATCATGAGTCAGCCATGTTTGTCTTTATGTATGTTTATGTTGATATCATTTCTTAACATGTCCGCAGATTGTCTTTTAAGTTGTGCCACTATGTGCTTTTCAAGCTTAGTTTTTTCTTGATCATGACTTGGGTGTATTGCCAAATTATCTCCTTCAGAGAAGAAAGCAGCACCAGAACCAAAGCCTTCACCCCCTGCTTCTCCTCCGCCTCCTCCTCAGAAAGTTACTCCTGCAGGTAGTCTGATTGGTTTATGTGTTCATCTTCTTTGCTGACTTTAAAGGTCGTCAGGTTTGTCTTTATATAAATTGTTGTTGACGCTGTCTCTTAACTTGTCAAGTATTTTTTCCATGTTTTTAGTGGTTCCAGTATTTTCTTTACAATCTTAATGATATTTGTATTATGAGCTGGATGTAATCCCAAATTATCTCCCCCAGAGGGGAAGAAACCATCACCAGAGCCAAAGCCCTCAGTTCCTCCTCAAAAAGTTTCTCCTCCGGCAGGTAGTTTTTTTCTCTCTTAATATTTTATGTTGTCAGCTTTTGTCTGTGTCTGATTCGTTTCTTGGTTGGAGGATAAACAAGACTCCTGTTTTCTTTGGTTTCATTGTATTTGTTGTCTTATCTTATGCAACTTTTCACTGCTTTTGTCAGTGTCCTTGTGGCCTTGCTATTGTCCTGGTCGTGATCTTGCATCTTATTTATTGTTTCCTTCAGAGGAGAAGAAACCATCCATATCTGTACCAGCAGCTCCTTCACCCAAAGTTGCTCCTCCTGCAGGTAGCTTATTCAGTCTTGGGTCTCTGAATTCTTTTCTTAACTCTTGATATGTCTGTTTTTGTAATGTGTTGTCACCTTTGCATCTTTTGATATGTTGGTCTTTACGGTTTTTTTGTGGTGTACTCTCAAGTGTCTCCTCCAGAGGAAAAGAAACCCTCTCCACTATCAAGAGAACAACCAGCAGAAAAAGTAGTTTCTCCAGAAGGTAGTTTCTTCTGTTTGTCATTCTTATTTCCATCTCTGTTTGTCCTAAGTCAAATCTGTTGGTCATAGCAGCAGTGAGATCTTTAAGATTGTCTGTTTTATTCAGTTGTTGTTTGTAGAGTGGATCATTGTCAGTGATTAATCCAGTTGGCGTTCTTGTAGCTCCAGTTGCACGAGTGGAGAAGAAACCTTCTGAGCCCGGTGTAAAGGCTGAACCTACCACCGTTTCAGAAAGAATTTCTCCACCTGAAGGTAAAATTTCTTTTCTTCGTCTTCCTTTATCTGTGTTTGACTTTTTCCTCTTTTGATTCTGAAAATGTTATTGTTTGATTTGTTCAACTTAATGTCTTTACTGTGTGATGTTGTCTGCACAACTTTTTTACAGTCTTTCACATCATAAATATCTGTCTTATGAGACCATCGTATATAATAAAAAGTTCCAAAGTGCATTTATATTACAGCAAAAAAGGAAGTTCAATGGACCAAATCTGAGATTGTTTTTGTCTTCCTCTGTCTTTGGCTTTAAATGTGGCTTTTGCTTGTACAGTGTTTGCTTATAATTGGTCTTATTTAAATTTTTGCAGACAAGGAACCAGTTTCAGCTCCTGGACCAACTAAAGGTATAAAAAAGTGAATTTCCCTTAACAGTAAAACCACTCAACTTGTTATTTTAAAGGTTTTATTCATAAACCTTTAAAAATAATCCTTTCAGTGTTGTTGTGATGTGTGATCTTTGTGTTGTAAAAAACAAATATGTCATCCAAAGGATGTTTTTACATGTTTAAATGTGAGTGTCATAAAATATATTTTTACTCCCTCAACCACAGTGCCAACTCTTAAGCAAAAGGGTAAAATTCCCACTAAGGAGGAGAAAACTACTGAGGTTCCTAAACTAAAGAGTAAAATGACCATAAAACCCAAAGAGAAAGAGCCAGAAATGGAGACCATTCAGTTGAAGAAGGTTCCGGTAAAACCTCCAGAGCCCGAGAAACAGGTTGTAACTCATAAAGCAGAAGTGATAAGACATCATGATCCAGAACTATCAGTGAGGGAACTTCATGATAGAGAAGAGCGGGAGATCATAACCCTTGGAAGAAATGAACGAGTCTTTACAGCAGAACAGGGAACAATTCAACTGAGTCAAATTGAGGAGACTGAAACAATTAAAATTGTCCAAACAACAGAGAAAGAAGGTTGGACAAGAACCACAAAACCCAAGACAGAAGAGGAACCTGAGGTTCCCAGTATAGAGAAGAAGAAAATAAAGAAACTACCAAAGACAGAGGAGCAACAAGAATCTGTGAAACTAAAACCATTTGAAAAGCCTGGAAAGTTAGAACAAGAGCAAGAGCAGATCAAACTGAAACAGGTTCCAAGTAAGCCCAAAGAACTTGAAAAGGAAATTTCAAAGGATAAGATTAAAATGACAAAACAACATGACGCAGAACCGAGAGCCCAGAAGACTCAAGAGAGAGAAGATCGAGAGATGATCCCACTTGGAAAACCTGAAAGAGTCTCCGTTCCTGCCGAGGAGCCATCTAAAGCTGGTCAAACAGAAAAACCTAAACAGCCAGAGGAAGAAGAGAAATCTAAGTGGACCAGAACCACAAAGGCACCAAAGGAAGGAGACGCTGAGCCAGATTTATCGAAGAAGAAAATCAAGAAATTACCAAAGAAAGATGAAGAATCAGAAGTTGTGACATTGAAGCCTTTTGAAAAACCCACAAAACAAGAAGCATCCGAACAAGCAAAGACTGAAGATGAAGGTCGGGCAAAGACAGATACTGAGCGCTCTCCTTTTAAATTGGGTGAGATGTTGCTCAAAGATCAACCTACATCAGCTCTAAAAAACAAAGAAGACAAAGATGTTTCTTTGACAAGTTCTGACACAAGTCCGGATATTACCAAATCCCAACCAGAACTACCACAAAAGAAAAAGGATGATCAAGTACCTAAGGATGAAGAAACTACAGCAACTGATAAACTTAAAGTTAAACCTAAAGTCATTCCTAAACCACAGGAAAAGGAAGAGCAGGTTGTGTTGAAGCCTTTCACCAAAGTCACTAAGCCAGAAAAAGTCCCTGATGAACAGATAAAGAAGCCTGTAGACACAAAGGTGCCAGACAAGACAACCAAAGACATGAAAGATACAGAGAAACAGAAACCTGTGAAGAAGGAGGAACCGTCTGTTCCAGCCAAGAAACCAAGTCCTACAGGTCTTAAAGAGAAGATCTCACCTACTGAAGCAGAGAAGTTCCCAGGAAAACCATCTGATGTGCTTAAGAAAGATGTTGAACTCAAAAAGACTCCTTCTCCCATGGTCAGTACAGAGAAAGCAGAAGACAAAAAGCCCACAAAGCCTGTTGAGGAGCCGAAGAAGATTGAGCTAAAAAAGACTCCACCGTCTAAGGTGGAGAAGCAGAAAGACTTGGAGAAAGTTCCAGCTGAGGGAAAGCCAAGTTCTGAAAAAGTCAAAGAGATCCCAAAAGCTGTTTCCCCCAAAGACTCAGTTGAAGCCATAACACTCAAAAAAGTTCCCAAGAAGCCATCAGTGGGAGAGGTCTCAGAATCAGAAAAGCCTGATAAAGGTCGGATTCCCCTTTCGAAAGAGATTTCTCCGGGAGCTGTGCAAATGAAGAGGGTGACAACTCAGCCTGAGGAGGAGGTCTTTAAATATGAGCCTGAAGAAGGCGAGGTTGAAGAGGAATCCTGGGGCTGGGATCTTGTTCCTTCAGAGGACTGGGAAGGTGAAGAGGTGGATGGGGCCCTTGAGACTCCGGGTATGCCTGGTGCCAGACGAGGTGAGATGAGCGAACTCTTCCAGCTGATTCTGGAGCCCCTTCATCCCATCCCAGATCTCTCATCTAATCTTCATCACATCTTCTTTGATCACTTTATCCATTTTTTCATCTCATGCTGATGAATTAATCTGTGTGTATGTCAGTTGTGTCCATCCATCATCCCATCAGCTGTATTGTTTTCATCTTTTCATTGATTCCCAATTGCAGAACAGATGTTTGTCTGTTTGTCTTCGCTGCTGTGGATTTCATTTGTCTTTGCTGTCTAAGCAAATGTCCTTTCAAGCATCTTTTCCCATTATGTTTCCATTTCATCTTCCAGGTCTTTCAAGTGTGACGTCTCATATTCCCATGTCTATTCTTAGAGATGTTTACGTATTTTTTCTTGGCGTCTGCTGGAACTGTACTTTCCAATAGGAGATCTAAGAGGTGGTCTTAAAACTTGTCTTGTTGTTTCATGTTCAGATGGAAAACCAAGTGACGAACCTTCGAAAGGAAGAGGCAGAGGATTTGGGGGTGAGGATTTTACTGATAAAAAACCCCATAGGTGCAAAAAACTGCATGAGCTAATGTCTGGAGCAAATTGTCTTTGTTCCGTTGTTGTCAACCTGTTTGGTGTTTTGTCTCAGTCATTATGTCTAATCATTATCGCTTTCTGATGACAAGAAATATGGCTGGAAATTAAACTTCCTTGTCTTCATATTCTAATCAGTCAGACAGGAAAAAATTTGCAGCACATACTTGTTAGGGTATTGAAAGATTTTATTCATATAATTGATATTCTGATGAGCAACTGCTGGTGTTTAAATAATTTAAAATGAAAAAACTGTAATCAGTCAAAAGTACTCTAGCTAAAGGTAAGTAAATGAGTGCATATTTGTTCAAGTTCAGGTGGACATTTTAAGATTTTTTTCACCTAGTGGCTTTAACTTTCATTTAAGAAAGACAATGCATGTAAATCAGCTGTTATTTGAACTTCCTTTAATATTTTTTGCTATCTTTGTCTGTGAATTAACTTGGTTATATCTGTTCTGTGACTGCCATTCTGTGTTTGGACTCTTCTCTGAATTCTGTTTGTCGTAATTGATCCTGCTTCATCTTAAGTCTTAACAAGAACTTTCTATGTTCTTCTAATAGTAGGACTTTAAACCTACTACTTATTTTATGTCTGAAAAATGACTTTGTGTCAAATGTTTTGTCTTGTTCTTCATCCATTTGTATACCTGAAACTAATTAGTTCTGCTTCATCTTAAGTCTTAACAAAACTTTTTGTGCTCTTCTAACAGTAGAACTTTAAACCTACAACACATTTTGTCTGAAACATGACTTTGGGTGAAATGCTTTGTTTTGTTCTTCATCCACTCCAATACCTGAAACTCATTGAGTAAGTTTTTATTTCTGATTCTGCAGCAAGACAAACTCCCTCTCCTGGTGATGGTGGAAAGGGTCGGGGCATGAAACCCGGTGGAAAAGGTCCATCACCACCAGAGGAACCATTTGCAGGCTTCAAGCTCAAACCTGTGGCTTTGAAGTTTGTGAAGAAGATTCAAGACATTGTGCTGCAGGAGGCCGAGTCCATCGGCTCATCGGCCGTGTTTGAGTGTGAGGTTACACCCTCTACGGCCGTCACATCCTGGATGAAGGATGACAGCAACCTGCGTGAGAGTCCCAAGCACAAGTTCACCTCTGATGGCAAAGATCGGAAGCTGCACATCATTGATGTCCAGCTGTCCGACACTGGAGAATACACCTGTGTGGCCAAAAATGCTGGGAAGGAGATTACCTGCACTGCTAAGCTCATAGTTGAGGGTAAGCTAAAACCTGTTCAGACTCGGGTGGCTTGAAGAACTTTCCCTCATTGTATTGGAAACACTCTTCTCTCTGCACAGAGCTCCCTGTAAAATGGCTGAAGGAGTTGGAACCTGAGACCTCATGCATGAAAGGTCAACCAATGTACCTGATCTGTGAGCTGAACAAAGAAAGAGACGTGGTGTGGAAGCTTAACGGAGAGCTTCTGAAGAAAAAGGCTGGAAAAGTAGCCATTAATGTGATTGGTATGCAGCACGCTGTGACCATCCAGAACGTCACTGATGAGGATGCAGGCCTCTACACCTGTGAAGTAGATGGTCAGGCAGACGTCAAAACTTCAACCACCGTCAAAGTGATTGGTGAGCTATCAGCAGCATGAAGGAATCTTCAGACATGAACACATCAATTGCAGACAATTTTGTTGCCGAACTAATCAGACGATTTGTGTTTGCAGGTAATCTTCCATACGCTAGCATGACAGTTGTAGGAGAACTATATCATTTACCGTAGAAGGATGTTGGTTAAAGTATTGGACAAAAAAAACTACATACAAACAAGCATGCAAAATCAAAGAGATTTCTGTCTTTATGAAAACAGATTGTGAAGTGACCAAAACCAGAAAAGTAACAAATCTAATCAACGAATCACAAACCTCCAGTTCTTAGTACTCAAAGTATTACTGGAAAGTTTGCTGCATACATTACCAGATCATTGTTTCTCTCTATACAAATTGTATGTAGGTGAAATGCAAGAACCATTTGATATCCAAATGAAGGAAAAGTAGCTTTTGTAGCTTGTCTGTGAATCAAAGATATATCTTGATTAAAAATTAATCCTAGAAGCACTAAAATGTAAAACAATGTATTTAACCATTCTTTGTAGTTTTAGAGACAAAATTGTCCTCTGTGTTTCCTGAATTCAATATTTGAAATAACAGGTTGAACAGGTTGCTAAACTTTCCAAGACAGAGCTGTAACTTCTGTGAATAATTAGTGTTTTTTCAGGTTTCACACAACAAACCTGGACGTTGTCAGCATACCGAGGAATGGCAGTAATTATTCCAGATGATTTTAAAAATTGGACATACAAGACAAAAACAAATTATCCAACATGGTTGTCTGAACCCAATATGTTCAAGTCTCTGCAATACATGTTAAAAATGTCATAGAAATCTTTTTAAATGTAGGAGTTTTTAGGTGTGACCTATCTTCCTATAATGTGACCCTTCCCTTTGCAGAAGTCATCAAAGACTGGCTGGTAAAGCCTCTGAGGGACCAGCATGTGAAACCAAAGTCCAAGGCCACATTCAAATGCGAGCTGTTCAAAGACACTCCCAATTGGAAATGGTACAAAGGCGAGAACGAACTCCCTCCTTCTGACAAAGTTGAGATCAACAAAGATGGAAAGGACATGACGCTCACCATCAACAACTGCCAACCTGACGATGTGTCAGATTACACCATCGAAGTTGAAAATCGAAGATACACAGCCAAACTCACACTGGGAGGTTTGTTCATGGAATCAACATTCGAACAGTTTGAAAGTTGTGAATGAACGGTTTTGTTGAACATTTTAAAACCTCTACATTTTCAGAGCGTGAAGCTGACATCCTGAAACCTCTTGCCAGTGCTGAGGTGGTTGAGAAGGAGGAAGCTCACTTCGATACTGAAATATCTGAGCATGATATTCCTGGTGAATGGAAACTCAGAGGCCAGGTGTTGACCAGATCTCCGGTACGTTATTTGGAAAAGGTTATATTGTTGCTTTCAATAAAAAGCTCTCCAGGATTTTTGATGTACCTACTTTTTTTTCTCAGACATGTGACATTAAAGCAGAGGCCGGAAAGCGCTTCCTTACACTGAAGAATGTGCAGCTGGATCAGGCTGGAGAAGTGTCGTACCAGGCTCTGAATGCTGTCACCAGTGCCATGCTCACTGTTAAAGGTACAAACCTGTGTCAAACACACTGACTTGGTTTCTCTGTTTGTTTTAAGTCCCTGCATCTATTTGTCTTGTGGAATGGAGGCACTGCTGAAAAACCGTCTGTGTTTTGCTTTTGTCAATAATGGCTAAATTATTCGCATCTCCCAGAGATCGAAATGGGCTTTGTTGAAACGCTGAAGGATGTGTCTGTGCCCGAAAAGAAACAGGCTAAGTTTGAATGCACCATCACTAAGGATATACCAAAGGTCATGTGGTTTAAGGGGGTTGAAATCATCACCCCCAGCCCCAAATATGAAGTAATTGATGATGGAAAGAAACACATGCTGATTGTAAACAGCTGTGAGTTTGATGATGAGTCTCAGTATTCGATAGAGGTATTGGACAAAAGGTCAACGGCTCAGCTGACGGTGGAAGGTAAGAACGGCTATGCTTCCTGTCTCCTCTATGTGCTCATTCTATGTTTGTGGCTTCAAAGTGTTGGATGGCGTCAAACGCTCCTGTCTGTGTGCACTGACCTGCTGTATTCCAGGCATGAGGCTCAAATTTGTGCAGCAACTTAAGGACCAAACAATCAAAGAAGGTAACTCGGTGCGCTTTGATATCGAGTTGACTCACGAGAACGTGCCGGTGGTTTGGTACCGAAACGAAGTCAAACTCCACGTGAGTCGAACGGTGCTCATGCACGTGGAAGGAAGGAGACACACTCTAGAAATGAGGAGTTTGAGTCTAGATGATACCTGCCAGATAAAGGCAGAAGCCAAGGGAATTTACTCCTCAGCCAAACTGACAGTCATAGGTAACAGCATGCTCTCCTTTACTGGGTTTTCTCTCACTGCCTTTTATTTTACTGTTTATCAGATGTGAGACATGAAAGTTTGTTTTGAGTGATTGATATGTAAATATGACATTTTCTTACAGGGAACACAATTTGTAATAATGAGAAAATCCAAAATCTTTCAAATATTATGGAATAAGTGTTCAGTTAACTAACACGATAAAACAGGAAAAAGCTGTTAACAAACTGTTCGTTATGCTCGTCAGAGGGAGATGCCGTCTTCCTGGTGAAGCTGCGGGATTACACTGCCACCGAGAAAGACGAGGTGTCGCTGGACTGCGAGCTCAGCAAAGACGTTCCTGTGGTCTGGTATCACAATGAGAAGGAAGTCGTTGCCTCCAAGTTGTTGGTCATGAAGTCAGAAGGCACCCGCAGATCTCTGGTCCTGAAGAAAGTGGCGCAAAATGATCAAGGGAAATACGTATGTGACTGTGGAACAGACAAAACATCGGCCAACATAATGATTGAAGGTAAAGAAGGAGCTGCTTTCTGCTCTGATTTCTTAAAGAGAAAGAGCATGATCTGGTTTTTGAGGTTTTAATTATTAAGAATATCTTTACAAAACAAACCATTACAATTAATCTTTTCTGTTGTATTTTAGACACACGTTCTAAAATCAGTGAAAACACCCCAAAAAATAATTGGAAATGAGTCATATTAACATGCATAACCCAAAGTGCCTGTATCCAGAAAACCCCCCAAATATTTCTAATTATTGAGAAAATGATAAAACATATCTAATTTCAGGATAAGTTTTTTATTTCTACAGTTTTCTTTTTTAAAAGTTTGCACCAATATTATTAGTTCTTGTTGAGTTTATAACAAAGTTTTTACTGTGTTGTCACTCACTACTTTTAATGTATGCTTCTTTTTTACTGTCGCTGGTTTTTGGCTCTTATCCAGATGATTTGCAGTACTAGCTGGCAATTAACCAGCTAGTACTGCTGGTTAAATGTAACGAGTGTTACATTTGTAAATACGTAACATCAGGTAATTGTTACATATTTATTATCCAACAAACACAAGTTAAATTTCTTATAGCTACTTTTCTACAAACCATTAATAAATATGGTGTGAAAAGACTGACTTCTAAATTAAAGATGCAACAAGCAGATCACTTTTTAAAAAATAAAATTGTAGAAAAAATAAACAAACTAAATTAACAACCTCTCCTTTTCAATAACATTGTTGTTTTACTTAGTTTTTTCTGTAACTTTCCTCCCCACCAGCACGTGACGTTAAGGTTGTGCGGCCGATTTACGGCGTGGAGCTGTTTGATGGTGAGACAGCTCGTTTCGAGGTTGAGATCTCTGAGGACGACGTACACGGGCAGTGGAAGCTGAACGGAGAAGCGCTCAACCCTTCCTCTGTGAGCATCACTGCTGCTTCATCACCTAAGATGTTTTAAAATCGCCCACAGCCCGTCTTGACCTGAGTTAAAACCTTCTCATTTGACAGGATGTGGACATCATAGAGGAAGGAGGCAAACACACTCTGATCCTGTACAACTGTAAGGTGTCCATGACCGGAGAGGTGTCTTACTCTGCAGCCAATGCCAAATGCTCTGCCAACCTGAAGGTCAAAGGTGAAATAAACTCACATGTTTTTCTCATCTACCTTATTTGTTCCATTTTCCATGACCTAAAATCAAAACCTTTACTCAAACATTAATTCTCTGTGTTTTCCTGCAGAACTTCCTCTGAACTTCCTTACACCGCTGAGCGACGTTCAGGTGTATGAGAAGGATGAGGCCCGGTTCGAGGTGGAGGTGTCGAGACCTCCAAAGAGCTTCCGCTGGCTCAAAGGCTCCCAGGAGCTGACGGGCGACGACAAGTACGAGATGATACAGGAGGGCAATATGTACGTTCTGGTGATCCGATTTGCAGCCTTTGACGATGAGGCCAAGTACATGTTTGAGGCAGAGGACAAGAGGACCACCGGCAAACTTGTTATTCAGGGTAATCATGACATGTTGAACCATTTAAATAAATGAAGCTTAATTAGTCTTAATAATTATTTTGTAGTGATTACTGCCATAAAAAGTTAGGATAAAAGTATTCTAATATAATTTTGGGGAAATAGACTGTGTGGTTTTGATTACATATCACTGAAGTCAAAGTGATACAAATATTATTTTTAAGATAAAAATCATGAAAGTTACCTGCTAAATCTCTTTAGCGTTCAACTTTGTTGTAATTTTTATTAACTTTTTTTGGCTTTTTAAAAAGAAAATTATGAACATCCCAATAATAAACAGTTGTTGTTTTTTTTCAGGTATTCGCCTGGAGTTTGCCAAACCCATTAAGGACGTAACGGTGAAAGAGAGAGAAACAGCAGAGTTCAGCGTTGAACTGTCTCATGAAAACATCTCAGTGGTTTGGTACAAAAACGACGTCCGGCTGCTTCCCAGTAAGGTGGTCCATATGTCGGATCAGGGAAAAGTCCACACTCTGGCCTTCAAGGAGGTGACGATCGACGACACCTCTATGATCAAGGTGGAGGGCATGGACAAGAGCATGACAGCCATGCTCACTGTCATCGGTCAGTGTCAGAAAAAAACATTTTCCCATCTTTGATTCAATGGAAATGACTAATTTAAATAAGTATTTCACATAAAATGAGGTTGCTGACCTGTTTTGTGTAAATGTGCTGTGTGTGCAGAGGGTGACTTGTACTTCACCACCAAGCTGCAGAACTACACTGCTGTGGAGAAGGATGAGGTGAAGCTGGTCTGTGAACTCAGCAAAGCCGTTGCTGATGTGAAATGGTTTAAGGACGGGAAGGAGATCACTCCATCCAAGAACATCGCCATCAGCACCGATGGAAAGAAGAGAATCCTGATGGTCCGGAAGGCAGAGAAGGCCAACATTGGAGAGTATACCTGCGACTGTGGCTCAGACAAAACCACAGCAAACCTCAACATTGAAGGTAGCACTCAATGTCTATAACTTATCAACTTTAAACGAAAACTATCTAACAAAATTGTGTCTGAAAAATACAATATTTTGCTAAGAAAAATACAAATGGAGTAAGTGTAGGCTTATTGATAATATTTCAAAAAATCCCTGCATCTCAAAGATGATCCTAGATAAGATAAGATAAGATTTATTTGTCATTGTCATCAACAGATTACAACGAGATTGAGATTTGCTCGACTCGAGTTAAAATGCAGGTTATGTGTATATACATAATATACAATATACATATACATACATTAAAAAGATAAAGAAATAAATAGTACAAAATGTGAAATAAATAGACATCAGAAGATGGTTGCAGCACCTGGAGGTGTCGCAACAGAATTTACATTTTTTAACAAAGTGGTGTCAAGAGCAGAAGTTCTTACGCCTTTGAATTTAATGCCATGATTGCCATCCGGTAAAAACTGTTTTTTAGGCGATTTGTCCTGGTTTTTATTGCTGTGTATCTCTTGCCTGATGGCAGCAGCTGGAAGAGACCATGGCCAGGGTGTGAAGAGTCATTCAAAATGTCCCTGTCGTAGATACTGTGATTGCAATCCAGGGAGAGCCCGGTGTCCGTGCAATATCGACCGGAATGTTGTTGTGGACACGGAAAAGCTCCTCTGACAGACTTCCCCCGATTGCTTGACCAATGGCCAGTAAATTTAGTCGGTTGTAGGTGTTTTTAACCGCGCAAAGTGGAAAAGACAAACTTTGAGTCGGAGAGCACAAAGCGCGCCGCCATTTTGTAGATTCTAATAATGTTTAATTAGTCATTATTAGGTTGCCACCTCATAGTAGTTGAGGTATATTAGCCTACTGGAGAACTTTCTGCTTAAGTTGCTGAAAGGAGAAAATGTCCTTACTGGGATTCTAAGAGACAGAAATGGTTGGATGAGAGTCTCACCATGGGTGCAGCTCTGTGGGATGTTCACATCTGCAGGGGTCAGCAAAACTAGGGGTCTTAAAAAATAAAACAGAAGAAACATTGACAGTCATGTAGAAACCAGGTGTTTGAGTAAAAAACTTGAGGGATACACACTTCTGGGATTTAATCTTAGTTATAAACATAACACATTTTAGAAAAAAAAAACGTTGGGACAAAACTACAGAGGTATATAGATTTTGAAACTTATAAAAACTGTTTACTGTGTAAAAGTTAAAAAATATGCTATTGGCTTCCCTCTAACGGTTTGGTGCTCTCTCCACAGAGCGTGATATCAAGGTTGTCCGTCCCCTGTACAGCGTGGAGGTCACTGAGACAGAGACAGCCAGGTTTGAAACTGAGATTTCCGAGGAGGATGTCCACGGAAACTGGAAACTGAAGGGAGAAGCTCTGCACCAGTCTGCGGTAAGGCTTCCAGGGACTAAGCCCTGGATTTTTGCAGATAAAGTCTCTGACTCTGTTGTCTGTTTCTCCTTTTGCTTCAGGACGTGGAGATTAAAGAGGAAGGAACCAAACACATGCTGATCCTCTATAATGTCCGTATGGACATGGCCGGAGCTGTTGACTTCTCTGCAGCCAATGCCAAATCCAACGCTCAGCTCAGGGTCAAAGGTCAGACATTGTTTTTCCATGTTTTACAGCTTCTTGATAACAGCAGCTCCTTCATTAATTTTAGTGATCACAATCCTTTACTGATCTTCACCTCTTGCAAGTTTAAATAAAATATATGAAGTGACTCATGCCGTCTGCGACATGCCTCATTGGTTCAGTCCTCAGCCAATCAGAGCTTGGGGTTATTTTCAGCCTCAGAGTTTATCTGCTCCGTGAAGCCTCTCTGAAACTAACTTTCATGCTCTCTAACTGGCTTCTACTTTGTCCTGTTGTCCTGCTTCTCCTCTTCTTCAGCTCGCTCCATCACGCAGATACGTCCACTGAAGGATGTGACAGTGACAGCCGGAGAGACAGCTACCTTCGAGTGTGAGCTCTCATATGAAGGCATCGAAGTGGAGTGGTTCGTTGGAGGACAGAAGATGGAAGCCAGCGACCGGGTCAGTTACAGCTTCTTATTACTTATTACGGACAAGAACAGAACTAGAGTAAACCAGAGTAGTTTATTTCATTCATTTCATTTCATACAGTTGAAAAAAGTCACATGTTGATATAAGCAAAAGTATTAAATTAGGAGTAAAAAAAGAAAAATCTACCCCTTCTCTCAAAACATCCATTTATTAAAACAATTTACTGAATCATATGTTCCAGAGATTAGACCAGCATTTCTACACAAAGAACTAGGAGAATAAAAACTTACCTAAATGTTATAAGAACATTAGAAAAGATTTTTACAAAGTTTAGTTTTTAATTTTACAAAATAAAAATGAAAGGTTTCTAAAGTTTTTAAAAATTGGCATGGTTTCAGTATATCACCTCATTTAGTTGTACTGTAAAATTTTCACAGAATATTTTAAGAATCTTTTTTTTTTGCTTTCTTCAGAAGAAAAGTACATTTTAAAATGAAAAATATAAGAAACAATAATAACAGAGTCATAGCCATATTTATTTTATTTTAAAAATTACCAATTTTGTTTGAGGGCTATGGCAAGTAGCTTTCAAAAAGAACAATTTATTGTCTTTTAAAAGTAGTTTTTTGTTGATTATAATAAGAAAAATAACTTATTTTATTTGTCCAGCTAGTTTAAACCACATATTCCCTTCAGCTGTGTGTAGTTAAATGTGTCACAAAGCTGACCGTTTAGAGCTGAGTTAAAAATAAAATAAGATACGAGACCAGCTGCTCTTATCTTCAGCCCTCCAATGGTCCCAACAACTTTATCTGCACAAGGACTCAGTTTAATCACAGCACATAGATAACATTACTGGAGTAATTCATGAAGTACCTAAAACCAAATCGTTTCCTTTATCCAGAGTATAAACAGCAACTGAAAACAAAAACAGAAAATATACATAAATTAAATTAAGAAGCTAGAAAGTATATGTTGCTTTTTTGTCAGAAGTTCTAAAGTAATTTTGAATAAGACAAAAAAGATATTTTAAGTGTTTACTAAAGAACTGTAACAAATGAAAGAAATGTTATCACGTATTAGAAACATTTAGTTCTTTTAACCTCCTTTATTTATTGTTGTGGGATTGAGCTGCATTCATTTTAAATCTGTAAGGGAAGCATAGTCAATCAGTTGAAAATTGAAGGAAAATGAATTATAGTGTTCATGTTGAACCTGCATCTTTTATTTACTCAGCACTACACAGGATTGTGAACTCTACTCATCCTGTGAGCCGCAACAAAATGAGCTATCAATAAATCAGAGTTTTCTGGGTCTGCAGGTAAAGACTCGGGCGGCAGGTAGAGTTCACACTCTGACTGTCCGAGATGTGAAACTGTCAGAGGCTGGGGAGGTCAAAGTGACTGCCAAAGACTTCCTGACTCAAGCTCAGCTCTTTGTTGGAGGTAAAACACTCAAACATACAGGAGACAGTGAACACATTAAACATGTTCAGTCATCACCTGATCAAATGGTTTGGATTTAGAGCCACCAGTAGAGTTCACAAAGCCTCTGGAAGACCAGACAGTGGAGGAAGAGGCCACCGCCACGCTGGAGTGTGAAGTCTCAAGAGAGAACGCCGAAGTGCGCTGGTTGAGGGAGGGTCAAGAAATCAGAAAGACCAAGAAGTATGACACCATTGCTGATGGACGCAAGAGAGCACTTATCATCCATGACTGCTCTCCAGATGATGCCAAAATGTACACATGTGATGCTAAAGAGTTCAAAACTTCGTGCTTCCTGGAGGTTACACGTAAGGAGGAGCTTTAATTTCAATCTTTTCAGTCACAAATTGTTCTTGGGTTCAGAATAAGGAATAAAGATGGTTGAATGAGATTTGTTAGCAAAAGAAGAAGTAAAATGTTGGAATGAATGAACGTTTGTCTTTGTATCAACAGCTCCTTATGTGGAGTTTACAAAACCACTACAGGATGTGGAAGTCAGAGAGAAAGAATCAGCCAGGTTTGAATGTGAAGTCTCCCGCGAGTCTGCCAAGGTAAGGTGCTCAATCTATTCAAGGCCTGTTAAAAAGAGTTTATTCTTTAAAAAATTGCACTTTGGTCACATTTGCAGTGATGTTCACATCCTTGTTTTGGTTTAAGGTTCGCTGGTTTAAGGACGGCAGCGAGATCAGGAAGGGAAAGAAGTATGAAATCATTGCTAAAGGAGTGCAGAGAATCCTCATCATCCACAAGTCAGTGTTTGATGATGAGGCAGAGTACGAATGTGATGCCAGAACCTTCAAGACGTCTGGCATGCTCACTGTCATTGGTAAGGACCATTGGGACATTTAAAACTGTTCTGGCTTCATATTTTGTCAACTTTGTTGTCTTAATTTGACATAAACTAGAAGCTCCAAATGTATGAGTTTACTGTATGTGTTGAAACAGAGCCAGAGTGGCAGGGTAAAAACACAAATTCATAACTCTGTTGCTCCGTGTTTGCTCAGAGGAAGCAGCCACATTCACCAAGAACCTGTCCAATGTGGAGGGAACTGAGACAGACAGCGTAAAGATGATCTGTGAAGTTTCCAAGGCCAATGCTGAGGTTACCTGGTACAGAGGAGATGAAGAACTGCCAGAGGGCGGACGCTACGATCAGATCATGGACGGTCGCAGGAGGATCTTGATCATCCAGGACCTGAGGATGGAAGATGCTGGAGAGTACAACTGCAGACTGAGCCCGACTGTCAGAACATCTGCCACCCTAAAACTCAATGGTAAAAAAGGAGATTAGATCATTTAACATTTAGTGGCTTTTAACTTAAGCTTTTTACCCTTATCCTGTCCTTTCTGTCTTAATTTCTTCTTTTGCTCTGAAGAACTGGCAGCGGAGTTCATCTCTCGTCCTCAGAACCAGGAAGTGGTAGAGGGTGAGCAGGCTGAGTTCTCCTGCACAGTGTCCAAAGACACCTATGAGGTGAAGTGGTTCAGAGGTGAACGAGAGATCCAAGCTGGAGACAAATACACAATCATCAGTGAAGGAAAGAGAAGGGCTCTGATTGTGAAAAAATGTGACCTGAAGGATGAGGGTGGTTATGTTGCTCACATCGGCAGCGTTAAAGCTCCTGCTGATCTCTGTGTGATAGGTAAGATTTTCTTTGTCTTCTTAGCGTCTGGTTTTCATGACCTTCTAGCTGGCATTAACTGGTTCCTGTTCTTCTGCAGAAAAACTGAGGATCGTTACACCAATTAAAGACACAGAGGTGAAGGAAGGAAGTGAGATTGTGTTTAACTGTGAGACCAATACTGAGGGAGGCAAGGCCAAGTGGCTAAAGAATGAGGAGACCATTTTTGAAAGCAGCAAGTACATGATGGTTCAGAGAGACAACGTCTTCTCTCTGAGGATCAAAGATGCCCAGAAGGCAGATGAGGCCACCTATACTGTCTCTCTGACTAACAACAGAGGAGAACAGGCCAAGTGCTCTGCCAGCGCTAAAGTTGCAGGTAAAAAAAATTAAATTATGTATCATCTGTGTTGGTCTTCTTCATGAAAGATTGATTCTGTAATCTTCCATTGATCTTCACAGAGGAAAAACTCAAATTCCTGGAGCCCATTGAAGACATTGAGACTCAGGAGAAGAAGACTATCAGCTTTGTTTGTAAAGTGAACCGGTCTGAGGTGACCGTAAGATGGATGAAGGCCGGCCAGGAGGTGACACTCAGCAAACGCATTGTCTACAGAGCTGATGGACTCAAACACACCCTGACTATCAAAGACTGTGCCATGGAAGATGAGGGCGAGTACACTGCCATGGTTGGAGATGACAAGTGTGCTGCTGAGCTGATTATTAGCGAGGCGCCAACTGACTTCACAGGGCAGCTCAGAGATCAGACTATTACTGAGTTTGAGGATGCAGAGTTCACTTGCAAGCTGAGCAAGGAGAAGGCTGCTGTCAAGTGGTACAAGAATGGACGAGAGATCCGAGAAGGACCAAGGTATCTTTCCTACTTTGCAAGCCATGATATGTAAACAGAGCAGCAGTCAAACTCAGCAGATCAGAGGCAAACTGAGCTGCATCATTACAAATCAGGTTTTAAATTTTTTTATGCAAACCTTTCCATATTATTTTTGCAGATATCATATGGAAAAAGAAGGCAAAACATGCAGATTGATCATCAAGGTGTGCAGACCAGATGACGAGTGTGAATATGCCTGTGGTGTAGATGAGAGAAGGACCAGAGCCAGGCTTTTTGTTGAAGGTCAGCTTCCCGATTCTACATCTAGTCATAGAAGCTCAGACAAACTGCCTAATATTCACAATGGATCTGTCTTTATTTCCTGAAGAGACCCCAGTGGAGATCATCAGGCCACCACAGGACATGTTTGAACCTCCAGGCTCAGATGTCGTGTTTGAGGTTGAGCTCAACAAGGACAGAGTGGAGGTTAAGTGGATGAGAAACAACATGATCATTGTGCAGGGTGACAAGTACCAGATGATCAGTGAGGGGAAGATCCACAGGTTACAAGTCTGTGAGATCAGACCCAGAGACCAAGGAGAGTACCGCATTGTGGCCAAAGACAAGGATGCCCGGGCCAAACTGGAGCTGGCAGGTAAGTCCAGCCTGACAAAACTGTAAGACATTGCTGGAAAAATATGACATGAATCCATTTTAAATTGTATCAACTTGAAACAATATATTCCTTAAGGCAGAGGTATTAATATCACTTCCCAAGGGCAAATGTCTTGCATGTTTAGATTTCTTTCTGGTTCAACATTCCTGAATCCAACGACTTCAAAATATTTTAAACTGGAATTATTCAAAGCTTTGCACTCCTCAAAAGTAGTTGGAAAATAAAATCTGTTCTAAACTATTTTATTACCTTTGCAGCTATTCCAAAGATCAAGACCACTGACCAGAATCTGGTGACGGATGCTGGAAAACCCTTCATCATGACGGTTCCGTATGATGCCTACCCTCGTGCTGATGCAGACTGGTTCTTTGATGGCAAAAGCTTACCTGTTCAAAACATTGATACTTCACTTGACAAAACCGAGTACCGTCTTAAGAGCCCTACCAAGGAGGACCAGGGCCGGTACAGAGTGGTAATCAAAAACAAACATGGTGAGGGTGAGGCTTTCATCAACCTGGATGTGATTGGTAAGTCTGTGGGTCATAGGACACAAGATAATCTGCAGACTGGGACTATAGGATTTCTAATTATTTTTTGTTATTTTCAGATGTCCCTGGACCTATTAAGAACCTAAGAGTGGTTGACACTGCTGATGGTGAGGTCAGCTTAGCCTGGGAGGAGCCTGAGAATGATGGTGGCAGCAAGATTATCGCTTATGTGGTAGAACGACGCGATGTAAAGAGGAAGACCTGGACTCTTGCTACAGACCGGGCTGATACACCAGAATACTGTGTCAGTGGTCTCCAGCAGGACTCCCTGTACCTGTTCAGAGTCTGTGCTCGTAACAGAGTTGGTCCCGGTCCTATTGTTGCCACTGACGATGCCGTTCAGGCCAAGAACAAGTTTGGTAAGCAAACACTAATAGTTCCTCAACTGTTTTTACAATCTCCACACTTTGTAATAAAACTTGTCTTCTATTTGTTGCCAATCTCCAGATGTTCCAGACGCTCCAGAAAATGTTGGCCTTGGTGTGGTGAACAGGTTTGGAGCCACTGTCAACTGGGAGCCTCCTAAGTTTGATGGGGGCTCAGAAATCACTGCATACGTGATTGAGCTCCGTGACAGAACCTCTGTGAAATGGGAGGCGGCCCTGGTGTGTGGAGCCAGTGATCGATCGGCTACACTGAATGACGTAGTGGAGCACAAGGAGTACATCTTCAGAGTTCGAGCTGAAAACAAGGCCGGAATTGGAAGGCCTAGTGCTGCAACCAACCCAGTGAAGATCATGGACCCCATTGGTGAGTGGAAGTTGTTCAAATGTTTGGTTCATTTATGTGCAGGAATTAAAAAAAGTATTTTAGTCATAACAGAGTTTGGTACAAAAGAATCATTCAGCAGTGCCTGAAAATACAATGTTAGCTTAAGAAAATCAATGAACTGCATTATTTTCTTCAAATCAGTCATCAGTTATGAAGAATTCCACATCCTGTAGGGCAGGGCTAGGGTTATGCTTATACTGAGAAATACTCTATGTCCTGCAGAGAGGCCAAGTCCACCTCTGAACCTGAACTACAATGACCAAATCAACACCGCTGTCACTCTGACCTGGGAAACCCCATTAAGCAACGGTGGCAGCATGATCACCGGGTACATTATCGAGAAATGCGATGAGGGCTCAGACAAGTGGTTACGCTGCAACGCCAGACTATGTCCTGACCTCTCCTACCGGGTACAGAGCTTCCCAAAAACTCAGTCAAACTTTACCAAATAATCTTGTTTATGTCCCCAGTGAGCTCATATTTAGCTGTGAAAATTCACGCTCTGTGTTGTCTGCTAAACTCAAGGTTTCTGGACTAAAGCCTGGTCAGAAGTACCTGTACAGAGTGTGTGCTGAGAATGCTGCTGGTGTCTCAGATCCAGCAGAGCAGCTTGGACCACTGCTTGCCGACGACCCCCATGGTGAGACTCATTTGCCTAGTTTTTCTTGAAAATTTTTAATGTCAAATTATGCACTGAACAACAAACTGCTATAGTAATTATTGCTATTGATATTTTGAGTCAAACTCTTCCAAGTGTCAATGAAGAAAACATTTTTCTTTCCACAGTTGGTCCAACATTTGATCTAAGCGGCTTTAGGAATGGCCTGGAAGTTATTGTCCCTCAGCCTCTCACCATCAGGGTCCCCATTACCGGATACCCCACTCCCACAGCTAAGTGGAACTTTGGAGAAAAGGAGCTGACCACAGCAGATGAGCGTGTCTCCATGGTAACAAAGCCAACGTTTACAGAGCTGACAATCTCTCCAAGTGTCCGTCCTGATAAAGGCACATACACCCTGCACCTGGAGAATGATGTCACATCTGTCTCTGGAGAGATTGAGGTCAATGTCATCGGTAAGTTCAGCTCTTATGTGCTCATATTGATTTAGGTAAACTGTGTTTTTGAAGAAGTACTAAAATGTTTTCCTCAAATCCTGTTTCTTTTTACTTTTGCAGCATGTCCAAGTGCACCCAAAGACTTTAAAGTAGCTGAGGTAACTCGGCACCATGTCCACCTGATGTGGGAGCCACCAGAACATGATGGAGGAAGTCCAGTTACCCACTATCAGATAGAAAAGAGAGAGGTTTCCCGCAAGACCTGGGCCAAGGTACACCTGAGAAGAGTATCTGATTTTATTATGAGAGTTAAAATTGATGGATTAATTGTTGGATTAATGCACAATATAACATTTTCTCCAGGTTGCTACTGGTGTCATGGATCTGGAGCACACAGTAACAGATGTGATTGAGGGAAAAGAATATCTGTTTAGCGTTATTGCCTGCAACAAGTGTGGTCCTGGAGAACCAGCATACATAGATGAGCCCGTAAACGTCTCCTCACCTGCTAGTAAGTATGATCTCTCTTTGCGCAAAGAAACAACTTTAGAAAAATTAGGTCTAATTCTTCAGGTCTAATTCTTGCAAATGCATGTCACTCACATATTCTTCTATTTGATCAAAATCTGTTTTTCTTCTAGCTATTCCTGATCCTCCTGAGAACCTAAAATGGCGTGATAAGAGTGGCAAGAGCATCTTCCTTTCCTGGGAACCTCCAAAGTATGATGGTGGTGCTCCGATTAAAGGTTACGTGGTTGATAAATGTCAGCGTGGGACAGACAAGTGGGAACCCTGTGGTGACCCCATGCCTGAACTCAAGTAAAATTAAACATTTTAATTAAAATATCCAACAATCTGATCTGGGTAACCGGATATAATTTGAGATGTTTTTGTGACCACAGGTTCCAGGTGACAGGGCTGATCGAGGGCCAGTGGTACGCCTATAGAATCAGAGCAGTGAACAAGTTGGGGGCCAGCAGACCCTGCAGGGCCACTGATGAGATTCAGGCTGTAGATGCTCGAGGTGCGGTGGTTTGTTCATCATGCTGATTCTGCTAAACAGGATAATTAAACACAATCAGGAGACAGAAAATTAGCCTACAGTTAAAAAAAAATTGAATAGTTTTTCAAAGCACAGACTATATTATAAAAAACACAACTGACTTGACTATATTCTTTTAAAAAAATCTTATACAGAACCTCCAGAGATCCAGCTGGATGTGAAGCTGCTGGCAGGCCTTACTGCCAGAGCAGGCACCAAGATTGAGCTTCCTGCAGACGTCAAAGGACAGCCTGATCCTCGTGTAAAATGGACCAAGGCTGACTTAGTCCTACGGGCTGATGACCGTATAACCATTGAGACCCAGCCGGGACACTCCAAAGTTTCCATAGGCAACACCACCAGAGAAGACACGGCCACTTACATCATAGAGGCAGTCAACATCTGTGGACGCGCCACTGCCACCATTGACGTCAACATCCTAGGTATAGTCTTCAAAATTTAACCAACATAATTTTTCTGAGTTCTTTCTGTGAGGGTTACTCCTCTATAGAAAAACTGAGAAAATTATTTCTCATTTCTGATCAAATAGTTGATGGCAGCCTTGCCTCTAGGCACCTGTGGCTATAATCCATTAGCATGCCACCACTCAATGGGTCAATGACTGAATGTAGTCCGAATCGCTTTGGGGTCTTCTGGGCTTGATAAGCGCTATACAAGTACATACCATTTACCATTTGTTTTCCACCTCAGATAAACCGGGCCCGCCAGCTGCCTTTGATATCTCAGAGATCACCAACGAGTCCTGCGTTTTGGCGTGGAACCCTCCCAGAGATGACGGTGGCTCACCCATCACCAACTACATTATTGAAGCTCGTCAGATAGACAAAGAGGAGTGGGTCAAATTGTCAGCCACTGTGAAGGATACCACCTTCAAGGCCTGCAAGCTTATTGCTATGAAGGAGTATGTCTTCAGAATCAGTGCTGAGAACCAGTATGGCATTGGCATACCTACAGAGCACACACCAATCATTGCAAAGTACTCTTTTGGTAAGTTGTCTTATAGCTCAACTCATCACTCAGCAAACTATGTGACGCCTGAATTTTTGTATAAATAATTTTTCTGTACAACTATTTTAGATCCGCCTGGTCCTCCAACCAGAGTCACTCCTTCTGACATTGCCAAGGATGCAGTGACACTGACCTGGTTTGAGCCAGATGAGGATGGTGGCAGCCCCATCACAGGATACTGGATCGAGAAGTTTGATCAAGAGAGCGACAAGTGGATACGATGCAACAAACTGCCCATAAAGGACACAACTTTCAGGTATTTAGGATTTCCAAAGCAGTGAGAAGCATTAATCAGAAGAATTGTTAATACTACTAATCTCTTTGGTTCCAGGGTAAAAGGTCTTCCCACCAAGAAGAAGTACAGCTTCCGTGTTTTGGCAGAGAATCTAGCTGGACCTGGAAAACCAAGTGCAGAGACAGATCCTGTGCTTATCAAAGATCCCATTGGTATGTCACAAGTCTATCAACATCATAAATCTGTTACTTTTGAGGATTTAAACCACTAAATCATATGACAGCAATTGTATTACAGTGCATTTTCTTTGCACTTGGAAACTGTTTTTTCTAAGATTCATAAGAGATACAAGAAGACCTTCTAAAATGAGAAGTCAGGGTTAGGGTTCAATTGCTACTAACAGACAGCAACATAACAGTTAGCAAATGATGCTAGTTTATGGACTTGCAACTAGAGGCGCTCAGATAAGGTGGTAATTCATACCCAATTCGTTTCCAATTTCCAAACGAATTGAATTCACCTTAAATTGTCAGAGTAATGTGAAAATCATAAAACACTGAACTCTTTGTTAGATCCTCCATGGGCACCCGGAAAACCTGTTGTCAGGGAAGTTGGCAAGACCACTGCCTTGTTAGCATGGACACGACCGGAGCACGATGGCGGGGCAAAGATTGAAGGTTACATCATTGAGTTCCAGAAGACTGGAAGCGAGGAATGGATCCGTATTGCAGAGGATGTTCCTCAGACAGAGCACCAGCTGCAGGGTCTGATGGAGAAGCAGGAGTACTCATTCAGAGTTAAAGCTGTCAATAAAGCCGGTGAGAGTGAACCCAGCGACCCCAGTGACCCTGTGGTCTGCAAGGAGAGACTCTGTAAGTCCTGCACAGAAACTGGCAGCAGAGGATTCTCTATGGAAAGGAATTACATACTGGACTAATATTCTGTGTTTTCCATATGCAGACCCTCCATCTGCTCCTCAGTGGCTGGAGGTCACCAACGTCACCAAGATCAGCGCTGATCTAAAATGGCAGGCTCCAAGCAGTGATGGAGGTTCACCCATCACAAACTATGTGGTGGAAAAGAGAGATGTGAGGCGGAAGGCCTGGCAGACTGTTGATACTACCATCAAGGAGCTCAAATACTCAGTGACTCCCCTCAATGAAGGATCGCTCTACGTGTTCAGAGTTGCTGCTGAGAATGCCGTTGGAATGGGAGAGTTCTGCGAGCTGGAGGATGCAGTTCTCGCCAAGGATACATTCAGTAAGATTCATGAATATTAGTTACCCTCAGTTGCCTGTTCTTTGCTTTTTTTCTAGAGATAACTCATTATGTGTTTTTTATTTGCAAAATATCACACTAATATACTGATGTTCCTTGGAAGATATTAAAACAAAGCCAGTTCAGGAAAAACAACTTTTTTTTGAAGAATTTAAAACTCCATTGCCCTTTTACAGCAACTCCTGGACCTCCATACGCCCTAACAGTGATGGACGTCACTAAGAGACATGTGGAGCTCAAGTGGGAACCTCCAAAAAGCAATGGTGGAAGACCTATAACCAAGTAAAATGACTATCAAATATAGCATTTAGTTAAAAGACTTAAGGATAACTTTCTATTTAAAAAAGGATGGCAAGTGTATTATAGGCTAAGCAGGATTTTTTTTTCTTCACAGGTATGTGATTGAAAAGAAAGAAAAGGTTGGAACTCGATGGCTGAAGTGCTGCAAGACTCCAGATAAACAGACGCAGTTCAAGGTGACAGATGTTGATGAAGGATCAGAGGTGCAGTTCCAGGTCAGAGCTGAGAATGAAGCCGGAGTGGGAGATCCAAGTGAGCCCACTGTCATCCTCACCATCGAGGATCCAACAAGTAAGAAACCTTCAGGTTCTATTTACAACAAACAATACAGTCAAGCTCACTATTACAGCTTAATCATTTTCAGAATGTTGTTTTTTCTAAAACTTAAAAATACTATTTTAAATTGCTTTAGAAAAATCCTTATGTTGTTTCCTATCAAAAACAAACATCTTTGTTGAATAGAAATACTTGTAAGTTCTAATTTGTCAGGGCCAAAAGTTTTCATAGGTCTAACTATACAGGATTTGTTCAAGGAACAGGAGAGAGAGATATTCTTCATGGAATATTTTCAATTTAAGACTGAATTAAAATTCCTCCAACTAATTATCAATGAACCTAAAGGAATAAATTTTAATTCTGTTTTAAACATTGCATAATCTCTGCCCAGGTCCTCCATCTCCTCCTCTGGATGTGGCCATTGTTGATGCCAGCAGGGAACACATCAATGTCACCTGGAAACCACCAGCCAAAGATGGCGGCTGTCCAATAACTGGATACCATGTTGAGGTGGCAGAGGCTCGTCCAGAACTCAAGTGGCTAAGGGTAAATGCCCGGCCCATTAAAGAGCTGAAGTTTAGGATTGATGATGGAATCAAACCAGAGAAAAAGTATGTGATTAGAGTTCGTGCCATCAACTCTATTGGTGTAAGCGATCCCTCTGAAATCTCCGACAAAGTTGCTACCAAAGATCCTGACTGTAAGTATTGACAGACTTTTCGTTTTAAAGCGTTACAGAAGTCAGAATGAATCCTCAATAATTAACATGTCTTCTGGCCTGCAGGTGCTCCAACCATGGATCTGGATGCACAGGATGTGATTGTGGTTGAAGGTGAGAAGCTGCATCTGAATATCCCCTACAAAGCAATCCCAACTCCCAAGATGGTTTGGCAGAAAGACACAGTAGAGTGTAAAGCTGACGACCGACTCTCCATGACCGTTGAGATGAACAGCGCTCACCTGGAGTTGCTGAAGTGCCAGCATGCTGATGCTGGTGCCTACACCATCACTTTGGAGAACAGTCTGGGAACTGCTACTGGAACCATCAATGTCAAAGTTATCGGTATGATACTTCACCTCACGGTATACACCAGTCCAATCATTATCAACATATCCGCTGTGAATTAATATTAGCAAAACAATTATTTTTATTCAAAACAACTTACAAGCTAAACCAAGCTTCAAATACATTTAGAAAGCCAGTCAGGTCCATTGTCTCAATAATTTTTTCTGGCCTCCTCAACCTTACAGGGCTCCCTGGTCAGTGTAAAGACATCACCTCCAGCGATGTCACTAAGAATTCCTGCAAGATCAGCTGGGAAGCTCCCGAAGACGATGGAGGCACACCTATTGTCAGCTACACTCTGGAGCGCCGAGAAGCATCCAAGAAAACCTACATGCCCATCATGTCAGGGGAAAATGTCCTCACCTACAACACTAAAGACCTTTATATCAACTGTGAGTACTACTTCAGAGTGAAGGCTGTCAACAAGGTCGGAGCAGGAGAATATTTGGAGCTACGCAATCCGGTTCTCACAGAGGAAATCAAACGTAAGTTCTGGTTTTCAATGAATGTGAACAGATTTTGAAAAATTTGGATGACAGTTTGGGATTTTATATTCATAACTGTGTTTATGGTGACCTATTAATAAACTGTGTTCAACTAAGCCTGGTGGAAGTAGATCAGATACAAGATCAACTATTTGCTTCTTCAGTTTACACATCATGGTCCTTATGTCTGACAATCATCAAACATTGTAAACATATGTCATTTAACACACAGAGAAACCAGACCCTCCCATCCAAGTTGAGGGTCATGACCCCACATCCAAGTCCATCACAGTCACCTGGAAGGCTCCAGACTACGATGGCGGCTGCCCAATACAGGGTTACATAGTAGAGAAGATAGAGAAAGATGGTGACCGCTACGAGAGGGTCACCCCAAGTCTGGTTCCTGGTTTCTCCTATGTAGTGACTGGCCTGAAAGAAGACATGGAGTATCAGTTCAGAGTCCGAGCAGAAAATGCCGCTGGAGCCAGTGAGCCTTCACGCAGCACATCACTTATAAAGGCTGCAGACCCTGTTGGTACGTAAAGCTATTTGGATCTGTTTTCACTGAAGGAAAACTTTTTCTGTTATATGCTACATCACTTTATTTTTACTTTCAGATAAACCAACAGTCACACTGCATGCACGTGTGCAGTCCGGCCTCTGCATTAAGAAGGGTGAGGAAATCCGCATTGATGCTTACATCTCCGGCTCTCCATATCCCAAAGTCACCTGGCTGAGAAATGAGGAGGATGTGACCAAGGAGCCTCCCAAAAAGATTGTTCCTGTGTTAAAAAAGAAGAAGACCAAAGCCAATGTTTGTTTCCTTTAAAAAAAACTTCAATGGTTTTCTTCTATATTTGAAATTGTTTATTTACTCTTCACTTTACTTTGTGCAGGTTCCAGAACCAGAGGAGGAATTTGTGACTCCTCTGCGTGAACGTCTTGGTCTGGATAAAACCACAAAAGGCCAATCTGCTCTGATGATCCGTGACTCTCTCAGGGTTGACCACGGCAACTACACAATCAGGGTGGAAAACACGCATGGTGTTGCTTTTGCCACCTGCTACGTCAATGTCCTGGGTAAGGACATCTGCATAGCTATTTAGCCTGATCCTTCTTGTCTCTGGTTTCCTGAGTAGAAACTTACAGCTTACAGATGTTTCTGTTTTGCTCTTGAACTTGAAGACTAATTTCGCTCACTTATTCAACAGACAAGCCTGGTCCTCCAATAAACTTCACCTTTGATGAGATCAGGAACACCTCTGTCATCTGTAACTGGGAGCCTCCTGTGGATGATGGAGGCAGCGAGATTCTGAACTACATCCTTGAGAAGAAGGACAACAAGAATGATGAGATTGGCTGGATCACTATCACCTCTACCCTGAAGGGCACCAGTTTCCCTGTCACCAAACTCATCGAAGGGAAGGAATACATCTTCAGAGTAACAGCTGAGAACAAATATGGCTGTGGTTTGCCATGCATCTCTGATCCACTTGTCGCCAAGAACCAATTCAGTGAGTAAAGGCACAAAAATATATATATTTGCTGCAGAAATTAGACAGTAATATTTCAGTGACATCTATTGTATTACTAAACTTATCCTTCCCAATCAGATCCTCCTGATGCTCCCAACACTCCCAGAGTGCATGAGGTTACAGCAAACTCCGCTCACATCTCATGGCATGAACCAAAGGACAACGGCAGCCCGATCCTTGGCTACTGGATTGAGAGGAAGGAGGTGAACAGCAAACACTGGACCAGAGTTAACCGGGCCCTCCTCAATTCTCTAGATGTGAAGATCACTGGACTGATGGAGGGACTCACCTATATCTTCAGAGTATGCGCAGAAAACCTGGCTGGCCCTGGGTCTTTCAGTGAGCCCACTGAGCGCATTGTGGCCATGGATGCCATTCGTAAGTTCCTGTCAAAACAATCAAGTGAAAATGTAGGAAAAGGGTTTGGTGATAGTTTGAAAGTTTGTTAGACTTTTTTCAACTTGAGATATTGACTTTAGCAGATGTCAGACTATATCATGTTTTTTGTTTGTTAAGCAAGAATCTTGTCTGTGTTACCACAGTTCCTCCTGGGCCCCCCACTCCATGGGTTGTGGACACTGGCAATGATTCTGTCATCTTGGCCTGGAAGCCACCATTGTACAATGGTGGAGGCGAGATCCTGGGATACCACATTGAGAAGGTCCTGAACAATACCTGACTTTCTACATTTGCAGCCTTTAATGTAATACTAAGGTCTTATATGCTGAACTCTGGTTGTACAGGTTTTGGTTGGAGAGAAAGAATGGAGTCGCTGCACAGAATTCAGGTGTAAAGAATTAACATACACAGTGACAGGCCTCACTGAAGGAGCAGACTATTACTTCCGGGTCCTTGCTATCAATGATGCTGGCCCTGGAGCTCCTGGTCTCACTGAACCTGTAACTGTCAAAGAGCCCCAAGGTATGATTTGTTCTCATATCACCACTGTAAATTAATGGCTGAAAAGATAATTTATTTGGGTGTGTTACAGGGAGCTTTTAAGGTGTTGCTTTAATACTTCCTTGACTGAAATAGTTAAAAATTATTTAAACTTTCTTGAAATTATTTCAATTCAGAGTTTTACAGTGGAGGTAACATGTTGGAGCTTTTATAAACATTGCTGTCATTTCTTCTTTACTGAACGTATCCTACAGAAACTCCTGTTGTGGAATTTGATGACTCTGTGAAGAACGGCGTCATGATCAAGGCCGGTGACTCACTGAGGCTTCCTGCAGTGGTGACGGGCCGACCTCAGCCAGAGGTAAAATGGGCCAAAGACGAGGCAGAAATTGACAAAGAGAGAATGATTGTGGAGACAGAGGGCAAGAAGAGCAATCTCTTCATCAAGAAGGCTGTGAGGGCAGATCATGGAAAATACCAGATCACCGGCACCAACAGCAGTGGCACCAAGACCGCAGAAACCAGAGTGGACGTTATGGGTCAGTAATTCAAAAGTATATCATGAAACATGTTAATCCTATTGCCATATTGGAAGGACAGTTAAAGCTGAAACTTAACTCCTCCTTTGTTTCGGAAGATGTCCCTGGACCTGTGGTTGACTTGAAGACTGTCCTGGTGACAAAGAAGAACATTGTTCTCACCTGGTCAGACCCTCTGGACAATGGAGGCAGTGACATCATTGGCTATGAAGTGCTGAGGAAAGACACCAAGATGAAACTGTTCCGTCAGCCCATTGAGATGGCGTCCTGTAAGTGTGATGTTCAGGGCTTGCTGGCTGGTGAGGAATATGACTTCAGAGTCATTGCCAGAAACAAGTACGGTGATGGCGCACCAGCAGATTTGGGACCCATCCTGGCTGAGGATCCTAAAGGTGAGACATTAATGCATGTCCTGGGACAAATCTTAATTGAAACTCAGAGTTACCTGTTAATACTCAATAAAATCTTCCAGGAACTCCATCTGCTCCTGAGAAACTGCACTACACTGACCGAAGCAAATCAACTATTACTCTGGCTTGGCAGCCCCCTCGCACTGATGGCGGCAGCCCCATTAGTGGATACTACGTTGACAAGATGAGATCAGATAGCACAGAGTACGAGGTGGCCAATCGTAAGATCTTTACAGAGTGCTGTGGAACTATTGAGAACCTCTCTGAGAACCAGGAGTACCACTTCCGTGTTAAAGCTGTAAATGAAGTTGGAGAAGGTGATCCTTCCAAACCAATATCTGCCAAGATCCAGGACAATGAAAGTATGTACAAGAGTTACAAAAGGTTGATTAAAAACTTTGAGACCAGCTTTGCTGATTTTTTTGTTTGTTTTTGGCCACAGTTGCTCCAGTTATTTCAATTCTGAAGTTTTTCAAGAGCAATGCCATCAATGTGAGGAAAGGAGCAGCCATAGACATCCCAGCAGAGGTGATTGGACTGCCTTTGCCAACATTCCAGTGGATGAAGGATGATGTGGTGATTGAGAATCCTGACGAGGAGAAGATGACCATGGAGACAGAGGAGGTGAGAAGCAACTTGTGAAGTAGGGTTTTGATTCGGTGATCTGTAACCAATAAGTGATAAATTCAAGTTTGGATTGATGACAAATTTAACTGAAGGTTTGAGAAAAAAACAAAAAAAAATCTGTGCAGTACTTTACCTATATCTTCACCATCATATATCAATAGTAAATCTGAAATTTTAGGAAACAGAGAATCTGACTTTTATCTTGTGGTGTACCTCATTGATATGTACTTAGACCTCTTCTGTTAACTAGCTACCTCCTCCCTCATGGCAATATTTTGTGTAAGTAGGGCACTGATTTAAATTGTTAAGCATGACGGTCAAACACTATGACCGTCACCAGTTAACAAAACCCACTTACTTTCTCCCACTAACATCCCTCTTTGATTGACTCCAAAAAATCAAATTTTAGTTCTCACACAACATTCTTAAGCTTAAAAGTAACAAAGCGGAAGTTTTTCTTGGTGGTATCTAATCCACCCTGGAATAAACAACTTTTCTATATCATTTATAACTTCTCGGTTTTACCTTCACTCCACATTTTGAAAGCACTTAAATCTAAATTTATCTTGACTGTTTTCTTTTGCCTTACAATTGGAGCAATTGCAGGTTTCAGTAAAGAGTGATGCATCAAGATGAATCTAAAGAAGCATTCAGTAGTGAGATGATGAGGTCACCCACATGATCTCTAAAGTCAGACTTTTGGTTCTTTTTTTTCCAGGTGAACAGGACAACAATAAAGACAAAGATAGCTATCCCAGTGACCGTCCGACAAGACAAAGGAAACTACAAGCTGGTAGCTGAAAACTGTCATGGCAAAGCGCAGCATGTGATCAGAGTTGAAATCCTCGGTGAGAACCAGATCCTTCCACAACAGCTTTTCATTAATCTATTTCACAGTGTCAAGTTTGATGAAACTTCCATTTTGTTTTCCACACTAAGTAATCCAACCATGCATTTTCAGACCGCCCCCTTCCACCAAGGAATGTTGTTGTGTCGGACATCAAAGCAGACTCTTGCTACCTGACTTGGGATGCTCCGGAGGACAATGGAGGCAGTGAGATAACCAACTACATTGTGGAGCGGAGAGATGCCAGCAAGAAGAAATCAGACTTTGACGTCCTGACCATCAATCTGATCGACAGAAGATATGGGGTTTGTTGATGCTGCTAACTTTTAAAGTTTATTATGTAGGAACATAATTGAAGATTAAAACATGTTAGAATTACGATCTCCTGAAATTGAGATTGTAAATTAGAGATTGTATTGGTTTTAATATAAATATTCTGAAAATAACCTGAAATTCAACTGTACTTCATTTTCGATAATATGTTAGTTATAATGTAATAATATAATGAAGCCACATTGGTCAGACAATAGAGAATCCCCACACGTAATCAAACAAGTGTTTAAATTTTTGTGTTTTGGTCCTTCAGGTCTACAAATTGGACTTGAATGGAGTCTACCAATTCAGGATCAAAGCTGAAAACAAGTATGGTGTCAGTGATGGTTGTGATTCAGAAAAAGTCCAGCTTAGGGATCCGTTTGGCCTTCCTGGACCTCCACGTAACCCTAAAATCATAGCTGCAACAGCAACCACTATGACCGTCACCTGGGATCCCCCTCTGGACAATGGCGGCTCCACCATCCAGGGCTATTGGTTGGAGAAGAGGGAGCGTGGTGCCGTATACTGGGGTCGTGTTAACCGAGCTCCGGTCACCAAACCAGCGGTTAAGGGCCTGCAGTACACAGTGTTGAAGCTCATAGAAGGAACAGAGTACCAGTTCAGGATTGCGGCCTGCAACGCAGCAGGAATCGGACCACACAGTGAACCCACTGAGTGCCGCTTCGCCACCGATCCATGCAGTGAGTGATTCTGTCTTCCAGAATGGTTCTTTACTGTTTTATGAACTTTTTAACTCCACAAACTATGTGACCATTATTGCTTAAGCATCAACACTCAGGAGATACTAGCTTAATTCTTTAATTTTTAAGTAAACCGAGTAAGCTCAGAATATTATTAGTTTTTCTGTAAAGAAGAAAGACATATAGCCCTTCCTTCTGCTGTTTCTTAGATCCTCCAAGCCCACCTGGCAGCCCAGAGGTTAAAGATAAGACCAAGAGCAGCATCACACTCACCTGGACTCCTCCAGAAAGAGATGGTGGAAGCCCAATCAAGGGTTACATTGTTGAGGTTCACGAGGAGGGCTCTGCAGATTGGAGAAGGGTCAACCCAGCCGACAAGCTCCACCCATCCACTGAAATTACCGTCCCTGATCTGAAAGAGGGCAAGAAGTGCAAGTTCAAGATTTATGCAGTGAACGCCGCAGGAAACTCAGAGCCTGCTAGGACAGGCGAAATCCTGGTTCAGGACATCCTGAGTAAGAACAGATCACATTAGTCAGACTTTCAAATTGCACATGTATGTTGTGTATGTAACTACCTGCAGTTATTTCTAGCATTCCTTCTCTGAACTATTGCAGCTAAAAAGCAAATTATGTTGGAACATGATACCAAACCTGAACTTCCTCCATTCCACTGACTATATTTGATGTCATGTTCTACAGTTGAACCCACAGTGACACTGGATGTGAGTGCTCACGACCTGCTGAACTGCAGAGCAGGAACCACCATCAGAATTCCTGCGACCATAAAAGGACGACCCATTCCCAAAGTCACCTGGACATTCGTTGATGGAACTGCCGAGACTGAAAAGAAGAACGACCTTCACACACTGCCCATTGACTCAGAGGTTGGGGTCATATTTAAGAGATATCAACAGACTAGCATTTATTGCACAGCTGACTTATTGTTTGTAAATGAAAAGTGGTTCTCAAAATATTTTACCAACTAACGCAAATAAAAAAAACAATCAAGCATATGAATTGTTAATAGTGATTCTGATACAACTATTTTGGGATAAGTTTAAGATTTGAAACATGCCTTTTATGAGTCAGTCAGTTATATTTTTCTCCATATTGCTGTTTTATTTTAGATCCATTCTACTGACACAACGTCATTGGTGGTGATCCCAGAAAGCAAGCTGAGCCACACTGGTCGATTCATCCTCAATGCAGAGAGCCCGGCTGGGCACAAAGTAGTCAAAGTCAGAGTCAATGTGCTCGGTATGTAGAGGCATGGTATTATTTCTCAAGATTTTTTAAAGGAATGTTAATTAAAAAAAACATATATATAACAATGATATATTAAGGTGGATAATATACTGTTACCAACCCTTTTGTTGATCTGCAGACCTCCCTGGACCTGTTAGAAATCTGAAGGTGAGTGATGTGACCAGAGGAACCTGCAGACTCACCTGGAAGCCTCCAGAAAGTGATGGAGGAGAGAGGGTGAAAAGCTACTTTATTGAGAAGAAGACTGTGGAAGGCAAAGCCTGGACCAAGGTAAACAATTTGGCCTCCAACTGCTCATTTATCACAAACAACATGGACAAAATTTCACCCTGACTTTGTTCTTTTAGGTAAACCCAAACTGTGCTACCCAGTCTCTGGTGGTTCCAGACCTCATTAATGGTGAGGAGTACCTTTTCCGTGTCAAAGCTGAAAACCGCTTTGGCTTTGGCCCATTTGTTGAGACTACTGAAGGAACCAAAGCTAAGGATCCCATCCGTATGTCAAAACTTTCTTCATTTAGCCTTTTAAACTTCTTAGTAAGATTCCAGGCAAACACCCTTACTCTGAGTTCATTTTAAAATCATTTGTATATGCAGATCCTCCGGATCCTCCAACAAGGCTCAAGATCCACAATATAAGAAAGGGCACTCTCACTTTGACCTGGAAGGCTCCGAAGAACGACGGAGGTTCGCCAGTCACGCACTACAGTGTTGATCTTCTGTGCTGGGATTCCAGCGGTACCCAAAAGGAGTCTTGGAGGAGGTAAAGCTTTACTTTTCTGTTTATGCAGGCTAACCATATGAATCAAATCCTGTCGTATTCAAATTCTAAACTTACTATTCTGGATCACATCAAACATTTGACTTTTGAGGCTTTCAGTTGCTTTGATGCTTTGATGAAGAACTAAAATACAAAAATTTCAGGACAACAGCATTTTAAAAAATCACTGAACTTTAATTGAGCTAGATAACTTCTATATATTACAGTATAGTGTTTTTTTTGTTTGTTTGAATTTGATTGATGATTTGTTGTCGGCTATTGTTAAACGTTAGTTTTGTATCTCTTAGGTGCAACAGGAGAGATGTCGACACCACAAACTTTAAGGTGGAGGACCTGACAGAGGGAGATGAGTATGAGTTCAGAGTGATAGCTTACAATGAGGCCGGACCGAGCCGGCCATCAACTACTGCTGGACCCGTCATCATCCAGGACCAGACCTGTAAGCCCAACACTTTGAGAAGTTCAGTTAAAGACATGTGGGATCTAGGTTCTAAACGAAAATTATATTTTGCTCTATGTAAATAAATTATAGATACACAATGTCATGGTTAAGTATACTTTTGCTTTTTATTTTCAGGGTCTGTATTGACACAGAACCTTAAAAGTAAAAACAAACTAACTTCTTCAAGAATAAGTCACAAACAATTTTATTTTCAGGTGCTCCATCCATTGAGCTGGAGGAGTTTATGGAAGTGGAGCAGGGCTCTGACATCAGCATTGTGGCCAAGCTTCGTGGCTGTCCTTTCCCAACACTCACCTGGTACAAGGCACCTCCCCATAAGCCTGATGACAAGGTCGAGGTCCAGTATGACGAGCACATCAACAAGATTGTATCAGATGACAGCTGCACGCTGCTCATCCAGCAGGGCAAACGCCATGACACTGGCCTGTACACTCTGGTGGCCTCCAACAGTCTTGGCAAAGCATCCAAGGAAATGAGGCTCAACGTGCTCGGTAAGGTCACATCTAACTAACAAATTGAACTGCATAAATAATTGGGATTTAACAAACCTAATGTTGTACTCATCTTAAAAGTGTCTTTTATTGAATTAAAGTCCCTCAGAGTGTTTTCTTATATATCCATTCATTCTTCTGCCCCTGTAAAGCACTTCTAACTGATACATGATTGTATATCAAAGTATTTAGCAGATTATAAATTTTGTGCACCAATTGGTTAGTTTTAGGCAAGGCCAACAACAACAAAGACTAAAAAAAATGAAATGTTGTTGGGACCTTTTAGACATTTATTTAAGTAAAAACAAGTTCAAATTCCAAGTGTTACCATTGCAAAAGGAGTAGTATTTCTGAACAATTTCCAAATTATTATAAAATAAATATACAAAATAAAATGCATTTGTATTCTTAGAACAAGCTAAATTATGTCAAAGATAATATATCATATTCATGCAAAAAGATATATATGTAAACACCAAATGTCAATCTATTACTTTAATGATGTAATATTTACACAGGCCAAGGATGCTAAAACAGTACAGTCAAATTTATAATTATTGACAGATTATCATACAGTAAACACTGTAGTAAGCTTTATGCAAAGACATAAACCAGTCGTCAAGGCTTTGATTGTGTTGTAAATTTTATCAATAGTAGATGCCTGATTGAATTCACCCAAATAATCTTTACTTCCTAGCTGGAAAATTGCACCAGACAGCTCTAGAGCTTTTTTCCCCTCTCTTTGTTAACTATGTTCTGTAAATCCATTTCCTTTAGGTTGCACTTAAACCTTACATTTTCACTTACATAAAAATGTAAGTGAGTTTCTTCACCCTCAATATCTCTAACATTTTGAGACATATACCTTGAGCAACTATGTTGTAGACATAATTTTTTCATTGGGAAACCTCTCCCATTTCGGGTGACAGATGGCGTGAGAATAGGGGTAAATAAGTAGAGATTCTGGGCTTTTAAATGGTAGCGACAGGCCCTTTCACTGATTTAATATTGTAGAGGTTTGAATAAAAATGTAAACAAATCTTCTCCCGCTTATCCGGGGTCCTTTGTATTATGTGTGTGCCAGTGGTTGTGTGTGTATCTACCTTAAACAATCAGTTATTGCTATAAATAAATAATATTGTCCCAATTAAAACCTATTTTATAACTCTAAAAATGAAAAGAGCAGTAAGTTAGTCCCTAGAGCATAGTGTTGGATATTCAGAGTGTTTTTTTATTAGTTTGTTTTTGTGTTTGCAGGTCGACCTGGTCCTCCCTCAGCTCCTATTAAGTTTGAAGAAATTAGCGCAGAGAAGATTACACTCTCCTGGCTACCACCAAAGGATGATGGTGGTTCTAAAATCACGAACTATGTCATCTGGAGGCGTGTGGCCAATAGGAAGACCTGGGTGCCTGTGACAAACGAGCCCAAAGACCGAATCTGGACAGTGGAGAACCTCATGGAGGGGCATGAATATGTGTTCCGCATCATGGCACAAAATAAGTATGGAGTTGGTGAGCCGCTGGACAGTGACCCTGAGGTTGCCCGAAACCGTTGCAGTAAGTTTCAACTTCTGGTAATGATTTCATTCAATAATTTGTTACAACTCCAGCTTCACAATGTGAAAAAGGTAAGTTGATATATCTACATTAACTGCCTCACTACATCTCGTTGCTTGTGACAGTGCATTGACAATAAAGTTGAATTCTATTCTATTCTATTCTCTTTCATATTTTGAATTGTGGTTAAAATACAGTGACATAAACTAGGGGTAAAGTAGTTCTACAAAATTCTGCAATTTTTTTTTTAACAATTCTTATTTCTGGAGTGAGTTAGAAAAATAATGATGTTATGCTCCAGGACTAAATATAGATATTTCTGTTCATGTTCAGCTGTTCCTGGTCAGTGTGAGAAGCCAACCGTAACCAACATCACCATGGATTCAATGACAGTCAACTGGGAGGAGCCTGAGGATGATGGCGGCACCCCGATCACTGGCTACTGGCTGGAGCGTAAAGAGACCACAGGCAAACGTTGGGCTCGTGTTACCAGGGACCCTATCCGTCCCATGGGCCTTGGCGAGTCCTTCGTAGTGAGTGGTCTTGTTGAGGGGTCTCAGTATTTATTCAGAGTTTCTGCCATCAACGCCGCGGGCCCTGGTCTTGCTAGTCCTCCAACAGACCCTGTCTTTGCCAGAGACCCTATCTGTGAGTATCATGCGTGTTTATGAAACATTAAAAGCACACAGACCAGGATAGTAACCAGCTACCCGTTGCCCTGTGAAGGTCCCCCGTCTCCTCCGACCCCAAAGGTTTCTGATTGGACGAAATCCACAGTAGATCTCGAGTGGATTCCACCTTTAAAAGATGGTGGATCCAAGATAATCGGCTACTGGGTGGAGTACAAGGAGGAAGGCACTGAGGCCTGGGTTAAGGTGAGCGAAAAACAGTTATTTAATCTAAATGTGATGATTATGATTACAGTATAATGCATATGAAATTGCATTATGTTTTCCAGGCTAAGGAAACTGAAATCCGAGGGACACGTTTTGTGATCAGTGGTCTAAAGACAGGTGGTCAGTACAGGTTCAGGGTGACTGCCTTCAATGCTGCTGGTAACAGTGAGCCAGGTGAAGTCCCAGAGGTGCTTGAGGTCAACGACAGAGCCAGTAAGTTAAACATTATTCATAAATAGGGACTATAAAGACTGAAACTGAGTGTAGCAGGCAGGCAGTAATGAGAAACTTCTTCCTTCCAGTTGCTCCTGAGGTGGATCTGGATGCCTCGATTAAGGAGAGGATGGTGGTCCATGCAGGCGGTGTTATCCGTTTGATTGCCTATGTGTCAGGGCAGCCAACACCTGACATCACCTGGACCAGAGATGGTGCTGGACTGCCACCAGAAGCTAAAATGGAGACCACCGCCATCAGCTCTTCACTGGTCATCAAGCCCTGTGCAAGGAAACACCTTGGTATTTATACCCTGACCGCCAAGAATGCCAGTGGGGAGAAAACAAAGAATGTCACAGTAGAAGTCCTAGGTGAGTGATAGTTTCATGATAAATGATTAAAAAAAAAAGTATATCTAAAACACCTGTTAGGCATGTTTGGTTTTTTTTTTTCACAAATTCCATTCTGTTTTAACTTAGATGTTCCTGGACCTGTTGGCATTCCATTCCTGGCTGAAAACCTGAGCATCGACTCCTGCAAGCTCAGCTGGTTCTTCCCTGACAATGATGGAGGTTCACCCATCAGCAATTACATCATTGAAAAACGTGAAGGAGAGCGTAAAGCCTGGACATCACTGTCCTATAGTGCCAGCAGGCAGAATGCCATTGCTCGCAATCTCACCCTCGGAAAGGCCTTCTTTTTCAGAGTGGCCGCTGAGAATGCCATTGGCATTGGACCTTTTGTTGAGACTGCAGCTGAGATTGTAATCAAGGAGCCAATGAGTGAGTAAATAAAAACCTTTTACATTCACTTTAAATAAAGGGGTTTGGTAGATGACACGAAATGTAGTAATGTGACTAGTTGCTGTAAAAACCCCACTTTCCATGTTAAGACATGTTTTCATCTTTTTTTTAAGGTGTACCGGACCGTCCTGAAGAACTGGAAGTCACCAAGGTTACCAAAAATTTGATCAGTGTTGCTTGGAAAGCGCCCAAATTTGACGGAGGCTCCGATATTACCATGTACATTCTTGAAGCGCGTATGATTGGCAAAGACAAGTTCACCAGACTTACCAAAGAGACGTTAATGGACAGGAAGTTCACATATGACGGTCTCAGAGAGGGAGACACTTATGAGTTCAGGGTAATTGCTGTAAATGAAGTTGGACAGAGTAAACCATCATTCTGCACTAAACCAATCACTTGCAAGGATGCACTTGGTGAGTCATTTTCCAAACTTTAACTCAGCTGCTAATCAATATCAAAGGAAATCAGAGTAGATTCACATTTAAAGCTTAACATTTGAGGGTCCTAATTTAACCATTCCTAATTTAACTAATTTAACCAGGAAATTATTTTTTGTGTATTTGCAGAGCCGCCAACCATTGAGTTGGACTTCCGTGATAAGATCATTATACGTGTGGGAGAGAGCTGCCTACTTCAGGGTCGCTACACAGGCAAACCAGCTCCATCCATTGTTTGGTACAGAGATGACGAGGAGCTGAAGCCTGACAAACACATAATATTCAAGAACACTCCAACCATGATGTCGCTTGGCCTGGTGAAGGCAGAGCGACAGCACAGTGGCAAATATGTGGTAGTTGTGGAAAACAGCACCGGATCCAGGAAGGGTGTCTGCAACGTCATAGTCGTAGGTATGTAGAATGTTGAAAAAACTTGTGCCAAGACAAGCAGAGACGATCATGAGTAATAATTATTTTGCTGTTTCTTTATCCAATCAGATCGTCCAACTCCTCCTGTTGGCCCTGTGGTGTTTGAGGAGGTTCACAGGGAATATATGGTTATCTCCTGGAAGCCTCCTCTGGACAATGGAGGTGTTGAGGTCTCAAATTACATAATTGAGAAGAAAGATGTCAACAGAGAGACCTGGACCACAGTAACATCTGCCACAACTAAGACCACATGCAAGGTAGTATTGGTTCACTTCTTTCATGTTGTCTCAAGATCTTCAAAACTCCACTGGAAGGAGATTGGCAAAGTTTAGCGATGATTTAAATATTATTTATGTTCTCAGATTCCAAAGCTAACCGAAGGCAAGGAGTACATCATGAGAATATCTGCAGAGAATATGTACGGTATCAGCGATGCTCTCGAGTCTGAGGAGATGAAAGCTAAAGATCTGTTCAGTACGTTTTCCCTATCATGTTAAAGCTCCAAGAAATTATATGTCCAAATAACTGTATATATGTCATGATATTTCCAAAATAAAGGAGTCCCTGAAGCCCCTGAGATGCCAACAGTCAGAGAGGTATATGCTACCAATGCTTTGGTTCTGTGGAACCGGCCTCGTGATGGAGGTAAACCCATCACCAACTATATCCTGGAAAAGAAGGAGCCAGGAGCCAAGAGGTGGTCAAGAGTCACCAGAGACCCACTTTACCCAGCCACTCAGTACCGTGTCCAGGACTTGGTAGAGGGCTGCGAGTATGAATTCAGGGTGATGGCTGAGAATGAGTTGGGAACTGGAGATCCTAGTCCCCCATCCAAACCAATCCTTGCCAAGGATCCCATTGGTCAGTGAAATGCTTTTTAACTTCTTTTGCTGCATCAAATTTGAATTTCAGCATGTTTTGTTGTGTTTTTGTATTTTAGAAAAAGGTCAAAATGTTTATATGTATTATGTTTTTAAGTAACATTTTTATGTTATGGATTTTCAGTGTTATGCTTGTTTCCTCTAATCTGAGCACTATCCCCTCACAGTGCGTCCAAGTCCTCCAGTTACCCCTGAAGCTTATGACAAAACCAAAGACTCAGTCAGTCTGAAGTGGCAGATGCCGCGCCACGATGGAAAAGGGCGAATCTTTGGCTACCTTGTGGAGTATCAGAAGCCTGGTGCCGTAGAGTGGATTCAGGCCAACACGACTCCAGAGCAGTGTCCTGACCTCCATTATGTGGTGACAGGTCTGACTGAAGGACAGGAGTACTCCTTCAGAATCTTTACAGTAAATGCAGCAGGCAAATCCGACCCTGCCTTTGTCAAACAGACCATCAAAGTCCATGACAGGCTAGGTAAGGAGATCATTTAAGAACAAAAAGCTTATTGTATCTATTGTATGAATAATGCATAGCATTCATTACACAGAATAATTCATTTATTATTATTTTTTTGCCTCATATTGAACAACTTGACATTTTTCTGTTATTGGCTTTTTTGTTCTAATATTCATAACAATCAGTTTGCTTTTCCATTTATGTTTCCACAGAGGAGCCAGAGTTACTCTTGGATGCCAACATGGCTCGTGACCACTTAGCCATGCTGGGCACTGATATCACACTTAGTGCCACAATTAAGGGTGTGCCGACACCGACAGTCGCCTGGAAGAAAAATGATGGAGATGTTCCTTCTCACGTCACTGTTGCAGTTACGGCCACTGGTAGCAAAGTCTTCATTCCCAAGTGTGTCCGTGCAGATTCTGGCAACTACACTATTACAGTTGAGAATGCTGCTGGAAAGAAATCTGCAACCGTTGCCGTGCTTGTGCTGAGTAAGTGAAATGTAAACTAAAACAAATTATTTTAACTTCTGAAATCTGAATTATGTGAATTATTAACACATTGTTTCCATCAGATAAGCCTTCTCCTCCAAGAGATCTTGTGGTGTCTGAGGTGACCAGTGAGTCTGCTTATTTGACATGGAAGGTGCCAGAGGACAATGGCGGTGCAGTCATCTCCCATTATGTCGTGCAAAAGAAGGATGTGGCTGTAGAGCAATGGGTACCAGTTGCTCCAGCCAATAAGAAGCTTAGTCTTATGGCAATGTACCTGATGGAGGGAATCCAGTACTTATTTAGGGTAGCTGCTGAAAACCAGTTTGGCAGGAGTGACTTTGTCGTGACCAAGACACCTATCAAGGCTGTTGATCCTCTATGTGAGTAAAGGTTATGTAACAGTATTGCTGTCTAATTATATATTCAGTAAGATATAAATCATTATAATAACATGGTATTTCCAGAAAATGGTTGGCTATTTAAACATTTGGTATGATTTTTTTTAAATACATAAATGATCCGAAATTAATTTTACTTTTGTTAACATCTTTAAGATCCACCTGGCCCACCCAAAAACCTCCACCATACTGATGCAGACAAGACAGAGGTGTGGTTGGCCTGGGAGTGGCCCGATCGCACTGGTGGAAGTGAAATTACTGGGTTCATTGTAGAACACCAAGAAGAGGGCCAAACTGACTGGGTTACCTTCAAAACTGTGAGCAACAACCACAGTCATGTAACAGGTCTGGTTGAAGGCAAAACTTACCGCTTCAGGGTCAAAGCTCAGAATGCTATAGGTGTTGGCAGCCCTGACACCAGTGTCCCTGTTACTTGTCAGGAGAAGACATGTAAGACACATTGAGTATTTCTCACAACAAACTCTTTCATGTGCTTAGGTAGATCTTAAAAACCTAATACATTGTTGCTGTTTTCTTCTCTTTTAGTACCACCTACTATTGAAGTTGATGTGAAGCTTATTGAGGGTCTTGTAGTCAAAGCTGGCAGTACTATTACTCTACCAGCTAAGATGACAGGAATCCCTCTTCCCACTGCCAAATGGATCAGTGATGGAAAGGAGATCACTCCCGAGGGCCGACTTAAAATTGAGTCTGCTGGACCTTCAACCACCTTAAGTATCACAGAATGCCAGAGAGGAGATACTGGAGAGTACATAGTCACTGTGTCAAATCCTGCAGGTAGTAAGACTGCTGCCCTACATGTCACTGTATTGGATCTACCAGGACCACCAATCGGACCCATCAATATCTTGGAGGTCACCCCAGATCACATGATGATACAGTGGAGGGCACCTAAAGATGATGGTGGCACACCTATCACTAACTATGTGGTAGAAAAGAAGGATGTCAAGAAGCCATGGGAGCCCTGGTCAGTGGTTAGCTCTAGTGGCACCAGTACAAAGGCCAAGGTGACAAGGTTGGAGAAAGGCCGTGAGTACATTGTCAGGGTTCGAGCAGAGAACAAGATTGGGATTGGTGCTAGCCTTGAAAGTCCTCCTACTATTGCCAAGCATATGTTCAACCCTCCAGGACCTCCAGGCTTTCCTGAGTGTTCTGATGTCACAGAAAATGCTGTAACAGTAGAATGGGCCCTACCGGACCATGATGGAGGTAGCCCCATTAGTGGCTATGTTATTGAACGCAGAGAGATGACAGGAAAGTGGATTCGTGTCAATAAAACTCCTGTGCTAGACCTAAGATACAGAGTTTCTGGTCTGTTTGAAGGCAATAGCTATGAATTCCGAGTGTTTGCTGAGAATATTGCTGGTATCAGTGAGCCTTCACTCACATCTGACCCAATCAAAGCCACCCGTGCCATCACAAAACCTGGACCTCCTGGTAACCCCAAGCTTAAGGATTGGAGTAAATCTTATGCAGACATCTGCTGGACCAAACCCACAAGAGATGGAGGGAGTCCAATTCTGGGCTATTTCATTGAGGTTCAGAAGTCAGGATCTGCCCAGTGGGACAGAATCAACAAGGATCTAATCAAGATCTGTGCTTACAGAGTGCCTGGGCTGATTGAAGGAATGGAGTACAGAATACGTATCAGAGCTACAAACAAGGTTGGAGACAGTGAGCCCAGGGAGGTACCTGAGACTGTTTTGGCAAAAGACATCCTGGTGCCTCCTGAAGTTGTGGTTGATGTCTCCTGTCGTGACTCTGTGACAGTCAGAGCAGGTCAGATAATCAGTTTGATTACTAGAGTAAAAGGCAGACCAGATCCAGAGATCACATGGACCAAGGATGCCAGAGCCTTGTCTCGAGAAAAGCGCCTTGAAATGAATAACAACTACCCTGTTTGTGAACTAATTATCAGTGATGCTATCAGGTCAGATTATGGAAAGTATGGTATTGTTGCAAAGAACAGCAGTGGACAGGCTCAGGCCACCATTTTGGTCAATGTCTTGGACATACCAGGAGCTTGCCAAAATTTGAAAGTGGCTTATGTGACAAAGAAATCTTGCATGGTCTCCTGGGAAAACCCTGAGGACAATGGAGGAACTGAGATTACTCAGTATATAATTGAATGCCGTCAGCCAAGTCAAAGAGGGTGGACAGTGGTTTCCAATGACTGGACCAAGCGCTTGATAAAGGCTCCTCTTACTGAGGGCTGTGAATATTTCTTCCGTGTGAGTGCTGAAAATAAGATAGGAGTTGGTCCATCCACAGAGACAAAGTCACCTGTCTTGGCAGTTGATCCTATTGAGAAACCTGGGGAACCCATAGATTTCCATATATCTGAAGTCGGGAAGACCTTCTGCTTCTTGAAGTGGAAGAAACCTGATAATGATGGTGGTAGTAGAAACATAGCTTATCATATTGAAAAGAAACCAAAAGAAGCTGAAGAGTGGGAGAGACTTCACAAGGGGGCTATCAAGGAGACCTACTTCATGGCAGACAGGTGTATTGAAAATCAAATCTATCAGTTTAGAGTTCAGACTAAAAATGAGGGAGGCGAAAGTAATTGGGTGACAACAGGAGAAGTACTAGTTAAGGAACAACTGGTATTGCCTGAGGTTAAGATTAAACTGGATGGAACCCTTGTTGTTAGAGCAGGAGATTCTATTGCAGTAGAAGCAATAGTCAAGGGCAAACCTCAGCCTGATGTCAAATGGACAAAGGATGAGACCACAGAGGAGATTAAGAAAGGCCCCAGACTGCAACTTGAAACTGGTGCAGACTTTTCCAAACTGTTGATTAATGGTGCAAGACGCACAGACAGTGGCAAATATGTTGTTACAGCCTCCAACAGTTCAGGAACCAGCTCTGCTAAATGTACAATTAATGTATTAGACAGACCTGGTCCCATCAGGGACCTCAAGGTGTCTGGTATCACCACTGACAGGTGCAACCTGGCCTGGGAAGTTCCTGAAGATGATGGTGGCTGTGATATTTACAATTACATTATCGAGAAATGTGAGACAAAGAGAGGGGTTTGGTCTGTACATTCTAATGCTGTCATCACCAATAAAGCTAAAGTAACACGACTTATTGAGGGTAATGAGTACATCTTCAGAGTTCGAGCTGAGAATAAAATGGGCCCTGGACCTGCAGTTCAGAGTGAGACTATTGTTGCTGGCACGCAGTTCAGTGTACCTGATGCCCCTGAAGCACCAGAGGTCACCAAGATCGGAAAAGAGGAGATGACTGTACAATGGTCAGAGCCTGACAGAGATGGAGGAAAACCAATCATAGGCTATCTTTTGGAGAAGAGAGAGGAGCATGCAGTCAGGTGGTCCCCTGTCAACAAGGATCCAGTCCCTGGAACTCGTTTCACAGTCACTGGACTATTACCTCTCCATGATTACCAGTATAGAGTCAAAGCTGTGAATGAAATTGGTGTTGGTACTCCAAGTAAGGCTTCTCGTGCAATCACTGCAAAGGATGCAGTTGGTAAGTGCCTCAAAATAATGTCTTATATATGTAATGTTTTTTTCCATAACCAAACCCACTGCCTCATGTTTCATTATATGCCCTTACAGAGCCTCCTGCACCACCTACCAACTTAAAGGTTGTGGACAGCACAAAATCCACAGTGACCCTGAGCTGGACAAAGTCTGTGTCTGATGGGGGAGCCCCTCTCATTGGCTATGTTGTGGAAATGAGGGCACAGGGGAGTACAAAGAAAGGAGATGATGGCTGGAAGAGATGCAATGTGGCAGCACAACTTATTGTGTGCGAGTTTACAGTCACAAGTCTAGATGAGAAGCTAGTTTATGAATTCAGGGTGTCTGCTCAAAACCAAGTGGGCATGAGCCTGCCATGTAACCTGGAGGGTGCTGTGATTCCAAGGGAAATTTTAGGTAATGAACACTGTCTAAAATGTGTGACAAGGTTTACACAAAACACCAAAGCTGGATTTCAGGTTCATATTTAACAAAAATAACTGTTTATCCAACAGAGGCACCAGAGATTGACTTGGATGCCAACCTGAAGCAGGGCCTCACAGTTCGTGCTGGTTGTCCCATTAGACTTTGCGCCACCATCAGAGGGCGACCACATCCAACAGTCACTTGGAGAAGAATGGGTATTGACAACGTTGTTAGGAAGGGTAAAGTCGACATCATCGACACAATGACCTTCCTGGTCATTCCTGACAGCACCCGTGATGACTCTGGGAAATATTGCCTGACTTTACAGAGTCCTGCAGGAGAAAAAGCTGTGTTTGTCAATGTTAAAGTTCTTGGTAGGTCAATGATTTTTTTGGTAGTAGTTTTTGCTGCCTGAAAAGTATAAATATGTTTTTCCAAGCATCCAGAAAAGACAAAGATCCAACTGAAGGTTAACAAAAATAATAATAACTGCAATGTCATTTTTCCACATAGATACTCCTGGACCAGTACTAAATCTCGAAGGTACAGACATTAAGCAGACCTCAGTCATGTTGTCTTGGAATCCTCCAGAGATCACTGGTGGCAGTGAGGTGACACACTACATAGTTGAAAAGCGAGCGATTGACCGCAAGACATGGGCAACTGTCAAGACTGAAGTTCAGGCAGATAAGATTCCTCTCAAAATCAGTGGTCTGATACCTGGTACTGAATACTACTTTAGAGTCCTCGCTGTCAATGAGTATGGTTCTGGAGTTCCCAAAGTGACACCTACTTCCTACCTGGCTTCCGATCCTGTCAGTAAGTATCATTCAATAATCAGGACGTCAAGACAAATCACATTTCATTTAGGATCAAAGATTAGCTCTATCTTTAGATATCTTTTTATTAGAAATTAGAACGTATTCACACATTGAACTCCTTTTTTTAGGCAAACCAGACCCTTGCCAGAAGATTGAAATTCTGGAGATAACCAAGAACAGTGCAATGATTGGCTGGGTGAAGCCTGAAAGAGATGGTGGTGCCAAAATTGATGGCTATGTCATTGAATACATTGAAGTCAAACCTCCACCGGAGCCACCAGCCCCTGTTGAGGTTTGTAAGCTAAACTGTTGTTTTGCTGCTTTTATCAGTTAGATAAGTCAGAATGTTGAAATATAAGTTTCAATAATTACACTGGATATAAACAATTAGACTGTTATCTTTAAAGATATATGATTTTTTAATTCAGACTATATGTACATATTAAGAAATTTACAAATTAATATGTGCTTATTTTTCTTTCTGTACTACTCAACTACAGCTGGTTGAAGGAGAAGGAGTTCCTCCACCACCTCCACCTCCACCAATAGTAGAGGAGGAAGAAGAAGCTGAACCAGAAAAAGAAGTGTGGAATGCCTACACAACAGTTAAAGGTTTATCAATCAGTGTCAGTGGCCTCAAGGAGGGGAAAAGGTACAAGTTCAGAGTGGCTGCCAAGAACATCATGGGGATGAGTTCTTTCACTGAGACTAGAGAGCCAACCGAGATCAAGGAACAGATGAGTATGTTTAGATGCATGGCAATTGTATTTAGGATTATCTTTCTGCAGTTTATTCTTTTAATAACACCATGTGTTTCACAGACTTATTATTTTCAAATTGGCTGTCATCAAAACAGCAAAGGAACTCAGTTCAGAGATTCAACATGACCACAGTTTGATATTTAGAAATGTCTGTGTCTAAATTGACTATGTTTTAAAATAATAATCAGGCAGTTTTGTTTTTTGAACCACAGTTGAGCCAAAGATTGTTATGCCAGAGACTGCAAGTGCTAGAGCTGGAGCCAAGCTTAGAGTGGAGGCACTTGTTTCAGGAAGACCTGTTCCAACATGCAAGTGGATACGTGGTGAGAAAGCAGTGGTCCCATCCAGTCGCTTGGCTGTGCATCAGTCGGGCAACTTGTGTGTCCTAATCATCAAAGATGTGACAAGGAGTGACAGTGGAGATTATAGTCTTGTTGCTGAGAACAGCACGGGACAAATTTCCCAGGCAATAAAGATCATCATTAGAGGTGCGTAATACTATGTTTTAATTTCTGAAGAAAAATTGTGTTACACATCTTTCATCTGACCAAAAGCAAATGACTTAGTAAACAACTGTATATTTCAGACATCCCTGGTCCTCCCGAAGGCCCTGTGGAGATCAGTGACATTGATTCTGATGCTTGTTCCCTGTCTTGGAACAAACCTCTGGAGGATGGCGGCAGTAATATCACAAACTATGTTATTGAAAAATGTGATGTGGGCAGAGGCGATTGGGTGACAGCCCTTTCCTCCTGCACAAAAACCAGTTGTAGATTGGGAAAACTTATTCCTGGAAAAGAATATGCATTCCGCATCCGCGCTGAAAACCGTTATGGTGTGTCAGACTCCCTTCAATCAGAAAGAATGGTTGCAAAGTTCCCTTTTGGTAAGTGTGGGTAAAATATGTCCAAGACTGAAGCCTGGTTGGCCTTGGATGCTAATTAATAGAAATTCAATAGCAAACAGAGTGTATTTATTTCAAATTATAAAATTTTCTTTTTCACTAGATGTTCCAAGTGAGCCCCTAAATTGTCATGTCAACAAGACCAACAAGGATTGTATGTTCATTAGCTGGGATAAACCGGAGAGTGATGGGGGCAGTCCCATCACAGGGTATTACATTGAGCGCAAGGAGAGAAACAGTCTTCTGTGGGTGAAAGCCAATGACACTGTGGTCCGCACAACTGAATACCCCTGTGCTGGTCTTATTGAAGGCTTGGAGTATACTTTCAGAGTATCAGCCATTAACCGTGCTGGTCAGGGCAAACCAAGCAAGAAAACCGACTTTGTAACAGCAAGAACACCTGTTGGTAAGTTGAAAGCCAATGCCTATATCCAAAAGGGTTTTTTTTTTCCAGCTAGATTTCTGCTATCACCCATTTCTATGCTTGTCTTATAGACACTCCTGGTAAACCTGAAGTTTTGGATGTAACCAAAAACTCTGTCACTTTGGTTTGGGCCCGTCCTAAAAATGATGGAGGAAGCAAGATCATAGGTTATTATGTTGAGGCTATGCGGGTTCCAGGAGACACTTGGATACGTTGCAACACCAGCAGTCAGAATGTTCCCAGGGAGGAGTATACAGTGACAGGACTTGAAAGAGACCTTCAGTACCAGTTCAGAGTTATTGCTAAAACTGCAGTGAACATGAGCAAGCCTTCAGAACCAACAGATCCAATCCTGGTCTGTGCTGAGAATGGTAAGACATAATTCCTCAACACAGTCACAAAGACGTTAAAAAATAGTGGGGAAAAAACTATTGTATTTGATTTTTACTGAAAGTCTTTGGCCAGTTAAAATGTTTGATTATTGATGTTTTATTCAATACACAGTTCCTCCAAGGATTGAACTTAATGCCAAGATGCAAAAAGTTTTAACAGTTAAGGCTGGAGCCACAATCTTGCTGGAAGCAGATGTGTTTGGTAAGCCTGTGCCCAGAGTCACTTGGAAGAGAGGTGATGATACTCTGAAGTCAGGTGAAGGCCAGGTCATTACACAGCAAAGACAACATTTCCAATTAGAAATACCGGCTGCCACCAAAGAACACACAGGAACCTACACTGTGTTGGCTGAGAATGCAAGTGGCTCAAAGACTGCAGAAATTCAGGTCAATGTACTAGGTAAGGATTTACATTTTTAAATGTAAGAATTGAAACTCATCCAAACCTGAATTCACATTTATTCTACATACTGCTTTTCTGTTTCTTATCAGATGTGCCTGGGCCCCCTGCAAGTGCCACATATACAGAGGTGTTAGCCTCCAGTATCAAGTTGACATGGCAGCCTCCTTTGAAAGATGGTGGTGGCTCTGTCAATAACTACATTTTGGACAAGCGTGAAACCAGCAGAACTAACTGGGCGCAGGTGTCAACAAAAATAAAGGGTGACATATTAGAATTTAATGTGGAAAAACTAATCGAAGGTCATGAATACCAGTTCCGAATTCGTGCTGAAAACGCATGGGGAGTTGGAGACCCATTTATCACAAACCCAATCATCGCTAAAAACCCTTTCAGTAAGTCATCATATGCTTCTGTTCAAATTCATACTTTAAACTTGTCATTAGCGCTGCTGTTTAAATCCAACATGCAACTGTGTGTTATGTGTTACCTCACGAGCTGGGTTCAGATTTAGCAACAATTTAAAAAAATTGACACATGATTGTAGTTTCTAATGAAAGATGTTTACTTGCGCACCACTTTCAGCTGTCCCCGGTCCTTGTGAAGCCCCTGTAATCACCAATGTGACCAAAGACAAAATGACTGTGAGCTGGAAGGAGCCTGTCGATGATGGAAAGTCTACCATTCTGGGCTACATAGTGGAAAAGAAAGAGACCAAGGAGATGAAGTGGACCAAGATTAATAAAAAACCCCTAACAGAAAGGTCTCTTGAAGTAACAGGTTTAACAGAGGGAATTGAGTATGAGTTCCGAGTCATTGCTGTCAACATGGCTGGGCTGGGAAAACCCAGTGAACCCTCTGAAGGCACCACTGCACAGGATCCTATTAGTAAGTTTCAAACACCTATACACATAATAAAACTGACTATTTTTTGTTATCCCAAAAATCAAATTTCTGCATGCTGTCTGAAGTTAATCACTGTGGTTATCTCCAGCTCCTCCTGGACCTGTTATAAACCCAACTGTGACAGATACCACCAACAGCACAATCAGTCTCACTTGGACTGTACCAGCTAACAATGGTGGAAGCCCCATTATTGGTTACTTAGTGGAATGCAAGAGAACCAACACAACAGACTGGATCCGCTGCAATGTCCCCAGGAACCTACAGGACACTAACTATGTCATTCAGAACTTAATTGACAAAGCAGAGTACCAGTGTCGCATCACTGCTGTCAATAAAGTAGGCTTCAGTGAGCCAGCTGAAATCCCAGGCAAACATGTTGCCAAGGATATCATAGGTATGCTTTGCATTATTTTTCTGTACAAAAAATTCACATCCATTCAATAAATTAGGATACTACTGAAAAGCCCAATCATTTCATAAACTTTATCATTAAGTAACACACATTATTAATTAAACACAGATTGATGTTCGAAAGCCTGTATTTCTATTAATTATGATGATTTTCCATGTACAGGAAATGAAAACATGACATTTAGAATTAGAATATTACATGTACGTTAGACCAGATATGAAGTAATTTGTATACCAGTTCACCAAGCTCTTGTAAATATCTACCATTTTAAGCTAATAGAATTTTAATCAAACCAAATAGAAACTAGTAAGCAAATAAACTATTATGTTTTGTCTTGAAAATAAAATAAAATGTTGAAATCTGATTTCCAATACTGTCAATGACAAATACACCTTTTGTATTTTCATTTAGTTGCTCCTGAGGCAGAGCTAAGTGCTGACCTGAAAGAGCTCCTTGAACTTAATGCTGGCAGCAATATGAAGTTGTATGCAACCATCAAGGGTCGTCCCACTCCCAAGGTCACATGGGCAAAGATGAACACCAACATTAAGGGCCGTCAGGGCATTGTCATCAAATCTAGCAACATTGACACCATGGTCATGGTGGAGAAAGTCAACAGATATGATGCTGGCAAATACATTCTGTCTCTGGACAGCTTGGCTGGCATGAAGATGTATACCATTGTTGTCAAAGTTCTTGGTTAGTACTGGAATTACTGTCATACTGAACATCCATCCATTTATTTGTCAATCTGCTTACATCCACACACCAATCAATCCATCCTGGCACCCACCCATCAATCCATACATACAGTACAGACCAAAAGTTTGGACACACCTTCTAATTCAATGGGTTTTCTTTCTTTTCATGACTATTTATAAGGCAAGAAATCCCACTTATTAACCTGACAGGGCACACCTATGAAGTGAAAACCATTTCAGGTGACGACCTCTTGAAGCTCATCAAGAAAATGCAGAGTGTGTGCAAAGCAGTAATCACAGCAAAAGGTTGCTACTTTGAAGAAACTAGAATATAAGGGGTATTTTCAGTTGTTTTACACTTTTTTGTTTAGTGCATATTTCCACATGTGTTATTCATAGTTTTGATGCCTTCAGTGTGAATCTACAATGTCAATAGTGATGAAAATAAAGGAAAGTCATTGAATTAAAAGGTGCGTCCAAACTTTTGGTCTGTACTGTACATATATCCATACATATACTCTATAAACACCATAAATATAATGTGCTTGATCATTTCAAATTTAAGGTCTTATTTTAAAATATTGTTCACCTTCCAGATACACCTGGTCCACCAGTAAACCTGATGGTGAAAGCGACATCCAAAGACAGTGCAGACATCCTCTGGGATGCTCCTCTGATTGATGGGGGTTTTGAAGTCACCCACTACATAGTAGAAAAACGTGACACTGAAAGAAAGGCCTGGTCTGTTGTCTCAAACAACTGCACCAAGACTTCTTTTGAGGTTCCAGACCTAGATGCTGGGCGGTCCTACTTCTTTAGAGTGTCAGCAGTCAACAAGCTTGGTACTGGAGAATCTTGTGAAACAGCCGATTCTGTCAGAGCAACAGGTGGGTTAAACATTAATTGATGTATTTTTTAGTTTTATTAAAAGAAAATGTTCACTGTTTCATTTATTCACTTTCAGAGGAGCCTGGGCCTGTCATGGACTTCAAAACCTTGCTGGTGACCAAAGACTCGTGCACTCTAAGCTGGAAGAAACCCCTCACTGATGGAGGCAGTCGCATTATCTGCTACGTGCTAGAGGTTCTCAATGGTGAAGACAAATACAAGGAACTTATGAGGTCCAAGAACATGCAGTATAGTGCCAAGGACCTTGTGGAGGGTAGAGAGTACAAGTATCAGGTCAAAGCTGTAAATGATTCAGGAGAAAGCTCTGCTAAGGAGCTGACTGTGATTGCTAAGGACCAAATTAGTAAGTGCACACATTTATAAAACTTTCCTGTAAAGGAATTTTGGAACTTGAGTGTTCAAAAAGAGATTTTAAAATTCTTGTTTTTTTTATCTGAAGTTCTTCCAAGCTGTGACTTAAGAGAGTTGCCCAACATGTGCTACATTGCCAAAGAGGGCAGCACCGTTCGTTTAAAGATTCCAATTGTTGGGAAACCTACACCCAAGGTCACCTGGAAAAAGGGAGATGATGAAGATTTGACAGATACTGGCAGGGTTTGTGCTGAGTCATCTGCAGTCAACACCACCCTCCTAATCAGGGACTGTCAGAGAACTGATGCTTCCAAGTACACCATCACCTTAAGAAACAGTGCTGGCACCAAAGAATCCACCATCTTCATCAGGTACGTCACAACACTGTTTAGAGATTTAAGTAATAATAAATCATTGGCAATACATAAATAAAGGTTCAAATGTTTTGTCTTTGCTGTTTTAGGGTGGTAGGCAAACCCAGCATCCCTGGTGGACCAATAAAATTCAAGGATGTTACTGCTGATGGTGCTACACTAAAGTGGGGTGTTCCTAAGGATGATGGTGGCTCTGAAATCACAAACTACATCCTGGAAAAAAGGGACTCCATCACCAACATGTGGGTGAATATTTCATCCTCTGTGGAGACAAATACAATGAGGGTGACAGGTCTCCATGAGGGCACAGAATATATCTTCAGAGTCAGTGCAGAGAACAAATATGGTGTTGGGGAGGGACTGAAGTCTGATCCCGTTGTTGCAAAACATCCATTTAGTAAGTCCTTTTTCTCTATAAAAAATAATTATTGAATCCAATATTTTACTTAAGCTAACTGTATAACACTGTCCTGTACTGTTTTGTTTCACAGATGTACCTGATGCACCACCTCCTCCTCAAATCATGAGTATGCGGCATGATTCTGCATATCTTGCCTGGTCTGACCCCAGAAAGACGGGAGGGTCTCCTATTACAGGTGCAGTCTGCTTAAGATTTAATCAGCGCCATTTTTAACAGTTTGATTATTTTATCAATACGTTATCTGAAAATTAAGTATTTTTATTAATGTAAGGTGATCTTACACTGAATTTTGTTCCCAACCTTTGATGAAATGTTCAGGATACCATGTTGAATTTAAGGAGAGGAACAGTATGTTGTGGAAAAGGGCCAGTCCGTCTGCCTTAAAGATGAAGGAACACAAAGTCACTGGACTAACTGAAGGCTTGGAGTATGAGTTCAGAGTAATGGCCATTAACTTGGCTGGAATTGGCAGACCGAGTGCTCCAACTGATCCACAGGTAGCCCTAGATCCCATCGGTAAGTTTACAAGAGATGAAGTAGCACCAACATTATAAACCCTGAGCATATTTATACCCAATCATGGATTGTTGCTTTACCCCATATCAACAGATGCACCTGGTAAACCGGATGTAATCAGCATTACTAGAACCAGTGTGACCCTCCAGTGGACTGAACCTCAATTTGATGGCGGCCACAGATTGACAGGATACATTGTAGAGAAGCGTGATTTGCCTTCCAAGATCTGGGTGAAAGCCAACAATGTGAATGTTGTGGAACCTGCATTTACTGTTGCTGATCTACAAGAGGGCTGCAAATATGAGTTCAGGATCAGGGCAAAGAATGCTGCAGGTGCCCTCAGCCCACCCTCTGAGCAGACAGATACCATTATGTGTACAGATGAATATGGTGAGACAAAAATTAATAACTACTCTGAACACTTTTGTAAGTCAGTATGACAATAAGATGCAGATTAGGGCATGATAGGTTAAATGTATCTCATTTTTTCCAACAGCTGCACCAACCATTATCATTGATGCTCAGGTAAAGGAAGGTCTGACTGTCAGGGCAGGTGATACGATTGTTGTGACTGCAACAAGCATTTTAGGAAAACCTGCACCAACCTCATTCTGGTCAAAGGGAGGAAAATACTTCAAACCCTCTGACTTGGTTCAAATTGAAACCACTCCAACATCATCCACTTTATCTGTAAAATATGCTAGCAGAAAGGACTCTGGAGAATATATCATCACAGCCACCAATCCCTTTGGTGTAAAGGAGGAAACTGTCAAGGTCAAAGTTCTGGATGTTCCTAGTGCTCCTGGACCCATTGAATGTAGTGGTGTATCCTCTGAAAAGGTGATTCTTACTTGGACAGCCCCTACAGCGGATGGAGGCTCTCCTATCAAATATTACACCCTGGAAAAGAGGGAAACTAGCCGTCTGCTCTGGACAGTCCTGGAAGAGAACGTCATTGACTGTCACTATGTGGCCAACAAACTCATTCAGGGCAATGAATATTTCTTCAGAGTCTCTGCTGTGAACCAGTATGGAGTTAGTGAGCCATCTCATTCTGAAGCTGTCAAGATGGTTGACAGATTTGGTATGTACAATTAGTTTCTTTATTCAGGTTGTAATCTTTTATCTGCTGTTCATCTATTTGTATAACTGTCTATATATATTATTGCATTTCAAATTAAATAACATTGCATTATTGCTTTGTTTTTTATTCTCTTCTTTTTAGGTCCCCCTGGTCCGCCATCTAAACCTGAAGTTGAGAAAGTTGATGGACATTCAGTAACTTTGACTTGGAGAAGACCTGCTGAAGATGGAGGAAGTGACATTATTGGCTATAGTATTGAGAAAAAAGAAAAGAAAGCGATGCGCTGGGTTAGGGCATCCAAGAAAACCATTGCTGAGCTCAGTTTTGAAGTCACTGGACTCACTGAGGATGTTGAATATGAGTTCCGTGTTCTTGCTGAGAACAGAGCTGGTTTTGGAGAGCCAAGTGAGCCATCTATGCCTGTCAAAACAATAGTTGCTGCCTGTAAGTAAAAACAACTTAGAGTATTTTCATGACTAGAAAAAAAATGTTTATATATATTTGTAGTTCTTGCTGATTTTTTTGTTAACAAATTGTAACCTCTGTCTTTCTGCCAGATGTTCCAGGACGTCCTGTCAATCCAAGAGTAACAGACACAACCAAAACTACTGCTACACTGAACTGGGGGAAACCTCTGGATAATGGTGGGCTTGAAGTCATTGGATATGTAATTGAGCACAGAAAAGAGGGAACAGAAGAATGGATTAAGGATACCCCTTCGTCACCACTCAGAATCACAGAGTTTGTTGTCCCTGGCTTGGAAACTGGTGCCAAGTACCATTTCAGGATTAGTGCTGTAAATGCCAAAGGAGCTGGTGAACCTGGTGAAACCCAGGAATTGGTTCAAATTGTAGAACATGCTGCCGAGCCTGATTTAGAGTTGGATATTGAGCTGAGGAGAACCCTTGTTGTTAGAGCTGGTTGCTCCGTCCGTCTCTTTGTGCCAATCAAAGGTAGACCTGCTCCCAAAGTCACTTGGAGTAAAGAGGGTGGCCCTGTTCCACGTGCAGTCATTGATAGCACTGAATCTTTCACGATGCTACTTATTCCTGAGAGTTCAAGGGTTGATGCTGGCAAATATGAGATTACCCTTGAAAACTCTGCTGGAAAGAAAAGTGCTGACATTCATGTGAGAGTTTTGGATTCACCTGGACCTCCTCTTAACCTCAAACCAGTAAAGATAGACAAAGAAAGTATTACACTTCAGTGGGATATTCCTTTAATTGACGGAGGAGCCAAAATCACAAATTACATAATTGAGAAAAGAGAATCAACACGCAAGGCTTTTGCTACTGCAATTACAAAGTGCCCCACAACATCAGTCAGAATTGGTGACTTAGGGGAAGGCTGTGAGTACTACTTCAGAGTGTCTGCTGAGAATGAGTTTGGCATTGGAGAGGCAGTTGAAACTACTGATCCAATTCGTGCATCTCAAACACCTACGCCTCCAGAAAGCATTATTCCCACTGACATAACAAAGAACTCTGTGAGCCTGGCATGGACCAAACCCAAACATGATGGTGGAAGTAGAATTTCAGGATATGTTCTAGAAGCCAAGAAGAAGGGAACAGACCAGTGGGCGCATGTTACAACAGTGAAGACCATGGACTTCACAGTGAAGAACCTTAATGAAAATGAGGAATATATTTTCCATGTCATGGCTGTCAATCAATCTGGCAGAAGTGCTCCACGTGAGAGCAAGCCCATTATTGTCAAAGATTCTACATCACTTCCTGAGTTTGACTTACGTGGTGTATGTCAGAAGACTGTTATTGCCAAAGCAGGGGATGACATTAAGGTTGAAATTCCAGTTATGGGGCGTCCTAGACCAACAATTTCTTGGCAGAAAGATGGAGCAGCCCTAAAACTCACCCAAAGAATCAATGTAGAAACTACTGCAGCTACTGTTATTATCAGCATCAGTGAATGCACTAGAGCTGACAGTGGTGTTTACACCATGACAGCCAAGAACATTGTTGGATCTGTGACAGAGAACATAATCATCAAAGTGCATGATATACCTGGGCCACCAAAAGGACCAGTGAAGATTGTGGAAATATCACGCACCTATTGTATCTTTTCTTGGGATGCTCCTGAGAATGATGGAGGTATTCCAATTAATAACTATGTGGTTGAAATTAGAGACACCACTTCCCAAACATGGACTGAACTTTCATCTACTGTTATTCGCACAGTATTTAAAGCTATTCGACTAACCACTGGATCAGAGTACCAGTTTAGAATAAAAGCTAAAAATAGATATGGTGTTGGACCTCCCATCACCTCAGAGGCAGTGGTTGCTGCCTATCCATTCAAAGTACCTGGGCCACCAGCAACTCCCAGTGTAGTTGCGTTCACCAAAGACTCAATAACAATTGGCTGGAATGAACCTGTCTCTGATGGTGGAAATGAAGTTATTGGTTATCATGTTGAGAGGAAGGAAAGAAGTGGCATTATATGGCATAGGATCAGCAATAGTCTTGTGAAAGGCAACGTTTTTAAGTCAACAGGGCTTGAAGACGGAGTTGCCTATGAATTCCGTGTCATGGCTGAAAACATGGCTGGAATTGGTAAACCCAGTAAAGCTTCAGAGCCAATACTAGCCTTGGACCCTGTGGATCCACCAGGTCAGCCTGTGCCAATTTTTGTTAACAAGAACGCCATCACAGTTCAGTGGACAAAGCCTGCCTATGATGGCGGCTTTAAGATCACTGGTTATACAGTAGAAAAAAGAGAATTGCCTGCTGGTCGTTGGACCAGAGCTAACTTTACCAACATTATTGAAACGGCATTTACTGTCAGTGGACTCACTCAGGACATCTCATATGAGTTCCGTGTCATAGCCAGAAACTCAGCAGGAGCTGTGAGCATACCATCCGAACCATCTGACCCAATTACATGTAAAGATAACATAATTGAGCCACGTATTATGGTCGATGCCATCTTTAAGGACACAGTTCTTTTGAAAGCAGGAGAGTCTTTTAAGCTTGAAGCTGATATTGCTGGTCAGCCAATCCCATCTATGGCTTGGACAAAAGATGGAAAGGAAGTTGAGAACACAATGAAACTGGAGGTTAGGTTTACTGAACTGACAACTATTCTGACTAACAAGGACTCTGTTAGATCAGATGGAGGTGAATTTGTGTTGACTGCTACAAATGTTGGTGGATTTGCAAAACATGTCTTTAACGTAAAAGTGCTTGACAGACCTGGACCACCAATTGGCCCTCTGAAAGTGTCTGATGTAACTGCTGACAACTGTGTACTTACGTGGGCTCCACCAGCGGATGATGGTGGTGCCAAAATCGAAGGATATGTAGTTGAGAAACGCGAATCAAGTCGACTGGTTTGGACCAATGTAATTTCAGGTTTGCAAGTTACCCAGCACAAAGTAACTAAGCTACTCAAAGGAAATGAATATATATTCAGAGTAATGGCTGTGAACAAATATGGTTTTGGAGAATCTCTTGAATCAGAACCCACTATTGCAGACAACCCATATGTGAAACCTGACCCCCCAGAAAACCCTGAGGTGACAGCTATTACTAAAGATTCGATGGTTGTCATGTGGCAAGCACCTAAGAGTGATGGTGGAACTCCCATCACCAACTACAGTATTGAAAGGAAAGACAGAGCTGGCCTTCGATGGGTTAAATGCAATATAAGAAAAGTTAAAGACCTACAGTTCAAGGCAACTGGGCTTACTACAGGACATGAATATGAATTTAGAATATTTGCTGAGAATGCTGCTGGAGTGAGTGTACCAAGTGTGCCCAGTCTATTTTATAGAGCCACTGATGGGCTGTACAAGCCAGGAGCTCCATGTAACCCCAGAATCCTGGACACGACCAAATCCTCAATTACTGTTGCCTGGAACAAACCTGTATATAGTGGTGGCTCTGAAATCACTGGTTACATTGTTGAGAGATGCATCCCATGTGAAAAAGAAGAAGAGGAGGAATGGACCATTGTTACTCCTAAGGAAGGTCTTCTCGCAACTTCATTTACCCTCACTAATCTTAAAGAAAACCAGGAGTATAAGATTGGTATTTCCGCCATGAATAGCGAAGGAGTTGGAGAAGCAGCATTTATTCCTGAAAATCCAAAAGCTGAGGATAGACTCCTTCCTCCTGAGATGGACCTGGATGCTGAGCTCCGCAAAGTAGTCAGTCTACGAGCTTGCTGCACACTTAGACTGTTTGTTCCAATAAGAGGCAGACCAGCTCCTCAAGCTAAGTGGTCTAAAGGTGATGGTGAGGGTGAGCCTTTAGAGAGAGCAACCATTGACAGCACGTCATCATACACATCACTTGTAATTGAAAATGTAAACAGATTTGACAGTGGAAAATATAACCTCACAATTGAAAACAGCTCTGGTTCCAAAACTGTGACAGTTCAGGTAAGGGTTCTTGATACACCAAGTGCGCCACAAAATCTAAAAATTACCTCTGTCACAAACGAAGCTGTCACATTAACATGGGATCCACCAATGAACGACGGAGGAGTCAAAATTAAGAATTATATAGTTGAAAAGCGTGAGTCAACACGGAAAGCATATGCCACAGTTAAAGCCACTTGCCATAGTACTTCCTTTACAGTTGACCAACTTCTGGAAGGCTGCAATTATTATTTTAGAGTTTTAGCTGAAAATGAATACGGCATTGGCTTGCCCATCGAAATGCCTGAATCAGTTAAAGTGTCTGAGAAGCCACAGCCACCTGGTAAAATCACTCTTAAAGATGTCACTAAAAACAGTGTAACTCTATCATGGGAAAAACCAGAACATGATGGTGGCAGCAGAGTAGGCTGTTATGTTGTTGAGATTCAGCCTAAGGGTGTGGATAAGTGGACCCAGGCTATGATTGTGAAAGACACAGAAGCTACTATAAGTGGACTAAATGCAGGGGAAGAGTATATGTTCCGTGTAGCAGCAAAGAATGAGAAAGGAACTAGTGATCCTCGTCAAATTGGCGTCCCTGTGATAGTCAAAGATCTCATCATTGCTCCAGTTGCTAAAATGTTGTTCAATACATTTAGTGTGTTGGCAGGAGAAGACTTGACAGTGGAGGTTCCATATGTGGCACGACCCAAAGCAGCTGTTACCTGGGTAAAAGATGGTCAGCCTCTGAAAAGAACTACCAGGGTCAACTTTGGTGCATCAGACACAATGCTGGACCTCAACATTAAAGAGGCAGCTAAAGATGATGTTGGCCAATACACTATTACTCTTGGCAATACTGCTGGAGAAACAAAAGTAAATATTGGTATTGTTGTTCTAGACAAACCTGGCCAGCCCAGAGGGCCAGTTAAGGTAGAGGAAGTTACTTCTGATAGTATAACAATCTCCTGGAATCCACCTGAATATGATGGTGGATGCACTATTAAAAACTATGTCGTGGAGAAAAGGGACACATCCACAACAAACTGGATGGTTGTAACTCACAATCTAGCAAGAACAAAAATTAAGGCAGGCAGACTTAAGACTGGCTCTGAATATCAGTTTAGGATTGTGGCTGAAAACAGATATGGAAAAGGCCCAGCTCTTTCTTCAGAATGTATTGTTGCTCAGTACCCATACAAGCTCCCAGGACCACCGGGAACACCAAACATTGCAGCCTGTTCTAAGGACAGCATGGTTGTAGCCTGGAATGAGCCTGTGAATGATGGTGGAACTACTATCTTAGGCTATCATCTTGAACGTAAAGAGAGAAATAGCATCTTATGGGTCAAACTAAACAAGTCTCTCATTACTGACCAAACATTTAAAACGACAGGTCTAGAACCAGGAATGGAGTATGAATACAGAGTTTATGCAGAAAACATTGTAGGAATAGGCAAAGCAAGCAAAGTGTCTGAAGGGCATATTGCAAGAGATCCTTGTGATCCTCCTGGCACTCCAGAAGCAACAAAGATCACAAAAGACTCCATAACAATTGTTTGGACCAAGCCTGAATATGATGGTGGTGCAAAGGTAACTGGTTATATTGTTGAAAAGAAGGAACTTCCTGAGGGTCGTTGGTTGAAGGCCAATTTCACAAATGTGATTGAGACAGAATATGTTGCCACTGGACTTGTGCAAGATAACCAATATGAGTTTCGAGTTATTGCTAGAAATGCTGCTGGTGTTTTCAGTTTACCCTCATACAGCACTGGCCCTATAACCGCCAGGGATGAGATTGAACCACCACGCATCAGCATTGACCCTGAATATACACAGACTCTTGTGGTTAATTCTGGAGACAACTTCAAAATTGATGCTGATGTTCATGGCAAACCATTGCCCTCCATTCACTGGCTGAAGGGAGAACAGGAGCTTGGCAATACAATTCATAGAGAAATTAAGAACACACCCACTAAAGCTTACATATCTGTAAAGGAATCTAAACTTTCAGATGGAGGACAATACACACTGTTGCTGAAAAATCCTGGAGGAGAAAAGGCTACCCAAGTCAACGTTGTTGTCCTTGATAAACCTGGGGAACCACAAGGACCTCTTATTGTTACAGGCATCGCCAAAGATCATTGCTCTCTTGCTTGGAAACCACCACTTCAGGATGGTGGCAGCAAAATATCTCACTATATTGTTGAGAGAAGAGAGACAAGTCGGCTTGTCTGGACTGTTGTTGATCCAAAAGTAAAGAATGTTTGTCTCAAAGTAAATAAACTTCTTGAAGGAGATGAATATATCTTCAGAGTTCATGCAGTCAACCAGTTTGGAGTGGGCGCACCACTTGAGTCTGCTCCTGTTCTAATTAAAGATCCATTTGTCCTACCTGGAACACCAAAGAATGTAGACGTTTCCAATGTCAAAAAGGATTCGATGGTGCTCAGCTGGGAGGTTCCTTCTGAAGATGGTGGTAGTCCCATTACTGGATACATAATTGAGAAACATGACAAAGAAGGAGTGAGATGGACAAGATGCAATAGGCAAACAGTTACAGATCTGACCTTTAAAGTAACTGGCTTACTGGAAAGCCATATTTATGAATTTAGAGTTGCTGCTGAAAATGCTGTGGGTGTTGGTGAGCCAAGCACCTCAACTGTTTTCTACAAAGCTCTTGATCCCATATTCCGACCAGGCCCACCACAAAATCCCAAGGTCACTGACACAACAAAATCATCAGTACTTTTGTCATGGGGAAAGCCTGTATGTGATGGAGGCTGTGAGATTCAGGCGTATATTGTTGAGTGTTGCATTGCCACAGAACCAGTGGTGCAACCTGAAGCACCAGATGCATCAGCCTCTGCCACAGATGTACCTGCTGAGAATTGGATAATATGCACACCCCCGACAGGTGTGAAGACAACTAAATTTGAAGTTGGAAATCTGAAGGAAAACCAAACGTACAAGTTTAGAGTGTGTGCTATCAACAAGGTAGGAGTTGGTGAGCATGCTGATCTCTCTGGAGCTGTGGTTGTGCAGGACAGGACAGAAGAGCCAGACCTTGACATTGACCCAGAACTTAGAAAGATTGTGTCCATCAAAGCTGGTGCTTCCCTTAGATTGTTTATCCCCATTAAAGGAAGACCCATTCCTACCATTAAATGGGACAAAGATGAAGAGGCTCTCAAAGAAACTGCTCAGGTTGAAATAACCAGCAGTTATACATCCCTTGTAATTGATAAAATGAGCAGAAATGACAGTGGAAAATATACAGTTACTGCTCAGAACTCCAGTGGTACCAAGTCTGCATTTGTTGTCGTCCGTGTTCTAGATACACCCAGCGCCCCGGTTGCTCTTAAAGTGAAAGAAATTACAAATCAGTCAGTGACACTGGCGTGGGAGCCACCTCTTTTAGATGGTGGATCCAAGATTAAAAACTACATTATTGAAAAGAGAGAAAGCACACGTAAAACCTATGCTGCTGTTGTGACAAATTGTCATGCTCTTTCATGTAAGATTGAACCCCTTCAAGAAGGCTGTAGTTACTATTTCAGAGTCCTAGCTGAAAATACTTTTGGTGTTGGCTTGCCTGCAGCAACAGTAGACCCTCTTAAGGTTTCAGAAGTGCCTCAGTCTCCAAAAAGTTTGACTGTTACAGATCAGACAAAAACAAGCATCTCTCTGGCATGGGATAGGCCAGAATATGATGGTGGAAGCAGAGTTCAACAATATCTGCTTGAGGTACAGTTGAAGGGCCAGGACAAATGGTCTGGTGTAAATACATTTAAGACTATGGAGACTACAGTGTCCAATCTGAATCCAGGGCAGGAATATCTGTTTAGAGTTACTGCAATCAATGACAAAGGAAAGAGTGACCCAAAAGCCCTTGCTGGTCCAGTGATGACCAAGGATCTGGTATTTGAGCCGGATATCCGGCCTGCATTCAGCAGCTACAGTGTTCATGTTGGCAAAGACATGAATGTTGATATTCCCATCTTTGGTCGCCCTAAGCCAACAATTGCATGGACAAAGGATGGAGCCCCATTGAAGTTTACCACCAGAGTAAATATTCACAATACAACTACACATACAACTCTAAGCATTAAGGAGGCGACAAGTGACGATATTGGTATGTATACTATAACTGCCACTAACTCAGCAGGAAAGAAGGAAAGTGCAATCGAAATAATTGTTCTGGACAAACCTGGACCTCCATCTGGTCCAGTGAGGTTTGATGAAATCACAACACAGAGTGTCACAATTTCATGGAACCCACCAAAACATATTGGTGGGTGCCAAATCTCAAACTACATTGTACAAAAAAGAGATACTACCACAACAACATGGGAGAATGTGACCACCAACTGTGCTAGAACAACCATCAAGGTTACTAGACTAAAGACGGGAGCTGAGTACCAGTTTAGGATCATTGCCCAGAATCGCTATGGAAAAAGTCAAGGTCTAGATTCATCAGCTGTAGTGGCTCAATATCCTTACAGAGAGCCAGGCCCACCAGGAACTCCCTTTATTACTTCTCTCTCCAGAGACCACCAAATTGTTGAGTGGCATGAACCTATAATAGATGGAGGAAGTTCTGTTCTTGGATACCATCTTGAAAGAAAGGAGAGGAATAGTATTCTCTGGGTCAAGATCAATAAGACACTTATTCATGAGACTAGTTTCAAGAGTCATCCATTGGAGGAGGGTATAGAATATGAATACAGGGTCTATGCTGAAAATATTGTTGGCATTGGAAGAAGCAGTAAGATTTCAGAGGGTTGTGTTGCCCGGGACCCATGTGATCCCCCTGGCACACCAGAAGCTGTCCATGTGACCAAGGATACAATTGTCATTCAGTGGACTAAACCAGAATATGATGGAGGCAGTAATATTACTGGCTACATTATAGAAAAACGTGATCTGCCAGAAGGCAGGTGGGTAAGGGCAAACTTCACGAATGTGATTGAGACTCAGTTTACTGTTTCTGGTCTCACAGAAAATGCACAGTATGACTTTAGAGTCTTTGCTAAAAATTCAGTTGGAACAGTCAGCAAGCCATCATACAACAGTGGACCTATAACAGCAAGTGACAAGGTCGAGTCTCCTAAATACTCAATTGACCCTGCTTTTACCAAGACTGTTATCGTAAATGCTGGAGAGACATTCCGGTTGGATGCAGACGTCCGTGGCAAGCCACTGCCTTCGGTCCAGTGGTTCAAGGATGAAAAGCCAGTTGAGAATACAATCAGACTAGAGATCAAAAACACAGAAAGTCATGGAATGATCATTGTTAAGGACTGTGTTAGAGTTGATGGTGGAATTTACACACTTCTGCTGACAAATGAGGCTGGCAGTGAAACTGTTCCATTTAAGGTTTTGGTAATGGATAGACCTAGTACATGTGAAGGGCCTCTCCATGTCACTGGAGTAGCTGAGGATAGATGCACACTGGCATGGCGGGCACCACTACATGATGGAGGTAATCCTATTACCCATTACATCATTGAGAGGAGAGAGACAAGTCGCCTAGCTTGGACTGTTGTTTCTACTACCTGTAACACCACATGCTACAAAGTTACTAAATTACTGGAGGGCAATGAGTATATGTTCCGTGTAATGGCAGTTAACAGCCATGGAGTCAGTGAGGCACTGGAATCTGCTGCAGTTACTATGAAGAATCCTTTTGTTCCACCTGGTTCACCTCACATTGAAGACATATTCAACATTACCCATGATGGCATGACAATAACTTGGTCTGCCCCTGAGACTGATGGTGGCACCGAGATTATAGGTTATATAATTGAAAAGAAGGACAGGGCTGGAATCAAGTGGACCAGATGTAACAGACAAAAAATAATTGATTTGTCATATAGAGTTACAGGCCTAACCATAGGTCATGAGTATGAGTTCAGAGTATCTGCTGAGAATATTGTTGGTCCAGGAGAACCAAGCCTTCCTAGTTCATACTACAAAGCATCTGACCCCAAGTACAAACCTGGTGCCCCAGCATATGTCAATGTAATTGACTCTACAAAAACCTCCATCACAGTTTCTTGGGGAAAACCTCTGTCTGATGGTGGTAGTACCATCCAAGGATACATTGTTGAAGTATGCAAAGCTGAAGAGGAAGAATGGAAGATGGTTACACCCCCTACTGGTCTCCGTGTCAACAAATATGAAATTCCTAAACTTACTGAGGGCCAGGAATACAAAATTCAAGTGTGTGCTTTGAACAAAATGGGAGTTGGTGAACCAGTTGTTCTTTCTGGAACGGCAAAGCCAGAGGAAAGGATGGATCCACCACAAATTTATCTTGACTCCGAGCTGAGAAAAGGCATCACTGTAAAAGCTGGTGGATCTGTTAGAATCTATATTCCTTTCAAGGGCAGGCCAACACCTGAGATTAAATGGACAAAGGATGATGGAGACCTTTCTGAAAAAGCTGTGGTTGAGAAAGCTGTGAACTTCACACAGCTCTCTATTGACAGTTCTGACAGACATGACTCAGGAAAATACACCCTAAGCCTGACAAATAGTAGTGGCTCAGTCTCTGAGTTTGTTTCAGTAAAAGTCCTTGACACGCCTGGGGCTCCACAGAACCTTGTGGTTAAAGACATCAAAAAGGATTCTGTTACACTTGTATGGGATGCACCAGCAATTGATGGAGGTTCGAAAATCAAGAACTATGTCATTGATAAGCGAGAATCAACAAGGAAGGCTTATGCAAATGTGTCCACAAAATGCACCAAGACCACATTTAAAGTTGACAATTTAATTGAAGGAGCTATGTACTACTTCAGAGTCATGGCTGAGAATGATTATGGAATTGGTCTGTGTGTAGAGACAAAAACTGCTTCAAAAGCCTCTGAAGTGCCACTGCCTGTTGGAAAAGTGTTTCTTACAGATGTCACAAAAACCAGTGCTACACTGGCCTGGGAGAAACCTGAACATGATGGTGGCAGTAGGATTGGTGGTTACCTGATTGAGATGCAGCCTAAGGGCACAGATAAGTGGGGAGTTGCAGGAAACCCAAAGACTTGTGAAGGAACTGTTACAGGTCTGACAGCAGGCACAGAATACTTATTCCGGATCATTGCTTACAATGAGAAAGGAAAGAGTGAGCCAAAGGCACTTGCTGCACCAGTGATTGCAAATGACATGACCATAGAACCAAGCATCAAGATGCAATTTAATACCTACAATGTGTTAGCTGGAAAAGATCTTAAACTGGAATTCCCTGTACTTGGAAGGCCCAAACCTAAAATCAGCTGGGCAAAGGATGGTCAGGCTTTAAAGGTGACCTCTAGAGTTAATGTTTTTAACACTCCATTAACAACTGGAATTCAGATTACGGAGGCATGTAAGGAAGACTTTGGCAAATATTCTATTACTGCAACAAGCACTGTCAGCACCATCACAGAAGATGTGACTATTATTATCCTCGACAAGCCTGGCCCACCGAAAGGTCCAGTTAAAGTGGTGGAAGTAAGCAACACTTTTGTCCATCTATCTTGGGAGCCCCCAGCGTACACTGGTGGTTGTCAAGTTAAGAACTACATAGTAGAAAAGAGAGATACCACAACCACAACATGGCAGCCAGTTGTTACACAGCTGGCTAGAACAGCTTTTAAGGTGACAAAGCTGAAAACTGGAGCAGAATATCAGTTTAGAATTATAGCAGAAAACAGATATGGAAAGAGTGCATCTCTAGACTCCAAGACCATTGTAGTGCAGTATCCTTACAAACCACCTGGGCCTCCTGGTACACCATATGTTAAATATGCAACTAAGGAAATGATGATCATTGAATGGAATGAGCCAGTTACTGATGGTGGGAGTGCAGTGATTGGTTACCACCTTGAAAGTAAAGAGAGAAGCAGCATCCTCTGGAACAAACTAAACAAAACTCGAATTACAGATACTCAATTCAAGATCTGCAATCTTGAAGAAGGCATTGGTTATGAATTCAGAGTTTATGCTGAAAATATTGTTGGCATTGGACGATGCAGTAAAGTATCTGAGTCCTTTGTTGCTCGTGACCCATGTGATTCTCCTGGTGCTCCAGAAGCTGTATATATTACTAAAAGTCAAATTAAAATTCAGTGGACCAAACCTCAGTATGATGGTGGTAGTAAAATAAATGGATACATTGTAGAAAGAAAAGACCTCTCCTCCCCTGATGGTCGCTGGGTAAGATCCAACTTTACTAATATAATTGAGACAGAGTACACAGTGACTGGTCTGACAGAGAGTGAGCAGTATGAATTTAGAGTTATTGCAAGAAATGCTGCTGGAGTCTTCAGTGGGCCATCAGATAGCTCTGGACCTATCACTGCCACAGATGACATTGAAGCACCAAGGGCCTCAATGGACCCCAAATACAAGGATATAATTGTTGTTTGTGCTGGGGAGAGTTTGCTTTTCGATGCAGACATTTATGGAACTCCACAACCTGAGGTTGTGTGGCTTAAAGAGGGCAAAGAAATGGAGAAAGCCTTGCGCATTGAAGTTAAAACTACACACAAATGTGCAGCTATGACCATAAAGGATGTTACCAAACTAGATAGTGGCCACTATGACCTTGTTCTCAAAAACATTGGTGGTACAAAAACCTTCCCCATCACTGTTAAAGTCCTCGACAAACCAGGTCCACCAATTGGTCCCATTAAAGTGTCTGAAATCATGGCTGATAGGTGCATCCTTGCCTGGTCTGAACCAGCTCTGGATGGTGGAGCTAGCATCAGTCACTATGTTTTAGAGAAGAGAGAGACCAGCAGGTTGTCTTGGACTGTAGTTGCACCAGATGTAAAAATCCTGTACCATAAAGTAAAAAATTTGCTTTCAGGAAATGAGTACATTTTCAGAGTCAGGGCAATGAACAAATATGGGGCTGGTGATTGCCTTCAGAGTGAACCTATTATTGCACGCAATCCTTACAAGCCACCAAGTGCTCCTGGAACTCCTGAAGCAAGTCAAATCACAAGGGACTCCATGGTTCTGTCTTGGACAGCTCCAGAAAACACAGGTGGAGTTGACATCCAAGCTTACCATCTTGAAAAGCGTGACAAAGATAGTGTGAGGTGGACAAAATGCAACAGGCAAAAGTTGACAGAAACAAACTTCAAGGTCACAGGTCTTATGCCAGACCACTTTTATGAGTTCCGTGTTGCTGCTGAAAATGAGACTGGAATAGGAGACCTCAGTGAATTATCCCTTTTCTATAGAGCATGTGATGCTACAACACCACCTGGACCTCCACGCCACGCTAAGGTGACAGACTACACAAAGTCTTCTGTGTCCCTCTTGTGGGGTAAACCTGACTTTGATGGTGGAGCCTACATCAAGGGATACATTGTTGAAATGAGGGAGTATACACCACAACCAGAATTAACTGAAGAAGCAGAAGTAGCACCAGCAGTACAAGCACCAGTTGAAAAAGAATGGACCATGTGTACTCCACCAACAGGTATTCAGGTCACTAAACTCACTATCACAGACCTGAAGGATGGTGGAGAGTATCAGTTCCGTGTTTGTGCCATTAACTCAGAAGGAGTTGGGGAAGCAGCCAATTTCCATGGCACAGTATTGACTTCTGACAGAGCAGATCCACCAGAGATGGAGTTGGATGCAGACCTCAGAAAGGTGGTGTCTGTACGGGCTGGTGGAACTCTGCGCTTGTTTGTCCCTATTAGAGGGAGACCTGAACCTTCTGTGAAATGGGAGAAACTTGAGAGCACTTTAACAGAGCATGCTGCAATTGACACTACTACTTCATACACCATGCTTCTCATTGACAATGTTAACCGCTTTGACAGTGGGAAATATTCTTTAACACTGGAGAACAGCAGTGGTACAAAATCTGCAGTTATTTCAGTAAGAATTTTGGATACACCAAGTGCACCACAAAACTTCACTGTTAAGGAGCTCAAGAAAGATTCAGTAACTCTTGCCTGGGACACACCACTCAATGATGGTGGTGCAAAAATTACAAACTATATTGTAGAGAAAAGGGAATCTGTGAGAAAGGCCTATACTACTATCACAAGCAATTGTACTGCCAACTCATTTAAAATTGAAGACCTCCCTGAAGGTGGAATATTCTATTTTAGAGTATGTGCTGTCAATGCATATGGTCAGGGACATGCAGTTGAAACTAAAGAAACCAAAGTGTCTGAAGTGCCTCAACCACCAAACAAGGTAACTCTTGTGGATGTAACAAAAACCAGTGCATCACTGGCCTGGGAGAAGCCGGCTCATGATGGTGGCAGCAAAGTAATGTGCTACAATGTGGAATTCAAACCTAAGAGTGGTGACAAGTGGGGCACAGCATGTACAGTCAAAGTACCAGAAGCAACTGTTCCTAATCTGAATCCCAATGAAGCATATCTCTTCAGAGTTGTTGCAGTAAATGAGAAGGGAAAGAGTGAGCCAAAAGATCTTGGATTGCCAGTGGTGGCAAAAGATGTTGCAATAGAACCATCCATAAATTTACTGTTTACAACATATAGCGTCAAGGTTGGGGATGATCTAACTCTTGAAGTGCCTGTGAGAGGCAGACCAAAACCTGTTGTATCATGGAAAAAGGATAGCCTTCCTTTGAAACAAACATCATCAATAACAATCATAAATACAGCAACGTCATCTAAAATTATTATTAAAGGAGCTAACAGAGAACATGTTGGCAAGTATGAGATCACCTTGGCTAACACTGCTGGAACAGTAACAGCTAGTATTGGAGTTGTTGTCCTGGACAAACCCGGTCCACCTAAAGGAATTAAGGTGGATGCTGTGACTTCAGACAGCATTACACTGTCTTGGTCCCCACCAGAATATGATGGTGGCTGCTCCATCAGCAACTATATTGTGGAGAAGAGAGATACAAACACACAGGAGTGGCAAATAGTGGCAAGTAATGTTGCCAGAACATCTTTCAAAGCTGGCCGCCTTACACATGGAGCAGAGTACCAGTTCCGCATATATGCAGTTAACCGTTACGGAAAGAGTAGTTCCCTTGATTCTCCAGGAATTACTGCTCAATATAACTTCAAACAACCTGGACCTCCATCAACGCCTATTGTCAAACTGGCTACTAAGTCATATATGTTGGTGACCTGGAATGAGCCAGTCAGTGATGGTGGTAGTCCTGTTCTGGGCTATCATTTAGAAAGGAAGGAGCGTTCTAGCATTCTTTGGACAAAGATGAACAGAGGAATGATCAAAGACACAGAATACAAAGTCACTGGCGTTGAAGAGGGAATGCTCTATGAATATCGTGCCTATGCAGAAAATATTGCTGGCATTGGTAAATGCAGCAAGGCATGTGAACCTGTTGCAGCAAGAGATCCATGTGATCCTCCAGGCACACCTGTGGTTACTGCTATTACAAGAACATCTGTCTCATTATCTTGGGATAAACCAGAGTATGATGGCGGATCCAAGGTTTCTGGCTACATTATTGAGCGGAGAGACCTTCCTGAGGGTAGATGGACCAGGTGCAACTTCACCAATGTGCCGGAGACTTACTATGATGCTACAGGCCTTACAGAGAACAGCCAGTATGATTTCCGTGTCATTGCAAAGAATGCTGCTGGACAGTTCAGTATCTCATCATTCAATACAGGCCCAATTACTGTCAAGGATGATGTAGATCCACCACGCATCATGATGGATGTCAAGTTTAGAGAGACTGTGTTTGTGAAAGCAGGAGAAACACTGAAGATTAATGCTGACCTTGCTGGACGTCCTGCCCCTGTCATCTGCTGGACAAAGGATGGCAACGAGATTGAGCTGAGAGCCAGAATTCAGATTATTTCAACAGATACAAGCACCTGTGTTGTTATAAAGGACTGTGTCAAAAGAGATTCTGGACAGTATGTCCTAACTCTCCAGAATATTGGGGGAACAGTTACTATGCCAATTAATTGTGTGATAATCGATAAACCAGGGCCCCCGGCAGGCCCTCTCCAGATCACTGGTCTTACAGCTGAAGACTGCACTCTGTCATGGGGTCCTTCTCAGGAAACTGGTGGTGCTAAAATCACACATTATGTTGTTGAGAAGCGTGAGACCAGTCGTTTGGCATGGACATTGGTAAAGGGCGATGTCACAAAGACCTACTTTAAAGTGACAGGTCTGCTTAAGGGTAATGAATATATCTTTAGAGTTCTAGCTGTTAACAAGCATGGCATTGGGGAGGCTCTGGAGAGTGATGTTATAAAAATTACAGATCCATACACAATTCCAACTGCTCCCGCAGGTGTTGATGTCACTGACATAACTGGAGATTCAATGACCCTTACATGGTGTAAGCCAGCCAATGATGGAGGTAGTCCGATTGCTGGATATGTAATTGAACGTCGTGAGAAGACAGGCATGCGCTGGGTCCGTGTGAACAGAGATCTAGTTAAAGAGGTTACCATGGTGGTGACAAAACTTCGCAGGGGTTGTGAGTATGACTTCAGAGTCTATGCTGAAAATGCAGGTGGCCTGAGTCCTGCCAGTGAACCATCTGCAACATTCAGAGCACTAGATCCCCTGATTGTTCCTTGTCGTCCAACCAAGCCAAAAATGATAAATTCCACCAAAGACACTGTGTCTATCCTCTGGAGGCCACCAACAAATGATGGTGGTGCTCCCATCTTAGGATATAGTGTAGAATACAGAGAATTTATTCGCAAACCAGAGCCAGACATTGAGGATGAAGAGGAATATGAGGAGGAAGAAGTACCTGAGTCACCTGAAGAACTAGCCAGATGGGTTGAGGCAATACCTCTTACCAAAAGCTTGGAGTTCACAGTCACTGGATTAAAGACAGACGTAGAGTATGAATTCTGTGTAAAGGCAATAAATAAAGTGGGCAGCAGTGTGCGTAGCCCATACTCAGATCCAGGTGCAGCAGCAGACAGAACAGCAGAGCCATCATTTGATGTTGATATTGAGATGCGCAAGGTTCTCATTGTAAAACATGGTACGTCATTCACTCTTAGTGCACCATTCAAAGGAAAACCAGCACCAACAGTTCAATGGAGCAAAGAAGGTGTTGATCTAACAGTAAGAGGAACCATTGAAGCAACAGAATCCAGCACGTCGCTGACTATTGAGAAGTCAACTAGGAATGACTCTGGAGAGTACTGTGTCACAATTGAATCACCATTGGGTAAAGCAACTTTGCCCATGGTAGTGAAAGTGCTTGACTCTCCTGGACCTCCAATCAATGTCAAAGTTTCATCTGTGACTAGAGATTCTGCAACACTGATGTGGGAGGCTCCAGAAAATGATGGTGGAGATGCAGTAAAAGCCTACCATGTTGAGAAACGTGAGGCAAGTAAGAAGGCCTGGGTGTCTGTGACGAGCAATTGTCATTCTTTGACCTATAAAGTGGAAGACTTGCAGGAGGGTGCTGTCTATTACTTCAGAATTATAGCAGAAAATGAGAATGGAGTGGGTACACCTCAAGAGGCGAAGGGAGGAACAAAGATTACAGGTATACTAGGACTGAATAATCAATGATAGTTGTATAATTTTTTGATACAGATCCTAACATAGTTAAACACAAATGTCTTATTGTTTTTTGCAGAGGTACCAAGTCCACCACTGAAACTTGGAGTTGCAAATGTCACTAAAGACAGTGTTACACTTGCCTGGACAAGACCAGAATATGATGGTGGAAGCAGGGTCACTGGTTACCTCATTGATGCTGTAGAGAAGGGTCAGACCAAGTGGGTGAAATGTGCAACTGTGAGGACCTTGACTCATATCATTAAGAGCCTCAGAGAAGGGGCTGAATACTTCTTCAGAGTTCGTGCTGAAAACCATGCTGGACTCAGTGAACCTAAGGAGATGATTGTTCCAGTTATTGTCAAGGAGATACATGGTAAATTTTCTTTCTTTATTTTAAAATTAAAAAAAACATAATTTGTTTTTTGTTTTAGTAAATTTCACTATTTTAGACATATTAAAAGTTTGGTGCTTAGTCAGATAAGTGTGTATTAATTTTAAGATATATTTTATCAATCTTGATAGTCTTGTATTGTTTTTTTTAACAGAGGCTCCAGAGTTTGACTTAAAGAACTACCCCAAGAATACAGTATATGTAAAAGCAGGATCTGACCTGACTTTTGAGATTCCTCTTACTGGAAAACCCATGCCAAAGGTGACAATATCCAAAAACAATGTTGTCATCAAAGGGTCCAAGAGACTTCTGACAGAAGTGACTCCTGATAGCCTATTTATAACTCTAAGTGAAAGCGTTTCAAGTGATGCTGGAAAATATGAAGTCACTGCCTCAAATGCAGGGGGAACAACCAAGATCTCTCTTATTTTCATTGTGCTGGATAAACCTGGACCTCCAGTTGGTCCAGTTCAGATTGGAGAGGTTGGAGAGACCACAGTATGTCTAAAATGGGATCCTCCAGCATATGATGGTGGAAGTCCTGTTACCAACTATGTTGTTCTGAAACGTGAAACAAGTACTCCCGCTTGGGTAGAGGTGTCAACTAACATCGCCAGGAGTGCTATCAAGGTGAATAAGCTAACCAAGGGGGAGGAGTATCAGTTCAGAATCAAGGCCGAGAATCGCTATGGTCTAAGCAACCACATTGACAGTAAACCAGTCATGATCCAACTACCTTACAGTAAGTCATTGAGTCAATTTAATAAAGATTTTTCATCTGATTTTATGACTCATTATTCTTTCTTAACTGCTTTAACAAAATGTTGGTGTCTTTCAGTAATCCCGGGTCCTCCATCCACCCCATGGGTTAGCTTTGTTTCCAGAGAGAGTTTGACAGTGTGCTGGAATGAGCCAGTCACTGATGGCGGAAGCCCTGTAATTGGATATCACCTTCAAATGAAAGAGAGAAGCAGCAGCATCTGGCAGAAGGTTAATAAAACAGCAATACCAGGAAACCAGTGGCGAGTTACAAATATCTGTCCAGGCCTCATCTATGAATTCAAGGTAGCAGCTGAAAATGCTGCTGGTATCGGAAAGATGAGCAAGACATCTGAAGAGGTGCTTGCGATTGATGCCTGTGGTAAGTCTTTAATTTCATAGTTTTATTTTATCCTTATCAGACATGTTCAGTGTATACATAATTTTATATCTAATGTTGGCAGATTTCTAATACACATAGTATCCAAAGCTACTTTTAATGTATCCCTTTTCTTCCTTTGACTTGGATGTTTTCCACATTGATGTTGTAGAGCCCCCAGCAAATGTTCGTGTCACAGAAGTCACAAAGAACTCTGTCAGCCTGACTTGGCAGAAACCACCATTTGATGGAGGCAGTAAGATAACTGGCTACAGTGTGGAGAGAAGGGAAGCTCCTAATGGCAGATGGGTGAAAGCCAACTTTACAAACATCATTGAATTGGGCTTCACTGCATATGGACTCACTCAAGATGAATCTTATGAGTTCAGAGTTTATGCTAAGAATGCTGTTGGATCTGTCAGCAACCCTTCTCTTATTGCTGGCCCCGTCACCTGTGTTGATGCATGTGGTAGGTTATGGATTCAATTTTGCATATTTATGTTTTGTTGATAACTGTGATTGATATTTACAAATATTTTTTATAGGTGCCCCAGCTATTGATCTTCCTCCTGAGTATCTGGATGTGGTCCAGTATAAAGCTGGGGCTTCAGTAAAACTGAGAGTAGGAATTATTGCCAAGCCTCTGCCAACTATTGTGTGGCTCAAGGATGGAAAGGAGCTGATAACCTCTTCTACTGTGTCTGTTGAAAGCACAACAGACTCCTCTGCTGTTCTGATTAAGGATGCAACTCGCTTTGACACAGGCTCATATGAGATTAAGATCAAAAATGTTTTGGGATCAGCTTCTGCTACAATCAGGATTGAAATCCTTGGTACGTTAAACACTTAAATTTCTGCTGAGATCTCCTTATTTTATGAATCATCCAGTTTGTCAGAGGTTGATACAGAGATATACAGTTGATGATCATGTGTCTTTTGACTCTCCTTTTAGACAAACCTGGACCCCCCTCTGGCCTTATCAATTTCAACTCCATAACAGCAGACCGGATAATCTTCAGCTGGGAACCAGTTCCAGAGTCTGACCAGGGAGGTTCCAAAGTTACCCACTATGTTATTGAGAAGCGTGAAACCAGCAGAGTGGTCTGGTCAACTGTTTCAGATAGATATGAGAATACACACATCACAGTCGGAAAATTGGTGCGTGGAAATGAGTATGTTTTCAGAGTGATGGGAGTTAACAAATTTGGAGTTGGAGAGCCACTCGAGTCTGAACCGGTCATCGCTAAGAATGCCTTTGGTGAGTTTTTTGTTCTATTACAATAAAGTTAATCCTTTCCTCATCAGTCACTACTAAGTATCCTATTTTTCCTTCTGTTTATTCTCACATTTATTTCATTATTGGCTGTCATTTTCATTTCATTTGCCTTAATATTTAATTTTGTCTTTTTCTAAAGTAACTCCTGGCCAGCCTCATACTCCGGAAGTAAACACGGCCACCAAGACCACGATGCTAGTAGAATGGGACAAACCTGGAGTGGATGGTGGTAGCCCTGTGATTGGCTATTATCTAGAGAGACGGGATAAGAAGAGCTTGCGCTGGATCAGAGTGTATAAAGATCCTATTACTGACATCAAACAGATGGTGTACCACCTGACAGAAGGAAATGAGTATCAATATCGTGTCTGTGCCATTAACAAAGCTGGGGAGGGACCATTCTCTGATGTGTCAGACTATTATAAGGCTGCTGACCCAGTTGGTATGTGAAAAATAATTTTAAAAACAAATAATCAGACTTAAGCTACTCATTAAAATCTAATGATTTTAATTTCACAGATCCACCAGATGAGCCTTGCAAGCTAAAGGTTGTGGACTCAACAAAGACATCCATCACCCTGGGTTGGTCTAAGCCTGAATGGGATGGAGGTAGTGAGGTTACCAGCTATATGGTGGAGAAGCTTGTTGAAGGAGAGAAAGACTGGGCCATGGTTACTTCTAAGGGTGAGGTTAAGACTACAGAGTACACAGTTCACAATCTAAAACCAGATACAAACTACTTCTTCAGAGTCTCTGCCATGAACTGTGCTGGCCGTGGAGAACCTTTAGAGATGACTGAGCCTGTGCAGGCCAAAGATATCCTGGGTAATTTAAAAAGAATATTGAAAATTGCTTACATGTCTTGTTTGTGTTTTGTCAATCTGTGTAACACTGTAAATTTGTATGCCCTTCACAGAGGAAGCACAGATTGACTCAGATGTTGCCATGAGAACTCACTATATTGTCAAAGCTGGTAAAGATGTGGAGTTGTCTGTTCCATTGAAGGGCAGACCTGCTCCCACTGCTTCCTGGAGCAAAGGAGAAGAATGCGTAGATCGCAATCCCAAATATGAGTTCCATCACTCAGACACAACAACTGTGCTCATCATGCGTGAAGTGACCAGACTTGACACTGGAAAGTACACAGTCAAGATAGAGAATGGTGTCGGAGAACCAAAAACACTATCTCTATCTGTGAAGGTACAGGATACCCCAGCTCAGTGCAGAAACTTGGTTATGAAGGATGTTACCCGTGGAAAAGTCACCCTCTGCTGGGACCCTCCACTTCTTGATGGTGGTGCTGAGATCACAAACTACATTGTTGAGAAGAGGGACTCCTCTAAGAGATCATACTCTGCAGTGACAAACAAATGCACAAATACTACATACACTATTGAAGATCTCTCAGAAAAGACAACTTTCTTCTTCCGCGTCTTAGCAGAAAATGAGAATGGCATTGGTGATCCATGTGAAACACAGGAACCTGTCAAGGCTACAGAAACTCCAGGACCAGTCAAAGAAATTTCTATGAAAGATTCATCTAAGACCTCTGTGACACTACAGTGGCTAAAGCCTGATTATGATGGAGGCAGCATCATCTCTGACTATGTCATTGAGATAAAGCTGAAGGATGAGGAGTGGTCAATGGGAGCAGTCAGCAGACAATGTGAATCTGAGGTCAAGAAACTCAAGGAGCACTCTGAGGTGTTCTTCAGAGTTGCAGCCAGAAATGAGAAGGGACAGGGTGATTTTGTTGAGCATGGCCCTATCAAGGTCATTGACTACATCATCACTCCTGAGGCAGACCTCAGAGAATACCCAGGCGGTAGCCTCAGTGTCCGTTTGGGTCATAATGTGCATATTGAGTTGCCATACAGAGGCAAGCCTAGACCTGCTGTGCAGTGGTTAAAGGACAGTCTGCCTCTGAAGGAAAGTGACCAAGTTCGATTTAAGACAACTGAAAACAAAGCCACTCTAATGATTAAGAATGTAAAGAAGGAGAATGAAGGCAAATACACCCTGAGTCTTGACAACAAGGTCAACAGGAAATCCTTCCACATCTTTGTCATTACTCTTGGTCCACCATCAAAGCCAGTTGGACCCATTCGCCTGGATGAAGTCAGAGCTGACAATATCATGATCTCCTGGGATGAGCCTAATGATGATGGTGGGGGAGCCATTACTTGTTACACAGTGGAGAAACGTGACACCTCCCAATCTAACTGGAAGATGGCTTCCTCCCATGTTGAGAGTACTCAGTTTAGAGTCCCCAATTTGATCAAGGGTGTCCAATACCAGTTCAGAGTGTGTGCTGAAAACCGATATGGTGTGAGTGAACCTCTAATCTCACAAATGGTTATTGCTAAGCACCAATTCAGACCTCCAGGACCACCAGGAAAACCAGTTGTTTATAATGTTACTAATGATGGCATGACAATCCAGTGGGAAAAACCAATCTATGATGGTGGAACTCCCATCCAGGGATACCATGTGGAGAAAAAAGAAAAGAATAGCATCATGTGGCAAAAAGTGAACACTGTTCTTATAAAAGAAATGGATTACAGGATTTTGGAACTCATAGAAGGTCTTGAGTACTCTTTTAGAGTCTATGCTCAAAATGATGCTGGCTTTAGCCGAATGAGTGATGAAAGCAAGCCAACAATGGCTGTGAGTCCTGTTGGTAAGTCTTTGTGAAAATAATACAACATTATACATCCCTTTTGTTGGAATTGTGTTTAGCATGATAGTGTATTAAATCTAATATAAATGCAATGTTTTTTAGACCCACCTGGCCAACCTGATTACACCGATGTAACCAGTGACTCAGTAACACTAAAATGGGATGCCCCTAAACGTGATGGCGGTAGCAAGATAACAAGTTACAGCATTGAGAAACGTCAAGGACACGGTCGCTGGTTCAAGGCCAATCTGACTGAAGTACATGACTGCCAGTACACTGTCACAGGGTTGACAACAAATGAGCGCTACGAGTTCAGAGTCATTGCTAGAAATGCTATAGGCATTGTCAGTCCCCCATCCAACTCCTCTGGTTTTATTGCTGTACGAAGTGAAAATGGTGAGTTGCAAAAAATGTAAATATATTACACTAAAACTAATAGGTCTAATGTATGCACACCAGTTTTTACATTAATGTAACATTCAAAAACCAACTTACTATTTTTTACTGCTACACATTAAAAACTAACATTAATTTTCTTCAATCAGCTCCTCCAAATATTGAGTTTGGGCCCGAGTACTTTGAGGGTTTGACAGTAAAGGCAGGAGATAACATCCGGGTGAAAGTGACCGTCACTGGACGCCCAGTTCCGAAAGTTGTCTGGTTCAAAGATGATGTGGAGATTACCAAAAAGATGATGGACATCATTACTGTTCCTGGATCCAGCACTCTGTTTGTCCGAGATGCTGACCGCACACATCGTGGCCTATACACTGTAGAAGCTACCAATGGATCCGGAACCAAAAAGGAGACTATTCTAATTCAAGTACAAGGTAATACCAATATTATTTAGTCTGGTGATTAAATGCTTTTTTGCCAGTGTGCTTTTTATTTATCCTTCTATTCTGTTTTATTTTAATTATCTCCATGTGACTCTGTAATACAGACACACCAGGGGAGCCAGTAGGACCAATCACCTTCACAAATATTTCAGAGGGCAAGTGCACTCTGTCTTGGAACCCACCAGAAAATGATGGCTGCTCTGAGATTACACATTACATCATTGAAAAACGGGAAACTGCCAAAATTTCCTGGGCCTTAGTGTCTGATGAATGTAAGGAGTGTACTTTTAATGCAACCAAGCTCATCAAGTCCAATGAGTACCAGTTCAGGGTGTCTGCAGTTAACAAGTTTGGTGTTGGTAGACCCCTGGAATCCAGTCCTATCATTGCACAACTGCAATACAGTAAGTGGAAAATTTCCAAAGCTTTGAAAATATACAGAATATTTTCTACATTTTCTAGATTCTACTTAAATTGTTCATTTTCATTTAATCATTGAGCTCCAAAATGTTTTCTTCCAGCAACTCCTGATGCCCCAGGAACTCCTGATGCCACTGAGGTGACAGGAGAGAGCATAACACTGTCCTGGACTTCTCCAACATCTGATGGAGGCAACCCTATTCAGCATTATATTTTAGAGAAAAGAGAAAAGAAAACCGTTCGGTTTTACAAGGTGATTACCAAAAAACCTATCATTGAATGCGCTCACAAGGTGCTTAACCTATCAGAAGATATGGAATATGAGTTCCGAGTCATGGCTGTCAACGACGCTGGCTTTGGGCCTCCTAGCAACATCTCTTTGCCAATCAAGGCTGCTGAACCTAAAGACATTCCATGTGCTCCATCTGTGGTTTGTGTGTCAGACTCCACAAACACTTCCATTAGTTTGGAATGGACCAAACCAGTTGATGATGGAGGCATGGAGATCATTGGCTACATCATTGAAATGGTGAAGGGAGAAGGCACTGAATGGAAGAGAGTAAATGAGGAACTTGTGTCAGAAACTAATTATGTGGTGACAGGTTTACAGACAGGAGCTGAGTACAAATTCCATGTTGCAGCAGTTAATCATGTAGGCAGAGGTGAAGACAAGGAGATTCCAGAACCTGTTCAGGCTGTTGATAGGTTAACACCACCACAGGTGGATATTGATGCCACATTTAAACAGACACACATAGTCAAGGCTGGAGGTTCTATATGTTTGGGCATTCACTTCAGAGGAAAGCCCATTCCTTCTGCTACATGGGTGAAGGAGGAAGGAGAACTAAGCGGAATGTCAGAGATCACAACTATTGATGGTTACAGCTCTTTAAGCATCGAAAACTGCTCTAGATATGACACAGGCAAATACACAGTCAACCTGGAGAATTCCAGTGGTAGTAAGGCTGTTGCCTTTGTGGTAAAAGTAATGGATACACCTGGACCGCCACAGGCCGTAGCTTTCAAGGAAGTCTCCAGAGGATCAGTCACACTTGTCTGGGAGCCACCTGTCAATGACGGTGGAGCTCGTATTCATCACTATATTGTTGAGCGGCGTGAGGCTAGTCGACGGACATGGCAGCAATCTGGTGGCAAATGCACACAGGGTATTCTCAAGATCCAGGACCTGCTGGAGGGAGTTCCTTATTTCTTCAGAGTCTCAGCTGAAAACCACCATGGTCTGGGTGAGGCCTTTGAGTTAACTGAACCAGTCATTGCCACAGCAGAGCCATCATCTCCAAAAAGACTGGATATCCTCGATACTACAGATAATTCTGTGTTACTAGGCTGGTTGAAGCCAGAACATGATGGTGGCAGCCGCATTCAGTGTTATGTTATTGAGGCTAGACCAAAGGATGGAGACAAATGGGTAGTGGTTGGAAACACCAAGAATCTTACCTTTGCTGTTGAAAAGCTCAATAAGGGTGATGAGTATGACTTCCGTGTGAAGGCTAAAAATGAAGCTGGTTATAGTTTACCAAAGAAAACTCTGGCGCCCGTGCTGGTAAAGGAGCCTCACATTGAGCCTGCTGCTGACCTTAGTGAGATACCCAACCAGCTTGTCACATGCAGGTCTGGCGGCACATTCACCATCGATGTTCCTATCATTGGTAGACCTGCTCCTAAGGTCTCATGGAAGTTGGAAGAAATGAAACTAAAGAACTCAGACAGAGTCACCATCAAAGTATCTAAAGACAGAGCTAGTATCTCAGTCAAAGAAGCCATGAGAGGAGATGGAGGAAAATACTATCTTACGCTGGAAAATGTAACAGGAACCAAGACATTTACGGTCGAAGTTAACGTTACAGGTAGACCAAGTCCTCCATCTGGACCAATTGAAATTTCTTCCATCACCTCTGAGTCCTGCGTTGTTAATTGGCAACCACCTGAGGATGATGGTGGCACTGACATCACCAACTACATTGTGGAGAAGCGTGAATCTGGCTCCACAGCTTGGCAGTTGATCAACTCTAGTGTGAAGCGCACATCTCTTCATGTTAGTCACCTGACCAAATATATGCAATACACATTCAGAATCTCAGCTGAGAACCGATTTGGGGTCAGCAAGCCCACTGAGTCCGAGACGATCGTTGCAGAACATCCCTTCTGTAAGTGTTGCCCTCAACTTTTTTCTTTCTTTGAAAATATGTGGTTTTATACTACATTAATAAATATAAAAATAATTAATAATATAATGTGTGATCTTTGTTGAATTACACTGTAATTACTAAACTCTTTTTTTTAAATACAGCACCTCCAGGACCTCCAACAAAACCTTCAGTATTTAATGTCACAGCAAACACAATGACCCTAAGATGGGAGGAACCCTACCATGATGGTGGAAGCAAGGTGACAGGCTACTGGATTGAAAAGAAGGAGAGAAACAATATATTGTGGGTTAGGGAAAATAAGATCCCATGCTTTGAATGCTACTACAAGGTGGAAGGCCTAGTTGAAGGCCTGGAATACCAGTTCAGGATCTATGCCATGAACAGTGCAGGACTCAGCAAAGCCAGTGAGGCCTCTAAGGGAGCAGTTGCTCAAAATCCAGTTGGTACGTTTTGCCAGTAGTATAATGTTACACATAGTATGATGTTTTTCTGCTAAGAAATGTGTTGTTCTATCCTATCTGACATTATCTAACATTATCTGACAATAATCTTTTGACTGTCATTTAGATCCACCAAGTAAACCTGAAGTCACCAAGGTTACAAGAACCACTGTCTCCTTGAAATGGTCAGCTCCATTGAATGATGGCGGTAGTCCAATTGTTGGCTACATCATCGAACGAAAGCCCTACACTTTGACAGGCGAGGGCCGCTGGCTCAAGTGTAACTACACCAATGTAACAGATCATTTCTTCACCGTTACTGCCCTTGGAGAGGGAGAGGCCTATGAATTTAGGGTGATTGCAAAAAATGCCAACCAAGTCTTCAGCACACCATCTGAATCCACAGGGTCTGTGCAGTGCAAGACTGATTTTGGTAAGAGTTTATTCCATTGAAATCTTCAATACTCTGTTAAGCATAATTTCAGACATGATAGTTAGATAGAACTGCATTGGTTTTATTTTGTGCAATGTCAGTTTGAACATAGTAACAGCCAGACCATGACCAAGATACATCTGAATATGAGAACAGTAAAACTGAAGTGACAGTTGATAATTGTCAAATTTATTTCCACTTAACAGAACCACCAAAGGCCAATTTGGACAGCAAACTTCTCTCTGAAACTGTAATGGTCAGAGCTGGTTCAGACCTGGTTCTGGATGCTGCAGTGGGAGGTAGACCTGATCCAAAGGCTTTCTGGTCCAAGGGCAACAGGGAATTGGAGATGTGTGAAAAGTATCACCTGCAGTACACCCCTACCAGAGCTATGGCCATTATTAAATTTTGTGACAGAGATGATACTGGGAAATACATCCTAACAGTCAGAAACGTGAGTGGAACCAAGACTGCAGAGGTCAATGTCAAAGTGCTTGGTAAGTTTTTTGTTTATTTGTTTACCATCTGAATTATTTGTAATTTGATAACTCTTGGCACATTTTTGCAAAGTGACTTACTCTAAATATGTCTGTTTTTGACTAGACACACCTGGAGTGTGCGAAGGCAACATTGAAATCAGCAAAATAACAGAAGAGTCATGCACTCTAAGCTGGAAGCCTCCTCTTGAGGATGGCGGAGATGACATTACACACTACATTGTAGAGAGGCGTGATACCAATAGGCTGAACTGGGTGATCATGAATGCTGAGTGCAAGGAGCTGACATGCAACATCACTGGTCTGTTCAAGAACACAGAGTATTTGTTCAGAGTTCGTGGAGTCAACAAGTATGGTTCCGGCGTTTACCTCCAGTCACAGCCGATGGTGGCCAAAAACACATTCAGTAAGTACAAGTGAAACTATTGAAAACAAATCCCTAAATGTGAGGATTCAAAATATCAAAATGCCAGTTTAATTTAACCAGGATTCTGTTGTCTATTCTATTGTCTCAAGGTATTTAAACTACAATCAAAAAGACTAATCTTACCAAAGAGGAATGCATGAAACAAATCAGCTCATTACCACTAAAGTCTCTTTTTGTTATCTATTCCTTAGCTGTTCCCACTCCTCCTGGAGCCCCAGAGATTCTAGTTTCAGGAAAGGATTTTGCCACTATAGAGTGGCTAAAGCCAGAAAATGATGGTGGTAGCCCAATAACTCATTACCTAGTTGAAAGACATGAGAAAAAGAGTGCCCGCTGGGTAAAGGTGAACAAGGATGGTGCTCACCTGGATACCACTCTAAAGGTGGCCGGTTTGACTGAAGGAAACATCTATCAGTTCAGAGTGACAGCCATTAACAAGGCCGGCGAGAGTGAACCCAGTGAGGTTTCTCTCTATGTCGTCTGCAGAGTGCCAACGAGTAAGTTTCATCATTGCTTTGAATAACATGTCACTGAAGATGTCAATGACCTTCATATTAACTTTAATCTATAAGTGTCATGATAGTTTTCAAAGACGGTAGTAGAGAGTAAAACCATATGTTATTAGTAAATAATTTAGAAGAGCTCATATAAACTGACCTACCTTTTCATAGGCACTCCTGCACCTCCTTCTATTCCTCGAATCATCGACACCCATGCTGACAGCATTAGCCTTGCTTGGTCTCGACCTGTGGAAGATGGAGGTGCTGATGTGATTGGCTACATTCTGGAGATGCAGGAAGCTGGGGCAGAGGAGTGGAAGAAGGCCCATGAAAAGACCTTGCGTGCTGCAGAGTATGTGGTGACTGGACTTTCTGCAGGCAAGAAGTATTGTTTCAGAGTGGCTGGTATCAACGTCAATGGTACAGGAGACTTTAGTGAACCATGTGCCGAGACTGAGCCAGTGGAAAGAATTGGTAAATATTTTAACAGGCCTCAGAAAATAAGTATAAATATCTGCTGATTTCATTGATTTGTTTGCATTTGTCCCACAAAAGAAAATGTTGTGTACACAAAAAACGTTCCTTAGATCTGAATTTTGCAACTCATCATCTATCTCTTACAGAACCTCCCGATTTTGAGCTCCACGATGACCTCAAAAAGACAATCTGTTTGCGCGCTGGTGGCTCCCTCCGCCTTTTTGTCAGTGTCACAGGCCGTCCTGCCCCTACCATAACATGGAGCAAACCTGGTGTTGACCTCCATAATAGAGGCTTCATTGAGGTCACAAACAAATCCACCACTCTCATAATTGACAAGGTTCATCGCTATGATGCTGGCAAGTACACGCTGTTGGCTGAGAACACTGCTGGGAAGCAGGAAGTCAGTATTCTTGTCAAGGTTTATGGTATGTTAATATTACTATCTATAAATTATTTTATTTAATTGTTTGATTTCCATTATATATTTTATATTGTTTTTATAAAGTTAACCCAATTTTTGAAAGTTTGTATTTTGACTAGAGACACATTTATATTCTTAGACACACCTGGACCAACTGGGCCAATCAAGATGAAAGAGCTCACTAAGGACTCTGCCACCATTTCCTGGGAAGCCCCAGCTGTGGATGGTGGTGCTCCTGTCAATAACTACATCATTGAAAGACGAGAGGCCTCAATGAGAGCCTACAAGACAGTAACTTCCAAGTGCAGTAAAACTTCCTATAAGATTGATAATCTGATGGAGGGAATGCTATATTACTTCCGTGTCCTCCCTGAAAACATTTATGGAATTGGAGAGCCCTGCGAGACTCCAGATGTCATCTTGGTTTGTGAAGTTCCTCTTCCACCACATAAGTTTGAGGTGACAGATGTCACCAAGAGCACAGTCACTCTGTCTTGGGAAAAGCCAGAGCATGATGGTGGCAGTAGGTTGACAAGCTACATCATTGAAGCTTGCAAGTTTGGTACTGACAAGTGGATGAAGGTGGCAACACTGAAGCTCACAGATTTTGAACACACCATAGAGAAACTGAATGAGAAAGAACAATATTTGTTCAGAATTAAAGCTGTCAACAGCAGAGGAGCCAGTGAGCCAAAAGAACTTGTTGCTGCTGTCACTGTCCAGGAACAGAGAGGTAACAAAAGAGCAAAGCTCTACTACCCTTATTTTCATTTAAATCATTTCATAATTAAGATGTAGTGCAACATTCTGGCTGTTAATACTTCTCACTGAGGCAAAAAACGTGTCTTTTTCTTTTAGTGATGCCTGCGGTAGATATGGCCAGCATTCCCCAGAAGGTTGTTAATGTTTTGGCTGGTAAGACATTGGAGCTGGACCTACCAATCATTGGCAGGCCTCCTCCTGTTTCATCCTGGTATTTTGCGGACAACAAGATAAAGATAACAGATCGGGTGAAGGTCAAAAGCACTGGCAAGTTCTCCAAGCTAACTGTGTCTGACACAACCATTAATGACAGCGGTGACTACATACTTGAAGTCAAGAATGTTGTTGGAGTCATCACTGAGGTCATCAAGGTCATCATTCTCTGTAAGAAATTTTTCCAGCTATCATTTATTTATTCATTCATTACTGTATTAATAGCTAAGTCAGCACCAACCACATAGCAGACATTTAATATTTAGTTAACGATTGTAGTCCACTTGAAGTTTGTGTGCCGTGAAAATATTATTATAACCTGCAGGACACGTGTAAACTGACCATCATTTCTCTTTCTTCACTTTTTCAGCTAAACCAGATGAACCAAACGGGCCTATACGATTTGATGAGATTGATGCCACTACAGTCACCTGCAGCTGGGATCCCCCAGTCAGAGATGGTGGAGCTCCCATTAGTGGTTATTTAGTAGAACAGCGTGATGCTCACAGACCTGGCTGGGTGACTGTTTCTGACTCTGTGAGCAGACCATTGTTCAGGTTTGAGAACCTCATTGAGGGAGATGAATATGTCTTCCGTGCAGCTGCTGTGAATCGCTATGGCACCGGAGAGTTCCTCCAGTCTGAGATTGTCACTTGTAGGAGCTTGAAAAGTAAGACTCTTAACCTTAGCTATACATTATACTCTTGCTGTATAATGCAGACCAGTATTATATGACAGCAGCAAAATGGTAACACTAGTTTCCTCTACAGATGTGCCTGGACCTCCTGGTCGTCCAATTACCTTTGATGTGTCTCGTGATGGAATGACTGTGGCTTGGGAGCCACCAGATGAAGACGGTGGTCTTGAGGTTTCTGGATACATCATTGAGCGCAAAGAAGTAAGGGCTGACCGATGGGTGCGTGCAAACAAGAACCCTGTCACTATGACCAGGTACAGGTCAACTGGGTTGATTGAAGGCCTGGAATATGAACATAGAATCACAGCCATTAATGCAAGAGGCCTGAGCAAGCCAAGCTTGCCATCCAAACCAGCAGTAGCAACAGATCCCATTGGTAAGCAAAAATTAAGAAGACTTTAATATATACTTGGTTAAAGTTGAAAAAAAATCCCATAATTTAAAGTGTTGTCAAAATGAGAAGTAATATTAAGCATAACTTAAGAAAGTCACAACATCTGGCATATGTTTTTTTCCCGTGCAGATCCACCCGGCTGTCCTCAAAACCCAAGAATCACAGAAACTACCAAGTCATCTGTGTCGCTTGCTTGGAGTCCACCTGATGATGAGGGAGATGCTAGAGTAGATGGTTATTTGATTGAAATGCAGAAGGTGGGCTCTGTGGCCTGGATCAAGTGCAACACCACGCCATCTCTCATATGCGAGTACACGCTGACCAACATGCCCCAAGGAGAGGAGTTCAAATTCCGTGTAATGGCTTGTAATGCTGGTGGTTCTGGAGAACCTGCAGAAGTACCAGGAACGGTCAAAGTAACAGAAATGCTTGGTAGGAAACCACATTTACAACTGTGCAATCAGGTTTATGAGATAAAACAATTGCTCAGAAAAACTAAGTTTTTGCAAAATTATTGTTTTTCAGAATCTCCTGATTATGAACTGGAGTTGAAATACAAAGATGTGTACGTTGTCCGTCATGGAGGAGTGGTTAGACTCTCCGTACCCATTAAAGGCAAACCCCTTCCAACTTGTAAATGGTCAAAGGATACTGGAGCTATCGCTGTGAAGGCTATGATTGCCTCCACCGAGGACTCCAGTGAGTTGGTGATAAAGGGAGCAGAGAGGAGTGACTCTGGTCTGTATGAGCTCCTGCTGGAAAATAAGGTTGGAAAGAAGAAAGCCCAGATTAAGGTCAGAGTCATCGGCCGCTCAAGTGCTCCAGAGGGACCAATGGTCTTTGAGGAAATCCAAGCCAACTCTGTAAAGGTCTCTTGGAAGCCACCCAAGGATGATGGTGGCTCAGAGATTCTTGGCTACATTGTAGAAAGGCGTGAAGCAGCCAGAAATGCCTGGTACACCGTGGACTCTAGAGTAACGGAGACCCAGCTTGTTGTTAAGGGCTTAAAAGAAGGAACAGAATACCACTTCAAAGTTACTGCTGAAAACTCATTTGGCATCAGTGCATCTCTAAAATCTGAACAACCACTGGTACCAAAGACTCCTCTCTGTAAGTTTTGTTTTCTGCAAACCAACTGTCTTTGACAAGCTTTAAATTATGTATTTTATTTACAAAACTTTATCTGCTTTCACAATTAGGTCCTCCTGAGCCTTCAACTGCCCCCCCTGAGATAATGGATGTTACCAAAAGCTCAGTGGCACTTGCCTGGTCCAGACCAAAGGATGATGGAGGATCTGCCATTAATGGTTATTTTGTTGAGTACAAGGAGGTTTCCACTGAGACATGGATCCGCCATGAGACCAAGATCACCTCTACTATGTTTACTATACATGGACTTACTCCTGATACAGACTACCAATTCCGCATTATTGCTGTTAACGATATAGGTGAAAGTGAGGCTGGTCCAGCATCTGATCCTGTCACATGCAAAGATCCATTTGGTGAGTATTGTGTGCTGATAAAGTTCCACATAGGATTTATGTAGTCATTACTATTTAGCAATTACATCATTAAAAAAAATTATTGCTTAATTAATCTAGTGTTAAGTCCAAATAATGTTTAGGACTAAAAATGTTTTAAACAATGTTTTTATTTCAGGAGATAAAAACAATGGTTAGTAAATATAGTAATTAGTACTGGTAGATATTAGCATAGTTTCTCCTTTAGTTTTTCTGTTAGAGAATTCAAAAGAATATAGACAATGTAAAGAACAAATTTGACTTAATGTTTTTTCACAGACAAGCCCAGTCAACCAGGAGAGATTGACACAGTGAATGTAAGTAACAACTTTATTACTATTTGCTGGCAACCTCCTGAGTGTGATGGCGGAAAGGAAGTCCTGGGCTACTGGGTTGAGTACAGAAAATCTATTGAAAGCACCTGGAAGAAGTGCAATAAACAGAGGGTTAAGGAAAAGGAATTCACCATGGTAGGCCTGGCTGAGGCCACTGAATATGAGTTCAGAGTCTTTGCTGAGAATGAAACAGGAATGAGTAGACCCCGTAGGACTGCCACATGCATCAAGACGAAACTAATAGGTGAGTGCAGCTGAATACAGTTTATAACATTATTAAACACAGGATGTTTCATTGTTTCATTAAGTTGTTTTTACCAACAGCTGAAAGTAAACCAAGCCTTAGGAAAGAAATGGATGAAGCCACTGCCAAGCTTGGCCAGCCTGCTGTCATGAAATGCCAGATTGTTGGCCGACCTGTTCCAGAAATTAAGTGGTATCACGCTGGAAAGGAAATTGTTGAGTCCCGCAAGTATGAGATGAGCTCTGACGGCCGCAACCACTCCCTGTCTATCATGACAGACCAGCAGGAAGATGAAGGAGAATATACTTGCAAGGCAGTGAATGAAGCAGGAGATGTTGAGACCACTGGCATTCTAGTGTTGGAGGCTGCTCCATCCTTCCACCCCGATTACCCACTTAAGGAAACATATTATGCTGGACTGGGAACAACTCTACGCATCCATGTTGTTTATATTGGTCGTCCTCAGCCAAAGATCATGTGGCTGCATGGAGCTAAGACACTGGAAAACACAGAGGAAATTAGCATTGAGACCACTGAGCACTACACACACCTAGTAGTAAAGAACGCCCAGCGCCGAGTGAATGGAGGAAAATATAGGATCAGACTGCATAACCACTTTGGCAGGGCTGACACTGCATTCAATGTTGAAATTTATGGTATGTGAATTAAATTGTTTTTAGTACTGTACAAAAACCTGCAGTGATAATAGGAATACGATCAGATTTCTGTACAATAACATCCTGTACCTTTGTCCACAGACAAACCTGATATACCTCAGGGACCCATTGTCCTGGATGCCCTCCTTAAGAATTCTGTCATTATCAGCTGGAAACCGCCCAAGGATGATGGAGGCTGTATGATCACCAACTATATTGTAGAAAAAAGAGAAGACAAGGAGGGCATGGAGTGGGAACTTGTGTCTTCCTCCATTAACAGCACATCTTGCCGTGTTCCCAACCTCATCGACAGTGCTGGATACTTTTTCCGTGTTTATGCCCAGAATAGATATGGCAACAGTGAGCCACTGGAGCTAATCTCTCCCATCCTGATCAAGAGCCAACTGGGTAAGACAATGTCACATTTTATTTCACAAGGAACAAAGAAATTGTTTTACAACCTAAACTTTATTGCAAAAAAGTTGACAAGTGTTTCCTTAATATATGTCCACAGAGAGACCATCACCACCTTTGTCACCAGTTGTTTCTGGTATCACTAAGGATTCCTGTGTGGTTTCCTGGAAGCCCCCACTAAGCGATGGGGGATCTAAGATCAAGAGCTATTGCCTTGAAAAGAAACATAAAAAAGATAAGAAGGAATGGACTGAATGGACTCCAGTTACCACAGATGAGATCAAGCAAACTGTATTCTCTGTCAAGCACCTAACTGAGGGCATAGAATACATCTTCCGTGTCAAGTGTGAAAACCTTGGAGGAGAAAGTGATTACAGTGAGGAGACCCCTGCCATCATACCTGCAACTGCCATAGATGTCCGTGCTCCTGCCTTCAAGGAGGAGCTGAGGAACATGAGTGTCAAATACAAGAGCAATGCTACCCTTGTGTGCAAGATTACAGGACAGCCTAAGCCTGTGATTAAATGGTTTAGACGAGGAAAGGAGATCCAATCAGATGGAAAGAAGATCAAGATCCAGGAGTTTAAGGGAGGATACCACCAGCTGGTCATCACTGAGGCTGATGAGGAAGACTCCACTGTTTATCAGATCAGAGCCACCAACCAAGGGGGCTCAATATGTGCTACAGTCTCTCTAGATGTTGAAAGTAAGCTTAAAACACTTAATTTCATCAATGAAGTTAATTACATATTTAACGTTAAAGTGCTGTTAATATATCTAACTCACTAAAATGTAATTATTTTTTTTCTTTTTAGTCCCTGCCAAGATTAATTTACCAAAGAACCTGAAAGACAAGGAAGCCATCCCAGCTTTACGTGGGGAGGTGGTCAATATCAAGATTCCCTTCAGTGGTAAACCAGATCCTGTTATTACATGGCAGAAGGGACAAGATCTTATTGACAGTAATGGTCACTACCAGGTGATCGTCACTAGATCGTTCACTTCCCTGGTGTTTGCCAATGGAGTGGAAAAGAAGGATGCAGGTTTCTACATTGTCTGTGCCAAGAACAGATTTGGTATTGATCAACAAACCGTTGAATTGGATGTTGCTGATGTGCCTGATCCACCTCGTGGCATCAAAGCCAGTGATGTGTCCAGAGACTCAGTCACACTGAACTGGGTGGCTCCAGCCAATGATGGTGGCAGCAAGGTTATATGCTACATCATTGAAAAATGTCCGACCACTGCTGAGAGGTGGGAACGTGTTGCACAGTCCCGTGACACCCACTATACCGTAATTAATTTGTTTGGAGGTACAAGCTATCAGTTCAGAGTTATTGCTGAAAACAAATTTGGACAGAGTGCCCCATCTGAAAGCAGTGGACCTGTCATGACTAAAGAAGACAAATCCAGAGTTTTGCTTTATGACAGAGAGGTTGGTGATACTGAACGAGTCCCCAAGGGCAAAGCTCAACACTCCGACACCAAGAATCTGCACAACAAATATTCCATTGCAGAAGAACTGGGCAGAGGCCAATTTGGCATTGTTCACCGCTGTGTTGATATTAGCTCTGAGAAGACCTACATGGCCAAATTTGTCAAAGTGAGAGGTGCTGATCAGGCAATAATTAAAAAGGAAATTGCAACACTCAATTTGGCCAAACACACTAGCTTCCTGCTTCTTCATGAGTCCTTTGAAAGCCCTGAGGAATTGGTCCTGATCTATGACTTCATTTCTGGCCATGACATCTTTGAGCGCCTTAATACAGCAGAGTTTGAGTTCAATGAACGGGAGATTGTTAACTATATCAGGCAGATCTGTTCAGCTCTGGAATATCTGCATTCTCAGAGATATGGGCACTTTGATATCAGACCTGAAAACATTGTATACACAACTAGAAGCAGCTCAACTGTGAAGATTATTGAACTGGGGCAATCCAGACATCTGACACCTGGAGAACAAATCAAGATTCAGTACACTACTGCAGAGTATGCTGCCCCTGAGATCCACCAGTGTGACATGGTTAGTACAGTTACTGACATGTGGTCTGTGGGTGTCCTTACCTACGTGCTTCTCAGTGGTCTTAATCCATTCACAGCCGAAACCAACCAACAAATGATTGATAACATTTCAAATGCAGCCTATGGCTATGATGATGAGTCATTTAAGCAAGTAAGTGTAGAAGCCTTAGACTTTACAGATCGTTTAATGACAAAAGAACGCAAGCACCGTATGACTGCAGCTGAGGCTTTGCTGCATCCTTGGCTAACAAAACCTGTAGAAGAGATAAGTGCCAGGGCAATCCCAGTAGGCAGACACAAGAGATACTACCAGGCAATGGTCAAGAAAGAATGGAGCACTGCAATTTCTGCTGCCCGTGTGGCCAGCGGTGGTTCAATCAGGTCCCAGCGTGGTGTCTTTGTCTCTAAAGTAAAGATTGCTCCATTTGAACATGGTCCTCTTGCAGGCCAAGTTAGCCATGCAGTGGTCAATGAAGGAGATAATGTGAAGTTCATCTGTAACATTGAAAATTATGACAGCACCACTGAAGTTACATGGTACTGTGGTGTCAGGCAACTTGAAGCTGGAGACAAATATGAAATTGAATATGAAGATGGTCTGGCTGTAATTACCATCAACAAGATCACTAGAGCAGATGATGGCACTTACAGATGCAAGGTTGTGAATGAGTATGGTGAAGATAGTGCTTATGCAGAGCTTTTTGTCAGTGGGGTTAGATCCTACCGTGACTTCTTCACTACTCGTGTGGTTAGAAGAACAAAGCGAAGAGTTGACACTGCTAGACTGCTTCAGAAGCCACCAGAATTTACTCTTCCTCTGGTCAACCGCACAGCCTATCTTGGTGAGGATGTGCGCTTTGGAGTAACCATCACTGTTCATCCTGAGCCTCGTGTTATCTGGCATAAATCTGGACAAAAGCTTATCCCTGGACATGATGACAGGAAATACACCTTCACTACTGACAAAGGCTTGTACCAGCTTATAATCCACAATTTGGAAAAGGAGGATGATGCTGAGTACAGTGTTGTAGCCCGTAACAGGTATGGCGATGACAGCTGCAAGGCCCGCCTCACTGTTGTTCCTCGCCCTAAACCAGCAGATCTCACTTTGAGGCCCATGTTCAAACGGTTGCTTGCAAACATTGAGTGCAAGGAGGGTCAGAATGTTCGTTTTGAGATTAGAGTTTCTGGCCACCCAACACTGAAGTGGGAGAAAGATGGCACACCTTTAGCCTTTGGACCATCCATAGAAGTTGTTCATGAAGGCTTGGACTACTACATCCTTCATGTAAGAGACACTCTCCCTGAGGACTCTGGTGTATACAGGGTTACAGCAACCAACTCTGCTGGATCTGCCAGCTGCCAAGCAACTCTTAAAGTGGAGAGAGTAACTCATGTAAAGAAGGAATATGAGCCCAGTGAAAAGGAGAAGCAAAAGATAGCTGGACAAGAGGAATTGGATAAAAAGGTTAGACTGGCTCAGATTTTGGCAGGCACTGTTGTTACACCTCTCCCACCTGCAGCAGTAGAAGCTGTCAGGGAGGCAGCCACTATGTTTAAACCTGCTGTTACAACTAAGAAAGGTGAGAAAACTGAAGCTGAAATTAAGAAAGAACAAGAGGAGAGAAAAAAGAGAGCAGATGAGAAAAGGCTTCGTATGCCATATGTTGTTCCTGCACCTCGTGTTATTAATCCAGCTGTTCTCGAGGAAGATGTGGAAATTAAACACTTCCAGCCACTGTCTGACATGAAATGGTACAAGAAGCTGCGGGATCAATATGAATTCCCTGAGCCAATGGAAAAAATCAGGCAAAAGAGAATGAAGCGTATCCGTCTGTCACGGTGGGAACAGTTTTATGAGGTGCCCATCAGGATCAAGGAACAGTATAAACCTAAGTGGCGCATCTCTTCTATGACTCAGGACGACTTGGAGACTGTGAGGCCCGCAAGGCATCGCACTCCTTCTCCTGAAATGGAGGCCTATCGCAGGCTCAGGAGGCGTTCTCTGGGAGACCTCTCAGATGAGGAGCTACTGCTACCTGTAGGTGAATATCTCTCTATGAAGAGAACAGAAGAAGAAAGACTCCGTCTGGAGGAAGAGTTGGAGCTTGGTTACTCTGCTTCTCCACCTAGTCTAAGTCCAGTTCGCTTTGAACTGTCTGCTTTGCGCCCAACATCTCCAAGGAGAGTCTACAGTGATGAGGAAGAAGGAGAAGAGATTAAAAGATATGATTCATACAGAATTCCTTCTAAATATGAGGCTGGCCCAAGTTTTGTTGATCTTCGCCAACGTCATGACAAGACAACATACAAGCCTCCAAGACAGAAACAACGGGTGTATGAAGAAAGAGAAGATTTAGAGCTGCTACGTCCACATGCAACCACTGAGAGAATCTCTTCTTACAAGAGTCAACTCAAGCACATGGAATTTGAGGAAAAGACACGTACCTCTAGAAAGGAAGCCATTACAGTTTCAACCTACTCTGAGAACACTGAATCTGAGCATATAACAACTTTTGCAACAGAATATATTCCTAAACCTATAAAAAAGGTTCCATTACCTGAACCACAGGTAGAAAAATCATATGAAGCAGGAAAGTCTTCAAAGACAGATGTCACACTTCCAAAAGTGGACTTTTTGTCTAGGTATGAGGAGAGAAAACAGGCACTCAGATCAGAGAGAAGATCTGTAGAGAAGAAAGTCGAGGTTGTAACACAGGCTCCCTTCAGTCTGGACCATGCCCCACGTATTACCATCAGGATGCGATCTCATCGTATACCCTACGGTTCCAACACAAAATTTACCCTGAATATCCAAGCCAAACCTGAGCCTGAGATCAAATGGTTCCACAATGGGAAGGAGATTCATCAAAGCAGCAAATACTACATGACCAACATCAGTGGAGTTTTAACTCTGCAGATCAACAACTGTGTGACAGAAGATTCAGGTACATACCGTATAGTCTGCAAGAATGCTAAAGGAGAAACTTCTGATTATGCTACGTTAGATGTAGCAGGGGAAGAGTATGCTGCTTTTTCATCACTTCGCAAAGATGAGGAACCACCATCAGCTCATCTGCCAGAGATGACTCGAACAGAGGTGTATCATGTTTCTTCATCCAAAACAACTGTAGAGGAAACGGTCACTGAAATTGTAAAAGAGACAACTACTGTTGTTGAGGAGCCAAGGGAGAAACCAGGAGTCCCTGCCGCAATCCTGACTAAACCACAGTCCTTGACTGTGGAAGAAGGAGACAATGCTCGATTTGAGTGTGATGTGGATGGTGAACCAGCGCCTTCTATGTCCTGGCTTCGTGAAGGAACCATCGTTGCTCCTTCTGCCCGTCACCACATTGTATCCACTCAGTACAATTCCACCTTTGAGATTTCTGCAGTTGAGGTGTCAGATGAAGGGAGTTACACCTTGCTAGTAGAAAATGCTACTGGAAAACAGGAAGCCCATTTCACTTTAAAAATAAAAAAGTCTGAGTCAAAGGAGAAAGTAGTTGCTACTCCCAGAATTACTTCTCCAGAGGCTAAATCACCATTACCCAAGTCCCCTGAACCGGTCAAATCCCCTCAGAGAGTCAAGTCACCTGAGCCAGTCAAATCTCCCCAAAGAGTAAAATCTCCAGTTTCCCCAAAATCCCCAACACCAAAGTCCCCAACACCGAAGTCTCCTACTCCGAAGGCCCCAACTCCCAAATCCCCAACTCCATCTGAAAGGGAGCAAGTGATCCCACCAATCAAGTCACCGAAGAGGGTGATGTCACCAACTATTGAAAAGAAGCCCTTTTTTTCAACAGGACTCAATGATGTCACTGCATCCTGTGACTCTATTGTCAAACTTTCTGTGAAGGTGACAGGAGAGCCCAAACCTACCGTCTCTTGGTCAAAGGATGGAAAGGTAAAACATATAAATGTTCAAACTATTCAAAACATTTTATAGGATTTGACAACCGTAACTATCTTGTTTTATGGGTTTTCAGGCACTATCTCAAGGTGGAAAGTATGAATTATTTGATGACCAATGTTCAGCTCATCTAGAGATCTATGAATCAGAGGTATCTGATAGTGGTGTCTACAAGTGCACAGCCATAAACTCCTCTGGAGCAGTATCAACAACCTGCACAGTCACTGTGAAAGGTAAGAAAATATGCTGTGGTGAAAGGATCTATAGCTGCTATAAATATTCTGATGTTATAAATAAACTCCTGAATATTTTTCATTTCAGAATTAAAGAGCCCTGTTCCAATCTCTGAGGAAATCCTAAGAAAGAAAATGTTGCATGAGGAAATATTGTCTTGCGTGAAGGATATGAAGTCCTCTGAAATCCAGAAATCCATCAAAGAAGGTCAATCTGTGACTCTTAGGGCCAACATTCATGGGGCTTCTGACATCAGATGGATTCTGAATGGGCAGGAACTGGACAACTCAGAGCAGTACAAATATGGAGTATCTGGAAATGACCAGACTCTGACTATCAAGTGTGTCAGTCAGCGAGAGCAAGGGATTATCACCTGTCAAGCTCAAACAGAGCAAGGCCTGATTCGGTGTCAGTTTAACATCAATGTCACACTCAAGAGCTCTGATGCACCCTACTTCCTGGTGCAACCAAGGTCTCAAAACGTGAACGAGGGACAAAATGTTATGTTTACCTGTGAAATTGGTGGAGACCTTTCCCCTGAACTGGAGTGGTTGAAAGACAACACGCTTGTGAGTAGTTTTTGGTTTACATAAATGTTTTTTTTTCTTTTTGCCTTGACAATTTGTGCTAAGACGTTGTCAGTCAGTATTCCAATAAAAGGAAACATGTTTTCCAGATATGTGTCACTCCAAACATCAAACTGAGCCGTTCTAAGAACTTATACACTCTGGAGATTTGTGAAGCCACAATTGCAGATAGTGGGAAATATACAGTAAAAGCCAGGAATAAGTTTGGACAGTGCTCTGCAACATCATCGCTCAACGTCCTTAGTAAGTTACATCTGTGTTTCAGCTTAATTCAATTAGATGCACTTTGTCAAAGGGCTTTAAATGGCTTGCATACAAAACGTTCTAATAGTTTAGTCCTGGAATTCTTAAAAATGCTTTAATGTTAAAGTTTGCATTAGATATTTTCCCTTCTGTGTGTATTTATTGATGTTGTTACAATTTTATCACTTCTTTAAGATATTAGTCAATGTAATCTTTCTGAATTTGTTTTTCAGTTTTTTATTATGTTGGCAACTCTTTGTGCTTTCATTTCAATGAAAAAAAGTGAAATGAATTTAAATCAATTGAATTGGCACTCAGAAATACAAGGCATGACAGGAACTTCGGCTTACATTCAGTCTCTGCACTCAACACCTCATTGTTTGTGATCTTAGCCATCTGCTTGTTATTTGCATTTTCACAGCTCTTGTTGAGGAACCAATACAAATGGCTATTGTGGAGCAAAGAGCTTCTACTGAGGCTGCTATGAGCATGCAGAAAAGTTTCTTAGCCTCGTCAGTTAATGTGGAAGCGTCCTCAATGCAGGCCAGCAGTTACAGCAGCAGTTCCCACTCTGCTGTTGGCCAATATTCATTTGACAGCATGTCTGCAACAAGCATGTCTGCCATGATGGCTGAGTCAGTGGTTTCCATGAGCTCCAGCAGCAAAACAATTGGTATGTCTGCCTGCTCGCATGTAAAGGCGCTCTCTATCGGGGCTAAAACAGGTGAGACTTTACTTGCGCATGTTTCTGGTAAACCCAGGACGTGAATTCAAACACCTAACTTGTTTTTTCTCTGTCTTTGCAATCTAAAAATAACATTTAAGATGTTTGGTGTGATGTGATGTTCTTTCTCTGTCTTTGCAACCAGTAAATAACATTTAATATATTTGATGTGGTGTCATGTGGTGTGGCGTCTAATAATCAGCTAACAGAGAAAATCCTGGTCATGTTTTTCTGTGTGGCATGAACGCTGAAAAAGTAAAAAGACGACAGTGAAAAGAGATTAGTTAACTTTTTTTTTTCATTTTCAACCTAAGCACTAAACTGTAAGTTGCACACAGAGTATTATAATTTCAGTTGTTAAGACAGCAATAAAATCTAAAACTGTTTTTAAATTCAGATTTTATGGGCCAGAAATCTAAAATATGGAAACTCTGAGACATGTTCACGGACTTTCTCTCTCCGTCCACAGGCACTCCACCAAAGATCGAAGCTCTTCCACAGGATGTTAGTGCAGAGCCGGGGAAGTTTCTGACAGTGGCGGGCATGTTCTCTGGAGATCCTGCCCCCTCAGTTCAGTGGGTCCGCTCAGGCCGGACCCTTCCCAATGGAGATGAGCGGTTCCACGTGGATAACACGGCAGATCTCTCCACCCTAATGATCTCTCGGGTGAAGGAGGACGACGCCGGAGCATACACACTCCGACTGTCCAACGATCTTGGCTCTGACTCTGCAACTGTCAACGTGCACATCCGGTCCATGTAAAAAATGAGAAAAAAAAATCATATCCCCTACTCCCTTAGTCCTCAACTTTTTATTTACAATAATCTTACTTGATAAAGATCTGGAATATTCTTGTAAATAGGAACTATTTTTGTACCAAACTTGACGTTAATTTATGCCAAACTAGACTAAAGTCTAAAGTTGTAAAATGTGCCATATTGGATAACTATGACTCAATTTTTCTGTGACATGTACATAATGTATATAGCCGAGTTTACCGGTTATGGGAAATGTATGCATTGTTATTTATGACAATAATATTAACTGAAACTAAAAGAAAGTAAAAGTAGCTGACAGGAGAAAGTTTCCGCTGGAACGAATACCCTGTTAAACTAAGAAACTAAACTCTGTGCCTCAACGATAAGTTGAAGTCTCAAGATTGCCTCAACAGGTAGAGAGGCTCCCTGTTGATGTTACAAAGCAGAAACAAAAAGACAAAGTTCTTGTTTGGACACGCGTCTATGCGTGTGATATTACAGTTTAATATGAGTTGTACCATGAGCACAAGACCCTGAGTGCTGTTTGCATCACCCTCATGTAAGCAGCATGAACCGGTCTTGTGATCAGACTGACTGTGTCATACCACCACGATTTGATGACCAGCAAAGAGGGCGAGCGGCCTGCTCTCTTTGGGTTTAGATTAATTTTGATAAAGAGCGCTGTTTCTGGCACAGGATGGCTGGATTGGCTTCACTAAAGCAACATCTCCTGGCCATAAGAAAACAGGGAGTCAAAACCAGTTCTGCTGTGCAGAAGCAGCGCTATCTCTTGGAGGATTGTAGCTGATGTGTTATTTTTTTTGAGTGTGAGTGTCTGTAGTTTGTAGATGTTTCACCTTGTCAGTAGTCAGGGTTTTTTTTTTTCTTTATTCACATCACTGAGCCCATCTGTGGTGAGAAGAGAAGCAGTTATGGTTTTACCCTGCACTTTGACTTTATTGATCTGCTGATGTAGAACTTATATTTCATCCTCCTTGAGTTTTACTGATTTAATAAAGCATGATTTCAGCACTACTAAAGCTCTGTGCCTCTGACTCTTCTGTATCTTTGGTTTGTTTCCCCATCATCAGATTGACAACAGAGGCATCACTGAAGTTGCCTCTGTTGTCAAGATATACATTTTACATATCAAGATATATGATATTGCCTTAGTTGGATTATACAACTATTTCAGTCTAAACATGGGTGCATTAAACCCAAATGAAATGTAACCAAAAGCATCAGAAATGATCCATTTATACTTCCGCTGACCGTAAATAGAAGTAAAACTCTGTTGATAACAATTAGCAGCGCTTGCTGTTTCTTGGTATATATTTGGAATCTCATCAGCCTGCACCCCCAAAAAGGTTCCTAGGTGTATATCACATTTAGAGCTTTTCAGAGTGGAGTTTGCATGTGCTACCTGTGCATGTGCGAGTTCTCTCTGAGCACTCTTGTAGGTTAAGCAGCCACCATAATTGCAGATAAAATAAAGTTTAACAACCAGTCACTTAAAAACGTCTCAAGTTAGAGTCTTATTCAAGTCTTCCAGATCAGCTGAATGAGTCTTTTGTCCAGCTTCTGGATTACAGGTTTCAAATAACTTGAATATGTAACTTTAAGCTGATTATTGAATTGTAAATAGTAACGCGTTAGATTACGCATTACAAGGGGTCAGATTAGAGCAGTGCTTCTCAATTCTAGTCCTCAGCCCCCCCTGCTCTGCATGTTTTAGATGTGCCTCTATACCAGAACAACTGATTCAAATGATTGTATGACGTCTTCTGCAGCCACCAAGTACTGCAGAAGCCTGTTAATCACCCAAAGATTCAATCCAGGTGTGAGGCAGAAGGGAAACACCTAAAACATGCAGGGCAGGGGGGCCTGAGGACCGGAATTGAGAAACACTGGATTAGAGTAACGTGTTGATGACAACATTGTTTGACATTTCTCCTCAAGCTATTTATGGATCTGTCAGGTTTTCGATATGATGATAAAATGATAAACTTGTTCTTACGCCCTTGGTTTTCACTGCATGTTTGTCAGTTGCAGTGTCTATATTTCACCACATGATGGCAGTATTGCTATTGGAACAGAACTGTCACTCAGACCAGTCTATGATTTCCCTAACTGATATTATTTAAAACAAATAAACATCATGCAGGACTTGCCCTTTGCTTAATTTGAGCTCTTTTATCCTATAAAATAAAAATAGAAAAAAGGAAACTAAAACAAAATAAAATGGGTTAAAGTCAGTGAAATATATTTCCCTGCAAAATACTAAACAATACAAAAACAGTTTGACCTGCATTTAATTAAATAATACAGTCTGACAATGTATAACAGTGAATAATATCCTCTTATTTTAGTTTGAGTCTAAAATCTAATTTTGTAAATATGAACTAATCACAGTCTCAAACTTTAAATATTCAGTTATAGCAGACTTCTACATTTAAACGTTTTAAAAGCAAAGGTTTTATTATCGATATAAGTTTGTACTCCCTGAAGTAAACCAACCCATATTGTAAAATGACAAACATCTCCTAAGTATGTACATTGTATGCTCAATTCTTTTTAGGTATGTGATAATTTTGAAGATCATTTGATGAATAATTGCAAATCTGTTTTAATTTTTAAGGCTTTTTGGATTGAATTATAACAGGTTTTGTGTGTAAGTGTAATAAAGGGGCAAAGGGTGGAGCTTAAAGAGATCAACACACCCTTTTGTGCCCCTAAATCTGCTCCCAATTGGACAAATCTACAAAGGAGTTTACGGCAGTTGCTCCCAAAGTTGGGGAAGCAAACATGCAAGTGTAGCATCTTGAGATCCTCTTGGAGAAAGATAACCTAGATAGCAAAAACAGCAGAGAGCACATGAATTTTATCAATGTCCATCCATCCATCCATTTTCTGTTCACCCTTGTCCCTAATGGGGTCGGGAGGGTTGCTGGTGCCCATCTCCAGCTACGTTCCGGGCGAGAGGCGGGGTACACCCTGGACAGGTCGCCAGTCTGTCGCAGGGCAACACAGAGACATACAGGACAAACAACCATGCACACACACACTCACACCTAGGGAGAATTTAGAGAAACCAATTGACCTGACAGTCATGTTTTTGGACTGTGGGAGGAAGCTGGAGTACCCGGAGAGAACCCACGCATGCACAGGGAGAACATGCAAACTCCATGCAGAAAGACCCCGGCCGGGAATCGAACCCAGGACCTTCTTGCTGCAAGGCAACAGTGCTACCAACTGCGCCACTGTGCAGCCCATTTTATCAATGTTTTAAAGATAAAAAAAACAGAACTTGAATAAATAAAAGCAGCATATTAGTGATAGTGAATACATTTACAGTTGCTCAACAGTTGCTGTTGATTGTTTTGCCATTCTATCATTTTTTTAAACTGATTCTTGCATGCTAAACCAAGAGTTCAGGTCACAGGACTCTTAAATTTTTATTTTGTGGATCAAAAGATGGAAAGTTTGGGAATCATTGGATAATACTTTGCTGGATACTCTCAAATACTCTGAGCTTCTTCTGAATAGGTAAATTCCTCATCTTTTCCCCACGTGATGGAAAAACAACCCGACATGAAGAAACACTCGGAAACCTTTTGCTTTAATTTCATGATGAACTCAAAGCTCCAATATTTTTATTTCAGTCTCTACATGAAGATATGAGATGCTGGGATGAACCTTGGTAAAGAATGGAGTGCAGGGCTGGGCAGCATGCAGTGAAGGAGATACAACATGTTATAACTGTGAGCAGCTCAGAATACAACACTAACCGTATACAGCTGAGCTACTTGGTCCCCTATGGAAGCTTACAGTGAGTATTTACACTGAAGAAAACATGTCGGACAGAAAAACACAGAAACGCACAACAAGTTCAACAACAGCTCAAACATCCCTGAACCATCAGAGGACACACAGTGGGTACATATCAGATTATATCTACATCATTACACTGATGGTCACAGTCCTTAATCAGTTCAGTCATACAGCAAGCAGGACATGATCACAGGCAGGCTTAAAGGGGCCCCTTCTGTTCGGTGTTTTACCTAGCTGACCAATCAGATGGCAGCAAGCATCGAGAAGAGGGCTATTTAAAGATGCTGGAACTGAAAGGGTTTGTTTTGATGAAGAACCAGCAGGTGATGCAGTCCAGGAGCAGAACTGAACCAGAATCAGCCCCCATTAAACCCGCTGCGTTAACAACAGAAAACATTTTACTGAGCTGATGCATCATGCACGAGGCTACATTGGTGAATATATTAACTCTGAATGAATTTCTACAGATGCAGATAAGGATTATTAAATACAAATATGAGAGCTACAGTAAAGACTTTAAAGGGAAATTCAGCAGCAAACTGTGATTTCAGTTCAGTAGATAACAGCTAATAAAGAAACTTCTGGAAAACCTAATTTTTACTTTTTTTTAACATTTTGCAATAATAAAACTTAATGCACACACTGCTTGGCTGCTATATATTTAAAATGTTTTTTTCTCTCTAACAGAATTAACTAGCAGCACAGTGTGACAGTTACAGTTACATCTCAATATTGTAGAATATCATCGAAAAGTTACTTGATTTCACAAATGTAAAAAAGTGAGACTATACATTCATCTATACACATATGGATATATTTCAAGCATTTATTTTTGTTCATTTTGAACACTATGATTATTATTACAGCTAATGACAACCTAAAATTTGGTGCATCAGAAAAGTATATTTGCATTATTCTATCAGAACTGACCAGCAGACAGTCACTGCACAAGAGTTAGCCAAAAAGCACAACTGATTAAGAAACAGTCTGTTCAGAGTGCTGTATCCAGGAACGGTAATGCAAAGTGTAGTGGAAGAAAGAAATCTAAGAGGTGGAAAAGCAACAATGATAACCACAGCATTGAAAGGATATAAAACGAAGCTCTTAAAGACGTAAGATGTGATTTTTATGGTCCTGACACACGGATGTTTCTAAGACATGAGTGAAAACCTTGTGTTAAACCACTCTTGAACCAACGTCAGGAGAAAAGGACTGAACTTTGGCTCAGTCCTTTTTTTTAGATGAAAGAAAATTTTACATTGAATTTGGAAATCAAGGTCCCAGTTTTCAGAGGAAGACAAGAGACAGAGCCAACAGTGCAGATAAGCTGGCGACCTCCTTTGAGAGGCATTAACACTTCAGCAGAACCACAGACTCCTTGTCTCCATGCCACACCCCACTGAGGCAGCACTTAATGCAAAAAGAGCCCAAACCAAGAATTTGAATAATTTACTGTATCTCTAATAGACTTAGTTTTCAGTAAGTCAACATTACTGTGTATAAAATCATTTATGCTATTTTTAGTTTAACAGAATTTTGGCTTTTCATTAGCTGTAAGTCATAATCATCAAAATGAACAGAAACAAACACTTTATACACTGTGTATGAAACAAATATATGGGTTTCACTTTTTTATAGAAATAAGCAAACTTCCCAGTGAGATTCTAATTTACTGTGATGAAGATGCAACTTTCTTTCCAAGATCCAGCAAATGAAACGTCAGTTTATAATGTGCACTCATCCATCAGCAGAAAGAACTGTACAGAGGGAGGTTACAAAATTAGCTGCAGAGTCTTTTAGTGGGAGGGACATGATGACTGACGACTGCAGCAGCTGAACTGGTGGACACATCCTGGAGCTGAAACCAGTAAAACCAGAGCTCCTTAACCATCGCTCCCATAAAAAGTCTTCTTTCATTAAGTCCTGTTCCTCCTGGATGAAAGAACAGCTTCAGTTCTCCAAGAACCAATCTGGCTCTGAAGTTCAGCTCAGTCTACTAGCAGACCCACCGATGCATACATAATGAAGTGAAACAGGAACAGTTTCTCAGAATACACACACATTCACTCACACCAGCATCTAAAAACAGTACAAAGTGTATAAAATACAAAAATAACCAAACAGAACTAAGAAGGCATCTTCAGATCTTAAATAACAGTTGGACACCATTATTAAATGCTAAATGCTGCTAATTTACTGCAAGTGCACATTTAAACAAGTTGATATAGATGAAATGTAAATAAATGTAAATGTAAATATCGCAGCAGGCATTTCTATATAAAACAGCCACAGTCTGCAGAAAAAGTCTTCTGCACCTGCAGAGCTTCTGTTATAAAAAGCTCAAAGAAAACATGAAACTGGACTGAAATCTGTTTCATGTTTTGCTGTTTTTACATATATATTTTAAAAAAGATCTAACTCCTGCTTTAGAAAAATGGACATCAAAAACTTCCTGTTGGAAACCGGTTTGTTTTTTAAACACGATAGAAAATGAGATCTGCTAGAATCTGAAGGATTCACAACTTTAGCCTGCCAGACTAAAACTATTTAAAATCACATTAGGCCTAAACTCTAAAGGTTTTTGAATTGATCATCAAGGAGAAGATAATGTTGACGGGGCAAGATAGCAGCTGTTAAAGGTCCAGTTCACCAAAAAGATTGCATTTGTTCTTCTGTCTTCCGACAACTCTGATGTTTTAATTTCCATTCAGTCCCGCTGTCATCTGAGCCGTAACCTGAACCTGTCCGTTGTTTTTTCCTCTGTCTTCAGACTTCAGTCCTGCTTCTCTATGTTTCTCTCTAGCCAGTTTTTAAAAGTGTAAATAAAAAAGATTCTCCAGAATCTGTTGACCATCTGATCCAGACTGTAAACAGGTTAAGAAAGTAGCTGCAGATCAACATTTACTGTTTCAGTGAGAATTTCTTAAATAAGTTGCTCTTTGTGCTAAAACTGAACCACATACACAATATATTACTCTAACTCTGTGCTTAAAGTGCTTAAAGAAATAAAACATTATTGGTTGAAAGCCTCTCTCTTCCCACTAACTTCATCAACAGGGAGGTTTTGATAATTTCTGATGATCATCTATATGATAATCTAATGGCTATTTATGTGTTTGTTGGTTAATTTGTTTAAATCTGATCCAGTTTTATGTCTGAAAATCTGTCCAGAGTGTCAACTTGTCTGCAGGCTCCTTTCAGTGTAATATCACAAATTATTTTACGTTTATATTCTGGGTAGAAAACTCAAATACAAGTGTAAATTATGTGCATGTATTTGAGCACACCAGAACATCTTCACTAACACCAGGAAGATAAACTGGTGATCAAGGATCTGATTTACATCAGAAGTCAAAATTTGGATCAGGAAATGACATCACACCCAAATTAACCAGTTCCTCTTTTCGTACAGAAATCTTGAGGGATTTCTTATTGTGATTATTGATTTGGGCCTGGTAAGACACTGAAGATGAGGAAAAATGTGCAAATTAAGACACTTATCAAAGTGGCAACCAAACATTTAAAGTGTGAATGTGACTAATATTTTTTTACGCTGCTGTTGGACATCAGAGAAAGTGAATCTCTGTATTATCCAACTGTTTAAAATCATCTTTATGACGACATATTTCATTATAAAGATAATGAAATATGTCTGACCAGCTGTGTGCCCGGTGTGTTGCCATGGTGACAGACCTCAGAAGGAAAATGCTTTAACTCAGGCAGGTCACAACCAGCTGGAAGGCTAATCGAAAAGGGGCTCTACCATTTTGTCTCATATCAGCACCAAGGGGTTAGGATTAGATTTTTTTTTCTCCTAATGTAACCTTTCAAAAAGATTCTAGTATGCTTTCAGATACTATTTGTTAAATAGGATATCCAGGGAAACATTTAAAGAACTTGTTTCTGCTTCCAGAAAACAAAAATGCCTAAAAATTACAGGAGAAAATCCTGCAGATTTCGCTCTGTATCTTTTGCATCTGGTTGTCTTTTTTCCTATTTGTTGTAGGATGTAGTGCACAGCGCCCCCTGCTGAGCACACAGAGTAGATTATTCTAGTTCCTGTTTTCCATCTGAAGAGTTTCACAAATAATGCCCTCTAAATGTACAGCATCAGTTCCATCACGTTTGTTCCACCTCAGATGTTTGTTTTTTTTGTAATCAGAGTAGCTAACTGCGGTTTCCAACAACCAAAGTTAAATTCTTAAAAAAAAAAAAAGAAAGATCTCCACTGGGAGCAGCAGGCTTCTCAGAACTGGGTCATCCCATCCGGCTCTGAGGTTGTGGTTGCCGTGGTTCCTCCTCCGACCAGAAACACGGCCATGCTGGACTTGGACTGGTTGATTCTAGGCACACCTGCACCTCCTGCTCTGAGTGGACCAGACGACACCTGGACCTGACCGCTGCTGAACTCAAACTCCAGGTCCAGATCCTTATCTGAGGAGACCACCCAGGAGGCTGGACGCCACTTCTTCAGGGTGTACGGCGTTTTCACGCGGCGCTTGATTTTCTCACCTGTGGCGCTCAGACTGCCCTGATCCATCACAGATACTTCATCTGAGGACAAGAGAGCAGGGAATAAGGAAATAGGAGGAGAAACATGGACTGCTCATAATAACTGAAGTTATTATCTTTGGGTCAAAAGAGGAACGATTTACAGTCGTCACGCAGCTTCAGTTATTACAGCTAGAAACTAGTGAAATCTGGACTCAGATCAGAACCTTGGGAGCCACATAAAGACATTTCCAAAGTCGGCCTCCGAAGTCCCAAAGTCTTCCAGAAAACTGTAAAACAACCGAAACACTGAGTTCCTTTAAATAGAGGCTAAAAATCCACCTGTTTAGAGATGCTTTTGATTCATAATAACTGAAACATTAATATATTTGATATGTATTTGCTTGATGATTTTGATGGACAAAAATGTAATGTTTATTGCTGGTTTCATAATTGGTAATTCATAATTATGTTTTCTAGTGTAAAGCACTTTGAACTACCTTCCTGCTGAAATGTGCTGTAAATTAACTTGACTTGTTCCTGCATATCTGGAACAAGAACCATAAACTCTGAGAAGTGGGTTTAGTTGGATCTTTGCATTGTTTCATCTCAGAATCTTCTGCACAGGAAGCATGCTGACCCACCTGAGGAGATGCAGGAGGAGGACAGGTCTAGGGAACATGGACGCTCCGGTCTCCTGGTTTTAGTCTGCCTGAGCAACAGACCTGCTGTCTGAGCTTCTGAAGGTTGATTCTGCAGTTCTACAGGTTCTGACGCCAGACTTTCTGCAGGAGCAGGATCCAAATCTTTAGCTTCCAGGTTGGAGGTGTCCAGAGGTGGAGCTCCTGTAGCTGTAATTTCTACCAATGATGGGTTCAGAGGAGCTATTGATGCTTCTGAAGCCAAGTTCTGTTCCTGTAGGCCTCCTTCTGTTGGAGTTTTCATTTCTTTCTGACATATTTCAGTATCTGCGGCTTCACTTCTGTCCTCGGGATGGACTGACACCATTTCTAATCCAGAAAGAATAACTGAGCCTGCAGGAGGAGGTTCACTGTTCCTGGTTTCTGGTTTAGGAACACAGACCTCTGCAGGAACATGGAGCTCTGAGCCCAACGGGAGGCGGTTGTTGTTGTTGTTGGAGTTGGATCCTCGTCCTCCCGCTCTGCTCGATGAACCATGATGAGGAGGAGGAGGGTCGCTCTCAGCAGGAAGCTGCTCTCTCTTCAGCAGAGGTTCATGTTCATCAGGACTGAAGTTCAGATTCAGGTTCAGTCGGCTGTCTCCGTCTCCTCCTCCTCCTCTTCGTCCTTCATCCCCCTCATCCTCCTGCGGCCCTGCAGGGTTGGTTCTCCCTCCTCCTCTCGTCTTATTGGTCACCAGGACGGGAACGCCGGAGCTGTAGCTGCTGGAGGCACAGAGGACCTCAGTCCCGTTTGTGGCGCTGCTCCTCATGTTGGTAACCGTGGTGACCAGGTGTGCCTCCACAGATGGGATAACTTGGTTCATCTTAGCCACACCTGTCTCCACCTGGAACAAAGGAGATCCAGGCTTACTGGAGGAGAATGAATCACACAAACCTGGAGAGGAGGTTCACCTGATGTAGAGCTGCATCTAAAAATTATCTTAAATATTTGGAAATATTTATTTTGCAGATCAGCATCTTACTGATTTATGGTGTTAATCGTCAGATTTGCAAATTTGATGAGGTTCTCATCAGGATTCCTGCAGAGATTCAGCCCCATCATCTCTCTCTCTGCTGTCTGGATACTGATGAACCTGATTGGTCCAATCAATTCTCTCTGACCAATGAGATCATAGAGTGTCATACCTGTTGGTGAGTGGACCTGAGCCTTCCCAGCTTCAGTCGGGACTCGCTGGGTTTGGGGAGCAGGTGGAGGCTGGTGGGCCTCTGGCGGACGTTCTGCTGTTTGGGGAGGGGCTGGATGGAGAAGGAAGGTCCTGCTTCTTCCTGATTGCTCACCTGCAGGACGAACAGGAACAGGTGTGACAGAGTTCAGTATCAATTCCTCAGGCAGAGTGAAACTGAGAAGTTTTACCTCCACACTGTGATGCAGGTTGGAGGTTTGTGGTGCTGATCCAAACTGCTTCTGAGAATGCTCCATCAGGTTTTCCTGAGAAGTTTCTCTCAGGTTTTTCTGTACCTGCAAACACAGATGTTTACAGATGCTGGCCTTGTGAGGAGGAAGAAGAGAAGCTGAAGACTAAATAAACATAAAACCTGTTTAGGGTCCAGTTTGGAGGCCTCTAGGTCTTCCTCTGTAAGCTGTAGACAGACAGGAATACTGGGTGCAGCGCCCCCTGCAGGACAGGAGTTCTAGTTAAATTTATCTGGATTAAAGTTTTCTAATTTGAGCGTCAGGATTCAGTAAGTTACCATTTAGCTCAGAGACGCTGCAAAGGACAGAGTCTGTTCTCAGGCTGCTGGTGGTGATCACGCTGCAGTCTGAGGAGGCCAAACGAGCTTTAATCTGTAAGAGGAGAGAGAGAGAGAGAGAGAGAGAGAGAGTCAGTCAGAATATTTTTGGGTTCATATTTAATGTGTTACCTGTTGAGCTTCTACCTGTTGCCGCTGCTGGTTGATGCAGTTCCTGTTCTTCTCTCCAACTTCTGCACCACTCACGGCCGTCCTGACAACCGACGCCGAGTGCCCGTCTCCCTGGAGATTTTTAACCACGCCCACTTGGAGATCCTCGATGTAGCAGGAGGCGGAGCCAACTTGAGGAGTCCAGCGGCTGTGAGTCAGATTCCTAAGGAATAGAAAGCAGAAACTCAAGATTGTTTCACGAGTTTATTGCTGTGGTGGGATTGGAGCTATAAATCAGTTGTTAGAGAAGAAAAATTCTGTAATGATGTGAAATTAATATGAACACTAACGAGCCAGCTACTGTTGTCTAAATCATGATAAGTGAAAGTTTCGACTTTTGTTTCAGAATGTAAAAGCAATATGTGGGTGTAAGTCAGTACACCCAGGGTTCCTGAACCCAATCCTGAAAAGCTTTTCCCTACAACTTTTCAATGCCTCCCTGTTCCAACACACCTGAATCAAATGAATGGATCACCAGTAGCGACAACAGCAGTGGGAACAAGAAACCAGGGGAAGACAAGTTTTTCAATTGGATAATACAATTTGCAGAGCCAGGTATTGTGACCTTAATAACAGAGACAAATCCATATTAGCCAGCTTAATATGTTGATATTCTGACTTCTGTCAGAGTATAGAAACTGTGAACCATGTTATCTTGGACTGTTGTAAATACTCAGATGAAAGAAAACATCTGCTGGACTAAACAGCAACTCCAGTATCAAGCAATGTCTGTTTGAAGAGCTTATTGGACTGGGGATCCAGTTCATGTAGATGCAAATACTTTATGTCATTTCTGTTGGCAATGGAAGGTTCAAAAACTCATAGGATCTGATACCTACAGGTGGCGGTGATACATCTTTATGGATGTAAACTGTCATAAAACTCCACAGAAGAAGAAGGCGTCTACAGAGCTCAATGACTGAATTGTGATTTCTAGGAACAGAAGAGCTAAATATCTTCCTGTTCCTGTACCTCCTCTGTTCCAGGTGTGATCCTGGTTTCTACCTGTGGTTGTGCAGCGCTGTATGAGGGCTCAGGAGGATGAGGTCAGCCAGGCGTTCCTCAGCACACTGAGCTGTAAGTCGAGCCTCAGCGTCCTGGTCCCAGCAGTCCTCCATGGTCTCCTTCAGAGCCCGCAGAGCCTATAAACACATAAAACTGAGTCGGTGACAAACAGCAGCTGCAGGCCATACACAACCAGACAGTTCTAAAACTTTCTCAGGTATCTGATCTGTTTTTGTCATTTTAAACAGAAATAAATCGGATATGATGATGAGCCTTTCAATCCTGAATCCATTCTGTAAGGCAGTGGTGTCAAACTGATTTTAATTTTGGTCCACATTAATATCTTGAATGTTCTTAAAGGGCAGGTAACAGTAAAATGTACTGATAAAATAACCTATTAAGGTGTTAAAGTATTATAGCTTCCTTTGCATTTGATGAGCACTTCATAAAATGAAATATTTAACATCTTTTCACATTGCAGTTTGACAATGTGCAAAAAACTGATTTGATTTAAGTGATTAAATAGCATTTAATCACTTAAATCAAAACGGTTGTCTTGAACTCATATTTTGGTGGACCAGATGTTGTTGGCTGGATTTTGGCTTACAGGGCTTCAGTTTGATAAATGTATTGCAAGAGAGACAGAGTTTGGAATACTGACCAGGCTGTTCTCCTTCCAGGCTTCTGGGAATCTGGGTCTGTGTTTCTCTCGGACCACCAGGATCTGCATGTCCTCGAAGCTCGGATGATTCCCGACTTCAACCTGGAACGCCAGCTGGTACTCTGGAACGGCTTCCCCTAAACACACACCAACCCCTCACAGTGAGGCAGTCTGAACACCTGGTGGTCAGAAAGTGCAGGAAGGGTCATGATTTACCTGGGAACAGGTCGCAGCACCTCCTGAAGCTCTCCCAGTACAGCAGACCCAGAGCGTACACGTCTACCTGCTTCAGAGCCGATTCACAGTCTCTGAGGTTCAGCGCTCCTCCCAGAACCTCCGGGGACATGTACCGAACTGTCCCCACCTGCAAACACAGCCCATTAGCTCCGCCCAGTTAACTGACTACACCTTAATCACCTCTCAGGAAAAACCAACAGTCCACACCTCAGATATGGCCATGGTTTCATCTTCTCCGGGCCGACAGGTTCTGGTTCCAGTCAGCTTCATTGACAAGCCAAAGTCGGCGAGGACACAGGACAGATCGGATCGGACCAAAACGTTCCTGCTGGTCAGGTCTCTGTGGGCCACGGGGGGCTTGTACTGGTCTGAGTGGGAACAGACACAAGTGAGTTCAGGTCTGAGGATAAAATGATTTATTTTCTAAAGCAAGAATTTTCTAATAAAATCCCACATGACAGATGGGGGATTTTATTTAATTTATCAAAAAATATACAAAATATTCTGTTAGTTTTAGAGAAACTTGTTTCATACGGCAACTTGAAAAGTTCCTGCTGCAATTTAAGGGTTATGCTTTCTTATCTTGACCAAAAAACTGTTTTTGCTTTTACATACAGACAACCAGATAAAAAACTGATACGATGATAAAAGCTAAACAAGAGCTGAAACCACAGCAACTCCAGTGGCAAATATCATGTAATATCATGTTTTGACCACTTAATCACCTGCATGTGCTTAGTGCAATCTGCTTTGTGAATCTAGAGTAGATATACACCAACAGAGACAGCAAAGCAGATGGAGGAGATGGTGCTACTCAGTGAAATCTCCCTCCTGAATGTTGTGTGTGAGAATGAATCTTTTCTCCATCTGACGCTGAGCTCCGTTTCATCCAAACCGTCAGAAACACTCTCACACTGACTGATGTCTGTCACCTTCACTATGAAAACACAGATTGCTTTTCTTCTGACTCCCACACAAACTATCCTGCTACCCCTGATGCTCCTTACAGAGATGCATCCGCCAGAGAAAATAGTTTCCAAACCGTCTGTCAGCTCAGTGGGAGCTTTAAAGTGAATCACTGACACATTCCTCCGTGATTCCCTGTGATAAGGTCTTCATACCTCCTCTGTAGAGTTCAGTGTGCAGGAAGGCGAGTCCTCTGGTGATGCCGTGGGCCATCCTGCAGCAGGTCAGCCAGTCCACAGTATGCACAGACAGGTACTGAGACAGACAGCCCTGAAACAGATCCATACTTTACAAACGTTGCAGGAGACTTTCATTTAGTTTGAGCCTGAAATTCAATTAAAACAGTTTCTCTGCAGATTCCAGGTCTTCAAACTGACTAAAATAGTGCTGTCCGTGCTGTCTGTTGCTTTTGAAAGGGACAATTTGAAAGTAACTTTCAAATTGTTTGAAAGTCCCTTTCAAACAATTTTTCTATTTATACAAATTATTCTCTCTCAATCTGATATTTTAAAATAATGTGTTTCTTTTAGTTTAGTCCTATGTTGTTAATTCAGAAATTCTCAGGTTGTTTCCAAACAAAAACCTTGTCCCAAACATATTAACTTAAAAAGGTTGAAGCAAAATGTCTCATTAGAAAACAGATTTCATGTCAAATATTGGAGACAAACAGTCTATGGACAGTAACTTCTGATATATATATGCAGTTCATAACTTTTTTGGCACTTTTTAAGGCATCAAAGAAAAGTTTTAAAATCTGAAGTCTAGAGTTGTCCAGGATTTATAAGAACCTGATCACTGGTCAACTTTCTACAAGCAGAACTCCAGTGCTACTGGGCAGATTGGATCGCTGTGAGGAAAGGAAAAACTGCCAACTGTCTCTGAACTGTGGCAAAGATTTTTTTTTTTACTGGATTTGTTCCCAGAAAACAGTAATTCTGATCTCCCTACATGAAAGACTTGTATATTTTTTACCAATTAGGGTATCTATTTTTTTTTGTATTATTTTAGAGAAATAAATGTTAGAACTTAGCTGACTCTTGCTAGGTTCAGTACTATTTAAAAAAAACAATTTAAGGAGTTCGGTTATCCAGTTGTGAAAACTATAATTGTTTTTAGTTCAGCCTTAAGCAGTGTGATGAATAACAGATAAATCATAATGAACCTTTTCTAGTTAAAGAAAAATCAGCTTCAGGAACCACTTAGAGATATGTGTAAGACCAAAAATGAACCACTAGCTGTTGTTACATTTATAGGAAGACAAGAAGGTTAAAACTGTCCACGCTATTACGCTATTGTCTAAAGCTATTACGGGCTACATATTTTTATTAATCCAGCATGTAGACTGATCCCCTCTGTTTTAAGTGTTTATAGTTTAATTTCCAGAAGATTTTGTTTCCTTCAAAAGCAACAGATTTCATCTGAGAGTTTGTGTTATGAGTTCATATTTTTGAAAAAAAAAAAACATTTAAGTGTTCCTGTGTTTGTTTTTGACAGTCTGGGTTACAGTTTGTGAACAGAGTTGTTAATGAACGCCTGCCAGTTGTAAAGGAATGCAGAAAAACACCACAGACACGTCACACCGCCTCAGAGTGCAACCAGCACAAAGAGCTGCCATCCTGTTTATATCCAGACCTCCATGCTCTGTTAGTGCTTATGAACAAACATACTGATAACAGTCTGAGAGGGATTTAATGTTGTGGGGACTCAACCTTCCTAAAAGATCAAATCATGAGGAATGATTTGCAAATATAATGGTTCAATAAATAACATAAATCAAGTTTGGCCCCATTAAAGTAAAAAAACAAAACAACACATTCTAATTGTTTTTAAGTGATTAACATGAATAAAATTTACTTTACAGTTAAGTCTGTTCAGGTTTGATGATTTAAACCATTTTTTAAAAATAAAGGTTGTTTTCATTCACTCTTACGTAACGTGATTTGTAATACTCCTGATAAAACTGGCTTTATACAGATTTGTTTTTAAAACTATTTCCAAGCTGGTTTAGGTTGGGTTTTTGCTCCTAGTCCTGCAAATATGACATTTAAAGAACTGCCCTTACAATCACATAAAGACACGTATGCGTGTGAGTGTGAGTGTGAGTGTGAGGATGGCGGCTCCAGGCAGGAAACAGACAGGACGGCACCATCTCCCTGCACAAAGACTGGAGGAATGGTGGACCACAGATATGTTGCCATGGGTGGGAATAGAATATCTGAACCACAGCACCCCTAGAGGCTGCAGTGGTTATTGTGTGCCAATAGGATTCATGGGATACAAAATGCAAAAGATATAAGAACAGAGCAGTAATGGTTGGCACCAAACTTTCCACTATTTTCAAACAGGAAAATGTGCCAGCAAGAGACTGGAAGCAGCTTAAAACAAACAAATTTCTCTTGTTCCAATCTATAGAGTCAATTTAAATGTTTTTTTCTTCCTCTTTTCTTTTTCATTGTAACTCCATAAATGACCAGGATTTTGTTAGAAGTACAAACAATAAACAGACCCCATTTTATCCAGTTTTAATTATAGATTTGTATGTGTTTTAGGATGAAATTCTCCTATTTCAACAATAAAATCCGGTTGAATTCTGTGGAGATTTAACAGTTTTTATTGACGTCAATATGAGAACTTAATTTAAATCTAAAGTTTAAACTTTCTGCTATAACTCTGCTTAATGTTCCCCCATATTATGTTTGCTTTTTCAAATGTTCTGGATATATTATTTTTGTTCTTTCATTTGTCTCTAACTTACATGTGGGTAGTACTCCATGAGGATCAGAAACTCTGGTCGCCCATCGGCTGTCGTCTTCTCGTCGGCGGCCAGGTAGCGGGCGATGTTGTCATGCTGCTGCAGCAGCGGCAGTCGGTAGATGGAGCGCTCGTTGGAGAAGTTTGGGTGGTTAGCAGAGCTGAAAACTTTAACAGCAATGCATCGCTCATTCAGAGAGCCACGAAACACCGCTCCATAACGACCTCGACCAATCAGCTGCCAGAGAGGAGGAAGAAGAGGATAATTTAAAATACATATATTTTCTCCAGGGCTGTTAAGGAGTCAGTCTTTACTGTTTTGTGGAAAAGGACAAAAAGAATATTCTGGAAAGTTCTTAATTGATCCCATGAGTAAAATACTGGAGCAATGTTTCAGTTGTTAATGTAGTTTTAAAAATCTTAAAGAACATCTTGACAGAGAGTTTGGAAATTGATCACTATCTGCTCATAACATAATATTTTATACATGGAAAATGTATTGTGTTCTTAAAAAAAACTATTCTGCTCACAATAATTGAAAAAAATACCTCCAGCAGTTTCAAGTTATCAAGGTCCACAGCTGAGTCAGAGTTTGCTGCTTCCATTGCATTCACAGCAGACAGACCATGCTTGTGCTTCCCTGGATCCACACAACAGAAGAAGATCAATTATTCATTATTGTTCACCATATGTATCTTCTAAATGTATATGCTAAAATTTTACAAGACCTCTTTGGGGGATTTATTACAGGAATCACATCGGGACACATTTTATAACTTGAAATTATGAACTCTGAAATATTTTTCTGTTTATATTCTTGATATGTTTTTTTAAAGTAGTAATACTCAAGATGTTTTTTTTCTCCTTGGTGCATCTGCTTTTTAATAACCTTTGCTTTTTTTCATAGCAAAAGCATGTTTGTCAAACACTGCAGGATCTGTAATCTGTAATCTCTACATGTTGTTTTCTTCTTTCTGTTTATTATAAAAGATGTTTCAGTGTGTTTACTTTTCATCATCCGGTATCCCAGGAACAGCGCCATGATGAGGAGGGCTGCCATAGCCACAGTTGCCAGGGCAACGAGAGCTGTCTCCTTCGCCGTCATCTGACGATCTGTGGAAGGTGTTCATGTAAGTTCATATAAGACATGTTTGTCTAACATTTGTCACTTTCTGTGATCTTAGGTTTAGAAGACCCTGAATAAACCAGTGGCCAGAAAACATAAATATGAACAGCAGTCTGTGTTTTCAGAGCTGGAGGTAAAATTCATTGAGAATGAGCAGAGGTTAGAAAAATATATTTATAATTCAGGGGTTGTGAAACTTCATATTCAAAGGTTCAAATGTGATTCAAACACAGACAAGGTCAAAGATTTGGACAGCTAATAACAAGCAAACCCTTTTCATTAAATCTGTTTTCAACTTACCAAAAGAAACAAATAAATAAAAAATTGGCTCTTTGTGTTTGCAACTGTGAAACTAAGTTACTCCAATATTTGACAACGTAAGCACAAGGAGCCCTCCAATTTACTAGGATTTCTTACTTCAACTGAAAGTGTTATCTTAAACTTGATAAATTTACTGTTTTTCATGCTTCAACAAATAAACAGCCTCTTTATACCCACAAGAATTTTAATAGAAATTTGGCACTGAAATATTACAGTAGATGCCTGTTAGAACTGGGTCAGAAAAGGACTTTGACAGAAGAACATTCCACCAGACATTTATTCAAACAAATGCAGTAAAATGTTTCTTTTTAGATCAAAACATGTTTCAGTCAGTAATGACGGACACTGTAACTTGTCTGAATGGAGCTCACCTGTGGGACTGAGGCTGAGGTCGTCCCTCCTCATCGACCTCAGGGTGGGCGTGTCGGCGGTGGGCGGAGCTTCAGTATAATTACTGTTGCAGAGGTCGTGGCTGCAGCAGCAGAAATGGTAGCTGGCTTTCTGCATCTGAGATGGAGCCATAGTCACCAGGATGCAGCGGTCACCATAACACTCCTGGTGGTGGCCCACATACATCCAACAACCTGGAGGGAAACACAACGGTTTATTCAGCTGGACTGTTAAAAATGACTGATCTGTTCTCTTTGTTTGATCAATGTTGAGAGTTTCAGTGGCTGCAGAGTCTCGGTTTTACTGGAAGCTGTGAGCAGATGTGCTGCTGAGTAAACGTTAAACAAATGCAGAGTAACAAAATAATTCCAAAAAAGATAAAAATCTGACATTAAAGTTTCATGTTTTATACCAGATAAAGTCCAGCAGGAGAAGTGGGTCTTTAATCAAACACTTCTGACAACAGGAACTGGTTAAATGATGGATTACCTCTGCATTAATGCTGCAACAGCTTCTACAGTGCTATGGAAAAGTAATTAACTGCAGTTTCTGAAACAAAATGATAAACTTTTTAAGTGATAGAAATTTTATGTGACATAGAGGTCAACACAAAGATGTACAGAATTGTGAAATAAAACAACAATGATGCATACCTTAAAATATTTACGTTTGGAAATAATCGTTCATACTCATTCATCTTAGATAAAACTAAGTGCAACAAATTGTCTTCACAGATCACCATGGCAACAGACATCCACAGGCAAAACCACTGTTTGTTGGCGGGGCAGATATTAGTCATGCACATACCAAATCTAGCCTTTATCAAAGATCAACAAGATGAAAGGCAACACTGAAAGAAAATTATGAGAAGTTCAGTTTGTAAATTGACAAGCCATTTAGGAGAAACATTAAATATGTGGAAGAATATCCTCTGGTAAGATGGGACAACTATTTTACTTTTTGTTTGACAGGCAAAATGCCCTAACTACACATTACTTTAAACACATTGTCTCTGTTCCGTATTTAGATAGAGGCTGTAAAAGAGACTGGGGCAGAGGATTACTTCTAGCAGAACAACAACCCAACAGATGCTCCACCCAGTCTGACTGAGCTTGATTTGCTAAATTAAATTAACAAATGTCTGTTTCTAGATGTGCCAATCTGGTCGGGATCGACCTCAAAAGGCTTACTGCAATAATTTCTGTGAAATTGTCTTGGTATATGTTTTTCAGAACTGAATTGAAACCCATATATGTTCCTTTCTCTTCAGTGTAATGCAATACTTTGTTTTAGTGGTGGAACGCAAGTAAAATTTTTAATCAAGTTAATTTCAGGGTCTTTACTTAATAATTTTAATCAAAAACTACTAGCAACATCTTCTATTCAAAAACCATTTTTGCTGCTAAAGTGTTGAATAAGTAGACAAGCAGCTCCAAGATAAAGATATTTATTATTTTTAAGCAGGTATTAAGGATATTCACTCATCAGAGTGGTGCAAAGTGCTGTTATACCCATACTCAATAGAAGCAGCTTTGTTGTCCATCACTATTTTTTGCGGATGTTGTTTGCGCGTCAGAATCAAACAAATACAAAGCTTCTGGCTGCCAACTTTGTATGTTAAAATAAATGAAATTAACTAAATAAAAATGTTTGATGCATTAAAATCTATGTAATTAATTAATTGAAATTAATCCATTAAACTCCTGGCCTTTCTTTGTTTCTGTCATGCACAATCCAAATAAAATACTTTTGATGCTTGTGGTTGTAACAATGCAAAATGTGTGAAGGTTTCAGGGATATGAATGTTTGCTGTGTGAGCCAACAGAAACTGAGTGAAATGACCTGGAAGCTCCTAAACGCCAGCAGAGATTTCATGCTGAAATGAAAACAGCTACAGTCGTTCTCTCATTATCTCCTTTGTTTCCTCCACAGGAACACTGAAGCTTCCTGAATGAGAGGAAATCAGATAACTCCATCCCATAATTCCTTTTAATGTGAGTAAACCTGAGGTCAAGACTCCAAGCAGCAGCTAGAAAGACCGTTGAGGTTTGATAGCTTTTTCTTTACTGTCCAGTTAATTTCCACCACTTCTAATAAAGTTATATTTTACATGATATCTTATTTTTGTGATAATAATAACAAACTCTACTCCTGATATGAATAGAGGAGTTTAATCACATTAGGATCATACAGCAGTTGGATCGTCTGCAGCTTCAGAGCAGCAGATTACTTAACTAAGAGTTAGAGGCTTTTTCTCCTGATAAAATTCACCTCTAACTTTTTAAAGTCTGAGAAAAAGGATATATATATATATATATATATATATATATATATATATATATATATATATATATATGCCTAAACTGTCAGATTAAAATCAGACAAATCATAAAACAATAAGCTTTTTCCTTCCTTCTCCCGTCGACAATGCACAGATCCATCAGGAAACACTAAACAAGATGCTTCAAATCATAAAAACTCAGCAATAAATGACTGTTAATCTAATATTCAGAGGAAATGAAAGTTATGTAAATTGTTCGTTTGTTTTCCAAACTCGGTTTTCTGTTACTGAAAGACAACAACCTGCTGGGTCAACCAGAACACAGTTTGGACCAGACCTTTTGGTTCAAACTCTGAATGGAAAAGCGTTCCTGAACGTTCCTGACCTTGGTTCAGCAGCTGCATCTCTCCGTCCGCGAGTCTTTCCCACAATCCATAGCAGCGGGAGCCGCGACTGCAGCGTATCGTGCCGTTCTCCTGAACCTCTCCTCGTAGCTCATTGGTGGAGACAGGCTCCGCCCCCTTCAGGCTGCTGGCAAACGCACAGATTCTCTCCTCTTGGTCCTCCGACTGCAAACCTGTAAACAGAGAACGTTGCCAGTCAGCCATAACATTATGGCCATTAAAAACAGCTCAGACTAGTTGTTGCTGGTCTTTAGGCTGATCCATGGTTTCCAGACAAAGAAGATAATGCAAAGGTGTTAGAGAACACAGTGCATCATATTGTTGCATATGGCTCTTAAAACCAGTCAGGGTACCCATTCTAACCATTGTTCCCAACTTAACACACCAACAATAAAATGAATGCTGATGTGCTGAATCACTTCACTTGGAAGCAATGAGTTATGCCAGTTTATGCAGATGTGGCTTTAAGAAGCACCACATACTGAACATATGTGCTCTCTCTCATAAAAACCGTACTTTCTATGGCAGTGTGCTCTTTCATCAGGACTATCAATCCTACTTACCACAACCAACATAAATTAGAAGCACAAGAACAAATTTGAGACTTACAAAGTTGCTATTGTAAGATGATTTATTTAGGTAATTAAATTTATTAATGTGGTTACATACAGGGTCAGTTATTTACTGATGTTGATCTATGGTTAAGAAATCATGCTGTGCCTCTAAGAGAAGTTGTTTTGTTTCTTCTTCTGTGGTTTTTGTATGGGCTGAAAACCGTTGTTCTATTGGATGAAGGCTAAGTAAAAAGTCTGGATAGACATGCTCTTCTTTTTCATTGCGCTGCTCTGTCTCCACTCACAATCTCCTATTTTGTGGTAACACATGTATTTAACCAACATAGCAGTGTTACAATATTAAGGACCAACAGGAACTTTGACGAACGTCAAACACTCTGAGGCCTCAATGGCTATAAACACTGACAGCATCGGAGAAAGAGTTTGAAGAGCGAGCGGGAACATCGGAGGCCTGAGGCTGTTTTACATCAACATTGTTAATCTGATGATCCAACTACACGTCTCACCGGACACTTTATACGGCGCAACAATTTATACGGCGCAACAATTCCTACAGAGAACCACTTTAACAGAGACTGAAACTGTCAACTTCATAACCTACTTCTCTGTTCCTGAAGTTATTCCATCAATAAAAACATGATAAAGTTTTACAACTGTCAGAAAAGTAAACTTACAAAACTAACAAGAGCAGCAGAATGAGAAGTATGGGAGAGCAGTGCAGATTTGCAAAAAAATATTGTTATTAGATGAGTTTATTACAGTAAAATGACATAATTCAATGAGAGAAGTACCTTAGAGAACAATGTGTTGTGTTTTACTGCCAAAACTACAAACTACCACAAACTAAGTAAGGTTCTGTTAAGGTTCTTGGAGGGACATAATCAAGGGTGTGTGTATCAGCTCTCAGTAATTCATCAGAGCTAGCAGAGTCTCAGTGTTTAGTCTGCTGGAAGTCACAATGAGCCGAGGGTGGAGGCTTCTTATCGGCTCCATCTGCTCAACAACAGTACCGGCCCAGACCGCCCGACGTCTTTCTGAACGTCAGGAATCAGGAATAGACAGGAAGTGAGGCGAACATGTTCATCAGGAGCTGCAGGAACTGAACAAACACTTCAGGAATGTGGGCCTGAAGAAAAAAATGCTCCTGCAGCTTCAGATGCCAAACATCAGGGTCTGGTACAGACTGATGTTGAAGTTTGGTACTAAATCAACGTGTCAGTGAGGAAAAACAGCAAAAATCTCACAGGGTCAAAACATGTCAGGGCATGATGGAAACTCATCATCTGATCTGTTTTTACAGGTTTTTATTCAGCAAGAAACAACAAAATCAGTTTAAAAAGAAAAAAAATCAGATATTTTCATTATCTAATCTGAGACTGAGTACCAGAACAAACAACAACTGAGATCAGAAAATTTAAGAAAGTTAATTTTTAGGAATTCCTTTAATTCTCTGGACATTAGGACAGAGTATTAGAGTCAGGCTGGGAAAAAAACCCTTTTTTTAAATTAGAAGAATAAAGTCATAATATTGTGACTGAATAAAGTCAATGAAGGAGTAATTTTGTGAGAACTTCCACATGAAAAAAAAAATTTAAAATAAGAAATGATGTTGGTATCGGTTTTACAAATAAAGAAATAGTTCATCTTTTAACACATCTGCATCAAATTATTATCAGCACCAGGACTTTGAAATGGTTGTGTTAACGACTGTGTGTATTTTGAAGAAAACGCGACATGGATTTGGCCATGTCAGATCCTAATAACTTTATTAAAAGCTTTTTTCCTCATTAAAACCAAATTTTACCATTTTGATTCTGATTATATGGCGTCTTTATTCTGACTTTATTCTCGTAATTAAAAATATACATCTTAGACTGGATGTGAGGTTAATAGAGCTGTTAGCAGCTGATACAGACTAAACAGTCACGTCAGATTTATAAATGCAGCATGCAGTGAGTTCAGCTCCCAGTTGTTCTGTCTGCTGATGATGAAGATGATGATGATGTGTTGTGCTTCTTACTGACCTCTGATCTCAGCCTGCAGCAGGATAAACACACACAATGTCAGCGCTGAGGCAGCCATGTTGGATCGCTGCAGAAACTGAGCCCACATCACTGATCCTGGATCAGTTTAATCAAGGGGAACCAACAGGATGTTCTCATCTCTGCTGACTCTGAAAAATAAGCATTTACTTTATGTACAGACAGGAAACACACTGCTGACAGAACATCATTTCATTATTTCTACCTTTAAATCTCTTCTCTCCACATCAGGTTAAACAGAAAACAGATTAAAATACTTTATATTTAGATTTAAGCAGCAGTCCAAGAAATTACTCAAGTAGGAGTGATACTTCATAACAACTTTACTCAAGTAAAATTAAAAAGTAGAACATAGTAAAAATAATTCTAAAAGTACATTTTCCCAAAAAGTTACTCAAGTAAATGTTATTCAATTCAAGTCACTAAAAAGTCTGGCTTTAAAACAAAACTGAACACATTTATTTCCAATCCTTTACATGTATTTTTCTTTAAATATATTTCTAATTTTATTCATTTAGTTTCAAACACTTCCTGTATCCTTGATTTTACGATCTACATTTGTTTTCACTTAATCTTTTTTTTAACTAAATAGATTTTAATGTGACCCATAAATCAAAAAAAGAAATATGATAAATATGCAAACAGAAATATAATCTTCTGTTTACCTATGATATTATCACTGATTGCTTAGGAAAGTGGCCCTTCTGTTGTATTAAATCACAACAAATGCATACCGTGCTTATTGGAAATATATACAGTTTTTCTCTCTATTTGGCTACTTAGGCCCCAGGTTGCCACATGAGGCTGATTATTGATCATCATTCATACAGGCTGTGATTAATAGCTGATTTTCACGGATCTATCCTCCAGATTTTTTTTCATTACACACACACATACATTTACACGCACATATGACCTCACCCCGTGTGTTTAGGACACACGTGTGTTTCCGGTCAGATGAAGGATGCTCTGATCACCTGATCAGTGAGTCTGCAGGTAGAGCCGATGAAAGGGAGTGGCCCACACGCGCACACAGACCCACAGACACGCGCAGATAGGTCAGACCACCAGAATCGGTTCGTACCGGTGAGGAAGACTCCGCTCAGTCTACAGAAGGAGATGAAGCCGCCTGTCTGTCTCTGTCTTTATTCTGACCTGGCTCAGCTCGGCTCGGTTCGGATCAGCTTGCTGGGGTTCGGTTCGGCCTGGTCCGGTATCTCCTTTGCGGCGTTGATCCGGATCCAGCAGCTGGTTTCTGGGACAGGATCAGAAACTGCGCAGGGATGAAGCTGAGCTCCGTTTCTCTGCAGCTGAATCACTCTGTCAAGCTGAGGAAATCACTTCCGGAAGCCTTTATCAAAATAAAAGCATGATAGTTACCTCAAGATATTCAGCAGACGCCTCTCGAACAATTTTTAAGATAGTATTTTATTATATGTCCATTATTTTTTTGACAAAAATACACAAATATTTTTCAGAATTTTATTCTCCTATAAAACTAAAAGAAGAAAACCTTGAAGGTGTTGAAGCACAGTGATTTTGTTAGTGTAAAACAACAAAACCTTGTGAAATCTGGGAAGAAACTTTCACTGAAATCTATCAAATATTATTGAAAAAAGTCACAACCTTTTTCTTAATTAGTAATCATTTTAAGCATAATCACCCCACTGTGTGATGCACAACATCAGGGTGCTGCTTTGTTATTTAGTTGATGGAAAAATAAAATGTTCTGTTTTGAACCCACAAAAAAACCCCACCTTAAATAGCACCAGTTTGTTCAGATCACTGTTAATATGCTTATAACCTGAATAAAACATGCTTAAAACAACAACAACAACAAAATGCTTCCTTGTATTAGGATCCTGGGATGTTTTCAGGTCTGTTTGGTTTTTTTTGTACTTGTTAGTCTCTTTCTTTCTTCAGTCTTGTTTCTGTTTTTGTCTCTAATTATTCCTTTTTACTCTAGTTTATGTTTCATGGGTCTAGTTATTCATTAGTGTCAGATTAATTTCCTAGTCCTTTACGTTCTTTCTTTCTGTCCTCAGTCTGCCTCCTGCTTTCTCCCCTCACACCTGCACCTTGTTAGCAATCAGCCCAGCTCTTTTGTTCCAGCGGCCACTCCCACACTATCTAAACCCTTCTCCAGGTCAGCAGGCGCTTACCCACTCCTTGCTGATTCTTCCTGTTGTTGTTTTAGTTCTGGCTCTGTGGGTTTCATGTGATTTTGTAAGTTTTTGTTCTTGCTTTGTTCTTTTTTCATTAAATCTACAAGATGAACTTTATGGCTGAACCTGCTGTATTTAGGTCCACCAACTAACACACATCGTGACACTTTGTTAGTGTAACAGGTATCGAGTTGCTTCAAATTTTAACCCTGATATGAAAATAATGCATAAACAGCATTTCAGTCTCTATTGTTGGCTGTAGACTCAGTGAAAGAGAAAGATATTAAAAAGATGCTAAGCGTACATGGAAACAAAGTAAAAGAAAATTAAAAAGTGAAACTTGAACAATCATCCATTCTGCTAACAACTGTTTCATAGTTTTAAATAAGAGAGCTTTGTGTTATCAAGTTACTATTATATTCTTCATGTTCTGTTTTTCATGTATTGTGGCATTTTTAAAATTTTTATATTTACTCACAGGTAGTTAAAGCAATGATCCTCTGTAGAAGAAAGTAGTAAGATATAAAAAGTAAGGTAAAGGTAAGAATGTAATTTTGTAATGAATTTTATTTTGAAAGTATCAATAATTTCCTTCCTATGATGTGATGACCGTGTCAGCAGCAGAAACACGTCTCCTGATATTAAAGCCTCTGAACCAGATTTCTGCTGCTCAGATGTTAAAGCAGGTCGCTGGTTGACCTTTAGATGCTGCGGACTCGCACTATCTAAAGGTCACGGACCTGAGAAGTGACTGAATCTTTGGTTCGACAGTGACCTCTGGTGGCAACAAGCTGTGACTGTAGCTTCCTGAGAATTGCTTGCCTACTAAAGGAATAGAAAAGTGGGAACTATTTGAATGGAAGCTCATCCACATGTTTTGTTCATTCAGAATCAGGGACAACCTACATTTTCATATTGTTCTATATGTAGGACTTCTGTTAAGAGACTAAACTACAAATCCAGATATTGATTATTTTTTATTCATCCATAGAAATCATGTTTTTGGACCTGGACAGAACTCCAATAAGGAACAGGGTAACATGTGAGTGAAACCCAGGATCTTCTTCCTCCAAGGCAGAAGTGGCAACCAATCCATCTCCATGCAGCTGCTTTTCATTAAAATGAAAATAAAATTGATAATGATGACATTTATGTAAGAGGTGTTTGTTTGGAAGACTTGGATTAGATCTCTGAAGTCAACATCTACAGACAATCTTAAAAAATATTACTGTGACTGCAGGTACAATAACCATCCAGAGGGATTTTGTTTGTTGATTTCCAGCATCTCTCTGGTCGTGGATTGGTACCTTGACTTCGACATAATTCAACTCACTTTCACAAACATTTCAGACTACAAAACCAAACTCCGTGTAGAAGATGCATTTGAAGGCTAATATATACATTAACATGATTTGTGTTTTCTAAGAATCTTCAATGGATTTTTTTCAGAGTGCAGAAAAAAATAAAGATATAGAAAAAAACTCCAGGTATTAAAATACAGCAGCTATGTTTCCCGGTAAGAACTCCAGCTTAAAAGTAGAAAGAATTCCCCTTTTCTTTTTCTATTTGTCATATTGTTATACAAAGGAAATCCCACAAATGAACAAATACCCTTAATATAAAAATTAAGAAACAAGAAGTGATGTCAGAATCTGTTTTCCTCATTGCTGCATCTGCTTCTTCTACATGACAGGTGGTTTGATTTCTCGAGGAAAAATATCCCAGGAAGAGTCAAACCCAGGAACATGGTTCTTCCAGTCTGGCTGAAGAGGAGGATTGTTTAGAGCCATCAAGCAGCTCAGCCAGTAGCATTCAGAGGTCAGAGGTCTCAGATCCACCTTCACTTCCTCTGGAAATTCACCTAAACATTCTGGGAAACCAGTCTGAGAAGGAAACATTCAATGTTACACATTGATTGCTCCATCAGAGCTATAAATGTATCTGTTTTCTGTCTGGTTTCCAAACTGGATCTTCTGTAAACATACCTTCAGAAGTTCTTCTTTGTTGGTGTGGAACAGAACCATCTGCAGGTTCTGAACTGTGAGCTGTCTGTACTCTTTAACCTGGAACACAGGAAGATGCTTCTTACACACCTCCTCATGCTGATTACACACTTCCTCATGCTGCTTACACACTTCCTCATGCTGCTTACACACTTCCTCGTGCTGCTTACACACTTCCTCCTGCTGCTGCTTACACACCTCCTCATGCTGCTTACACACCTCATGCTGCTTACACACCTCCTCATACTGCTTACACACCTCCTCATGCTGCTTACACACCTCCTCATGCTGCTTTAATGATTCTGTAGAGAAAGCTGTTCTACAGTCCAGTTACCTTCTGAGGAGTCAGTCCACCGCTGGACTCAGACTGTTGGAACATCTCTTCTATCTGCTGCTTCCTTCTCTTCATTTTATCTGATGCATTTCCAAATGTTTTCTACAGAGATCAGTTCCATATCAGTCAAATGAGATCCACAGTGACATTAAACCCAGCAGGTAAACATCCTGAGATCAGATCTACCTGAATCAGATCTTTGGCCTCCTTTGGGTTGATCTTCCTGGACTTCAGCTGATCTTTGACTTTAGGCCACTGCAGCAGTTTCAGGTTGTCGTACATCTCAGTCAGTCTGGTTTTACTGACCGGGTTGTTCATGCTCTCAGTGTCTCCTGTTTTTAGTGAAGCGGCCATCTGTGTTGCCAGTCTGTCAAACAGTTAGTTTGGTTATTTATGCAGCAGGTCAGTAAATATGAGGTTTCATCTTTCTGTACCTGTCTTTGACTGATTTCAGTTCTTTCTGTTTTTTGACTGTTTCAGATCTGTGGAGGGAAAAGTGAAGCTTTGAGGGACACATAATTTGAGTTCAGTTATAATCAAACATTGATATAATATTAACAGTTGAATGAAGACCTGCAGATATAAATCATTAGGTTAAATATTAGGTGGGAACTAGCTAAACAAAATATTAGAAAAATTCTTACTGGGCCTTTGTGAGCTTCTCTTTGTAAAACGTCTCCATCTGAGTCATACTGTGTTAAAAGATACAAGTTATTAAAATCATCAGTTCTCTGATTTCTGGTTATTCATGGTATTTTATGGTAAATTTAAAAATCAAACCTTTCTTTGTGTTCACATCTTTGTGGGTTACAACGCTGGGGGCTGGATCTCACATCTGCTGATTCCTGCAGTCTTTAAGTAAATAAAATATTTGTCATTATTTACATGAATATGCAGGACTGAAGGCAGAAGGTAATTAAATAAATTTATATTATGCTGATTTACAAGAAGTGATGTCTTAAGATACGTCTTTGTATCTTATTCCTTTGCAGGTGAGTTTAGCAGAAGTAATCAAAACCAAACTAATTTGGGTTGCAGATTGCTGCTTAGAGAATTTATTTTCTTGAATTAATAAATTGATTCTCTGCTAAAAGCTTCCTCTTACAGTCAGTTGTTTGTGCTTTAGATCACAAGTGAAGCTTTAAAGATCGTTCCAGAACATGCTGGAGGGGAAAAACACTTTTAAAAGTCTAATTTAAGCAATCATGACTCATTCCTCACTGTTTAGCCTGCAGTATTTAAATGACATAATGCAAACAAAATGCAGATTTGACAGAACTGAATATAAATTTGAGCTGAGCTTGTTACGTGACTTATACCTCTGTTTGAGGGATTTCACTTCTTCCTCTTTTTGTTTCAGTTCAGATCTATGAGGGGAAAAATAAACAAAGTTTTAAAATAAATAACTAATAAACTATGCATTTAGTTATTCTTTATATATATATATATATATATATATATATATATATATATATATATAAATATATATAAGCTGAAAGCTCTTGAACCCTAATATTGTGATGATATTGTGATGGGGAGACAGAATAATTATTACCTCATATGATAAAGATCATTTTCATGTGATGCCTTTGTTTTGGTAAGCCTATGGCAAAGAATTGACTAATTAAATCTCCACAACACAGTTTATGCCATAAAATGACAGAAGTGTTTAAATGAGACACTAAGAATGATTTTCTTTGAGCTTGTTGTGTGAATTTTACCTTTCATTCAATGATTTCAATTCTTCTTCTTTGTTTCTTAGAGCAGATCTACAGAAAGGGAAATTGTGTGCAAAAATGTCAGTCTATGTGACCTGCCAAAGATTATTAATACTTCTGGCAGATTTACATAAAAAATATTCATCGAACCAAGAAGTTAGATTAAATGATTCTCTCAACAAGTGTTAAAATAATGTAACAGCAGTAGAGCTCAACCAGTATTGTTTATTCTATTGACACTGATACTGAAATATTCAAGGCATCTAACTGCCTGTGCTTTTAGCCTAATGATTTCATTTTCTTTTGTCTTTATAATGAAATGATTATTTACATGTAAATGTGATATTTCACTATTAAGATTGTGTAGAATCTCAGTCATTCATTTATGAATTTCTCAGTTTCAAGCTAGATATCTAATTAATAAGCTAAATATTTACTTAGCTGAAAACTGTGAAGTGACAGCTGTGATAGCTATGACAGTTATGAATGAATGAGAAACATGGTGAAAATATGGTTTAGAAAAACATTTTCCAACATGCAAAATAATTCAAATTATTGCTGGTAACTTTTAACAGTGTAACTTTATAAACTTTACAGTCCCTGGTGTCAGGCTCATGAATTGTAATCAGAGACAATCACCCTGACAGGCAACAGAGGAGACCATTGTTATCACTAATGAGGGAACCAAGGTCAATATTTAAATTCCTTTAAAAATGATGAGCTGAAAATTTATACCCTTATCAATTAAAACCTAACTACTGGCAATAAAACAAATCTTCTGTATAATTGCTAAACTAGACTTTCCTAGTTTGTTTTTTTTTGGTATTTAGATGATTCAAATCTTTGAAGTTGTAACATTTTCTTTGCCATCACCCTAATTTTTAGCTCCTTCTCCATAAACTGAACATATTCATTTACACTAAATACAAGTGCTTGAAAGACAAAGGGATAAATATACATAAAAGAAGTAAACTTCTCAAAATCCCTTAATCAGTGTAATTTCTAAAGAAATCTTACATTGTTTCCTCTAATTTCTGCTTATGAAGGTCTTCAGTTTCTGCAGCAGGTTTGGAAACAAATAACTGTCCTGCCATTCTGCAACAGAAAACAGAAGTATGACCTTTACATTTTTCATCTACAAAAATACTAATATTTCTTAGGATACATTGCAGAAAATACATTTTATAATTGTAAACAATTTATATAATTTTAAATGTTAAAGTACCTGTCTTTGAAGGAAGTGAATTCTTGCTGTTTTCGTCTCAGAGAGTTTCTGTTAAACAAAATGCTTGCATGTTATTGTAACAAAATCAATTAAAGGTTTTAATGTTGCCACTGATATTAAAACACTTATTAGATGAGAAACAAACTGAATGTATCATCCTGGTGCTACATCCTCTCTTAACCTGATATGCATTTTACATCTGTTACAGTTTTTAAACTTTAATAAGGTAAACAAAATATTACGTACTCTGTCACAATGAGTTTTTTCTCCATGTCTGTCAAACTGTAGAACATAAATAGTGATCTGAATTTAATATAAGTGAACAATCCAAAAACAATCCATCTCAAAACACAGAACAATAACATTTGCAAAAACTCTCAAAGTAACAATTTTTAAAAATGTACCAAGAAACGGATAATTGATATTGAAAACTCAGTATTATATAAGATGTTCAAGGTCTCCTGAATCAATACCTTTGATTTAGTGATCTCACTTCTTCCTCCTTTTGTCCTAAAATTGATCTGTAAAGAACACAAAACCATGTTATTTAATACAGATTTAAATGAACTTATAAAACATTGAGTCTTCATTGTTTTATTAGGTCATATATGTTGTATCTGTCCATGATCAATAATTTATTGGGTTATTGTCTCCTGTAAATAAACGAGTTGATCTCTTTTTCATGAGAAGTCAGTCTGAGTAAAGACATAACAGATACTTTTCTTCATAAATAGATTCAACAGGAACATCACAGAACTTGCATCACACTGAACTTATTTCATGATCTCTAAACAAACAAACTGTTAGATGAACTGTGACATTTAGCATCCTGATACCTGGAGCTGAGCATGTTCTGTTAGTTTGACATGTGAATAAAATCCATCATAACACGTTGAAGGAAAATTCTAGAATTGATGAGCAAATGGAGTTTCTCAGAGAAATAATGTTTAAAATGTGATATTTCAGATTGTGGGAACAATACCTTTTATTCATTGTCTCTAGTTCTACTTTTTTCCTGTATTTAACAGAAATATGCGAAATATATTTAAAGTTTATATGACCTCCAAAGAGCTTTAATGTGATGTAGACAAAACTAATGTTTTACAATCTATGATCAGAAAATATATTCTAGTCATTTCATGTAAAATCACATATAGAAAAATACCTAATCTCCTGGATCTCCTTGTTGTGAGAAGTTTCTCTCTCAGTCAGTCTGAGTTAAAGACATAACAGATACTTTTCTTCATAAACAGATTCAGCAGAAACAACAGAGAACTTGAAACACACTGAACTTCTTTCATGATCACTAAATAAACAAACTGTTAGATGAACTTTTCCACATAATATCCTAATATCTGGAGCTGAAACATGTTCTGTTAGCTTGTTGTGGGAACAATACCTGTTAATCTCTGATTTTAGTTCTTCATTTTCTCTTAAAGCAGATCTGTAGATTGGAAAGATTGAAAGTGAGAAAACCTTCAAATATTGTTAAATATTAAAAAAACAACATTACATAAACTCATAAGACTTTTTTGACATTTTAATAATGAGCAATTGTGCCCCAGCCTCATGTAGGAACTCTAAGCTCTCCTGTACATTTCAGAAATTAAACATATGACTGGGTACCATCGTCACCTTCCTAAAATAAAGGCCAAAAGAAACTTTGCTTGAAGTGTTTTATTTTTTCCCAAAAACACTTTCTCTGTAAAAAATGACTTATTAATCTATGAAGATAACGATAAAAATAAGAAAAGAACCGACCCTGGATAAAGTGGAAGAAAATGGATGGACGGACGGAAAAACTTACTTCACTTCATGGAGCTCTTTTTTATGAGAAGTTTCTGTCTCAGTCAGTCTGAGTAAAAGATAGAACAGATATAATTTTCTTCATAAACAGTTTCAACAAGAACACCAGAGAACTTGTAATGCATTAAACTTCTTCCATGATCTTTAAAAGAGCAAACTGTTAGGAGAATTTTATCATCCTGGTACCTGAAGATGAAACATGTTCTGTTAGCTTGATGTGTGAACAATACCTTTTAATAATTGATTGTAGTTCATTTTCCTTTTGTTTGAGGTTAGACCTGAGGAGAGAAGAATAAAATGTGTGAAAATATCTTATTTAGAGAAAAAGAGTCAATAGGATGATTCATTTATTTTGGCTTTTGACAAAACTACAGTGTTCTGGTAAACTGCATGTTTACTTTCACCCAACCTCAACTGAAACAAGGCAGAGTAACTTACATATCAACACAGCCCCTACAAAAAAACCTTTCTCAGACAAAAGTCCAACTCCAAGATGATTCTGTGAAACTAGGACTGAATCCTTGGACCTCAGGATCATTTAGAAACTCCAAATCTTCCTCCACATTTCAGTATTTACCCAGGTGATTTGGTTAAAATCTACTAGGAAAACCTCACTACTTACTTCACTTCATGCAGCTCATTTTCTAGTGATGTCTTTGTTTCACTCATTCTGTCATAAAGATTCCAGAACAAAACCATTCATTTCACATATTTCAAAGTAAAATCCCAGAACTGTTGAGTGAACTGAGATTCTCAAATTACAATATTTAAACTTTAATATTTTATGTCAAACTGTGGAAAAAATACCTTTGAATAACTGACTCCAGTTCTTTTTCTTTTTCCCTGTTTTCAGAGGAAAAAGAAGAAAGATATTTTAGATGTTTATGACCTTAAAATGGCTTTAATGTTGTCAATTAGACATAAATTCTGTTTTTATTCTCTATAATTAGTAATAATGTTTAATGTCTCATCTAAACACTTAATGCAGTAAAATACCTCATCATCTGGATCTTCTTTTCATGAGAAATCTCTGTTTCAGCCAGTCTGAGTTAAAGAAAGAACAGATCATGTTCCTCACAACATAGTTTTAACATGAACATTATGTTATCTTGTTGTGTGAACAAACCTTTTATGAACTGATTCTAGTTCATCTTCTTTCTGTTTCAGTGCAGATCTGAAAATTAAAGAATAACATTTCAGTTCTTCTTCATTCTGTGTTATCCTAGATCTATAAACGGTGAAATTATTTGCATAACACATATGTCAATTAATACTCCAGAAATATTAATAGTCTCTTCTTTAAATAAAATAAAAATGATTAAAGTATTTTTTTACCTCACATCATGAAGATTTATCTCCAGATATAGCACCATTATTTGTTCTTAATGTTCTTCCCAAATTAACATAATCAGCAAATTGCTCTCTACTTTCTTCTTACTGTCAATGTATCAATTTTAATGAACACTAGTTAATAAAAAAATAATAATAACAAAAAAAGTCCTACTTAATATCCTAACATCTGGTGATGGAACATGTTCTGTTAGCTTTCTGTGTGAACAATACCTTTAACTAATTTTACTTCTTTATCTTTTTGCTTAAAGTCATATCTGAACTATCATATCAATATAATTTGTGACAAATGGTAAATGAGATATTTTATTCATAATTGCATTTTAAAAAGTTACCAAGTGCTTTAGTACACTGCATGTTTACTTTCACCCATCCTCAACTGAAACAAGGCAGAGTAAGTTTTATAATATCACAAAAAAACAACAAAAAACATTTTCTAATAAACATCCAACTCCAAGATAGTTCTGTGAAACTACGACTGAATCCATGGATCGTAAGATCATGTAGGAACTCCAAAAACTCCTCCACAATTCATTGTTTACCCAGGTGATTAGAAAATCTATTAGGAAAAACTCTTACTTCACTTTATGGAGATCATTTTCCACTGATGTCTTCGTTTCAATCAATCTGTCGTAAAGATAAAATCAGTCATGTTTCTCACAGCACAGATTCAACAGGAACGTCAGAAAACATGCAATGCTTTGAACATTACTCATGATCTCTAAACAAGCAACAAAATGATAAATGAACTTTTCTACTTATTATTCTAATATCTGGAGCTGACACATGTTCCTTTAGCTTTGACTTGTGAAAAATACCTTTTATTCTCCGATTCCAGTTCTTCTTCTTTTTGTTTAAGGTTCGACCTGAAGAGTGAAGAATAAAATGTCTCAAAATCTCTTATTGTTATTTAGTCGATATAATGATTTATTTAGATATTATTTATTTTATATTGGCTTTGGACTAAATTACAGTGTTCTGGTGCACTACATGTTCACTTTGACCCAAACTAAACTGAAACAAGGCAGAGTAACATATTTATGTAGACCAAAAAAAGACAAAAACGTCACTTTGATAAAAGTCCAACTCCAAGATTGTGCTGTGAAACTAAGACTGCATAATATAGGATCTCCAAACCCTCCTCCATGTTTCATTATTTATCCAGGTGATATGAAAATCTACAAATAAAAACTTTTACTTCTCTCGCTGGAGCTGATTTTCTAGTGATGTCTTTGTTTCAGTCAGTCTGAGTTAAAGATAAAACAAATCATGTTCTTAAAAGATTCAGCAGGAACATTAGAGAACTTGTAATGCATTGAACTTCTTTGATGATCTCTAAACAAGCAAAATGTTAGATGATCTTTTTCCACTTAGCATTATGATACAGAGCTGAAACATGTTCTGTTAACTTGTGTGAACAATACCTGTTAATCTCTGATTTTAGTTCTTCATTTTCTCTTAAAGCAGATCTGTAGATTGGAAAGATTGAAAGTGAGAAAACTTTCCAATATGGTTAAATATATAAAAAAACATTACATAAACTCATAAGACTTTTTGACATTTTAATAATGAGCAATTGTGTTTCTACAACATGTGTTAAATATATTATCAATCACTGTTTCAAGAGAAGAATTAAAAAATACAAACTTCATCTCATGGAGCTCATTTTCATAAGCAGTCTGTGTTTCAGCCAGTCTGTGTTAAAATAAAGTAGATATGTTTACTTTGTAACACAAATTCTGAAGTGAAATCAATAAAGATGCAAAATTTCTAACAATGTAAACAAAAAACAGAAAACTTTACAGTAAGCCTGGACATGCAGCCATAAAACCTGTCAATCTCTCAATTTCTTTTTAAATAGTTTTGTGTGAATAACAGAAAACCACATTTTTTCTAAACAAGTCTTTCTTTTCTTCTCAACAAACAGGACTTCAGAAGTAATTATGCGATACTTTACAATAGAGTATTCAGCACAGAGTGGAAAACTCTGTGTGTCTGATTGGTCAACAAAGTCCAATAAAATTGTCTCAACAGGTCATAGTCAGCATTGGTTTCAATTAATGCTTAAAATAAAGATAAAATAATACCAGAACATGTCTTCTACAGTAAAAAAACAAAGCAAAAATTGCACCCACACACAAACATGCCCACACAAGATGCTTTCTATATTTGTCTCGTCCATCTAATTAATTCACCATCAAATGAACTTGCAATCAGAAATATGTTACGTTGAACAATGATGAGTACCTGTTAGAAACTGATATCAGTTCTTCTTCTTTTTGTTTAAGGTCATACCTGAAGAATAAAGAATAAAATCTTTGAAAAACTCTCCTTTTTATTTTGAGACAAATAGTAAATCCATTCATCCATCCAGTATTATAGACTCTTGTCTCTAGTGCAGATAGTACTGGTGCCAACGGTCAACGGGTGAGAGGCGGGGTACACCCTGGACAGATCACCAGTCCATCATTGGACAAATAGTAAGTAGGAAGATTTCTTTATTATTAGCATTTTAAATAATTATATAATGCTTTCATACACTACATGTTTGTTGTAGTGTATGAACCCAAGTGAAATAAGTCAGAGTAACCAATATATTACAATAAAAATAATATATAACTTCTCTGTGACAAAGTCCAAGTCTATGGTGGTTCTGTGGAACCAAGCCTGAATTCTTGGACCCCAGCCTCATGTGGGAACTCTAAGCTCTCCTGTACATTTCAGAAATTAAACATATGACTGGGTAACATCGTCACCTTCCTAAAATAAAGGCCAAAAGAAAATTTGCTTGAATTGTTTTCTTTTTTCCCAAAAACACTTTCTGTAAAAAATGACTTATTAATCTATGAAGATAACGATAAAAATAAGAAAAGAACCGACCCTGGATAAAGTGGAAGAAAATGGATGGGTAGATGGAAAAACTTACTTCACTTTATGGAGCTCTTTTTTATGAGAAGTTTCTGTCTCAGTCAGTCTGAGTAAAAGATAGAACAGATATAATTTTCTTCATAAACAGATTCAACAGGAACACCAGAGAACTTGTAATGCATTAAACTTCTTCCATGATCTTTAAAAGAGCAAACTGTTAGGAGAATTTTATCATCCTGGTACCTGAAGATGAAACATGTTCTGTTAGCTTGATGTGTGAACAATACCTTTTAATAATTGATTGTAGTTCATTTTCCTTTTGTTTGAGGTTAGACCTGAGGAGAGAAGAATAAAATGTGTGAAAATATCTTATTTAGAGAAAAAGAGTCAATAGGATGATTAATTTATTTTGGCTTTTGACAAAACTACAGTGTTCTGGTAAACTGCATGTTTACTTTCACCCAACCTCAACTGAAACAAGGCAGAGTAACTTACATATCAACACAGCCCCTACAAAAAAACCTTTCTCAGACAAAAGTCCAACTCCAAGATGATTCTGTGAAACTAGGACTGAATCCTTGGACCTCAGGATCATTTAGAAACTCCAAATCTTCCTCCACATTTCAGTATTTACCCAGGTGATTTGGTTAAAATCTACTAGGAAAACCTCACTACTTACTTCACTTCATGCAGCTCATTTTCTAGTGATGTCTTTGTTTCACTCATTCTGTCATAAAGATTCCAGAACAAAACCATTAATTTCACATATTTCAAAGTAAAATCCCAGAACTGTTGAGTGAACTGAGATTCTCAAATTACAATATTTAAACTTTAATATTTTATGTCAAACTGTGGAAAAAATACCTTTGAATAACTGACTCCAGTTCTTTTTCTTTTTCCCTGTTTTCAGAGGAAAAAGAAGAAAGATATTTTAGATGTTTATGACCTTAAAATGGCTTTAATGTTGTCAATTAGACATAAATTCTGTTTTTATTCTCTATAATTAGTAATAATGTTTAATGTCTCATCTAAACACTTAATGCAGAAAAATACCTCATCATCTGGATCTTCTTTTCATGAGAAATCTCTGTTTCAGCCAGTCTGAGTTAAAGAAAGAACAGATCATGTTCCTCACAACATAGTTTTAACATGAACATTATGTTATCTTGTTGTGTGAACAAACCTTTTATGAACTGATTCTAGTTCATCTTCTTTCTGTTTTAGTGCAGATCTGAAAATTAAAGAATACAATTTCAGTTCTTCTTCTTTCTGTTCAATTATTTGTTCCTAAAGTTCTTCCCAGATTAACATAATCAGCAAATTGCTCTCTGGTTTCTTCTTACTGTCAATGTATCAATTTTAATGAACACTAGTAACTAAAAAGAAAGTTGTTTCCTCTGAGTCAGAGGAAACAGCAGAAAGATGTTTTAGGTTTTTATGACCTTAAAAGAGTTTTATTGTTGTGATGTAGACATCAATTCAGTTTTTACAGTTTATAATCAGTGATTATATTTTAGTTAATGTCTAAACTAAACTCAAATGCAGAAAAATACCTCATCATCTGGAGCTCATTGTCATGTGATTCCAGGCTGTGGTAAAAATGAAATAGATAAAAGTTTTTCTGCAGTAAAATGAACTGAAACACCCAGATTTATATCTTATATTGTTATGTGTTATTTCAGGCTTTTGTGAGAAGAAAATACCTTTCATTGACTGATTTCAGTTCTTCTTCCTTCTTTACTAAAGCAGATCTATAAAAGGTGAAATTATTTGCTTTAGATACACAGCTCTAGAAAAAATGAAGAGCCCTCAGCACTGAGCCCCATTGAAAACCTCCTGGTTATTCCACCATTTGAAGATTCCTGAGTTAAAACATTAGTATTGCTGTTTCCAAATGAGTATGAACCTGTTCAGTCAGAAACAACCAGTCAGAGCCAGGAGGAGGGTCTTAGCGCTATCAGTCACCCTTGTGTACATGCTGCTCACACTCTCTCCCCTTTTCTCTCTGCTATGCTGCAGCTTCTCCCCATCAGCAGACGTTGCCATGAATGTTCAGGCTAGCTACCATGACAAGCGAATAAACAGTTTCCCTTGAACAGTAAGTTATTTCTCCTCCATAAGCTCAGTGAGTAGTGCATACATGAGCTTGATTGACAGCATTCTCCTCCTGGCTTTGCTAGGTTGTTTTTGAATGGGAGTGGCTAATTTCTAAAGCTAAAGTTTTTTTCTGATTATCTGTCTCATGTTATACTGTAAGGACATGGTGACAGTTCTAACAAACATGTAAAACAACCAAAAAAACCAAAACATTTTTTAATAAAAGTTATGTACCTCAGCTTTAATGGCACATGTAAAAACAAATAGAGAAAAATACCTCATCTTTTGGATCTCATTTTCATGGGATGTTTTTGCCTCAGCCAGTCTATTTTAAAATACAACAAATAGAAACTCATAACACAAATTTTGTAGGAAGTGTCACAATTTCCTAGTAAAAGTAGAACTATTGCATGATTATAGACAGAACTGAAATAGTTTTGATTGATGTTTTCGTTCAACTTCTTAGCAATACCTTTCATTGACTGATTTAACTTCTTTTTCTTTTTCTTCTAAAGCAGATCTGTGGAGGAGAAAATGAAGCATTAAACAAGAGCTCACAAGAGCTTTGATGTAATGTAAACATTATTAATGTTTCTACCGTTTATGTTCAGTAATTGTATTTTAGTTAATATCTCATGTAAAAGCAAACAGAAAAATACAGCATCTCTTGGAGCTGCTTTTCATGAGAAGTCTCTGTCTCAGTCAGTCTGAGTTAAAGATATAACAGATAATTCTCTACATTAAACAGATTCAAAAGGAACATCAGAGAATTTGCAATGCAATAAACTTCTTTCATGATCACTAAACAATCAAACAGTTAGTAGAAATTTTTCACTTAATATCTTAATATCTGGAGCTGAAACATGTTCTGTTAGTTTGTGTGAACAATACCTTTTAATCTCTGATTCCAGTTCTTTTTCTTTTTGTTTAAAGTTTGACCTGAAGAGTGAAGAATAAAATGTGTAAAAAACTATTAGTTATTTAGTCCATAGGATGATTTATTTATATTGGCTTTTGACAAAATTACAGAGTTCTGGTACACTGCATGTTTACTTTGATCCAAACTCAAACTCAGAGTAACATATTTATTTACACACAAAAAAAGTCCAACACCAAGATTATTCTGTGAAACTAAGACTGGATACTTGGACCTCAGGATCATGTAGGATTTCCAAAGCCTCCTCTACATTTCATTATTTACCCAGGTGATTGAGTTATATGAGAATCTACAAATAAAAACTCTTACTTCACTTGCTGGAGCTGATTTTCAAGTGATGTCTTTGTTTCAGTCAGACTGTAATAAAGATACCAGAATAAAACCATTAATTTCACATTTCTGATATAAAATCCCAGAACTGATGAGTGAACTGAGATTCTCAGGTTACAATTATGAAGCCTAGGCGTAAATTCAAGCTGTGAGACTCTCTTCAGCCTATTGACATCATCTATTACCACGCCTCCGCCTCAGCTAACCTCCTCCCCGTCCGCCCCCTCATCTTCCCGTTCATCTTCCAGGCCCCTCCAGGCTCCTTCCTTTTCAGGCTCTGCTCCACCAAGCCTGTCTTGTCCCGGGGGAAGATTACCCTTAGCTTCGCCCCGAGCCGATCATCTCAGCTCGTGGTGATTCTCAGCACTTCTGCCGGTGACCGAGCGCCAAAACGTTCGGGCCAATAAAACTTTTTAACTGCCGATTTTCTCTGTGTGAGTCTCTACAGATTGAATTTAAACTGTAATGTTTTATGTCAAACTGCGGGAAAAATACCTTTGATTGACTGACTTCAATTCTTTTTCCTTTTCCCTGTTTTCAGAGGAAACAGCAGAAAGATATTTTAGAGTTTTATAAGAGTTTTGATGTTGTGATTTAGACATGAAATGTGTTTTTACACTATAATCAGTAATCCTATTTAAATAATGTCTCATTTAAACACAAATGCAGAGATATACCTCATAATCTGGAGCTCATTTTCATGTGACTCCAGTCTGTGATAAAGAGGAAATAGATAAATATTCTTCCCAACATCAAATCTGCAGTAAAATGAACTGAAAGACTCAGATTCATATCTCATATTGTAATGTATTTCAGCCTTTAGTGAGAAGAAAATACCTTTCATTGACTGATATCAGTTCATCTTCTTTCTGTCGTAGGTTAGATCTATAAAGGGTGAAAATATTTGCATTAGACAAATGTCAGTTAATACTCCACAAATGTTATTAGTCTCCTCATTAAATTTAAAAAATCTGAACGTTTGTGTTATCAAAGCGACAATTAAAGTATATTTTTACCTCACATCATAAAGATCTGCTTCCAGAGAAACATTTTCTACAGTGAGGCTGTTTGAAAATAAGAGTATCTTTGTTTAAACCATACATTGTTAGTAAAGTTTTTTTTCAAATTAACATAATCAGTAAAAAAAAAAGTGATCCCTAATTTATTCTTACAGTCTACATATTAATTTTAATAAACACTATTAACTATAATAAAATACTGAATTTGGCATGCAGATTAATAATCTATACTGTGATGTGTTCGTTCAGATTATTGTGTGAAATGTACCTTTTAGCTACTGATTTAAATTCTTCCTAATGCTTTAAAAACATGTTTTAAAGGAAATAATACAAATGTGTCCTTTGGATCAATGTGCATTTAATAAAAATGTTCTTCAGTCTTTGTCCAAAATTAATATAAATACAGAGAAATAAAATCATACCTAATCTGCTGTAACTCAGCTACATAAGAACTTTGTATTTCAGGTAGTCTGTTAAAAAGAGAAATTTATAACAGATTGATTTTATAACATCACAGATTCAACAGGAACATCAGAGAACCTGCAGCACATAAAAAAATTTCTAAACAAGCAAACTGTTAGTTGAACTTTCTCACTTAATATTGTAATATCTGGACATGAAACATCTTCTTTTAGTTTGATCAATACCTGTTATTAATCAATTGTAGCTCATATTTTTGCTTAAGGTCATATATAAAGAGTGAAGAACAAAATGTCTGAAAAGCTTTTGTTGTTATTTGTGGCAACTGGTAAAAGAGATATTTTATTCATAGTGGCATTTAAAAAAATACAAAGTAATCTGTTATACTGCATGTTTCCTTTGACTGGAACTTTGATCTGTGAAACTAAGAATGCATCTTTGGACCTCAAGATCATGTAATGTAGGAGCTCAAAGCCCTCATCTATATTTCATTATTTACCCAGATAATTGGGTTATATAAAAATCTACAAATAAAAACTCTTACTTCTTTTGCTGGAGCTCATTTTCTAGTGATGTCTTTGTTTCAATCAGACTGTGGTAAAGATACCAGAACACAACCATTAATTTCACAGATATTGAAGTAAAATCCCAGACCTGATGAGTGAATTGAGATTCTCAGACTGTAATATTATAAAGTAATGTGTTCTTTCCGATTGTGGGAAAAATACCTTTGATTGACTGACTTCAATTCTCCTTCCTTTTCCCTGTTTTCAGAGGAAACATAAGGAAGATATTTTAGGTTTTTATGACCTTAAAAAAGTTTTAATGTTGTGATGCAGACATAAACTAAGTTTTTACACTCTATAATTATCACAATTTAATTAATGTCTCATCTAAACACAAATGCAGAGAAATACCTCATCATCTGGATTTCCTTTTCATGAGTAATCTCTGTTTCAGCCAGTCTGGGTTAAAGAAAGAACAGATCATGTTCCTCACAACATAGTTTTAACATGAACATTATGTTATCTTATTGTGTGAACAAACCTTTTATTAACTGATTCTAGTTCTTCTTCTTTCTGTTTCAGTGCAGATCTGAAAATTAAAGAATACAATTTCTAAAAATCCTCAATGTTTGCTGGAATCAAACCCCATATAGTCTAGTTATTTTTACATGTGAAAACAAATAGAGAAAAATACTTCAACATCTGGAGCTCATTGTCATGTGATTCCAGCCTGTGATAAAGAGGCAATAAATATTCTTCCAAACATCAATTCTCTCGAAAAATGAACTGAAACACCAGATTTATGTTATATTGTAATGTATTAATTTAAGCATTTGTGAGAAAAATAAATTTTATTGACTGATCTATAAACGGTGAGAATATTTGCATTAGACATGCCAGTTAATGCACTAGAAATGTTTTTAACCTCTGCATTACATTAAAAAAAATCTGAAAGTTGTGCTTCATCAAAACAATGATTAAAGTATATATTTTATCTCACATCATGAAGATTTATCTCCAGAGATATTTTACAAATATTTGCTATCGAAGTTCTTTCCAAGTTAACATCATCAGCATCTTTGTCTTTATTATCTTCTTACTATCAATGTATTAATTTTATTAAATTATAGTAATACTGAATTTGTACATGAAGATTAATAATGTTAACTGTGATGTTTTCTTTCAGATTGTTGTGTGAAAGGCACATTACTGATTTAAGTTCTTGCTAATTTCTTTATCCCAAAAATCACTTCTGGTAAAAAATGACAAAGGCCATTATTTTTGGAAAGTATCAATAAAACAAGAAGAAAACTTACTTCACTTTATGGAGATCTTTTTCATGAGAAGTCTCTGTCTCAGTCAGTCTGAGTTAAAGATATGATCAATCATTTTCTTCATAAACAGATTAAACAGGAACATCAGAGAATTTGCAATGCATTAAACTTCTTTCATGATCACTAAACAAGCAAACAGTTAGTAGAACTTTTTCACTTAATATCTTAATATCTGGAGCTGAAACATGTTCTGTTAGTTTGTGTGAACAATACCTTTTAATCTCTGATTCCAGTTCTTTTTCTTTTTGTTTAAAGTTTGACCTGAAGAGTGAAGAATAAAATGTGTAAAAAACTATTAGTTATTTAACTAATAATAACTAATAGTTATTCACTTTATTAATGAATAAGTCCATAAAGGATGATTTATTTATATTGGCTTTTGACAAAATTACAGTGTTCTGGTACACTGCATGTTTAATTTGATCCAAACTCAAACATATTTATTTACACACACACAAAAAAAAGTCCAACTCCAAGATGGTTCTGTGAATCTAAGACTGGATACTTGGACCTCAGGATCATGTAGGATTTCCAAAGTCTCCTCTACATTTCATTATTTACTCAGGTGATTGAGTTATATGAGAATCTACCAATAAAAACTCTTACTTTACTTGCTGGAGCTGATTTTCTAGTGATGTCTTTGTTTCAGTCAGACTGTGATAAAGATAATAGAATAAAACTATTAATTTCACATTTCTGATATAAAATCCCAGAAATGATGAGTGAACTGAGATTCTCAGATTATAATATTTAAACTGTAATGTTTTATGTGAAACTGTGGGAAAAATACCTTTGATTGACTGAATTCAATTCTTTTTCCTTTTCCCTGTTTTCAGAGGAAACAGCAGAAAGATATTTTAGGTTTTTATTACCTAAAAAATAAGAGTTTTATTGTTGTGATGTAGACATCAATATAGTTTTTACAGTGTATAATCAGTAATCATTTTTTAGTTAATGTCTCAACTAAACTCAAATGCAGAAAAATACCTCATCTTCTGGAGCTCATTGTCATGTGATTCCAGGCTGTGATAAAGAGGAAATAGATAAATATTCTTTCCAACACCTGCAGTAAAATGAACTGAAACACCAGATTTATTTTATATTGTAATGTATTATTTTAGGCTTTTGTGAGAAAAATACCTTTTATTGACTGATTTTAGTTCTTCTTCTTTCTGTTTTAGGTCAGATCTATAAATGGTGAAAATATTTGCATTAGACATGTCAGTTAATGCACTAGAAATGTTTTAATCTCGTCATTAAATTTAAAAGTCTGAAAGTTGTGCTTCATCAAAACAATAATTAAAGTATATATTTTACCTCACATCATGAAGATTTATCTCCAGAGATATATTACAAATATTTGCTATCAATGTTCTTTCCAAATTAACATCATCAGCATCTTTGTCTGTATTTTCTTTTTACTGTCAATATATTAATTTTATTAAATTATAGTAATACTGAATTTGAATGTGAAGATTAATAATGTTAACTGCGATGTTTTCTTTCAGATTGTTGTGTGAAAGGCACATTACTGGTTTAAGTTCTTGCTAATTTCTTTATCCCCAAAACCACTTTTGGTAAAAAATGACAAAGGCCATTATTTTTTGGAAAGTATCAATAAAACAAGAAGAAAACTTACTTCACTTTATGGAGATCTTTTTCATGAGAAGTCTCTGTCTCAGTCAGTCTGAGTTAAAGATATGATCAATCATTTTCTTCATAAACAGATTAAACAGGAACATCAGAGAATTTGCAATGCAATAAACTTCTTTCATGATCACTAAACAAGCAAACAGTTAGTAGAACTTTTTCACTTAATATCTTAATATCTGGAGCTGAAACATGTTCTGTTAGTTTGTGTGAACAATACCTTTTAATCTCTGATTCCAGTTCTTTTTCTTTTTGTTTAAAGTTTGACCTGAAGAGTGAAGAATAAAATGTGTAAAAAACTATTAGTTATTTAACTAATAATAACTAATAGTTATTCACTTTATTAATGAATAAGTCCATAAAGGATGATTTATTTATATTGGCTTTTGACAAAATTACAGTGTTCTGGTACACTGCATGTTTAATTTGATCCAAACTCAAACATATTTATTTACACACACACAAAAAAAGTCCAACTCCAAGATGGTTCTGTGAATCTAAGACTGGATACTTGGACCTCAGGATCATGTAGGATTTCCAAAGTCTCCTCTACATTTCATTATTTACCCAGGTGATTGAGTTATATGAGAATCTACCAATAAAAACTCTTACTTTACTTGCTGGAGCTGATTTTCTAGTGATGTCTTTGTTTCAGTCAGACTGTGATAAAGATAATAGAATAAAACTATTAATTTCACATTCCTGATATAAAATCCCAGAAATGATGAGTGAACTGAGATTCTCAGATTATAATATTTAAACTGTAATGTTTTATGTGAAACTGTGGGAAAAATACCTTTGATTGACTGAATTCAATTCTTTTTCCTTTTCCCTGTTTTCAGAAGAAACAGCAGAAAGATATTTTAGGTTTTTATTACCTAAAAAATAAGAGTTTTATTGTTGTGATGTAGACATCAATATAGTTTTTACAGTGTATAATCAGTAATCATTTTTTAGTTAATGTCTCAACTAAACTCAAATGCAGAAAAATACCTCATCTTCTGGAGCTCATTGTCATGTGATTCCAGGCTGTGATAAAGAGGAAATAGATAAATATTCTTTCCAACACCTGCAGTAAAATGAACTGAAACACCAGATTTATTTTATATTGTAATGTATTATTTTAGGCTTTTGTGAGAAAAATACCTTTTATTGACTGATTTTAGTTCTTTTTCTTTCTGTTTTAGGTCAAATCTGTAAATGGTGAAAATATTTGCATTAGACATGTCAGTTAATGCACTAGAAATGTTTTTAGTCTCTTCATTAAATTTAAAAATCTGAAAGTTGTGCCTCATCAATACAATAAAATGATGTTATAGATTGACTTACTTTGTCTGCTGAAGTTCATCTTCACAAGTCCTAAGACTGTCAAAAAGATCACAGAATGAAAAGTTACACCATTATAAAAGTGTTATTACAGAGGCAATAGATTTTAATCCCACCAATTTAAAGTTATGAAAATATGAAACATGTATGAAAATGTAGTAAAGTCTTAATTTCTCCAATGATGAAATTCCTCCATGAATGAACAATACCAAATTTTGTGTCCTCATTCAGTCATACATGCACTTTATCCCTGACATTCTCTTCACTTCCACAACTCTAAATTGTAGTTCTGTCTATAGTAAAACAACATTTTCCCTGTGGCTCTTAACCCTCCATTCCTTTTTTTGTTTGTTTCACTGCATTTTACAAAATTGCCTTTTTGTTTCATTCTTTTATCAGGATTTAGACCAGAAATATAAGTTTATAATGCATTCTGGAGTTTAAACATTGATAAATTCAATGCAATACAAAACGCAGTTGTTTGCCTCCTGAAAATGTTTTCTACTGATTATATTTTTTTAGATTATTTGTAACTTTTTCAGATCTTTTGGTCATTAGAGATGTTCTCAGTATGACTTCTGAAACTGAGCTAAGCTTTCTGAATAAAATAGTTTAATCACAGGTAGTTTATTGTTTTATTGAGGGAAGCCAGAAGACCAGGTTGGAATTAATATCTTTATTGTTTAATGAATGAAATAATCATTTGCCATTTGCGTTTTATATTTATTCAGGTCTTTGTTCAATAATAATAACAATAGTTTGATGATCTGAAACATTTCAATGTGACATAAAAAAAAAAAAGATGAAACATCTATGTGGGCAAACACTTTTTCATTGCAAGGTATTTTATGTCATTTTCAAAAGGATTTACGCAACTTAAACATTTAAGGTTACCACACAACATCTGGAGTGTTCATCTTACCTTATTATCTCTTCCTCAACTTGTTGAGGTTGTTTCAACTTTTTCGACTTTTCCGACTTTCCTGACTTTTCCGACTGTTTCGTCTTTTTCTTACACGGACTATAGAGAAAAAAATGAATAGATTTAGAATAAAATATAATGCTAAAACAGACATACAAATGTATAAATCTGTGTTCTTTTCAAGCTGTTAATTTTATCAGTCTAGTGCTTTAAAAAACCTTTTCTATAGATTCTGCATACATCACTTCCAAAAGTCGTGATTTTCTATTTTCTGGGAATCAGCAGGTCACCCTGGCTGTGAAGAAACACTGCAGTCCCAGTTGCTCACAGCTTCACCATTATGTTTTATTGTTGGTATGATGTTGTTTTTAATCAAATGTTTGCTTGTTTTATCCCAGATGCAATGAGACACATCTTTCAAAAAGATTACATATTTAATTTTTGACATATTATAATATTTTAAGACACTTGTTTTAAAATATTATTTTGTTGAATGTTTTAGTCAGTTTTTGTTTTCCACTATTAATCATCCCATTTATGTAATTTTGTCTAATTTTTTTGCATATTACAGTCGTGAACTTTGACCTTTACCGAGGTAAATGTGCCCTGCAGCACTTCAGTTGTGCTTTTTGTAACCCCCTCTAATCATTATCTATTTTTTCTTGGTATAATTTTAGCTTGCCAGTAACTTGTTGCATGGTTTATTTATTTGTGGTTAATGATTCATATTGTGGTTCTAGTAAAATCTCAAAGCCAAATAAATCACTTTGTAAGTAACAGATGTAAATGACTTTGTCTGTTATAATTTGTGAATAATTTCTTTAGATTGAGGCAGAACTTATATTTTAAGTGGTTTCTTGATTCAGTGTGGCTGGTCAAACTGAACTCAGATTTCTAAAAACCTGGTAAATCACAACTAATTCATGTAATTCACTTTTTTTCCTTGAAAAATGAATTAATTTTATCACGTGTATTTTTGCTATTACTCAGGTTTTCTGTGTCTCATAACTTTTTTTAATAATTAAGTGTGACCAAAAAGCAAAGATTGAGGAAGTTTTTTGTTTGTTTTATTTAGTTTTTTCTTTCACAGCATTTTTTTTGCTTATTGAATGACGTATTACTATCATGGTCCTCACATCCCTTAATTAAGTTGTGAGGAAGTTTCTCTGTTTGTTCTTATGTTAAAGACTCTAATCTACCAGTGGCCAAGAAGTTGTACTTGGAGAATGTGAACCTTGGAATCAGAGTCCCAATTCAAAATGATAATCATGTAGAACACCAAAATAACCTAATCTCATTTCTCAGTATGAGTTTGTTGGTTCCTCTACTATAATGTTGTAGCTGAAATGAGGTTTGACGACTAATAATGTCACACTTCCTGGTAATGCAGGAAAAACTAAAGTCTCCAACATAATCTGATTATTATTCATCTGCAACAACAGAGGTCGCTGTTGTGCATATCTATAATGAACCACTGAGTAAATTTCTCTCATTATAAAATTTTGATTTATCTCGCATCTTCATAAATATTCATGAAATTAATAATTTGTCATCTTCTGTTGACTTGCAATTAACACTTTTAAATACAATTTATCTTTTGGATGTTATGATCCTACACTCACACTGAGGTACAATGGATTGGCTCTTGTCTTGTCTGATTACATATGAGTTTTTTAGTAACACAATTTTAAATCAACAGGTTTAATATCACTAAGATACTACTGTAAAGATATTTCTCTTACCAGTTCCCCATTATGACTTCTCTCTTCTGAACTCTCCGTCTACATCAGTCGGTCCGTACCGTCGACACGGAGAAAACACAAATACATTCTGATGAAGGTTTACTATCTCTTTTACTTTTTACTTGACATCAGGACTTACTGGTTTCTGGAATGTGTGACTCATTAGTCATAGTGGCAGACTTTAGCACTGCACCGAAAAGATGTGCTTACTGAGTTATACAAAAGAATTCAACAGCTAAAGTTTTAAAATAGTGGAAGAAAACAACATCCAATTTTTTAACAAATACAAAAAAAAAACCTCAGTTTTGGAACAAGTTCTAAAACATATAACAGTTTACACAAAACAAGCAATAAAACCTTTATTCTACATATGGTTAATCTTTTTACTCGTGCAGACTCTGTTTTGGTTTTATCTGAAAAAGGAGAACATTTGTGCATTCGACCCTTCCCACTGTCCAAAGGACCACAAGATGGCACACTTTCTTCATTTTACAAAGCTATAAAAGTCATCCTGCCTTCTCTGGAAAGTTCATGGTTAAAACATTCAGTGATGAACATTTGTATTTAATGAGAAACTCATAAAAATCTTGCTTCCTTAAATCCATCTCTGTATTTTTAAGACCAACTGAATATTTACAATGTTATTGTGTAGACTAGCCTTATGGGAGGACTATAAAAATTTTTTATTAAAATCATATTTTTCTGACATGGCCTTTAGTTCCAACAGTAAAAACAGGTTAGAAAACAAAAAAGAAACTTCATTCAAAGAGGAACCAATGAAGGCATGATCCTTCACACCATGATTGACATGAAGATCTTTCATTTTGTGGAAGCAGCTGTCATCTTTATTGTTTCAGCCTTGTCCTTCAGACATATAGCTCCAAATTGTTGAAGAAATGTTTAGAATATTTGCAGCATCTACTTATTTTTAATATGTAACTGTGTATTGTTTAAATTAAACTGTGAAAAGTTATTTAAAAAATAAAAAAGTACCTTAATCTGTCCTCTAAAAAGCAGAATTTAATATTTTAAAAATAGTTTTGCTATAAAAAAGTAAAGGCAAATTATTGGCGGACAACATATGTACATGTATGTTTTCAAAAAGCAATGTTGTTAATGTTTTTGTTTTGTTTTTTTCCACTGGTTTGCAGGACAAAATGCAGTTTGTTCCAATGAAACTGACCCAAAGCTCCTTGCTGCAGCAAGTTCTGCAAAAAAGATTGACATTGACTATGACACACCAAGCAGCATCTTTCATTTTTGTTTCTTGCCACCTGGAAAATATGCGTGTTGTTTTTTTAAATAAAGCTTAAGGAAGTATGAGAGTGATCATTTTCTGAGGAAGGAATTATAATTTTCTCTTGTAGATGAAAAGACCAACCCAACAACATATCTTCTGTTTATGTGCTTTTCTATTTCCTTATGCTTATGCATAAAACATCACAAATATTTAGACAGAAAATGTATCTGTCATCACGCTGAACAGAAGGCACACTTTTGCATTGCAATGGATAATTATTGTGTTATTATTGTGCAAATGTTAATTTAATGTTAAACATGCAGTCAAAGGGAATCATTTCAAAATGCTGATGTAGATTTTTAGTCATCTAATCCTGATTGAGTAGAAATCAACTGAACTTCTTTTCTAGTTGCCTTGTATTTACACATTCAGGATAAGCTGTTAAAAATGCTCTGGTGGAGAATGAGTGAACATTATCAACTAGAATGCATATTTTTATGAAACTGAATAATAAAGACCATTATTGTGACCGCTTGTATATTTCAGTGATCAGAATAGTAGTGAGAAGAAGCCTTCCTTTAAGGATTGAAAAAGAGTTCATTTTATTAATCAAAGATTTAACCAAGTTTCTTTTCAAAAGCAAAAAGATGAAAAAAATCTGACTACAGATCTTGATTATGAGTTTCATTCTCTCTTTCTCTTTAATCAATAATCATCTAACCAGAAAGATATTTTATGCAGTGAATAATGTAACTGGGACTGGAGCCAAAGGTGTTTTTTTCCTGAAGCTGTGAAACCTGTTCTGTAAGATGTCGGAGAACCAAGAGCAACTTTTACATTTTAGTTACTTCTTGAGCAAAGTCAAACCGACAGAGACCGAGAAGAGGCAAGGGAAACCAAACAGAGCGTGTGGACACTTAGAAGTCAAAATCATAAGGTATGAAAATTTAATCATTCCTAAAACGGAATGAAAATTGGAAAGAAAAAACAGCAATGAAATACATCTTATAGATTTCTTGCATTATTACTTAAAACATATTTTTTGAAATTATTATGAGACAATAGTTCTTTTTCTGGCAAAAATATGTTAGATTATAACACAAACCTCTTCAGTGAGACAGATAGGAAGTGTGTTAAAACATAGATCCTTGTGGTGATGGTACCTTATTGCACATAGTGGGTTTGTCAACATTTGTAATCAGTCAGGATGCAGCAGAGATAAAATCTGTCCCTGAAATTGGACCTAGCATCATGTTACCTTGAATGGATGATATCAGTTCCTTTGTCTGGATTCACACTTTTAGGAAGAGAAACCATTTGGGACCAGATGTTAAGCCACATGTAAAATGTTTTGTTTTTATAACAAATCCTGATTTCATCATGACAATGAACTGGAACCAGTTAATTTTCTACAATTAAAAGACCTACTGATGTCTCTGTATTTTTAGATAGATCTGTATCTTCCAGAACTGCTGTAGATCTTCTTGGCATAGACTCAACTGTGCATCACAAATTGGCTGCTGAGTGAATGTCTTCTGTATGAATGTATTCTGTAAGATTTGTGGACAGTGAAATTAACTGAGTCATCTATTATTTTATGGTTCCTCTAATTAGTGTAAAACTTTTGAACATGTTTCTAGAAATGTGGTGGCTTCAGAAATTCCTTTAGTGTTGGTAAAATAATGACCTTTGGGTTTATGTTGAGCCATTAAAAATCATCTAGTCTGTAATAAATGTATGTTATTGATAGAGAGAGAGCTACTGTTAACAAGAGTGGTTATTGAAGTTATGCAGTTGTGAGGGCTACTCAGCTAATTGCTTCTTAACTGAAAAGAGTCATAATTTTTGGATTGTAGGTAGTTAAAGGCTAGATGAATCTCTCCACACCAGCTTAGACAGAATATCTCTCCTAGACCTGTCTCAAGGTCAGACTCAAGGGTTTAGAGGTTTTCCAGACCCGTTAGACGGAGAGCTGGTCAGTAGTCAGTCCATGGTAGATGTGAAGTTTAGGGCAGGGCTGCTTATTGCGCAATAACAAAGCATAAAACTTATCATTGCTGCTGAGTCTGAGGTTTAATTAATTAACTCTAAAACTGTTTGTGATGAAACAACACAGTTAGTGTTGGGCTTACATCATATTTTATACAGAACCCAAATTGGGGTTTTTATTCTGCATCATCTGTAAAGAAATTATTTCATATGATTGATATTATATAAATAAATACAAAATATAGAAATATGTCTTATGAAGCATTACTGCTGATACTTTTTAATCATTTGTCTTAGCCTCTATAACTTTATTTACTATGTTACTTTTTCCCTCAAACAAATTTTCCCTGCTCAACGTTTGGGACGAATTCTGTGATCGGAAGCAGCTTGTAGCTAATATCATTTTCAATCTACACAAATCTCAAAGTAGTAAAGAACGATGAAGCAAAACAAAGTGAACACAGGCGTATTACCAAATAGAATTTGATGGAAGTTTTCAATCATTTCAGAAAACTCAAAATTAGTGGCGAGTTCTGAAATGGGAAACAAGAGCAACTGCCCACTGAGGTATTTTGTAGGTGGCGGCAGGAGTGCATCCTCTGGAAGCTGGTAAATTATATGAATTATAGGCAAATAGTTTCACTTCATACAGAAAAAAATCTATTAAAGTTCAAACCATTTTATTGCAATAGGGAATAATCCATGCTTGATAATAAGTTTAGATTTTCTCAACAGCGAAATGGACATGGAAGGAGAAACCAACAAACAGCAAAGCGATCAGTAAGAAAAATTACTTTCCCAGGACCTTTTCTTTGGTAAATTTATTTTCTTCATTAAGACTCAGTTTTAAACAAATTATTTTTAATCCACAGACATGTTCAGGAAGACAAGAGTAAAGAAGAAACTGAAAGCAGGTCAATTATATAAACTGTCTGAAACTAGATTTACTTTATATAGAGAAATAGTTTATTAAAGTTTAAGCCAAATATGGACATTAGGAAAGAATCCATGTTTTTAATAATTTTATATATATTTAACAGTATAACTGACATGAAGGAAGAAACCAACAAACAGCAAAGCGATCAGTAAGAAATATTCATGTTTTGAAAATGTTTCTTCTGTTGATTCATTACCTGCTTTATAACAACAATAAACAATTTGAACCAATATCATTTTTACTCTGCAGAAGTCTTTCAACCAAAAATGGAGAAAATAAAACTAAAAGCGGGTAATTATTTGACCGATATTAGGAAATATTTTTGATTGAATAATTACAAAAGCTTAAAAGCAAATAAACAGTTTATAGAGTTTGAGAAAAATCTGCTAGAAATTAATGTAACATGTTGTAAACAGGCCTGCTGAGACAGAGGAACCAGAAAATAAACATCAGGAAGAGAAGTATGTATTTTTATTAATATGATTTCATAAGACATGACAAAAAATTTTAATATCTAATTGTTCAATAAAAGTTTTGTTCTGTTGATGATTTGGAAATTTCTTAGTATCATTTCTTTTGATCCACAGTAATCATCATGACCAAAAAAGTGACAATAATCCAATTCAAAGCAGGTATGAAATCTTTTAAATAACGTGGAAAATGATTATATTTCCTTGGTAAGATTAAAACTTTTGAGGATGTTGATACATTTTAAGAATAAAGCTAATTAATAAATATCTTTAACAGTTCTGGAGACATGAAGGAAGAAACCAACAAACAGCAAAGCGATCAGTAAGAAATATTCATATTTTGATGGAACATGTCTCAATGTTTCCTTTGTTGATTCATTGTTGTTGATAACAACAATAAACAATTTGAACCAATATAATTTTTACTCTGTAGAAGTTTATCTACCAAAAATGGAGAAAATAAACCTGAAAGCGGGTAATTATTTGACCAATATTAGGAAATATTTTTGATTGAATAATTTCAAAAGCGTAAAATCAGATAAACAGTTTATAGAGTTTGAGAAAAATCTGCTAGAAATTAATGTAACATGTTGTGAACAGGCCTGCTGAGACAGAGGAAGCAGAAAATAGACATCAGGAAGAGAAGTATGTATTTTTATTAATATGATTTGATGGAATGTGAAAGACCCAATCCAAGAATTACTTTCTCAGGACTTTTTCTTTGATAAATTTATTTTCTTCATTAAGACTCAGTTTTAAACAAAGTATTTTTAATCCACAGACATGTTCAGGAAGACAAGAGTAAAGAAGAAACTGAAAGCAGGTCAATTATATAAACTGTCTGAAACTAGATTTACTTTATACAGAGAAAAGGTTTATTAAAGTTTAAGCCAAATATGGACATTAGGAAAGAATCCATGTTTTTAATAATTTTATATATTTTTAACAGTATAAATGACATGAAGGAAGAAACCAACAAACAGCAAAGCGATCAGTAAGAAATATTAATGTTTTGAAAATGTTTCCTCTGTTGATTCATTACCTGCTTTATAACAACAATAAACAATTTGAACCAATATCATTTTTACTCTGCAGAAGTCTTTCAACCAAAAATGGAGAAAATAAACCTAAAAGCGGGTAATTATTTGACCGATATTAGGAAATATTTTTGATTGAATAATTTCAAAAGCGTAAAATCAGATAAACAGTTTATAGAGTTTGAGAAAAATCTGCTAGAAATTAATGTAACATGTTGTGAACAGGCCTGCTGAGACAGAGGAAGCAGAAAATAGACATCAGGAAGAGAAGTATGTATTTTTATTAATATGATTTCATAAGACATGATAAAAATTTTAATATCTAATTGTTCAATTAAAGTTTTGCTCTGTTGATGATTTGGGAATTTCTTATTATCATTTCTTTTGATCCACAGTAATCATCATGACCACAAAAGTGACAATAATCCAATTCAAAGCAGGTATGAAATCTTTTAAATAACGTGGAAAATGATTATATTTCCTTGGTAAGATTAAAACTTTTGAGGATGTTGATACATTTTAAGAATAAAGCTAATTAATAAATATCTTTAACAGTTCTGGAGACATGAAGGAAGAAACCAACAAACAGCAAAGCGATCAGTAAGAAATATTCATATTTTGATGGAACATGTCTCAATGTTTCCTTTGTTGATTCATTGTTGTTGATAACAACAATAAACAATTTGAACCAATATAATTTTTACTCTGTAGAAGTTTATCTACCAAAAATGGAGAAAATAAACCTGAAAGCGGGTAATTATTTGACCAATATTAGGAAATATTTTTGATTGAATAATTTCAAAAGCGTAAAATCAGATAAACAGTTTATAGAGTTTGAGAAAAATCTGCTAGAAATTAATGTAACATGTTGTGAACAGGCCTGCTGAGACAGAGGAAGCAGAAAATAAACATCAGGAAGAGAAGTATGTATTTTTATTAATATGATTTGATGGAATGTGAAAGACCCAATCCAAGAATTACTTTCTCAGGACTTTTTCTTTGATAAATTTATTTTCTTCATTAAGACTCAGTTTTAAACAAAGTATTTTTAATCCACAGACATGTTCAGGAAGACAAGAGTAAAGAAGAAACTGAAAGCAGGTCAATTATATAAACTGTCTGAAACTAGATTTACTTTATACAGAGAAAAGGTTTATTAAAGTTTAAGCCAAATATGGACATTAGGAAAGAATCCATGTTTTTAATAATTTTATATATTTTTAACAGTATAAATGACATGAAGGAAGAAACCAACAAACAGCAAAGCGATCAGTAAGAAATATTAATGTTTTGAAAATGTTTCCTCTGTTGATTCATTACCTGCTTTATAACAACAATAAACAATTTGAACCAATATCATTTTTACTCTGCAGAAGTCTTTCAACCAAAAATGGAGAAAATAAACCTAAAAGCGGGTAATTATTTGACCGATATTAGGAAATATTTTTGATTGAATAATTTCAAAAGCGTAAAATCAGATAAACAGTTTATAGAGTTTGAGAAAAATCTGCTAGAAATTAATGTAACATGTTGTGAACAGGCCTGCTGAGACAGAGGAAGCAGAAAATAGACATCAGGAAGAGAAGTATGTATTTTTATTAATATGATTTCATAAGACATGATAAAAATTTTAATATCTAATTGTTCAATTAAAGTTTTGCTCTGTTGATGATTTGGGAATTTCTTATTATCATTTCTTTTGATCCACAGTAATCATCATGACCACAAAAGTGACAATAATCCAATTCAAAGCAGGTATGAAATCTTTTAAATAACGTGGAAAATGATTATATTTCCTTGGTAAGATTAAAACTTTTGAGGATGTTGATACATTTTAAGAATAAAGCTAATTAATAAATATCTTTAACAGTTCTGGAGACATGAAGGAAGAAACCAACAAACAGCAAAGCGATCAGTAAGAAATATTCATATTTTGATGGAACATGTCTCAATGTTTCCTTTGTTGATTCATTGTTGTTGATAACAACAATAAACAATTTGAACCAATATAATTTTTACTCTGTAGAAGTTTATCTACCAAAAATGGAGAAAATAAACCTGAAAGCGGGTAATTATTTGACCAATATTAGGAAATATTTTTGATTGAATAATTTCAAAAGCGTAAAATCAGATAAACAGTTTATAGAGTTTGAGAAAAATCTGCTAGAAATTAATGTAACATGTTGTGAACAGGCCTGCTGAGACAGAGGAAGCAGAAAATAAACATCAGGAAGAGAAGTATGTATTTTTATTAATATGATTTGATGGAATGTGAAAGACCCAATCCAAGAATTACTTTCTCAGGACTTTTTCTTTGATAAATTTATTTTCTTCATTAAGACTCAGTTTTAAACAAAGTATTTTTAATCCACAGACATGTTCAGGAAGACAAGAGTAAAGAAGAAACTGAAAGCAGGTCAATTATATAAACTGTCTGAAACTAGATTTACTTTATACAGAGAAAAGGTTTATTAAAGTTTAAGCCAAATATGGACATTAGGAAAGAATCCATGTTTTTAATAATTTTATATATTTTTAACAGTATAAATGACATGAAGGAAGAAACCAACAAACAGCAAAGCGATCAGTAAGAAATATTAATGTTTTGAAAATGTTTCCTCTGTTGATTCATTACCTGCTTTATAACAACAATAAACAATTTGAACCAATATCATTTTTACTCTGCAGAAGTCTTTCAACCAAAAATGGAGAAAATAAACCTAAAAGCGGGTAATTATTTGACCGATATTAGGAAATATTTTTGATTGAATAATTTCAAAAGCGTAAAATCAGATAAACAGTTTATAGAGTTTGAGAAAAATCTGCTAGAAATTAATGTAACATGTTGTGAACAGGCCTGCTGAGACAGAGGAAGCAGAAAATAGACATCAGGAAGAGAAGTATGTATTTTTATTAATATGATTTCATAAGACATGATAAAAATTTTAATATCTAATTGTTCAATTAAAGTTTTGCTCTGTTGATGATTTGGGAATTTCTTATTATCATTTCTTTTGATCCACAGTAATCATCATGACCACAAAAGTGACAATAATCCAATTCAAAGCAGGTATGAAATCTTTTAAATAACGTGGAAAATGATTATATTTCCTTGTTAAGATTAAAACTTCTGAGGATGATGATACATTTTAGAAGAAAAGAAACTAAATAATTAATATTTTCAACAGTGCAGAAGACATGAAGGAAAAAACCAACAAACAGCAAAGCGATCAGTAAGAAATATTAATGTTTTGAAAATGTTTCCTCTGTTGATTCATTACCTGCTTTATAACAACAATAAACAATTTGAACCAATATCATTTTAACTCTGTAGAAGTTTATCTACCAAAAATGGAGAAAACAAACCTAAAAGCGGGTAATTATTTGACCGATATTAGGAAATATTTTTGATTGAATAATTTCAAAAGCTTAAAAGCAGATAAACAGTTTATAAAATTTGAGAAAAATCTGCTAGAAATTAATGTAACATGTTGTGAACAGGCCTGCTGAGACAGAGGAAGCAGAAAATAAACATCAGGAAGAGAAGTATGTATTTTTATTAATATGATTTCATAAGACATGACAAAAAAATTTATATCTAATTGTTCAATTAAAGTTTTGTTCTGTTGATGATTTGGGAATTTCTTATTATCATTTCTTTTGATCCACAGTAATCATCATGACCACAAAAGTGACAATAATCCAATTCAAAGCAGGTATGAAATCTTTTAAATAATGTGGAAAATGATTATATTTCCTTGGTAAGATTAAAACTTTTGAGGATGATGATACATTTTAGAAGAAAAAAAACTAAATAATTAATATTTTCAACAGTGCAGAAGACATGAAGGAAAAAACCAACAAACAACAAAGTGATCAGTAAGAAATATTCATATTTTGATTTAACATGTCTCAGTGATGAGACATGTTAAATGTCATGTCTCTGTTGATTCATTACCTGCTTTATAACAGATATAAAGCAGATAATTAGCTCTTTTATTGCTGCTATAACTTATTTGAACCAACATCATTTTTATCTCCAGCAGTCTTTTAAACAAATATCGAGGAAATCCAACTGAAAGCAGATAAATATTTGACTCATTTTAAGAAATCATTTAGATTGAATGAATAATTTCTAAAACTAAAAGTTAAAACGATAATATAAGTGTAAACACCAAGAAAGCTAGTTGATTAAAAAAGGTGACTAGTATCTATGTACATTTGCTTCAGTAACTTTCTGAACAAAAATCTAATTTCTTCATAGCTTTTCTGCACCATACTTATCCTTACTCTGTTATTTCTAACAAATATTCATTTTATGTTTATTTTTTTCAAAAACTATCTTTTGAAAGAAGTTATTTATTTTCCACAGTGATTTCAAAATACCAGATTTTGCAGTAACTTTGATTTCGCAGTAACTTTAAAGCATAACTAACCTCCTTCTGAAAGCAGAACCCAGTTTTAGACTAAATAATGCTGAAGTAGAAGAATTGCACAAAAACACAACAATTCACAGAAACATAAAGATAGAGCCCTAAGTAGTTTATTTAGACAATTTATGAGCAAAAAAAGAAAAAAGAAAAACAGTTGATCTGCGTGTGGGCTTACTTTAAGTTTTCTATGTAAATTTAAAAGTTCAATTAGTTGTCAAAAAGTTAAAGCAGAATAATTTAAATACTAATAAAAATATATGTAAGAAATGTGAGTCCTACTTGAATACAATGGCTATTCTAACTTTACCAGCAAAAATGCTGCATTGACTGTTCACTGATAATATTCACAATGTTTATTTTCTAAATGTATTTCTCGACTCTTCTGTAAACAAAGTTTTTGTCTTTAACCCAGTCTGACACAGATGGAATCATATTACAAAGAACTTAAAAAGAAAGAGTGAGTATTGTGCATTATTTAATATATCAAAAAAATCCACCAAAGACATTATTACCGTATTTTTCGCACTATAAGCCGCTACTTCGTTCTCACGCTTTGAACCAGGCGGCTTATAGCCCGGTGCGGCTTTCTGTGGATTTTTCTTCAACCACCAGGGGGCTCTTTAGCAGGAAGTGAATCATTGGAAGTCAAAATTGGAAATTAAAGAAGAAAGTGCTAATATTCATTTAGAACAAGCACAGGCTAGCAGCAGGCACGATGGAGAAATTTCTTCTAACTCATACGATGCAGCTTTTACATTGAGGGCTATCGATCTGGCAGTACAGGAGGGAAATGGATGCAAAGTATCAGCCACAACTCTTCCTTTAATGCTTTTTCAGTAGTTTCAGGAGTGTAATTCTGGGAATATTTAACCATTGTTCGAGTGGCACATTTGGGGACATCAATGCTGCATGAGTCGTTCATCTCAGAATCTCTGCTCTAATTCAACACAGTTTGGAAGAGATCTAACTGCTCTTCCAGTTAGATCTGTTCATGCATGTCTTTATGAAGATATGCAATTATGTCGGAAGATGAAGGAACAAAATCCAAACTGTTTCCACAGAGTTGTGCAGAATCTCCAAATTATATGGGTTTATTTATCTGGTTGCAAAACAAATATATAAACCCACACATAAAAGTAATAAAACAGAACGGATATAATATCTGACAGACATTGTACATGTACACAAATATTTATTTATTTGAAGAAGAAAAAATCTAATATTAAATAGAGAATAAGACATGTAGTTATTATTTGACATTTGTTTTTCATGATCAGGTTGGGTTAGATGAGGTTGAACATTTTTCAACAATTCTCTGCTTAGTTATCTACGTAAAACCATTTCAACTTCTTTCCATAAGAAATATTGACATTCAAAAATGTACACAAAGTTTGGAAAGCAGTAATTTTTTAGTTCTTTAATTTGTATTTTCTGCAGTTCTACTATTAAAAAGATAAAGAAGGAATTGAAATCACTGAAAGACAGGTACTGTACATGGAAACCATTCACAAAGAATTGTTCATGTCTCATTAAATCCAGGGAGGAAATGGTTTTTAGTAAACTGCATATTTTCTTTTGACAGACTGGCACAAGACATGGCTGTTTCAATAAAGACAGGAGACACTGAGAGCATGAATGACCCAGTCAGTAAAACCAGGCTGACTGAAATGTATGACAGTCTAAAGCTGGAGAAGTGGACTGGAATCAAAGATCTTCTGAAATCCAATAAAACCAGTCCAGAGTTTACAAGGGCTTTGGTTCAGGTAAACTGAGATTGTTGTTTTTGCTTGGATACCTTTTGATTCAACTTCGGTTTTTACTTGTATAACACTCCAACACACTGTTGCAGAAAACCTTTAAAGAAGCAGCAGAAGAAATGATAAGAAAAAAGCAGCAAATAGAGGAGACTTTTGGATCAACTCAGTCCAGCGGTGGACAGGGAAATCAAAAGGTATTCAACCTTAGGACCGTTTTCTCCACCGTATCAGTTCTGATTGGTTCATTTTATTCATATCATGCTAATTTACATCAAATGTGATCTTAAGAGACTTTTAGCCAACATGCTGCTGCCTCCTGTACAGGGGCCTTCAGGGACAAATAGGTTCGCTTCATATCAAGGGGTCTAAAATTTAATCCAGTACAAGTGCAATTTCAATTAATCCAGTTCTTTACTAAATAATTAATTTCTATTATCAGATTCAGCAAAAATAAAAACTGTTTTGAAAAGAAGAATCCATCTTACAACAAGGTCATGCTTGAAATTAATTACAAAAATGTAATTGGTTAAAATTCAAGAAACTGGGGCGTGCTGTGGTGGCGCAGGGGGTTAGCACGCCCCGCGTTTGGAGGCCTTAGTCCTCGATGCGGATGTCGCGGGTTCGACTCCCGGTCCCGACGACCTTTACCGCATGTCTTTCCCCCTCTCCTCACCCTCCTTCCTGTCTGCCTACTGTACAAAAAATACGAGCCACTAGCGCTGCAAAAACTCTTCGGAGAAAAAAATGGAAAAAATAAAAAATAAAATTCAAGAAACTGGAGACAATCAGAAAATAAGTGTATTAAAGTGGTTTTCATTGAAAGTGTCACATTGAACAGAGATCAGATCAAATAAAAAGAATTTAGAAAATAAAATTATTTTTATTATGAAGTGATGCAATATGCCTTACCTTCCTGGTTCATATGTTCCAGGTTGAAGGATACAGAAAGCTTGCAGTTCACAATCTGCAGTTGGCTCTGTACCACAGCAACAAAGATCTTCTGAAGGTAAATCAGGACAAAAAAGAGAAAGAGTTTAATTTAAAAGAAGTAAAATGTAAATTTAACAAGTTTCTCCTTGACAGAGTCCCTTTCCTAAGTATGAAGGTGAAAAAGCTGAAGATGTGATGGTGAATCTGAGATGTCTGACCTCGGAGTGCTACTGGCTGGGCTGTTTGATCGCTTTAAACAATCCGCCTCTTCAGCCAGACTGGGAGACTCAGCATTATATGAAAAACTCCTGGGACATTTTCCCTCAAAGACTCAAAGATTGTGATAAATAGAAAAAAGGACATCATGCATGCATGTCTTTCATACAGTTGTAGTTTCCTGAATGGACAAATTAGGCTTTATAGAAAAAAAAGATAAATATTGATCAAATGTTATTCATTTGAAATAAAATGCATGTGATGTAAATTCTTATTCTTATAGGTTTTTGTGCTTTCATGTTCTATCAAATACAATTGTTGTAGGTGTTGGTAATAAAATAAAAGTATATGTTGTGTGAGTGAAAGAATTTACTACAGAATTACAATTAATTTCTGTCTGATGGTGACAGATCAAGTCTAGCCAAATGAAATGTCTTCAGTCTCTTGATCTTGCTACCTTTCTGTCTAAACTCATCCTAATATTAAATAAAATTGTGACTTTTTCTAAAGTAAGTACATACTTAAGGATCAGTCATCTTAAAATTGTCCTGTTTTTCTCATTAAAGCTAGTGTGATTATTATAAAGTTCATGTTTTTCCTTTCCACCTTTTGTTCAAAAATAAATGCAATGAGACAACTTAGTGTTTACAAACATAGCGATGTGTGGTCTTCCCATCCAGGTGATAGAAAACCAACTTTTAACTGTCCTTCTGTGTCTCTGAACGTTCAGGTCGGAGTCCATCACAGAGTCCGGTTCTGATCTCTAGTTTCTAGCTGTAAAAACTGAAGCTGTGTGCTGACTCTAGATTGTTCCTCATAACTTCAGTTTTGTTTCTTTTCAGCTGAAGAAAGTTAAGGGACATCAATACGTAGATCTGTTCAGATGTTGAAACTGAAAGTACATTAATGTGGTGGATTGTGGGTGTTACGCCCCCAAGGTCTAGGGTCGGTAACATAAAAATGTGTTCAGAGAAAAAAGTGGAATGAAAAAATGATTTATTACAAAATGAAGGTTTTCACAGAACCAAAACACAATACAACTTAACCCAATTAAACAAAAGTAAAGGACCAACAAATGCAGAAAACACTGAGTGCAAATTAAATAACAAGATGTGCAAACACATCAGTCTAAAGCAGGGGTGTCCAAAGTCGGTCCTGGAGGGCCGCCATCCTGTGTGTTTTAGTTCTCTCCCTGGTTTAACGCACCTGGATCCAATGATGGCTCATTAGAGGCCTTAGGAGAACATTGACAAGCTGAGAAGGTTGTTACTACAACCAGGGAGAGAACAAAAACATGCAGGATGCCGGCCCTTGAGGACAGACTTTGGACACGCCTGGTCTAAAGTAACTCAAAACAACCAAAAAGAAAGGACAAAAGGGAGCACCAAAACCTCCCAAACACAAGCCTCTAGCTTGTTCAAGAGTTACCTAAGGCAGCTTCAAACCACTTAGCGAAATAAGCAAGAACAAAATTGTTCAAACTGTCCAAAACAGTCACCAAACACAGAAGGTAGGGGTCAGCTTCACACAACCTCTTCCTGCTAGCTGCCCCACTGGAGGAATGAACTCAGACGTCTTTTATATGATGCAGGTGGGTCTCATCAACATCTGATTGGCTTTGCTGCTCCAATGGGGTGGCTGCTCTCCTGCAGCTTCTAGGCAGCCAATCAGAAAGCTGTGCCCACACAGCTGATCCTGCATAATAGAAAAAAAACAAAGAGCCTGCACAGCCTCAAGAGGCCAGGGGCCGTAACACTGGGATTAATGTTCCTCAAACCAGAACGCTGGTATAAGAACTTATCTCTTAGAGTAAGAGATATGTTGGGCCTCCAGCCAACATATCTCTTACTCTAAGAGATAAGTTCCTATCTCTTAGCGGTCTCGTAGTTTGTAGTCAAACTACAAAGATTGATTTCATAAGCGTAAATTTGTACACATGACCTTTACAGATACATCAACCAGAAGTCATATATATTCTAATGCTTGCGTCTTTTCAACACTAAGCTGTCTGGCCACTCCTCTAGCGCTGCCTCTGCTTATGGCCTGTTCACTTGCACATATATAGACAGATATGTAAGAGCATGATGGAAGAGAAACTAAACAAAAAGAAAAAAAAAAACATTTTTTCTGGGCTTTCTCCAAGAGATATGGTGCCTAAACAGGAAAACAATTATATGTTTCAGGAATGATTGATCTTGGTTTTTGAACATCCTACTGTTGAATTGATGTCAATACTATAACAAAGATCAACATTTAAAGAAATGTTTCTCAGCAAATAAAGGCAGACAGAAGAATAGCATTCAATTTGTTTTTTATTGAAATTAAAATTCACTTCAAAGCTTTCAAAAATGGAGTAGTGCCTGGCATTTATGTGAATGCTAAAATTAAAACAAGTATAAAGACATTAATCATGCTAAATTTTAAATATGTTCTCAGTTGTTAGCTTAAATGATTTTATTGATTACACCATTGTTACAATACACTTAAAGAAACCTCCACCACATGTACTATATAAACTAAAACGATACTATTCCCAAGACATTCTAACTTCTACTAATTTAGGGCAGGAATTACGATATGAGTAAATTATGAGCATCATTAGCAAATTATTTCCCTCATTCATGCATTGATTACATAAACTATTATTCGAGGTCTTGTAAATTTATAGGTGAAAACTTCGCCAACGAGGCTGAGTGGTCTCAAAGCATTGATGCAAAAAATGTTTTTCACAATTTTTCATCTTGATTGTTTAGTGTTTCGCCACTGTGTGCTAAAATAAAGGGTAGGATCAGCAGCCATTTTTGATGGTTAATATGAACAAGTAAAGAGGTCACTTATGTGCCCAGTGACTTCTTCTTAACATTCTTTCAAATCCCAAATTCCACTGCCATGTCTTGAAGTCATTGACATACTGACTGACTGTGTGAAGAAAGAAAATATCAAGACAACTACTATGGCTCAGAGTGTTTTAATCAGTGCCCTCTACATATTTTGGAGTTTTTGATCCAACACTGGCAGCATCTTCTGGATCACCATCAATGACACATTCTCTGTCTGTTGTCATGAAGTCAATTTTTACTGTTTGTGTTTCCCCACTAATCTGGTTTGTCCCTGTAGCTGTTATCTCTGTGGAGCCAAAGTCAATTTCCAGTTTGACTTTACCGCCTCCAGTCATGTCTACAATGAATGAACCAACCTCTTCCACTCCCCAGTCATCTACATACACTGGATCTTTTCTTAATGAGTGGAAGAATCTCAGTTTCATCTCTTCCTGGTCTGCCTTTACTGGACAACACAAGAACTCTCTGGTACCCTCTGAACCAAGATCTTCACCTTCTTCCACCAGTTTCCTGAAAATATCTCGACTCCATACCACACCTTTGCTTGTAAATTTCTTTTCTTCCTTATGTTTGCTCTCATCAAACTTTTCACAAACAGCAAATCCATAAGTATAGGAACTTTTCCGAGAAGCCACAACATCTGGGTTTCTACCAAACTCTACAGCTCCTCTCATAATCGCCTCCTGAGCTCTGAAAGGACACAGAACTTTACACTGTTGTCCAAACTGGTCAGTAATGTGCTGCTGCAGAATTTGACTCTGAGCGTACCCACCCACTAACAGAATGTACTTGATGTTGAGACCACAGTTAAAGATTTCCTTGAGATTCTCAGTGATGCCCTTCAGACTTTCATCATAGAAAGACTTCATTTTGTCTCTTGAGATTTTGATAAAATCACCATCCCAGGAAGCACCAAGTTCTGACTGAACAAAGTTTTCTGTGTCTGATTTTTCTTTAGCTAATGACCCCAGTGCGAATGGGCAAGTGATCTGAACATCTTTTTCAGACTGTTTGAGGTAGGTAAAATCATACATAATTCTCTGAGCGGCACTGGGAGAGTTTTGTTCAAATTGATCCCAGACTCCTTCAGGAAGTATCTCTCTGAGAAACTGCTTAAATTTTCTGTCTACAGTTTGTCCTCCCAGATCATTTCCAGAGACCTTGTGCAGCTCCTTCAGGGCTCCTCCACCCAGGACTTCATGAACAGTGATGTCAATAGTTCCTCCTTAAATAAACAGAGGGAATAATAGAGAAGAATGGTTTAATAATCCAAAGAAACACATTTACAGTATTCAAGTTTCAGCCATTTTAGTTCACAACTGTTATCAAAAAATAGCTCTCATATCAGATAATATTCTTCTATGTAAAGATGTTTGTGAATGATTCAATAACACATTGCATCAAAATCACAGACACATTACCTCCACAGTCAACAACGATGTACTGAGTCCCTGGAGACTGTTCCAGTGACTCTTCATTGTGCTTTTCAGAGATGAAACCATCTGATGGAAGCTTCTTACTCCAGATTGAAGCTGCTTCTGGTTCCAGTGCCATCAATAGCTTTTCCTTATCTCCTTCTGTTACAATACCTGCCTACAAAAAGACAAACTCTCATCCATCGGAACATTTTAGAACTTCATTGGTCTCTATAAATCCTGACGTTACCTGAGTTGCAGCTTCTCTCATGAACTGTTTAGCTGAAAGGTCCCAGATGGCAGGAACCGTCAGAACCCAGGTGAAGTCAGAGGCCAAGAAGTTTTTCCCTTGTGTGTTTCGGCTGATTGTTCTGAGTGCATCTTCTTTAAGAAATCTCAGGGATTCTGAGAAAACCTTCAATGCTTTCATGAATTTTCCATTGGTGTCTTTAATCTTCACATTACTGTTGAGTTTCTGGAGATGTTTATTTAGATGTTAGATACAAATGTGTAGTTGTATGAGCAGTGATTGTACCTTTCATTTCCATTATACATTTCTAGCAGGATGTTTAGCAATATAGTCATCATCCTTGTTTACTTATGGCCTTATGCATTTTCTTTGAATGTTTTCTCGTCAAACAATTTATACAAATAATCACTCTACATTCTTTCTCTTTTATTCTCTTCTGACATTCAAAGGTTTTATCACATAATCTAGAATAGGGAAGGTAATCTAAATATTGGTGTAAAATTATTGTTCATACTTACTTTGCTATACAGTTCCATCTTGAAGTCTTCAAAGAAATAATGCTTCTTTGCTTCTTCTCCACTCATTTCCTTATATTCCATTTTGGCTTCATAGCCAAAACTCAAACATTTTTCATCTTCATGAAACAAAATGCAGGTTGGAGTCTTTGGGGTGTCAAATCCATACTCCTTTCCCCACCTTGGCAGGTGTGGCTCACTTTTTTCCTTTCCGGGTGTGATATTAAAGGCATACCCACTAAATGCAGTGCCAAAGTCAATTGCTATGACAAACGAGTCGCCCATTGCAGGAAGAAACGACAACTAGTCAAAGTAAGGAAAAATGTCACTGTACCAGTAAGCAGCAGTCAGGCTGCTTTTATTTATCTCTCTGGAAACCACACCTCCTTCTTGTGCTCTACGTCACATTTACACAGAAATGTCTATTTACTTATGTTCCGATAATGAAATAATGAAAATGAAGTTTGACATAAACCACATCATTTTGTTCTTACTTATAATTCAATGGTCTCAAGGCACATGTGTTTTTAAAAGACATATTCAATCAATAGAATGGAAATAACATAGAAGAAAATATGATTATGGAAATAACTATGATGTTAAAATCTTATAAGACTGCATGTCTAAGATGTTTCTCTGATTTAAGACACCTGATTAAGATTTTAGCAATTCAACAAAAGCCTGTTAATTAGACATAAACTAAATAATGTGGGCTTTAATCATTGAAACATCTAAAATATGCAGGAGTGTCCATTGAGGACCCGAGTTGGGAAACACTGTTCTAGGTGTTAAAGGGAAATCTCAAAATGATCCATATTTGAACCACATTGCACATAATAGACTCACCAAAAGAAGTGGTATGTTCTAATGTTAAATCTAATTATGGAATTACTTTCTACATGTTGCATGCAAAATATTAAATAAAGAACTGTATGGGTGCCAATAACTTATATAAACCTTTTTGTACATATTGCCAAAAAAATCTAGTATTACTTTTAGTACTAGAGAAAGATTGTTCGCTGAAATGATGAGAGGATTCCCAGAGCAATTAACTGACTCTAGTTTCCTGATTAGAAGAATGTTTTAAACTGAAAATTAAAAAATACCGAAACAGAAAAACCTTTTTAAGAGGTAGGTCTAACAGGAATTCTAACAGCTTTCCATTTCTCTTTCATTTGTTTTCCTGGTTGTTAACTCTTTGGTATGTGGTGTTTAAATTCAGGGAAAAACTGAGTGATTGGTTTGCTTTCAGTTTGTTCAAGGGCTTTCTCATGTGCCTTTAGTAGATAACTTCCTCATCTTTTCATGCAGATATATAGAACATTATTTCCAAAAGTCACTCGATATTATGTGTACAAAACACATTGTGAAGATAGGGTAATAAAATAAATGCTAAAAGTTGTTTTTATGTTTTTATTTTGCAAAACTGATTAAAAATTTGTTTTATTTTATTCAACCTTTCAACCTTTGGATGTTCGTGGTGCTGTTCCAGTGAAACACCATTTCTATCACTGTTCCCTAGAAAAACGTTGACAGATGAACAAAGTTAACTACCGGCTGGATAATGGTTAGTTGGTCCTGGTTTATCCAAGGACAAAATGGCCTTTTTGACCATGTATGTATGGTCTTGCATATGGTTGACCCTGCTTTGGTACTAGAGGTGTTATTTTCAAAATGGTGGTTTGGATTTTATGGTAGGGGGTCTCACATGCAGCGGTGTCGGCAGGTATGTTTCTCCCCTTAGTGTTGCAGACAGATATGTTTAACACACTGCAATACATTTAGCATGGAAGTACATTTTCAAATTGTTACATTTTCACAGTATTAGGAAGTTATATTCAACAACTTGTGGTGGGCCAAGACAGCTCAACCTGCCTGTTGATTCATTTAAATGTAATCAACACTCATTTGGAAGTTTTGAGAATCAACAACTGTTAACTTTAAAAGGAAGCAGTGGTCATTTATGGTTTAACACTCACTGCTTCCTCATTGTTTCATTGTTTGTAAATGTATGAACCATGTAGACCACTCAGGTCTTCAGAGACCCGTTTAATCAGTGTTTCCAGAACCAGAACTAAACCAGGCAAGGCAGCATTTAGTGTTTATGCTCCTCAGCTCTGCAACAAACTTCTGAGATGCAGAAACTGTTGGTTGTTATAAATCAGGACTGAAACAATTGTTTTATGTCTTTAATATCTGTATTTAACATTGATTTTCTTTTATGCAACACTTATGTGTTTACGTGTGTGCTTTTGATTCTATTTCTTTTCTGTCTTTTCTTTGATTTTATATTTTATATTTATATTCATATTTTATACTGTATTTTATTTTATTCTGGAGTAACCTCACAACATTGGAAGCTCAAAACATTGTCCTGAGCCGTATGCAACGAAATTTCGTTCTGTATACACCCTGTGCATGCAAAATGACAATAAAGTCAGTCTAAGTCTAAGTCTAAGTCTAAAGATGTCATGCCAAGCAATGACAGGAGAGTACATACCATACTTTGTGGTATGTAAAAGAAACTTGACTTACTTTCTGTTTCTCTTTTTTGATTTGGCCAACACTCAGCTGATTAGTCACAAACAGGTTTGAAATGTAACTTTAATTCTGAAGTACTATTCTACCAGCACTTGCTTTGAAGTTACAGGGAAGGTCTGTCATCTTGAATCTTGTTTGGCTTCAAGCTTTTGTGAATGAATTGAAGGCAAATCCTGTGGTTATGCTGTAGTCATTAACCTGCAAAGATTTGTGTTGAACAGTAATAGGTCAGCAAAAAGTCAATGAGCTGGAACATCAAATCCTTAACTTATCCCAGTTCTATATGCAACATTTTTACCTTACAAGGAAGTGGCTCCAGGAGCTTCATGTATTAATAATATACTTTAATTTAATGAAAATGTTTCCCTTTACATTCTTAGTTTTAGATCATTAAAACTCAAAGCAGAATGTAGATGTACATCAATCACTCTTAAAGAGAAGAGAACATCTGCAATGGTTTGTTTTAAATTACTAATGTCAATAATAATATAAAACTTCTTAGTTCACACACATAATTCTCAGAAATTTACTCCACCAGCTAAATAATTAGAATCTTTATATTTAATATTTATTTAAAGTGCTGTGTTATATGATCACCACCACATTTTTTATGATGCTGCTTATGATTACTTATGATTACTTAAAATTATTTAAGGTATTTAAACCTTTAAAGATCAAAAATAAGATTTAAAAATAGAAACAAAATAAAATAAAAGGGCATGAATACATTTGTCTTTCTGATTTTGTAAGTTTTGCTGAAATGCTTTAAAAACAAATATGATTAAAGGAGGCATCACTGTTACCTGTAAATACTGAATGCAATATTGCCAAGAGAAGAAAAGCACTGAAATGGCTTTAAGGAGCTCAAAGACTATATATTTTTGTCAAAAACAAACTGGAAAACAACAGGGGTTAATGGTGAATGTTTATGGTTATGTTTCTTCATATACCTGTTTTTGAAAAAAAATGTAGGTCTGATTTTGAATTTACCAAAAATTATTTTATAACTCTCCTAATTGTCCTTGCAGTAATGGGGAAAACCCCTCACCTTTCCCCTGCTTATCCCCCTAACTTTGAGTCTATCAGGCTGCCCCAGTGCTGGACTACTGGGCAGTACTGCTACGTAGCCAGGCAGTACAGGTAAGGAGAGTCGGTCCCAAACTCTGGGTCCTGCAGTCTGAAACAAAGAAATGGTACTCTGTCACCGCGACACACCTCAAAGCCCAGATACCATCTGCTCATGGTTTGCTCTCTGCTCCACTTCCTCATGTCCTCACCACTTACACATGTTGAATGAAATGTTTTAAGTTTAAGGACTAAAATGTAGATATTGTAAGTATTGTTTCGATTTAAAGTACGGACACCAAGAACTTGTAAAATCTTTTCTGTGATGTGGCTATAAATCTCTGTAAAACTCCAAAAAAACTATTTTTTAATATTAAGGAAAGATTTTTGCATGAAATTCTGAAAGTATTCCCAGAGCATTGATACTGCAATGACTGACTATGTGGTTTACAAATTAAAATTATATTTAAACTGGAATTTAAATGAACTGCAACAGAGAAACAAGTTTTCCAGAGGTGGGTCTAACAAGAATTTAACAGCTTTCTGTTTCTCTTTATTTGATTTCTCCTGGTTGTTAACTCTTAGGTATGCAGCTTTTTTCTTCAGGGGAAAACTGAGTCATCGACTTGTTTTCAGTTTGTTCAGATACTTCGTCATGTGCTGTTCATATTGATAAATGCTCCAACTTTTCATTCATACCTAAATTACATAAATCCCAAAACATCCGTACAGACTAGACTGAGAAAATAGAGGAATAAAATAATTTTGATGTGTTATTTAAATTTTTCTCTTTTGATTAAAGAATCTTACTTTATTTACCTTATTTTCCAGACTATAGAGTGCACTTCACTATAAGCCGCACCCACAAATTGTTTTTTAAAAACTGGAAACGTACATATATAAGCCGCACTGGGCTATAAGCCGCTAGTATCTCCACTGCTCTCGGTTTTTCACATCCGCAGCAGAGGGCTGGGTCCTTAATAAAACTGTTATTATGGACGCAGCCCTCCGTCTCCATGGCTGAACCATGGATTTGTTCACGCCGAGCTTACATACAGCGGCTCTATTTCCCTCCTGTACTCCCAGATCGATAGCCGTCAGCTTAAAAGCTGCATCATATGAATTTTATGTGGTTTACATGATGAGGGGGTATGAGTTTAAAACATTTATTGCTGAAATAAAGATGCAAAGAATTAAACTAAATATGTTTTTTGTTTTTTTAAATACCTCTTCTTCTGGACACAGATGTTAGGATTTTTTCCCCTGAACAAATATGGTTTTATCCCAAGAATACAAAAAAATATGTAATGCGAGTGTCACATTTTTTTTTTAAAGGAAACGGTCACTGAGGTTTTGTACGTCCAAGACAGAAAAGTCAAGAACAAAAGAGAAAGATTTAATTTATTTTTTATTGAAATTCAACATCACCTTTACAACCTTTTCCAAATAATATTTATGTGACATTTATGTGATTATTACAGTAAAAGTATAAACTAAGCAAAAATCACCTTTTAATTTTTTTATTTGTTCTCAGTAGTTAATTTTAACATTTAAAATTATTTTATTGACACAATACAGTTGAAATACACTCAGAGAAATCCCCACCAGCAGGAAGTAATGTAGAAAACACCCAATAAAAATGACATCTATCCCATAATTTCTAATTTTGACTAATTTATAGCAGAGGTTATATGAGTACATCAGCTACAACATATTTTAAAAAGAGACATTTTTAAAGACTCACAGCTAATCTCCATTATTCATGTATGGAATTCATAAACCATAATTGTAGATTATGCAAATTATTATGCAAAGCTTTAGCCCACTATGCTAGGTGGTCTCATAGTATTGGTGAAAAAAACAATGTTTTTTACAAGATTACACATTAATCATATGTTTAATTTAACCAGTAAGTGATTAAAAATGCGACGGTCATCACAGTACTCTCTTAATGATGATAGAATTTTTTACCTTTAAGAGTCCATTCATGCACAAGTTGATTTTTCTTCTTAACAATTTCTGAAAACCCGAAATTCAACATCCATGTCTTGAAGATGCCTCTGTCACAAACTGAGTTATTGTGTGGGCAAAAAAAGTGTCAGAGCATCAATTATGCTTTAGCATGTTTTAATCAGAATACTCTGAAAAACCTGATTGCTCTGTTCCAACACTGGCAGCATCTTCTGGGTCACCATCAATGACACATTCTCTGTCTGTGGTCATGAAGTCAATTTTTACTGTTTGTGTTTCCCCACTAATCTGGTTTGTCCCTGTAGCTGTTATCTCTGTGGAGCCAAAGTCAATTTCCAGTTTGACTTTACCGCCTCCAGTCATGTCTACAATGAATGAACCAACCTCTTCCACTCCCCAGTCATCTACATACACTGGATCTTTTCTTAATGAGTGGAAGAATCTCAGTTTCATCTCTTCCTGGTCTGCCTTTACTGGACGACACAAGAACTCTCTGGTACCCTCTGAACCAAGATCTTCACCTTCTTCCACCAGTTTCCTGAAAATATCTCGACTCCATACCACACCTTTGCTTGTAAATTTCTTTTCTTCCTTATGTTTGCTCTCATCAAACTTTTCACAAACAGCAAATCCATAAGTATAGGAACTTTTCCGAGAAGCCACAACATCTGGGTTTCTACCAAACTCTACAGCTCCTCTCATAATCGCCTCCTGAGCTCTGAAAGGACACAGAACTTTACACTGTTGTCCAAACTGGTCAGTAATGTGCTGCTGCAGTATTTGACTCTGAGCGTACCCACCCACTAACAGAATGTACTTGATGTTGAGACCACAGTTAAAGATTTCCTTGAGATTCTCAGTGATGCCCTTCAGACTTTCATCATAGAAAGACTTCATTTTGTCTCTTGAGATTTTGATAAAATCACCATCCCAGGAAGCACCAAGTTCTGACTGAACAAAGTTTTCTGTGTCTGATTTTTCTTTAGCTAATGACCCCAGTGCGAATGGGCAAGTGATCTGAACATCTTTTTCAGACTGTTTGAGGTAGGTAAAATCATACATAATTCTCTGAGCGGCACTGGGAGAGTTTTGTTCAAATTGATCCCAGACTCCTTCAGGAAGTATCTCTCTGAGAAACTGCTTAAATTTTCTGTCTACAGTTTGTCCTCCCAGATAATTTCCAGAGACCTTGTGCAGCTCCTTCAGGGCTCCTCCACCCAGGACTTCATGAACAGTGATGTCAATAGTTCCTCCTTAAATAAACAGAGGGAATAATAGAGAAGAATGGTTTAATAATCCAAAGAAACACATTTACAGTATTCAAGTTTCAGCCATTTTAGTTCACAACTGTTATCAAAAAATAGCTCTCATATCAGATAATATTCTTCTATGTAAAGATGTTTGTGAATGATTCAATAACACATTGCATCAAAATCACAGACACATTACCTCCACAGTCAACAACGATGTACTGAGTCCCTGGAGACTGATCCAGTGACTCTTCATTGTGCTTCTCAGAGATGAAACCATCTGATGGAAGCTTCTTACTCCAGATTGAAGCTGCTTCTGGTTCCAGTGCCATCAATAGCTTTTCCTTATCTCCTTCTGTTACAATACCTGCCTACAAAATGACAAACTCTCATCCATTTGAACATTTCAAAACTTCATTGCTTTCTACAAATCCTGATGTTACCTGAGTTGCAGCTTCTCTCATGAACTGTTTAGCTGAAAGATCCCAGATGGCAGGAACCGTCAGAACCCAGGTGAAGTCAGAGGCCAAGAAGTTTTTCCCTTGTGTGTTTCGGCTGATTGTTCTGAGTGCATCTTCTTTAAGAAATCTCAGGGATTCTGAGAAAACCTTCAATGCTTTCATTGATTTTCCATTGGTGTCTTTAATCTTCAGATTACTGCTGAGTTTCTGGAGATTAAAATATTATTTAGATACAAAATGTAGTACAGAGACTGTACTCTTAATATTCATCTTCCATTATGTCAAGCAACTTGTTTAACAAGAAATAGTTATGTAATTTACTCATTTATATGTATGTTCCTTTAATGTTTTCCAGATCTCCATTCAGTCTCCTTTTGATATTCAAATGTTTTATCACACAATTTACTAGAGATTTTCTTTTGTGACTTTAAGTGAACTGTTAGCTGAAGATCAACCTAAATGCCTCCAATTTAATGTGTGAACATCATTGTACATTTATACAATGTACTGTATATGCAACATTTATAAGTATAAATATTATTGTTCATACTTACTTTGCTATACAGTTCCATCTTGAAGTCTTCAAAGAAATAATGCTTCTTTGCTTCTTCTCCACTCATTTCCTGGTATGCCATTTTGGCTTCATAGCCAAAACTCAGACATTTTTCATCTTCATTAAACAAAATGCAGGTTGGAGTCTTTGGGGTGTCAAATCCATACTCCTTTCCCCACCTTGGCAGGTGTGGCTCACTTTTTACCTCTCCGGGTGTGATATTAAAGGCATACCCACTAAATGCAGTGCCAAAGTCAATTGCTATGACAAATGAATCACCCATTGCAGAAAGAAACGACAACCAGTCAAGGTAAGGGAAAATGTCACTGTACCAGTAAGCAGCAGTCAGACTGCATTTATTTATCTCTCTGTAAACCACACCTCCTGCTTCTGCTCTGTCACATCCATTTAAACAGAGATGTTCATTTTTATTTTTTTTATTCTCAGAACAATAAATAAATACAGAATGACATGTACAATTAAATGGTTTCAAGGCATATATCATTTTTACACATATTCAATAAATAGATTGGAAAGAACAAACTTATATGTTTACATACATAACTATGATGCAGAAGTGGCATGTTGTAATTTTAAGTCTTATGATGGAATTAAGTTATACATGTTACATGCAGTATTTTACATTCACAAACAAAGTGTATGGATACCAATAACTTATAGAAACATTTCTGTACATTGTTAAAAATCAAACCAAAAACCAAAAATATGTTATTAGTTTTAGTATTAAAGAAAGGTTGTTCCCTGAAATGAAAAGAGGATTCCCAGAGTAATTAACTGACTCTCTGGTTTCCTAATTAAAATAATGTTTTATACTGAAAATTAAAAAGACTGAAACAGAAAAACAGGTTTTTAAGAGGTGGGTGTCGTAGGAATGTTGATAGCTTTCCGTTTCTCTTTGGTTCATCTTTCCTGTTTAACAACTCTTAATTCAGAGGACAACTGAATCATTGGTTTGATTCCAGTTTGTTCAGGTGTTTTCTCATGTGCCTTTAGTTGTTAATTTCCTATTTTTTTCATCCAAATACCAAGAACATTATTCCCAAAAGGCCTCTGAGATTATGTGTACAAAATTCATTGTAAATATAGAGAAATAAAATGTTTTATTTTTATGTTTTGATTCAATGATTTCAAGCCCTTTTGATGTTTTGTTGACTTTTTTGTTCAGATCCTAGAATTGTCTAAATAATTAAATGCTTTTATTTAAGAAGTGCAAAACCAGATGTAAAATGTGATTATCATTATCATATAGCAATTTATGCCATTATACAGTAATATGTTTCTCATTTTTAAGCAGAGAGCAGCAGGATGTTTCCACAGCGCGTGCTTTGTGCTGATTTGAACACAGAGCATGTGCAAACAGATCTTAAATGCTATTTTTATTTTGAAGCAATATTTTACCAGAACATGCTTTGAATTGATCATGAACGGAGCAGAACCATTGCTAAAGTAGCTTGAACACCACTGGCCAACAGATATGCTTAACACACTATAGAGTGAATTTAACATGGAAGTAGGTACAATTTGAAATTGTAACATTTTTAAATGATTAGGAAATCATATTCAGCCACTGGTGGTGTGACAAGAAGGCTCAATCTGCTGTTTTATTAATTTAAATGTAACCCGGTCCACAATAAGGGCATTTTGTATTGAGTTAAGTTCATAGAAGGAATAATAAGTTAGAATGTGTTAAAAGCATGTTTGCTTAAATATAGAAATGTATTTAAAACCGTTTTATAGGAAAGTAATGTTCACCATATTTTATTTTGAAGGGCTTATGTTTGTAAGAGGAAGTGGGGTAGAACAAAGCAACTTTATGGGGAGGGTATAAGCGTGTGGTCCATACTCCAACCTGGAAGGTGGCGGTAATGCACCTGTAAGTTGTTTGCCAACCGCCATAAAACAAGAAGAAGAAGAAGAACAAAGCAACTTCACTGGGCCGTGGTTGGCTGAGGGTCAAGGAAAGACAGGAAGTAGAAGAAGAAAAAATTAGAAAGAAAGAGATGAACCGCGCTGAAAAAACGTGGCGGAGTTATTAATAAACGAGTGTTTTAGCCGATATTTAGGCTTTCAACTCGACAGTCTGTTAATAGATATCGACTCTACACTTCTGTTTGCAGCTACTGTGATAATTTCAAACCGGAATTCAGTGTACAGTAGGTGGAAAGTCATATGTAATGCGCGCTAACGCATTAGCATTCATTAGCACAGTGAATGGACATTGAGTACTGGGAGCTAACTCAGCTAACAGAAGACTTAACTAAGGTTTCCGTCGTGGGAGCGTTCCAGAGTTGAGCTTAGTGCAGAGAGATGAGCTTACACTGAGAGTTTTGTGTCTGCCTTGGATTTTCCTGCTGTTTCCTGAATCCTGTGGACCGAGGGACTGGTGAAGGAGCTGACAACATCTTGCCAACTGGGACTAAGGACAGGTGAAATTCCAAAAAAGTTCAAGATTTTCCTTTGGAGTAAGGTACAAAATTCCACGCTTCATCATCACATCAGGCCTGCAACGGGTTTTTTTTTTTTAAATTATATTTTAGTTAATTATTGCTGGTTTGGGTGAACATTGAAGTGTGGGCCCACATTAATTAACAGGTTTTGTGAAACCAAAAGACTGAAACATTTACCATTTCTGTGAATTTATTATTGTGTTCAATATATGCTCAAAATCTCATACAGGTGTGTGTTTGATTTTTTGTAGAATAGTATTTGGAGAATATTATTCTTGCTCAAAGCTATATTATTGGGTGAAAAGAATAGAAAAGTACTGGTGTATTATTACTCTAAAGTGAAACTTAACAAAGGGTTAAACACGAGAGTGTTATTATTTGTAATTTAATGGGTTTAATGAACTCAGGGGCGCTTACCTACTTCAGACCGGTATAATTGGGCTACATAAATGTAATGAGCACTCATTTGGAAGCTTTGAGGATCAACAACTTTTATTTCAAAACTGGCTGAACAATCACTGCTTCCTCATTGTTTCGTGACGATGTTCTCCGTTCAAAGGAAAACTATGTTCAAAGTGAAATTTAATCAGTCAGTTGCATATCAGCAATTTCCAGTAGATAAGGACCAGTTCTGTGACAAGAAATGACTGACAGGAAGATGAGTTTGCTTGCTTGCTGTTATTTTATTATTATTATTATTATTATTATATTTATTTATTTATTTTTTTAACAAACATCAGTTTTAGTTCGAAAATGTCAGGATTAACATCAGTCCTCACCTAGACTCAATGGGGTTAAAGACCACAGAGCATCACAGAGATGTGGATGCATTTTTGGACTCAGATCTACATTTTGAATATCAGTAAAACCGATTTAGTGGGTTAAATTATTCCAAAACCATGTGTAAAGGTATCCAAATCAGGCAGCTGCAGCTCATCCAAAAGGCTGCTACCAAAGTCCTGACCAACACTAAAAAATTATATCACATCACAATTTTATTTTTATGTCACTGCAGTGATGATTGTCTATAAAGCACTAAATGTATGAACCATGTTGACCACTACTACTACTCAGTGTTTCTAGAACCAGAATGAAACTAACCAAAGTAACATTTAGTGTCTATGCTCCTCAGCTCTGGAACAAACTCCTACTGGTTGTTACAAATCAGGACTGAAAACATTATTCAGCTTTTGACCAAAAATTGGGCTAACAAATTGTTTGAAGTATTTGCTTCTTTTATGTCTTTAATATCTATATTTAACATTTATTTTCTTTCATGTAACACTAATGTGTTTATGTGTGTGCTTCTGATTCTTGCCTTGCCTCGTTACTGTTTTCTGTTTCCCTTTTTGATGTGGCTATTTGATTAGTCGCAAACTGGTTTGAAACATAATTTTTGATTCAGAAGAAATACTTTACCAGCACTTGCCTTGAAATGACAATGAAAATATTTGTAATCTTGAATTTTTTTGGCTTCAAAATTTTGTGAACGAATTGAAGACAAAACCTGTGGTTTTTGTTTTAGTCATTAGCTTTCAAAGATTTTATTTTTCCTTGAACAAAAATACGTCAACAAAAAGTCAAGGAGCTGGGACATCAAATTCTTAAATTGTCCCAGCTCTAAATGCAGAATTTTTACTTTACAAGGAAGTGGCTGTTCATAGTGAAACTCATGTATTATCACACTAAATAGTCGGGCACTACAGGTAAGGAGAAGAGTCAGTCCCTCTGCTCTGGGTCAGGCAGTCGGAAATAAGAAAACGGAACCAGAAAATTTTTACATACTTAAAATTTGATTCATATTTTTACATCATGACTGAAGACACACCAAGGCAAGGCAGTCTATAGCACACTGGAATATATTTTGGTGCTTTATAAACTAACATTATTTTAAAGTCTATTCTCTGAGCTACATGGAGCCAGTGGGAGGATGTTAGAACCCAGTGATTTTGTAACCTGCACAAAATAATCAGAACGCATTTTATTTTGGCGGGTCAAGCAGAACACTTTAAGTTCCGGGTCGGGGGTGGACTCGGGTCCTCTTCATGACGGTTGCTGCTGTCGCTGTGGCTGGCTGCGTGTGTTGGCGTTTTCCTGAATCGCTGCAAGAACATTGCTAAATGGACTCAGATTAACACAGCCGAAGCACCACATTGGTTGTTATGACAACCACTGGACGGTGAGTAGTTGATCTTACGTCTTTCGTTTTTTTTAAAGTAGAAACTTGGTGGCGACACAACCACTTGCGATTTATGTATTGGCGTTTTAAAATGGTTTTGTAGGCTAAAAATCATTCTTTTTCTTTTAATTATGTGGCCGAATTAAAGATATGCCCTTAAAGCGTTAAATAAGCCCTTTGATTTTGTCCTTGAGCGATATTTTTACTTATTTTTCATTTGATTTTGTGAATGGCCAACAGAACTCTGTACCTGGTTGGTTGCTCCGTAGTTGCGCAACAAAACCAGAAACCAATTCAATGTTTATTGAAATAGTATTTAAGTAAATTAAGTTTAATTGACTTTACTGTCAATTAAACTTGGATAGAACTTAAAAGTGCACTTTACTTTGATATCTTACTTGACTTTACTTTGATATCTTGTCTGACTTTACTTGATCTGTAATATTATTGTGATTAACTTGAAACTTATTTGAATGATTCCTGACAAATATTATTTGGAATATAACTATGTATTTTTCTGAATGTTTAGTTGTTGGATAGCAGGTTAACTCTGGTTAAATGCTAATTTTTATTTTATGTATGACCTCGTTTAGGTCAAGTTCCCCCCCCCCTGTTTCCACGTCAGGATGGCGAGCTACAACCGGATCACCGCAGCTTTGCGGTAGGATGTAACTGAACTGAACTACCTCATTTTTCCCGGACCTTTATTATTTATTTTCTTTCCCTCCTCCCTCCTTTTGCTTCCCTTGGATTATGGACTAAAACCAGTTGGACTATTGTTTGGTGAATCATTAATCACCTTACCAATAAAAAGCACGGACTTGAATGAGAAAGAAAAACTCTTGGGTGTCATCAGGGTTTATTTATTTGTTTGTTATTGTTGTTTTTCTTGTTTATATTTATAAGAAAATATTATTATTATTATTATTATTATTCAATACCTTCCTAAATATATGGAAAAATATACATGCAAATACAATAACTTAACTTTACTTTCTGTCTGATAGTGTTTATTCACACACGGGCTCCACAGCCAAATCCTTATGATTGCCATATCACCATTATTGGCCGTAGTCAGGCGCCTAGCCTCAATTAGCGTTACAATTTGCTCTAACTTCCTGATTCTAGTGAGAATGAGACTTAATAAGAAGGACAAGATCTCATGAATATAATTTATCTCTCAACATTATGAATCTAAATCTCCCAGTGTTGCTACCATCGAAAAACTGTGTTTTTAGCCCTTCTGAGCTTTTTGGTCTATAAAGCAGTCTGCAGTTGCTGTGAAAGTTAAACAGTGATATTATTAGGTTTTATTTAGTAAGACAGTAGCAACTTAGATTATTGCACAATGTTCTTCATAATCATATAAAACATTCATCTTTCAGAATTGCCTTTAAGTAGTTGGATTTCTGTTTGCATGTTTGGTTAGTGCCTTAACTTAATCAATAATATATTTTATTTTGTGTCATTATGAGTGACATAGTAGCACAGTTAGCCCTGTAGCCTGAATGTATTGGCTCTCTTCTCAGTCCAAAACCATTTCTGTTAAATGTGATAATTTTCCTCCTACACCTAGTGAAAACACAACAATCCAGATTATAACATTACATCAGACAAATTCAAAGTATTTTCATGCAGAAATGTGGCTTTAAACTGTTGAAACTTTACTCAACAGTGTTCAGCCTCCCTGTCTGTTCCTCTGATTAGCTCTAGATAAACTGGTGAAGCATACTGAAAACAAGCATGGAATGGCTTCATGATTTTTTAATACCACTGAAATTAATTCAGAAAAAAGAGGAATTACCAGCATACCCAAACTACACCAATAATGTTGTGATGCAAAACTACTTCTTACTCTGCATAACAGAAGCAGATGTAATGTTTCGAGGGAAAATGTCCCAAGGATCCATCGAAGGAACGAGGTTCTTCCAGTCCGGCTGAAGAGGAGGATTGTTTAAAGCCATCAAGCAGCTCAGCCAGTAGCATTCAGATATCGGAGGTCTCAGATCCTCCTTCACTTCCTCTGAGTACGGACCTCCAAGTTCAGGGAAACCAGGCTGTAGAGAAAATATTCAGTGTTGCCTGTTTATTGTTCAGTTTTATCTCCAATTGAAGCTCTATACTGTTTGGGTTAAAACTCTCTAACATCTATCCCAATTACAGTACCTTCAGACGTTCTTTGTTGGTGTGGAACAGTGCCATCTGCAGGTTCTGAACTGTTGGCTGTCTGTACTCTTCAACCTGGAACACAGGAACCACACTTGCTAATGACCTAATTATTCTATTCAGGTGTGGTGCAGCAGAGGCACGTCTAAAAGTTGCAGGACACCGGCCCTCGAGGACTGGAGTTTGAGACCCTTGGCTTAAAGGTTCCTGGTTGTCTGGAGGAAAGTGCATAAATAAATTGGAAACTTTCCAATGATAGCCTTGAACACCAGAGTCATGCAGAGGGAATGTCGTTGTACATTCAGGGGAGGCATGCCAGCTTTTGTGTTCATTTCAAAAAGATGAATTTACTACGACAAGTGATGAATCTCGGAGCACACAGTCTTTGATTCAGATACACCAGAATCAAAGAGCGTAAACAACTGATTAAAGAACACATGTAACATGTTATGCATGCATATTTAATAAAGCACTCATTGCCATTGTCAAGTATAGGCACAAAATTAACAGAAAAAGAATCTCTTGAGCTCTGAGGGAGAAACATGACTTGATCTTTGTTTTTTCTCTGTGTTGGCTGGCAATATCAGCTCATGAACCTTGGCTTTAGAATATAATGATTTGTTTTTATTAAGAAAACAAATCCACAACTTTATTCAATTCAAATTAAGACATACTTTATTAATCCCATGAGGAAATTAAATATTGTTGTAACTCAAATCATACAAGTATCCTCAAAAACACTTGTGAGCAGGAAGGCTCTCCAGTAGCAGTCACTCTTGCAACAAACCTGAAGGGGCCTCTGACTGAAGACTCTTAGGACTGTCATGACGTGCTAAGAGCTCAACATCCAGGAAGTTAAGAGTCATGTTTCACAGTATCATGTCCTGGACAACACCAGAAGTTGTTAGCTAGCACTGCTAATCCACCATAAAGATAAGAGCACAAGTCTTTCCAGTTGCACAGAATCTAAAAATAGATGATGTAGAGTCCCAACCAAAAACAAAATTATGAACATAAGTTCACAAAAAGAACAAATCAGAACTAATCTGACAGCTGCTCCAACATATTGCCACCATGACCAACACTTTAAAAACATATTTATCATCTTATGTGTTTAAAATTAGAATTTACCAGAAAGCTTTGCCATAATAATGTTTTGAAACAATCATTGTTTTGATTTAGTGTTGGGGCTCTAAGACAAAGAACAAAAAATGTTGCTGGGAGATAAAGCATAAGAAAATGAAAATGCAGTGTGACTGTCAGTCATACCTTTTGATGTGATGATTCATTCACTCTGCTTTCTTTTTCAGGCCACACTGAGAAAATAATTACCTTCTAGCTAATTTACTGATCTATTACCTCATTCCAGACATTTTCATTTAACTATTGGAAAACCTATAAGGCTGCATAATGGTGCAAAACAAATGAACTTTTAGTAAATTCTCATTAGGTGTGAGTGTGTGTGGTTATTTTTCCTGGCTATATCTGTGTTACTCTGGTTGTCCAGGGTGACCCAGCCTCTTGCCCAATGACTGCTGGTGATGGGCACCAGCACCCTGGCAACCCTACAAGGATAAGCATGTTCTAATGGTCAGGTAATTGTATTGATGAAGCACATTTTCAGCAACAAGGCAATAAAAAGTACTTTACATAAATTAAAAAGAAATACAAACAAAATAAAAATGAAGGCAAGAGCAAAAGAAGAAAAAAAATCTAATAACTTTTATCTAAAGTATATAAGCTGGATGTTTATTTATTATTGACTTCCTTAGCCACTCCTGTTCTGAGTTGCTAAGGTAGTTTTTCTGGATTCTAAATTTTGGAGTACTTGGGTTGCTAAAGTATAAGTAAGTATCCTCTGGACTTTCTAAGTATGTTTATAAATTTGCAACAGTAGGGAGTACTCCACAATTTCTAAATAAAAATAAAAACTAAATGTTCCTGTTCTGGAAGAATATTTTCTGTATTCTAAGTTTGTTCTAATTCCTTTTCTCAATTGCAAGAATAGGAGTCTCTGCATAATAATTTAGAAGTATATTAGTCTGAATAGTGAGTACTCCAAAATTTCTAAAAATACTACTAAACTAGAATAATCTAAAAATTATAGCATTGGTCTAAATAGTGAGTACTTGTTCTAATTCCTTTTATGGGTTAATAGTGAATGCCCCACAGTTTCTAAAAGGTAATGAAATAAAATAAAAAGAGGGAAATATACTTTAGGGAAATATGCACAAAGCAACATTCAGACAAAACAAAGACATAAGTGAGAAGTTGTGACATCACAGAGCCATGAACTGTGTAGTTCCCTCTTGATCTGTTATTTATTTAGCTTAATTCCTCCTTATCAATGAGCCCCCTGCTGTGATTAAGAAGCAAAAGCAACTGTTGTGGTTGATCTGATTGTTTGGTGAAGGAGTGAGGTGTAAAATAATTTTGTGGTAGGAAATTAACATATTTAAATTTTTGTATGACGTCAACTTGAAGAATATTTCTGTTATTTTTATAAGTAATAAAAACACTCTTTTGTGAAACCAGAAAACTCTCCGCGAGTGCTTTTTATTTTGAGTGAGTCGAAAAGCTCCTCCTGAGAGACTGCTCTGGCATTTATGTTTTTTGGACCTTAGTATGATGAAGAGTAGCCACAACACATTCAGATCAAGATAATATATTTAAGCTAAACAGGTGTGGTTGTTTGAGACACTGTGTATTGACATTAACTTCACTAAGTACTTGTCAAAGGAGAACTCAATAAATAAAGTTTATTTGCATATAACATTTCAGCAAAAAGGCAGATTTACATCATAAAATACAAAAAAACAAAGTTATAAACATAATACAGTCAACAATTGAGCAAATGTTACATTTTGATGTCATCACCAAAATCATGCACATCAAATATTTACATTGATTTAATGTTTTCTTTATTTTGTAGCCCTAACATCCCTATGTAATGTACTGCAATATAGCTGAGGTACAAGAAAATAAAAAGCACAAACTGCAAAAAACTTCATTTTCAAAGGTAGAACTGCTGCTTTAAATAACATCAACACACTTATCACCTAAAACATATTGAAAACATAGAATATAACATCAATTAACTGATTTAAACTCAAATTTCTGTTTCTTCATATGAATCCCCAATTGCTAAAGACATGGTTCATGTTATGTGTGATTAAGGTTGATTTTTGATCATTCTTACAAAGGTCTGCAAAGTTTCTTCATTTACAGGTTGCAGATCATGATATACTTGTTTAAGAAATTCAAGGACTTTAAAAGTCTTTAAGCAAAAGTTGATATTTTAACCATTTGATATTGACAACAAAGTCTCATACTAAAAAATGACAAAAAAGTTCAGCAGCACAGTTTTTTAAAAAACTGACTCTGATGCTTCTACATTAATCTAATTCTGGTAGTGTTTTTCCGTCTGGAGAGTAATATAAATACCGTAAGGCTCAACACACCTTGGATCATCTGTCCTAACAAAGTCAAACTTGATTAACCCTTTTGAACCAGAAGTCATGTCTGTGGCTGTAGCTGTTATTTCTGTGGAGCCGAACCTGATTTCTAACTTCACCTGGCGCTCTCTACCTCCACTAATGTTAGGCATTGGAACATCAAATGAACCAACTTCCTCAACTCCCAAGTCATCAACATACTTAGGAAAGTTCCTTTCTGTGCGATAAAATCTCATCATCATGCATGTCTGATCTTCCTCTACCGGACAAAGGATGAGTTCTCTAGTCTCATCCCACTGGACATCTTCACGTACACGCACCAATGTCATGAACCTATCACAGCACCATTCCTCCTCACCAATCATGAATTTCTTTTCTGGCTTATGTCTGAGCTCATCAAAGGGCTCAGAGATGGCCACCCCGTATGTGTAGGGGCTTTTTCGAGATGCAACCCAGGACGGTTTTCTTCCAAACTCAACAGCTCCTCTCATGATTGCTTCCTGAGCTCTGAAAGGACACAGAATCCTACAGGTATCACTAAACTGATCAATAATATACTGATGCAGAATCTGGCTATTCGCGAAACCCCCAACTAACAAAACGTACTCAATTCTGTAATTTTTATCAAGGATTTCCCTAAGATTCCTGGTGATGCCCAGCAGACTCTCCTCAAAGAAATATCTCATTTTTTCTTTGGAAATTTTTATTGATCCATCATTCCAGGACGCACCTTTCACAGACTCAAAGAACTTCTCTAACTTTTTCTTTTTCTGAGCTACTTGTCCCAGATTAAATGGACATATGAACTGTACATCTTCACCTGGCTGTTTGAGAACAGTAAAATCATACATCAACTTATGAACCTCACTGGGATATTTTTCTTCATATTCATCCCAGACTCCATCAGTGAATATTTCTCTAAGGAACTCTTTAAACTTTCTGTCCACAGTTTGTCCTCCCAGATCGTTTCCAGAGGCTTTGTGCAGCTCCTTTAAGGCTCCTCCTTCCAGGACTTCATGAACAGTGATGTCAATGGTTCCTCCTGAAAAAGAAAGAATTAAAGACTATTTTCACACCTTGATTCTTCAGGTCATACATTCTGAAGGGTATGATGATGAATTAATTATTTTCTTGAGTTTGTTCTACCATGTCAAACTGGATCAGAATTATGCAAAGTACCTCCACAGTCAACAACAATGTACTGAGATCCTTGACGTTGATCCAAAGGAATACCATTGTGTTTTTCTGCGATGAATCCATCTAATGGAAGCTTCTTACACCAGATTGAAGCAGCTTCTGGTTCCAGTGCAATCACCAGTTTTTCCTCAGATTCCTCTTCCACAATACCTGCCTAAAGTGGGAAAGAAAGCAATCTAACATCTGAATGTTTGTGAGGAAAAATAAAGCTCTAAAAACCTGCTGTCACCTCCATTGCAGCTTCTCTCATGAACTGTTTTGCTGACTGATCCCAGATGGCAGGAACGGTCAGGACCCAGGTGAAATCAGAAGCCAAGAGTACCATACCTGCTGCATTGGAATTAATGGTTTTTAATGCGTCGTCCTTCAGAAATCTCAAAGCCTCTGTAAAAACCTTCAGGGCCGTCATTTCCTTCCCATTGGCTGCTTTGATCTTCATATCCCTTCTAAGTTCCTGTTAAAAATCAGTACACAGTTAACAGATACAGGATAATTTAAACAAAAATTTTAAAAGGTGTCAAGATCTGGAGAATAACAAGGTGATGTTAAACGGTTCTCCAAGGGAGTTACTGAAATATTTTGCAATTAAAACGTTTTAACAACTGTAACTGTGTTTATGTCTTCATGAAATGAAGCACTTGTTGAAACAATGTATGAAATGAAGACATTACTACAACATGTCATTTAATGATGAAGTTTACTTACTTTTCCATAGAGAGCCATCTTAAAATTTTGAAAGAAATAGTGTTTCTTTCCATTTTCCCCTCCCATGCAGTTGTATGTTTCTGTGGCCTGATAACCAAAAGCCACAAATTCTTCAGATTCATCAAACAAGATGCAGGTTGGAGTCTTTGGAGTGTCCAGTCCAATTTCTTTTCCCCACATCTTTAAGTGGGGGTCTGGCTTTTCATCACTGGGTGTGATATTGAAGACATACCCACTGTATGCAGTTCCAAAGTCTATTGCTATTATGTATGAGTTTTCCATTGCTTGAACTGGTCTGGCTTGTTGCTGTAAAGAAAGCAGATGAAATGCCAGTAGGAGGAAGTTGCTGTAGGATTTTTATAGTTCATATCACTATAAGCCCCATCCTATTTCTTCTCTACGTCAGTAAACTGGGAAAGTTTAAGTTTAACCCTTTGTTTCTATTTAGAATAAGTGAATTATGATTTATTCTTTACACTTCATTACATGTAAGTAATACCAGGAACCCAGCTTGGAGGTCAGGTTGGGTTCCCTCTTATATTTGGAGACTCTGGTGTTCATCCCATCTCATACTAACAGTTTTTTGTGATAACTGTCGGCCAACTGACACTGACCAAGACGTCCTGTGACCGGGAATCAGGTGTAGAATCAGAAAGAAATCAGGGATAAAATCATGCAGGCTCACATCTCACTTGTTTTAAACTCATTGCATTGACTCCCAGTACACCTCAGGTTTGAATTTAAGATTCTTTGTGATTTTTAAATGTCTCATTGATGTTGCACCATCTTATTTTGCAGAGCTGCCGTTACCTTACCAACCCTTGAGACCCTGAGGTCCTCTGGCACCGGATTATAAACAGTACCAAGAATCAGAACACCAACTTATGGTGAGGCTTCTTTCCAGTATTATGGCCCCGTTTGTGGGACGTTCTGCCAGTGATCCTGAGGGCCGCAGAAAATATTGTTGTTTTTAAAAGCAGGCTCAAGATCCATTTTTTGAACTGCATTTCCTGAACTAGGTCATTTGGGATATGTTTATAAATTTTCCATAAAGTTGTTTATTTTCTCATGGGGTAGATGTTTGTATTTTTGTTTTGTGGGTTTGTTTTAATTCATCTGTACAGCACTTTGAGCTGCTTTTAGAATGAAGGGTGCTTTATAAATGAAGCTGATTAATTGATTGATGCAAAATTGTGTTGCGTGTTCCAGCTTAAGTTGAAACAATAACTTGTCTAAAGTTGTAGAACGCTGATCTTTGAGGACCAGAGCTGCCCCCACTGAGAAATGTTGTGAAATCAAACCATTTGGGCTCCTGAAACAAATTTATGAAAAATGTCAGTACTCCCAGAATGTGAAAGATAACTATAATCAAGCCGTTTCTAAAATCTTGTTTCAATTGAGCTGGGAAATCAGCAAGTTTAGTTTTGTTGTTGAAAATCGTTGTCAATTTCCTTTAAATGAAAGTCTGAGATGAAATCTGATGTGCAGAGTTGGGCGTAGGTGTAAGAAATGCAGATGGGATTTAACCCAAGACCCAAAGCTTTTTCAATATTAGACTTAACTATGAGTTTACAGCTGCTCCTAAAGTGTGGGACATTCTGCTCTCTTATATAAAAATTATTAGGAACAATTAAAATGTCACTGTGTTACCAAAGAATCATTATAAAAGAAAAATTTGTTTAAGTTTGTTTTTATAAAAACTGTGGAACAAACTGTTGATAAAAATTTTCTATGTGGAGAGCAGAAATATAAAAAACTGTGTTCATGTAAAAGAATATTTAGTATTCAGTTAGTTTCTAAATACTAATTCTTAGCCATTAACACACAACATTCTTAGCCCAAGTAACTAATAATCATTAATGTCTCAGAACATTGATCAGTCTCTCGTCATGAAACAGATATTTGTATTTTCATTAAAGGAGATACTTTGTAATGAAAGAGAAAGAACTTGTCACATATCATGTTTTAGTGACATCTGAGTCACAACAACGGAACTGAAGTGGTTGGAGGAAGAAAAAATTCACAACTAAATTAGTTTGGTTTCTGGTAAGTAATGCTTTTGTTTTTGTGAATTACCCAGCACGTGCAAACTTTATTGGATTTCACTGAATAAACATGAAAGAATAAATACAGTTAAGAAATACATTTTAACTGTAAATCTTTGCTGTCTTTTACAGACTCAGTGTTGTATACATTGGTTAAAAATAGCGGAGACATTAATTTCTATAAAATCTCGTCCACATTTGACCAGTTTAAGAAAAGTGTTCATCCACGCAAACCTGCAGAATTAGACTACTGAGCATTGTTGTATTAACAAAAAATAGATAAAAATGTATATTACAGAAGACACACTCTCCACAACAAAGTAGGTTGCTATACATCAGTGTTTACATATTTGTTTTGTTTCAGCCGTTGTTTCACCTGGGAATTAAAAACTGTAAAATCTGTTAACATTTTATTGCTGATTGGAAACAATTTCAGACATGAGCGCCTCTGAATGATGTTTTGTATTTTGCAGGTCTACAGTCTCCATTAAATCCGTCTCAAGTGACAACTCCTGGGCTGCTGGCTTTTAAAGTCATTCTGCTAATCTGGGACAAGACAGTTGATATATTTTAAAAGTCAATTTCAAAAAAGAAAAATGTATAAAATTGTCAAAGCTGAAAAGATTTCATTTCTCCAATGTTTTGCAGTCTTGTCACGTTGTTGGTTTTTGTTAAGTTCTTTTTGTACAACAGCATCATAGGTTTTAAAGCAGATTGAGTTGCTTGACTTCAAAGATAAATAAATTAATTAAATGTTACAAAAGAGAAGCATACACACTTCTAAGATATATTTGGATTGGAATGTTCTTAAGTTTATCTTGTTCATCAGATGTTTGTTTGATCTTGGCCCATGAGTTTAGTACTTTTCTTAAAGGTTTCATTTTGGCTCTAGTGGCCTTTGTTTGACAGTGAATTGACAGGAAAGTGGGTTGTGAGAGAGGAGGAAGACATGCGGAAAAGGTAGAAGGGCTGGGACTCGAACCCATGATGGCTGCATGGAAAACTGGAGCTTCCGTACATGGGACGGTTGTTTTACTCCTGTGTCACCTCTGCGCCCAATACTTTTCTCATTACCTCACCTGCCTCCCCTCAGTGATCACCACTTCCTGTACTTATTCTTCCTGGTTACTTCAGACATTTCTTTCTGAAACATTTTGACTTCTTGGTCTTTGATCTGTTCATTAGGGAATGTTCTACCTCCACACCTACAGATTTACTGCAAAAGAAGCAGTGCTGTGAATAAAAGGAAGTTCAACTTTATTTTTTTCCCTGTTGCTAAATTTTATTCAAATGCTTTCATTATCCTTTCAGAGAATTGGTGTTGCTTAAAGTATGAAAAAATCTAAGCACCGTCACCAACATTAAGAAAAATGTATCTGTTTCATTTATAGAAAGTAATTACTTCCTCCCCTGTGAGACGGAGCTTTAACTCCCATCTCCGGCAGAACTTCGAACACGTTCCGGGGGAGGTGGGGGACATCGAGTCTGAGTGGACCATGTTCCGTGCCTCCATTGTCGAGGTGGCTTATCAGAGCTGTGGCCGCAAGGTTGTCGGTGCCTGTCGCGGTGGTGTTGGCTGACGCGACCTTGCAATATCACATGGATATTGGGGGCAGTTCCCCTGGATTGGCAGACTGGGGTGGTGGTCCCACTGTTCAAAAAGGGGGACCGGAGGGTGTGCTCCAATTACAGGGGGTCACACTCTTAAGCCTCTCTGGCAAGGTCTATTCAGGGGTCCTGGAGAGGAGGGTCCGTCGGATAGTCGAACCTCAGATTCAGGAAGAGCATTGCCGGCAGTAAGTCAGGCTCGTTTCCGATGAGGGTTGGACTCCACCATGGCTGCCCTTTGTCACCGATTCTGTTCATTACTTTTATGAACAGAATTTCTAGGCGCAGCCAAGGTGTTGAGGGAATCCGTTTTGGTGGCTTTAGGATCGCATCTCTGCTTTTTGCGGATGATGTGGTCCTTTTGGCTTCATCAGGCCGTGATCTGCAGCTCTCGCTTTAGTGGTTCGCAGCCGAATCAGGACTCAGAGTAGAGCTGCTGCTCCTTCACATTGAGAGGAGCCAGTTGAGGCTCGGGCATCTGGTCAGGATGCCTCCTGGATGCATCCCTGGAGAGGTGTTCTGGGCACGTCCCACCGGGAGGAGGCCCCAGGGAAGACCCAGGACACGCTGGAGGGACTATATTTCTCGGCTGGCCTGGGAACGCCTTGGGATTCCCTCGGAGGAGCTGGAACAAGTGGCAGGGGAGAAGGAAGTCTGGGCCTCCCTTCTGAAGCTGCTACCCCCGCGACCCGACCCCGGATAAGTGGAAGAAGATGGATGGATTTACTTCCTCCCAGTTTGATCACGAGTAGCTTTAAGTTTACCGTCAGTCTGAATTCTGATCAATGAATTAAGCTTTGTAGGATTCAAACATGGTACAAAGGAAAGAAAGAAAAAAAATCAAATACGTTTGAAGATTTTACAGGACAAAAGGTTTCTCAAAAATAAATAACCAACACATGTTTAATAAAACAATTGATAAAAATGACAAATATTTGAATAAAAAGTTTCTAAGGAAAGTAATTTATGGAGTTTTGGCTTATTTTTCAATTTTAAATCCATGATTTTCTTAAACTTTGTTTTATCGAACATTTTAAATATAAAATTAGGTTTTATATTTTGAAGTAAGTATTGAAGTAAGTATTTTACTTATTGAAGTAAAATAAGTAAAATATTTGTTTTACTTACAAGTAAGTGAAAGTAAGCAAAATCATTTTATTCATACAGTATCTTTCTCAGACAGGAGTCACGGTGCTTCACAGTAAAAATGAGCAAAAGCAATAAAAAAAACACATAGAAAACCAACATACAAGGAGCGAGCAGTATAGAGGATAGAAATTATAGACATTAAAAATCTCAATTTTCACATACAAAGCTGAATCCTTATATGTACACTAAATTCTAAAGAGAAACACTGCAAGCACTTCTAAAATTATTGGAATGGATATTTATTGGAAATAGTTTGTACACTTTCATTTGTTTTTATTGCCTTTTCAAAACTCGTAACTACTGATCCTTGGATTTGTTTATTGAAATGTTATTCTGTAAATGTATTTCAATGATAATGTGGAGCTGTTCACTCATGCAGTAACGAATATGCAAGAGTGTTTTATTTTATTTAGAATATTTATTTCAAAATACATTTATACTCCATGTTTTCCTGCCTGCAGAAGCCTCTTGCGCCCTCTGCAGGTACCAACAGGAGCTTCAGTCTCTGTAGACCATGAGTTGCTGGCGCCCTCTACTGGCAAATCAAGCTATTACAGATAAACTGAAGATGAAGGTGATTTATGGCCAAAACATTCAGAAGGTTTTAGGTTTAGTGTTAATTTGACAATAGATATTTTTGCTTTTGTTTAGCCACCTATATAAAATATTTTAGACACTTTACAGATTAATTTAAATGAATAATTTCATGATTTTATTTAAAACTTGAAGTTACAATAGTATTTTAGTAACGTGTTCTGCTCTGTTTCCTCTAATGTTCCTGAGGGCTGTTTCACAAAACCAGGAGAGTGAATTAAGCCAAGATTTCATCCTATCTTCCTGTTTGTCAACAGATTAAAATGTTAATATGACTGTTTATGAAGTCCTGGAAGGAAGAGCCACGAAGACACTGTACAAGGCTGCAAAATACAAACTGGGGGGAAAATGTGTGGAAGGAAAATTCAATCAGCTCCTGAGAGAAATATTCAGGAGATGGAATCTGGGAAGAATATGAACTAAAATATTCTATGGGGGCTAAAATAATAATGGATTAATTTACTGGTCTCAAACTAGTAGATAAAAATGTTCAGATCAATTTGGACATCAGTATAAAGTCCTGTGTCCTCTCAGACCCCTGGGAGCAAAGAAATTAGCTGAAGAGTTGGGGAGAAACCAAAGTTGGAGTTTCAGAAGAAAAGTTCAGCTCCTGACAATTATCTAAACTGTACAATCATATCTTTAAATGTGTCACCAGGTAGTTTTAGTCTCTGATTTCTGGTTGTACAGATGAAATATAGTGATTTAAAATACTGTGGCATGTAGTTCATAGTTGACTGGTGAATCAATACATTGTTGTATAAATAACTGATAATCAGTATAGATAACTTTTTTTGACTGATTCAGTTATGAAAAATAAAGTAAAGAAAAGCAGATCAAGTATTTTAAAATACATGCAAAGTTCTGATCCAGTATTTCTAATACTTTGATGTATTGCACATCATATGTCACATGTGTGAGATCATTTTCTATACGTCTATTTAATCTGTCCTCCTGGGTTCGTCCATCACGCATGGTTTGGCTTGAAAGAGTTCAGACTACAAGGAACATTCAGGTCTGCAGAGAGAATCATCAGAGCTTAAAGTTCCTCCATTGGCAGCTAACATCTCTGCAGATCCCACACATGCTAAACACAAACTGCTCAGACATTTATCTTCAGTGCTATTTCGACATGTTCAACCTAGTCGTTCTTTTGCAAAACCATTGAAGAAAACATATTTTTATTTTTGCCATTTTAAAACACTTGTTATATTTTAAATGTCATGAGATAAAAGTGGAACCAAAGTAAAATCCTTTGTTTGTTTCCACAAACTTGGACACTAAAGCTGATTTTGATTCTTATGTGAGTGAATATTGATGGGGCCAAGACTTTTACTCCCTTAGATAAAATGAAGATGTCTTAAAGTCTTGGTTCATGTGTTTCTGCTTAATTTGCAGACCTTTTATTCAGAACGTTAGTTCTTGTTCATTCAAACAAATTAGCTTTGAGTAAAATAATTTTACACAAAGTTGCCCAACCTTTATGAATTAGATCAGGGGTCTCCAATTAGCTGAGACTGAACATTAAAAGATGGTCTCTGTGTATAAGTGATGAATTATGTATCCAGAATATAAACTGTTCATCAATTTTCATTGCAGACATTTTTTCTTGCAGACAGTGCATTTTAATGAACAGCCATACAAATGTTATGCCAGATTTAGCCACAAGGACTATCCATCCATCCATCCATTTTCTGTTCTCCCTTTGTCCCTAATGGGGTCGGGAGGGTTGCTGGTGCCTATCTCCAGCTACGTTGCAGGCGAGAGGCGGGGTACACCCTGGACAGGTCGCCAGTCTGTCGCAGGGCAACACAAAGACATACAGGACAAACAACCATTCACACATACACTCACCCCTAGGGAGAATTTAGAGAGACCAATTAACCTAACAGTCATGTTTTTGGACTGTGGGAGGAAGCCGGAGAACCCGGAGAGAACCGTCATCTCTCCACGCATGCACAGGGAGAACATGCAAACTCCATGCAGAAAGACCCCGGCCGGGAATCGAACCCAGGACCTTCTTGCTGCAAGGCAACAGTGCTACCAACTGCGCCACTGTGCAGCCCCGCCACAAGGACTAAATTGTTTGTTTTTATAAATAGTGTTGAATTACATGTGGTAATAGTTTTATCTTTTGAAGAATAAATTGCACAACAAAATTACATAAATAATTTTCCCATTAGATTATGCCCTCTTTCACTTTTATTAATATCTGTTCAGAAAGATGTTTCCCAGGAGCTAAAAGCAGGATCAACTATTGTTCTGTAATCTTAGATACCATCTTTCACCACTAGAGGACACTGTCAAAAAGGAAATGGACCATTCAACCAGCTTGTCAAGATGGTAAACAGGTAAACATTAATGAAACCTTTTGCTGTATTTACTAATGTACTTTCTATGTTCAGTAATAGACATTTGGTTCTTGATAAGAACTTGGTTTATTATCAGCCACCATCATTACATCAATCCTGCAGTTATTCTACAGTAAAAGTATTTAAATATAGAAAACAGGCCACATTTATCAAGTTAATTAACTGTAAATCAGAACTGATTTTGTTTTGGAGTATCTGTAAAAATACTTCTAAATGAGTAACGATATCTAAATGAACTAGTCTGTGGGTATGTGTGGAGCTTGTATGTTATAGAAAAAGTGTCATCCTGTTAACCAAAATTTTCCTATTTACTTGAATTTTTAAAAAAGAGCTAAATTAGTGATAACAATAGTCTCCTCTGTTGCCTGTCAGGGTGATTGTCTCTGATTACAATTCATGAGCCTGACACCAGGGACTGTAAAATTAGTAAAGTTACACTGTTAAAAGTTACCAGCAATAATTTGAATTATTTTGCATGTTGGAAAATGTTTTTCTAAACCATTTTTTCACCATGTTTTTCATTCATTCATAACTGTCATAGCTATCACAGCTGTGACTTCACAGTTTTCAGCTAAGTAAATATTTAGCTTATTAATTAGATATCTAGTTTGAAACTGAGAAATTCATAAATGAATGACTGAGATTCTACACAATCTTAATAGTGAAATATCACATTTACATGTAAATAATCATTTCATTATAAAGACAAAAGAAAATGAAATCATTAGGCTAAAAGCACAGGCAGTTAGATGCCTTGAATATTTCAGTATCAGTGTCAATAGAATAAACAATACTGGTTGAGCTCTACTACTGTTACATTATTTTAACATTTGTTGAGAGAATCATTTAATCTAACTTCTTGGTTCGATGAATATTTTTTATGTAAATCTGCCAGAAGTATTAATAATTTTTGGCAAGTCACATAGACTGACATTTTTGCACACAATTTCCCTTTCTGTAGATCTGCTCTAAGAAACAAAGAAGAATTGAAATCATTGAATGAAAGGTAAAATTCACACAACAAGCTCAAAGAAAATCAATGTTCTGCCTCCCCATCACAACGTCATTACAATATTAGGTTTGAAGAGCTTTCAGCTTTTATATATATATATATATACATATATATATATATACACTTAGAATAACTAAGTGCATAGTTTATTAGTTATTTATTTTAAAACTTTGTTTATTTTTTCCCCTCATAGGTCTGAACTGAAACAAAAAGAGGCAGAAGTGAAATCCCTCAAACAGAGGTATAAATCACGTAACAAGCTCAGCTATAAAATTTATATTCAGTTCTGTCAAATCTGCATTATGTCATTTTAATACTGCAGGCTAAACAGTGAGGAATGAGTCATGATTGCTTACATTAGACTTTTAAAAGTGTTTTTCCCATCCAACATGTTAGCGATCTTTAAAGCTTCACTTGTGATCTAAAGCTCAAACAACTGACTGCAAGAGGAAGCTTTTAGCAGAGAATCAGTTTATTAATTCAAGAAAACGAAATTCTCTATGCAGCAATCTGCAACCCAAATTAGTTTGGTTTTGATTACTTCAGCTAAACTCACCTGCAAAGGAATAAGGTACAAAGACGTATCTTAAGACATCACTTCTTGTAAATCAGCATAATATAAATTTATTTAATTACCTTCTGCCTTCAGTCCTGCATATTCATGTAAATAATGACAAATATTTTATTTACTTAAAGACTGCAGGAATCAGCAGATGTGAGATCCAGCCCCCAGCGTTGTAACCCACAAAGATGTGAACACAAAGAAAGGTTTGATTTTTAAATTACTCATAAAATACCATGAATAACCAGAAATCAGAGAACTGATGATTTTAATAACTTGTATCTTTTAACACAGTATGACTCAGATGGAGACGTTTTACAAAGAGAAGCTCACAAAGGCCCAGTAAGAATTTTTCTAATATTTTGTTTAGCTAGTTCCCACCTAATATTTAACCTAATGATCTGCAGGTCTTCATTCAACTGTTAATATTATATCAATGTTTGATTATAACTGAACTCAAATGATGTGTCCCTCAAAGCTTCACTTTTCCCTCCACAGATCTGAAACAGTCAAAAAACAGAAAGAACTGAAATCAGTCAAAGACAGGTACAGAAAGATGAAACCTCATATTTACTGACCTGCTGCATAAATAACCAAACTAACTGTTTGACAGACTGGCAACACAGATGGCCGCTTCACTAAAAACAGGAGACACTGAGAGCATGAACAACCCGGTCAGTAAAACCAGACTGACTGAGATGTACGACAACCTGGAACTGCTGCAGTGGCCTAAAGTCAAAGATCAGCTGAAGTCCAGGAAGATCAACCCAAAGGAGGCCAAAGATCTGATTCAGGTAGATCTGATCTCAGGATGTTTACCTGCTGGGTTTAATGTCACTGTGGATCTCATTTGACTGATATGGAACTGATCTCTGTAGAAAACATTTGGAAATGCATCAGATGAAATGAAGAGAAGGAAGCAGCAGATAGAAGAGATGTTCCAACAGTCTGAGTCCAGCGGTGGACTGACTCCTCAGAAGGTAACTGGACTGTAGAACAGCTTTCTCCACAGAATCATTAAATCAGCATGAGGAAGTGTGTAAGCAGCATGAGGAGGTGTGTAAGCAGTATGAGGAGGTGTGTAAGCAGCATGAGGTGTGTAAGCAGCATGAGGAGGTGTGTAAGCAGCAGCAGGAGGAAGTGTGTAAGCAGCACGAGGAAGTGTGTAAGCAGCATGAGGAAGTGTGTAAGCAGCATGAGGAAGTGTGTAATCAGCATGAGGAGGTGTGTAAGAAGCATCTTCCTGTGTTCCAGGTTAAAGAGTACAGACAGCTCACAGTTCAGAACCTGCAGATGGTTCTGTTCCACACCACCAAAGAAGAACTTCTGAAGGTATGTTTACAGAAGATCCAGTTTGGAAACCAGACAGAAAACAGATACATTTATAGCTCTGATGGAGCAATCAATGTGTAACATTGAACATTTACTTCTCAGACTGGTTTCCCAGAATGTTTAGGTGAATTTCCAGAGGAAGTGAAGGTGGATCTGAGACCTCTGACCTCTGAATGCTACTGGCTGAGCTGCTTGATGGCTCTAAGCAATCCTCCTCTTCAGACGGACTGGAAGAACCATGTTCCTGGGTTTAAATCTTCCTGGGATATTTTACCTCGAGAAATCAAACCACCTGTCATGTAGAAGAAGCAGATGCAGCAATGAGGAAAACAGATTCTGACATCACTTCTTGTTTCTTAATTTTTATATTATATTTTATATTAAGGACTACTTGTATGATCAGAGGAAGCTAAGTTATAGCGACTGGAACGGTTAGTGGTAGGAATTGTTTCAGTTGGTCAGAACTTAAGACATCACTTGTTGTGAATCAGCATAATATAAATTAACTTAATTACCTTCTGCCTTCAGTCCTGCATATTCAAGTAAATAATGACAAATATTTTATTTACTTAAAGACTGCAGGAATCAGCAGATGTGAGATCCAGCCCCCAGCGTTGTAACCCACAAGGATGTGAACACAAAGAAAGGTTTGATTTTTAAATTAACCATAAAATACCATGAATAACCAGAAATCAGAGAACTGATGATTTTAATAGCTTGTATTTTTTAACACAGTATGACTCAGATGGAGACGTTTTACAAAGAGAAGCTCATAAAGGCCCAGTAAGAATTTTTCTAATATTTTGTTTAGCTAGTTCCCACCTAATATTTAACATATCATGTAGAAGAAGCAGACACAGCAATGAGGAAAACAGATTCTGATATCACTTCTTGTTTCTTAATTTTTATATTATGTTTTATATTAAGGACTACTTGTATGATCAGAGGAAGCTAAGTTATAGCGACTGGAACGGTAAGTGGTAGGAATTGTTCCAGTTGGTCAGAACTGCTCTTTGCTTATTAATGAATGATGCTCTGCTTTCAGGTAAACAGCTATTGTTACTTTCATTTAATTTTGTAAATAACTCAAAATGCCCCAGGAGAACTCTTCAGTGCTTTGTTGTGGCCAGTCACATTTACCAAACAGCACCACTCTTCTCATTAAGATGAACAAAGAAAAATACATGAGTGAAGAGTTTCATTTCAGGTTGTATCATATATTAAGATGTGTTATTGCAGGGGCAATTTTAAATTAAGTGGTCTTTGACAGCTTGTTAAATAGGTTAGCTGGTCTTCACCCTGAAAGTTTGAGAAACACTGATTTAGAGATGTATGCACACTACAGGGGATTAGAATTTGCAATTCAGACATGCTCACATTCTCCTGCCAACAGCCAGTGTTGAAAGAATAATTTATCATCTCAAACTGTGGTCCCTGGAGCATTTGTGGTGCAAAGGCACACCCTAGTGGACAGAAAACAACTCCAGGACTACTTATATGATCAGAGGAAGCCAAGTTATAGCGACTTGATTCATTTGAGCAGTTAGTTGTAAGAATTGTTCCAGTTAGTCAGAACTGCTCTTTGCTCTGTAATGAATGATGCTCTGCTTTCAGGTAAATGGCTATTGTCAATTTCATAATTTTTTTTAAGTAACTCAAAATGCCAAAGTAGACTTCTTAAGTTTGTTGTGGTCAGTCAACTTGACCAAACAGCACCACGCTTCTCATTAGGATGAACAAAGAAAAATATATGAGAGACTAATAACACAGACTAATAACACAGTTTTATATCTGCATGCAGTAGAGATTAAGAGGAAGAAAAATAATAGGAACACCGGTGACTTTCTGTTGGAAGGGGGCGGGTCTAAAGTGTCACCTGTTGACCATTTGAATGTGATGAGCTCTGACTGTGATGATAGAAATGAAGTTTGATGCAGCTGGGAGCTTATATAGGGAAGTTATTCCATCTTGATGTTTCATGGCGAAAGGCCAGATTTGAGACTTGACCACACTCACATGCTTTGATATAGGAAAATTCCTTTGATAACTTTTGAACTTCAATGCCTCAAGACTGTGCTGACTGAGTTTGAAGACTGGATCTCAAAAGCTGTAGGAAGAGTTCGCTCAGATACGACATCAATAAAATAGAGAAAATGGCGGCTTTGATCCAAAATGGCCGACTTCCTGTTGGGTTTAGACCATGACTTCAAGAAACTTTTATGTAGGTCCTGACAGATATAAATTTGTACCAAGTTTCATAATTCTGGGATAAAGCATGGCTGGGGGCTGATTTTTTAAAATATTCTACAGGGCGCTGTGGAGTAATTAGGCCACGCCCACCAAATGTTGGAACCGATTCCTGTTGGGGGGTGGTCAAGGATTGATCTCAGTGAGTTTGGTGCAGCTCAGTTGAAACATGAGGAATCTAGAGCCAAACGTAACCTGACACTTCACCGCACAGCCACGGCTCGCCCTCCACTGAAAACTCTTGGCGCTTTAAAACAAGTGAGGCCAACTTGTTATCTGTCATCTGACACAAGATCACCTTGATTAGGTCAAAAGAGCCAGAGATGGAGCTTTCCAAGTGATAAAAGTCACTTCCTGTTCTGAAGGGGTGGGGCATAGACGACGTCAGACTATGACAATATAGGATCGTCAGGCATCCAACCAGGATCACTCATGCCAAGTTTGGTGCCAATTGACCTTATTATGTGAAAGTTATAGTGTTTTGTTTGTTTTGGCGAGTACGGCAAGTTCGCAGCTCTGCCACGCCCCCTGAATATATACGAAAAGTACATTTTTTCTATAACTTTTAAAGCCCTATGCCCTTACAGGATTCTGACCAAGAATGAAGCCGATAGATCAAAATCCCTAGGAGGAGCCTGTTAAAGTTCGACGTGAGTAAAAGTGAAAAATGGGCAAAATTTATCCTTTGACCCAAAATGGCCACCTTCCTGTGCATTTTAAAGGGTACCTCCAAGAGACTTTTTTTCTTGATTTGGGGGATCTACCTACATACAGTTTCAGATCTCTCCGACCTACGGTTTCTCCCAACTCACGTTAGGGGGCGCTGTAAGAGCAGTTTGGCCACACCCACTTGAGATTCCTGACCCTAACCCTAAATCCGAAAATTTTCCTTGGGGACAATTTTGGGTCAAGTTTGGTGAGTTTTTGAATATGTTAAAGGCCCCAAACAGCCTCATAAAGTGGTTGATAAACAACTCTGTCTAAAACAAATGTCAATGTAGCAGGAGGTGTGGTTTAGAGAAATAAATGCTGCTTGACAGCTGCGTATTCACACAGTTGCATTCCTCCCTTAACTTGACTAGTAGGAGTTTCTTCTGCAATGAGTGACTCGTTTGTCATAGCGATAGACTTTGGCACAGCATATAGTGGATATGCCTTTAATATCACAACCAAAAATGAAAAAAGTGATCCATACTTTTCAAGGTGGGGAAAGGAGTATGGATTTGACACCCCAAAGACTCCAACCTGCATTTTATTTAATGAAGATGAAACATTTCTGAGTTTTGGCTATGAAGCCAAAATTGCATACAAGGAAATGAGGAGAGAAGAAGCAGAGAAACATTATTTCTTTGAAAATTTCAAGATGGAACTCTACAACAAAGTAAGTATGAACAAATCCCTCATAACTCTATAATGTAATGTTATAATGCATGTTCCCACATTGATCATTTCTATATTTTGGGTACAACTTCCCCAAATAGTTTTTAGTGAAGATGTGTCTTAATAATATTTACATATTTAAATTGTATTAAATATAATTGCATATATTTTTTTACTTGTATTTTTAGATTTTCTATTTCGCTTTGCCAATTAATTATTATTATTATTATTACTTACAAACATCCAAAAACACATTCATTGTTAATTCCACAGTTAACTCCAGGTTTTTTCTGACTTCATCGCTCTCTCACACCTATCCTCCTCTCTACATGAAAATCTCCCTCTTCATGACCATTTCGACCTCTTACTGGGCTACCAGCATATAATCTGACCTCTTCCTCAGTCTGTCCCTCGTCTGTTTCACCTTCCTCATCATCATTCTCTTACGAATCTGCAACAAGAAAATTGTTCAGCTCCTACTCCTGCACTGAACAATTACAGTGGAGTTTTGCATTAAGAGTGAGTTTTTCTAATGGCTGATTAGTCTTTGCATTATGTTGCAGTAATGGCTTTACCTTACTCCTCTCCATTTCTATAGCTCATTCTGTTAACTTTAGGCCAAGTATTCTCTTTTACAAACATTAATCTATCATAAAAGCAGAATACCAGCTAAATTAGTTATCCTTCTATTTCAATACATCATTATATCATTAGTAAAATCAGTAAAACTATTTTAAATATATTATTTTCCAGCATTAATTTGGCAGGGAGTCCTGAGCAGGAGGGATCCTCAGAGTAGAAAATTCAACCAAACTAGAAATTTAAACAACAGTGAATAACCATATAACAGTCAGAGAAATATTCATGTCTAGGTGAAATAAGTGTTTGGGTAAAATGTTTAAGGGTAGCATAGTTGAAACATGCCCATGAGCTTTATTCTGCTTCAACCCTGTCAGATGTCCTAATATTACTAGTCTACTTTCTAAAACTTTGCTTGTAAACAGTATAAATTGTTTGTAAGCTCCCCCTTTAGAAATCTGACTATCCGTTTTAAAGGTAGATTAGAAAGAACTTACAAATATACCCACACCTTTTGGATTTTAGTAAGACCTGGCAATTGTTTATAAAACACATCATATGATGTATCAAGAAAGCAAAAGGCCTCTTTGCACTGCAGGGCCTACCCCCTTTCACCTATTGTACTTTGGTCCTCATTATTTTTACACTGAGCAGAGTGCAGCCTCAAAGGTGCTGGGAACATGGAAGCTGCCGAAGTGTCTCCCCACAGACCGTGGAACACATTTGTTCCTTGTTGTCCCATTCAGCTCCTTCAGAACACATTTGTAAATGAAGAATCTAAGGAAAAGATTTACCTCGGCTTTACCTCTTAACTAAATTATTCCAAAATGTTTTATCTGAGTCTCATCTCAGAGCTGAATTTGGTGCAGCTGAACTACTGCTGCAGCTTGGAGAAATTTCCCCACTGGAGCAGAGCAAGATCAGGAACTTGTTCTGAACTACAGGGCGTGGTGATTTGTATCAGAAAAAACTGCAGGCATCCGTTCAAAGATGTGGTGTCCCTTTATTATCGCTCAGCTTACAATTCTTGATGCAACAAAACTAAAGCAAACATCACACTTTTAACTCCTCTTTTGCTAAGTTGTCGAATTACTGCAAGCCACTACAAAAAATCCCTGTTCTGCCACACTCTATAAAGTTCCAGCGCATTAAGGCTCTGATAGGTTGTCGTCGACCACGATTGACAGGCAGACCAGTTCAGATTGACAGTTCAGACAAGTCTACAAGACACAGTCCAGCGAACTTGTGGTATTTTCCACACATTTAGAGACTCTTGCCAACTTCTGACCACTTCAGTTGGAGAAATGCTCTCCGATTTATTGAACTTTGGCTGAAGTGGAGTTTCCAATGTAGTAGAGATGCACAGATTCATCATCCGTATCAACATCAAAACTTTGAGCCATTTGAAAAGAATGAAAAGAATTTGCCATTGCATATGTAATTACTATGATTTCAAATCATGGTGCCAATGCACCAATCAACAATTGAACTCAAACCAGCCTCATCCAGTTGCCCTGATTGGAACCACAGCTCTCTGGGTTTCAAGGAACACGATGGGGCCAGACTGGAAGTGCTAATACCAAAAGCTGGACCCAGGTTTGACGCCAGACTGGGCAGAGCATTACTAACTAATGCTAAATACAATTAAATTATAATATAAATAATATAATTTAAAACAGAAATTAAGACTGCTTATACCACTAAGCCACTGTATCTAATATCAAATGAACATCTCCAGGAACTCAGCAATAATCTGGAGATTAAAGACGTCATTGGAAAGTCTATGAAGGCATTGAAGGTTTTCTCAGAATCTCTGGGATTTCTTAAAGAAGATGCACTCAGAACAATCAACCGAAGCACAGGGGGCATGAAGTTCATTCCCTCTGACTTCACCTGGGTTCTGACGGTTCCTGCCATCTGGAATCCTTCAGCTAAACAGTTCATGAGAAAAGCTGCAACTCAGGTAACGTCAGGATTTATAGAGTCCAATGAAGTTCTAAAATGTTCCGATGGATGAGACTTTGTCTTTTTGTAGGCAGGTATTGTAACAGAAGGAGATAAGGAAAAGCTGGTGATGGCACTGGAACCAGAAGCAGCTTCAATCTGGAGTAAGAAGCTTCCATCAGATGGTTTCATCTCTGAGAAGCACAATGAAGAGTCACTGGATCAGTCTGCAGGGACTCAGTACATCGTTGTTGACTGTGGAGGTAATGTGTCTGTGATTCTGATGCAATGTGTTATTGAATCATTCACAAAGCATTTTTAAATTTCTACATACAAGAACATTATAAGACATAATGTTTTGGGGGAAGGGATTGCAGACTGTTGTGAACTAGAATGACTCCAACTTCAATAGATGTGTTTTTGTTATTATTATTATTATTATTAAGCCAGCCATTTGTATTATTCTCTCTGTTTATTAAAGGAGGAACTATTGACATCACTGTTCATGAAGTCCTGGGTGGAGGAGCCCTGAAGGAGCTGCACAAGGTCTCTGGAAATTATCTGGGAGGACAAACTGTAGACAGAAATTTTAAGCAGTTTCTCAGAGAGATACTTCCTGAAGGAGTCTGGGATCAATTTGAACAAAACTCTCCCAGTGCCGCTCAGAGAATTATGTATGATTTTACCTACCTCAAACAATATGATAAAGATGTTCGGATCACTTGCCCATTCGCACTGGGATCATTAGCTAAAGAAAAATCAGACACAGAAAACTTTGTTCAGTCAGAACTTGGTGCTTCCTGGGATGGTGAGTTCATCCAAATCTCAAGAGACAAAATGAAGTCTTTCTATGATGAAAGTCTGAAGGGCATCACTGAGAATCTCAAGGAAATCTTTAACTGTGGTCTCAACATCAAGTACATTCTGTTAGTGGGTGGGTACGCTCAGAGTCAAATTCTGCAGCAGCACATTACTGACCAGTTTGGACAACAGTGTAAAGTTCTGTGTCCTTTCAGAGCTCAGGAGGCGATTATGAGAGGAGCTGTAGAGTTTGGTAGAAACCCAGATGTTGTGGCTTCTCAGAAAAGTTCCTATACTTATGGATTTTCTGTTTGTGAACAGTTTGATGAGAGCAAACATAAGGAAGAAAAGAAATTTACAGCCAAAGGTGTGGTATGGAGTCGAGATATTTTCAGGAAACTGGTGGAAGAAGATGAAGATCTTGGTTCAGAGGATACCAGAGAGTTCTTATGTCATCCAGTAAAAGCCGATCAGAAAGAGATGGAACTGAAATTTTACAACACACTCAGAAAAGATCCGGTCTACATAGATGACTTTGGTGTAGAAAAGGTTGGTTCATTCATTGTAGACATGACTGGAGGAGGTAAAGTCAAACTGAATATTAAGTTTGGCTCCACAGAGATAAAAGCTACTGGGACCAACCTGACTACTGGAGAGAAAAAAAAAGTCAAAATTGACTTCATCGCCACAGATAGAGAATGTATTGACTTCATCGCCACAGATAGAGAATGTTTCATTGATTACGATTCAGAAGATGAAGTTAGTATTGGATCCAGTTCTCACGCAGAAGAATATATTTTAGATGGTGCTGATGAAACTTGATGTGGCCAAGAGGTTTATGCGCTAGAGTGAATCATCATTGAATCAATATAAGCATTTTCCAATGGTGTCATTGATTATGTAATAGATGAATCCTTGCCATATGGTGGTGGAAAGTAATAGACATACTCTCTGAGATAAATCAACATTTGTATGGAAGGGATTACTAAAAATCTGAATAAATGTTCTTGTTTTACCTTTTGTGCAGAATCAAGTCTAGAAATAATGTTATTATTTATTTTAATTGTTTTATTAAAAATAATGCTAAAGTTATACAAGATTAAAAAAAATAAGGTGGAATATGTGCTGTAGTGGGAACACTTCAGCTAACAAGATTATTATGGTGCAAAATTTTGTGGCTTGTAATATCAGTCGAGTTTAAATACTCAGCATTATTATCTTTCAAAGATAATTAATCACTGTTTGTGGAATGTGGTGCATTTACTGAATCCTGCATTACTGCATTTAACTGCTTCTGAGACACATGTATGACCACTTCTGGTTCAAAGTTGTTGTTTTTTCTTTTTAATTGCTATTTGGTTTTTTTATTGATGAATAATGACCAAATCATAATGAATCATAAATTTGAAAATAGCCTCACAAATTTATTACAGCTATAATTCTGATTTTTACAAAATATAATGAAGAAATTATATTATATTATAGATATAGAGCCTATTATACATTATGTTTTCACATTATTATTTTGGATTTACATAGAGGCAGTGCCTAAATGCTAAAATAAACAAACAGTATAATAATAATAATAATAATAAAAACTCACTCCTGAAAAGTGTTATAGATTCTTCTCGTGATGCTGTGTCTGGAGGGAGGTTCATACCCACAGTTATCTGTTGTAATTCTAAAGATGTTCATTAGACCGACAGCATTCACTTTGCTGTGGCGTTTTTGCTTTTAGCATATTCTGCACTTATCTCTCACAAGCTACATCCAACATAGCGAGTTGAAGCCTCTGGCCACAATTTATTTGAGTGGGTGGTTTGCTGGAATCAATAGTGTGTCATGTATTTCAGATTTGAAGTTACTCTGGTGACAAGAGAACTCAACTTTGCAGCGTTTACAAATATCTTCAGTTCGATCAGGACTGCAGTGTTGAAATTAAAATGTTCATATATGTGCTGCCGCAGTATTAAACCCAATTGCTTTTTTAGTTTTAGACACATTATGACGCCCATTTCAAGTCAACACTAAACATCATCCCACCCTATTTGTGGCTTTTTATATCTAGTGAGCACAGACTTGTAAAATAACAGATTCAAAAGACTATGTCAATGATTGATAAAATAATCGTTGCTGTTAATCAATTATTGCATTAATGGGATAATGAGTTAAGTTGCTCAACCCTAAAATAAGCATAAATCACCTTAGACAAACCACCATCCTGCTGTTGAAAATGACAGTCTCCCATACAATAAACAGTTCAGTTTTGTCATTCATATAGTTTAATTTCATCCAAATTAATTTAATTACTACATCAAAAGATATTACTCTTCAGTAGTATCTTACAGAATGGCCTTTTGGATGTTTTATACCTTTGCTTGAAGATGATGTAGAATAGCTTTAGATATATATTTCAGTCAATTGACATATATTGTATTCTTAGTTTTGTTGTCAAGTTGTCATTGTTATTAGTCTTGTACTGCGAAGATGTGAAGTATACTTTTAATTTACATGATTAGATAACTGTGGATCACCTGGAAGAAGATGAGCATGAACAAAAAAAATGGAGTATTGAACCTGAGCTTGTTTGTGATCTTAGCACCAGGTGGGTTTTGTTCACATCTTTTAGTGCTGCAGGCAACAAAAACCAAATGGAGAAGCTGATCCTGATAAAATAGTGGCTAACTGCCACTTTCATGTATCCTCATTTGTAAGAGTGAAATTACTTCTTGAAAATAACCTTTACACTGGTAATTTTTGTTTTTACAAATTGTTTTAATGCTCGGATTTACTACTCTAATTTGAAATGTCATGTTTCTATTAGCTGTAAAGGAAAATTCATAATTAACAGAAATAAAATATTTTTTAACAACCATCTGTGTCTAATTTAACTTCAATGCTCACAAAATTAAACATTAAAATGACACATCCTAGATTTTAATTAATTAAATACATTCTCACTGAAAAGCTTTATTAACACAGTGGAAGTGATTGAAAGGAAAATAGCACAAACCTTATCAATGTAAATCAAAGATTTTTACACCTTGGAGATCTGGATTTGGGTTCACACTCAAGTGGAAAATAACATGACTGTTTAATCGTCAGTTAATTTTCCTCAATACAAGCCTAGATGAGGCTCAGTATTGTGTGTGGCCTCCACATGTATGTGTAAACTGCGACATGTTCCTGATGAGACTGTGGATGTTGTCCTGAGGAATCTCTTTCCAGACCTGTATTAGAACTTCAGTCAGCTCCTGAGCTGTTTGTGGTGGATTGACCGAAATGTAATGTCCCAGATGTGTTCAATTAAATTCAGGTCTGGGAAACGGACAAGCCTGTACATAAAATTAATGCCCTGATCATGTAGGAACTGCTGACACATTTCAGGCCCACCATCGTAATGCAGGTGGTGGGTGCATTCCTCTAATTTACACGCCACTTCATACTTTTGGTAGTCGGGGCAACTCTGCTTAGCACATGGAGGGCTGTGACCATATCATATCATTCACGATAACACCGGTAAAAAGACTTGCCCAGTAAAATACATTTTATTGTGAAATGCTAATTTCCGTGGTGTAAATATACCATCCCATTATCCATGCCACGATATAGAAGTTGGAAAGATGAAAGTAAACATGGCGGAACTGCCATACAAAGAAGAAGCTGGTCAGCTGGCTTACAGTCTGGACTGGACTAAATTTCACAGAATTAGCTGCTATCTGTGATAAGGTAAAGTTTTGGCTGATGCAGCTCTTCTACCTGTTACCTGGTTACATGGAGCTCAGCTCAGCATCTCCTCTCAACATCAGAAGAATGAACCAATCAGCCTTTTGAACTGAAACTTTCTGAAACCTTGACATCTTCCCAAAAAATTAATAATTTGAAGCTTGGCGCAAGGTTCAGGGTCAACGAGATATACGTATGAAACAGGAGAAAGATTTCCTGACCATTTGGTCAGCACCTGGTTGACTGGAGGCGCAAGGATATGCAACTAGTCTCAATGTTATTTAATAAACATTTAAATAAATCAGTGGAAGTGAAAGTTGACTATGCTTATTACTCTGTGTCCCAAATCAGTCATTCCTTTAGTAAAAATATGAAGCAAACTTTGCTCATTTTTGGTAAAGCGAGAAAAACTGGGCGGCAGGGTAGGGGGAGGGGGGAACAGAAAACTAAACATCAAAACAATGACACGCCATACTTTGTCGGAGATGTCTGTGACAGATGAAAGAAATAAAAATGAACAAAGTTCATTTTATTAGGAAGACTATTAAGAAGTGTGCTCAAGCTTTTACTGTTTGCAGGGTTTTTGTTATGTGACATATATTTTGGTGTTGAGCATTTTTAAAAGGGAAGATTTTCTTTTAAAAATATTAAACAAGATTCTTAGTTTTGCACAAAATGTTTGCATTTCTACAAACACATGAGACAGAAACACTTTTTAACATCTTGCAAAACTAAAGTTCTGTTGATGCCTATGAAAAGAACCTCCCAGGTGCCAGCATCCACAAGGCTGAGCCCACACCACATACTGTATGCATCTATGTGATGCATTTAACTATTAGAGACAAAGTCTTCAAATACTTTCAGCCAAAAGCCATTGGTAGGATAGACAGTTCCAAAATGATCAGATTAACAGACACACATACTCTTAAGCAGATTACCTTTGACCTAAACAAGATGGAACTGAAGGACTTTCTTGACAAAGCTACATGACACGTTCATTTTTTAGTGATTTGAACTTTGCACATAGATTTATCCTTACAATTTGAATTTCTGCTTCCTATAGATAGTCAGAGGTTTACAAGCTACACAAAACTGAATCCCAAGAATATTTTCTTGCTACAGTGATTTGAAGTCAAAGTTTGGCAAATACTTGTCACACAACTTGTTAGAAGTTTCCAGTAAAATTCTTCTAGGAAGGGATCGTTCGGTTGTGTGTGGGTGTGTTGGACCTGTTTATCCTCTTTGTGGTATCTGAGTTTCCAGAGAACAAGCCAAAAATTTAAACAGAAACTTGGCATAAACAACAATGTGAACGTTCAACAAAGGTGAATCATCAACTGTCAGCACAAGAACAACTTCCAGTTTGTTCAGATATTTTTTTTAACATTTTAATAAATGTTTCCTCATAAGTAAACAGGGCATGTCACTCCAGGACCATGCAAACCAAATCTTAAAGCAATGTCATTTTAAATGATTTTATTGTATATTCATACTCTAATTAAAAAAAGTCCAAACTAAATCTAACATACAGCATTTATATCTTTTTTTTTTAATTTTTTTTTTATTTTGAACATGGTAGTAGTATAAGTCATGCACAAGAACAAGGAATGCAAAAGACATATTTTTGCATGACAATAATCTTAACATGCTTGAAAAGGAGAAGGAAGAAGTAAGAAACTAATGAACTCCAACCCCCTAAACTCATGCAATATTTTCAGATGGACCCTCATTAATGAATCCAATCAAAAATAAAAATAAACAGGTTAATTAATTTTCCATTTTATCTGGGTTTCATATATATGTATAAGTATATACATCCACACACACACACCCTCATATGCATTAGCCTCAATTAATATAAACACATTAGTGCTAATTCTCACCCATATTTCTATATCTTGTCTAAACGACCTCTTTATATCTCCTTTTAAATTGTATTAAATTTTGACTTTGTTTTAACTCCTCATTTTTACTAGTTCCATAACTTTACCCCATGAATTGAAATACAAAAGCTCTTTCTTGTTTGTAAACTACGAATCTGTAAGTTTGAGTAACCCCTTGAGTTAAATCTCCCTTCTCTTTCAGAAAACATGCTCTGTATGTGCTCAGGTAGCACTTTATTAGATGCCTTAAATATAATTTGAGCTATTTTAAATTCCACCAACTCTTCAAATTTAAAAATGGTAGATTTTAAGAATAATGGGTTTGTGTGCTCATAATAACCAACATTATGGATGATTCTAACGGCTTGTTTCTGTATGATACTTAGTGGCTGTAAAGAGCTTTTGTAATTAATATTATTCTCAACATAATTTAGATGAGTTGCTGTTTTTATTGCAGGTATTTCCTATATTCACAAAATAACCACTGGATTTACTTAAAACACTCTTCATACTGGTAATATTTTGGTCATTATCTAAAAAATACTGTGGATAATTGTTACTGTTAGAAGTTTTCCTGATAACATTATTTAAAATGGTATCATTTTAAATAATAATGTTGCCTTAATATTATTTTTACTACTATCCAATAATTTATTATAATATTCCTTTGTACATGCCTTTATAATATTAATTAACTCATTTTTATATTTCTGATATTTGTTTTCTGATTCAGAAGTTCTAAATTTTATATAAATTCCCTAAAGACTTTGTTTTTCTTTCTATATGCATTTTGTATTCCTTTTGTAATCCACTGCGCATACACACACTTTTTATCTTATTTTCCTTAACTGTGCAGTTCTTATTCTATAGTAATTTAAATATTCTTATAAATTCTTCATATGCTGAATTCACATAATTTATTCTATAAATTAATCTTCAATCGTGTCATCAAATCAGCTTTAAGTGCCTTCAATGACTCTTCTGACCCGTCTGTATTGTGATCTGATGTTTTGATTGGTTTTTCTTGCCGTTAGTCATTGACTGTAACTGCTCTACGTTTATTTATTAAAAAATAAATTTAGGCAGAATATTTCTACATATTGCATACTTTTCCCTAAGCTGATGAAGAGTAAGCTCAATGTTTTCAAATAATAGTACTGAGCAACATGTGAGAGCAGAGAGAAACGTTGTTTTTATAGGAGAAAACATCCAACAGAGATTAAATTACGTGCCTTTAAATGACATGAGTTGGAGCTGTATATTGTTAGTAAACTCAATGGCAAGGAGCATGAAGGACAGAAAGGGAATTTAAAAAGCATACACACACTGGGATGCTAGAAGAGCCAGTCACTGGACAGTAGTTTCTTCTGTGAAAAACCTTTCAGCAAAGACTAAGTATATGATAAAAAAAGACTGAACCTTTAAATTCCTCACAAGCCACTTTCTAAATGGATGTAATAACCATCCATATAAATCTAAAAAAACATTTTTTGATATAATTTTATTTTACACTGCATTACATAGGTGTACAGTAGAAACCTCCATATGAATATCTATAGGAGCTTAACTGGCAGAGAAGCAGCAAAGTGAAGGAAATCTAAACTGTCAGCATGAAAGCTGCCAAGCTGGTTTATGCACATTCTAACAGCCGCTCCCTTCACAACAGTCACAGCAACAAAAATTAAACACCTCTGTGAGGTTGGTACTTGGAAAAAGTTATGTTCTTCATAACCAGAGAAAAACGTAGTGGTTGGATTTTCAAGAATATAATGATCCTTGTGATTTTCCTACAAGGTAAGAAATTAATCTCTTAAAGGTCAACGGGTTGGGATAATTTTTAACCTTTTCTATTTAATACCCTTTAACAGATTGGTCATTTTGTACCTGGCAATTCACTGACGTACAAGAACATTAAAAATTTATCACATTGTATTCTTAAGCTTGGCACTAACAAGGCATGAAACTGTTAAACTTGGTTGTTCAGCTACGTCATTTCTTAATAAAACAACAGTATCAACCAGCATGACTGAAAACTGTTTTATACCTTTAGAAGCTTAATAATAATAACATATAAATTTATTAAATGCATGACTAAAAAAGACAGTGTTGCATCGTGATGACTTTAGATAGTAATAATTTAATTTAAAAGAAATTTTTGAGAGAATGCATTAACTAATTAAGTAAAAGGTATTTAAAAATAATTAAATCAAGCAATAAGCATTATTACTCCATGATGGTCTACAACAGGTTTTGTGCCATTGGGTAATAGACTCAGCAGATCCAGTGTAAAAAGCAATGATCAATCAAACAATGATCAATAAATTATAAAATCATTTATTAAATTTCTCAAAATTTTCAGCTAAAGATGAAAGAAGATAAATTAGTTGAGGGAGAGTTAGAAAATTCCTGATGCTTGGAATATTAAGCACAATCAAACAGATTCAATTAATATTTTACTATATTAGAAATATTTTACTATATTTACAATATAGTAAAATATTCAATTCAATATTTTACTATATCTATAATATAGTAAAATATTCCTAACATTTTACTATATTTTAATATAGTAAAATATAAACTTTAAGGTTTCAATCTCAGTGTTCCAGAAATTACCATATTATAACATAACACAGAGCTATGAGGAGTACCGGTTAAATTTGATGTAACTGATACCCCACCTCATGCTGAAAGCCACAGTTCCTGCCCAATCATATTCTACTTCTGAAGAGCTTGCAATGCCACAGTTGTTAAGTATGCTGACCTCTTGTTTGAACAACTTGGGTTCACAAAACATTTTAAATACCTGTGCCCGTGGAGAATTAGTTACTGACTAATTCTGGTATGAAGGGCTGAAGGTGCCCAGAAAATACATAACTGGTGATTTATATACTGATGTAACCAAATGTCAGATAATTTGGCTTTGTTTATTTTTTGCTTTATTACGCTTGCTAAACTAAGTTTTAAGTTTTGGCAATATATTGCAATATAATAAGATTGACTTGACTATGTAACTAATGCTTTCATAGACTTGTTAACTGTCTGCGTTTTCTTCTCTTTAAGCCTCCCTGTATTCTTTTGCAATGGGAGAAAATGTTTTGGAGGGAGCAGAATCAGTTGTGCTGCCATGCCACTACTCAGGTATTTTACCAGAGCGAAACCCCACAGTGATCTGGAGACGCTATGATCTCAAACCACAAACTATCCATGTGCGCCGAGAAGATGATGATCTTCGTGGACAAAATCAACGTTTCAGTGGGCGAACGTCAATGAAATCTAATGCTTTAGATTCTCTTGACTTCAGCCTCACTCTGAGAAAACCTCACCACTCTGACAGTGGTACCTACACCTGCAGCCTCAGGGATGACAGAGAAGATATCACACTAACAGATGTTCAACTGCAGGTTGAAGGTTGGTGCCTAATTTAAATGCAATACCTGTTGATGTGTTATGTTTACTGGCCATTGAGATAATGTTAGTGGCAGCACTGAGTGGGGCTCATGAAAATTATGCAACTTATAAGTGCGTCCACCTCAAAAATAAATGGCTCAGCAATACTACACTGGAAATTTCGCCAAGGGAATAGCAGCCCAACTAAAAGAGTGAGAGCTGAGCAGCCAAAGAGAAAATAAGTGGGTCCATGGCTCTCTGTTTCTTTCTCTGCCCATGCCTCTCATATGGTGTGGTCACTGCGCTGCTGTGTTTGTAGATTTTCCCTTGTACTGTAATGAAGTATGGCTCTCAGTGAGGAGTTGGCTCTATGAGTCGAAACATTTGTGACTGACCCATTGCTATAAAGCACAGATATACAAATAGTTTTTATCATGATTTGTGAAGGTGAGTAATGGATCAAGGTAGAAACAGGAGTGGAAGTTGCAACAATGGTTTCATTAAACTCTAAGTCAGGGGTGCAACTTTTAGATGTATCTCTACTTCAACACACCTGAGTCAAATAATGAGGTCATTAGCAGGACTCTGGAGAACTTGACTGCACTTAGGAGGTGATTCAACTATTGGATTCAAGTGTGTTGGATCAGGGAGACATCTAAGAGTTGCAGGACACCGGCCCTTGAGGACCAGGATTGCCCATCCCTGCTCTAAATGCTACAGGATTCAAAGTCACAAGAGGAAGAGGAAGAAGGAGTAGAGACAGGGAGACAATGTAAGATCCAGGGAAAAACAATGACACATGAGAGACTCTATACACACCGGGGCAATCAAGGAAATGACAAACAGTTGGAACCAATTACCAGAGAAACAATAACAAAAAAGTTCAAGGTCAGTCTGGTGGCCTGATGTGCAGCTGGTGGAAACCACAAAGAGAATGTATCAGTCGGCCATGCGGCCGGGGGCACCCATGGAGAACCCATGCAGGAGGCCGGCGGCATTGATGCAGGAAGCTACTGGAAGACTTGGGAACACTGGAAGGTTCGGAAAGAGCTGGAACACTTGGTGGATCACTGGAAAAAACAGAACCATGACAGTTCTGACATTTGAGACAGGATTCCAGAATTTAAAAATGTATTAAATTCTAGGTTAAAAATACTTTTTATTAAAAAAAAAAAATTCCTCCTGCACTGAAAAAAGTAAATAGTTGAACCAACTTAATTGAATTGTTTCAATTGGCAACAAGTAATTCAATTAAGTTTATACAACTTAATTCATTAATTTGGTTTAACGTGACAAATTTAAGTCAGTCTTATGAAAATAACTTAGTTTACTTCAAATAAAGAAGTAAACTAATAAAATATCTTTATTAAAAAAAAGGTGGGGGGCGTGAAAGAGGTTCTCAGGCAGCCTTTATTTGAGACTAGTTAGACAGAAACATGGATAATGAAAGAGTGGGAACACATGCAGCAAAGGTATTCAGGCCAGGAATTGAACCTGTGACGGCCACATCGAGGACTAAGTCCTCCTTATGTGAGTTGTGTTCTCTCAGCAAATTAGATGGGCTGTAGACAAATAAGAAAATGAATGCCTGAAGGGGCCAAATGGAGGTTTGGGCTCAGTCAGTTTTAAATTTTACCCATTCTCTAATTCTTGGCCGTGACATATGTAATGTGCCAGTTCGACGCACTAAAGCTTACCGGAAATTGCCTGCACTGTAAACAACCAAGTGAGAAGCTCAGTCATCGGGGACGGACACAAAGTAGAGCAGCTGCTCCTTCATGTCAAGAGGAGTGAGTTGAGGTGTGTTACGGCTACTCTTGGATTTTAACAAAAATCAAAAATCAAAAGGTGCCAGAGTAGTTTCTAGGAGGAGGGTTTTCCGACTCATCCAAAACAAAGCACTCGCGGAAAGTTTTCTGGTGGCAAACGGTGACTTTCTCAATGTACAAAAATAACAGAAACACTCTCCGAGTTGACTTTCCAAAAAATGTAAAATTAAACTTTATTTGGTGCGGTGGAAAAACTATTTCACCCCTCGCTCCTTAACCAAACAATCAGATGCCCTGCAGCAGCTGCTTCCGCTGCCTAATCACAGCAGGAGGCCACCTGATAAGGAGGAGGGTCTAAACAAAACAAATAAATAAACAAGTTACAATAGATATATTATTTATATAAATGTAGATCTGTAACCTTAAATTAATCCAATTCTTAATAGGCTCCAACATCCCGGCCCCAAATTGTTAGCCTTAGCAAAGTAACAATTTACAAAAATAATATTCATAGGAGCCTAGTATCTAGCAAAAACATGACAGACATTTAATTATGATCTTTAAAAATCAATGTTCATAATCCTTTTGTCTATAAATGTTATCTAGAGCCTCTCAACATTTCTAATGCTTAAAGCAGTCTATAGTAAATATTAGAAAGTCTTTTATTTCATCCTGCTGCCTCCATTAAAAGACAGAGCTTATCTATTGGTCGCTGGATAACATTGGCTTTGGTTTTAACCAAAACACTTCTAACAAAGCCTTTGGCATCTGGAAAAGTCTTCATAACACGGCCCATTGTCCATGCGCTCCTTGGTGCCGAGTTATCCACAATAACAACCAGATCTCCAGGGCTGAAGTTCCTCTTTTTGCTGTTCCACTTGCTTCGTTCTTGCATGAGTGGGAGATACTCCCTTATCCAACGTCTCCAGAAAAGATCTGCAAGATACTGTGCTTGTCTCCATCTTCTTCTTGAATATTGATCTGTTTTGTCAAAGACTCCTGGTGGTATGGTTGCTTTCCCTTTCAGCTGGAGTAAATGGTTTGGTGTTAGTGGTTCTAAGTCATTGGGGTCATTTGACACTGAAGTTATTGGCCTGTCATTTAGGATGGCTTCTACTTCACATAGTGCTGTTGACAGGGTTTCATCGTCCAGTGTTTGTTCCTTTAGAATAGATGTGAGGGTCTTTTTGATTAGACGTATTAGTCTTTCCCAGACTCCACCGTGGTGAGCCCCGTAAGGAGGGTTAAAAATCCATTTTATTCCCTCTACTAAAAGAGCCTTTTGGATTTTCTGATGATTTAGCTCTCTTAATGCTTCTTGTAGTTCCTTTTGTGCTCCCACAAAGTTTGTCCCGCAGTCTGTTCTGATGCTCATCATTGATCCTCTTCTGCAGATGAATCTGCGTATAGCATTTATGCACGAGTCTGTGGTTAAGAAATTGGCCATCTCCAGGTGGACAGCTCGACTCACCAGACAGGTGAATATGACTCCCCATCGTTTCACCTGAGCTCGTCCTCTTTTTACTTCAATAGGACCAAAGTAGTCAATGCCAACATGACTAAAAGGAGGTAGGTCTGGAAATAAACGGTCCTCAGGAAGGTCCGACATCTTCTGTTCACCAGGTTTTGCCTGTATGTGTCTACAGAATACACAGCTCTTGATAATTTTTCTGGCTAAAGAGTTTGCATGTGGGAGCCAGAATTTCTGCCTTAGCTTGGAGAGCATGTGGCTCCTTCCTGAATGTCCAACTTGGTGATGAATTTGTTGTAAGAGGAGGTTAGATATATGTGAACCTTTAGGTAAAATGATCGGGTTTTTCTGGTGGATTGGCATTGTACTTTTATTTATCCTGCCGCCAACTCTCAAAATGCTACCATCAAGCATCGGATCCAGTTTGAGGATGGTACTTCTTGAACTAAGAGGTTTGCCTTGTTCCAAGTAAGTAAATTCACAGTCAAAGTAGCGTTTTTGTTCAAAACAAATTATAGCTTTCTCTGCATTTTGCATGTCTTCCACTGACAGGTTTTGGGTTTCATGTTGATTTTTCAGCTTTTTCATCACTCCTGAAGACAGGTGAGTTTGACTTTTTCTTTGCTGGCTTAGCAGTAGAAGATGTCTTTTCACTTTTAATATCCAGGCTACCGACTTCTGAAGTTTGTTCCATGATGAATGATACTTGATTAGCTTGCATACTGGATGTTGATCCTCCACTATCACACTGTTGATTGTGATCTCCTTTCTCACCTCAGGATCGTTTGCTGGTATTTCTTCCAGACCTTCTGTGTGCCTCGGCCATGTTCTTTTTTCTCTGCTGAGATATTCCGGACCGGTCAGCCATTTTGAACTTACGAAAGATTCCACATAAAGCCCTCTTGATGCGTCGTCGGCTGGGTTGACTTTTGAACTTATGTATCTCCACTGGCTGGTGTGGGAGAGGTCATGGATTACTGCAATCCTGTTGGATACAAAAGTGTGAAATCTTTTCGTTTGATTGTGAATATATTTCAACACAGATGTACTATCTGTCCAGAAAGTTGAATCTGTAAGTGGTAATTGCAGCTCTTTCTTTAGCATTCGATCCACTTTTACAGCCAATGTTGCTGCTGTGAGTTCCAGTCTGGGTATGGTCATCTGCTTTAGAGGTGCCACTCTAGCTTTTCCAAATATGAAGCAGACATGGATTTGACCTTGGTGATTTGATAATCTGAGGTAGCTTACTGTACCATAGCCTGACTCACTTGCATCACAAAAGTGATGCAATTCAGCAGTTTCCACAGGATCAAAGTTTTCAGGCTTTATGCACCTTGCAACTTGAAAGTCATGTAGCAGATTTAATTCCTTGAGCCATCTTTGCCAAGGCTTTGCAAATTCCTGGGGAATGACATGATCCCATCCATATTTGGTTTTGCAGAGTTCTTGGAGTAATTGTTTGGCTTTCAGGACGAAAGGAGAAAGAAATCCTAATGGGTCATATACTGAACTCACTGTGGAGAGTATACCTCTTCTGGTAGCAGGTCGACTCCTGATGGTTACTTTAAAGCTGAAGGTGTCACTGAGAGTGTCCCAGTGGAGTCCAAGTGCAGACTCAACTGTTATTTGTTCTTTCAGCTTTTCTTTGTCCAGATCTAGTTCCTTAAATGCTCCAGCTCTGTGATGTTCAGGGATGCTTGCCAGCACTTCATGGTTGTTGCTGACCCATTTTGTTAATGTGAAACCTCCCTCACTGCATATTTTGGTGAGATCTGTGACAAGCTTCATTGCCTGATTTACTGTTGCCACTGATCGGAGGCAATCATCCACATAAAAGTTACTTTTAATGGTTTCGATAACCTCATCAGAATAATGCTTCTGGTTGTCAGTAGCAGTTTGACGCAGAGCAAAATTAGCGATGCTTGGGGATGATATAGAGCCAAAGAGGTGAACTTTCATCCTGTAAACCTCCAGAGGTTTGTTAATGTTCCCTTCTGGCCACCACAGAAACCTCAGGACATCTCTGTCTTTCTCATCCACATAGACTTGATAAAACATTGCCTTAATGTCTGCCATTACTGCGATTGGTTCTTGGCGAAACCTTAGCAGTACCCCAATAAGGGTGTTTGTTAAATCAGGCCCTTGGAGGAGCTCCTTGTTCAGAGAGGTTCCTTGATATGAGGATGTACAGTCAAACACCACCCTCAGTTTGTGCTTTCGCTTATGGTAGACACCATGATGTGGAATGTACCAGACATGTCCATCCTCCCTGCAAAGCTGCTCAAATGGAACCTTTTCTGCATAGCCCCTTTTCAAAATGTCCTCCATAAATGATGTGTATTCTTCTGCATACATCCTATCCTTCTTAAACCTTTTCATAAGGTGCTGTGTGCGTTCCTTAACCATTTTATAGTTATCAGGCATAACTTTGTCTTTATTTCTGAAAGGAAGTGGTAGGTGATAGTGTCCATCTTTAATATACAATGAGCCAGAAGCAATCTCCATAAAACACTTATCCTCAACAGACATCTCAATTTTCTCCTCATATAAGTTCTCAGAGAAATCCTGGTTATATTGTCTGATGAGCAGATCCTTCAATTCAGTAACAGAAATTCTGTTACTTGACACTGCAATAGGCCCAGCATATTCTGCGGTACTATCAACACCAAGTGGTCCAGTTACCACCCATCCAAGTACAGTTTCCACTGCATATGGTCCATTATCATGACTATTTATTATTTTCCATGGCTCTAATGCTCGAGGAATGTCAGTTCCAATGAGGAGTTCAATGTCTGCCTCAATTTTCTTTAAATGGACACCCCTGAGATGAGGCCACATCTCCAGATCAGCTTGTGTAATGATGTTTTCTTTTGAGACAGGTATTCTATCCTGTGTGTAAACTTTCGGCAGGTCCAAATATGTACAGCCCTTCAAATCTCCCACCTCTAGTCCTCTAACCTCATAGGTTTCTGCAGGCTTTTCCTGTCCCATTGTTCGCAGAAGTATCTCTGTTTTGCGTCCTTTCAAATTTAGTCGGTTCATCAATCTTACAGTACAAAACGTTGCAGTGCTGCCCGGGTCAAGGAAAGCATAGGTCTGAATATATTTGTCCCCTTTTGCCACCTTAACTCGGACGGGAACAATTGCAAGTGCACATTTTCTGCAATATCCGTGACTTCTCAAAAATTCAACTTTACTATCACGTGACTCTGTTTTAAAATGCAAACAGTCAGTTAAGTTGTGTTTTTCTTCGCAGAATCCACAGTGAGGGATAATGGGACTGGGTGTGGTTTCAGGAGGTGGTGGAGGCTAAACTGATTGCTTTATAGCACATCCTGTATTCTCGGTAACTATTGATGTTGCAAAGCTGCTGTTTTTACCTCTTATTGATTTTAGTTCACCTTTGCCTCTTGGGAATGTTTTTTTGGTTGTTGTTTGGTCTTGAATGTCTCCAAACAAAGGATCCAAAAGCATGTTAGCATGATTTTCCACAAACTCAACAAGATGTTTAAATCTGACTCTCCTGCCAGTTTTCTGTTGTATTTCATAAGCTGTGGTTCGCCATCTTTCTCGCAGTTTATAAGGTAGTTTGGATGCTAGCAGCCTTAAGTTTGATGGGATTTCAAGGTCCTCTATGTACTGTAAATCTTGCATTACATTACAACATCCTCTCAAATACATTGCATATGCATACAACATTTTTCCATCCTCAGCTTTAATTGCTGGCCAGTTCAAGGCTTTATCCAAATAAGCTCCAGAAACTTTAATTTCATTTCCAAACTGCTCCTTTAATAGTTGTTTAGCTTCTCTGTAGCCTTTACTTCCTTCCATATGTAAGCAGCTGCGAACCAAATCTCTTGGCAAACCAGATGTAAATTGTTCTAGATAATACAGTCTGTCTTTATCATTTTTAGTCCTGTCTTCAATTAATTGTTCAAATGCATGAACAAAAGACTGGTATTTTAATGGGTTACCATCAAACACAGAAATATTTCTCGGAGGTAACAAAGACAGGTTTTGCTGGCTGACAATGAGTTCTGCTATGTCATTTTGTCTTTGAATAACAACACTAAAATTGTCATTAGCAGCAGTAACAGCCACATCTGGGTAATCATGTACAGTTTGAGATGCATTATGATCATAAGTTGCAGCTTCAGTTTCACTTTCAGTGGGTTTCTTATTTTGAGGTTTATTCTCTGCTGTGCTTAAACTCCTCGGAGAAGATTTACATCTCTCAAAAATAGTCCGTTGAAGTGGAGTTTTTGGTATAGCACCTAGCTGCATAAATTCCACATTGCCCTCTATCGACTCTGGTTCTTGATGAGAGCTATAATATTCATTCATACCATCACCTAAAGATGGTTTCTGGTCCACCTCATCACTTTGCAAGGTCTTTATTTTAGCGGTTGATGCTGCAAGATCAGCTTCTAGCTCAATTTGCTCCATCTTTAACTTCAATTTTGCTTCCTCCATTTGCAAAGCATGTTTCTCTTTCAAGGCAGCAACTCGTGCCAGTGCAGCAGCCTGTTCTGCTTTGGCCTTTTTTAACTCTGCAGAGACTGAGGAAGATCTGGATGCTGATGATCTTATGGAAGAAGAGGATTTTGATTTCTGTGATACATTGGATATGCTGTCAGATGGTCTGATTGTTGATTGTACAATGTCTTTTTTCCATGTTTCGACATCGTTCAAAAAATAATTTAGGTTAGTTATTCGAGGCTCAAACCAGTCATCGTAATCATTTTCTTTTTCTTCCTCTGATAAGAGCTCTTGAACTAACTTATGAGCATTTCTAAACTCATCCACAGCTTCCTTAAATGCTTGCACTGATTCATTGACTGCATCAACATTTCCTGCATCCGACATCAAAGTCTTGATTTCATTAATCTTTCTAGTACAGGCACCCAGTCTGCCTCTGCGCGAAAGAACGCGCACCTTTAACATGTCCTCAGACGCAGGAGGAGTTTCAGGATCAGACATCGTTAATTATCACACAGATCCCTTCTCTGTCAAATAAGTTCATCAATAAGAATTCTTCTTTGCCACAGTCCTTTTTCAAAATCAACAACTTTGCTTTCGGTAGTGATCCATAGTTTCTTTGTAGCGCAGCGGCGCTTTCATTCATAAACTTAATCAGCTGGTTTTACTCACGACCCGCTGGCTGCTTTCTTTGTTCGTCTGCGAGTGATCCGCTGGATCCCCCAACTTTGCGTCTTTCATCAAGTCATCAGTGAAGTTTTTCCACTTGTTACGGCTACTCTTGGATTTTAACAAAAATCAAAAATCAAAAGGTGCCAGAGTAGTTTCTAGGAGGAGGGTTTTCCGACTCATCCAAAACAAAGCACTCGCGGAAAGTTTTCTGGTGGCAAACGGTGACTTTCTCAATGTACAAAAATAACAGAAACACTCTCCGAGTTGACTTTCCAAAAAATGTAAAATTAAACTTTATTTGGTGCGGTGGAAAAACTATTTCACCCCTCGCTCCTTAACCAAACAATCAGATGCCCTGCAGCAGCTGCTTCCGCTGCCTAATCACAGCAGGAGGCCACCTGATAAGGAGGAGGGTCTAAACAAAACAAATAAATAAACAAGTTACAATAGATATATTATTTATATAAATGTAGATCTGTAACCTTAAATTAATCCAATTCTTAATAGGCTCCAACAAGGTGGCTTGGGCATCTGGTTAGGACGCCTCCCTGGTGAGGTGTTCCAGGCGCATCCCATCGGGAAGAGGCCCCACGGAAGACCCAGGACCGGAGGGACTACGTTTCTCGGCTGGCCTGGGAACACCTTAGGATTAGGTTTTTAAATAAACTGAACTGATTTGAAAAGCACCATGAGAAGTTAACTAAAACATGAACTACTAAAGTCTGAACATTGGAAGAATATAATGGACAAAAATTTGCTCCTCAGAATAAACTGCCTTTTTCTTTTATGAATAAGCCATGGCTCTACTTTAAAAAGTGAGAGAACTGGGCAGTAATAATTGAGTCAGTTTCATTCTCAAATATCTAAGGAATCTTTAGGTTTGCAGTGAAAATTGACTCCTATTTACCTGTTACTTTTATGTTTTGTAGAGCTATATCTTTAACAATAATGTCTAAATAGAGATTTTATAGACATATCTATGTACTTTTATGTTGGGGTGCCAATAAAGAGATTGTGAAGAGGCCTGTAGATGTCCATACCTGAAGGTCATTCTTTGGTAAAAGTCAAGTAATGGTCAACTTCATTTTTCTTTATATTCCTGTTGCACTCAAAAAATCCAAGCTTTCAAATGACCAGTTACCCTGACAGTGTTTTGTAAAGCTCACTTTAAAGAAGAATTCAAGCATTAGTAATACTTGTCATACCCATTGCAACTAGCAGTATGAATTATAGTCATGTAAAATTTAAATTAGCATTTTGTTTTCTCAGTTCAACAGGTAGAAGTAAAGGTTCAGGAGGGAGAAGAGTCTGGAGTTCTGCCCTGTAAAACAACAGCTCATGTGGAGGAGGATGACACTGTGGAGTGGACCCGTACTGAACCAGAATTCATGATTGCCTATGTGTATCAGAATGGCAGCAACAAAGCTAAAGAACAAGACAAGTTTTACTGTGAACGTACAATAATGAATAAAGCGCAAGTAAAAAGTGGAGACCTCAGTCTGACCCTCAAATACCCCACAGAGAGAGATAGTGGAGTCTACATCTGCACCTTCTACAAGAAAAGTGACGTTGTCAGACAGAAAGTGATTCTTCATCTTGTCAAAGGTTAGTGGTGCAGATGTACTGTACATGAAGCTTATCTTTGCAAGCTGGGAAACATTTCAGATGGAGTCTACAGTTTTGAATGACTGAAGAGCTACAGTACCTGTACAGCACTCTGGTTTTTAAACCACTTTATTAATAAATTATGATGATGATGATGATGATGAGGTAGGTTGCTAGAAAGAATATTTTTATGAACTTACAATGGAGTCAGTGTTTTTATTTTATTCTAGTATGTTTTTAACAATAGAAATTATCCAGTCTTTTCAACATTTATTATTTATCGTGAAGACAAACTTATTCCTTACTGTATTCTTATTAAACAAAGATTAAATCAAGTCTTCTCTATTATGCAAAAGCTCGTAGAATCAGTTAAAGTTAAAATAACTCTGTTGTTGTGTCCTGCTTCAATAGATGTGGAAGGAATTTGTAGAACTCCCGTAAGAACCCATTATAGCATTTCACTACCTATCCTTTGATTAGTGTTAGAACATATTGATTTTTTAGTTTAGTGGTTAATTTGCTGCTACACCATGATTGGGATTATTGTTATATTGATATAACTGTCACCCAGGACAGTTATATTGTTCTATTACATCATTAAGTGTTGTCATTTGATTAGAAAGGAGTTGTTCTTATTTGAATGTGCTAAGAGACATTTTTTGCTTTTTTACTTGCATATACGATATATATGAAATTAACCGCCTCCCGGTCCTTGAATGCACCCCTACCTCCACCCCTCACACTATCCCCTCTTACCCCAGAGGTAGAGAAAAATGTCTTTCTATCTTACTCTGGGACTTTGCATTGAATTACATATATTTGTTATATCTTCTGTGAGTCACAAAAGGCGGACGTTCCACCCGTGAACAAATCAATTGTTGAAGTTATTTGCTTCAGTTCATTCACTCAAATGATTTATTCATTCAAACAAATTGCTCATGAACAACACAACACTAGTGTGTATGTAAAGGTAGGCTTACCAGTAAGCAGGCTGCTGGACGAAGCAAGTACACCAGATGGCAGACCAGTAATTTGGGGTTACCTTCCACAGAAACTTTAGCAAATAAGTTAATCTACAAATAGCATTAGGAATGTCAAAGTTAATGCAGATACCTGGCATTATCACAAATAACTTTTAACAGCGTTTTCTTTTTCACATGCAGCTAACAGGTTTCTATACTTTTTAGAACTCATCTTCTCTGTAGTGTGAGCATTATTTCCTTCTCAGCTTCCGCTGTTTCTCTAGAGGCTAACCTCCTGTTTCTTCAAAAAGTCATCTCTTTTGAAAACACCTCCACTCTTTCTCCCTCTTCTCCATCTCTCACCATGCACTGCAATGTTTGTACTCTGACAGCACTCAGAGCGGTGGGCACTGCTTAATAGTGGCTAAAAGGGATAGAGATAGTATAAACCTTTAGAATTATTTTATTGTTGTAGGCAAGAATCATTCCATGTGCAATAATTCACTACGGAAGCAATACTAACTATAAAGACGGAGAGTATATTCAGTTCATATTTTGTCATTGCAAATCAAACTCTGTAGTATTCAATAAGTAAAACATAGGAAAGTTAGTATTTTAGAACTTAACTTACTGATAAATAAAACTCCAAAAGATCTTTCTCCAGAAAAAAATGGGCTTAGTAAAATTATTTTTTTAAACAAATTCCTACAAATAGCTTATTAATGTGCAATCATTACAGAGATCTTACAAGTTTTTTGTTTGCCAACAGAAAAATTTCCACCATGGGCCAAAGCTTTCCTGGTTCTTTTTGTCGTTCTTCTTGTTTTTGGAGGCCTTCTCTTTCCCTTCCGCCAATATTTCAAGTCAGGTAAGATTTATTTTATAATGCTAACAGGTTCCTGTTAAGGTTTTGTGAGTGTTTTATTTTTTTTTTAGAAATTTCTTTTAGTATCAGAAATAATTTGTTAAGATATAAAATAAGAGACGCATGTTTGATAGTGAAAAAAACAGCAAGTCACCTCTCACACTCTGTGCTCAAGGCAAGATGCCAGAGAGAACCAAACAACTGGTGTTTTGAGGTATTTAAATTAGGTATTTTATCACAGTTGTGTATTGCTGTGTATTGTCCTAAATACAAAGGTGCTCATGGAATAAATTATAACCACACAAATATTATAGAAAATGTATCTGATGCAACTATGTTGTCAAAGCAGCCGACTCTTTGGTTTGTGTTTTTTCAGTCTACAAGGTGGAGGTGGATTCAGGAATGAAGTCTGTTACGCTGCCCTGTAAAACCATAGTTCGTCTGCCCAAAGATGTAACAGTAACATGGAAAAATAACACCAGCCGATTAGTCCACCTGCATGAGGGCTGTGGTAAAAAGCTTGAAGAACAGCACAAGCAGTACAAAGACCGAACTGAGATGAAGGGAAATTTAAAATTTGGAGATTTTAGTTTGATCCTGAAGAACCCGACAGACAGAGATACAGACACCTACACCTGCACCATCTCCAACAGATGGGGGAAGATCTTGATCAAGAAACAAGTGCTGCTCTATGTCAAAGGTAAGAGCTGCACATGTAGGTTTCACAATTTACTTATTACTGTAGGTTGAATTCCAGCTTTCACCTACTAAGTGATAATATGTCCATGACCAAGACACTTCCTAATTAGTTAATAATCTGTGTATCATATTTAAATGTCAGTGTGAATGGGTGAGCACATTGTTACGCCACTTTGAGTGGTCAATATAACAAGAAAAGCAATTTATAATTTTAGTCCACCTCCTGTTTTAGCTTTTTTGTCACACTTATTTCATTCATTTAAAAAAGCTATTCTGCAATAATAGGAAAATTGCCCAAACAGAACTTAGGAGAAGAGATTTTAAAAATCAATAGATTATCTACCAATCAAAAAAAAATTAAGAACAAAAAGAGAAACAATTTAATTGGCATCTATAGTTTATCCCATAATATTTATTACCCCTGATCCTCATTTAACCTGTTTTTTCCTGATAGGAAAAACAGAAACATTATATGCAATATATTATTATTCCCGTTTTACAACAACTTTTTTGTGAGCATATTTTCACTTATCTTTTGACTGCCTTATGTGATGAGACAAATCTTTAAAGTTGGACCCACAATAAAATTATTGTTTGAAAATACAAATTTCTCCACTATCAATTTGATTATTAGTTTAACTTTTTCTGATATTAAAATTTGTTTGATAATTTGAAACATTTAACTGTGACAACAAAGAAAAAACAGGATATATATGTAATTCTTTCCCAGTTCAACTTGTGTAATTTGTTCAAATGTCAATGTGTGATCTCCATTGTCTGGTTTTATGCAAGCAGCTTATGTATACTACCATGGATTGTCTTAAGTTTGATTAGGCCATAATTAATTGTGATCAAAACGGTTCAGTCAGATCAACAGTCACTGTTTTTTTTCAGATTCTAACTTTCTTCTCATTTTCAACCAGCTGGAGCTGACTCTTTCATAATAGCCATAGACATTGGTTCAGGATACAGCAGCTATGCTTTCAATGTTAAACCCAGAGAGGAAGGAAGTGAGACCCAGATAAAGAGATGGGGTAAGGAACTTGGACTAGACACCCCAAAGACTTCTTCGTGCATCCTACTTGATGAACATGGAGATTTCGTACATTTTGGTTATAAAGCCAAAACAACATACACCAATATGACAGGAGAAGAAGCTGAGAAACATCATTTCTTTGAACATTTCAAGACGGCTCTTGATTGCGATGTAAGTTGAAAAAAGATCAGGGGCCTAATGTATAAATAGATGCGTACACACAAAAAATGTGCAGTGCCATATTATACGCACAAGTTGGCAGGTATAAAAATGAACGTTGAGTAAATATATGCAAACCTCTTACCTGCCGTGAAAATGTGCGGCAGCCATGCAAACTTTTTTTAGATGATAAAAAACTATGCAACTCCAAAACTCACCTAAATCCTGTGAAACCTGTCTTCAGTCATTGTTATTTAGACCAAGAAGCATCAAACCCGATGTTATTTCATGATGTTATGGAGCCATATTTATATACGTAGGATCTACAACATGAGTCTATTAGAAGTATATTTATTAGGATTAACACAAACACTGGTTTGTGATTGTTTTTTGAATAATGTGCCACTTTATTACATTTTAATTTACGGATGGGCATAGCTGAGTATCAACAGCATAAGCATTAAAATGTTTCCCTTGCTACCTGATAATTTTACCAATCAGAAGATCTTCATAGGTGTGTAATTCTATATAGGGCTGCTAGTGCAGGCTTCTATAAATCTGACAACGTAATCTATGTGTGAATACAGTCTAACTAACTACTAAAACATATTCCCAGGACCTCAGGAATCAGAAAATTAAAGCAGCCAATAATAAGTCTCTTAAGGCCTTGAAGGTCTTCACAGAAGTTCTTGGATATCTAAAGGATGACGCTATGGAAACCATCAAAGCCCAAGCCAAAGAGGGCGAGTTTACAGCCTCTGACTTCACCTGGGTGCTAACTGTTCCTGCCTTCTGGGGTCATCCAGCTAAACGGTTTATGACAGATTCTGCAACCCAGGTAATATACTTTCAGAGAGCAGTTTAGGTCTGAAAAGTTGGGAACAATGACACTTTTAATTTCTTTTTCAGGCTGGTCTTGTAACAAAAGGAACAAAAGGCAAACTGATGGTTGTTTTGGAGTCAGAAGCAGCTTTGACCTGGTGTTTGAAGCTTCAATCTGATGGTTTCATCACACAGAACCACAGCAGAGACTCACAGGATCAAACTGCAGGAGCAGCAGAACCTGATACCAGCTGTAACGGTACTGCGTGGATCTATAACGTCATACATACAAACATTCAACATTTAACAGGTTTTAGTCCGTTTGATAGGACAAGTTCAACATATGAATGGATTCTTTATGTGATCTGTTTGAATTAATCCGATTGATAAACAATACCAATATATTTGTGTTTGTTTTATATTTGTTCTGAAATGTTTTTGACCAAAAGAATTTAATCAGGTAAATATAACCTGAGTAAGTACAAATAATAATTTTATCTTCATTGCCAAATCACTGGTTATGTCGCACGTAGCAGCTAAAACGTCTTTCTGGTTTTTATAAATCCAAAGCCTGCAATGCTTTATATGTTGTTTGGGTATGTTCTGTGAAAATCTAAATTTTTCATTTGTCTTTGAGTAAATTTTGTAGACCAGCAACTCCTAAGAAGGTTTAACCATTGTTTCATGCTTTCTCCAAGTCAATACATTCATGTTAAGATAGAAACCAAAAATGTTTTACCTAAAATTAAAAGGAAGTAATTCTATGTTCACTTTGCATTTTTGCTTAAAGACAACCAGGAGAAACAAATACAACAATTATTTTAAAATGAACAATATCCAAAAACCAGTGTGCCATATGAACACAAACAGTTTGTGGCTTTATTAAATTCAAACCCCTTTTAGTTCATTCACTAAAAAAATATTTTTATTTCAAACCCTTTAAGAGGAAACTTTGCTTCACTTGTTTTCCTTTAAATAACCCTAAATAGGAAAACATGGTATTAATTTCTTCACTACCTTTAAGACAAACATTCAGTAAAAGAATGAACCTGTGTGAAGGTAGACTGTTGCCTGTGTGTTCCAAAATGACTGCCATGACAGAAAAAACCTACTTATACAATCTATGTCATGTAACACACTGGACTGGAAAGTTTTAATACACAATGTTCTACATCCATCTTTCTCTCTGAAACAAATTTAATTGCAAAACCAAACAATACTTTTATTCTTCCTCCATTTTTAAGTAACTATTTTAATAGCATCATTCACAAAATTTGTTCAATTACCTTTATGAAATCTCTACAGAAAAATTTCACCACCATTTTACTTTTGGTAAAAAAAATAAAATAAAAAAAAAATCATCCATTTTAAAAATGCTTCAACAATCACCTCCTTAAACTTCACATTCATCAAATTCAAATAAAATTCATATGTAAACTTTGAAATTACTTGAGGTTGAGGAAATTGACCTCCCTTTTTCTCTTAAATTCAAATGCACATAATGTTTACACAAATGAAAGAGGCTAAACAAAAACAACAACAACATTTTTGCAGTAAATCAAATACTTGTTGTAAATGAGTTGCTTTAGAACTGTTTTAGGCACTCTTAAGTCAATTCTACCCAAGGTTTGGTGGAAGAATAGTCATGTCATTTATAAACATCATCTATTTTATGCTGTAAAACATCTGGAAGTGGTTTAACTTGAACAATGAAAGTCCATCTGCTGAATTGAAAATGCAAAATAAGTCAACAAGAAAATTCAATTGGTTTTAACTCTGAAATTAAAGTTCATGAAGTTGATTTAACAACAAGAGACAAGATGTCCAAACAGATTATTTCTTTTCAAATTTATTTTGAATCATGAGTTTTAGCTTAATGCTGCAATTTAAACCAAATAATTATTTTGCATTATGCAACTGCCCTCACCTAGTTAAAGAGCACACATTTCTCTTTTACTTTGCTCACATTATCAAGTTAAAACAACTACTTATTTTACTTCAGAATAATATAAATAATATAACCTGTTTCCAATTGCATGAACTTCATTTCTGACCTGATGAGGAATTTTATTAAACATCACAGTGATTTCTACTCAGAAACATTTTGTGTGAACAGAACATTATCCTCAAGCTTTAAAATAAACATTTGCTGTACAAAAGTCAGATCAATGTAACACACTTCCATTTCACTCACGGTGCAACACAGGATACAAAAATACGCCTCTAACTACTCGGAGATAGTTCCCACTTTTGTCTTTTACTTCTTTGAGTTTTTAAAGTGCTAATCCAAAAAGCCAAGTTTATTCAACTCTTGTAGATTTGACTAAATTAATAAAAGGTTAACACAACTTAATGTGTACGTTTATGTTTCACAAACTCACACATTTAGATTATAAATAAATAAATAAATAAAAGATAGTTGATAACTAAATGCAGCTTAAATCTTTTACACTGTAGGTGACACAGGAAAGACACACATTAACTGAGGCCTACTCAAAACAATCATGATCCGTCTAATATTTTAACATGCGCTAAAGTTAAACATCATTAAAACTAGCATAATTAAACTAATATTTAACCAACATACTGAAAAGAAATTACAAAATATCCAAAGATCTCACTATCTAGCTCATAGATTTTGTCCTTAAAAAATTTATTTTTACACATTTGGTGAGGATGAAAATTTTCACTCTAAAGATGTGAAATTTTTAATGTACAAACTCTTCAAGTAATGCTCATCTGGGAAATTTGAAGTAATTATGTCTTAGCAAACTGGTGGGGCAACTGTGGAAGTCTATATCATAAAATGCCAATAGAGTGGAGAAAATATTTTACTAACAGACGTCTGACTAACACCCCTATCAGCACTTATCTAATTGTTTAATGGAGCTTCAGATGCATATTCTTTGTTTTTACAGGCTTACCCAAAAGTCAGGTGGCAGTAGATATGTTAATGAAACAAGAAGAAACCAAAGACCTGCTGAACAACCATCACAGAAACGGAAAAGGATATGTTGTTGTCGACTGTGGAGGTAACTGTTACTCATGATTATTCAAACAATTGACAAGTTAAACACTAACCGACATTTTGATGTGTTATGATGACACTTGGCATCTTTACACTGTGTTGTGTCTTCTATGACTTTGTATTTTTGTGTTTTTATTAAGAAAACACTTTGAACTGGCTTGTTACTGAAATGTTCTTTACAAATAAACCTGATTGAATTTTAGAAGGTTGGAACCAACAGGATCCCATTTCAAAGAGCGGATAAGTGAAAATCAGCTCAGCTCCACAGTCACATGGATGATAACGGGAGGGCGTGAGGTGGGAAGGAACGTTATGTTTACATATCTTCAAGGAGATTGGAAATATGCAGCCCAGGCAACACGGGAAAAGCCAATTCAGATACAAAATGTCTTAGGGCGGGTAGATAATAAATTTCACTCTTCCTTAAAGTCTCTCTGATGCATCTCAGTTGCGTAATTATCCAAATTAGTTTGGTTGTTCCACTGAGCGGAAACTAGCAACTTCTCCAAGATCAATTCCATTCCGTTAGTGAATTTTGGAGTCATCAGCTGCTTTGTTTCCATCTCTGTGCCACAATCTGTGGAGATCTCCTGCCATCCCTATAAAGATAACAACCTGAGCATTTGCCCATATCGCCCATGTGAGAAACCACCACTGTCTGCACTATAAAACATAGCGATTAATGTAATACCCTAACAGTAAACAACACTCAACTATGAACACTAACCAAGGGGCAACAAGCAAGAAGTAACCAAGCACAACGTGTGCACCATAACTGTTTTCACTCTGTCTCCTGCTGCATGAAGCCAGGCGGCGCACAGTACTGTAATACCTGCCACCATGACAGGTGACAAAAACAATCAAAGAGCTATGAGGATGTTCTTATGTTCTTGGGTTTTATTTATTTGCTTTTAAAATAAATATTAATGTATATAATTAAATAAAAACAATAATGGCTACTGCAGTGTACGCAGAGCACTACAAGAACAAAGAACGGCTCTCAGTGAGGCTCCAGTTCTATCTTCTTAAGTAAAAAGAAGTTCAGAAGACTCGGATCGTTTGTGAATGTCACATCACTATATAGCAGACTTTTGGACACAGTGTTGTCCCATATATGCGACACCTCAGTCAACACCGCCGCACAATAATTCAGTGCAGTGAGTGACAACATTTTTTCATAGCAAATGTAATTTGTCCCTGCACAGCTAGCTTTGCAGGGACATTAATAGGGATTTTAATCTGTGTGTTTTGCATCCAGTGAAAACAAGGATGTTAACAAATTACCTGGACAAGATGCTGGTAATTTATTGACATTTCCATAGTTGTGGTCTTGACCAGTCTTGAAATAAAATCCTGAGTCCTCGCCCGAGACAAAACTGAGACCAAATGCAGTTGAGACGAGACCCAGACCATGAAAAAATGGTCTCAAGACTACACCACTAGCAATAGCAGATCTTTAATGTATTGTGCTATGCTGTTCAGTGATTTTTAAATAACAGTATTTTAAAGTCTACTCTCTGAGCTACAGGGAGCCAGTGTAGGGACTTTGGAACTGGGGTGATGTGCTCTATCTTCCTGGTTTTAGTCAGAACGCTCAAACAGAGGATTTTTCAAACAGACGAAGAAAAGTTTGAATAATTGTATAGGAGACAAATCTAAAAAACTTTGCATTGACACTAAAAATACTACGACATGTATTGATTATAACTTTTTGAGTGTTTGTTGAATGTGTAACTCCTTTTTTATTTAGGTTTATCAATTAATCAATCCTCTTACTGTTTGTAAACAGATGAAACAATTGACTTCACTGTTCACAAAGTTATGGAAGGAGGATCCCTCAAGAAGCTGTATGAGGCCCCTAAAAATGAACTGGGAGGACAAACAGTGGACAAAAAATTTAAAGTGTTTCTGAAAGAAATTTTCTCTAATGGAGTCTGGGATGAATACGAACAAAGCTTCCCCAGTGAGGTTCAGAAAATCATGTATGATTTTATTTGTCTTAAACAGCTGGATGAAGATGTTCAGATCAACTGTCCATTTAACTTGGGAATGTTGGCTGAGGAACATAAAGAGATTGAAACGTTCTTTGATTCAGTGGAAGGAGCTTCCTGGGATGATGGATCTATCAGAATCTCCAGAGAGAAACTGAAATCTTTCTATGATGAGAGTCTGCAGGGAATCACTGAGAGCCTTGGAGAAATATTAAACAAAGATCTCAACATTGGTTATATTGTGTTGGTGGGGGGTTTGGCTGAGAACCAGATTCTACGTCAGCACATCACTGATCAGTTCGAACCTCAGTATAAAGTCCTGTGTCCTCTTAGACCCCAGGAAGCGATCCTGAAAGGAGCCGTAGAGTTGGGGAGAAACCCAAAGTTGGTGGAGTCTCAGAAAAAACATCCAGCTTGGTTGAATTTCTTTTTTGAGAATTTTAAAGAGTAAAAAAAATGTGTTTCTTACTGTACTTTAACCATATTTTTCTGGTAACAGTGTTCAGTATCTAGGAAACCAGGTGTAAAGAAGTTTTTTTTTTTTTTGGTCAGCCTCTTCATTAACTCATGTATCATCACCATACATGTGCATGTGTCATTGGATTTAATCAAATTAAGGAAATAAGAGGCATACTTTCAGAATTAACAGTCATCTGCTGCTGGAAAATTCTCCAAACAATACTTTCTGTACAGTTACTATTTTCTGCTGTCGATTTATGTATCACTCTTTAACCTTTTTTGTTATGTTTGAGGAGAGTCTGCAAGCCTCAGTAACTGATGTTTGAACTTCTTTTTGAACTTGATGTGACATGCTAAGATTTTATCTATTTGTGTAAAGTGATATTTAAATCCATCATTTGTACATGACTGCTATAACTATCCAATAAAAATTTTACAAAAAAAATTGTTTGGAATTGAAGAAGGAGATGATCTGGGAATTTTTTGATTTTGTCTCTGTTGTCTGATTTTCTCTCTCAACTGTTCTTTCTGTATAATTAGACCTTCCACTGATCCACTTTCAGTAGTATGTATTCCTCTTTGAGTGTCAGTAATTATTTTCAATCAAGAAACAGATTCTTCAATCAAGACGGAGGCTCGGATGTCTTTTCCTGAACATTTCTGTTCAGGTTTTTATTGAGGAGAAAATGGAGATAGCTGTTCGTTACCTAGCAACCAAATCAACAGAAGCAAGACAGTGACAGAACCAGATCCTGTTAAGTATTCTTTAAAAAAAGATTTCCTCAATCCAAATAAATCATAACTCGCACTTAAATATGTTTCACTTCAGCTTTTGTAATTATATACAATCATGTTAAATTCAATTAATAATCATCATCATATAAATTATGCTTAACATATAATTGTAAATCAGTCACTTATGATGCAAATTATACTTAACAACAAATAAGTGTAAAGAAGTCACAACAGGTGCTTCATCTTTTGTCTGTCATCTATCATTTCTTGCCTGCTTTCTGTTTCAGGTTCAAAATTTGATTTTTTGGGATTCATGCCTGTGTTTTAGTAAGTTTTGTTTTATTAAATCAGCCTGACTCCATCCTTGGAGTACCAGGGTTTTCGACCTCTCCCTTGACGTACCGAAACAGGGTCAAAAGACCCTGAGTCCAAACTGACGACTCTGATGGCTCAAATTAGCATCCCTTCTTCAATTGTAAATGTGGCCATTGACCGTCAGGCCAGAAGGTAGGAGTGTGAATAGTCCATGTTGGGGGTGGGTATCTATGATACCTACAGGAGATCAGATCTCCTGTAGGTAATGCTCTTCAGTTTAGTTTTGAAGCATACATGAAGTGTTTTTGGAGAGATGTGACCTTTTGCAGCTGATCCTTGATGTTGTGCTGCATTATCCAGGTCATTTTGCCAAATGTACATAGAGTTTGGAAAACATACAATCTGTTTCAAGAAATATGCAAAGGTTTTTCTAAAAGAAATGAGTAATGTTTTTCTTTTAAATAAAGCTAAGTGGATTTAAAATGACAGTTTAGAAATAAACTAACCAAATTAATTGTGTTGATCCACCTCAAAAAAATCATGCAAAAAGTGTAAGCAAAAGAGATCTGGGAGACTTTGCACATGCAAATTTGCATGCAGCCTTTTGTGCTGTGGAGGATAAATAGGTGACTGCTTCACCTATTTAGTTCACAAGAACTAATGGCATTTATTTCAGTCATAATCTTGCGGGGGGTGACCAAGGTTCCATCACTATGTGACAGCTGGTCAGCAAACCTGGCAAACATGATTGACATGGCAGCACTGAATGCACATGTGCTTTATCAGGCATGCATTGGGGTGCAGGAGAGACGGGTGGACTTCCTGGTTGAGCTTGCAAAAGAGTTCGGTAACTCTCATGTGAGTGAGAAGAAGGCACACAAGGAGAAACTGCTTCGGCAACAACCTTCCACACCCAGCTCAGGCAAAAGGGCGAAGTGTCAGGTCAACCATCGATGCAGGATGCGTGTCCTGAGGCCGAAACATCATCAGTGACCCCTCACACCTCCACCATGGACTGTTCTCCCTGCTGCCCTCTGGAAAGAGGTTCCGCAGCGTCCGGTGCAGGTCCACCAGGTTCCGAAACAGCTTTTTCCCACTTGCCATCAGACTGCTGAACTCTTAACTAGACTGCACTCAAAAACTGGTCTCCACTTTATACCTTGCACATGTACAGAGCTAAATAACTTCTATTTTACTGTCAGTCCTGCACTTTATATTTTATATTTAGATTTATATTCATATTTTATACTGTATTTTATTTTACTCACAACATTGGAACCTCAAACATTGTCCTGAGCCGTATGCAACGAAATTTTGTTCTGTATACACCCTGTGCATTGAAAATGACAACAAAGTCTAAGTCTAAGGAACAATTGTGCAACTGTGAGATGCGTTGAGGCCATTACCAGGGTACTTATAAGGTAATGGCCCTATTTACAGAACAAAAGCACTTGCTAGATAAAATCCTTCAGGTCAATCGACCCATCTCTGGGGTCCAAAGGTAGAAATGTTAAATGACCTTTCTCTGGTACTTCCAGTGTTAACTGCATTTGACTCCAACAATTTCTACAATATCACTAAAGTTTGCCATTTGGAAACATTTGTTCCTTCACAATCTGAAAAGTCAGATCTTCCACCTCAAAGATCTCCCCTGCAACTCAGCCTTAATAAAAAGACAGTATATTATGTTTTCCATGCACATAGTGCAACAGTATAGTACAATCAATTAACTATGTTACCTTTAATTGTTATAAAAATGCCTTATATATTAAATATGACTAAAAAGAAATTTTACTTACTGATTTAATGCCTTTAAGTTGGGCCTCTGTCTATTTAAAAATTCCTGTTCTTTTGAAACTCTGCCTTCAGGAAGTCATCACATGTCTCCTCTATTAAGCCTTGAACAACATTGTTTCCTGTGTTGCACTGAGAAGTAGCTCGCTTTTTTAACTCTGCAGTTGTTCAGCTCCACCAGATGTTTGCTAATATCTGCTGGCTAGTCTGAAGGAGTTGAATGTGAGACTTTGCAGGGGAGATTTGCTCGTTGAGGTGGAAGATTGGAAACTGCAGCTCTGAGGAGGAGCTACACCTCGAAGGTGTTGCTAGATTAATCCAGGTGTTTTGCACAGCTGAATGGTTGCCATGGAGATTAAAGGATTTCTCACACATCCGTGAATTAATCAAATTAACACTCCAGGTATTTTTTTGGATGAGGAAGCAACATCGTAACATGATATAAAGCTCAATAAAGTCGTTTTTTCACAATGCTGCCCCTTTAAATCCAAAAACTAGTACAGAGGAAATAACAGCTTAAAATTACCAGACCTGCAACCACATTTTGGTCTGGCATATTCAAAACTTTATCAGATACGTTCCGCACAGAGTTGAGGCTGGACCCACTTCTGATTGTACTCGGAGTTTCTGTTCAGCTTTCTCAATTTAATAAATACCAACGACAATTATTATCTTATGCCTTTAACATAGGAAAAAAGCTAGTGTTGAGAGGTTCCATCGGTTAAATTGTGGCTGGAGGAACTGGTAAGGCTCTCTCATCTGGAAAGAATATGTTTCTCATTAGCAAATAACTTAAAGCGATTCAATAGAACTTGGCAACCCCTTTGGCAATATATTGATAACTCTATTTGAAGATAATTTGATTTCTCGGTGTGATAAGATCTAAGTCCTAGGGAAAGGGGAGGAGGGTCTAGAGCAGGGGTGTCCAAAGTCGGTCCTGGAGGGCCGCCATCCTGTGTGTTTTAGTTCTCTCCCTGGTTTAACGCACCTGGATCCAATGATGGCTCATTAGAGGCCTTAGGAGAACATTGACAAGCTGAGAAGGTTGTTACTACAACCAGGGAGAGAACAAAAACATGCAGGCCCTTGAGGACCGACTTTGGACACGCCTGGTCTAGAGAATGTCCTTGTTTATTTATGTCATTTTTGTTTTGTTTTGTATTGTCTTTATGTTTTATGCTCACATCAAAAAGAGGACAAATTTGTATTGTTGATGTTTCAATTTTCATGTCTGAATCCTCAATAAAACAGTTTGAAAACTGAACTTACCAGACCTGCTGAATTAGTCCACCTAAACAGAAGAGGCCCAGCAGGTGACAAAAACCTTTTGATCTTCATCTTTTATGTAAAGTAGCAAATGCTAGAACTTTTAAAAAGAACCCTGTTAAATTATTTTATCACATTAAGTTATAATTATACATTTGCACATGCAATTGTACATCCATAAATTATTTAACATGCTGCTAATGTTGTGTAGCTGTTGATGTCATAATTAATGTAAATAATGTTTTTATGAGGAAAAGTAGGAAAATTGCTAACAAAGATCAAATTACACAACTTGGTAATTTGAGCCTGCAAGCAGCCCAAGTCAGAATGGCCTAGATCTATCTAAAGTCTAGATCTACTAACACAGAGACCAGTCAAATTGTATGGTCACAGTGAGTTTTGTTTTCACTGTGGAACTTTAATGATGTTCGATCTCCAAACAAAAATCTCACAATATCACAAGTCTATAAGTGATATTTATACACAATTATATGAGTGGTAGAAATAAAAGACATACATTAATCTGAGTATATAAATCTCTTTTAAAAATTTGACTAACGTTTCTGCATGTGAAACCAACCTTTCCTGTCTGAGCAGATAAACGGCTCCAGGGAGGAGGAGCTGACAGATAAAAAAAAAGAGTTGTTAACGTTCCCACTGGTATTCTGGTTTTCATCCTGACTTGCAGAACACGATTCTACAATGGGTGACTCCTATGTTATAGCCATAGACTTTGGTACTGCTTACAGTGGATATGCCTTCAATATCACAACCAGCGAGGAAGAAAGTAATCCCAGATTAAAGAGTTGGGGAGCAGAACAAGGAGTGGACACCCCAAAGACTTCAACCTGCATCCTGTTTGATCAAAATGAAGATTTTCTGAAGTTTGGACATGAAGCCAAAAACACATATACCAAAATGAAAGGGCAAGAAGCAAAGAAACATTATTTCTTTGAAGGATTCAAGATGGCCCTCTATGGCAGAGTAAGTAAAGATTTAAATATTTATTCTTAATATTTTCTGAGTACTGCTCAAGGTAACTGAGGAAGGGGTGGAGTCTATCCCAACAGACACTGAGTAAGATGCCTGTGTAGGACCTAAATGAAAATGTATGTTACACAGTCTATTTAGTACATTAAGTAAGGTCTAAACTCTTGTCTTTTCCACACACTAAAACAGAAGCTTGTGGTGAGTTGAGTAAAATCACAGGAAACATAATATGTGATATTTTATTACTTGCTGTTAATTGTTAGCAGAGCAGATGAACTGAAAACATGTAGGCTGCTGAAAATTACAGTCTAAAGTAATTTCTATAGTGTTCCCAGTGTAAAGCCAAAATTTGTTCATAGAAGTAATAAGATTAGAAAAATGTTTTCTGTGTAAAATCTGCCTATTTCACAAACCTGGAAGTAAAACCAGTGTGTTTGTTAGTGTTGTGTACACAAAAAAAAAACACTACATTGGATGATTTTACACATTTTCAATGAAGTTGAAAATAACTAAATTTCATATGTTTAATACATTTTTTCATAATTGTGATTTTCTAGGATCTTAACAAGAACTTTAAGATTAAAGCAGCAAATAATGAGGAAATGACGGCTCTGAAGGTTTTCTCTGAGTCCCTGAGATTCCTGAAGGATGACGCACTGAAAACAATCAACTCCAAGGCACCAGGACAGAATTTCACTCCCTCTGACTTCACCTGGGTTCTGACGGTTCCTACCATCTGGGATGAGTCAGCAAAACAGTTCATGAGAGAAGCTGCAACTCAGGTATCATCAGGTTTTACAGAAACCAATAAAGTTCTGAAATGTTCAGCATTGATTATATTATATTTCTCTTCCAGGCAGGAATTATAACTGAAGGAACTGAAGACAAACTGATGATTGCACTGGAACCAGAAGCTGCTTCAGTCTGGTGTAAGAAGCTTCCATCAGATGGTTTCATCACACAGAACCACAATAGTGTCTCACTGGATCAGACTCCAGAAACTCAGACTATTATTGTTGATTGTGGAGGTAAGTGTGTGTAAATCTGATACAGTCAATAGTAAAACTTTTAATGATAGTGACGGTGTTGTGGAAGACTAACAATTATCTACAATATGGAAAGTTTTATCACATGTTGTGGGTTTCAGGAGGAACTATTGACATCACTGTTCACAAAATCCTGAAAAGAGGAGCCTTAAAGGAGAAGCACAAAGCCTCTGGGAATAACCTGGGAGGACAAACTGTGGACAGAAAGTTCCAAGAGTTTCTGAGAGAGATATTCACTGATGGAGTCTGGGATGAATATGAAGAAACGTATCCCAGTGAAGTTCAGAAAATGCTATTTGATTTTAGTCGTCTCAAACAGGTAGATGAGGATATTGAGATCCCATGTCCATATAATCTGGGGAAACTGGCCCGGAGAAAGAAAGACATAGAAAAGTTCTTTGAGTCAGTACAAGGAGCTTCCTGGAATAAAGGAGTCATCAAAATCTCCAGAGAGAAACTGAGATCTTTCTATGATGAGAGTCTTCAAGGCATGACCAAGAGTCTCAAAGAAATATTAGAAAAAAATCTCAAAATTGACTTCATTCTCTTAGTGGGGGGGTTCGCAGAAAGTAAAATACTACAGAAGCACATTAATGAACAGTTTGGAGGAGAACATAAAATCCTGTGTCCTGTTAGACCTCAGGAAGCGATCCTTAGAGGAGCTGTAGAGTTTGGAAGAAACCCAAAGATAGTGACATTTCGGAGAAGTCGCTTTACTTATGGGGTGGCCGTGTTAAAAAAGTTTGATGAGTCTGAACATAAACAAGAGAAGAAACTCATAGCTGATGGAAAAGAGTGGTGTAAGGACATTTTTAAAATACTGCTGGAAGTAGGTCAAGATGTAGCCTGGGATGAAACCAAAGAGCATTTCCTTAATGCAGCAGATCCAAAACAGACACAGATGAGTGTTAGATTGTTTCGGACTGAAAAAAAAAATCCAGAATATGTAGATGATAGTGGGGTGGAAGAAATAGGTTCATTTGTAGTTAAACTATGTGATTCTAAAACAAATCAAGAACGTAAAGTGAAAATAGAACTAAATTTTGGCTCAGCGATTAGAGCAACAGGGACTGACTTGAATACTGGAAAGAAAAGCACACTTAAATTTGAGTTCAAGAATGTCTGAAACATTTATAATATCACACTGCAGTGGTTTACAGTGGAAGGTTGATGTCATACCACAGACCTTAATGGTTTTATCTTATTTGTAATGACTATCAGCTTGTTTTGTGTTCAGGTTCACATTTTTACTTTTCACTTTTAGAAAACGAAGAACATATTGATTTGAGTATATTATATAGCAGAAACCTGTTTTCTGTGTTCTGTAACTTTGCTTTTATCTTTGTCTTTTGTTTGCTGCAATGTATTACTAAACCTTGTGTCATAAAATGGTTAGTTGGGTGGTAAGGATTAGATGCGGTGGACCCAGGTTGTAGTGGAAAATTATGGTTTTAATGAACAAACAGTGAACAGAAATCCAGACACGGGTAGCACTAGAAGAGATGACACAGGGGCAACGCAGCGAGGACAATGACACAAGAAAACTATAACGTACGATAATACTCGACAAGGGTCCGACGGGAAAACACAGACACAGGTGAGTATGAGGAGAGGAGATAATCAGGGGAACGAGACACAGCTGAAAACAATAACATGGGGTCAGGGGCGCAACTACATACTTTCTGAGGAGTATGCGAACATGTCATGGGTTTCACTGTAATTGTTTAGCCTGGAATGTGTGTCTTCCCACTACCATCTGTATTTATGCCAGAGGTTTTGCTTCTAAGGATGGTGTAGCATCGGGTGGACATTTTAGAAAGACGTGGGTTGATAGCAGCTCACCGCGGCTCCGTCTCTAAGCAACCATGACAACAGGGTCAGTTCGTGGGGTTTGGGGAGGGGGGTTCTATTTAGGTCCTGCAATTTATTTGACCTTAATATTTCCTGTGTTTTGTTTTGGTGATTATTATTACAATTATTATTGAGATGTGTGTGATAAGTGTCTCTACCAGACACTCTCTTGTTGATACACTGACATTACTTACCTACTGTCTTTCAGTCACTTTGAAAAGCTTTTCTTCGTCTCTCCAACATCTTTATCCCTCCCCCTCTTCCATTTTCTATTTTGTGCCCCAGAGTTTTTTTTTTGCCGCCCCATCTTTAGCTCCCTGTTGTCGAGGCATTACCACAATTCAAATTTAAAAGAAAACAAATACACCTCAGTGTGTTCTCAATGGGACGCTGCCCAAGCTACCTGTATGAGAGGGGAGAGCGGCTGGTAGGAGGGCCTAATCAGTGCTGTTCCTCTGTTATTGATCATTTCACACACAAACAGCTGTTAAGTACATAAAATGCTGATTAGAAAAAAAATTCCCCACATCGTTTTTGCGCCCCCTCTAGTGCAAGTATGCGTTGCATACGGTGCATACTCACTTTTTGCGCCACTGCATGTGGTCTAAATTAACCAAAAACACACATATCCTCACACCTTGTTCCAACCATGATATTTGGAAAACTTTTGCCCCCTTGTCTTTTGCCTCCATCCCAATTATGCCAATGGCGCATTGGTGACAAGTTTCTTTTAGAAGTTTGGTTTTGACAAAGGGATTATCCACGTCTTTATTACATTTACATACATTTATTGATTATTAGCTATTATGTTTTACTAGTCATTGATTCACACGGAGGCTACCTTGTAATGTGTGTGCATGTATTTGTGTGTTTTAAGTCTTGTATTCCTTCAGTGGTTCCCAAAGTGTGGGGCGCGCCCCCTAGGGGGGCACAGTGCCATTGCAGGGGGTGGGGGGCAATGGAAGCAGTATGGATGAGTGAAAAAAAAAACAGTTAAGTGTTTCACTGTAAAAAATGGTTTGTATTGTGTTTTGTTGCAACCTGAAGTGTGAAATAAACTTCATTGGTGTAGTGATTTGAGTTTTTCTGTGTGTTTATTTTAGGTTTCTGTGTCTGTGGAGTCTCTATGTTGTCCCCTCTACCCCTTAATTAATAACACCTGTTCCTTGTTTCTCCTGATTGTTTCCCTGTGTATTTAAACCCACCTGTGTTCCTTGTTCCTCGTCCTTTGACTCCTTCCAGTCTTGTTTCCATTGTCACCACAGCACAGAGACTGCCTTGTAAAAATGTTCAATAATATCCATATACATAGGTGTAACTTCCTGAAGGTCTGGTGTAGACATGTCCCCACCAACTCTGGCATGAAGGCGACAGTCCCCACCAATATTTCCTGCACCTTTTTTTCTTTATGTGGCTGCATCTATGTAACTCGACAGCAGTTGCATGTTGTATTCAAAGTATTAACAGCTAGGTAATGCTTTTTAAAGTTCACATAAAATGGTGCCATTCAGACAACTTGTCAAAATAATGAGCAAGTAAATATACATGCAAAATATACACATTGTCATTGTCCTTGTGACAATGATAATAAAGATTTATCTTATCTTATCTATCTTATATACATGCAACACTCTGCTGCATTAACTGATGTAAGTTATAGGTGGTATTTTCATTAATACACAGCTGGTCTTTGGTAAGAACGTGATTTATCATCAATCACAATGACCTCAATCCTCCAGCTATTCTATAGTAACTTATTTTTCGGACTATAAGGCGCACCAGATTATAAGACGCAGTATCAGTGAGCAGATCTATTTTCATATATAAGACGCACCGGATTATAAGACGCATAAAGCGAAACAAAATACAGTAGTCGGATAGGTCAGACTTTATTCAAATCATTAACAATAACTGTCAATATTACACAAAAAAGTACACTCGCTTTTTCAATCATTCATCTTCTACGAATCCATCAAATTCCTCGTCTTCAGTGTCAGAATTTAACAGGTCATCTTCTTGTTTCCTCCACATCCATACCATTGATTCATTAATGTTGAATTGTTTCGCAGCTGCTCTATTCCCATGTTGTACTGCGTGGCTGATGGCCTTGAGTTTGAAATCCAGGTCGTAAGCATGACTCTTAACAGGTGCCATTTTTCATATCAGAAAAAGTGGTTTGCCACCCCAAAACAAGTCTGTCTAGACAGCATAGAAAGCTGACTCCACGAGGTCTCTGACCAGCAGCGATTATGCTTAGACAATCAAGGGGAGTGGCTTCGTCGCTTACCAAAGTCGTAATAAAACACACGGTACACTGTTAAGGAGCACCGGAATATAAGGCGCATTCCCGATTTTTTTGCAAATATAGGGATTTTATGTGTGCCTTATAGTCCAAAAAATACACTAAGTGCCATGAAATATCAGGAAACAGGCCACTATCAAGACCACAGGTCTCAAACTCCAGTCCTGGAGGGCCACTGCCCTGCAACTTTTAGATGTGCCTCTCCTGCACCACATCTGAATAGAGTAATTAGGTCATTAGCAAGGCTCTAGAGAACTTATCTACACAAGGAGGAGGTAATTAAGCCATTTCATTCCAGTGTTTTGTACCTTTGGCACATGTAAAAACTGCAGGACAGCGGCCCTTGAGGACTGGAATTTGACACCTCTGATCAAGACAGTTCACAACCGAATTTGTTTTGAGGAGAAGTAATTTATAAAAATGTCTCTGAATGATTAAAAATAATAACCTAAACTTATTTTGGATATGTAGAGCCTGTATTTTCTACAGCCATGCATCAGTGTTAAACATATTTCATTCTGTTATCAAAAGGAGTCTCTTTTTTATGGATTTAAAGAAATGTTGTTCCAGAAATGTGTTACCCTTTTTGATCACATGTAAAAAATAATCTTAGCTAAAGACTAGTTTCATGGAGAAACTTTAGAGCTGATATCAGGTTTGGCAAAGATGAGAAGGAAACAGCAGAGTGTGGATGTGTTGGACCTGCTGATCCGGTTTCTGGCATTCTTTCCTTGTTCTTTGCATTTCCAGAGAACTCACCTGAGGGTAAAAAGTGTTTTTCAGAACAGTGACAAAGGAGAGTCATCAAACTGATATTTGTTTTCTTAACTTTAACAGTTTTATCTGTAGACAAAATTCACCCCGTAAGTTTTAGGAAACACCTTTAGTTCCCAAATTCTGCAACCATCTTATTTTATCTTCATTGTCTTTAGTGCCTTTCAATATACTGTAATTATTCTGTGACAGTTTTTCTCTTGTGATCCAGTGGTGTTTGATTTCCATTTTTCCCATTCTGATCATTTTAGGTTGTGCATTATTGTTGTCAAGGTCTTTCCATCTAGGTTAATTTCTTTGTTTCAAGGTTGTTGTTGTTTTTTTTTAACTTTTTTCTTGTTCTCTGTTAATTTTGGTTTATATTTTTTTTATCTTTAGGTTTGTGGAGTCTTTATACACTGCTCAAAAAATAAAGGGAACACTTAAACAACACAATATAACTCCAAGTAAATCAAACTTCTGTGAAATCAAACTGTCCACTTAGGAAGCAACACTGATTAACAATCAATTTCACTTGCTGTTGTGCAAATGGAATAGACAACAGGTGGAAATTATTGGCAATTAGCAAGACACACTCAATAAAGGAGTGGTTCTGCAGTTGGGACCACAGACCACTTCTCAGTAGCTATGCTGTCTGGCTGATGTTTTGGTCAGTTTTGAATGTTGGTGGTGCTTTCACACTCGTGGTAGCATGAGACGGACTCCACAACCCACACAAGTGGCTCAGGTAGTGCAGCTCATCCAGAATGGCACATCAATGCGAGCTGTGGCAAGAAGGTTTGCTGTGTCTGTCAGCGTAGTGTCCAGAGGCTGGAGGCGCTACCAGGAGACAGGCCAGTACACCAGGAGACGTGGAGGAGGCCGTAGGAGGGCAACAATCCAGCAGCAGGACCGCTACCTTTGTGCAAGAAGGAACAGGAGGAGCACTGCCAGAGCCCTGCAAAATGACCTCCAGCAGGCCACAAATGTGCATGTGTCTGCACAAACGGTTAGAAACCGACTCCATGAGGATGGTATGAGGGCCCGACGTCCACAGATGGGGGTTGTGCTCACAGCCCAACACCGTGCAGGACGCTTGGCATTTGCCAGAGAACACCAGGATTGGCAAATTCACCACTGGCGCCTTGTGCTCTTCACAGATGAAAGCAGGTTCACACTGAGCACATGTGACAGACGTGACAGAGTCTGGAGACGCCGTGGAGAGCGGTCTGCTGCCTGCAACATCCTTCAGCATGACCGGTTTGGCAGTGGGTCAGTAATGGTGTGGGGTGGCATTTCTTTGGAGGGCCGCACAGCACTCCATGTGCTCACCAGAGGTAGCCTGACTGCCATTAGGTACCTAGATGAGATCCTCAGACCCCTTGTGAGACCATATGCTGGTGCAGTTGGCCCTGGGTTCCTCCTAATGCAGGACAATGCTAGACCTCATGTGGCTGGAGTGTGTCAGCAGTTCCTGCAAGATGAAGGCATTGAAGCTATGGACTGGCCAGCCCGTTCCCCAGACCTGAATCTGATTGAGCACATCTGGGACATCATGTCTCGCTCCATCCACCAACGTCACGTTGCACCACAGACTGTCCAGGAGTTGGCGGATGCTTTAGTCCAGGTCTGGGAGGAGATCCCTCAGGAGACGATCCGCCACCTCATCAGGAGCATGCCCAGGCGTTGTAGGGAGGTCATACAGGCACGTGGAGGCCACATACAATACTGAGCCTCATTTTGACTTGTTTTAAGGACATTACATTAAAGTTGGATCAGCGTGTAGTGTTATTTCACTTTAATTTTGTGTGTGGCTCCAAATCCAGGCCTCCATTGGTTAATAAATTTGATTTCCATTGATGATTTTTGTGTGATTTTGTTGTCGGCACATTCAACTTTGTACAGAACAAAGTATTCAATGAGAATATTTCTTTCATTCAGATCTAGGATGTGTTATTTGAGTGTTCCCTTTATTTTTTTGAGCAGTGTATTTTGTTTAGTTCTCTCCCTAATAAATAGTAATCTTTAGAATGTATTAGTCCTTCACTCAGTTTTGCGGTTCTACGTTGTCATTCTGCATTCCTTGATTAGACTCACCTGGTTTCCATGTCACACTTTTCTCAGTATTTACGTTCCTTGGTTTCTGTTGTTTAGTGCTGGTTTCTTCCATTGCGCCCATCTTAGTTTTATGTCCAGCTCTTTCTTATTATAAGTTTTATTTGTTGTCATTATTACTCCCTATTATTGAATTTCTCTGTTTGCGGTCCTCCTACAAACTTCCCTTAACATATTCACCTGTTCTTTTAACCCTCTGAGGTCTGGGTTCTAATTAGCTGCTTTTGACTAATTTTGAATTTGCCCTTTTATTTTCATCTTAAAAATGTGGCTCTTTAGTTAATTTCAAATGAATGAAACTGTAGGTGGCAGTTAGACTAATTGCAAAAAGTGTCAGATGTGTCATTATCAATTAGTTTAAATGTGATCAGCTTATTTGTAGACTCTTTGCGTATTTTGACAGAACTCCATGAGATTACAATGTGGACTTCAAGGAGACCAACAAACCCCCTGCAAGTAGGTCATCAATTTTCTGAAAGGAAAAGGACGAACATCCAAGTAAAGGCCATCCTTTCACATGGGAGCCTATGTGAAGGATCCCACTTCGTGGATATCCTAAATTTGGATATCAGGAGCTGAAAGCTTGATGCACATGAAATATTCATTCAGTTCAATTCAATTCAAATCAGTGTCTATAGAACCAAAACATTTGTGTTGTACGTATAACAGTAGAGTAATTACAAGGTACCCAGGTGGAAAAAATAGTTAAGTGTATTTCAAACATACTTAAATTGGTACAATCATCCAGCTTCATGTTATAACTGCATGGAGTGTCTGTTTGTTGTGACTTAATATAATTTTCTTCATAAACTTAGCCTGGTTTTAATTAAGCTCAGTATGCCAGAGAGACTTTGATATTGTGAGGGTGTTGTTATAACTCGTTCATCATTGTTTTTATCTTCAACATATTTTTGCACTCTAAGCAAATGAAGATGAAAGAGGAAGCCAGAGGTCAGGTTTAGAAAACCTAGACTTTCCTGTCTCAGAAGAGGCTCTGGCTCCACCGGATCACCAACCAGTTCTGAGGATGAACCGCCACTAAAGTATACAAAGTATAGCTTTAGTTGTGTAGAGGAATATAATATAATATTAAAAGTTAAAAATTACGCTGTTTTGCTGGTTTGCACTAAGATATGTTTTAACCTAAAAGAAATGTACTGTGTCAAATGGACTGGGTCAATCTGACCTAGAAGTCAGAAAGGAATTCAGATTTAGAGATGTGGAATAACAATCACTAAAGAGAGGAAAGATGTTAGTTTTAAGCTGTTGTGCAAGGAAGTTCTGGCACCTGTCTTTTCTCCTGCTTGCCTGCAAAGGAACTGGGCCAGGGCCCAAGACTTGGGAAGGAACCTCTGTTTGGACAGATAAGGAAATTACAACTTGTCTAATAGTTCTTCTGATGGAGCAGATTTGATTCCAGGAGGTCAACTCCTAATTCTCAGAACTTCCAAATACACATCCAGTGTAAAACGGAGCCAGAATTTCTACATAAATGAAGGGCAGTAACGGCATTGGTCAAAGCTTCCCAATACACACCAGTACAGCTGAGACTCTAAAAAACTGATGTCAGAAACAGAAGTCGAGAGATTTTGGATTTCTGTAACAATATAAATGTGACGTTTTGGTTCCGCAGATGAGCATTAAATTTCTTCCCATTTTTTGGCTATGAGCAAAAGGAATTTGAGTCTGTGTATCATTTCTTTATTATATATTCTCCATGGGTTTAGGCATCTTTAAATTCCTCCAAAAAACAAGTGAAAATAAGTCATAGTTGTTCCAGAAAACAAGTGACAGTACACTTAGTACACTTTAAATTGTGCTCTTCTACAATTGAATTACTATTAAAATACACTAAGTACAAAATTAGTTGTTCCAAAATAACACTTCAAGTATACTGATGATTAGTCTGGCTTCAAGTCCTCAAGTATGCTAAACTTTAACATGCTTAGTATACTTATTTTTCACCAGGGTTTGTCAAAGATGAGAAGGAAATATCTGTGTGTGGGTGTGTTGGATCTGCTGAACTGGTTTCTGCCACTCCTGTTTTATTATTCTTTGCGTTTCCTGAGTAGTCTCTGTCAATCAAACCAGAAACTTCCTCGAGGGGAATTTGTTTGTTTTACAGCACAGTAATAAAGAAGAGTTATCAAACTGATCTTTGTTTCCTAAACTTTAAAGGTTTTGACAATATTCACCATGTAAGAATTCTGCAACTATCTTCTTTTATCTTCATTGGATTTAATGACAATCAGTGTCCTATAATTATTCTGTGACAATTGTTGTGTCATAATCTGCTGGTTGTTTGTTTTCTATTGGTTTCCATTCTGATCACTTCTGGATTATTCATTACTTTTGTTATGATCTTGCCGACTGTGCTATTCTTTTGTTTTTAAACTTATTTCTTGTGCTCTGTTTTCTGTTCATTAATGTTGCTTCCTGAAGATTGTGTCCAATGGTGAGGCAAAAGGTGAGGCCTTCAGAGCCTCAGTATTAAGCATTTTGTTACTGTCGTATTTTTTTTCTTTTAAAATATAATGGAATCAAAACTCTATGGGAAAGATATCCAGTTAAAATTGATGAAAAATTATCATCCATCCATCCATCCATCTATCTTCTTCCGCTGATCTGGAGTCGATTTGCGAGGGTAGCAGCCTAAGAACCGAGGCCCAGACTTCCCTCTGCCCAGCCACTTGTTCCAGCTCCTCCGGGGGAATCCAGAGTCTCCCCAACACTCACATCCAAATGCGTCTCTGTCCCACAGTATGTCAGTCTGAGTGTTCGGTAGTTCAGCAAAGTCTGTCACAAATTTGTCAATATGTCAGGTACACGCAAGCTCCAAACAGCAGAAATTCTGTTATCATGAATAAATAAATGTACCTCGCTGGGTAAGTCCTTCGAGCAGTCCTCCGACAGCCACACTGTTATTAAGGCAGACTAACGGACCTGAATGCGTTACCCTAGACATTTTTTAAGTCAATTTTGCCTTATAAACCAATGCTGAGGCAAAGACGGCGGGCAAGAAAATTCTGTAACTAGTCCTACGTCAGATCTGTAATGTTATTAGCGGGAAATAAAGGAGAAATCAACGATAAAGACCAAGAGGACAAATGAGGGAGAAAAAGTCTGATTGGATGTAAGTGTGAACGCTGCGGGACAAAATGGGTGAGTAATTACTGAAATAATACCGGCTTGTGAAAATCTGCCTTCAGGAAAATGCTTAGAAATAAACAATAGTAAGAAACGGTGTTTAAATGCCAATATAGCAGTTAGCGCAGTCTGTTCTCATGATGCCATAGAGGTACCATTGGAATCTACACGCATAAAATCCAGTATAACTACCTTCACTTATTGATCTGGAAATGATTAGATGTTAATATTGTTGTTTTAATTTAACTGAGTTGTGAGTCGTTAGCACAGAGTTATCAGTAAGAATCGTTACTGAAGGTAATTACTACCAGTTACCTTCGTGGTGCTGACTAACGATGTAGTTCCCATCCATCAGTTTCATTCAAATGGACATGAGGTCGGCTGCAGACCATGATCCATTTCTTGCGTTATTCCAGACTCCTTTTTGATTTTGGAAATGTAATAAATTGTATTGGGCCCTCTGTATGTTCTGGATGATGGCTGTTGGGATTGCACACTAACCACTGACAAGTTGGACCGTGATGATCTATTATTTTCCTCAAAATCTCTGTGACTGCAGCGTGTTTTATATGGTAGATACTGTCAATATTGTCGGAGTACTGTACTTGGAACGCTGATTGGTCAGTTGCTGACAAATGCCCTGGAATGATTGGGGAGGATTGCTCTGTGTCAGCATGGGGGCGGAGCCGGCGTCATGTCAATTGTATTGAGTGACCAGTGATCCAGATCCATAATTTGTAGATTTGTAAGATGTGCAAAGAAAGGCTCCAAAAAAAGAGTAAAAGACAACAGAAAAACAAATCCAGCAGGGCAGGAAAGGGAGGAGAGAAAAAAAGAGTCCGCCTTCACAGAGAGCTAGAGAAAAAATAAATAATTAAAATACCATTTATAATTTCAAAGTATATTGCATTTCCTCCACCTACTTCATAAGTTTATGGGTTAGTCAGCTCATCTTTTTATATATGATGATTTTTGTGTCTCCAAATAAAATTAAAACTATTTATTAATAGCATTAATCATCTTGGTCAATACAGGAAGAAAACAAACCGAGTAGAATCCTACCAAAGATTGAGCTGTTCCTCTGTAGTCACTTATTAGAATCAAATTTGGGTTCTCAGTACTGAGCATTGCAGGCCCTTGATCTACTAACAAAACAGTGCGAAATATATATTTTCTGTTGTATCATGATCCCCTGGGGACGAGTTTCAAACTTCACATTCCAGCACTAACAGTAGATGCAACAGACAGGATACTTTAAAGTGCAGTAAACAAGGTGTATTAAGTAAATTTGTATAAACACAGTGAAAGTTTTATTCTTCAACAATTCTGGACTTATCTAATCTCTTAATAACAGTCTCACAACATCACAAGTGATATTTATAAAAACATAGTGTGACCAATACAAATGTCAAATTAACCTGAGCATATAAACCTCTTTTAAAAGTTAGACTGACGCTGTTGTATGTGAAACCAACCTTTCCTGTCTGAGCAGATAAACAGCTCCAGGGAGGTGGAGTTCAGAGTAAAAAAAAGAGTTGTTAGCGTTCCCACTGGTATTTTGGTTTTCATCCTGACTTGCAGAACATGATTCTACAATGAGTGACTCCTATGTTATAGCCATAGACTTTGGTACTGCTTACAGTGGATATGCCTACAATATCTCAACCGGAGAGAAAGAAAGTGATCCCATTTTAAAGAGATGGGGAGCAGAACAACGACTGGACACCCCAAAGACTCCAACCTGCATCTTGTTTGATCAAAATGGAGAATTTCTGAAGTTTGGTTATGAAGCCAAAACAGCATACATCAAAATGAGAGGAGAAGAAGCAAAGAAACATTATTTCTTTGGAGAATTCAAGATGGCCCTGTACAATAAAGTAAGTGAAGATTTAAATATTGTTAATGATTGTTTTTCCTGTTCAGAGTAACTGAGGTAGGAGTGGAGCCTCTCCCAACAGATGTTGGGTAAGATATATATGCAAGTACTAAATGGGAAGGTATGATAGTTAGTGTATCAACATACATATGTGGGATCAATTTCCCAGGTAGATTTTCTATCTGGGTAAACCCAGGTAGGGCCACCATGGAAACCACCAACCAAACCTTTTGGGCTCGTATTGTTTTCCCTCATTTACCTCATTTGGGGCCCTCGTATGTATGCTGACTGAAGGTCTCCAATCTTAAATTTTCCACATACTAAAAAGAATCTCATGGTGACTTAAGTAAAATAATAAGTATATATAAAATGTAATTATTTGCTACTGATTGTTAGTAGAGTAGATGAAGTGAAAACATTTTTGCAGCTGAAAATTACAGCTTTAAATAATTTTCATATTGTTGTTAAAGAGTAGTTCCCAGTGTAAAACCAAAACTATGTTCATAGTTATAGTAAGAATAGAAAAAAAAGGGAAAGAGAAAAATCTGGCCAGCTAACAAACCAGGAAGTAAAACCAGTGTATTTGTCAGGTTTGGGGTTATAGTTTAATTACAGTACAATAACATATGTAAAGTAACAAAGCATTAAAGTTTTTTAAGAATTTTACAATGTCACCAAAAAAGTACCCCAAAATACTGCATTGGGTTGTTTTATATTAGTTTCAATTTTATACAGGTTTAATAAATATTTTTTATATAATTGTGATCTTCCAGGATCTTAACAAGAACCTTAAGATTAAAGCAGAAAATGATAAGGAAATGACGGCTCTGAAGGTTTTCTCTGAATCCCTGAGATTTCTGAATGATGACGCACTGAAAACAATCAATGCCAACACAGCAGGTACAAAATTTACTCCCGCTAACTTCACCTGGGTTCTGACGGTTCCTGCCATCTGGAATGAGTCAGCAAAAACGTTTGTGAGAGAAGCTGCAACTCAGGTATCATCAGGTTTTACAGAAACCAATGGCGTTCTGAAATGTTCAGCATTCATTATATTATATTTCTCTTCCAGGCAGGAATTGTAACAGAAGGAGATGAGAAAAAACTGGTGATTGCACTGGAACCAGAAGCTGCTTCAGTCTGGTGTAAGAAGCTTCCATCAGATGGTTTCATCACACAGAACCACATTAGTGTCTCACTGGATCAAACTCCAGGAACTCAGTATATTATTGTTGATTGTGGAGGTAAGTGTCTGTAAATCTGATACAGTCTATAGTAAAACATTTAATAATAGTGACAGTATTGTTGTAGAAGACTAACAATGATCTACAATATATGGAACGTTTTATCACATTTTGTGGGTTTCAGGAGGAACTATTGACATCACTGTTCATGAAGTCCTGGAAGGAGGAGCCTTAAAGGAGCTGCACAAAGCATCTGGAAACGATATCGCAGGACAAACTGTGGAGAGAAAGTTCAAAGAGTTTCTCAAAGAAATATTCTGTGACGGAGTCTGGGATGAATATGAAGAAAATTATCCCAGTGAAGTTCAGAAGATAATGTATGATTTTATTTCTGTCAAACATGTAGATGAGGATTTTGAGATCCAATGTACAGATAATCTGGGGCAAATTATCGAGAAAAAGGAAGACTTGGAAACGTACTTTGAGTCAGGACGAGGAGCTTCCTGGGATGAAGGAACCATCATAATCTCCAGAGAGAAACTGAGATCTTTATATGATGAGAGTCTTCAGGGCATCATCGAGAGTCTTAAAGAAATATTAAAAGAAAATTGGAACATTGGCTACATTCTCATAGTGGGGGGGTTCGCAGAAAGTAAAATACTGCGGCAGCGCATTAATGAACAGCTTAGTGAAGAATTTAAAATCCTGTGTCCTGTTAGACCCCAGGAAGTGATCCTTAAAGGAGCTGTAGAGGTTGGAAAAAATCCATAGGAAAAGTCGCTTTACTTATGGCGTAGACACGTTAGAAAGGTTTGATGAGTTTAAACATAAACAAGAGAAGAAACACACAGATGTTATGTGGGCTGGGATGAAACCGAGGGGTATGTCCTTAATGTGTCAGATCTAAGTCATAAAATGATAACCATTAGTTTCATTAGGATTGAAAGCAAAGATCCAAAATACGTAGATGTTTGGGGGGTAGAAGAAGTAGCTTCAGTTAAAGTTCTACTACATGATCCTTAAAGAAACAAAGAAAGTAAAGTGGAACTGCAAGTAAAATTTATCTCCACAGAGATAACAGCTACAGTGGCTGACTACAGAACTGGAAAGAAAAGCACAATTAAATTTAATTTTATGAACTTATAAAAAACATTTATCACATTGCAGCTGTTTACAGTTTAAAAAACCGAAGAAATGTTTGGCAACTGTTTTCATATTACAGTCCTCATGGCATAAATCAGATCTGTAACATCAAACAGTTTTGTGTTCAGGTTCAAAATTATGCTTTTTACTTTTTTAAAAACAAAGTGCTTTTATTGGAGCGTATTAATACAATAAATGTGTTTTCTATATTTATAAGAATAGCCTTGCTTTTCTGTTTGCTTCTGTGTACGAATAAATCATCAGACAAAAACTTCACATTTTCTTTCTCCTTCATCTGTATTATAGGCCATCCATGGTACATTTGAGCCTCCTTTTTTCCCTTGAATGTTTTATTTTGACAGACTCGGGAATCTCTATTTTAATTAAACTGCATCTCGTCCATTATTGGATATACATATCTCCAGGAGTTAATTTCTGATAAGCCCTGGCACATAAACCAGGGTTCAATCTTTGATTACATCCAAAGCAATTTTGATGATGATTGAAATTCTCTTCTTGTTAACTTTCTACTGAGTCACCAAAAACCAAAAAAGATTTGTTGGAATAGTAGCCTGTTTGTTCCCATTTCCTTGTTTTCTCTATAGGATTATGCAGAAGTTGGCATATAGATATTAGCGTGGGTAGAAGGATATTTCTGCTTAAAGAAAATTTGCTCTACCTCTGAACAGCTCAAACTAAAAGAAAAATTCCTCCTTGTTGCCAAAATTGTTCTGGAACATGGGGACGTGCCGTGGTGGCGTAGCGGTTAGCGCGACCCGTATTTGGAGGCCTTGAGTCCTCGACGCGGCCGTCGCGGGTTCGACTCCTGGACCCGACGTCATTTGCCGCATGTCTTCCCCCCTCTCCTTCCCCGTTTCCTGTCAGTCTACTGTCATATAAGGGACACTAGAGCCCACAAAAGACCCCCTGGAGGGGTAAAAACAAAAAAAATGTTCTGGAACATTCTAAACAAAAGGCAGAGTACAAAACACTGTATGACTGGTGACATTTTTATTCTATTTGTGAAAACAAAAAACCTTTAAAGGTAAAAGAAAATCTAATTTACATGTACTACAAAGCTTTTGATAGGAGCCATGTTGTTATTTAATGTGTGAAGACTAATTCTGTCTTTTTTGTACTAGTTCAAATATAGGTTATTCATAAATGTGGTAAAATAGTCCTTTTAAATCAATGGTTTGGATAAATAAACAAATACTTTATTTTAAGGATTTACTCTTCTGTGTTGAAAATTAGAATTTTCTTACTTTGACAAAGACCGTGGATAAGAAGCAGTGTCACAAAAAACAAGCAATCTTTCTGACAAGAAATTGAATTACGAAATGCCCCAAATTAAAATGTCAGGAATAACTTGACAAAACATCTGAATCCTTCCTTTGAGGCCAACCAGTCTATCTTTTGCCCTGGAAACTCTTAGTGTCCCTGTCTTGAGGAATTTTATTTGGAAAGTTCAATTGTTCATTTTAAGTCCATGTTTTTACGTTTTATTTATTCAATATGATTGTTCAGTCACCGACCAAGCCCCAGTTGGTAAGGACCTCCGTCCATGGCTGCTTTCCAGCCGCGCTCAATCCAGCACGCATTCTCCATGTCTGACTTTGTGTCTGATATCCCACCGGTTTCTCCGGTTGCTTCTCTTAGGGATGTCAGTCCCCCCACCTCTTCCCCAGCTCGCCACAGCGCTCGCCTAGCCTCGCGTTCGGATCCCTTGTTCCCCACTTCTATCCTCATCAAGAGGGAGATTAGGCATCGCCCTCATCGCCCTCATCTCCAGTCTCCTTCAGTTGCCTCGCTTCCAGATCTTTCCACTCATGCTTCAAATCCAACCCCAGAAGCTCCCAGCCTGTCTTCAGGTCATCGCTCTCTATATCCTCTCCTTCCACCCAGACGCACCTCTTCACATCCGCGCTTCTCACCTCCATGGACTCTCTCCAGCACTCTATATCTTCGCTCTCAGCTCTCCTACACCACAGCGTTCCTGATGCCATGAACACGTCCATAGTTCCCTTCACTTCCTCACTCATCACCTCTCAGCCCACCCCTCAACTACCCCCTATGGCTTTCACCCTCGCCAACGCCCATCCTGCACCCCCTCTAGGTAATTCCATCTCTCCTTTTTCCCCCCTTTTCTCTATTTTCCCAGCTCATTAGTTCTCCCTCTCCCCCCTTTCCATTATCAGGCACGGCTTATACGCCTCTATGCTCAGATATCTCTGCCAGGCTCCGTACAACGATACTTCAAAGGCAGTATGTAAATCTGGCTTCCATGCTCTTACCCTCCCCCAAAGTTGACCAACTCGTCACTTCGACAGATCATTTTTCCACTATTCTCAAAACGTCAGACCCCTGTCTCTCGAAGGATCTTTCCATTGGACAATTCCTAGTTGCATTCAGTGTTTTTAGAGACGTAATATGTTCTGTATACCTCGAACGCAGAGTTGAACTAGATGCTTATTTGGCTCTAATCGCCGACCTCCATATGCAATACGGTCGGTTGCTGTTCTATCAGTACCACAAAGCTTTTGCCACAGTCCTCTCCCGTTCCGGTCAGTGTCTTAATTGGTCTATCTTGGATATGAAAATTCTCATCATGCTCACACAAGCAATCGCATGCTAAATGTGTGGCTTTATCAGCCATCAGAGCTCCTTTTGCCCTTCTTTCCCTTTCAAACCTAATCCCACCGTCGTCACTCCTCCGCAGCCTCTCCTAAATCTTGACCCGCTCGATCACCACAGAAGAAAGTTGCAGATACTTAACAATATGGCCATCTGTAATAACTTCAATGAAAGCATTTGTTCATTTCCCAATTGTGCTTTCCTTCACTTATGTAGTCTCTGCAGATATGCCCATCCAAAGTCAGTCTGTCCCGCCACCCACTTCCCAACAAGAACCGTCGAGGTTTCAGGAATTAGTTTCCCGTTACCTCTCTACTCCTATCCTCGCCCCCGAATTAGCCACTCTTTTACAATGCCACCCAGATGACCCATTTGTTAATTTTCTAATTACCGGTCTCTCCCAGGGTTTTTTAATAGGTGTTCCTCATTTTCCCCGCCTCTTCCCTCGTCATTCCCAATCTCCAGTCAGCTCTCCATGAACTGGCTATTGTTTCCAGCTGTTACTGAAAGAAGTGTCTAAAGGTTAAGTGATCGGCCCCTTTGATTCCCCCCCTCCACCCCTCTACCGCGTCAATCCTCTCGGCGTGGCAACCAGAAAATTTTCGGGCAAAAAACGTCTAATCTGCGTTCTCTCTGCGCCTCATTCCAGTCCTCATTCTAGTATTAATAGTCTCACCCCAAAGCCACCCTTTTCCCTTTTTTATGCCACAATAGATCATGCTATTTCGCTTATTAAAACTGCCAGGTGGGGCACGTGGCTGGCTAAAGCTGACATTACTGATGCTTTCAAGATCATGCCCGTGCATCCTTCTCAGTGGCATCTACAAGGCGCTAAATGGGATGCCAAATATTATTTTTTTGTGCACCTGACACAATTTTCACAATTTTATTTTTATGTCAATCCAGATTATAACATTACATCAGACAAATTCAAAGTATTTTCATGCAGACATGTGGCTTTAGACTGTTGAAACTTTACTCAACAGTGTTCAGCCTCCCTGTCTGGCCCTATTATTAGCTCTAAATAAACTGGTGAAGCATATTGAAAACAAGCATGGAATGGCTTCATGATTTTTTAATACCACTGAAATTAAATCAGAAAAAAAGAGGAATTACCAGCATACCCAAACTACACCAACTATGCTGTGCTGCAAAACTACTTTTCCTCTACATAACAGAAGCAGATGTAATGTTTCGAGGGAAAATGTCCCAAGGATCCATCGAAGGAATGAGGTTCTTCCAGTCTGGCTGAAGAGGAGGATTGTTTAAAGCCATCAAGCAGCTCAGCCAGTAGCATTCAGATATCAGAGGCCTCAGATCCTCTTTCACTTCCTCTGAGTACGGACCTCCAAATTCAGGGAAACCAGGCTGTAGAGAAAATATTCAGTGTTACCTGTTTATTGTTCAGTTTTATCTCTGAATGAAGCTCTGTCCTGTTTGGGTTAAAACTCTCTAACATCTATCCCACATACAGTACCTTCAGAAGTTTTTCTTTGTTGGTGTGGAACAGCGCCATCTGCAGGTTCTGAACTGTCAGCTGTCTGTACTCTTTAACCTGGAACACAGGAACCACACTGATGCTGCAGAAGTCTGCTTCCAGAGAGAAGCAGATTATTGCAGGGAAGATAACTGTCCTACAGTCCAATACCTTCTGTGCAGTCAGTCCACTGCCATATTCACTGAGTCCAAACGCCTCTTCAATCTGCTGCTTCCTTTTGTTTGCTTCACCTGCTGCAGTCCTAAAGGTTTCCTGCAGTTTAAATTTAAGACATTAAAACTGGATCATAGCCTAATAAATTAAAATGATTACTTTGGTTTTAGGTTAATCGTCTTATTTTCAGCAAAGCTGCATTCACTGGATGTCAAAACAACCCTGAAGTTTTGTCTAGCACCATGAACAGGGGAGAACGTAATTAATGTACACATGCAAAGAGTCTGGCCAGGTTGAAGTGTTCTTGAGTCAATGAGGGGAATGTAGGAACTACTCCTTTCTTTCTGTCTTTCTTAATTTCTTTCTTTCTTTCTTTCTTTCTTTCTTTCTTTCTTTCTTTCTTTCTTTCTTTCTTTCTTTCTTTCTTTCTTTCTTTCTATCTTCATTAGCTGCAGCTTGCATGATTTTAGTTTGGCCTGTTATCACAGATGAACAGATCACGGACAACACATCACTCTAAGTCCACAAGGAGCTAAGCAGAGGTGATTTGAAAACAAACAGCAACTTTAGTTTCTGGAAAATCAAATGTATTTGCAAAATCAAAACCAGTATAAGTGTCAATATACATAAATTAATATAGTCTTTTCAACAAATACATTGTTCTTAATCTTATTGAGCACTTTCAGTTCAAGTATGTTACATATTAAACAAAGCAAGTAAACTACTTATTGAAACTCTGGCAGCAGTTTGCTGTACCTGAATCAAACCTTCAACAACCTTTGATTGGATGTTTCTGGACTTCAGCTGATCTTTGACTTTTGGCCACTGCAGCAGTTTCAGGTTGTCGTACATCTCAGTCAGTCTGGTTTTACTGGCCGGGTTGTTCATGCTCTCAGTGTCTCCAGATTTAAATAAATATGACATGGATGCCAGTCTGAATAAAAACACTCTGTGATTAGTTAGGAGAATAGTTTATAACCAGGAAAACATGTTTTAGTTGTCAGGAGGTTCAGTACCTGTCTTTAATCGACTTTAGCTCTCTGTCTTTTTGTTTCTGAGCAACTCTGCAGAAAGAAATAAAGCACAGAAGGTTTTTTGTTTTACATAGAAAATAATGTCATTGACAAAAATCAAAGCATGCATCAGCGATGCAACTAATTGCCAAATAAATAATTGGCCAACATGTAGAGAAACACCAGTAAACTTTTGATTATAGAAAAGAAACCTAACGTGGCCTTATGAAGCTGCTCTTTAAGGGATGCTTCCATCTTGTAGGATGTTGTGTTTTCTCTTGAAACAGTGAGCTGGGCTGCCAATCTGTTTCAAGAAGAAATCAGATTCAGTCATTCTACTAAAACTGAAAGAGGCTGCAAACACTAAAAGATAAACTTTTACTGATAAGCAAAAATTCTATAAGGGCAAATTATTTAAATTAAAATTCATGTGAAATTTAACAGTCAAGCAGGAACATCCAACATTATTTACTGATGAAATTTAATCCATAAACAAACTGAGGGAATAAGCTGATGTGAGTTAGGGAAAAATATCATGAAATAAATCAATAATCAACATTTAACTGAATGATTAGCTGCAATAACTTTTTTTTTTTTTTACCTGTCTTTAAAGGATTTCAATTCTTTATCTTTTCGTTTTAGAGCAGCACTGTTGGAAAATGAATAATGTGAAATGATTATTGGAACAGAAATACAATATTTTCTGAAATAAACATTCCTGAGCTATGAAAGTGATCAACAAATGAAAATACTGTTTATACAAGTAATAAAATATATAAAATTAACATCAAATAAATACACACCTCACTTCATCCAATTTCCGTTTGTAAAATATCTCAATCTCAGCAACACTGTAATTAGAAAAATCAGAGGATAATGTTTAAACTTTTAAGAAACATAAGAAAAGCTGAGTAAAAAGTTAATCTGACCTCAGAACTTCTTATTTTTGAACTTGGTGAAGTTGGTCCAGGCAAATTTATTATATGTTGTCTATTACATTTGCCCATTTAATTTCCTTATAGAAACAAACTTTGATTTTAAATGTAAATCCTATTGGGGCATGAAGAAGGTAACGTTTTGCTCCTAAATTTGCCTACCTGCATTTGATTTCTTCATGACTGTTTTATGACACACTGCATAGAAATATTTGTACCATTACAAATCTGCAATCTTTACAAAACTAAAACAATTACAAAGTGTAAGCTGGTGGTGTGACTACTCCAGTCTTTGCCTACCTTATTATATTACTTTTTGTTTATCAGGTAAAGTGGGTTTGGGGTGAACTCAACTAGGAACACTTGGACCCAATGTTTCCAGTCTTATTTAAAGCTGGCTGGTCCTCATCATCCTGTTTGTTTTATGCCACACACCACATTTGCTCTTCTCCAAACATCCACACCACACTGTTGAGTCAAGGTTTACTTTGTGTCCTACTGCCTGGAAACATTTGATCCCACCTGTTAAAAGTTTTACATTTTAATTTCAAAGCTGCAAATGCAGCACAACTCTGGAGGAAACACACAAGGTTTGAGTAGAGGAAGAAAAAAAACAGGTACCATAAAAACAAGAACAGTGTAACAATCATTTAATAAAACAAAAAAGTGACAGATATTTTAGGAGACTATAGAAAAACAAAATGAATTGTTACCATGTAAATATTGGTAGCTTTCAGAAGCAAACTTAGAATTAAACAGCTGAAGGATTAAAGTGGAACAGACCCTTTCTCCAACCACCAGATCCAAACACCAGTTCTCTATAAAATAGATAATAGATTTAAAAGCCATTGAGAGGAAAACACCAATAATTTATTTCTAAAAAATACTAACATGACTGTAAATTTGGATAATGTTGTGCAGATCTGCTCGTGTGTTCAGATGTGGGTGCATGAACACACACATTAGTGTGCCACGCTGCAGCACTTCTCAGCAGGTGAAAGAAATCTGGTCCAATCAGCAGCACCTGAACTCAGGTGATATAAGGAATCCACCAAACATTTGGCTGGTTTTGCAACAGAGCTGAGAAAAGCAGACAGTCTCCAAAGCAGCATTTCATGGGAGAAGGACTTGGATTTAACAAGGACTACCGGTAAGCCGTTCATTGGACTCAGTTGGAATTTGACTTTGGTTTTGCATTTGAAAAAAAGAAATGTAGAATTTATTGAAGGAGCAGTTTGCACTACTAGTTTTTACAGTTTGGCTCTATTAAATGCATATTTAAGATATTTAATGTAAAAATGTATGTCCTGATGTCTAAAATGTATGTTAAAGGTAGGTTTTTCACCTCGTTGATTCACACTCACTGGTGAAAATAAAAAAGATTGAGTGAAATCCTGAAGTCTCTTCAAGTCCTAGTTTTTAAATGTGGGAAGCCATGAAATTATAAAACACTTAACAGAAAACATAAAGAAATCACTGAAATACCCACCAACTTTAGTAAAGAGGTCAAACAGGAAAGATATTTTATATTGTATCAAACAGTTGTCATAATATCCACACTCTCATGGAAGTTCATAAAACAATAGATGTATGTCTCACAGAAAAACCTCATAATAAGTTACCTTGTATCATAAGGTTTAAATCTGTACAATGTCTCAATCCCAGCAGCTCCTTTGTTTGCTGATTGGACAGTCATTGTTTTGTCCTCAGTCCAACTGGAAACAGTGAGTCTGCTGGTCATCCTGAAACACAAACCCATGAACACAGAGAAGAGTCATGATAAATAATGTTCTACTATTCCTACTAATTTGTAGTCAATGCTCCTCTTCGTGTTTCAGCATTTAAGGAAAGGCAACAATCCAATGTCCTCATAGCTGGTTTGGTGCATTTTATATCCCCAGTTTTTACCCAAAGCTCAGGAGGGGTGCAGCAAATGTCGCAGCCAGGAGACGGGTCTTCTTTTCTGTTCAGATTTTTTAGTTTGGGAAACTACACAAAAAAAAAAAACTCATAAAAACGCATATGGGGTCAGTTTGACCCTGCAGAACCGCACAGAGGGCGGGTCTAAATGACCCCATCTCTTAAGACCACAGGAGGATTCATTACCACAATAGAAACCTGAGAATAATGAAAAGAGGGTTGGATTCGTTTGCTGACTCTGTGGAGGTTTTAAACTGAGAACACGTTTATTTTCCCTGGCTTTTCTGTCATGACTTTACTGTGCTTTTTATGCTTGTTTTATTGTTGTATGATTTAATGTTGTTTATCTGTACGCGTTTTGTGATTTTATGCCTGTGAAAAGAGCTTATCTACTTACCTTTTTTCCATTCCAGTCAATCTGTGTGAAATCAGAAGTTCACAGAAATATTTAAAGACAAAAAGAAAACAAAGGAACCATGTGAGTGAGACAGAAATATAAATGTTCATATTTCTGCATCATATTATGTTTACTACCTCTGTTTGACTGAGTTCAGCTCATTATCCTTTTGTTTCAGAGCAGCTCTGTGAAAAAGTAATTATTGTTTCCCATTGGTTATACCACAATATGAAAACAAAACATCAATTAATGTGCAATTCATTGGTTGATTTACAGTGAGTCTATTGAAAAACTGTTTTGAACTGTTTAGTGTTATAAAGCTGTTAGTGAAAATAAGATTTACAGACATCAGATGAAATACTTACTCTGCCTCACCAAGCCTCCCTTTGTACCATGTCTCCATCTCAGTCAACCTGCATGAAAGTAGAAAATGTGCAATAAGTTTAGTGTCAGGTGGATTTTTAGAGACAGAGCTGAAAACTGGAAAAGGAAATATTCTAAATGTTCCCTACCTGACTTTGACTGAGCTCAGTTCATCTTCCTTTTGTTTCAAAATGAGTCTGTGGGAAAATATTTATTAATGTTTTCTATTGGTAATAAAATAGGAAAACAAAGTATGAACTACTTTTTGTAGAAACGATTTTATCATGAGTTGTCTTGCAGGACTTTGATGATTATTTTATTACATTTTAGTCAATGATTTGGTTCTGTAAATTTTATTATAGTACTCACCCTGCCTCTTCCAGTTTTTCTTTGTAGAATGAATCCATTTGGGTGAAACTGTGTTAAAGGTAAATATGACATTTTAAATGTAGAATAGAATTCCCAAACAGTTTTATTAGACTTCAAATATAGAGTTGTTTACAATAACATCAGTCGAAATGTACAATTAACACAAAGAACATCAAGAATGATAAAATTGAATTGCTAAAACATTTGTTGTGGAGAAAAGAAATTTGCCAAGTAATGTTGGACAAAACTCTTAACTTAATTTAATACCATTCGCTGATGATACGAGAGCCACAAAATCAAAAACTCATTCAACAGGTCATATTTAAACTCCATGAAAGATTCATAGTAGAGTCTAAGTCAGGGGTGTCCCAACGTTTTGCAAAGAGGGCCAGATTTGATAAAGTGAAGATGCCCGGGGGCCAATAGTTTGTTTGGACATTTTTTAACTACAAAAGTTTCATGCAAATACACACTGTTATAAAACAATTTTCATTGTCACAATTATCTTTATTTTTCAAATGACAAAAAAACCAAATATAAGCCACTCAGGCAGATGAGAACAACTCTAGAAACACAAATTCTGCTTTTCTTTCATATCTGGAGAGTCAGATAACATTGAACAAACTGTATGAAATACCTTAAATTTACATGAGTTTAAAAATATCTTTGCCTCAAGAACATTTTAAACAGGAGTTATAAGTAATGCAAAGTTGTCTGTTATTATTAAATCTTAAAACAAGTGAATTTTGCTCTTGTCATTTACAATATCTTTCAGAAAGTAATAGTTTGTGTCACATCTACAGGTTCATAACCAAATCTTACTCAAGAGTTTAATAAAAATAAGTGCCATAAATCCAGGTGCATAAATGTTCTTTTGGCTTTTCACTGCTGATAGTGACAGACATTGCCGTTCAAAACATTCAGTTTCATGTCCTCAACTCTCAGTGCCACACTGTTACTGCCAGGCAAACATTTTTCTCAAATTCTTGCTTCTTCTCAGGGCAAAATGTTCTCCACCATTTTCATAACACAGTCTTTGATAAATGTATCTTCAGTAAAAGGTTTGCCATGTTTAGCTATTAACATTAACATCGTAGCTTCTTTGGTGGTATTTTCTTTTGACTCACAGGCCCGCGTGAAGAATCGCTGTTGTGATGCCAGTGCAGCTTGGAGCTGCTTCACTTTTTCAGCATGGTCACTTCCTGTTAGCTTGTTGTATGTGTTAGCATGTTTAGTCTGGTAGTGTCTCTTTACGTTGAAATCCTTAAACAAGGCAACCATCTCACAAATTAGACGAGCACAATTGCCTTGATTTTCAGTGAAGAAGTGTTATAATTCCCATCTCTCTTGAAAGCGGCGGCCTTCACTGTAAACTTGTTTTCTTTACAGTGGCCATGGCAGAAATGAGTGGAGAGCGGTTCGCTGCACGGAGGCAGACTGATAGTATTAAAGTGGTGCTGCCACCATTTGGTGAAAGGAGGAATTACTGTTTCAAGTTTTATCATTTATTTATTCTGTTTGACAGTGCAGGCGGGCCATAAATAATACATTATAAGACCGAAGCTGCCAACCGTATGAAATCTGACCGCGGGCCGTGATTGGCCCCCGGGCCAGACTTTGGACATGCCTGGGCTAAGTTAACACTGCATGGACTCAGAGTGGCTCTGAGTTGAACTCTGACAGCAGGCAGACAACAAAACAGTTTTATATCAAGGATAAGAAATTATAAACAACTGATACAAGAAAATATCATCCAACATTGTGTGTGCAACACAAACTGATCATTTTGAGAGCGTTCTTAAGAACTTAAAATAAAGACACAACATGACTAGCAAATGTTACCTGATAATAAAATTTTCCATCACACATTGTCACTTAACAAAACCTAATTTAGTGAACAATAATAATCAAACTATTTGGAACCAGCAGTTTTATATAGAAGCACATAGTAATGGGAATACCTGCTTCTAGTTGAGTTGAGTTCATCTTCATTTTGTTTCAGAGCAGCACTAAAGGGAAAATACACAGTGAGAAATATTTTATCTTTGCATCTGAGCACATTATACCACAGATTTATCAGTTGATTTACAATGATTTTAATGAAGAACTGTTTTGAACTGTTTAGTGTTATAAAGCTGTTAGTGAAATAAAGATTTACAGACATCAGATGAAATACTTACTCTGCCTCACCAAGCCTCCCTTTGTACCATGTCTCCATCTCAGTCAACCTGCATGAAAGTAGAAAATGTGCAATAAGTTTAGTGTCAGGTGGATTTTTAGAGACAGAGCTGAAAACTGGAAAAGGAAATATTCTAAATGTTCCCTACCTGACTTTGACTGAGCTCAGTTCATCTTCCTTTTGTTTCAAAGTGAGTCTGTGGGAAAATATTTATTAATCTTTTCCATTGGTAATAAAATAGGAAAACAAAGTATGAACTACTTTTTGTAGAAACGGTTTTATCATGAGTTGTCTTGCAGGACTTTGTGATGTTTCATTTATTACATTTTAGTCAATGATTTGGTTCTGTAACTTTTATTATAGTACTCACCCTGCCTCTTCCAGTTTTTCTTTGTAAAATGAATCCATCTGAGTGAAACTGTGTTAAAGGTAAATATGACATTTTAAATGTAGAATAGAATTCCCCAACAGTTTTATTAGACTTCAAATATAGAGTTGTTTACAATAACATCAGTCGAAATGTACAATTAACACAAAGAACATCAAGAATGATAAAACTGAATTGCTAAAACATTTGTTGTGGTGAAAAGACATTTGCCAAGTAATGTTGGACAAAACTCTCTCAACTTAATTTAATACCATTCGCGGATGATACGAGAGCCACAAAATCAAAAACTCATTGAACAAGTCAGATTTAAACTCCATGAAAGATTCATAGTAGAGTCTAAGTTAACACTGCATGGACTGAGTGGCTCTGAGTTGAACTCTGACAACAAAACAGTTTTATATCAAGGATAAGAAATTCTAAACAACTGATACAGTCTGGCTCACATGCAGATGCAAGAAAATATCATCCAACATTGTGTGTGCAACACAAACTGATCATTTTGTGAGCGTTCTTAAGAACTTAGAATAAAGACACAACACAACACGACTAGCAAATGTTACCTTATGACATTTTCCATCACACATTGTCACTTAAAACCTAATTTAGTGAACAATAATAATCAAACTATTTGGAACCAGCAGTTTTATACAGAAGCACATAGTAATGGGAATACCTGCTTCTAGTTGAGTTGAGTTCATCTTCTTTTTGTTTCAGAGCAGCTCTAAAGGGAAAATACACAGTGAGAAATATTTTATCTTTGCATCTGAGCACATTATACCACAGATTTATCAGTTGATTTACAATGAGTCTAATGAAGAACTGTTTTGAACTGTTTAATGTTATAAAGCTGTTAGTGAAATAAAGATTTACAGACATCAGATGAAATACTTACTCTGCCTCACCAAGCCTCCCTTTGTACCATGTCTCCATCTCAGTCAACCTGCATGAAAGTAGAAAATGTGCAATAAGTTTAGTGTCAGGTGGATTTTTAGAGACAGAGCTGAAAACTGAAATAGGAAATATTCTAAATGTTCCCTACCTGACTTTGACTGAGCTCAGTTCATCTTCCTTTTGTTTCAAAGTGAGCCTGTGGGAAAATAGTCATTGATCTTTTCCATTGGTAATAAAATAGGAAAACAAAGTATAAACTACTTTTTGTAGAAACGGTTTTATCATGAGTTGTCTTGCAGGACTTTGTGATGTTTCATTTATTACATTTTAGTCAATGATTTGGTTCTGTAACTTTTATTATAGTACTCACCCTGCCTCTTCCAGTTTTTCTTTGTAAAATGAATCCATCTGAGTGAAACTGTGTTAAAGGTAAATATGACATTTTAAATGTAGAATAGAATTCCCCAACAGTTTTATTAGACTTCAAATATAGAGTTGTTTACAATAACATCAGTCGAAATGTACAATTAACACAAAGAACATCAAGAATGAAAAAAACGAATTGCTAAAACATTTGTTGTGAAAAAAACTGGCCAAGTAATGTTGGACAAAACTCTCTCAACTTAATTTAATACCATTCGCTGATGATACGAGAGCCACAAAATCAAAAACTCATTGAACAGGTCAGATTTAAACTCCATGAAAGATTCATAGTAGAGTCTAAGTTAACACTGCATGGACTGAGTGGCTCTGAGTTGAACTCTGACAACAAAACAGTTTTATATCAAGGATAAGAAATTATAAACAACTGATACAGTCTGGCTCACATGCAGATGCAAGAAAATAACATCCAACATTGTGTGTGCAACACAAACTGATCATTTTGAGAGCGTTCTTAAGAACTTAGAATAAAGACACAACATGACTAGCAAATGTTACCTGAAAATAAAATTTTTCATCACACATTGTCACTTAAGACATAATTTAGTGAACAATAATAATCAAACTATTTGGAACCAGCAGTTTTATATAGAAGCACATACTAATGGGAATACCTGCTTCTAGTTGAGTTGAGTTCATCTTCTTTTTGTTTCAGAGCAGCACTAAAGGGAAAATACACAGTGAGAAATATTTTATCTTTGTATCTGAGCACATTATACCACAGACTCATCAGTTGATTTACAGTGAGTCTATTGAAGAACTGTTTTGAACTGTTTAATGTTATAAAGCTGTTAGTGAAAATAAGATTTACAGACATCAGATGAAATACTTACTCTGCCTCACCAAGCCTCCCTTTGTACCATGTCTCCATCTCAGTCAACCTGCATGAAAGTAGAAAATGTGCAATAAGTTTAGTGTCAGGTGGATTTTTAGAGACAGAGCTGAAAACTGAAATAGGAAATATTCTAAATGTTCCCTACCTGACTTTGACTGAGCTCAGTTCATCTTCCTTTTGTTTCAAAATGAGTCTGTGGGAAAATAGTCATTAATGTTTTCTATTGGTAATAATAAGAAATAAAAATAAAATAAGAAAAACAAAATCTGGATTACTTCCCGTAGAAACGGTTTTATCATGAGTTGTCTTGCAGGAGTTTGTGATGATTATTTTATTACATTTTAGTCAATGACTCGGTTCTGTAACAGTTATTATAGTATTTACCCTGCCTCTTCCAGTTTTTCCTTGTAAGATGAATCCATCTGAGTGAAACTGTGTCAGAGGTAAATAATATGCCATTTTAAATGTGGAATACAACTGCAAACCAACTTTATTAGACTTTAAATGTAGTACCAAATGAAAGTAGAAGTAGAAAATTTTGCATTGACTTTAGTCTCAGGCAGATTGTAGAGACGAAGCTGAAAATTGAAATATGAAATGCTCTAAATTACCCCCTCCTGGGAACGTTCCTCTTCTTTCTAACTCAAAGTACCAGAGGTTTTTTTTAGAACCTCCTCTCCGCTGATATGCCAGCCTTAACATCTGTTTCCTAAAAGGAATGGGTTTTTTTCCCCTTTCCCATCAACTTTTGGGTGTTTGGACATTGCTTTGACCCAGCCGAGGAAGGAATCGTCTGAGTGAGACGATTCATTTATCTGGGCTGAATTAGTTGTTTAAAATAAGGCTGTCAGTAATTACTTTTCTATTACATGTTTGCTGAATGTTTTGCTGGTTATACGTTGTGATATTCTTATGTTATTGCTGTGTTGGTTTGAGTCTGCTACGTGTTACAGATTGTTTGGTATCAGAAAAATTGAATTCAACGCTGCTGGAATTCATTGGCTCCTTTCTCCTCCAATCATTCCTTTCCTCCTCCTTCTCCCAGCTGCTCCTTCTGCACCTTTATTTCTTTGTTGTTTTATTAATAAATGCATATCCACAAGGTCTAAAACCATGTATCCTTTTTCTAGCTTGAGGTTTTCCAGAAACATTGATTGAGCTGAGTTTTATGACAAATAAGAGTTTCAGTGATCTTTCCTTGTTGTGTGCAGAGTTTCTTCTGCCTGTGGCCTGATTTCCTTCCTTCCTGAGAGTCTGAGTTTGACTTATGATTCCACAGACACTGGAATTGGTGCCCCGATTAAACAAAAGATTTATGACTTTATTGATCATTTAATTAATAACAAATTTTTGATGGCAATTTTTATAAATACCCTAAATGTATTTTGTTATCCAGATTGTTCCTATACCTGACTATAAACATCTTAGAAAATTTGTGGTTGTTGTTTAGTGTATAAACTAAGTTAACTGCAGAGTTTATTACTATATTCCATCAAGATATTCTTTAAGGCACTGACATTAAATATAAAATTGTATTTTATTCATCCATTTTACAGTTTTCTTCGCTGCATTTAAATGAGGTCAAGCAGTAAACTATAAATGTTAATACATGCTTTCCGGTGTTTATGCATTTGTTACACTGACATGAGAAAACTGACGCCATAGAGGTCACTGTTGCATCTTAAACCAAATATTTCTAGTGTATTCAGAATAAATATGTACGTTGGCCATTATAACTTACAAGATGTACAATGGAGTACATCTTGTACAATGTGTGATATATTCTGTGAACATATTACACAGAATATGTTCTGTGTAACATATTTGTAATATTTGTGTAAAGACTGACCAAAAATATATTAGCATTATTATACACATTTTTATACTTAGCTACATAGAGGATTAAAAAGGCTCATAAAAGACTGAAGAAAGTTATCAGTGATGGTACTAAATAAAATGAAAGTGCAGATGTTCAGACTGAGGTATTATATCTTATAGCAGAGGGAACAAAAGATTTCTTAAATCGCGCCATTCTGCAGCGACAGGAGAGGAGCCTGTTGAGCCTGCTCAAACTACTCCTTTGAGCAGACAGATGTTCTGTAGACGTTTCCTGATTTTACATTTGATGAGAATCAAAATTTTCTCCTGCATTTCATTAATACATAGCTTTGGTTCCCAGTTTAACATTCCTTATTTCTAAGTCTGATTTTCATAAACTGAAGTTTGTTTCCTCTTACCTCGATGTGGGCTTCTTAGATTTACCTTTATTCTTCTTTTTAGGCATATTGACTTTTATTCCTGTTGACAACAGAAAGAGCTACACTCAGAAAACAAAAAACAGACGCTTTCTGACTGCCACTCACTGACTCTGTGGTTTCTTAGAGCTACTCAGACCAACTAGACCTGTTTCAACAACAAGTGACTCATGTCACAATCCCCAGTCAGTTCTCTAATGCCTCGTATCCTGATGGGATAATTGTGCTATACATTTTCTGCTCAGCAGGGGGAGAGATGAGACACCTCCCCAGGGAACTGAATCAGATGAGGTGTCGTGTGAACAGCTGATGAAGTCTGGTTGAATAACTCAGTTCACAGCGAAGCTCAGTAACATTAAAACAGAAACAATTAGAATATAAATAATATTGTCCCACGCTGGGGGAGTTCAGGTGTAACAGCAGTTATCAACTCATTCCTCAACCCACCCAGAAAATGTACCTCTGTCAATCTTTGAAAGTTTATTTCAGCTCTGCTTCCTGTCTGGGTTTTTATTTTGTTATGACACCCAAAGATCACTGGCCCTCATTTAACCCTCTTAAAAACATTTTTAGCTAGTTTTTTTGGCAATCAGAGTTTGTCCTCGGGGGACAGTTTGGCTTTGGCTAATTCAAGCTTTGTCACCGCTAGCAAAAACATATTCTAACTGAAACATTGTCTTAAACTAATTCATTTGGTGAAGAATCTTTCAAAGGAACTTTGCCCACATCACTTCTGTCAATAGGACTTAAAGGTTTCAAGTTATAAGCTAAAACAAATATTTTTTTAATACAGTCACTCATGGGTGAATGCCATTGAACTGTTGCATGTGAGTAGAGATGTGAGTATTTAAAGCTGCAGTATGTAACTTGTATAAAAAAATGTTTTTTTTTACATATTTATTAAAACCATCACCATGTCATGAGACAACCTGTGAAAAGTCATATCGTATCATATTGTCACGACATAGTGATGGTCTGAACATATAAGTAAAAGAAATACTTTTGGTAAAAATACTACTTTGTAGAACTTGTAATGGTTCTTGGGGTATAGGCTGCAGTAGTCCACTTTAGCAAAGAATAATATAGTAGTAGAAAAAAAATAATATATAATCTTCAGATACTTTTGGTAGAGAACAGATTGTAGCAATTTTTCAAAAGTTGCTATTTTTAGAGCTGAATTGAGAAAATAATAAAGTCCATATGATCTTATTTTAAGGAATAAAAATATTCCTTATTTTCTTTGTTTTATTATTAAACCTTTGCTAAACAGATAAAATCCTTCTGACCTCTATCAGAAGGATGACCTGGCTAAGAAAAATTGAAAATATATAAAGTTCAAACAATTTGCCAATAATATGCAGTAGTTCCTACAGTGACGATCTAAATTTTAAAAGCAGAGATATTAAAGGTTTAAAACGCAGGTATAGTTGTAAGGACATCTGTTGTTGGTTTGTTTTTTAAAATGAAGTGGAAATGTTCACTGACTGGTTCAGCGTAAAAGTCATTCCAAGCAGAAGGAGCAGAGGAACTGAAAGCTTTCGCGGCAGTTTCTGTTGGCACATGAGGAATGTAGAGATGCCGGATGTCATAAGAGGATAAGGCTTAAAGGTTCCTGGTTTTCTGGAGGAAAGTGCATAAATAAATTTTAAACAGTCCAATAATAGCCTTGAACACCAGAGTCATGCAGAGGGAATGTCGTTGTACATTCAGGGGAGGCATGCCAGCTTCTGTGTTCATTTCAAAACGATGAATTTACTACGACAAGTGATGAATCTCGGAGCACACAGTCTTTGATTCAGATACACCAGAATCAAAGAGCGCAAACAACTGATTAAAGAACACATGTAACATGTTATGCATGCTGTCAAGAAAACTGGCATGGGGTTGTGAGATCTTTCCAGGTACACGCAGAAAAGGTGCATAAAGGCCAGAGAGAAATAAAGCAATCTTGACTTGTGAGTTGATTAAAATAATAATTAAGTTGAATATGTATGAATACAATTGGTAATATGGGTATAGGTAATCACTGAATAACTTTCTGAAATGTATTTCTGGTTAATGATTTATAATAAGTAAGAGTTGTGATTAAGTCTTAATGAATATCAAAACATGTGATGATCTGAAATGGATTCAAATGATTTTAATACAGGTTGAATATGGTTAATGAATTGTAACATAATAGTGAGCTATAGAAAAGAGAGGAGTTTACAACGTTAAGATCAGCATGATGGTTGAGGTCCTGCTGTAAGGAAATGTCGCAAGTTGGGGAGAGATGGGACTTTCCACAAGACTCAGCAAACAGGTTGGGGACCGTTGGGGCTTTCCATGAACAAAGAAGTTCAGGAAAAAAATAGTAAACCAAGCTCCCCATACACACATATGGGTAAAAAGAGTATAAGAGGGGACTGAAAAGAGGAAGCAACTGTTCTTAGTCCGCGGCGCTGGAGACGAGTCAACACGGAGAAGCAGATTGAGGAACAGCATAGGACCGCACCTCGGAGCCACAGGGAAGCTGAGACTTCGCGCCGCCAAGAAGGGACAAGATCCTACTACCCCAGCCCTGGTTCCTGATTCGACCGTCGGCCCTGCCTCAACCCAACGATCTTAAAACTCTGCAACAAGACTTGGAGAAAAGACAAAGGTCCCTGAGGGATAAAGAGCTGGGTTTTCAAAGGATTTGGACCCGTTCTGCTTTGCGTCTATTCTAAGGAGGATTTTTCCACACAAGGACAAAGACTCTGACCAAGGATTCTGGAGGTTCCTGTTGCCAAGATCCACCATCAACTGGGCGTGAGTTGAATCTGCGCAAAAGTCCATCTCAGAAATTGGGACATAGGTTAGGGAAAAGAGATAGGATAGTATGGTTATACATGTTGATTTTATTATACTGCTCTTGAATTATATACAATTAATTATTGATTTGTATGTCACATACCCCTGCTTAAGCTTGCTCAATAAATTTATACTATAAAATTCTGATGAGGTTGGTGGACATTGGGATTATTTGAGTCATTTAATTATTTCTCAGTTCTTTTAATTGAGGTAAAACTAATGTGCATGATTCTAGTAAATAGGTGGCTTCGTAATTTCCTTTAGTGAGTGCAAATAATGACCCTGGGACTTATATCTAAGTCACTAAAATTAATCTAGTCGGTTCCAAGAGCGAGTTATATTTTAGGAGGCGAGCTACCGTTAACAGAAGCGGTTATTGGAATTATGCAGCTGTGAGGGCTACTCAGCTGATTGTTAACTGTAAAGGGTTGTAATTTCTGGATCGGAGGTAGTTAGAACTAGACGAATCGCTTTCGCCACCAGTTTGAACAGATTATCTCTCATAGATCTCTTTTAGGGTAATACCCAGGTCTCAGAGATTTTCCGGACCTGTTAGACAGAGAACTGGTCAGTAGTCAGCCCAGGGGAGTTGTGATGAAGTGGGCGGGGCTGGCTATTGAGCAATAACAGACAATGCATATTTAATAAAACACTCATTGCCATTGTCAAGTATAGGCACAAAATTAACAGAAAAATAATCTTTTGAGCTCTGAGGGAGAAACATGACTTGATCTTTGTTTTTTCTCTGTGTTGGCTGGCGATATCAGCTCATGAACCTTGGCTTTAGAATATAATGATTTGTTTTCATTAAGAAAACAAATCCACAACTTTATTCAATTCAAATTAAGACATACTTTATTAATCCCACGAGGAAATTAAATATTGTTGTAACTCAAATCATACAAGTATCTTCAAAGACACTTGTGAGCAGGAAGGCTCTCCAGTAGCAGTCACTCTTGCAACAAACCTGAAGGGGCCTCTGACTGAAGACTCTTAGGACTGTCATGACGTGCTAAGAGCTCAACATCCAGGAAGTTAAGAGTCATGTTTCACAGTATCATGTCCTGGACAACACCAGAAGTTGTTAGCTAGCACTGCTAATCCACCATAAAGATAAGAGCACAAGTCTTTCCAGTTGCACAGAATCTAAAAACAGATGATGTAGAGTCCCAACCAAAAACAAAATTATGAACATAAGTTCACAAAAAGAACAAATCAGAACTAATCTGACAGCTGCTCCAACATATTGCCACCATGACCAACACTTTAAAAACATATTTATCATCTTATGTGTTTAAAATTAGAATTTACCAGAAAGCTTTGCCATAATAATGTTTTGAAACAATCATTGTTTTGATTTAGTGTTGGGGCTCTAAGACAAAGAACAAAAAATGTTGCTGGGAGATAAAGCATAAGAAAATGAAAATGCAGTGTGACTGTCAGTCATACCTTTTGATGTGATGATTCATTCACTCTGCTTTCTTTTTCAGGCCACACTGAGAAAATAATTACCTTCTAGCTAATTTACTGATCTATTACCTCATTCCAGACATTTTCATTTAACTATTGGAAAAACAATAAGGCTGCATAATGGTGCAAAACAAATGAACTTTTAGTAAATTCTCATTAGGTGTGAGTGTGTGTGGTTATTTTTCCTGGCTATATCTGTGTTACTCTGGTTGTCCAGGGTGACCCAGCCTCTTGCCCAATGACTGCTGGTGATGGGCACCAGCACCCTGGCAACCCTACAAGGATAAGCATGTTCTAATGGTCAGGTAATTGTATTGATGAAGCACATTTTCAGCAACAAGGCAATAAAAAGTGCTTTACATGAATTAAAAAAAATTATACAAACAAAATAAAAATGAAGGAAAGAGCAAAAGAAGAAAAAAATCTAATAACTGATCTAAAGTATATAAGCTGGATGTTTATTTATTATTGACTTCCTTAGCCACTCCTGTTCTGAGTTGTTAAGGTAGTTTTTCTGGATTCTAAATTTTGGAGTACTTGGGTTGCTAAAGTATAAGTAAGTATCCTCTGGACTTTCTAAGTATGTTTATAAATTTGCAACAGTAGGGAGTACTCCACAATTTCTAAATAAAAATAAAAACTAAATGTTCCTGTTCTGGAAGAATATTTTCTGTATTCTAAGTTCGTTCTAATTCCTTTTCTCAGTTGCAAGAATAGGAGTCTCTGCATAATAATCTAAGTATAATATTAGTCTGAATAGTGAGTACTCCAAAATTTCTAAAAAATACTACTAAACTAGAATAATCTAAAAATTATAGCATTGGTCTAAATAGTGAGTACTTGTTCTAATTCCTTTTATGGGTTAATAGTGAATGCCCCACAGTTTCTAAAAGGTAATGAAATAAAATAAAAAGAGGGAAATATACTTTATATGCACATAGCAACATTCAGACAAAACAAAGACATGAGTGAAAAGAGGTGACATCACAGAGCCATGAACTGTGTAGTTCCCTCTAGATCTGTTTATTTATTTAGCTTAATTCCTCCATATCAATGAGCCCCCTGCTGTGATTAAGAAGCAAAAGCAACTGTTGTGGTTGATCTGATTGTTTGGTGAAGGAGTGAGGTGTAAAATAATTTTGTGGTAGGAAATTAACATATTTAAATTTTTGTATGACATCAACTCGAAGAATATTTCTGTTATTTTTATAAGTAATAAAAACACTCTTTTGTGAAACCAGAAAACTCTCCGCGAGTGCTTTTTATTTTGAGTGAGTCGAAAAGCTCCTCCTGAGAGACTGCTCTGGCATTTATGTTTTTTGGACCTTAGTATGATGAAGAGTAGCCACAACACATTCAGATCAAGATAATATATTTAAGCTAAACAGGTGTGGTTCTTTGAGACACTGTGTATTGACATTAACTTCACTAAGTACTTGTCAAGGGAGAACTCAATAAATAAAGTTTATTTGCATATAACATTTCAGCAGAAAGGCAGATTTACATCATAAAATACAAAAAAACAAAGTTATAAACATAATACAGTCAACAATTGAGCAAATGTCACATTTTGATTGTCATCACCAAAATCATGCACATCAAATATTTACATTGATTTAATTATTGTTTTCTTTATTTTGTAGCCCTAACATCCCTATGTAATGTACTGCAATATAGCTGAGGTACAAGAAAATAAAAAGCACAAACTGCAAAAAACTTCATTTTCAAAGGTAGAACTGCTGCTTTAAATAACATCAACACACTTATCACCTAAAACATATTGAAAACATAGAATATAACATCAATTAACTGATTTAAACTCAAATTTCTGTTTCTTCATATGAATCCCCAATTGCTAAAGACATGGTTCATGTTATGTGTGATTAAGGTTGATTTTTGATCATTCTTACGAAGGTCTGCAAAGTTTCTTCATTTACAGGTTGCAGATCATGATATACTTTAAGAAATTCAAGTACTTTAAAAGTCTTTAAGCAAAAGTTGATATTTTAACCATTTGATATTGACAACAAAGTCTCATACTAAAAAAATGACAAAAAAGTTCAGCAGCACAGTTTTTTAAAAAACTGACTCTGATTCTTCTACATTAATCTAATTCTGGTAGTGTTTTTCCGTCTGGAGAGTAATATAAATACCGTAAGGCTCAACACACCTTGGATCATCTGTCCTAACAAAGTCAAACTTGATTAACCCTTTTGAACCAGAAGTCATGTCTGTGGCTGTAGCTGTTATTTCTGTGGAGCCGAACCTGATTTCTAACTTCACCTGGCGCTCTCTACCTCCACTAATGTTAGGCATTGGAACATCAAATGAACCAACTTCCTCAACTCCCAAGTCATCAACATACTTAGGAAAGTTCCTTTCTGTGCGATAAAATCTCATCATCATGCATGTCTGATCTTCCTCTACCGGACAAAGGATGAGTTCTCTAGTCTCATCCCACTGGACATCTTCACGTACACGCACCAATGTCATGAACCTATCACAGCACCATTTCTCCTCACCAATCATGAATTTCTTTTCTGGCTTATGTCTGAGCTCATCAAAGGGCTCACAGAGGGCCACCCCGTATGTGTAGGGGCTTTTTCGAGATGCAACCCAGGACGGTTTTCTTCCAAACTCAACAGCTCCTTTCATGATTGCTTCCTGAGCTCTGAAAGGACACAGAATCCTACAGGTATCACTAAACTGATCAATAATGTACTGATGCAGAATCTGGCTATTCGCGAAACCCCCAACTAACAAAACATACTCAATTCTGTAATTTTTATCAAGGATTTCCCTAAGATTCCTGGTGATGCCCAGCAGACTCTCCTCAAAGAAATATCTCATTTTTTCTTTGGAAATTTTTATTGATCCATCATTCCAGGACGCACCTTTCACAGACTCAAAGAACTTCTCTAACTTTTTCTTTTTCTGAGCTACTTGTCCCAGATTAAATGGACATATGAACTGTACATCTTCACCTGGCTGTTTGAGAACAGTAAAATCATACATCAACTTCTGAACCTCACTGGGATATTTTTCTTCATATTCATCCCAGACTCCATCAGTGAATATTTCTCTAAGGAACTCTTTAAACTTCCTGTCTACAGTTTGTCCTCCCAGATCGTTTCCAGAGGCTTTGTGCAGCTCCTTTAAGGCTCCTCCTTCCAGGACTTCATGAACAGTGATGTCAATGGTTCCTCCTGTAAAAGAAAGAATTAAAGACTATTTTCACACCTTGATTCTTCAGGTCATATATTCCGAAGGGTATGATGATGAATTAATTATTTTCTTGAGTTTGTTCTACCATGTCAAACTGGATCAGAATTATACAAAGTACCTCCACAGTCAACAACAATGTACTGAGATCCTTGGCGTTGATCCAAAGGAATACCATTGTGTTTTTCTGCGATGAATCCATCTGATGGAAGCTTCTTACACCAGATTGAAGCAGCTTCTGGTTCCAGTGCAATCACCAGTTTTTCCTCAGATTCCTCTTCCACAATACCTGCCTAAAGTGGGAAAGAAAGCAATCTAACATCTGAATGTTTGTGAGGAAAAATAAAGCTCTAAAAACCTGCTGTCACCTCCATTGCAGCTTCTCTCATGAACTGTTTAGCTGAAAGATCCCAGATGGCAGGAACAGTCAGGACCCAGGTGAAATCAGAAGCCAAGAGTACCATACCTGCTGCCTTGGAACTAATTGTTTTTAATGCATCGTCCTTCAGAAATCTCAAAGCCTCTGTAAAAACCTTCAGGGCCGTCATTTCCTTCCCATTGGCTGCTTTGATCTTCATATCCCTTCTAAGTTCCTGTTAAAAATGAATGCAGACTTAACAGACACATTGCAATTTAAACTAAAATTTTAAAATGTATAACAGGGTGATGTTAAGCAGCTCTTTATGGAGTTACTGAAATATTTTTTTCTTCTTCTAACATGTCCTCAGTTAGAAACAATTCCACATGTCGGCCCAAACACCAATGACAGAAGTGCAACTAAAACGTTTTAACAACTGTAACTGTGTTTATGTCTTCATGAAATGAAGCACTTGTTGAAACAATGTATGAAATGAAGACATTACTACAACATGTCATTTAATGATGAAGTTTACTTACTTTTCCATAGAGAGCCATCTTAAAATTTTGAAAGAAATAGTGTTTCTTTCCATTTTCCCCTCCCATGCAGTTGTATGTTTCTGTGGCCTGATAACCAAAAGCCACAAATTCTTCAGATTCATCAAACAAGATGCAGGTTGGAGTCTTTGGAGTGTCCAGTCCAATTTCTTTTCCCCACATCTTTAAGTGGGGGTCTGGCTTTTCATCACTGGGTGTGATATTGAAGACATACCCACTGTATGCAGTTCCAAAGTCTATTGCTATTATGTATGAGTTTTCCATTGCTTGAACTGGTCTGGCTTGTTGCTGTAAAGAAAGCAGATGAAATGCCAGTAGGAGGAAGTTGCTGCAGGATTTTCATAGATCATATCTTTGTAAGCCCCATCCCATTTCTTCTCTATGTCAGTAAACTGGAAAGGTTTAAGTTTAACCCTTTGTTTCTATATAGAATAAGTGAATTACAATTTATTCTTTACACTTCATTACATGTAAGTAATACCAGGAACCCAGCCTGGGGGTCAGGTTGGGTTCCCTCTTATATTTGGAGACTCTGGTGTTCATCCCATCTCATACTAACAGTTTTTTGTGATAACTGTCGGCCAACTGACACTGACCAAGACGTCCTGTGACCGGGAATCAGGTGTAGAATCAGAAAAAAATCAGGGATAAAATCATGCAGGCTCACATCTCACTTGTTTTAAACTCATTGCATTGGATCCATCTTTTTAACTGCATTTCTTGAACTGGGTAATTTGGGCTCTGTTTATGAATTTTGCATAAAATTCATAACAAAATTACAAGATCCAAAAGAAGATTGTGTTCATGTGAAACTACTTTATAGAAGAATCTTTCTTTAGTTTCTAAATACTAATTCTCAGCCATTAACACACAACATTCTTAGCCCAAGTAACTAATAATCATTAATGTCTCAGAATATTGATGAGCCTCTTGTCATGAAACAGATATTTGTATTTTAATTAAAGGAGATACTTTGTAATGAAAGAGAAAGTTTGTCACACATCCTCATGTTTTAGTGACATCTGAGTTGCTTCCAGGGAACTGAAGCGGTTGGAGGAAGAAAAAATGTACAACTAAATTCCAGTTAACAGCTCTTTAAGTTTCTATTAATTAATGTTTTGTTCTTGTGAATTACACAGCAGGTGCAAACTTCATTGGATTTGACTGAATAAACATGAAAGAATAAATACAGTTAAAAACTGAATTTTAACTGTAAATCTTTGCTGTCTTTTACAGACTCAGTGTTGTATACATTGGTTAAAAATAGCGGAGACATTAATTTCTATAAAATCTCGTCCACATTTGACCAGTTTAAGAAAAGTGTTCATCCACGCAAACCTGCTGAATTAGATAGACTACTGAGCATTGTTGTATTAACAAAAAATAGATAAAAATGTATATTACAGAAGACACATTCTCCACAACAAAGTAGGTTGCTATACATCAGTGTTTACATATTTGTTTTGTTTCAGCCGTTGTTTCACCTGGGAATTAAAAACTGTAAAATCTGTTAACATTGTTTCTGATTGTAAACCATTTCAGACATGAGCGCCTCTGAATGATGTTTTGTATTTTGCAGGTCTACAGTCTCCATTAAATCCGTCTCAAGTGACAACTCCTGGGCTGCTGGCTTTTAAAGTCATTCTGCTAATCTGGGACAAGACAGTTGATATATTTTAAAAGTCAATTTCAAAAAAGAAAAATGTATAAAATTGTCAAAGCTGAAAAGATTTCATTTCTCCAATGTTTTGCAGTGGTGTCACGTCGTTGGTTTTTAAGTTCTTTTTGTACAACAGCATCATAGGTTTTAAAGCAGGTTGAGTTGCTTGATTTCAAAGATAAATAAATTAATTAAATGTTACAAAAGAGAAACATACACACTTCTAAGATATATTTGGATTGGAATGTTCTTAAGTTTATCTTGTTCATCAGATGTTTGTTTGATCTTGGCCCATGAGTTTAGTACTTTTCTTAAAGGATTCATTTTGGCTCTAGTGGCCTTTGTTTGACAGTGAATTGACAGGAAAGTAGGTTGTGAGAGAGAAGGAAGACATGCAGGAAAGGTAGAAGGGCTGGGACTCGAACCCATGATGGCTGCATGGAAAACTGGAGCTTCCGTACATGGGACGGTTGTTTTACTCCTGTGTCACCTCTGCGCCCAATACTTTTCTCATTACCTCACCTGCCTCCCCTCAGTGATCACCACTTCCTGTACTTATTCTTCCTGGTTACTTCAGACATTTCTTTCTGAAACATTTTGACTTCTTGGTCTTTGATCTGTTCATTAGGGAATGTTCTACCTCCACACCTACAGCTTTACTGCAAAAGAAGCAGTGCTGTGAATAAAAGGAAGTTCAACTTTAGTTTTTTCCCTGTTGCTAAATTTTAATCAAATACTTTCATTATCCTTTCAGAGAATTGTTGTGGCTTAAAGTATGGGAAAAAAATCAAAGCACCGTCACCAACATTAAGAAAAATGTATCTGTTTAATTTTTAGAAAGTAATCACTTCCTCCCAGTTTGATCACGGGCAGCTTTAAGTTTACCGTCAGTCTGAACTCTGATCAATGAATTAAGCTATGTAGGATTCAAACATGGTACAAAGCAAAGAAAGAAAAAAATCAAATAAGTTTGAAGATTTTACAGGACTAAAGGTCTGTCAAACATAAATAACCAACACACGTTTAATAAAACAACTGACAAAAATGACAAATATTTGAATAAAAAGTTTCTAAGGAAAGCAATTTGAGTTTCTGACTTATTTCTCAATTTTAAATCCATGATTTTCTTAAACATTTATCGAACATACTTGAAAATTTCGTTTTATATTTTGAAGTAATATTTTACTTCCTTATTGAAGTAAAACATTTTACGTACTTTTAATTACAAGTAAGTAAAAGTAAGCAAGTTATTTTTATTTATACAGTACCTTTCTCTCAGACAGCAGTCACGGTGCTTCACAGTAAAAACAGTAAAAAAGAGCAAAAGCAATAAAAAAAACACATAGAAAACCAACATACAAGGAGCGAGCAGTATAGAGGATAGAAATTATGGAGATTAAAAATCTCAATTTTCACATACAAAGCTGAATCCTTATATGTACACTAAATTCTAAAGAGAAACACTGCAAGCACTTCTAAAGTTATTGGAATGGATATTTATTGGAAATAGTTTATACACTTTCATTTGTTTTTATTGCCTTTTCAAAACTCTTTACTACTGATCCTTGGATTTGTTTATTGAAATGTTATAATGTAAATGTATTTCAATGATAATGTGGAGCTGTTCACTCATGCAGAAGAGAACATGAGTCTTTGCTTATTTCTAAACACATTTATTCTCCAACAGGAGCTTCAGTCTCTGTAGACCATGAGTTGCTGGCGCCCTCTACTGGCAAATCAAGCTATTACAAATAAACTGAAGATGAAGGTGGTTTATGGCCAAAACATTTAGAAGGTTTCAGGTTTAGTGTTAATTTGACAATAGATATTTTTGCTTTTGTTTAGCCACCTATATAAAATGTTTTAAACACTTTACAGATTAATTTAAATGAATAATTTCATGATTTTATTTAAAACTTGAAGTTACAATAGTATTTTAGTAACGTGTTGTGCTCTGTCTTCTTCCTCCAATGTTCCTCCACTCTCCTGGTTTCACGAAACCAGGAGAGTGGCTTAAGCTAAGATTTCATCCCATCTTCCTGTTTGTCAACAGATTAAAATGTTAACATGACTGTTTGTGAAGTCCTGGAAGGAAGAGCCACGAAGACACTGTACAAGGCTGCAAAAGACAAACTGGGGGGGAAATGTGTGGAAGGAAAATTCAATCAGCTCCTGAGAGAAATATTCAGGAGATGGAATCTGGGAAAAATATGAACTAAAATATTCTATGGGAGCTAAAATAATAATGGATTAATTTACTGGTCTCAAACTAGTAGATAAAAATGTTCAGATCAATTTGGACGTCAGTATAAAGTCCTGTGTCCTCTTGGAACCCTGGGAGCAAAGAAATTAGCTGAAGAGTTGGGGAGAAACCAAAGTTGGAGTTTGTTACGCCCCCATGGTCTAGGGGTCCAGGGGCGGTAACATAAAAATGTGTCCAGAGAAAAAAGTGGAATGAAAAAATGATTTATTACAAAATGAAGGTTTTCACAGAACCAAAACACAATACAACTTAACCCAATTAAACAAAAGTAAAGGACCAACAAATGCAGAAATCACTGAGTGCAAATTAAATAACAAGATGTGCAAACACATCAGTCTAAAGTAACTCAAAACAACCAAAAAGAAAGGACAAAAGGGAGCACCAAAACCTCCCCAAACACAAGCCTCTAGCTTGTTCAAGATTTACCTAAGGCAGCTTCAAACCACTTAGCAAAATAAGCGAAAACAAAATTGTTCAAACTGTCCAAAACAGTCACCAAACGCGGAAGGTGGGGGTCAGCTTTACACAACCTCTTCCTGCTAGCTGCCCCACTGGAGGAATGAACTCAGACTTCTTTTATATGGTGCAGGTGGGTCTCATCAACATCTGATTGGCTTTGCTGCTCCAATGGGGTGGCTGCTCTCCTGCAGCTTCTAGGCAGCCAGTCAGAAAGCTGTGCCCGCACAGCTGATCCTGCATAATAGAAAAAAAACAAAGAGCCTGCACAGCCTCAAGAGGCCAGGGGCCGTAACAGAGTTTCAGAAGAAAAGTTCAGCTTAGTTAAAATGTTTTATTTGTTTTATTTTATGAGATTTTTTTCGTTTTGGATCATGGCTCTGATTTATTTCTAAAAACAGTATTACAGGATAGAGGAAGTGTTTGTAGTGTTTCATTTTGCTTTTTGTTTCACCAAATTTCTGGTGAACCAAAATTAACTACTTAACTAATAAAAATAATAGTAACAATTACAGAGATTTTGATTCAAAGATACATGTGTAATTTCATTTAATTACCTGATGGAAATGAGAAATTTTAAATTCTTAATATAAGAATTAACAATCAGCTCTTTAAATGTGACAACAGGTAGTTTTAGTCTCTGATTTCTGGTTGTACAGATGAAATATAGTGATTTAAAATACTGTGGCATGTAGTTCATAGTTGACTGGTGAATCAATACATTCTTGTACGAATTACTGATAATCAGTATAGATAACTTTTTGACTGATTCAGTTATGAAAAATAAAAGTAAAGAAAAGCAGATCAAGTATTTTAAAATACATGCAAAGTTCTGATCCAGTATTTCTAGTACTTTGATGTATTGCACATCATATGTCACATGTGTGAGATCATCTTCTATACGTCTATTTAATCTGTCCTCCTGGGTTCGTCCATCACTGCATGGTTTGGCTTGAAAGAGTTCAGACTACAAGGAACATTCAGGTCTGCAGAGAGAATCATCAGAGCTTAAAGTTCCTCCATTGGCAGCTAACATCTCTGCAGATCCCACACATGCTAGACACAAACTGCTCAGACTTTCAGTGCTATTTCGACATGTTCAACCTAGTCGTTCTTTTGTAAAACCATTGAAGAAAACATATTTTTATTTTTGCCATTTTAATATACTTGTTATATTTTAAATGTCATGAGATAAAAGTGGAACCAAAGTAAAATCCTTTGTTTGTTTCCACAAACTTGGACACTAAAGCTGATTTTGATTCTTATGTGAGTGAATATTGATGGGGCCAAGACTTTTACTCCCTTAGATAAAATGAAGATGTCTTAAAGTCTTGGTTCATGTGTTTCTGCTTAATTTGCAGACCTTTTATTCAGAAACCTCTTAGTCAAAATGTCAGCCTAAACTACTTTTAAACTAGAGGTTTTATTCGTCATTCGAACAAAAAAATTAGCTTTGAGTAAAATAATTTTACACAAAGTTGCCCAACCTTTATGAATTAGATCAGGGGTCTCCAATTAGCTGAGACTGAACATTGAAAGATGGTCTCTGTGTATAAGTGATGAATTATGTATCCAAAATATAAACTATTCTTCAATTTTCATTGCAGACATTTTTTGTTGCTTTTCTTGCAGACAGTGCATTTTAATGAACAGCCATACAAATGTTATGCCAGATTTAGCCACAAGGACTAAATTGTTTGTTTTTATAAATAGTGTTGAATTACATGTGGTAATAGTTTTATCTTTTGAAGAATAAATTGCACAACAAAATTACATAAAATATTTTCCCATTAGATTATGCCCTCTTTCACTTTTATTAATATCTGTTCAGAAAGATGTTTCCCAGGAGCTAAAAGCAGGATCAACTATTGTTCTGTAATCTTAGATATCATCTTTCACCACTAGAGGACACTGTCAAAAAGGAAATGGACCATTCAACCAGCTTGTCAAGATGGTAAACAGGTAAACATTAATGAAACCTTTTGCTGTATTTACTAATGTACTTTCTATGTTCAGTAATAGACATTTGGTTCTTGATAAGAACTTGGTTTATTATCAGCCACCATCATTACATCAATCCTGCAGTTATTCTACAGTAAAAGTCTTTAAATATAGGAAACAGGCCACATTTATCAAGTTAATTAACTGTAAATCAGAACTGATTTTGTTTTGGAGTATCTGAAAAAATACTTCTAAATGAGTAACAATATCTAAATGAACTAGTCTGTGGGTATGTGTGGAGCTTGTATGTTATAGAAAAAGTGTCATCCTGTTAAGAGTTTTCCTATTTAAATTTAAAAAAAGCTAAATTGTCCTATCACATCTAATCTTTATTAGGATTAGATTTGGTTTCAGTGAGAAGCTGTTGAGTTGATTTAAGGGTTTGGCAACTACCACAGTATTTTGAACCTGAGAATGAAACATTAATATGTGTATCTTTCGCTATTCTTCTAGGACCATTTCTGGCATATTTACCAACTTCATGAAGTCCAAAGGGCTTAATGGGAACCAAAACCCCGGTCCTAATAGAGTGGACCGTCTTGTTTAGAGTTAGGGAAAATGTCTGGGTCAAATCCACATGGTTGGTACATCTGATAATAAGCAAGTGTGTTTAGTAAGTTCGTCTGAGAGTGAAAAATTACAACTACTCTTTGTAAGCCACTTTAAAAGACGACTGAGTGCAACCAGTAAGGATGTTAATCATTAAAAGGACATTTTAAGGGTAGAGGAAGATCAGATAACATTTTGGCTTCTATACAGACTGAGGAACGGGGATGAAACAAGACCAGTTAAGACATGTTTTCCACACTAGACTGAAGTTCAGTGGAAAGTAACAACAAGCAGATCTGGAATGTGACTGAACTGTGTGAAAAATCTGTTTGGATCACTGTTTGTGTCAGAATGAAGCAAGAACTTGTCCTGTTTTGACTTATTTCCAGTTACCAAGAGATAAAGCCACACCCTGAAGATTTGTTCCAGCGTCTTCACTGAATTACATGCTGAAGTCCAACTTTCCAAATCAGAATATAAAATCAAGACAAAGGTTGACGTGTTCTTCTTTCGCCGCCTTCCTGACAACCTGAGAGCAGCTGAGAGTTTAGTAATACTAAAATCAAACTTAAGATTCATCTCTTCAGTTCATTTAGTTGAAGTTTAGTTTTAGTATTATTATGTATTATAACTTATTTCAGTTCTTTAAACTAAATAGGAAAAAAATAGTTTAGACTCCTTGATTTTTGCTGTTCTGTGTTTGTCTCCTGCAATACATAACATTCATCTCTCTCCTTTTCTGAACCAGAATCAGAATAGCTTTATTTGCCCAGGTTGTGTGCACAAACAAGGAATCCAACTTCGATTTTTAAGGATTACAGTGTAGAGACACAGGTATTTTAGAGTAATTAAAATAAGGATAAATGCACAAGATGTATTTGCTGTAGTTTTTTCTCTTTTTCATAATTAAAAATCCTTTCACTCCCTGTATGACTCCCAAACTCGTCTCTAAACTGTTTTCCAAAGGACCCCTCCCTAATGGCTGCTACCCTGAAGAGTTTAGAGGGCAAAGGGGCCCTTGGTTGGAGGCAGAAAAAAACAAAAAACAGACTTTAGATCAGGGGCGTCAAACTCCTTTTCATTTTGGGCCATATCAAAAATCGAAATGTTCTTAAAGGGCCAGTTGTGCCAGAATATATTGATAAAACCAATTAAACTGCAAAAATATCAATAAATAGCTGTTCCTCTGGGATTTTGTGATCATTTTAGGTTTTTTTGCAATCAAATGACAGATTTTGTGGTGAACATTTAGAAATGTTTGTAAGGAATTTTTACAATATTTGTGGTAACGTATGATATTAAATGTTATTCCTCATCACCTGTCATATCAGTTACGAATTCAATGATTTTGACCAAATTTGAGAAAATTTGCAGTAAAATCAGAAAAAGTTTGGAAATTTGTTGATTTTGTGTGAATTTTGCAGATTTGTGAAAAACTGGAAGGACTTATTGATGTAATTTAGAGTCTAGAGGGCCACATAAAAAGCTGCGGCGGGCCATATTTGGCCCCCGGGCCTTGAGTTTGACACTTGTGCTTTAGATGGATGACTGGGAGAACCAATGAACTTCTGACAGGAGGCATAGAGAAGCCACAGAGAAACTTATCAGGAGGCATGACGAATCCTTGGGGGACCTCTGGATTGTTGTCCACTGGTTACTGGAACCCACCGAGTGTCGAGCCGCACTGGAGGGTTCGCTGTAGTCAATCTACAAACATCATGCTGCACCTACAGAAAAATTACAGTCAGACTGCATTTTTAATAAATCCTAGCTTTATTGATAAATGTATGGGTATAGTATTTATATGTAAATGCTGTCAAACTTGACCATTCATGACAATGCACACATAATTTAAACAAAGCGTGGATTTGATTATGAAACCTATTAAATTATGTCCTCTTGCTCAAGTAGAAGCAGATGAAGGCAGATAATATGAGAAAGCAATGGAGGAAGAAAGGTTCAGTTTGGAAGTTGAGAACTAAAAGATTGTGAGACCACTTGTCCTTTTATTGTTGGGATTTCTAGCTTCTTGTCGTGTAAATCTGGCTGTTTGATTCTCATCTTTTTTCATAGCTACAGTAATTTGTTCTCTTTTACTTTGTTTTATTAAACATTTTCAAGTATAATTTATTGTATTTTCAGGTGAAAGGGTTAAGTGAAATTGTTTCTATACTTATACTGATTGGACAAAGGATATTTTATTGAGTTGACCTTTGATCACTAACAGAGGGAAATTTTGATTAGGTTTTAGTTCACTCTGTGAAACACTGTCAATGATTTCAAGGTCTTGGTGTTTGAACATGTAGGAAAATGGAGCTGTTTGTGGTGTTTCTGTTCCTTCTTTACGGTAAGATCTTCTTCTTTCTAAGCTTAGACTTCTTAAACTTATTTTCATCCCTCCCCCCCTTTTAGCAGGCGATAAAGTAATTACAAGGTACATTTAAATGCTCTGTAATTCTTAACTATGTACAACCTTGCTTTCAATAAGGCAAATCGGTGTCAATTCATTGCAGTATATCGTGAATAATGTAATTCTCAGAATAAACATATGTAAAAGAGTATTTTGATAGTCACCGCATTGTGCAGACATACAGCATCCTTGTTGCATTATGCTCTTGCAGAAACTTAACACCATGTGGATCCCAGAATCAGAACAAAATGGGAAGAAGTATTATTCACTTTTTATCTTTCTTTAATCTGAAACAACCTTCCTTTCTTTAAATCAAGGCTAAAAACTTTTTGTTTTGTTTCCTTCCATTAATAATTACTGGAACCTTCTGAATTTAGTCTGAAGTCCAACTTTTAATTTCAAAGTAAAACTCAAACCTCTGCAAACTGTAATGTCTGTTGGTGTTATTGACACCTTTTTGGCACAGTGGCACCTGATTTCTAATCAGTCCTGCTAATTGTTCAGCAATCAACTCTCCTGCATAAAGAAATGTCTCCCAGTCAGGCAGCTCTTGGTCAGATGCTCCTGTTAACATCATGTTCATCCCTTTATTTTAGTTTGTGTATGTTTTGTAAGTGTAACTTTTTTTAGTTTCACCAATGTATGTCCTCCTGCAATTCATTATTTTATGAAACATACCTTGTGTTACAAATAATGCATGCGTTTGCTACACAAAGTACATTTTATCCATCGGGAGAGAACTTTTCCTGCTCTCTCCCGTCCTCATATGATAGTTCTGCCAGTTAGTTATTTAATATACTCAGTTTTTATAGTTTCTCTTGTATTGTCTGCCCTCATAACTGGATTGCTTCAGATTTGAGGACAGTGGGATTTTAAATTTTTACTTTTGACTTTTCTTTTAACCTGTTTTTTTTACATCCAAGCTGAACAAGAGCTAGATGCTTCAGATCAGCACTGGCAACATTAGCAATATTATATGTTGCTAATGTTACAACAATAGCAACATAAATCTATTTAAATCTATTTCAATAGATTTAAATCTATTTCAACACACTGGTTTAAAACACGCCTTTTGTTTTTATACCCTTCCAGCATCTCGGGAGTCTTTGACTGTAAAAGTGGAGGTTTATAAGGGAGGTCTGTCGTTCTGCCCTGCCAGTACAGCCAAGTATTAGAAGAGATTCTCACAGTGAAATGGAGCCGCTATGATCTCAATCCCAACACTGTACATCAACAGCGAGAAGGAGACGACCTACATTCACAAAATCAACTTTTCAAAGGACGAACATCAATGACGCCTCTTTCTCTAGATTCTGGCGACTTCAGCCTCACTTTGAAAAAACCCCAACTTTCTGACAGCGGGATCTATATCTGCAGTATCACTGATGATGGAGAAAAAAAGCTATCAGACGTGCAGCTCCATGTCAAAGGTCAGTAGTCAGTAGTCACCTGTTTGTATACATACACACACACATATACATATGTGTGTGTGTATGTATATTCAAGTTATTTATTATACCTGAATATTAATGTGTCTTTTGTTTAGTTTTGCTCCCAGCCTCTAAGGATGCTTTGACCGTAAAGGTGGAGGTTCAGTGGGCCCAATTTGTTGTGCTTCCCTGTCAGTACCATCAAGTATTGGAAGAGATTGTTACAGTGAAATGGAGCCGCTATGATCTTAATCCCAACACTGTCCATCAAAGACGAGAAGGAGACGACCTACGTGGACAAAATCAGATTTTCAATGGACGAACATCAATGAGAGCCGATGCTCTGGCCTCTGGTGACTTCAGCCTCACTCTTAATGAACCCCCTGTCTCTGATAGTGGGAATTACACCTGCACCATCATTAATGAAGAAGAAGAAATTAAGCTGTCAGAAGTTCAGCTAAATGTCAAAGGTCAGCAGTTTTGTTTCAAAAAGCGCATCTCAAGATGGTATCAAGGTTGATTGCTTGATCGACTTTATTAAATCAGATGAATCAACTACATTTATGAAATTGGAACTTGTGTTTGGATGACCTTTAACAATTTGAATTTGTGTGGGGATGTGAGTGAGCGGGTGCATGGACGTCTGTGTATTTAGAGTAGTTGTGTTTGCAAATTTGTTGTTGATAGAATTGTGGGAAATGTATAAATCTTCCAACATTTATGGCTCCTGAAGGAGGTACATTTTAATCCCAAAATGCTTTCACAATTCACAAACTGACATTAGGAAAATCTTAATGTTCTCATTGTCATTAAGAAAATTAATAAGATTAATATTCTTAATTAATGGCATTAATCAACAATTAATTATTCATTAATTACCTAATAATTAATTAATCATTAATTAATGATTGTAAATGTTAATTAAAATGTAAAGATTTTGCATTGTAAAGATTTTACCAATGTTCAAAACAATTCTAAAGGTAACTGAGATATGTTAAGTTAATTATGCAATTAAAGCTAGAGATACTATTAAACTTTCCAGAAAATAAGAACTTCAGTTCTGGCTGTGTTTTCTAAGATCTAACCTATCTTTTTCTTTTCCATAGCAATTCCAACTTGGGTTCTGCTGGTTCTGCTGGTTTTGCTGGTTCTTACCATTTTTGTGAGCCTTTTTTTTAAGTTCCGACAATATTTAATGTCAGGTAAGTCCTTTCACAACCATTTCAATGCTAATGTCTCACATGCTGAAGTTTTGGAAAAATTGAGCTGATACAGAAAGGTGACTCAGAGAAGACATCATTTTACATTAAAGAGTTTCATTTCCTAACATGAAGTTTTAAATTTTTAGATAAGCTGAGTTTTAAATTTTGAACATAGGGAAATTATATTACATGAACAATAACATATACTGCTGTGAGTGAATGGGGGTACAGATAATGTCTAAGTTTGTCATGGAAATGTAAAGTCTGTAGTATTCCATAAACCCAGGATTCCCTTAAGACTGGATGTATTTTTGAACAAACAAGTTTGAGTTCTTAAAATGCTACTATTTGTGCAAAATATGATGTTTTAACTATATAAATTGCAGTATACTTGCTTTTGGCCATTTAACAGTCATTTTGAGGTACTTCCTGAAGAATAATTACAAAAACACAGAACAGTTTTCACACATTGATATTAGAATGTTAATATTTTCACAATGATCAAAGACTTTGACATATGCAAAGAAATTTGTTCAATCTACAGCAGTAATCTGTTCAAAAAAATATAAGAGGTCTGTACATTGCAAGCATTTCTAAGATCTAACTGGTTTCTATGTTTTCCAAAGAAATTTCTACTCGGGCCAGAATTCTCTTGGTTTTACTGGTTTTGCTGGTTCTTGTTCTTGTTTCCGGGGCCCTTTTATTCTATTTCCAACATAAATTTAAGTCAAGTAAGTATCTTTTCCAACATTTTCATTCCAAATCTCTAACATGTTGAAGTTTTGTGAATTTGCCTTTGAGCAATTGTAACCATTTCACTTATGGAGCCATGAAAAATCAAATGAAGCTTCAGAGTCGCTATGGATTCGAGATCAAGAACCCTGCATTGTTCACACATCATATAATCTCATTTAGTAACTCAGCTTCATAAAAGGCACTCGAATTAGACCCATACATAATGAAAATGCAAGTATTTGAACAAAGAGTGGGGTTCTAATTGCATAAAGTCAAACTACATATTTTATTTTTTGACATTTGAAAATGATTTTAAAGTATTTCATAAAGCAGACAAACAGAAAACGAAACCCTGAAAAAACTGTTTTATTTACTAATATTAACAATATTAATACTATAGATTTTCAAAATGTTAAAAGGCAACTGCGTTTTAATTTTTTGAGAAAAATGATATGCATAAAGAATAAAGAAAATTAAGAAATATGTTTTCTTCTATTTTCAAAAAACATAAGAATTCTGTATTGGACATGCATTTCTAAGATCCTAACTTGTTTATATTATTTTCCATAGAAATTCCAACTTTGGCCTTAGGTGTCCTGTTTCTGCTGTTGTTTCTCACTATCAATGTGAGCACTTTGTTCCATTTTCGACAACGATACATATCAAGTAAGTTTGTTTTCAGCAGTATAAATGCTAATGTTAAAATGTTGTGGTTTTGAGTTTTCCTTAGATTATGACCAGTTGCTGTAGTGGACCTTGAGCTCTTTCAGAAAAGTGGAGGAAGCTTCAGAGGTGCTAAGGTCTAATTCACAATTATTATGTAAAGTTTTCAGAGTTTCTATGATCAGGAAGTGAAACCACATTAATTTAGATTGTACAAATTCATTATAAAAGTAGCACAGTATTCCATAAAACCACCCACTTATCCATTTCTTGTTGTGAACTGGGTTTCTACAAGCGAACAGGACATAGTGCTTAGCAAAAGTATTCACACAATTTTTACTTTTTATATTGTGTTTCACTATCAATACAAAAATATTTAAAGTGACAAGGTCTTTTTTTCTGTCAAATGTTACAGAAGATTGGAAAGTGGATCAGGTTACTAATTATACTCGGGTATCATTGTGGATAATGGACTTTGTTTCCAGTTGCAGGCAGATTGTACTTAGAAAAAATCAAGGCTATTCTCTTTAAAGCCAGGAAATTCACACTAACCATGTTTTATAGATCACTTAAGTTGGTACCTTGAGATGAGTTAATTGTTGACCAATTAACTAAAATTAAACATGTGATCAGTCACGTCAATGGCATTATTGTTTCAAAGCAAAATCTTACTCCATAAATTCATGGAAAAGAAAGGTACAGTTGAAACCATAAGTTTACGTAAAAAAGCTAACGACATTTTTTTTCTCATTGTCTGACATTAAATCAGACTAAACGTCTCTTGTTTTTGGTTACTTAGAATTACCACAATTATTTCTACTTGCTAAACTTAGCAGGAACATATTGAGATTTTTTTAATAGCTTTCTTCAAATTCAGAAATTTGTATACATAATGATTACTGTCAGACACATTTGAATTATTTACAGTAGATGTATTTTAAATCCACACCTTTAAAACACTTCTTTCTTGTTTGACAAAAGTCAAAAGAAATCAACCAAGATATGAGGAAGATAATTGTGGAGCTTCAGACGTCTGGTTCATCTTAAGGAACAATTTCCATAAGCTTGAAGTTTACACAAGTATTGACATGTGATGTGAATATCCAACCATTATACTGTTAAGAATAAATAATTTGGTGTTTTTCTTCCATCTCTTTTAGCTAGCTGCAAAGCTATAGCTAAAGGAAATTACATGTTAGGAAACACCCTCAAAGCTAAGATTATAGGATATGACACACTAGGGAACGTCCTCCTCAGGCCGGAGCTTAGATAGAGGCTAACAAATAGGATTTCAAACTGTTCTTTGATGCCATTTAGTCCTGCTTGCTCCTAAAGGTAGCATGTGAAATGGACCAGCTGTATTTTGGTATTATTAAATGGAATTCATAAATCAAGAAACAAAAACCAAAGACCTTATGAAGATGTTACTGAAGCTGGTAATACAGTCATTATCCACAGTCACACATGTCCTGTACTGACATGGTCTGAAGGAGGAAGCCATTACTCCAAAAGAAACAAAACATACACCAGACTGATGTTTGAAAATGCACATAGCGATAATGACCACATCTGGAGACATGTCCTCTAGTCTGATGAAACTAAAGTGAAACTATTGTGGTTTTGTTTAGATGTCTTTTGCACAAAGCTCCACAGAGAACAGTAAGATTTTAAAAAGTTTATTTAAAAAAACAATTAATCATGAAACTGTCTATGGAGATTCCTGGGCTCAGGACTACTGCTTCTCTGTGAAAAGAACGAGAGAGTGATGTGTAAGTGTAGGTTTGTCCACTGAAGTTAAAGGTCCATAGTGAGAGAGGAGAGGGAGAGAAATTTCTCTATGTAAAAGTAATTATTCTAACTATTACGCTTTCTGCAAAAAATATGTTAGGTCTGTACTGGGTATACATGTTTAATATTTAACTTTTTTTCACAGAAATTTCATTTTGGACCAGAATTCTCCTGATTGTGCGGGTTTTCCTGGTTCTGCTGGGTCCTGTTTTTTCTGTGGGCTGGTTTTTTAATTTTATACCAGGCAAGTCCCTTTTTATGACAGTATTAATGCTAATATCTGGCATGCTGAGTGTTCAGTGTTATGACTGTAAGAAACTGAACCCACATCAATATGCTTTTGATGTGGGTTCACATCAAAACCCACGTTAATAACTTAATATTTCTTTTTTTATTCCATAGGAATATATTTAACATTTTTAGGAATTGCTGTTGTTGTGATGGCTGTTCTTGCTATTTGTGCGGAAATTGTATTTCATTTCAAAGACTATTTGCTACCAGGTGAGTCTCTTCTACAGTATAACTTTAAATAGAGCAGTCTTCTCAGAGTCGAAATAAAAAAGCTCCTGCAAAAAAAGACTGTTCAACAAACATTTTCAAATTGTGCTTCATTAGGCTTTAGATCAGGCCTAAAAAATCCAGCCCAGCTCAAGCACATAGGTATTGTGTTAATTAAGTTACAGGCCCAAGCCAGAAGTAATATTTATAATGAACCTTTTACTGCCTTCATTTTTAGAACACCATTTGACAAAGCAGTGTAACTTCTCCTGTTTTTAGCTTTTATTTAATGACTTCCAGCTCAATTTTTGCAGCTTGTTGAAACTTGGGACTCCAGTTCAAATCTTCTGGGATGTGTGATTAAAGAAAGCAGATCAGAGCAGGGATACATGCACATTGTGCAGTGCTCTGCTCCACTAACTTCTCTACCTTTCTTTTTTTGTCTTCCTCTTCTTCTCTACTTAGACTATAATAAGTAGATCTATATTGTGCATTCTTGTTTAGTTTTCTTTGTGCTATAAATATGCTTATCAAACTCGTCTGAGCCGATCCCACTACAAGCAAATAATTTTGATCTGGCCTGAATTCCAGGTCCGGGTCAGTTTAAATCTAAACTCCACTTCACAGTGACTGCTCACATTATAAGCATGAAATTCATCTTAAACTTGATGTGTGAACATGATACACACTGTAACCATCTATTCAAATGTGCTTATCATACACAGATTTTGAAACCCAGGTTGTGGTTAACATGATAACATCAGCATTTTGTTGAGTGTATCCAAACCTTTCTTGAGTCCAACTTGTTTAATAGGCTCCTGAGATTTCTGTGTATTAGTTTCAGATCAGTAATAGGGTGAAAAATCTGCTGCGGTGTAACAGTACACTGGTATATGTGGGCATGGATCAATCTACGTTTCATGAGAGCAATAGAAATAATGTAATTAAAATTTTTCTCCTAATGCTACAACCTTTTACATAAAATCCCCAGCTTGATAAACAAGTGTTGGTAGTTTGGGGGGGATTGCAGAACTACAAAATGTTTACTCAAAACAAGGAGACAACTAAATTTAAGAGACATGTTACGTTTAAGCAATCACTTGGACATGTTCAAAAACGTTGAACTGCCTTTAGTCTAGATCTGTACTGGGCTACATCTAATATCCATACTGTCCTTTTTCATAGAAATTTCAACTTGGATCAGAATGATCCTGGAGTTGTTGTTTATGCTGGTTCTGCTTTCCTTTCATGCAAGTATGTTTTCTGGCATCCAAGGCTACTCAAAGTCAGGTATGTGGAACTGAACCCATATTGACCACCATGTACTTTGTTGGTGAATGAACATCAGGGGCGTAACTATGATCTCATAAGTGAGGGTGACTCATTTTTTCAGACATTTACTGAAGGAGTTATTGTCCTCTTGCATCAGTTGCACATCTCCTCACTGACTATGTGTTTTTACAGCCCCGTATAGCACCAAGGACTGACTTTAGTGTTTTAAACTATGTACTAAAATTCTTAAGTTTTAACTGCCAAACCCTGACTGAGTGGACACAATATCCTCAAACATTTACAGGGTTAGCTGCAGATCATTAAGTACAAGAGAGCAACTTTGAACATGAAATGTTTAGTAAAACATGATTCTTTGAACCAAATTATTACATAGCAGACAAAATGCAAAAGAATTGACAAGATAACAGGGTAAGAAGCCTCAAAATTTTGTTTAGAAAGTGACACAACACTAAACACATCAACATTTGAGTCAAATGTGACAGCACAGATGTGCGAAATTAATCAGGTTAAATAAAAATTGAATGGCCTAATGTATTCCTGCAGCCATTATAAGCATAAACAAGGCATAAGTGAAATAATATCTGAAAATAAAACAAAACAAACAAATATGTCTAAATATATACACTAGACAAGGCCTTTTCCTGGTGCTACCTATAATACAGATATAAAATATCTTGGAATGAATATAATCCTGAAATATTTGTAAAATACCTGCCTGGTTTCTCCCTGCGATAGATCTATTTTTCTCAGCAATTTGTAACCTCTCCATCCCTGAGAAGACCTTGCTTCATAATCATCCCTACTGCTGGTCTCTGGCCTAATATCTCCTCCCTGACTCGTTTCTCTTTCTATTGTGACAATGAACATTTCTTCTAAACATGGAAAGGAACAGTGAGCACAATTTCTGCACAAAAATTAAAGAGGACTGGGTTTATTCCAGAAATTAACTAACCAGCTGAAGATGTAACATAGGTAACAACATTATTATTCTTGTTAACTAGCTTAATAAAATATACTGGCATGGATTAACTAGTGTTCATTTAGCTAACACAGACGCATTAGCTACTCAACTGACACAGTTTAATTGGAAAGAAATAGCCACTCTCCCATGGAGAGTTACCTCGTTCACAGCACCACGTTATGGGCATGACACATGGTGAGACACATGGTGAGACACATGGTGAGACACATGGTGAGACACATGGTGAGCAGCAAACGACAGCAAAAAATGAAAGTCAACAAAAGTTAAATATTTTTTTTACTTTTTTGCATTTTGTCACTAACCTGTGAGTTCATATCTATACCTAGAAGCTTGTACACATAGATATTTTGTCACATCATAAATATAAATGTGTTAACTTGAGATTTTGTATGATATGGTAAATTGTCTGTGCTTTATCTGGACTTTTGGATAAAGTCAGACATGCTTCACACAACATTCAGTCATTCACCCACATGATGATGGTGGTAAGCTACGTTGTAACCACAGCTGCCCTGTGGCAGCAGGAGTAGAAGTTCAACATCACAGCACTGCTTAATACTGATAAAAACAATTTTAAAAGTGTGTATCTTTGAAGGAAAGCTGACATATAGAATAATAATTTTTCAGACTAATAAACATTAATGCATCTCTGCTGGACATGTCTAAGATTTTGTCTTCATGTCTTTCCATAGAAATATTTTCAACTTGGTATGGGATTATCATGCTCCTCCATATTCAGGTGTTTCTTGTCTCTGAGACTGGTGACCTGTATTTTCATTTTCGAGACAATCTGCTGTCAGGTAAGTCCATTTTAAAACCGTATTTAATATGCAATGACAGTTGCTGGCATGCAGAGTTTGCAGTGTGTCTATAAGGAGCTGAACCCACATCAACCCAAATGTACATAGATAGCATTTAGATAGATAGATAGCATTTATTGTCATTGAACAGAATTCAACGAAATTTCCATTGCATTTGTGTCTGAAAGAAAACACAAATATACATATTTTCACATTATTAATACAAAAATAAATACATTTAACTGAGTGACAGAGTAACACAATATGGTCAAGTAGAAGACACTGATGATTATTTGCCAATCAAAAACAATACAAAAGTAGAACATGTGGCTTGCATTCACTGACTTTTAATCAATATTTTGTAGAATCATCTTTCACTGATATTACACCTTATGTCTGTTGGAAATTTGTCTCCACCAGTTTTACAATTGATAATTTATTTCTCAGAACTGAAATTTTGAAGTCTTGTCACTGAAACCAAGCAGGATTTACATCTAAATTTGTTTGGTTTATTGCAGCATGTGAATATGCTTTGATCTAAGCTACCCCATTGTAGCTTTGGCTTTAGGTTTGTTGCTATAAAATATATGACCTTGTAATACACTTGGACATGAATTTTATTTCTAAAAATTATATTCCTTGTGGCAAACATTGTTTTAAGTCAGCGGTGTATGAATAAATTGAATTGAATTTAGTTCTTCAAACGCAAGTACTTGGACCAAATGTGTTCTATTCATAGAAATACTAACTATATCATTTATTTTTTCCATTTAAGTCTTTTGAAGGCACTTCATGAAAAAGAATAGAACCCTGAAAAAATTTTTTGTCATTGACATTAAAAATATTATTACTAAAGACTAAGGACATCCTTATTCAAACAGTTGAGGAAACTCTGACATAATAATAATTATGCAAAATATTTTTTGAGAAAAATATAAGAGGTAGTGGGCATGTATGTCTAATACCATCCTGATCTCCATGTTTTTCCATAGATATGTCAGATAAGGTCAGAATTTTCCTGGATTTGCTGGCCATGCTGGTTTTGTTTTCCGTGTATGGGGGCCTCTTATTTCATTTCCGAGACAATCTGATGTCAGGTGAGTCTCTTCTAAACAATGTCAACACAAATGTCTAACATGCTGAGATTTTCACTGAACCTTTTACAAATTTTGACGTTATCAGATAGTGAACCATTACGATGATGCAGGAAGGTGAAAGACGCTCTGGAGTTGCAATGGTTTTATCGTCATTTTATAATTATAGGCTGAGTTTTCATGTCAGGACTGTACATCGTTAAAATTTACTTTAATTTGATGGATTAAATGAGATTTAAGCACATAACCGTTTTCTTAAAGTTCTATTTATGTGGCCCTCTTGATTCTACAGGGCCACATAAATAGTATGAACTGGGCTTGGCTCTAGATTCTTGATATGACACATTTGAATTAAAACATACCTAAATACACACCTAAAGGGACTATGTTTTACCAGCTGACATGGAACACCTTGGGATTCAGTAATTCATCAGCAAGTCATTTACCTTGTTATAGTAGTGTTAACCTAGCTGAGTGATTTTATTTGTAAGCCTTAGAAGTAAAATAAAATAATGATATGCTGCCGAACTTGACTGTCAAATGAAATGTTGATAAAACAATGACTAATAAGTAAAAAAATAGCATCACATGTATTTTTCATACTATTTACTTTTGACTATATCTAACTGATATTTGTTTTGTTTTTTCTTTGCATAGAAATTCCAACTTGGGCCAGAATTTTCCTAGTTTTGTGGATTCTCCTGGTTTTTAGTGTTCATGTGGGTCTTTTAGTCTTTTTTCGGCAAAATTTTATGTTGGGTAAGTCTATTTTTACAGTCATGTCATTGTTATTGTACAACATGCTTCCAAGAGAGCATTTAAATTATAAAATTAAAACATATACATATGTGTAGAGTGAGAGAGAGAAAAATTACTTTAATATTTTCTGTCCTACCATAGATTATTACATAGTGCTTCTGTGTCCAACAAAATTAAGCCTAACATCTGATTGGCTAATCTGAAGAGCAACTCAGACCAGAAACCTTGTTTTTAGTTGTGGTATCCAGACTGAGTGACTCTGCTTTGTTTGACTGAGAGATTAAACAAACTAACAATGTGCTACAGAATATGATAATCAAATAACGATAATGATAAAATACCTACTAATAACAAAGAGAACAGAATGTGAAACTTTAGTATTTTAATCTTCCTAATCCAGTTTTTCACCAATAAGCAAAATACATAACCAAGTGTAACCCATTGTGTTAGCCAGTATGCTATCCAATGTGCTGTAGAGGATTAAACTGAATAAGAGCTCATTTCTATTTACTTCTATTAACCTTTTTGAGTTTAAATCTAATTATGGCACAGATATGTGCATTTTTGTTTTGATTAAGATTTTGAATTTGAGTAACATAATCGCTTTTAAATGTGTCCATGGGTGATTTGTCAAAGTGGCAACAAAACTGTGAGATAAGGTATGTTGTTGATGGGACCACAATTAACCATCTCACATATGCAAATGATTTGTTTATTTTTAGTTCTTGTGCAGTTAGTTTTCAACAGTTATTGAAGACCAGCTCATAATATGGTCACGTTATCTATAATGTGATTATTGTACATAAAAAGCAGTGAAGATCCAAAGCTTGAGCTTCCTGACTTCTCTTTATCTGGTGCTGTTATTAAAGTGCTGCTGTTAAATACCTGGGCCTTCATGTAACTGATGATCTGACTGTTGACATGGATTTACTAATCACGACTCTCTGAGTTAAACAGAATTCCTGAAGTTTGGTTAAGAAGTGATTTTCTCCTGGAATATGACTGAGGCTCTATTACTGTGAACATCGACATCATCAGTTCTACTGCAGCTCATCTGTTTGTTGTTCTTTTTGTTTTGTTATTGCAGTTTACAGGGTGGAGGAGGATTCAGGAGTGGAGTCTGTTCTGTTGCCATTTAAAACTTCACTCCGTCTGCCTAAAGAAATCCAGGTAACATGGACAAACAACTCTGACAGAATCATCCACAAGGCTCAGGGGAGCTCATGTGGCTTGCTAAGGCTAGAAGAACAAGACTTCCAGTACGCAGACAGAACAGAGATGGACAAAACTTTTACATTGGGAGACCTCAGTTTGATATTGAAGAATCCCACAGACAGAGACACAGACAGCTACACATGCACCGTCTCTAAGAAATCAGGAAAAATCCTGGTCAAGAAAAAAGTTCTGCTCAATGTCAAAGGTCAGTATAACTGATAAAAAGTGGCCTATATCACATTTTAAATCACAAATGACTATATATCAACATTTTTCTTTAATAAAACTAGTGGAGTTGTTTTATATTCTGAACCTTCATTTACTGAGAGGTGGAGTGCAGCCTGGCCGGGTCACCAGGCCCAGAACCAATTTAGTCTGTGTAAATTAAATATTAAATAGATACATTTTATTTTGTAACTTATACAAATGTCCATTTGTATTTATGATTTCTTTTGAATAATAACTTTTTATTGTGAAAACAGCATCTAACAGGTTTTTTTCTTTTTTTGGTGGTTGGTTTTCAGATTCTAACTTTCTTCTCTTCTCCGTCCAGCTGGACCTGATTCTCTCATCATAGCCATAGACTTTGGTTCAGGATTCAGTAGCTACGCCTTCAATGTTAAACCCAGAGAGGAAGGAGGTGAGACCCAGATAAAGAGATGGAGTAATGGACTTGGACTAGACACCCCAAAGACTCCAACCTGCATCCTGTTTGATGAACATGAAGAATTTATGAAGTTTGGTTATGAAGCTAAAACAGAATTCAACGAAATGAGAGAAGGAGAGGCTGAGAAATATTATTTCTTTGACAACGTCAATATCGCTATCCAGGGAAAAGTAAGTATATGTAAAGCTTTATAGAAAGATCAATTTTTTTTTCTACTGTGTTCTTTATTTGGTCACCTTCTGATTTTAAACTTGTCAGTATCTGAATTATCTGAGATAGTTTAAACCTTCACTTCTCTCCTCAAAGTTTTCCACCTGCCATCATGAAATTAAGGTTTAGCTCTGTGGGTCCCTAACTTAATTAACATCTCTTTCATTTCATGTTGTACACTTTAAAAAAGGGGGAAAATAAGCTGAAGGTAGACCTTTATATATGTATGAACAATACACCCACCTTTTTTTCACCTTTAAAAAAACACCTATTTGAACATGTTTTGATGAAAACTCTGAGAAAGACTTCTCTGAATAAAGGAGGACTTATTTCAAACAAGTCCTTCATGGATTGCAGACAATCTGGTGAGAATTCTGAAAGACAGATTATAAAAATAATCTCCAAAAAACTATCACATAGTTTCTCTTTTGAAACCTTTGGATCACACCCATTCAGTACAATTTTTGACAATCCCCAACACACGGCATTAACCTTAACCTATTCTCAAAGTGCACTGCAAACAAACAGATTTAGTTTATGTAAATAAAAATATTGTCAGTTCAATCCAGTCATGCAGTCAGATTAATTTCAGTTTCATATATTCCAGTTTAATTCTGGTTAAGCAAATCCCCCCAAGTTCAGTTTATTGCCCCACTTGATTAAGGTTTTCTAACTAAGGAAACCCAGGAGGTTTCAACTGTAAGTTGACTCACTTACTTTGCAGCAATCATTTCTGCTGAACAACATTACATTGATAAAATGCACATCAAGGTCAACTGTTTGTCCATTTAGATCCATCTAGCTCTGACTCAGACAGAGATAGACAGACAGAAGTAGTAACCATAATAGCGCTGAAGTTACCTTTAATCTAGCGACCACGCACCGCACCCAGAAAAACCATGTGAAGCACAGATTTACCAAAACAGAAAACAGGTGTTCTGATATCCTGACGTGTTAAAATAAGTCAGAAAAATCCCAGTGAAGAAAAATTAGATCAAATCTAGAACACCAAACAGTTCCGCAGAGTGCAAAATACAATACGAAGGCTACGCAATACACCTACTACCCTACGACAGATGAACGTGACTGAGAAGGACTACAGCCAGGCTGTTTCCCAACCTCAGCCTCAAACCACACTGACCTGCATGTTTTAGATGTTCCCCTGCTTCAACGCACCCCTTTCATTTGATTGCAATGCCTAAAGCATGCAGGGTAGTGTGCCTTGAGCACCAGGGTTGAAAAACACCGGTTCTGGTCAGACAGAAAGATACAATGTCAGAAACAAAATATATGGACAAAAACCTCAAAAGAGGGCAATTGTATTTATTGTGAGAGACAATATGGTCTGTGATTGTGACAAAGTAACTTTTAGACAGATTGAATCCACGTGAGTTATTAGAATAAAGACTTTTCATGTTTAGCTCCTGCAGTTTTTATAGTTTTGCTAACATTTGTGAAACTTTAGCACTTATCTACAGAAACACAAATGTCAAACAAATATTTTCTGTTGTGTTAAATCATTGTTCACATTTACAATCTTCCACATTTTAGGATGTTAAGCTATTCCTTATCTGATGTCAAATAATAGATCAGTTTTGCATATTTTTCTTGGATTAGCCAGGCCCCTAACATGGGATTGCACTATGATGTGACATCACAATCTGATTCCCTGTTACTTTCTGATTAGTTTTAAAACCAGTTATATTGTTCAGGAAATGATTTTATGAAACACTAGAATAACAGTGATTTATTTCAAAACCAACTTCGGATCAGAGAACTAGGGGTGAACATCTGAGCTGCTGCTGGAAGTTGCAGCCTTTAAATGAGGTGGTCAAAGTGTTTTGGTTACTTAATCAAAATTATCAATATCAAAAGTGCTCATACCTTGTAAAATGTGGAACATTTGCTGAAGACCTCCGCTTTTGCTTCTGTGTTTCCTGTGTACAACACTTTGGAAAAGCGTGGACTTCTTTTAATTTGACATCTAACTTAAAATTGTGCAGTTAATCCACCTACCAAGAAAACTGATGTTTTTAAATCAAAGAAAATACACACATAGTCCATTTTTTAAATTTTAAAACCAGTAAAAAAATTTTGTCCACTTTTAAATCTGTTGGGTTTTTTTTCCAAAGAAAGTAACAGTTTCTGCTTGGACTGGCCCTAAGACTGCAGCAGTTTTCCATCTGTAACTCTGACAAACTAACCTGTGTTTTAATACAAACTAACAGACTGAAACTAATTCCCAGGACACCAGCAAGCAGACAATTAAAGCAGCAAATGACAAGTCAATGAAGGTCCTGAAGGTTTTTACAGAAGTTCTGAGATTCCTGAAGGACGATGCTCTGAAAACCATCAGATCTCATCCAGAAGGTGGAGAGTTCACAGTGTTCGACTTCACCTGGGTGCTGACTGTTCCTGAACTCTTAAAGGATTTTTGTAAAAAGTTCATAATAGAAGCTGCAACTCAGGTAACATCATGTTTTTAAAGTCAACATCAGCTCTGAAATGTTCAGCAGAATCAGACTTTTGGTTTCTCCTCCAGGCTGGTCTTGTAACAGACGACACTAAAGACAAAGTAATGTTCGTTTTGGAGTCAGAAGCAGCTTTGACCTGGTGTTTGAAGCTTCAATCTGATGGTTTCATCACACAGAACCACAGCAGAGACTCATAGGATCAACCTGCAGGAGCAGCAGAACCTGATACCAGCTGTAACGGTACTGTGTGGATCTGTAACCTCTGGCAAACAAACAGGTTTTGGTCTGTTTTGTAGGACAAGTTCAACATATCAATGGATTCTTTAGCGGATCTGTTTTCACTAACCATGTTGAAGCAAATGAGTCATGTGAATGTTTAAATGTCTGGGTTTTCGATTTCTCCCTAGAATGGCTGAACAGGGCCAAAAGGCCCTGAGTCCACCCTGACGACTCTGATGGCTCAAATTAGCATTCTTCTTCAATTGTAAATGTGGCCGTTGACCGTCAGGCCAGAATGTAGGAATGTGAATAGTCCATGTTGGGGGTGGGTATCTATGATACCTGCAGGAGATCAGATCTCCTGTAGGTAGTGCTCTTCAGTTTAGTTTTGAAGCATACATGAAGTGTTTTTGGAGAGATGTGACCTTTTGCAGCTGATCCATGATGTTGTGCTGCATTATCCAGGTCATTTTGCCAAATGTACATAGAGTTTGCAAAACATACAATCTGTTTCAAAAAATATGCAAAGGTTTTTCTAAAAGAAATGAGTAATGTTTCTCTTTGAAATAAAGCTAAGAGGGTATTAATTGTGTTGATCCACCTCAAAAAAATCATGCAAAAAGTGTAAGCAAAAGAAATCTGGGAGACTTAGCACATGCAAATTTGCATGCAGCCTTTTGTGCTGTGGAGGATAAATAGGTGACTGCTTCACCTATTTAGTTCACAAGAACTAATGGCATTTATTTCAGTCATAATCTTGCGGGGGGTGACCAAGGTTCCATCACTATGTGACAGCTGGTCAGCAAACCTGGCAAACATGATTGACATGGCAGCACTGAATGCACATGTGCTTTATCAGGCATGCATTGGGGTGCAGGAGAGACGGGTGGACTTCCTGGTTGAGCTTGCAAAAGAGTTCGGTAACTCTCATGTGAGTGAGAAGAAGGCACACAAGGAGAAACTGCTTCGGCAACAACCTTCCACACCCAGCTCAGGCAAAAGGGCGAAGTGTCAGGTCAACCATCGATGCAGGATGCGTGTCCTGAGGCCGAAACATCATCAGTGACCCCTCACACCCCCACCATGGACTGTTCTCCCTGCTGCCCTCTGGAAAGAGGTTCTGCAGCATCCGGTGCAGGTCCACCTGGTTCCGAAACAGCTTTTTCCCACTTGCCATCAGACTGCTGAGCTCTTAACTGGACTGCACTCAAAAACTGGTCTCCACTTTATACCTTGCACATGTACAGAGCTAAATAACTTCTATTTTACTGTCAGTCCTGCACTTTATATTTTATATTTAGATTTATATTCATATTTTATACTGTATTTTATTTTACTCACAACATTGGAACCTCAAACATTATCCTGAGCCGTATGCAACGAAATTTCGTTCTGTATACACCCTGTGCATTGAAAATGACAACAAAGTCAGTCGAAGTCGAAGTCTAAGTCTAAGTCTAAGGAACAATGGTGCAACTGTGAGATGCGTTGAGGCCATTACCAGGGTACTTATAAGGTAATGGCCCTATTTACTGAACAAAAGCACCTGCTAGATAAGATCCTTCAGGCCAGTTGGACTATCTCTAGCCTGAATAGGTATATGTCCAAATGGCCTAACTCCAGCCATTCTAGTGTTAAGTATGTGTCACATATCTGTTCTTAAATCTTCTACGTCATCAAGCATTTTTTATTCAAATTTAACCTGAGTAACCACAAATATTAATTTCATTTGTTAAGGAAAGAAAGGCAACCCAAATCAATGTTATTTTCTGTAAAAAAGTAATTTCCTCCTAAGTCTAATAACTGCAAACTAATAACTGCAGTTCAACATTTGTGTTAAATAAATCTTCTAAATCTCTGAAGAGGAATTTTGGCCTACTCTTGTTTGCAGAATATTTTAGCTGGATTGTAGTGAGCAGCCGGCTGGAGGTCATGTCACAGATTTCAGCCCAGATTTGGCAACTCATGACTTTCTACCATTCAGAGGCAGATTTGCAGAAGACTTCCCCCAATTATTGGGGATCAACATCACTGAAGGTCAATGGTTCTGACCTTAAAACTTCCCTATAAATGCCATTTAGCTTATTCACTTTCTAATTAATTAGCATGAATATTTGTGAACTCATGAGCCAGCAGCTCTTTTGATGTTTTCTCTGTGAATTCCCTGAATGTGTTCTCGATTCGGGGAGTGATTTTGTTAGTTCAGCTACTCTTGAGAAGACTTGCCACTATTCTCTGTTTTCTCCATCAGTAAATAATGGCCAGTTTAGCCACCAACCTAAACTTTCTAATTGCAGAGTTTCCAGTGTGGCTTTTTCCAACTCTTACCAGTGACAGATTTTTAATAAATCTATGTAAATGTACTCCGTGTTGAATTTTTGGGTCCTTTGTCTAGTTACAAGATCAGAACATGGCATCTTGCTCTTTTGGGTACTTTAATTTGTCAGGCAGATTCTGTTTACCTGATTTCTTGATTGTAAAGGTCTGACAGTAATCAGATCTGAGGTTAGCAGTGAAACAGAGGCAAAAAATATGACTGAATGGTTAGTTTGGATTTAGTCTGAAACATAACAGAATTTAATAAATTTATGGTCTGACTAGTTATTACAAACAGGACATTTGATTAAATTGATCAACATAGTATATATTATTATTGATTTATTGCCCATCCGAAGGTTCTACTTTCAGTTCACATTTGCACACTTGATATTGTTTGCGATGCAGTCCACTAAAATAGATTTACTCCACCCCTTTAAACCCAGAATATCATCTGAAATGGTGTTGATCAGAGGATGTTCAGGTTTTGGCTTTTTCCTCTTCCTTGCTCCATTAACATGACAATTTTCAGAAGTAACTGTCTTTGTTTATTAAGCTTAACTTTGATCATCAGAGAAAATCTCTAAGTTAAAAATACACATCAGTGTTACTCAGAGGTAGGGAGTCCAGAAATTGTCCTTTTTTATGGTAAAACTCAGTGAGGTTTCTGTGTTTTTACAGATCCACCAGAAAGTCAGGAGGTTGTAAAGTTTATGACCAAACCAGAAGAAACTATAGTCCTGCTGGAGACCCAAAGAGACGGGAAACGGTACCTTGTTGTCAGCTGTGGAGGTAAAAGTTACACAACATTACTCAAGTTTAAAAAATCTTTGTGTTCACACACTAAGAGAACAAATAGATGTGTTGAAGTAATCTTTTGATTAAAAGTGATGTTTTGATTGAATGTGACTTAAAATGTGCAATAGGTTGTTTTCTGAGATTTATACTTTAATCTATTTTATTCTCTTCCTGTTTGTCAACAGATGAAAACATTTACTTTACTACTCATGACGTCCTGGAAGGAGGAGTCCTGAAGACACTGTATGAGGCCCCTAAAGACAATCTGGGGGGGAAATATGTGGAAGGAAAATTCAAAGAGTTTCTGAGAGAAATCTTCTCTGATGGAATCTGGAATAAATATGAACAAAACTTCCCTAATGAGATTCAAAAAATGATGTATGATTTTACTCGTCTCAAACATTTAGGTGAAGATGTTCAGATCAGTTGCCCAGATAACCTGAGAGACGAGGCTCAGAAAAACAAAGAGATTGAAACGTTCTTTGATTCAGTGGAAGGAGCTTCCTGGGATGATGGATCTATCAGAATCTCCTGGGAAAAAGTCAAATCTTTCTATGATGAGAGTCTGCAGGGAATCACCAAGAAACTCAGAAAAATATTAAACAAAAATCTCAACATTGGGTTTATTGTGTTAGTGGGAGGATTTGCTGAGAGCCAGATTCTATATCAGCACATCACTGATCAGTTTGAACCTCAGTATAAAGTCCTGTGTCCTCTTAGACCCCAGGAAGCGATCCTGAAAGGAGCCGTAGAGTTGGGGAGAAACCCGAAGTTGGTGGAGTCTCAGAGAAAACATCCAGCTTGGTTCAAATGTTTTTCATGAGATTTAATTCTCCTTTTTTGTTCTGAATAATCCAGACAATGTGTATAGCAGTGTTGTATAAAGTACTGAAATCTCAGAGTCAAGTAAAAGTATAAGTACCTCTCCAAAATACGACTTTGGTAAAAGTCCAAGTCACTGACTGAAATGTTACTTGAGTTAAAGTCTTAAAGTATTTGAAACTTCTTGTACTTAAGTATGGAAATTACTGTAAAAATGGATGTACTCAAGTAATGTAATGAAAAGTACAAGTAAAAAGTAAAACAAGGCAAATGCAGTTTGAATGACTTTTTTTATATTTTGGTAAACTTGTCAAATACACTTAAAATAATGTACACAACCAAGTGCAGGCAAAATTAAACCTGCTAATAAATTGTTCCAGTTTTAAAGAGTAGCACATGTTAATGGTTTGTGGTTTTGAACTTGCATGCCTTTCCTATATTCGTTAAATTTAGTCTAAATTGCTATCGCTATGGCTTCTGTCCCCCCTTGAACAGAGGAGTCTAGGTAGCCTGCTACAGTCAACATTAAGCCTAAGCTAAATACACCACATGTGGAACTGAAACAATGCCAAACAAAGTTCATTTATACAGGTAACGTTATGCTCAAGATTTCACAATAGTGCCTAGTGACCAAGCTATAGTTACTGAAACAGGAGGATTATAACCATTTCATAAGACGTTACATCGATGTGTTTCTTCAAGTTGGACGGGGAGTTTTTGTAAGATAGAATTTCCACATCTTCGGGCAGGAATAACATACACTGCATGTGGTACGACGAATCTTTAACACCCACGAAAGAGTATATTGTGTTTAAATAAGGCCATAGGCTCTCATCACCAGCTGGTGGTTCCTCTGGAGCTGTGTCCGACGTAGTTGCAGTCGTTGTGGTCTCCGTCTCCTCCTCCATGTGGCTGCTGCTGATAGCGAGACTTGCTTTGTGTTTAATGGGAGAAGCGAAACAGGTGTATCCTATTGGTGGTGATGAACAAGCCCAGGCAAGTAGGCTACCGACTTTGTTCGGTAGCCTACTTGCTACTTGCTAATCAGTTGGTGGGGTCAAAACACTTTGTTTCTCTCTCTCGCTTTTTTGTAATGAGTAACTAAACCACACATTGAAAATGTATCGGAGTAAAAGTACGCAATTAAGTTCGGAAATATAGTGAAGTAAAAGTGAAAGTCATCAAAAATTTTCATACTCGAGGAAAGTATGAAGTACTCCAAAATATACTTAAGTAAAGTAGTGAAGTATTTTTACTTCGTTACTATACAACACTGGTGTATAGTTTGTTTTCTCTTTTCTTTTTTTTTTTTGGTCTGTTTTGCTAGTTGATACAAGTGTAAAACCTTTCCATGGTCCATCTTTTTCTGTTTAGAACCAGGAACCAATAAATCAGTTTTACCGTCTTGAATTTGTAAACTGAATTAAAAATAAAAGTAAATTTTTATATATCCTGGTTTTCTTTCCTCTCTTCTGTTTGTTGTGTTTTTTATTCTTATTTTGAGTCATTTGATTTTTGGTTTAGAAGATTAATTTGAACCTAAAAGGTAGGTGTCAACATGTTGGTGTGAATGTTGGAAAACTTAAATTCCCCTGATTGATAAATTACTGTTGCTCCCTGGAAGTTTAATTGTTTTTCTAATTTTATTAATGTGTTGCTTAAATAATTAGAGCTTTAGAAAACTGATAATTGATTCATAAACCATGTAAACCGTCTTGAGGTGGTTTATTGTGATTGTCTTATATTTATACAGTTGCACTTTAATTAAAATCTGTATGTGATTTTTTTGAATATCTATAGTTTTCTTATGTGTTTAATGAGTATGTAATCATTATACATTATTCGAGAAAAATAAAAATACATATAAAATATATGAACCACTCGTTGAAACAATATTATATATTATTTTTAATTCTAATTTCACTCATTTCCTACAGGCAGCACCTGTAGTAACACGTTTATTCACTAGATGGCGCACTTAGAGCAGAAAAGATGGGTGTGGTTTAGCAGCTTAAGCAGCTGCATGAAAGAACATGAGAAGTGAAAGTGAAAGGGATTTTCATGCTTATCCAACGCGGAGCAAATGAGGCGACCTTAAATGGACACCATAATCAAATTTAAACTATTTTCTGTTTTAGTCTGAGGAAATGTTTAAATGAATCATTAAGAAATCCTTTAGTAAGGATTTGGCATTTTGTAAATATAGGAAGATGTGGCTGTTAGCTGCGTTTGTGTTCCTCTTGTACGGTAAGTTATTTTTTTCCTCCATGCTCATAAATTTATTTAGTCAAATCATTTTTTTTCTTCCTTCATAGTCAATAAACAATTTTTAATTTACATGCTAAGCAATATTTAGAAATTAGGAGGAGGATTATGTCCGAAAACGGTTGAACAGCACATAGTTATTTTTTTTATTTATTTTTTTAACAGCACATAGTGTTGAAGTAAAACCTAGGCCTCTGCACACAACTTTCGGCATAGAACCGCGGATGTTTTTTAACACTATTTCTCAGTGACGGGGCTCAACTCCTCGACTTCTTCCAAAGTTTTGCTCCACCACCACGCTGAGGTTTTATATTTATGGAATCCTATGAATTCTGCAACTCCTTGTCGAAGCGAGAGCGTTTGTAAAAACTAGACTTCACAAACTGGGACGCCTCCCTGGAGTAGAACTAGGGCTGAGCCACTTCTGCCTGGCAACAGCTTAGTTATGAGAGCACTCCCCGTAGGGACCATTAATACATTTCAAACATGGAGAGAAAACGAAAATAACAACCGATACCTACCAGGTAATGTGACCAAGTGACTCCAAATCAGAGTTCTGTTAATATGCTAAGCCACTAAGACAAATCAATATTTAACAAACGCTATAACATTTCATAGCGTTTGTTAATATGTTAATATGTTCATGAAAATATATATTTTTATCTTCACACGCTTCAAGGTCATGTGATATAGAAACTCCAAATCAATGGCTAATTTATTTAAACTAAGGAGCCACAACAGTTTATTTGTAAGCTTTTAGTTGATGTCCTATTTGTTATTAATATATTATTGAAAAACTATGGGTTTTCCAGGTAACATGAATCCAAGACTCCAATTCATTGCTGAGTTGTGTTGCATTTTACAGACAATATGCATTTACTAAATTTTGCTGCACAAAAACCTCCATTTGCATTTCAAACATACACTCTAAACTTCCCGCATCATTCAACAAATAAAGTTCTAGTACTTTATTTGCATAATAAACATTCCAAAATGTCTTTCCTTGCAGTTTCAAATAATGTCTTATATCAAGGGTGTAACTTTGTGTTGCAAGTTGGTGGTGACGAGGAAGAGATGTGTGTGGGATGTGTGTAACTGCAACCACAGTTACTGGAAGGCCTTTACTTTTATTAGTTCTAAGAATAATGGCTAAGCTCTTAAATGTGAATGCCATACAGTCTTATTCAATAAATTAGGATATACGTCCTGATCAAGCTTGTCTTATTAATAGTACCTTTCAAAAACAGAATAAGTAACTTCTGTGTAAACCAAATGAATCCTTATCAGTACAAACTTTGTCTTTTTCAATTATGTGATTCTGACTCCACAGCTGTCCCTCAGTTGGTTGGCAAAAACTTTTGTCTTGCTGAATTACACATAGCAGATGAGATATGATGTGTCTTTAATATATTAAAGACGTAAAAAAAATTGTGTCTGGTTGGGGCAGTTGGTGAGTAAAGTGACCATTGATATTACCGGATTCTATAAAATGTGGCTTAAAGCTGAGATGCTGATGTTTGGATATGTAAAATATATATTTTCTCTGTATATAAATCTATAAATAGTTTGGTTTCTGTCAGTTCTGTAAAGATACAAGAAATAACTAAGCGAATTTCTCTTTCATAATGTGCAATAATTTAATTTTACTAATTGTTGCTGTCAGAGCCATGGTTTAAAATTTAACAAACTTTAGCTCATATGCTTTATGAAATATTTAATCCTTTTTGATTATTGCTCTGCATATTACCACGTTCTATGAACAAATGATGCAATTTGTCCAGGGGAAAAAGAAAGCAAAAAAACGGGTGATTGTATTATTATTTTTCTCAGTCTGTCAGCGTCACACGCAGACTTGTTGCCATGGCAACCAATAAATGACAGCCCCGGGAGCGCAGAGCAAAGATTACGTTCAGTTGCATCAGGAATAACACTACAAAAAACACAAAAACATTTCCCACACAAAAAAGTACGTAAAAACACCAAACAGAGCATTCTGTCTGTTGCAGATTTATGTTGCGATGGTTGATTAGCTAACTTAAACATGTACCCTGTGAAATCTGATCCCCTTGGACCTTGTTATCTTGCTGTCGTAGTATCAGCAAAACTTTGCGTCCCTTTCTCAGATTCTTTGCTTGATTGTTTCATTTTCCCAACCACCGATATTCGTAACTCAATGCAAAGCAACAGCGCATGTGGCGCACAGTAAGTCACATGATGTCCAATCCACTAGATCACTGAGCGGACTTGCCATTTAAGTTTTACAAAGAAATTATATATGTATATATTTATTTATATATATATTCATTTATATATATATATATATATATATATATATATGCACTGTATATAACTATATATAATATTTACATATAAAGAAATGCAGTGAGATGAATTTAACTTGATGAGGTGAAATTATGAACATGATCCTTTTATTAATTTCAATCACTGGCGTCATTACAGTGTAATAGGGATGCAAAGAACTGGGAGGAAGTTGTGATTCTTAGGTGATTAAATGCTCAAACAATAAATGTTTAAGATTAAATTTGTATTTATTTTAACACATTAATTTTAAAACATGCATTTTCTTTATTTGTCCTTCCAGCCTCTCAGATTGCTTTGACTGTAACAGTGGATGTGTATCAGGGGGAACCATCTGTTGTTCTGTCCTGTCAGTACAACCAAGTATTAGAGGAAATTGTTACAGTGAAATGGAGCCGATTGGATCTCAATCCCAACACTGTCCACCAACGGCGAGAAGGAGACGACCTGCGTGGACAAAATGAGCTTTTCAAAGGAAGAACATCAATGAGATCTGATGCTCTAAACTCTGGTGATTTCAGCCTCACTCTGAGTGAACCTCAACTCTCTGACAGTGGGATTTACATCTGCAGCCTGCAACATGAAACAGAAGAAATACTGCTGTCAGATGTTCAGCTGAATGTCACAGGTCAGCAACACACTCACATACATATTGCTGAAAGTATTGGGCCGAACCCCCAACTATGATTTCAGGCCTTATCATACATAAAGAACATCTTCACTCTTTTCTGGGACTCTAACCAATTTTTATCACTTGTGCGCATAACTTTTTTTCTTGGGTCCACCCAAATTTTTAATTGCATTGCATTTAATATTGTAGTTTTAAGATTCATTTAAAAAAAAAAAACAGTCACTGTCCACAAAGGTAATATATGCTTTATTTGAGTTTTACAAAACAGGTAACTTGATGAAAAAGTATTTAAAGTGTTTCAGTGAACTGAAAATTAAACTTAAAAAGCTGACCTTTTATTACCTTTCTGTATATAAATTTGATTTTGATTTTTTTAAGTGTTCCTGAAAAAGATTTAATGTCAATTAAAAATATATTAATAATTTTACTAACTATATAATATAAAGCCTGCTTTTGTTTTTCGCCATTCAAATCTGCATGTCAAGGTACTTTATGTAGGAGACGAGCAACAAACTATGACTTCACTCACTGACATTAAGAACATTATTACTGAAGATCAAAGACAATTATATTCTAAATTATATAGGAGACTCTGGGACATGTTAATATATTTATCAAACTATCACATTTTTAGACCTAAACAAAACTGCATCACCTCTAAGATCTGATTGGTCTTTATTTTTCTCTATAGAAAAGTTTCCAACTTGGGCCACAGTTCTGCTGGTTCTGTTGGTTCTTCTTGCTGTTTCTGGAGGCCTTTTATTTCATTTCCGACATTATTTTATGTCAGGTAAGTTTATTTTACAACAGAATCATTACCAATGTTTTACATGCTGAGATTTTTAGTTTTCCTCAGACAGATTGTGACCACTTTAGACAACAAACCGTGAGCTGATACAGAAAGATGAAGATAGCTTCAGAATTGAAATGGTTTGATGTGAATTTTTCTAAAATTATGGGTTGAATTGCTAAACATGTTCCGTTTTAGTCTTTATTTGTGTTATGCCTACGGCCCGTACTGTCTTTTTCCTCTTATGGTTTTCTTTTCTTTTTTGTTTCTGTAGTGCTTTCCATGTGATAATATTACTCATTTTATGATCCAGTGATGACTTTGGAATGGCCTAGTCAAAGTCCTGACTCGAATCATATTGAGATTACCTTAAAAAGGTTGTTAATGCTTGAAAATCCTCCAGTGTAACTGAATTAGAACAATTCTTAAGAGATGAGTGGCAAGAAATCCTCCTAAGAGTCACTGTAATTTATCACCAATGCTTGATAGAAGTTGTTGCTGCTCAGGTTGGGCCAATGAGTTATTACGTTTAGGGATTAATCACTTTTTCACACAGGCAGATGTAGAATGTAGAATTTGGATTTTTCTCCCTTTAACAATAAAAACATTAATTTAAAAACTGCATTTTGTGCTTACTTGTACTAATATTTAAATTGATTTGATGTTCTGAAGCACATAAATGTGACATACATGTAAAAAAGGAAAGGAAATCAGGAAACTGGCAAACACTTTTTCATGCTGTTGTGGGAGAACAAGAACAAAGAGAATTAACAACTTCATCTTAATATTTTGTAGAACAATATTTCTCTGATATTCCACCAGTAAGACTTTTTTGAAATGTCTCTACCAGCTTTGCCTCATTAAAGACTGATTTTTTTTTTTATTACTATTTCTTGAACTTCTACTCTTAATAAGAGTAAAAGCTCAGACACACTGGATGGATAGAGAATTTAAACAGCAATTTATAAAATGTGCCACAGAATCCAAGCAAGGTTTAGAAATAGACTTTCACTAGGCCTTTCTAACAGATGAATCTGCATTGATCTGAACCGTCTCATTGTTGCTCCAGCTTTAGGTCTAGAGTCGTTCTGCTGGAAGATGGATGTTCGCTCCAGTCTCAAGTCGTTCTCAGAATCTGACAGGTTTCCTTCTAGGATTGTCCTGGATTTAGTTTCATCCATCTTTCCATCATCTCTAACCAGACACTGTCACTGCTGGAGAAAAGTCTTTCTCCTTTTCTCCCCTCCATTACTTTCATGTCTCCTTCTTTTCCCCTTTTAATGCCTTACTTGATTTTCAGATCACAATCCAGTTGTTGAAAAAATGACACAAATCCAAATTTGGAAATATTTATATATAAAATATACAAACATTAAGCTCACGCATATCTTTTAGAAAAAATATGTTTTAGTTTTTTTATTTCCTGTACAAAAACACATTATTAAGTACTTTCTGTGTCTGGCAAATATTACTATATATCACTGAGGCTCCATTACTGTGAACATCAACATCATCAGTTCTGCTGCTGTCAGTGCAGCTCATCTGTTTTGTTTCTCAGTCTACAGGGTGGAGGTGGATTCAAGAGAGGAGTCTGTTCTGCTGCCATTTAAAACTGCAGTCTGTCTGCCTAAAGATGTCACAGTAACATGGAGACACAACACTGGGAGGATGGTCTACAGGTGTTACAGAGATCACCAGACATGGTCAAAGCAACAATACAAAAATTATAAAGAAAGAACAGAGATGAAAGATCTACGTAAATTTGGAGAATTCAGTTTAATCCTAAAGAATCCAACAGACAGAGACACAGGAACCTACAGCTGCACCGTCTACAAATATGGGTCAGGAAAAATCCTGACCATGAAACAGGTGCAGCTTGATGTCAAAGGTGAGTTCTGTAAATATAGATCATCTTTCAATGATAATATATTTAATAATGGAGTTTGTCCTTATCATGAGTTATTAATATGAAGGTTAGAATGAGGAAATATGTTGCAGGAATATAATATTTAATAATAAAGAAAATAATTATGTAATAAACAGTAGAAATACTAATAGTAATTGACTATGAAGCAAAATGTATTTCCTGGGTTTTATGTAGAACTGTTACATTTTAATCAGTATTCATCCTTTCATCCATCTATTGTTCAGACCCACTTATCCATTCAGGATGAAATAGAGGTTTTGGTTCCTATCACCATTGACTGAGACTGGTGTTCAGTCCAGACTGGTTACCAGTTCATCATAGGACAGGTGGACCAGTATAATCCGTGTAAAATAAATATTAAATTACTGAAATTTAATGTTTCAGTTTAGTTTTTAAATTGTAAGATTAAATTGATAAATGTATGTAGACATGTAGTTGTGTCTATGATTTAATTACAGTATCAACTTATTGTAAAAACAGTCAGAAACTTCTCTTTAATTATATTCTAACTTTCTTCTCTTCTCCATCCAGCTGGACCTGACTCTCTCATCATAGCCATAGACTTTGGTTCAGGATTCAGTGGCTACGCCTTCAATGTTAAACCCAGAGAGGAAGGAGGTGAGACCCAGATAAAGAGATGGAGTAATGGACTTGGACTAGACACCCCAAAGACTCCAACCTGCATCCTGTTTGATGAACATGGAGAATTTATGAAGTTTGGTTATGAAGCTAAAACAGCATTTAATAATATGAGAGGAGAAGAAACTGAGAAACATTATTTCTTTGAAGACTTCAAGTGGAATGTCCTTAACATGGTAAGTAAAATTAAATAACTACAGATAAATGTTCTTTTTTCTTGGATCCTATCATGTTTTCTATGAACACACCAGTTTTCTCATTTTGAAACTGAGTCACTATATGAATTATCTGAGATATTTTAAACCTGAACTCTTCTCCTTTCACAGTTTTTCACCTGCTGTAGGTCTTAACACTGGGTCTCTATAATTATAATAATATATCTTTCATTTCCAGTTGTAGTCTAATAGCTTTTTGTGTTTTGTTTTGTTTTTTCTACTGGTGGTCTTTATTCATCAGTAATCTGACAGTAAGGGGGGAAAGACAAGCAGCAAAGGTAGAGAGGACTCAAACTCATTATGTTTGTGTCGATGTCTATAGCCTGTAGGGGGCGCCACTGTGCCAGGCGACACCATTAGTCTGATAGTTTCAACTTTTGCACAAACAGCATATCAGAAAAAGCAGAACTTTACCTAGTGTCTCATTTATAAAGAAATTTCACAGGAATCATACTAAATGTGTATGTACGCCCAAAATTCAAAAATATTCTATGTCAAAAAAAGCCTGATTTCTAAAAACATTTGCATGCACACCAGAAAGCAATTTCCCCCTTATAAATCACACCTGCACCTCTTTGCATGCAAAATTCCTCCTGAATGCAAATTACCTCATGAATAATGAGGTGTATTTAAATGCATCACCTGATTCAGACGATTGTGTGAAAATCTGTTCCTCCTGTCGGGGCGTCACTGCAGCCAGAGAGGCGGATCCGACCATTTTAATGGCGCTTCTGATCGATTTCTACGTGAAACAACTCATATAATCATGTTAAACTTGTAACTTTCACTTTTATTGGCAGCTGCTCTTAAACAACAACAATAACAAAATTGTAAAATAAATAAACTAGGTTTTTGTGGAGGTCTTCTTACACAGTTGTGTGTTTTTTCTAATCGCCAAGAGAATCAGTCTTTTTCCAACTTTTGTCACTTAAGCCTGACAAATAAGTCAGTCACCAAAAACGGTTTTCCAACACATTGTGTGTATTTAAAATTTTTCATTACTAATATAAGAGGAGAGAAGCTGGCCGATAGCAGGACACAAAGACTAGACCTCCTGAATAGATGAGAGAGTAGGCTTTCTGGAAAATCCTGTTCTAATGAAAAATATGACAGATTACTGGAGAAAATAAATTTCTAGTTGCTCATTTTTGGTCCACATATAACAACCATTGAGAATTTGGAAACATTTGCTCTTTATTTCATAAGTTATGAGGGTGGAACCGAATATTTCAGCTCTCTTCCCATAGTTACCTTTTATTGAAGTCTTGGAAAGAGAAATATCAAGAATATTTTCAAAATGTAATTTATTAGCAGTTAGAGAACCTAAATAAACAAGCACACCACAGCAAACCTACAGAACTAAAGCGAACACACAAAGGACACAAATGTAATTTCTGCTGGTGGGCAGCAGAAAAAGAAAAAAATACACACACATATATATATATATCAATTCCCTTCTCACCCACCGCGGGTGGTTCTTATCCTCTGAGCTCGGGTCCTCTACCAGAGGCCTGGGAGCTTGAGGGTCCTGCGCAGTATCTTGGCTGTGCCAAGGACTGCACATTTTTGGACTGAGATGTCTGATGTTGTTCCTGGGATCTGTTGTAGCCATTGGTCCAGTTTGGGGGTGACTGCCCCCGATGACCACAGGCACCACTGCCATATATATATATATATATATATATATATATATATATATATATATATATATATATATATATATATATATTTGAAAGGTGTGTCCAAACTTTTGGTCTGTACTATATACATATATATATATATATATATATATATATATATATATATATATATATATAGATAGATAGATAGATAGATAGATAGATAGATAGATAGATAGATAGATAGATAGATGCAAAGTAAATATATTTATTTGGAGGAGGAAGTCTTTAAATAAATTAAATTAAAATTGAACCATAAAGCCATCTGCAACAAATGAAATTAAATAAACACAGAATCCATCTCTGGTTTGTTTTTCTAACCAGTAAAATCTGTTATTTCATAATTAAATCAAACAGAAACCTAAACAGAAAAATAATTGCTGTTCGGCACATTAAAGAAATAAGTTTCTGCTTGGACTAACAGTAGTTCACCATCAGTAGATTTGATAAACTAACCTGGGTTTGAATATAAACTAACAGACTGAACCTGTTCACAGGACGACTGGAGGGAGAGAATCTACACAGACAACATGAAGTGGATGTCGACCCTGGAGGTTTTTACTGAAGTTCTGAGATTCCTGAAGGATGATGCTCTGAAAACCATCAGATCTCATCCAGAACGTGGAGAGTTCATGGCTAATGACTTCACCTGGGTGCTGACTGTTCCTGAACTCTTGAAGGATTTTCCTAAACTGTTAATTGAAGAAGCTGCAACTCTGGTAACATCATATTTTTAAAGTCAACATCAGCTCTGAAATGTTCAGTAGAATCAGACGTTTGGTTTCTCCTCCAGGCTGGTCTTGTAACAGACGACACTAAAGACAAACTGATGTTTGTTTTGGAGTCAGAAGCAGCTTTGACCTGGTGTTTGAAGCTTCAATCTGATGGTTTCATCACACAGAACCACAGCAGAGACTCACAGGATCAACCTGCAGGAGCAGCAGAACCTGATACCAGCTGTAACGGTACTGTGTGGATCTATAACGTCGGGCAAACAAACATTTAACATCCAACAGGTTTTGGTCTGTTTTAAATGACAAATTTAATATATGAATGGATTCTTTAGGTGATCTGTTGGACTAATTGTTTGGAATCAAGTCATGTAAAAGTATTTATTACATTTTTGTTCCTAAATGTTTCACCACATCTTTAAAACCAACCTGAGAAATTATAATTTCCTCCTCAATTTAATAACTGATTGTTTCAATCTTGACCCAGAATCTGGGAATAAATCTTTTAAATCTCTGAGGGGGAATTTTGCTTCACTCTTTATTGCTGAGAGTTTTCCAGTATTACTTCATATTTGAGGTGATGTCTCAGCATCTTAAACAGATTTTTAACCAATCAGGGCCAGACTTCCTGGTTTCCTTCAGCTTTTCATCAGACCTCTTGTGGACCGGGCCTTTATGAAACTAGTTTCTGGTCTTAAACTTTCCCATGAAGGTCAGTTTTACCAAGTCTGTCTCTTTTTCTCATTGTTGAATTATCAGCTGCTTTTGGTTTTCCAAAAACCAGAATGAAGGTCACACGAGTTTGGGTTTTCTCAGCTGTGGCTCCTAAACTTTGACCTTTGTACATCTGCTGTCATTTAAGTTATACAAATAAATTTGACATTGACTTGAACTCTGACCTTGACTGAGGCAGTGAGGCCTGCAGACCTTTAGATATTTCTTCTTCTTCTTTGAGTCGTTGATGTTGGAGTCATTTTGGTTGGTCAGTTTCTCCTGTGAAGGTTCATCACTGTTCACTGTTTTCTCTATTTATGAATAATAACTTTCACTTTGTTCACTGAGGCTCTACCACCTTAGAAATGACTTTCTAACTTTATTTAATTTCACTTTGGAGTCAAAAGAGTATTTTTGAATTTGAACTTCTAGACTGATCTCAATAACTTGGTTTTTCATTTGTTCTTTACTTTATTTAGAATAAACCATGACATTGCCTACTTCATGTTGTTAGGCAGGTTCTGTTTACCTGATTTCTTGATTCTGATGGTTTAACAGTAATCAGATCTGGGTTTAGTACTGAAATTGAACTTAAAAATGTGGCTGAATGGTTAATTAGAATTTGATCTCAAACATGATGCTGGATAAAAGTTAGAAAACTGATGATTTGATCAGAAAACCAAAAGAAACAGGAAACAGTTAAATTTAAGTTTTCTACACAAACTCATAGATGTTCTCTCATTGATATCATTTAAAATAACAATCTGGTTATGTTTTAAATAACATAACCAGATTGTTTTTAACAACATAGTTAAATAACACCAGGTTGTTAAATACCCAATAAAATGTTTAAATATTTTATTGGTTTGTTAAAATACTTTTAAGGCTTTTTAATTCTCAATGTGTTCATGTAAAACCAGCAGAGCTGTTGTTTCAGATAATCTATCATCATAATTAAACATGACTGTAAACCGATCAGAATAATTGATAAATCATTAAAGGAGAGCCAGACTATCTTTAATGTGATCATGATCGTTTGATTTTCAGGTTTTCTAAAGATTTTAGTTTTCATGACATTTTCTTCTGCTTCACTATTTGACCATTTTCAGATAAATTTATCTTTACTTCTTAACTCTGGCCATCAGAAAAAGCTCCTGAACTTAAAATGTACATCAGTGATCATCAATAACTTTGTGATAAAAATAATATAGATAATTGTTTGATAGACAGAAACTATTTTATCTCCAAAGAGTCTTTAGCTGAAAACTTGGGATCTAGAAGAATCAGGATGATGGATCATTCAAGTCTAAAGTAAAATCTTCTTCTAAAAGTCAGAAAAATAAATGATCAAGATTGTTAAAATAAAAAGTTGTATTTCTCAGAGGGAAAATGGCAAGAAATTGCCTTCAGAAACATTTGCACAATATTGTATGTTAGCTCTAAAGTACCTGAACACAGACACAAAAAAGAGACAAGAGTCAGAACTTAAGTTTTACCTGCAGGGAGAGAACACAGTTGAAACCCAGTTACAGATTTCAGCCGATGCTCTGAAGCTTCAATTGAGTCTCATCCTGCTTTTATTAGAATTAGGAACACCCTAGTTACATGACACTGTGCAGCCCTGAAGGGAAGGGGAGCAAAAAACCAGCTGCACACTCATATGAATACAACTCATTTAGAGTCTTCAAAAGCAGGTTTCATAGGATAAGACTATCGGTTTGCAGTTCCTCTGGGTCATGGACGCTGCTGGGTCGTCTCTTTCATGGTCCTTTTCACTCCTCAGGCCGCTTCCAGAGTTTCTGCAAACACTTCAAAAATACTCAAAGCACTTCAAAACACTCCAGGCACACCATTAAAATGTAAATACAAAGGTAAATAAAAGGATGTTAATATAAAATAAAGGTAACGCAAATAAATGATAATAAAATATAAAATTCTTCCAACAATTGTATATTTTTAATTTCATGTTTAAATATTTATTTCTATTTGCTCTTTATGAATGTAATATATCATAACAAAAGAAATAACATTTTTGTGAATCCATCAATTTAAAGATTTAAGGTATTAAAATTTAACCACAGGATGAAACATTAATCTTTTAACCATCAATCTGGATTTAAGTCCTTCCAGTTTTATTTTCTAGCTGCAGCAGCATCCAGCTCCATCTTCTCCTCCTCCAGCTGCTCTAACTTCTATCTGCAGCTCTGCAGAGCTAAATCCTTCCTCCTGCTTGGAGGAAAACCTCACTGTCAACTCTCAGGTTTCTAAGTTTAAGGAAATAAATAAACATTCACATTGTTTTGTTTCAGTTATTTAGAAAGAAAAAACCCCAGAAAATCTTAATTGCTTCAAGTATCCCATAATGAAACTCAATTTAGCCATAGACTGTGAAATTATATTTTACCTAAACACCAGTGGATCTGTGAACATAATGATACAAATAATTCAGAATCCTCATATGAAGTAATTAATAACCAGACAAAATAATATTATCTATAAAAATATTTAACTACATACAAAAAGATTAAATAAATTACAACATTATTTAAAAATTAATTTCAGTAAATCAGCTATAAAGTAAAAAAAAAAAACTTACATAGATTAATTACACACAGACTGATGTTTTTTGTTTATTTTTCCCCTCCAGGGCCTTTTGTGGGCTCTAGTGTCCTTTATATGAAAGTATTCTGACAGGAAAGGGGGGGAAGACATGCGGCAAATATCACCGGGTCCGGGAATCGAACCTGCGACGGCCGCGTCGAGGACTCAAGGCGTGGGTCGCACTATCCCCTACGCCACCACAGCACGCCCCAGACTGATGTTTTAAAACTTATTTCTGTAAATGAATTGTATTAAAATATTTAGGATTATGATATCAAATCAGACCTTTAAAAAACATTTTTAATATAAAACTTTTGCTTAATGAAAAGTCTATTTAATATCTAACTTTGGGTTTTTATTTTCAAAAGGGTCTTTTAATATTATAAATTGTATTATCAGAACTCATAATCTGATTAAATATGATGGCATAATTTAACCCTTTCATGCATGAATTATGAGCCTTTGTGTCAGATTTTTTGCCATTTCCATTTTTTATTTTTAAAGTAGGAAAAAAAAGTTTGTAAAAAAACAAAAAAAAAGTTTCTTTTTTTTAGGTGATCAATTGTAATTTTCTCCAAATACAGTTATTTGAAAAATGCATCAGTAGTATTGTTGTTCAGAGGTTATCTGATGTCACAATATTTTTCAAGAGTCTGCAGTCGAAGGAGGAACCGGGTCGGTTCTCATGCTTTTATGTCTGTCAGCCATATTGGATTTAACAAGAATAATTTCTTGCATTTGCAGCTGATGGCCAGTAGATGATAGTGTATTTCATGATGCTTTAGTGTCCACTTCAGTGGTCTGTGTGCATTTATAACATAAAAATCCACAAGAAGCACAAGAAAATGGCTTTTCGATAACTGTCCACCGTAGTGACCACTATGCATAAAAGGGTTAAAGTTGTTTTGTCAGCAACTTTAATATTTTTTTAAAATATTTTAAAGTTGATGCAGGCTTCATGTGGATGCATAAATTTTACAGCTCAGGCCCATCAGTATGAGAGTGACATCACTTCCTCTAACAATGAATCCACACACTTTCTACATCTTTTGTACTCAGATTTCTGTTAAAGTCTCTCTTTCCATTTTATTATTTTCTTATCTTTCTATGATCGGTCTGAGGATCTGCTTTAACTCTGGATCATCACTGATCTGGAAAATCCTTCTCCAGAGATTTACAGCATCACCATGGCAACAGAGACGGAGGATAAATGAACCAAAACCTGAATCTACCTGTAAAAACATTGATCATTGATCACAGAGCAGCTCAGTGAGTTTCTGTGTTTCTACAGATCCAGTAGGAAGTCAGGAGGCCGTACAGTTTACTGTGGAACCAGAAGAAACCAAAGTTCTGCTGGAAACCCAAAGAGACGGGAAACGGTACCTTGTTGTCGACTGTGGAGGTAAAAGTTACTCACCGTTATTTAAATGTTTAGTGAAAGACGAGTTTTAAAACTATTTGTGTTCACAATAAACTTTTTGAAGTGATGTTGTGTTGCTCTGTGGATCAGCTGGTTTCCCTGCTGCCTTGCAGCAAGAAGGTTCTTGGTTTGAATCCCAGTCTGGGGTCTTTCTACATGGAGTTTCTATGTTCTCACTGTAAATGTCTGGTTTCTCTCTGGGTACTCCGACTTCCTCCCACAGTCCAGAAACATGACTGTTAGGTTAATTGGTCTCTATAATTTGTCCTTCAGTGTGAGTGTGTTTTTGTCTGTCCTGTGTGTCTCTGTGTTGTCCTCTAATGGTGACCTGTCCAAGAGAGACCTGTCTCTCGCCCAGTGATTACTGGGGAAATAGGCACCAACACCCCGACAACTCTGCAGGGATAACTGGGTTATATAGTGGATGGATGAAGTCTTTTTTTTTGTATTTTTTATTAAATGTGAATTAGAATGTTCAGGAAGTTGTTCTGAGATTTATCATTTAATATGATTTATTCTCTTTCCGTTTATCAACAGATAAAAATATTCACTTCACTGTTAATGAAGTCCTGGAAGGAGGAGCCATGAAGAAGCTGCACAATGACTCTATGTACAATCTGGGAGGAAAACATGTGAAAAGAAAATTCAAAAATTCCCTGAGAGAAATTTTCTCTTATGAAGTCTGGAATGAATATGAAAAAAAATTCCCCAATGAGGTTCAGAAGATGATGTATGATTTTACTCGTCTCAAACATTTAGGTGAAGATGTTCAAATCAGTTGCCCGGGTAACCTGGTCATGTTGGCTCAGAAACAGAAAGAGATTAAAACGTTCTTTGATTCAGTGGAAGGAGCTTCCTGGGATGATGGATCTATCAGAATCTCCAGAGAAAAACTCAAATCTTTCTATAATGAGAGTCTGCAGGGAATCACCAAGAAACTTAGAGAAATATTAGACAAAAATCTCAACATTGGGTTTATTGTGTTAGTGGGAGGATTTGCTGAGAGCCAGATTCTACGTCAGCACATCACTGATCAGTTTGGACCTCAGTATAAAGTCCTGTGTCCTCTTAGACCCCAGGAAGCGATCCTGAAAGGAGCCGTAGAGTTGGGGAGAAACCCAAACTTGGTGGAGTCTCAGAGAAAACATCCAGCTTGGTTCAAATGTTTATCATGAGATTTAATTCTCCTTTTTTTTGTTCTGAATAATCCAGACAATGTCTATAGTTTGTTTTCTGTATGTTTGTTTGTTTTCTTTGTGGGGAAGGTTTGGTCTGTTTGTTTTACTAGTTGATACAATTGTAAAATGTTTTCCATGGTCCATCTTTTTCTGTTTAGAACCAGAAACCAATAAATCAGTCTTGAATTTGTAAACTGAATTAAAAATAAAAGTTATTTTTTATTTAACCTGGTTTTTCTGCCTCCCTTCTGTTTGTTGTGGTTTTTATTCTGTTTTTGGAGTCGTTTGGTTTTTGGTTTAAAAAATTTGTTTGGACCTGAAAGGTCAACATGCAGGTGTGAATGTTTTAAAACTTAAATTGATAAATTAGTGTTGCTCCCTGAAAGTTTACTTGTTTTTATCATGTTATTAATGTGCTGCTTATATAATTAGAGCTTTAGAAAACTGATATTTGATTAATTAACCATCTTGAGATGGTTTATTGTTCATGTCTTATATTTATACAGTTGCACTTTAATTAGAATCTGGATGTGATATTTTTTGGAATAACTAGTTTTCTTATGTGTTTAATGAGTATGTAATCATTATATATTATTTCAGAAAAATAAAAATACATCTAAAATATATAAACCGCTCATTAAAACAATATTATATATTATTTTTAATTGTAATTCCACTCAACATTTTCTACAAGCAGCACCTGTAGTAACACATTTATTCACTAGATGGCGCACTTAAAGCAGAAAAGTTTTATCTTGGTTTAAGTTTCGCCACATTTAATGACGTCAGAGCTGCTAGAAGTTGAGTCTGAACAGAGACCTTCATCGTGATCTGAGCTCCTCCTCTTCCTCCTGTGACAGACAGAGGAGATCTCAGAGGAGCAGCAGGAGGAAGAGAGTGAGGAAGAGGAGGAGTCCTGCTGCTGAATGAACGGCTTGTTGGAGTGAAGAACAGGATCTGCTCAGAGGACTGAAGTTCTCCTCCTGCTGCTGCATCAGGTCAGACCTGCTCACTAACTTTCACCTTTAGCTGCTTTTTACCTTCAACCTCTGAGGTGGGCGGAGTCAGAGCTGCTTCATCTTCATCTTTAATGTCTTCATGTCTGGAAACAACCTGCAGATTATCTCAGTTTTCCAGGTCAAAGGTCAGTCTGATGGCCTTTCTGCTGCATGTTCTCCTGATGTTTGGTGATGAAATGAAGAGTCTGTTTCAGTTTTCCTGTTTTCTTCTGGCTGCTGCAGAGAAATGTAGATGAAGGATCATCAGTCAGACTGAACTGCTGCAGCCTGTTCAGAGCTGAGATGTGATTCAGTCTCACATGATGGACAATTATCACCTGGAGACTCTTTAAATGTGTTTTATCACATTAATGTGTCTCATCTAGCTGTTTTCATCAGAACCTGAGCTGATGACCAGAACCAGATCAAAGCTGGTCACTGATCAGAGTGAGATCAGCAGCTGAAGCTGTTTAAAGTCAGACATCATGTATCAACCAGCAGCTTCATCAGCTGATGGTTTCCTCCTGATCTCAGACTCTGAAGCTGCTCTGGGAATCAAACGTGTCGTTTCTGTGTGAATCTCTGAGGCTGAATGTGGGAACCAGAAGCCGAGTCTCTCAGCTGTGAAGGATGTTTGTGAAACGGTCGACTGACAGGAAGGAATCTGCTCTGATTAAAACCTGCAGCATGATGGGAAGTTTTCAGGACAGAAAAGCTTCAGATGAACCTGAGGTTGAAATCTCAGTGCAGCTGATGAAGTTATTGATCTTTAATCAAGTTGATCATCATTAAATTTTCAACTGGTCAGTTCAGAAGAGAAGAGTTTGAAGAAATTAAAACTCCTTATAATAAAGCTGCAACAAAAGTTTGATCTAAATAATTCAATTCATTTTTAAATAATAAATAAAAAACATTTAATTGTCTAATGTGCAATTACAGGTTTCCTTTAGAGAATGTTTGCTGGTTTATAGCAAATGAAATATCTGCAGCTAAAACAATACTTTTAACATTAACCTATGAGAATCTTTCTGCTTAACTCAACATCAATACAGTGTTGGGCTGATCTGTTGACTATTTTAATAATCGGGCACCAAAAGGTGTTTAAATGGTGATTTATTTTACAGAATTTAAACTAAAACTGTCACTTGATGAGTTCTGTGTTATCTTAAATGCAAAATGAAAACATATTTTGTTAAGTTTTACCGTAATTACTGCTCTGAGTTGTTCTTTCAGAAAATGTGTTTTACAGTTAATGATTAATAAATTACTAAATTAGTTGACCAATGATTGAAATAATTACTGCTTTCATTTAGTTAAATTAATATGCCTCACTCTGCATTTCAAAATGCTAATTAATTAGAGCATCTTTGCTTGTTCGAAATCAGTACCAACATGTCATCTTTTGTTGATCTGTTGGTTTGGTCTTTAACAGAATTGAAATCTGTTTAGGACCCCAAAAAGGCTCAGGTTGGACCTGTTTATCTGGAAATAAAACAGTTTATTTTACTGGACCATCAGAGCTGCTCTTGTTTTGAATTGTGTTCTGTAGTTACTACGTCTGTAGCAGATTTATACGGATTTTTGAATTCATTTAAATGAAACCAGTTTTCACCAGTAAACGTTGAGCTCAGGCTTCTAGTTTCCAGTGTTTGTGGTTCAGTGTGAGAATCAGCAGCAAACCGTTTCCGTCCTGATAACAAACTCTGTTAATGACAAACACAGACGGCTGACCTCAGTCTCTCTCTCCCTCTGGTTCCTGGTTCTGTTGGTTCTGACAGAATCAACAGAACCTGCTGATAACAAACATTCCCATCAGTCAGAGTCACAGTGCTGGGTTTTATCTGAGGCTGAAACTGTTATTGATCTGCTATCAGCTGTTTGTTCACAGGTCATATGACTTTATCAGAACCGGTACCAACAGAACCGAGGAGTTTCTGTGACCTTCAGCTTCTCTGCAGGAATCTGTTTTTATTTTCTGTTTGGATCACATGAAGAAAATCCTACAAACTTCTGTTTCCATCATCGTCTTCAAATCAAGCAAAATCGGTGTGAAATGTTTGTGCAGCAAAGTTTTTGTTTCTACTGCTGCTGTTAAAAATATTAATAAATGTTTGCAGAGGTCATGAAAGGTCAACCAGTCGCCGACCCCACTTTAGCAAAATCAAGCAAAAGTGGTGTCAATCACCTCTGCTATGTTTGTGCCACAAAAACTTTTATTTGTGCCGCTATCATTTTAAAGATACTAATGAAATAGTTTCCATAGTTTATCAGAGGGCAGCCAGGAATATCTTCAAAACAAAAGCATCACAAATGGAAATTTCTGCTGCACAAACGTAGCAGAGTTGATGGACACCAATTTAGTTTGAGTTTTAAAAAGTGGGGTCAGGTTTACCTCTGATCTCTGGAAACATTTTTATTAATTCCTTTGAAATGATATAAGAACAAACAAAATTGGTTGCAATACAACAATTTTGTTTGCTTTCATTAATATCTTCAAAACAAAAGCAGCAAAAACAAATTTTATCAGCATAAATGTAGCAAAGTTGAGGGACACCTATGTAGTTTTATGTCATAAAATTTGATGGGGCCAGTTGACCTTTTATGACCTCTGAAAACATTTATTATCTTTAAAATGATAGCAGCACAAACAAAAATAATTTCCTGCATAACTTTGACACCAATTTTGTTTGATTTGAAAAAGGTGAGGAGACCAACTTCACTCAGGTCGTTCTGTTGACTTAAAGGGAAACAAAGATCAATGTTTAGATAAAAATGCTTCATTTAGAGAAAGTTGGTTGTTTTTAGCAAATATTGAAGGTTTAAAATCCTTGTATGGCAGCAGCAGAGAGTTTGAACAGGAAAATGACCAGCAGGCTGCTGCTGTTTGTTCAGAAAATACAGATAAAATAACCAACCAGCCACACTTGGCCAAATATCTACGACATCCAGCAGACATGAAGAAAACATTCAGATAATCCCTAAAATAAGTCCAAGTTGGTCATTAGTCTGTTCTATAAAACAGAGTATTGGTACCAATGTTGATAGAAAAAAATACATTTTAAGTTGAATTGCACATATTTACAAAAAAACGTGGTTATGTTCTTATGTCAAAAAATTGTACATTGGCAAAAAATATATATAATTTTCCATGATTAAAGGCATAAAACAAAACATATTTTCTGACATAAATTGTGGAATTTGTGAGAAAACAAACTAGAAGTGGACGCCTGAAACAGGATACAGCAAAACGCCTGAGAAGGTGAAGAAGAAGCTACAACATGGCTGCAATGACTCTGGGAGAATTTTGATGCTTGAACTTGCAAATTAAGACTTTTCAACATCAGAGAGTATCCAATATTTTTCTTGTAAACAAGAAACTAATCTCAAGGTTATGAGGTTTATTTGGAGGAAATTTCAACCCCATAATTAAAAAAAAAGTGAATATTCACTGATGTCAGAAAATCCTCTGTGTTAATTCTTTTTCTACAATGACTTTGACATTTAATCATAGTTCTCTAAACTGCAACTCCACAAAAAAAAAAGATGACAGATAAATTTTAAGACTGATCTTAAAATTGTTGGATTGTTGAACTCAATTATATTCAGTTAAAACCAGCCAGTTAGCATCCAGTCATCCACCTGATATTAATCTTTATTGTGAAAACATAAAAATGATTTGAATATTATTTTTTTTCTTAATTTCCACATTTATTAATCTAATATTCCTGTTATGTTTCTCCTAATGCTATTTAACTCTAAATTGATCTGTTGGAAAGCAGCTTTAACTGGAGTCCTGACAGTTTCTGATGGTTAACGTTGAAATATATATTTTTAGTAATAATAAATATATTAAGTTTGAAACTTATAATGAAAGTTGAAGTTTTCTTCATTAACTGATGATCTGATAGTTAAGCAGACGTCTGTGTGTGTTTCTTCCTAACAGCATGATGAGTGATGTCCGACTGTCTGCTGCTCCTCCTTCTCTCTGTGAGGTCACAGCTTCACCAACAGGATGTGGTTTCCATAGCAACGAGCCTCCAGCTTTCGTCCTGCCGCCTCGAAACGTCAGGGTCAGTCTGGGGGGAGACGCCCGACTGGAGGGGAAGGTGAGGCATTAACTCCAACACTAACAGGTCAATATCACATGTTTCTAAATAATTTATCACTTTACTGAAGCTGCAGTCGCTTTAACAGAAAACCGCTGTGGGTGTGGATCTCAGTTCAAACGACAGGAAGCTGATTGATAAACAGAGCTGCTTAATTCTTCCTCATTTGTGGTTTTCTTCATGTTTATTTTCTCTGAGTTTAGATCACAGCCTCCGAGCTGAATGAAGAAAATGACTTTGCAGAATGTAAATAGTTTTACAGTCTCTCTCATCTCAGACTTAACAGTTTCAAACTTAGTTTATGATGGAGAATAAAGCTGCTAAAGGTTTAATAAGAAGGTTTTCTTATTCTTAATAACACTCTATCACTGCTAAGTTATAATCTCTGGAACATGCAAATATTTTTTAGTTCATTCACTTGATAATAGATATGAATAGTTCATGTGTCAACTAAAAGAAATCATGAATGGAAAAAGAGCAGAAAGATTTACAAGCTTATAATACCTTATAACCCATTCACATATAGAGAAAATTAGCTATTCAGCGTAGAAAATTATTAGACATATTTCAAATATACAAAAATAAACCAAAAGTACACAATACATCAACTTTTTCCATCCCATATTGCTTCATCAAAATTATTTTGAAATGTATTTTAAAGGCAGAAATAGGTTTAGAAAGTTTTTCAATAACCCTTTGGAATTATTTGAGTTATAATAACATTTAATTTCCCTTTGGGATCATGAAAGTATTTTTGAATTGAATCAAAATTAATGTCAAGATTGTTCCATAAACTGACACCTTCAACTGAATACGTTGTTCGTTGTTCTGAATCTAAATGTTTTGAAAATCTAAAGAAGACGCTTCATCAAAGTGTTGGAGCAGAAAACGAGGAGCATCTCTCGTCTGTTTGCCTCTGAACTCAACATCAGGAACAAAACTCAGAGCTGCTCTCAGGTCAGATCAGGACCGTCTAACTGTGAATCAGTCAGCTGACTCAGTCTGCTCTGTTTTACTCCTGCTTGTATGAAGGTCCGATGCTCTTAGAAACAGCATTTCTGCTCCGGCGCCTCAGATTTATCTGTAAGAAGAATGTAGGACTAATCCCAGAGCGCCTGAACGCACCGTCAGTCCACAAGCATGATAGATGGAGCCGTAAGCCCTGATAGCTGCTGAGCTGGAAGTCGTCAAGCAGTCGCCACATCTGTACTCTACGTGCTGCACAAACAAGTCCCGCTTCAGGCTGTTTGGGTTTCTGGTTCTGGTCTTCATGGGTCAGTCAGAGACCAGCAGCACCAGCCTCAGTTAACGCTCAGCTTCACTGGTTCAATGAAGCTGGTTTCAGCTGCCTGTTGGCAGGAAATCCTGACATCTAAACGTATTAAACTGGTTCAGCAGGAAGTTTTTATTTGTCTCATGTGGAGACATCTAGTGGTGAAGTTGTAGATTGCAGCCAACAGAATAATTATAATTCTTTTTTGAACAAGTTAGGCTGTTGTTCTGCACAAAACCTGTCAATTACATGTTTTAATATAAAATCATTCTTAGACGATGAGATTTTGTGTCCGTTCTGACTATTTCGACCTCCTTTCAGAATGAGCTGTTTTAGGGTTGTCCTGTCACTTTAAATTCAAATGAGCTGCTGCTGGTCACACCCCCAACTCAATGTTTACACTCACACATGAAAATGGCTGCAAACAGATGTGCATTTATGTAACTGTACACCTTTGAAAAGCAGAAGTAGAGCCTCCTGCACAACCAACAAGAATTCAGCAAGTGGTTTCTGGATGACAAGTCAGTAACAAAACACTTGTCTTTTCCAGCAGCCATTGTACAGCAAATATACAGCAGTAAAACCAGCTGACCAAACATGATGGAGATCAGATTGGGTTGCTGAACGGGTTTGGATGGGGTTGCTGGATAGCTGCGCCTGTCAATGTTGACTTAAAAATCTGGAGGCTTTAGAAATGGCAAATTTTTCTGACACCAAAAACCATTAACTCATTGCCATTTGTTGTCTGTTTTTGCTTTTTGTTTTTTAAGCAGTTGGGCTGTTTTGAAAATAATTATCATCAGTTCCTGCTCAGACGGTGCTTTCAGTGACCTGTTGGAAAGTTGATCCTTAAACCTTTGGTTGGAAAAACTTGAATTAGTTCATAGCGAAGACTTGAAACTGAGAAGTCTGAGTAGAGCTGTTTAGTTTGTCAGTCTCAGGATTTCTGCAGCTTTCTGTAGTTTGTTTTTTGCTTCTTCCCTCAGAACAGGATGTTTTACTCGTAACAATGTGTGCAGTTACATAAATTACTGAATCTGTTGGCCCAGTATGTTGAAATGTGAGGAAATGCATGCTGCTCATGCTTAAGGAAGATTAACTGAGTGTGTTTTATTGTTGCAACGGTAAAAAGTTATTTTTGAGCATTACTGTCTGAAACTTGAGATCATAAAATCAGACTTTTGAAACGTTATGTAGAGAACATAAATCAGTATTTGCTCCTCTGTTAGGCTGCATTTTATCTCAAATATATACAGTAAATTTTTGTTTTAAGAGATGAGGGTTCATGGTTTAACAATTAAAGTTGAAAATTTAGGTTGCATGTTTGTTTTTGCAGACAGAGCTGTTACTGAGTTCATCCAGATGAATGCATGGCAGAGAGGAAGAAAAGCAGAGAAATTTTCAAAACGTTGCGCCATTTTGAAACTTTCTGCCTAGTCATTGTAGATGTTTTGATCAAATTGAAAGACAGAAGTTGAGACTTAAAAAAGAGGATGTGGTTTCAAATATGCAAATTAGATCTTGATGAATATTCATTCGATCAACTGTATGCAACATTTTGGTGATCTGATGTAAAGAACGAAAAGAAAACATAACAGAGCAGCTTTGTGCTAAATCAGCTATGTTGGAATATACATATATAACCTTAGAGAAAATACGGAGAACACTGCAAAAACACAAAATCTTACAAAGTTTTATCTTTTTTCTACTGAAGATGTATTAGTACATTTAAAATAAGATAAAACTAACATACAAGTAACTTTTTATGAAGATATAGGAACTTTTTTAAGTTAATTCCTTAATATTGATGAAAAAGTTCCATTGTCAGTTTACTTCACTTAAAACATGGGACAAATGTCGCTATTAAGCAATTATCAACTTAAAACACAATATTTTGTTGAATAGTTACTTGTAAGTTAATTTTGTTTTATTTCAAGTTTACTAAGACCTTTAAACTAGAAACTAAAACACTTTATAAGAGTTTGTGTTTTGTGAAAAGAGACACAAAAATGGCATGAGATGTCATACATCCATAACAGAGGATTTATTTTATTTTTATTTTTGTTCTGAGAAATATATTTTTTATAAACTTTATGTGAACTTTGACTCCGCTTCCTTCAGGTCATCTAAACTCAAAATCAGAACTGTCATGATTCTCTTCTATGCTGGATGAAAACCTGATATTTGACTCTGTTCTGTGTTTCAGGTGAGAGGTCAACCTGAGCCGCAGGTCACATGGTACAGAGACGGGAAGCCTGTGATTGGTGGAGGACGCTGCTCAGTGGAGCGAGGTGGGCGTGGCACTTTCAGCCTCCTGGTGGGCGGAGTCTCAGAGGAGGATCTGGGCTGTTACACCTGTCAGGCGACCAATGAGGCGGGGAGCCGGCAGGTTACCGTGGAGATCCTGCTGGAAGGTACCAGTTCTTATTTCACACTCACTTCTGAGAGCAAAATAACAGAAACTAACAGAGATGATCTGATGACAGGAGAATATCTTAGAGTCCTGAAACAGAAGAAATTCCTCCTGTCAGTCGTTGCTTTTCAGTTGACCTGAAAATTGTGCAAATTGGAAATGAAAAAATAAATTAGTTTAATGGAAACATGGCAATTTTGAATAAACTCATGTCAGGTGGTTTTTCAGCTGTGTCAAAATTTATGTATTTCACAAAACTGCAATGGAAACACATTTCGCATCACACGAGTCAACAAGTGGATGTTACTACTGGTAGAAAAGACGGAGAAGACAAAAGGAAGTGGTAGAAGGATGATAATACTGCATGTTTTTTGATGACTTATTGCGTGAACAAACTTATTCACGTGTGAGTTTAATTTTATTTCTTATTTGATGGAAACAACACAATTTCAAAATTGTGTTTTTTCAACAGTAGCGAAATATCGACTCACATTTGTAATCAAAATGCAGCTTTTAATGTTCAGATCAAGTCTCAGATAATTTGATTGGTCAGAGTTAATATTGAATTATGTCAGTTAAATCATAATTTGTTGGAAGGTTTCAGATTCATACAGATTTTGTTGTGAATTAAAACACAGCAGCAACAGAAGCTTTCTGTCCCATCCATCAGAGGATGAATTAATCATTTTCTGACCTCCTCTCTCACTTTTATTCTCTATTTCATGGTACCACCAACTTACAGGAAACTGTAAATATTTCTTGCACTCTGGTGGTCTTGAAAACTCCATTGCTTTTTGCCCTGATTGTAAGTTTTATAAACTTGATTCATGCAATAAATTTGTGCAGCTGTTTGAGAAAAACAGAGATAATCGGATGAACAGACGCTACCACAACTTTGCAGCCGTTTGTAGGTGAAAGATTCAGTAAATTATTGGTCCAGTTGGACCTTCCTCTGGTTCCAGTTTGCAGTTTGGCTCATCTTTATACACATGTTCTTTCCACAGAAAACTCCTGAAGCTTTACTGTTAATCTGACAGAAACTGGATTATTTTCAGAGTCACATTAAGAAAGGAATTCATAAATCAAATCAATGTCCTCTATTTTTTACAGCTGTGTTGGTTTGTGTCTTTACTTTCCTAAATACCTGAAGGACTAAACACTCATCAAGTCCAGAAGACTGGAGCAATTTTCACCTGTTTATTGCATCAGGTGGCAGATAAAACACAATAGACACAGTAAAGTAGAATGAGAAGAAAACATACTTTTTATTGTTCTTTTTGACTGCAGATCCTCAGATAATCCTCAATGCACCTTATTTACAAAATACAAACAGCTTTTTTTCTGGTTTATTATAAATAAAATCTATTCTCATCTACATTTGTGAAGCATTTGTAGGAACGTTCCACAACCTTAAGGTTTTCATTTAGATTTTTAATGCATTCATACTTTTAAGCAACAGTTTAGCTGTCTTATTTGTTTTTTGAGAAATTGTTTGCAGGAATATCAGTCAAACTCCTCCTGGATGAATTTAAACTTCCTGAACATCTCTGACCTGTTTTTTTGTAATTGCAGAAAGTCAGCTGATCGCTTTAATCTCTTCTCCCTCTTCAAAATGAACAGATTCCAGCAGATCACTAATCATAGTGTTTATCAGTGTCAAGCAGTTTGCCTGGCTGCTTTCCTCTGAATCCATTCATAGCACTTCACTTAAACATGGACAGTCAGGGTCAGTTCATTCAGATTTGCCACTTTGAGACACATTAAATACCTCAGTGAAAAATGACCCACTGAGCTAAGTGAAGCGTTTTCTGCTCCGCTGGGCTGCAGAACTAAACCACTGATCAGCATCCAGCTGAGAAAACATTGTTCAGCAGCTGGAAAAGAATTTGTTTCACTAACATACAGCATAACACGCTGTGTTATTATTATTATAACGATTACGATGGTTTATATAACTTGTTTCAGCAGATGGTTTGTTTCTGCTTATTTTCTGATCTGTAATCAGGAGGAAATTTTAACTTTGTGCCAGAATATACAAACATGTTGCAGCTGAATAGAAAGTAAAGGAATTCGGGTTCTGTTGTTAATATATTGAGTCCAATCAAAGTTTCTACAACTCAATCAGAACCTGAACTTTTTCTCTGATGTTCAAATGTTTTTCCACCTGCAGAAAACTACGGGAAGCAATACATCCTGCCGTCCTGGAAGAGATCAGGGTGAGCTCCTCGAGTCTCTCTGTCATGTTGGAGGATCTCCTGCCTCAGACTAACTCCCCCTGCTGCTGCGGCTCCATTAAATCATTACCAAGGTCCATTAAATGTGTCAGAACCTCCTCTGGAGGCTTCAGGCTCAGAACCTGCAGCTGTCTGAAGTCGCATCAGCAGATTTACCGTTACAGCTGCTTCCTCTGCAACATCTCAGATGTTATAAAACCACAGATTATTTACTGCTTTAGTTCACATTAAGCTGTATGGGTCGCTGCGGAGAGGTGACTACATCTCCCATGATTCCAGGTCCCGCTCCTCGATCCCAGCGATGGAGAACCGGACCAGCATCTGGAGCGAGAGTCCACCGAAGTTCATCTCCAAACCCAGCAGAGTGGTGGTCAGGCTGGGACAGAGCGGGAAGTTCTCCACTAAAACCACTGGACGACCTCAGCCGCAGGTCACGTGGTACAAGGTGGGCGGAGCCTAACAGAGGCTGAGAGCTGAAACATGTTTGGATTTCATAGCTTGATGAATTTACCTGAAAATAAGTCCAGAAATCTGAGCAGAAGCAAAATGATGAATTCATAGTTGCATTTCCTTTGACCATATAATTGAATAATTTGACATTTCAAAAATAAATTTGCTGAATCGAAACATGACAGTTTCTGACAAAACCTTTCATTGTTGATAAATAATTTTTGCCTCTAGCATGAGATGGGTTTTTTTGGCTGTATTTCATTTGGTTTGTTTTGCAAAACAAATTGTTTAATGGAAATGGAAACACTTTTTTCACATCACAAGTCACATGATCAACAACCGGATGCTACTACTGCTGCAAACCACAAAGAGGAAAACAATAGGAAGTAGTTGGAGAATCATGGAGCAGCATCTTCTGAAATTACTTATCACATGAACAAACGTATTCACATGTGGTTTTTAATTGAAAAGCTGTTTTTTTTTTTGACAAGTGGAATATGTTTTGCATACAAAAATGCAGTTTATGTTGAACAAGATCAGTGTTTACAAACCAATCAGCTTCATAATCTTTCAAAAATTAGCTGTGCTTCTCATGACCTCAAAATCAACCTGAAAGATTAATTCTTAACGTTTTCATTTAACTACACATAAAAGAAGCAAAAATAATTCTTTATATTCACTGTTAAACTTTATAAAACTGGGAGATATGGTCAACTATTCTACAAATATAAATCTGAAAATAAAACTTGAGGAATTACCTTCTAAATTACCTTCTGATAATTTAGTCTTTGCCCTGATCCAATGATCTTTACATATAATTACAAAATATTGCAGAATCCAGAATCGTCTTTAATCTCAGGAGGAACTAAAGGACTCTGCACTGAAACATTTATGTTGCTCTTTCTTTCATCACTCCTTTCTGAGATGATACATTTTACTCTAAGAAGTTTTTATGGAAGGAAAATACAGAGAAGTTCAATTATTCTAACATTTAGTTTGACCTGCAAACTGTAAGGAGCCAAAAAACATTCAGGAAGAAATCATTTATGATTATTAATGATGCAAAAACAATGATGGTATTTGAAATATGCTGTGTCTACAGGTGATTATAATCAAGATTTAAAAACATTGCATTTTTGTTTGAATAAAACAAACTGTAGAAGCTGGAACCTTCTGCACAGAGGATTTACTCAGAAAACAAAACAGATTTCTATAGACATGTTAGAGAAACATTTGGATGACTTGCTGCAGACTGGAGGAAACAAAAAAGATAAATCAGAAAACCAGAGAGAAGCAAGCACTTCGCACGTCGTTAATCATGGCAGCTGACAAAATTTACAGGTTATTCTGTGTTTTTTCTGGAAGAAACGAGAATATTACTATAAACACACATAGCAAAGCAAAAACACACCGGATACCATGAAGCTAAAAATGTACAATACAAATACAAAAAATAAATACTGCAGAAAATGAGTACAGCTAAAGTAAATAGCATCATTAGTCAAACATTTTTATAATTATGTGTACTACATAATGCAGTGTACAGTTGCATTTTGATCAAGATATAAATTTCACTGCACAACTGTCAATTAGCATCCATTTTTTTAATAACTCCACTTCAAGAAACAGAAATTATTATTGTGAATTAATTACTTTTCAAGCAACAAATAGGCTACAGATTAAGTTGCAAAACTCTTTAATATAAACCGCCCTGGAGGAGAGGCCGCCCTGGGCAACTGCCGTCTTCACCCAAATCAGAAGCAGCTGCTGCTGGTCTCTGTTCCTGATCAGGTTTATGATTAATGTTGTTAAGCTGCTTACTGTAGGTTGTCTATGTGTTTATATGTTTGTCCAGGGGGAGGCAGAGCTTCAGTCTTCTGGTCGGATCAGCGTGTTCGAACTTTCTGGTCGTCACTTCCTGGAGATAAAGGAAGTCCAGGTGGAGGATGCAGGAAGTTACACGTGTTCAGTCACCAACAGCGCCGGAGCGGCCACCGCCAGCGCTGAGCTTATAGTTCAGGGTGAGACAACCAATCAGAGCCCAGGATGGTTTAGTGTTCAATACGCCTTCACTCCTGCAAGGGGTCAGACAGGTCAGAGAAAAGCAGAGAACCAGAGATTAGGATCATGTGAAGCAGGGGCATCACTAGGCTTTAAGGACAAGGGGGCTTAATCCCCCCGGAGATTCACAGGATGTCAGCAAACGTAGAGGACGAACACAACATTTCTCAAACAGGAACAAAAATGGAAAAGTTGCTTTTCCACTTTTTAAACAGTGATCAGGGTAACAGAAACCTATGAGTACAAAATGTTAATCACTGTAATAAAATACTTTCCTAGTAAATGTTGCTTAGATAATTATAATTTAAAGAACAATTGTGCAAAGTTTTATGCTTGTATCACCTTATGAGCAATTCTAGCCATATTTTACACCAATCTTCCAAACTATTAATAACTTAAAGGGAAACTGTCAGAATTATGATCATGTTTGAGTTAAAAATTATTGTGTATAAGGTTATTTAAACTCTGGTCACATTTTATTTAATTTATTGATAGTTTTTTGTATAAAAAACAGAACCAGAAAAACACAAACATGAAAAAACACCAAATAATTTATGGAGGCTTCAGCCTTGTGATGCCACTGATGTGAAATCTGCTGCATGTTGTTCTGATCCAGTAGAGGAGCTGCTGCAGCTCAGCCTGGTTCTAGTAGAACTGTTGAAAGTGTTAAAACTGGGTGTGGAAAACTCCATCTTGGTGTTTTTATACATAAAAACTAATATTAAACATTTTTGTTGAGGATTTCCGTGTTTGTTCCAACTTCGGTGTGAATTTCAGTGTGTGAAAGATTCCTTTCTGTTTCCTTCAGGTGTTCCTGAAGCCTCGTCCAGGTGAGACGTTTCTGTCTCTAACAAACTTCACTTCCAGCCTGTTGATGTTTTATAAAACTCCTGCAGCTTCCACAGCCTCTATTACCACCCTGCTGCTTTGCTGAGTCATTCTGCTCTAACATTTTCAGAGCATTAACACACCAAAGTTTATCTAAAACTACCTGATCAGGATGTAATCTAAATATCAAACTTTTTAGACTTTATATTTCAAGTTAAACGTATAGAAGATCATATCAGTGAAATGCCTCTGCACAGTAACCACTAACCACTGCTTTCAAAATACAGCAGCTTTGACTGCAAAATGCAAATCTTACCAAATATTTTTGGTCTAGTTGCTACTGCAACTGACTAAGCTAACTCACAAGTAACTTTTCAGCAAGATATTGGAGCTTATTTTAAGTAAATCATTTATAATACAAGTAAATAATATAAGTTCCACTGGCAGATTATTTCACTTCTAACATCAGGAAAATGTCTTGTTACAGGTGAAATAATCTGCCAGTGGAACTAGTATTTTTTTCCTCAGTATTAAGGAATTATTCAATGAAGACAAGCTCCTATATTTGGCTGAAAAGATACTTTTAAGTTAATGTGCTAAGATACTTTTCACTAAGGTTTTTGCTGTGTTGAATTTTAGAGGTGTTATAGAGGTTTCTCCTTTTTTTGGCAAATAACATCTTGAGTTTTTTTTTTTTATAAAGATGGCCACAGTTTGAAGACTTAAGCTGTCCTTTTTTCTGCACATAATCACAAAACTAACACTTTCCTGCTGGATGCCACATGTTAAAACTTTAAGATGAAACAAAACATCCCACTGTTGAAAAACTGCAGCGTTCATCCATCGGAGGAACCACCAGCCAGGAAACCAGTAGAGGACAGCATTTCTCCCAGTCCTGGCAGGTCGACTGCAGACCAGCAGCAAGGACAAACTGCATCCCGGAGGAGCAAACCTCTTGTAGAGCTCCCTCACGTGGCTGGAAAGAGTACTGCTGCCGCTCAGGTAACTGAAGGCAACATAGATTAAATGTTTACTCCTTTTCTTTTCAAGCAGGTTTTTTAACTGTGTCATTATTAAATTAAACCAAGCTGAATACGCAAGTCATTATGATTAGAATCGCGCTTAAATGACAATTTGAGACGGGATAAAGCAAGTAATTGTTAATTTCACAACTACACGGTTCTGCACAAGAGAGCCCTCTGTTGGCCAACAGTAAAACTACATTTCAGGTCAAATAAATCTGATCCGTCAAATTAAACTCAATTAATTATTAATTATTAAACTCAATACTGATGGTGAGTCTCGATCCAGTTTTAGGATCTTCAAATTAGAAACCATTAACAAAAAAAAAAAAGAAACCAAAATAATAATATAATATTAAATGATTAAATAACTTTAATTTTAAGATACAATATATTAAATTGAAGTTCAACCCAAACTGTGTTTGTTTGATTTGGGCGAAATTTGAATTTTGTCTGATTTTGATTTTTTTATATTTTAATTAATAATATTATAAATTATTATATGAACACCAAAATTATTCATATTCGAACACCTTCCATATTACTGGTTTGCAAAATATATTCTTTTTTTAAAACTTTATTTATTATAATAAACAACAAATACAATTGTACTGTGAACAAAACTCAGGAAGAGTTTGCAAAATATATTCACCGGGTGGCGCCATTGTCTCAGTGACGTCATTTCGAAAATGACGTGGTGTCAATTAAGAGTAAGACTGTGTTGGAATGACCCGCTCGTTTTCTTTCCACTTTGTATTAGTTTTTAAGAATATCTGAACTAAACTCTTTGACCTGCTACAAGTTGCATTAAAATGTTAAAATAAGGAATGTGGAGGATTCCGTTTATCATGTAAACATTTTTTTTTGCAGATTCAGTCCAGTCGAGCTGATCCGGTTCAAACAATCAAGGTGGCGCCATTTGCATCCAGCTGCAGCAGGTTAGAGCCCCTTCTACAACTACTGTCGGTTACTTTATGTTACAGTTTAGAGTTTTGATGCAAATAATCATTTTAATGCAGATGCAGGCTTTGTGAAATTATGTGAATAGTTTCTGAGCCTATTCCAGCTCTATTATTTATTTATTTATTTATTTATTTTCTCCAAAACGTATTTTCGTGGTAGCTGTCAAACAGACCCGCTGTTTGCTTTCAGAGCTTTGAGGAGATCCGCATCAGGTTCTGGTCTGCGGTTTGAAGCTGTTCCTCTGGACCAGGAGGCCACAGAGGGAGCCCAGGTCACATTCACCTGCCAAGGTACAACCATGGAGAGAACAAACATGGGAAGGAAGAGTTTATTTGGCCAATGTTCAAATGCTTTTGTTGTTGTTGTAGATTCTTTTTCAGGCTGTAACTTATTTCAGAAAAGTTGTTAAAGTAAAATTGTTGTCTCTTTGTAATTTTCTTATTTCCTCTGCCAGCTTCTTTGCTTTACCTAAACATTCCCCAATCCTGCACTTTGTCACTATTACAGTCACATTCCCAAAGAAATATCACAAAAACAAACAGCAACAACATGGAAATAAACCATTTTTATGTGACTGATGTGGTAAAAAAAAAAAACGTAACATTTGATGCTAGTAAATTGGCATCTCTGTTTAAAATCATTGACTCTAATCAGATTCCTCTGCTTTCAGTCTCGTCTGTTGCTGACGCCATGGTAACCTGGCTCAGAGACGGGAACCCAGTGAGGACGGGTCCAGGACATCAGCAGAGACGGGACGGGACTCGTCTGATTCTCACCATGGACAGAGTGACGCAGCTGGACAACGGGACGTACGGGTGTCAGCTCACCACTCCTGAGGGACTCAACGTTGCCTCGGCAACATGGAGGCTGCGCGTCAATCGTACGTCCTCCACACCAGAGTTGCTCTGTCCCTCCGTTTGTCCATTTACAGGACAAAGTGTCTCATTGTCTCCCCTCAGGTGCGTCCAGGTGTCCGATGTTCGTCAGTGAGCTGCAGGACTGCAGCGTGTCAGAGGGTCAGTCCATCAGCCTGCAGGTCCGTGTGGAGGGAAAACCTGACCCCAACATCAGCTGGCAGCTCAATGGTCAGTGGTACAGAAAAAAAACTCTGCAACGGAGCATAACGGCCATTTTCAATACTATTTTCAATAGAAAAAAAGTAAATTTCATCCAGAAATTTTTGAGTTTTGGAAGTCAAAACTGTTCAACTTTTAATCTCAGGAATTTACAAGGTTTTTTTTATATATATATATATTTAAAATTTATTTTTTTCTTGCAAAATTGTGACTTTGGAGATCCGAAATGTCCAAGTTTTCTTTCTCGCTAATTTTCATCTTGGAGCTCAGGAATTTCCTGTTTTTTTCCCAGAACATTTTTGAGATTAATTTCAAAATTTTCGCTTTTTTCTCCTGCAAATTTCCAACTTTTGAAACTCAAAATTTCAGACTTTTGCGCAATTATTTTGATTTGTTTGAGCTCAGAAATATATGTATACATATTTCTTAAAAATGTCTGAGATTCTGAGATAAATCTGAAAATATTTGGCTTTTTTGGCAGAAATGTACTCAATAGTTTCTTTCTGCATGTTTTCCTCCTTTGTAGTACGTTGTCCTCACTCAGCAATAATAGAAACGTTTCAGCAGGATGAAACGCATGAGGCTGAAGTGTCCAGCAGAGGGCAGCAGACATGCAGGAACACAGAAGAAAACATTTCTTCTCATATTTTTTTATTTATTGAGCTCTACATGAAGATATATTGTGTTATCATGTTTTGGCTCCCAGCAACTTTTTGATTTGCTAAACAGAGTTTGTGCCGGGCGACGGGGCAGAATGCATGTTGGCTGAGCACAGAAAGAAAAACATGAATCCAGATAAGATAATAAGCAGCAGAGAGGAAACCTGCTGAGAAAACCCGTTTAAAGTCAGGAAAGAGATTCTGTTTTTAGACTTTATTTTTAGAAAACTGGAGTTGATTAAAAAAAACTGAATGGAAAAATGGAAACATCAGAGACAGAGAGACGCATCAAATCAACACTGTAAAACATCACAGACCAGTCCAGTAAATTATATTTAAAAAATGTGATTTTCTTTCTATCTGGATCCCAAACCTTGCAGATCTGATTTTTAAAATGCAGAAATATTAAAGATGAAAAAGGATTATAGTAAAAGGATGTTTAATGAAAAGATGGAAAACCATCCCTGTCTGCAATTATCATTGAGTAATTTTGAATTAATGAGTTTCAACAACGTTTAATTTCCCTTTGGGGTCAATAAAGTATGCTTGAATTTGAATTTGAAACCAGTGGAAACTGTTGGCAACATTTACATTTTGGAAGTCACAGAAGCTTGAGAAAAAGTAGATATTTCTAATCTGAAATTAAATAAAAGTACCTTCATTAAAATGTTTCTAAGTAAATTGTGGCCTTAGCACAGCTTGATTATCTTATGTTGTACTATAAAACATGCATGCATGAGATGGAGGACAGATGAGGTGTTTTTTTTTATTTCCAAAATGTTTCTGCTGTATTTTCCTAAAGCTGACAAATTAAGAGGAGAGAGATTTTCAGAGCTGGAACAACCAGTCGTGTTTTACAGAGAGCTTCTCGTTCGACGGTTGAACAGTTTCAGGACAAGAGCTGGAAACCATATAAAGACAAAACATGCTGCTGCAGGGAGCGCACACACGGGAACACGCTGAGAGCGTTTGGCCGACCCAACAAGGGCATGCACAGCGAGTTCACCGTGTTTCAGAGCTGCACTCCATCATGCTGTGGGACTCCTGCTCTCTGCCAATCCAGTCACTCCTCCAGCTGAAGTCCAGAGTTACTCCACAGTTTGAGGGCCTGAAATAAATCTGCTCACACAGCAACTGCTATAAACCTCAGATGTAAAGGTTGAATCCTCCTGCTGCGGCTAAACTAACTAAAACTTAGAAACTTTCTTCACAATTAAATATTGTAAACTTATCTTTGTTCTACTTAACTGATGACTAATGTCATCAGTCAACAGTCATCAGTTACACTTTTGGTCAAACTAACTCCCATATAAAACATCAGGCTGGACGATATGGCTGAAAAACGTATCATGATATAACCGTTTCATATCAGTCCATACCAATAATTATTTATTAGTTTTATTTTTGTTTTAAAGAGGCAGTATTGTGCAAAATTCATATTTTGTACTTCCATTTGTGACTCATCTGCTTCTAAAACAGCCCAAGAGCTTAAAAGAACACCCAGTCGCTTTTTGGCAACCAATAAATGGATGTTGGTGTCTGGAAAACTAGCCCCATTGTTGAGTCATAATCGTAAATGACATCGCTATTACCTAGCAACCCAAACTGAGCTCCAGTACTTTTGGTCAGCTGGTTTTACTGCTGTTTTCTCTGCACAACGGCTGCTGGAAAAGACAGGTGTTTTGTTGTTGACTTACCATCCATAAACCACTTGCTGCATTCTTGCTGGTTGTGCAGGAGGCTCCACTTCTGCTTTTCAAAGATGTATGGTTGTATTTTCATGTACGAGTGTAAACATTGAATTTGGGGTGTGACCAGCAGCAGATTATTTGGATTTAAAGTGACAAGGTGCCCTAAATAGCTAAAATCTCACGATCTAAGAATAATTTTGTGTAAATCGTGTAATGAACATGTTTTATATCGGCCATAGACTTATCCTAACCTGTTTAAAGAAGCATAATAAGTCACCTTTAAACATCTCACTTACCAACAAACTGGTGGCTTGACTTTTTCTGTTTTAGCCAGATTGTTGCTAGGTAACCAAAGTGATTGAGTTAATGCCACCAACCTTGATTAGCCGGACACTAAAGTTGTTGAGCATCTAAGATCTGCTCTGTTGGGATGAAGATGATGAAGTTTCTTCTTCCTCCTTCAGGTCGTCCTCTTCCTCCCAGGACTCGGTCTTCACATATTGGGGGCGTGGCCAAGCTGATGGTCCAGAACGCATCACGCCATGATGACGGTGTCTACGTGTGCGTGGCGGAGAACATCCACGGTCGGGCAGAGAGCAGTGCCCAGGTTCAGGTCAAAGGTCAGACGATTCACAAACATTGATGAGGAAAGAAACTTTCAGGTCACAAAATACCTTAATTTAAAATGCAAAAGATATATATATATAATAATATATATATAATTTTTCTTTTTTAAAAATTTTGCCTGCTCAATAATAATTTAAATTTTTATGAGATCTATAAATCCTTTAAGATCCAAACTTTAAAAAAAAATAAATAAATGTTCTGACACAATTTCCAAATTTTTGGGTCACCAGTTGATTTCTAGTTTGTTGGCCACATTTCTACCGTTCCTGACTTGTAGTCAGAGCCGATCAAAATCATTTCAAGAGCCACAACTTGGACTCCTCTGCTATAAAAGTTGTTTCATTTCAGGAATTCAAATAAATTCACATGATCTATTTAATCAAAGTGGTTCATTTCTATCAGGTTATTTCACCCAATATTCTATTTTATTCTATTCTATTTAAATATATAATGACTGGCAGATTATGTCTAAGTGTAAAAAAGTTGTTTTTATAACATAAGTGTTAATGACTTGTAATAAATTAGCCACTAAATCAAAGTCACTGAATGGTTTGTTAGAGAAGCTGAAGTATTTTCTCATTAAATTGAATATAAACATTTATTTTTATGACATTTAATAGTTTGGCTTTCTCTCTTGTCAGAAGCAGTGGCATTAGTTTTATTGTTGCACAAGAAGATACTCATCAATATTAAGTTATTGACTTATTTTTCCTGTGTGAACAGAACTGGGTTTATAAAAGTTTTCATGAGTCTGATTTGTTGTTTATGAAGAACCTAAATTTATTTATCAGTCGGCCAATCATTCATCAGCATGCAAAACAGAAACCATCATCACAGCTTTATAAGGAAAATCAGAGAATGGAAGAAAAATTTGACAGAAGCAGGAAATCCCCAGCTAAACAAAGTCAGTGAAATATCAGCAGATTCCCACAAACTGACCCACTCAGCCCACTGAGTCCTCCTGATGTCCATGTGTGGACATTAAAACCTGATCTGAGGCCAAAACAAAACTCTGCGTCTTACAGCTGTGAATTTAATCAGCTTTTTATTTTCAGTTCAGCTTCTTCTCCAAACAGTTGAACTGACATAATAGCTCTTATCAGTCTTTTAGCCACTTTCCACTTCCTCTTTTTCTTTCTCGATGCAAAAACAGAGAATTAACCTGAGAATCTGTTAATAACAAATCTGTGTTTTCAGCCCCTCACAATGACCTCACGGTAAACAGCTCGGCCATTTTGTTTGATACAACTTCCTGCCTTTATGATGAAACTCATTCACTCAAGCTTCTCTTCACCCAAAAACGGACAAATTAATTCAGAGCACAGCTAACGGTTAGCACATAGCAACTGTTAGTTGTGCTAATTTGTTTTTACTCTATTAAAGACAAAAGATTATCATATCTTGTTTTGCTTTGTTAAGAAAATACAATTATGTGGAACCTGTTGAAAATTTTAAAAAATATGTTGAGTTAAAAACTATGAGTTTATTCTGCACTTAGTTAGAAAACATGAGGTGATTTATTATAGAGTTGAATGAGTATTGCTGATCATCAGCTGTGTGTCAGTTTTTATCAAACTGTGGTGGGTTAACAAAAGACCAAAAAGGAGAACAGAACCAGGACCTTGGAGAACTTTCCAAAGTATTTTAAATTCATCAATCTACAGAGAAAAAGATTATTTACAAATGGAAAACAATTCAGATGTCAGAGCTTTAAATATTCAGAAAAAGTAGAAAAACATCCGTTTTTTCTCTCTTTCTTCCAGTCTCTGTCTTGCTCTCTTTCTATCTCTTTCTTTCTGTCATTTGTTCTGTTGCTTGTCTCTTTCTTTTATCCTGTCTATTATTCTGTCAATCGTTTTTTCTGTCATTCTATCTTTCCTTTTTTCTTTTCTCCTTCATTTCTTTCTTTTTCCTTCTGTCTTAGCTTTTTCTTTCTATATTTGTCTTTCTATTATTCTGTCATTGTTTTTCTTTTGTAATTTTGTCTCTAACTTTCTGTCATTCTTTCTTTCTACTTTTGTTTTTCTCTCGTTCTCCCTCTTTCTCTTTCTTTCACACAGTGTCCTCTCTGGTATGTCTGATATGTACACAGAAGAAAAAAACCACTTGAGTACAAAAGTTCAACCTTTCACGTGCACACACAGATATTCTTGTATGTTCACACACACTCAGCAAACAGGCCGTTGGGCTTGTGTGCCAGATGCAGGGAGGAAAAGGAAATCCTTTCTCCTTATAAGGAAACGGCTGAGTGAGGAACACGGTGATGCTTTCCGTCGCTGACTCTCCTCCTCTGGTCTGACAACATTCCCAGTTTAATGGGAAATCTGTGGAAGCTGCAGGAGGAGACCAGAGATCTGATCTGGAATCAGATCCAACACTGATTCGTAGCTGATTGTAGCTTCCTCCATCAGTTGGAGATTGGAAACCTCCATTCACACGTCTGTACATCTGATCAGTGATCAAATGATGGAGGAAACGGATCAGTGATCAGCCTGAGCTTCTGCCTTAAAGTCAAACATCTGATTTTAATAACGTCTGATTCAGATTTACAGACTCATTGGAGCTGGAGTATTGCTGCAGTGATGTTGGGAAACATTTCAATAAGGAAGCGTCCAGTACTCTGTGTCCTTCAGCATCTTGGGTCAGATGATTGCACTGCAAAAACACAAAATCTTACCAAGTATTTTTGGTCTAGTTTTGAGTGCATATGTCTTAGTTCACTTGAAATAAGACAAACCTAACTTACAAGTAACATTTCAGCAAGAGCTTGTTTTGCAATATTAATTATTTAATAATGATGAAAAAATACTTTTCTTTCTTTCTTTCTTTCCTTTATTTAACCAGGAAAAATCCTTTTGAGATCCTGATCTTATTTTCAAGAGGGATCTGGGCAGAAATCTGCAACACATAGCAACTTGGTTACACAAAAGTAAAAAATTAAAACATGCATTTTTTAGTTCCACTGGCAGATAAATTCACTTATAAGATGGGGAAAAGTTCTTGTTAAAAGTGAAACAATCTGCCAGTGGAACAAATATTAAAGAGTGATTGACTTCTTAAAACGAACTCCTCTATGTTGCTGAAAAGTTACTTGTACGTTAGTTTCATCTTTTTTTAAGTGCACTAAGATATCTGCACTAGAAACTAGATCAAAAATACTTGGTAAGAGTTTTTGTTTTCCCAGTGAAGTTGCCAATCTAATAGATCAGCTGATTGTCATGTTGGACGATTTCTGATTGTTTCTTCTTTGTGTGTTTTTGTGCTGCAGGTATGGTGCAGTCTCAGAGGTCAGAGGTCGCAGCAGCAGGTCGGGCTCCTTGCTTCATTCGCCGTCTAAGCGATCTGAAAGTGATGGATGGCAGCAGAGTCTCCATGACGGTGGAGCTGAGCGGTGTGTGTTTCTCTGTGTGTGTGTGTGTGTGTGTGTGTGTGTGTGTGTGTGTGTGTGTGTGTGTGTGTGTGTGTGTGTGTGTGTGTGTGCGTGCTGTGGTATTTCCTGTCTGATCTCCAGGGACACGGTGCAGATGAGATGAAGACAGATTGACTGTAGTCCTGCCTCTTCATTTCCTCTGTTTGTGTTTGTCTTGTTGTTGGGACAAATATCTGGTTTGTCCTCATAAAACCAGTAAATAGATCCTGGTGTTTGGGTCAGGTAAAGTTCAGGTTACTGAGCAGAAAGATGGACGGTAGTAAAATTATTTAGAGTCAGAATCACGATGTGTGGCATCAAGTTTAGAAAGCATTTAAACACTGCATAAACACAAACTCTTACCAAGTATTTTAGTTCTAGTTTCAAGTTCAAATATCTTTATACACTTAAAATAAGACAAAAATATCTTACAAGTCACTTTTCAGCGTGAAATAGGAGCTTGTTTAAGTAAATAATTCCTTAATATTGATTTTATTGACTGGAACATTATTTTATTTGTCACAAGACATATTTCCCCTTCTATAAGTGAAATAATCTGCCAAAGGAACTAGTACTTTCACTTTAATATTAAGGAATTATTGATATAAAACAAACTCCTGTATCTTGATGAAAAGTTAATTTTGTCTCATTTTGAGTTTACTAAGAACTAGAACAGAAATACTTGGTAAGATTTTATGTTTTTGCAGTGAATGTGTGTTTTTCTCTGCAGTCTGAAGTTCCATCCCTCTTATCATCACTCCCGTGTGTGTGTGTGCGCGATGTTTGTGCATGTGTGTGTGTGTGTGTGTTATGTAATGAGTTTCCACAGGGACTTCTCTCCATATAAGCTGTTTGCAGATCGCTCTGCATCTCTTTTCTATCGCTGGTTGCTGAAGCGATCTGTGGGCCTGTAATGATAAATTTATCTGGGAGGATAAATTGTCTCAGAGTTATTGCGATAAACTATGGTATTAACTTGATACCATTTTCAATTAATATAATGATAATAACCTAATAATGTAAGAACACATTCTCAAATATTGATAAACTTTAAATTCTAATTAACACAGAAACTGAAAGACATTTAAATATGAAAAAATAAATACACAAAACAACAGGAACAATAAATAAAATTAATTATGAAGACTGTAAACAAAGTTGTCTTTCCAAAAAAAGATCTAGTTGAGACCAAAACACCAACTGAAAACTTTTGTCGTCCAGTTTTTGGTAGAAAGAGGAAAAAATACAAAAAATTATTCAAATTTAAATTATTGAACTTGTTTTGATTTATCATGCAATTAATTGACAAGACAACGTTAATGCAGAAATAGATAAACAATATTTAAATTCCTATCAATGGCAAAAACACAAAGTGTAGGAAGAAGCTTTATTATACTTTCACTATTTTATACGTTCAGCATTATCAAAACCAAAAACAGCAGAATCTTTCCTGCTGATCTTATGTAAAATAAAATTTTAGTTTTTACTGTTTGGGATAAAATTCAAGTAATTTATTTCATGCATATTTTAAACTTAAATTCTGCATCCAGTTTTTCCTGAGTTGAGCTGATAAATTACTCCTAGAGGTATTTCTTTTTTAAAAATATGAAGAATTCAGTCATAATTCAGTAATTCAGAATTCAGTCACTGCAGAGAGGACTCAGATGGACTGAGATGACCTTTGACCTGCAGGTGAGCCTCCTCCTGTGGTGATGTGGCTCCATGACGGGCAGGAGGTGTCGGAGTCGGAGGACTTCCACCTCCTCAGGGAGGAGAACCGCTACACTCTGCTGATCCAGGAGGTTTTCCCAGAAGACACTGGGGCCTACAGCTGCCGGGCCTGGAACCAGTACGGAGAGGACCAGACCCAGGCCCGGCTCACTGTGGAAGGTTAAACATAACACCTTAAACAATTCAATTACTTTATTGATCCAAAAACTAAATGTTGCCGTAACTCGTTTAATTTAAAATTTATTGTTGATGGTGATGAAAAAGGTCTCCTGTAGCAGTCAGTGTTACAACGCATTTGAAGAACGTCGATTGAGGATGAATAAAAATGTGTCTGTAAATATGAAAGGTCAATTAAATTTGAAATAAAGTCATAACTAGATATCCAAAATTGATATCTGTAATGTTCCTGATATGGAAAAAAATTCTAGATCGGGTTTTGGTGAAAATGTCAAGATTTGCTTAAAAAAATAAAGCTAAAAGACTAAATAACCTAAATAGACGGCTTATTGTCAAAAAACAGTTGATTTGGGGGTTAGTTTCACTTTAAAATAAATAGTTTTTCTACCTGTTTAAAGGGAGTTATCTGTTTCCACTGTCACCATGAGCTCACACAGCAGGAAGTTGCTCCAAAGCAATCAAACTTTCTTTCTGGAAATTTTTTACAATATGACACTTATTAAACTCAGGAAAACATTCAATGTATGTATTGAATTTTAACAATTTAACTTTTTGACCTGTTTGCCTTGTGAAAAAGATTTTTAAAAAATTGCGAATGGGTGCTATGTAAACAAACTGGTTCAAATTAAACATCTGCAGTTTTATGCAAAAAACAGCCTCAAAAATATTTGAGAAATTCTCAGAATTTTAGTCAGGAAAAGGAAAAGTCAGCTTAAACTGTAAAATCAAGATGTGTCAGTAATGACACATTTCATCTGTAGGAGTAGAGAGTGAAGTGGTGAAGGGGTGAATTAGTGATTGCTGACGGCGTTAGGAAAGCATCTCTACTACGCTTGCATAAGAAATGAAACATTTTTTATTCTCCTAAGGAGTGAGGGTTTATTTATCAGGTCCTCATGTCTTCCCTTGTTTTGACATTTTTTTCACTGGATTTTCTGTTGTAGAGATTAAGTGCTGACATGTCTGACGGATTCAATCGGCTGCAGATTTTAGGAGTTTTTTGTTGTTGTTTTATTTTTGTCAGAACCTCAGGATGGCGTCCAGCCCTGGTTCATCACAAAACCCAAAGCGGTGAGCGCCGTCACAGGTCAACACGTCTTGCTGTCCTGTGCCATCGCCGGAGACCCGTTCCCCCAGTACACATGGACCAGAGTGGACCAGAACCGAGCGCTGAGCTCTGGAGGAGACTACGAACTGCTGCAGAAGGAGGACGTCGTCTCGCTGCTCATCAGGTCTCAAAGTTTTACACCTGCAGCCTGAAACATTTCTGAAAGAACATGGAGAACAAACTGTCTGTGTTTCTGTTTCAGACGGGTCAGAAAGCATCACGAAGGAGACTTCCTGATCACCCTGAGGTGACACACTAACACACTGCAAGCAGGAAATAAACCAGAAACTGAGCAAACATGAAGGAATAATCCTGTATGATCTGCGGTTCAGATTGGAGGATTAAAGTCGCCCTCCCCCCGCCTGAATCTATCCATATATCCATAATCTGTCAACCCCCATCACACACTGCAGACTGACCGCCGTCATCTCATTTAGTCATGAGAAAATGTGTCAAATATAACACACACAGGCGTGTTTAGATCCTAAAATATCTGAAACCTCATGTTGGGCGACTGCAGCAACATAAAGCCTCAGCTGAAGGTTAATGAGACAGAAATTGTTGCTAACGCACATAAACAAGTTTGGATTTTTGTAGCCATTTTCAAGTTTCTTACTGATTTATCAATCCAGTCCTATTCCAATCTCTCCTTCAGAACTGCAGTGATGTCAAAAAGTGTTTGCCCATTCCTAATTTCTGATTTTAAAATTAGTCAAAGATAACAAGTCAACTCAAAATGCAATTTTTAAATTAAGGTGTTTATTATTAAAGGAGAAAAATTCAAATGACTTTGCTTCACTTTTTTACACAAAGTAACTTAAAACATACAAAAAAGATAACAAATCAGGAAGCGGGCGAACACTTTTTTAAAACATGTATAATAGTTACTTATAATAAAAGTACCTGATGTTGTGTTTGTGTGTCAGGAATAAAGTGGGAGAGTGCAGCGCTGTGGCTCAACTGTCCATCACTGAAGGAGAACCTGAAGGAGGAGACAGGAGGTGAGAGGAAAAATACATTTTATTTAAAAATCTGTTTAAGTGTCTCTACAGCAAGTGACTGACCTGAATGACATTTATACTTAGGTTATTGATTTTATTGGAGGAAAGCTGTAAATACAACATGGTGAAATTATAATTATCTGACTTTAAATCAGACTTCTGACATGATAAAGATGATAGAGGTGGAGTAGAAAGAAGGTTTTATTTATTTGAGGTAAAACCTTCACCATTACAAAATCAGGAAATGGTGCATCATCTCCTAATGTAATTTGACATAAACATATCTTGTGTCACCATTTTTGCAATTAAGGAATCAATTAAAATCACTTATTTGCAATGCAATAAAAACTTAGCACATTGTAAAGCTGCTTGAGACTTTGACAGCTTTATATGGCTGCTGCTGCATGAAGAGGTTTAGCACTTGTTCATACTTTAAACACTTCTCTGATGACTGAAAGAGAATCCGTCTCCATCACCGTCAGCTTTTTGCTGATGTAGCAGGAAAATCCCAACAGAGGAAACACAACAACACATGGAGGCTAGTGGAACAACTCAACCCACGGGTCACAGCCGTCCTGCAGTCATGTTTGTTTTGTGCTCAGAAGATTCATTCACTGTTGGTATTTTTACAATAACAGACAATGAATATGTTGAAACTACTGCAAGTCAGTGAGGAATTGATTTTAAAAAACAAGGGTGAAAATATGTGGGAAAGACGTGTTGGAGCTTGGATAGGAGGAGAGGCGATGATCAGTGAGTAGCAGTGATGCTTCATGCTGAGTGAGGAAATCTCTGCCTAAGTTGCTGATGGAGAAGGTCAGGGAAGGTCAGACAGAGTTTCTCTGTGTAAAGGACAGCGAGACAGTGGTGAGGTAAAAATCAAAGTGGATGTGGATTGTCATTAGGCATTCGCTCCATAATTCATTGCAGTGGTGTTGGACAGTTTTATAGAGGAAGTCATGCTGGAGTCTCCATGGACTCCGATTCCCACAGACATCCCACTGGAATGAGTGAAAAGCAGAAAACGACAGATGTTTAATGAATGAAGGATTTCAGTGTGACAGAACTGGCTGAAATGACAGGCAGAGTATAAGAAAGTTTATTAATGTACTGTGCAAAATTCACATTTTACTCAGTTTTGTATTTCCATTTGGGTCTCAACTGCTCATATAAATGGCTTAGAAAAACTTGCTGGAAAACACAAATGTTTTGTCGTTGACTTGCACTGCAAAAACTAACTCTGACATGGTATTTTTATTCTACTTTCTAGTGCAAATATCTTAGTTCACTTGAAATGAGACAAAATTGACTTACAAGTAGCTTTTGAGCAAAATATAGTTCCACTGACAGATATTTTTGCTTACAAGACATTTTTCTATATTATAAGTGAAATAATCTGCCAGTGGAACTAGTACATTTTATCAATATTCATGAATTTGTGAATTAAAACAAGCTCCTATATCTTGCTGAAAAGTTACTTGTAAGTAAATTTTGCCTTATTTCAAGTGTACTGAGATATTTCCACTAGAATTTAGTTGAAAATACTTTTTAAGATGTTGTGATCTTGCAGACACTGTTCAGAAACCATACGCCGCTTGTTGGTTGTGCAGGAGGCTCCACGTCTGCTTTTCAAAGATGTACGGTTGAATAATTTTGCATCTGTTTGCAGCAGTTTAATATGTGAGTGTAAACGTTGAGTTGGGGGGGGGGTCAGCAGCTTATTTGGGTTTAAAGTGACAATGCGCCCCAAAAGAAGGCTATTTCTGAAAGGAGCTCCAAATAGAGACTAAAATCTAATTAAATAAAAATGATTTTGAGCAAAAAATGTAATTGAAATGTTTTGTACAGCCCCGACTTCTCCTATCTTGTTCAATGAAGCATGATAGGTCACCTTTAATACAGTTGGCTTGTTTTTTACTGCATCCAGCATGACCTGAACTGTCAGATGTGATTCTCCTCAGTCAGTTCTTTACATTCACATTTCTGTTTTCATTCACCCGTCCCACTCCTAGCCCTCCCTCTGTTCCCATCAATCCGTCTGTTTCATATCCAACAATTCCCAAAGCTTCTCTAATCTGAGCGTATCAGCCCAACCAATCAGAGCCAGCATTTCCTCCACAAGGATTCTCTGATCTCTGCAAGCAACCAGCTGCAGCTCCAACACAAGGACAGAGCAGAACGAGGTGAAGAGGAGTCCCAGTCATGAAATGGGCCCGATGAAGATCAGTTCATTCATGCCCATAAAAGGAAAGCTGAGTCACCTGTGATGTAACAAGCAGTTTGAGTTGAACTCCTCATCCTCCTTTTTCCTGACTCCAAAGTGGGCGGAGCCTCGGCGTTGTTTATTCTCTCTACTTCACTCCATCTCTCTTTGCGCTTGTTTCTGCAGGACCGCAGCAGCCAGAGGAAGACCAGGAGGAGGAGGAGGAGAAAGCAGGAGGGTCAGTCTGCAGAGGCAGGAGGCTGGTGAGGAGGAGAAGAAGAAGAAGGAGGAAGATCCCCGAGGACTCCTCAAGCGCAGCGTGGAAACGAGGGAGCGCGGTGAAGAGGAGCTGCGACAGAGGGAGGCGCAGCAGCTGGACTTTCGCTCGCTGCTGGGACGCCGAGCTTTGCCCCCCGACGGTGACACCGACACCCAGAAGATGGATTTTAAGGCCAACCTCCGGGGCGTCAAAGGCAAGGCGGAGGAGAAGGCGAACTCCCCGCAGCAGGTGGACTTCCGGAGCGTCCTGGGGAAGAAGGGCGCCGCTGGCAGCAACGGCAACAAGCCGGCCGAAACGCCTCCGAAGAACGCTGGAGACTTGCGCTCCGTCCTCACCAACAAGAAGAAGACGACTCCGGCGGCGACCCCTGAGAAGAACGGAGAGAAGGTGAACAACTGCGTGGATGGCGGGCTTCACGACCAGAAGAGCGAGGGAGGAAAGGGAGGTGGCGGAGAAGGGACGGCGCCGGACTTCGTGGAGAAGCTGAAGGATGTGACGGTGCTGGACGGTCAGCGGCTCCGGCTGGAGTGTCGCCTCGCCTCCGCCGCAGCTGCTGATGTCACCGTCACTTGGACGCTGGACGGGAAGACCGTCAAACCATCCAAGTTCATCGTCCTCGCCAACGAAGGTCAGAGTTCATACACACACACTTTCAGAAATGAAATTAGAAATCAACGCCGAGACGGAGGGCTTGTTTGTTAGAAGTTGGTGTGAGCCATGCTGATGGAGGAGGAAGAGGAGCAAGAGCAGCTGCCGATGAAGCTCAAAGGATTCAGACTCTATTAATAGATCGCAGATGTGAAACAAAAGAGCGTAGAGATGCAGGATGTGATGTGAGACCACCGAGTATTGTGGCTATTTCAGATGGGAAAGATCACTTTACACACGCAGCATTAACTGTACTCCAGGCCTCCACATTCGTCATTCCTGCAGGTTGCAGCGACTCTGTTTACATCCAGACTGGCCCCTGACGCACGGCGAAGGGTCAACCTGTAGCTCCACATCACAAATGACAACATGACTTCAACCTTTTCATTAATAAACTATAAACATAGAGCTGGTTTATATGATTCCAGCAATGGCACTGTTTTCTTTTTTTCTGGACTAATTTCAATTAAAAAAATATTTTTGTAGTTTAGAAAAGTCAGTGTTGGGTTAGATTATGCTGGAATCTGGATTATGCTGCCATTGAAAAACAAAAAAAAGTTTTTTTTCTCAGAACTCTGATTTTTGATCTTAGCAGATTAGTCAAAATTGAAAAAAAAGTCAGAATTGAGATTAAAGTCAGAATTCCTACTTTTTTATTTTTTATGACCCTAATCCTCTTCCGTATATTCCAGCTTTGTGCGATTACAATCTCTTATTTTCTAAATCAACTTCTACACTAACGCTCCACAGCGCCACCTAGCTTCTCCTCTTGGTACTGATCTATTTTTAGTCATCCTCAGTTAGGAAGAAACGTGACATATTCCTCTGTTTTTCCAACAGCGGCACTGCCTATTAGGAAAATATTAGTTTTTGTCCAGCCAGCTGATCTGCAATGTGTACTTTGTGCTCCAAGCAGCTGATAAATAAAACTAATCTAGTTACTTTGTTGCTTTCCTAGCATCTCATTAAAATTACTTTAAACTGAAGGAATTATATGACAGAAATTTTTGATCCGTTTTGAAACAATGGCTGTTTAAAAGCTTCATATGCAATGACATGCTGAGTGGGAATGCACAAAATAAATTTAAAAAACAGTTTTGTATCATCTGTCCTGCTGAATCTCTGAATCAGACGCTGTTTGAGATCTGCTGCTTGTTTAGAGCTTCAGCTGCTTCCAGTGTCAGAGAGAAATTTTCTGCTCCTTCAGTTTTTTTAATAAGTGAAGAAACTTTGGAGTTTGTGGATGAGAAAGAGAGAGAGTCACAAGTTTCTTTTGGTTACATTTACCCAGAATGCCCTGCTCTGTAGTCCACTTCCTTCATTTGGACTGGTCTCTGGTCCGCTGGTGTTCACATATCCATTCAAACCGAACCAGAACTCAATTCAACCGAACCCAGACCGAAGTTTGCAGGTGAACCACAGTTTGCTTTTTCGGTTCATATCACAGTTTGATTCCACTTTCACGCCTTCACAAATGAACCGGAGATTCTAGATGAACTGGAGTTTCATTAAAGCAAAGTAAACGGGTCTGGCGTGACTCAGATCACTTTAGCTTTTTACTGCATGTTTAATGCAAGAACCAGGAAAACCTTAAAAACCTGCCAAAAACAAATGGACCCAAATCAAAATAAGTTCTCAGATGTCTGAAATCTGGAGTCTAAGAGTGTTTAACTGGCCCAGATGTTGATCAGATGATTCAAAGTCCCTTAAAGAAAGTTGAACTAAGTCACTGTTACTGCAGATATGAAGCCTCACATTTATTTATTTGGCACATTTAAAACATTTATTGACCAAATTGCATCACAGCTACATCCACAATCATAAAATAAGTCGCCACACTGAGCTAGCTTCTGCTAGCACTTTCATTGTGTTTAAAGGGAATTGTTCATTTCTACTGTCACCACATGATCGCCACACAGTAAATGATTGAAATCAACTGGATAAACTTCCTGAGACAGAAAAAAGTTTTAGCAGTTGATTAACTTAAATGATCAATGGATTATCTCTATCAATACGTTTGATCAAACTGTGACTGTCACATGGATAGAAACTTTCCCGCCACAGTAGAGATTTGCAGTTAGAACTGCTTGAACACGTGTGTGTTTACGAATGCCTGGGACTCCCAGTGTGTGTGTGTTTATGAACGCCTGTGTGTGTGTGCAGTAATCCTTCAGCATGTTATTTTAGCCTTCAGGACAGCCTCTGTTCCAGCTCTGCAGGCATACATTGAGGTGGTCCATGTTGAAGGTCAGAGGTCACAGCAGCCTCAAACACGCAGTGATGTGTTGTTGCTGTTATTTGCAGCAGGGAACTGATATCAGCAGCTCCAGAACAAACAACATCTGAACATTCTGGTTTTAAACCACGAGATGAATTTACTCCATCGCTCTCTGTGCTGCTGTGCTTTAAACGCAAGTATCAGTTCTCATTATCCACCTCCGATTATTGTCAGAAATCTCTTATTTCATCTGTGGCTGAGAACATTTATGGATTTTATGATTTGCTGAGACTCTTTGCAGTTTTGCATTGATTATTGCGTAACCGCAACTCTAAGAATAAAAAGTCCTAATCTGGTACAAATTCTGGAAACAATACTGCATAGAAAAAGATGCTGCTTGACTTTTCCAGATTCCAAAGTGACATAAACACCTGATATTATTGACACATAAATACTGAGTCTGAGATCTCTCACTTCATCAGTAAATAAATCTGAATCCCTCTAAGTCACATGCCATTCCTCAGCTGCCTTCTTTTGCAACACATTCATATTTGCACCTGTTTGACTCTGATTTATTGCCCTTGATTGACGCATATAATTCATCAGCTGTCACAATCAGAACATGAACAGTTACAGTAGTATCCTCCTGAGACCCAGAGAAAAAAAAGTTTTTGAATTTCTTTTTTTTTACACTACATGACTCTTTGGAGGAAAAAACATCACTACAATTGAAAAAATTTCAAAACATGTTTTTATTTATTTTTTAGAGTATGTCCTTTGGAGAGGACATCGGGACTCTCTTGTGGCAAATATGAACACATTTCGAGGCCCAGGATGTCCTCTCTAAGGACAAACAGGATTTAACACAGTGGCATGTATGGTTTCAGAGTTATGAACAAAAAACCTATGTGCTCCACACAGGACAAAAATGTATTGCTGGGTCTCAGGAGGATATAAATTCATTGGCAATGACTGTACATGCATGACATGTTACAGCTGCTCTACCCTGTTTATTCTGTGATGTTTCAACTTTAATTTGGTATTTTTATTCAGTATGTGGATAGTTGTTGCATTCAGATATCTTGAAGATGAGAAGTTGTGTCCAAAGAGCGCTCGGTGTGTCTGATCTGCTTGTATTTTAGGCTGCGTTCACACCAGATCTGTTTAGTCCGCTTTAATTAAACTCCAGTTCGTTTGCCTTGAAAGTCTGATTTGCTTTGAAACATGTAAATGCATAATCAAACTCTTGATGTGGACCAACACTTCAAAAACACAAAATCTTACCAAGTATTAGTTTCTAGTGCAGATATCTTGGTACACTTGAAATAAAATGAATTTTTAAGTTACTTTTCTGAAGATATAGGAGCTTGTTTATGTCAATAATTCCTTAATAATGATTCAAAAGTACTTGTTCTGTTGGCAGACTATTTCACTTATAAAACATTACACATTTATAACACTTATATCTCTTGTCACATGTAATAGGTGAAATAATCTGCCAATGGAACAAGTACTCTTTCATCAATGTTAAAGAATTATTGACTTAAAACAAGCGCCAATAACTTGCTGAAAACTTTTTTATAAGAGGTTTGTTGTATTTCCACTAATAAGATATTTGCACTAGAAACCAGACCAAAACTACTGGGTAAGATTTTGTTTTTGCAGTGAAAAAGGTGAACTCTGGTCCTCCAAGTGGATCGGAGACCATTCCAAAAGCAGGAAGCAAACTACAGCACAAGGCATTCTGGGTAAATACAATCAAAACAAACATGAGAGTCTAGTGCTAGTGAGAGAAATGACTCAAAAGTCTTTTAGCAGACAAAAGAGAAATCCTGCAATGACTAAAATTTTATGCTACTCCATTTTTGTTTTCATTTTGTGAAGAAGAAAGTTGAACTCAGTGTCTTCAAACGTTTTTACTTCATTTCCTTCAGTGGTTCTTGGTCCAGGGGGGAACAGGTCGCTCAAAGGGTTTGGTTTTGACTCGGTGCAGCGTGAAAGTGAACCACAGCAGCTCAAAATTTAAGAAATGTAACTTTGGTCCCCAATCGAATCGAGACTCTTGGACTATCCGGTGTAAAAGCACTGAGACTTTTAACATGTCTGCATGTTCACAGATAAATGATGCGAGTTTTAGGCCACCCCCGTTTTGGTTCTGCAACTCCAGCTGCATGATCTGAAGTCTCAGATGGCTCATGATCTCAACAGATCATCTTGTATGATATGAAAGGACAAGTAGTAATTAATGGAGTGTTTGTGGTTGTGTGATTATGGTGAAATCTGATCTAAAAAGTGACTTTTCTCTCTGCCATCCTCAGTTGTGTAACCTGCCGAGTTTCCTATTTGTCCTTCTACTCCTTTAAGTTTATCAGTCAGACGGTGGCATCCACAAAATTAAGACATTTTAACACAGATGACCTGAAACCTCTTGACCAAACTGACTCGGCAGAAAAAGTCGAGTTGAGTTGTCATTCCTTAATGCAGAACTATTTTCCTTCATAAACATGTGAGATCTCTGGTTCAGAAAACTCTTGTCAGGCTGTTTAGTTTCACTGTTAGAATAACAGTGAAAAAAAATGTTCATCTGTCCTGCTGAACATTATTCATGCATGACAGTTTTCCTGACTGATGCCAGGCACATGAACCAATGTAGCATTTAGAAACTTCTCGTAATTTTTTTATATTTTGCTAAAGGCTACCACAAAAATTCATATTCTGTAACCTCTATATGATTATTTAAGAAGTCTCAGTTGGAATAAAGCTTGACGTATTAAATTCAGTATATCAATCAGCCTTCAAAGTGTGTAAAATGTATTTTTTTGTTATTGTTGTCTTTTTATTTTATCTTTATTGATTCACAAGGAAGCAAATTTTATATGTAGTCACAATGTAATGCCAATTTCATTACAAAGAGATTACAATGATTGGAATGAAAAACAGGATAATGGAAAAGGGAAAAAAGAAATAAAAAAAATATATACACAAACTAAAACCAGTATTAAATAACTAGAATGTGAGTCTTTTATAAGACAGTGGATTTTAGTATGTAAAGTAGCGGCAAGTTTAGACCGAGGGCTCCAAACAATTCCTATAATTTATTTGTAAATTGGACACAACTGATTTACTAGATTGTTTTTTAAATGGTAATGTGTTTAGTAATACGAATCAGGCAGCAGACGTCCTGTTGTAATAGTGAAACTGTTTCAACATGGGCAGCAGTATTAATAACTCTCAGATGTTGTGTGGTGAAACATCAAAGCATTCATTTGTCTTGCATCATAAAATGTTTGAGGTTTGAATTTTCCTGCTGATTTAGTGGTTTGTTTCTGTTGGGACGACGCTCAGACTCGGTAGGAGAAAAATTAATATTATTTCCACACATAACAAGACATTTTTCCTGTTTAAAGTGGAAAAGTGTAACTAATATGTTTTTGCATTTATATTCAAGCGTTATTGACCTAAAACACACTTATTTGCTGAAACAAGACTTTTAAGGTCTTTTATCTTAATTCAAGTGTATTAAAAAATGTTCACTAGAAACTAGACAAAATACTTGGTAAGATTTTGTGTTTGGTTTTTGTTTTTTTCATTATGACTTTCTGGATTTGCTTTATTCACAAACTGACCCAAAAACAGATTTATATTTTTTCTTCAATATGTGAACTAATTGGATTTTCTTCCACAAGATAAAAAGTATCTGCAACAACTGCAGTGTGAAAAAATAAGTTTTAATTTTATTATAAATTTAACTTAAAAATTTACAGCCAGTTTATTATTTGCTCTTTTATAACATTCTGTCCCCTTTATTTTCCACAGTCTGAAAATGAATAAATAGTGACATTGATTTATTAAAGCAAATCCTTTCATGATCTGGAATCCAATCCTGCTGGGGATTTATCCCTTTGCTGTTGGCAAAAGTCTAAAAATATGTCTGTGTGACTTTTATTTTTAAATACATGAACATGATAGCAGGTTCATGCTGTCATGAACACAAAATTCTGTTGTTTTTCCTCAAAACAAGTAAATTGGAAATCTGGAGTATAAATTAAACCGTATAACGATCACCTGAGAGCTGAGTATCTGCTCAATGCTGAGTTTATGTTTAAGAGACTTTTTATTGCTGGATTTTTATTGGTCAAAGGAAAAACTGAAAGATCTCCAGAAAATCTGGAAGACTGTTGATCAAGGTCACTGGAATCTGGTCAAATAAGGGCTGGATTTGTATCTCTATGCTGTAAATCCAGCTGGTTAGTTAATCCTCAGTGTTCTGGGTGATAAATGTTTTCTGTCGTGTTTTTCAGGCGGCCTCTGCTCTCTGACCATCGACAAAGCTTTGCCGGAGGACGAAGGCCAGTACAAATGCAGAGCTGAGCACTCGGCCGGCAGAGCGGAGTGTTCCTGTATGGTTCTAGTCGACGGTAAGAACCTCATCGTCTCTCACACCTTTAGCTATAAGTGAGACCCGAGACTTAAAATAGATAAACTCTGGTTTTAGTGGTTTAATGGGAATTGTTCAGACACAAAAAAACCTCTTAGGTTATGTTCACACAGCAGGTAAATGATCCAAATTCACGTTTTCACTACAGTTTGAGCGGCCCGATTCCGATCTTTTCACCCCCAAATAATCCAATCTGTGACCATCCACATGTGGGTTTAAATTGGATTTGTATCCAGTTGTTTTCAAAGCTTCAGAACGGTGATGTCTAATTTTATCTGGCTTTTATGTCATGGATACGAGACATGAGTCAACATTTTGCACCAGAAAGAGTCAGACGGTTTAAATTAGGATGCGAATGAAATTATAATTATTCACTTTTAGAAAGCAATCCATTAGTGAAGCGCATCACATCACAATCCCACCACTTTTGGTTCCGACTACATATCCAAACAGACTCTCTACAGAAGTTGAGACGCTGATCCTCTTAGTTGTGTTTTCTTTTTCTTATCTTCCTTTGTGTTCTTACGATCTTGTGACTATACTCTCGGCTCTTGTTGCTGAATAAACTTTAAAATTGATCCATAAGCTGCGATATCCATTATTACCTCCATAAAAAGAGTTTTGCTGTGTGACATCAACATTCTTCTTCTGCACATGCTGGTCGCTTTGAGGTTGTAAATTGTTCACACAGAAGTCTGATTACGGTCATGTTTAATTAGTAACATGCAAAAAAAGATCTTATTTCAGCAGAAAATCGGAATTGTGCACCCAGACCTGCTGTGTGACTGCAGCCTTAGAGGGGTTTTCATCCCTCCATTAAGTGAAAAAAGTTTTCTTTTTATTCAGTACAACAAACACTGATAGTAGAAAATAATTGGTTTCATTTAGTTTTCTTTCCTGTACGAATCATTTTATGTTTTTTCGCAACCCATAGACTGAGCAGAGAACATGCAAGGGAGTAAACATAAAGATTTAGTGAAAGGCCTTTAAGAAGTTGCATTTTCCAGCATTGACTTAAAATGAAAACGAAGATTAATCTGCAATAATGAGCATTTTTTGCTAAAATTAACAAATTAATATAAACACCTGAGTCTGTAAGGAGCTGCAGGTTTGGAGAGAGATCAGTTCAGGAACCTCAGGTCTCCTCCCTGATTCCTCAGGAGCCTCCGTCTGTTTGCAGCTTCCTGTAATTAGAACAAATGAACACAAACAAACAGCATTTATCACAAACGGTTACTGGGAAGAAGGAAACTGCTGACTGGAAATCAGCTGCTTCTTCATTACGTGAAGAGCTGGACATTAGCAGTTTGGTTTGCTGGAGAAGAAGTAAAGAAAAAACAGCTGGATGCTCTTCTTCTCTGATTTTTCTTTTTTTTTCTGTGAAGATGTAACAGAATCATCAGAATGATATTTACCAGTTAACAAATCTGCTCAGGATGGATCGTATTCTGTTAAAATGGAATAAATGCAATTTTGTAATTGCAGTGTTTCCATTAAATAAGAAATTAAATCCAAACCACACATGTTGCAGTAATTAATGCAACTAAAGATGAACGCGTGGATGAGTTTCTCTAGATCTTGCTGTGACATTAGTTCTTTAATCCTGGAAATGTTCTTCAAGTGATAGAAGGCCGACTTTCTAACCGTCTTTGTGTTGCTCTTAAGGTTCAGGTCTGAGTCCATCAACTCTGCTTCAGTTCATTTGAATCATCAGAATCGACTCTCACTTCTTATACTAACTGTTGATTTTAGGCTCTGCAGCTGTTATTGCCTCATTCTGAGAGGTTTCCAACCAAAACTCCTAGAATGTAAACTGTGACACTGAGTGAAGCTGTTTGTCCTGCGTTTAAAGTCTCCTCTGTGTGTGTTTGTGTGTGTGTGTGTGTGTGTGCATGCGTGGGTGTGTGTGTGTGTGTGTGTGTGTGTCCTCCTCCAGATCCACCAGAAAACTCTCCGACAGACAAGAAGTCTAAGAAGGCAGCTCCGACCTCAGAGAGTGAGTTTCCAAAATATGCAGCCGCGCCAGCCTCTTTCCTTTTGTCCCAATAAGGAGCTACAGACTGGGATTACTGGTTCCCACACACACACACACACACACGCCTACGCACACACACACACACGCAGCGGGAGGTTTCTATTTTAAAGCGACTCTGTGTATCGTTGGAAACATCAGTTCGTAAATCACTGTCAGATTATTGTTCAGAGCTCCGTTGCAGTAAACGGTGGACGTCCTCTGAATATTGGAACATCTCTCTCCTGATCTCAGCTTCACACTGCAAAAAACACCAAATCTTACAAAGTATTTTAGTCCAGTTTCTAGGAGAAACATCTGGCTATACTTGAAATAAGACAAAACTAACTTACAGGTAATGTTTCAGTGAGATATAGGAGCAAACCAAAAAGTACTAGTTCCATTTATAACAAGACTTTTTCCCATAAGTAAAATAATCTGCCAGTGAAACTGGAACTTTTTATCAATGTTAAGAAATTATTGACTTAAAACAAGCTCTTATATCTCACTGAAAAATTACTTGTGTAAGTTAGTTTTGCCTTATCACAAGTGTATTAAAAAATTTGCACTAGAAACTTGATAAATACTAATACTAGTAAGATTTTCTGTTTTTGCAGTGAAGGTGAAGAGTCAGACTCTTTAAAGTAAGAAAGAAATATATGAATACTGTTTTTCTTCTCCTCACAGGGTCTGCATTCAACATTTCTCTAACATTATGTCACAACATATGACATTTTCATTAAAGCTAATTTATTAGCAAGCTAGGAACATCTAGCCTGCAGCTAGCTCATAATTAGCCACGTAGAAGCAATCATTTTTAAGAATTAGTAAAAAAAATAATAATAATTCTGTAAGAAATATTAAAATTTGATTTAAATAATGTCACACCAAACATTGACCACTACAGGTGGTGTCAGATTTATAGTTTTTTGACTAAAAATAATACAAAATAACAGATCCCGCCTCATGACCATTCAAAACTCTCCAGTTCTAGTTTCATCATCAGATTGTCCAAATTATTGTCTGTTCAAAATATACATTATAGTCTCACACCGCATGACAACCATTTTGTGGACATTTGGTCTGAACTTAAAGCTTTATATGGCTATTGATAATACAAAATAACTTCATATGCATTTGGAAAATTGTCAAACATTTCAAAGTTATTTGTAAAATAATCTCGTTTGTCTCGCTAGTGTGACAATTTTTGTCTAGATCAAAATTCCAGGTAAAGATCCAAAATACTTGCAACATTTTGGGTATTATTGTTCTGTATATCAGAGGAACAACATTTAAATATTTTTTTAAATATGCAATTTTAACAGTGTGCAGCACTAGGAGAGTCAGAATGCTATTTGTCAACAACTTCTGTTTTAATTATCTGAAGAGATTTAGTTAAGTGATTTTTCTTTTTTTGTGCTTAAAATAAGATATTTTTTTTTACTTTGAAAAATAAGTTCTAGACGTGAAATTTGTTTTGTAATTATTGATATTTTAGCTTCTTTCACACATTTACTCATAATAAGTGGTATTTTCTTAACATCAAGCTTTAATATCGTGACAAAACACTTAAAATGAGGGAAAAGTTCTAACATAGAAGCCTCTGTGAGAAAAATTATCTTTTCAGAAAAGAAAAAAAGCATAATTCCCCTTAATCTTCCTCTTAACTGGACTGCACTCAAAATCTGGTCTCCACTTTATACCTTGCACATGTACAGAGCTAAATAACTTCTATTTTACTGTCAGTCCTGCACTTTATATTTTATATTTAGATTTATATTCATATTTTATACTGTATTTTATTTTATTCTGGAGTAACCTCACAACATTGGAAGCTCAAAACGCTGTCCTGAGCCGTATGCAACGAAATTTCGTTCTGTATACACCCTGTGCATGCAAAATGACAATAAAGTCAGTCTAAGTCTAAGTCTAAGTTAATAATTTAATCTTACTTAGATTTAGGTTTTTGATATTGTAAGAAAACAAATGTGACTCGGTGAGAAGTGAACATGTATCCATGATGAAAATCTTTCTGTTTTAAACTAATAGCTCCGATTTGTCCTGTTTGAAGCTGCATGGAGTCAGTTTCTCCATCACACGGCATCAGTTAAACATGTGTTGCACAAGCGTTTTATGACGTTTTCTGTTTTCTGTCTGCAGCCTCAGTGGAAAATCTGCTCTTATCTTTATAATCTGACTCTAAATCCTTCTGCTTGATGTGCATCTGAGCACGTGTGCATTCCTAAGTGTCCGATTTGCCGCTGCAGCTGGAACCAATAACCAGATGATAAAACGCAACATCGTTCTCTGTTGTTCCACAGAACAGAAACCGACACATAAAACCTGACTCTGTGGGGTTATTGGATTAAATCCTGAGTCAGTTAGCAGAGTTTTTCTCATCAAAGCGACGTCCAGAAATCAACACTCTGCAGGATCTGATCCCATGATACGGTCCGTTTGGGAAAACACGGAGGGAGAAAAACTGAAACTGAACCCAGAGAAGATAATTAAAACATTAAAGTCAGAAGAACAACAGAGGATTTAAAGCTGGGATGTGTGACGGAGTATTAGGGCAAAGCTAAGAAAATAAAATAATAAAATTACAAGAATAAAGTAGAAATAATACAAGAATAAAGTCAGTATAATTACATTTTCTCAAAATAATATTTTCATATTTTTACAACTATTCTTATAATATTTCAACTTTATTCTTTTATGACTTTATTCTCATAGTACTATGACTATTCTCAAAATATTGTAATTTTATTCTCCTATTATTTCGACTTTCCTCTTGTGAGACTTTATTTTAATAATGACTTTCTTCTCATATAATTACAACTTTCTGCTCATTATTTCAATTTTATTTCTGTGTAACTTTAAGCATGCAATGCTAAAACCTTCTTCTCATTTTTTTTCTTCACATGGCCCTAATACTCTGCCGTAGAAATGAGACGTGTATCAAGTTCCGTAAAGTTTACTTTGTTTGCAAGTTTTTCTAAAATAGTTGATGACATCATGGATCAGTCACTGCCAGCTCATTTCAATCTGTTTATATCACTCCTGCTCTATTTGATTAATTTTAAATTGGCCTATTTCCCCATAAAACTGATGTTGTTTACAGATTTTCCAGCTTTAGATGGTGGGAACCAGTTCTGGTCTGAAATACAAGCCTGGTGTTCCCATCTGAGGAATCACTGATTTGGTCTCAGCAGGTCAGCGGATGGAACCGTCATTATGTAAACTAAAGGCGACACCTCTGCTGTTATTTCAGCTGGGCTCTAATGTGAAGGGAAACATTAGAAATGACAGATTGTATAAAACTGCAGCTTTGTCACCAGGAATCTCTTCCTACCTGCAGCAAAATCCTGCAAAGTTAGAACAAAAAATTTTAAGCTTTGTCATTTGCAACATGAGCTTTAATTGAAGGAGATTAATTCATATTAGAAATCAATACAAGACCTTCATAAATGTACAGTACTGTAAAAAAAAGAATCAGCCCCTTACACATTTTTTTTGTTGTTCTTGTTTGTGCTTTTTTTCCCTTTTTCTATGTTTAAGATATCAAACCATTTTAATTTCATAAAAGACAACCTGCAGTTCATTTATCATCAAAAACAAAAAAACTTCTATTTTGTTTTATTTATCTGTTTTATTTGGGTTTTCTTCTGCTTAAAAAATATTCCAAGCACTTAAAAAAATAACATCCAGCCAATAAGTAAATGTTTTTACTGAGCCATTTCAAAAACCTCAGGGATGTAACATCACTGCGTTGTTACCTAGCAACTCCAGAAGCCTAGCCTGTTATCTGGCAACCCAAGCTGAGCTCCAGTACATTTGGTCAGCTGGTTTTACCGCTGTGTGCGCTGCACAATGGCTGCTGAAAAAGACAAGAGTTTTGTTGTTGACATACCATCCAGAAACCACTAGTTGCACTGTTGCTGGTTGTGCAGGAGGCTCTACTAATGCTTTTCAAAGATGTACTGTTGTGTAATTGCGCATCTGTTTGCAGCCATTTGCACTTGCGAGTGTCGACATTGAGTTTGGGGGCGTGGCCAGGAGCAGATTATTTGGTTATAAAGGGACCGAGGCCCTAAAACTGGAGCTCAAAATAGGCAAAACTGAGCAAAACCTCATTATCGAAGCATGATTTTGTGCAAAGAAATGTTAATGAACATGTTTATACTAGCATAAAAAGCATAATAGGCCACCATTAACCACCTGCATTTATTCTTAGTTTTCAAATTGAATCTGGCTCCTGAAATTGTTGCATCAGTTCCATAAGTGTTGTGTTTCTCCCTGCAGGGCTTGTAAAATGACTGATTGCGTCACATTCTTGTGTGCCTTCAGAGCTGAACTCTTCTTCTGCAGTCCTTTTATGGCTGTGATATGGCTGTTTACAACGTCCTGCTGAAATTGTTTGCTCTCAGTAAATACAAATATAACGGTCTGAACAATTTAGAGACATTAAACCATCACTATTCATAAATCGTTATTAATCCTGCAACTGCAAGAACATCTGGAGAAAAAAAACAGTTTGATTTATGTGAAGGTTCATTTATGAACTGAATGGAGGATAAGTGAAATATTTTCAGAGTATTTTTATCCTGGACACCTCCCTGAAGGTCTGAGCTTGTCGGATCTGCGGAGACTCTCATTCCTCTGCAGAGTTTTCCCCCAGGAAGGATGGCGGTGTTGAGGTTGGAGGGGGATGAAGATGGAGGCTGGGAGCTCCTCTCCCTCGTTTCCATTTAAGGCCTGTGCTCTCTGCCTCACTCGCATGTCGTTTTACTTCACAGCACAGATGAAAAGCCTGAAAGTGAAGCAGCTTTCCTTTTAAGAAGCTCATCTTCTTGAGCCTGCTGGTTCCAAGTTAGGGTCTAAGTACTTAGCAGACTGGAAATAAGTGATTTCTCAGGCAGAAACTTACATTTCCTGTTGTTTTTAAACAAGTGCATCTCTGCAGCTTGAGCTTCACACAGCAGAAAGTTATTGAAAGTTTGGATCATTCAGCTGGTTTTGTTTTACTATTTCACTGCAAAAACACAAAATCTCATCAAGTATTTTTATCCAGTTTCTATTGAAACATCTCAGTACAACTTGAAATAAGACAAACCAAACTTAAGAGTAACTTTTCAGCTGGCTATGGAAGCTACAGAAGGAATCATTGTTTTAAGACAATAATTTCTTAATATTGATTAAAACATTTCTTTCCGCTGGTAGATTATTTCACATAAAACAAGATATTTTTTTAACTAGTACTCTTTGTTGATTGCATGACTAGTGTGATGCGAAAAAAGTGTTTCCATTGCAGTTTTGTTAAAAACACCTCAGTCCAGCACGAAAACAATTTTATTGAAAAACGTGTTTTTTAAAAAAATAATCATGTTTCAATTAAGCAAACTGATATTGAAAATGTTATAAAGTTAATGGAAATGCAGCTTTCTCTTATAGCTAGAGTGTTTATAGAGTGTTTGTTGTTCTACTTTTGTTGATTTTTATATTTCATTTATTTTTTCTTCTTTTAGTTCAGGTGTGTCAAACTCATTTTCATGTTGTTTCACATTAATATCATGAATGTCCTCAAAGGGTCAGTTGTAGCAGAAAGTATTGATCATGTATTGATCTTGTTAATCTTTATATATATATTTATATTGTATCTAACACGAAGAACGTTGTGTGAACCTTTCTGCCTGTTGCGGCTGCTATGCTTGAATTTCCCCTGTGCAGAGCAATTAGGCTTGTTTCTATTCAATTAAAATATTTATAAATAGTTGAATTTGCTTTCAATCAGTTATTCCCATATTTAACATCTTCTCATATTGATATAATTTGGCAGAATACAGCAAAAAATGGTTTTGATTTGATCAATATTTAAGAACACGGCTGTTATTTTGAAGGTTTTGTTTAAGTGAGGGCCACATAAAAAGTTATGGCGGGCCGGGTTTGGCCCCAAGACCTCAAGTTTGACACATTCATTTTAGTTGTTTGACACTTTGAAAGCACTTCGTTAACTGTAGATGCAATTAACTTGATGAAAAGCTTCAGTCTCACTTTAAATAACTCTGTCCTTTAAAAAACTAGAAACAATGCATCACTTATTTAAGCAACTTCAGATGTTCAGGAAGGAAAACTAAGATTATTAATGAGAAAAAAGCCTGAAATGTGTTTGGCGACATTAAACTGAAGCCCAGATTTCTGACTGAAGGCTGTAAGATGTTTTTAAAGGATCAAGCAGGTCTCTTTAATTGCTGTAGCTGAGAAGAAATGTTTTATTCTCTGTGTTCTGGTTCTGTTCGTTCTGCAAAGTAGATCATATTTTTCTGATCTGAGATATTTACAACCTTATTTATCGATAAAAGCTGTGAATTGTTCTGTTTGTTCTGTAGAAAAAGATAATTAGAAAACCATAGCTCAGTTTTTCTCTTGTTAGTAATCCTGCATGCAGCAGGGGGCGTTGCGCTCACATTTACATGAATTTGGCTCATTAAAGACACATAATAATGTGTAATATTTAGTTTTTATTTATGGGTAGAAATTCACTCATTTGTGATAACTCTGCTTTAGTTATATTAGATTTAACAGTGACATAATCTGCATGTGGAACTAGAACTTTTTATCAATATTGAAGAATTATTGACTCTAAACATGCTGCTAAATCTTTGTGAAAAGTTACTCATAAGTTAGTTTTGTCATATTTCAAGTGTATTACAATGTTTCCACTAGAAACTAGACCAAAAATACTTTGTATGAGTTGGTGTTTTGCAGTGTATATCAATCTGGGACTCATCTGTTTTTTCTTCCAGTCTATTTTCTTTGATTAAAGACTTTTAGAGAAATAAATCCTCCTGCTTCTGAAGCGCTTTAAGGGTTTTTTTATGCTGCTTGTATTTAAACACTGAAGCATCAACACCACCATCTGGGCTATAAGGAATTACAGTTTTGTCTGATTTATCCTCGTCCCTGTTTCATCCTTTCTTCCTTCAGGCAGTAAATAAACTTTTGTTACCCATATTAAGGTGTTTGCTGAGCTTCTGTCACATGTCGGGTTTTATTAACAGTGAAATGCCAGCAGGGTTTGTAAAAGAGATGAGTTAGTGAGTGTGTGTGAAGTGGAAAAAGTTTTGTGCTTCTGTTTTAAAACCAGATGTTCTCCTGATTGTGGAGTTTATAGGAACCTAAAGTGACGGCGGCCTTCTCTGAAATGATAAATCAGAAACAATACGGAGAAAGAAGGCAGACCTTCACCTTTCAACATCATAAGATTTTGGCCTCTTATTCATCTGGAGAATAAATAACAAACTCCATGAGCTACTTCCTGCTCACGAGGGACTATTATTAGGTTGTCCTTATATGGGCGTCAGAGACGCTCCTTTGCCGTCTGACATTTTTGTTCTGCTGCTTTTCTCTGATGGAGTCGGACTTTCTGTTCCAAGACTGTCACTCCTGCACACATGAAGAAACAATCACACGAAGAGCAAATCAAACTTTAATTTATGGTACAAGTTGTAAAAAATGTGATGGAAAACGTGAATAAACTACCAGAGTGAAACAGATCTGAGTTGTTAAAATGAAGGAGCAGATTTTGAATGTTTACAGAATTAACTGATGGATTTAACTTTGTCTTCTGCTCCTTCATTTTCATGCTTATGAATTTATTTATTAGCCTTTTGAACTGAAGCTAAATTGATTTTGTATTTTCCACACAAGCCAGTTACTTGTGTGGAAAGTAACCGGCTTTCCACACCGGTAGAAAGCCGGTTACTTTCCTCCTGTTATGACATAATTTAACTAATAAAAACTAGCAAGCTCACTCTGAAAACTAACTGAAACTAACTGCTGTGGTGGCGCAGGGGGTTAGCACGCCCCACGTTTGGAGGCCTTAGTCCTCGTCGCGGGTTCAACTCCCGGTCCCGGCGACCTTTGCCGCATGTCTTCCCCCTTCTCTTTGCCCTCTTTCCTGTCTGCCTACTGTCACCAAAAATACGAGCCACTAGTGCCACAAAAACTCTTCTGAGAAAAAAAAACTAACTGAATTAAACAACTAAAAAGTCACAACAATAGCTGACTGACGGCTCTGTTTGTTTCCTTCAGGTGAAGCCAGAATAAAGAAGCCAACTCCAAAGACTCCTCCCAAACAAGGTGAAACACACCAACTGATAACCAGAAACATACATGGATCTGAACTGAATGTTATCTACTGGTTTTTATTAATTATTTGGGGGTTTTTGTGCAGCTTTGCCTCCTCAGATCCTCCAGTTCCCAGAAGATATGAAAATCCTGGCAGGAGAAAAGGTGGAGATCCTCTGCAAATACTCCGGAGCTCCACCCATCACCTGCACCTGGCTGAAGTTCAGGAAACCAGTGAGTCTCTCATTCACCCACACTGGTTCAACCTGAAACCTTCTGACTGGGAGTGTTTGCTGTATTTGTGTGGGTCAGATCCAGGAGGGATCCTCGGACGTCTCCATAGAGAGCACAGACAGCAGCAGTAAGCTGACCATCACCAGCGGGCAGCAGGAGCACTGCGGCTGCTACACCGTGGAGCTGAGGAACAGTTACGGCCTCCGACAGGCCGCACTCAACCTCACCATCGTTGGTAAAGAAATACGTCTGCTGAGAGGCTGAAACCAGCTAATTATAAAACACTCGCTGAACTCCAGCATGTTTGGTCAGCTGGTTTTACTGCAGCATGCGCTCTACAATGGCTGCTGGAAAAGACTAGTGTTTTGTTGTTGACTTACCACCCAGAAACCACTTGCTGCATTGTTGTTGGTTGTGCAGGAGGCTCCACTTATGCATTTCAAAGATGTACTGTTGTACAATTTCCCGTCTGTTTGCAGTTGTTTTCATGTGTGAGTGGAAACGTTGAGTTGGAGGCTGTGGACAAGAGCAGCTTATTTGGATTTAAAGTGATAAGAGGCTTTAAAGCAGATGAAAATATCATTAGCTGAGATGATTTTGTGCAAAAAGTGTAATAAATATCTTTATAGGTTATTTTTAGAACAAGCTTCTTTATCCTGTCGAAAAGTCATTTGTACGTAAATAAGATATTTACACTAGAGACTAGACAAAAAAAAATACTTGCTAAGATTTTGTGTTTTTTGCAGTGATAATATTCACAATTGTAAATCCTCCTCAGACAAGCCCGACCCCCCAGCAAAGGTCCCCGCGACCTCTGACATCCGGCGCGCCAGCCTGACCCTGTCGTGGTACGGGCCGACCTACGACGGCGGCAGCGCCGTGCAGACCTACCACCTGGAGATCTGGGACTCCGTGGACCAGCAGTGGAAGCAGCTGGTGTCCTGCAACAGCACCTCCTACAACATCCAGGTGGGCTCTCATCTCCTAACCCAACACAGGGGCCGTTCAGGTCAGAGGTTAAACGGAGTGTCTGTGCTTCCAGAACCTTCTTCCAGAACGACAGTACAAGTTTCGAATTCGAGCTCAGAACATTTACGGCATCGGAGAGCCGAGTGCCGAGTCTGAAGCCGTAACAATGGGACTAGTGGATGACGGTGAGAACCTCAAACTAAACTTTCTGTAGATGTTCTGACAGAAATCCATGTAACAAGGTTTCTGACTGAAGGTCCAGTTTCTGTTTATCGCCGTAAACAAGTAATGTGGAAGTAACTTTTCAGCAAAATATAGGAGCTCGTTTTAAGTCAATAATTCCTTAATGTTGATGAAACATTTCTAGTTCCACAGGCAGATTTTTCACTTGAAACTTGGGAGAAATGTTTTGTTACAAGTGAAATGATCTGCTGGTGCTACTAGTATTTTTATTGTCCTCAAACAAGCTCCTATATTATGCTGAAAAGTTACTTTTAAGTTGGTTTTCTCTCATTTCAAGTGAACTAAAACATTTGTTTAACAAAATCTTGCATTAGAAAGATTTTGTGTTTTTGCAGTGTGGCATAATAATGCAAAAACATATTTTTAGAAATTAATAAACTTTAATTTCTCATTACATATAACATTTTAACTGGATGACATTTTAAATATCCAAAATAAATAAACAAAACAGAAACAACAAATAAAATGAACTATTAATTGAAATGAGGAGGTAGTTCGGGCCAAAGCACCAGACTGAAGACTTTTCTTATCCAGTATTTGGTAGAAAGAGAGAGAAAAAACAGAAAAACAATATTCAGATGGAAATTGTTGAGCTCAATTTAATTTATCCTGTGATTAATTGATTAATTGATTTACCCAGTTCTAATCTGAATCCAACTGCTACTAAACCAGAACCATATCTGACTAACTGGGCTTTAGCAGGTCAGCTGAATTACAGAGGCTGAACTAAAACGACTAACTGGACTAACACGGCTGCTACTTTAATTCCTCTAACAGATAACCAGGATGATGCTGAGGCAGAGGAGGAGGATGAAGGTATGAGCCTCTGTCTGCACATAAACAAACTAACCACAATGTTTATCAGCCATGAGAACCACAACACCCTGCTTCCTGTTTGTGTTTAGACTCGGAAAAAGAGCCAGAGTACCGAGACGTGACCATCAAAACCGATGTGAAGGTGAAGGAGCTTTACGACGTGGAGGAGCGGCTGGGAACGTAAGGCTCCGCCCACCGTCGCCTAGCAACCACGGCTGAGCGAGCGCAGCGTAAAGTGTGTCGTTTCTGTCTCAGGGGGAAGTTTGGTCAGGTCTTCAAGCTGCTGGAGAAATCCACGAAGAAGGTTTGGGCTGGGAAGTTTATCAAGGCGTATTCGGCCAAAGACAAGGAGAATGTGCGACAGGAAATCAGCATCATGAACTCCCTGCATCACCCCAAACTGGTCCAGTGTGTCGACGCCTTCGAGGGCAAATCCGACATCGTCATGGTGCTGGAGATGTAGGTGCTCCCTCTGCAGGGTTTTACTTTGCTTCTACCTCACAGACCAGGAGGACATTTGAGACTTTTTTATCTTTAATCCAGGCAAAATTAGTCCAGACAAATGAAAATATCACATCAGAAAATCTTGGCTACAACGTATTCAATATCCAGCACCCAGATCAGCTTTCACTGCAAAAACACAAAGTCTTACCAAGTATTTAAGGTTTAGTTTCTTGTGTACACTTAAAACAAGACTAAACTAACTTATAATTAACTTTTCTGCAAGATTTAGAAACTTGTTTTAAGTCAATAATTCTTAAGTATAGATTTAAAAATGACTAGTTCCACTAGTGGATTATTTCACTTATAAGAAGACATTCTTCTCGTAAGTGAACAAATCTGCCAGAGAAGAACATTTTTAATCAAAATAAGGAATTATTAACTTTAAACAAGCTCCTATATCTTGTTGAAAAGTTAATTGCAAGTTAATGTTGTCATTTCAAGTAGATTAGATTACTTTAAGTAGAAATTAGATAAAAAATACAAGATTTTGTGTTTTTGCAATGTTTTGTATTTTCTTGTGATGCACCCAGATCTTCTTTTAATTTAAAAAAAAAAATTTTTAATAAAAGTGACCTAAATCTTGTTTTTATTGCTCAGAATTGACAAAAAGAAACTTGCATTACTTTCAGTCCCGTTAAAAGTTTCCAAAATGGATTCCTTTCTTTTAATGAGGCAAGCCTGCAAAAACTATTTTTACATTTTGGATCTGCAATAATTTACAGATCCCCTTCCATAAAAAATAAGACTACTTTACTGGTTTGATTAAAGTTTTACAGCTGGCTTATTATTGAGTAGATGAAAAAATCACATTTTGTTTTTCATTTGTATCCCTTATGCCAACCTGCAGCAGAATATCACAGATCAGATCTCTGCGCTGTTTTCTTTCCAAGTACAAAATGTTTTTTCAGTGAAAAACACTGGAAAACAATTTCCTCCTCTGCTATGAGAGGAATTCAGGGGCAAATATTTCCTGTCTGCTAATTTTAGAGCCAGAGTTTGACCTCATCTCATCCTAAAACATATTTCTTTTTTAGTCATTCCTGCTTTCCAGCTGAACCTTCAGCTGATTTTCATTCAGAAGAAATTCTCATGTCAAACAGGAACAAGTCAACATCTAGCTTTCGATTTAACTCTGATAAATAAACATTAGAACGGAAGCAACAAATAAGTGCTGACACGATGAAAACTGGGAATACAAACAGGAAGAGATGTGTTTATAGTCGGATTATCTGACTGCAGCATTTCAGTCTGCAGCTTCACTATGGAAACAGCAGCAGACGTCACCATGAAGGAACAAACAAACAAACAAGTTTCACCAGAGAATCAAACTTAGTTTTTTATTTTGAGAAAATCCTCCGTATGGTCATGGGGGTCATTGGTGAAAAAATAATAATGCTGAGAATTTATTTATCAGAACCGATGAAATAATAATGTCTTGTTAGACTGGCAGATTATTTCACTTATAATTATTTCTTTTTCATCAGTATTAAGGAATTACACTTTCATTTTTGTGCTAATTTGTGCTGGTCAATTACAAAACCTCAAATATAGGAACCATTTAGGGTGCGAAGTAACTAAATGGAGTAATGAATCAGTTTGAGTCGTTACCTCTGTCTGCAGGATCTCTGGCGGCGAACTGTTTGAGCGGATCATCGACGAGGACTTTGAGCTGACGGAGAGGGAGGTGATTAAATACATGCTGCAGATCATCGACGGCGTCAACTTCATCCACAAGCAGGGGATCGTCCACCTCGACCTCAAACCAGAAAACATCATGTGTGTCAACAAAACCGGCAGCAAGATCAAACTCATCGACTTCGGCCTCGCCCGCCGGCTCGGTAACCAGGCTCAGATTAATATAACCAGCTGCGTTTCCATTAGAAATGTATGCAAAACTTTGGCGATATGCTGCTCATGTTGAAAAAACACTGTTTTACAGTTTCCATTAAATAAGAAACGCAATTGTAGTCAGACATAAATAAGTTTGGTCATTAAAAACATGCTGCGCAATCGTCCTCCAACTATTTTCTGTTGTCTTCTTCATCTTTTCTGCCAGTTGTTGGTCATGTGGCTCGTATGATGCAAAAAAATTTGTCATTGCAGTTTTGTGCAGAATACATTAATATTTATACAGCCGAAAATCCACCTGATCCTAGCACAAAAACTTTTTATCAAAAAACTTCTTTTTTTTCCAGAATTAGCAGGTTTCCATTAAGCAAAATTATGTTTGCAATTCCAAATGTTTTGGTTGTCCTTTATGATGTTCTGTCCAGAACCATATCCTCTTTGGACTGCAGAGGAGTTGGACTCTTTGAACACGACCAGACTTATTTTTTATTTTTGTGTTATATATATTTTTTTGTGCCGCCATGTCATTTTAAATCATGCATTTGCACTTTGATTTCTGCTTTACAATATCACTAATATCACTACATAACACTTGACTAGCCAAGTTCAACAGATTCTAGTTATTTCAAAATAAATTAATACAACTGGTGCAAGAACACCATTTATTTAAATGTACAAGTCTTGTGCTTTTCTACTGCACAGCTACAAGCATTTCAAAATCATTTTTATCTGAATACTTTCTAAAAAACTCATCAAATGTTGTGAAATGTAGTCTAAATATTAGTAACCTGCACAAACTAGTTTTTTCCAGCCCAACATGTTTAAAAGAAGCAACAATGCAGTTTGGTGCTTTTGATGCTGTTCTCTGGCAGTGCTACAGCGCCACCGATTGGTCCGGCACACTTACTACACCATTTTTTCTTAATTGTTTACAAAAATATAACAGGCTTGTTTCCATGAAGACTTGAGAATTGATTTGGAATTGAATAAAATGACTTGTGAACATCTCTGATGGAAACAGACGCAGCTACTGAGACGAACCGTTAACTTCTGTCAGTATTTCTTCCTGTTTCTTCTTCTTTTTCTAATGGCGATTATTTAACTTTTTTTTATCCCCCTACAGCAAACGCTGGAACTTTGAAGGTTTTGTTTGGGACTCCAGAGTTTGTGGCTCCTGAAGTGATAAATTATGAAGCCATTAGTTACCCCACAGACATGTGGAGTATAGGAGTCATCTGTTACATCCTGTGAGGAAACGACACTCTGTTAACTCCGACTCAGCTAGCTAAACGTTAGCTAAGGTTTTCTTTCTGTCCATTCCCTCAGGTTGAGCGGTCTCTCTCCCTTCATGGGCGACAACGACAACGAGACTCTGGCCAATGTTACCTCGGCGACCTGGGACTTTGAGGACGAGGCCTTCGATGAAATCTCTGAAAACGCCAAAGACTTCATCACCAACCTGCTGAAAAAAGACATGAAGTAACCCTGATGTTTTTACAGTATAAAAGCTGAATATCTGCAATCACTCTGAGTGTTTACAGTGTAACATGCGACTCCTCAGGGCTCGGCTGTCCTGCCCTCAGTGTTTTGAACACCCCTGGCTGAAACAGGACACCAACACCATGAAGACTACCAAGCTGTCCAAGGAGAGGATGAAGAAGTACATCCTGAGGAGGAAGTGGCAGGTAAACACCAACATGAGGATCAATCATATTTAACAGCAAAGCACTCCACAGCAGGACTGGAAAACTCAGTTTCACTTTGGGCCATTTTTATCAAGATCATGAATGTTTTCAAGGGTTAATTGTGTATGTATGACAATAGATCTGAGTTTTTGTTACTCGTATCAATCAGACTATAACCTGACATCAAGTAAGGCTGATGCAGCATTGTAGTAGAAGGAAGAAATACTGCCACCTGCAGGTGTGCGTTAGCATCACTCCAACTCAATGTTTTTGACCATTTTTGCAGTAAATTTTCAGTAAACTCAAAATGATGCATTAGCTCGAAAAAATTCAGGGATTTGTTGATTTTGTTCCAGAATTGCAAAATGGCTAAAAACTGGAGGGACTGATTGACGTAATGTGGAAGTGTACAAATAAAAACTGATTTGATTGATAAAATAATATTTGAGTCACAACTGTTACCTTGAAGGTTCTTTTTTTGTGTGTGTCACATATTAAAAGCTACAGTGGGCCGGGCTTTAAGTTTAACACCTACAGAAATCGTCATCTATCCTATTTGAACATGAATGTTTCTTTTTCTCTGACAGAAAACGGGTCACGCTGTTCGAGCGATTGGCAGACTCTCCTCCATGGCCATGATGGCTGGAGTTAGTGCAAAGAAAGGCTCACCCACTGAAGGTACCGAACCCAATCGAGTCATTTTTCACCATTCAATCCTAATTATCAAACACTAGGACTCATATTCAGCTGACCGTCTAATGTCAGATGGTAAAAAGTATCTAAGGACTGCATGAGGTGAAGTGACAAGAAACAACTAGTTTTTAACAGGGACAAACTTTCAGCAGAACCGGGCTCACTGTGGACAACAGTCTTCAAAACAATTACAAACACCGAGACCCAAAAACAACTCAAAAATGACCTTATAGTTACGAATCAGATGAAATACTAAACTTATGGGTTTTGTTTACTAAATACAGTAAACACACTACAAAAACACTAAATTTTACAAAGTATTTTTGTATTTTGGTTTCTGGTACAAATATCTGAGTTTTGTCATTTAAGGTGTACTAACTTACAAGTAACTTTTTAATCAAGATTTAGGAGCTTATTTTAAGTAAATGATTCCTTAATATTATTTTTTTTAAGTATTAATTCTAATAGCAGATTTTTTTTAACTTATAAAAAGACATTTTCCCATTTTATTAGTAAACATATCTGCCAGTAGAATTAGTGTGTTTTTAATAAATATTAAGGAATCATTTACTTAAAACAAGGTTCTATATCTTACTTAAACATTACTTGTAAGTTGGGTTTTTTTGTTTGTTTGTTTTATTTCAAGTGTATTATGATATTTGCACTAGAAACTAGATAAAACACTCGGTAGAATTTTGTTTTTGCAGTGCAAAATCTGAAGATCAGAATCTCAAAATGCCTGAATGTTGGCAAAATTGCAACAGACAGAAAACAACAAACACTGATATAAAACAAGACAAACAAACCGTCTCTCTAAGCCACAGAATTGATCTTGTTTGTTTTCAGAGGATAATCAGTTCCTGGAGTGTTTGGAGTACGAACAGAAGACGGAGAGTAAACCCACTTTCACTTCAGTCATTAAAGACGTGGAGGTGGTGGAAGGCAGCGCCGCTCGCTTCGACTGCAAAATAGAAGGTACAGCCGATCAATGTACACATTGATCAGCTGATGATCATAAATAAGATGCTATTAACAATTTACAGTAAACATAACTTTTTGAAGCATATTAATTGATTTTACACAAATAAAAATGGATTTTAATTCTATAAACTTTCTGCTTTAGGATACCCTGACCCTGAGGTGGTTTGGTACAAAGACGACCAGCCAATCAAAGAGACCCGACATTTCCAGATTGACTACGATGAAGAAGGAAACTGCAGTTTGATCATTTCAGAGGTCAGAGTTCATCTGGTGCTGCACTGCTTTTTTTAGTTTGAACGACCTGGATACTGAAGCTGCTGTGTCGGTCAGAAATAATGATTCAACTTTTCTGCAACTTAAAGTTTTGTTTTCCTTCCATCATGCAGTTTTGTTGTACTTTGTGTTGCTGCATTACATAAAATCCGCCTGAAATATAATGAATTATGTGATTGTAACATGACACAACAGTGTTTCTGAACATATTGTTGCTATATTTAAATGAATTATATTTATTGATTGCAAAAACACAACATCTTACCAAGTATTTTTCACCTAGTTTCTAGTGCTAATGTCTTAGTTAATTTGAAATAAGACAAACTAACTTGCAAGTAATTTTTCTGAAAGATATTGGAGCTTGTTTTAAATCAATAATTACTTAATATAAATTTTATAAAGTTCTAGTTCCACTGGCAGATTTTTTCACTGTCAAAACATTTTCCCAAGTTATAAGTGGAAATAGTAACGTTTCTTCAATATTAAGGAATTATTGACTAAAAGTGACCTACAATAGCTTGCCGAAAAGTTACTTTTAAGTTAGTTTTGTCTTATTTGAAGTGTATTAAGATATTTCCATTAAAATTAAACCAAAAATACTTAAGATTGTATATTTTTGCAGTGCTTTATTGTTTTCTGATGTTAACTTGCAGGTTTCAGGTGACGATGATGCCAAGTACATGGTGAAGGCCGTCAACAGTCTCGGCGAGGCGACGTGCACAGCAGATCTGCTGGTGGAGGTGATGGCTGGAGAGGACGAGGAGGAGGAAGAAGAGGAAGAATAAAGATTCCTGTTGGACATTTAGGAGGCCTGCTGCTCCTCAGCCTGTCAGAAAATTCACCCACAGTAACATTTAGGGGTGGGAGGTACAGGTGGGCGGAGTTTCTCATACCTGAATCTGAGCATGTGCAGATCTGCAGCCGATTCGCTCTGATTGGTCGGTTGATGTGTGACAATCTTAAAGCACATCAAGCTCCTACCTGGAGCTTGATGGGCCCTGATTCCAACAGGAAGTAAAGCGTAAAAGACTGAAACATGCTAAATTTTTCCCATATTATAAACCAAAATGTCTTTTTCACACAACAAGCTCCTATATTTGGCTTTAACACTCTGTTTTAGGGTGTTTTCACACATGATAGTTTGGTAAACTCCGTTCAGTTGGAGACCAAAACTGCAATATTTGTTTCATTTTCAGGAGGTGCAGTTCACTATGTCAAACAAACCAAAACAATTTAAAAAGCTGTTCCCCTCCCAGCCTGTGGGGGCGCTGCAACAAGAACTACTGAAGGAAACAGCACAAAAACCTCTGAAGAAGAGATGAGTGCAACTTCCTTCTTCAGGAAATGTAAACAAATGGAGTAGCATCAGATTTTAGCGGTTGTAGGATTTCTCTTCAGTCTTCAACAAAAGCCATTTCTCCCAGTAGCAGTAGACTCTTGCCTTTGCTTTGGTTGTATTTACCCAGAATGTCCTGCATTGTAGTCTGCTTCCTGCTTTTGTTTCGGTCTCCAGTAAGCTTGGCCTTCACATATACAGTACATTCGAACCACACTAGAGTTCACTTCAATCAAACCGAGACTGAAGTTTGTAGACGGACCAGTTCTTGCTTTTTAGTTTGCAGAGTTTATTTTACATTCACATCTCTCCAAACAAATCAGACTTTCTAGACAAATTAACTAGAGTTTGATTAAAGTGGACTAAACAGGGTTGGTGTGAATGCACCAAACAATTCATCCCTGCAGCTTCCTGTGTTAGACTCCGCCCACCTGATGCCCCGCCCACCATCCCATCTCATATGAGGTCACATCAGTTGAACTGTCTTCCTGTGAACAACTGCTCCTCCAAAATAACCACACAGATACTTCCTGCCGTTTCACATGAAGATCAGCCATAACCAGTTCCTGATTTTACAAGATTCACAATTTAAAAACATCAAATATCTTTCTCACTTGGACTCTGAAGGTTCCTCCAACAGGCTCCTTCCTGCCTTACAGCTTGCTTTCATATGATTGTTCAGTTTATGGAAGCTGTGATGTCACTGAACTTTAACCTGTACATGTTTAATTCATAATGCCTCACTTTGTCCCTGTTTGATTTGAAAACAACGTTTCAAAGCATGAGGAAAGTTTGCCAACACTTTAAGTTTAACCTTTTTGTCTGATCCAAGTGCAGGAGGGAACAGAGTGAAGATGGCCGACCCGCCTTCTTTAAATTAAACATGATTGGAGTCAAACGTCTGTGCAGCAAACATTTTCATGTGCCACTTTGATTTTAAAGATATTAATAAATGTTTCCAAACGTCATCAAAGGTTAAGCAGAATTTACATATTTACAATATCAAATTAAATGTGGTGTCAATCAAATGTGCCATGTTTATGCTAGTTTGCAAACAAACTAGTATAAACTACTTTATGCTCAAACATAACTCTGTTTGAGAGTCCGTTATTTTGAAGATGTAAAAAAAAGTTACCTGAGATATTTGTGCTGCAAAAATTTTCTTTTGTCCCGCTATACTTTTCAAGATTTAAAAAAGTTACCAGAGATCACCCAGCCCTCACAGTGCCACATTAACTAAATCAAAATTAATATACGTTAATTTAGCTGTTTGTGCTGCATAGCGTTTTTGTTTGTGCTGCTATAATTTGTAAGATTTAAAGACAAAAGTTTCCAGAGGCCACCAGAAATTAACTTACCCTTCCACTCCCACATTAACAAAATTGATCTAAATTATTTTTGCTAGTTTGTTCAGTTATTGACACCAAATTTTCTTTACTTTGTAAACGTGGACTTGCTGATTGACCTTTGACCTCTGGACGCATTTAAATGTAATCCTTCCTTTACACAGGAAAAATCTCTTGAAACTCATTATCTCATTTACAAGAGGCGCCTGCAACATACTTTACAAAAACATATAAACAGTTACAATCTACCAAATAATTCTAAAAATAAGTGCTATACATTGACAATTATTAATATCTTTAAAATGACACCAACACAAATGAAAAACGTTCGACACTTTCCTTTAATCTGAAGAAGGTGTGGCGGCCATCTTTACTCAGCTCAGGTCACTGTTTCTGTGCCTTAACGCTGCGCTGAGCCCAGTCTGAACTGGAGGTTCTGCAGTGATCACATTTGTTCTTTATCTTCTGCAACTGAGCTTCTCCTGTTGATATCCAACAATCCAGCTTCACTCTTTATCTTCATTTTGTGTTTCAGCTGCAGGTTTGCGAAGCTTCAGTCACGTTTGGCCTCCTGCTGTTAGCCTTAAAGCGTCACCCTGAGTCAGAGTTTCTCCGTCACGCTGTGGGACGATTTTCTTCCTCTGTGGCCTTAAAAAACTGTTCATGAATCAGGAAAATCTCAAACCTCAGCATGAATTCCCCAGTTTCTGACTCCAAGCATCACATAGGAGCAGATTAAATGTTTCATTGGATTGCTGTGAAGTCTCTCTGTGTGGCGGCAGAAACTCTGGGTGAAAGTCACATTCCAGCTGTTTGTGTTTGAACCTTTTCATGAAATCTGATTCCTCTTAAAAATCAGACACCAAAGATGTTTGTGTTTTTTCTGCTAACTCACAGGGGTGTTTGTGTGCGCGTGTATGCGTGTGTGAGTGTTTCCTCTGCAGTTTTCAACCATCCGGTTTGTGTGTTCGGAGTCTGTTTTTTTGTTATTTAATGCACAGATTTTTAATTATATGATAATTATTCCAGAAAGGTGTTGCAGCACTTCATGTCCTCGCCTATTAAAGCAGAGGTGGACTCACTCTTTGTTTTGTTTTTGTATTAGATGTATGTAGATTTAATTACTTTAATTTTTATAAAAATATACCAGTTTGATGAACTGTATGAGAACACTACGACTGTAGTTACTTACAAAAAACAAATAAATTTTTATCACTAAACAAATGTAGTCTCTTGTATGTTTCAAAATCAGGTTTATGGATGATATTTTCTGTTTATCATAGAATATCTTTTCTTTAAACAGCCCATAAGAGCCTCTTCATATGTAATCCATTCATTTATGCAGCAAAACTGTTATTTTTAAACCTGTAATTTTACTGTTTGACTCATAACCCTTATCAAGAATAAACAATTGAACATAATTGGGGGAAGAAAAATTGACTTCCTGTAGCTGCCTCCGCCATCTTGAAATGCACACATGCTAATGCCAGCTAGCTAGCATTAGCTAGCTGGCCTCGACTGTCTTTAAATGCACCGTGAGTGTGCACATGCTAACAGCGGTTTTACACATCTGGATCACCTTGAGACATTCTGTTGACCAGAATCATGTTCAAGAAACCAACCGAAGGTTAAAAAAAATAAAATTCATTTTTTAGCAATGAAACTGTAAATTAGCTGCTGCTGTTGAATCCAGATAATGTTAAAGGGTGGTAGTGTGTAAAATGTCTATATAGTTTTTAGCTTTACATCATGTTATATTGTGATTCAACAAAAGCATATCTGGAGCGTTGCTCTTATTGCTTCATGTTTGAGAGTCCTTTAATTTCCATGGCAACCATTCAGCTGTGTAAAACGCCTGGTTGTACCTAGCTCCGCCTTTGAGACGCAGCTCCTCCTCAGAGCTGCAGTTTCAAGCAGCTCCTTCAGACTCGCCAGCAGCAATTAGATATCAGGACCGGGTTTTCACTGATATTTCAGAATTACTCTCATTCACACTCCAAAATATTTTATCAGAGGTAGTACAGGGAGAAGGCCATGTGTATTCTATATTTGGACATTTTGTTATTTTCAGATATTATGTGCCATTTTTCTTTTTCTTGATTAATTTTGAACATCTGTCACATTTCGCTAAAATATTGATGTTTAGTGTTGTCACCCTTTTCATTGTCACTTTCATTTAATTTTGTGTGCTAAGTATTAATTTGCCTCAAAGAATTGTGTTTTACTGAACATTTTAATGTGCAGAAATGCCATTTAGCACAATGACCTGGCTATTTACTGTGTAGATATTTGAGGGTAATTCTGTCAACCCAACATTAATCTTCCAGTTAAAACAGGATTTGGTTAGTATAAAGTTTAAAGAACTTAACTAGGTCTCTTGTACTATCCCTGTTAGTTAATGTATGTTTTTCCATTAATGAGAGGTGTGATTCAATGCAAGAGAACAATAAATCAATCAGCCTCTGAATTTGTCTCCCTCTCTTCTGAGATAATGGTTACATCCTGAGGAACTCCAAAGATGATGAACACTGTCTTAAAAAGTTTATTTCTGGCTTTTTTCTTTGCAAGACAGAAGAGATCTACGTTTAAGAATTCAGATTATCAGAATGGACACAAGCTATCAATGAGCAAAACTGGTACAAATACCGATCAGTTTATTTTAATAACCTTGTTGATTTCGTCTCATGAAAAACATCAGCGTGTGTGTTGAGGGACGGCACCTGGTCAGTTTGTATCGGCTTTAATGAGCTCACCTGAGAGCCGCTTGTTGATGTCTCTGTTAGGACCAGCAGCTCGTTAATCCGTCCTCTCAGGACAACATGGACGCTGTTGCATCATTCTTGTTAGTTGACTCTTGGGTTTTTTCCATTAATCTTCCTCTGAGGATCAAAACACAACTAAACTTTACTTTCTGATTCTTGACTTTTTACTTTTGCTTTGCCTCTTTTTTGTTTTAAGTTTGTATTATTTGTGTTCTATTTCAACCCTAAACGAGAAAGAAACAGTCATTTGGATTGACGGAAACCTGTGGGGATAGACCTCCTTAGCTTATAGCACCAAAAGGTGCAAATAAGATCTGCACCAATGGTGAGGTGTGGGCCAAACATGGATTTATAGCATTACAAAATGTCTGGAGACATTTCTGGGTCCAGACAATACTGTCGTTTTCTGTAGCAGCTGTAGAAATTATGCTGCCATGTGGAGAAAAGGGCTGTAAAATTACCCCTTCCTAAAAACTCCTGCAATCTTTTACAGTTTGAGAAAGCAATAAATTTGACACAAACTGAAGCTTATTTGATAATATATCTCTGCAGAAATGCCTTGACCCAAAGGTGTAGGACCAATAATCCACACGGGCGTTTTCTTGGGCTTATAATCAGGCTGTGTGTCAGTAGGCATTGAAAAACCCAGTAGAGCTGCTAGTCCCAAAGATGTCACCCAAATAAAATGAAGGACAACTCGCGCAAGAATTAATCCTTCAACCCCTGAAAAGAAGCTGCAGCATGTAAATTTTAAAATATATGTATATATTACATATTTGTTAAAACTGTCCCTATCTCATGACAGTATGTGACAGATAATCTGTGAAAAAAATCAACCACCTCCAACTTCTCCCAGTGCTAACTAGAAACAACCAATAAGAGCTGGGGGCGGGTCTTAGCGCTGTCAATCACTCTTACATGCACAACATTACAGCTTTTTCTTGATATGAGAGCCTATCATGAATGCTAGCCTAATTTTCCTGAAACAGTAAGTTGTTTCTTCCCCTTAGCACTTTTAGCAGCTCATTCATGAGGTTGGTTGACAGCGCTAAGATCCTCCTCCTGGCTCTGATTGGTTGCTTTTGGTTGTGAACAGTGTATTTGTTCAGACAGCAGTTCAGGGAGAAGGTGGAAGCGATAATCTATAATCTTTTTATAGATTATCTGTCTCATATTTCACTGTCACGACATAGTGACAGTTTTAACAAATATGTAAAAAATATTTTTATAAAAGTTGCATGCTGCAGCTTTAAAGTCAAAGGGTATGTGGAGTAATTATGGTGGTTTTAGGGATATCCTCATCCTGCACAACCTTTTGAAATGTTTCTACTGATATTAAAATCTGTTGTAGTTTTCTGCTGCTACTAAGAAGATTCATATCTTCATGAATGTAAAACCAGAATGACTGTTTATGATCCAAACCAGGACTGACCCAAGGTTGTTGAATTTGATTTAGCCCTTTTCCTGTTAAAAACATCACCACCATAGTTTCCATACAGATTTAGTTGAATCTTGGGGCAAGTGACGAGTTTTAAAGTGTAACTGACCCCAAATCAACGATTTTATTTTGCTGATAAATTGTCTAAATTGGTTCTTAAGAGTGTTATCTTTATGTTTCTTTGCAAAATATGACATTTTTGTGTAGATTTATGTAGTTCTGCAATATTTTACCTAAAACCATCTCAGTGGTGGCCTCCTCATTTTGAATTATAGGTGCTACAAATGGCTAAATCTAATCTAGGACCCTTCTAACTGAATGATTTCCACACTGAGTTTGTTTAATTCCCACTTTCTGTGCTTCATTCTTGCACATAGACTTTCATAGTTTAAAAAGTTTCTATGATTTGACATTAAAGTGCTTGTTTCGAACTCTCAGGTTATGAAAAAATTCAATCACTAATTAGCTCCACAGAGACCAGAGACCCATAAAGTAACTCATAGCTCATTGGACCAGAAGTTCTTCAGGTTCTGACTCTGTTATGGTCGGCTGGTCAACGTGTTATTATGTGTTATGTCTTAGATGTGAAGATTAAGTCTCTTAGGATTCACATTTCATATTACTTAAATGATGGTTGAATGTTTGTAAATCACTTTAAATGTTTCCTGTTCAGATGATCCAGTTTCTCAATATTGTTGTTCAGATGTTTTGATTAGATGTTTGTAATTATATGTTGTTCATCAAATGTGTGTGTGTGGTCTACAGCTGCGGTGAAGTTCATCTGTTCTCCTCCATCTAGTTCGTTTCCTTTCCGCCCATCTAATGTCCGCAGCGGCTTTAAACGTCTCGCTGTTCGTCGCGCAGACGTCGCTGACGCTTGAAGGCTTGCAGCAGCTGTCTGGTCACCGGCTGCTCTTCTTCTTTCTCTTCCTTATGGCTTTTGTGTTCGCGCTGTGCAGCGACGGCCTCGTGCTGATCGTGATCTGCACGCGCCACAGCCTCCATAAACCCATGTACGTGTTCGTGGCCGCGCTGCTGCTGAACTCGCTGCTGGGCGGCTTCGCGGTCTACCCACGGCTGCTGCGGGAGCTGCTGTGGGAGAGCGGCTCTGTCCTGGTGACACTGTCTGCGTGCGCGTGCCAGGCGTGGGTTGTATACACTGTGGGCGGCTCGGCCTTCATGCTGCTGGCGGCCATGGCTTTTGACCGCTACGTCGCGATCTGCCGCCCGCTGCGCTACGCCGCGTTGGTGTCGCCGCGCGCGGTGGCCGCTCTGCTCCTGTTCTGTTGGCTGCTGCCCGCCACTATGGTTTTGATCATCGTGCTTTTAGCCGCGTTTCAGCCGCTCTGCCGCTCTCACATTAACCGGCTCTTCTGTGACCTTTACAGTTTAAACAGACTCAGCTGCGGCGGAAATGCGGCGCAGGTTAGCGACGTTTTCGCCGTATTCACCTCTGTTGCTACTGCCCTGCTGCCCGTCGCCTTCGTACTTTTCTCTTACAGCAGCATCCTTTATGTCTGCCTGTGCCGCACACGCAGCTTTAGCGGCAAAGCGTTACGCACCTGCCTGCCGCACCTGCTGGTCTTCATAAACTACAGCGCTTGCACTGCGGTGGAGCTGCTGCAGCGCCGCTTGCACGGCGCAGACCAGCCTGCATCCTCTGTGCTCACTTCGGTTCTGATCGTTCTGGCTCAGTCCGTGTTAAACCCGGTAGTGTACGGCCTGAATATGAGCGCCATCACCGGATACATCAGGCGGCTTCTGGGCAGCAGGAAAACCGATTGATTTAAAACGACTGTAAAATGTTAACAGATTGTTTCTGGATATTTACAGGATAAAGAGTCATAGCTTAAAGAAAATAAATCACTCCGTCCTTTTTTACGGATGTATTTTTAACATTTCTGATGCAATTCTGTTTTGCACTTTCCAAGCGTTTTCCCCCTGATTTTAAGAACATATGTATAGAAACTGCTGCTTTGTGAAATATTTCTGCATTTACAGGAGTTTCTTGCTTGAAATTTTACATATGTGTAGATTTTGTTCTCTATTTGTTAATCAAAATAAACTCAGAACTAAGAATGACCTCTTATAAATATCCATCTTCCTGATCTGTACTTTGGTAATCATGATTAACAGCTTAGAGTTGATCAGAAACATTGTCACATGAGGAGTGAGAAAACTGAGCTAAACTGAAATAATAAATAAAAAATCTAGAAGAAATTTTGATTTTATGGATTAAAATTAAAGTGTTGAATCACCACTGCCTTATTTCTTGCAGCAAAAAACATCCCTGAACAATTGTTATGGCAAATATCAGTTTATGACTTAGTTTTGAGAAAGAGGTCTAGTCGAAATGGGATAAATAGAAGAGTGGATAGACCATTTTGAGAAACATAATAGAACGTTTTCCCTATTCTTTTTTTAAATGAGAAGTAAACGTGAAAATGTAAAAAGCAGAATGAAATATTTTGCTAATCTAGACGAGAAACCAGCCTGCAGCTTCCATGCTCACTTTGGTGCTGGTCATTCTGGTTCAGATCGTGTTCAACCCGGTAGTGTACGGCCTGAATATGAGCGCCATCACCGGATACATCAGGCGGCTACTGGGCAGCAGGAAAACTGATTGAATTAAAGTATTTTCTTTTGATATTTAAGGATAAAAAACGGAATTCAATCTACATAATAGTTTTGGTTTTAGGCCCTATTTCTTCATCTTGAGCCTTCCTGGTTTGTAAAAAAAAATGTATGTAAAAACAAATTGAAACAAAAAAGAATTACTGTTACTGATTCACCTTTTTAATTGTCTGATAGAAATCAAATCTTGAGCTAATTTGAAAAAGAAACATAAAATGTCCTAAATAGACATTTTATGTTGGAAAATGGAATTTCAGTTACAAAGCCAGTACAAGGAAGCGTGAACCGTAGTTTAAGAAACTTGTTTTAAGTCTGAGAAACTTTAAACTTTAAAACAAGTTTGAGAAACTTAAAAGTAGCTTTTTCTGTTAATTTCCTGTTGTCCCTCCGGGCCTGTAGGTGGCGGTAATCCACTTTTTACGCTGACTTCTGTGGTGGTTCCGCACCAGCAGAGGGCGCTGTCTGCTCATCCAGCGAGCGGAAAAGTCCTGAGCCTGGTGTTAGCGGTTTGGCTCGGAGCTTTTTGTTTTTGTTTAGTTGTTTTTGTCTACGCTTTGTGTCCGGTAAACAAGATGGCCGGCACCGCGTTAAAGAGGCTCATGGCTGAATACAAACGTGAGTAACTGAAGCTCCAGCTGGTGAGGAAAAGCTAGGGGGAAGTTCGGCTGAACCAAACTCCGATACAGTTTCCACAGATTTAACAGCTTTTCTGCTCTAGGGTTTAAATTCGACACAGTTAGATGAAAAATCTATAAAGATTCAATGGAAACTGATCATTTTGATCGATTCGGCATCAGTTTTTTTAAAACTTAAATCTCTCCGAATTACACATTTAGCGATTTTATTATAATCTGTTGGTGCGACTGTTCAGCTTCATCCAGAACCTTCTTCCCTGGCTATTTATGTAACTGAGACTCAAACTGTGAGATAAGAAGTACTGCAAACATTAGAAACTATCAAACTAGCCAGTAACTTACAAAAACCGGTTAACTCTCCGATGATCTGCATGTTTGGGTTTCAGAATCAAGCTTGGATCTGATGGACTCAGTTTGAAGGATTAATACAAGCTGAGCAGCAAGTCTGACTGGCAGCTGGTCACAGTCCGGGTTATTAACATCCGTTTTTTGTTTATTAATATTTTCTTTCTTAATAAATTTGCCACCATAGCGTTTTTACTAAAAATGTTTAGGATTTTATTTTGTTTTCATTTTTTATTTTTAGGCCAAAATGAAGTTTATAGTCTATATTAAAGTAAGAAAGTGTATTAATTACAATGCAAACCGTTTAAAATATAGCGTTAAAGGACGGATTAAAAACTGTCATATTGAATAAAAGAGACACAGTTCCATTTATTGCCACCTTTGGTAAAGATACTGTAAAATAAGATTAGTCTTACACTTATTTCCACATTTATTTCCTAATTTTGGGTGAAAACATTACATTTAAAAAAAATATATTTTAATCACATTACTGGTGTTGACTAGTTCTGATTGGAGCAAGATGATTTCCATCTGCTGCCCGAGATCAATGTGGTCGCCAAAAAACGTCCTAAGAAGGTTGAGACTGTTTGTTTTTTTAAAATCAGTTTATTGTGTGTGTGTACATGTTGCGTTACACCATGTTTCAGAAAAATAAGATATGTTGGACTTTCACTAATGGTGATTTTATTTAGAAAAGCACCAGTTTTTCTAAACGGGTTCCAATTGTCTCTGGTTTTACTCTGTGAAATTCTTGGATTCACCCATAATGTTGGTTTTTCAGAGCTGACCCTGAACCCACCTGAAGGCATCGTCGCAGGTGAGACTCCGTCTTTACATCTGAACACCTGAGCGGTTAAAAGCTCAGTTCAAGCCCTCCTGATCCGACCTTTGACCCATAACCGAACAGGTTACATCAGAACAGAACATCAGGATGAGACAATGATCCGATTTGTCCCTCTGTGTGCTCTCCAGGTCCGGCCAACGAGGAGAACTTCTTCGAATGGGAGGCGCTCATCATGTGAGTACAGGCTGGAGCCTTTTTAGTCATATATGACAGGACGTCTCCATGGAAACCAACATGATTCACTGCCCTTCTTCATTTCTGTTAATTTGATTCTCACTGGGAATAATTTATCCTGAGATACTCGATGCTCATAGAACCCAAACGGATTTTATCCAACCTGCCAAACGCTTCACGTGTTTCCAGGTGCAATGTGTCACTCTGACCAGCAGGTGTCACTGCTGATTCAGACAGCAGCTCAAAGTTGAGGCAGACGTGTTTACATTTGGATTTTATTGGATAAATCAACACAAAGCGGTGCTTGATTGTGAAATTATGGGATTTTCTTACCATGAGGTGGTAATCTGTGTTTTTCTTTTATTTCTTACATCATTTTCCATCCCACAGAAGAAAGAGATCCATTCTTTCTTGCTAAATGTTCTATTTTAAATTCTAAAAACAGAAATAAAATTGCAGTTCTTTAAAAATCTCAACATATCCAAGGTTTGGATCAAACCTCATGTATTAGAATGGCCTAGTCAAAGTCCAGACCTAAATCCAGTTAACAGTCAGCAGGAACATTTGAAGAATGCTTTCTGTTCAATCTCACTGAGGTGAGGCTAATTTTGAAAATAGATTAAAATAAAGAAAAACACCTCAATAAAATAAATGGAAGGCTGTGATTTTAACTTGACAGAATGTGGAAAAGTGCAAAGGAGGTGAATACTTTTGCAAGCCAGAGTATCTAACGTAGGTAAAAATATTTACTCTCAGTAGAACTCAACTGGAAAAAAAACCGAACTGTCCCTTTAAGACCAGGCTAGTTCTCTAAATCAGATATTTTCATCTGTATCTCACTGCAAAACATCAAATCTTACCAAATATTTTTGTCTATTTTTTTAGTGCAAATATCTTAGTACACTGGAAATAAGAAAAACCTAACATACAAAATAGGAGCTTGTTATGAGGCATTAATTCCTTAATATTCATGAAAATGTAATAGTTCTGGCTGACTATTTAATTTATAACATGAGAAAAAAATCTTTTTATAAGAGAAGTAATCTACCAGTAGTACATATTAATCAATATTCAATCATTATTGACTTAAAACAAGCTCTGATATGTTGCTGGAAAGTAACTTGTAGGTTAGTTTTGTCTTATTTTCAGTGTACTAAGATATTTGCAATAAAAATCAGACAAAGATACCTGGTAAGATTTTGTGTTTTTATAGTGATGACTCTTAGTTAAAATAAATCCTCCGCAGCCTGATGCATGGCTGACAGGAGACACTGCAGAGTCCGTGATGTCATTGAAAGCACCATCATTAGATTTTCCTGCTCCATGCCGGCGTGACAGCAGCTTCAGTCTGCCCTTCAATTTACCCCGCTGCTCATTTAAAGTCCAAGTCCACATACCGGCTCAGTCAGCAGAGTGACATCACTGAGACAGCACACCTGTCATTATATCTCAGTCCTCTGTCCTTCATTGTTCTGTCTTCCTTTTTCTGCTCCTCAGCTCATAGAGACGAGGTGAAGCACTCTGCACTGTAAAAACACAAAATCTTACCAAGTGTTTTTGATCTAGTTTTTAGTGCAGATATCTTAGTACACTTGACTACAGACTTGTTAGTCCTGTAGTCTTATGGTTGATGAAAACAATTTGTGTTTTTAACACAAACTGAGTTTTAATAGTTGTCTCTTAAAGTGAGAAATTTCAAATTGTAAATATTATTTATTTATTGGTTTATTTTTTGTTCACATTTTCAGTCTTATCAGCTTCTGTATTTTATTTTATTTTTTTATTTATTTACAAGTTTTGTGTTTTTAACCTCCAAACTGTGAAATTTAGTAGAACACCTCCTAGTTTTATATTAATTGTTGGTGTGTTGTTGTTTTTATTGTGACTTTATTTATGCCTTTTGGGACATAAATAAATATCTGAGTCTGAATTATAAGTGAAATAATTTGCCATTGGGACTAAATCAGTTTTTTCATCAGTGTTGAGGAATTATTGACTCTAAACAAGCATCTTTTTTTGCAGAAAAGTTACATATAGGTTGGTGCTGTTCTATTTCAGGTGTACTATGATATTTGCTTTGGAAACTTGACAGAAATCCCTGGTAATATTTTGTGTTTTTGCAGTGTGAAGACTTGCTACTCCCAACTACTGTCCTGATAAACAGACGGTATCTGGTCAGAGATCAGTCGATGCTTTAAAGAGTCAGAAATAACTTCAGGGAAGGAGGTCAGGCAGATCTGAGATCAGATATTCAAACTTCAGTCCTGATTATGACTCAGGATGTCGTGATCAGAAACTGAAACTGGGTTCATTTAACTAAAAGCTTCTGTTTCCTGCCGCAGCGTCGCGACGTTCTCAGTGATTTTCTCTGTTTGTGTCTCAGGGGTCCAGAGGACACGTGTTTCGAAGGCGGCGTCTTCCCCGCCGTCCTCAGCTTCCCCTCGGATTATCCTCTCAGCCCTCCGAAGATGAGGTTCACCTGCGACATGTTTCACCCCAACAGTAAGTCTCCCACAGGCTCCGCCCCCGACGGCGGGTTTAGATGCTCAGAACGTCGAGATAAAAACAGCCTGTGTCTGGACCCTGTTATTGGACCCGTCAGAACACGCCTCGTTAGCCTGCTGTCATTAACGCTGAGATTAGTGGGCAGGAGCCACGATGTCATGGCGCAGTTCTGATTAGAGGACAGCGTGCTCGGTTCTGACCCATCATCATGTTCCCCACCATCATCATCATCATAACCATCATGGCCCTGAGCTGAACTGTATCTTCTGGACCCGCATCAACATCATAAACACATGAAGAAGAAAGTTGGACCAATCAGAACCTGCAGTTTGTTCATTAGATATGATGGAAAATGTCTGAATGTTGGTAGCAGAAACTTTCTGTTTTATCAGACAGAAATACCCGTAATTTTAAGACTTTTTCTTGTATATTTGCATCTTTTTTGCTAACATTATTACTATGTTCTTGTAATTAAATCAAAACTCTCATAACCTGGCCATAATACTCCATCGTACAACTATGGAGTAAAAGTATTAGAAGGGTTGACTGAAATAAAACCCACCTTTTGAAAATATTTTCACTAATTGTAATTTGTTTTTTTAAGCCATATAATCCAGCCATAGAGACGAGGTGAAGCACTCTGCACTGTAAAATGAAAGTGAAATGAAAGTGAAATGTTTCATCCAATCAGAACACAAAATTCTGACATTAAACACTCTTTATGCTTTAACTAGGGCTGAATCGATTAATTGGATTGATTGTGATTATTCGATAAACTGTTAAATATTCAGACTCAAAAAAAGGCCATTTGCTGAAAAAACAACACATTCAGAGCAGTAATTAAGCTAAAATTACACAAATTATATACCTTTAGCATTTTACATAAAAACCTTATTTTTCTGTAAATATGTTTTACCAAAAATTCCTCAAGTGGCAGTTTTATCTGCACCTGGTTCAAATTCACTAAAGTAATACTACATTATTGCATTTTATTTATTACATGAATAAAATGTTCATTTTCTAATATTGTATAAAAAAAAAAACTTGAGATTGAATAAAAAATCTGCAGAATGTGCCAATTTTTTATTTGATTAATCGACTAATCGATGCAATAAATGATTTCTAATATAATTGTTCTGCTCTTTTGTTCCCTCCTCAGTCTACCCAGATGGCCGGGTTTGCATCTCCATCCTTCACGCTCCGGGTGACGACCCGATGGGATATGAGAGCAGCGCAGAGAGGTGGAGTCCGGTCCAGAGTGTGGAGAAGATCCTGCTGTCTGTGGTCAGCATGCTGGCAGGTAGAGCAGCTCACCTGTCACATGACCAACCAAACCGTACTGTCATGTATTTATTACACATTTGTTACATGATTAACACACGTTAATAATTTATTAAAAATCTCTGACAGGTTCCTTCACACCTGCAGCAAGTTGATACACTTTGTTTCTATAGATTAATTGAAAACACAAATAAAAACTGAAAGTCACCTCACTTCTCATCTGTCACAGGATGACAAATTATCCCAGAAGTTATTGTGACAAACAATATTATTGTTGTTTTAAGATAATTTTTAAGTTATATAATAGTAATGGCGTAACAATGCATGAGCACATTCTCAAAGATTGAAGAACAATGTGAGTTGTGATGCTGTGATTTCTGTGCCACGCAGTCCAAACCACAGTTACCTGGAAAATGATCTTTGTCATAATCATATTTGTCTTTATCACAATAAAACCACTAAAATATTGCAATAAGATCCTCAGTCCACATCACACGTCTGCCATGAGTCATCATATAGTATAAATGACTCTTCTTCTTCTTCTCCTCAGAGCCGAACGATGAGAGCGGCGCGAACGTCGATGCGTCTAAAATGTGGCGCGAGGACAGAGAGCAGTTCTACAAACTGGCTCAGAAGATCGTTCGCAAGTCGCTGGGCCTGTAGAGATGATGTCATCACGCCGCTCTGCGTGTGTGTGGTGGCGCGTAGCTCGGATACAGACTGTGGAGCATCAACACTGTTACCATGGAAACCTTCAACGCACACACACGCAGAGCTGCAGTTTGATACCTCAATGAACTGACGGATCAAAGGCTGATAGGATACAGTGACATCACCAGGAGACCCAGCAGCAGCCTGTCATGACCTCATTTCCTGTTTGTCGCCCCTCTTCCCCTGCTGTTGGCTCAGATTGAAGTTTCTCAGCGGATTGTTTGCACTTTATCTCCTCCTGGTGGTCACCGTGGTGGACTTCAGTTTGTTGTTTTTTGTTTTTTTTTACAGCTGAGCTGAAGGAGTTTCTCTAAGTTTCCTTTCACAAATAGTTGGTTGAAAACAGAATTTTGATCTCTTTGTTTCTCTGATTTCTTATTAATTTCTTTGTTGAGAAACTAAGAGCTTCTTTTTGTTTCTGTTTCTGGTGTCAAACTGATTTTATAGCATGTTGACCTAAACTTAATAAAGCAGCGTTTCTGTTTTAGGATCTTTGGTTTATTGATCTCTGGTCACATGACAGGTGTAGAAAATATTAATTGCAGTAATGATCATCACCTCCAGTTTTATTAGTGTTTTATTTGCACTTCAGATCACCAAAGCGTTCCTAAAATATGATCAAACTGTAGATTGAAGGTCACTCTCAATCTACCTGGAGACAACTCAGGGGAATTTCTGATTCGTCAATTCTGTTCCTGAAAACTGCAAAGCAGATGACATTCAGACTGAAAAGTCTAAAATAATTTTAATTATTATTAAATTATTAATAATAATAAATTATATATTAAAATATATAATATAAAAAATAAATTATTATATTAATAATAATAAATTAAATACCAATTTATCCTGGTATATTATGAAGGAGCATCACGTTAATTATCTTCATTTGTCCATAAATTTAAAAAAAATAATAAATTAAATTCACATTTTCATTAGGACTGAAAAAATGAATCCAATTAATTGTGATGACAAACAGTTATCAACCAACTTTGTAATCGATTAATCGTTCACTCGAGACTCAAAAACAAGTCATTTACTAAAAAGAACAACATCGTCAGAGTAGCAATTAAGCCAAAACTGTACAAAACATTTACATAAATATTTTGCAATTAAAACTTTAAAAAGCCTTTGCCTTCATCCTTCATTGTCTGTAAATGTTTTACCCAGAACTCAAGTGTCAGATTTAGCTTCGCCTGATTCGAAGTCTGTAGAAAAACTTGATGTTAAGCACTTTTTTCTATCAAATTATTAATTATTTAGGCTGAAAAATAAACCACACATCAGGTTTATGACATATGATATTTTTTAGCTGCAGATGCATCCTTTGCTACAAATAATCAAGCATACATTAAAGGATTTCTGTTATTACATTTTAGCCAATTAAATGTTTTTTCTTTAATTGGCTAAAATTAAAGAAAAAATAATTAAATTAAAGAACTAATTAATGAACTAATTTATTAATTAGTTCATTCATGAATTTAATGAACTAAATTCATTAAAACAATTAATTTAATTAGTTTATTTGCATTTTAATGTAGTATTTCTAATGTATAAAAATAGCTTTTGTGGTTAACTTAAAATGCAGAATGGGCCAGGTTTTACCCGATTAATCGTCAGAATAATCGATTACTAACGTAATGGTACACATGACCACAGTGGGGTGCGGTCACGTGACTCCGAAAGTCTCCTGAGTCCAGTCCTGTCTCAGCCTGCCGGACTGGATCCACCTCCATGTTTAAACTGGGATTACTGGGATTGAAAGCTCTCAGATCCCAGCCGCTCCGTCCTGTTACCCAGTTGGAACTTCACAGCTCCACATCTGAGAACACACGCTGTCACACTTTAAGACATCACACACCTGTAGGAGTGAGAGACAGGTGAGGGGGCGGAGCTACATAGGGAAATCGTCTGTTGGACGGACCTCAGATCAGCTGCAGCTTTGCTGTTTTCCACAGAGTCCCGGATGCTGCCGCCGCTGCCGCTTCATCTCAGAGGTTCATTTATCATCCCAGAAGGTGTGGATGTGTTACAGCTCTCACTGGAGTGACATGAAGCGAGCTGAAAACAAGGCCTCAGGGCCTCCGACCAACATGTATGAACAGGTATCGGCTCTCATATTTGCAAAATGATGACAAACCAGCAGTCTGTCCGACAGCCAGCAGAGGGCAGTACTTCAAACCATTTTTTTAGTTCAGTTTTCTTTTTTGGTGTATTACAGTGGATGCATCTGTCTACTGGAGTGCCACAAAGATGCCTACTAGAACCACTGCTATTCAGTTCATAATGAATAAAGAATAGGATCAGGGCCTATATGAAGAAAAAAAACGGAATCCTGATTTTAATAATTCAGATTTTGATCTTAAAATTCTGACTTTGGTCACAAAATTCTTACTTTTTTGAAAATTGTAACATCTGACTTTTTTTTCCTCAAAATTCTGATGGAAAATATCAGAAGACTGAGGGGGGGAAAAATTAGAACTTTTTTTCAGTGACCCTAATTCTCTTCCATTTAGTGATGATCAGATATGCAGATGATATTCTGAAAGCTGTCCAATTATTTCACTAAGGAAATCTTTTTTTTTTTTACATCAGTTACTGAACATGTTGCTTTTGTGTTTGAATGCAGAAATGCTGAAAAGAATCAAACTTTCTTCCGTTTAATTTAAAACATTTAAAACTTTAACCTGTTTTCATCCTCAGATCAATCTGCTTCAAACCATTTGGATGCATCACAATCATCATCATCTGAATCTTCCTCCTCAGGTGTGTCCAGGCAGGTGGATCACTGATCTGACATGTTTGTTCCCCAGGTGTGTTCAGGTGTTCAGCCCCCCAGCTCCTCCCTCTCTTTTATATTTAAATGTGGGTCGTGCGAGCTCGTCCCGCTGCAGGTGAAGCCTCTCTCTCTCCTCAGTGGGACTCCACCTGAAGATCAGCTGCAGACAGCAGCCGTCACCTGGACAGGTGGATCTACTCAACTCTGCACAGGAATTTTAAAAATGGATCATCATCGTTCTGATTTTAGGATTTAAGGTTGGAACTCGGCTGCTTTGTTTTTGAATTTTAACGGATCAGAAACATTTTAAAGACCAAAATGAAAAAAAGTCATCTTTATTTCTGTGATTGTTTTTAGATGCTCTTAAATCTGACGGGTTGACACCAGATTATTCCATCTGGACTGGTTATGACAAGGATTTGCTCTTAAACATCAGAAGATCCAGAACCAGAACCAGAACTGGACTTCAATGATCATTTTTCAGCCAGGTTTGACTTTATGTTACTAAAAAGCTCCAGAATCTGCTGATCTAAAGAAACAAGGAGATAAAAACTTGTTTTAGAGCCGATTTATAGTTCTTCTGAACTCTTTAAACAGATTAAAAAGTTTTACATTTCAAATATTTCCAGAGTTATCTTAGTTTTATCAAGAAATTACAGATTTGTTTCTGTTTGTTTCACTTTTACAAAACTGAAAGCTTCTAAATTATTACCTAAAAAACATAAAATTAAAAGAATTTGCTCAATACAATGTGGACCGAACCACAAAGAGTGGCGGTAAAACTCTTAAGATGTGTTTTATCTTGTGTCTGGTCTGAATTTAAAGAAAATATGATATAAGATACATTACTTTTTTTGAAAAATTGTGAGGTTTTTACATTTATGACCACCTTTGTTAAACTGTCATTCATGTAACAAAAAAAAACAAACTCTGAAATGTTTTTGTTGCATGTATGAACGTCTAACGTCCAACAAAGGCATTTATACATACAGTCATGGTTATTAATATTGATGATATGGCTCTCTGCCCAGGAGGGCATACTTAGCAGGGCGCCAGGAGACAAATGAGATGACAAATTAAACCAGTTTTCTGTTTTTCTGCATGTTTAATAGTGGAGACCCTCTGTGTGGAGAATGTAAGCCACTGCTGCAGATTGATGATGTATTAAAAAGTTTACTGATTACAATAAAAATATGGAATATTTTGAGTAATCAGACATTAACTGGGTTATTAAATGCTAAATAAAGATTTTTTACAGTAGAGTTTGGCATTTATGAGACTTTTATTGTACTTTATAAAACGCAATAAATGAGCAGCCATCCATCAATCTAGACCATGTAATATTTAATCAATTTTTGTAGCTCTTAAATTATAGCTGATTGTCTATCTTATTACTATTATTATTAAATGTGTTTTGTTGGGAAACTGGAAGTTTGGTTAAGTGGGCAGATCAGGTGCTTAATTTATTCAGAATCACCTCTATAAACACTTAAATAATAATTTTTATTACATGGATGAAATAAAGATGTATAATTAGCTTCAGATGTAGTTTTTCCTGTTTGCATGTTGAGTGAATTCAGGCTCTGGCTTGTTGTCAAAAAGTTACAAAGACCCTGATGACATTTTTATAGGTTAATAGGTGAAAGTGTCTCTCAGATTATTGGAAGGAAACTTCCTGCCGCTGCTTCTAATTTGGCTCTTTTATTTATTAAATACTCTACAGTTTATTTAATGGCAAGAGAAGAAGATTTATTCATCTGAAACCAGAACATCTGAGCAGAATTGATCCAAAGATCTAAAAAGATGCAACTAAATCTTCACTTATTTTAGAAACTTTATCCAGTATTTAGTGAGCACCTCCTCAAAATCTGCCTGGAGACAACACACAGGAGTCTCTGATTGGTCCATTTTGTTCTTGAAAACTGCAAATTAGACTAATTAACATTTAGCTGGAAAACCTCCAACAACTTTGATTTATCCTGGTAAATAATGTAATATCACTTTAACTACCTCCACTTTTTTATGAAATAAAAAGGAACACAGGATAAATTCAGATTTTTATTAATGCTAAAATGATTAACTTGATTAATCGTGATGAATCAATTATTGAAATAATTGTTAACTAATTTAGTAATCAATTAATCACTAAATGGAGTATACAGACTCAAACAAATCATTTGCTGAAAAAAGCAACATATTCAGAGCTGCAATTAAGGCACAACTGTACAAAATAAATTACTAAAGGTTTGCTATGTTATTGCATTTTAGAGGGTAAAATGGTTATTTTGTTGTTTAAGAATTTAATTACTTGTTTTTCTACAATTATATAAATATAGCCTAAGAGGCTAAATGAAAAATCTGTACAATGTGACTATTTTTTAAATCCGATTACAGAATAATCAATGAAAAAATCGATTATTAAGATAATCATTAGTTGCAAACCTGATTTTTTTATACATCAACGTGGCATTTTTCTTTCTGATGTTTCTCCACTCAGACCTCTGAAGATCCTCTCCTCATCCTCATTCATCTCTGATTCTCATCAGCAACATGAAGCTGCGCTGAGTTAACCAGAACCGCTAAAGAAGGCGCGATGTTGGCGTGTCGCCCCCTACTGGTCACCTGGGCTCTGCTCACCTCCTCGGTCCGAAGCCAGAGCTGGAGGCCGTGCACAGGTAGTTTCCCAAGACAGCCTCAGGAATAAGGGGATATTAAATCCACTGAGGACCACAGATGGGCCACAGAGTTTTATCAAATATTGTACACAAGTAAGAATATAACTACTTCAACATATTTTTACTCAAGTAAAAGTTATAGACGTCCAAGACTCAACTAAGAGTAAAAAGGTATTTGGAAAAAAGGCGACTTAAGTCCTGAGTTATCAAAACATCAATCATTTGATGTTTAAAAATATCTAGAAATCAGACAGAGCAAAATATACAATTATAAATAAATAAACACATTTATTTCTATACCCCTTTAATTTTTTAGAACAAAGTAGAAATTTCTGAACTTCAAAAGTTGAAAATTTTCTAGAAAAAAACTCAGAAATGTTTAGTTTAATCTCAGGCATGTTCTAGAGAAAGAACTTGAAAATGTCTGAGTTTGAGAAGTCAAAGATTTTAGACTTTTGACTTTCAAAACTCAAAAATGTTGAGAAGTCAAAGATTTTAGACTTGACTTTCAAAACTCAAAAATGTTGAGAAGTCAAAGATTTTAGACTTTTGACTTTCAAAACTCAAAAATGTCTGCGTTTTTTTCTAGAAAATATAATTTAAAAATGTCTGGGGGGGTTTCACTCATATTTTCAACTTTTGGAGCTCAGGAGTTTCTGTTTTTTCATAAAACATTTTTTTGATTAATCTCAAAATTTCTGAGTTTTTTTGTGGAAATTTTCTACCTTTTTCTATCTACAATGGCCCTTGTACACCAGGGACAGCCATCTTGTTCAGCTCGGCCCCTCTCTCTTTGCACTGGATGGTTCTTTACAGCATAGGCAATTTCTGGTGAAACTGGTGAAAACATTATTGATTGGATAAAGTTTAATACTTGAGCTTTGAGTAATCAATCCAGACCCTCTGTACAAAGCAAATATCGCAGAACAAGATACTGGTTTTTATCGGGCTAATTAGAACCTCAAATCTATCATTCAAACTATTGAAGACTAAAAATCATGACACTCTGAGTCCAGAACCAAATGTTCTCTCCAGTGGATCGTCCTCTGTGTTTTTTGTATGTAGCTCAGACGTTTCTGGTGCTTTGCCTCTTTGAAATGTGAGCCGTGTTTCTGAACTTGTCTTCCCCTCCCTCCATTCATCCTGCATTGATCTGCTGCTGCACCAAAACACACAGACGGCCTCAGAGGAGCTTAAAGGGGAATTCCAGCTGAAACTGATGTGGGATAAAACGAGATTTATCCTCCCTCGGCCTCCTTTACATCTGCTGGTGTTTAAGACGGAGATAAACCTGCGACGCCTCAGTGATTCAAACACTCACTGATGGGTTTCTTCAATGGTTATGTAATCATAGAGTCTTTAATTAAAATTTCAACCTGCAGTGAATTTACTGACTTATTGTCACGAATCGATATTTATGTACTCATGGTATCTTTAACTAGCTGTAAAATGTCAACTTTCAGTGAATTTACTGACTTTTTACGGTCAAGAGTCATTCTTTTCATCTGAAATTTAAGGTTTTGAAGACTGATCAATTATTCTGGAGATTGGTCCTCTGGTCACTTGAAGACATTAAATGTTCAGTTCAGGCTGGAATCTAAATTATCTTGTTTAGTTTGATTTGATTCAAAACTACTTTATTAATCCCTTAAGAGAGATTTGATGTTTTTCTCTCTGAAAATATCCAATATTCTTCAAAGATGTTGATGGCATTAAGAAGGAAGGATTTCCTGTAGCAGTCAGTGTTACAGCGATTCTGATGAAGCTTCTGACTGAAGACACTTTGTTGTTAAATGGCGCTCTGATGAAGAGGATGCTCAGGGTTATCTGTAATGTTTTTTGTTTTATTTACAATCCTTCTTTTTTACGTTTAAATTAGGTGTAGATTTTCAGTCCGTAAATAGTTGGAAAGTAGCTTGAAAATTATTTTAGAATTGAGATGAAATGTCTTCAAAACAAGATAATACAGAATGTCAAGTTGCCTTCTAGTTAACACTTTGACATTTTTATAGTTCAGAACTAGAAAACTTGTTTAGGTTGACTTATCAGTTTTCCACCATATACATTTTTCTAAAATGCCTCGAATGTTACATTTTAGGACAGGATTTCATGCTTCATCTTACACTCTCCATTTTCTTTATCAGGTACACCTGCTCTGCTACTTTATGACTCAGTCACTCACACGGCAGGAACTCTGTTCATCAAATGTTCAAATTTCTACTTCTTTCAACCAAGATATTCAGAATACAATCATTGATCGTCCAACTCTGGAGAAACTTTGTCCTACAAAAGCAGACTTTATCATCAAATCTCTAAAATTTAAGGTTTGGAAACTGAAGCCACAGTTAAAACAAAATGGCCAAATTTAGACGGTGACTGATTGGAAAAATGTTGTCTGCTTCAATGAATCTTGATTTCATCTGCACCATTCAGATAGAGTCAGATTTAAGCTTTTATAACTTGAAAAACTGGATCTATCATGATTTGTATGAACTGTTCAGGTTGGCCTGAATTTGCATTTTGAGGACATTTTTAGCTTTTACTGGACCAATTTGACGTACATTGAATGTTCTGGATCAAAAATGCCTTTTGCCATTTTTCTGTGCATTTCTCTAAACATTTCCTCTTTATTGTACATAAATTGTTACCTTTTCTCTGTTTGTCTTGATTTTCTCTCAGCACATAGAGCCATGAATAAATGTTGTAGCAGCAAACATTGCAGTGATTTATCATTGTGATGTTTATCTGTGGGGACAGGAAGCTGAAACTCTGTTTCTGTTTTTAGATCCTGCAGCATCAAACAGAGGAACCCATCTCCCTCTGAGCTGATAAAAAATTAAATCTGATGATTTACAGTCAATGATACGGATCGATCTGAGAGAAGGCCGTCTCGTTTATCGTTTATCAGCCTCTGTTGGAGGAAACTGATCTGAATCTGGTTTTAGTTTCCTCCAGCTGCTGGTTTCACTTCACCTCTATGAAAATCAGCTTTCAGGGATCTGAAATGACCAGCAGCAGATAATCTGTCCACATCTAATCAGGGTTTATTTTTGGCTCTAACAGTTTCCAAAACACCAATGAGTCTAATCAACAACAACCTGAAAACCAGGAAGCTGCTGCCTCCCAGCGTTCGATACTTTTTTAGTGAGGAGGTTCGATACCAAGTGGGAAAAATTCACTGAAACATTTGTCTTTGAAATGTGTTGGATTTTGAAAAGCAGGAATAGATATTCCAGTTTCAGTGGGATGTCAAACACCTGTTGACCAGAGATTATGCAGGAAAGACAAACTAATCTGAAAGTTTAACACCTAAAGGTTAACCAATAGTGTATAAAGCTTGAAGGATCCTTTCTAGGAAAAATGTCTTACCTTTCTAAAGTCTATTAGTTCATTTCATTATTAGCCAGACAAACTTGAGTTTGTCTGGCTGTGTCTTGAATGTGGAAATTATGATTCACCATTTGAAAAGTTACACAATCAAAGATTAACAGCAATAATTTGAGTTATTTAGCCTGTCATAAGAGTAATTAGCAAGTTAAATACTTAGTTAGCAAGCTACATATTTATTTGGAAGCTACATATTTAGTGTGCTAATTACAAACAACAAAAATATTTAAATTGAATGTCCATGTTTAGTTAGCCTTCTAAATATTTAGCTGCAATCTAAAACTGAATATTTATTTTAATCTAAAAGTTTATTTATCAAGCTAAATATTTAGCTTCAAACAAAGTATTTAGCTAGCAAGTTAAATATTTAGCTGCACACCTGAGTAAAGATTTTAACTGCATATTTAGCTTTGTAAGTATTTACCAAGCTACTTATTTAGCTTGAAGCTAAATATTTAATTTGCTAACCAAAGGGAATGTAAATATTTAGCTTCAAACTAAATATTTAGCAAGCAAGCAAAATATTTAGCTTCCAAAAAATATTTAGTTATCAAGGTAAATATTTAGTGTTCTAATTAAATATTTATTTGAAACTATGACATTTATAAATGAATGAATAACATTGTGAAAATGTGATGGGTTTAGCAAATCAAATTATTGCTGGTACTTTTTGATTGTGTAATGAGAAATGTTTTGTTTTAATCAGCAGCAATCCTCTGAAAGATTTTCTGTTTTTCTGAGTGAATCTCAGCTCCAGATCCGACTAACCCCATGTTTTCCCCTCAGACCTGCAACCTATTGACCTCCTGTCCAAAGCCCTGCCACGCCCAGGACAAGCCACGCCCACTCAGGTAGGAAGCCAGAAGAAACAGATGAAGGAGCTTAAACACATTTATATGACCAATGTTCTGTGTTAACAGGTGCAGATGGTTCAGTCCAGAGGGTCCAGAGGTATCAGGCTAACCGGCACCGTACCGACTGCTCTGAGTTTTACCGCCTCACAGATATTCACCAACTGTGACTATTTTCCTTCTGAGTTCTCACTGGTTGCCACCATGAAGATACAGAGACTGAGGAAGAAGGTAAACATAACAGAATCTGAACTGATCCGGTCCTCTCTAGTCCATCTCAGAACCGTCTAACCTGCTTTCTTTCTCTCCGTTTTTAGACGAATCAGTACATCTTCTCTGTGATGAAGGAGGGATCTGAGTCATTGCTGCTGGGGCTGCGTGTCTCTGAGAACCGTCTTCACCTTCTGACATCGCCCCCTGGTGGTGGAGGGCGGAGAAGGATCAGTTTTAAAAATGTCAGATTGGACGACAACAGATGGCACACTGTGGTTCTGGCTGTGACCGGTCCTTACGCCACATTGACCGTTGACTGTGGACCACCTGTGGAAATGTGAGTCATTTTAGAGAACTTGCCATTAGTATACTGGATTAAAACTCTGTCAGCTTTATTAACTGGTTTCCTGTCTTTCAGTAAGCAGGTCCGGACCTTCCCCAGTACTCTGAACACCAGAGGGTCCATGTTCATCATTGGCAGCAGGGGCCACTGGAGGGGCCGCTTCTCTGTGAGTCTATGATCAGAATCAGAACCAGATAGTTTTTCGTCTAGAATCACACTGGTTCTTTTGTGTTTAGGGTCTACTTCGTCAGCTGGTTCTTCTTCCAGGCTCAGACGCGACGCCCAGACTTTGTCCCAACTCTGAACCCAGTCTGGCAGAGCTCTCTGTCCCGCAGGTCCTCAAGACCTCCCCGCTCCAACCGGACCAGAAGGGCTCAGTTTATCCATATGGTAAGAAGAAAAACCAGCAGCTCATACAGATTTTTATAAAATCAGTATATCAGTTCATATCACAACAGAAAAAACCTTGATGCAGTTTAAAGTTTTGACCCTCAATTATAGCATCAAATATGGTGGCCATGATCCAACATTACTTCATCTAATGCTTTGTCTACGCTGATGAAGATTCTCTCATTTCAGCATGATGAAGATAGATAGATAGATAGATAGATAGATAGATAGATAGATAGATAGCATTTATTGTCATTGAACAGAATTCAACAAAATTCCATTGCAGCTCCCGTGCAAAAGGTCAAATATATACAGTATAAATAAGCAAACACACAATAATAATAATAATAACAATATATACAACTAAATTAACTAAAGGAACTAAAGGCACTCAACCACACCAAAGAAGTAGCAGCAGGTCCAATTATGGCAAAGTACAGATGATGTGACAGTGCAAAGTGCAGAACAATATGGCTGTGTGGGGGTGGGGGATATGTATGTCTGACTGCGAGGTTATGATATGTGTGGGAGGGGGGGGCGGCAGGGAGTAATGGCTCTGACGGCTGTGGGGAAGAAACTGTTTCTCAGTCTATTTGTTGTAGTCCGTATATTCCTGTACCGCTTGCCTGATGGCAGCGGCACAAACAGTCTGTGGCCCGGGTGGCTGGAATCCATCGCTATGGATCCAGCTCTCTTCTTGACCCGGTCTGTGTAAATGGAGTCCAGGTCTGGGAGGGGGCATCCCACAATGCCTTGTGCTGTTCTCACCACCCGTGTCAGTTGTTTCCTCTCCAATGCTGTGCAGCTACCATACCACACAGTCATGTTGAGGCAGAGGATGCTCTCGATCATCGCCCTGTAAAAGTTCATGAGCAGCCGTGAGGAAAGTCCAGCCTGTCTCAGTTTCCTGAGGAAGAAGAGCCTTTGTTGTGCTTTCTTCACCAGGTGGGAGGTGTTTGTGTTCCAGGAGAGGTCAGAAGTGATGTGGAGGCCCAGGAACTTGATGTTGTCCACACGTTCCACCACTTCTCCATCTATGAGAAGGGGAGTGTGAGCCGTCCTCCTAGACCTTCTGTAATCCACAATGACCTCCTTGGTCTTCCCTGTGTTCAGCACCAAGTTGTTGGCTGAACACCACTGAGTGAGCTGCAGAATCTCCTCTCTGTAGTGGGTCTCGTTGTTGTCTGAAATGAGACCCACTACTGTTGTGAATGCTTGAAACTGACAGGTTCTCCTTGTTTCTGATTAATTATCCTAATAACAATCAGTCCATTAAAGAGCACTGATTGAGATTTAAAGTGTAGCTAAAGATGTACTCTTGCTAAATTAACAACTTTTTCACTATATTTGGTGACTTTTCAGACCCTCTAGTGACTAAAATAGTGACTGGTGACAAATCCAGCAACTTTTGTCTGTGTTGATGGAGACTGTTGTTGTTGGAACATGTGAAGCACCAATTGCTCTGTATTTTCTGTCCTTAGTGAGGCGAACTGAAACAGTTTTAGGCAGATTGTTGCAGAGTTAAACAAATTTACACAAAAATATCACAAAAAAACATAAAAGTGGCATTCTAAAGAACCAATTTCGACATTTATCTGAAGGAGAAACTTGATTTGGGGTTTAATTACTTTTACAGTCTGTTAAACTTCCAGTCAGTTAAAAATAATAAAACAAAAGTAATATCCAGACTCCGAATAATAATTGTTCACATAATTGATCCTAATAAATATGCACTATTCATCTAAGAGCACACACAATCAACTAATTCAAATAATCACAGGACTTGATGTTCTACAAAAAATCCTTAATTTCTTTGCATTTCCATCCACCAAACACAAGAAGCAATAAGGCAGCATAAACAGCAAGACAGGAAACTGTGACAGCATCTTTAAAAACTCTTCTATCAAACTTTTAATTTGATTCAATGCTGGAAACACTGATGCCTGCAGATGTTTAGTGTAGATCCAGGAGGAACCGAACTCACCTGTCTCACCTGTTTAGACTGAGAAGCTGAATATTTGTCCTCAGTGTTTCCATACTTTCACTGTGGCGTGTTTGCAGTGTAAACCTGGAGTTGTGATGGCATCAGTGATTCAGTAACCTGAGCTCCACACTGACAGCACGAAGAATGGTTTGTTTATCAGTTTCAGGTTCTTCTATCACATCTGTGGGAAACACCGACCCTGCTGGGATTTGTAGTTCTGCTGAAGCTGGGTGTCTGCTAAGGATTCCTAGATGTACTTCTGGTTCAGGGATATTTTAGGGCAGATATTTTGGTTTAGTAGAGCTGAATACGAACTGAAGGTTTGTCCCTCTGTTTGATGTGTGTTTCCGTGGCGACAGGCGGGTGAGGACAAGTACAGGTACCGCGGTCAGGACGTCTGCTGAGGAGCAGTCTCACCTTTTCCTTTCCTTTCTTTTTTTTTTTTTTTAATCTGTCTGATCTCAGCTCGGTTGTGTCTCAGTTGATGAATCTCCTTGATTGATTAGTCAATAACGATCACAGACATATTTCAGACATCTTCACGGGTTTTTCTTCCAGGTTCATGATGACAGAGTTAATAAAGTTCAGCTGATTGAAGTTCAGCACCGATCCTGTCAGACTCATCATGACTCATGGTTTATATAAAGCCGCCCGACGTGCGTCTTAATTTATGTACCTGCCTGCAGCTGAGCGAGCCGTGCAAGCTGCTGTCGCCTGAACTTGACCTCAGATTTCTAAAGGGAACGCTACCAGAGATCACGTTTTTATGATCCGTGAAAGAGTTTAATCCACCCTCAGCTTTACAACTAAAAACACACCCAATCCTAGAAAAACCTCAGCCCACAGAGAGTTGGAACGCAGTGCAATAAGGGTTTATTTTATGAGAGGCAGCACGACAATACAGTCCCGCATTTCAGGCTTGGAAATGTTTTGGAAAACAGTTGGATTGGGAAAAATTAGGGCAAATAATACAGTCTAAAAATGTTACTGTGACTCACAATTTCTTGTGTCACAGAGATGTTCAGAGGTCCTCCAGCTAATAAATCAAGTAACTCAAAGAAAGACTGGAGGTGGGTTGCATTTTTCTTATTCTACACAGCAGAATATCAACAAAGCATTCAAGGAATATAAAGGAAATTTTAAGAGGACTGTAGAAACCCCACTGTGCATTTCTCTTAACTTACAGGGATGTACTTCCAATGATCCATCATTGAGTCTGAAACAGAAATGGCCTGGTTACCAGTATAAGAAAAACAACTTTCACCAGAAGGTTCCCATTCTAAAACATGCAGAAAGACCCCAGAACCCAGGAACCCAGGACCTTCTTGCATGGCAATAATGCTGCAATTAGGCCATATTGAATGATTTGTTGACATTTATTTTATTTAATTTAAAAATACTATGGCATGATAAACCATGGGAGCACAGATTGTGGTGAAACAGATCACCTTGTTGAAATAAAACAAAGAGGAAAAGTATCGTTCAAATTGTTGTCAGCAGCAACAACTTCCTCCCTTCAGGTTCTCTGTCGGTGTGTGTTGTTGTTGTTGAGCTTTCAAAAGCTCAATTTATCCTCTGTGATGGCAGAAATTTCAGCCAGAGTTTTAGGAGAAGCATATACGACATTAAGACATTAAGGCCAGACCAGAGACGTCATTGTATTTTTCACTAAGATGATAGAAAATGACATTTTCCGGTCCTTTACAAAGGTCTGACCTGGTTATTGTCCTAATCTGTTCCTAGCAGAGGACGCTGGAGAATATAGGAAAAGAAAGATGAGACAATAACTTCTTTGAATTGTTGAACTCATTAAGGTGTGAAGAAGAAGAATGGGACACTATAACTCCTGAAGTGCTTCACATCCTCAATGATAGAACAGTTTTTAGATGTTCAGAGAAAATATGGGAACCTTGAAAAATGGAAAAACTGCACGGCATCATAGTTTCAATGGAAAGTTATTAAAGATTTATGTTCCTTGGGTTTAGTTCTGCACCAGATTTTACCTCTTGTTATGTTTCTCTTTCAGAGGCCGAGGCCAGAGTGACTGCAGGCGATCGTCCTCCATGTTCAGGCCCAGAGAAAGGTCAGCTGTGGTTCAACGTTCGGAAGAAAGGTCTGTTCATCTGTGACGGGATGATGTGGAGGACGCTCATGCAGGGTGAGACTGGATGACACTTCACAGAGCCTCACACTACCTTTGTTTCCATTTACCTTAAATTTGCGCAAATTGGAATCATGAAAATGATTCCAGTTTGCTTTGTCATCCATTGCTGCTGTTGGAGTACCTCAGCTGTGGGTCAGATTTACGGGCGTACCAGAAACGCGTGAATACAAAGGTTCCGGCCAAAACCTATTTATCTTTTTTTTTTTTAAATTAAAATTAGCACAATTAAGTCTCGACCCTGGTTATTTAACACGTCATGAATTATTATTTGCTTATTATTTGCTCTTTGAGGTCCTCTAATTTAATAATAACATCTAAATCAAGTAAATCGGTCTTCTTTGCAGATAAAGAGCGTCTGGACTATGTGGAGGACTACCAGGACCTCTACACCCGCTCAGAAACCTTGGATGTGGAGCTCTTCTCCATCCCGTCTGAAGGCCTGTTCATGGCTGCAGCCAATAGGTACCAGAACCAGAACCAGAACCCCTCCACATCAGGTCTCAAGAAACTGAATGCCTTTAATCTTCATGGTAACAGTTTTGTCTGTTCTTACAGGGATTCCCGACCCGGTTCTGGTATTTACAAATGGATTAATGGGTCATTCCAGCTATATCAGAACGCCAGCACTCAGGAAGCTCAAGCCTGGAAATATTTCACCATCGATGACAAGGTGGGAGTCACTTAAACACAACAGTTGTCCGTGGTAATGTCAAGTTCGAGAAGAGTGTTGTGGTAGAAACCTTATCTAAGGTCATGAAAATAAACCTAATGTGTAAAATAGTCTCCAGAAGTCAAGATTGTAAAGGTTCTGCTGCCTCACCTGGTCCCAGAAAGAGTTTGATGCTTCTTTGGGTGACCTGTGATCATGTGACCTGTGATCATGTGACCTGTGAAGGTGTGTTCAGGCCTCCTGTGTTCTCATTGTGTTGGCGTGTTTGCTCTTAGAGGAGCACAGGTGTTAACACAAAGCTCTGCAGGTATTCACAGCAGCTGTGCACCAGCAGACCTCGACTGAACGTAAGGATCGGAGAGAGGAAGGATCTTTAATTCAAAGAACCACAGATCCGTGTTTGTGCTGGAGTTCTGGTTCCATCCGGTTCTTTAGTCAATTCAAATCCATTGGATGGATCCACATCTCTTTGCGTGAATCTGATTTTTTGTTTTATAATCCCTGAGTGGCTCTGATGGTTTTGTTTTTCTTTTTACTCCTTTGCGGGGGTTTTACCTACATTTTTCATGTCTCAGGGTGAATCTTGTTCACCTGGGGTTTTTTAATTACCTCCCACCAAAGGTTTAATGTTTTCCCAAGATTAAGTTGAGTTCCTAGACTGTTTTCTTAGCTGTGGACGTGGTGACCAAACTATAAAACGCCTATAGGCATTTTTTTTTATTATCGATTGTCAAATGTACACAAACAATGGGTTTGTGTACATTTGTGGGTCAAAAATTGGGTCAAAAATGTTTAATTTTACCTGACATTAAAGACAAAGTGGTAATTCTCCAAATATATTGAGAGCCCAAGCTTAAACTGGTTTGTGCTTCATGACAAAAGACCAAGCTTGGAGTTGAAACCATCATCCTTACTGGTTTATTTGGCAGACAAATTCGCCAAAAGTGAATGATATAACTCACTAAAACGTTGGAAGGAACTGGTTAGAGAAGACTCTAGATAATCAGGCATTGTATTAAATAATCTTTAATGCAGACAAATAATAGTTGTGCAACAGATCATGTTTTGCTTTCTGCACCCTTCAGGTTTTCCTGGTGGTGGCGGACATGCAGAAGACAGAACCTGAGCTGTCGACCATCTACCGGTGGAATCGTCGGCAGAAACGTTTCCTTCGCTATCAGACTCTGGAGACCCACTCTGCTCGGGACTGGGAGGCCTTTCAGATCCACAACAACAGCTTCCTGGTGGTGGCCAATCACATGCGAGGTGAGCTGGAGCAAAACATCCAAAAATAGTTTCCCTCATGTGAGGCAGTTTGATGAAGCAATAATGGCTTTAGTCTTATCTTTGGAGGCAACTACCCACTTCTAACACAAGAAGACAATGATTTTAGGGACATTAGTCAGTCTGTTATAGGAATCAGTCTGTTAATAGAAGAATTTCTGCATCTTTATCGCTGTTATGACTGTACTGACATGAAGCACATTTTATTTCTTCATCAGAGCATTTTCTGAAACTTGTTATATCCCTGAGCCCTCTGTAATCAGACGTGTTAAATAACAAGCTGCAGTGTGGTCAGGTTCCTGTGTCTCTGGTGAACTGTAACAGGATCAGAGATGCTGATCGTTCTGCGGCAAGTTCGTTTGTTAAGAGCTTTAAAACACAACTATTTGATGTGAGGAAAGTCGTGGTTTTTCAGCTGGTAAAACACTTTAGAGTTCAGAGAGCGCTGCTATCTCCTTGCTTATGGACCTGCAGCCACTTCAAACACACCTCCATCTCAAATGTTTCCTGTAGAGATAAAAACAAACTCACTGGCCCAAAGAGATTGTTTGTGATCTGAGAGGAAAGAATGCAGGTGAACTGGGATCAGATCATAAACTGTAGAACACCGTCTGAGACTCATCCGCACACAGTCTGAGAAAGCTTCAGTTCAATTTGAACTCCAGAAAGAGTCCCAGTACTACCAGTTAAGATACCAACCATCATTGTAAGATAGTTTTGTTAACACAGAACCACAAACTAGTCAATGTTCCATCCAGAAGGTTGATGAGAATTACAGGGAAGACACAACTCCTGCTATTTGTTCCTCTTAGCAGTGAAGGTTTCATGTTGACTTTTGATGATGGACTGATAAACTGTGACAATCAATACGATAATCTTAGTTGGGGTTTTTTATCTGATCCCCTCATGTGTGTGAATGTTAAAGAGGTAAGATAAAATACAGATTTTAATCATCAATACAGCTGAATATCATCTGCATATGTGAGATATGATGAAACCAGACCAGACCATGACCCTCCAAAGATAAGAGGACCGAGTACTTGGCCTTGGGGCACGTCCTATCAGAGATGGCAACTCGAGTTGCACTCGGATCACAAAAATAAGACTTCAGACTTGACTTAAAATGTTTCCTTAAGATTTGAGACTTGACTTGGACTCCTGGTCTGAGACTCGAGGCCTAGTTTTTCTTTCATAGTTTTTATCTCATGAAATGAAGAGTGAAATGAAGCAGCTGTGATAAACTTGCATAGCACTTTACCAAGTCCAGAGAAAGCCAAAGTGCTTCTCACTACATTCAGTCATTCACCCATTCACACACATATTCACACGCTGATGGTGACAAGCCACTGGATAGTAGCCGCAGGAGAAGTCAAACGAAAGCATCTGCCTTAAAGACTTGGGACTTGACTTGAACTTGCCCCTGAAAAACTGAGACATGTCATGGACTTGTTCCAGAAAAGAACTGAGACTTGACTTGGACTTGGACCTGAAAGATTTGAATACCTTGTACCATAAACCCATAAAAGTCTTAGGAATTTGAATTTGCTCCTTAAAGACTTGAGACTTGACTTAGATTTCCCTTTTAAAGTAGTGAGACTTCACTTACACTTTCCCCTTAAAGACTTGGAACCTGATTTGGACTTGGAAACAATGATTTGTGAACATTTCTGTTTTCTATGCTGAGATGGAAAGTTAATTTGAAAGTTGTTTTTAACATGGAAAATTATTTTAACAACTTTTTATAACATACACTTGTACAGCAATAGATCATAACAGAAAAAAAAATGGTTTAAAGTTTTTAGGACAGACTTTTACCATTATTAACCACAAGAGGGCGAAAAGTTTGTCTTCAGCTGTTAATATGAGAATCTATGCCTATCTGTGTCCTCAGCCAAAGACTCCAACCATAACATCCACAGTGTGATCTACAGGTGGAACCCTGACACAAAGGTGAGATTCAGTGGCCTGATGTCAACAGGAGAAGATGTCCAACACTCTGTATTCATGTTTGGGATCTTTGTCCTTTTGTCCTGCTGTCCTCCAGCTGTTTGAGGTGAACCAGACTCTGTCCACGTCTGGAGCCTATGACTGGGAGTTCTTCACCATCGGCCCGTATCATTTCCTGGTGGTGGCGAACACCTTCAACGGTCAGAACACCACCATCAGCTCCACCATCTACGTCTGGTTGGACGGGTGTTTCCGGAGCTACCAGAACATCACGGTCAGTGTTGAGATGTGGCCTTGGATCAGGGCTGCAGTCAGCATCTGACTTGGAATGAAATCCACCACAACTTTTTACCTTTAGCACCCTCTAGTGGTGGAGTTCAGACACAAAACTGTTTAATTTAATGAGTTTCTTGTGACAGATAATGTGATTACACAAAAACACAACAATACTGAGTGACATCACACACAGGCTGCTTCTGATTGAAGCAAGTAAGGGTTTAGCATAATCCCTGTGTTTAGACTGTCAGGCACGGCCTGTTCTTCAACTCTCCAGAAATCTGATTCTGATCCGGTTTATACATGAATCCAGTTACAACGGATAGGTTTAAGTCCAGATCTGAACTTCAGTAAACAGATAAAAATAAAAAATCAGGTTCCATTAAGAACCTGTTTTGTTCTGGAGCACCTTGAAGAACCACTTGCTGGTATTTGGGCCTCCACTCCAGCAGCAGCTGGCTGTTTTTCCTTCAGTCCGTCTATAATAAACCTCCTCAAGCTGCAGTAAAACGTTTTAATGCAATGACAGAAGTCAGAACATGAAACAGAAACATAAAAATCGGCAGCAGATTTATAGAAATACATTTTAATCTGTGGCTGCTGGTGATGATGAAAAGGAAAGTTCAGGAAACCAGCAGTGAGTAATTAATGAGAGGGAAGAGGGGATTTTCCAGCTGAAGACTAAAGAGAGACTTTTACTGCATTTTTAAAACCGCAAAAACACATTAAATCCTCCTGCTGTGTAATTTAACCTCTTCCAGTAGCACACAGGTGACAAATTATTACCAAAAACACAACACCTCACTCTGATACTCATATTTCTGAACAGCCATATACAGATTAGTTTTCATTTCATTGATTTACGCAAGAAATGTAAGCGTCACAGCATTTCTGAAAAAGTAAAGAAAATATTGTTTTTTCTAATTAAAATATCCAAAGTACCTGAGAAAAAGATTCTGCATCAGTTTTGCAATCAAACATGAATGACATATATGCAAAACGTCAAATGTTTAAAGTTTATAAAGCTTCTCAGATGTGATTTTAATAAAACTGGATGGATCTTATCCATATAATTTATAACAAAATTCTAGTTTCTTGTGTTCCCAGGGACTTTTTCCAGCTTTTCTCTCAGATTAAATAAATGTGTTATTTTCCCATAATGATATGATGAGCTGTAGTTGTTTTAATCAGTCACTTTTTCCTTACAAACACCTACAATCAGCTTTCCTCTCCTGTTTGCTTAAGGAACCTGCATCAGCTTGTCTAACATTTGATTTCAGGAAGAAAATACTAATAGAAATAAAATCTGATTTTTTTTATTTTCCCCTGTATTCTCTCTTCTTTTTAAAAAAAAAATTACAAATGAACATTTGTAAATGAATATTTTCAGAGATTTAAATAACAAAAAAGTTATTTTACCAGAAAAAACTACTTTAAATTCCAAGAAAAGAGTTGCTTTAAATTTTAAAAAAGTTAACAGAATCTGCTGTGACGACTTCAGTTCCAGTAGTTCTTTTTCTAAATAGACACAGTTCTTGTGTAATCAATTCAAACTCCAGCTACTGATAATAATTCAATCAAAATATGTTAAAAGATTAAGTATTTCTATTAGGCATTAAATATTAAATGTAAAACCAATAACAAAGTATAACTTCACTAGATTCTCAACATTCCTCAATTAAATTTTTTGTTACTACTGTGTGGAGTTCTCATAAAATTCTAAAATTTCATAGCCTGACCCTGATTCAAAGTCCAAATAAATAGAAACAGAAAAACACGCTTATCAAAGATGACGTGACTCATGTATTTAAAATCAAAAATCCAGATATTCCAAAAATTTAATCTTCAAAAACCAAAAATTCAATCAATCAATTTTAGCGATTAATCACCCAACCCTACATCTCATCAGTGACATTTCGCCTCAAATCAGAAAACTTCCCTATAAAATATTCCCTTCATCCCTTCGCAGACGGTTGGAGCGACGGATTGGGAGACGTTCCAGATCGACGGCAGGTTCTTCCTCGCTGTTGCCAACAGTCAGCGGTTCTCCAGGAAATCCCAGAGTACCTACAACATCAACTCCACCGTGTACGAGCTGAACATGTTCACCCAGACCTTCCTCCGCTTCCAGGACATCCCGACTCACAGGTCAGCCCACCAAATCTGCTTCCTCTTGTCATTACCTAATCTTTGTCTGTTTATTACAAATTCAAGCTTTGCACATCGCTCTTTATTACCGTTTTTTACCTGTTCTCTTTCTTATTTGTTAGTGTTCATTATTTCTTCACTATTTGTTCTTTGGCTGTTTTTTACCTGCTCATTACACAAAATCTTACCAAGTATTTCTGTCTTGTTTCTAGTACAATTGTTTTAGTACACTTTAAATATGACAAAACTATTTTATAAGTACTTTTTCAGCAAAATATGAGGACGTGTTTTAAGTAAATAATTCCTTAACATTGATTTTTAAAAAGTATTATTTTCACTGGCAGAGTTTTTCACTTATAACATGGGAAAATGTTATGTTATAATAATCTGCCAATGGTGGAACTAGTATTCGTCTATAAACGTCTAAAATGAAAGAAGATGATTAACCCTTTAAAGTCTGACTGATTATGACGGTTTTTATTGTTTTTGTGTTCAGCGCTCTTGACTGGGAGTTCTTCACCATCGGAGACGAGAAGTTCCTGGTTGTGGCGAACTCTTATGATGGCAGTTCGTACTCCGTGAACAGCGTCGTCTACAGGTGAGTGAACTTCATCCATACCTGCACAGGGTTGTATCTGACTTCATGTGACCAGCGGTGTGTGTGTGTGTGTGTGTGTGTGTTTTCCAGGTGGCAGGGCTACGAGGGCTTCGTCCCGGTCCACAGTCTGCCCACCTTTGGCTGCAGAGACTGGGAACACTTCACCACTGAGCAGGGCTCCTTCCTCATCTACTCCAGCGCCACCTCCAGGCTCAGCAAGGTTTTCAGACTCAGAACGTACTGAGAGGTTCTGATTGGATCCGACTGATGACATCACCTCACTGAGGGCGGGGCTTCAGGAGGAGTTTCCTCTCTTTCAGCTACAACCTCAAACTCTGAAGAAAAAATACTTTATTTGTAAAAGAAGCACTTTGTTAAACAAACTAAATTATGATAAGCTCTGCAGACAGAACTGATCCAGATTGCAGATTTATTCTTAATGTTTTTCACACAGCATTTTTTATGCTTCTAATATATATCCAGCAGTTATTGGTAGGTTAACAACAGTTTTATTTGACAGAAAATCAGATATAAACTAATAGATCTATAAAAAAATCCATTCTGAAAAAGCAGCACATTATTTTAGAGATATGAGGTTGTTTAGGCTCACATGAAGTTTATCTGTTTTTCTCTTTGAATCAAACCCATTTATAAGCACTTTTGTGGATTTCCTACTGAAATGTGGTGCATAGTAAAAAGTGAAAACATTATGTTCACAAATAAATCAGGATGAATAAAATAGTAAGTAAGCATAATTTGAAAAACATTCCCTTATACATCCCAATCAATGGACTCCATCCACATCGGGGGATTGATTCTGGAACAGTACCAGGTTGTGGTCCGTTTCCAGCCATTTTCTTCATTTGAATGATTGAAACTTGAACTAGGCCAACTCTAATATTCAATGTAACTAAAATTGCATTATTTATCCTGAAGGAAAATTAAATGTTGTCATAACTCACATCATCCAAGTATCTTCAAAGAGTTGCTGTGGATAGTGATGCTATGGAGAAGAAGGATCTCTGGTAGCAGTCGGTCTTACAACGAATCTGGAGACACCTCTGACTGAAGACTGTTGCTTTCTGACATTTCCTTGACTTTCTTGACATGTTAGTACATTTAACTTCCTAAGTGTCACCAATAGGTCAATAATTTCAAAAATTGTTCCTCATTCTTGAAGCATTTGAAGTATTTTGTAAAAATAGTACTTGTGATGTGCTACTTTTTTACTAAGTGAAATTTCTTTGGATGTGGTCGTTCATCAGCATTACCGGCCTCTGCTGCCCTCTATAGGTTTCTCTGTTCAATCATATACAAATCTACACTGAAATGTCCTTTTAGGTATAAAATTAACGACTTAGTGAAAATTGTTTATATAAATGATGTTAAATATTAGAATGAATGATGCTTAAAAAATTAATCTCTGTTCCATCATAGAGCCTTTCTTTGGCCCAGTTTCAGTCTGTCCTGTTGTTTTTTATTGCATTTATTTATTGATTTGTGTTTTTGCTGCAGGACAGTAAACTCACTACTATTTGTTGTTATTTTGTAATATTGTGAACATAATTTTCTCCTCAGGTTATAAACGAGCTACTGTAAATAAATAAATAAATAAATTCTGAGTTTATTTTCAAGTAACTTTTTCTGTGATACGTTTTCTGTGCTATATTTAAAGTGAATATAATATTTTGATAAGATAAATCAACTTTTTAATTGAACTGTTTTTATTTTATTTTGAAATTCTATAATTTATCAAATGTTTTTAAAACCAATGTTAATATTTGTTATGTTCTTTTCTGTAGCTACTGTTTGGTGTCAACTGAAGATGCATTTTGAAAAGATTTCAATTAAATAAAGGTTTTAAAGTTAATGTTTTTTGTTTGAATAATTTGTCACAAATCAAGTCATTTATGAGCTAAACTTGGAAGTTTTGATTGAGGCAGTAATACGTTTATTTTTGATCGAGATTTGTGCCTCTTTATATTGTATTTATGACTCTATTTCTTCAATAAGTTACATTTAAACCCACAGTGGGTGGTTGATATTATATTTAACTTTTCTAAAATATTTCAGTGTTTATGTTTTTAGCAGTAAACCGTTATGTTGTTACCGTTACTCCTCCGGTCAGGAGGCGTCGCTATGGAAACTACGGGCGGTTGTTTAGCTTCGGTGTCCGGGTAAAAAGGTAAGGCTCCCGGTTTGAAAGTGAAAATTTCTTCCCGTTAAACCGAAAAAACTAAATTAACCGCAAGCGATTGTCCCGGTGACGGATTGTACCAGAACTTCACGGCGTTAGTTCAGGTAGAAACTTTGGTCAGTCGGTGGTTCCGGTGTTTGCATGCTAGGCGGCTAACGGATCTGTTTGGTTCGGGTTTGGCTTCTACTGTCCCGCTTGTCTGTTGGGGTCTGGCTCCGTTCGGGCACTGATGTTTGGGTGGTTAAGCAGTTAAGACCATTCTTAATCCGGTTCTGATTCGGACATAACTGTTGGAGCGTCAGCAGTTTAACTACAGATTAAAACTCAAAACGATTACAGCCGAATAGAGCCGAACAGAGCCGAGAGTCAGCACTAGCAGGACAGCAAGTAAACAACAAACTCGTATTTTATAGAGATTCATTCATGTAAAGTGTTACATATTTGTGAGTTTTTATGTTTTTAGCTTACAGCTGATGGAAAGCCTGAAATGCACTCAGAAAATTAGAATATTGCACATCCAGTTAAAAGCGATTGTCCATGAACTTTACAGCATATATACTGTACTTGGTCAGGGCTCGTTTTGCATAAATTACTTTATTAGTACGCTAAAGGGTTGAGGTATTAGAAACTGAGATGACTCGATGATGCTTTAACGGAGCAGTCGGTGTAAAGACAAAATGATGTTAGAGCTTATAAGTTAAACATCCCTTTACTATTTTAGTTTCCTGTAGGGCTGGAACAAATGATTGTTTTAGTTTTGGTTAATGTATCAGTTATTCTGATGACTAACAAAATTAGCATGTTCAGCAGAGTTGCATTTAAGTATTTTTATGCAATATTAGAAATACATCAAACGATGCAAAGAAACAGATAATTCAATACCTTTTTAAGTAAAAATTTGATTGCCTAAAATTCAACAACATAGCATTCCTTTAGTGTATGCTTGATAATTTGTAGCAAAGAATGCATATGCAGATAAAAACTTCTAACATCAACATGTGAAAAGCTCAGCCTTTTTGCATCAGTACAGTGTAGAGCTTATTTGAGGATTATTTTATGGATTAACCAGTTAATAATTGGATAGAAGAAAGTGCTTATTAGGATATTCATTTACAGAATTTGAACCAGGTGAAACTAAAACTATAGCCTGTACTTATATATATAAGCCCACGTGCAACGTGCATATTTGCAACGTGCACATTGCATATTTTTCTACAGTTTTGGTTTAATTACTGCTCTGAATGTGCAGTTTGTTCAGCAAATGGTCTATTTCTGAGTTTGTATTCTACAGTTAACTAAATGAGTTTACCATTATTTGAATACTGTGATTAATCCAATTAATTGTTTCAGCCCTAGTCCTAGTCCTATGTCTATCAGTCAGACTGATAGACATTAATATGTTGTGTGGCTCTGTTAAAGTTAATACTGAAGTTATAGTGGAAATAAAGTTACAGATGAACACAGAAGATAAACCCTATTCTCTTTCCAAGCATGGAGTCAAAGCTGCTGAATGGCTGGCAGCAGCAGAAGGTGGAGCTGGAGGTGGAGGTGTGTCGACTGCAGGAGGATCTGGCGGAGAGCCGAGCTGAGAAGGAGGAGCTGGAGTCCAGGAGCAAAGCTCTGACGGACAGGGTGAGGGGGCTGATCTCCCGGTGGGGCTCAGGTGATCAGCAAGGGAGATCAATGTTTTCAAAATGTTTCTCTCTCCAGCTTTGCCAGACTCTGAATCCTTCGATGTCCCTGCTTGATGAGGAGCAGAGGAGGTGGAAAACGAAGCTGAAGGAGGGAAGGGAGAGGGAGGCCAGACAGGCGCTGCTGATCCACCGTCTGCAGAACAAGGTGAGGCCAGAGGGGGGCGCTGCAGAGCAGAAACAGTTCATTCTGCATCTCAAGTCAAACATTCAGTCCCTCCAGAAAGTCATGATGTTACGATCGCAACTATTCATGCAAATTCAAAGTCATCATTTTGAGCTGACTTGCAATTTTCACCAATCATCGCAAATTTACAGCAAATCTGACCAATCACCCAAATGTTTTCTGTATTTCATTCTTTTCTGACCAGTCCCCTTAACCTCTTTTTAATTTAGCTCCCTATTCCACAACAACTCTAGAAAGCCAAACCTGCAAGATGAAAACGTGTGATGCTAAACTGCAACATTTACCTTTTTTTATTTTTCTTATTTTTTGCAAAGCATTTTTGAGATGTTCTGTAGGTCTGTGTTTATACAGAGTTTTCCTTCAAACAAACCATGTAAAATGAGTAACGGTGGTTAATCCATACTGATATATTATATTCAGCTTGTTAAGAAGAATATTAATGTTCTAACTTTGGTTACCTTGCTTGCTAGTTAGGTAATGCCAAGAATAAACCAAATCCCCTTTAATTTTACAGAAGTTGTGCTCACTTTTGCTGTACTTATGTTTAGAAATAATCTTTTATTGTCTCAATAGAAAGAGCAAAGAGTCAGGAGACAATAGACCAGAGGCCAGCTGTTGGCTCTTCTCAGGTAAAAAGGGATAATAGCTTAATTAGAAAAGAGAAGGAAAGGGAAGATTATGTGTTGCAATTTCAACATGTTGAGGGAAAAATAAAGCTTAAAAATGTGCAACTATTTCAAAAAGTGCTATGAAATCTGTAATTTTAGGCCAAAGCAATCACAAAAAAACATCACAAAACCCTGGAGGGACTGAACAGTGGACATTGACTTCACCCACACTGAATGAAAATGGAGATAATGTTCAAGATTTGACTATTTTTCTGTAGGTGATCGAGTACAGGGAACGGTGTCACCGTGTGGATCAGCAGTTGCAGGAAAATCACTCCAGGGTTCTGCTCTCTGAGGTCAGTCCAGAACCTCCTGGATACAGCAGGAGAACCGCATCTGCTCAGATGTGTTTCTGTTTTACAGCAGAGAATCAGAGATGAGCACAGCAAATCCCTGGAGAACGCCCTCATCAGTCTGGAGGAGGAACAGCAGAGGTAGATATTTGTGTGTGTGTGGGGGTGTGTGCGTTTCAGGCGGTCGGAGTCGATCACAAAGCTCACGATCTCTTCCTCCTCAGGTCCACCAGTCTGGCTGAAACCAACGCTCTCCTTCGCCACCAGCTTAGCCAATCAGAGCAGATCAACCAGGAGCTGGCAGAAGACCTCAAGAAGCTGACTGCTGATTGGACGAGAGCAGTGCAGGAGGCGCAGCAAAACGAGGCCGATTGCCAGAAAGAAAAAGAGGTTTGAGGATCGTTGGATATAAACTCTGATGTTCAAACCAGAACAAACCGAACCAACAGGTTGTGGGGGTGTGTATATGTGTGTGTTTCTGTGTGTTTAGTGTCGATTGGGTCACATGGGTCAGCAGCAGGCCCGGCTGCTGTCACTCTGGAAGTCGGTGCTTGATCTGAGGCGACACTGTCACACGCTGAGAACAGCTGCTGACAGGTCAGTTCAGTCATGTGACCTCTGACATCATCGTGGTTTCACTTCCTACTGTTAAAGCAACATGGCTACTTTAAATACTTGAAAATGCTTGAATTTCAATTAAGTGTTTTCAAGGCTTGGAAAGTTCTTGATATTCAATCTGCTCAGTTTTGTAATAAAGTCCCAATTTACCCTTTGATTAAAAGCCTAAATTTGGAAAACATAATTTACAGTTCAACCCACATATTTTCATGCACCAAAAAAAGACACATTTATTTTCTCACTACTTGAAGTTAAATCAGATTTTCTTGTTTTAGGTCAGTTAGAATTACCAAAATTATTTTATGTGAGATTTAACATGTTCTATTTAGTTTAACCTGTCCCTGCTATATGATGTAGTATACCATCACAAGACATTTGTAATTACAACAATAAACAATTAGAAATAAAAATCTTTCAGTTCCATTTTAATTGTTAGGTCATGATTTGATTCAGAAACAATTTTTAATTCAGAAGTCAATTGTTTTATTCAAACAGTCTAGAGATTCTGTTTAAGTTATGCGACTAACAAGAAGAGCAGACATTGTAAACAAATGAAACATTTATTTAAAACAATTTTATAAGGTTCCATACTGCATCAAATTCCATCAGTCTCATGTTTAAATAAAAACAGGTTTGTTCAAAAAGTTTTGTAACTTAAATGACCAGTATTAGGTTATTTAGCTGCCTGGCGTCTTTTTAAATAAGAAAATGTCAAAGAATTCTTCAAAATAATTTCACAAAAAATCAAGCTGACTAAAATCAAATTTTGATCATTTTGAATTGATTCAGAATTGTCAGGATGAGGAATTACAATTCTCTGTAGAATATATTTTTTTTCCTGCACATCTATAAGTTATGTCATATAATAGTGAATTGAAACCGAAGTGTGGTTTCGGAAAAGTTTGAAAACTAACCAAGAAACTGCTTGAATTTCACTGTGGGAAAAGTGTGTGAACCCTAAGGTCAGAGGTCAGTTTGGTGTTTAAGAATCTTCTTGTGGGTGTTTTCCTGCAGGGATCTGTGGCAGCTCAGGGCGGAGTTTTCCAGACTCTCCTCGTCTCTCCTCTGCAGCTGCGACTCCGTCTGCTCCTCACTGAGGCTCAGCTCCCCTCAGATCAAACCTGCCTCCTCTGACCTTCCTCCTCCATCATACTCATCTCCTCCTCTGTCCTCCACTCTCATCCACCCTCCTCCAGACATCTCAGGCTCTGCACTTTGTCCCCACTCCCCTTCCCCTCTGGGGATATTCACCTTAGGAGAGGAAGAGGAGGAGGAGGAGGAGGAGGAGAAACCACTGGAGTTGAAGCTCCAGCATGAAGTGGAGGTGTTCCAGCTGGAGCAAAGGTAAACTAAAGCAAAGGTAAACAACATGTTGGGTATCGAGGTTGTCCTGGAGGCTCAGGTCTTTACCTCCCTTTGTCTGTGTGTGTGTGTGTTAGGATCGAGGAACTCAGTCGCTCCCTGCAGACGGCAGACAGAGCAAGGGAGGCGTCGGAGGCAGACGTGGAGCGGCTGAGGGAATCGGACAGGACGCTGCAGTCGGTCGGTCAGGCTGTCATCAGGATGGTGAGCCTCTCCTCCAATCAGATTCTGTTTCTTCCTGGCCCATCAGTTCATTTTGACCTTTTGTCATCAGTTCCAGTCCCTGAGCAGGATCAGCAACCAGACGCCGAGCGTCTCTACGGACAGCGTCCTCAGTCTGGATATGTCCTCCCTGCTGTCGGTTCTGTCTCAGACTGAGAGTATGCTGCAGTGTAAACACGAGGAGCTGCAGGTTGGTGACTAAAACAGGATCAAACCTGTTAGGCCCAAAACACACCATTTGCATTCCACAATTCACACTATGACCAGTAGACCAAAATAAAGACCCAGCTAAGTGTGGACAAGGACTGTATGTGTCTGTGTGTTAGGGGGCAGAGCTAAATCTGCGGCGGTTCAGCGAAGAGCAAACGTCTCTGCAGCTCCGCCTGAAACAGCTGGAGGAAGAAAAAGAGCAGCTGGACGTGAAAACTGGGAACATGCAGCAAGAACTGATACACACACTGGACTCTCTGAGCAGGTGACCCAGCTGCTGCCCCCTGCTGGTTGTTTCTGTTTTTTATTTAACTTTGACCAATCTCATTAGTCATCACTTCACTTTCACGTCCCTCAGTGAAGGATTTTATGTTTTCTGAGATTCTGGATCAGATCGTCAGTTCTCCAGGACGAACTCGCTTTTTTGTTTAGGGAGCCGTTTGATCAAATTTGTGTTTCTGTGACAGGGAGAAAGACGCTTCCGCCTCCCTGCGTCTGCAGGTGGAGGAGCTGCGGATGAGAGAGGAGGAGGTGAAGAGGGAGATCGACAGACTGAAGAGAGAGAGAGACAGAATGGAGGAAAGAACCCGACAGATGGAGACAGAAAAATACAAACGGTACCAACAGGTTCTACTGAAACATGTATGATATTATGATATTCTGTTAATTATTCTGCTTTTAACTGGTTCTGTTATGATGTTTAACTTTTTAAAGATATTTTCTTAAAAAATATTACATGTATAAAATAGATTCCCATTTATTAATTAAGTTTTTCTGTTGTTCTTATTGTTGGAGGAAGTAGGAGCACAATTATTGACTTGCTGTTACTCAGAAGCATATAAGAAAAAAAATAATAATCCAAAAAAGGTAGAAACTGTGATACTGTCTACTAATGTAATATTCCAAGACCTTTTTTTGTTTTTGTATCTACAATGACTTACTGATCATTTTTCTACAAGAATAACAATATGTAGTTTATTTCAGTGAAATTGTTATCTTGTAGTTAATTATTGAGCAAATAAATTAAAAAAAAGTTGTTATACATATATATTTTTGTGGCTCCACATGCTTTTAACTTCATAATTTTGGTCCACAGAAAAGGTTTGAACACAGCAGGCTTAGTGCTTCCACTGTCGGGTTCTACTTTGGGCTGGGCGATATGGAATAAAGATAAAGTCTTCAGTTTTTTTTATAACCAAATCTGATTTTAATTAAAAAAACGTTCTCTCTCGGGGCGTGCTGTGGTGGCGCAGGGGGTTAGCACGCCCCACGTTTGGAGGCCTTAGTCCTCGACGCGGACGTCGCGGGTTCGACTCCCGGTCCCGACGACCTTTACCGCATGTCTTCCCCCCTCTCCTCGCCCTCCTTCCTGTCTGCCTACTGTGGAAAAAATATGAGCCACTAGCGCCGCAAAAACTCTTCGGAGAAAAAGAAAAAAAAAAAAACTTTCTCTCATTGCTTTCTTTGGTAAAAATGAAATTACAAGTGACGGGAAACATTTTCAAAAAGTGGCTTTTATTTAAATAATTTCTTCTGTGAGTTGTATAGCAAAATCTCCTCTCTTGTTTAAGTCAGAATATTAGCAAAATAAAAACTGTAATGAAAAAGTCTGAATAGTTAACTATTTATTTTCTTCTTCATGAAATGACTGCTTCATTCTCCTAATATTTCAATTGTATTCTTGTAATATTATGACTTTATTCTCATAATTAAGAGAATTAGCCTGACCCTTATACTTCGTTGTAGAGTTAATAAATAGACACTCTAAGACACTTGTCAAACAAGATGGCCACCCTGGGTTTGCTGACATCACTCTGAACTACGGAGACCCAAGGAGAGCATCTGTGAAAAAAGTTCCAATCTTCAAAAATTCATTTGATAAAATCGGTTTATAACTCAGCCTCCGTTCTGCTGTCCTTTCGGGTTTTACAGCTGCTCTCTTTGCTGCAGGGTGGAGGCGGAGCTTCTGGAGAATGTCCAGCTGTCAGAGAGAGAAACTCAGCAGCGGATTGAGATCCACAGCCTGAAGGTAGAAACTCTGTTTCCAGTTTTATTACCTAGAGAACTCACATCTGCAGGATAGGAACAAATAGCTGCTGGTCTACCTGCAGGTGATGCTGGATAGGGAGCAGCTGGACAGGCAGAGAGCAGAAGAAGAAGGTGCTGATGCCAGAGAAGCCTTACAGAAGGTTTGAATGTTCCTGAGTGTTAAGTGGAAGTTAGCTGTTCATTTTAACCCTGTGTTTACTGGTGGTGCCGCTCTCTGTCGCCCCCTGCTGGCGCTCTCTGCTCAGTGCAGGGAGTCCTTGCTGCACCTCTCCTCCTCAGAGACGTTGCTGAAACGGGAGGTGCAGGAGGCGCGGGATGCCCTGGAGAAAGTGTCGGCTCTGAACTCATCTCTGGCCACAGACAAGCGAGATCTGAACATGCAGCTGCTGAAGGTAAAACCTTCTGCTGCCTGGCTCAGAGGCTCCAGGGAAGCTTCCCGTAGCTTCATCACATCTCTCCGGTCATGTTTGTTTCAGCTGGAGACAGAGCTGTCAGACAGCCAGTCACAGCTGCAGACTCTGAGGTCAGAGGTCAGCGTTCTGCAGAGAGACATTAAAAGTCTGAGGAGTGAGTGCAGCCTCCTGAGGTGAGTCTTTAGTGCTGGAGAAGAACCTCCACCCTTAGCGTTTTGGTCCAACCAATCAAATCTCTTCAGAGTTCAGTCGGAGACGCACGCTGATGTCATCCATCAGCTGAAGGAGCGACGCTCACACCTGGAGAGAAACGTGGAGGAGAAGGAGAAGGAGCTGGCCTCCCTGGAGGAGGAGAAGAAGACCACAGATCAGCAGCTGAACGAGGTAAACAGGAAACCACGCTGATGTAGAGTCATTGATAAAATCCATTTTACTCTATTCTTGGTTTGGTAGATTTAACTTTTGGAATATTGGGATTTTTTTTTTCACCAATTCCTTCTTTTTCCATAGTTCAGAGTGATGTCATCTTGTTTGACATGCATATTTTACACTTCTGTTTATTTGGAGTTTGAACTCAGGTCAACTCTGCAACAGAATATTAGGGTCAGGCTAAGATTGTTTTAATTACAAGAATAAAATTGTAATATTTGGAGGAAAAAGTAGTAATCTTATGAGAATTTCAACAGAAAAAAATAAATAAAGGAAGAATGTTGAGCATCTTGTGACGTTATACTTTGATATAAGTTTTACAGATATTTAATACTTAATAGAAATACTTAATCAATTAACACTTTATAATAAATTATTATCATTAGGAAGACTTTGAAACAATCCTGTATGTTTTTATAAGAGAACCACACAGATTGAGCTGGTCGCAATAGATGCTGATTACTTTTTTCTTATTAAAACAACTTTTTTCTGGTAATTTTAAGACGTTTATTCAGATAAAACTGTGCCTTTATTTGCTAATAAAATGACTACATTCTCGTAAATAAACTAAAATCCTCACATCCTGGCCCTAATATGCCGTCGGGCAACTCAAAAAAAAATTAAAACAACATCCACAAATATTTTTCGCTTATTTGTATATTTTTTCTCCAGAAGAGAAAGCAAGAAAAATGCACATATTGATTAAAATGAGAACATTGAATCAGATTCTGTTTTTAAGCCAAGTCTCAAAGCCCCACGCTGATGTAACTCATGTTGACCTGCATCATGTCTGACGGCTTCTCTGTGCTCCTCAGTTATCCTCCCAGCACACCCTGGTACGCGAGGTGCTAAACGAGGTACAGCAACAGCTGTGGAAGACGGAGGAGCAGCTGAATCAGACGGAGAGACAGAAGGAGGAGCTGCAGAGAGAAAGCAAGAAGCTGCAGGAGGAACAGGAAGTTCAGAGGAGATACAAGGAGCAGCTGGAAGAGGAGTTACAGGAGCTGAGGTAGTGAACACACCTAACGTCAGCCTCCTGGTCCTCCTAACAGGTGTGTCTCACCACAGCTCCTCTGCTCCTCCTGCAGGTCCGTGTCGGTGAACCTCCACCTGCAGCTCCGTCTGCAACAGCAGCAGCACTCCCAGTCTGAGGTGGACAGATGTCAGCAGAACACACACATCTGTACGCTGCAGCAGGCCAAAGTCATCTTGCAGGGTCAGTCAGAGAGAGCACTGCTGTCGCTGGTTCATCACATGGGTCACAGGTCACAAGTCACAGGTCAAAGGTCTAAACAGTGATCAGGAACAAAAACTGAAACTGGATAAAAAAAACTGTTAAGGGTCTTCAACATTGGGGCCTCCCGTACAGGTGGTTAGGCCTTCATGGCATTTTGCTGACTCGGGTCACGACCCCAACGTTGAAGACTTCTGGAATAAAGAATCTGTTTCGATCAATTTGCTGAAAATCAAAAATAAGGAATCTGTTCAAGTGAGAGAGAAAAAAGTTCAAACTCCTCCTGGAGATTTATTTAGAAGGTTTCAGAGAGGAAAACAGAAAGAAGTCTGGTTGTGACTTAATGTTTCTGTCTGTCTGAAGGTGAGATCGAGTGTCTGAGAGGAGAACTTCAGCGAGAGACGGCAAGAAGAGAAGATGAGAGGGAGAAAAGGGAAAAAATGCTGGAGGAAAAGAAGGAGTTGAAGGTAGAAATGGAGAGGCTGACGGAGGAGGTGAAGGAGCTGCAGACCAGAAGGACGGAGGAAGACGCCAAGTGGAAGAAGGAAAAGGAGTCGTGGCAGAGAGAAAGAGAAGTTCTGAACAAAGAGCTCGGCATGAGAGATGGAGAGGTGGAGGCGCTGAGGAGGCGTACCGAGGGACTGATGGAGGAGGTGGAGGAAAGGCAGAGAGAGGTGGAGAAACTGAGGGTGGAGGTGGCAAAGAGAGAGACTGAGATCAGCTTTACGATGGAGAGACTGCAGAGAGTAGAGGCAGAGAAGGAGAACCTGGAGGAGCAAGCAAAGAGGAAAGAGGTCAATCTAGAAGAAAAGGAGGTGAAGAGAAGAGAGGAGGAGAACCAGAGGGATTTAGAGACAGAGGCACTGTGCGAACGGATCGAGAAGCTGGAAACGGAAAAGAAAACAATGGAGGAAGAGCTCTGTCAGCTGAGGAGTGAGGAGGAGGAGAGGCGGAGAGAGAGAGTTGTAGCGGATGAGGAAATCAGCAGGCTGAGAAAAGAAATCTCCTTTTTACAGGAGGATGAGAGGAGACAGAGGGAGAAACAGCAGAAGGAGCTGGAGGAGCAGCTGAAAGAGAAAGTAGGGGAGGTGGAGCTCCTGAAAGTGAGGCTGAACGTGGCTCAGGAGGAGTATGAAGAAATGAAGGAGGAGGTGGAGAGGAGGGAGCGCGGCCTGGAGCGACAGATCAGTGCTGTCAGGGACCGAGAGGAGGAGGTGGAGGAGCTGAAGGAGAGCCTGAGGCTGACTGAGGAGCAGAAGGAAGAAGTAGAACGGGAACGGCAGGCAGTCTGTCACAAACTAAAGCAGAAGGAGGCGCGGGAGGAGCAGCTGGAGGCTCTGCTGACAGACACTCAAGCGCTCCTCGAGAAGGAGAAACAAGAAAGAGGAGAAAAAGAGAAAACAATAACCTCCTTGGGCAAGGAGCTGCAGGAGGCTCAGGCTGAGAGAGAGGGAGCAAATAAGAGGGTCAGAGAGAAGGAGGAGGTCTGTGAGCAGCTTCAGGAGGAGGTCAGGATGTGGGAGCAGACAGGAGAGCACAGTGATAAGGAGGTGAAAAAGCTCCATAAAATCAATAAGGAGCTACAAAAGACAGTGCAGAAACTAACGGTCATGCTAGAGGAGAGAGAGGAGGAGTTGAAGGAGAAGGGAAATATGAGGGTGAAAGAGGAGAAAAAGCTCAACAAGGTCATGAAAGAGCGACAAGAGGAGGTGCAACAGCTAAAGGCTGCTCTGGAGGAGAAGGAGGAGGAGGTTAGGGAGTGGAAGGAGAAGGCAGACCTGAGTGGGAAGGAGGAGAAAAAACTCACCAAGATAGTTAAGGAGAGAGCAGAGGAGGTGAAGCAGCTAAGGGCCACACTGGAGGAGGTGAAGGAGCTGAAGGAGAGCCTGAGGCAGACTGAGAAGCAGAAGGAGGAAGAAGAAAGGGAGCGGCAGGCGGTCTGTCACAAACTGAAACAGAAGGAGGTGCAGGAGGAGCAGCTGGGGGCTCTGCTGAAAGAAACTCAGGCGCTCCTGGAGAAGGAGAAAGGAGAAAAAGAGAAAATGATCTCCTCCCACAGCAAGGAGCTGAAGGAGGCTCAGGCCGAGAAAGAGGGAGCGAATGAGAAGGTCAGAGAGAAGGAGAAGGCCCGCGAGAGGCTGCAGGAGGAGCTGAGGAGGTGGCAGCAGACAGCAGAGCAAAGTGATAAAGAGGTGAAAAAGCTCCAGAAGACCATTAAGGAGCTACAAGAGGTGGTTCAGAAGCTGACAGTCACGCTAGAGGAGAGAGAGGAGGAGTGGAAGGAGAAGGCAGAGGTGAGCGCCATGGATGAGAGAATGCTCCACAGGGTCATCAAGGAGCAACAAGAGGAGGTGCAGCAGATGAAGGCAGCGCTGGAGGAGAAGGATGAGGAGGTGAGGGAGTGGAAGGAGAAGGCAGATATGAGTGTAAAGGAGGAGAAAAAAATCAACAAAGTTGTTAAAGATAGAGTAGAGGAGGTGAAGCAGCTGAGGGCAACACTGGAGGAGAAGGAAAATGAGGTGAGAGAGGGGGAGAGGTGCAGAAGGATTGAGGAGGAGAAGAGGAGGAGGACTGAGGAGAAGGTGAGGGAGGTGGAGCAGGAACTGGAAGCAAAGGAGAAGGAGGCAAAGGAGCAAGAAGGGAAGCTAAAAGAAATGGAGGAACAGAGCAATGTTCTGAGAATGAAAGAGGAGAAACTGAAAAGACTGGAAGAGGAACTGAGGGAGGTAAAAGAGGAGCAAAAGGCACAACAGGAAGTTGAGGAAGAGCTTCATCTGGAGGAGGAGAGGAGAAGATCCAGACTGAGAGAGCTGGAGGAGGAGAAGGCAGGACTGCTGGTGGAGCTACAGAGTAAGGAGATGGAGGTGACAGGTCTTACAGAGGAGTTGCAGAGGAAGACAGAGGAGCTATCTGAGCTCAGAGAGGAGCAAATAGAGAAGGAGGAGGAGCTGAGATCAAGAGAGGAGGAGCTGATAAGTAGCAAAAGGGAGGTGTCTGCACTGAGAGACGAGATGAATAAGGAGCAACGAGCAAATCAGGAGAAATTGAGGACGTTTGAGGAGGAGGTGACAGTTCTCAGAGAGAAAGTGATTAAAGAAAGGAAGGAGAAGGAGGAGAAGCAGGAGAAGCTCCGAAAATATGAGAAGGAGGTGTCTGAACTCAAAGTGGAGCTTCTGAAGGAACTCCAGGAGGGGGAGAAAATCCGAGATGAACTGATGAAGAGGAAGGAGGAGGTGGAGGAAGAGGTCAGGAGGACCAAGGATGCATTAAAAGTCATCACTGAGGAGGTGAAAAAAGAGAAGGAGCAGATGAAAGAGAAATTAACAAGGACAGAGATGGAGGTGGGGACTGTAAAGGAGGCCCACAGGAGGCGTGAAAAGGAGGTGTTGCTGCTCAAAGAGGAACTCCAGAAGCAGCAGAAGGTGAAGCTGGAGACTCAAGAGAAGCTGAAGGAAAGTAGAGAAGATGTCTTGGATCTTGAAGAGGAAGCAAAGAAGGAGCGCCAGAGGAGGGAGGAGGTGCAGGAGGAATTGAGAGGTGTTCAGCAGAACATGGAGGTGTTGGAGGAGAGCCTGAGCTCCCTGCGGAGTCAGGTACACAAACAACCCAGGGAGGAGCAGGAGATGCTGAGGAGGTGACATCCATTCAGGGTTTCCTCCAGAAAACTAGCTAAGTCTGGTGGTCGGGGCACTGGGCGGTCCGCCATGTTTTTAAGTTAAAAAATGATAAAAGTAGATAATGACTAGATAACTACAGCAGAATTACTGAAAAACATTGTAATACTCAACATACAACTTAGTCTTAAAAAAGGCAAACACAAAAAATTCAATTAAAATACATATTTTTTAGGCCCTAAAGTTAAATCACAATTATGTAATCAGCAACTGGATCTTTTACCCTTGAGGCGCCTTTAAATCGACTCCACAGTATTTACCTTTAGGTCCCAAAACTACGACGGGTCAAAAAACTATTGAAGACATCGCAAATTTTTACAATAAAGATATTCATTTAAATGCATTAAATTTCAGCTTCAAAACTATCCAGAGGTAAAAAGTTTTCATATTTTTTAAGGTAAAAAACCCACATTAATATACAATTTAATCTTTTCAACAGCTTAGAACCTATCCACAGATATAGTTTTTTTCATATATATATATTGAACTGCCTTGTTCCAGCTATACAGATAAACTTCACTTTTTGTCCAAACAACATATTCTTTGAAGGCAAAAATACAAAATCTGAAATATTTTCTACAAAGAGACACCAAAGCTGCGCCTCCTCACTCAGAGTATTCCATGTATTTACTGACAGCCTCCCCTATAAACCTGAGAAGTCCAGGATTAGCTGCAAGATGTCTTCGTGGAAAGAAAGGCCGAATACAGTCAAAGGACTGCTGGTTCTGGCAATTGAGAAGTAGTTTGGATCTTGGAGTCAAGATAGGAGGAGAAAAGTATGGCAGAGCCTCTTCATGTGTGGAAAACCACAGGATTTCCTCATTTCATGATCTACATGGAGATTTCCCATCACCCATTGCCTCCTCTTTTTCCTCCTCCTCGTCTTGGCTGCAAGATTGCTCCTTGCCAGGTAGCCATTCCTCTGCCAATCCTTCCTGCCCCTCATATGAATTCCCACTTCTGCTTATTTTCTCCTCAGAAACCCCCTCCTCACTCTCCCCAGATTTCAAGATTGCTGCAACAGTTTCTCCAGAGTTAGTCTTCTACTCATGACTTTCATCTGGAGAAATTACCAGCTAGACAAGGCTGCAAACTAGCCTAACAGAAGATGCACCTACATAAACATGCTACGCTAAACATTAGTCTCTCCCTAGAAAAAGAAAACGTAATCAAAGCCAACTTGGCTTTGATTCTTCAAAGTACACACACACACACAGACAAAATGTTTTTTCAAAACTCCTTTACATTATTGCCAATACACCAAAAAGTTGTTGTGGTGTTCACTATTTTTATTGCCATGCATTTTGATTAGTAATAGAACCATGTCACCATTAAAACGTGATGAAGCGTGGTCATTTCAGGAGGCCCATCACACTTATGACCAGTTTTCCCTGTATTTAGAAGATAGAAGCCTAGATTACTTTGGTGTTCATGGGAAAGTTATTTCAAAATGCCAGGGTTACCGCCCATTGAAAACATGTAGTTATAATGGGAGAGGATAAAGAGTGGACACGGAGCGCATATCATCTCTTGTTCTTCAAGCTTTGCAATTAAAAGAACAAAGACATTTTAAAAATAAAACAGTCCTGGCCAAGTTTCATATAGTTAGCCTTTAATGTGACTGAGATATTGAGAATAAAAGCAAAAACTGTTAGGCAGGATGTCCCATTTTGGGCAAGCAAGGTGCCCCAAGGGTTAAACAGGCTGTGTATTGCTGGTTATACTCAGTGGTCCGCAAAATACTTACATTTTAACACAGAACATAGATCTATTTATTTGTTGAAAATTATAAATCTGATTTAATGATTTCAGAACAGATAAATTAAAAGATTTCAAATTGCTTAATGTTTAAATTTAGGACTTAAAGGGGTTGGCAAGTTTTCTTTGTAAACGTGTAAATAATCTAGATAGTTTGATTGTTGCGTTACTATAGCAACAAACCATGAGTTTAATCTTTGTGTTTTAGTTTGGTTTGTTGTAAACAATAACCAATAATCACTGATTGATTTTGAGCTCGGCAAGTCAAACATGCCAAGTGAAAGAGGTGGTGATTTTCTTAACAGGAAGAAGGGCTCTAAATCATATTCTGCTCAAGGCATCATACAACATGGGACCAGCTTTGGTCACATTTAAACAAGTAATAAGAAAAAATGGAAAATGATAAGTATTTATATCCTTAACAAAATTTTCTTAGGGTAAAACATTCATGTATTTCTTTTATCAAGTTTTTTTTGTTAAGTAATATATACTGCTGGATGCAGTACTTCGATTTGCTGGCTGAGATTGGTTGTTATTTATCCAAGCCAATGCAGTATTTCCAAGAAATACTCTGAATGAAAAGGCCTGTCTGTGATTGATTGTGGATGTGGTTCATTTACATTACCTTTATGAAGTTGCAGCGCAGACACAGACTCAAGCACTTATTGAGTGAGCATATGAGACATAAATACACATGCCACACGTCATTCTTCGTTGACAAAGATATATGCGCTCATATCCTCACTACACACTTACTGCGAACCTTCAAAAACACAACTATATTTCCAATTTGTGTTGAGCTTTTATAATTGATATCTACCTTGATGGTAGAGGTGAACCTTCTCTGCAAGATCATTTTTCAAGTCACAAAAGCGACCGACCCGCTAGATGCCAATGGTGGGACAGGTGTGCGCCCCTGACCTCTGCCATTTTCAATGCATCAACTATAAACCCATCTTTGTCACCACTGCTACTGGTGTATTAAAAAAAATATTTAAAATGATTAAACAAGCGACGCTAAGCCTGGTTGGGGGCAAGCAAAGCCAGGCGACCCGCCAGGCTTATGATACTCTGGTTTCTGTTTCAGGTGTGGAATCTGAGCCTGAGCCAGGAACAAGCTCAAAATGAGTTGAAGGAGAAGGAGGAGCAGAACCAGGAGTTGAAGGACGGCCTTAGGGTGGCCATGAAGGAGATGTCACAGCTGGAGGTTCTTCTGAAGGTACAGTGTCTCCTGCTGGACACACACAGGATTACAGTCTAAGGTCATCATGTTTGACCTGTCTGTGAATCCTTAAAAAGTCTTACATTTATTTACCTAAAATGAAGGCCTTTAAATGGATTAAATTCATTTTTAAAAAGTAAGTTAGCCTTAATATTTTAATCACGTCTTAAATTATGCCTCAACACGAGTATTTAATTACCGTATATATTCTATGTATTTTTTTTACTTAGCTAACTGCTAGCTTTTTCCATCTACCATGGGTAAGTGCAAATTTATTGATGAAGTTCGTACATTTTATAGAGGTACAGGTCTTAAATTTCATTCATAATGGTCTTAAAACAATCTTAAATCTGTGTTTGTGAAACCCTGCTTATCTCTTTGACTCCTCGCTTAGGAGAGCCACGCTGAGGGGGAGCTTCTGAAGACCGCCTTGGTGGAGAAGAAGAAGGAGATGGACAGAATCAAAGAGGAGAGTCAAAAGTTGGCCAATGAGGAGCTGGATAAGCAAGGAGAGCTGGAGGAGCTGCGAGCCAGAGTTCAGAGCCTGAAGAGGAGAAAAAGTGAGATGTTAGAGGAGCTGGACAACGCAGAGAAGAGGAGGAAGGAGGCTGAGAGGAAGTGGAAGAGTCAAGTGGAGCAGATGGAGAAAGAGCAGGTGGTGAAGCTGAACACTCTCAGTACAGAAATCCAGTTACTGCGGAGGAAACAGCAGGAGGTGGAAACAGAGTGGAGGTCCAGGGTAGAAGGGAAGGAGGTGGAGGTAGAGAAAGCGAGAATGGAGGTGCAAGAGAGTCAAACCGAGCTGAACAAGTGCAAAACCTTAACAGAGGAGCAGAAGAATCAGCTCTACATACTGACTCAGAGCAACAAGCAGCTGGAGGCAGACAGGGACCGGGTCCGAATGGCCCTGGAGCGGACAGAGTCAGCCATGATTGGCTACAGGGACAGAGCGCACCAACAGGAGCAGAACCCCGGGGCAGAACCTCGCTCAGAGGAGGTCAGTGCAGCGTCTGATTGGTTGGGTTAAGGGCAAATGACCTCTGTGGTTACATGCTTACACCTGGCTGTCCTGATTGACCTTGAGAGAAATGTGTGTCCTCAGGGTGACAGACTGTTGATCCTGCAGCGCCAGGTGGCTGAACTGGAGCTGAACCAAAAACGGATGGACAAGAAGAATTCCCGTCTGGAAAGCCAGAAGGACAAGCTGAAGAAAGACAGAAGTGTTCTCAAAGACACGTTGAAACAGGTGTCCACTGTCGTCCACCCTCTCATCTCCATCACTAGCACATTAACTCTGGGCTTTTAATGTCGCACTGGAGCTCTTGGTTTTCCATCCTAGGAATGTATACTGAAATTGAGGCACAAGGGTGCATTTATTCTGGAGTTAATTTAATACATATGGGCTTCAGTTCATATATAAACCCCCCTAATCATTTTTGAATGTCTTTTAGCATGTTTAATTTTGACATCACAATATTTTCTTTTTTGTGTATTTTTTGGAGACATTAATTACTGATGATGAAATATTTGGCCCCTCCAGGCCTAAAATGACAGATTTTACAGGACCTTTAAAGTTGCAGTCAATGATGAGTGAATTTGCATTAATAGTTGTGATCGCAACTTCCTGAAGGGACTGACTGGTGAGCAGCTCACAGCAGATTTGAATGTTGATTCCTGGATTGTTCCTGTAGCTCCTGACTAGTTTCCTGTCATTTGAGGGCGGCGGTTCATGTCTGCGATGAGTGGATGGAAACTTCCAACCACAGTTTCACAAACACAAATACTAAAAGTCCTGCTTTAATGTGTTTTGTGGTTTTTGTAAATTTGTGGGCCTTTTGTCTGTCAGGTGGAGGAGGAACGATCGAGGCTCCAGCAGCAGCTTTCAGTCAGCTCCAGGTCTGAGGCGAGACAGGTGAGTCTGTGTGACAAGGCTTCTCAGGTAAGCAGCTGTGACTCCGCGTGATTAACAGGTGTGTGTGTGGTGGTGTGTGTTTAGTCATCTGAGAACACCGTTGACGTAGAGCGCACCGTGAAGGAGCTGGAGGACCAGGTGAGATCACCACAGAAGAAGACTTTTAGTGTCTTGATTGGTCAGGTGGATGCTGATGATGTCATCATGTCTGCGCATTCAAGGTGAATCGTCTCCGCGTCTCGCTGGCTGTGGAGCAGGAGCAGAAGGCGGAGTTTATCGAGCAGTCGTCCAGAAATAGCGAATGGCTGCTCTCGATGAGGCAGGGCCTGAACGATTCGCTGGCTGCCGTCTCACGCCGTCCAATCCCAGCAGTCCTGGAGTCTGAGACGCAGCGATTGGACCGCAGCTTGAGGGAGGAGGACCTTAGGTTGTCTCTGAGTCAATCATAGCACACGACCAAAAGACTTCATATCCGAGCAGCTTAGATTTCTGATTGGACAGACTCTGCCTACAGTGAGTCTTTATTTAACGCTGACCAATCAGATGAGACCAAAACATTACAGCTAACGAACTGTCACCTGAATACTTGTTGTTTTTTTAAATTTTATTTTAAATGTTATTTATTTTTTGTAAGCAGCTAATAAACCAAAGGTTTTATAACTGAGGATGTTTGTGGTTTTAATTTTTTTGTGTTAGTAAGTGAATGCATCAAATTCAGGTTTGAACTCAAACTTTCAGCTCATTCAGAAAGTCTGCAGTCCATTCTTGGTGACCACTGACGGGTCCCGACCGGCTCAATGTTCTGATTCAGTTACTCATACTCAAAAAAAAAAAGCTAAGTTCAGGATCCCATCATCATGTTTGTCCAGCTTTAATTAAATATTATTCTGTTGTCCTAAAACCCAAAACCAATATTTTGCTTTTCCTAAATTATATCAACAGTTTTGTCCACATCTTTAACCTACATGTGATAATTTATTATATTCTGACCTAATAGTGGGTTTCTTATTTGTGTTTTTTTTTTTTTTGCTTTACAATCTGTTTTATCAGCTGACTGTGACCATGGATGACTGAATAATCTCAAACTGCAGCTTCCTCTGCAGCACAGACCCAAACGTTTGATACGAACCTGTTTTTTGTCTGCAGCTGCAAACATCTGTCCCCTTCCCAACAACACGGAACATTTCTGTTTTGTTTCCAGTTTCCTGCATCATGAATCATCCTAGTGAAAAGAGAAGCACCACCTGAGAGCAGAGCCTGACCTCCTGCTTCTCTCTGCTCGCAGCTGCAGCTGGTTAATGTCTGCTGGTTTAGACACAGAGTCCTACGGAAGAGCGCTGGGGCCAAAAAACAAAACGAATTCTGACTTTTTATCTCAGAATTCTGATTTTAAAAAGCCGTTCTTAGGTTTATCACAATTATGTTGCTACCACATGAAAATCATCACCTAACAGTTTATTTCTTTTTTATATAATTTGTGAACCTGCACTTTAACCCCTCTGAAATCCAGGCTCAAATTTGTTTTGGTAGATTTACTAGATTTTGTGTGTAAACAATTTAAATAAACTTGAGTCTGAGATTAAAATCAGAATGGATCAGAATTTTACATCATTGCAATATGCCTATTACAGATTTTTTAAAGGTATATTTCTGCCAAAAGGTTTTCTGAGTTTCAAAAGTCAAATGTTTTGAGTTGGAACTCAGAATTTTTTTTACTTTAGTAACTCAGAAATTTCCAAGTTTTGTGCTAGAAAATAACAGATTAATTTCAAACTTTTAGTTTTTCCTAGCAAATTGTTGATATTTCAAATTCATAAATGTCCATGTTTTCTCTAGAAAATTTCTTGGATTAATAATAAAATCTCTGAGTTTTTTTCTTGCAAATTTTCACCCCTTGGAGCTCAGAAATGTCCTTGTTTTTTCTGGAAAATTTCTGAGTTTTTTAATGGAAATTCAGTCCTATTTTTTTTCTATCCAAAATGGTCCTGATATGCAGTCGTGGAATTCTTATTTTAAAAAGTCAGTATATTTCTCTTCGTGACCCTATTACAGGTCCGTAGAATTCGGTTCTGGTTCCTCATGTCTTCATTGTGCGTTGATGTGTTTACAGTGTGTTTTCTGTGTGTGCGTGTGTGTGTGTGTGTGTGTCAGACAGCACAGTGTTTGTTTATGGAAGGCAGATGTCTCTCTGTCACTCAGCTCGCTGATAATCCTCGTCTATTTTTACCTCCGCCGCCCCTCCTCGCTGTTCCAGCCACGCTTCCCCTCGCACCGCTCCGGTTCCACTTTCAGCCAGAAAGCATTTGGACCGTCAGCACCGAGCCTCAGGTACCGTGTTCCATGTGTTCTGCGTAGGTTTCAGGCCTCGGACTGTTTAAAGTTTGGGGTTTGTTGTGTTCAGTAGCGGCTCCACCAGCTGTAAGCGGATCTTAGTGATAATTAACTGGAATCTCGGTTTACACGTAATAAATGACACCAGCTGCAGGCCTGTAAAAAAGATCTGTGGGGTTACTGTTGCTAAACAAACAGGTTAAAGTGAGATTAGGATAAATGTTGCTAAATAATAATCAGTTTTTATTTTATGTTAATATTTTCTCAGAAAACCAGATTTTATTGCGTTATTGTTATTAGAGCGGCGACTTCAGATCCAACAGGATGCTGCTTTACTTCCTCTGAGCTCTGTCGCCATGGTAACTGATGCTGGACACCTGGCCAGAGTAGCTCAGTCCAGCTAGCATGTCAACAAACTAGAAAAAGCTTGTCTGAAGATGAAAGTCTGATTGTATTTAAGACTAAAACTGAAGATTTTATAACTTTTTGAGATCTTGCAGAAATCCTGTGACTGATCTCGTTCTGTTTGACTTTAACCAGAGGAATATCTGTGCAGATGTGAATGCTAATGGAGCCAAAACAAGTTAAATAGCTTAAAACCTCTCAACCTGACACTGTTTTTCTGCTTTAAATTTTCCACATATTTCATTGCTTCTTCTGTTGGTAAGTGTATAGTATCTCTCGTTAGCTGTATACTTTCATCAGATTTTGCTATGTTTGAAAATATTGGAAATCATTATCTCTGTTTCTGCAGCAGCTGGGTTGATTCTGACGTTTTGGTTTGTCAGGTTATTAAATCTGAAGATAAAACAAAAAAGGGAATTTATGTCATCACATTTACATGTTTTTTTCCCTTTTATGATTTTGTTTGATATATTTAAAACTTTTACTCTTTAAAATTCTTCTTGTGTGTTTTTTTCTGTAGGAGTTCAAAATAAACAACAACCACCAAGAACTGGAGATACTGGGATACTGGTTCTGACTTCAACTGCAAACTGTAAATATTGGAGCAAAAACAAGAAACGCAGGATGGACATTCGAAGTACAAACTAACAGGAATCCAAGGAGAAAAAGAAGAATATTTTTATACTCGTCAACCAGTAACAGACTTTTTTCAGTGTTTCCTCATGAGTACTGGGGAGACAGAAGAAACTGAAGAGACATGTGGATGTCAGAGACAAGAGGACAGCAGCAGCAAAGTGTCCTTCACGACTCTGAGCTCCATCGCCATCCAGGCCGGCCGGACCCAGATTGTTGCTTCTGTCCTCCAGGTAACAGAAATACAGACATTCACGTCCAATTAATGTCCTTTAATTTATATGTAGAGACGGATGAGTTAAAATACAACAAATCAGGGAGAAAAACCTTCATATAATGTTTCCAAAATCTAAATAATTGGACAAATTACATCTGAGGGTGTGTTACTTATCATTTACTTTCTTAGTTTAGGTTTAATATGAGTTTAAAGTTTTAAACATATAAACAGACTGTAAAGTAACATACTTTAAATGTTAAAAAATCAGCTTTTAAAACACAAATTCATAAACTATGATTATAAACTCCACAGTATTGAGTCACACTCAATAAATAATATTTGTTGTTTGTCAGATTAAAATAACCTTCAACAGTTCTTACATTTCATTAAGCCCACATTTCTGTTTTAAAAAGTTATTTTATTATTTTCAGTAGCTTTAAGTGGAAAATAATCATAATTAGTTGACAGGCTTGAAAACAATTTGTGTGTAATTGATCAATATTACATGTTTCTCTTTGTGAATTCGGTTATAAACTGACTGACTATAACTCTAGCATTAAAATATAAAAAAGGGAAGAAGAAAAACTTGAAGATTCTTGGTGTGTAATATAAAAACCATCAAATTAAACACAGTTTTCATTTTGATTTCTAAATATTAAAAGTGTTGTCCGAAAAGTCACTCAAGCTTTAAAATGTAAAACTCATTAACTGAATGACCATAAGCCTCTTGGTACAAACTATAAGCACGTTTCCTGAAAGCCTCATTTAGTTTGGTTATTTTTATAAAATTAAACTATTAGCTGACAAACCAGTCCACCTTAAATCTGTCAGCTTGTAATGTGTTTTTAGATCCGAGTTAAATAAAGCATCTGGCTGACACACAGTTTTAAATGTTAAAATCTGTTGGCTGTCAGGCTGTGAATTTAGATAATTAAAAATATATTTGCCAATAGACAATTTTAGAACAGAGTTTAGAAAATTAAAGCAAAACACCTTCAGTTTTGCTTTAAATGAAATGTTATAAAACTGTTTTTGATGGTTTGTTTAAACATTAAGACATTTTATCTGACAAAGCATTAAATAAAGTCTTTAGCTGACAGAATATATTAATTTACTGAGAACTGAAACTTCTTTTAGTGGTGAGTTTAAACTTTAAAATCTGTTAACTGATTAGATGTTTTAGGTTATAACATTTTAAACAATTAAAAATGAGTTTCTGACATTAAAGCCATTAGCTGAAAGGTTGTTTTCTCTGGGTCCCTGTGGAGGTCATGTAGACCAGAACTGTTGATCCACGTGCCACTTCCTGTTTTAGCTCCAGGTCAGCTGTGTGGGTGTGTGTGTGTGTGTGTGTGTGCGTGTGCGTGTGTGTGTGTGTTATCACCATCTCCATGTCTTTTTTTGGACAACATGCCAGAGATACCGTATCAAGGGAGGAATGCTCCAACACAAACACTCGTGGAGAGATTCAGAGTCAGACCGCACCATGTCTGATTCACAGCAGATAAAGCTTCAAATTGATACTAATTTCTGATCCATACATTAAATATTTCTGTTGCCTCGCAGCAAGAAGATCCAATTTCTTGTTCTCTGTTCACAATGGAAGCATGTTGGAGTAGCTCTCAGTTCTGATTTGTCCTATATCTAGACTTTTATTCATTTCTAAAAAAAATTTAAGGGCCCACATTTTTAAAAATTATGTAATTGTATTATTTGTTTATTTATTGTGTTTTACATTTATTTCTTCAGTTAATAAGATAACTCTGTATGTCTTTTTATAAAATGGACATGATTCTTTGGGGGGCACAAGCACCTTTCAAGAGGGGGCCTTGGCTCCCTTGGCCCCCCCTTGGGGGGGTGGATGCATGTTTGGATTCCCACTGGTTCTGTTTAGCTGGAAGGTTTTTTTGCTCTTACTTTTAAACTTTCGGACAGTTGTTATGATTTGTAGCACAACAAGCAGCCAATTATCATCTCGTAAGTTCAAATATATTTGAACTATGACCCCAAATCCCAGAAGAGTTGAAAAGAAGGGTTCATGGGTGCAGAGACAGAAAAAGGAAGTTAAAACCAACTCTATCCCATCATGCTCGAGGATCATATCCCCTACTCCAACGTCTCTCTGCCTGGGTTTCTAACTGTAAGGTCAGACAGAGATTTAAAGAGAAGCAGGATAGTTTTTCCTGATTTTCTTTTTTTTAAATCAAAAACTTTACAGTCAAACCACAGATAAACAGTATGTCAACATGGAATAACTTACTAAGCATTTTCAAGATAAGATGAAACTTGTAGATTAATTAATAAATTCTTAACTTTTAATTTGACATGAAGAAAAAACATTGAAAACATTATTTTTTTTTTTTTCTCATTTGGATCGGATGACATCATGTCTTTTGTTTGGTTGTTCTTTATTTTTTGGGATTTTATTAGGCCAGCCAAGAGTCACTATTAAGCTAAAGAAGAAGTTGACACTAGTCATGAATAAAATGTCTCTGGTTTGTGTTTGCAGAGCGGCTCTCTGATCCACCTCCAGCTGGTCCAGTTCCAGCCAGGACTCTGTGAGATCGGATCGGACCGGGACGAAAACCACATCCTGATCCAGGAGCAGCAGCAGCTGCTGGACAAACTCCAGGTCCACAAGGACTCAAGCACACTCTGATCAAGGCACTCTGCCAATCTATTGGGGATAAAAGTTATGGATTAATGAGTTAATCTAAAGTTGATTGATCTTATCCTTCGACTAACGATCAATTGATAAACGGCCATTTCTTAAAAACTTGAATTTTCTCTTGGTTCAAGAGGGTGGTGACCATTTTTACACAAAGGGCAAAATTTTCTCATAATATACTGAATTTTAAAAAAGCACATAGTTAACGTTAATATTTTGTATCAGTTGTACTAGCTACTGACTGAATAAACAGAAAGTAGTAGTTTTCTCACCTTATTAATCTTTAAAAAATATATAAAGTAAATTAAAATGAGAACGTAGAAAGTAGAAAAATGAAACATAAAAAGAATTAAATACAAGAAAGACTTTAATTTCCATAAACAGAAAGATATTAATACAGAAGTACCATCTATTGCTCTTAAATGAATGTTAAAACTTCGCTCCATGAAGTGCATTAACACACGACAGGCCTTAAAATCAACCGTGCTTCAGCATCAGGTTGTTACAATTTCTATCTATTATTCTCTCTGCTTATCTTTCATCACACCATCCTCACCTAATTATCACATCAGTAAGTTTTGAATCAACCGTATTAAGTGCATTTTAAACGCACACCTGTCTCTGCCGTTCTAGTGTGGCCGCCATCTTTATTTCTTTGTAAGAACGGTTCCGCTTAAGGATGACCAGGATGACGCCCTCTGCTGGATGGCGGCCAAACTACAGCATTAAAATCTAAAAACGGATGTTATTAAACGATTAGGACTCATTTTAATATAGTAGACCACTAATCAACAATTATTTGTTAGCATCCCCTCCTATATATTAATATGTAAATATGTTATTGCAGAAACATGAGCCTGAAGTGTTGGTTGTGATAGAAAAGAAACACCAGGAGAAACTGAGGATGAGGAGGGATGGAAGGAGGAAACAGGAGGAAGAGGAGGAGTTGACCGAGGCGATGAAGGCGTCTCTGAGGGAGGGATGGTCGCTGCTCCTCCAACTGCTGGAGAGACGTCTGGACGTCCTGAAGCAGGCTTCAGATTTCTTCTGCCAAGTGATGGAGGTGAAGAGGGATGAAGAGGGTCTTAAAGAGACAGGAGCTAAAAACAAAACAGGGCTCACAATGTGCTGCAAACATTAAGACAAGCTCCCTTAGACCTCAGGAATAATGTTAGAAAATAAGAACAGAGAGTTATCTTTAATGTTTTCAACTGCAGCTTTTTCTTTAATTTAGTTTACGTATCTTCTTTTCTTTTTCGCTTAATGAAATAATTATATGAAAATTGCATTTTATTTTTACTCATATCTTTCAGTTTAGTGAGAGAGAATTCCTCACAGAAACAGAAGAAGTCTTTGAGGGGGTGGAAACTTTTCCAGCTGATCAGAATACTGTCACCTTCCTCAGCAGGGCTGAAAGTTGTTTGGTTCAGTCACACATTCCTCCATCCTGAACCGGTTTTGGTTCTGGACAGCATTCATTGGCTGGCTGCACACCTTTTCACCAGAAACACCTGTTGCTGTCTGAAACATTTTGCAGCCACAGATAATCAGGAAAGCCTGGACAGCTGGAATAATCCTGGAGATTAGATCATTTTACTGCTCTGCTGCTCACTAAGGTCAACATGTGTCGCATTTAAACTGGTTTAAACTGTAAAAACATGCAGCTGAATTTAAAAAGCTAAAGCTAATGAAAGCATTTTTTTCTTTTTATTGCTTATATGTCACATTATATAGTGATTTATTTTCCATGAGCATTGTTTGAGAGATTAAATGAAACATGAAAATTGAGGCATTTGAAAGTAATATTATTTTTTAGTATTTTATTATCACATCCAAACTCAATGTCCTGATCACTTCTTCCAGGACAGACATCTCTGACATGGATGAGAACAAGCATCGTTGATGTAATTATTTTCCAGATAATTACGGCAATTATGGGGAAAATGATTCATCACTAATATCTCTCTGTGCATTAAGAACAACCAGAGAAGCTAACAGATTTAAAATGTTTAATAACATTACAAAAACAAATATTTTTCTTTATTTCCACTGTTTTTTTGTTGGATTAATTCACAGAAAAGCTCATTATCTTTCTGCTGACAGTTTCTATTCTGTCTGTGCATTATTTTTACACCCTTTTCTTTTAAGTCTCAATTCTCAGTCCCCTTTCTCTCCATCTAATTGAAGATTGATTTGATATTCATTCAGAAAATAAACCAAAATATGAATAACAAGGTTTATGTCTGTCTGACTCGTGTGCTTCTCTCTGCCTGCAGTTTGCCATTGGCATTGACAGATTAGAGAATCTCCAGGTTAAAAATGAAGACAAACTGAATGAGGTTCGGGTTTCCTATGACTTCATGAGGAAAGGTATCAGAGCTCATGTTAGTTTTACTTCTATAATCTGAAAACATAACTCAATTAAGTATTATTTCTGACATCTAATTTGATGTTTTTGTAGCTTCAAGTGTTGATAAATGTCTAGCAAAGCAAAGTTAGGTGTTTTAACAGATTAATCTGGTTTATTTTTGACAGAGATGATAATAATTTTCTATGTTGACCTGTAGATCTTCTGGGAAAGTCGCTGCAGGTTTTAACAAGCAGCAGCATCCTCCTGCAAACACTCAGACAGCTGCAGAGGACTGAGGCCCTCCAGAGGAGAGGAAGGGTACTGCAGGGTGATGAAGAAGATGTTGAGGAGGTCAGAGTTCAACAGTGCTGTTTCCAGGACGTCTTTTGAGCACCATGTTGTCATTTATCAGCCAACTAGAAACAGAATGAATCAGCTGTTTTCTCAGTTTGCTGTTTGAGATCACTGATGTTGATGCTTCTTCCCAGAGTTCCCAGTACAGCAGAGGCCCGGTGCTGAGGCTGGAGCAGCTGGTGGAGGACCTGCAGGACCGAAGGCGGAGGGCTGACCAGGCTTTCAGACTACAGCTGCAGCAGGCAGAAGTGGTTCTCAACATGAGGGAAGAGTCCAAAACAAAAGCAAGTCTTGATATTAGATCATCACTTTTGTTTTTATTATAAATCAGTTCACTTCCTTTTGATGTTCTGCCAGCTGATTTATGCAGAATTCAAATTTCAACCTGTGAAAAACTGCAAGAAAAAGAAGAAATGTTCAATAATTTCACACCAGCCCTGTTTAGTCTGCTTTAATCAAACTCTGATTCAGACCAAAAAAGCAAACTCTGGTCCACCTAAAAACCTTTGTCTCGGTTTGGTTGAAGTGAACTCTGGTGCAGTTTGAATGCGTATATGAACACCAGGCACACCGCTCCAAAAGCAGGAAGCAGAATATAGCACAGGGCATTCTGTTCCACTAAAGGTTCGTCTTTAGAACTGAATTTACCAGACTATCAGGTGTGAAAACAGCCTAAATCTGTGATTTCACTGATGCAGATCTGCTTTCACGGATAAATGACCCAACAATCCACCGTTTGTTGCATCTTTCCCAGTGAATCAGCAACTCTTCCATATGCTCCCCACAGCCGTTCTGATCAGTTTTTATTATTATTTTACCACAGAACCAGAGTCTACTGAACCAGAACCTGCAGTTCGGCTCGACATCAGACCAAACCAAAGATCTGGGGTTGAAATCAGGATCCAGGTCAGATTTCCAGATTAAATCTTCCTCAGAACAAAATCTTGTAGAGCAGACAGAAGAACCAGAAGATGTAAAGCTGGAATCCAGATTACAAGAGTCTGGACAAGAACCAGATGTAAAACCAGATTCCTGGTTCAACCCGAACTCCAAGTCTAGATTAAATCATTTCAGAGATCTGAAATCTGGGTCCGGATTAGATGAAATCAAAGACATGCGTGGATCCAGATCAGAGTTCAGATCAGGAGGAACCACTGAAACCAGATCAGAGACGACCAGAACCCTGCAGTCTGAATCCAGTTTATCTGAGAGCACAAAACTGAAGACAGAATCTGGGTCACAATCTGATGCCAGATCAGACCTAAAGCCGAGATCAGAAGAACCAGGACCTGGATCACAGCAGGACAATGATCTAAAGCTTCAATCTGGAACAGAAAAGACCAACAAACAGCAGCTGGAGTCCAAAACAAAGGAGACCAGAAACCCACAGTTCAGTTTTACAACTGTTCTCAAAACCAAGTTTAGATTAGATGAGTTGTACATATGTGAGCCTGATGTGAAGCCAGGATCCAGATGTGGAGAAATCACTGAAAATAGAACGGCGTGCGCTGAAAATAGATCAGAACAGACCAGAAACCTGCCGTTTGAATCCAGTTCTGCTGAGAGTTCAGACCAACAACCTGACCTAAAAACAGAACCGGAGTCACAAAACTCTAGAGACTCTCAAATTGGGTTCAGATCAGAACCAAAGAAACAACTTAAATCAGAGTTACTTATATCTGGTCCCAGACCCGTTCTCAAAACCAGATCTAGATCAGAAGAACAACAGTACACATCTGAGTGTGATGGAAAACCCAGATCCACTGGATCTGGTCCAAAGGGGATCAGAACCTTTGGGCTCAGATGTAATTCAGAAAGCATCCCTGAAGACGGATCAGAGAAGGCGCCTCTGAAGTCTGCATCAATACAGCAACGTGGATCTGGATCAGAGAAACCAGAATCCAGTTCAGCTGAGATCACCGACCTCCAAACTGGATCCAAGTTGGACCTGAAGAATCAGACCAGATCACAGCAGGGGGAGGATCTAAATCATCTATCTGGATCTGAGAAGACTGGGAAACAGAGCCAGGAATCCAAAATGGTGGAAACTAAATTCAAATCCAGGTCAGACAAGTTGCTAAGATTCGGATCGGATGCTAAACCCGGATCAGAATCAGAAGTGACCAAAACACCAGAGGTGAGTCCCTGGTTCAGGTAGATCTATCAGAACCAGATTTGGTTTAATTATTCCAGCCCTGAAACTGGAAATACACTGAAAAATACATTTCTGCACCTTCCAGATCTCTGGATCTGGGTCGGACCCGGCTTCAGTAAAGAACCGACTCGGTGAGCAACAACAGATGGAGGCACGGCAGCAACAGGAGGAGTTCAGGAGTGGATACCAGGAGAGACTGGTGAAGGTATGGAGCTCTGTCTGTTAGAGGGTGAATCAGAGAACATTCTCCCTGGTTCTGAAATCAGAACCTCCTGTTTCAGACCCGGCAGGACCTGAACTCTGTCTCAGAACTGCTGGACTCCTGTACCAGCATGGATCTGGGTTCAGAGCTACAGACCAACAGGCTGCTGGAGCAGTTCAGACAGGCAGAACCACATTTCAGGGTAAGAACACAGTACATATATTTAATGGTAACTGCAGCCCAAATGAGAGTGTATCTGACACCAGAATCTAAACATCTGTGAGTTGTTTCTTAAAACTGGAACCAGATGAACCCAAAGATCTTCGGGACATTTAGAGACTGACTGATGCTGTGAGGCGTTTTCTCCCCAGCAGCTGGATGTTGAGGTGGAAAATACAGTGAGGAGCTGGGAGAACCTGAGCGGAGTCCAGGCCCGCCAGGGAGGAGCAGTGATGGAGGAGGATCTATCAGAGCTGCTGAAGCTACAGCAAGCAGTGAAGGACAAAATACAGCAAGGCGAGTCAATCCTGAACCAGAGCAGCAGCTTCCATCTCATAGCCAAACAGGTGAGAAGAGAAGTAGTGTCATCATCCTGCGGGATCTTAAAAAGTCCCTTCTTAACAAAGATTGAATAAAAAATAATAACATGGAGTCAGAAATGTTTATTTAAAGGGGCAATATTATATAAAATTGATTTTTCTATCTTTACAGCATGTTATTTCTTCATTAAAAACATACCTGAGTGTTGCCCTGATTCTTTCATGCATGTTTGAGAAATCCTGTGATTACCATGGCAACCATTCAGCTGTGAACTCTTGCGTGGACCAGGTATTTGCTCATTTTTGTTGGCCAGTCTAGAGGAGCTGAGGTGTTGGTCCTCCTCTGAGCTGCAGTTTCCAAGCTTCCGCCTTCAGATTAGCCAACAAGAATTAACCAAAACCTGGTGGAACTGCACATCTCCTGAGCTCATTGTAGGAGCTACTGCTCAGTGAAATGTGATGAACTCCAAAACTAAAAACTCAGCTCTGTTTAACAAACTCCAGAGAGCTGTGCCTAATTTTAATGTTAATTTTTCTGTGTCCAGCTGGAGCTGCTGCTTCAGTCAGAACCTCTCAGTCCTTTAACTGGTTGCACTGGTGTACATGGGCCCAAAGAAAAAGAGCTGAGTCACTTACAGGAGGCCCAGCAGCAGATCCAGAACCTCCTTAGAACCACCTCGACTATGAAGACGGACATCTGTACTGCAGTTTCACAAAGCGTATGAATGAATAGTTTGCTGTTTTTACTGAATCACATGATGAAAACTTTAATCAGTGATGCTCTCTTGGTGTTTCAGAACTGGGCTGGTTTCCAGGTGGACCAGCTGGAGATCCGTTTGGGGTCTCTGGACTCTCTCTCTGTGTCCTGGCTGAACAAAGCAGCTCAATGTGAGGAGGAGCTCCGAAGGGAACAGCTGACTCACCTCCTGCATGAAGACATCACCCAGGTGAGGTTTCAAGTCAGAGCAGGCCGAGCAACATAAAACAAAACTATACCACAGAAATCAAACATTTTAATCTGAGATTGGTCAGAATGTTTCTAACCATCCATCTATTTTCTAAATCTGGTCAGAAGAAATTTATTCTTTGGTTATTTTTGGAGCTTCAACTCTTGAGATCCAAATTGTGAACTTATGAGAGCTTTTAACAAGTTGTCAATCAGCAAAGAGACCAGCAGAGGGCGCTGCTGTCGGCCTTCATGCTCTCACATTTAAAATCTGACTTCTACTGATCATGAACTTTGCTGTGTTAATATTTATTATCATCTTATAATTACTCAAAAACATTTCAGCTCAGGAATTTATTACGTCCATAAGAACTGTTTTCACTGTATCATAATTTATTTTCTCAATTAATTTTTTCATCAGTTGTTTCTATAAAGTGGTGAAGCTTTAAACTATCATTAATATTAATTCTTCAGCTGCTTTAGGTTCACTTGAAATTAAGGTGGCAGACTTCAGGATTTGTTGCAGATTTAAATAATCTCTGTCAAACTGTGTAATCTTTGGGATTTCTTGTGAATTTATTAGACTTTCAACAAAAAAATTACAACATTTTGCATCTATGTGAATATTCTTTGCTAAGTTTCCTGATACGTGTTGGTTTATTGCTGTGTTTAGTTGAATTTGGGAGCCTTGTCCTGTCTGAATCATAAATCAGAGTTAAACACATTTCTGCGAAGCAAATCTGGTGCACAAAACAACCATTGTTTAAAGATTATAGGAAATATCTGTATGATAGGAAAGAAATTATACAGTGTTGGGTGCACATTAAAAACCCTCAAAATAAATGAATATTTAATTGATCATATTCCGTTTTTGTTGTTGTTGTTTTTTGTATTATAAATGTCCTGATATTTTAGAGAGCTCATGCTTTTGCAAGACAAACAGGCCCACAGCATCACAGATACTCCACCAAATTTAAACCCACCTGAAATATTATTACCTTAAATCTCAGTCCTAAACAATTAAAATCCCATGTTTTCCCAATATTGATCAGTGGTTGTCATAGTGACCTAGTGCCAGTCTTCTGAACAGTCCTCCTCACTGAACAAAGTGAAACAATAAACTTGGGTCACCATCCAGTTCAGTGGCCCAGAGAACTGGTGCCTCAGTGTCTAATCCTATTTATACCCCATGGAAACTTTTAGGTGGCAAACCAGTTCATGGTTCCTAGACATAGAAATGAAGCTACAAAAACTAGAATTATCAACCAAGTTGTTTGTTGTTTTTTCTTTTTAGTTTTATTATTCAACTGCAAATAAAAAGTTCAAAGGTTTTTACACATGTTCACCAGTAGATGGATCCCACTCAGTTTGATGGTTTACTGGTGATACTGGGTCAGTGCAGTAACAGGAGAGACTCCCTAAATACAGTCAGCCCAATGACAGGCATTTCCCATCATGCACTTGGTGCAACATGTTGGCTATCACAAACACACATATTAAATCTGTGTTTAGGAATTAAATGATCGCTAATCCTGACCAGTATAAACATGTTGTGATGACTACCTCTGTAACACCGTTTTCAAATTATTTCATAGATAAAATCTACAAAGTATGCCATGAAATAAACTCATATTTATTTTTCCAGTTTTAATTTGGCATCACAGTGAACCATGTAAACCCAAAATTAAATCTTCAGAAATTTGCTAATCGCCTAGCTACATTCTCCTGTTTCTTGTTCCATTGGAGCTCCTTCCTCTGTCTCACCCTGGGTTTCCCCAGCCTCCCTTCTCCCCCTTCTGTCGCTGTGACCCGTCCAGCCGTTGATTCAGTTCCGCTGACGGTCGGCTCCGTCTCTCTCAGCTGTCGTCAGCTGACAGATCAGACACTGGACACCTCTGCTCCTCCCCGCCGAGACAGAAATGTTTCTCTGCTCCAAAAATAATCCCATCAAAGACCAAAGTGGCTGGAGCTGCAGAAACAAACCACATAACTCCCTGATTCTACTGAATGAAGAGGAGAACTCTGTATAACCTACAATCACCAACAGTTTCTCCATTAGGTATATTGATCATTTCTGAGTTGTCAAGGGACCACACAAAAACAAGGTGATTGCAAACTGTTTATTTTGAGTTTAACATGATCTACAACACCAAAACTTAACACTTAGCAGAAACGGGGGTTTTTTCACTTAGTATCAAAGTCTTGAAAAGCGATAAGAGGTTTCCGAACAGGTCAGGCCTACACAAATCATGTTCATTACATTTGTTTTGCACAAAATCATTCTTAGATGCCATAAAACAGATAAAATATAATCTGTCACTTTAAATCCAAATAAGTTGCTGCTTATTGGCATCCACAGGTGAGCAGATGGCTGAGTTGGGGGTCAATGTCCCCCAACTCAGCATTGACACTCATATGGTTGCAAACACATGTGCAATTATACAACCGTACATCTTTGAAAAGTAAAACACTCGTCTTTTCAAGCAGCCATTATACAGCAAATACAGCGGTAAACCAACTGCCCAAACTTGCTGGTTCTCAGCTTTGGTTAATAGGTAGAGGTGCATGTTAGTTGTGACTTAACAGATGGGAAGTTTTGAAAAAAAATTTTTAAAGAAGTATTAAATGCATTTTATTGTCACTTTTCATTACTTCAATAAATACCACAAAATACTATGATAAAATATCACCCATCCCTATCGGATGCAGTGGATTTCCCAACCAAACAGTTAACTTCTTAACTGGCATTCATCAACCCTGTTGGACATTTACGTTCTAAGTGAAAGCGACTGTTCTTCTTTGAGCTTCAGCAATAACAACAGTGTTTATCATCTATTTATAGAGCAGATAGTGCCTTAGAGGAACTGTTGTTTGGTGTAACTTTACTCCTGTGAGCTCAAAGCAGCTGTCGCCTTTATGGACAAATCACCTCCTGTAACTGAAACCTTGACTTAAGCAGCACAGAAGATGACCTTTATCTTTTATAAAACACATACAAACACAACATCATTATGAATCTGAATATTAAAGGTGACTTATTATGCTTCTTTGAACAGGTTAGATTAGGTCTATGGTTTATACAAATCATGTTCATTACGTTTATACACAAAATTATTCTTAGAAAATGAGATTTTAGACTGTTCAGTTTGTATATCTTTGAATACTAGAAGTGGAGCCTCCTGCACAACCAACAAAACTGCTTTAATGGTTTCTGAATGGTAAGTCAACAGCAAAGCACTTGTCTTTTCCAGCAGTCATTGTGCAGCGCATGCAGCGGTAAAACCAGCTAACCAAATGTGCAGGAGCTCAGCTGGGGTTGCTAGGTGAGGGGCGGTGCTTACTGATTTGTAATGTCGCATTCCTGACGTTTTTGAAACGACTCATTTTCCAGAGACTAAAAAACTAAAACGTTTGGGTGTTTTTTTAAGTTAGTTGGCTGTTTTTAGAAGCAATTGAGCCTCAAATGGAAGTACAAAAAATGTGCTAAATTAAGTCCCTTTTAAGACTTTAGTCTTAATATCTTAATCCATGTTGTCAGGTTACTGTTGAGAATCATCACGTCTTTTACGGTGGGATTTAAGCACAACCTTCTGTTCTGACATTCTGTTGTTTTAACTTCTAGCTTCGTGAGTCCTTCAAGGAGCTGAAGAAACGTTTCAGCAACACAAAGTTCAACTACTTGAAGAGAAATGACCGAACGAGGAACTTGAAGGCAGTCTGGAACCAGCTGCAGCAGATGGAGGTTTACCTGGAGAAGCTGCAGGTACAACAGAGTTTTACCTGATAATTAACCCTGATATGACCCACCTGGTCCAATCATCGCTTCTAAACAAAGCTCAATGAATTACTGATTTTCAGGATGTATTACCAGAGGAGCCAAACAATTGAAACAGCAGAACTGTAGACCTGTGACCCCTCCACCCGTTAGGAACCTTATTTCTGTAAAATCCAACTTCTTGAACAATGCTTAACAGTCAATAACCATAACAGCACAGATATTGAACTTTATTCAACTAAAAGCTCACAAAACAGCCAAGTAAATTAATGCTTTAAAATTTATCTGGAAAAATTTATTTAGTGGAAGCTACGTATGCTAAATGTTTCCAAAGCTAGCAAAAACACCAAAACACTACAGTATACAAAAATTAGCTTAGCTATTAGCAGATTACAGAAAAACTGGCCGCCCTTGAGTAAAATCAAATTAGGAAGTTTTCTTATTGTTAGTAAACAAGTATCAAAGAGTATATGTATAGTCTGCTTTAAATTCAAGCATTTCAGGATCCTCTCTGATGGTTTGGCCTGAAATTTGAGCCTGAAATTAAAGTGAAACTTTCAGAAACTCTGTCTGTACTGATTTTTATTCCTTTAGTATTTCGTCTTGGTGGTCGATGTTATATTGGGTTGACCAAATGTGGTCCATCTGGTCCTGCAGGGGCTCAGGAAGCGCGTTCACGGTGTGACAGCCCGGCTGGGATCGGAGGCCAAAAACACAGGCATGGCCCGGCAGTTGGAGGACGCCATCAACGAGCTGCAGAGGCAGATGGGACAGTTAGAGAGAAACATCTGTGAGCACCAGAAAACCCTGGACATGACATGCAAGCTGCAGCAGGCCATGGAGGAGGTATCACTGCCCGCAATCAATCGGGTTCATTGATGAGCTGATCGATCAGTGGGTGTACAGCTGCATGTCGCTCTGTGTCCACAGTACCATTTCTGGTGCGAGGAGGCAAGCGCCACCATCGCTCGCGTTGGGAAGTTTTCCTTGGAGTGCCGCAGCACCGAAGCCGTCTCCGTTCTGTACCGGCAGTTTGAGAAGTTTGTTTGGCCGACGGTTCCTCAGCAGGAAGAGAGGATCAGTCAAATCACAGAGCTGGCTGTCAGGCTGCACGGTGGGTGGAAAACTCTACTGAGGCAGAGGCTTTTATTCTGAAAATTTCTTTGGATGTTTTACTCAGAAATGATAACTATTCTGCAAGAACTTTCATTTAGAAAGTACAGTGGTATAATAACCAGCTTTTATTCTGAAAGGACAGCTTATATGGATTTTTCTTATGAAACCCACTCCTGCCTTTATACCGAACATAAAAATCATATCGTCTCTGAAGCTTTGATCTGGTTATGAGTTTATTGGAGCTTTTATTGTTAAAGGACAGTTGCCTGATAACTAAAAAGAACCTTTATTCTGAAAGGACTTAATCTCTGCTATTCTACTGACAAATAACAGCTAACCTAATATTCTGCTAGCAAGAGCATTTATTTTGAAAGGACAGTAGTTTGTAATCAGCTTTAAAACCGAAAGGTTTTTGCCTCATCTTCATCTTACAGAACCGTTTATTCTGACAGCTATTTAATTACCAGAAACCACAAGATCTTACTTAAAAAAACAGCTGCTTAATTATCTGGACTTACTCTGAAATGATAGCTGTGTGAGAATTTAATTGAGCTTTTATGCATATTATCTTGGAAACTTTTATTCAGAAGTGACAATAGTCTGATAATCAGAAAACAGAAGCTTTTATTTTGAAAGTACTATTATCTCATAAGCAGCTTTCATTGTGAAAATTCAGCTGAGTTTACCTGAACTTTGTCGCATTATCTTACAGGTGATTTTATTCTGGCAGCTATGTAATTAGCACATATGATACACTTTTATTTTTGAAATGATAGCTATCTAATTATCAGGTTGCACTTACACTGAAAGGATAGTTGTCTTGTTACAACTTTACAGAAGTTTTTATTATTAAAAAGTTAAAGCTGTATAATCATCAACACTGGTTGTTTTTCAGTTTTTTGGACACTTTTTTTGAGATCCGCAGTGAAATTGATTTCAGACTCACTGTTCATAATAGTTGTGTTAAAAGATGTGTAATTAAAAAAAACATACAATGAATTAAATTAAATATTTTTTGGTGTTTCAGGGGTGGAGGAGGGTCAGCGTTACATAGAGAAGACGGTCAGTAAACACTCAGACATGGTGGAGTCCATCAGAGAGCTGAGTGAGGGACTGATGGAGCTGGAGGCCAAACTGAAGGTGAGCAAACTCCATTCAAAGATCCCACTTAGATCTGACGATCGATAATGTTTCTTCTTCTTTTGTTCTTCATGATGGACGTTGAATTCAGTTGGAGAATCTGAAACAGCAGCAGCAGAAGGATGAAGAGGAGAAGGTAGAGGAGGAAGGAGAGAGCGAACAAGGGAGAGAGACAGAAGAGCAGGAGAAGATAAAGGAAAAGAGCAGGATGAAGCAGAAGGATAATCGCCACACACAGGAGGCTGCTGATATGGTAAAGATAAATAACTCAAATATAAGGCAATTAATGTGTGATTTATGATGTTATTGACAAAAAAGATTTAATTTCCAGCATGAACTTAAAGAGACAGGCCACACCCCTGAACTGATCACAGAGAACGATAGAAAGGAGGCTGCTGCAGCCAATAGGAAGCCTCCGTCAGAGAAGAGTGACGATGTAAACGGACCAACAGCAAACAGGTTAGTAGGAACACATAATGCTGTAGATTATATACTTTTCTCGGTTTTTCTTCTTTTTGGCTTGAATCCAAATTATTATTATGAAACATTTCATTTTTTTGTGAATGTTCCCAACCCCAATTATATTAGTTTCCTCTGATTTAACTGCATATTATAATAATATAATTTCTATTGGCTTTATTGCATCAGTTTTGGTAGGCTGGTTGAAAAAAGACGTTTTGGAATACAAAATAAAAATGTTTCACATCTCTAATATTCAGCTTATCAATAAAAGCTGGAGATTTAAAGAAACCATTGAAAAATCACTTTGAAACTATTAAAACCAGTGTTATTAAATTGTTGCCTCACATTATTGTCTTTAACCTCAGAGAGTTACACAGTGAGAAGTTCACCTCCTCCTTCACTTCTACCCTCACCATCTGCTCACCTGTGGATGCCAAGCGGCAGGTTCATGCCGCCCTCAACCAATCACAGACTGCTGCTTCTGAGCCTCAAGCCCCACCCTCTCAGTCTGTCATTGGTCCATCATTTCCTGATAACCAGGAAGAGTTTCTTAGGGAAATGGAAGGAGTGGAACAACACATCGGTTCCAGCTTCTGTGGCTCAAATTCACTACAGGTTAGAATCAGCAATAATATTCACCTCTATGCTGATGATACTCTGCTATATATCACCAAAAATTCCTGATCACGCAAGTAAACTTGAAGTATTTAATATAAAGCATCACATAATGGAGTTTTGTTCAGACAGAAAGGGAATTGTGGCTTGAAGGTAGACTTCAACAGTATTTACAGTCATGTTACGTTACAGTGGTTCTATTGCGATACCTCTGTATTACTTATCCAGAGCATTTAACCAATTTTTAAAACAGTCTAGACAAATATATTATAAAACATTAAATTGTTTTCTTCTTAACCCAGGAAACTTCTCCACATGTGGAGCTCCATCAAGCTGAGGTGACGACCGAGGATTGTTTTTCCAACGATGAGTACGATTGTGCTTCCCCTGACGACATTTCCCTGCCGCCGCTGGCTGAGACTCCAGAGTCCAACATGTTCCATTCAGATGTTGAAGAGGGTTTCTGTCTTAGTTCTCATAGCGTTCACATCAGCCAGGTCAGCCACCAATGCTATGCCCAGTCAGAACCAACTAGAACTGATTCTGTCCCACAACAAAAAGAGTCAAGTCAGATGGAGAGTTGTCCAGCTCCTACAGTCAGACTACAGAGCAGGACCAGGTTTGTTTCATCCACATTCACTCTGGTCTTTGATCAAAGGTCTACTTCACTAATGCTTCCAGATGAAAGATAATGTTTCTGTTGTACCACAGGTTCAGGTCAGAGTCCAGATCCTTTAACCCAAGTCCATCCACAGTTCCTGTTACAACACTTTTTACCAGTACTCCATGCACCATCCTGAAAACCAAAGAGTCTACCTCTGACGTCTCTCTGGACAACCCAGTCCATGGGTACAACAACAAAGACTGCTTTAAAGTTAAAAACTCTCCAAAGCAGAGATGTCCATCCACAACCCTTACACAGGATTTGAGTCAGAGCCTTCATCCGCAGTCCTTCTATGGTTCAGACAAAAGTCTCCACAATCACAACATTCCTAAAGGAGAGACTGAGGTTCTAGACATCCATCCTAGTTACACCAAAACAAACAGTACCCTTCCTGAAAAGAGGGAATTACTTGAATCCCATCATTGTACAAGTCATACCCAACAGGACATTAAGTCTGCTGAAAATTCAAGAACCATGCCTCAACAAGACAGGCTTGCTAAGAGCAGCACTAGTTTAGTCTCCCAGCAAAACATTTACATCAGGTCATCTTTTTCAGGCAATTATTGTACCAACTCAATGGTCTGTAGCAACTCTGCACAGGAAAGCACATTCAATCCCTCCTCTGATCCAGTCTCTCTCATGTTCAGTGTGACAGACCCTATCCTCCATAAAAACATAACCCAACCACAAGACAATGACCTTCTAGAACCTTCTACAACAAACTCCCAAAGTTCAACATCTCAAGATCCAACCTTTCCACATACCAGAAGTGAACCAGATCAGGATGTACTTTTAACACTTAAAGACAGCACAGCAATTAGTACAGCCACAACAGTCACCCAGAGCATCTTCAACCGGTCTTTGCATTTTGGCAGGTCACAGACCAACAAAACGTCAAACCAATGTCCCAGAGATCCATCTGAAGACCTCATCCAAAACCCTTCACAGCCTAAAACCATCAGCAACACCAGTATCTACTGCAGCAAGCAGGGTCTTCAGACAGTCTTCCCTCTCCAGGACACCCAGCAGTGTGTGCATGGTTCCAGCATGAGTACCAGTTTAGCACAGCTGGTTCCTCCCCACCTAGAACCTCAGACACACCCTTCACCTGATCAAGCTAACCTGCATGGCACATCTCCATATTCTACACCTCATGTACTAACACCATCCCAGGATCCTGATATTTGTCAACCCATGGCTATCCGGGAGGAGATCAGACTTACTCCCCAGATCCAGGGGCCTCCTCTTCCTTCTGCTCGTCTTCCTCATCCCTCATCAGAGTCTATTCCTTTGGGAAAAGTCTCTGCACCTGGCCTTACCTTGTTCACCAGGCCCTGGTCTCAAGCCACAGTCATGGAGGGCTGTCCAGTGATGTTAGAGGTGGAGGTGATGGGAAACCCAGAGCCCAGGCTCACTCGGTGGGTAGCTTACAACCACCTCCATGGTAACACTCAAGCTTCATCAGATTATTAATAACACCACTCAAAAACAAGCAGCAATTTCATCTGTGGTAACAAATGACATCATAATCACCATTTTTATTACTTCCAGTGGTAGGCGCCGCTAATTAAAATGTTTGTTGTACCAACCGTAAAGCAGTAATCATAAACACTAGTACTGCTAATACTAAAACGTTAGATATTGAATGGAAGCTAATGCTAAAGTGCTAAATTCAGTCATGTTGACACAAAGTCAAACATAGTAAATTGCCCTTAGCATGATAAACTTTAAATTTGTACACCTACCTGTAGTTCAGGAAGTAATTATTTGGTTTCAGATTTATAGTCGCTATTGCTAACTGTTGCTGATTTTGCCTCTTTGACCAGAGTAGGGTTTCGGTTACAAAGCACACAGGACATCAGAAAATAACAGTCGGCAACCAAAACTAAATTACTTAAGGTTTGAAAAACAGCCAAACAATTTAGCACTTTATTCAGAAGTGTATTTAATTTATTCAGAAAAATTTGTTCAGAGGAAACCAAGTGCACTAAACATTTTCAAAGTTAGCTAGAGTGCTAGGGAAAAAATGAACTCCACAATTAGCACATTAGCAAAAGTGTGCCTACCACAGATTATTTACAACCATGTCTGATTTATTGTTCGGCTTAATGAGATGTTCATGACTCGTGTTATTGAGTACAATAATCAAAATACCCCTCTCCCCCCACACCCCCCCAAAAAAGAAATTTAAATATGTTCCTTCTTAACCAGTTTTAGTGAATAAAAACGAGAGCATTTTTTGCTAATTTTCTGCTTTTTTAATTAGTTAAAGAACAAACATCTACATATTATAATGGTTCATTGTCATAAACAATCTTAACCCTGATAACATATAGAAGTATGAAGCTTATAAAACAAGTTCTTGTTCAGGACATTTCTGAGATTAATCTCAAAATTTGCTTGTTTTTTTTTCTAGAAAATATTCAACTTCTGAAGCTCAAATGTTCTGTTTTTTTTCTCTAAAGTTTTTTTGACATAAATTTACTTTTTTTCTATCCACACTGGCCCTAATACACCATATATAGAATTTAGTGAAACTGCTGCAGCCAATCATTGTCTGATTTTGCATCTTTTTAATGACTTTATCTTTCACAGACTTAACAATATAAACACCAGTTTGCTTTTTCACAGAGTGAGCCTGTTTTGCGCACAGTAACAGACAGAAGATAACCCTCCGCTCCCTCACATGTGATCGGGGCAGCAGCTGCTTGTTGTGCTGTCTGACCTCTTGTCATGGTCACTGCAGGTTTAAACTTGAAGAGGACCAGAACCAGAACCAGGATCAGGACTTACAGCTGTTGACTGGAAGCAGCAGTGGTGCTGATAATAAATGGCTGATGCTGGAGGCGTTGGACGTCATCATGGAGGACTGGAACACCTGGTTTGGGACTCTCTGTGTCCTGCTGTGGCTGCTCTACCTGGTTTTACTCTGACTCAAGCAGTTATGCTCTGACCTTTTTATTTCTGCTGGATGGATCAGATATTTGAATCCGTTTAATCTGAGCTGTATGTCAATCTGATTTTAGCTTAACTGACCTCTATAAACATGTCATTTTCATAATTTTAAACTGACTGTAAACCCAAGCTTTCGTGTGTTGTAATTTGGTTTGAAATGTTTGTAGTACTTTAAAATATTAAACTGAGTATGACGACAAACTTTGGAGGAAAAAAAAAGACCAGTCTCTTGATTTTATAGTTATTAGATATGCTTGGAATGGAATTAAACAAACTCAATTTCTTCTCACAGGAACTCTAGAAAGCAGCAGCTCTAGGTAAACTTCTAATCTCCAACATCTATGGTGATTCTTTACTGTTTAAATGGGACGTTAAAAAAAAAAAAAAGCTGTGAAAAAATTTCAATGTGCTCCTGAAAGTAATAAAATGACAAGTTTTTGGCTCAATGTTTTTTATTGGTTTATACAGGCTAGTTTAAACAAAATCATGGAAATGCAGCATTTCCACGAATAAAGCAGTGAGGAAGCCTGCACAACAGTGTCGGTGTTCCTTAACAAAAAACCCCCCCTCAATTTTACATTGTTTTCCATATAAAAAACAGATGACTCCCTGATTGTTAAAAAATTTAATCTCCAATGCTTACCGTTATCCTTTAACATTAAAGCCAATGTTTATCGTATCTGCGATGTTTAACGTTGCCCCAATACCAAATTTTATCTTCAGAAAAGTTTCCTGTTACGTTAAACATTGGCGATAATGTTAAAACATGCCTAATCCAATAAACAACCTTAAACATTAAGGACAACGTTAAGCATCAAAGATAAAATAAAAAATGGGGGACAATGTTAAAGATACCAGACAACATTAAACATCGGAGACAACCCAATGTTTAACGTTTCTTTCATCTCAAATAAATCATGTCAAATCTCCTTATAGGATTTCCTGTTTTATTCATTTTTATTTCAGACAGATTCTGAGAACATCCCTGTAAAGAATCAAAATGGTCATGATTGGAACCAGGATGAATTCAGATGTAGTTTTGCGGTCCATCTGGGTCTGAAAGCAGCTTCTCTGAAGGACAGCAGAGTTAAGTCCCTGATGAGACAACTCTGAGGGGAGATGCAGTAAGCTTCTCCTTCTGGGAAGATCAGTTTGATGCAGTGACTCAAACTTATCAGGTGAGGACATTTTTAGGCCGTTGAATCTCAAATCTCATCCAGCAGCAGCGCCTCCAATGAGTGAGTAGCAACAATGAGCCAGCGATCCGTTTGCCTCATTACTGATTGTACCGGAGTCTGATTGCCTCAAGCTGCTGCAGGACACATGAAACTCTCCCACCAACAGAACAAAATAAAAACAAACAGAAACTCGTTAATTATTTTCAGACATTTTGTTGATGAAAAGAAAAACCCAACTGGGCATGAAGAAAGAAGCTGCTTAAACAGCAAAATACCTGAAGTATTTTTTAAGGAAGACTGCCGAGCCTGAAGGTAGGCTTGTCAATCAGCAGGGAGTGATGAAGGGAGAAATCAGACAAAAACAAGATGATCCAGGAGGATTCCAGAAGAACAGAAAGACAACAGGACAGACGCAGATTTCAGGTCAAACCCTTTAACTACCGAGAATAAAATCGGCACTTTTCAAAAATTCACTTGTAAATGTCACTTACTAGCAAAATACCTGTAGCATTCCTTAAGGAAGACTGTTAAGTTCAAGTCAAAATGGATGCTGGGTCATCCATCAGCAGCTTGCTGTGTTTTTGGGTTAAAAATTATGTTGCATAAAGTCAGAGATGCACAAGCAGGCATAATTCAGAAATTACAGCATGTGAAACTAAAGGGCAACTGAAGGACAGCACAATTAGTTCATAACCCTCACAGCCAGTTCAATGCCTCAAATATAAACCTTTAGCCAAGCCTGCCTTCACTGTCACCAGTGTGGAAGAATCACCATTTAAAATAACCAACAACCCATAGCCAGGTGGGGGGGAAACCCCGACTTCTGTCTATAGTTCTAAGCTGTCTTTGGGCTGCTCTTGGTCCAATCCCTCACCTAGGAGCTGTTTGCCCTGCAGACCCGACCCAATCAGAGCCATGAAGTCTGACAGCTCCTAGGATCTCTGGGACACTCAAACCCCTCCACCACGATAAGGTGACAGCCCACGGAGGGGAAAAATAAAACCAGAAAGATTTATTTAGTTGATCTGGAGAGAGGCCTGAAGGTGGCACTTTGGTGTTTGTTCATCAATGTTCTGACGGTATTAAAATGGATCCCTTCAATCAACTTGGTTCTGTTTCCTTACAGGCCTTTTTCTACTTTATTTTAAACAAACATCACAAAGGATTTTTAACAAGGACAAATATCATAATAATACAATGGAAAGAAAAAAATAGACAATACTGGCATTAAGGCCTTTATATCTACAACAACTAACCAAAAAACAAAAGTTAAATGCATAAATAGATAAAACAGTATACCTTTTAGCTTACACAAATCCCCTTGGCTGTGGTTCCTGCCCTTGCATGGGTTGTTAACATGATGCTGCCATCACCGAACCGTTCCCACTCTCCTGCTGTTAACGTTTCACTTCCATGAACATCGAAAGTTCTCCCGATCAGTTGACCTATTGCTGTGTCTCTGCTCTGTCTTGTCTCAGCTCCAGTCGGTTGTCGGCTGCTAGTACTGAGCCCGGTTCTAGTTCTGCTGGAGGTTTCTTCCTGCTGGAGGGGAGTTCTTCCTCCCCACTGTCGCTACATGCATTCGTGGTATGAGTGATTGCTGTAGAGTCAACGACTCAACTCAAGTGATTTGCTGTCGCCTCCTACTGGTCCAGGAGGAGTGAATGCTGCGAGTAATGACTCCATGCAATCTGTTGAATTTCCTTGTGGTACAAACTTTTTAAACTACTTTAATGATTAACTGAACCTAATACATTAATAAGTAGGATCAACTGTAATCTATGACTGAATTGAAATGGCTTTGTAAAATGCCTTGACAACACTGTTGTGAATTAACATTTTACTGTTTAATTGGAGGTTTAGTTGTTGGTTTGGGGTTTTCAACTGTTTTTATTTGGGGATTTTTGTATTTCTTTGAGGGTTTTTGAGGTTTTTGTTTAGTTAATTAGGGTTTTGTATTGGTTTTTGAACAGTTTTTATAGTGGTTTTTGTGTTTTTTTATATTGGTTGTTGGTGGGGCATATTTGTTGGTTTAAGTGTTCGATTTTATATAGCGCCAATTCACAACAGATGTCATCTCAATGCACTTCAGAATAATTTTAGTCCAATCACATATTCCAATTGGTATTAGTTACCAGTACAATAAGCTCAGCTAATTATTAAAGTAGTTTAAAAGGTTTGTACCACAAGGAAACTCAACAGATTGCATGGAGTCATTACTCACAGCATTCACTCCTCCTGGACCAGTAGGAGGCGACAGCAAATCACTTGAGTTGAGTCGTTGACTCTACAGCACTCACTCATACCACGAATGCATGTAGCGACAGTGGCGAGGAAGAACTCCCCTCCAACAGGAAGAAACCTCCAGCAGAACTAGAACCGGGCTCAGTACTAGCAGCCGACAACCGACTGGAGCTGAGAAAAGACAGAGCAGAGACACAGCAAAAGGTCAACTGATCGGGAGAACTTTCGATGTTCATGGAAGTGAAAAGTTAACAGCAGGAGAGTGGGAACGGTTAGGTGATGGCAGCATCATGTCAGCCAATGCCCTCCTCCAGGAAGGAACCAAAGCCAGTCAGAATCAAGTGAAGCTTCTATACAGAGAATAACTGAGAAGACAAAAAGTTAACAGTCACCATAAAAAATTAATCAAAAAGTCTCTAAACAAAATTGTCCAAAAAAAAAAAAAAAAAAAAAAAAAGAATGATGCAGATGCGATGAGATGAAGGCCTGTTCCATTAATGGCAGCGGTGGCGATGAAGGGCGAAATCAGAGAAGAAAACGAGATGATCCAGGAGTATTCCTGAAGGACAACAGGACGGGTGTAGGTTTAAGGTCAAACCCTTTAAACAACTCTGAATAAACACTTTTCAAAATCTCACATGTAAATATTTAAATGGCAGCAAAATACCTGCAGCACTTTTGAGGACGACTGCTGAGAAAGTTTAAAGATCAGGAAGAGTCTGCCTTACCTGCTCACCTGGAAGAAAACCTGCCAAGTCCGGTGGTAGGGTCACCAAGGTCATCAGTCAGTGGGCGGGGCCGATGAAGGTCTTTTCCATCCGTTGGTGCGGGGGGCCATAAAGGTCTTTTTCGCTGGTCCATGGTTGGACAATGACTGGCAATATCAGGGACAAAAACAAGATGATAGAGGAGGATTATTGAACAACAGGACAGGTGCATGGTTTAGGTCAAACCCTTTAACAACTCAGAATGGATCGACACTTTTCAAAAACACACTTGTAAATATTTAAATAACAGCAAAATACCTGCAGCATTTTTTGGGGAAGACTGCTGATTCCGATGGTAGGGTCATCCATCAGCAGGGGTGGGCGATGAAGGCCTTTTTCCATTGGTCAATGGGGGCCGGCGATGAAGGGCGATATCGGGGACAAAAACAAGATGATCCAGGAGGATTCTTGAAGGACAACAGGACAGGAAGACAACAGAACAGGTGCAGGTTTCAGGTCAAACCAATGAACAACTAAGAATGAATCGACGCTTTCCAAAAACCCACAAGTAAATATCACTTAAACAGCAAAATACCTGCAGAATTTCTTGAGGAAGACTGCTGATTCCGTTGAGCCAGGGAGGGCGATGGAGTGAAATCAGACACCAAAACCAGATGATCCTGGAGGATTCCTGAAGGACAACATGACAAGTGCAGGTACCAGGTCTAACCCTTTTCTGTCTCTGGTCGGGTGCAGTCGGGGAGAGTTTGGTCAGGGTGTCTGAATGGCTTTTTCCCTATGGATCATTGGTCTTGTTTTTTGTCATTGCTAAATTCTTAGTGACCTTTAAATTGGATCCCGTAAACACCTTTGCCCGCTGCTCGGGCCCATTTTCCCCCACACACCTTTGCCCGCCATTCAGGCCCATTTCCCACACAAACACACCTTTGCCCGCCGCTCGGGCCCATTTTCCCCAACACACCTTTGCCCACCGCTCGGGCCCATTTTCCACACACCTTTAGCCTGCTGTTCGGAATACAAGATCAGTTCTGGCGGCTGTACCAAAGAGCCAAACTCCTACCTTTCACATAGCCTAGCGTGTTTTTCCTGTAACAAGGATTTTACCTGGAATGGATTCACCGCTTCGTTGTACTCCATCGCTACCAATTTCCTTGAACTCATCCGATGACTTCAGAGCCTTGAGCAGTGGCTACAGCAAGTAGCATACCACATTTCCTGCTGGTGAGTTTAGAGCCCTGCGCCAAAGCGACCATCTTGATATCCATACCACCTACCAGTCTGAAGCAATCTGGTGTCTTCAGTCTCCATATCAACAAAAACCGTTGATAGTCTTCTACATCTTCTTCATCCGTACGCCATGTGGTGTTGATAAGACCTTAAATTCTCAACCGTGAGCTCAAAACCATTCTCCACCACGATACTAAGGATGTATGTGGTGATGGTGGAGATGAAAAACTTCCCAAGAAAAAAAAAACGGCATTTATCAAATAGTGGTTAAGAGTTAGATAAAAACTAAAGCAATGCCTCATATAGAGGATGCATGTGTGGACAGTAGAGAGAAAAAACTTCCCTTTAACAGGAAGACTTGCCAAGAAAAAAAAAAACTGCATTTATCAAATAGTGGTTAAGAGTTAGATAAAAACTAAAGCAATGCCTCATATAGAGGATGCATGTGTTGACAGTAGAGAGGAAAAACTTCCCTTTAACAGGAAGAACTTCCAAAAAAGAAGTTGGTATGCATCATACCAAGGATCCATGCAGTGACAGTGGAGAGGAAAACTTCCCTTTAACAGGAAGAAACCTCCAGCAGAACCATAGGTTGGTTCATTATGAAAGGTCACCTGTCACTACCCCCGGGGGAATTTGAAAGGACAGAGCAGAGAAAGAAAAAGAGCTGCTCCAGGAGTTTTTCTATAGGAAATAATAGAGTTAGTTGAAGTACAAGCTCCTTTGGTGGATGATTATGATTTTAAAGGCTGAAGGGAGAAAGAAAATGTTAGGTGCAACAAATGGGTCAGCAGGCAGCTTAGTCTAGGAGAAAAACTGGGTTAAAAACACTTAAAGACAGGTCCCAGTGGATCATCTCTGGAAGGAAAATTAAGTTAATTTCAGCTGAAACCTGCAAACAAGAGGTGGTGAATTAGATAGTGTGAACATTGCCTCTGCGACATCCAACTTGCAGCTCCAGCAGATCTCTGTTGACCGTCATCATCCGGAAGAAATGAACTTGCCGGAGGCAGCAAGTTGTCATCCAGAAGAAATGAAATTGTTTGAGTCTTTGTCCAGAAGAAATGAAATTGCTTGAGTCTTCATCCAGAAGAAATGAAATTGCTTGAGTCTTCATCCAGAAGAAATGAAATTGCTTGAGTCTTCATCCAGAAGAAATGAAATTGCTTGAGTCTTCGTCCAGAAGAAATGAAATCGCAAGGCCGCGCAGTGTTTTGGCGCAAAAATATAATCGGTTTTCACGTAAATTTAAATTGTTCAACGCAAATAAAATTTGTTTGAGTTATTTTATTATGAAAGTATGGACCCTGTTTTTGAAATAGTTTGCGTAAATAGATACAAAAAATAAAAAAGTATGTATGTTTATCACTATGTAGGTATAATATGAAGGTTTATTTTAGTAATATTTACTAAGCCTAAACTGAATCCCTGCCTGCAACCTCTAACCTGTATTTGCCAAATCCTTGGCAGCCATCTTTCTTGCACGTCAACCATAAACTTCAGATTCAAACATGTTAGTTACATCACAGGTCACATGACCACAGCAGCTGAAGGATTTTCAACAGCTGAATCCTTCTCAGTTTGTAGACTCTCAGCAGAGAATCAAACTAAACCAGCACAGCAAAAGTCAAACGCGGTAGCATCAAACTAGCACCAGCTCCTACCCTGAGAAGTCTTCTGGGCCCGCCATCGAACAGGTGCTTGATCGAACCTACCTTTGTTGGGTCGGGCGGACCCCCCAGGCAGCTTGAAGCGATCCTCAGCTTCATTGTAGATCTTAGTCTTAGTATATCCATAATCGATCTGCTACTAGTTCCAGACGCCATTTTTTCCTCCTTAGTTAAAGGACGCCAGCAGCCAAACAAACCAACGCTGAGACGCCATGATTGGGTGAGTCCTCCTCTGCTGCTCTGTTTAAACGCACAAAAATGCTTCAATAAACACATACAATTGCTTTAATAACTTTATCAGAGACAAAACAACTTCGAATAAGATTTATGAAAAATAACTCACCGAATCACAAACTCAGCGATTTCAAACATGGCGCTCAGGTGGCCTACTCATTCACTCTCGCCCATCTTCAGCAGGAGAAACAATTTCAGATAGATCCATAAAAGGTTGGAGTCATTCAGGCTGGGCGTTTTAGGAGAACAGGAAAGACAATCCGGGTTCCCGAATGGATGAATATCAGAAAGCTGGTTTCATGTCTCCATGCGGCCACTTGCCAGCGGCGTCGTATTTTAAATGCTCACGTGGAAACTGCGTCATATTTCTATCCAGGATGGCGCATGCGCCTGACGCTCATAAAAAAAAACCAACATGGCACCGTTCGGCATGGTTGCCAAATTTGACAGATTCCAGGCTAATGTTTATGCTAAGTAGAATGTAAAACCCGTAAAACCTGCTCAACTACAAAAAACAGTCCAAATCTCAACCTTTAATAAAACTGAGGTTAGTAGCACTATGTTTTATTCATAGTCTATCCGTAATACACTTTTAAAATAATTTTGAGAAACTGTAAAATGTTATATTTATATTTTATATGTGGGACTGAAGAAAATACTTTAAGTTTTGAAAATGTAAACTTTTTAAGGAGCAAATCAGTTTATCTTCTAAGTTTTAGAATTCAAAGAAACTGTGAAATATGTATATATATATATATATCCCTAAAACTATAATATATATCCCTAAAACTATATTAGGGATAAAGTGGCTTGTTTTTAGAAAAATGCAAAATTTTAAAGCTAAACTGCTGCTCCTATATTTTTGACTTTTATAGAGAGTGAAGAGTGCCAAATGTCAATAACCTATATAATAATTGTGTAAATATGACATTGATTTATTAAAACTCTTCACACTCCATAGATTCTAGGTCTTTTGAACCATCTTTAAATATCAGTCTATTCACAAATTGCTTATTTAAAAATGTACATGTTCTTTATTTTTGATTCATTTATGCAAATATAAATCAACAGATCTTAATTAAATGTCTGGCTTGGATTTAATTTCAATTCAAATTATGAATTTCATTCGTGATTTCGTTCTGATGTTTCTACTCCTTATATTTTCATATATGCCTTATTATTTCCATGACGAAAATAGATAATGACGGAAAAAATCCACAGCTCGCACAGCTAGTACTTTTAAAGTATTTTAGACTTGAAGGTGAAAATTAGTTTTTACTTCTTGAGTACATTTCAAAACGTGTACTATTTCACTTTTACTGGAGTGAAACTCTTCAACCTGTACTTTCCCTTTTACTAGAATATGTTTTTATACAAGTATCTGTACCTGTAACTAATTAAAGAATGTGATTACTTTTGACACCTCTGTTATTCGGATATCTGACTTAATCTGCTTTTTCTGGTGACGCACTATGGCTCCTGTTTGGCTATCCTCCTGTTAACCAGCAGGGGGAGCACTTCGCGGTCCCAACCTTCACGAACCGGAATACGACACCATTACTGGTCATCCACACTGCACGTACGCCAGCAGCCACTCCCTCACGCACCAACACAAACAAACTTCATAAGGTATTGTTATATATTTTTTTCTTCATAATAGTCGGTATTTTCGTGCCTCAGTGTTTCAAAGGTGCCTCAGAACACAAAGTATCAAAGCGGACAAAGCAATTTCCGGATGTCCTGGTTTAATTAAGCCTCAAACTGGTTTCACAAAAGAGACAACTCAAACGTTACCATGGCGATTTATTCAGTTACGCTAGCCTGCTCCAGATCAAGCTAACTGCTAACAGCCAAGTTTCGTTAAACCTGCAACCTGGTGCGTTCAGTAAGCGGTCACGTAGATCAAAAACCAGTGAGTTTTGTCCGTGATTCCATTTTCTTATTTGTCTGTTTTGGTCATTTTTTATATCACCCTTCATTAAAATACCACAAATTCAATTTTAAAATGACACATACGACCGTTGTTAGTGTTTGATTGTGTTTCTGAAGATCACTGTTCTAGTTTGTCAGAAAGTCCTTTAATAGACCATTGCAGTGGAGATGATTAGGCAAATAGTTGATAAAGAAACAAAGGTATTATTATAATCAAGTAAAGCCATATCAGTTGTAGCATACTACAACTTAAATGTAGTATTAGTTGTAGTAGTACAACTAATACTACACAATGTGAACCGCAGTAAGGTTCACAATGTAAATTAGCTTTATTTTTGGGATATAATTAAACAAATGCATACTTTAAATCACGAGCAAGTACTTATTTACATCATAAACATATATTTTGTCTCTATCAAGAAAGCTACAAATAAGATACATTTTATAAGCTCCTTTACAACTTATGTTCTGTCTTTTGATTGTTGTTAACTTGCCTTTGCGCTGACAAGAAATTGTTCCTTCTAAAACAAGAGCATTACAACTCAAACAGGAGGTTAAGTTATTAGAACATTATTTGCACATTCTAGTCAATGTTTCATCCACATACTTCAAGACAGCAATTCTTCAGAATTCTGACTTTAATCTCAAGATTCTGACTGATCTTCTGAAATTAAAGTCAGAATTCTGAGAATCTTCTGAATTCAAAATAAGTCCTCCTCCATAGATCCCTAATTCATCTGAATGAAGCAGATTTCTCTTGAACTGATCTCTTGATTTCCAAGCAGCAGCTGCTGCAATGACTAGTATAAAGTGTCCGTCTCTCCCAGGATCCCCTGCGGCTCCGACCAATCAGAGGCCTCTCCCCGCATGATGTCAGTGGCGTATAAAGCCCCCGGCGGTCGGTGGGCAGCCCTGAGCAGAGTCAGCGTTCCCGGCCCGGACGCCTCGGCTGGAGGGACTGCTGTCAGGAGGAAAAACAGAACTACACGGCGCTGGCCTGTAGTTTTGTTTTTTTCTGAGGGCTTCCTGCGCCGCTCAGCTGCTCTTCTGGACTTTCTGACCCGTTTCTGGATAAAGATTTTAGATTTCCTGCACCGCGCCCTGCCGTGGGCCCCCCAGGCATCCTTGCTCTGACAGGTGAGCGGCAGAGTTTTAGTTGTTGGGACGGATTTTGGGTTTTTGGAAGCCATGAAGGTTTCTACCACTTGCTCCTGGAGGTGATGCAGACCGCTCAGAATAGCTGCTGAGCGTCCCAGAGGCTGATGGCTTTTTAAGGGAATCAGCAACAGGGCTATCAGCTCTCAGATATGTGCCCCACATGGTGGCTGTCAGTCAACTCCGGGGGCTGGAAGGGGTATTTATAGCACCTGGACCCCCCCCTCAGTTCAGACTGGGCTGATTGACAGAAGCAACACCTCACTGAGGCTCTTATTTTGGAAAGCAGCAGCTGCAGGAGTCCTTCTGATGATCCAACCACAAAGTTTCTGTCTGATAGGTTTTCCTCTGGGGTGTTCACAAAGTATGGCCCGGGGGCCAATTGTGGCCCTTGAGCTGAATTTGTGCAAAATTTTAGTTTACACTAAAACTACTTTTAGTGTAGTTCCTAGTGGAAACATTTTAGTACACTAGAAATAAGACAAAACTAACTTAAAAGTTACGTTTCTGCAAAATAGGAGTTTGTTTTAAGTCAATAATTCCTTAATATTGATGAAAAAGTTCTAGTTCCACTGGCAGAATATTTCACATATAACAAGATATTTTTCCATGCTATCGGTGAAATAATCTGCCAGTGGAACTAGTATTCAAGTATTATTGACTTAAAACAAGCTCCTCTATCTTGCTAAATGGTTACTTGTAAGTTAGTTTGTCTAATAAGATATTTGCACTGGTAATTAGACCAGTGCAAATATCTTAAGATTTTAAGTGCCTGGAAGAACTTTTGAATTGACAATTTTGGTCCACATGATGTTTGTAGATCCCTGAAGCTTCATCCTGTAAAGTGGATGATTCTGGGTTTTAGGCTGTGTTCATCTGCTCAATGTGGTTTATTTTAAAGAAAAAGGCTTATTTCACTCCAAAACTCAACAAATATGTTCAGTTTCCTATTTTCAAATGAAAATCTGATGATTATGTGGTCGGAATGATCACTGCGGGGTTCAATAACAAACTGAAATTTGCTGCTTTGTGATGAGAAAAGTGTTTTGTTTCTGCTGAAACTCAGGGCTTGTTTTTGATGTTCTGATTTACTAAGGGGAATACACTCATATCACAACAATAACAGCTTCAAATGTCACAGTTAAAAAGAGAAAGGCTTCATAATTACTCAGGTTTAATTATAGACAGTCGAAACTCAGATCGAGCAGAACATTCAGAACCAAATGTTTACTTGTTTATAATGTTTTAAAATCTGATTGTGGCAAACTCCTGATCCACTTGCTGGTTATGACCTGTAGGGGGCAGAGTGTTTACGTAAAACATAAATAAAATAGTATAAAACAAATAAAAATGTATTTTTGATGTTTAAACATGTAAAATGGCTATATTAAAAGGCAGAAACAAAATTTTTATCTAGTTTCTAGTTCAGATAATTAATACACTTGAAATAGGACAAAAGTAACTTAAAAGTAAGCATGATAAACACGCTGATTTTAAGTCAATATTTTTGAAAATATTGGCAGATTCTTTTACTTATAACAAGACCTTTTTCCTGCGTTCAGCCCAGCAGGAACCAGTTCCTCTAAAGTAACAGAATAAGACGGAAACAAGCAGCTCACATAAGAATTAAAATACTTGGTTTTGATTATAAAACATTAAAACTAAGCAAAATTACCAGAAAAGGAAAGAATTCTTGAAATTATCAGACTAAACTCATATCAGGATGCATCAAAATGAAAATTTGGGCAGGTATCAATATCCAATTGAAGATTAATTGGGTCAAATTGGTTTAAAAGAACAAATTAACTGATGTCTATATAACAAAACCAGACAGAAAAGCACTGGTCCAATCAGATTTAGACTGGGTTAATTTACCCAGAATTGACCAAAAAATGGTAATTAGAATCTGACGGAAGCTGCTGAGGTCCAAACAGGAACATTCAGGGATGAGCAGAACCATCCAGGTCCAAACAGAACAATATAACATTCATTCAGAAATTAATGGAAGTGTGTAGACTGGGAACCTTCAGAACTGGATGAATCAGAACCAAGAATTTGAAAAACAAGCCAATCTGGACCAAAGATGTCCAGATTGGCAGAGATGTCAGTGTGTTGAACATCCATCCATCCATCCATCCATCCATCCATCCATCCATCCATCCATCCATCCACCCACCCACCCATCCATCCATCCATTCTCCACATACATAACCATCCATCCATCCGTTATTTTCCAGCCATGTGGCGGTTTTCAGTGTTCCTGTTAAATCAGGATTGTTTCCTATTTCCAGCCCACAGTCAGATTTCAGTTAGATGGTACCCTGTCACCTCACAGCTGATGGTTGACAGTTTGAATCCTGGTTGGGATCTTTCTGTTTGGTACTTGCATGTTCCACTTTGTTCTCCTCGTGGATGTGTTGGTTTTCTCTGGGCACTCCTGTTTCCTGTAGCAGGTTTTATGTTCATTGGCTACTATGTACGTCTTACCTGTTAGCTTCTGAGTTGAACTCCCACTCTGAGTAGCATTCAGGAGTTTAATTACTATGAACAACTCACTAGCTGCTCTGCTATTCTAATCATATTTTATTTTACATATATTACTATTTATTTTAAATTAAATAAATTAATGCCATTTCCTAACCTGGGAACTTGTTTACTGGTAATGACAATAAAGTGATTCAGATTTTTTTTCTCCTTCAGTTTCAAACAGCTTAACTTTCCAATGAATAACAATAAATCCTTTCTTTAGAAGATTTTTAATCTGGTTCCATCAAACTCTGGATATCAGTTTCACCTCGATCCAACCAGAAACTCACAAAAACCAGAATATTGTTGCTTTGTAATGTTTTCATAAAATCAAAGTTTAATTTTAATGAACTTTTAGGTCAGACCTACATTTATTAAATATATATCTCAAACCATTACAACTCAACATTTCCCTCCTTTTGCTTGGACTATAAACTAGTGTCTTGATGTTCCTAAAACTTAGGATATTCAGGCATTTCAGCTTAGAAAGAAAGTTGGGCTGAAATGATTAATCGATTACTAAAAATAATTGTCAACAAATTTAGTAATCGATTAATCATTAACTGGAGTATACAGGCTCCAAGAAAGGCAGTTTAGTGAAAAAACCAACATATTTAGAGCAGTAATTAAGCCATTTAAGATAAAAACATCTTTGTCTGTTAGTATGTCTTATATTATTGCACTGTAGGCAATAAAATGTTCATTTTCTTCAATCAATCAATCAATCAAATTTTATTTGTATAGCACATTTCAGCAGCAAGGCATTTCAAAGTGCTTTACATCATTACAAACACAGAAACACAATGCAACATAGAATCAGTAATCAAAACACAGCATTAAGTTAGGTTAAATTTGTAATTGATTACGTTTCAAATACAATCCTAAACAGGTCGGGTTTTTAGTTGAGCATTAAGTCAAGTTCCATCAATAAATTTGTAATTGATTACATTTCAAATACAATTCTAAACAGGTGGGTTTTCAGTTGAGATTTAAAAGAAGTCAGTGTTTCAGCTGTTTTACAGTTCTTATTTGAAAAAGGAATTTAATTATTTATTTGCATTTTTTAATGTATTTCTAATATATTTTTAATGTATTTCCAGTATATAGAAAGATGGAAACTTAAATGAAAATTTGTAGAGTGTGCCATTTTTAAATCTAATTAATCGATTAATCGTTAGAATAATTGATAGATTAATGGATTACTAAAATAATTGTGAGTCGCGGCACTAAAAGAAAAGTGTCTGCTGCTGTCAGAATGTAAATATTAAATCTGATGATACCAGTTTAGATTCTCCAGTTCCATATGTAGGCAATGATGACTTGCAGACAGTAATTTCAGGTTGAATGGGAGCATCTTGTCTTTGATGGTTCTGTGTTGTCTTCCTCAGGGTGCCGACCACCATGTCAACACAAGCGCCAACGTTTACTCAGCCGCTGCAGAGCGTCGTGGCACTGGAGGGTAGTGCCGCTTCGTTCGAGGCTCAAGTTAGTGGTAAGAAATCATCTGATGGCAGCATCATGGTTTGGTTCTCAGGCATGGAGGTCCAGTTCCTACTGGATATAACTCTGCAACATTTCTGGGTTTTTTTCTTTAAACACAGACATAAATGTACAGAATTACACATTTATTTGATAACTGTGTACTAGTCCAGCACATTTAAATACACTTATATTCTTATTACTGAAAATAAATTCGTTCAATTGACGCCAAAAAAATTTTAAATTAGATTCTTTTCTTACACCAAACATGGAAAATCTACAATGGTGCATAAGGGCAATTGTAGGTAGAAAAAAGGAATAGTAAATTACCATCAAAAATTTACTTTCCATATTTTTTCTGCAAAAAACTTGGAAATTTTTGAGTTACAAAAGTAATCAAATTTAAATAATGTTTCTTGAAAATTTCTGAGGTTACTCACAATTTCTCATTTCTTTTTTTTGTGTGTGCAAATTTTCAACTTTTTCAACTCAGAAATTTCCAAGTTCTTTGTAGAAAATTTCTGAGTTATTTGGTGATAGGTCTACTTTGTTTGCTTGATTTTAAGGTGGATTATGTTTTGGTGCACTCTCTGTTGACTTACAGTAAATTTTCTGTGTTTTGTAGATGAAGTTCTGCAACATTTAGTTCTTGCTTCCCTGACCCCTGACCTTCTCCTCTCCAGGTTTTCCAGTTCCTGAGGTGAGCTGGTTCCGTGATGGCCAGGTTCTTTCCGCCGCAGCTCTGCCCGGCGTCCAGATCTCGTTCAGCGACGGCCGCGCTGTTCTGAGGATCCCCGCTGTGACCGCCGCACACAGCGGACGCTTTTCTGTCAGAGCCACCAACGGCGCTGGACAAGCCACGAGCACCGCCGAGCTCCTGGTTACAGGTGAGACTGAGATGATTGGACTAGACCGTCTGCACCTTGAATAGACTGAGTGATTCTGAGACATTTGCTTATTAAAGCAGGGCAATAATCTCTCTAGTTGATTTTCTTCCGAGTTTGATCATTATGTTTTTTTTCCTGAAAACCAAAACCTCAGACTAACAGTCATTTATGCCTGATTAATTGTATTAATTGTGATTAATTGATTATTGAAATTGTCATCTAATTTAGTAATTGATTGATCATTAACTGGAGTTGGATTTCCAACTCCAGTTAGGTGATATCTCTACTTCGAATCAAACAACTGGATTTATTTCATCTTCAGTAATGTAATCAGTTTTTAATATCTACCAATTACTGATTATTGATCATAAAATACCTTTGAACTGTACATACTTAAAAAAAATTATTGATTAATTTGAAGAAAAAACTAACAAAATACTTATTTTTAAAAATAGTAGTTCTTTTTAAGAACTGAAAAATTATTCAAAAAATGAAGAAAATGGATAATTGTTTAAAAAAATAGATTAGAAATAATTGAGGAAGAAATTGAGAAATATTTTTAAAAAAGGTGAAACGTTTAGATGCCAGTTTAAATAATGTGAGTCCAGTTAATATGGTCTAGTGGGTCTATTTGTCTTATGGAGTTGGGTCAGATTTGGACCTCAGTCTAGAGGAAATGGCATTTTTCCACTGTTGCATAATTGACTTGATTAAATTTAAGGTGTTTTGGGAGGCAAAAAAGTTTACAGAGTGCAGCAAAGACAAAGATCAAGAGACAAAGGAACAATGACAAGGCAAAGAAAAAACTTAATATCAGAAAGACTTTTTGCTGCTTCAGAGTCAGATCCTGGATTATGGATTACATGTTATGACAACAAGGTAAAATTCAGATTGTGAAACTAATTTTACAACATTAAGTTATATTTTGCTCCTACATTCACACATTGACACCTTCGCAGCAGCAGCTGGTATTTCATCCATCAGTTTACTGACCGTCGGTGTTCAGTGTCAACAGCTAACTGAACCGTGGCGTTGGATAAATTAAAGTTTAAAAGTGAAGCAGTTCTCTCCGGTCCGAGTCTAAATTTATCCCGCCATCAGCTGTGTGGGCAGAGCTTGTTATTTAATCCAGTGATAAAACCGATATAGATGCAGCTGCTGCAGCATAGCTTTCCTTAACTGGAATCTGGACTTTTATTACGCGATTATGGCTTCTGAATCATCATTTACAGAACGATAGAGGTCAGCAGGGAATGCTTGATGGGGTCAAAGTTCAGGGATGATCCTTTATTTCTGGTTTAAAGTTTAAAGTTGGTGAAAATGTCCTGATTTTACTTTGGGTTCCTGCAGCCGAGACGGCACCACCGACCTTTATTCAGAGACTCCAGAGCTCCACGGTGAGGCAGGGCAGCCAGGTGAGGCTGAGCGTCAGAGTCTCGGGCATCCCCACACCTGTGGTGAAGTTCTACAGGGAGGGAGCCGAGATCCAGAGCTCCGCCGACTTCCAGATCCTGCAGGATGGAGACCTGTACAGTCTGCTGATCGCTGAGGCCTTCCCAGAGGATTCTGGGGCGTATTCTGTAACAACCACCAACAGCAGCGGGCGGGCCACATCCACCTGCGAGCTGCTGGTTCAAGGTGAGTTCAGTCCGGTTCAGATTCTGGTTCTGACTGTTTGGATTGGAGCTAAACTTTCTGCTGTGTGTCTGATACAGGTGAAGAAGCAGTTCCCATTAAGAAAACAAAGACGATCATGTCCACATCCCAGATGGAGATGTCTGGAACTACAGTGGAGAGGGTGAGTGGTGTCAGAGCGACACCTAGTGACCATCAGTGGTGTTAAATTAAATTGAATTGATTTTATTTAATTTAAATATAAATGAATGCACAATATTGTGCTAATTACCATCAGCAGTATCATAAGACAAACAACACAAGATAAAAAATGATATTAATACAATTTCATAAATAAAAATAAGAAATACTGTTAAAATAACATTTATATGTGATCAGGAAAACCTATTTTAAGAGCCCTTTCTTAAAGTTGTAGTGCTTTTTTGAAATGATGTTTTCTTGAGGTAATGAGTTCATTTTATGACAGTTTTCTCAAGATAATGAGTAAATTTCCCCAAATATTCTCAAAATAATTAGCTAATGAGTTAAATTAACTTATCTTGAGAAAACCACTGGAAACTAAGTCGTTATTTTGAGAAAACCTTTTGGAAAAGTGAATGCGGAAAACATCCGCCTTAATAATTAAAATAAGTAAATTGAATCAGAATTTGCTTTTGGAACCTTTAAAACCTGAAATGTTTTTCTGTGTTCTCCAGAAATCCATGGAGGCCAGTTTCCAGGCCACCACCATGATGGAGATGCACGTTGAAGGAGGAATCATGACTCAACACATTGCTCACAAAACCCCACCGAGGGTCCCACCGAAACCCACATCCAGGTCTCCGCCGTCCTTCGTCTCCAAGGTAACGGGAGGTCGCCAGCAGTCACCTTCACCCGTCAGACACGTGAAGGGGCCAACACCCGCACCTGTCAGGTAAGCGTCCGCTCGCAGGTGCGCTGTGGTTCAAACGGCTGAGCTGTGAAATTTAATGAAGTGTTGTCCTCTGCAGACCCGTCTCTCCCTCCAGCAGGATGTCCATCTCTCCCATCAGACCTGTCCGGTCTCCTGTGATGACCAGAAAACAGGTGAGAGAGACCAAGTCCAGCTGTTTCATCTAAACCTTTAACTATTAAAAACATCCTGAGAGATGTTTGAGAAACATTTCGGGTTTTGATTCAAACATAAAGTCTACATTTATTTCAGAAACAGCTTTCTGTTTACTTTTCTTGATTTTCTCCACAACTTTCTGGCACAAAAACTAAACATTCAACCTAATTCTGCTGTTTATTTTGATTTTTCTACTCAGGTAAAGTTTTCTGTTTTGTACACAATCAGACTTAGACTAAACAAACATTTGATTTCATTTATTGTATATATTCTGAAAATGATGAATCTCATCCTTTATGCATAAAACTAACAAACTTTTTCAGTAAATCCAGTTTGCATCAGAACCAAAGGGAGTTCTCCTGTCTGCTTTAGGTATCTGGCTCCGCTGAGGTACTGCCGCCCTGGAAGCAGGGAGATTACATGGCTGAAGGCTACACCAGTATGACCAGCATGACCAGTATGAGCAGCATTAGCAGCTCCACACAGCTGCACATGGAAAAACAGTGGGAGCATCAGGTGGCCGCCACCAGAGAGGTGAGTGGAGGGTCCTTCTCAGTTCTGATCCGACCTGGTGTTTACTGGTGGATGTGTTTGTATCTTGGGATCCTCTGGATCAGATGCGAGTAGTGATGAACTCAGAAATAAACCTTCAGAGTCACATAAAGACAGTTACAAAGTCAGCCTTCTATGACCTGAAGTACATTTCCCAGATTAAAGGACTGATATTCCAGCAAGATCTAGAGAAACTCATCCATGCGTTTGTCTTTAGTCGCATCAGTTACTGCAACAGTGTCCCCACAGGTCTGTCTAAAGAAATCAACCAGAATGCTGCAGCTGACACAAAATGCTAGTGCTGGCATTCTGACTAAAACCAGGAAGATAGAGCACATCATACCAGTTTTAAAGTCCACAAACTGACTCCCTGTAGCTCAGAGGATAGACTTTAAAATCTTATTAAATCACAGAATGGTTTAACAAAACAATACATCTGCTGTTGTTGTATCAACCTTCCAGACCTCTCAGGTCTTCTGGTTCTGCTCTGCATCCCCAGATCTAGAACTAAACATGGAGAAGCAGCATTCAGCCTCTATGCACCACAAATCTGGAACAAAATTCTAGATAGCTGCAAACAACTGAAACACTGAGTTCCTTTAAAGCAAGGCTTGTTTAGAGCTGTTTCTAATTAGTAGCAAATGGAACATTGATCACCATATTTGATGTATATTTGCTTGATGATTTTGATGATGGTATTTGACAGAATATAACGTTTATTGCTTGTTTAATAATTGGTTACTGCATTTTGTTTTTATGATATAAAACGCTTTGAACTGGCTTGTTGTTGAAATGTTCTATACAAATAAACTTGACTTGACTTCTCTCCAGAGGATGCCCTTTAACTTCCTGTCAACCCATCAGACCATTAAGGATGTTTTCACAGCTGACAGTCAAGTAGACTGGGTTCAATTGAGGACCAAAATTGCAACATTTGTTACATTTTCAGCTGGTGTGATTCATTTTCACTGTGTCAAACAATCCAAATTCTTTGAGCGACATGTTCCCCCTCCTCACCTGTGGGGGCGCTGCACCAAGGAAGCAACACGAAAACCTCTGAAGAAGACACTGAGCACAAATTCCTGCTTTACCAAATGTTAACAAAAATGGAGTGGCATCAGATTTTAGCGGTTGTAGGATTTCTCTTTTGTCTTTGGTGAAAACCACAAACCATTTCTCTGGCTAGCGCTAGACTCTTGTGTTTGTTTTGGTTGTATTTACCCAGAATGCCCTTCACCTTCTTTTGGAGAGGTTCCCGGGCCACTTGGCGTTCACATATGCATTCGAACCGCACCAGTGTTCACTTCAGTTGAACCTTGACCTAGACCAGAGTTCACATTTTTGGTCCACATCGGAGTTTGATTATACATTCACACCTCCCCAAATGAACCAGTCTTTCTAGACAAACAAACCAGAGTTGGATCAAAGTGGACAAATAGGGCTGGTGCTCCCTAACATCTTCTTTCCAAACTTGAGTTCACTTTTAGAAAAGTTGAAGGTTTTAGACCATTCTTATTAGTTGAAATTAGAAACGATAGTACTCATATAAAGAACCCCGTATCAATGTGGCTCCATCTCCTTGTTACCCTCTAATGTTCCACATGCTGCTGCTCTTCTTCTCCTCCTGGTTGAATATTTTAAAGCATTTCAACTCGACTGTCAACCTTCCTGAGATCTGTGTGCTGTTCGTTGTACCTTTAGACTGAAGGGGAGAAAAAAGCAGAGGCGGTCGCCACCGTGTTGGCCGCCGTTGACCTTGCTCGTGTTCGCCAGCCCATTCATGAGGAAGGCGTCTGGGCTGGAGAGGAGGAGGAAGAAGAAGAGGAGGTTCTCGAGGTGAAGCAGAAGGCAGCAGTGATAACAGACAAACAGGTTGTTGCTGCAAAAACCAAAGAGCAACGACAAGTCCAGATCCAGGAGGTCCAGCAGATCCATCAGGTCTGAGAACTCGGCTGTTAGATCAAATCGGATCGGTCCAGACTCTCCCTAACAGCTCATGTGTTGGTCACTCCAGATTCAGAAAACAGCCGAAGTCTCCTCCCACGTGGACACCGGCGTCGCTCCGTCCACAGTCCCACATTTCATGGTTTCTAAAGTTTCCGTTCCTAAACACGAAACGAGCCGGGAGGTAAGAGGTTCGGCTGCAAGACCCGCCGTTGCCGCCCCAGAACCTCCATGCCATCTTTAACAAACACACATTTGTAACAGCTGTGGTTCACTTTGGTTCCCTCCTCACTGTCACCCATCCTAAACCTGCACAGCTCTCTGATCCTTCAATGTCACAGTCCGTCGGCTCCGAACTGATCCTCCTCCTTCCTGATGTTCACTTTTCACTCATCTAGTTATTTCACCTAAAGTCAACCCTTTAGTTTTTAGGTTTCACCAAATCTAAATCAGAAGATGTTGGAACAATATGGAAAAGGCTAAAAGATTGTCCAATTCTTGAAGATCTGATGTCAAGGTCAAGCTTCATTTTGGTTGTTTTCCATCCAGTCCTGCATTTTAGGCTGCAACACATTACAGAAAAATTCTGTCTAGTTTTTCATTTTAATATTACTAGCATTTCTTCTACAAACACCTACAAAACTGTTTTGTGATTGAGATCACAAAACAAAAGTTTCCAGTTTTTAAGCTGTTTTTAGAAGCTGTTGGGATCCAAATAGAAGTCTAAAAACTTGTAAAAAGTAAATTTTGCACAATAATTCCTGAATCGCCTTTGGAATGTTTGCGTTATGTGACTTTCTATGTTCTGGCTGCTGCATTTTTGCTGACAAAGGGTTTCAAAGTAATACCTTGTCCATGTTGTTCTGTCAGCTGTTGATGTAGGATCGGAGCTACAGAGGCAGAAAAATACATTGCTTGGAACCTGTTCAGTTCTTTTTCGTACACTTTTCTTGTCAAACTGGAGATCCTCACAATCTTTTTTTCCTCATACATGCCATCGTTCCTGGATCTGATGACCAAACAAGAATTTATGTCGTCTCTTGGACGACCTTTTCTTTTGTCTTCAATGCTGAATTACTTCTCCCCAAAGGATTTGGAAATGTGTTGCAGCTGGAAATGCAAAAATGTTTAGAAGTGAACAAATGAAATCTAAATAACATAAACATGAAACATCTGGACTTTTCTAAGAACATTCAATAATCACTGGATGGTTTGTATTTTATAGTGTTTTCCATGCGGTTTCTTCGTTTTCTGGTCCAGGGTATTTCTGTGCCTTGTAGGAGTATCTTTAACCCTGAACTTTCAAAAATCTGAATCTTCAGTGTATTTTATTGGGATTTTATGATAATAATAATAATAATAATAATAATATAATTGTGAATTGAATGGAGAATTGATGCCAGAACTGCCTTGTTATTGCTGGTACAACTGCAAACTAGATTGGAAAGAGAGCATTTATTTCAGTTAATTTTCAAGTCTTGCCATAGATTCTCAACTAAGTTTAAATTTTGACTTTGACTAGGACATTATAAATCATAGATATGCTTTGATCTGAACCAGTTAGCTGGATGTTGAGGGGTTTTTTTTGCAGCCTCCAACAGGTTTTCTTCCAGGATTGTCTTGTAGTTAGCTCCATCCGTCTTCCCATCAAAACCAGCTTCTTTGTAAATGCTGAAGGAAAACATCCCCACAGTGCAATGCTGCCACCACCATGCTTTAAAATAGCAATGTTGTGAGAAATTGTTTTTTCAGTTTTTCCTTCAGATATCTGGATTTATCTCAGCAGATCAACAATCACTGTTTTCTTTAGAGATTCCAGAGTAGAAATTAAATCAACACTTTTCATTGTTTTTTGACACAATTCTACACTTTTTTTATATTAGTTTAAAACATATAATCCCAAGAAACACTGGTAATGAGATAAAAATACTTAAGGGGTTTAAAAACTTTTGCACGGCACAGTAGTTGGTTTCATTTCTTCCCGGCTGCCTGCCGCCTCCTCTCAGTGATTTTTGACCTTCACTCAAAGTCTCCATCACCGTCTTCCCTCACTAATCGTGGACTTCCTGTTTGTTCCTGATCGTGGTGTTTAACCTGCTCTGATTGGCCGGTTCAGGTGTCCATCACCGGCTCAGCCATCGCTGCTCTGCACAAAGAGCTGGCCTCCCCCTCCGCCACCAGGAAGATCATCAAACCGGTCAAGTCTCCTAGTCCATCTCGCAGGTCGGTGGTGGAGGCCAGAGTGACGCTGGAGCCCCTCCCACCGCCGTTTAAGGACATCAGATATCAGAGGCAGTTTGAAGGCGGGGCTTATGCAGTGAGTGAGGAGGAGTTTGAGGACTGGGAACCTCAGGTTGGTTCTTTACCACTGTCCTCTTCTTTTTTTTAACTCTTACCTCAGTCCCTCCCTGCAGCCAATCACACATCACCCTTCTTGAAGGCTCCTCCTCTTGTCTCCTTCTGTCTTCATCTGCAGACCCTCATCTATTTTTATCTGTGCTAACCAACTTTCTGTTCCATCCTCTCAGAACCCTGCAGATCATAAAACGCATCTTGTTTATCTTTCTAACTCTTGTTTTGTCTTTATAGGAGGCGGTCGCTGTGCCAATGAGAGCCCAAGAACCTGCAGTCCCTCCCACTATCATGGCAGTAAGTAACTTTTCCCTTCACTTTCTGTTACAATCATTTTTAAATAAGACTAAAACGATTAATTGTGATTCATTGTGATTAAGCAATTATTGAAAAAAATCCTCAACTAATTTAGCAACCGATAAATTATTAACTGGAGTAAAAAGACTCAAAAAAGACCAGATGCTTAAAGAACAACACAATCAAGGCAGTAATTAAGCAAAAACTGTACAAAAAACCTAACTGTAAATATGTTCTACCCAAAACTCCTCTAGTGACAGTTTTGACTGCACCTGTTTAAATTCTGTAAATCTTGAAAGATCTTCAGAAAGCCTTGAAAACAATTGATTAGGACCAAAAAAATATTTTCTCAGCTTCATGAAATTAAGTAAGAACTGAATCTTTTGTTCAGGTTTCTGACCATTTCTCTGGTTTGTTTCAGGGCCTGAAGAACCTGACAGTGACAGAGGGCGAGTCGGTGACCCTGGAGTGTCAGATCAGCGGTCAGCCCGCCCCCATCATCATGTGGTTCAGAGAGGACTACAAAATTGAGAGTTCGATCGACTTCCAGATCAGCTATGAGAATGGCGTCGCCCGGATGATGATCCGCGAGGCATTTGCCGAAGACAGCGGTCGCTTCACTTGCACTGCCACTAACGAGGCCGGAACCATCAGCACCTCCTGCTACCTGCTCGTTAAAGGTAACAGATGGACAGTCGAAAATCAACAACTTGTTCATGCAAAACTCTGACATTGAATCACATTTCAGCCACAAAAGACAATGTATTTTATAAGGATTTTATGTATAGACCAACAGAAAGTAGTGCCCGACTGGGAAGTAGAAAGGATTGTGGTATTTAAATGCTTCTAGGCGGGCGTTGAGAGGAGACTCCTTGGCATTCGTGTCCTTCAAACTCTTTCACCATCTCCTGCATATTTCGTCTAAATAAACATGTTTATTTAATGTCTATTTAAGACTCAATGTTTTTTCTAGATGTATTTGGATAGATCAAATGCGAGAAGTATTTTCAAATTGTAAAAGTTATACCTTACCCAACATTTCAACTTCCTCGCTGATCGCCTTCCAAGAAAGGTCCTTCCTATTCCTGTCTCTGTAGTCATAACTTGATTGGTCTTAGATTATGACCACTCAAACAGCGACAATTAGTTTATCCTCCATAGTTTTTTTCCTCAGATCACATCTAAAAGTGCACCACTTTGTGCTGGTTAACGCTTTGCGCCAAGTGGCAAAAGTTCACATTTTTCAACTCCGCATCGGACGTGCTTGACACGCAATATGCGCCACGGCGCGCTTCCATATAGACTTTGAATGTAAACCAGATACGCCTGATGCTCAAAACCCGTTTGGTGTGAACGCACCATTAGATGATTCCACCAACCTAGCTTAGCCATGAGAGTTTGAGTGGGTAAAGTCTTTCTGCCTACATCCCCCAGAATGCTGTGCGGTTCTGAAAGAGAGTTCAGTGAAATTCTCAAATATTCTATCAGACGTATTATCTATTGATATTGATCACATGTATATCGCGATACATATAGTTATTGAATTATTGTCCAGCCCTTATAAAAGTGTTTGGTGTTTGTCTATGAGCTTTGCATAACATTGAGACATATTAGATTCAAATTATATTTTAATTTATTTATGCCTTTGGCAACGAGAGAGACTTTGCTTCACCAAAATTTTTTTCTTTGCTTTAATTGTCATTTCTACAGGCTGATTACTTACAAAAACATGCAAACTAGCAACAAAAAAGGGTCAGATTTGGGGTAAAATACATTAAAGTTGTGAAAGAAACAAATGGATGTCTAGAAAGCAAACTCTGTTCATGACTTTGTAATACACCATAGAGAAAATAAGATTAAACTGTACAAAAAACCCGCCTAATTTGGTGTCCTCTGATTATGTTGCAGTTTCAGAGGAAATAGAGAGCAGAGAGGAGATGGTGACTGTCACAGAAACGGGGCTCACACAAGCCAAAACGTGAGTTTTAAACACCCAACCCTATTATGCTGCAGTTTCTGAGCTGAATCTAAATCCAGATATTGCTTCTCCGCAGCGTTGCTGTCGAGATGAGGGAGCAGGCAGAGATCAGCACAGGAGAATCTGCTGCCCCCTTCTTTATTAAGAAACCCACTCCCCAGAAGCTAGTGGAGGGAGGAAGTGTTGTGTTTGAGTGTCAGATTACAGGAAACCCAAGACCTCACATCATTTGGAAGAAGAGCGGCGTTCCGCTCACCACTGGATACAGGTAAAACCCACGGTCCTTCGTCCACAGAGCTTACACCAGTCTAAATATGAGTTTCTGTTAAAATCCTCAACTAGGGGCGGTCATTTATTGTATCGCTTATTATTTATTATGAATATTTCTTACAATACTATTAAAATTGTAAAATACATACAGTACAGACCAAAAGTTTGGACACACTTTCTCATTGAATTCAATGAGAAGGTGTGTCCAAAGTTTTGGTCTGAATTGAGTACAGACCAAAAGTATGGACACACAGTTGTTTCCAAAGTTTTGGTCTGTACTGTAGGTACAACCAGCTAACCAAATGTGCTGGAACTCGGCTTGCGTTGTTAGGTGACAGGTGGAACTCTGCTGGGGTTGCTAGGTAACGGAGTGAGCTTTGCTGGGGTTGCTAGTTGAGGGGCAGTGCTGGCTGATTACATGACATTACATTCAGACTTTTTTTTAAACGGTTCATTTGCCAAACACTAAGAAAATTAACTTCTTGCCAAAAACCTGCTGGATGTTTTTTTTAAATCGCCTGGACTGTTTTTAGAAGCAGTAGAGACCCAATAGAAGTGCAAAATGTGAATATTGCGTAAAGCTTTTCCTTTTAAGTTATTGATGTCCTGAAGAAGCCTGTTTCAAATGGGAATGTTTTTTTCAAGAGCAGAATTTGTTTGTGGTGCTAAAGCACTTACAAACACTTAACTATACAAAAGAAGTAATATCTAGTTTATCATCATTTTTACCATTATTACAGCAGCACCACAACATATAACAATAAAATTATAATTTCACGTCACCCACTCCTATCCTCGACCCCTTTGGATCAGAGAAGATAACGGACTTTATTCTTCCTTTCAGATACAAAGTTGCCTACAAAAAGGAAACCGGAGAATGCCGACTGGAGATCTCAATGACCTTCGCTGATGATGCAGGGGAATACTCCGTCTTTGCTAAGAATCCTCTCGGAGAAGCGTCAGCCACTGCCATCCTGCTGGATGAAGGTATCCGCATTTTCTGTTTTTTGTTTTTATTTCTGTATTGGACCACACTGCACAACTCCAAATATTATGTTTTTGACTACTTTCTTATTGCAAATGTCTCATTACAATTGGAAAAAGTAGTTCCCCGGTCAGATTATTTCTCTTATAGAAAGAATTTTTTTTCCGTGTTATAACTGAAATAATCGATGAATTTCTTAATCAATATTCAAAAAATTATTGATTTAAAACAAGCTCCTAAATCCTGCTGAAAAGGTATTTTGAGTTAGTTTTGTTTTATTTCAAGTATATCTAGATATTTGCAGAAGAAACTAGACAGAAATGTTTGGTAAGATTTTGTGATTTTGCAGTTCAGTCTCTTACATTCTTTCCACTTGCAGAACAATATGAAGCCTACATGAAGCAGCAAGATGTGACATATAAAACCGAAGTGACAACGACTGTGGTGCAGGAGCCCCAGTCGGTCGTAGCTCAGTATGAGTTTGAACAAAGGAGGGTGACGACCCCCATGAGCTTCGTCTCAGAAACGGTAATCTTCTTCTGCAGATCAGAGACTTTGCAGTAGTTTATATGTTTTTTGTGCAGTTCTTGGAGTAATAGTTCTTTCAGCAAATTTACCTCAGGTTTAATGTTCGGCTCTTTTTCTTTCAGGAGTTCATGATTTCAGCCTTTGAGGAGAGAATCATCCAGGAGATTGAGATCCGTATCTTGAGGATCACCTACAGAGAGTTGGTGACCGAGGACGGAGAGCTGATGGTGACTGTCGCAGAAGAAGAGGCGCTGCAACCGGCCTTTGAGACGCCAGTGAAAAACTACCGGATCATGGAAGGAATGGGCGTCACTTTCCACTGCAGGATGTCTGGCACGCCGCTGCCTAAGGTACAGAAAAAGATATTTACCTTCGTAGTCAAACTCATCTCTGCAATATGGAAATTAATCCAATCAAATCTGTACATATCTGTGAAGAATGATGAAGATTATGTGGTACTATTTGTCAGAGTTTTGTATTATGACCTTCAATAATCTGCTAGAAACCCATGTATTATATACGTATTAAGAAAACTCATTACTGAACTGTTAAAATATTAAGACATAGTAGTCTCTGCTATCCTGATGGAGTTGAGTTCTTCTTAAATTTAAATATTGAAACTCTTTTCACTTTGATCAGTCCCTCCAGGATTTCATGATTGTTTTTGTGATTTTTTTCAAATGAATATTAACAATTTTGTTCTAATTTAGAAATATTTTTGCAATATTTGCACTTATGCATCATGGTAATTGTGACTGTTAGTTACTCACAACAACAATCACGGACTATTAACTTGACACCATGTAAGATTAAGGCAGCAGTGTAGTAGAAGTAAGAAATACTTCTCCCTGCAGGTGGAAGTTAGTCACTTAAACACAATGTTTTTTACATTTTTTTCAGAAAATTTGCAATAAATTCACAATTATTCACTCCATTATTTCAGAATCCCAAAAAACTTGAGGGACTTATTGATGTAATTTGGCAGTATACAGATATAACTGCTTTGAACATATTGATAAAATAATACATAAGCACACAACTGTTACTGTACTTTGAAGGGTCTTTTTATGTCGCTGTCTGGAGTCTTGAGGGCCACATAAAAAGCTATGACAGGCCTTGAGTTTGACACATGTCACTTACAGTGATTCATAAAACCTCCTGCAGATTGTTTGGTACAAAGACGGCCAGCGCATCAGGCCCGGTGGCCGGTACCAGATGGAGGTCCTTCAGGATGGACGAGCCAGCCTCCGTCTGTCTGTGGTTCAACCAGAGGATGAAGGAGTGTACACTGCCTTCGCCTCCAACATGAAGGGAAATGCCGTCAGCTCAGGGAAGCTCTACGTGGAGCCTTCTGGAGGTGTAACCCCTCCCAGTTACACACCACAGCCATCAATGCAGAGAATCAGGTCAGTGCTGAACAAATGTTAATACTGATACATTATGAAAATGGAGATGAATTGACAAAATGAACAATGACCTACAAACCAGGTTGGAAGTTTTGCCTCTTCAGAGGCTGCAAAGAAACACCAAAAACTGAGAATGCAATATCTCTGCTGCTGTGAATGCTGCATCTGAAGTCTCGCCTGCTAACTGGTGACACACTTCTTCCCCCTTTTAGATCCACATCTCCTCGCTCTCTGAGCCGCTCTCCCGGCCGTTCATCCAGCCGTTCACCTGGACGTTCCCCAGCTCGCCGCCTCGAAGAGACTGATGAAATTCACCTGGAAAGACTTTACAAACCCGTGTTTGTCATGAAGCCCTCCTCTATCAAATGCGCAGAGGGCCAAACTGCCAGATTTGACTTAAAGGTTGTAGGAAGGCCAATGCCTGAAACCTACTGGTTCCATAATGGTAAGAAAAATAGTGTTAAATATTTTCAATAACTCTTTATTTGGTTCTTCAGCCTTTAAAAATATGTTCTTATCCTCCTTTTCAGGACAACAAATTGTCAACGACTTCACACACAAGATAGTGATTAAGGAGGACGGCACTCAGTCCCTGATTATTGTCCCAGCTGTGCCAAAAGACTCTGGAGAATGGACCGTCGTTGCTCAGAACCGAGCTGGACGAACATCTGTTGTCGTTAATCTCTCTGTTGAAGGTAGAACTTGGATTACGAAGTGCTACATCTACAGAAACCTTAAAAGTGTCTCATTATTAACTTCTGCCTTGTTCTGGGATCTGCAGCCAGAGAAAGTGTATCCAGACCTCAATTTGTTGAAAAACTGAAGAACATCACCGTGAAGCAGGGCACATTAGTGGAACTGGCTGTCAAAGCCATCGGAAACCCCCTGCCAGATATTGTTTGGCTGAAAAACAGCGACATCATTACTCCATCAAAGCACCCACACATAAGGTATCTCTACTGTTTTGTTTTCTGTCTCTGTAAAACTGTTTATTTGTACTTTGATTCACTTGGTTGCTTGCTTTTTCCAGGATTGAAGGAACCAAAGGAGAGGCCAAATTCCAGATTCCTTCATCTGCTGGCTCAGACAGCGCCTGGTACACCGCCACAGCCATCAACAAGGCTGGCAGAGACACCACCCGCTGCAGAGTCAATGTGGAGGTAGATCACTCTGCCCCGCAAGCTGAAAGGAAGCTCATTATTCCCAAAGGAACCTACAAAGCCAAAGAGATTGCTGCTCCAGAGCTGGAGCCTCTCCACATGCGTTATGGCCAAGAGCAGTGGGAGGAAGGCGACCTTTATGACAAGGAGAAGCAGCAGAAACCATTGTTTAAGAAGAAGCTCACCTCCATCAGGATGAAGCGTTTTGGTCCAGCCCACTTTGAGTGCAGGCTGACTCCGATTGGAGACCCCACCATGGTGGTGGATTGGCTGCATGATGGCAAGCCTCTGGCTGCTGCCAACAGGCTGCGTATGGTCAATGAGTTTGGCTACTGCAGCCTGGACTATGAGGTTGCTTATGCAAGAGACAGTGGTGTGATCACCTGCAGAGCAACCAACAAGTTTGGAGTCGATCAGACCTCGGCTACCCTGATCGTCAAGGATGAGAAAGGCCTTGTTGAGGAATCTCAGCTTCCTGAAGGCAGGAAGGGAGCATATCGAATGGATGAGATTGAGCGTATTGCTCATGAAGGAGGACCTACAGGAGTCAGCCTTGATGACGAATCCGAAAAGACAAAACCTGAAATTGTCCTGCTTCCAGAACCAGCCAGGGTGCTGGAAGGAGACATTGCTCGGTTCCGCTGCAGAGTGACCGGCTACCCTGCTCCAAAGGTTAATTGGTACCTCAACGGACAACTCATCCGCAAGAGCAAGAGATACAGACTCCATTACGATGGTATTTACTACCTGGAGATTGTTGACATCAAGTCATACGACTCCGGTGAAGTCAGAGTGGTAGCAGACAATCCTTTAGGCACAACTGAACACACTGTGAAGCTGGAGATCCAACAGAGAGAGGACTTTAGAGCAGTGCTGCGTCGTGCTCCAGAGCCCAAAGCTGCTGAGGTCCCACATGAATCTGGCAAAATTGGATTTGACATTGTCAAGGTGGACAGACCTGGTGAGGTCCCACAGGACAGGGAAGTAGTTAAGCTGCGTAAGGCACAGAGAATCGTTCATGAGAAAACCTCTGAGGAGTCTGAGGAGCTGAAGAGCAAGTTCAAGCGCAGAACAGAGGAGGGCTTTTATGAGTCTATCTCTGCAGTAGAATTCAAATCTCGCAAGAGGGATGACTCCTATGAAGACTTACTAAAAAAGACTAAAGATGAGCTACTTCATCACATGAAGGAGATGGAAGAAGCTGAAAGGAGGAGGATGGAAGAGCAAGGCAAAATCACCATCCCCACAATCAAACCAGACAGGATCCAGCTGTCACCCAGCATGGAAGCCCCACATATCCTCGAACGAATTGGAAGCAAAACTGTTTCTCCAAAGGACGAGGTTCGTTTCAGTGTCAGAGTTGTCGGTAGGCCAGAACCTGAGTGCCAGTGGTTCAAGAATGGCATTCTTCTGGAAAAATCTGACCGTATTTACTGGTACTGGCCTGAGGACCATGTGTGTGAACTGGTGATTAGAGATGTCACAGTAGAGGACTCTGCCAGCATCATGGTTAAGGCCATCAATGTCGCTGGAGAGTCGTCAAGCCATGCCTTCCTTCTTGTACAAGGTAAAGTCGAAAACAAAATATAATCTGTAATTTCCTTGTACTTTATCTATGGAAGAGGATTAGGGCAACTGAAAAATAATAATTATGACTTTTTTCTCTGAATTCAGAATTTAACCTCAGAATTCTGATTGATCTCAGAATTCTTCATTTTTTGTCAGAATTCTGACTAATTTCAGAATTCTTTTTTTTTTTGTGAAAAATTTTACTTGAATCTCAGAATACTGACCTTTTGTCCCAGAATGCTGACTTTAGTCTAAGAATTCTTTATTTTTTTGTCAGAATTTTGACTAATCTTCCGAAATCAAAAGTCAGAATTTTTTTTTTTCAGTGGCCCTAATTCTCGTTTGTATGTACCTCCTGATGCCAAATTCTAATTTTGTATTTCTCATGCAGCCAAGGCAGCCATTAGTTTTATCCAAAACCTGGCTGATGCCAGTGCAAATGAGAAGGACACCATGGTGACCTTTGAATGTGAAACCAACGAACCATTTGTTAAGGTCAAATGGCTGAAGAATAATGTTGAGATTTTCTCAGGAGACAAATACAGGATGCACTCTGACAGAAAGGTCCACTTCCTGTCTGTGCTGGTCATTGAGATGAGTGATGATGCAGAATACTCATGTATGGTCATAGATGACGAGAATATCAGGACTAATGCAAGGCTCCATGTAGAAGGTTTGTACTCTGAATTCCTGTTTTATATAGTCTTGTTTGTATGGAAAGCAGCTCAAGGTTCTTGACGTTCCTGTGTACCTCAGGTGCCGCCCTGGAGCTCAACAAACATTTGGAAAACATTGAAGTACCAGAGAGCTACGCTGGAGAGTTTGACGTTGAGGTTTCTCGCGAAGATGCTGAGGGAAAATGGTTCTTTGGCGAGAAGGAGCTCTCTCCCAGCAGTAAATACGTCATATCCTCCCGCCGAGGTCGGCACACCCTGGCTGTCAAGGACGTCAGGAAGGACGACCAGGGGAAGTACACATTTGTTTGTGGAGATCTGAGTACCAGCGCCTCACTGAAAATGAAATGTAAGCTTTTTTTTTAGATGTTTGTGTTGCCACAAAGTTTCCCTGCTAGCTTAAAATATGTAGAATGTTTGATTAGTCGCTTTAGAAAACATCCAGAAAGCTGCAAAACACTGTTTAGACTTCCCTTTGATTAATATTAAGTGAAATTTGCTCCAAAAATAACATAATTTTTATTTCTTGTTTCATAATTGGTGACTGTATGATGTTTTTATGATATAAAACACTTTGAACTGCTTTGTTGCTGAAGTATGCAATACAAACAAACTTAATTTGACTTGACTAGTCATTAATGAACATATGTGCATTTTGTTTCTCTCCAGTGCGACCCGTGACTCTAATGCAGCCGCTGACTGACCTTACTATCTGTGAGGGTGACATTGCTCAGCTGGAGGTCAGGTTCTCCCAGGAGAATGTTGAAGGTGCCTGGCTGAAAAACGGCCAGGCAATCTCTGCCTCAGACCGCGTCCACATCGTCATCGACAAACAGGTTCACAAACTGCTAGTGGAGAACGTCAGCAGAGAAGACGCTGCGTCCTACTCATTTGTAGTTCCAACTCATGAAATCTCCACCTCAGGCAAACTCAATGTGCAAAGTAAGTGTTTCCATATGAAAACAAACATATCACTTAGGGATGCAAACAATTAGTTGTTGATTAATGGTTTATTAGATTTAAATTAGTTCCAATTGATCAACTAATAATTCTGCCTAGAGCTTCATTAGGTATTGTTTGGCTGCCATCCAGCAGAGGGCGTCACTGGTCATCCGTAAGTGGAGCCAGTTGATACAAGAGTCGCTGCTTGTATCGGCGCCATATCAAAACATTAAAGAGAAACAGATTGGTTCCATCTTGGTCTTGGATGGAACCAATTTTATGAGGTTCTATTTTGAAATATTACTCGACAAGCTCCTTAAGTTCTATCTTATTAGTACTTATTTAGCCGTACTGCACTGTGGAGAAAAGTCGACTTCAAAAATTACTGATGTGCTACGAAGGCGAGGATGATGTGATAATGCAGAACAATTGGAGCATGATGAAAAATATCAGCTTATCAATTAATCATTGGTCAATTGATAAGTACAGTCAACTTTAGATTAACTCATTAATTGATAACTTGCATCCTTAGTATCACTCCACCTCGGTCTCGTTAATCCTTACTTTAAAATGTTCTTCTATCTTTAAAGCTATCGACATTGTGGTGCCACTGAAGGACGTGTCGTCCACCGAAGGCACAAAGGCAGTCCTTGAGTCCAAGATCTCAGCTCAGGACATCAGCTCTATCAAATGGTACCACAACGACAAACTGCTGATCCCAGGTGACCGAGTCCAGGCTGTGGCAAAGGGCACCAAGCAGCGACTTGCCTTCACCAGGACCTTTGCTTCAGACGAAGGACGTTACAAACTGGTGGTCGGCAAGGTCGAAACCAGCTGCAACCTGACTGTTGAACGTGAGCGAGATTAGATTTTCCCATCATTCATGTTTTCAAGTTCCAGTCCCATGTCTTACCAATGTTGTCCTCACAGAGGTCCATATTGTGAAGCACATGGAGGACAAAGTGTGCTCAGAGTCCCAGAACGTTACCTTCAATGTTGAGGTTTCACATCCTGGAATCGACCCACTCTGGACCTTCAGGAACCAGCAGCTCAAGGCTGGACCCAAATACAAGATGGAGTCCAAGGGAACGGCTCACTCCCTGATTGTGTTAGACACCATGAAAGATGAAGAGGGCCAGTACATGTTCCACGCTGGGGAGAAGACATCCAGTGCTCAGCTCACTGTCTCTGGTAGGTCAAAACTCAGATACTAAAGGGTTAAATCAAAGAGCATAACTTAATTACAGCTGGAACCAGATATTTACATCCACTGTGTAAAATCTCTGACTTATCCTTTCCTTATTTAGGTCAGCTAGGACTACCAAAACTACCTCTACTAGCTAAAGAATTCCCTACAATTCTTTATTATTTGATAAAATTATCTTTTTAACTTTGGGTCAAACCTATTTGGTCCGCAAGATTCTCACCATATTTTGTTGGAATTTCAGCCAATTCTTTCTATTAGAACTGGTATAACTGAGTCAGGTTTGTAGGCTTGTTTACATGTTTATTAGCGCTGGAACAAATTTTGATTGGTACTAACATGATGGCCATTTCACAATAATTGACTTTGTAGCCACTTTGTAGCTAATTCAGCTGTATGTTTGGTTCAATTTGCACCTCGGCTTTAACTTCCAGCCTGATGTTTTGAGATGTTACTTCAATATTTCCACACGATGCACTTTTATCATGCCACCATCTATTTTATGGTGTGCACCAGTCCCTCCCACAGCAAAACACCGCCACAGCAAGATATTGCCAGCCCCATACTACAGTTGGGATAGATTAAGGCTTGCATACTTTCCCCTTTTTTCACCAAATGTAACGCCATGATCAAACACTTGTTAGTTTATTTAAATCACAGAAGATGTATTCAAAAATGTATGTATTTCCAGCTTTTTATGTTCCATTGTGAGTAATGGCTTCTTCCTCTCTGAGTGACTTTTCAGCTAGTGCCTTTTTTCAGCTTTGTTTAACCAGCATCTTCAAAACATTTTGCTTTTGGTGTGAAGTTCATATTTCACACATTTCACAGCAAATCAGTTTCCTCCCTGACAAGTTGGCCTAACATTACCGTGTTGCTGTAAATAATAGTTTGAGCAGATGAACGTTGCACCTGTTTGACATCTTTTCAGAAGCCTACAAAGCCATGGCATCATCAACGTCTTTGTTCTGGCATTGAACAAACAAAAATAATTTTGATATGCTAAGCTGACTTAAAACTGGACAAGTTTAGTCAAGTTGTGTCATATAGAGAAAGGTTAGGGCCACTGCAAAAAAAAGAATTCAGACTTTTTTTTGTAGATTTCTGACTTTATTTCTCAGAATTCTCACTTCAATTTTCTGAGATCCAAAGTCAGAATTCTTTTTTTTTCTTTCTAGTGGATCTAATTCTGTTCCATACATATCGCCCACCCTCAATGTAAATATCTGCTTTCCACTGTAACTGAACACAAAGACTAAAACTCTTCACAGATGATGGAATTGAGGTTATGCTCCACAGTCACAAATGTTCACTTATGCAACCACCAGGTGGCGCCATCACACGGCCTCTGCAGGATGTGACAGTGGCCGAGTCTCAGACCTCTGAGTTCGAGTGCGAAGTTGCCAACGCTGAAGCTGAAGGCAAGTGGCTTAAGGACGGTCAGCTCGTCAACTTCAACGAGAACGTTGTGAGCGAGGTGAACGGGTCTGTCAGACGTCTCGTCATCATCATCACCAGGCCACAGGATGTCGGAGAGTACACCTACCAGGTGGCCAACTCCAAAACCAGCGCAAACCTCAAGGTGGAAGGTGAGTACCTTTTTTCTAAATGATTCAGAAACCAACTAACCCAACAGTAAAGGGTGCGTAATGATTAAATGTGGTGCTGTTGTCTTGTTTTCATCTGCAGCTGTGAAGATCAAGAAGACTTTGAGAAACCAGACAGTAACAGAGACCCAGGAGGCCATGTTCTCACTGGAGCTCACCCACCCGGACGTGAAAGGAGCCCAGTGGATCAGGAACGGAGTCGAACTGCAGAACAGCGACAAGTTCGAGATTATCTCAGAAGGAACAATCCAGACTCTGAAGGTGAAGGACTGCAACACACAAGATGAGACGGTTTATTCCTTCAAGCTGGGGAAACTGTCCGCCACTGCCAGACTCAATGTAGAGAGTGAGTATCAGCATTACATATCACTACACACTAGGGATGCAAGTTATCGATTAATGAGTTAATCTAAAGTTGATATATTTTATTGATTGACTAACGATTAATTGGTATGCGGATATTTTCTTAAAAGCCATAATTTTCTCTTGTATGAAAATGGCTGACCTTTTTTCCATAACATAGTGCAAAATTCTTCGTATGCTGAATAAAGAAAAAAAAGAAAGCACAATTTAATTTTAGCATTATTTTCTCAGTTATATTAAATACAGACTGAATAAATAGAAAATTGTGTTGTAGCCACTTTCAAATTGTTAAACATAACAGAAAAATAAAAGATGAAACTTACGGAGCTTGTCAAGTGTACGCGGTTCTGTTTTGAAATATAAAGTTCATTTTGCATCTCATAACGGACTTTGTTTGGACCATTTCTCTTTTTCGTTCTGGTATGTATGGTGGAGTATTAGGGCCATACAATGAAACTAATAATAATAAGAAGAAGAATATTATGAGAATAAAGTTGTAAGAGAATAAATTCAAAATAAATCAAGAACAAAGTCATAATATACAAATAAAGTCGTAATATTTTTAGAATAAAGTTGCAGTATTACAAGATTAAAGTCACAGTATTACGAGGATAAAGTTGTAATATTGTGAGTTTATTCTTATAATATGTCAACGTTTCGTATTATTTTGACTTTATTGTCCTACGATTTTATTCTCATAATACTGAGTTTATTCTCGTGATTTAATTTTTTAAATGACCTAATACTTCGTTATAGGTATTGCCCTGCCATCTTTATTTCTATATCAACTAGCTCTGCTTAAGGATGACCAGCGGTGTCCTCCTCGGGATGCAGGCCAAAGTACAACACTAAAATAAGGTCTAATCGGACGTTATTAGTTTATCAGTTGGAACTAATTTTAATCTAATAAACCATTAATCGAGAATTAATCATACATCGATTAATTGTTTGCATCCCTACTACACACATCAAGAACCTAACACGTTTCTTTTTCTGTTTAATGACTGTTTCTGTCATTGATCTTTGCAGCAATCAAGATTGTTAAGAAGATTAAAGACGTGAAATCCCTGCTGGACGGCACCGCCTCCTTTGAGTTGAGCCTGTCGCACGACAATGTCCCCGTCAGGTGGATGTTCAAAGGCGTTGAGCTGAAGGCAAGCGAGAAATGCAAGATTCTGTCGGAGAGGAAAGCTCACAAACTGATCCTGCAGAACGTCGACAGCAGCAACGCAGGAGAGTACACGGCCGTGATCGGACACCTGCACTGCAGCGCCATGCTTACTGTAGAGGGTACGCAACACTGAACACCCTGTCATGAATTATTAAGAAGGAAAAACTTTCAATAAAGAAAGTGATATAAACTACATTTACTCTACAAGTTTTTTTTCTTTTCTCCTTTAAAATTACGTCTGTTTTTGTTTGTGTTTTGTAAAAAATACAAATTAGGCATTACATCGTTTTTTAAAATTTTTTATTATTCAATGATTTATAAAAGTAAATACACTCGTGCAAAAAAAAGTTACGCCCCCAGATGGAGTGGTGCAAATGAAATTGTCTGGAAACAGACAATGATTTGATACAGAACATTTTCAGAAACTTTTATCTCCTCTTCAAGACGGCCTTTCAAATACAGGATGTCCCTCAAGTCCTTCCATTTACCACTTGATTTAACCTGAAGCCGGATTCCTGTGACTCTCCACACCATAACACCATGATGCCTGAAGTACCGCTAGTGTGTCTCATTGGCAGGATTGGTCCTCCACTCTTGCTGCCACCACACAATGATCATCCTTGGTGATGCAGAACTGAGTTTACGATACCATAGCTCCCAGTTACGGCACCACTCCAAACACAGTCCTCTCTGCGTTGGTGTTAATGTCAGCTACATATGGGATGGGAAATGGGTATTTTGGCTGACATCCATCTTTGAAACCACTTCGGGTGTTTGTAGAGAGTTCAGTACCTGACTTTGGTGTAGATGTCTTTGGGTTCTGTAGTACTTGGTGGACAAATCAAGGATCCCCTCTTGGTGCGGTCTTTCCAAAGCTTTACAACATGTGTGGGTACCCTCATATACTCATTGGCTCCAACATTGGGCCACTGGTAATGTTGTCTAAAATATCTACAAGGCATCCTTTGTGTCGGCTGACTTTCACTCACTGCTTTGACTGACTGACGCATGCTTTGGTAGCTGCCTGATAAAACTCAAAATGCCACGTTCTAGATTCTTGATCATTGAAGCATTCACATTGGTCTGCATGTGGACCATTTTACATCCAAATCACACCATTCCTTCTGGGTGCCTAACTGTTTTTTGTTAGCAAGTGTGTATTTAAGAAATATTAAACTCAATCTGATTTAAAGTGTTTTTAAAACTCCATCAAAAGTCTCAGCTGACTAAAACTGTCAATAATTAGAAACTCAGCAATCACCTAAGCTATTGAAAACAATAAAAAAATTATTGTTATTGTTACATTAAACGTTACAAAACTATTTAGCTAGAAGTCCAAAATAATCCTGATAATCCTAGATCAAAAGGCATGCTAATTCTAAACTACACCTAAAATGGTTTTGCCACATCTGTTTTTGAGCCTGGGTCCAAAAATATCCAGAAGCCCAGTTGATCTGTGAACCTTGGTGCTCTGGCTGAAGTGTGAAGGTGTGAAATTTCACACGAGTAAGGTGATAAGAGCCCTCTAAGACCCGAGAAATAAAAGTTACACTTAAAATAGACTGCAGAACTTAAAAAAAAAGCCGGCACAGGTGTGGTACAATCACACTACTTTTTCCCCGCCCTCAGAAGGCGGGCTGCTGGGTTTTGAACAACCAGTAGATGTCAAAGTGACAAGTCACGATTGACCAATTATAGTACATATAAATGTGATGTAGGTTTGTGTTACTGTCACAAAGTCATGTCATAAACGAATCTAATCTTATTTCAATTTTAAGAGCAGTGTGAAATTTTAGTGTTTCCATATATATCTGTGACCTCAACTTAGTAGGTTCATACAGCTCTTAAAATCTTTTATTAGAGTCTCTATGATTACACATCTCTAAGATGACTTACAAGACTTTATATATAAACATGTTGCTGTTTGTTGGAATAAGCAGATCAGAAAATGGTGAAAAGTAGTACTTTGTGTTTTAAAATGCATCAGAAAGGGAGCATGTTTAACAAGAAGAGAATGGGACCAAAGGAGGAGCCTTGTGGTACCCCGCAACTAAGTGGGGTATTATGAAAGAGTACTTTTCCAAACAGCCAGAGAAGTATTCTTTCATTAACAGTTTTTTCTTGTTTATTGCTGCAGAGAAACAGAGCTACCGGAATAAACAGCTCCTCTGAGAGCTAAAACTCTCAGAAAAGCTGTTAATGTTAAATTATTTGTCTCTGTTTTTTTCATTGTGTTACAATTTCTCACCTGCAGCTCTTTGTGTCACCAAACCAATGAAGAGTGTGGAGGTCCCTGAGACCCAGGTGGCCACGTTTGAGTGCGAAGTTTCTCACTTCAATGTGCCATCCACCTGGCTCAAAGACGGCGTGGAGATTGAGATGAGTGAGAAGTTCAGGATCGTGGTTCAGGGGAAACTTCACCAACTGAAGATCATGAACACCAGCAGGGAAGACTCTGCGGAGTACACCTTCATCTGCGGGAACGACAGAGTGTCAGCGACGCTTACCGTCAACCGTAAGACCACAAAGCATGATTTAGCCACTGCTGGACCTATTGCAATAAGGAATAAATCAATTGATAAATGATAAATTCAAACAAGCTCAATAATTTCCTTTGCATGATGTATTGTTTTTCTCTTTTCTCTTTTTCTTACTACCAAAAACTGGATGATTAAAGTCTGGTGCCTTGGTCTAGCCCTTTTTTAAAGAAAAACTTTGTTTACAGAGACTTCATGATTGCTTTGTTTACTTATTTTCGTTATTTAAAATGTCATCCAGTCCCAGTGTTAAATGTTCATCAGAATTTCAAGTTCATTGTTCTTTGAGAATGTTTATTGTGACAGGTCTAGCTACAGCCATTGTTGGGGGTTTTTCTCTCTAAATCAGGGGTGTCAAAAGTATGGCAACACAAAATATTCATCCTGATTTTTACTTTTAATTAATTTATTAGTAATAGGGATCAAAAACATCGAGTGACTTTTCTTAAAACACAGACATTTGCATGCCCATTTAATAAACTTAGAAAAATAAAGTAAGAGTAGGCAAATTCCTGTTCTTGTTGCTAATAAGACACAAAAAATTCAGAAAGATGAAAAACTTAGGACTTGGTTTGCTGTTTTTCTTTTATCTGCAAAACCCTCTTTTGTTTTAAATCTGCAATTATTTATGCATCACTTATGTGCAGAAATCTGACTGCTTTTGCTTATTTCATTAAAATATTTTGTTTATTTTATTGTTTTAAAAAAATAAAAACATATATTAACAGTCTTTGCTATTATAATTAAGAAGAAAAAAAAACTTGTGGAAACCAGAGTTCTTTCAGCTCAACATTTTGGTCCAATCTTAAAATGTATGTTTCGCCCATCCAGCTGTCCTGATCACCTCCATGCTAAATGACCTGAACGCTCAGGAGAGAGACACCATCACCTTTGAAGTCACAGTAAACTATGAGGGCATCACCTACAAATGGCTGAAGAACGGCATAGAGGTCAAATCATCAGAAAGATGTCAAGTCCGCAGCCGGCAGCTCACACATTCACTCACTATCCGAAATGTTCACTTTGGAGACGGAGGAGAATACCAGTTTGTAGCAGGCTCTGCTGCTAGTGCCGCTAACCTCTTTGTTGAAGGTAACAAAGCATTCATTGGGACAGTTTTTTTCCCCAGTTTGGGATGTTCCTTAAATTTCTTGTTCTTTCTTGCATTTCTTGTTCTCAGCTCGTGTGATTGAGTTCACCAAGAAGATTAAAGACATAAAGATAACCGAGAAGAAAAAGGCAATGTTTGAGTGTGAAGTTTCTGAGCCTAACATCCAGGTGATGTGGATGAAGGACGGCCAGGAGTTGGACTTAACTGAGGAAAGGTCTGTCTACGATGAAGCTAGGACTGGGCAACACAGCTGAAAAACACATTAAGTGTTTCATATCAGCCGATGTTGATTATTATTAATTTGTTTTTTGTCTTAAATATGTGAAATACTGCCAATACTGTGGTGTGATATTTTCTGTTTTATCCACAGTTTTCACTCCACACTGTTGTTTTTTATTTTTAAGAAGCTGTGAGGAATGGTGACAAAATCTTAAACTGCTGTAAAGCAAGTTACTAAGCAGGTTGTTGCTAGGTAACCAAAGAGTGAGTCAGTTAGTTGATTCCACCAACCTAGCTTAGCTGGCTGTCAGAGGCTGAAGTCTTTCTTCTGCCTAGACCCCCCAGAAACCCTCCAGTGAATATTCTATATATTGAACACTCTATAAGACGTATTGTGTATTGATATTGATTTATTGTTCAGCCCTAGATGAAACCTCTGAATTCATCTCAAACAGAAATGTTCTAAGTTACAAAATCAGCTGGAAATCATTTTACTTGCTTTGTTCACAGGTATGTAGTGACAGCCGAGAAGTTTGTCCATCGTCTGATGATCCAGACGGTTCGTATGTCAGATGCTGGAGAGTATTCAGTCGTGGCCGGATCCAGCGTCTCCAAGGCCCAACTGATCGTAGAGGGACGTGACGTACGGATCGCTGAACCTGCAGAGCGTGAAATCATGGTAGGCTGTAGTGAAGTACAAGTACTTTTTTATTCTATTTCAGTACTTCCTTCTTGTATCTGTATTTTACTTAAGTAGATTTAATCCTGGTTTGTGCTTTCAACTTTTACTCCACTACATTTTGCATTAAGTATCTATACTTTCCATTCTTCTACATTCCAATAATGTGTTGCGTTACATATTACATTCACATCACACTGCATTTTTTTTATTTGTTTATTAGTTTGAAAGTAATCAATGACTCAATCAAGTTAATGACAAGTACAGATTTTGAAATTGTAATATTTTGTTCATTATTCAACTATTGTAAGGTTAAATATACATTATCTTTTAACTTCTGAGTTGATGACAAACTGGAGTTAAAACATCAGTGGAAATGATCAGCATCAATTCCTTTATTAAGTGTCTAATGCCCTTTTTTCATTCAGACAACTTTGACTTGAATGTGTTAACTTCATTCAAAATAACACATTGGTTTTGCTTTGTGTTAAATAAAAACTTTCACACGTGTAATCATTCCTCTCTTATTATTTAGCATTTAACTCTGCAGTGCAGGTCATCCCTGAAATTCTGATGCACAGAATCACAACTACAAGTGTAAACTGTGCCGCTGAAAGTTAATACAATAGAAATTCTCATTTTAATGAACATCGTTTATTAAAATGGCACAGCTACATTGATACATTAAAGAGAATATACATACAATGGGCGCACTTAGTGATATTATGGGGAATACATTCAACAAGTACTTTTACTTTCAATACAGTAAGTGTTTTTACTGAAGTAAAAATATTAGTGTAATACTTTTACTAGTGTACATTTTTGTCTGTTAATTTGTACTTTTACTTCTCCACCATTGCAGTAAGACAGTTTTATAGCTAAACACCAGAAACAACAATATTTCTGGGGTAATCTAACCCTCCCTGTCCCTCTTTCAGGTTCTTGAGAAACACAGAGCAACCTTCGAGTTTGAGGTCAATGAGGACGACATTGAAGGACGTTGGCTCAGGAACGGCGTGGAGATCCAGTTCTCTGTTGAGGAAAGGTTCAGCTATGTTGCCATCAGGAAGCTGCACCGCCTCACCATCTCTGAGACCTACCGGAGTGATGCTGGAGAATATACTTTCATCGCCGGAAAGAACAGGAGTACCATGCACCTAAGAGTCAACAGTAAGTTGAGAAAAAGGTTCAAAACTGATGTAGATGAGAACTGTATCTTGGAAATATGGAAAAATATTCCTCCAAAATCTGCTCCAAATTTGTCTTTGTTCACTAAACCAAGTATATTATAGTTAACTAAAACTAACAAAATAACAAAAATTGAAATAAGGAAAACATTTTTGTTAGCTGTTCCGCATTTATTAATACAATACATTTAGTAATACAATACTGCGTTTTTGTTAATTTTGTACCTTAAAGTTAACCAAAGTATGATAAAACTAATACTACTACCATAAACTAATAAAAAATTTAATATCTAACAAAATAAAACTAGCAAACACACTATAAAACCAATCAAAACTAACTGAATTAGAACAGAAAGTCACAACTAAATAAAAGAAAACTGCAATGAAAAACCCTAAACAATAGTAACCCTGGACCAAACATATTACTTTCCAGTCCCGGAGCCTCCTCAGATCCTCCGTCACATGGAGCCCCAGTCAGTCGAGGCAGGAAAGCCGGCTCGCTTCTCCGTTCAGGTGAGCGGCGTTCCTCCACCGCAGGTCTCCTGGTACAAAAACTCCCAGGCTCTGTCGCCGGGCTTCAAGTGCAAGTTCCTTCACGACGGCAATGAGCACACGCTGCTTCTGATCGAAGTATTCCCCGAGGACGCCGCTGTCTACAACTGCGAGGCGAAGAACGACTACGGCACGGCCACCAGCACCGCCACGCTCAATGTGGAAGGTAAGACCGAACGTCCTGGTTGAAGAGCAGGATGGAGACATGGCGGATGGAGTCTGATGCAGGTTTGTTTGCTGTAGTGTCAGAGGTGGTCTCTCCAGACTCTGCTGCCCCCATCGCTCCACCCGTCATCATCTCACCCATCTCCAACACCTCAGCCAGAGAGGGAGAATCCGCTTACTTCCAGTGCAGAGTCCGTGGAGACGGTAAGAAGTCCTTTCAAAATTTAACATCAATAATTTGGGTTATTTAAAATGTTATAACAGAAAGAATGGGGGTTTATTTTCATAAGTCTTACCCTTTCTTTAAAGGTTCACAAGGTTTACTTTGATAGTTAGCTTTCGGTTATCCGCAAGTGACTTTGCACATTAGCTCTAAGCTAAATATTTAGCTTGCTAAACAAAATATTTAGTTTGTAGCTAAACAAATTCTCCTGATTTAGATGTGAAGATCAGCTGGTTCCACAAGGAGAAGGAAATCAAGCAGTCAGACTTCTTCAGGATGTCTCAGTTCGACGACAGCTGTCAGCTGGAAATCTCCAGAGTTTACCCAGAGGATGAGGGGGAATACACCTGCGTGGCCACAAACAATGCCGGGAAAGTGTCCTGCTCTGCCACTCTCACCCTGGATGGTGAGTTTTTCATCAAAATAATGATGAAAGCTACAAATGCTTGATTTATATCTACGACAGAACTTTTTTTTGTTTGTTTTGTATTGATGTCTGTGTAAAATGTCAGAAGTTATTAATCTGAGGTTGTATTGAGTCCAGTTTAAAAGAGCTTTTTCATGAATCCTGATTTGGATTCTGATCCAGAGTCTATGTTTGTTTTTAAAAAGACTTTAATTTCTTTGGTTTGATGCAAAGCAATCAGTGGGATGGAATTTCACTAAATAAAGAACGATCCCTGAACCTGCTTCATTTCAGGGCAAATTCTAACAGTGAGCAGTTCTACCGAGCCTCAGTGGCACATCTCCAGCCTAAAGAAACCGTCAGTTGGCCAAAAGCCGGTTTTCATCCAACCAATCACAAGCTGCACAGTGACACATGGGGAGGTGGCCCGTTTTCATGCGTGTGTATCCGGCCTGCCAAAGCCGGAAATCAGCTGGTTCCACAACCGGCAGCCGGTCCAACCTTCCAAGAATGTGGTGTTCCACTTCGATGAGGTGACAAACATCGCCACACTCATCATAGTGGACGCCTTCTCTGAGCATGCAGGGCAGTACACCTGCAAGGCGGTGAATAACGCCGGGGAGGCTGCATGCTCGGCCAGCCTCACCGTTATCAGAGAGGAAGAAGGTAACACCTGGATGTGTTCATTTGTAGCCAGACTCCCCCCTAAAACATCACGTTTTTCTTTCTTCAAGATTGAGCCCCTCTTTCTAAAAATCAAAGTCTGAGAGGATGTCCCGAACCAGATGAAAGCTTCCAAGATGGACCGGATTAGTTATAGATTTTCCTTTTTTTATATTACAATGCAAATTCCCTGAAAATCTGAAAACAGGGTCAATAGTAAGGACATGGATTTTTTTTATTTATTAAAGATGACCTATTATGTTGCCTTGAACAGGTTAGGATAGGTCTTTGGGCTACACAAAACATATTTATTATATTTTGTTGCACAAAATCATTCTTAGAAAATGGGATTTTAGTCTGGTCAGTTTTGACTATTTTCAACTCTATTTTCAGAATGAGAAGTTTTAGGACGTCTTGTCACTTTAAATCCAAGTAAGCTGCTGCTGGCCACGACCTCCAACTCAGTGTTTGCACTCGCATGTTAACATGGCTGCAAACAGATGTGCAATTATACAACCATACATCTTTGAAAAGCATTAGTAGAGCCTCCTGCACAACCAACAAGAATGTGACGAGTCAGCTTGGGTTGCTGGATAACAGGTGGAGCTCCGTAGGGGTTATTAGGTAACGGGCAGTGCAGTTACCTAATGCTGATTTTGAAACGGATCATTTTCCAGACACCAAAAAACATTAACTTGTTGGATGATTTTTTAATTTTTATTTTTTAATCACTTGGTCTGTTTTTAGAAGCAGTTGAGACACAAATGGAAGCACAAGAAGAGGTCAAATGTGAATTTTGCATAATAGGTCCCCTTTAAACTTATATGGATGGACAGGTTTTCAAAATGGTGGGAATTCTTAGTTTCTATGTATTTAATTAGGAAAACTGGTAGAATTACCCGACCAACCAATCAGAGCCAATTAAGAGAAAACTTTGATTTGATCTTTGTCAGACTGATTGGTGCAGCTCTAAAATGTGATAATCGGGACATCCCTCAGTCGTTCTTCATCTCTGACTAACATCACGAAGTCGAACCTCTTCTTTCACAAATTCACGTGTTTGTTTGAATACTGGAGTTTTCACTTCCTCCTTTCTCACTTTTCCTCTCAGGAACAATCCCTTCACTCATGCTCCTCCTTTGTCTCTCCACAGTAAAACTCACACATTTATTCTCACTGTTACTCCTGTAGAAAGGGATCTTCATTTCTCTTTTTTCTACCAACCTGATTACCTTTGAAAAACGTTCCTTTCTTGCATTCCTCCTTGCTGGACACCAGTTTGCTTTTCTTCATTACTCATTTAAGTGAGCAGGGATTTCAGCGTCTTTTGTTGGATTTTGGAAAACCTCGTTTTGGTTTTTTAGGAACTGATATTTGAGCTAAAATTTTGTTTTTGATGTGTGCTCAATTTCTTAAAATTCACAATTTTTCCTTCTTCTAAAACATAAACCCTGAGGACAAAATATTTATTTGCTGTCTAGTATCCAGTACAACTACAATAGACTGCATAGTTTAAAAATGGAGCAGTGACAAGACAATTTATTCCACAAAAATTGCAAAATGTTGTGGCAATGGACCTAGTACTTTTTAAATTTAATGTTCAAGAATTATTGTCTTAAAATAAGCTCCTGTACCTTGCTGAAAAGTTACTTGTAAGTTAGTTTTGTCATATTTCAAGTGTACTAAGATATTTGCGCTTGAAACTAGACAGAAATACTTGGTAAAATGTTGTGCTTTTGCAAGTCTGACAAGTGGGCCAGTTATAATAACAAAAAGTCTGGATTATGGTATTTTGGTTTTATCCCAGATCGGGGATAAATTCCATCAGTCTTAACCTAAACAGTGAGAAATGTGACAAAGGCATGTAGAAGCTAACGGATAAACAATAAACTGGTGTCTCTTTCTTCCACAGTGACTCTTGTGAGGGAGCAGATCGAAGCCACAGTTGAAGAAGAAGTTAAAGGTAAGACCTTGCCTCTCTAGGCATATCACACACAATTACTGCGATCACACCTGAGAAGATGATTCAGTGAAAAAGGGATAGTTTGACCTAGTTTCCAGTTACATCCTCTGACTTTTCACTGTAAAAGTAGTCTGTCAGCAGTCAACTCTGACATAAGCTATGGTTCTGAGATGTTCTTTTTGTGGAGACACCTTGAAGGTCCTGATGAGACAAACTGATGTGCAAATGCATGCTGTATGGGTTGGTTGGGTCAGAGTTGTCCTGCAGGAGCAGATTGCGCTTACAGCTTGGAAACAAGTCAATGTTGAACTGTCCCTTTAAAAAAAAAATTTTTTTCTGCAGTTGCATGTCATATTTATGTGTTTTGATGGAAAAATACTTGTTGTTTGTATCATCTGTTCTTATATTTTTTTGGTATCCCACGGTTTCCTCCAGGAAAGCACTGATAGAACTTGCTTGTTCCAGTTTCTAAAGACTTTGCATCCAGAAAGTCATTTTGGCATGAAGGTTCCTCGGGTATTTCCAAGTAAAAGGTGCAGGATGTGTATCTTTTAAATCTCTTTGAAATACTTGAAAGGACTTTTAAAAGACATAGAGGTCTTCTGCATTTGGGACTGATACCTTCCTCCTGCAGAATATGTCCTAGCCTGGCTTGCAGATAGTGGGATGTGATTCCTGTGGTTTGCTTCCAAAATAACACCAGTCAAACTATATTAGTTCGAATAAACGCCTTCTCGCCCAATTTTACGGCTTCAATTCTTAAAGTTCTGAAATCAAAAATATGTATTGGAGAGCTTGTGCTTCATTCATTTCCTGTTAAGGATTAGAAAGGGCGTTTATTCTCCTGTCTGCAAGTCAGGTAAGGAATATTCAAGTAAAAGCGCAACCATCAGAGAGAAAACAAGCGGATGTTGGCCGTCATGTTTTAACAATAATAAAATAATTTGTTTTGAAGAAATTTCCACAGACGAAGGATCAAAACCTCCTGCAGGTTTCTATTAAAAAGAATCAAGTCTTGCGTTTATTCGAACAAATATGGTGAGTGAAATTATTTCTTATGGCATTGTGACTCCCAGCATGCATTTTAATATTTCCATTAAAGATAATCTTTTCTATCCCTTTACCTCCAGACCTCATGTCGTTCTGACTGTCGTCTGTTTCTGTTTGCAGAAGCACACAGCGTCACTGAGCTCAGCGGCACCCGACATCTCCGCGGAGCTTTCTCTGACACAGAGGAGTTCCTCGATCACGGCTTGGTATCAGCTAACCGCTGCTCGAGCAGAACTTCGTCAATCAGCTCCTGGACAGAAAACATTAAGCCATCCTTCACAAAGAAACTCAAGTTTCAGTCAGTTTTGGAGGGAGAACCAGTGGAGTTAAAGTGTAAACTCATCGCTTGTCCTGTGCCGACTATTCTTTGGTTTCATAACAATAGATCTATCCCCAAGGAACGCAGACGTAGGATCTGTACTGACAGCAGGATGCACATGCACACCACATGTCTTTTCATTGACAGTATCAGGGAGAAAGACTCCGGCAGTTACAAGGTGATGGCATTAAACTCAGAAGGTTCTGCTGAGTCCACAGCATCACTTTTGGTTTCGCTAAGGGAAGAGCAGTCTGCTAACTACCTTGGCTTTGTTCGGCGCTCTGCCCAAGCCCATGAGAGTGTAGACAACTTGGCAGAGCAGAGGAAGGAGAGGAAGTTTAGAGTTGATCTCAGGTGTGTAGGATCTCCATTTGATAAAATGCCCAAAGTCCACCAGGGTAGATCCCGATCCAAAAGTGCCTTAGTGAGAACTGTATACTTCAGATCTAGTACGGGTTCTTTAGACAAACCATCAGAGAAGGAATCCAAACGTTTAGAGACTGCCTCTGAGCGCGCCCCGTCTCCTCCCCCCATGTTTGACAGGTCTGAGCGTTTTAACGACAGGTTCAGTGATATCTACTGTGACCGGCGCACTGGGGCAAGATTCAGTGATAAGTTCAGCGACAGGTGCAGCGACAGGTACAGTGACAGATTCAGTGACACAGAAAGCCTCCACAACGAGGTCAGAGCAAAGCTTACAACCCTGCAGAAAGCAGTAAAACAAAAGAAAAGGCTTTCTATTTCCACCATGTCCTCCTCTGAGTTTGAGGTCGAGTCAGTCGCCAGTGAGTCGAGCTATGCAGAGTATGTGGAGAAGTTGAGGGTCAAGCCCTCCTCTCTGCCTGACGTCCAGCACCGAACATTGGATCAGGGTGAGAAAAAGTTAACTAGGGAACCTTCTCACCCTCGAAAGAGACATTTGTTTGAGCCTCAATCCAGAACAAGAGCCATTCAGATCATGAAAGGTGAGCTGGTTGACACAACGGTGCATCAGAGAGAAAGAAAGTCTAGTGTCAAATTCACAGAGACACTGGAGGGTAAAAAAGCCAGTGAGTCTCAGGCAGATGAAAATGAACAGCACAAGGTGGAGACTGCAAAGGCAGAGTTTGAGCTGCTCCACAAAATTGAAGAAACCAGGACTTCTGTTCAAGAAGAAGCATCTGTCTTTAGTGAGGAGGTAATATCTGAAGCCCCAGTACCATCCGAAGGAGATGAGTCCTATGAGGAGGAATCCTTAAGGGCTCAGTATGGGAAGAGCTTAGAGGCTGACAGAAAAGAGTGTGAGGACAAGCTTCTTGCTTTGCGGATCAGGAAGTGGCAGCAAGGAAGTTTGATGTCAGAGCAAGAAACATTTCATGAAGAAACTGATGTTCCTCTGCCAGCTGAAATGCAATACATGGAACCGACAGGGCACCCTTACACTAAGAAGGAGGTGGTTGAGAAAATATCAACTGAAAGAACTGAAGCCACAACCACCTCACAAATCTCCCTTCAACACAAATCTCCCATGTTGAAGGCAAGGCCTCTAGAACTTGAAGTGGCACCACCAAAATCACCTAAAAAAGAAGTCAGAGGATTGGAAGTAGATAAATCTGCTTCTTTTGATCCAGTTAAACCAGCAGATAAACCAGAGGAGACTCTGAGGGATCAGTATGAGAAAAGTCTGGAGGCTGAAAGGATGGAGTGCGAGGAGAAACTTCTGGCTCTGCGGATCAGTAAGTGGCAGCAAGGTGTCAGAATGTCAGAAGAAGAGGCCTTTCACCCTGAAACTGATCTGCCTTTACCAGCAGATAATCAGTACATGATGTCTGAGGAGGTAATTTCTTCACAGAAGGGGATGGAGAAAGGAGCACCATTAGATGTAGTTAATTTATCAAATCCAAACCCAAAACCTGTAACAGTGGGAGGTAAAGCAGAACGTGAAGTAACATCTGCACCCTCTCCTAAAGCCAGAATTAAAACCCCAATAGAACAACAGGAAAAAGAGGTTCCAGTCCTGGCACAAAAATCACCTAGAAATAAAGGTGAAGCAAAAAAGGAGGATGTTCAGTCACCTAGAACAAAAGGCAGAACAGAGAAGAAGTTGTTTGAGAAGACAAAAGAAGAACGAGAGCTCCAGCTTTCACGAGAGAACATCTCAGAACTGGAGAGTGAGAAGTTTGTCAGCGAAGAGGAGGCCCTCACTCAGAGAATCATGAGATGGCAACAAGATGTTCTGATGGAACAACAGCAGCCAGTGGAGCTAGAGTCTGACTGGGCAGAGCGTTATCCTCCATTCCAGGCTGAGATTACTCCTGAGGTTGGAAGAATCTTCCCAGAAACTTCTGCTGTGCCAACATTTCAGCAGCCCACTTTGGCCCACAGCAGGAGGATTGCTCCTGGTCAAACAGCTCAGGAGCAGTTGCCAACTACCTCGGCTCCAGCTGGTTTCCAAGATCAGAAATCAGATATTCCTCAGTGGCCGCTAGTTGAGGAAGTGCCAACAGAGGGCCGCGAGACCAGACTGCAGACAGACAGTGAGTACTTTGTAAGCGAGGAAGAAGCAATGGCTAAACGCATCCTGAAATGGCAACAAGATGTTGTTGAGCAAGAGGAAGTGTCTGAGCTGGAGTCAGAGTGGGCTTTAGACAGTCAGTCCAAACAGCCTGGACCTGTGTTAGAGCCCCATCTTCCTCTGATGGATCGTGAACTCCATGGTTTATCACCAAATGCAAGACTTTCAGCTGAACGACAAGCTGCACAAAGTAAACAGTCTTCTGAAACCCAGATTCCTCTCCAAGGTACTACTTCACCTCTTAAGGTGGCTGCACCTTTTGCTAAAGAAAAAGCTCTTCCATCAGGTGATGTGGGTGGAGCATCAGAGAGAATGAGGAGCAGGGAGGAGTATGGTATGACCGCCGATAAATCCAGCCACCAGCATTTCCAGACAGGTGTAAGAGATAAGCGAGGGATAAAAGAGGAGGTAGAAACTGCTGGAGAGAGTAGTGGATGGCGACAACAGAAAGGTTCAGCAGGTACAGAGAAAGATGAAGAAAGTGAAGATTCAGTTAGACTAAGAGTAACTGGAGCGGGAAGTTCTGCACAAGCTGCTATAAAGAAGGAGATTAAACCTCCAGAGTCTCAGAGGGTGAAACAAAGGGATATAGATTCTTCAGGCTCACCCTCTATATTTTTAAAAGAAATATCTTCACTTAAAGTTAAAACTGGTGAGATGACAGAGTTCACTTGCCAGTTTCAGGGTGATCCTCCACCTGTTGTTAGCTGGCTCAAAGATGGCCAGCCAGTGGACCACAACCCAGATTATGACATCATGATCAAATCAAACAACTCTAAGCTCACTGTATTCTATCCAACGACAGATCATGAGGGGACTTATGAGTGTATCATAACCAACAAGCATGGTAAATCAATCTGCAGTGGTACTCTTGAGATTTCGGATAAGAAAGCTTCAAAAAAGGCAGGTGTCACACAGGAAGTGGTAGTTACTGAGGAGCTGGGGGGTCAGGGGAATCTCATAGAGCAGGAGATTCAGACCTACATAGATTCAGGAAAGGCAACGCTGCAAGTTCCCCAAACTGTGGTCCACAAACGTCGCTTGTCAGATGAATCGTTCAAATCCTCACCTGTAGAGATTCGAATTACAGCTGCTACTCCTCTCCCTGAAATGTCTGAGGACAGCAGTGAGGACAGACCTCAAGCTTTGCCAGAGAAAACTCCAGAGGTTGCCAGTGATGATGGAACATCTCAGACTTTGAAGCACAAATTTACCTTCTCCTTTGATGTGGTTGGAGAAGCCCCTTGTGTAGTGACTGAATTGGAGAATGTGACCTGTCCTGAGGGCAGCACTGCAGTATTGGAGTGCCTTATCACTGGTGATCCTGTACCTGAGGCCACGTGGTATTTTAATAATACTTGCCTTGATGCTGCGGCCAATAAATACCAAGCAGAGGTAGATAATAAAATGTACAGACTTTATATTTACAGTTTTAGATGCACAGATGCTGGAATGTACAGATGTCTAGCTAAAAATAAGCTTGGGGAGGTCATGAGCATCTGTCAAGTGTCAGGTCAAATCCGTGATCCTGTGCAGTTTTCAGAGCAAGGAGAAGCTGTGGAGGGAGACGATATCTCTTCCTCTGAAAGAGTAAGCAAGATTCCTGTAAGACTAACTGAGGATTTTAAGAAACCTGCCACTGTGCATATGCCTGCCCTCTCTCGTACAGAGGATAAACCTCTAATTTCACCTCCTCCATCAGATATGGGTGTCAAAGCCCCAAAATCCAGATTTTCTCCTTCCAAAGAACCCCCAATACTGTCAGGCTGTGGTCTTCAGGGTTCTGCTGCTATAATTAAAGTTTCTCAGATCAAACAGGCTTTTGAGTCTGACTCACCAGTTTCTCTAATAACACCCCCTTCACCTGAGGAGCAAAGAAAAGACACCCAGTTTCCTGAAGAGTTTATTCCTGCTGTAGCCATTTCCCTAGACCAACAAGAGGAGGAGGAAGCGCTCAGACTTGACAGGGTGTCTGAGGAACCTGGTATATCAGTAAATCCATATGTTCCTGAAGCAACTGAACCTGTAGTGTCAGATACCTCTGAGGTCACTGGTGTTGAACAAGGAGCAGATGTGAAACAGTTTGTGGAAAAACTGCAGGAGTCTCCACAGCTTGTGAGACCAAGGCCACAGAAACCAGTTTGTGTCCAAGATCCTATACAGACTGGTGATGTCGAAATGATTGGGGATCAGACACAGCAGCCATTTGACAGAACGAGTAGTTTCATTCCTTTCAAGCCTGAGAAGGTCCCGGTAATTAAACGTTCTGTTAAGGCGCCTGTTGAGGAAGGTGTAGCAGCTAAAACAATTTCTGGACATTTAGACACTGAGGGCCAGTTTCTATCTCCAGATGTGGGTTTGGAATCATCTTTTTGTCTTGATGCAGCTGAAGTTGTTGAAGCATTGGTTGAAGGTGGAACTCACATGGATGAGGAGGTCAAAAGGTTAGAAGAGGGATCAGTTTTAGAGGAAATAAATGAGGAGGCTGTAGTTGGTGGTGAGGAGTTGATATCTATCACGGAACCATCTATAGACAGTGGCATTTTTGTCAGTATGCCAGACAAGACTGATGCAACAGAAATATCGGAGAAAGCTCTCACTGGAGAAAAAGATGGACCTGAAATAGCAGCTAAAATTGGTAGAACTGGTGTTCATGTGAATCCTGAACCCCCAAAATTGATCAGAAACCCAAACATAAACACCCAAGTTAAACCACCTGATGTACTAGCTGCTCACCCGGAACAGGAAGGAGATACTCTTGAAGAATCCTTGGCAGCTGAGGGAGGAGCAGCAGCAGCAGCAGGTTCCATACAGGAGGAGGAAGTAACTTTTGGGGCTGTGTACGAGTATTACAACCCTCCAACAGACTGGGGTAGGCCTCTCACCCCCGAGTCTGAGATGTCCATAGAAATTGGTAGCACTATGAGTGAAGAGATAGCAGAGGTACCTGAAAGGTTTTTCACCCCAGGCTCTTCTACCGAGGTGTCTCAACCAATCGCAGAGTCCCTTCACACTCTCAAGTCACCACCATCCTTTCACACTCCAAACTCTGACATACCTAGTGGGTTTATGACACCGGATGAGTTTCCGTTCTCTCCGGTATATCACAAGAGACCCTCAACGGGAGACTCCACTGAGAAGTTTTTCTCACCGGTACATTTCCTCAACTCTCCTGCTGATGAGGGTGGTAAAACCGATCCAAATGGCGTAAGCTTGGATGAAAGCAGATTTCTCTCACAGGGCAAAGGGACATTAGGACCGGCCACCCTTCAAGAGAAAGTGCAGGGAATCCCTCCAGCTTTCCTTAAGCCTCTCATTAAGAAAAGAGTGTTTGAAAACGACTCACTGACATTTTATGCTGAAGTTTTTGGCCTACCTTCCCCTGATGTAAGGTGGTTTTTCAACAAAACCCAGCTGGTGGCAGACGATAGAGTTAGAATGGACAGAGATGCTGATAACATCACGCTAGTGATTCATAACGTCACTAAGGCTGACCAGGGAGAATATATCTGTGAGGCTGTGAATTATGTTGGGGAAGCCAGAAGTGTTGCTCTGGTGGTGGTTGTATCACAGGAGGTGAGGTTCATGCCAGCACCACCTGCTGTCACCCATCAGCATGTGATGGAGTTTGATGTGGAGGAGAACGACTCTTCTCGTTCTCCATCCCCTCAGGAGATTCTGCTAGAGGTAGAACTGGATGAAAATGAGGTAAAGGAGTTTGAGAAGCAGGTTAAGATCATCACCATTCCTGAGTACACAGCAGACAACAAGAGCATGGTCATATCTTTGGATGTGTTACCCAGTATTTATGAGGAGGGTGCTGTGGATTTTGTCACTCAAGAGCATGATGACTTGAAAATAGCATTTGAGGTCACAGAGATGCCTCCAAGGTTTATCAACCCAATCTGTGACATGGAAACCCCAGAGGGTACTACTGTTATGTTTGAGTGCTCTCTGATGGGAATCCCGTCTCCAATTGTGTCCTGGTTTAAAGGAGACAAGAAAATTCCACATAATACAAAGAAATACTTGCACTCCTCTGATGGAGATAACCACTTCCTGAAGATCTGTAAAGTTACTACTCAGGATAGTGGAGTTTATACTTGTAGGGCGATAAACCTCGTTGGGGAGACTCTTTGTCGAGCCTCCCTGGTGGTGATAAGTGCAAAGGCTTTTTCAGGGAAGACCAGAGGTAGGGAGCTGACCGCTGTGTCCTTAGGAAGTGCTAAGATCCAGCCACAGAAGTTTGACCTGATGGTTGGAAACACGTCGTTTGATGGTGAACAGGTGTCTGAAATCGAGCTTGAGTTTGAGTTTGAGCAAGAGCCTGATGAGTCACAGCGGGCAGTGAGGTTGGTGGCCAACACTGACCACCAAACCAGTGAACAAGGACAAAAGTATGTTAGTGTTAATTTTGATGTGTTTGCTGAGCCAGCCAAGGATGAAAAAATTGAATTTAAGGGGAAGTCATCGGATATGTGCAGCTTTCATTTCCAGGTGACCGAAATCCCCCCTAAATGTGTTATCCCACTGACTAACGTAACTGCAGCTGTAGGGACCCCTGTCATTCTCCAGTGTTTGGTCAGCGGCAAACCAAACCCCACAGCTCAGTGGTACAAAGATGGAGAGCTGGTCACTGACAGTAGATGTATAATCCAGGAGAAAAGTGCTGGTCATTTCAATCTGCTCATAACCAACGTGACTCAGAGTGATGCTGGAGAGTATAAGTGTTTAATCCAAAACTCTGCTGGCTGCATAGAAACAACAGCACTGCTGAAGATTTTCTAGATATTAAGGTTGTAAGGTTTGGTCACCTTAAAACCAAAAATTCACCAAGCAAAAGTAACCAAGAGGAAACAGAAGTAACCAAATTCCACACAAAACCTTGGTCAGGATTTCAAACTAGAACTTTCTTGGTTACACTGCTAACTACTGGTTTACCATAACTGGCACTAAAATCAATTAGCTACAAATTCATTTCTTATTTTTCTTTTGAAGTCATGAATTTGTGTGACGATAACTTTTGGTTATGGAATAAACTGAGAACTTCTTTGCTTCACTGCCTTATATGTGGTCTGATTTAAAAGCAAAAGCTGAGACATGTAGCAGAGTGTTGTATTGATGATGAAAACAGTGTTTTAGTGTTTGTCATTGTAAGTCAAAAAGTTGATATTTTATTCTTTATGTAAAACACAAGGCAATATTAGTTTAAGTCTTTGATCGAAAAGTTTTGGTTCATGTTTTCTTTGGTAACTCTTTGAGCTAGACTGATTGAATGTTGAAGTTATGCTGTTTAAATTATTTTTCAAACTACATATGAAGGAAATTTCACTCAAAGTCACGTGTTAACTAAAATTTAGTTTTAGTGGTAGAATGTAGCATGTCTGCAATAACAAGGCAGTAAACATAAAAGAAATACATCTATTTGATAATTTGTTTACTTTAAGTTCCTTGTTCTTACAGTATTTACCGAGATATATACATATGTTTTTGAAATTAAAGACGCAATTCAGAAAATACTGACAGGATTTCATTTGAAAGGACTTAAATTATAAATGCACTGTATTTGTTAAATTATAATTTATTACTCATAAGCTTTACTGTTATCAATCTTTTAGTAGGTCTATTATTCAATAATATTAAAATTAAAGCTTAAGAAACAATCATCTAAAGTAAATTTAAAAACAAATGTTCTGTACTGCTGACTTGAAATTATTTTGTTGGTTAAGTTTGAGTGGCCTTTAATGTGGATTTTTTGGGGGGTCGGGAGGTTGAGTGCTTTCACTGCCTGTGTATGATTTTTTTGTGGAATTATAAATCAAAATAAAAAGGGAAGTGAAAAATAAGTTATTTTAAAAATGGACACTGTGAAACATTTTTTTTTAGAAAACGACGATGTGGATGTTTTGTAAATAAGTGTAATGTTAGGAGTGTACGAGTGTTCAAATTACGAGAGAAAAAACCAGAAAACTGTGGTGTTGTGATGAACATGTGTGGTTTATTTGTACAGATATGTCAGTTTGTCTCAGAGTTTATATAATAAAAGGTTTGATGTAAAGTTTGAGTCTGGTCATGGTTTATGTTTTCATGAATGATTACCACTGTTGTCATGAAGTGTCATATTTTCTCAAACAAAAACTTGATAATGATTCACCAGTTAGGGTTTATGAATTCAAGACAATAACTAAAATGAGTCTCCTAATTAGTCATTTGTATTTGTGCAAGCATATAAATAACGGCATTAAACCATTAAACAGAGTAGGAATAATCCTGACTCTGCTTTTGTACTAGTTGCGTTGATGAGCCTCACTAACATTAGTGAAACATAGTATCTGTCACATAATATTGTTTCACTAATATCATTAGTGAAGCAAAAATTATGATCTTAGCTGTGTAACTGATAAATAAATAAGTAAATGTTAGTTTAGATTAATATTACTCTGGATGTTGAATTGTGAAAAGGAGTCAGGATCCTCTGAGTTTCACAGGCAGCATAAAAATGTTTGAGAAATTTTAACTTTAGAACATTCTAATCACTTGTAAATGTGCAAAAGCTGTTTGCAAAATACAACTAAGGAGGTTAAAGCTGCTGTACCAGCTGTCACATGGTTGTCCTTTTCACACCACTTGAGTTTTTCCATCCTTCAAAACTTGGTGCTAATAAACTGTACACATACATATTGAGCAATTTTTGTAGCTATTGACTGCCTTGATATGTTTTTGTGAGTTAATTAGTAAAATGATAAGGTTTTATTTGTGGACATTGTTTTCAGTGTTGCTCAATATTTCCCGACAGAGCGTTCTAGCACCACCATCACCACTGTGGAAGAACGAGAGGAAACCTTCTACACTGGTGTCCAGTTACCACAGAAATCTAAAACACTTGAACTCAAGCCAGAACCCAAACGTTACTCTTCCACTTTAGAGAAGAAAAAAGAGAAGCCAGTTTTCCTCAGCCAGCTATCCCCAGCAGCCGTAACCTCAGGGGAAACAGCCAGATTTACGGTCAGGGTGTCCGGCTTTCCAAAGCCGATTGTTCAGTGGTCTCGCAATGGTAGGGTGATAAAAAGCTCTTCTGCGTACAGGCTGGTAGAAGAAAAGGAGGAGTACACATTGGTGATCACCAAAGTTACATCTGAGTATGAGGGCGAATATTCCTGCACTGCCACCAACAGGTTTGGGCAGACAACATGCACCACATACCTAGAAGTGAAAAAGCCTGACATCAGCCAAGCAGAGAGGTGGGTGGAGAAAATGTTTAAGGTCACAGGTCAACCACCTACATTTACTGTTCAGATCCAACCTGTTAGATGTTCAGAAGGAGGGGAGGTTTATTTTAATTATAAAACCACAGGAGATCCAGTTCCTGATGTGAAATGGTTGAAAGGGGCTTTCCAAATCCAGCCCAGCAGAAACTGCATCATAGTAACCAACCCAGATGGATCTGGCCTAATCAATATCAAGAGCGTCAAACAGGAAGACAGTGGCCTATACACATGTAAAGCCTCCAACCAGTTTGGTGAGGCTACCTGTAGTGCTGAGCTTGTTGTGTTTAGGGAGTCGGTCTCTGTTTCACACAAAAAGGAGCAGCTAACCATGGTTCAGAAAAAATCCTATAAGGTGTCAGTATCAGAACAGGCGACAGAGTCTCGTCTGTATCAGGTCAGCCTTCCAGGCCAGGACAAGACCCGGTCAGATCAAATGGTTTATACCATTGGTACTGAAGACAGGAAGATCATTCCTAGTGAGCAGGTGGCCTCGCTTGGGGAGGCTGACATCTCTGCTGCAACCATCCATCGTGAGACACTGACCCAACAGGCAGCTGTGCTTCAGACTCATGAGATAGAGGAGAGGGTTTCTGTGGTTCCCACTCACCCGCCTCAGGCATCAGCTGTTCCTGGGAAGCAGCTTCACATGGCAGCATTTACATCCTCTGTAGAAGAGAGTCAGGGTCTCACAGAGCAGCACTGTGACCGCATTCAGAGTCCTGAGGTCATTGAACTGCAGCTGGCAAGAGAAAAACAATCAAAATTAATGTCTGCCATGGCAGAGGAGCTCATCCCACTTTCAACTGTCAGCACAGAGCTTCTGCATGACAAGCAGCCTGCTAACATCAAACCCACCTCTGAACCCAAACACTTGGTCAGCGGGCATCAGGTGGAGTCTCAACTTTCTATTGTAAGAGAGCAATCTGAGGATATCCCTGGACAACAGCAAGAGAAGAGCTACAGGGTGAAGGAAGGTATTAAAATTTTATATTCAGCTCAGTCTACAGAGAAACAAGTAATGGAAGAAGGCCACACAACTGAACTATCAACAGCAGAATCTGCTGTCAAATCCACCATTAAGAAAGAACAGCGTCAGCCCATTTTAGCCTCAATCAGTGAGTCCAAACAAACTCTTTCTAAGGAGACCGGGTTCTCGATCCAGATGCCTGCTGAAGCAGCAGCTCAGCTTTCTAAAGACAGAATAATGAAGGCAGCTTTAAATGCTGAAGAAAGGCAAATACTGCAGGCTGAGTCGGCTAAAGAACTGCCATGTCTGGATAGGGCAGTGACTATTCAGTCACATGTAGAAAGTGGGAAGGTACTGCACCTGCAGGTCATCACAGACCAAGACCTCCTTTCATCTGAAAAGAGTTTCAGTTCTGAAAAACCAGCACCTGAGCAGGCAGATACCAGGAAGAGTCCCACTCTGTTGCACACTGTAAGTCAGGATCAGCAAAAAACTGTTTTTTGTGAAGACATATCAGAGTTTGAAACTAAAGCCAGCTCGATAGCCATTCAACCCCAAAATGAGGCTCAGACTGTGCTGCATCTCCAGTCAATAATGCCTGTAGAGGTACTGCCTAAAGAGGGTGTTTTCACAGATGAAAAGCCTGATGAACAGGTAGCAACACAGAAGCACGAAAAATCAAGGAGCCATGCAGCTGTCTCAGAAGAAAGACGAGAACTCACAGCAGATTACCATTCAGAGCTAGATTTGTCAGTGACCGGGGTTCAGTCTAACATTCGAACTGAGCCCAAGCCTCAGAAAATCCTCCAGGTTTCCTACCAGCCCATGCAGCTGCCAAAGGAAACCCCCATTGCTGTTGATCTCAAGCACCAGAAAGCTTTAGTTCAGAAAGAAGATCGCTGGAATGTGATGCATGTCACCAGTGTAGCAGACAGTCAGGTCTTAGAAGAGGGTCACACAGAAACTCTGTCAGGTGTGGACAAGTTTAAGTGTCTAACAACCATAGAGCCTAAAATGCCCACTGAACCAGTCCAGATTGAAGAGAAGGAGATCTCCACTGAGAGCAGCATCTCTCTGGAGGCAGCAGAACAGGACTTTGCTGTTCAGATCCAGGAGGGTCAGTCCGTTAGGCAGTCGATAGTGATGGATGAGAAGCGAGTGTTAACAGGGGAGCTTTCTCAAGAGATCTCCAAGTCTGAATCGACTAAAGTTATAGTCAGCACACAACCAAAACTGTCCCTTATGGCATCAGAATCTAAAGACAGCACTGCTCTCCCCAAAGAGATGATGTTTGTGATTCAAATCCCTAAACCTTCCAGTCTAAATATACGGCATCAGCTCAGAGAGGCACTGCAGTCTGCTGTTGCCAGTGACCAGCCAGTCCTACTGGCTGATGTTGTTGGAAAGTTACAGGCTTTGGAAGTGCAGGAGGTCAAAGTTCAGCGAGAACCCAAGCGCTCTATGTTTACATATCTGATCACAACAACAGGTGCCCCCATTGAGATCACACTAGCTTTTGAAGGTGAATACCCGCAAAAGGCTGATCTCAGGACTGAACTACAGGCAGCGTTCCACTCTATTGTGTACCAGGAGGCTCATGTTCTTACCTCAGAGCAACCAGGCACAATGCAGCTAGACAAACCCCAGAGGGCTCATGTCTCCTCAGCCAGGTCAGAGCAAATGCTTTCTACAGTGGTAGAGTCTGTGCGTGTGGCAGAGAGTACAGTAGATTTCACAGCTGCAAAATCTCAGGCTGCTGCACTTAAGATCGAGTCTGATGTCACAGTTGAATGCGCTGCAGAAGGGGGGCAGGTTGTAATTCAAGAATCCAAGACAGAGAAGGTGGAAAAGTCCATTTCATCTAAGACCAAGATAACCACAGAGACTCAGGTGGCCTTTGAACAGTCGGTTCAGGTATCAAGAAAAGAAATTAGGTCTGTAATGGTAGAAAGTGAAGAAAAAGAAGTGGGAACAGCTTTTGTCACTACTGCTCTGCCTCTTGCCACCATCCCCACTGAGCAAACACTAGATGTAAGCATCCAGCAGAAGCACAGGGAAGAGATCTTCAAAGAGGAAGTCACATTATCCAGACCAGAGCAGAGAGAATACCCTGAAATAGTTACCTCCCTACTGGACTTAGCTACTGAAGAAGATGGTGAAGTCACTTTTATTACAACCATTAAATTTGCAACAAAAGTAAGCTGGTTTTTCAATGGCCAATTGGTGAAATCTGGCAAAGAGTTCAAGTGTTTCAAAGACCATGACACATACTCACTGGTTATCAACAAAGTTGTCAAGGAGAGACATCAAGGAGAATATGTTTGTGAGGCTGAGAATGAAGCCGGCAGGACAACAACATCTTCAAGACTCACTGTGGTCCCAAGAGGTTTGCTAACAGGATAAATATATGTAACATTCATTCACCCATCCATTTTCTATGAGCAACTAATAATTCACATGAATTTCTTCATTCCAAGCGTCTCTCATTTAAGTACTTTGTATTTATCACTTTGGTTTTATATCCATTTCATAGCTCAGCATGAGCACTGTTAGGGTTCCGCATGGGTACTAACTCGCTGTGTTTTATTTGTTCCACATCATTTCTTGATCTTTATGTCCTAAAGACCAGGGCCATCACAGCCATGCAAAGACCACCTTGTGGTCCTGTGGTTTATTACCATCTTTCAGTATTGATTCTCATGGTCACTGGTCTTTGGGACACTTCACAGCCTTTTTAGGATCACCGTGGCATGCAAGAATCAACAGGTTGGTCTGTCACTGTCCTTTTAGGTCCATTCTTGCTACATTGCCAGTCTTTCTGCATGTTTGAGGGCTTAAACTTGGCATTGCATCATTTTCACAAAGATTTTCCTCTTTTCAGCTGGAACCCTAGCCTCATGAGAACCTTCAATGAAAACATGGGGCTAATGTTCCTGCTCTTTTTCTCCTCCACAGTCACTGCTGAATTGTCTTCCACCATTGCTGTACATTCCACCTTTCATGCTCCTGATGCTCCTGTCAGTTTTTTTACTTACATCAAAAGCTGTGGATGTCATAGCTAACATCTATGCTTCACTGTATCTGTGTGTGCCTCAGTGCCACCTGTTTTCAGGCAGAAAATCAACCCTGTAGAGATCAACGTTGGAGGCCATGCAAAGTTCGACTGCGAGACTGAGGATGCGCCGAACGTGACCTTCAAATGGTACAAATCTAACATTGAAATCAAACAGAGTGAGAAGTACCGGATCATCAGCCGCCACACAGGGTCTTCACTGGAGCTCCTGAATCCTGTGAAGACTGACAGCGGTGAATACACCTGCAAGGCTTCAAACCAGCACGGCTTTGATAGCTGCACTGCCTCGCTCATCGTGACTGGTAAGATCCCAGTGGGAACTTTTTAAATTTTCTATGCATGTATGTGTTGGAGACAGAGAGAGAGAATTATATTCATGTTATGTGTTAATGTGACTCATTATGGTTTGGAAGGCGCTGTTTGATTCTGACCCCGCATGTTTATACAGAGGTTTAAAATGTCCTCAATGTTGAATCCACATCCCTCACTAAGTTGGAAAGTTTGGTTTGTTTCTGATGTTTTTTTGCTACTCATTAAATGCTGTGTATGTCCTACCTGCTTTCCATAGAGATGTATCCACCAGTGTTTGTTTCAAAACCAGAGCCAATGACCTTATTTGTGGGCAAACAAGCTGTTCTCCAGTGCTCACTCACTGGATCTTCACCAATGGAGGTTGTCTGGCACAAGGACAACATAGCCATCACATCTGAAGGGAATTATGTCATAAAAAGTGAAAAGAACAAGTATTCTCTTCACATTAAAAGTCTTGAGTTGACTGATCAGGGAGTATACCTGTGCAAGGCCTCCAACAGTGTTGGCACTGCTACTTTTACCACAGAGCTTACAGTTATAAGAAAGCCCAGCTTTGTTAGGACCTTTGAACCAACGTCAGCTGCTGTCAATGACCCACTAAAACTGGAGTGCCAGGTGGATGAGGACACTGGGGTGACCGTCACCTGGACCAGGGATGGCAAAAAAGTCCACCTGAGCATGGACTGTAAGATATCCTTTGAGGATAAGGTGGCAGTTCTTGAGATTCCCAAGTCCAAGCTCAAGGACTCTGGGAAATATGTTTGCACAGCCACAAATGAGGCTGGGAGCTCATCCTGTGAGGCTGTGGTAACAGTTCAAGGTAAGAACCTGCAGGTGATCACTGCTGGTAAAAACATTTGGTGGTCTATCCGAACTGCAAGCTGTGGCTAATGTGTTGCAGTGTTGTCCCTTGTTTTGGTTTTTGTTTTTGTTTTTTGCTGATGTTCTTCTGTGTCTGTTTTGACAATGTCTTTAAGTCTGTGTCTCCAAACACTCTTTCAGAACCCCCTGCTTTTGTCAGGAAAATGGAGCCTAAGTTTACCTGGAAGCAGGGTGCAGCTGCACGTTTACAATGTAGCGTTAAAGGATCATCTGAACTTCACATCCACTGGTTCTGGAATGACAGAGAGCTTAGTGATGGAGAGAAATATAAAATCACCTTTAAGAACGGAGTTGCATCTGTGGAAATAGTGAATCTCCTGGTGACAGACAGTGGAAGTTACATATGTGAGGTGTCGAATAATGCTGGTAGTGAGAGCTGCAGTACTGTGGTTGCTGTTAAAGGTTTGTTTTGAGAAAGACTTACATGATTCTCAGTGTTCCGTTCAGAAAATATTAGTTTTAACCCCACACACTTTAATCTTTTGACATTCAGAGCCTCCATCCATTAGAAAAGATCTACAGACCGTAGAAGCTGTGAAAGGTGCAGCAGCTCAGCTGGAGTGTGAGATTGCAGGAACGGCTCCTTTTGAAATCAGCTGGTTAAAAAATAAGAAGCCCATCACAGCTGATCAGAAATATAAAATCATCTCCCAAGACTCTCTGTCAAGGCTAGAGATCCAGACCTTTGAAAGCGCAGACATTGGAGATTATCAGTGTGTCGTTTCCAATGATGTGGGGAAGGTAACCACCAAGGCCTCAGCTAAACTGAAAGGTTGGTAAACCCGTTACAGGCTGAGGATTATTGCTGCACCTGAAAGTCAGATTTTAATGTGTTACGTGTTTTTGTAGAGCCACCATCTTTCTCAAAGAGAGTTGAAAGTGTTACAGCCGTGTTGGGAAATGCAGTGAAACTACAAGGAACCATAAAGGGCTCAGCTCCCATCACTGTTAAATGGATGAAAGACTCTGAAATACTCAGAGATGATGATCCAAATATCAAGATGGTTTTTGAGAACAATGTTGCAAGCCTTTGTATAACAGCAGTGGCCATCAACCATGGTGGAAAGTACTCATGCCAAGCAGAAAACGAGGCTGGGCAGCAAAAATGTGAAGCCACTCTGACTGTGCAAGGTCAGGGAAAATCTTTGATGCAGATGTCATTGTACACAGGTCCAAAGCTCTTTCTCTTAATAACCACCTAATCTGTCTTACACCAGAACCTGCTAGAATTGTAGAACCTGTGGAGTCCATTAGTGTGACTGCAGGAGACTCGGCCACGTTGGAGTGTACAATCTCTGGAAGCCCAGAGCTGAAAGTAAAGTGGTTCAAAGATGGGAAGGAGATGATAAGTGGGCGGAAATACAAGATGACGTTGAAGGACCACGTAGCCACCATGAAAATTTTGACAGCAGAGAAAGGAGACACTTCGGAGTACAAGATGGAAGTGTCCAATAAAGTCGGGAAAGACCAGTGCACATGCTCAGTCACTGTCTTAGGTTAGCTTGCTATTCTACAAATTATGTACAATATATGGGTCCTCCATAATGTTTGGGACATTGATCCATTTTTCTGTAAATTTACACTCTGATTGTCAGTGTGAAACAAATCAGACATGAGCATTTAATATTGTTTCTGAGGCTTTCTCCACACCAACTTGGATATTTTCCAAACAGTCTCACTCTTGGAACATGATGCCACATAAACAATTGGATTTTTTTTACACATATTCTCATTTTCTCCTGAATCTTTTTCCATTGAACTTCAACTGTGATCTGAAGAAGTTGCTCCTCCTGGGTTGTCTTGGAGTTCATGTATCTTTGTGTCTTGTTGATGAGAAACTGTATGACAGATCAGGAGAGGGATAGACAGATAAAAGTCTCTTCTGCAAGATGAGACTTGCAGAAGATCAGTAATGCAGGCACCTCTCCAGTCGGTTAGCTCTCTACCCTTGCACTTTCCTTTGTGAGGAGACACAAAACGCTGGAGAGACTATGTATCCCTTCTGCCCTGAGAACATCTTGGGATCCCCCAAAATGGGCTGGAGAGCTTCTCTGAAGAAAGGGAGGGCCTTTATTATTTTCTTCCTGGTCCCAAGTCCCATGACCCAATTTTAGATAAATGCATTAATGGCAACTGTCTGTGGACAGTAGTCTCTGACAGCTGCCTTTTGCAGACTGATCCTCAAATGTTCACTTACATTACCATAGTGATGATTCTTACGACAGCAGTGAAGATTTTCCTTTGCGATTCATGAGGCCACCATGTCAGATCTTCTTCTTAATGAGATTCTGCACATTTGATTGTGCTTTTGAGTTTGATAATTGCTTGACTAAAAAGCAATGACACATAGCCGAGCAATTACAAGTATCTGGAAAACCAATTGTCCAAAACAGCCTGACTGTGATTAAAAAGTTATACTTTCTACTTGGGGGATCTGGAATTTGCACTCTAAGCATGTCTGAAATGTTAGATTAAGAATTTCATACAGCAAATAAGAGTGGGGAAGCTTAGAAAAATAAATACCAAACATTATGAAGGACTCTGTGTACCTGGGTATTAGAAAGCAACAATTTTTACCTCTCAAAAGTTATTGCTTTTGAGATGTAAATTGCAAAGTGCTGAACCAGTGGTGATTACTGCAACATTTTGATGACTTGTTCTTCATCAGGCCAACATTAGTCAATATAAATTAAACTCTTTGTCCATTTGCCTTGGATTGGTTTCCCATGGCAGATGTACAAGGAAGTTGGTTTTGATGACTGTGTGATCTGAAAGTAAGTCAATATGAATACTTTAAACTTAAGAGACAGTGCCCAGCATATAATTTTCTCTTGGGTTTAGTTGAACAACTCTTTACAGAAGCAACACAAGAGCGTTTATAAATGAGGTGCTTTCTTTTCAACTACCAGATCGGATAATGCCTCCAACTTTCACCAAGTCCCTGAAAAGAGTCGACGGCAACATTGGTAATGATGTGTCCATGGACTGCAGGGTGTCTGGGTCCCAACCCATGACCATTGTTTGGTTTAAAGATGACCAGGAAATAGAGTTGGGAGCCAAATTTCAATCGGAGTTCAAAGATAGCTCTGCCACACTGAGAGTCAGTCGGCTGGAAAAGGCAGACTCTGGAGTTTACAAATGCAATGCCACCAACTCGGCTGGCTTTAAAGAAACCAGTGGCACGCTCTACGTCAAAGGTTATGAGTCTTTGTCTTATTTTCCCTTTCTTTCTCTTGTGTGACGTTTGAAGAATTTTATGTTAACATGACAAGACTATTTGTTTTTTGTTGATGGCCTTCAGAGCCCCCAGTGTTCACAGAGAAACCAGAAAACCAGGATGTTATACCAGGAACCAAAGTCTCTTTCAGGGCAGCCTTCACTGGAACTGCTCCTTTGGCTGTTAAATGGTTCAAAGAGGAAAAAGAGATTGTAACTGGAGGCATTTATTTTATAAAAAAAGATGCTTCTTCCAGCACCCTGGACCTTCACTTGGTGAAGCCCAGTGATTCCTCTAAATACACCTGCCAAGTGTCCAACGATGCTGGAAAAGTGGATTGCGCCACAGTCCTTTTTGTGAAAGGTTCTTGTCCTCATTATAACTGTGTCCTTAAAACCCTGACATTGAAGTGACACTAACAAGCCTGGTATCTTCTAATGAATGTTAACCTCTTCTCCCAGAACCTCCTGTGTTTGTACGAAAGCTTGATGCGACCAAGCTCGTCACAAGTGGCATCTCCGCCAGGTTGGAGTGCAAAGTGTCAGGCAGTCCGGTCATCAGTTTCAAATGGTTTAAGGATGAGATGGAGATCAGCGCCAGTCCTAAATATACAATCAGTGTGTCTGATGTAGAAGCAACTCTTGAAATATTGAACTGCTCAACTGGGGACAGTGGCGATTATGTCTGTGTTGCGTCAAGTGAAGCAGGCAGTGATCGGTGCAGCAGTACAGTTACTGTCAAAGGTTGGTTCATCTACAGGAAGGTCTCCTGAATTCCTTTGGTTAATTGCAATTTTAGTAAAGATAGTTTGATTTATTTAACTTTCAGTCAAAGATTACTGTAAACTTTGTATTATACTTATTCAGTCCAGTCTTCTGCTCACTGACCAACATCATTACTGTCTTCTAGAACCACCGGTGTTTGTACGTAGCTTGGAGGCCAAAGATGTTGTGAAAGGTTCTGAGATGATGTTGGAGGGCCAAGTCTCTGGCTCTGCTCCATTCACTGTGTCATTTTACAAAAACTCCAAGGCAGTCAGAAATGACAAAAGACATAAAATCACAGTGAAAGAAGATCTGGTGGCTCTGCAAGTGCAGGTGGTCGAGGCTGGAGATGTTGGCTTGTACCAGTGCACTGTTGAGAATGAAGTGGGGATGTCAACCTGTGAATGTCAAGTTACACTCAAAGGTTGGTTAGATGCATCTATATTTTGTCCAAAACTTTAATCTTTAGTCAGAGACTTTCAAGCTTGATATGTGTGACATCTTGAGATGCTCATAATGTTCATATACCATCTTTGACTTGTAGAACCACCGTCTTTTGTAAAAAAGCTTGAAAATGTCAGTTCATTGGTGGGCAGTGATATTTCTCTCCAATGCACACTGAAGGGCTCTGAGCCCATTACTGTGACCTGGCTAAAGGACAACCATGAGCTCAAGGAAGCTGAAAATGTTAATATTTCATATGAGAACAAGACTGCCCTGCTGCACATAAATGGATTGCACAATAAACATGGAGGAAAATACTCCTGCCAGGCACAGAATCAGGCTGGTAGCCAGACATGCTCTGCTGTTCTGACAGTCAAAGGTTGGTTAAACCTTTTAATTTTGGTTTGTGCTCTCATTTTGCAGTTATAATCTTAAAGTCATTCATATTTGAATACAATAACAAGCAAGAGGTTTCCCTGAAACAGCCAATGTCTTCACATTTAACCTAAAGTTGCAATGTGTAGCAATAACTCATTTCAGATGTTTTTATAGAGCAACAATCCATTTCAAACTTCATGTCAAGGCAATTTGCAAGACAAACAGTCCAATTTATATCCAGATCTATATAATTCATATTCTTTTTAACTTGGTCACTAGATGCCAGTATTTGTTACACAGTTCTCCTTTAGGTAATTGCCCTAACAGCTATAGATCAGATTTCTAAAAACCATCTCAACATACAACATGTTAGCATATAGCATTGGTTTCAACCATCAACCACTGTTTATTGGAAAAAATAGACACAACCTGCTAGGTTAGATAAGTCCAAGTGTTTGGTAGAAGGGAACAGATTGGGACTGGACTGATATGAATGACTCTGCAAGTAAACAAGAACCAGATGCTTTTCTTGAAATGTTAATTTTCTCTTTAAAATACATTCTTCTTCATGTATCAGAACCAGCTAAGATCACAGAAGAGGCTAAGTCCATCAGTGTGACTCAAGGGGATCCGGCCACACTCGAGGTCAGGTTCTCTGGGACAAAACCACTGAAGGCCAAATGGCTTAGGGCTGGCAAGGAGCTGACCTCAGGCCAGAGATTTAAAGTACAGACCAAAGACACCAGCTCTGTGCTCAAGATTCTCAAAACTGAGAAAACTGACAGTGGTGAATTCACCTTTGAGATTTCTAATGATGTCGGACAAAGTTCTTGCGAGGCCACGCTCACCGTTCTTGGTCAGTGCTTAATGTGCATGGGTAACGTTAAAGTAAACTTTGCTTGTTTTCATCCAAATTTATAACTTGTAACACTTGTTTTTATGTTATTCATGTCAGATCAAGTAATTCCTCCATCCTTTACGAGAAAACTGAAGCAAACAGAAGGTATTAAAGGATCATTTGCTCATCTGGAATGCCTTGTGTCAGGCTCTCTGCCGATTACTGTCCAGTGGTATAAAGATGAGAAGGATATTCAGGCTGATGATAGACATAAATGTACATTCTTTGAGAATGTTGCTTGCCTGGAAATCTCTGATCTTCACCTTAGAGATGGTGGAAGTTATACATGCATCGCCAAAAACAAAGCAGGAACGGTCCAGTGCTCAGGCATCTTGTTTGTAAAAGGTCTGAAATGGTTGATTTGTCTAGTTTTATTCCAGCAGAAAAGAAAAAAATGTTAACTGAAAGGATTTTTGGCTTCTCTTCACAAGCAGTGGTTTGCTTCTCTCTTTCAGAACCACCATTCATTCTTGAAAAGCCTGAATCCATGAATGTTTTACCTGGATCAAAGGTCCAGTTTAACGTACTGCTCTCTGGCACACCACCACTGAACATCAAATGGTTTAAAAACAAGAAAGAGATTTTATCAAGTGCTGATTGCTCTGTGGTTAAAGACAACACATCCAGCTCGCTGGAGCTTTTCTTTGCCAAGAGCTCAGATTCTGGAGACTATGTGTGTGAAATTCAGAATGATGTGGGATCCACTTCCTGCCAAGCAACACTTTTCGTCAAAGGTTCTAACTATAACTATATATGAATCTAATCCAGATGCACATTTTAATTTGTTTACAGATTGTAATTTTTTTTTTTATTGTAGTTGCTTGTTCCGAATAGTCATGCTTTACTCACTAAGTTTAGACCAATGGTTCTCAATATTTTTATAACAAGTATCAACTAAGTAAATATTGACAAACTTGTTGTTAGTAGTTATGGTCACTAAGCACATCAATTTGATTGCTGATGTCTATTTAAATAACAGTTACTACATTCATGTTTACCTCACAATTGATTAAAACCAACATTTCTTCTGAATGTTTTTAATCCAGTCCAAATCCCACAAATCATGCACATACCACAGTTTGAGAATCATGGGTCTAAACCATTTGAAAGTAGTGCAAGAGAAAATTCTCATAATATCTCACATTTTAAGCCCCAGCTGTACTCATCATGATAGTTTCTACAGATTATTTATACCACAGCTCATTTGGCTTTTTATTTTACTTCTCAGAGCCTCCTAAGTTCACTCGGACACCGGATCGTGTGTCCGTAGTGCGTCCCGGGCAAAGCAAAGTGTTTGAGTGCCAGGTGACCGGCACACCTGAAATAGACATCTATTGGTTCAAGGAGGGCTCTGAGATCAGCGCCAGTGATCACTTCAAGATGGCCTTTGTAAACTCTGTGGCTACTCTGGAGGTTTGCGGGGCTGAAACTAAAGATGGTGGCCTTTATTACTGTGAGGCTCGTAATGAGGCTGGCAGTGAGAGCTGCAGCATGGAGCTCAAAGTGAAAGGTTTGTTGGGCTGGAGCTTTGAGAATCCGAACACTAGGAAATTATCCTTAAAGTTAAATTGGCAGAAAGTTTTTCATGCTCTGTTCCTTAATGAGAACTAAGCATATTTAGTGGATATCTTTTTGAAGCTAAATGACCTAATGGACCTAACTCACTATAATTATGTGGTTAAACACGTATAGCATCAAATATTTACTAGAGAATTACCTCTTGAGGTAAAGTTATGACAGTTTTTCTTCTTTCGTCTCAGAACCGCCAATTTTTATTAAAGAACTGTCTCCAGCTGATGTTGTGAAGGGCTCAACAACATCTTTTGAGTGCCAGATTGCCGGAACAGGTCCATTTGAGATAACCTGGCACAAAGATGGAAAAGAGATCAAGCCCAGTGCAAAACATGGCTTTTCCCAGATGAATGACACTTTGACCCTAGAGATCCACAGATGTGATGGTGTAGATGTGGGTGAATATCAGTGTACTGTAGCTAATGAGGTTGGAAGCTGCACTTGTAAGACAACTCTAAGCCTCAAAGGTTGGTTTCTTTAGATTTAAAAGTCCCCTATTTTTAGTTTTTGAAGTGAAAACCGCTAACTTCACATTATTTTTTTCAATAGAACCTCCAGCCTTTACCAGGAGGATTGAGGACAGTGTTATTGTCCTCGGTAAACTGGCACAGTTTCAGTGTGTTGTTGTAGGTTCTCCAACCCTTTCTGTTCAATGGCAAAAAGATGAGAGCTGGATTTTGGAGGATCCAAGGATTGAGAGAACTTTTGAAAACAATATGGCGACTCTCAGGATTTCTGCCTGTGAAGCATCTCATGCAGGTAGATACAGCTGCCAGGTGATAAACGAGGCTGGGCAGGATAAGTGCTTCGCCACTCTCACAGTTCAAGGTAATTTGCTGAACCAACAATCCTTACTCCATACGTTTAACACTTACAAAGCCATTTCATTATGTACACCTTGCTAGCACCGGGTTGGACCCTTTATTCTCAGAAATATCCTAAGTTTTCATCCCATTTATTCAACAAGGTGCCTGAAATATTCCTCAGAGATTTTGGTCCATATTGACATGTCATAATGATGTTGCTTAAGGTTGGTTGGCAGCACATTCGTGATACAAATTTTCTAGCTCACCACATCCTATGTGTCCTTTATAGATCATTGGAGTACAGTAACTCACTGGCATGTTTAAGAATCCAGTTTAAGATTGTTTGTGCTTTATGATGCTCCAATCAGAAAGGAGTCAAGGCATTCTCCGGCTTTGGCATTTAAACCATACCAAACAGGGACTTAAAGGGCCAAAGTGTGCCACAAAAATACCTGCCATACCTATACAATTCCACCACCAGCCTGACCCATTCATACAATACATACAAATCTTTAATTTTTTTTTTTTTTTTGGTCAAATTCTCTACCATTTAAATATCACATCTCTAACAGAGCTTTGTGAGACAGCGGAACATTCCTTCCATCTTTTATTGTGTAGTTTTGAAATTTGCAGTGATGAGTCCTGAAGACAAGGATTGAGAACCACTGTCTTAGTTGGATCAAGTAGGTTTGGGCTAATGTTGCATTTCTAGTATTCTCAGTCTTCTATAATAACATCAGCTGTTGTCTTTTTTTGGACCATTTTCTTTAATTCACCAGTTTCCAAAAATACTAAGACAGGCCGGTCTAGTATCAACAAGCTAGGCCATGCAAGGAGACTTCGCCATCTCTAAATCCCTATATGCATCAAATTCAAATGCAATAGAAAGAATGTACCTATAAAATGGTTGGTGAGTGAATATTAAAGCAAGGAATCGATTTAATCCTGACTTTGCTCTGCGTTGTAGAACCCCCTCAGATCTTAGAGAGACCTGAGGAAATCAAGGTAACAGTCGGAGATACAGTCAGTCTGGACTGTAAGGTGAAAGGCTCACCTGAACTCAAGGTGAGATGGATGAAAGATGGCAAGGAACTTCAGTCCATAAGGCAGCACAAGCTTATCTTTGAGAACAATGTCAGCAGCCTAAAGATTCAGGGAGCGCAGAAAGCAGATGAAGGAGAGTATGTGTTTGAGGTGTCAAACCACATCAGCAGCTGCTCCTGCACAGTTAAAGTGGTCGTATTAGGTTGGTGTGACCATCCCGACGAATGAGCTACATCAACTACACACTGATTAAATTATATTGACTTTCTTACTCCTCTTTTGGTGACAGAGCAAGTAATTCCTCCAAGCTTCATCAAACCACTTGTAGAAATGCAGGAGATTCTGGGCTCATTTGTTCAGATTTGCTGTAAAATATCCGGTTCCCTCCCAATCTCTGTGGAGTGGCAGAAAGATGGGAGTAAAATCTCCAGTGGTATCAAACACAAACTGATCCAGCAGGACAACTCTGTGTCTGTGGAAATTGAACAGCTTGAGAGACCTGATGCTGGGTCGTATTCTTGCAAACTGACCAATGCAGCTGGGAGCTGTGAATGTAGTGGATCCCTCAGGGTCAAAGGTCAGACACTGCTCTTCAGTTTGACTGGTCGTAATGTACTGAAAACAAAGGTGAGTACCTCTTTAACCCGGTTTATTGTCTTGCCTTCAGAGCCTCCCAGTTTTGTGTTGCTGCCCGAGTCACAGGCGGCTCTGCCCAATGCCACAGTTCGCTACAAAAGCACATTTACGGGTACGCCGCCCTTTACGGTCAAATGGTTCAAGGACGACATGGAGCTCATGACCGGGCCAACATGTTTCACAGGCGTGGATGAAACGTCCTGCTTCTTAGAGCTCTACTCAGTGGCCGTTGCTCAGAGTGGAATTTACTCTTGCCAAGTCAGCAACGATGCTGGTTCTGTACGCTGTAGTGCAGATTTGACTGTCAAAGGTTGGGACTCACAATTTTTTGAATCGTTTCTTCATCTCATGCTCCAGCTAAACCCATCCTTCCTACTTTATAGTGCAGTGATTCTGTTCACTCAGATGTAGTTCATCAAAATGTGTCCAGTCTTTGCATTGTATTCACTGCTAGCTCATAATTGTCAGCTTGTATGTTCTGTTACTGTCTGTTCTGTTTGCTTCCAGCTGCTGATTGTCTGTCTGTGTTTCGGCCTTCCAGAACCACCTGAGTTTGTGCTGAAACTTCCCGCCACTAAGTTTGTAAAGCGGGATGAATCACTCCGCCTGGAGTGCAAAGTTCGTGGCACGGCCCCTCTGAAAACGACCTGGTACAAACACGACACCAAGGTCTCGGATGGGGGCAACTACAGGACCTCGTTTGTTGACTCGGTAGCTGTCCTGGAGCTGGTGTCCAGCAGCTTTGCTGATGATGGAGTTTACACCTGTGAAGCTCAGAATGATGCTGGCAGTGTGAGCTGCAGCACCACACTTACTGTTAAAGGTCAGCCTCCCACGGACGTCTAACAAGCCTCTAATACTTGTGTGCTCACGTTCAAAGCTGACATCTGTAACAACTCCTCCTTATCTCCATCTTGAATCTGAGCAACCACCATCAGAAGTACTCTTCTTCACCTTAATCATTAATCAGATTGACTTCACTTGTGCCTTTTTCTGAAATGAAACACAACCTATTAACAAACATGCTATAATAAATTCTAACATATTTCCTCTAACTTTCATATCCTAGCCATACTTAACTACAAACTCACCAAACACTACTTCCTAAACATCTGATTCAAACTCATTCTACATCCCCACTGCAAAACCACAAGAAGTTACAAAGTATTTTTGTCTAGTTTCTAGGGTAAATATCTTACTACAATTAAAATATGACGAAACTAAATTATTAGTAATTTTTCAGCAAGATACAGGTGTTTGTTTTAAGTAAATAATTCTTGAATGTTGATTTTAAAAAACCAGTTCCATTGGCAAATTTTATTCACTTGTAACACAACATCTTTCCCAAATTATGCGTGAAAAAAATCTGCCAGTTGAGCTAATACTTTTTATTAATATTCAAGAATTATTTACTTAAAACAAACTCACATCTTACTAAAAAGCTACGTAGTTTTAGAATTAGAATTAGTTTTAGTCTTATTTCAAATAGACTTGGATATTGTCACTATAAACTAAACAAAAATATTTGGTAAGTTTTTGTTCTTAAGTTTAGTGCTTAGCGTACAAGTCCTTTATTCCATTTTTTACTAAATAATAACACAAGACATTTTCCTAACATCTTCAATCCATCTAAACTCTTGAGTTTATGCGTGGACCCAACATTTTATCTTTAAACACGTAAAGTGGTGTTTCTGCAAATTTACAATTAACAACTAACTGTGGGTCGAATTTTTTATTCTTTTCCATTTTTACAGAACAACTTTCTTTTAATTTCCAGATAAGTTCCTACTGATCTGTCAGCAGTTTTTCCCTCCACTAACTCCACACTTTGACCTTCACTAAAACTACACTTAAAGTTAACTATCTCTAATTTTCAACTTGTTTTTATTTTTTAGGAGCTGTTGTCTTAAAAGTTTCTGATGTAGTTCCAATATGTAAACCTTATTTAGCCCTGATTTCCACCAAATAAAGACCACATTTAGACCAAGTAGTTTGGTCCTCAGGTGCATCTCAGTAATTTAGAAATAACTCATTTATAGATTAATTAAAAAACACACAGTAAAATATTCTGCTTTTTTTTAAAATTCTGATTATTATGCCTTACAGCCAATTAAACCCCAAAATTTATTTATTTTTTAATTATATTATATAAGACCAATTAAAACAAATGAAGCTCCAACCAATTATTGAATTCAAATACTGTGCAGTACAAGGCTACTTATCTGTCAAAATTGCCATTTAATTTGGTCTTATGTATCATTTTGAGTTTCTGAAAACTGACTTTTGGTTTTCAGTTACTGGAAGTCAAAATGATCACAATTAACAAAGCTAAGCAACTGAGAAATTTCACCCTGTTTAAAATTACTCAAACATACAGTATTAACTATGCACCCCTGTGTCAGAAATAAACCCTGAAATGTTCTAAGAAGCAAAACAAAAACCTGGGAAATGTATTATTTTAATTTCTGAGAAACAAATAATTTTGTCCACTTGAGCCTCTAAATACAAACTTAATTACTTCAAACAGGCAATTTGTACCTTGTAAATCTGTATAAGGAAATTTGCATTCAGAGGTTCAGTGAAAGAATCATAATTATTAAGTATTTGTCTCACTATGTTCAGACTCCAGGCAAATGTGATCCAAATCCGATTCTTTTTGCCCAAATCCAAACCATATCTGACTTTTACATGGAAGTCTAAAGGGCTAAATTCTGATCTTTTCACATCCCCCTCCCAAAATCTGATTTGTGCCACTGCTTTATATGGAACTAAATCGGATATGGTCATGTTGCATTTTATTAAAGTTTTACATCATTGACGTGAAATAGGCTTCATAGTCCTGCATCAGAAAAAGACAGATGTGGTAAATCTGGACGAAAGCAATGACTGAAAATTTTAATCATGAAGTATAGAAAGAAGTCTGTGTCTTCGAAGCACATCATCTCATAATCCAACCACTCTTAGCTCTGACTACACATCCAAACAGACTCCTATACAAAAGTTACAAAATGTCATTGCTGTTAGTTGTGCTTTCTTTTTATTAGCTTCCTTCATCATATGATTTTGTGACGATACGTTTGGCTCCACTTGCCGAGTAGCTTTAAAACTGATACATAAATGGCACCGTCCATTATTAGTTCCAGTATACGTTCTTCTGGGACATAAACCATTGAAATGTCATTCCAGTCGCATTTAATATATGAACAACCAGGCAAAAAACGGATTTGAGGATTAAGACCTGCTGAGTGAACGTAGCTTTAAGCCTCTAACCACAGATTAAACTCACACAGCCAAATTGCCGTACTTATCTGGTTACCTCATTATTCTTGCTAATTTCAGCGAAATGTAAATATTTATTAGACGTCCAAAACTCAATTTAGAAATTAACAAAGCTTCCACTTTTAATCCATATTTAATAACCCAGACATTTAGAGACAGTTGAATCATATCTTCATTCAAAAAAATGCACTGAGACTGCAGAGATTTCATATTTTTACAAAAACACCTAAAACTCCAGTTACAGCTGTCAGCTTTGAGCTTTTAGTTGTGATTCATTTTCCCCGCTCATGCCTCTGTAACGGTTTCCTGATCTCTTCGTAGACCCCCCTGCATTTGTGAAAGTACCCCAGCCCGTTGAGGGGCTGATGGGTAGGGACGTGAGCTTGTACTGCGAGATGAGCGGTTCCGCTCCGTTCCAGGTCGCCTGGTTCAAAGACAGGAAACCTCTGATGGAGAGCAGGAAGTATAAGATGGTGGGCGAGGGGAGCTCAGCCACTCTGCATGTCATTGGGATAGAGCCTTCGGACGCCGGCGAGTATGAGTGCAAAGTTTCAAACAGTGTAGGAAGTGACTCCTGCCACACTTTGGTTAAACTCAGAGGTCAGTATTGAAAGTAGTGGGCGTTCAGGTTACCTTACCCCCCTCCCTCCACTCCTGCCACCTTTTCTCACTCTACCTTCTGCGCTGTTTTTGTCCTCAGAGCCGCCATCATTTGTGGAGAAACTGTCCAACATGACAGTGATGCTGGGAGAGGAGGTGACCCTTATGGCCACTGTTAGAGGCTCTGAACCCATTACTGTGTCCTGGGTTCAGGACAAGGATCACATTCTCAGGGACAGTGACAACAGGAAAATCACCTTTGAGAACAACCAGGTGGCACTTACTGTGTTTAAGGCCGATGCAACCGTTGTAGGCAGATACACCTGCCAACTCAGAAATGATGCTGGGAGTGTGGATTGTTTCGCTAACTTGACTGTCCTAGGTTTGTAATCATATAATTCTCTCTTTCTCTGTCAGTGTTGTTGGACGGTGTATTGTAAATAGAAAAGAAAGGAGTAAATTTCCACCAAAAACTCAAATATTTTGAGATTAATCTCAGAGGTTTTCTAGAAAAAATAAGCAGGTTTCCGAGCTCCAAAGAAAAAAATCTGAAATTTTAGGTTAATCTAGAAGAAACTTCAAAATTTGTGAGCTCCAAAGGTTGAACATTTATTATTTTTTTTTTATTCTTTAGTTTAATCTCAGAAGATTTCCAGAAAAAAATAAAATGTTTCTAAGCTCCAAAAGTTTAAAATCTGCTAGAAAAAAAATTCTGAATTTTTAAAATTAATCTCTGATATTTGCTAGAAAAACAAGAAAATTTCTGAGCTTAAAAAGTTGGAATTTGCCACAAAAAAGAGATTAATCTTATAAATTTTCTAGCAAAAACATGGACATTTCTGAGTTTCAAAAGTCAAAAATTTTGAAACACAGAACTACAACTCAATTTTAAATTATTTGACTTTTGAACCTTAGAAATTTCCATATTTATTCTAGAAAATTTGAGTTTTTTTCTCAAATGTAAAATTTTTCATAGTAACATTTCTGAGATAAATATAGAGGTTTATTCTAGCACATTTGACTTTTCTAACTCAGAAATGTTCATGTTTTTTTCTAGAAAATATCTGAGATTATTCTCAAAATTTCTGATATTTTGGCAGAAATTTAGTCCTTCTCCGTTTCTATCTATAATGGCCCCAATACGCCGTCATAGTCTTGTCTGTCAGTCGGTGTCTTGTCCATATTTGATGAAAAGCATGTTCTACTCCTGATCCTTCCCACTTCCAGAGCCTGCTAAGATTGTGGATAAACCCGAAACTTTGAGCGTGATGGCAGGCGACATGGCCGCCCTGGAGGTCAAAGTGTGCGGGACGCCGGAGCTCGTCCCCAAGTGGTTCAAGGATGGCATGGAGCTGGCCACATCCGGGAAGTACAAGATCTCCTTCTCGCAGATGATCTCCAGTCTCAACGTGCTTTCTACGGAGAAACTGGACTCTGGCGAATACACGTTCCAGGTCATGAACCAAGTCGGAAAAGACCTGAGTAAAATTAATCTCACCGTTTTGGGTGGGTGTTGAATCTGGTTTGAAAATAAGTAACATTGTGTGATTTCTTTTAGTTTGTGATAAATGTATTTTATACTGTAAGAGGTTAAGAAAAATCCACATTTATTATTATTTATTATTTATTTCAGCAGTTCAAGTCAAAAGGAGAAACTCATTATATAAATTCATTAAACACATAATGAAAAAACAAAATATTACCAAGTATTTTTGGTCTAGTTTCTAGTTGCAAATATCTTGTACATTAGAAATAAGACAAAACTAAAATGTGACTTTTCAGCAAGATTTAGGAGTTTGTTTTTAATATTGATAAATGGTTCTGGTTCCACTGACAGACGTTTTTCACTTTCATTTTCCCATTTTATAAGTGAGAAAATCTGCCAGTGGAGCTAGAAGTATTTCATTAATACTAATAAATTATTTACTTAAAACAAGCTCCTCTGTGTCGCTGGAAAATTACTTCTAAGTCAGTTTTATCTTATTTCAAGGGTCCTAAGACATTTGGACTAGAAAGTAGATTAATAAAAAGCCGTTTCTGCATTGAGATTCTCATAAAGTTCTCAATGCAATCAAATAAAGCTAAATATGAAACATCTTTTTACCTTGATGTTATTTGGCACAATACAAAACAGGTGTGATTTGATTGATAAAGTAACATTTAAGCACACAACTGTAATGTCAATGGTTATATTTAAAGAGTTTGGAGGGCCACATAAAAACTTCCAGGTTTGGCCCACGTGTCTTGAGTTTGACACGTGTTGTAGTGTATGTGGTTTTATTTTATCTTTGCTTCTTTTCTTAGCTTTTTTAAACATATATTTAACATTCTTTGTATTTTATAAAGTTGTAAATTGTATAAACATTAAAAACCTAAAAGGGCAGACTCAGACTGACTGAAATAAAAATATTGTTATGATATTCTTACAAACTATTGCCTCCGTTGTCAACAGATAAGACCGTTCCTCCATCGTTCACCAGGAAACTGAAGGACTATAAGATGACTGTAGGAGAAGCTGCAGAGATGGAGTGCAAAGTGTCTGGCTCCCCACCTTTTACTATTTCATGGTACCACGATGGTGAGGAGATACAAAGCGGGCCGAACTGTGAGGTTTCCTTCAGCGACAACAGCTGCACCCTCAGAGTGCCGACACTGAGGATGACTGACTCTGGAGTTTACAAGTGCAAAGCCATCAACAAGGCTGGTTTCAGCGAAACTTCAGCAACTTTGGTTGTCAAAGGTCAGTTCCTGCTTCATGTTGAGCACTTCTGTTTTGGTTCTGTTCAGTGAAACATATAAACTCACATTCTGGAGATGCAAATAATTAATCTGCCTATGATTTGTTGTTTATTAAAGATTAAAGAAAGATTAAGATTAAGAAAGATTAAAATTAGCTCCAACTGCTGCTTAGACCTTCTTTTAGTGTTGTAGTTTAGCTGCCATCCAGCAGAGGGAGCCATTGGTCATCCTTAAGCAGAGCGAGTTGATACAAGAATGCAAAATAGAAAGGGTCAAACTGAGTCCGTTGAGAGATACAAAATGAAGTTTGTGCAGTTCTGTTTTGAAATATGAAAACTGGACAAAGTTTCATCTTAATAGCTTTATTCAGCTGAGCTGCATGACGGAGTAGCATCAAGTTCTCATTTAAAAATGATTAATCTGCTAATAAGGCGAGGATGTGTCAACAGAAGAGTGGAGGGCATAACCGAGAAAAAATTGTACCATGTTGGTAAAAAAACGTGATGAGAATAAGCAGAATTGATTTTGAAGGCAATTAATTATTTTCATGTAGCAAAGTTTTAACATTCCTTTAAGAGCAACACGTATTTCTGTATGAACATCTCTCTGTTTGGGGGGAATTAAGTGTTTCACATATTTTATTCTTTCCATATTTTATTTTTCTACTGAGCAACCTCAGAGATTTTTGTTTTTATATTTTGTCAATATGTTTTTTAATAATATGAGAAAACCACAATTTTCTGTTTATTAATACAGTTAGCACAAAACAATGTTCAAATTTACTTTTTTTGTTTTTTAATTCACCATACTGTCAACTCTTGATCCTCTACAAGTTTACACCTACAAATGGCCTCGCATTGATTATTCCTTAGTCGGCCAATCATTAATTAACACATTAATTGACTTCTTTCCCTATCACATTCTGATTCCACCTTGTTGGATGTTTCCTTCTCGCCCAGAACCACCATCTTTCGTGGTGCCACTGCAGCCGATGGAGGCCATGCCTGGCTCCAATGTGACCTTCTCAGGCATGGTGAAGGGCAGCGCGCCCCTCACCCTGAAGTGGTTCAGAGGAACCAAGGAGATGCTGCCAGGGAAGGACTGCAGCTTCACTCTGAAGGACAACCAAGTGACTCTGGAGCTTCACAACGTGAACCGATCCCATGCTGGAGAGTACACCTGTCAGATCATCAACGATGCAGGAAAAGAAAGCTGTGCTGTGAATCTCACAATCAAAGGTCAGTTTCACATCTCTACCTCCAGTTACAGTCCTAGAAGCCCCAGTTAGAACCAGGATGAGAGCAAACGGTTCTTCTGGAGTAATTATAGTTTTTAGATAACTTAAGGTCTGTAAGTGCTTTGAAACGAGATATGAAGCTAACCCAGCAAGGATTAGGTCCCAGTAAGTTTGTATCTCACCTGATAAAAATGAGGAGTTGTCTAGATGATGTTTCTTTTGCATGCTAATCAGCATTTGTGGCCACTATTAGATAAACTAACTTTTAACTTAGTGCTTTAGCTATCTTTGAAAATGTTTTGTGCATTTAGCTTCCCCTATATTAACTCTTACAGATAACTTATAAAGTGATACTTTACTTGGCTGTTTTGTAAACTTTCAGTTGAATAAAGTGCAACATCTGTGTTAAAGTTTTGGTTATCAGATGTCAAGAATTCTCCAAGTAGTTAGACATTTATATTCAGCTCTTATTTTGAAGTTTCCTTAGGCAGCAGTTCTGTTTCCTTTCCTCATATTCTCTTATTTTATTTTTAAAAGAAACTTTTTAGACAAGTGGCAAAAACACAACAATTGAATGAATGTGGTATAAAGAAAAGTACAACACTTAGAAAAAAGAAGCAGAGTTGTTATTTAAACAAATATGTTTAAAAAATTACATATATGAATTGTTCTGAGAGCCTTTTTGTTGGAACTCCTGATGTTCTCCATCATGCAGCATAGCAAATTACATTTTCTGTACCCAGAATGCATCACTGTAGAGCATAAACAGTTAAAAATCTGCTGATGTGTTTTTGGACCAAAGCTTTACTGAGCTCAACAAGGCAAATTTAACAACATAGTTAACAGAGTGCACAATTATAAAACTGAATCCATGAGTAAATTAGTTATCCATGAGTCCCTTTCCAAAGAATCACTTCCTAAAGTGATCGTTGTGTAGTAACAAATTTGGCTCTGCAGAGGGCGGCGTAACACAGTTTATATGTCAACATGATTGAAATATGCGCTTTAGCAGTAGTGGAGCTTTTTAGTTTAGTTTATCTTATTAGTCTACAAGTTTATAGGGAAGGTGTTTAAAATGAGCAGAGATTATTTGGTTTCCTCTTTAATAGGATGTTTTGTTTGTGCTTGTCAGAACCGGCAGCCTTCTCTAAGAAGCTGAAGGACGTGTCAGTCGAGAAGGGCAAACCTTTAACGCTCGAGTGTTCGTACACCGGAACTCCAAAGATCACAGTGAGCTGGTTCAAAGACGGCCAGCAGATCTTTGCTTCCTACAAATACAACATCACCACGACGGAAAGCTCCTGCATCCTGGAGTGTCTCAGCACAGACGACAAGGAGGCCGCAGGGACGTACAGCTGCCAGGTGTCCAATGACGCAGGAAAGGACACAAGTGAAGCTGTTGTGTCCATTTTGGGTTAGTCTTACTTCAAATCCAAATGACTTTCTTCTGCCGAAGAATCCCAGAAGTTCTCACTACCATGTTTCATTGTGTCAACAGAGCCTCCATACTTTGTTGAATCTCTGGAGCCCATGGAGGTGACAGCTGGTGATGCTGTGTGTCTGAAGTGCCAGGTGGCAGGGACTCCTGAGATCAAGGTGTCCTGGTTCAAGGCTGACGGCAAAGTGCGGTCCAGCTCCAGCTGTAAGTTGGAGTACTCAAAGGGCGTCGCCAGTCTGAAGCTCAGCAAAGCCACCAAAGCTGACATTGGGGAGTACACCTGCAAGGCGGAGAACAAGATCGGCTCTGCCTCCTCCACCTGCAGACTCAATGTTCTCGGTAAGGAGGTTTTCACACCTGATAGTCCCATAGACTATTGGAACATTTCTTATATTTTCAGTTGTTTTCTTGGTTCTTTTTCACACTGCACTGCGTCAAATGAACCAAACTAACTGAAAAACCTGCCTGTGGTGGCACTGCACCAAGAACTACAGAAGGAAATTACACAAGAGCCTCTGAAGACACTAAGCGCAACTTCCTTCTTCGTAAAATGTGAAAAAGTAGCATCAGATTTTTGCGGTTGTAGGATTTCTCTTTTGTCATCATTTCTCCTGTTAGCACTAAACTCGCATTTCTTTTGGTTTTATTTACTCAGAATGCTCTGTGCTATAGTTTGCTTCCTGCTTTTGTAGTCCTTTAAACGGAGCAGAGCTCACTTTTTGGGTCCAGATCAGAGTGTGACTAAGCTTTCACATCCTCCCCAAACGAACTGGACTCTAGGCAAACAAAGTGGAGTTTGAATAAAGCGGACTAAACAGCCTGGTGTGAATTCACCCTAAGACAACACAGAATTGAATTTAGAAACATTCTGACATCTACTGTTCCTCTGTTTTCTCCAGAGGCCAAAACACCTCCTTCCTTCCCCAAAAAGATCACCAGCCTGCAGGAGACAGAAGGTCAAGCGGTGCGTTTTGAGTGCCGTGTCGCCGGCTCATCACCCATTGAGGTGTCATGGCTGAAAGACGGCGAGCCACTGATGCAGGGAGGCGAGTTCTCTATGCTATATGACGACAACACGGCTGTGCTGCAGATCAGCTGTGGCGAAATGAGGCACTCTGGGGAGTACACATGCGTGGCGACCAACAGTGTTGGCTCAACTTCCTGCAGAGCCAAACTCACCATGCAAGGTCTGTTATAGTCCCACTGTAGGATGTTTGCAAAGGAAGCAGAGGATTCTGGGTCTTAGTTTAACTCTGCTTTTGATGACAAATGGTTAGAAGTGTCATTAGATACAGTTGAGTTTATGAACTTGGATCAAGCAGGAGTATTTGGACACTACTGATGTTAAGACAATGTGTGCAGTGGAGAGTAAAGGGTTTAGAAAACTTTCTGTGCTGTAGCAGTGTGTCGAAAGAGTTGGAGTCCACCTAAAGATTTCTTGTTTTATCTTCTTGCTGCTCCTTCGCGGGTCTGCAGAACCCAGATACGCTCCGGTCTTTGACAGAAAGTTGTCACCGCGGGAGGTGACGGTGGGTGACAGCATCGAAATGGAGTGTCACATAACCGGGTCTGCTCCCATCAAAGTCACATGGTCCAAAGACCATAAAGATATCCGCTCTGGTGGGAACTATAAGATCAGCTGTGTGGAAAACACCGCCCACCTGACCATACTGAAGGCGGATAAAGGTGACACAGGGAAATACTTCTGCCATGCCTCCAATGACATGGGGAAGGACTCTTGTTCCACTGACATCTCTGTCAAAGGTATTTTGGTCTTCACATCCAAAACCCTCAAACCCATCTGAAGGGAAGTCTTAGGTGAGTAACCACTTCTTCTCTTCATCGTTTCTTTTCCCTCTTGGTTTCAGAGCGTAAAAATCCACCGATGTTCACCAAAAAGCCCTCGGAGCACATCGAAGACATGGAGGGCAAACTGGTAAAAATTGAGGGCCGAGTCTCCGGCTCTCAGCCCGTTTCGGTCAGCTGGTTCAAAGACGGCAAGGAAATCCACAGCTCTGACAAATACGATATCAGCTTTAAGAGCAATGTGGCGGTGCTGTGCATCAAGAGCAGCCAGGTGACCGACAGCGGCAGGTACTCCTGCCAGGCCTCCAATGAAGCTGGAAGAGCTTCCTGCGACGTCACTGTGGGCATCCTGGGTGGGTTTGGTGTTCAAAGTTCACTCATCGGCTGATGTGTCAAACATTTTAAGAGGAAAAAAAAAGTTTATATATTACAAAGAAAAACAACCTGTGGCTGTAAAAGAAGTTAGATTCCTCTTAGAAGTAATAGTTCAGATACACTTTAAGGGGAACCTATTATGCGAAATGTACAGTTTGCATTTCTTTGTACTAACATTTGGCTCTCCACTGCTTCTACAAACAGCTCAATTGCTTAAAAAATCTACACTTCGACTCCCGGACCCGACGATATTTGCCGCATGTCTTCCCCCCTCTCCTTCCCCGTTTCCTGTCAGCCTACTGTCATATAAGGGACACTAAAGCCCACAAAAGACCCCTAGAGGGGTAAAAAAAACCAAAAAAAATCTACACGGCCGTTTTATGGCAATAAGCTAATGTTTTTTGGCGTCTTGAAAATGAGCTGTTTCAAAAACTTTATGTTACCTAGCAACCCCAGCAGAGTTAATCCAGTCACCTAACAACCCAAGTGAAGCTCCAGCATGTTTGGTCAGCTGGTTTTACTGCTGTATGTGCTGTACATGCACTGGAAAAGACAAGAGTTATTTTGATTTAAAGTGACAGGAGGCCCTAAAACAGCTAAATTCTCATTATCTAGGAGTAACATTCCCCATATCATAACATGTTGATGGAAGCATAATAGGTCCCTTCAATTTCCTTCACTTTTACTAGGTTAAAATTATTCTTTTTTTAAAATTTGTTCCTATTGGTTATTTGGTTTGTTCCTGTCTCTGTTGTTGCCTGTTATGTCTTGTTGATGTCTTCCAGTCTGTTATTTCAAGCAGCTAAAGGATCACCAAAATCACAAATCTTTTGGTATTCATTCTTTTTTCAGTGTGACAAACTGACAGCCTTTGCCCACAGGCCCACTCTGACTTTTTAATACCTTTTCAGAAACTTGTCTTTTGTAAAAATGTGCTGTACAGACTGAAATGGTACCAAATGGTACCCATTGGTACCATGGTGCAGAAGTTTCGCTTCTAGATTAAACCGATCCCTGTGTCTGCAGTTGAGTTCAAACCATTTTATCTCATCTGCAGAAGCCAAGAAGCCTCCAGTGTTTGATGTTCCACTCAAACCAGTGACTGTGGATGAAGGCGACAAGCTGAGCCTCAGGTGTCACGTCTGCGGGTCCGCTCCTCTGAAGGTCCAGTGGATGAAGGACAGGAAGGAGCTTTCTTCAGCCGGCAGCATCAGGCTCGGCTTCTCTGATGGTACAGCCAGTCTGGAGATCAGCTCAGCCTCCAAACATGATGCTGGCGATTACCTCTGCAAGGCTACAAATGAAGCCGGCGCCGAGTTCTGCAAGGCCAAAGTCACAGTGAAAGGTAAAACCCGAATGACCTCCTGATCATCTCAGCCAGTATCTAAACCTTCACTGCAAAAACACAAACTTTTACCAAGTATTCTTGTCTAGTTTCTAGTCGTATTACACCTCAAATAAGAGAAAACTGACTGACAAGTAACTTTTAAGCAAGATTTAAGAGCTTGTCAATAATTCCTTAGTCCTGATGAAAAAGTGTTTGTTCCGTTGGCATTTCACTTAGAACCAAAAGTTTCTAAGTGCATTTCACATAACATACATTTCACTTGTGCATATTTTACTTATAAATTTCTTGTGGCGGATTTTTTTCATTGATACTGGATAAGGTGCAACACAAAGTATTCATCCAGGGTAATTAATTCATTAATTAATTTTATTTATTAGTAATAGGAACCAAAACACAGTCTTGAGCAAAAGTAAAGTAAAGTAAAGTAAGAGTGAGCCACATCCTGATCTTGTTGCTAAAAAGACAAAAAAAATCCAGAAAAAGATAAAAAATTTAGCATATAGTTTGCTGTTTTTTTTTTTTTATTTGGCAGACCTGCAGGATACTTTTTTTTACATTTACAATAATTTACTCATTTATTTGTCTGCAGAAATCTGACTATGAATGTTGTGTATTTAGTTCACTACTTATTTAGCAGGTAAAAATAAAAACAACATGTTTCCTTGTGTTGTTGTCTTACAGAGAAACCAGGAGCAGCTAAACCTGAGACTCCAGCAGCAGCTCCAACCAAAAAACTGGATAATCTATTTTTCATTGAGGAACCCAAATCCATGCACGTTACAGAGAGTAAGACCATCAAAGTGGAGAGCAGAAATATTTAGAAAGTGTTTATTTCCTGTCCTAACCTCCACCTCTCTCTCTACAGAGGGAACTGCCACCTTCATCGCTAAAGTTGGAGGAGAACCCATCCCAAGTGTGAAGTGGATGAAGGGAAAATGGAGGCAACTCACCCACGGCGGCCGCATCTCAATCGTGCAGAAGGGCCAGGAGTCCAAGTTGGAGATCCGAGAGGTGACCAAGTCGGACTCGGGTCAGTACCGGTGCGTTGCCTCTAACAAGCACGGCGAGATCGAGTGCAACGCCGACATGCACGTTGACGGAAAGAAAGAGGCGCCGCAACTAGAGGGAGACCTCCGAGCCAAGCTGAAGAAGTGAGTTCATTCAAGAACTTTCTCCGCTGAAATCTGTGAGAACGAACGCCTAACATCTGATCTGTGTCCCTTCAGGACGCCATCGAAGCAGAAGAGTCCTCAGGAGGAGAAGGACATCGACATTGTCGAGCTGCTGAGAAACGTCGACCCCAAAGAGTACGAGAAATACGCCCGTATGTACGGCATCACCGACTACAGAGGTCTGCTGCAGGCCATCGAGCAGCTCAAGAAAGAGAGAGGCGAAGAAAGTGGAAGACCGGTGAGGCTCCCACAGTCTGCTGCTCGTCTCTCACTGCAAACACACAAACTCTTACCAAGTATTTCAGTTTTCTTTCTAGAGCAAATACCTTATTACACTTAAAATAAAACTAAACTAACTCATAAGTAACTTTTCAGCCAGATAAAGGACCTTGTTTAAAGTCAATAATTCCTTAATATTTATTAAAAAGTATTAATTACACTGGCAGAATATTTCACTTATTAATATCAGAAAACTGTCTTGCTGCCAGTGAAACTGGTACTTTTTAATAAATATTAAGGAAGTACCGTATTTACTGGAAACAAGCACTTATATATTACTGAAAAGTCACTTGTAAGTTAGGTTTTTTTTGGTTTTATTTCAAGTGTACTAAGATATTTGCAAGAGAAACCATACTTGATAAGAAGAAGTGTTTATGGAGTCCAGGGTTTCTTATTTGAGGATGTTGCTGAGTAATGCCGTTGTTGTTGACAGGAAGTGGAACGTGGAGACAGAGAGTCAGATGAGGACATGGCTTGGTTGGTGGCCGACCTGCAGAAGAGGATGGAGAGGACAGAGGTCAGGACACACCGTTATACACTTCAACGTTAAAAAAATATTGAGGAAATAATAAAGTATTGCTTTGAAATTGTTGCAGTTTCTGTCATGAGAGATAATTGTCCTGTTGCCTCTGCAGCCTGTCACCGTAGTGAAGGACATCTCCAACCAGTCCGTCTTCACCAACGAAGAGGCGGTGTTTGAATGCGAGATCAAGATCAACTACCCAGAGATCACGCTGTCCTGGTACAAGGGCACGCAGAAGCTTGACACAGACGACAAATATGACATCAGCATCAGCGGCAACCGCCACCTGCTCAAGATCAAAAGGTGCCAGCCGTCTGACCAGGGCAACTACCGGGTGGTGTGTGGGCCGCACATCTCCAGCGCCAAGCTCACCGTCACGGGTCAGTACCGACACAACAAGGCATAGGCCGGTATGAAACTATAGCAGTATGATAACATATCACGGCGTTATGATTACAGCTCTAAAATGTGTTATTTTGCATTTTCTTTATCATGCTTTAATGTGAATAGGTGATTTGCTTTTAAATGTTTAATGAATTGTGGATTTATCGTCACCATGTCGCTGCCAGAACTAAAGCTGTTTGAAAAGAACAATTAGGGCAGACATGTTACTTTGACTAGAAATTAAAATTAGCCATAATCTCTATTGTCATTGTCAACTTTAATTCTCCTTGGAAGATCTAAGGACAGAATATTAGGGCCGTGCTAAAAAAAAATTTTAAAAATGAAGAAGAATGTAGTCATAATAATACAACTACTCTCATAATCTGGCTATTCTCAAAATATTTCAAAAATATTCTTATACAACTTTATACTCATATTATTATTTATGACTTTATTCTTTTATTATTTAAATTTTATTCATGTAGGAGTTTATTTTTTTAATGCCACTCTCAAAATAATACCTTTTTTCTCATAATATTATGACCTTATTCTCCTATGACTATTCTCAAAATATCAACTTCATTCTTGAAATATTGTTACTTTAAACTGATTATACTCGTATTATTTTGACTTAATTCACGTACAACATTATTCTTGCAATATGAATTTATTCTTGAAATATTATGAGTTTATTCTTATATCCTGGCTTTATTCCCGTAATGTTTAAATATATATGCTGTATATATGGTCCTAATACTCCGTTGTACTTATACTGCAGGAACAGTATGACAGAATATTTTAGTGGTTTTGAAACCATGACTTTTTCATATTTTGGTATACTTTGAAACCGCTCCCTGCCTGGACACACCCCTGCATCTCAAACTGAGTTTCCAGTCTGAGCAGAAGCTGAATTTTCTTCTCTCTGTGTTTCAGAGGTGGAGGTGGAGAAGCACCTGCAGGACACGTCGGGTAAGGAAGGCCAGGCGTGCACTCTGTCTTGTCAGTTGTCTGTTCCTAACGTCGAGGCTCAGTGGTTTAAAAACGGAAAGCAGTTAGAGATGAAGGGAAGGTATTCGTCCGAGGTGAAACACAAAGTTCAGAAGCTTCTGATCAAAGACCTGAAGTCTGAAGACTGGGGCAGATACTCCTGCAGATACCAGCACCTGGAGTCCTCGGCGGACCTCAAGGTGGAAGGTTTGTACCTGGAAACCTTCCTGTAGACGTGATGGATGCTCTGCCCGATTACTAACCTCTTTCATTTCATCCGACTCAAAGGGTGAATTCACACCAGTCCAGATTTAATCAAACTCCAGTCCGTTTGCCTGAAAGTCTGGTTGGTTTGGGGAGATGTCAGCGCATAATCGAACTTTAATGCAGTGCAAAATATCAAACAGGTCCGCTTACAAACCTCGGTCTCAGTTTTTTTAATAATAGTTTTAAAGTAAATGTACTTTATTTTTAACAAATAACAGGACATAGAAAGATCTTCAACACTATAAGTAACATCAGATTACAATCAAAATAATATAAAATAACCAGGTGTTGTAAACTGCAAAGTAAAGTAAAAAAAAAAAGTTAAATAAATTTATACATAAGCAAAATAAAATAATTTGTATATTTTAGTTTTAAATGTGTAAAAATACATTCAGATACATATATTAAAGATTTTGTTACAACATAAAAGAGGAATAAAAGTAAATGACACAAAATAGGTCAGCTTGAAGAAGGAAGAGCTAACGACAGAGTATTAGGCTTTGGACGATCTCAGCTCCAGCTGGAAATGTAACAAATGTTGCACTTTTGGTCCCCAATCCAACCGAGTTTACTGGACTATCAGGTGTGAAAACACCCTAAAACTAATGTCGGCTATTTGGCTTTTGCCTTCTTTTTTCCTTTTCTTTTTGGATGTATTCTGTCTTAATATCCTCCATGATCGTCTTGCACCGTCATCCTCAACAACAACCAGTTATCATAACGTTCCATCAACATCCGTCTGGTGGTCGTCTCTAACCGTGTGGCTGTTGTGTTGGTGAAAAACTGCCACCCAGTTACTGTCACGTTCACCCATTCACGTCTTTATCTGTTTTAGCCGAACAAATTCATTTCACCAAGCGCATCCACAACGTGGAAGTCAACGAGCGCCAGTCGGCCACCTTCGAGTGCGAGGTGTCCTTCGACAACGCAATCGTTTCTTGGTACAAAGACACGTGGGAACTGAAAGAATGCACTAAGTACAACTTCAGAAGCGAGGGCAGGAGACATTTCATGGTCATTCGAAATGTGACCATTGAAGACGAAGGTGTGTAGAGCCCAACCGGGCTCCAGAGGCCGCCTGCAGATTTTTCTCCTCTTGCTGTTCTTTGTGACCTGAGTGTCTTCATCACTAATCCCATGTAGGCGTGTACTCAGTGATTGTGAGATTGGAGCCCAGAGGAGAGGCTAAGAGCACAGCTGAGCTTTATTTGTCTGGCAAAGGTACAGTTATTAGTCAGGCACCAACTTTTCTGCTTCTGATCAGCTTTGGACGATCTCAGACTTTAACACAAACCGCACTCTTTTTTTTCTTCTTTTTTTTTCACAGAAATCGAATTAGCGATGGTACCGACAGGTGAGTGAGTTATTATTCAGAAAATTACGTCTGGTAAATTTTATTCAGAAGGGACACTTTTGGAAACTCGTGTTGTCCACTCAGATGTGACGTCACATTTGCAGAAAAACTGTATTTAAGTAAGAGGAGCACTTTTTTTTCAACAAATTTTTACTCAAGTAAAAGTAAAAAGAAAGACCCAAGAAATTGCTCAAGAGTAAAAAAGTATTTTGTAAAAAGGCGACTCAAGTACTGAGTAACTGATTGTAATATGAGTACATTTAATGTTTAAAATGACAAACAGATGGACCAAATTAAAGTTTTGTGGAATTTCTGGTATTTTATAGAACAAAATGAAAATAATTCATATAATTAACAAAATTAAGCATAAATAAAAAAAATTCCAAATCAATTTATTTTAATATGAAACTTTTGAAACTGCAGGTGTACATCTGGTAAATTTTTGGTTAAAACACTTCATTCAGTGAAGCATCCAGAAATTTTACTCAAGTGAGAGTAGCAATAATTCATAATAAAATTACGTGACTATACAGCCTGAACACACGTAGCTTAGCATCATAAAGGGACATGAGCAAAGTGCGCACAAGATTCTTCTATGGTTTTTTTGCATTATGTTTTCTCTTGCTTTGGTGCACTGTGCTAAATTAGTAATACGTCTCCAGGTTTCATTTTGTTAGAAGAATTGTTCTACCGCGGCAGCGCTGCAATGGATGGCAAGTAGTGCAATAGTATTTATGCCCTCCAGCTTTGTGCACATGTGCGAAATATCCGGATGAAACATTAACACAACCAAAAACAACTTACCAAAAACACAGATATGGCCAAAATGATATCGATCATTGTCATAAATTTCTGTGTTCTTTAAATTCCTGTTTTCAAATTTAATTATTCCAAAATGTATTATTAAATTTGGTATAAAATGTTTCAGAAGGTAAAAAAAGACAGATAACGATAGTTGAGATTTAAAGCAGGAAAGCTGTTTGGTTTGAACCATTCTCCGTATTGTGTAGATTTCCCAGACTCTTCAGTTCTGAGGCCTGAAGTGCCTTCATCAGAAGAAATTCAAGGTAAGATTCACAGACTGCTGCAGGGACTAAAATAAAACCTGAAACGGTTCTTCGTGGCTAACAGACCCAAAATGTTTTTCTTTAAGAATCTGCTGAGTTCTATCAGTATGAAGAAAAGATCGAACAGAGAGGTACTTATCCAGAAATCTTCCTTAACATGAGGATAATTTGTTCAAATTTGACTAATCAGATTAACTCAAACCTTATTAACAACAAAACTAAGCATATTTTTATTTAATAATGGGGTCTTAAATGTTTTGTTTTTCTTTACAAGAATCAGCTGAATATTCGTATCAGTACGAAGAGGAGGTGCAGCAGAAAGGTACCATGTTTCTCCCTCCTCATCCTCGTCATCAGCTTCTAACCATCTAACCAGCACCGTTTATATTTTCATCCTGTTAGGATTAAAAATAATAACATTTAAATGTAGCTAGTAAAATCTGTTCTTATTTAGTGAAGTCTCTGGAGTTATCAGGTAGATTTGACCCACATCTGCTTCTTTTTTTCCACCCTCTTCCTTTCTCCTTCATCACCATTTTAATATCACCGTCTTGGATAAACTTTGCTATTGTCCTGATTTTCTTTTTTCGTTTTGTGCCTCACTTCTTCCTCTAACACTCCTTATCTTTGGTGTTTTTGGTGTTGTCACACCTTTAAATTTAACCCAGTATATGTGTGGAATGATTGTATCCACTTATGCTAACTTCAGATTTCTTCTACTGGTGTAAACTGGTTTGTTCTTCTCCTCTGAGACGTCAGAAAGTTTCATTATTTTATGTCAAACTGTTTCCACAATGTCTCATGTTTGTCTTTTGTTACTTCTGTGATTTTGATCATCTTCAGTCGAGTATCAGAGCTGGACAGAAGAGACTGTAACACAACAGATTTCAGAGACTAAAGGTATCACCGTTGTGTTTACCTTGCTCTTTTTTTCTCTTGTAATAACCTCTTTTTAACACAAAATCGAAGAATGTTTTCTACCAAGCAGATTTTTCTTAGGATTTTCTTGATGTTATGTGTTATAGAGTATTAGGGCCACGCAAAGAAAAATAAAAAATCTAATTACAAGAATAAAGTCAAAGTATTATGTGAATAAAGTTGAAATCATATGAAAATACAGTCACAATATTACAAGAATAAAGTCTTAGGAGAATAAAGTCGTAATATTATGACTTTATTCTAGTAATACTGTGACTCATATGATATGACTCATATCATATGATAAACGATGATAATATCTCATATTATTGCGACTTTATTCTCATACAACTTTATTCATGTGAAATGATGACTATTCTGATACAAGTTCACTCTCCTAATACTATGATTCTCACAATTTTATTACTTTGTTCTCATAATTTTATTTTTCTTTTGGTTCCTTTCTTAGCGTGGCCTAATACTCTGTCGTAGCTATAAATGTTTTCAGACACTGATTATAAGTCTTTGTGTTGCTGCGTCTTCTTTCAGCTGCCAGAGTTGCTGTTGAAGAAAAAGTGGAGACTATGAAAGTTGAAGTGAGGGAGGAAATCCCAGCTAAAGGTAACACAGAGCTCCGTTAAGATTTATGTCCTCTAATTAAGTTTAAGATTATTATTTTTTGTATTATTTCTGCAATATCTTTTTCCAACGACACAATAATCAACGTGTGTTCAGGTAGTGATACAGTTCTGATGAGAAGACTGAAAACTCCTCCCTCTTTGGATTTCCATAGCTCAGCCACATGTTGATCATTCAAAGTTTGGACAGTTGATACAAAATTTACAGATTTCAGGGTTTCTGCAGGTTTCACCAGCTCAAACTTAAGACTATTTAAGACATTCTTGAGACCATAGTCAATTAAATCTAAGACCTGTATCATGACAGAAATGTACAAAAGAGAATTGCATATTTATATTTATATTTTTTGGGATGTTATTTCTGACCTGTTTTAAAGTAACTTCACCTGTGATTACTTCTCATTTATTCCTAACATGGTTTGTGTTTTATTTTTATTCCGAAGTTGAGAAGAAGCCCGAAGAGAAGCCGACTGCAGCTGTGGAGGAACCCAAGAAAAGTATGAATGTGTTCAGGGATGGATTTATGTGTGGGCTGTTAAGTATTCTTGAAAATGCTCATCCTATTTAACTAAAACTTTGCAGAACCAGAGGCCAGGAAGCCAGTAGAGGAAAAGGTTCCTGCAGTTTCAGTCCCAGAGAAGAAGGAAGTTTCTGCTCCCAAAGGTATTCTACTACTGCCTGAATATTTTCAATGTTTTTCTTCATTGTTGTTTATCTTTACATTAACTTTCCTTGCAATGCGGGTTCATGCTCTTATGTTTTGATTCTGCTCCTTTAGTTGTTGTTTTAATGTGTCTAACAGAACCAGAGGAGGTGAAGAAGCCAGTCGCTGCTCCAAAAGAGAAGCCCGGACTTCCAACCAAAGGTCTGTATTTCTTCTCTGTGGCTCCCATCTGTAGTTTCAACCTCTTAACTTCTTCATGATGTTTGATCTGGGTTTGTTCTGTTCTGTTTGGACTTCGCTGGTGTCTGCTTTTCTGTTAATCTTCCTCTTTCTTCTTAGTCTTCACCCTCTTTAAAACTCTTCTTCAGACTCTAATATCAGTTAATGTTTATGTTGCATAAATGAAGATGAAGCCAAACCTCAGGTTCCAGCTGAGCCCAAGAAACCGGTTCCTGAAGCAAAGCCCAAAGCTGAACCAGAAGCCAAACCCGCCCCAACTCCAAAGGCAGAGCCGGAACCAAAGGCTAAACCTGCTCCAGCTCCTAAAGAAGAACCAGAACCAAAGGCTAAACCTGCTCCAGCTCCTAGAGTAGAACCAGAACCAAAGGCTAAACCTGCTCCAGTTCCTAAAGAAGAACCAGAACCAAAGGCTAAACCTGCTCCAGCTCCTAAAGAAGAACCAGAACCAAAGGCTAAACCTGGTCCAGCTCCAAAAGTAGAACCAGAACCAAAGGCAAAACCTGCTCCAGCTCCAAAAGTAGAACCAGAACTAAAGGCTAAACCTGCTCCAGCTCCAAAAGAAGAACCAGAACCAAAGGCTAAACCTATTCCAGCTCCAAAAGTAGAACCAGAACCAAAGGCTAAACCTGCTCCAGCTCCAAAAGAAGAACCAGAACCAAAGGCTAAACCTGCTCCAGCTCCAAAAGTAGAACCAGAACCAAAGGCTAAACCTGCTCCAGCTCCAAAAGAAGAACCAGAACCAAAGGCTAAACCTGCTCCAGCTCCAAAAGTAGAACCAGAACCAAAGGTTAAACCTGCTCCAGCTCCTAAAGCGGAACCAGAAGGGAAGCCAGTGATTCCTCCATCCAAAGGTATGCTCTAGGGTTGCAACTAACGATTATTTGTTTTCAATTATTCTGACGATTAATCGATTAATCAATTAACCATATTAAAAAAAAAATTGATACATTCTGCAGATTTTTCATTTACATTTTTACTTAAAACTGTCAATTGAGAAGGTGGGATAGAATATGTTTACAGACAAAAGTTTTTTTATCTTAAATACAAGATGTATATATATTTTTTGTACAGATTTTAAGAGTCTGTGTACTCACGTTAACAATTAATCGATTACTAAAGTAGTTAACGATTATTTCAATAATTGATTAATCCAGTTAATTGTTTCAGCTCTTGTCTGTTCTGCTCTGTTTGTATCTGTGTGTTGAGTTTTCACGGTTGTATGAAAACAAACTGTTTAGCTTCGAATGTGGAAGCGATTCTTTCACTATCTTTGGTCTGAAACCATCTGAATGTCACTTTAAGCCCCTGAAGAGGCTGCAAAGATCAAACCTGAACCAGAAGCTCCAAAACCAAAGCCAGAACCGAAGAAAACAAAACCAGAAGTCCTTAAACCTGAACCTCCTAAACCAGAACCTGCAAAACCAACACCAGAACCGAAGGAACCTCAGAAGAAAGGTACACAACACCTTCTACCACAAACCCCTCCTTCGTTTGCTCAAAGTTCTGGATTATTTAACCCAGAAAATAATCTTCGTCTGAGTCCGATTGTGTCTTATTAACCTTTTTTACCTCCTTCTTTGAGAGAACTGACTGCCTTTAGGTTCATTTACCATAGTGACAGAGGGTAATTTGTTCTTTTTAAAGTGCCAGAAGAACCAGTAAAGAAGGAGGTGGCTGCTCCTCCACCTCCTTCAGTCCCACAGAAAGTTCAGAAAGAGGCAGAAGAACCTCAGAAGAAGCCAGTTAAAGGTATCCGAAGCTCATTCTGCAGCTCCTGACATTAAAATCTGAAGTTCTTTTTGTGGTGATGAGGGTGCATGCCGTGTTTGTTTCAGTTGTGTCTGTCTGTGACGCTCAGTGGAGTGTTTTTACATTCCCTGACGTTTAAAAGTCTTGTAATGTTTGTGAACGGTACTCTTTAAAGTTCCCGTGGAAGAAAAAGTTCCTGATCTCCCGAAAGCAGCAAAGAAACCAGAACCTAAAGCGGCTTCTCCCAAAGAAGAGCCAGCTCAGAAGGACAAAGGTACTCTTAAGCTGGTTTTAAAATTTGTTATATTTTAGGAAATTAACCTCTCTTTTTTGCTTTGCTTGACAAAAAAGACCATATGAGTGATCTAAAACATTTTTTTGTGCGTTAGCACATTCTCTTCTTCTTTATGGTCATGTCTTCTGCATGTTTTTCTGTCAAACCCTCTTAAAGCTCTCAAGCCCCAACAGAAATCTGACAAGGTTGCCCAGGAAATGCCTGATGAGGAGGCTGTGTTGGGCAAAAAACCTGGAAAAATATCTGAAACGGCAGCGAGGAAAGCTGAGGTGAAGGAAAAAACTCCGGAGAAAATGCCGGAAAGTAAACCGGAAATTGTACAGAAGGTGGTGGCTGAAAGAATCCCAGAGAAAATACAGGAAAGAATTCCAGAAAAACTTCCAGAGAAAATACCGGAAAAAATCTCTGAGAAACTTCCACAGAAAATCCCAGAGAAATTTCCAGAGAAAATCTCTGAGAAACTTACAGAGAAAATCTCTGAGAAACTTCCAGAAAAAATCCCAGAGAAACTTCCAGAAAAAATCTCTGAGAAACACCCAGAGAAAATTTCTGAGAAACGTCCAGAAATAATTGTAGAGAAGCGTCCTGAAAAAATCTCAGAGAAAGTTCTAGAGAAAATCCCAGAAAAAATTCAAGAAAAAATCTCAGAGAAACGTCCAGAAAAGGTCTCTGAGAAACTCCCAGAGAAAATTCCTGAAAAACTCCCAGAGAAAATTCCTGAGACAAAGCCTGAGGTTAAACCTCCTCAGAAAAAGGCTGAAGAAGAGGTGATCAGTCAGAAAAAACCTCCTGAGAAAGTTGACAAAGTGAAACCACAGAAACAAGCAGAGAAAACTTTTGAAGGTGAAACCGTTTCTGTTAAAACACTTGAGAAGGTCGGACCAAAACGAGAAGCACAAGAATCTCTTCAGAAAGGTACAGATGACAAAAACATCGACTCTTTTTCTTCCTTTGTCTTCTTCATGAAACGTCTCTTTGAGTTCAGCATTCATCAGCTTCAACACAGAACCGGTTAAATATTACAGAACATCTCCACAGAAGAAAAAATGAAATTTAAAAATTTCCAGACAAATTCAGCTATAAGTTTTTTCTGAATTCAGTTTTGCCTTGAATTATTAAAAATCAATAATGTTTTGCACATTTTTTAATTTCTTAAGTTGTTAACTCATTTTGTGTAAAATGGACATAAAATAAATTGGTGTCGTCTACGGAGTATTAGGCCCACGTTAAGAAAACAAAAAAACAATAAAATTACAAGAGTAACTTACAAAAGTATGTCATATTATGAGAATAAAGTGAAACTAATACAAGAATAAAGTCATAGTATTACGAGAATAAATATTACGAGAGAAAAATGTCAGTATTACCAGAATAAAGTTGTAGTATTGTTTCTCTATTCTCGTATTATTTTGACTTTATCCTCGTAATTATGAATTTATTCTATTTATTTAATTTTTTGTATTTTTAAATTTTTTTTCTTTTAGCTGTATGTATGACAAATATCTATAACAGTTTTTCCAAGTGAGTGCCACCAGGGGGCGCTAGAGAGGATCAGAAACTTGGAGGGAAGATGAGAAAAACCATGTAGTCCAATTATTCTGTGTAATGTTATTTTAACGCGTTAAATTTAAGGAATTTAATGCGTTTAATTCTGAGGAGTCGCTTGTGTAAATGTTGACAGCCCTAATTTTCATGTAAATAAATGACGTAGGACAGATAGTAAAGTAGGGAAAAGAAAGTGAAAAGAAAGTGATAAAAACCGTGAAATTAATTAGAAAAAGGTTCAAAAAGTGGAGTAAAGACAAAAAAGAAAGAGAAAGTGAACTTCAGATGTTAAATATTAGCAAATCAATCTTTCACAACAATAAAAAGTTGAATCAAAGAACTATAAAATATCATACTCTCCTAATTATTTAAAACAGAGAACCTTGAAATGTGTTAATTTTTAAACTTGACAGCAAAACTGACTTCAGAAAATCAAATATAGCTGAACTTCTTTGAACCTTTTATCCACATTTAGGCATCATTTGACATCTATTTGCCTTTCACTTTTAAACCTGAGTATTTACACGGTATACTCAGAATTGTTGTCTCCTCTACATCTTTACAAAAGAAATCACCCTGCATTTTGTGTAATAATCAGAAAAATTCCAGATGTTGCTGCTGGTTTCAGAACGTCTTCCACGTCTCTTTAAACTCTCAAATCTTTGTGTTTTCTGGATCTTTCTGTGTGTTTGTTTCTAACGGTCTTAACTTTATTTCTTTATAACAATCTTCTTCGAACTCACCATCTTGGACTAAAAAAAACTTGAATAAAAGAACCTGTAGTTGAGAAGACGGAGAAGATTCGTCAGGAGAAGAAAGTCTTTGTTCCTGTTGAAAAAGGTACCGACCGTCTGAAAACGAGATGGATTACTGTAACCTCATCCTCGTTTTTAAGTCCTGATGATAAAATCCAGCCGGTTGGATTATCATCAGTCTTTCTATTAATCCCTCTAACGTTTGATGTTTGTCTCTGTGTTTTATTCTCACCTCTTGGCGTCGCTGCATGACGCCTCTTCTTCTACAAAACCAGTTCTAACTGAGAAACCAGAAGAAACTCAGAGGAAACAGGAAGAGGAGAGAAAATCTGCTACAATCTCTGAGATAAAACAGAAAGTTAAAGCAAAAGTGACGGAAGATGAATCTGAAGAGATCGAATCACCAGCAGACGAAACGAGGAGCAAAGGCAAAACTGAAGAAAAACGTTCAGTTAAAGAAGAGTTGGCAAGAAAAACAAGTGAAAAATTAAAAGTTATCGGTGTGAAATCTGAGAAAATCTCAGAAAAACTCAGCAGAACAGGAGAAGAAACTCACAGAGAAGTGAAAAAGACAGAAATTAAATCAGAGTTAACTGAATCGATTGCATCGTTTGAGCTAACCGAAGAGAAAAAGGTGAAATCTGAACCGGTGTTTGATGTAAAACCGGACTACCGCTCTGTAAAAGCAGAACTAGAGACCTCAGTCACAGAGCTGGAGTTTATTACGAAGTTTGTACCAGAAGCAGAGCAGCTGAAGTCCGAAGACGTTCCTCCTCAGAAGCAGGAACTCTTAATCCAGGATCAGATGAAACCTTCAGTCTCTTTAAAACCAGAACAAGAGATAAAGATTCCCTCAGAAACAGCCGCTGGAGGTACCATCATTCATTATGTCATATTTAACCGTTTCATCAGACTCTGGTTGGTTGCAGGTTGTTTATTCTCTGTGTAATATCCTGAGCAACCACCCGGGGTCACCATTTCACGTCCATTCTTCTGTTTAACATCATTTTCGGTCTTTTTATTCCGTTTCTGAGTTTGTTTTGTTGCCTGTTGATGTTTTTGTTGTTTTTTTGTTTCTCTTTTGTTTTTCTTAAATGTCCAAACCTAAATCTTAATTTGATTATTCTTTAAAGAAACTGAAGACAAACTCAAGAAGCTTCCTTCCAAACCTGCTGAGACAAAAGGAAAGAAAGTGGAGAAAGGTAGAAAACCACAACCATCGTCTTTTATTTAACCTCTTTATTATTGATCATTTAACCCCAGCTGTTTGTGTCTGTTTGTTTCTAATCTCTTGGCACCGCCTCATGGTGCTTTCTCTTCACAACTGTTCAATTTTTCCAACCTTCAGCATCATTCACAGCTCTTGTAGAGGACGAGAAAAGAGCATCATGTGCAGAACATGAAGGTCCAGTTAAAGAACGCAAGAATATTGAATCTGAGACACAAGAAACCAACAAAAAAACTGAAGAAATATCTGTTACTGAGGGATTAAAGGAAATGGGCTTTTTTCCTTCAACTGATGAAAAGATTAATGTGACAGTTCAGGATAAACCTAATGAACATAGACGACAGAGATTGGTTCCCAAAGACATAGAACTTCCGAAAGAAGATGCTGAAACTGGAAAACATAAAATTCTTAATGTTTCTGCAGCAAATGGATTAATTACAAACCAGAAATTTAAAGACAAACCAAAAATAACTGTCATGACAGAACAGTATGTGTCAGAACGAGCTCCTCAGAAAGAGCTAGACTCAAAAATTCATGAAACTGATTCACGTGAGGTCATTGAAACAAACGTTTCATCAAAACTCGCTGACATTAGTACCAGGTGTTTAAAGAAAGAAGCTGCAGAGAAACCAAAACTGCAGACATTAGGTGAAGATGACACTTCACTTCAAGACAAAGAAACTTTTAGTGAAGTCAAAGTTTCTGAAAAGCAGCACATAGTCCCAGACAGGGAGTTCCCAGTTCCTGAGGAAGTTCCTCAGAAAACATCATTATCCACCAAGATCAGAAGACAGAGGTTTGCTAAAACTAAAGAAACTTCAGACAAAAAGGCACCTTCACAAAGCATCGCAGTGGAGGATGAAACTGAAGCAGAGACGCTTAGAAAAGATGGAAAACCTGAAACAGTTAAGAGGTTTATCGACAAGAAATCACTACATCCAGCTGAGGAGTGTACAAAAACTCAAACTGTTACTGAACTACATCAGGTGACAATTAGTACAGTTAAAGATAAAACTCTTAAAGTTTCTCCTCTTAAAGAGACTAAAAGTGTGCAGGAAGAAGAAAAAGTAAAAGAGGAAAGTTTAGAAGAAGTTGAATTACTGGCAGTTGATGAGCAAACTAGTCAAGTAGACGGTGATCTGAAGGATTCAAGATCATCTAAAGAGAAAAGACAAAAACTAATGAAGACTAAAGATGCGGTGGATAATCAACTACCAATAAAAGCAGTTTTAACAAAGGAAGGGCTGCCAATCAAAGACAAAATAGCTGACATAGGTGAACAAAATAAAGTGACCTCAAAACAACCTGTAGAGTTAACTGATGATCAAGAAATCAATGAAGAGGATTTTCCTCCAAAGGAAGAAAATTTAATAAAGTTTGAGGACACTACAGATGTTTTACAGAAAGAAATTCCATCAAAACCAGTTAAAACTAAGAAAACAACAAAAGATAATGAGCAAAAAGAACAACCAGCATCTGAAGATCATCAGGGGATGATCCTTGGACTAGACCAGATAAACATCAGTAAAGTTACAGATAAGATGTTGAAAGTTTCTCCCCTTAAAGAGAAACAAGCAACACAGGAACAAGTAGAAAGAAAAGTTTCACAAATAAACACAGAAGAAACCATTAAAAAAACTGAAAAAATGCAAGAAAGGAGACAATCTGAGTTTTTACTCATTGAAGAAGTGAAAGATTTCTCTGGCGTCTCTCCAGAAAAATCAGTTTTCTCAAAGCTTGAGAGCTCTACAGATATTTTACAGAAAGAAATCCCATCAAAACCAGTTAAAACTAAGAAAATGAGAAAAAGTGATGAACAACAGACAGCTGAAGAAACGTTAACTAGAGAGAGAATGAGCAAACCTCAAGGGTTAATAGTTAGACAAGACCAGATAAACATCAGTACAGTTACAGATAAAATGTTGAAAGTTTCTGCCATTAAAGAGAAACAAGCAACACATGAACAAATGGAAAGAAAAGTTTCACAAATAAACACAGAAGAAAATGTTAAGGAAACAGAGAAACTACCAGAAATGAGACAATCTGAGTTTTCAGTCATTGAGGAAGTAAAAGAGACAGATATTTCCCCAGAGGAGTCGGTTTTATCCAAGTCTGCAAAATCAACAGATGCTTTGGGCCGACATATCCCATTAAAACCAGCAGTAGCTGTGGATAAACCCATAAAACTAACAGTCAGTGAAGACAAAACAACAGTTGGTGATAAAGAAACGCCTAAGCCACCAAACATCAAAGAAACTGAGTCAGCATCTGGTGAAACCAAAGATTTAGGTTCTCCAAAGGTTTTTATTTCCTCAGAGAATAAAAAACAAAAGTTTCCCCAAACAATTGATATTTCAGATGAAGAATTTTCACTTGTAATGAATAAAAGCAGAAAAGTTATTAAAGATGATCTACTTGACAAAGATAAAGAACAAATATCTCAACCAACAGATGATGATATGTTACCCAAAGTGAGAATTAGCAAGTTTCAGGGTTCGATCATTGAACAAGACCAGATAAAAACCAGTGTAGTTAAAGAGAGAACTTTGAAAGTTTCTCCAGAACAATCGACATCTGAGATCATAACTGAAGACAAGCAAATCCTGTCAAAGACCATCTGCTATTTAGATAAAGCTAACCTTACCTCTGTCAATGACAGAACTGACAAACCATTACCTAGAGCCACGAAGCAAGAAAAACCTGCAGAAAATCTGTCAGAAATCCAAGAAGGTGGGTTTGCAACAGGTGAGGCTGAGGGTTTTCCAAAGGAAATAAAGGAAATGGACCAAACTGTAGAGGCAACAGACCAAAACATTCAACCAAAGTTAGTCAGAGATAAAGACAAAACTAAAACTGACAGAAGAGGAAAATCTACAAAACAGCAATTTAAAGTAAAAGTCTTAGATGAGGCTGATGTTCCAGCTAATATAGAAGAAACTTCAGTTAGGAAAGAGGTTCACGTAGACCAAAAGGTAACTGAAGGGAGCACATTAACAGAGGAAGCCCTGACGACCAAGAAGTTACGAAAGACAGATGAGTTTCAGTCATCTCTTAAGGCTCAAGACACAGAAGATCAGGCATCTCGGATTGAAGAGAATGTATCCAAACAGGAACCTTCAAAGGAACCTAAACCAGTTTCATCTCAGTTAGAAAAGCACAAAACATTCGCAGTTATAGACGGTCACGCCACAGAGGAGATAGTTGATGAGTTAGAGGGTTTTAAACCAACACAAGAAGAACTGGAAAAAGTGCAGAGAAAGATAACAGAGGTTCCTGTTGGACAGGAAGAAGCTGAAATACAACAGAGACCAGAAGATACTGACGATAGGGTCAGAGACTTAAAGATCTTTAATAAACCAGAGAAAACTGAAGTTCTGGGAAATATTTCAATAGAGAAACAGCTAAGAGATGTAGAAAATGCAGAAGAAGTTACTGAAATGGACAAAACCACCACAACTCGTCCAGCTGAGGAGATGAAAAACTCAAATGCAGAAACTGAAGCTGCAAGAAAAGGACAGAAAACAGAAAAATCCAGCCAGATTTCACAAGAAGCAACTGAAGAGGAGAAGTTGGACCAGACAGAAATTACACAAGATGTTGCAAGAAAGAAATCCAAATCTCTGAAAGAAAAAGATACAAAATTTCAAGACAAAGAGTGGAAGGCAGCTGTTTTCAAACAGGAATATGGACATTTTACTCCAGCTGAAGAAGCTGAAACACCAAAAACATTAATGAAACTTTCTGTGGCTCCTGTGATGGAGGTGGCCTTCGAAACATCTGGTATAGCCATAGATGACAATGAACCCTCGTCTCTGAAGAAGTCTAAACAAATAAAGGTAGAAGATGGAGCAGACAAGCTGCCTACAAGAGTAGAGCAAGACAAATTAAAATCTCAAGTTAGATCAGAACCAGAAGCCAAGGAGGTTCCTCTTGAAAAAGTTAACATCCTTGACAAACCAGCTTCATTTCCTCCCAAACGTGTGAACCAAACCGAAACACAAGATGGAGAACTTTCCATGATGGTAAGAGTAAAACAAAAACATGGAGAAATTAGCCAACTTTTTCCAGAAACAAAACAACAGCAGAAAGCAGTCGCAGCTGCAACTTTGATGGAGATACCATCTGAAAAACATCTCATCACTGATGTTGGCGACTTTAAATCAGACCGTTTACAAAGATCCACAGCTCCTGATAACTTGGAGATAAATGTTGAAACGGTAACGGAGAAAATGTTTGACCTTGTCAGTCCAGAGGCTGTAGAGAAGAAGGTGAAAAATCTCACAACAGACAAAGCTAGTGAAGATAAAACACAACAGAGGGTGAAACGTAGAGAAAAATCACCAATCGAAAGCTTAACGTCTAAAACAGAAACAGTTAGAGATTATTTTCATGATGTTTCCCAGATTGCAATGATGGAGCAGCAGGAAGCAGAGCAAAAAGTTTCAAAGACGCCGGTTATGGATGTGGCGTATGAAAAATCAATGCATGCACGCACACAGGCGATGCTAGACATACAGACATATATATCCCCTGATTCTCAAGTATTAGATTTTAAACCAGGAGAAATTGTTTACACATCCAGTGATGTTTCTGTTCTGATAGAAAGATCCACAAAAGATCAAATACATGCATTAAATCAACCTGAAGAGATTGAAGTGAATATTAGGGAACTAAAGCTCGAAACAGGAAGAAAATCATTTGTTGAAGCAGAAACTTTGCAAAGTCAAGATGAATCAGACAAACCAATCAGTCCAGAAGACCTTTCTTCACAAATTACTGCATATAGAGAAGATAAATCTGATGCTACAGTTCAGGCAAAGACGGTTCCAGCGAAAGAAAAGGCAGCAACTATTGGTGGAGGGAAAAAAGTCTCTCTGACGTCTACACCCGATGTGATGTTTAAAGAATCGGACACAACTGAAGGAAGAAGAGAATATTCAAGAGATTCAAAGACGTCAGAGCAACCAATTGAACCCAACATGTCTGCTGGTGTTCAACGTAAAGACAAACAAGCAGAGAGAGAACTAACCGAAGGTCAGCCTAACTTTGAGCCCTCAGTAACAGATAAACCCAAAGTTAGCACCACTGGTCACCCATCAGAACACACCAGAACCACACCACACATCCACTCAATGCTTCCAAAAACACACGAAACCAGAACCGAGACAGAACGCCAAGGGCTGCAGTCCATGACAGAAATGAAGGGTCTGACTGCGGAACCAGAAGAGAAAGAAAATCTCTTTCTTCAAGAAACGTCCAGAGGTACAGAGGAGGAAAACTATCACTGAGCACAAGTTTCTGATCTGAGCACCCAACATCACTTCCTGTGGGGATTCCACATCCATATCACCGTCCAGAAGGACCTCCATGTCATGTCACCCATTCTGTTCAAGCACAATCTGTCTTTACTTGTCTTCTGCGTTTCCATTACAAATGTGTCCGAAACTTTCTTGATATTCTGCTAACGCTGAAAAAACGCAGTTTCACAATTGTGGTAATTCCATTAAATGAGGAAAACAGTTAAAATCACATAAATAAGTTTGTTCACATAAATCTTTTTAAAAAATAAGTGACATTATCATTATGTTGTCATTTCCACCAGTATATTATCATCCATTCGGTAATCACATGACTTGTGTGATGCAAAATAAAAATAAAGTTTTCATTGCAGTTTTGTGAAATATACTAATTTCAATAAAGCCAAAAAACCGACTGATTCTAGCACAGAAACTTTTGATTAAAAAAATGTGAGTTCTTTTTTTGTAAATTGTCTCTTTCCGTTATAAACATTTATTATTGTATTTCCACTTTGCGTAATTGTAAAATCAATGGAAATTTGCTACTTACCATTTCATTATGCAAATTGGAATTACAAAAATAAATTTGCTTAATGGAAACATGAGACTTTTGAAAAAACTCATGTATTTCGATAAAGCTTTTGCGTTAAGATGAGGCTAAAGGCTTTAAAGGCTAAAAACCTTTTAGCCACTAATCTCTTTAAAGGTTTTTAGCCTTTAAAGAGATTAGTGTATTTTGCAAAACTGCAATGGAAACATTTTTTTCGCGTCATACCGGTCATGTGATGAACAACCAGATGTTACTACTTAGGGAAAAGACAAAGAAAATGACAGGTAGGAGGATGATGGCACTGTAAGTTTTTTAATGAAATATTGTGTGGACTAACTTATTCATGTGTGATTTTAATTGTATCTTATTTAATGGAAGCACCTCAATTGTGAAATATGTTTTTTTCCCCCCATCAGCAGAATATCAACAAAGTTTTGCACACATTTGTAATGGAAACGCAGTTAGATTGCGTTGGATTTTCCCCCTGGCCGTTTCTCTAACTCTTCTATACAATGTGAGTGTGAACCAGAGCGGTGAGGTTGTTTGGTCTTCCAGCTGCCTAAAGGCTGTTTTTTCTTTGCCGTGCTTGAGTTCTTACCTCAGTCTGAATGTTTGTCTGATTGTTGTCTTGTTTATCTTTAAAGTTGTTGTGAAGGAGAAGGAGTTGCCTCCAGAACCCAAAGAAGTGAAGCCAGCTCCTCCTCCAGAAGGTACTCAACATTGTTTGGTTTTAAAGGCATTCGTGACAGAATGCGCTCTTGGAAAAAAGCAAATCTTTGAAACTTTATCCTGAACACAGAGGTCAGAAAATGATCTCTTGGGTTTAAACTTCTCTGAGTTCAGATAAGCATGTTCTTAAGATGTTTGTGTAAATTTTCATCTTTTCTTTGTACCTGAAGAAATCAAACCAAAAGTTGGAGAAGCCCCGAAAAGACCTGAAGTTACTCAAAAGAAAATCCCTCCACCAGAGGAAACAAAACCAGGTATTCAGACAGAAAACGGTTGAAGAAGTGTTTGGATGCTAGTTTGCCAAACATCTGATTAATCTAATGTTGCTCTTGAAAGTGGTCAAGCCTGTTGTGAAGGCTGAAGAACCGACTAAGGTGGTTCCAGAAGAAGAAAAGCCAGCTCTGAAAGGTAGAGGACCTTCAGAGAACCATCCTCTTTATCTTTTCAGTTAAATCCATCTTTTAAAACCTCTTATTTCACCAGATGTCTTTACTAATATGGGTCATGTTGACCTTTTCCTCTTCCGTGCAACAAAAGCATGCAATTTTTTAAACATCTTCTTATATCTCACCTTAATTCTTCACCTCTACTGTGAGATAATTAAATGTTTCTTACAGTCTTCAAGGAAAATGAGTCATATTGTTAGTAATAACCAAAACCTAATGAGTTTCTTCACTATCCTTTTGTATTAGATGAAACCAAAGGACCTGTTCAGACACCGGGAGGAGTCCAGAAAGGTAAGACCACTTCTCACTTTACCTCTAAACAACCAGCAGATGGCAGCAAATCTACACCTGAACACAATGTTGGGCGCCAAAGCAAACCATCACTAATTACTGCTTTGTTATGCTCAGTACAGAAATTACTTGGTATTAACTTGAGAAATAAGCATCTCAACTAATCAGATATTTGACTTTTAAGAAAATGGACCCTGATTCTTTGCACTCTCAGCTCCATTTTCTGTTATGTTACAGCGTATTACTTAGAAGACAAATAGCACGTGTGACATGCTAGCACACTCACGCCCTTAAAGTACAGTACAAGCGAGCAATTTGCTCTCTTTTTGCATCAGATTGCATTTTTCGTGCTTCTCAATCAGGGAGAAAACAAGTTCAAATTCAGGTCTATATCAGAGAGTGATAGTTTTCATGTAAAGCTACCTTACATCTTTCTTTTGCACTATAATCATTTTCAGCTAACAGGAGAATATAAAAGTTAAATCATGGTTTATGTAATCATGGGAAGTTTTTCCTCTAAATTGAAGTTTAAATATGGGAGACATTATTAGCTGGCCAGTCCAATTTGAAGTGAAAATCTGTTTTGATGAGGGCATTGTGAGTTAGACGGATGTGCAAACTTTGGTTTACGTGTGTCAGCAAACACTAAATATGCGCTATAATGAATACGGCCAATAATGTTTTCATAAATATTTAAAAAAGTGAGATCTATGCAGTTTTACTTTAAATTTTCTCATTGTCTTAATTAGTTTAAGTTACCCTGTAGTGCCTTTCAAAAATTATTGATACTACCTGACTTTTTTCACAATTTATCACTTCACAACCACCAACTTTAGTGTATTCATTGGCTTTTTAAGGTTTTTCCAAAAGCAAGTAGTGTGCGGTTGCTTTTAGTCCCCTTTACTCTGATACTCTAAAATAAAATCCTGAACATGGCCAATGAATCCACCGGTGTTTAATATGATGTTGGATCTTTGTTAAAATACTTTGGGATTTGTGGTTGTAATGTGACAAAATGTGAAATATAGTTTCTCTTCTTATATCTCTGTGTTTAGTATATTTGTTGAGCATTTTCTATAATGTTATATGTGTGTTCTGTGTTGCAAGAACTGTGATGTCAGTCCTGTGTCATTCAGTAATGTCAGACCTTTACTGCCTCAGAAACTGTTCAGCAAAAAAAGGGTAAAATTCAAGTCACAGAGGATGGGACGTTTGAGATTCCCACCTTGAAGAAAGCAACCAGAGTCATGAGGGAAGTGGAAGAGGAGCAAGAGGTTGTCACATTGAAGAAGGTCCCATCAGTTCCCATGACAGAATCTGAAGAGGAAGAAAAACCTCAGAAAGTCACCAAGACCACCGTTTTCCATGCCGAGGAAATGGTGCATGAAGAAGAGTCTTTTGAGATGTCTGTTGTCACGAGACGGACTGTTGAAGAAAGAAAACCCAGAGAGAAACCTGAGGGGGTGAAAAAGCCAGACGTTATCAAGCCTAAAGTGGAGGAAGAAAAAGAAACTCCAAAAGACGCTTGGACCCGCCAGAAACCTGCCCCTAAAGATGAGAAACCAAAAGACAAGATCTCTCTTAAGAAAACCCCAAAAGCACCAAAAGAAGAGGAACCTGCTCCTCCAAGTACAGCACCAAAAAAAGTGAAAAAGTTACCCATATCTGAAGCTGAACCAGAAGTAGTCAAGCTCAAACCTTTTGACAAGCCTGACAAACCTTTAGAAGAGCCAGAGAAAGATAAGAAGGAGAGGCCAGATAGAGATAGTGTGCCTTTCCAGAAGGGAGAAAGGATCCCCCGAGAGGTGGAACCCAAAGAGCCAGCAAAGAAACCTGCGGAGGCACTCCCTGAGGTAAAGGAGCCTCCAACTAAGGTACCAAAGCCAGCAGATAAAAAGAAAACTCCAGAGAAAGAGCCAGAGGAGGTCAAAGCACCAACTAAAGGAAAGAAAATCCCAACAGCAGAACAGGAAGTGGAAAGCGTCAAACTGAAGCCCTTTTCCAAACCTTCCAAAGAAGCTGAGGAGCCTGAGAAGAAACCATTAGAGGAGAAAGACAGGAAACCATCTGATGACCTGCAGCGCCGTCGCACCAGTCCTGATGACAAACCAAAGGCAAAAGAGCCAGAGGCTAAGCCCAAGAAACCTGACGTCCCTGAAGCTCCTGAGAAAAAGCCAGAGAAGCCAAAGGAAGTAGACACTGCTCCAACAGAGAAGACACCTGACAAGAAGCCTGAAAAGAAGTCTGAGAAGACTCCAGAGGAGGTCAAACCTAAGCCTTTGGAGACAAAAAAAGGAGTTATACCCAAGGCTAAAGAGGAGAAGGAAGACGTAGCACTGAAGCCAGTGGAGCAGCTCAAAAAGGCAGAGCTGAAAAAGACTCCTTCTCCTAAAGTTGACAAACTCAAGGAGGCAGAAGCAGCTCCAGCTGAGAGGAGGCCAAGCATTGACAAACTTAAAAAAGAACCAAAAAGCGTTTCACCCAAAGACTCTGTTGAAGCTGCAACTCTTAAAAAGGTTCCAAAGAAACCATCACCAGAAGAGGCGAAGGCTGTCACACCAGCAGAGCCTGGCAAAAAGAAAGTTCCCGCAGTGAAGGAGATCTCTCCTGGGGCTGTGCAAATAAAGAAAGTTGCCACTCAGCCAGAGGAGGAGGTGTTTGAAGAGGAGGCAGAGGAAGAGGCAGAGCTGGAGGAAGAGGAAGCCTGGGGCTGGGAACTGGTTCCACGGGACAGCTATGGCTCAGAGGACTGGGAAGGTGAAGGAGAAGAAGGTGCCTTGGAGGTTCCTGGGGTAACCCAGAGAGGTGAGAAGGTGGCAACCCCAACATGTTGGGTGCGACCAAGAAAAATCCTCCACTCATGCCATCCATAATCTCCATCCATTCCCACCCACCATGCTTTCCATCTAAATCCTTCCTGCGGATCATTTTGTTGTGTTTTTACATGTTTGTGTCCATCACATCCATCTCTTCCAGACGTTCTTGTTAAGTCATCTGCGTTTGTCTGCCATTCCATTCTCATTTGCCCAACATGTGTTCATCCCACTATAACACCATCTTTACGTTCATGTCATCTCCTAATGGTGTGAAAATTGTGTCATTGTGAAAATGTAATACATAATTCATTATTTTGTTTGTCTGCCTTCATTTAATTACTTCATGTCTTCAATTCCTGACGAAAACAACATTGCATATGGCCGCCCATTTGCTTGTTCATAAAAAACAATAAACAGTTTCATTGTTTAGCAGCGGATTAATGGTAATTGTTTCTAAACAGAGGGGCAGCCGGCAGAGGAAGCAGGAAGAGGCAGAGGCAGAGGGCTAAAACGTAAGTGTGCTTTCCTTATGTTCACACCATAACTCAAAAATATCATTGTTTAGACTCATGACTATATGTTAAAATCCTCTTTCAGCCAAGCAGACGCCATCACCCGGAGAGGGCAGAGGTCGGGGCATGAAACCTGGTGGGAGAGGTGGCCCCACACCACCAGAGGAACCTTTTGCAGGCTTCAAACTCAAAGCCGTTCCCCTGAAGTTCATCAAGAAGCTGGAAAATATTGTCCTCAAGGAGGCCGAGTCCATTGGCTCATCGGCCGTGTTTGAGTGTGAGGTTTCACCCTCTACAGCCATCACCTCCTGGATGAAAGATGGCGGCAACCTGCGTGAGAGTCCCAAGCACAAGTTCACCTCTGACGGCAAAGACCGGAAGCTGCACATCATTGATGTCCAGCTGTCCGACACTGGAGAATATACCTGCGTCGCCAAGAATGCTGGAAAGGAGATTTCCTGCACTGCTAAGCTCATAGTTGAAGGTAACCCAGCTGCCTTTGATTAATCATAATCAATTTTATGTGGCCCTCTGGACTTCTGAGGGAAACGTAACTAGAACCTTTAAGATAGGATTGGACAATAAATCAAAAACAATATGTATATTTAAAACAAAAACAGATCCGTAAGTAGTAATATTGATCAATATCAAGCTCTTATATTGTGATACGTTTTTCAGTCATATCTTAAAGCCCTACTTCAGTATAACACTTGTGTGCTTCATACATTCACTCATAACCAGCCCTCTGAGAACATTCATGATTTTAATATGACCGCATTTCTGTATGCTCACAGAGCTTCCTGTAAAATGGATCAAGGAATTGGAACCGGAGAACTCGGCCATCCTGGGCCAGCCCATCTACATATCCTGCGAGCTGAGCAAAGAGAGGGACGTGGTCTGGAAGAAGAATGGTGAAGTCCTCAAGAAAAAGGAGGGCAAAATTCAAATCAACATCATTGGATTGCAACACGCCGTGACCATCCAAGGCTCCACACTAGAAGACGCTGGTACCTACACCTGTGAAGTGTCAGGACAGGAGGACGTCGTGACCACCACAAACGTCAAAGTGCTCGGTAAGACAAAGGGAGGTGTCAAATACGCGTATATTAAAACAGAACTGGAAATTAGGTGACCATGCTAGGACTGATTCCTATTCCTCCGTGGCCCTTACCCTCCATTTTACGAAGGTATGGAATCCTTTTATAGGGGGAACAAGGAGTAGCCATCGTCTTTCCCTTCAGCTGGGCTGTAAGGGGTCTTTTGGATGGCTACATGACCATTATTCCTTGATCCCCAAAGGAAAAAAGGGTGCATACCTTACTAGCATGAATGAAAAATGTGAGGGTTGGGCCAGGGCAAGGACAAATCAGGAGTCAGCTAAAATCTAACCTTGATAAATTAACTTCAGACTAGGTTTATTTTCGGTTTCTCTGCCAACTCTCACCAAATTAATCACATTGTGAATAGTATGCCAATCTCTGACTAAGAGATATTTAACTCCAACAGAGATTATTAAAGACTGGATAGTAAAACCACTTAGAGACCAGCATGTGAAACCAAAGGCCAATGCCACGTTTAAGTGTGAGCTCTTCAGAGACACTCCCAATTGGAAGTGGGTCAAAGGAGAGAATGAGCTCACTCCATCAGACAAGGTTGAGATCACGAAGGACGGAAAGGAGCTGACGCTGACCATTAAGAACTGCCAGCCGGACGATGTAGCAGAATATGCCATGGAGGTGGAAGGACGCGTCTATACCGCCAAGCTAACGCTAGGAGGTTGGATTTCTTTCAACTGCTATCCCCCGAAATAGTTTCTACAGGTTAGTATTGACGGTGTTACATATTTACAAGCAGTAAATACTTGTTTCCAGAGCGTGAAGCTGAGATCCTGAGGCCTTTGGCCAGTATAGAGGTGGTAGAGAAGGAAGATGCTGCATTTGAAACAGAAATATCTGAGGATGATGTTCCAGGAGAATGGAAACTCAAAGGAGAGGTTTTGACCAGATCTCCGGTATGACTTTTTCTCATAAAGTTGTACATAATATATGTCAGTGTTGACTATTCTTTTAATAGTAGTGCAATGTAATCATCAGACGTGTGACATCCAAATGGAGGGTACGGTTCGTAGGCTCACACTGAAAAACTGCCAGTTGGATCAGGCCGGGGAAGTGTCGTACCAGGGCCTGAACGCCATCACAACTGCAATGCTAAATGTCAAAGGTAAGAGGCGTTCCTGGTCCCCCACAAAACCCCAATGGACCCTGATTCTTGGAATTTAGCTGTGAAAATAAAGGTGTAAGGTCTGAGAGGAATCAAATAAAGCCAAAAGGCATACCAGAGCAGACCTTAGATCTTTATTTAAAAAGGCCGGATGAGCCAGGTAAGATGAGAAGGAACTCCAATGCTCGTTTTGTGGGGTGAATAGTTTATTCTGTCTTGTTGATTTGTCTGTCCTGTCAATAGAAAATGTAAAGCTGTATGTAGATCTGTTCATTATTGTGTCAATGTCTTTCAGTCGTGTGCTTTGTATGTATTCTTTTCAGCAGTGCCCTGTTTATAGTTAGTAGTTTCCTTATATTTAGCTAATATAACAATATTTAGAAGATCTTTGAGTTGGAGTTTGCAGAGCAGAAGTAAACTGAAGCTTTCTGGAAGAAAACAAAGATGTGCCATCATCAACAACATTTCATGCCAACCGAATAAGAGTTTGGATACTTGAATCCAATGACTAAGAAGTGCCCTGATGACACCGTTTATACTCAACACCTGCAGTCCTTGAAGACCACCAACTGATTTTTTACACTTACCAAAGAGCTTGAAGAGGAGTAGAGTCCATCTCAAGAACACCAGAAGAAATCTCAAGCTTTCAACAGATTCAACCAGGATCACTCAGAATGTAGATGACAGTGTAAACAGGGCTCTGGCTGTTGACTGTTGTGTTTATTTTTTGTTCTGTTGTGTTGTTGATGTGTTGTGCCCTGTGTCAACCCCACCCCAACCAGAAATCGAGATGGACTTTGTTGTCCCGCTGAAGGACGTTTCCGTACCAGAAAAGAAACAGGCTAAGTTTGAATGCACCATCACCAAGGATGTCGCCAAGGTCATGTGGTATAAAGGGGCTGACATCATCACCCCAGACCAAAAGTACGACATCATCGATGATGGGAAGAAACACATGCTGGTCATCAACTGCTGTGAGTTTGATGACGAGGATGAATATACGATTGAGGTTTTGGGCAAAACTTCCACAGCTAGACTCACCGTTGAGGGTAAGTGCCAGCTTTCCATCACCGAGTGTCAAAATGGCACAGAGATTAGCCATTTTGACTTAATTCACTGAGCGGGTTCCCTCCTCTTGTATGAACATGTTTTATTAATATGATTGTAGGTATCAGGCTCAGATTTGTCTCACCACTAAAGGATCAAACCGTAAAGGAGGGCAGTACAGCTCGCTTTGAGCTGGAGCTCTCTCATGAGAACATCCCTGTCACCTGGTACAAGAACGACGTTAAAATCCATCCAAGCAGAACCGTCATCACTCACACGGACGGAAAGAAACACATACTAGAAATTAAGGACGTGACTCTAGATGATATCTGCCAAATTAAGGCAGAGGCCAAAGGAATTCCTTCTATGGCCAACTTGACAGTTATAGGTATCCACATTTACTCTTCAATTCTTTGCAAAGTTTCTCCATGTTTATGTCTGTCGAGGTCCCAAAAATGCCTCATTCTGTCTGTCTGTTGTAAGAAATTGTTGGACTATGTTTTCTGTCTGTTCCTCCCATCTGTCTTTGTTGAGTTATCTTCTGCTGCATGCATTATTTGTCGTACATTCGGTTCGAAGAGTCATCATAAATCTCCCCATTCCAGAGGGAGATCCCTACTTCACGATTAAGCTGCAGGACTATACTGCAGTCGAGAAAGACGAAGTGGTTCTAGATTGCGAGCTCAGCAAAGATGTCGATGTCATGTGGTACCACAACGAGGCTGAGATCAAGGCCTCAAAGATGGTGGCCATCAAGGCTGAGGGCAAGCGGAGAACACTAATCATCAAGAAAGTTGGTGACAAAGATAAGGGGCCGTATGTATGTGACTGTGGGACAGACAAAACGACAGCCGAACTTCACATCGAAGGTAATTGACTCACCTGTGTTGAGCCACCTTCATCTCCATGGATCCTCATCACCTTCACTTTCACCATCTTCTAACCCCACCTCATGTATTTTTCTATTTAAAGCATCTTTTTTGTCATATTTTTGAGTTACTACTCTCTGTCATCTTTGTGCTCTCCAAGAGTAAAGCTTCTAGCTTCACCAAGTGATTCTGGCCTTTTGAGAACCTGGATATTGTCTCTTTTGAAGCAGAAGCACTCCTGTATTCTTTCTAGATTCTTTTTCACACAACTACTCTAACAAACCATCACTTCTTTATTAAAAAAAACTCTTTTATTGATCTTCATTGCCTGTTGGACAGTTCCATAGAAAACCAAGTGGATGGGTTTGTCCAAAGCCCCATTTGGTTCTTTATGGTCCGAAGAGTTTGGCCTTAACCCCGAATCCCCTTTTACACTTCCGACAAATAACACCACTGTCTGTCTACTTTCATCTACCGTCTCCATATCTGTGTCAGTTAATGTTGTCTTTGTGTTGAAATTTTGAATATCTTCAATGAGAGAAATTTGTCCCCTTTCTTGAACGCCAGCTCGGCACATCAAGGTGGTTCGGCCCATGTATGGTGCCGAGGTCTCTGAAGGAGAGACAGTTCGATTCGAAGTCGAACTCAGTGAGGACGACGTTCACGGCCAGTGGAGGCTAAACGGAGAAGTCCTCAGTCCGTCTGCTGTACGTTATATTAAACTACATCTCTGATCTTCATGTGATTCTATTTTAGTTGACATGTTTAATTGAGGGATTGCTAGCTCCTCCATCAGCTTCCCCCCATCCTAATCACTCTTCATCGATTGCTCATGTTTTTGGTAAAATACTGAAGTTTGTTGGCCGCTTGCAGGACATTGAGATTGTGGAAGATGGCGCCAAACACACTCTGGTTTTGTACAACTGCAAACTGCCCCAAACAGGGGAGCTTGTGTTCACCGCCGCCAACGCCAAGTGTTCTGCTAACCTGAAAGTGAAGGGTGAGCTTCCTCTTCCAAAACTGTCAAAAAGTAAAAGCTGAATCTTGTCTTCCTGCTTTTTCAGCAACTATAAGATAACACAGATGTAATAGTGATTTACAGTTTGGGGTAAATGCTATTACACTGTATAAAGGACCAACCATATGTCATTGTGGTATCTTCAGGCAAACTGGCCTGATCCAAACCCTCTTCCCAACATTGTATTAACTCTTTCCTTCTGAACCAACAGAGCTTCCCATCTCTTTCATTACACCGTTGGCCGATGTGCATGTATACGAGAAAGATGAAGCTAAGTTTGAGTTGGAAATTTCACGAGAGCCCAAGAGCTTCCGTTGGCTCAAAGGAACTCAGGAATTGTCAAACGACGATAAGTTTGAAATCCAAGCAGACGGAAAACAACACACTCTAGTTGTAAAAGCTGCCAGATATGAAGACGAAGCCAAATACATGTTTGAGGCTGAGGATAAGAGGACGTCTGGAAAACTGATTATTAAAGGTAAAATGAGTTGGTGCCTCTGCATTTTATCACACAGGAATATTATTAGTTGGACACCAGTCACTGAAGAATGTGAATGTTTGCTAAAAGCCTTTAAATTATAAAAATTATCAGGAAAAATCAACAGCTGAAAACTTTGTTGCATTGAGAAAAACTCCAACAGAGAATATTTCAAATAGCAGATCCAGGAAACTTACATAAAAAATGTCCCTTCTTTTAGTAATTCAATTCATAAACTAATTTATATACTAAGTATAGTAGATTTTGTTACATACAGACACAATTCAAGTGTTTATTGCTGTTAAGTTTGATGCCAGGTTACAGCTAACGATCCAAAAGAAGAATTTATTTATAAGACAAATAAAAATAGTTTTTATAGAGGAATGTTCTGACCATACTATACTATCTGACCATGGCCTATAAAATCATAGGGAAGAATGTCTCTTTTTTTAGAGTTACATGGTAGATAGTCACCGGATCCCCTCCACAATAAGGACTAAACCACAAATGTCATTCCTGAAGAAGCTGGCTGCTCACAGATTGTGATATTCAAGCATTTTAGCGGAAAATTTAGTAAAAGCAACAGGGGCAAATGTGGCCTTAGAGGGACGGTGAAGGAATCCCAGTTCAGGAGTTTAGTGGAGATGGACCGCAGCTGGAGTCAGAGCTAAAGAACCACCACACAAAGATGTATCCAGGACATAGATTTGAACTATTGATTTTCTTGTATTAAGGCACCCCAGAACCAGAGGCAACTTAAGAAGTTTATTAAAATCAAAGTGCCTGGAAGAAAAGTGGAAAGCCACAAAATCTGAGGGTGTTTTCACACCTGATAATCGGGTAGACTCATTGCAATTCGGAACCAAAATTGCAACATTTGTTACATTTTCAACTGCTGCAGTTTGTTTTTACACTGCACTGAGTCAAGCCATTAAAACTAATTAACAAACCTGTATCCTCGCCTGCACCAAGAACTACAGAAGGAAATGACATGAAAACCTCTGAAGACGATACTGAGTGCAACTTTTTCCCTCTTCATAAAATGTAAACAAAGAAAGAGTAGCGTCAGTTTTACTGTCTTTGACTAACACTAGACACAAGTGTTTGTTTTGGTTGCATTTACCCAGAATGCCCTGCACCGTATAGAGAAACTATAGACTATACAGCTGTGGTTATGTTTGTTAAAGGCTTTGGGCAAACATTTGCAAACATCCACACAACCCCACAATCACAACCTTCCCAACTGGAACAACATTGTATTTACTTCCCTGTAAATGTAATTTTTTATCAGGTATTCGCCTTGAGTTTATCAAGCCAATTAAAGACGTAACTGTGAAGGAACGAGAAACCGCAGAGTTCAGCGTTGAACTGTCTCATGACAAGATTCCAGTAGTTTGGTACAGAAATGAAGTGCGCCTGCACCCCAGCAAGCTGGTGCACATGTCGGAGGAAGGAAGATCGCACACACTGGCCTTCAAGGAGGTCACAATCGATGATACCTCCATGATTAAGGTGGAGGCAATGGGAAAGACGTCAGAGGCAATGCTAACTGTTCTTGGTTAGTGTCAGTCTTCCTTCAGCAGGATGTAAATTCTAGCTGTTGATCAGCTGTAAACAAGATTAGTAACTCATCTCTGTGGTTTTAGTTTTGTTTTGAACCGCTTATTACGGGTGTCTGCTTGCAGAGGGGGACCTCTACTTTACAGTAAAACTCCAGAACTACACCGCGGTCGAGAAGGACGAGGCGATCTTGTCCTGCGAGCTGAGCAAGGCCGCCGCCGAGGTCAAGTGGTTCAAAGATGGTAACGAAATCTTTGCGTCCAGGAACGTTCTCTTCCAATCCGACGGCAGGAAGCGCATGTTGGTCATTAAGAAATCAGCGAAGAAAGACAGGGGAACTTACACCTGCAACTGTGGCACTGACAAAACTACAGCAGAGCTGAACATCGAAGGTAATGAATGCCTGCCGCCCTCCAGACCCCTACATTACCGCAGAGTCAACGTCACTGAAACCTCACCTGTACCTGGACTGATGCTCACCTCGGTCTCCATTCTTCATCTTCATGTCTTCAACTTTCACTCTGAGTGTTTTAACACCTCATGATCCAAACATAACCTTTAGGATTCACAACATTCTTCACAATAATTCACTTTTAGCTCCATGTTTTCGTTTCTGACTCTCTTTCTTTGCACCATCAGTAAGGTGCAACACCCCAACCTATTGCATGCCTTCATGTCTCTGTCTGTCCCCATCATCTCCATGGCATCCGTTTTCTCACGCAGACTGAGCCTCGCTCTGGTTTTGCTCTAAACGCGTCTCTGAACTTCCACAGAGCGCAACATTAAGATTGTCCGCCCGCTGTACAGCGTAGAGGTCACAGAGACCGAGACGGCCTCGTTTGAAACGCAGATTTCTGAAGACGACATCCACGCCACCTGGAAACTGAAGGGAGAGACACTCCACCCGTCTGCTGTAAGACAACACTGACCAATCCTCTAACGGGAAATAAATCCACATTTCCCCAACAAGAGTTGATGTTTTATTTTGATGAAACCTCATCTTTCAGTTTTGTTGTGCACGGTCAGCACTCCCATTTGAATGAACGCTGACCTGTGGGTGTTTGTTGTCAGGATGTGGAGATAAAGGAGGAAGGAGCACGACACACTTTGACACTCTTCTGCTGCAGAATGGATATGGCCGGAAGCGTTGACTTCTCTGCAGCGAATGCAAAGTCTTCAGCGCATCTCAGAGTCAAAGGTGACAAAAAAAATCACAGACACCTGGTTAAAAACGGCCGTCGCTTTTCTTGATTGACGGTTCTGAGAAGCAGCTTCTTCTCATTCCGGATCGGGATGCCTTATGTTCGTATTGTATCTTATGTCTTTATGTTGTTTGTTGAGTCGCCGGATTTTATCTCTGCAATTTTATCCCAGTCGAATCGACGTTGGTGAAGACTCCTCAAATCACATACCTCCCGTGAAATAAAACCAACATTTAGTTGCTTCTTTTAATGTTGATATTTGGTGGATATCAATGTTTATGTTACTTCACAGGTGGAATATTTCCTCAGGTATGTTGTGCAGCTTGTAGAGATACAACCGACAAGGTTTAGAAGTTGGCAATGAACATCTGCAATAAAACAAACCATGACTTTTATTTCACCATGAAGCCAAGATATTTCAAATTTAATTTCATGGACTTTATGCATTCTTTTGAATTCCTGCTTTCCACAAAAAGTTAGTTCCAGAAGAAGTTAGATGTTTTAAGTGATTGTAATGAAGATCCTTGGAAATCTGAGTTCATATGTGCGTTTCCATTACAAATGTCAATATGGGTCCTGTTTGAGACAAACAGGAAATATCCTGGCTTCACTCTGAGCCAAGGGAAATTTAAATCAAAGGAATCTGAGTGTTTTTTAAACCTGTTGTTTTCATATTGTCCAGATGGTTTTAACTTTGTTCAACACAAAATTCTCCACCTAAACCGATGATGTGAGATACATCTTATACTTAAACTGATACCTGATGTTTTTGACAGGTAGTTATGTTGCTTCAGATGACTAGAGTGACTATAAACACATCCGCTGGCTGTCAACAACACCGTCAACCTCTCTTTAACTGGCTGTTAGTGGCTTTAATTCAGGCATGCGAAGAAGTCTGTTGTAAATATTACAAATGCTTGTTTATCCAAACGGACATCCTGAAGCTCTACTTGGCCTGTGTTACTTAAACTTCCTGAAAAAATTACTTAAACCATAGTTCTTCAATGAAGTGTTGGGTAACTCTTGCCAGGAGCGTCACATTCTCCTTTTCCAAGGAAAATGCAGGCAGGTGATTGACAGGAACAGATTGACTTCCCCTCATGGTTTTGGCAGACCATGGTGGGCCGTTAACCAATCGGGCCCCTCAGTTATTTTAGAACCTGGATGCCTTATCAAGCGCAGGTCCTCAGCGGTTGGAAGGGGGGGAGGTCATGACCCTGCGTCTCACTGGTTTCCTTAGACGCTGCTACTCTGACGCCAGGTCGTATGCTAATGAGCCTGGCCTCAGTGCCAAGTTGAAGGGCGGCTGGCTTTAGTCGTCCTCCGCGCGCCCAGCACCCTGCCGTTACCTCAGACACACCATGGGGATTGGCCACTGAGGATCTGCTGCGTGTCTGTGGGGATTTCTTGGAGTTTATTGACCGGTTTGAGGAGAGGGACTAACCATGTCTTCTTCCCAACCCAAAGGCCGGGTGATCTCCCTGGTGAGGCCCCTGAGGAACATCACAGTGACTGCTGGAGAGACCGCCACCTTCCAGTGCGAGCTGTCCTACGAAGACATCCCTGTTGATTGGTACCTGGGGGACACGAAGCTGGAGTCAAGCGACAGAGTGAGTCCCGTCACACCTGACACACCTGTTTGTCCACTTCCTTCCCAGCCCAGGTGCTGGCTCTGGTCCAGAATCAGGCCCCTGAGTTTTCCTTCAGCTTCCTGTGCTGTGACTGCCTGTTCATATAAGGTCCTGCAGGTGGAGGTTCAGGATTCCAGCTGAGCATTCGATCCTGGTTTTGAGATAACGCAAGCAGGGGGAGTTTTCTGCCCCGCAAGCGCTTCTGTGGGTTTACAGCCGCCAGAGGCCGCAGCACAGGGCAGGTGGGAACTGCAGATATTTGCTAGCTTCAGGTTTAAATCGCTGGGCAAATCTCTCGTTGGTTCTGCTGGTCCCAGAAAGGATTTCCTGTCATAAAGACGTATTAATTTGATAATGTAGGGCAACTTGAGAAAGGAAACCCATTCCCTCTGTGTGTTGTGCAACATATGGAAGAGGAGTAGGGACACTGGAAAAAAAATCTGGGAAAAGTCAGAATTCTGAGATTAAAGTTGGAATTCTGAGGTAAAAAAAAATCTGTCTTGTGGAAAAAAGTCTGAATTATGAGGAAAAAAAGGTCAGAATTCTGAGTTTAAAGTTGCAATTTATAGAAAAAGTCTGAATTCTGCGTGTAAAAATTCTGAAAAAGAAAGTTTAAAGTTCTGAGGTGAAATAAAATTCAGAACTCTAAGATTTAAATCCTAATTTTGAGAAAAAATAGAATTCTGAGATTAAAGTCAGAATTTTTTTTCCCCATTGGCCCTGATCCTCTTTTGTAGCAACAACATATATATGGGTTGAGTTTGACCAGTATTCAGGATTTATTAAGCTTTCCTTCCTTTTATATTCCATTTAAATGCATTGTTAGGATTTTAAATGACTCTTCAAGGTGTACGAAAAGCTATAGCCTCCATTAAATAATCAAGTGAGTTTCTCTGTCCTGATCTTCCCTCATCTACGACTTGTATATTCCCCCTCTATGAGTTATACAGCTATGTGCTCTGACAGGTTCTGCATCACATACAAGCAGGAGTTGTGTGGTAAAATCAACCATCAGGGGTTAGAGGTCCTGCAGTTTAAATTTGGGGAAGGAAAGTAGCTGTGCTTTTCAGTTTTAGCTGTAAGGACTCTGCTGTCAGGCCGTGTATGAGGATCTCATAGAGATAACTTTCAGGCCAGAGTAAATCATCAATTTAATGAAGTAGGAGGTTCTGATATCATGTAGCTAACAAAATCTGTGAAAAGATGTAAGAAAGAAAGACGTTAAAGTGTGGGAGAACCTGTTTAGCCAAACAACACCCAATCTTGTTATCCTGCATTTCCATTACAAAGGTTCACAACACCATGTCGAGATTCATCTGTCAAAACACAATTTTGCATTTGCGATGTTTCCTTTAAATAAGAACCACAATCACATGTGTATAAGTTTGTTCACGCAATAAGTCATTAAAAAATATGAGGTCCATTATCCTCCTATCACTTCCTGTTGTTTTCTTCGTCTTTTCCACCAGTAGTAACATCCGGTTGTTGATCACATGACTCGTGTGATGAGAAGAAAAATGTTTTCATTGAAGCTTTGTGTGAATACAGCCCACACTCCTTACCAGTTGGTGGCGGTAATGCTTCCTTTTGTTGTTTGTCAACCGGCAATTAAACAAAAAGAAGTTTTGTGCAAAATACACTAATTTTGATATAGCCACAAAACCACCTCATCCTAGCACAGATTTTTTAATAGAAAAATGTAAGTTTGTTCTGAAATTGGTATGTTTCCATTAAGCAAATTTATTTTCTTAATTCCAATTTGACAATACCTAGATAGGCAATAATATTCAAAATGAGACGATCTTTCCTGATGTTCCCAACAATTCAGATTATGACCATGGCAAGTTTCCTTCTCTAGCTAACCTGTCAGGCACAGCTCAGGGCCTCAATAACCCAGAAGTTCCCTTAAGCAACAATAAAAAAAATAAGCTAAGAAATTGCACATAGAGAGATATAAATACCTATTGCAAAGTAAACCTTGTGGTAACCGACTTTGTTGAACCTTCAGGTTGTATTCAAGGATGAAGGGAAAACCTACAGCGTCACGGTGAGAGACGTCCAACTGAGTGAAGCTGGACAAGTCAAACTCATCGCCAAAGACTTCGAGACAGAGGCCACCCTGTCTGTCAAAGGTAAGGCTCCAACTCAATGACTCGACTGGAGACACCTGGTTTAAAGACCAGATTTACTCACTTGAAATGTTAGAACGTTATGTTCACCTAATAAAAAGACACACACACATTTCTTTATCACTCTTTCAATTAAAATTTTTTCTTGTTTTAGGTCAGTCAGGATTATTAAAATTATTTCTATTTTCTAAATACCAGAAAGCCTTTATTGAGATATTTTGAGATATTTTTTTAATATGCACGTATTTTGTTCGTTTAATTTGAGCAGGAAGGTCAGTTATTTTAACACTAATTGTTTTGATTGTTTCAATGGAATGAGTGCTTATTATTCCTAATTTCTCAATTATTTGATCTGTGTAATTGAAGTAAAGGTTGGCTTATATATATATTTTTTTATTTTAAACAACAAAATTTAAATTTTTTCTTGTTAAAATAGTGTTTTGTTCTTGAACCCGACATTTCAAAGCATACAATTTTGTTATATTTTAGTTTAATTTGTCCCTTGGTGGAATGTCTAATACTGTCATAACATTACTGAGAACAATAATAATAGTTAATTGAAACTTTATTTTTTATTAATTTGTATTGAGTTGCTGGGAAAACAAACAAAACTTACCGTTAAAAAGCTTGAAAAGTTCTTGAATTTTACTGTGGGAAAAAGCACAAGCCCTGCATGTAAAATGCCTGAAGTAGGTAAATGGAAACTGAACCGCTGCTCTTTGTGTTTGCGCTTCCAGAGCCGCCTGTAGAGTTCACCAAACCTCTGCAGGACCAAACAGTGGAGGAGAAAACCACCGCCACGCTCGAGTGTGAAGTTTCCAGAGCAAACGGAGAGGTCCAATGGCTCAGGGACGACCAGGAGATCCGCAAGACGAAGAAGTATGAAATCCTGGCCGAGGGCTGCAAGAGAACGCTGGTCATCCAGGATTGCACCCTGGACGACTCCAAGACCTACACCTGCGACGCCAAAGACTTCAAAACGTCCTGCTTCCTCACGGTCGAAGGTGAGTAAAGCTAAAAGGGTAAAATTATTGGTAGACATGAAAAAGATCATTTTTAACACAATAAGAGAAACTTCAACTCCTTGGAAAACTAATGCAATGATGAAATTATTATTATTTTAGTTATTGATTATTCTGACAATTAATCAGATAAAAAAATTGGCACATTATGCAAATTTCTCATTGAAGCTTATTATAAAATACTATAAAAACATTAGAATATGCAAATAAGTAACTAAATTCCCTTTTTAGATAAGAAAACAAACATTTATTGCCTACATTAGTTATGAAATGTATCTTCCTTAATCAAAACAAATAATTGGAGTTACGAAACCCCAGGGGTGAATTCACACCAGCCCTGTTTGAGCTCCACTTTGTTAAAGAACCAAAAATTAAAATGATCTGTTAAAGTAACTGTGTGAATCTCGTTTTGTGTGGACAGCTGCCCGTGTCGAGTTCTCCAAGCCTCTCCATGATGTTGAGGTTCGGGAGAAAGAAAGTGCCAGGTTTGAGTGTGAAGTCTCCAGAGAGGACGCTAAAGTAAGAAAAGCACTTTTCCTTTTATTTGTTCATGAGAATCTAAACCCAGTCCTCCTGTCTGAATGAATCATCTTCTTCCTGCTTTCTCCGCAGATCACCTGGTTGAAGGACGGAACTGAAATCAGAAAAGGAAAGAAATATGAAATTATTGCACAAGGCCGCCAACACATCCTTCTCATCCACAAAGCCACATTTGATGACGAAGCTGAATACGAATGTGATGCTCAGACCTCCAAATCCTCCGGCATGCTCACCGTCGTTGGTAAGAAAAGAAAAACAAAGATCAGATTTTCTCCAGTTGGAAAAAAATAGGAGATCACAAAAAGTCGACTGACATCAGAGTAGAGACGGTTCTGATGTTCCTGCTTTAAAAAATGTTCAGTTGTGGTCAGCTTTACCCGCATTTTCTGTTGAACTACTGTTGCTTCAGTGGGACACCTAGTGGCTGTTTAAAGTTTTAAATGTAAATATACTGAAATCATGTTGTATAACACATTTCTATGATGGCATATTACAGCTATTGTAGATATAAAAAAGGAGTAAATTTCTGCCAATAAACACAGAAATCTTTAGATTAATCAGAAATTTTCTTGAAAAACTTGAAATGTTTTTACTTTTGGAACTCAGAAAATTTCCAAAAGTCGAAAACACCCTATCAAGGTATAATGATATATATTGACTTAATAGAGATATCTATGTAATTGTTATTATTATTATTATTATTATTATTATTATTACACATTGCCTGTTTTATGTTTAAAGATGTATCTATTTTAAACTGCAAATTAATAAAATAAACAAATAGAAATAATAAAAACAGTTTTAACAGAGCATTGCTTAGTATTGCTAATCTATCCAGCTCAGCAGCATTGAGCTTCTCTTCCTTTTTATTTCCTATTTTAAAAATGTGTGTGTTTTCAAGAAATGCTAAACTTGTGATGTTAATATAAATCAATTGGCGCCAGCAGATGTTACTAGGGTTTTTTAAGGTTGGGTTTCATTCTTTTGCTATAATTTAAATTTGTAGACTGAAAGATTTTCTTAATGTTGACAAACCACAAATCAAAACATTCTCAGTTCATTGATAACTGAACGTTTCTCTGCTGAATCTCTTTCTGTCGCTCCAGAGGAGGAAACTACTTTCACTAAAAACCTGCCAAACGTCGAGGGAACAGAGACGGACAGCGTGAGGCTGATCTGTGAGGTCTCCAAGCCCAACGCTGACGTCACCTGGTACAAAGGCGACAAGGAGCTGCCAGACGGCGGCCGCTATGAACACATCGTCGATGGCAAGAAGAGGATTCTCCTCATCAAGGACCTGAAGACAGACGACGCTGGAGAATACAGCTGCAGGCTGAGCACCGGCACCAAAACCTCCGGAAGCCTCAAGATCAACGGTAAAGACTTTTAAAAAGTCAAATTTAGTTTAGTTTAGGACATTTCAGCAACGAGGCAGTAAAATATAAACACAGTAACCAATTAGCAAACAGCAATAAACATTAGATTTTGTCAAGTGCCATCATCATAATCGTCAAGCAAATATAAATCAAATTATTGATAAATGTTTCAGTTATTAATTCAAAACAACTCCAAACAGCAGGGTTTTTAGTTTAGCTTTAAAGGAACTCAGTGTTTCAGCTGTTTTGCAGTTTTCTGGAAGTTTGTTCCAGATTTATGGTGCATAGATGCTGAATGGTGTTTCTCCATGTTTGGTTCTGGTTCTGGGGATGCAGAGCAGACCAGAACCAGAAGACCTGAGAGGTTCTGGAAGGTTGATACCTCAATAGCAGATCTTTAATGTGTTGTGGTGCTAAACCGTTCAGTGATTTATAAACTAACAACAGTATTTTAAAGTCTATTCTTTGAGCTACAGGGAGCCAGTGGAGGGACTTTAGAACTGTGGTGATGTGTTCTGTCTTCCTGGTTTTAGTCAGAACGTCAGTAGCAGCGTTTTGGACCAGATGCAGCTGGAGGATTGATTTTTTTTAGGTAAACCTGTGAAGATGCAATAATCAATATGACTGAAGATAAACGCATGGATGAGTTTCTCTAGATCTTGCTGGGACATTAGTCCTCTAATCCTGGAAATGTTCTTCAGGTGACAGAAGGCCGACTTTGTAACTGTCTTAATGTGGCTCTGAAAGTTCAGATCAGAGTCCATCACTACACCCAGATTTTGGGCCTGTTCTCTACTTTCTAACTGATAACTGAAGCTGTGCATTGACTCTAGATCGTTCCTTTTTAGATCAAAAGATAAAAACTTGATTTTTTTTTCTGTTCAGCTGGAGGAAGTTATGGCACATCCACACATTTATCTGTTTAGTGCTTGGATGAGTTCAGAGTCATCTGGTGGCATCATAATGTAGAGCTGTGTATCATGTTTTGTTATAACCTGAGCTGGTGGGACCATGTAGATATTGAATAGGAGGGGAGCCATGATAGAGCCTTGGGGAACCCCACATGAGAAGTTACTTATACACAAGAACACAATGAAGTCTTCCTGATGGTCTTGCTCCAAGAAACAGCAGTAATTGAGCAAGAAACTTCACAAAATGTCACATAATAAAATCAATCTGGTGTTTCTGTCCTGCAGAACTGGCTGCTGAATTCCTGTCCAGACCTCAGAACCAGGAGGTGGTGGAGGGTCATAGGGCAGAGTTCACCTGCACCGTCTCCAAGGAAACCTTCAGTGTCAAATGGATGAAGGACGGCAATGAGCTGGAGTCAGGAGACAAGTACGAGTTGGTGAGTGACGGCAAGAAGCGAAGTCTGGTCATCAAGGCGTCCGAGCTCAAAGACGAGGGTGGATACGTTGTGGTGATTGGAGAGACGAGAGCCAGCGCTGATCTGACTGTGAGCGGTAAGTAAACTCTGCCCACTGACCCAACGAGCCACTGCAGGAACCTCGGTCCATGTCATCAACGTTCGCTCTTCCCTGCAGCGAAACTGAAGGTCATCACCCCTCTGAGAGACACGGAGGTCAAAGAAGGCCAGGAGGTTGTCCTGAACTGCGAGGTGAACATCGAGGGAGCCAAGGCCAAGTGGCTGAAGAACGAAGAGACTCTGTTCGAGAGCGGCAAGTACGTGATGGTTCAGAGAGACAACGTCTTCTCGCTGAGGATCAAAGACGCTCGGAAGGGAGACGAAGCCGACTACAGCATCACACTGACCAATCAGAGAGGAGAACAGGCCAAGAGCTCCGGCAAACTCTCCGTCAGAGGTTGGTGCTTTACCTCCACCGACACGAGTTTGATTAGTAATATTACAACTTTATTCTCATCTCATCTTATAAACAACTTAGTTCTCATAGTATGACTTTATTCTTATATCATTTTGACTTTATTCTATACTATACTTGTAATTTATTCTTTATTCTTATATATAGTACTGACTATACTTTCAAAATATTATGACTTTTGTCTCATCTTATTACAATGTTATTCTTGTATTATTTCAACTTTATTGTTGTACAACTTTATTCTTGTAATTTTACAATTTTATTATGTTAATATTATGACTATTCTCGTAATATTTTGACTTTATAGTTTTACGACTTTATTCTTGAATTATGTTCACTATTCTCATAATTAAACGATTTTATTCTCATATAAATATTACTCTATTCTCAATTTAGTACTATTATAGCTTTAGTCTTGGATCTTTTTTTTTTTTTTAGCGTGGCTTTAATACACTGTCTTATTAACATGTTGAACAATGTCCACTAGGTGTCAGTGAAGCTCTGTTATACAACTTTTGATTCAATATAACTAAAACCAAACAAAACAGGAAAACTGATAATCGAGACTAGAAAAAAAATACTCTAAATTCTCAGAATTGCATTTATTGGACTGATTTATCACAAGATTGATGTTAAACAGGGATCAGTAACTATAAACTGTGTGTTTTCCAGAGGAGAGTCTGAAAATTATGGTTCCTCCGGAGGACATCGACACTCAGGAGAAGAAGACCATCAGCTTCTCCTGCAAGACCAACAGACCCAACGCCACTGTGAAGTGGATGAAGGCCGGCCAGGAGATCACCTTCAGCAAACGCATCGTCTACAGGGTCGACAAAGAAAAGCACACGCTCACCATCAAGGACTGCACGCTGGCCGACGAGGGCGAGTACACGGTGGTCGCCGGGGACGACAAGGCCACCGCCGAGCTGATCATCAGCGAGGCGCCGACCGACTTCAGCGCGCAACTCAAAGACCAGACCATCACCGAGTTCGATGATGCAGAGTTCACGTGCGAGCTGACCAAGGAGAAGGCCGAGGTCAAGTGGTACAGGAACGGACGGGAGATCAGAGAAGGACCAAGGTTGGTTTATTGGAAAACACACGCAACAATTCACTGCAATAACAGTGGAATATTACATTATTAAAGAAATGTTTGGTAAACTGTAATAGATGAAGATGTTCTCTACCTGTTTCTGATGCACACACCTCTCACTCCACATTTTATGGAAATCCTAAAGCTAACATCAATAAGATGAACAACAGGGATTGGCAATATGGTCTAGAATCAATCCTATGATATATTGATCAGTTCACCTCCATTACAATGGATGATAATAAAACTCCTTAATTCCACCCTGGAAAATAGAAATTTCCAAATTTGAAAAGTCAAAAGTTTGCTAAAAAAAAAAAAAAAAAAAATCTGAGATTAATCTCAGAAATGTTCTAGAAAAGAAATCAGAAAATTTAAAAAAGTCAAAAGTTTTTGACTTTTAAAACTGAAATTTCCAAGTTTTTTTATAGAAAATTTCTGAGATTTATTCAATTTTTTTTGTTTTTTCTAGAAAATCTTTTACCACTTATTTTTTTGGCTGAAGTTTACTCCTTTTTTTCTATCTACTATCTACGCTGTTATAGACATGCGCTTAGCCTGGCTGTCAGCAGTTAAAAATTAAAAGTTAAAAATAACTGTTTTTATTTAATACACTGAAAATACCAACATGGGCAAAATGATGTCAGTCATCTTTATAAATTTCAGTGTCTTCAATGATGGTGGAAAATGTTGCATAAATCCATCTGATATCATTGCAATATTCAGCTATAATATCTCGATTGCACATCTTTCTAGTGCCATGTTGCATTTAATTTAGATGATAAAACATTTTCTGTATAGCATTTGGGTGTTTTCTTGTTGAGTTTCAATGTTTTAGGGAGTGAATAGGAGTCCTGTAGATAATCCTTCTTATTGCTTTCTCAGATACACATTTGTGAAAGACGGAAAGTTCTGCACGCTGCGGATCAAGGAGTGCAGGCCGGATGACGAGTGTGAATACGCCTGCGGAGTCGACGATAAGAGATCCAGAGCCAGGCTCTTTGTTGAAGGTTTGTTTTCTCAGAAAGACCTCAGAGGAACCTGCACTGCAAAAACACAAAATCTTAATATTACTAAGACATTTCTGGTGCAAATGTCTTAGTACACTTGAAATAAAACAAAACTTATATATTTTCATGAAGATAAAGGAGCTTGTTTTAAGTCAATACTTCCTTAATATTGATTAAAAAATACTAGTTTCACTGGCAGGTTATTGCACTTTTAACAAAATATTTTACCATGTTATAAGTGAAATAATCTACATGTGAAACAAATACAAGCTCCTATGTCTGGCTGAAAGGTACTTGTAAGCTAGTTTTGTTTTATTTTTAGTGTACTTAGATGTTTGCACTAGAAACTAGACAAAAACTACTTGGTAATATAATTTTCATGACCGTTTGTGTTTCCCACAGAGATTCCAGTGGAGATCATCAGACCTCCACAGGACGTGTTTGAGCCTCCGGGCTCGGACATCGTGTTTGAGGTGGAGCTCAACAAGGACCGGGTGGAGGTGAAATGGCTGCGCAACAACATGACCGTCGTCCAGGGAGACAAGTTCCAGATGATGAGCGAGGGGAAGCTGCACCGGCTGCAGGTCTGTGAGATCCGACCCAGAGACCAGGGACTGTACAGAGTCATCGTCAAAGACAAGGACGCCAAGGCCAAGCTGGAGCTGGCAGGTGAGAGTCCACGTCATTGGAGAAAGATTAATAAACAACCCTTTCGTTAGCACCGGTCTGCTGAATTTTAAATATTTCTACACTTATAAATCTTTCCACAGTGTGCAGGAGCAGGTCTTGCAGCAGTTGTTAGTGGCTTCATTGAAAGGAGAAAAAGATGTTCAGTTTTTGAACCTTTGTCCTCTTCCAGCTGTTCCTCAGATAAAGACCACCGATCAGAGCTACGTCACAGACGCCGGGAAGCCCATCGTCTTGGCCGTCCCGTACAGCGCCTACCCTCAGGCCGAGGCTGACTGGCTGTACGACAACCAGAGTGTGTCCAAAGACAACATCTACACCTCCGCCGAGCGCACCGAGTACCGGCTGAAGGACCCGAAGAAGTCGGACCAAGGCCGCTACAAGATCGTCATCAAGAACAAACACGGACAGGGAGAAGCTTTCATCAACCTGGACGTCATCGGTGAGCTTTCTGTGGAGAAAAATATGTCGACTAAAGTCAACTGGAGATGGTTACATGTTAGAGTGGCAGTTCCAGTTTATAATTTTCCAAATATATGGTTAGCACAAGCTGTTTGTAATGTTTGAAATATCTTAAAATGTTGCAAATCTTCATTCCAGATGTTCCCGGACCTGTGAAGAACCTTCAGGTGGTCGACACCGCGGACGGCGAGGTCAGCCTGGCGTGGGAGGAGCCTGAGAACGACGGCGGCAGCAAAGTAATCAGCTATGTGGTTGAGAGGCGCGATGTGAAGCGTAAGACCTGGACTCTGGCCACCGATCACTCAGAGAGCCCCGAGTACACAGTGACGGGGCTGCAGAAGGACTCCTTCTACTTCTTCAGAGTCAGCGCCAGAAACAGGGTCGGCAACGGACCCTTCGTTGAGACAGACGAAGCTGTCCAAGCAAAGAACAAGTTTGGTAGGGTTAACTTTGAATATACTCTTCTGCTCCTATTGATGATAAATAAAATTAACAATTTAAATTAGGCATTAAAAGGCACCTATTACACATTTTACATGTTTTTATACTTCCATTTGGGTTTCTACTGCTTTTAAAATCAGCATAGCTGTTTCTTTTTTTGGCAATAACTTAGTGTTTTTGGTAGCTGGAATATGAAACATTCCATATTCCTTTTCTTGGTTTCAGACGTTCCTGAAGCTCCTCTGAACGTTGACGTTGGAAACGTCACCAAGTTTGGCTGCACCGTCTCCTGGGACCCTCCAGTGTCAGACGGAGGCTCTCCCATCACCTCCTACATCGTGGAGCTGCGCGACAGGACGTCGGTGAAGTGGTCGCCCGTCCAAGTGACGAAAGCCGGCGAGCTCAGTGCCATCATCAATGACGTCATCGAGAACAAGGAGTACATCTTCAGAGTCAAAGCTGAGAACAAAGCTGGCGAGGGCAAACCCAGCGCCGCTTCACGACCTGTTAAGATCATGGATCCAATTGGTGAGGACTGGACAGTAAATTATGTTTACTACAAAATTAGCATTCCAGTCTCAGTCTGAAGTTCCTAATTAGTTTTTTTTTTCTCTCTGCAGAACGTCCCAGTCCACCACAGAACCTGACCTGGCAGGACCAGAACAAGAGCTCAGTGCAGCTCACCTGGGAGACGCCTCTGAAAAATGGCGGCAGCATCATCACAGGCTACATCATCGAACGCTGCGAGGAGGGAACCAACAAGTGGCTCCGCTGCAACGCACGCCTCTGCCCAGATCTCTTCTACAAGGTGCAGGGTGACGGCCTCACCCAGATGGCCCGTTTTCTGTCTGTAACACGATGTTCTAACTATAAGTCAGTCAGTCAGATTGTTGTCAACCAGTTTTCAGTTGACTGGATCTAATCGGTGATTGGTAGGTCAAATAATTACTTGTCCGATTTTTTGAATGAATCAAAAGTAACACCTTCCTCTAATTATAGCCCTTTTTAAAGTTTTCAATTTGCATCTTGGTAGGAACATACCAAAAACCTTATTTCATCAAATTCATATTTTGTATTATGTATCACATTCTTTATAGGTTTCAACATCAAAGAAAATGACATGAAAAATGTTTGACCTTTCAAACTCAACAGATTTCCATAGGTTGCAGGTTCACATTTGAATTTTTGTGTTTTTTAAGCAAATTTTTTACTTTTTCAAGAAAATTTTGGAGATTAATCCCAAAATTTCATAATTAAAATTTACTCTTTTTTTCTCTGTCTACAATGTCCCTAATACGCCATTGTATGGCAGCACATACAACTCGAAAGCAGTTAAAGTTGCCTTACTTTTACAACGCCTGAATTACTTAAGAGAGCATGCTGCTTGAAATCTATAATCATCTTACTGAGGATCACAGATTTGTGTTCAACTTCTCTTTCTAACATCTTTGCCTGTTTTTCAGGTGTCTGGTCTGAAATATGGAACCAAGTACAACTATAGAGTGTTTGCTGAAAATGCTGCTGGAGTTTCTGAACCGTCAAACGTCATCGGACCTCTGCTGGCAGACGACCCACATTGTGAGAGACGTGACATTTGTTGAATTGACTGTGACTCCAAAAAATGAAAAATTTGTTTTTCACTAATGTAAGAGAAAATGAGGTGTTAAAATAAGGCCTTTGTTCTCATCGTGCCTCTCCAGTTGCTCCATCCTTTGACCTGAGTGCTTTCAAAGACGGCCTGGAAGTGATCGTCCCTCAGCCTCTCACCATCAGAGTTCCTATCACCGGATACCCGACCCCCGTCGCCAAGTGGACCTTCGGAGAGAAGGAGCTGACGACAGCAGACGAACGCGTCTCCTTGATGACCAAGTCCACTTTCACAGAACTTATGATCACGCCGAGCGTCCGGCCAGACAAAGGCATCTACACCCTCCACCTGGAGAACGACGTCACCTCTGTGTCTGGAGATATCGAAGTCAACGTCATCGGTACGGAAAAGTACTGCAAATCTGGGGGGGAAATGGATTTTGATCATTGTTTTTAACTCATTGTTTGTGTTTTTGTTTCTAGCTGCACCCAGCGCTCCCAAGGACTTCAAGGTTCTAGAGGTGACCCGGCAGCACGTCCATCTTAGCTGGGAGGCTCCAGAACACGATGGAGGAAGTCCTCTAACCGGCTATCAGGTGGAAAAACGGGACGTGTCCCGCAAGACCTGGGTGAAGGTACGACAACAGAGTCTGGATTCACTCAGCATCATTTAACCGGGATAAGGAATAAATCAGAAGTGAGATCATCTGTGGCCTTGCTGGTAACAGAATCAAACTGTTTCAGGTTGTATCAGGGATCCAGGATCTGGAGTTCACCGTCACCGATGTGGTTGAAGGGAAAGAGTATCTGTTCAGAGTCACCGCCTGCAACAAGTGCGGCCCAGGAGAGCCAGCGTACATCGATGAGCCCGTCAACGTCTCTTCTCCAGCCAGTAAGTCAGACTAACTGCACAGTTAACATTTAAACCTTTAAAGACATGAATAATCTTAGGTTTTAGATGGTATTTTGGCTAATATCTACATCTTATAAAGAACAAGTCATTTGCATAGCACATATCAGTAAGTACTTTACATCATAAAAACATCAGAGTCACCAAAAATAAAACAAGCAATAAGCATTGCATTTTGTCAAATACTATTATCAAAATCATTACACAAATATACATCGACTATATTGATCCACATAAGAAATCTCCAAGCCTTTATATCTTCTTCTGAATTTCTAACCTGTACACTTTGCCCTCTCTCCAGCTGTGCCAGACCCACCAGAGAACCTGAAGTGGAGAGACAAGTCAGCCAGTGGCATCTTCCTCACCTGGGAGCCGCCAAAATATGACGGTGGCACCGGCATCCGAGGCTACAACGTGGAGCGCTGCCAGAGAGGCACAGATAAGTGGGAGCCCTGCGGAGACATGGTACCAGAGCTGAAGTGCCAGGTGACCGGTCTGATCGAGGGCGAGTGGTACGCCTACAGAGTCCGAGCTCTGAACCGACTCGGAGCCAGCCGGCCCTGCAAGCCCACAGATGAGATCCAGGCTGTTGATCCTATAGGTAATAACATGGACTTCCTCCTTGATAGAGATCAGTCTAGGGTGGGCAGTTACTGTATTACCATTTATCGTGATAAACTTCTTATCATGGTAAGAATTTTGATTTAACTTTGTCGTGATAAATTCCAATAAATATTTAGCAATTTTTTTTCACTGTTTGTTCAATAAAAGCAATAATAAATATCTAGCAAATATGATTAAAATGCAGTTTTAATTTGCAGTTTAATTATATGAATCACACTTCTTTTTGTGACTGGTGTCCTAGAGAAGCTAATACAAAAAGGAATGTTTTTCAGGAGCATTATTTGTGTTTATGCATCCATTATTTCTGTGACACGAGGCCTGTCACAATGAGCTGTAAATTGCATGATAAATTAAAATAAGCTCAATAATTTCCAGTTGGACAACAGTAGTTAAATAGATGCTCCACTTATCGTTGAAAAGCCACTATTTAGAAAGATTAGTTTTTCTATAAACAATAAAGGATCAGCGGAAAATGGTCTCAATAATGACAATATTATCATTTATTACAATAATTTCTTGGACAAATTTATCAACCAAGAAAATTCATGGTGACAGGCCCAGTGACACACAGTCTAAGAAAAATTCAAAACACTAAAGATATAATCAAGACGAGTAGTTTCTGATGAGTTTTTATCGTTATTCCGTCCTCAGAGGCTCCAGAGATCCAGCTTGATGCCAAGCTTCTGGCCGGTCTGACGGCCAAGGCTGGCAGCAAAATCGAACTCCCAGCTGAAGTTAAAGGTAAGCCTGAACCCCGAGTGAAGTGGACCAAGGCTGACCTGGTTCTGAAGCCAGACGACAGGGTGTCCATCGACACCAAGCCGGGACATTCCACCGCCACCGTTGCTAAGACCAAGAGAGACGACAGCTCCACCTACATCATTGAGGCGACCAACAGCAGCGGCCGTGCCACCGCTACTGTGGATGTCAACATCCTTGGTGAGAAGAGTTTGCAGTCCAGAAATGTAATGTCTATCTCAGTTTAAGTTGTAATTAAATCAGTATTTCTGATGTAAAACAGACAAACCTGGTCCTCCTGCTGCCTTCGACATTTCTGAGATCACCAATGAAACCTGCCTCCTGGCCTGGAACCCGCCACGCGACGACGGCGGTTCCAGAGTTACCAACTACATCGTGGAACGCCGAGCTGTCGACAGCGAGATCTGGCATCGGCTGTCCTCCACCATCAAACAGACCACGTACAAGGCAGTCGGCCTGGTCAAGTTCAAGGAGTACATCTTCAGAGCGTTCGCTGAGAACCAGTTTGGTGTTGGTCCACCAGCTGAACACCCGCCCATCATCGCCAGATATCCATTTGGTAGGTGATCCGACTCTGACATCAAGCAGTTAGACTTTATAAATAAAATCAGTAAACTTTCACTAGGTTTTTTCAGCTAAGTTAGATCCTGAAAACACTCTTAAAAATTCACATTTTGCACATTTTTGTACTTTCATTCGGGTCAAAACTTCTAAAAGCAGCTAACATTAACTTAAAAAAGAAGTTTTTTAGCAATAAGTTAATGTTTTTTGTTTAGAAAATGAACCGTTTCATAAGCCTTCTTAATGTAGGTTACAAATCAGCAGGATAGTAACAGTGTAACCCCTTCTTTTCTAACCCAGCTCATTACCTAGCAACCCTAGCAGAGCTCTGCCTGTCACCTAGCAACCAAACATGATATCCAGACCTTTTGGTCAGCTGATTTTACTGCTGTATGTGTTGTTCTGCTGGAAAAGACTAGTGCTTTATTGTTGACATACAATCCAGAAACCACTTATGCATTCTTGGTGGTTGTGCAGGAGGCTCCAGTTCTGTTTTTCAAAGATGTGCGGTTGTATAGTAGTGCATCTGTTTGCAGCCATTTTCACATGTGAGTGTAAACGTTGAGCTGGGAGGCGTGGCCAGCAGCAGCTCATTTGGATTAAAAGTGACTGAAGCCCAAAAGCAGCTCATTCTGAAAGGAGCTCAAAATAAGCAGAACTGACCGAATTAAAATCTCTTTATCTAAGAATGATTTTGTCCAAAAAATGCAATTAACATGTTTTGTTTAGCCCATAGATATGTTCATGGAAGCATAATAGGTTACCTTTAAGTTAATTGAAAGCTCTGCTAAACTCTGCGAGGTCTAATGTGATTCTTTTGTTTGGTCCAGACACCCCTGGGGCTCCCTACAAACTGGAGCCTTCAGACATCGCCAAAGACGCCGTGACCCTGAACTGGTACGAGCCGGATGAGGATGGAGGCAGCCCCATCACAGGCTACTGGGTGGAGCGATACGAACCGGACCATGACAAGTGGATAAGATGCAACAAGCTGCCCATCAAAGACACCAACTACAGGTGAGGCCAGCTCAGTGTCTGGTCAGGAGTGTCTTGGGTGGGGATTTTACTGACATTGTCCTGTTTTCCTGCAGAGTGAAAGGTCTTCCCACGAGGAAGAAGTACAAGTTCAGAGTCCTGGCTGAAAATCTGGCTGGAACTGGAAAACCTAGCAAAGAGACAGATCAAATCCTTATCAAAGACCCTATTGGTACCACATGTTTCTTATCTTAAACAGGTTATTTTATCATTTAAAGTTATAAAGTAAATTAAATCCTTCATGTTCGCTCTTTTTCCAGATCCTCCTTGGCCTCCTGGTAAACCCACAGTGAAGGATGTAGCCAAGACTTCCTGCTTCCTTACTTGGACCAAACCCGAGCATGACGGCGGGGCCAAGATCGACAGCTATGTCATCGAGATGTTGAAGAGCGGAACCACAGACTGGATCCGTGTGGCAGAGAACATCAGCATCCTGGAGTTTTTCCTGAAGGGCCTGATGGAGAAGCAGGAGTATTCGTTCAGAGTGAGAGCCATCAACGTGGCCGGGGAGAGTGAACCCAGCGAGCCCAGCGACCCGGTTCTGTGCAAGGAGAGGCTGAGTAAGAAAAACACTCAGAAAGAGCAAATACTTTTGTCTAAGTTAATGTAAAGAACAAAATGTTCAGGAGATTCCAGATAATCCCAGATGATACAAGGACATTTCCAAACATGGTAGATTCAGATTCACTTTAAATTAACAGATTTACAAAAACACAAAACAAAATATTACTTTACAAACCAATAATTTACCAAAAAAAGAACAAACTGAAGCCGAGGCTAATACTTAGCTATCCTATTCATAGACTCAGAGTATATAACATCTAAGCCTTTTACATTTATTAAATCTTTTATTTTCAACCATATTCCAATAATTTTTCCAATTTTGTTTCTAATATATTAAATATGAGCCTTTCAACTAAGTTTGTTTTTAAGAATGACCCCGAAAAATGTCTCATAAATAAAATCGATTTCAACTTCATTATATGTACCTTTACATTATTGTATATTCGTTTATCAGAAAATACTATAAATTTACTAAAATTATAATAATCAAACCACTTTTTTTTAACTCAGCTCTTGCCTACTGTTTGTATTAGTTCGTCCATATTCATAAAAAAGTTTCCATTGTTTGCAAATGTTATACATTTCAAAAACCTGGAGGCTGTAAAAATATCATTTAAATAAAGTATGAATAATTTAGGTTCTATGACTAATCCTTAAGGGAAGACCTCATTTTACAATTTCAATTTGTGGCTTTGTGTTGTTAATTTGTACTTCCTACAGTATTAAGTAAGAATAAGTAAGGATAGCCTCATAACCCCAACTTGAAGATGGATCTATAGAAATAACGTAGACAATCATCTGAGTAAATGAAACTGAAGACATTTCTGTTTGATCCTCCTCAGATCCTCCATCGGCTCCTCGATGGTTGGAGGTCGTGAGTATCAGCCGGAGCAGCGCTGACTTGAAGTGGACGGCTCCGGAGCGTGACGGAGGATCTCGCATCACCAACTACATTGTGGAGAAGCGCGACGCCAAGCGTAAAGGCTGGCAGGCCGTGGACACCACGGTGAAGGAGCTGAAAACCACCGTGACGCCGCTCAACGACGGAGCTCTGTACGTGTTCAGAGTCGCCGCAGAGAACGCCGTGGGTGTCGGACCGTTCTGCGAGCTGGAGGACTCCGTGTTGGCCAAGGATACTTTCAGTAAGTGGTGAATCAGTAAACATTTCCATTGCAAATATTTTTTAGATATTTCTTATATTTTGGAAATGCCGCAATTTCAAAATTGTGTTGTTTTTTTTTGTTTTTTTACATTAGCGGAATATTAACAAATTTTGCATACTTTTATAATGGAAACATAGCTACATAAAATCTCTTGCATCACTGAAAATAAAACGTTTCTATTGCAGCTACTCCTGGGCCGCCCTATGCACTCACCGTCTACTCTGTGACCAAAAAGTATGTGGACCTGGAGTGGGAGGCACCTAAAAATGACGGCGGTAGACCCATACTCAGGTGATGTTTCTTTACTCGCCCTCGTTCAGGCTGTAGTACTGTTCAGTGTTGTTCCCATAATGTTCATCTTCTGGCGTTTACTCCATCCAGGTACTCTATTGAGAAGAAGGAGAAGCTTGGAACACGCTGGGTGAAATGTGGAAAGACTTCTGGTCCAGACTGTAAATACCGGGTAACGGATGTTATTGAGGGAACAGAAGTCCAGTTCCAGATCCGGGCTGAGAATGAGGCTGGAGCCGGACACCCGTGTGAACCTACAGAGATCTTGACCATTGAAGATCCAACAGGTCAGCCTGAATCCAATGTGTTGGACTCCACAATCAATCTATCAATCAAGTTTATTTCTATAGCACATTTCAGCAATAAGGCAGCTCAGAGTACTTTATATCATAAAAACATCACCAATTGAGAAACCAGTAAAAAGCATTACATTTCAACACAGGCCATCATCAAAATCATCGATATACAAATATGTTGATCAATGTTTCATATATCAGTGCGACTGAAGATAAACGCATGATGATTTTGCTGGGACATTAATCCTGGAAATATTCTTCAGATGATAGAAGGATGACTTTGTAAATGTCTTTATGTGCCTCTGAATGTTCAGGTCTGAGCTCTGAATCTGTTTCGTGTTATCTTCAGGAATCCCATCTCCTCCCATTGAGCTCCATGTAACCGGAGCCAGCAGGGACTTCCTATCCATCGCCTGGAAGCCTCCGCAGCAGGACGGCGGTTCCCCGATCCGCGGCTATCACATCGAGATGTGCGAGGCCGGAACTGAGAAGTGGATGAGAGTCAACTCCCGTCCGGTGAAGGAGCTGAAGTACAGAGTGGAGGAGGGCATCGTCCCTGAGAAGGAGTATATTCTGAGAGTGAGGGCCATCAATTCTGTAGGAGAGAGTGAGCCCTCCGACATCTCAGAAAACGTCTTTGCCAAAGACTCTGACTGTAAGCGCACCACATCTGTTTCCTAAACAAACATAGAAACTGCCAAAGCATGACTAAACATCCTCTTCTTCTTTGTGGTCCCAGGTAACCCAACACTGGAGTTCCAGACTCTGGACCTCGTTGTGGTGGAAACAGAGAAGCTTCACATCCCGGTTCCCTTCAGAGCCGTCCCGTCTCCCAAAATCACCTGGCACAAAGACGGCAAGGAGCTGAAGGCTGATGAGCGTCTCATGTTCAGGTCAGAACAATGACTAACAGTTTAAGGTTCAGACACAACTAACAGACCAGCAAGGTCTGTACTGGTGCTTGAAATCCTTGAAAATGCTTGAGTTTCAGTGTGGTGTATTCAAGGTTTTCTGTATGAAGTCTTTGAAAGTTCTTGATATTCAAACTGCACAGTTTTATAATAAAGTGCTCTTGAAACTATTATTTAGAGTTGAAACCAGATATTTTCAAACACGTAATGAATTTTTTTCTCACTGTTTGAAGTTAAATCTGACTAAACTTTTCGTGTTTTAAGTTAGGTAGAATTACCTAAATTATTTCCATTTGCTAAATTCCAGTAAACTTTGTGAGAAGATTTATTTAGAGATTATTTTGTAACTTTTTTATTGTGTTTAAGCATTTTATTTGAGCAGGAAAGTAACTTACTTTAACATTTATTTGGATTATTTCAATGTAATGAATATTTATTATTCCCAATGGCTTAATGACTTATTGATTAGCTTATATAAAGTTATTGAAATTGGAGGATTTTTTATTAAATTAGTGTCAGGTGTACAGGGGAGACATTTCAAAACATAATATTTTGTTACACTTTAGTTTACCTTAACCGTGCTGTAGAAAGTAAAATACTATCACAAGATAGTATTAATAACAGTAATAAGTATCATATAATAGTCAATTAAAACTGTCTTTTTCTAGTTCATATGTATTGTTTTTATCTCCAAAGTGTGGTGCTGGAAAAGTTTGAAAAATTACTTAGAAAATGCTTGAATAGTGTTTGAATTTTACCGTGGGAAAAGTGTGTGACCCCTGACTGACAGCTTAAAGATTAAACACAAAGAAAATGTATATAACTTCTCATTCTGATTGTTTCTGGCTGATTTGTTTGTTTGGAGCAGGAAGGAGTACACTTCCTGTCACCTGGAGATTGACAGCAGCCTTCACCCCGATGCTGGAGTTTATAAAGTGACTCTGGAGAACAAACTGGGAAGTGCCAGTGCAACCATTAACGTGAAAGTCATCGGTAATCACATGCGTTCCATTTATTCGCCATAAAAACACATTAATCTCTTATGCTTACAAACAGTTCTTCAACATGTATTTATCTCTGTGTCTTCAGGTCTTCCTGGTCCCTGCAAAGAGATTGTTGCATCAGAAATCACAAAGAGCTCATGTAAAGTTTCCTGGGATCCTCCAGACTACGACGGTGGCAGCCCGATTCTTCACTATGTCCTTCAGGTCGGTTTCATTTTCAGTTTAAACCATAAGAGTCTCTGATAGTTTGAATACCACAAACTGATGGTGCTCTGTTGGTACATGTGGGTGCAGCGGCGTGAGGCTGGTAGGAGGACCTATGTCAACATGATGTCTGGAGAGAACAAGGTGAGCTGGATGGTGAAAGACCTCATCCCCAACGGAGAGTACTACTTCAGAGTCCAAGCCGTCAACAAGATTGGAGGAGGAGAGTTCATCGAACTGCGCAACCCCGTCATTGCAGAGGACCAAAAACGTATGAAAAATATTTTACTTTGTGAAAATATTTATGAAAATTAACTCATTTTACGCTATTTGCCTCAATCTGTTCATAGTTTTTGTGTATTGAAATAATGCTAGCTGATGCTAGCAACGGAGAATTACTGCCAAGCTAGGACAAAAAAAAATTAATAAAGTCATAGTTTTATGAAAATAGAATTAAAACTTTAGCAGAATAAAGAAGCCATATTACAAGAAAAAGTAGACTGTTCTAATAAAATTACAGCTTCATTGTCTTAATTTTGTGACTTTATTCTAATATTACAGCTTTAATCTTATTTCATGTCTATTCTCATATTTTTACCACTTTATTCTTGTTATATTATGACTTTCTTCTTGTTACACTATGGCTCCATTTTGGTAATATTAGAAATTAATTCTTGTATTTCTATGACTTTGTTCTCTTAATATTAGAACTTTATTCTTGTATTATTACGATTTTGTTCTGGTAATACTACAGTATGACATTGTTCTCATATTTTTAGAACTTTGTTGTTCTATTATTTTGACTATTTTGATAGTGCTACCACTTTATTTTTGTAACTATGACTTTATTCTGGTAATATTACAACTTTGTTCCCCATTTAGTCGTCAGAATAATGTCCTGTTGATAATTTAACTTGACTGTACCATTTAAGATAATTGGATTGTGCATTTGTTGACCCAGATGCTCCTGATGCGCCAGTGGACGTGGAAACCCACAACCCCACTTCCAGCACTATAACCCTGACCTGGAAGCCTCCTATGTACGATGGTGGCGCCAAAATCATGGGCTACATTCTGGAGAGGCAGCAGAAGGGCGAGGACAAGTGGGAGAGGTGCAATGACTTCCTGGTTCCTGTCCTGTCCTACACAGTCAGAGGACTAACAGAGGGCAAGAACTACATGTTCAGAGTCAAAGCTGAAAATGCTGCTGGCATTAGTGATCCGTCACGCAACACATTGTTCGTTAAGGCCTCTGATGCTGTTGGTAAGGAGAAGAAAAAATTCAACAATGTTCTCCTAAGTACCACTTTCGTCTTCTGTTGTTCCACTGTTAGGTTTTAGAGTCAAGTTTAAGTTAATTGGACTTTGTGTTTCAGATCCTCCAAAGGTTTTCCTCAGTGGTAGCCTGCAATCCGGTCTCAGTGTGAAGCGAGGCTGCGAGATCTGCCTGAATGCCAATATTTCTGGCTCACCGTACCCTCAGATCACCTGGTACTGGAACAACCAGGTGATCCGACCTGAACCACTCCGCAAGAGACCTGAGAAACCCCTGAAGAAGAAGCCAGAGAAGAAGGAGGAGGAGAAGAAAGAAGGAGAGGAGAAAAAGGAAGGAGAGGAGAAGAAAGAAGGAGAGGAGGAGAAAAAGCCAGAGGGAGAAGCGGAGACTAAAGAGGAGAAGAAGGAGGGAGAGGAAAAGAAAGAAGGAGAGGAGAAGAAGGAGGAGGAGAAAAAGCCAGAGGAGGAAGCTGCTGAGCCAGAGGTGGAGGAGCCTGACTATCCCACCATAAATGAACGTCTGACCATCGATAACAGCCACAGGGGCGTGTCCTCCATCGTCATTAATGAGTCAGTCCGCCCAGATCATGGGGTCTACATGGTGAAGGTGGAGAATGACCACGGCATTGCCTCAGCAACCTGCGAGGTCAACGTGCTCGGTAAGGGAACACTGATGTTATCGCACATTTGGACAGTCTAAATACTTCAGTTGAGTTGTCGCACTATAAGAGCTTATCTACTGTGTTTGCAGATACTCCTGGTCCTCCCGTGAACTTTAGGTTTGAGGAAGTGAGGAAGAACTCAGTCATTTGCAAGTGGGATCCTCCTCTGGATGACGGCGGCAGTGAGATCCTCAACTACACCCTGGAGAAGAAGGACAACTCCAAGCTGGAGTTCGGCTGGAGTTGTGTTACCAGCACACTGAGAGGCTGCCGCTACCTGGTGCCCAAGCTCATTGAGAAGAAAGAGTATATCTTCAGGGTCGTAGCTGAAAACAAGTTTGGCCCTGGTACACCATGCGTTTCCAAACCTCTCATCGCCAAGAATCCTTTTGGTATGCACATATAAGGGAATATTATCAGTAGCTTTGTCTGTGCAAGTAGTAGAAAAAAATAAAACATTTTTCATTTTCCTCAGAACCTCCCGAGGCTCCAGATAAGCCACAGATTGACGACATCACAGCCAACAGCATGCTGGTCACTTGGGACGTACCAAAGGACAATGGCAGCCCTATTCTGGGATACTGGGTGGAGCGCAGGGAGATCAACAGCTCACACTGGGCACGTGTCAACAGGTGAGGAAATCTAAGATTCTCATTTCTTCCCATTCAAACAAAGGCATGTCTTCAAACTCATGAAAATAATCCTTCCTGCTGTGCTGATCTCCAGGAACATCGTCCCAGACACGGAGCTGAACGTCGAAGGTCTCCTGGAGGGACTCACTTACATCTTCAGGGTGGCGGCTGAAAACCAGGCCGGCCCTGGAAAGTTCAGTCCTCCCTCTGAGCCTAAGACAGCACAGGCTCCTATCTGTATGTAAACTAATCTAAATCTTCACCGCAGAAGATGCTAGTCAGATGATATTTTAATCAACTTCTAACCTTATAGTGCCACCTGGACCTCCCATTGCCAGAGTGGTGGTAACCACTGACCACTCCATCGAAGTAGAGTGGGATCCTCCTGCTGACAATGGTGGAGGAGAGATTCAGGGATACCATGTGGATAAGGTCAGATTTAGTTTATGTTTTTGCTGCAGAATATACCTTGTTTTCTTGTAAATCATCTGAAAACCCCAACTGAGACAAGACTGGTTGTTTGTTCCTCAGGCAATGGCTGGTACCAAGGACTGGTCTAGATCAACAGAACGTCCCTGGAAGCAGCGTAACTTCACCGTCTATGGAGTTCGTGAGGGAGCGAAGTACACAGTCAGAGTCATCGCCTGCAATGCTGCAGGAGAAGGAACACCTGGTTTCACAGACGCTGTTTTTGTCCGGAACCCAGCAGGTCTGCCTAAAATGAGAACTTATAGTTACTTTTGGACCATTTGTATTTTCTGTATTCTAACCTTTCCTTGTTGAACTCCACAGAGATTCCAGTAATTGACATGGACCTTGCCATCAAGAATGGCATAATCATCAGAGCTGGAGAAACGCTACGTGTTCCTGCTACAGTCACTGGTAAACCCTATCCATCCATCACCTGGACAAAGGATGATGGCAAACCAGATAAAGACCGTGTGGAGCTCCTCAGTGAGGGCAATGACAGTGTTGTCTCAATCAAGAATGTCCAGAGGCAGGATTGTGGAAAGTATCAGATCTCTGCCTGCAACCCCAGTGGCTCCAAGTCTGCATCAACCAGAGTGGAAGTGATGGGTAATTAAAAGTCCAGCAAACCTGCAAGAACCTATTGTTATTACCAGTAATTTTATGCTAATGCCTTGTTTTATTTAATGTTTTAGATGTCCCTGGTCCTGTCAAGGACTTGAAGCCAGTCGTTGTTACTCGTAAGATGATTTTCCTGAACTGGGATGACCCAGAAGATGACGGAGGCAGCGATCTGACAGGCTTTCTTGTGGAACGAAGGGATGCCAAGATGCATACATGGAGGCAGCCTGTTGAAACCGCTTCGTCCAAGTGCGAGTGTGTAGGAATCATGGAGGGACAGGAGTACTTCTTCCGTGTCATCGCCAAGAACAAGTACGGTTTGGGTGTTCCCGTTGAGCTGGGACCCATCAAAGCTGTGGATCCTCAGGGTGAGTTCAGAACCTTTTTATCGCCAGGTTTCAAATAATTCAGAGCTGGATTTTTAACTGAAACATAACTGGGTTTGATGACTGCAGGTCCACCATCATACCCTGAAAAGTTCCACTACACAGAGAGGACCAAAAACTCCATCACTCTGGCATGGAAGCCACCGCGCAGTGATGGTGGCAGCCCAGTTATTGGGTACTTTGTAGAGAAGAAGAGGCAAGACCAACAGGCCTTTGAACCCTGCAATACAGAGATTTGCCCCAACATGACTCTCACTGTTGAAGGCCTGGAGGAGGCTTGGATGTATGAGTTCAGAATCAAGTGTGCCAATCTTATTGGAGAGAGTGAGCCATCCATTCCACTGACTGTAGTAATTCAAGATGATGAAGGTGAGACCACATTTTGTTAAAACTTCCAATGCATCATTTGTATTCAGAGAAACATTTATATAAGCAAAGTCAAACCAGTAGGTATGCTGGTAATGTCTTTCCTCATGTCCTGAATTTTGGTGTCTCTCCCAATCTGTCAGTTGGTCCTGAGGTCCACATGCTGAAGCACTTTACTGCTGACTGCATTACTGTGAAGAAGGGTGAGCCTATTGAAATTCCCGCTGATATCATTGGACTCCCCATCCCAAAGATCGAGTGGTCCAAGGACGACGTTCTAATCGACAAGCCGACAGAGACACTGCTGATGGAAACAGAGGTAACTGGAAGGTTGAATGCCAAGACCACACTATCCATCCCAGCTGCCAACAGGAGGGACCGCGGCAGCTACACTGTGTCAGCATCCAACAACATGGGCTCAGCCAAACACACCGTCTATGTCATGGTGCTTGGTGAGTGGGCAACATGCGGGGAACATGCTGCTAAATAAATTAAAAAGTTAATGAAGATTAGTGTTTTGACTTTCTGTTTGTTTTCCCCTCAGACCGACCAACCCCACCCAGGAATCTGGCTGTGTCAAACATCAGGGCCGAGTCTTGCTACTTAAACTGGGACCCACCAGTTGATAATGGTGGAAGCGAGCTGACCAACTACATTATTCAGAGGAAGGAAGTGCGTAAAGACCAGCCTGAGCCAGAAGAGGGAGAAGAGGCTCCACCAGAGCCGCAGTGGGAAGTGGTCAACAATGCCGTTATTGAAAGGAAATTAGGGGTATGTCACAACAAAAGCATTAATGATAAGCGCTTAGTGACTGTAAGTGGAGGGCTAACGCTCTTCCTTTTATAGGTGTGGGAGTTGGAGACCAGCAAGACCTATCTGTTCCAAGTCAGAGCCGAAAACAAGTACGGCATATCTGACCCCTGTACAACGGAGGAAGTCCTTATCACAGATCCATTTGGTCTTCCTGGCCCACCACAGAAACCAACTATTGCAGAATACTCCAAGACCTCCATGACACTAACATGGGAGCCTCCTAGAGAGACTGGAGGCTCAATGATCACTGGGTACTGGTTGGAGAAGAGAGAGAAAGGAACAGACTATTGGGCCAAAGTTAACAAGACGCCAGTCACTAAAAGAGGCACGAAAGGTTGGGAGTATCAGGTGAGCTTCTTCGGATTGGTTTGTTGCTTAAAGGGATTTTATTGTGGTCACTTTAATAGATGAAACATCAAAAACACTAAACACATTCATCACTATTTCAATCAGGTGACTCGACTGTTTGAAGGAACTGAGTACGAATTCAGGGTTGCTGCCTCTAATTCAGCTGGAACTGGACCATTCAGTGGGCCGTCTGACTCTGCCTTTGCAGTTGATCCGATCAGTGAGTTCATCAAAGCAGGAATATTTTCTGAAGCTAATAAATACATGGTTTACAAAAATGCAAACTCCTTCTCACCTCCCAGCTCCTCCAAGCATGCCTGCTGCTCCTGAGGTTGCTGATAAAACGAAGCATAGCGTCACGCTGTCCTGGAAGCCACCGGAAAGTGACGGAGGAAGCCCCATTAAGGGCTACATTATCCAGATTCAGGATGAAGGCTCATCAGAGTGGCACAAAATCAATGACATTGATAGCCTGCACCCCACCACGGAGTTCACCGTGCCCAGTCTTCGTGAGTTGAAACGCTACCGCTTCAGGATCATCGCTGTCAACGACATCGGCGAGTCCGACCCCAGCCCACGCACCAGCGAAGTTCTGATAGAGGATGTCCAACGTATGTCGAACCTTGAACTGTCAAAACAGCAAACAGATACCAATTTACTTGTCATTGACCTTCTGTTGATGTATTCTCTTTATGACAGTTCCTCCTGTCATTACAATTGATGTCATGGCTGAGGAACTAGTCAACATTCGTGCTGGAGATCCAATCAGGATTCCCGCAACCATTAAGGGCCGGCCTGCTCCCAAGGTTACATGGGACTATGAAGGCAAAGCCAAGAGCGAGAAAAAGAACAAACTGCACACAATCCCTGTTGAGGCTCAGGTAAGGATAGTTGATTGTTCTTTGGTATGTGAGGCTCATTAAGTAAGCATATCAAATCCAGACCTAAAAGGGTTCGTATTAAAAGGCTTATGACTGTTTCCAGGTTGAGTCCACAGACACCACCTCAGTCGTGAACATTCCTGTGAGCTTGAGGAGTCATTCTGGACGTTACACCATCACAGCCAAGAACAAGTCTGGACAGAAACATGTCAACGTCAGAGTCATTGTCGTCGGTATGGACCTTTAATCAGCAGAAACGTTCTGTTTGAACTAACCTGAGTTTATGGTTTGGGATTGTTGGCTTGTAGAAATTGTTCATTTTATATTTATGGATGTCTGACTTTGCTTTTGATTTTGTTTGAAGATGTTCCTGGACCTCCAAAGGACCTGAAGGTCACTGATGTAACCCGTTCCACCATGAGGCTGATCTGGAAGCTCCCTGACACTGACGGAGGAGAGAGGATCAAGAGCTACTTCATTGAGAAAAAGTCTGTGATTGACAAGGCCTGGACCAAGGTAAAAAGGCAGTGTGTTGATTTTCTGCCTTGCAATCTTCATGTTTCCTGTGCTTGAATGATAAATTTGCCCAATTTATTTTACTCCCAGGTGAATGCCGCGTGTGCTAGCCAGGCCTTTGTGGTTCCAGGCCTGCTTGAGGGTCAGGATTACCTGTTCAGGGTTCGAGCAGAAAACAGACTGGGATTTGGTCCTTTTACCGAGACAACCGAACCCATCAGAGCCAGAGATCCCATCTGTAAGGACAATCCATCTTTTCCAGCTGCACACATACAACACTATATTTCCATAATCGTGTCTATAAAGTTTATTGTTCTTTTGCCACCTCCTCAGACCCACCTGACCCCCCAACCAAGCTGAAGGTAAACCTAGTCACAAAGAACACGGTCACTCTGAGCTGGGAGCCTCCAAAGAACAACGGCGGCTCACCTGTAAAACATTACATCATCGAGCGTCTGAGTTGGGACACCAGCAGCAAGGAGAAGGAGGCCTGGAAGCAGTGCAACAAGAGAGACGTGGAGGAGCTCACCTTCATTGTGGAGGACCTGAAGGAGGTCAGTTTACTACCTCTTGCCTTTAGATACAGCACTCAGCAGTGGTACTTTGTCAAAATACAGTGGAGACCTTAAACTGATTTTCTTCAAATGTGATAAAGTTCAATTGAGCAAACTTCTGTTATATATAATTTTTTCTCACCACAGTCAGCTAGAATTTATATGCATGCAGTAATTTAGTTCCCTCATATAATGTACTGTTATACAACCTGGTCACATATAATTTCAAGTGTAGTAAAACCCATCATGTCTCTCTTTGACAAGAAACCATCCCATGATATTTCAAACCTTGATTCTTATCATTACGTCTGTCTTATTCTTAAGGTTTTTAAAGGGCTTGCCCCACCACCATTAGGTCATGTTATTCAAGAAAGGGATAGTGAGATACAAACATACTGAGGTGCAAAACACAGTTTAGCCAGAAGGCGGCGTCTATCAGAGGAGCACGTTCATGGGATGGGCTACAAGCTTATATCAGTGTGAAAAGTGCAATTTCTAAAAATTGGTTGAATGCAAAAAAGTCATGTACTATTTGATGTTTTCCACTGCTTAATATTGAGTGTCTTGTATTTTGTTTTTATATTTATGTTTCTGTTTAGAACTATATGTACTGTGTTCTGTTATGTGATTTGTATAGAAATATATTGTGCTTACTTTCCTTACACTGCCATGAATTGTCCTAATCGAATAAATTAAACCAAATTTGACCTGCAGGGAGGAGAATATGAATTCAGAGTAAAAGCTGTGAATGCAGCTGGACCCAGCCGACCTTCTGCCACTGTTGGACCTCTGGTCATCAAGGATCAGACATGTGAGTGACAACTACCTCAGTCATTTCTTAATGTTTCCCTTGGAAACATGTCTAAAACTATTTTAGATTTGACTCTAAGCCATTAGTTAATTTCTGATGTTTGTTGTTTTTCTGCAGGTCCTCCCACCATTGAGCTGCGTGAAGCCATGGAGGGCGAGGAGGGCTGCGACGTCAGCATCGTGGCGAGGATCAGCGGCTGTCCCTTCCCAACGCTGACCTGGCACAAGGCCAGCCTGGCCAAACCCGAGGAAAAGGCTGCTGTCCAGTATGACCAGCATATCAACAAACTGGTGACCCCAGACAAGTGCACACTGTTGATCCAGCAGGCCAGCCGGAACGACAGCGCCCTCTACAGCCTGACGGCCAGTAATAGCCTGGGTACTGTCTCCAAGGACATCAAGCTGGCAGTGCTGGGTGAGTTTACTGTTATCACTAGGTGTTGGATACACTCTGTATGTTATCACTATTAAACAGCAAGCCAAAATCAAGTTTTCACAAGCCAGGAAACTGAAACTTCTTTATTAAGGTCTTTTTGACAGCTTTCAATTCTTTACTATTATGGCTTGGAAAGCTCAATGAAAAGAGTTAAGTGAAACTAAAATATAAACAGAAAATAAAATATGCATCAGCTGTTTTTCATGTAAAATAAATCCACCAAATAAAATCGCTAGTGCCTTAAGCATGCATAAGCGTTATCCTTAGCTGTTACTAATGATAAAAAGTCATATGCTAATTAGACAGTTAGCGTCATTGCTAACGATGCTAACGCAAAACAAGTTGTTCGGATAAGGCTAATTCCCGGTATCAGCATTTTCACAAAACGCTCTGTAAATCAGCTCTTATCAAACATATAGTATTAAACAGAACATAAATTAAACTTGCAGTCATTGCTGCTGAATGTGTAAATAAATACTTAAAGCATAGGAGGTGAAGTTTAAATATAGATAGGAAGGTTTTCTCCCAAAACGATTCTCCCAACTGCTGCTGCTACCCATAATGCACTGCGACCTCAGAATTCACCTTCAAAATAAAATACAGATAAATCAACACTGGCTGTGTAGACATTTTTAACTAAATTACTATTATTATAATGTATAATGTATATAATAATAATAAATTATTATTATTATAATTATTATATTAACTAATGTTAAACATTCATTTTAGAAATCTTTTTATATGCGAATTAGATCTTTAGCATCATTTCTGTGCATAAAGCAAAACAAGGCTAATTCCTGATACCAAAATATTCACTAAATAATCTCTTAATGACATTTTTATTACAAAACTATTAACTATTTTTAATGTTTTTCATTGGGCATAATGGTGAGAAACATGAATCATTTTAGCTAAACATTAACTAAGATGATTTAACTGAATGGAAAAATTATATTTTTTTATTTCTGACTTCCAGGACCTCCTGGCCCACCAGTGGGTCCGATCAAGTTCACAGAGGTGTTTGCGGAGAGGATCGGCCTGGCCTGGAACCCTCCCACAGATGATGGTGGATCCAAGATCACCAACTATGTGGTTGAGAAGCGTGAGGACAACAGAAAGACGTGGGTCCACGTCTCCAACGACCCGAAAGAGTGCGCCTATGTGGTGACACGTCTTACAGAGAACCACGAGTACGAGTTCAGAGTCATGGCCCAGAACAAGTTTGGAGTCGGACCGGCAGTGATCAGTGAGCCTGAGAAGGCCAGAAACCTCTTCAGTAAGTTTAGAGAGGTTTTAAACATAACATATTTGATGCTCCTGTGAATATTCTTGATAACTGATGACCAACGTGTCCTACTGTAGCCGTTCCCGGTCAGTGTGAGAAACCAACAGTTACTGAAGTCTGTCTGGAGTCCATGACCGTCAACTGGGATGAGCCCAAATATGACGGCGGATCCCCCATCACTGGCTACTTTGTCGAGAAGAAGGAGACCACTTCCAAACGCTGGACCCGTGTTACCCGGGAACCAATCCGTGCGCTCCCACTGGGCAACAACTGGGACGTTACAGGCCTGCTGGAGGGCGCCCTGTACCAGTTCAGGGTGATCGCCATCAACGCCGCTGGCTGTGGTCTGCCTAGCTTACCCTCTGACCCTGTACTCTGCAGAGACCCCATCAGTACGTCATTGTATTGCTCTGATCTCCATAATCCTGGTCTTCCTGCACTTTAGAAAAACTTTGTTAGGTTACTTTAAAATAAATTAGGCTGTACCTCCATTATTCAAATTCCAAAAGGCAAATTATCTGCTTCAAGACTTGGTTAAATAATGTTTTAATATTTAGCGCCGTGTGTTGTGGACGGATGATTATTTGTTTGTTCAATGCTCTCACTTCCGCCAATGAGTTGAGTGTTTTTAATCCTTATAATGTTGCATCCAAACTGAAGTTTTACATTTTCTTTATGTAGAGCCTCCAGGGCCACCTTACCCGAAGGTGATGGACTGGACTAAATCAACGGTGGAGCTGGAGTGGCTCCCTCCCTCTACAGACGGAGGGTCCAAGGTGACAGGTTATATTGTTGAGTTGAAGGAGATAAACAAGGAGGAAGAGGAGATGAAAGCCAAGAGGAGGCTGCTGTTGAGCGAAGCTGAGGAAGAGAAGGAGCCTGAAAGCGACGAGAGCTGGAAGAAGGTAGAGTCTCTTCTGAAGCCCAAACTGCAAAAACACCAAATCTTTCCAAGTATTTTTGGTCTAGTTTCTAGTTTTCATCAATTTTAAGGAATTATTGACTCTAAACAAGCACCTGTATCTCTGTAAAAAGTTACTTGTAAGTTAGTTTAGCCTTTTTTCAAGTAATAAGAAAATTGCACCAAAAATACTTGGTAAGGTGTTGTGTTTTCTCAGTACTGATGTGTTTGTGTGTCTGCAGGCAAAGGACACAGAGATCAGAGGAACTAAGTTTGTTGTGACCGACCTGAAAGAAGGAGGGCTGTACCAGTTCAGAGTCCGGGCCGTGAACTCTGCTGGCGTGGGAGACCCAGGTCTCGTGTCTGAGCTGATCGAAGCCAAAGACAGAACAAGTAAGGATCCGATCAACAACCATTAAAGTGTGGACATATAAACTTTAAATAGGAAATATCATGTAAAATTCAAATTTTTCACATTTTTGTATTTCCATTTGAGGCTCAATTGCTCCTAAAAATTATGCAAGCAATTTTAAAAGAAACAGAAAATTTTTGGTGACAAGTTAATGTTTTTTGGTGTCTAGAAACTGAGCTGTTTCAAAAACCTATCGAAACTTAAGTCTCATTCGTCAGGCACTGCACCGTTACCTAGCAACCCCAGCAGAGTTCTGCCTGTCACCTAGCAACCCAAGCTAAGTTCCAGCACATTTGGTCAGCTGGTTTCACCACTGTATGCTCTGTACAATGGCTGCTGGAAAAGGCAAAGGTTTTGTTGTTGACTTGTTGGTTGTGCAGGAGGCCCCACTTCTGCTTTTCAAAGGTGTTCATATGGTTCCGTCTGTTAGGAGCCATTTTCACAAGCAAGTGAAAATGTTGAGGTGAGGGAGGCATTTCCATCAGCAGCTCATTTGGATTTAAAGTGATACGAGGCCCTAAAACAGCTAAAATGTCATTGTCTAAGAAATATCTTGTCCATAAAGTATAATAAACATCTTTTGTATGACCTAAAGCCCTATCCTAACCTGTTCAAGGAAGCATAATAGGTCACCTTTTTTTTTTTTTTTTTAGAACTTACATTTTTTATTTTTATTTTACAGAGCAATAATACAGCCGTACATCAATGGTACATAACACAAGTGTTGACAATATGAAATCTTCCATAAAATAAAATAAACATCTTGGCATGATATCTTACAACCTCAGCATCACATTTGTAGACTCCTCACCATACAACATTAAAATAAAGATACATTTTGGGCAGGATAGCTAAACACCATATGCCAAGAGACAAACTTGTTAGGCTTATTTACATCAACAGAGCTTCTGCTGGCCCCCAGCGCAAACTAAAAGTGGTTTTTTGAAATCTTAATGAATAGGTTATCTGTTCCATTTTATACAATTCCCTTACTTTTTGGATCCATAAGTCATAGGAAGGTGGCTCCAACTGCATCCACCTGATTGTAATGCACTTCAGGGCTGCTGTAAAAAGGATATTTAACAGATATACTTTGGTCCGTCCTTGCAAACCATCTGGTATAATACCAAGTAACGCAACTGTAACATCCTTTGGTGTAACTTCCGGGAAGATTTGGTTTATAGCCCTGTACACCTCATCCCAAAAGTTTTGAAGTTTGGGGCATGACCAAAAAATGTGTGTATGATTGGGGACCGCTGAGCCACAGTTTCTCCAACACAAGCTTGGTACTTTAGGATCCATCTTGGAAACTACATCTGGGGTCCTGAAATATCTGCTAATAATTTTCCATTTATATTCCCGCCACGTATTTGAGTTTGTAACTCTATGTGCCTCAGTCCAAACTTCCTCCCATGTTTCGTCAGAGATTTTTTTGGCCGTCTCTGCCTCCCATCTTTGTTTTGTCCAAGTGGGTTTGTTAAGGTTCATTGACAGGAATACACTATATAACTTTGTTATCAATTTTTTATCTCCTCCCCCTTTCTGGTAATGGATTAGGAGGTTTTCTATTGGTGTGGGATTTAGTACTCTTTCCCAGTCCCTGTGTGCAGACAAAAAAGAACGCAACTGTAAATATCTAAAGAAATCATTTTTCTGGAGATGAAAATTCCTACATAACTCTTCAAGTGACATAAGATTGTTCCTGTCAATCAACTGATGAAGAAATGTAAGCCCCTGTTCAGCCCATTTAGAAAACTTTTTGTCTAAGAAATTGGGTGTGAAGGATTTAATATGTCCAATGCTTGTTAATATTGACAAACCTCTTGGTAGCTTGAAAGAAATTCGCACTTTGTTCCAAATGTTAAGTGTGGTTTTAGTCCACAATGGCAGATCCTTTACTAGGATATCTAAAAATGGCAATACTTTTAATGGTACTGAGCACTTTGCTTGCTCAATGCTCAGCCATCTTGTTTGAGAATCCTGTTGGATCCATGAAATTAGAGGCTTTAACTGAGCTGCCCAGAAATAGTATTTCAAAACAGGAAGATTGAGGCCCCCTTCCGTCTTACTTCTTTGTAGTGTTTTGTATTTTATGCGAGGGCGCTTGCTTTGCCATATGAATTTTGATATAATTTTATCCAATTCAACAAACATGGACTTTGGTATGCCAACTGGTAACATCTGGAATAAATACAATAATCTGGGTAACAGATTCATACGAATGGTCTCAATGCGACCTAGGAGGGACAAAGGCAATGCTGACCATCGCTCTAGGTCATTTTTAATTATATCCAGTGTTTTGCTGTAATTGGCATGATACAAATCATTTAATGAGAGAGAAATATTGATGCCTAGGTATTTAATGCCCTCCCTTGGCCACCTGAAGCCGCTCTGTTGTTTAACCCCCAGTGGAATATTGTTATTGACATCCATTGCCTCAGTCTTATCAACATTTATTTTATAACCAGAAAAATGTCCATAAACAGAAATCATTTCCCTCAGACGTGGTATTGATGATGTAGGATCAGACAGATACAGAAGTACATCATCTGCGTAAAGAGATATTTTATGTTCCTCTGTGCCAATCAAAATCCCTTTAATTTCATTATTGTCCCTAATAAGCTGGGCTAATGGCTCGATACTAATTGCAAACAAAAGAGGTGACAAAGGGCAGCCCTGTCTGCATCCGCGCTCCAGTTTGAAACTTGCTGACCTGAAACCATTAACTCTTACAGCCGCTTGTGGGGATGAATATAATGTATGTATCCAATCTATAAACTTGGGCCCAAATTTAAATCTCTTTAATGTTTGAGTAAGGTATTTCCATGACACGCGATCAAAAGCCTTTTGGGCATCTAAAGATATTACAGCTGTCATAGCTTTCTTTTCTTTTTGGTGAGACATAATATTCAATAAACGACGCAGATTATTTCTATAGTACCTCCCGACAATGAATCCAGTTTGATCTGGATGTATGATTTGATTTATTATAACATTTAATCGTCTCGCCAGAATACCAGTTAGAATGCGTACGTCCCCATTAAGCATCGATAATGGTCTATATGACCCACAATCAGTGGGATCCTTACCTTCTTTATGCAAAACAACTATTGTGGCATCAGACCAGGATGGCGCCATTGTTTTAGTTTCTAAAGAAAAGTGGTATGCTTCCAATAAAAGTGGAGTAACGATGTCTATGAAACATTTATAGAATTCATTTATGAAACCGTCGGGACCAGGACTCTTATTATTTTTAAGGGATGAGATAACGTTTTTAATTTCTTCTTCTTGAATTGGCTTATCTAATTGTTTAGCTACAATATCGGATAATTCAGAAATATTTATATTTTGTAAGTAGTCAGCTATCTTACTCTCATCACCGCAAGTGTCAGTGTCTCGGTATAAAGCCTTGTAAAATTCTGCAAATGTTTCAGCAATATCTTTCGGTTTTAAGATGGATTTATTGCCCGATTTCAGCTTTTGAACTACGTTTGAGGACTGTTGTTTTTTAAGTCGAAAGGCCAAAAGTCTACTCGCTCTATTTCCATTTTCATAATAGGTCACCTTTAATTAAAAACTATCTCCATCCCCAGTTCCTCCTGAGATGGACCTTGATGCCTCAGTGAAGGAAAAGATTGTGGTCCACGCTGGAGCCACCATCCGCATCATCGCCTATGTGTCAGGCAAACCCGCCCCGCAGATCACCTGGTGCCGTGACGACGCCGAGGTGCCCAAAGAGGCCGTGGTGGAGACGACGGGCATCTCTAACTCTCTGGTCATCAAGAACTGCAGACGGCAACATCAGGGCATGTACACACTCAGCGCCAAGAACGAGGGAGGTGAGAGGAAGAAGGCCGTCATCGTTGAGGTTCTTGGTGAGTGAAAAGTTCTGGAAGAAATTGTATTATTTATCTTTCTAAAGACAGTTCCTGAATGTTGGATTTTGTCCCTCTTCTTCCCTAAGATGTTCCTGGACCTGTCGGTCTTCCCTTCGCTGGTGAGAATCTGACCACCGACTCCTGCAAACTGACCTGGTACTTCCCTGAAGACGACGGCGGCTCGGCCATCACCAACTACATCATCGAGAAACGAGAGTCCGACCGAATGGGCTGGACCTCGGTGTCCTACACGGTGACGAGGAACAACGCTGTGGTGCAGGGACTGATCGAAGGCAAGGGCTACTTCTTCAGGATCGCAGCTGAGAACATCATCGGAATGGGACCTTTCATCGAGACCGACAAGATGGTCCTCATTAAAGACCCAATCTGTAAGTCCAAAACAGGGAAATTTTATTCTTCGGAGTTATAAATACAGAAAAACTGCAGCTCTGAAACTAATTTCTGTCTCATGCAGCCGTCCCGGAGCGTCCGGAGGACCTGATTGTCACAGGTGTTACCAAGGACTCCATCTCTGTTGCCTGGAGACCACCCAAATACGACGGTGGTGCAGAGGTGACCTCCTACGTCCTTGAGTCCCGAATGGTGGGCCGTGACACTTTCACTCGGATCGGAGGTGAGGACAAGCTGATGGACAGGAAGTTCACGCTAACTGGACTGAAGGAAGGCTCGAGTCACGAGTTCAGAGTCTCAGCCGTCAACCAGGTTGGGCAGGGCAAGCACTCCTTCCCCACCAAACCTGTGCAGTGCAAGGACGAGCTCGGTGAGTCACACACAAACTTATCTTTTATTTATTTAACCAGGTGAGGAGATTGATAACAAATTTTCATTTTCAGAAAACATTAAAGATAATACAACAGAAAACAGAAGAATATCATAAAAAAGAGGAAAAAAATACAACCACTAAAAGTACTATAATACACATGACAAGTCAACAGTTTTTAAAAGCATATACATTGAACATGTGCGGTGGCTTTTACTGAGTTACTTAAATATTGAAGTTGGCGTACTGAGATTTTGTGTTGTTTGTAAGTTGTTCCAATCATTGGATGCAGATAAATAAAATAATGTACAAACTGTTAATACGATCATAATGATGAATTTATTAGAACACAGAGTATGAATATTTTTGGAAATGTTGATAAGTGAGGGAAGATATGGAGGGGTTTGACCAAAGATAGTTTTATAGATTCATTTGTACCAATTTATTAATCTGCATTAATGGAGGCAAATGTTATTCTTCTAATAAAACCATGTAATTTCTGAAAGATTTCAAACTGCTTTTGTCCCAATTCAGAGCCACCTACTTTGGACCTGGACTTCAGAGACACAATGATGGTCAAGGTGGGAGATCCATGCATGCTATCAGGACGTTACAGCGGCAAGCCAGCCCCGACAATCACCTGGACGAAGAACGACGAAGAGCTTAAATCAGACGAAGAGATCAACCTTCACAGCACCGCACGCCACCTCAGCCTGAACATCAGCAAGGCCAAGAGAGAACACAGTGGCCGCTACTGCGTCAGCGTCGAGAACGCCGCCGGGCCTCGCACCGGAATCTGCACCATCACTGTAGTTGGTGAGTCACAACGAGACACTTGTGTCCATCTTCAGGTTTGAATCACAATCTTCAGTCATCAGATATCCAAATGCCCAAAAAATAATAAGATGTGTAAAAACTGAAAACCTGAAAGGTGCTAATTTAATTAGTCTGGCTATTGCCTTCCTATGCAATTCTGCTAGATTCTATTCTCTCTTCAGGGATTTCTCCAATTGAACAGAAGTAGGAGTTATTGATTATTGGGTTAATCTGAAGTTGATTGCTCTTAACAAACGACTAACGGTTAATTGATAAGTGGTCATTTTCTTCAAAAGTCTTATTTTGAGGGCCAAATGTCTTCCCATAATATAAAGGGTTGAATTTTTCAAATGCTGAATTTTAGCAAAGAATCACATTATATAATTTTTTTTGTCAGCTGTTACATATTGACTGAATAAACACAAAACTGTGGTTTTCTCACACTATCTAACTTGGGCAACCCTAAAAATCAATCATTTATTGCCACAGTTTAAACTTGTATTATCTGAAGATTACCTTTAGCTTTAATTTGTGCGACTTTTTCCTCCTGTCAGACCGTCCTCAGCCACCAGAGGGCCCCATAGTGTTCAACGAAGTCTACAGAAACTACATGGTCATCTCCTGGAACCCTCCTCTAGATGACGGCGGCTGCGCCATCTCCAACTACATCATCGAGAAGAGAGACACCAACAGAGACCTGTGGATGCCCGTCACCTCTTCCTCCACCAGAACCTCCTGCAAGGTCAGTTTTATTCTCCAAACTCTTGAGCAGAAAACATACTTAAATAAATATACACAACCCAGAAATACAATAGGGTTTATTCTGTATTTTCTGGTTTGGATGAATGTGAAAAAATAATGGCGTGGATAAATGATTTACTGTTATGCAAGATTATTTTATCAAGACTATATCCTTTTATAACTTGTTACCTTTTTTTTAAGCCGATTCAGTATTGAAGCCTTGTGCTCATTACCAAAGAAGAAAAACATCTGTATAAGGCAGCATTGGTTAGTTTTAGTCGTAAATAAGTACAAACTTTTTATACAGTTGGTTTTCTCAAATTAGCCCAGCCCTAAGCAGTTTCAAACATAATCTGTTTTACTTCAAATCAATCACAAATTTTCACATTTTATTGAATAAATAAAAGTGTTTGGAAAAGGTTAATTGCTGGGTTCCAGATGACGTAGCACCAATGTCTCCCAATGCAGATGGAGGGCCGGAAGTAAATGCAGCCCATTTATTTCTGTTGCTCCAGCATCAAAATGCCTAAAGTCTGTGTCCTGTACAGTTGTTCCAACCGTTCTAGTAGAGAGCACGATAAACGTTATTTTTTCAAGATGCCTTGTGTGTTCCAGCCTATTTAGGGCGTTAGTATACTCGTGATCAACTTTGCTTTGTTTTGAACTGGAGAGATCCCCTTCCTGCCGTCCATCTGAATTTTGCTTGTCATCCGGGTCACGTGTCTGAAACCGAGCAATAGTAGTAAGTCCTTCCAATAGGAGCCGAACCCCCTGCTGTCCACTAAATAGATTGCAAGCTCAGAATACTTTCTGTGGATCTTAGTGTCTAGGTCCTTCTAATAGTTTCAGCTAGAATAGAGAGAAAACCCATTTTCAGAAAAGTTACCAGAAAACTCTGGAAGCTTAAATGCTGAAAATTGGACAGTAGACAATTGGAGAGATTGACCACATGCCTGTTTGTCGCTGTGTCCTAATACAGGTGCCAAAGCTGATCGAAGGTCGTGAGTATATCATCCGGATCATGGCTCAAAACATGTACGGCATCAGTGACCCACTCCTGTCAGCGGAGACCAAAGCTCGAGATGTCTTCAGTAAGCTGATGCTGAATAAACAAATCCATTCTCCAGGTAGGATAAAAGTTAAAATGGTGTCTGACCATTATGTATGTATGCATTGCAGAGGTACCTGATGCGCCAAAGCAACCCACAGTGAAGGAAGTTTACCATGACTGCGCCCTGATCAGCTGGGAGCCACCTGCTGATGGAGGAAAACCAATCACAGGTTACATTGTGGAGAGGAAGGAGACCAAGGCCAGCAGGTACATTATCCCACAGCGCTGATAAGCAACAATTGTAACTGAGAAAATACAAGGTACAGCTTCTTAGATGACCAAAACATTTCCAGGAAGATGGGAAGATTTCATTTTCCAGGCACATTATCCTCAGCATGTAAAACTTCCATGTTTCAGATTATTTTAAAAAATGGGTGAAATGGTTATTTTTGCAGATGGGTTCGCTGCAACACAGAAAGAATCTACCCCAAAGTGGAGTACTGTGTGATGGAGCTGCTGCAAGGCTGTGAATACGAGTTTAGAGTCAGTGCTGAGAACGTAGTGGGAGCTGGCGACCCGAGTCCACCATCCAAACCAGTTTTTGCAAAGGATCCCATCGGTAGGCTCACGTTTTAAAACTTTCAATTTTATAAGCCTTATACAGTTAGCAGCAATAATGACTGAAGAACTCTTCTGCCTCAGTGAAATCTAGTCCACCTGTCAACCTTTGCGCCATCGACTTCACCAAAGAGTCAGTGACTCTGTCCTGGGAGCCGCCCACTGACACCGGACGAGGCAAGATCTTCGGATACCTGCTGGAGTTCCAGAAGGCTGGGCAAGAGGAATGGAGTAAGGTGAGATTAAGGGTGTTTTACACCTTATAGGCCGGTAGACTCAGTTTGATCTGGAAACAAAAGTGCAACATTTGCGGTTCACTTTTAAACTGCACTAAACTCTTTAAAAAAATTGTTCCCCTCTTCACCTGTGGAGGGGGATGCGCTGCATCAAGAACCTCTGAAGGAAGCTTAACTTAGAAACAAAAAAAGTGGCATCAGATTTTAGTGATTGTAGTATTTCTTTTTTGTTGTTGGTAAAAGACTACAGGGCATTTCTTCTGGTAGTGCTAGACTCAGGCATTTTTTGGTTGTATTTACCCAGAATGCCCAGTGCTGTAGTCCACTTACTGCTTTTGGAGCAATCTTAGGTTTGCTTGGCATTCACACATGCATTCAAACTGCCCAAGAGTTCATTTTAGCTGAACCAAGACAGGTTTTTAGGCTTTTAATTTTTTTAATAAACATCAGAGTTTGAATTTACATTCACACCACCCCAAACGAAACAGACTTTCCACCCAAACAAATAAAATGTTTATTAAAGTGGCCTAAACAAGGCTGGTGTAAATGCACCATTTGTTTTTTATCTGAAGGACCTTATGTGCTTCTCCTTGGTCTTTGAGAAAAATAAGATGGTCAGCCTTCACCCTTCTTTGGCCAACAGGTGAACCAGACTCCAGATTCCTGCCAGGAGACCAGGTTTAAGGTGATAGACCTGGAAGATGGTGCTCTGTACCGTTTTAGAGTCATGGCTGTGAATGCAGCTGGAGAGTCTGACCCAACCAACCTGAAGGAGCCAATCAGAGTACAGGAGAGACTTGGTGAGTGATCAGCTTCTAAAACTATCTAACTCCACAACAAACTAAATTGTAGGTGATATTTATCATATTGGAAATAAATTGGCATAATTTGATATTTCTTATTGCAGAGCCTCCAGAGTTGATTCTGGATGCTGGAATGACCCGAGAGGTGAAGGCCATGGCTGGTACTCACATCACCCTGATGGCCACCATCAAAGGCGTGCCATTCCCCACAGTCACCTGGAAGAAGAACGATGCAGAGGTTCCTACCAGAGCTGACATTGAGACAAACCAGGCTGGTACAAAGCTGGAGATGAGATTCTGCAACCGTGGAGACTGCGGAGACTACACTCTGACGGTGGAAAACTCGGCCGGTTCCAAGACTGCTACCTGCACTGTGCTGGTTCTTAGTAAGTATGGCATTAAGGTGGACAAGGAACAATAATAGAAGTGTCACCTATAAATCTTTCCTCATTTTCTTTCTATTATCTTAAGATAAACCTGGTCCTATTCAGCACCTCCGGGTGTCTGACGTCAGAAGTGACTCCGCCTACCTGTCGTGGAAGGATCCGGAAGACAATGGCGGCTCTCGCATCACTAACTTTGTGGTAGAGAAGAAAGACACTGCATCCACTCAGTGGGTTCCTGTCTGCTCCACCTCCAAGAAGCGCAGCATGATGCTAAAGCACCTGATGGAGGGCACATCCTACTCATTCAGAGTTGCTGCTGAAAACCACTATGGCCGAAGCGAATTTGTTGAGACACCAAAAGCTATAAAGGCAATGAACCCTCTCTGTAAGTATCAGAAAAGTAAATACTTATTCAATACATATGTAACCCAGGCTTTCCCTCTTTAACCCTGCAGCTGCTGGAAGACACCCAAAGGACTCTGCGTTGTGTTTGTGTGAGGGTGGGATGTGTTCCGTGCAGGAGAGGAATCAGACAGGCGGCTCGTCGTTGTGGGGAGACTTTGGCGCGTTTATTTTGTTCACCTTACAGGCAGTAAACACACTGTCAGCATTCAATCGTTTTTTTCTTTTTACAAAATAATCAAACATCACCAAAACAAAATGTAATTTATACTTAACAGGCAAACTGAACAAACAGAAATGGATCGGTATATTAATGTAATGTATATTTTACACCGAGCTAGCAGAGCTGCTGCTTACCTTACAGGCAGTAAACACACTGTAAAGAATACGGCAGTTTGCGCGCAGAAATCCCCTGCGCTACGGTGTCCCCGGCAGGACAAACATGTCGGAATTGTGGTAGTGCCAGCAATTACAGAAAACAACAGCACCCTCTTTTGGAACATTTATGCACTGCTTTACACATACTTTTTATAACTACTTTACCTTACTTACTTTACAATCTTGTCATTTTGTGCTTCAGTCCCTCCTGGTCCTCCTAAAGACCTGCATCATGCTGATGTGGACAAAACAGAGGTCTGGTTGGCCTGGAACTGGCCTGATCGCGATGGAGGAAGTGAGATTACTGGCTTCTTTGTGGAGTATCAGGAAGAAGGAGCCAAAGAGTGGGAAGAATGGAAGACTGTGAGCATCCCAGAGAGTCATGTTACCGGCTTGGAGGAAGGAAAGACTTACCGCTTTAGAGTGAGGACTGAAAATGCCATTGGCCTCAGTAGACCTGACACCACACTGCCCATCCTCTGCCAGGAGAAACTAGGTAGGCAGCAGAAAATAGACACCAATCGATACACCAGTGTACAACTTTAGTTATTCTATTATTATCCATATGTCTTTGTTTGTGATACATCAAATTAACGTGAAAATGTAGAGTAATTCGTGGTTTTCTGTGTTCTCATAGTCCCTCCAATTGTCGAGGTAGATGTTAAGCTGATTGAAGGCATCGTTGTGAAGGCCGGCACCACCATCAGGTTACCAGCTATAATGAGAGGAATCCCTGTTCCCTCTGCCAAGTGGTCCATTGACGGGGAGGAAATCACGAGCCAGGGCAACATCAAAATTGATACTGACAATTTCTCAACTGTGCTCAACATCAACGAGTGTACCAGGAACCACACAGGCACCTACCTGCTCACTGTGTCCAATGCGGCAGGGACGAAAACCGTGGCCCTGAGTGTAACTGTTTTGGATGTTCCAGCTGCACCTATTGGACCCGTCAACATCATGGAAGTCACTCCAGACTCCATGACGATCGAATGGCGCCCTCCCAAGGATGATGGCGGAAGCCCCGTCACCAACTACATTGTGGAAAAACGAGAGTCCAACAAGGAGACTTGGGGAGGCGTTAGCTCTGGCAGCCTTGAAACTCAGCTCAGGATTACTCGCCTGCAGAAAGGAACAGAGTATGTGGTTCGCATTCGTGCCGCAAACAAGATGGGAGTGGGTGCTCCACTGGAGAGCAAGCCAACAGTGGCTGAACACACTTTCATGCCACCCAGTCCACCTGGTAAACCACAGCATTATGAGCTGTCTGAGGATGCTGTCACAATCGGATGGACCATGCCTCTAGCTGATGGTGGCAGCCAGATCACTGGCTACCTCATAGAGCGCAGACATAAGGGAGGAAAATGGATCCGTGTTAATAGGACCCCATGCAAGGACCTCCGATACAGAGTCCAGGGTCTGTTTGAAGGAAGTGAATATGAATTCAGGGTGTTTGCAGAGAATATTGCTGGCTATAGTGGTCCTTCTCCTACCTCTGACCCTTGCAAGCCTTGCAGACCCATCTCAGTCCCAAGCTCTCCTATAAATCCCAAAGTTAAGGATTACAGTAAGAACACTGCTGACCTGGTCTGGACCAAACCCTCCAAAGATGGAGGCAGCCCCATCCTTGGCTACACAGTGGAAATGAAGAAAGCCGATACCGAGGACTGGAAGAAAGTGAACCTGGATGACCTCATCAAGTTGTGTGCTTACAGGGTGAAGGGTCTGGAAGAAGGTGTGAGCTACAGTTTCAGAGTCTATGCTTCAAACATGATTGGAGACGGAGAGCCAAAAGAAATGCCACAGTCAATCACTGCTCAGGATATCCTCATCCCTCCTGAGATTGAAATGGAGGCTACCTGTCGCGATAGATTAACCGTGCGTGTCGGCCACAACATCAACATCATTGGCTACATCAAGGCCCGTCCTGATCCTGAGGTCATTTGGTCAAAGGAGGAGACAGTTATGGAGAACAGCAAACGAGTGACCATCATCCAGAACCTCCCGGTGGTTCACCTCAGGGTAAAAGAAGCTACGAGGAATGATCATGGAAAATACACACTGAAGGCTTCGAATGAGGGTGGTGAGGCTTCCTGCACCATCACAGTTAATGTCCTGGACAGACCAAGTCACTGCCAGAATCTGCACATAACCTATGCCACCAAGGACTCATGTATGGTCAACTGGGAGGCACCCATTGACAATGGTGGGTCTGAGATCACCAATTACATTGTGGAGTGCCGTGAGCCCAGCATTAGCATGTGGTCCATGATCTCTTCCAACTGCACCAATCGCAAGATCAAAGCCAAACTGATGGAGGGCCATGAGTACCTGTTCCGCGTCTGCGCCGTCAACAAGCTGGGACCTGGCCCCAGTGTGGAGATCAAGACTCCTCTGCTGGCCATCGACCCCATTGAGAAGCCTGGTGAGCCGGAGAACTTTAGAGCCACCGACATTGGTAAAAACTTTGTCTATCTGAGATGGAGGAAGCCCGACTATGACGGTGGCAGCCCCAACCTCTCGTACAATCTGGAGTGCAAACACAAAGATGCTGAACAGTGGGAGAAACTCAACACTAGTACACTAACGGATACCTTTTTCTTGGCTGCCAAGTTGGTTGAAAACCAAACCTACACATTCAGGTAAATTAAAACTTGATTATATTTCTAAGAAATATTCTTTGTTTAGTACATTTTTACTAGCACTGGATGATATAGCTGAAAAACATATCACAATAATTTTGTTTTTGTTTTAGCTATCTAAAATACAACCAAAATAGTGGCGTGACCTTCTGTTTTACCCACAGTTTACACTTTATGCTGCTGTTTTTTAATTTTAAGCAGTTGTAAGGCACAATAACAAAACATGAAACTATTGCTGCACAAGTTACTCAACAACTTGTTGCTAGGTAAGCCAACATCGAGTGAGTTAGTTGATGCCACCAGCCTTGCTTAGCTAGCAGTGAGAGAATCAATGGTTAGAGGTTTTCCTCTGCCTACATTCCCCAGAATGCTGTGTGGTTCTGGATTGGAGTTCAGTGAAATCATTGAACATTTTATCAGACGTATTTTCTGTTGGTGTAGATCGCGTCTTGATCACAATATAAATTATTAATTTATTCTCCAGCCCTAGCTTTTACTGAGAGATGTAACTTTTTTTTCTTGTGATTTCTTCCCTAGTACCTTTAACAAGTGTTTTGAAAATAAAAGTTTTGTATTTTTTATTCAGGGTACAGACTGTGAATGAAGGCGGAGAAAGTGCATGGGTGAAGATCCCTGAGATTGTGGTGAGGGAGGAGATCCAGAAGCCAGTCATTGACCTGAAGGTAGCTGGAACTGTGACAGTGAAGGCTGGAGAGTCAGTCAGGATGGAGGCTGCCCTGAGAGGAAAACCGCAGCCTGAAGTCAAATGGACAAAAGACAAAGCTGTGGGAGACAATCCCAGAATGAGCTATGAAACTGGTTCAGATTATTCCAAATTTCTTCTGACCAAGTCCAGACGCTCAGACACCGGCAAGTACGTCATCACTGCCACTAATACAGCTGGCACCTTCACAGCTTACGCAAACGTCAACGTCTTGGATGTGCCTGGACCAGTGAGGAACCTGAGGATCACCGGCATCGGAGCTGACAAATGCAGAGTGGTGTGGGACGGTCCAGAGGACGACGGAGGCTGCGAAGTGGACAGTTACATTTTGGAGAAATGTGAGACCAGGAGAATGGTCTGGTCCACATACTCCGCCTCTGTAGTCACTCCTTACTGTAACGTCACCCGACTGGTGGAAGGTAATGAGTACATCTTCAGAGTGAGAGCAGAGAACAAGATGGGAACTGGCCCTGCCATGGAAAGCAGACCTGTAACTGTCAAGACTCAGTTCAACAGACCTGGACCCCCTGACACCCCTGAAGTTACTAAGGTAAAGTTAAGGTCTCTATTTGAAAAGGTTGTAGCTTTAGAAACTAGGGATGCAAGTTATCAATTAATAGGTTAATCTTAAAAACTCTGAGTTTTCTCCTGCACCAAGAGGACAAAAGTTTTCACAATATGCAGAATTTTAAAAGAGCTGATTGACTTTTAACATTATTTTGTGAAAGCCATGTTAAATACTTACTGAATAAACAGAAAATTATGGTTTTTGTACATTATTAAACTTAGGTATATTTATAAGATATAACAAAACAGAAAAATTTTAAGTTGCTGAATAAAAAAAAATTGAAGATGAAATGAATATAATGTACACTTAATTCCTTATGAACAGAGATGTTTATGCAGAAGAACCGTCTGTTGCTCTTGAATGAATGTTAAAACTTTGCTCCATAAAGTGCATTAACTCAGAAAAAGCCCTCAAAATCAATCTTGCTTATTGGCATCATGTTATAATTTTTCTCCGTTATCCCCTTCACTTTTCTGTTAACAACACATCCTGGCTTTTGTAGTACATCAATAATCTTTAAACGAGATGTTGACACTGCTCCGCCATGCAAATCTTAAGGCAATGACTTGAGGGGCTTGTCGAGTTTTTATATTTCAAAACGAAACCACATAAAGTGCATTTTGCATCCCGCACCGCACTCTGTTTGGACCGCTTAGCTTTCCCGTTTTTGTATCCCTCCGCCATGTTTGTTTCTCTTACAACAACAAACAGTGATGCCCTCTGCTGGATGGAGCCCAAATTACAACACTGAAAGAATGTAAGCAGATACGTTAGTTAATCAATTGGAACTCATTGTAATGTAATAAACAGTAAGTTGATTCATTGTTTGCATCCCTACTAGAAGCGAGTTCCTTGGTTGCTGAACCATTTGCTGTTTTTGTTATGCAGGTCAGTAAGGAGGAGATGACTGTGGTCTGGGCTCCACCGGAGAACGATGGAGGAAAGTCCATCACCGGCTACATTCTGGAGAGGAAGGAGAAGCGGGCGGTGCGCTGGGTGGCTTGCACGAAGAGCCCCATCTCTGAAAGACGCATGAAAGTGACAAACCTGATTCCAAACCATGAATACCAGTTCAGAGTGAAAGCAGAGAACGAGGTCGGCCTTGGAGAACCAAGCAAACCCTGCAGACCTGTTGCAGCCAAAGATCCTATTGGTTCGTTCAGCTCACCCTACAGTCTGAAATGTCTCCTCTTTGCTTTTCCAGTCATCACTGTCTTATGTTTTCTCCTCTACCTTCAGAACCACCTGGACCACCAGCAGGCCTGAAGGTTTCTGACAGCACAAAGACCTCCATTACCCTGTCCTGGTCTAAACCCGTGTACGACGGCGGCGCCCCCATTATTGGCTACAGCCTGGACTTGAGGCTGAAGAGCGACGCCGACCCAGAGAAACCCTCAGAGGGCTGGAAGAGAATCGATACCCGTGGCCCGCTGGTGATCACAGAGTTCACTATCGGCCAGTTGGATGAGAAACAGGAGTATGAGTTCAAAGTCTCCGCCCAAAACCAGGTGGGCTGGGGTCGCCACGCCTACCTGAAGGAGGCGGTGTCTCCCAAGGAGATCCTTGGTGAGTCTATGCACTTAAAAGGCCGTATAATTGTGGAAACCTCGGACAAAAATGCGGAATTTAACAAACAAAATGTAGTCCACAAAAAAAACAGAATTGGGGGATAATAGCAAGTTTTATGACAATGACAGAAAACTTTTCTGTAGTTTTTGTCAGCACAAACAGTGGAAGTGCAAGAATTAGATGACTATTCATAAAGAAGCTAGCTAGCTAGCTGCAGTTAGTCATGTCTCCTAAATCTTTAACATTTAAATAAATAAGTGGAAGCGGCGGTTGAAGGTAATTATTCAAACATATATTCCTTTTGGAAAAGAATGAAACAAACTGCTCATTTTTGGTAAAGCAACGCAAACAGCTCAAAATAAAAAAACTTAACAATCATTACTTCAATGGAGACTCCTGTGACAAAAAAAAGAACAAATGTCCAGGTCATTATGGAACTGTGCACATTTTTTTACTTCTTAACTTTTATTTTAATTTGACAAATATTTCAGAGTTCAACTCTAAAGCATTTTTAAAGGGCAAATTTTCTTTTATGTTAAAAACAAGATTCATTGTTTTGCACATACAGTGCAAAAACATAAGCATTTTTGTTGCACTTTTTAGTACAAATATCTTAGTACACTTGAGGTAAAATAAAATTCTTACAAGTAATTTTCAGCAAGATGTAGTGTCTCAATATTGAAAAAAAACATACTAGTTACACTGACAGATTATTTAATTTGTAACATGAAAAAATATCTTGCTATAAGTGAAATAATCTCCCAGTGGAAAAAGTATTTTTTTCATCAATATTAAGGAATTATTAACTTGTAAGTGTAGTAAAATATGTGCACCAACAGGTATTACATGAACTCACAGAGTTATTTGTGCTTTCATGACAACAGAGGCCCCTGAAATCGAGCTGGATGCCAGTTTGAGGAAAGGCCTCGCCGTCAGGGCTGGGTGTCCCATCCGGTTGTTTGCTGTGATCAGAGGAAGGCCGGCACCCAAGGTGACCTGGAAGCGCCTGGGTGTGGACAACGTCATACGCCGAGGTCACGTGGACCAGGTCGACACCATGTGCTTCCTGGTGATCCCTGAGAGCACCAGAGAGGATTCTGGGAGATATGCACTGACTCTGTCCAACTCGGCTGGAGAGAAAGCAGTGTATGTCCGAGTCAAAGTTCTTGGTAAGAACAGGAAGCCATTGAAAGGCTCAAACTGTTGCTTGTCTTATAGACTCGTTGCATGTTATTGTTCACATCTGGAAATTTCACGCATGCACATAACACAAAAGGGCAAAAAGACGATTTTTTTACTTTCCATACATGGTCGTGTTGTCGCGATAGAACAATTTTGTTAACAAAATGAAACCTGAAGATGTAGGTATTAATAATTCAGCTCAGTGCATCACAACAAAGGTAAAATAACACAGAAAACCATTGAAGAACAACTCAGAGACACTTTTTTCTTGCTCTCTGTGTCGGTTACGCTGCACACAGACCTGTTAGTATGACAACAACTCCACTAATGTATCAAGATTCAATACGAAAAACAAAAATATTTCCAACACAAAGAATAAAACATTCATTCTGTTACAGTTCTATGTTTTTAATCTTTATGTTTATTTTGTAATTATTAATAAGTGATCGTCTGAACACAGCGGTGCTAGATTAGCTAATTTAAGCATGTTGATCTGTCACAGAGTTCAGTCTGTGGGTCGGATTCTTTTTCTTGTTTTTAATGGAACCAAAACTCACCAAATTCACCAAACCTTAACATCTACATGTTAAGGTTTTCAAAGTCAAGCTAGCATAACTGACCTACTTCCCTTTTTTCAATTAAAACTTTTTCCTAATTGTATTATTGACAGTTTGATCCACAGAAACCATGGCGTCCTTTTTTCTTTTATATGTCATGCATAGGTTTAAGTTTTAACATGGTATGATGACAACCTGACAGCTAAAACCAATGATTGTCATCGTCAGCAAATAGCTTCTTGCCCTCTAGCAGGTAGCCAGGCGGAAGGATCTTGGACACGGGATGACACATTGCACTTGTCTATAAAATATACCTGATCTTTATCAACTAAATTGATTTATAACTCTATCTAGACACTCCTGGTCCGGTTGGCGGCTTGGACGCTACCAACATAACTAAGACAACCGCTCAACTCTCCTGGTTGCCTCCGGAAAATGATGGTGGCAGCCCCATTATTAATTACATTGTGGAGAAACGGGAAGTGGATAGAAAGACTTGGACCAAATGCATAGAGGACCTGAAGAAAACCAGCTTCAAGGTGACCAGCATGACGCCAGGCATCGAGTATTACTTCAGAGTCATGGCGTGCAACAAATATGGAATTGGAGTTCCTCAGGATTCTCCCAGGTCCTATCTGGCTGTGGATCCTATAAGTGAGTATGGCCTACAAAAAATTATGTGGATTGATTTTATTTATTTAATTTTTGTCTAATAATTGCCTACATTTAAATCAAGGTGAGCCGGACCCACCTAAGAAGATGGATGTGTTGGAGATCTCAAAGAACAGTGCCACGTTGGGCTGGCTGAAGCCCCTCAGAGACGGAGGAGCTAAGATCAACGGTTATGTCGTTGATTATCAGGAAGAGGGAGCTCCCGAGGACAAGTGGACACCTTACTCTGTCGTCAAAGATCTGACCATTGTGGTGGTTGGTCTGAAAGAAGGAACGAAGTACAAGTTCAGAGTGGCAGCAAGGAACTCGGTCGGAGTAAGCTTGGCTCGCGAGGCGGAGGGAGTGTTTGAGGTCAAGGAGCAGCTCAGTAAGTAGATCAGCTTATCTGCAAAATAACAGATTCTTGTGAACACTGGTTTAATTATCGCTGCTCCTCATGTAGCAACCTCAGCGAACCCCAACCCATTACCTAGCAACCCAAACTGAGCTCCAACACGTTTGATCAGCTGGTTTTACTGCTGTATGATCTATACAATGGCTGCTGGAAAACACAAGTGTTTTGTTGTTGACTTACTATCCAGAAACCACTTACTGCAATCTTGTTGATTGTGCAGGAGGCTCCACTTCTGTTTTTCTTTGATGCATCATTGCATCTGTTTGCAGCCATTTTCATGTATGTGTGTAAATGTTGGGGCATGGTAAGCAGCAGATTATTGGCGTAAAATTTCCAGAAATTTTACTCAAATAAGAGTAACAATATTTCATAATAAAGTAACAAAAGTAAAAGTAAAAAGTAGACCTATCCAAACCTGTCAGAGGAAGCATAATAGGTCACCTATAATATTTTCTTTGCATTCAGTGGCTCCAAAGATCATCATGCCCGAGATTGTTACGGTGAGGGCTGGATCGAAAATGGTGATTGAGGGCATTGTGGCTGGTAAACCGGCTCCTTTCTGCAAGTGGAAGCAGGGCAACGAGGACGTACTGACCTCAGATCGCCTGTCGGTCGTAAAGACTCTGACAACCTGTACCCTCATCATCAAGAACGTGAACAGAAAGGACAGCGGCTACTACAGCCTGTCTGCCGAGAACAGCACGGGCAAGGTCAACCAGATCCTCAGATGCATCGTCCAGGGTCAGCTTCTGTCACCGTCACTGCTTCTGACAACATAGCATTGACATATTTAAATTATTTAATCAATAACAATGTCCTCTCCATTTCTCAGACATCCCTGGACCTCCAAGTGGCCCTCTGGAGATCTCAGAATTGGATATTGATGCTTGCACGCTGCTCTGGAACTCCCCGGAGGAAGATGGGGGCAGCAACATCACCAACTACATTGTGGAGAAGTGTGACATCAGCCAGGGTGACTGGATCACCGTTTCAGTTTCCTGCACCAAGACCAGCTTCCGAATGACCAAACTTACAACTGGAAAGGAGTACTGGTTCAGGGTCCGGGCTGAGAACAAGTCCGGCATCTCTGAGCCCCTCTACTCTGAGAAGATGATTGCCAGATATCCGTTTGGTGAGTTTCTTTCATTGTAAGGTGAATAGGGGTCTTTGATTTATGACCTCATATTGTAGCTCTCTATATAAAGCAAATTTAAAATATTTACTAATATTTACTATGCTATTTTAGTCTAGCATAAATTTCATAGTAACTGACTTTACAGTTACTATGAAATTTATGCTAGACTAAAATCCTTTTCAAGAGTGAAAAACTTTTTTTTAAGAAATAAAAATCTACTAAACACTTTACCCAGGAGGTTTGGTCACATAATCAAATGTTTTTTTTATTGTTTTCTAATGACTCAACTTTCCTACCTTTTCAAATGTGATGTTATGTTTTAACGTTTTGGGGGTTTTTTTCTCCTAGATCCTCCAAGTGAACCCAGAAACCTGCAGATCAACAAGATCAACAAGGACTTTGTCATTCTGTCTTGGGAGCGTCCCAGCAGCGACGGTGGAAGCCCCATCACTGGTTTCTGCATAGAGAAGAAGGAGAGGAACAGCCTGCTGTGGGTGAAGGCTAACGAGTCTGTGGTCAAAGCCACGCAGTACACCTGCACCGGCCTCATCGAGGGCCTGGAGTACACCTTCAGGGTGTCGGCCTACAACATGGCTGGACAGGGAAAACCCTGCAAACAGACCGACTTCATCACCGCCAGAACTGCAATTGGTAAATAAATCTGTTCTTACCTCAGTTTCTAATTAGAAAAAGAAAAGGCCAGCAATTGTTTTTTTTATTTCAATAGAACGTCAACGCAAAATCAAACAAAACTATATAGAGAATATGACTATCATGTTCATACAATATCAATTTGTGCAAATATTTTCTCACTATAACAACTTAAATGTCTTCTTTGGTAGCATAATGCATTGTAACATGAATTATTCTTCCAGATTAATCATTAAGTTCCTTCATTATTGTTGATTACTTTTATGCTTATTTTTAGTAAATATAACTGATGATGTATGATCTGTTGGGATATTTTCAGTGGCGTGCTCAGACATTTTGGGGGTCAGGTGCTCATGAGGTAAAATGGGAACCTTAGTAAAGAGATTTCTTTAAAATAGAAAAGCTTGAACATCATATTGTTTAAAATCAATAACCAAATGCTGTCTTGTACGGACAGAGTGTTAGGGCCACGCTAAGAAAATAGAAAACTAAAATCCTGAGAATAAAGTCATAAACTTACCAGAATAAAGTCAACATTATAAAATAAAGTTGTATGAAAAGGAAATCTTAATATTATGGCCTTATTTTCCTCCTAGTGTTAGTATGTGCACAATCCTGCATACTTTACCAGCTGGGTTGAAGTAAGTGCTCTAGGATTGTGGCAAGGATAACCCAAACAAGTCTGGTTTCGCTTTAGACTCATCATTTAAAATTCATGTTAAAGAGGATCAAAACCAGACAACATTGCTCATGTGAAACCCTTCTATTTTCCTTCCAGACCCACCAGGTAAACCCGAAGCAATGGATGTGACCAAGAACTCTGTCTCATTGGTCTGGAGCCGTCCCAAACATGACGGTGGCAGCAAGCTGATTGGCTACCATGTGGAATACACTAAGGTGCCAGAGGACAAATGGACTTGCTGCAACGCCAACTGCATGAACATCCGGACTGAGAGCTACGTGGTTCAGGGCCTGGAGGAGGGTCAGAGGTACCAGTTCAGAGTCATTGCCAAGACTGCCATCAACGTCAGCCTCCCGTCTGAGGTGTCGGATCCCATTGCTGTCATTGCTGAGAATGGTACGGTTCTGCTCAACATTAAACCCGTAAAGAACAAATCAGATCCAATGGCGAGTCTTGAACTTCCTCCCTCTGTCTGCTGTACAGTTCCTCCCCGCGTTGAACTGGGCGTCAACATGAAGAGCCTCATTGTGGTAAAGGCAGGCGACAACGTCTTCCTGGACGCTGAGGTTCACGGCAAACCCCTGCCTAAGGTGAGCTGGAAGAAAGACGGTGCGCCACTGGTGATCGCAGAGGGAATGAAGGCAACGCAGAAGAAACACGTTCATCTGCTGGAGCTCTACTCAGTCACCAGGAAGGAGACTGGAGACTACACCGTCCTCGCTGAAAACCTGAGTGGTAGCAAGTATGCCACCATTAAGGTCAAGGTGCTGGGTAAGCTGCAGTAAAAACAGTGATGTTAATGGTGTGATTAATCGTTATTAATCGATTATTGATTGCTCCCTTAGGGTTGTGTAATTCCAATTATTTGTTCTTCATAAAGATTTTATTGTAGACTCCCTAACTGTTTGTGGGGTCCCTTAGCTTTAAAAATAACTTTGTATCATTTTGCCTGAAGTTAATTAAATAAAATCCATGTTTAGAATTATAGAAGAAGCAAGTACAAATATTTACAAAATGTTCCATTTTTGTATCCAATTAATCATCAGAATAATCAATAACCAAAATAATCCTTAGTTTCAGCCCTACTGAAAAGCTCAACAAGCCTTAAATGCATTCATATTTGAAATTCAACCTTTCTTCTTCCTGCTCTGCAGACAAACCCGGCCCTCCAGCCTCAATAAAAATCGCCAAAGTGTTCGCTGACCGTGTGAAGATTCGCTGGGAGCCTCCACTCGCAGATGGAGGATCTGAAATCACCAACTACATTATTGAGAAGCGTGAAACCAGCAGGGCCAACTGGGCGCTGGTAACCGCTAACATCCACGGCCACATCACCGACTGCTCAGTGGAAAAGCTCATCGAGGGTCATGAGTACCAGTTCAGAGTGAGTGCTGAGAACCAGTACGGTGTGGGAGACGCCACCATGACTGACGCCGTAACCGTGAAGAACCCATACGGTAAGAATACATTTTTCTATTTTTGTTTGTATGAGTAAAACTGTTTATCTGAAAAACTTTGCAGACAGAATATATGAATGTCTTAATGTAAGTGTTAGAGATTTTTTGGTATTATCATTTTATTCTTACTTTAGTTCACATTCAGCCTATAGATCATTGTGATTTTCTGTTTAAAGTGTTCTCTTCCTTACGTGTGTATGGAGATCACTACTGTCGGTTCAACTTTACGCACCTCCTAATTTAGTAACTACCTGTGAACAGTCGTATTTTGTTTTATTGACAGTACTGACCGAGATTTGAACCGGGCTTAGACCTTTGATCAGATATCACATCTGGAACTGGGTTGTTAGATGTTTGGGTTAGAAGCTTTACGACCTCTGTTGTTTTCCTGACTGCCCCCTTGCCTGTTCTACTTTGACAATAAAAACAGGAGCTGTTGTGAGGGCAGATCAGAACGCTCTGTGGATTCTTCGGAGGAAGAATTCTCAGAGACTTCTCCTTTTGCAAAAGCTCTACATAAAATTCATATACGTTGTCTGTGGTTCTTTCTTTTATTTAGGTTCGAAAGGAAAATACCTATCAGTAAGTTTTAGTTGAACCCAGAAAGACCATCATTGGGGAATATATATAAAATATAATGCAATTTTCTGTACCCTCCTCCTGACTGATACTTGTCTTTTGATGCTTTTTAAACTTTATTTTAAGTTTGAAATGCTCTCTTAATAGCTCTATGTTGTTTTTTCTTACAGTGTGAATACCTTTTTAAATTTCAAATATGACATTTGAACAATTTGAAACCACTTGCTCCATTCTTTTTGGTTGTGCAGGAGGCTCCATTTCTGCTTTTCAAATATGTATTACTGTATAATTGCACATCTAATTTAAATTCCCTTTGGGATCAACCTAGTATTTTTTAATTGAATGGGTTTGTAGGTATTTTTATTTTTAGTTGAATTGGAGGGGCGTGACCTGCAGCAGCTTTTTTGTATTTAAAGTGACAAGACACTTTATAGGTTTTGTATTGCCTACAAAACTGTCCTTTCCTGTTCAAGGAAGCATAATAGGTGTCAGTTCAGAGATGCTTGTCAATCTGGTCTTCAGTATGACCAGTATGGATCAGTATGTCCACATCTGATGGAAGAAACTCTCATGCCTTTATCTCTTCCATCAGATGTTCCTGGGCCATGTGAGCCACCGGTCATTACCAACATCACCAAGGACTCCATGACAGTCAGCTGGAAAGCCCCCGCCAATGACGGCAAAGCTCCCATCCTGGGTTACCTGGTGGAGAAGCGTGAGGCCACAGAATTGGCCTGGGCTAAGGTTAACCGCCGACCCGTTATCGACAGAACCATCAAGGCAGTTCAGCTGACTGAAGGCTCAGAGTACGAATTCAGAGTCATCGCCTTGAACAAGGCCGGCCTGGGCAAACCCAGTGATCCGTCCAACGCCGCTCTGGCTGTTGACCCCGTCTGTGAGTGTCTGATTGGCAGAAAACCGTAACTGAAAATATCCCTGATGTTTGTCAGACTTATAAGCTTTGTGTGTTATTCTTAAGATCCGCCTGGCCCACCTGCGTTCCCCAAGGTGGTGGACTCTACCAAGCATTCGATCAGCCTCAGCTGGACCAAACCAGCTTACGATGGTGGCTGTGAGATCATTGGATATCTGGTGGAGTGCAAGCGAGCCGACGCCGAGGAGTGGACCAAGTGCAACGTCCCGAAGAAACTCCAGGCCACCAAATTCGTGGTGACCAGCCTGATGGAAAACACAGAGTACCAGTTCAGAGTCATTGCCGTCAACAAGATTGGCTACAGCGACCCCAGCGAGGTTCCTGGAAACCACATGGCCAAGGACATCCTGAGTACGTTCATCAGATGTTTGTTGTGTGTAGGCCTGTCACAATAAGTAATAAGTCAATTAATCACGATAAATTAAAATGAGCTCTGTCATTGAAAAGCCGCTATTTTGAAAAACACTGGAAGCATTTGACACCCAGTATGAAGTAGTTAGTTTGCACTATCCGTCACTTTGCCTGTTTTCCCTGCCTAAGCTGAATTTGAAATGCAGTTTTGATACTGAGACTTTATAATCCATTTGGATTCTTGTTTTGTTTTTTCTTTTGTATATTTAAAATGTTTTCCAGTCCCAGTGTTAAATATTCTTAGAAATTACAATTTTTTTTTATCTTTGAGTGAGTATATTTGCATTTACAAGCCATTATTATTATTATATTAGTTGAAAAGAGTCTCAAAATGACAATATTATAGTTTATTGCAATAAGTTCTGGGACAATTTATTGTCTGTAAAATGACTTAAAGGTGGGGTAGCCAACATATTTTAATAATCTGTCTCTCTGCAGTTGCCCCTGAAGGTGAGCTGGATGCTGATCTGAGGAAGGCTTTGGTTCTGCGAGCCGGCATCACCATGAGGCTGTACGTCCCGCTGAGGGGACGCCCGGCGCCCAAGGTGACATGGACAAAGGTGGACGCCAACCTGAAGGAGAGGCAGGGCCTGCTGATCAAGACGTCCGACTGGGACACCCTGCTAATGATTGAGGACATTAACAGATATGATGCAGGCAAATATGTCCTGTCTCTGGAGAATAGCAGTGGATCTAAGAGCTACACCATCATTGTTAAAGTCCTTGGTAAGGGTTTGTCTGAGTACACACACTGCAAACAGTTAGGGTTTAATCAGAGGCGTTGCACTACAGTGAATAAATGTAAACCTGGATTTGTTTTGAACTGTTGTTAAAAAAGAAGAGCAGTTACAGAAACACATTTATGTTAAGCTTCAACAAATATGATTACAATACAAAAACACAAAATCTTCCCAAGTATTTTTGTCTAGTTTGTAGTGCAAATATCTCACTATACTTAGCATAAAACAAACTAACTTACAAATATCTTTTCAGCAAGATATAGGAATATTATATTGCTAAAAAGAAAGTACCAGTTCTACAGGCAGATTATTTCACAAGATCAACAAAATACCTTGTTAAAAGTGAAATAATCTGCAAGTGAAACTAGAATTTTCTTTTTCAACAATGTTGAAGAATTATTGACTAAAAACAACCTCCTATAAGTAATTGAAAAGTTACTTGCAAGTTAGTTTTGTTTTATTTCAAGTCCACTAGAAAATAAAGTACTTGGAAAGATTTTGTGCTTTTGTACTAGATCCCTGAAGGTGTGTTTATTTTTATCTGACACCAAGACGTCCATAACAGATCCTTTAATTACGGCAAGTTATAAGGTGTAGCCTTCATGAAATCAAATCGCCTGTCAGTGGTCATAATGTTGTGCTCATTTAATGCATGTAACCTAATGTAAATTAAAATTACCATTTAGGTTTCTATTTTTATTACTTTGATACCCTGATCAGCTGACTAAAGTTTTCTGCTGCTCCTCCCCACTCAGACTCACCTGGACCACCTGCCAACCTGACTGTGAAGGAGACCTCCAGGACCCATGCCTGGATAAGCTGGGAGCCACCGCTGATCGATGGTGGAAGTCCAGTAAAAAGCTACGTTGTGGAGAAACGTTTGGCTGAGAGGAAGGCGTGGACCTGCTTCTCCGCTGAGTGCCACAAGACTTCCTTCAGGATCACCAATCTGGAGCCGGGTCAAGCATACTGCTTCAGAGTTCTGGCTGAAAACGCTTATGGCATCGGAGAGGGCTGCGAGACGGCAGGCAGCGTCCGGGCCTCCGGTAACGATTTATTATACTTCAGATAAGCGATTTTAGTCGACCATCTGAATCCAAAATTATTCATTCAATCAGAAACGTACATTAAAAATTTGGATGTGGAATTAACTTTAGTAATTTAAAGGACAATTAAGCCATTAAAGAGGGGACGTATTATACAAAATTCACATTTTGACATATACAAAATTCACATTTTGACATTTTTACACTTCCATTTTGAACCCGTTATCTACCAACCCCAGTGGAGTTACTAGGTCTGTCACCTAGTAACCCAAGCTGAGCTCCATCATGATTGGTCAGCTGGTTTTACCGCTGTATGTGCTGTACAAGACGAGTGTTTTGTTGTTGACTTACCATTCAAAAACCACCTGTTGCATTCTTGTTGGCTGTGCAGGAGGTTCCACTTCTGCTTTTCAAAAATGTATGTACGGTTGTACCTTCTTCGGAGGTTTCTGTGTGATTTCTTTTAGCAGTTCTTGGTGCGCCGCCACCACAGGCGAGTGGGTGAACAGGTTTTTCAATTAGTTTGGTTCGTCTGACACAGTGCAGTGTGAAAGCGAACCACACCAGCTTAATAATAAATGTTGCAATTTTGATCCCAAATCGAGTGGCATCTACCAGTCTATCAGGTAGAAAACACCCAAAGAGTTTCATGTTCCATTTAGATCTAAAAGAAAATACATTCATATGTCTTCACATTTGGAGGTTTCTTTGTATTCAAGTTTCTTAAGAGCTATGCACTGGAACTAATATAATTCTGTTCTTATCAGAAAATACACTTTAACCTTTTCTAAATCCACTTTTGCAGAACAACCTGGTCCAGTGACAGACTTCAGAGCCCAAAAGACCACCAAAGACTCTATTACATTGAGCTGGAAGAAACCCATTAGTGATGGCGGAAGCTACATTACCTCTTACATCCTGGAGCAGAGCGAAGGAGAGGAGAAATGGAAGGAGATTATGAAGGGCAAGAACACCAGTCACACCATCAGTGAGCTGGCAGATGGCAAGGAGTATTTATTCCGGGCCAAGGCCCTCAACGAGTCTGGAGAAGGGCCACCAACTGAGCTCACTGCTGTTGCCAAGGACCAGTTTGGTAAGGAACCCATCTGGTTAGCCTTCATGACATACACATTTTTTTAAAGGGGTAGTATTATGTAAAGTCAACTTTTTAAAGCTTTACATCATGTTATAATGTTATTCCCTTTTCAAAAACATACCTGGAGTGTTGCCTTGCTTCTTTCATTCATGTTTGAGAAATTCTTTAATCACTGTGGTAACCAATCGGCTGTGTAAAACACCTGGGTGGACATAGCCTCTCCTTTGAGATGCAGCTCCTCTTTAGTGTTGCAGTTTCTGAGCTCCTCCACTCAGCTCCTTCAGACTAGCAGCAGCAGCAATTACCAAACACCTAATTGAGCTCATTGTAGGAGCTGCTTCTCAGTGAAATGCTGGTAAAAACATTGTTAAAGGTTTAATAGAGGAGCAATGTTGTGATGAATTCCTGAAGGCAAAGTCAGAAAAAGAAGGAGTTTCTTAAAGAGACAGAAGCCCAATTTCAAGGCGTTAAATGAAATGACCTGATATGACATGACACAGACGGACGGAGTTTGAATCAAGCAGGCAACCCACCAATTGCAGGGCGAACTCCTATCGTCGCCTTATAAAATCACAAAGTCACATTTCTTCAAGGTCATGTGATATATGTACCATTTTTATAGCACAATCATGGATTCTTGATTGTACTATAAAGTGGCACTAAGTGACTGAAAAATACACCATACTGCCCCTTTAAATGCACTTACATGATTTTCTATGCCAAAAAATAATTTCTTATAGAAAAGTTTTTAACATCAATTGGTAACATTTCAGTGCTGCCTGACTGCAACTTGAGCAGTCTTCATGATGGTTGCTGCGTGGTGAAGGAGGGCACCACCATGCGCATCAACATCCCTGTCATTGGAGTGCCTCACCCTACCGCCACCTGGAAGAAGGGCGACATGGGACTTGGTGACACTGGCCGTATATGTGTTGAGGCCTCCCAGGGCATTACCACTCTACTGGTCAGAGACTGCCAGAGAGGAGATGCGGATACCTACACCATCAATGTCAGGAATAGCGCAGGCTCAAAGGACTGCAAGTTCCAGTTGAAGGTCGTTGGAAAGCCCGGATTATGCACTGGACCCATCAAGTTTGACGAGATAACTGCTGATGGCATCACCCTGGAGTGGGCACCGCCTAAAGACGATGGAGGTGCAGAGGTGTCCAATTACATCGTTGAGAAGAGGAGGACAACAGACAACAAATGGGCCACGGTGGCTTCAGCCATCCAGAAGACCACCATGAGGGTGATCAGACTCCACGATGGAATAGAGTACATCTTCAGAGTGTGTGCTGAGAATAAGTACGGCATCGGAGAGTTCCTGAGGTCTAACCCAGTCATTGCCCAGCATCCATTCAGTGAGTACAACTCTGGTCTTAAAAACTTTACTTGAAAAATCCTTTGATTTCTCTTTTTAATTACTGTAAATGTCAGTCTAGTTTTTGTAAATGGTTTAACAGGTAATAAGATATTCAAATGACTTTCATATAGTTAAAATGGATATTCTCTGATCCAGAATTGTTTGATTCTGATTAGACCGAGGATTATTGAGTTCCAATCCAATTCAATTATTTAAATATCTGCAGATACAGACATGATCTAACCATGAGATTGATAATTACAATAAGCCTCAGCTTGTGTTAATGCTCTTTTCATGCTATATGATATACAGCACACTTACATTTGGATCAGTGACCTCAGGGCAATATTCAAACATCAGTGTAGTCTGACAGGCAGCATTTGAATAAAAGACTAATTAATTTGATTAATGTTGAAAGGTACAGCCTGAAAATTTAGTGTTTAAATTTTTTTGATGGTCAAAGTAATTGGTATTATGAAGTAATCTTAAATGCTTTTGTTACAGTAAGCAGGTCTTGTGTTTTTATGTATAAAATTTGAGTGAATTAACTGATCTTTTATCTTTCCTCAAGATGTACCTGAGGCGCCAGCTCCTCCTGAGATTCTGAGCATTCGACATGAGTCAGCCATTCTGACTTGGGCTGATCCAAAAGACTCTGGTGGCTCCCCAATCACTGGTAAAATACTGTTATTCATCTCTGTAAGTAGGTAATCGAGTGTCATCAATCATCATTAATTATATTTTTTGGGGGGGGTTTCAGGGTATCACCTTGAGTTTAAGGAGAGAAACAGCCTGATGTGGAAGCGAGCTAGTAAGACTCCTTTGAGAGTAAAGGAGTGTAGAGTTACGGGTCTCGTTGAAGGACTAGAGTATGAGTTCAGGGTGATGGCTATGAATGTGGCCGGCCTTGGAAAGGCAAGCAAAGTTACTGAGGCTGTTGTCGCCCTTGATCCTATTGGTGAGTCCAAACCATTTTCTTAAAGTTATAAATTACACATAGGAAGCTTTCTGTTTTTATTGTAAATGCCTGAATTAAATTGCAGTGGCTTTGCTTTATTTCATGTCTTTTTTTTTTCCAGATCCACCTGGTAAACCAGATGTGATTAATGTTACCAGGAACACAGTCACTCTAATTTGGACTACTCCTAAATATGATGGTGGCTATAAGCTGACTGGCTATATGGTGGAGAAACTTGAGGCTGGTGGGAAGGCATGGATGAAGGCCAATCACGTGAACATCCAGAGCTGTGCTTTCACCGTTACAGACCTGACAGAAGGAGCTCAGTATCAGTTTAGAATCAGGGCCAAGAATGCTGCTGGTGCTGTCAGTGTTCCCTCAGAGACCACTGAATCACTGACCTGCAAGGATGAGTATGGTATGTAGCTTAAAATTTAAGACTTATGCAACTTCAGGTTTTAAAAATCAATGTTTTAAATGTACAATTATTGTTCAACAACTTCCTGTTTCTTAACAGAGCCTCCATCTATCACTCTTGACCAAGAGATGAAGGAGGTTGTGTCTGTCAAGGCAGGAGACACAATTGTTATCTCAGCTGCAAAGATTGTGGGCAAACCTCCCCCAACTGCTTTCTGGTCCAAGGGGGGTCGTGAATTCAAGAACTCTGACATTGTCACTGTAACTAGCACTCCAACCTCTTCAACCCTTTCTATCAAGTATGCAAGCCGGAAGAATACTGGAGAGTACACAATTAATGCTAGTAACCCATTTGGTATTAAGGAAGAACACATTAAAGTAAAGGTCCTAGATGTTCCTGGACCACCAGGCCCTATTGAAGTCAGTAACATTTCAGCTGAGAAGTGTACCCTGACCTGGCTTCCACCTGAAGAGGACGGAGGCTCCTCTATCAAGTCCTACATCCTTGAGAAGAGAGAGACTAGCCGCTTGCAGTGGACCAAAGTTGCAGAAAATATTATGGACTGCAGACATGTAGCCAGTAAACTGATCAAGGGCAATGAGTACATCTTTAGAGCGTGTGCTATAAACCAGTATGGCACAGGAGACTCTAGCCTGTCTGGTCCCGTCAAAATGGCTGACAGCTTTGGTAAGTTTACCTTGTGGAAGAATAAAGTTAAAAAATACTGACATTGAAATGTTGGAAATATTTTTTTTTCACTGCAATTTTTTTCCCTTAGGTCCACCAGGTCCACCCTCAGCTCCAGAGGTAGATAATGTCAGTCGGAATGCTGTTACCATTTCATGGAAGAGACCTGTACAGGATGGAGGAAGTGACATTAGAGGATATTGTGTAGAAAGGAAAGAAAGGAGAGGAATGAGATGGGTGAGAGCCTGCAAGAGGACAGTTCCTGACCTTCGCTTCAAGGTGCAAGGCCTGAGTGAGGGAGTAGAGTATGAGTTTAGAGTCACTGCTGAGAATAAAGCTGGATTTGGGCCGCCAAGTGAGCCATCGCGCCCTGTAATGACCAAGGATATTGTATGTAAGTAAAGAAGACTTTGCAACCAACCTTTAAAGCAAGCAGAAATATAGCATTACCAAAGAATTTATATAGGAATTTATATAACTTCCTTCTGAAAATGCTTTCATTAACTTTAACCTCTTTTTTTACTTTTTTTTTCAGATCCACCTGGTCCTCCATCCAACCCTAGAATTACAGAAACCACAAAAACTACAGCAGCCTTTGCTTGGGGCCGTCCTCATTATGATGGTGGTCTTGAAGTAGAAGGTTACATTGTTGAGTATAAAAAGGAGGGTCATGATGACTGGGAGACAGAGACACAATATCCAGTTAAAGTTACTGAATATGTCATTGGTAAACTTCAAAAAGGAGGCAAATACCACTTCAGAGTTAGTGCTGTAAACTCTGAGGGAGTCGGTGAGCCTGCAGAGGTCGAGAAAGTGACTGAACTAGTTTACCAGGAAACGATACCAGACTTTGAGTTGGATGCAGAGCTCAGGAAAACTCTGGTTGTCAGATGCCGTGCTTCAATTCGTCTATTTGTTCCTATCAAGGGCCGTCCTGTTCCTGAAGTCACTTGGAGCAAAGAAAATACCAACCTGAAAGCACGTGCACACATTGATACAACAGAGTCCTACACTCTACTGGTTATTCCTGACTGCACTAGGTACGACGCAGGAAAATACCATCTCTCTTTGGAGAATGTTGCTGGTAAGAAGTCAGGCTTTGTCAACGTGAAAGTTCTGGACACACCTGGACCTCCAGTCAACCTTAAACCAAGAGAGATCACTAAAAACAGCATAACTCTCCAGTGGGAAATCCCTATTATTGATGGAGGGTCCAAGATTCATAACTACATCATTGAAAAGAGAGATGCTACAAAGAAGGCTTATACAGTGCTTAGCACCACATGGCAAAAGTGTTCTTTTAAATTTCAAGACCTTGAGGAGGGAGCTTACTACTACTTCCGTGTTTCTGCTGAAAATGACCTTGGTGTAGGTGAACCTGCTGAAACCCCTGAGCCCATAAGAGTATCTCAAGCCCCCTCTGCACCAGATAACTTGTATGTTACTGATTTGACCAATGACAGCGCAAGTCTTGCATGGACCAAGCCTCTTCATGATGGCGGTAGCTTGATTACAGGTTATGTCATTGAGGCTCAAAAGAAAGACACTGATCAATGGGTCCACATAACCACCATTAAGGCTCTAGATTATACTGTGACAGATCTGATTGAGGGTGCTGAATACATCTTCCGTATAATGGCTGTCAATGCATCAGGCAGGAGTGATCCTCGTGAGAGCCGGCCAGCTGTGATTAAAGAGCAAACGTCTGCTCCATCTTTTGACCTGAGAGGAGTCTACCAGAAAACTGTAATTGCCAAAGCAGGGGACCGTGTTAAGGTGGAGATTCCAGTGTTGGGAAAACCCAGGCCTGTTGTGTCATGGAAGAAAGGAGACATGGCTCTTAAGGAAACACAAAGAATCAACACTGAAACCACAGCAACATCAACAATCCTAAACATCAGTGAGATCAAAAGAACTGATGAAGGCCAGTATTCCATGACTGGAAAGAATATCCTGGGCACACTGACAGAAACCATCACAGTCCTGGTCCATGACATTCCAGGTCCTCCTACTGGTCCTGTCAAGCTGGAAGAGGTGTCTTGTGATTATGTTATTATGTCCTGGGAACCACCAGAGAATGATGGAGGTGTTCCTATAAACAATTATATTGTTGAGATGCGTGAGACTACAGGTACTTCATGGGTGGAGTTGGCAGCTACAGTTATTCGCACCACATTCAAGGCAGCACGACTTAATACTGGAACCCAGTATCAGTTCCGTATCAAGGCTCAGAACAGATATGGCGTTGGACCATGTGTTCTGTCTGAACCAGTGTTTGCTGCCTATCCATTTGATGTGCCAGGCCAGCCTGGCATTCCTGTAGTTACAGCTTTCAACAAAGATTCAATGACTCTTAGTTGGAATGAGCCATCTTCTGATGGAGGCAGTCCTATTCTTGGGTATCATGTGGACAGAAAAGAGAAAAACAGTATCCTGTGGCAGAGGATCAGCAAAGCTCTTGTTATTGGAAACATCTTTAAATCATCAGGCCTTGTTGATGGCATTGCATATGAACACCGTGTCATTGCTGAAAACATGGCTGGTCTCAGCAAACCTAGCAAACCCTGTGAGGCTACATATGCTTTGGACCCAGTTGACTCACCAGGTAGGCCTGTGGCATTGAATATCACCAGACATGAGGTGACATTGTCATGGACCAAACCAGAAGGTGACGGAGGATTTTCTATTACGGGATACACAGTGGAGAGGAAGGAGATGCCTAATGGACGCTGGCTTAAAGCAAATTTCAACAACATTCTAGAAACCATGTTCACAGTCAGTGGTCTGACTGAAGAGGCAACCTATGAGTTCCGTGTGCTTGCTCGAAACTCAGCTGGTGCTGTTAGTGCTCCATCACAGCCATCAGAAGCCATCACATGCAGAGATGACATTGAAGAACCCAGGCTTGATATTGATGCATCATATAGCAGTAATGTTGTAGTAATGGCAGGAGAACCATTCAAGTTGGAAGCCAGTGTAACCGGCAGGCCAATTCCTTCTCTAGTATGGACCAAGGAAGGAAAGGAGCTGGAGGACACAGCTAAAATAGAAATTAAGACATCTGACTTCCACACAACCTTAATCAGCAAAGATTCTCTAAGGAGAGACGGTGGTGCTTTTACCCTGACTGCAAGCAATCCTGGTGGATTTGCAAAGTTCACTTTTAATGTTAAAGTACTCGACAGACCTGGACCACCAGATTCCCTTTCAGTTACGGACGTTGCTGCAGAAAAATGTGTGCTTAACTGGCTGCATCCAACACATGATGGTGGTGCCAAAATTGAATACTTCATCATACAGAGGCGTGAGACCAGCAGGTTGGCATGGACAAATGTAGCCACAGACCTTCAAGCAAACAGGTTTAAGGTCACAAAGCTTCTTAAAGGAAATGAGTATATTTTCAGAGTAATGGCTGTCAATAAGTATGGCATAGGTGAACCCCTTGAATCAGAGCCTGTGACTTGTGTCAACCCATATGGTCCCAGTGACCCACCAACGCAGCCTGAGGTCACAACTATCACCAAAGACTCAATGGTTGTCTGCTGGGAGCGTCCTGAACATGATGGAGGCAGTAGAATTAATACATACATAATTGAAAGAAGGGATAAGACAGGTCTACGTTGGGTGAAATGTAACAAGAGGACTGTGACAGATTTGCGATTCAAGGTCTCTGGTCTCACACAAGGTCACGAGTATGAATTTAGAGTTTTTGCTGAAAATAATGCTGGTCTCAGTAAGCCCAGCTCTTCTAGTCCATTCTACAAGGCTGTTGACACAATCTTTCAGCCTGGACCTCCAGGAAACCCAAGAGTGCTTGACACCTCTAAATCATCCATTACTATCGCCTGGAATAAACCTGTTTATGATGGTGGTTCTGAAATCACTGGTTACATTGTGGAGACTTGCCTGCCTGAGGAGGATGAGTGGACAATTCATACTCCTAAGAAAGGATGGACAGCCACATCTTTTACCATTACTAGTCTGAAAGAAAACCAGGAGTATAAAATCAACATCTGTGCAACAAATTCTGAAGGGGTGGGAGAACCTGCTGCTGTACCTGGAACCCCTAAGGCCGAAGACAGATTAATTTCGCCTGAAATTGAACTTGGAGCTGAGCTCCGTAAAGTTGTTTCCATCAGAGCCTGTAGCACACTCAGACTTTTTGTCCCCATCAAGGGAAGGCCAGCACCAGAAGTAAAATGGTCAAGAGAGCATGGAGAATCCCTGGACAAGGCTAACATTGACATTACCCCATCATTCACAACTCTTCAGATAGACAATGTTGACAGGTTTGATGGAGGTAAATATTTGGTGACAGTAGAGAATGCCTCAGGAAGTAAAACAGCTTTTGTTAATGTTAGAGTACTAGATACTCCTGGACCACCTCAGAATCTCATTGTTAAGGAGGTCACAAGAGATTCAGTTTCCCTGGTTTGGGATGCACCTCTCATAGATGGGGGCTCCAGAGTCCGCAGCTACATTGTGGAGAAGCGCGAGTCAACCAGGAAAGCCTACTCAACCGTATGTGCCAGCTGCCATAAGTCTAGTTGGAAAGTGGGAGACCTGGAAGAAGGAAAATTGTACTTTTTTAGAATAGTTGCTGAAAACGAATTCGGTATTGGTCTCCCAGTTGAAACCATTGAACCAATTAAGGTATCAGAAAAGCCTCTGCCACCTGGCAAAGTATCTCTCCTTGAAGTTACCGGAAGAAGTGTCACACTAACTTGGGAAAAACCAGACCATGATGGAGGAAGCAGAATTACAGGCTATAATGTTGAGATGCAATGTAAAGGAAGTGAAAAATGGACACAAGTGATGGTGGTAAAGACAAACGAGGCCCAAGTAACTGGACTCACATATGGAGAGGAGTATACGTTCCGAATCTCTGCATTCAATGAAAAGGGTGTTAGTGACGCCCGGCCTCTCAATGTACCTGTGGTGGCTAAAGATTTAGTAATACCACCAGCTTTCAAACTGATTTTCAGCACATTCAGTGTACTGGCAGGAGATGATCTTAAGATTGATGTACCATATGTTGCCTGTCCTAAGGCTACTGCAACTTGGCTGAAGGATGATGTCATTCTCAAAGAAACAACAAGAGTTAATGCTGAGGCCACAGACAAAAACCTCCTTCTTATCATTAAGGAGGCTTGCAGAGACGATGTGGGCAAATATACTATAAAACTTAACAATACTGCTGGGGAGGCTACAACAGATATCAGTGTTGTTGTCTTGGACAAACCTGGTCCTCCAACTGGCCCGATCAAGCTGGATGATGTCACAGCAGACAGTGTTGTCTTGTCTTGGGATCCACCACAATATGATGGAGGTTGCTCAATCAACAATTACATTGTAGAGAAGAGAGATACCTCAACTACAAACTGGCAGATTGTGTCTGCTACTGTAGCTAGAACAACCATCAAAGCGGCTCGTCTGAAGACTGGTTCAGAGTATCAATTTCGAATTGCTGCAGAAAATAGATATGGCAAGTCATCTTTTCTAATTTCTGATAGCATTGTTGCGCAGTATCCATTTGAGGTGCCCAGTTCACCACGATCTGTTGTGGTAAAGTCAGCCACCAAAGAGACCATGACTGTTGTGTGGGAGAATCCCAGCAATGACGGTGGAAGCAAAATTCTGGGCTACCACTTAGAACTTAAAGAGAGAAACAGCATTCTCTGGGTGAAACAAAACAAGCAGATAATCCCAGAAACCAGATTTAAAGTGGTTGGACTTGAAGAGGGCATTGAATACGAGTTTAGAGTGTATGCTGAGAATATCGTTGGCCTCAGCAAACCTAGCAAGGTGAGTGAAATCCAAGTAGCCAGGGATCCTTGTGACAGACCCGGAAAACCAGAGGCTGTCATTGTAACAAGAAGCCAAGTGACACTGAGATGGACCAAGCCTGAATTTGATGGTGGCATCAAAATCACTGGTTATGTTGTTGAGAAAAAAGAGGCAAGTGGGCGTTGGATGAAGGCCAGTTTTGCCAACATTATTGAAACTGAATTTGTTGTCACAGGACTTACTGAGGATCAAACCTATGATTTCCGTGTCATTGCCAAAAATGCAGCCGGTGTCTTTAGCCAGCCATCTGATTCTTCTGGATCCATCACTGCCAAGGATGAGATTGATCCACCAAAAATTGACCTGGAAGCTAAATACTCCCAGGTTGTGGTTGTAAATGCCGGAGAGACATTTAAACTTGAGGCTGCTATTTATGGTAAGCCAGTGCCCACTGTACACTGGCTGAAAGAAGGTACTGAGATTACAGAAGCAGCTCGTTTAGAAATCCATAATACCGATTTTTCAGCTTGTCTAATTGTTAAGGAAGTTATTCGTGTTGATGGAGGACAGTACACATTGCTGGTAAAGAATGTTGGTGGAGAAAAAGTTATTAACATTAATGTCAAGGTATTGGACAGACCAGGTCCACCAGAGGGCCCTATCTCTATTTATGGTGTCACCAGTGAGAAATGTTCAATTTCCTGGAAACCTCCCTTGCAAGATGGAGGTAGTGATATCTCCCATTATATTGTTGAGAGAAGGGAAACCAGCAGGCTGGTATGGACTGTAGTTGAGCAAAAGGTTCAGACCCTAAATCTAAAAATCACCAAACTTCTTCCTGGTAATGAATACATCTTCAGAGTGATCCCTGTCAACAAATATGGTATTGGTGAGCCTTTGGAATCTGAGTCGATGATTGCCAAAAATCCATTTGTCGCACCAAGTCCACCAACTGACGTAGATGTTTCTTCAATTACTAAGGACTCTATGGTGGTAACCTGGGAGAGACCAAATAATGATGGTGGGAATTCCATTCAGGGGTATGTCATTGAGAAACGTGATAAGGATGGTGTGAGATGGACAAGGTGCAACAAGCGCAGTGTGACAGAGTTGCGTTTCAGAGTAACAGGACTCATAGAAAACCATAGCTATGAATTCAGAGTAGCTGCTGAGAATGCTGCTGGAATTGGTACACCTAGCACACCAACAGTGTACTACAAAGCATTGGATCCTGTTTTCAAACCAGGCCCACCCAACAACCCCAAGGTAGTAGACACCTCTAGGTCTACTGTATCTCTTACATGGGGTAAGCCCATATATGATGGTGGAAGTGAGATCAAGGCTTACATTGTTGAAGCAAATGATGTAGCAGCTGATGAGTGGTTTATGTGCACTCCACCCACTGGAATAACAGACACTAAATTCACAGTGAAAAAGCTTCTGGAAAAGCATGAGTACCAGTTTAGAGTTTGTGGAATCAACAAAATTGGTGTTGGTGAACATGCTGATGTGCCTGGTAAAATACTTCTTGAAGAGAAGCTTGAGGCTCCTGACCTTGAATTAGATGCTGATATGAGAAAAATGATCAACATCAGATCAGCTTGCACACTCAGGTTGTTTGTACCCGTGAAAGGGCGGCCAGCTCCCGAGCTGAAATGGGGAAAGGTTGAAGGTGAGATTAAAGAGACTGCCCAAATTGACAACACAGGAAGCTATGCTTCACTTACCATTGAGAATGTTGACCGATTTGACAGTGGCAAATACACACTGACTGCAGAGAATGCCAGTGGAGTTAAATCAGTGTTCATCAGTGTCAGAGTCCTGGATTCTCCTAGTCCACCAACTAACTTAACAGTTAAAGAGATTACTAAGAACTCTGTCACTCTTTCATGGGAACCTCCACTTCTGGATGGTGGTTCAAAGATTAAGCATTATATTGTTGAGAAGCGTGAAAGCACAAGAAAGGTTTATACTACCATTACAACATGTAACAAGATGTCATGGAAAGTTGAACCTCTTCCAGAGGGTGGAATCTTCTTCTTTAGGGTCTTGGCTGAGAATGAATATGGTGTGGGTCTCCAAGCTAAAACTATGGAGCCAATTAAAATATCTGAGAAGCCTCAGCCACCCGGTAAGGTTAGTGTTCTTGACGTCACTCACAGTACTGTTACTCTAAGGTGGGAGAAATCTGAACATGATGGTGGTAGTAGGATCAGTTATTATGAAATTGAAATGGCTCCTAAGGACAGTGAGGCATGGACTGTGTGTGCTAGTGTAAAAGGGCTTGAGACAGTAGTGAGCAACCTTCTCAAGGGAGAGGAATATCAGTTCAGAGTTGTTGCTGTAAATGAGAAAGGTAAAAGTGACCCAAGACAACTGGCTCAATCAGTTGTAGCCAAGGACCTAATCATTGAACCTTCTGTGAGACCCAAATCAAGTTCCTACAGTGTTCAGGTGGGAAATGACCTCAAGATAGAGGTTCCAGTTGCTGGTCATCCAAAACCAACCATAAGCTGGACTAAGGATGGAGTGGCACTTAAGCAGACCACCAGAGTGAATGTCAGTGACTCAGCACATCACACCACTCTAACCATAAAGGATGCCACCAGAGAGGATGGTGGTATGTACACTGTCACTATTGCTAATGCCTTGTGTTCCAAGGATGCCACTATTGAAGTTATCACCCTGGATAAACCAGGACCACCAACAGGTCCAATCAAAATTGATGATGTTAGTGCTGAAAGTGTCACTCTTAATTGGGAACCTCCCTCATACACAGGTGGCTGTCCAATCTCCAACTATGTAGTGGAAAAGAGAGACACAACTACAACCAATTGGGTTGTTGTGTCTGCCACTGTGGCTAGAACAACTTTAAAGGTTGCCAATCTCAAGACTGGTGGTGAATACCAGTTTAGAATCTTTGCTGAAAACAGATATGGAAAGAGTTACGCAATTGATTCAGTGCCTGTTGTAGCACAATATCCATTCCAAGAACCTGGACCATCAGGAACACCATTTGTTTCCTCATACACTAAAGACTACATGGTGGTCGAGTGGCATAAACCTCCATCTGATGGAGGCAGTGCCATTTTGGGTTATCATTTGGAGAGGAAAGAGAAAAATAGTATCCTGTGGACAAAGATCAACAAAATGCTCATTCAAGATTGTAAATTCAAGTCTACTCCTCTTGAGGAAGGCATTGAGTATGAGTATAGAGTATATGCTGAGAATATAGTTGGCATTGGAAAATGCAGCAAAGTCTCAGAAGTTTATGTAGCCCGTGACCCATGTGATCCTCCTGGCCGTCCAGAGGCTGTAATTGTAACCAGACACTCGGTGATGCTGAGATGGACACCCCCTCAATATGATGGTGGAAGCATTGTAACTGGCTATTTAATGGAGAAACGTGACCTTCCAGAGGGAAAATGGATGAAAGCTAGTTTCACAAACATTATTGAAAATGAATTTACAGTTACTGGCCTTACAGAAGACAGTAAATATGACTTCAGAGTGATTGCAAGGAATGCCGCTGGTGCTGTCAGCAAGCCCTCTGAGAGCACAGGATCCATAACAGCTAAGGATGAAGTTGAGCCACCCAAGTGTGAAACTGATCCTATATACAATCAGACAATTGTCCTTAATGCTGGAGAGACTTTCAGTCTGGAGGCTAGTGTAGAAGGAAAGCCCATCCCAACAGCCCAGTGGTTCAAAGGAAGTGTTGAAGTTGAAAACTCAGCAAGAGCTGAAATTAAAAACACTGATTTTAAAGCATTACTTGTAGTAAAGGACTCCATCAGAGTGGATGGCGGACAGTACACTTTGGTTCTGACAAATGTTGCAGGAACTAAGACGGTCCCGTTCACTGTGAAGGTTCTTGATAGACCAGGCCCATCCGAGGGACCCCTTACAGTCAGTAATGTTACTGAGGAGAAATGCTCACTGTCATGGCTGCCACCCAGGCATGACGGAGGAGCAAGCATTTCTCACTACATTATTCAAAAGAGAGAAACTAGCCGCTTGGCTTGGACTGTGGTCTCCAGTGATTGTGGAGCTACAATGTTCAAGGTTACCAAACTATTGAAAGGCAATGAGTACATCTTCAGAGTTTTGGCTGTCAACAAGTATGGAGTAGGGGAACCTCTGGAATCTGAGCCAGTTATCATGAGAAATCCATTTGTTCCTCCTGGTTCACCTCGTGAACTAGAAATCACTAACATTACTAGGGATTCAATGACTGTTTGCTGGAACCGCCCACAGTCTACAGGAGGAAGTGACATTGCTGGTTACATTATTGAAAAGAGAGACAGAGCTGGAGTGAGATGGACCAAGTGCAATAAACGTAGAGTGACTGATTTGCGTTTTAGAGTAACAGGTCTCACTGAGGACCATGATTATGAGTTCAGGGTATCTGCTGAAAATGCAGCTGGAGTGGGCCAGCCAAGCCCACCTACACCTTATCTCAAAGCCTGTGACCCTACTTTTGAACCAGGTATTCCCACTAATGCCCACGTAGTTGACACAACAAAAGATTCCATCAGCTTAGCTTGGCACAGGCCTATATATGATGGGGGTTGTGAAATTCAAGGATATGCTGTTGAAATAACCAAGGCAGAAGAAGAGGAATGGACTATTTGCACACCACCCACTGGAGTGAATCTTACCAAGTTTACCATCAAAAACCTGATAGAACATCAAGAATACAAGGTGCGTGTCTGTGCTATGAATAAAATTGGTGTTGGTGAGCCCACCAAAATTCTGGGAGTTGTAATCCCTGTAGATAAAATTGACCCCCCAGAGATGATTTTGGATTCAGAGCTCAGGAAGGGAATAGTTGTTCGTGCAGGAGGCTCAATGAGAATCTGTGTGCCTTTTAAGGGCCGTCCCACTCCTGACGTAAGCTGGGCTAAAGAGGATGGTGAACTGCCCAGTAAAGCACAGATTGAGACTGCTGAACATTTCACACAGCTCTCTATTGACATTTGTGATAAATATGATGCTGGAAAATACATCCTCAATGTAGCAAACAGTGCTGGTAGCAAATCAGCTTTTGTCTCTGTTAAAGTTCTGGACACTCCAGGGGCTCCATTAAATCTTAAAGTTAAAGACATAAAGAGGGAGAGTGTCACTTTGACTTGGGAACCCCCTGTAATTGATGGTGGCTCAAGAATAAAGAATTACTTGGTTGAGAAGCGTGAGTCAACCAGGAAGGTGTACTCTAATGTAGACAATAAATGTACAAAGACAAGTTACCGTATCACAGGTCTTACTGAGGGAACGATTTATTACTTTAGAGTCTTAGCAGAAAATGAATTTGGTGTTGGACAACCAGTTGAAACAAAAGAATCTGTTAAAACATCTGAGCCACCTTTATCTGTGGGTAAAGTTAATTTGACTGAAGTCACAAAAACCACAGCCTCACTCTCCTGGGAGAAACCAGTCCATGATGGAGGCAGCAGGATCATTGGATACTACATTGAGATGCAGCCTATGGGATCAGAAGAATGGGTTGTGGCTGCCACAACTAAGACCTGTGAGGGTACTGTTACTGGTCTAAGTGCAGGACATGAGTACCTTTTTAGAGTATCAGCCTTCAATGAAAAAGGAAAGAGTGACCCAAGGCCTCTGGCTGCAGCAGTTACTGCTAAAGATGTTACTGTTGAACCTGGATTCAAGATGAGATTCAATACCTACAGCTTACAACAAGGCGAGGATCTGAAAATTGAGATTCCAGTTCTTGGACGTCCTGTTCCAAAGGTTGAATGGAAAAAGGAAGGACAACTTCTTAAAGAGACAACTAGAATAAATGTATCAAGCACACCATCATCTACAAAGTTGGTAATCAAAGATGCCAGTAAAGAAGATGCTGGCAAGTACACTATTACAGCAACCAGCAGCATTGGAACAGCTACAGAGGAGATTACTGTTATCATTCTTGACAAACCTGGACCTCCTACAGGCCCTGTGAAGATTGATGAAGTGAGTTCTAATTTTGTTACTCTCTCCTGGGAACCACCAGAGTATACTGGAGGTTGTCAGATCAACAACTACATTGTAGAGAAGAGAGACACCACTACTACTGTGTGGCAAATTGTTTCTGCTACAATAGCCAGGACAACCATAAAAGTCAGCAATTTGAAGACTGGCACTGAATATCAATTTAGAGTCTCAGCTGAGAATAGATATGGAAAGAGTTCAGCTATTGTCTCTCCTGCTGTGGTTGCCAAGTATCCATTCAGTGAGCCTGCTGCCCCTGGAATACCAGTTATTACATCTGCAACCAAAGAGAACATGGTTGTTGAATGGAAACCCCCCACCAACAATGGGGGTAGTCCAATTCTAGGCTATCACCTGGAGAGAAAGGAGAAGAACAGCCTTTTATGGGCCAAACTAAACAAGCTTCTTATTCCAGATGCACGATTTAAAACCACAGAATTGGAAGAGGGTATAGAGTATGAATTTAGAGTTTATGCTGAGAACATTGCTGGCCTCAGCCCAGCTAGCAAGGTCTCAGAGAGCACAGTAGCCAGGGATCCATGTGACCCACCAGGCACTCCTGAGGCTATTGAAATCACCAGAAACCATATCACACTTCAATGGACCAGACCCCAGTACGATGGAGGCAGTGCAATCACTGGGTATTTGATTGAGAGGAGGAAGCACCCAGATAAACGCTGGATGAAAGCAAGCTTCACCAACATCATTGATACCCAATACACTCTCACTGGGCTCACTGAGGATCGTGTTTATGAGTTTAGAATCATTGCTAGGAATGCTGCTGGTATTTCTAGTTGCCCATCTGAAAGCACAGGAGAAATAACAGCTAAAGATGAAATTGAGGCTCCAGATGCCACCATGGATTCTAAGTTCAAAGATCTCACAGTTGTTCATGCTGATGAGACATTTATCATTGATGCTGATTACACTGGTAAGCCTCTGCCTGAGGTCACATGGTTAAAGGATGGAAAGGAAATTGACAAAGCTACAGCAAGAATGGAAATCAAGACCACACTTACCCGCACCATCCTGACAGTTAAAGACTGTATACGAGTTGATGGTGGCCACTTTGTTCTCAAGCTTGTTAATGTGGGTGGAGTCAAAATGATCCCAGTTAATGTAAAGGTTTTGGACAGACCTGGTCCTCCAGATGGACCATTAGAAGTGAAAGGAGTGACAGCAGAAAAATGTTATCTGCACTGGAGCCATCCTTCACATGATGGTGGAGCTAGCATCTCTCACTATATCATTGAAAAGAGGGAAACCAGTCGTTTGTCATGGACCATGGTTGAGCCAAATATCCAGGCAATCAGCTACAAAATTACAAAGCTGCTTCCTGGAAATGAATACATCTTTAGAGTTACTGCTGTGAATAAATATGGAGTTGGTGAACCTTTAGAATCTGAGCCTGTTGTTGCCCGTAATCCATTCACCACTCCCAGTGCACCATCCACTCCTGAAGAAAGTGCTATTACTAGGGATTCCATTGTGCTTACTTGGGAGAGGCCAGAGAATAATGGAGGAGCTGAGATTGAAGGATATGTACTTGAAAAACGTGATAAGGATGGCGTCAGGTGGACCAAGTGCAACAAGAAGAGACTGACTGACTTGAGATTTAGGTGTGGTGGTCTCACAGAGGGCCATTCCTATGAATTCCGGGTCTCAGCTGAAAATGCCGCAGGTGTTGGAAAGCCTAGCACACCGACACAGTACATCAAAGCATGTGATGCCACTTATCCACCAGGACCTCCAAATAACCCCAAAGTCACTGACCATTCCAGCACGACAGTCTCCCTTTCCTGGTCAAGACCTATCTATGATGGTGGAGCACATATTACTGGATATGTTGTTGAAATGAAGGAGGCATTAGATGATGAATGGATTGTTTGCACACCTCATACTGGTGTCCAAGACACTCACTATACTGTAAAGAAGTTAAAGGAGAATGCAGAATACAATTTCCGCATATGTGCCATGAACTGTGAGGGAGTAGGGGATCATGTGGACCTCCCAGGGTCTGTGATTGCGGCAGAGAAGTTGCAGGCTCCTGAAATTGAACTAGATGCTGACCTGAGAAAGATGGTCAATGTTCGTGCCACTGCAACACTACGTCTTTTTGTGACTATCAGAGGAAAACCTGAGCCTGAAGTCAAGTGGTCAAAGGCTGATGGCACTCTAAATGAGCGTGCTCAGATTGAAGTCACAAGCTCATACACAATGCTTGTGATTGAAAATGTTGACAGATTTGACACCGGCAAATATGTACTAACCCTTGAGAACCTTAGTGGCTCTAAATCAGCTTTTATCAATGTTAGAGTTTTGGATTCACCCAGTGCTCCAACAAACCTACAAGTTAAGGATGTAAAGAGACATTCTGTCTCTCTTTCCTGGGAGCCTCCTCTGATTGATGGTGGAGCAAAGATATCACACTATATTGTGGAGAAGAGAGAGCAGAAGCGAATGGCTTTCACCAGTGTTAGCACCAATTGTGTAAGGAACTCATACATTATTTCTGACCTGCAAGAGGGAGTTAGATACTTTTTCCGTGTGTTGGCTGTAAATGAGCTAGGAGTTGGTCTGTCAGCTACAACAGATCAAGTCAAAGTTTCAGAGGCACCTTTGCCCCCTGGTAAAATAACTGTGGTTGATGTGACTCGTCACACTGTCACCCTTTCATGGGAAAAACCAGATCATGATGGTGGCAGCAAAATTACAAGCTACATAGTGGAGATGCAGCCTAAGGGAGATGAAAAATGGACAGTGTGCAGTGACGCTAAGGCACTAGAAGCTACTATTGAAGGACTTATTACTGGTGAGGAATACTCCTTCAGAGTAACTGCTGTGAATGATAAGGGTAGGAGTGATACCAAACCTCTGGCTATGCCTGTGTTAGTAAAAGACATCACAATGGAACCTACCATCAACTTGCTTTTCCATACATACACTGTAAAAGCAGGAGATGATTTGAAAATTGATGTTCCTTTCAAAGGCAGACCTCAACCTGAGGTATCCTGGAAGAAGGATGGCAGTGCACTAAAGCAAACTACTAGGGTAAATGTTCTGAATTCAAAGACCTCATCAAAGATCACAATCAAAGATGCCACCAAAGATGATGTTGGAAAATATGAGATCACTTTGACTAATTCAATTGGCACAAAGACAGCTGAAATTTCAGTAATAATTCTGGATAAACCAGGTTCACCCAGCAACATTAGGGCGGACGAGGTGAGTGCCGACTTTATCTCTCTGTCCTGGGATGCTCCAACCTATGATGGTGGATGCCAGATTAACAACTATGTTGTGGAGAAGAGAGACACTACCTCTACCACATGGCAAATTGTCTCAGCTACAGTAGCCAGGACATCCATAAAGGTTTCCCGTCTCACTCAGGGCACAGAGTACCAATTCCGCATTGCAGCTGAGAACCGTTATGGCAAGAGTCCAGCAATTGATTCTGCTCCTGTTGTTGCACAATATCCATTTGAGCCTCCTGGCCCTCCAACCAATCTTCATGTTGCCCATGCCACCAAGACAGGCATGCTTGTAGTCTGGGGCAGACCTGCCAATGATGGTGGAAGCCCTGTCATTGGTTATCATGTTGAATCCAAAGACCAAAGCAGCATTTTGTGGACCAAAGTCAGTAGAGGTCTGCTGACTGAAAACCAATTTAAGATGACAGGCATCGAAGAAGGCCTGTCATACCAGTTTAGAGTCTATGCTGAGAATATTGCTGGCATTGGTCCATGCACTAAATCTTGTGAACCAGTTGCAGCCAGGGACCCATGTGAATCTCCACATAACCTTAAAGTCACAAATATCACCAGAAACTCCGTTTCTCTCTTCTGGGATCCACCTGAATATGATGGTGGAGTGAAAATTGTTGGATACATAGTGGAGTGCAAAGAGCTCCCTAATGGTCGCTGGCTAAAGTGTAACTTCACCAATCTACAGGAGACTTACTTTGATGTCACAGGTCTTACAGAAGATGCACAATATGACTTCCATGTTATTGCAAAGAATTCTGCAGAGATGTTGAGTGCCCCTTCAGAATGCACTGGTCCTGTCACCATCAAAGATGATGTAGACCCTCCAACCATCATCTTAGAGGATAAATTCAGGCAATTAGTTGTCATTAAGGCTGGAGAGATAATTAGAATTGATGCTGAAATTACAGGTCGTCCAATCCCTGTGGTTTCATGGTCTAAAGATGGAAAAGATATTGAGGCCAAGGCCAGGTGTGAAATCACTTCCACAAACTTTACCACTACTCTGATTGTCAGAGATGCTATCAGGAGGGATTCTGGACAGTATGTCTTGACTTTGCACAATGTAGCTGGAACCAGGTCTGTAGCTATCAACTGTAAGGTTCTGGACAGGCCTGGACCAGCTTCAGGACCTTTAGCAGTGTCTGGTCTTACTGCAGAGAAGTGCACTATAACATGGGGTCCACCTCAAGAGAATGGTGGAGCTGAAATCATGCACTATATAGTGGAGAAACGTGAGACAAGCCGCCTTGCTTGGACTCTTGTTTATGGTGACATGAAGGCAACTACCTGCAAAGTTACTAAGCTGCTCAAAGGAAATGAGTACATCTTCAGGGTCAGAGGCGTTAACAAATATGGAGATGGTGAGGCTCTGGAGAGTGAGGCAGCAAAAGCGTTGGATCCGTTCACTGTAGCTGCAGCCCCCACTAATGTTCAGGTCACCTCAGTCACTAGTGAGGCCATGACAATCTGTTGGGAAAGACCAGTTTCTGATGGTGGCAGCAGTATCAATGGCTATGTAATTGAAAAGCGAGAGAAGACTGGCCTCCGCTGGTGCCGTGTCAATAAGAAGCCTGTCTATGACCTCAGAGTCAAAGCTTCCAATCTTCGTGAGGGAAGTGAATATGAGTACAGAGTGTTTGCAGAGAATGCTGCTGGACTTAGTGCACCTAGCACCCCTTGCCCACTCACCAAGGCTGAAGACCCACAGTTCCTCCCCTCACCTCCTGCTAAGCCCAGGATCATTGACTCAACAAAGACCACAGTAACACTAGCATGGAATAAACCACTGTTTGATGGTGGAGCATCTGTAACTGGTTACAGAGTAGAATACAGAAAGTCATTAGATGATGAATGGTTCGTTGGAGTCCAGAACACCAAGAATACAGAGTTTACAGTGGTGGGACTGACTCCTGGAGCTGAATATGTATTTGTTGTCAGATCCATTAATAAAATTGGAACAAGTGAGCCTAGTCCTGAATCAGACAAACAGACTGCTAAAGAAAAAGAAGAAGAGCCAGTCTTTGAAATAAGCAATGAAATGAGGAAGACTCTTATTGTGAAAGACGGCAGCTCATTTACAATGACAGTACCCTTCAGAGGCAAGCCTATTCCCACTGTTAGTTGGACAAAGCCTGATATTGATCTTAGAGTACGTGCTGTCATTGACACCACAGACACCTTCACCTCAATCACCTTAGAGAAAGCAACACGCAATGACTCTGGAAAATACACTGTCACTTTGTCCAGCATTGCTGGAACCTCCTCACTGACACTCAATGTTAGAGTTCTTGACTCACCTGGACCTCCTGCATATGTGGAAGTCAAGGAAGTGACTAAGGCATCTGCTACTGTAACTTGGGACACTCCAGAGAATGAAGGAGGAGGACCAGTAAAGAATTATCTTGTTGATTTCCGAGAGGCAAGCAAAAAGGGTTGGACTAGGTTGACTGATACATGCCACAGACTGACTTATAAGGTGTCAAACCTAAAGGAAGGAGAAGTTTACTATTTCAGAGTGACAGGCGAGAATGACTATGGTGTTGGTGTTCCAGCTGAGACCAAAGAGGGAACCAAGATCACAGGTATAAACATTCATGTTATGTTATCTGTAGTTTACACAAAATAAATTTACACACAAGAAAATATAAGAGCTTTTTCAGTGAAACAAATTATGTGATCTTTTTTCCAGAAAAACCAAGCCCACCACCAAAGCTTGGAGTAACTGATGTCACCAGGGAGAGTGTGTCATTGGCATGGGCTAAACCTGAACATGATGGAGGCAGCAGAATTACTGGATATCTGGTTGAAGCACTGGAGAAGGGTCAGGAGAAGTGGGTTAAATGTGGTGTCACCAAGTTTATCCACTTTACTGTGTCTGGCCTAAGGGAGAAAGCTGAATACTACTTCAGGGTCAAAGCTGAGAACCTTGCTGGATATAGTGATGTTAAGGAAATGTTCACCCCTGTTATGGTCAAAGACCAGCTGGGTAAGTTACAAAATATATACATATTCAAATTCACTATTGTAATCCAGAAGAAAATATTTCGGGTTTAACTTGTTTTCTATACTTGTACTTGTTCTGATACAATCTAGTCAAAAATCAAAAGACATTGTAAAACCTGTGATCTTCATGTTTCCCCAGAATCTCCCGAAATCAACATGAAGGACTTCCCCCACAACACTGTGTACATTAGAGCTGGTTCAACTCTGAAGTGTGAGATTCCTCTGACTGGCAGACCCCTGCCCAAAGTCACTCTTTCCAAGGATAATGTAGTACTTAAGTCAACAATGAGGTTCAATTCTGAAGTCACTCCTGACAGCATCAAAATCATCTTGCGTGAAAGCATTGCTGGAGACTCGGGACGCTATGATATAACTGCCTCCAACTCCAGTGGAACCACCAAGTCCTTTGTCAATATTGTGGTTCTGGATCGCCCAAGTGTTCCACTTGGACCTGTAGAGCTGTTTGATGTCACAGAAGAGAGTGCAAGTCTCAGGTGGCTCCCACCAGCATATGATGGTGGCAGCCCCATCACTAACTATATCATCCAGAAGAGAGAAACAACTACAGCAAACTGGATTGACGTCTCATCTGCTGTGGCTCGTTGCACCATAAAGGTTATGAAACTTACCACTGGGCTGGAGTATCAGTTCAGAATCAGGGCTGAGAACAAATATGGAATTAGTGAACATATCGACTCTCCAGCAGTCACAGTCAGCCTTCCATACAGTAAGGGGTTTATTTAGCTTTCATTCCAAATGTAACATTTAATACTCAAGTTTAATAATGAGCATGCACAAACCTTGTAACTTTGATTTTTATCTACCAGCTATTCCAGATGCTCCATCAACTCCAGAGGTCACTGCTGTAACCAGGGAGAGCATCGCATTAGCCTGGAAGGAGCCCAAGTCAGATGGAGGCAGCCATGTGTTTGGCTACCATCTCCAGATGAAAGATAGGAACAGCATCATGTGGCAGCTAGTTAACAAAACGGTGATCCGATCTACACACTATAAGGTCACCACCGTTAATGCTGGACTTATTTATGAATTTAAGGTGGCAGCGGAGAATGCTGCTGGCCTCAGTGTTTTCAGTAAGGCTTCAGATGCTGTGTTGGCTATAGATGCCTGTGGTGAGTACCAAGTGAAACATTTTTAAAGATAAACATGATCAAATTATGGTGAAAAAGTCTGTTAATTAATCTTTTCTGGTCATATCTGCAGAGCCACCCATCAACCTAAGAATCAGTGACATCACCAAAAACTCTATCAGCCTTGCCTGGGAGAAACCCAACTATGATGGTGGATCCCCTATTACTGGTTACATTGTTGAGAAGAGGAAAGGTGTTAGTCCTAAGTGGTCCAAAGCTAACCTCACCAATATCACGGACACACATTTCACTGTGGCTGGACTTACCCAGAATGAAACATATGAATTCAGGGTCATGGCCAAGAATGCAGTTGGTTCAGTAAGCAACCCATCTATGACAGTTGGACCAGCCACTTGTGTGGACACCTATGGTAGGAATTATTTTTGATCCTGAATTTACTTATAGTTGTTTCAGTTAAATACAATATAAGCTATTGGCCATTTTTACTGTATTTTTGTATTTTTTCCCCTAGAAAGTTTATGATTATCTGTACAAATTGCCACTGTGCTCTTGTTATGCATGATACCTAGCTACATCAGAAATTCAACAAAAACATCTTTGTTTTTATCAGGTGCCCCAGAAATTGAAATTCCCCAGGAGTACCTTAATGAGGTCAAATACAGCGCAGGCTCAGACGTGGAACTTAAATTCAATATCACAGCCAAACCTACCCCCACAATTGAGTGGTTTAAGGATGGACGAGAGCTCAAACCTACTGCTCAGCTCACTTTCAAACACACGTTTGAGTCCACTGGTATATTCCTGAGGGACACTACTCGTCTGAACTCGGGGACGTATGAGGTCAAAGTGAAGAACTCCCTGGGATCTTCATGTGCTATTGTCAGGCTGCTCATTCAAGGTATTCACATGATAATGTTATTGCAACATATTTGCATTGAAAGACATAATGTATACCTAATTTTTTTGTATATATTTGTTCCTTTATCAGACAAGCCAGGACCTCCTGCTGGCGAAATTCAGTTTAAGAAAGTGATGGCTGACAACATTACCATCATGTGGTCTCCACCTGCCGATGAGGGCGGTGCCATGGTAACTCATTACATCGTAGAGAAGAGAGAGACCAGCAGAGTCATGTGGTCTATTGTGTCTGAGAAACTTGTAGACTGCATCGTGAATGTGCCCAGACTCATCCAGGGTAATGAGTACATCTTCAGAGTCCGTGGAGTCAACAAATATGGCATTGGAGACCCCCTGGAGTCTCAGCCCATTATTGCAAAGAACCCGTTTGGTAACAGAACACAGCACATTTTACTCATTTAAAACAATACAATAGTCTAAACAGACTTATGTGAGCTGTGCTTTTTCATTTTATACAGTTCCTCCCAGTGAACCATCTAAGCCTAAGGTTACTATGATCACCAAGTCCACAATGACTGTGATCTGGGAAAGACCTGCACTGGATGGAGGCAGTGATATTGATGGTTATTACCTCGAGAAAAGAGAGAAGAAGAGTCTTCAGTGGTTCAAGGTTGGTACTAATCTAATTAGTAGATTAATATTTACTAATTTCATGCTTTAAGAAGATAAACTATTAATTACAATGGATATTTTTATTATTATACATAACACTATCCACTGTTTTTTCCAGGTGGTGAAAGGAACAATCAGAGACACCAGACAGAAAGTCAGCAACTTAACTGAAAACAATGAGTACCAGTTCAGAGTTTGTGCTGTAAACAAGGCTGGAGCAGGAAACTACTCTGAAGCCTCTGATCTTTACAGGGCCTATGACCCCATTGGTATGTCAGAAGATTTCATGTTGTTTCTGAATGTTGACCTTTATAACCTAAAGTGGGTTTATATGCAGCTACTAAAAATATTCACCTTATTTGGCCTCCCTAGATCTGCCTGGTGAACCCACAAAGCTCCGTGTGGTCGACTCCACAAAGACTTCCATCACTCTTGGCTGGGAGAAGCCTGTCTATGATGGTGGCAGTGAAATCACACACTATTTGCTGGAACAGATGAATGCAGGAGAGAAAGAATGGGTTATCACCAACCCACAGGTTAAGGGTTGCGAGTATGTGGTGTCCCACTTGAAACCTGCCACTTACTACTTTTTCAGAGTATCTGCTGTGAACAGCAAGGGCAAAGGAGAGGACATCAAGATGTACCAGCCTGTGCAAGCCAAAGACATATTAGGTTTGGATTTTATTTATAATTGAGAAAAAAATATTGAAAATGATTTTGGCTTTAAAAACATCATGAAATGTGGACATCTTTTTTTCCTGATGATTTATAATTTCTTTTATTTATTAGTACTATTATTTTTTTTGTTTGTTTAACAGAGGAGGCTGATTTGGACTTAGATGTTCCTATGACAACTCAATACACAGCTAAAGCCGGCCGCGATGTTGAAGTGTTTATCCCATTGAAGGGACGACCAGCTCCCAATGTCACCTGGCGACGTGGTGATCGTAACATGGCTGGTGATAACCGCTTCACCATCAAGAGCACTGAGAGATCCACCACACTCCTTATTCCAAAGGTCACTCGTGATGACTGTGGAAAGTACATGCTGGAAATAGAGAATGGTGTAGGTGAACCCAAGATAATCACCGTTTCCCTCAGGGTTCTAGATAGTCCATCATCCTGCCAGAAGCTAATAATCAAGAACGTGACAAGAGGGAAGCTGACCCTAAGCTGGGAGGCTCCTCTTGTTGATGGTGGCTCGCCTGTCACAAATTACATTGTTGAGAAGAAAGCCTCAACCATGAAGGCCTACCAGGTGATCAGTGCAGAATGTCCCAACACATCTTACAAGGTGACCGACCTGGAAGAGGATATTGCTTACTTCTTTCGTGTGTCAGCTGAAAATGAGTTTGGTGTGGGTGACTTCTGTGAGTCCACTGAAGCTGTCAGAGCAACAGAGACTCCTGGAGCTGTTAAAAACCTGGTGATGTTGGACTCTACAAAGACCTCTGTTACACTGCAGTGGACCCGACCGGACCATGATGGAGGCAGCCACATCACAGAGTACATTGTTGAAAAGAGAAGCCAGGATGAAGTCAACTGGAGTTTAGGTTCAACATGCAAACGTTGTACATGTGAGGTGACTGGACTCAGGGAAAATGCCATCATGGATTTCAAAGTGTTTGCCAAAAACGAGAAAGGAAGAAGTGATTTCTCTCTGATTGGTTCAATCCCAGTGATAGATTTTATTATTCCTCCAGAAGCCAGTCTCAGTGATTATCCAAATGGAGAGCTGGCTGTTCGTATTGGGCAAAACATCCACATTGAGCTACCATTTAAGGGAAAACCAAGACCTGCAATCAGCTGGCTAAAGGATAACCTTCCACTAAAGGAGAGCGAGAAGATTCGATTTAGGACCACTGACAACAAGACTGCAGTCACAGTTAGAGGAGCCAAGAAGGAGAATGCTGGCCAGTACACTTTAGTTCTGGACAACAGAGTGGTCAAAAACTACTTTGACATCAATGTGATCACTCTTGGACCACCTACGGCTCCTGTTGGTCCTATTCGCTTTGATGAGATAAAGGCTCAAAGTATCATCATTTCCTGGGATGTGCCAAAGGAGGATGGCGGTGGTGAGATTACATGCTACAGCGTGGAGAAACGTGAAACCTCCCAGGCCAACTGGAAAATGGTCTGCTCAAGTGTTGTAAGAACCAGCTTCAAGATCCCTAACCTAGTCAAGGGAGCTCAATACCAATTCAGAGTCCGTGCCGAGAACAAGTATGGAGTCAGCGAACCACTCTGCTCCTCACATGTTATTGCTCAGCACCAGTATAAACCTCCAGGTCCACCAGGAAAGCCAGTTGCCTTCAACGTCACCAGTGATGGTATGACCATTAAGTGGGATGCTCCAGGCTTTGATGGAGGTTCTCCTATTGTGGGTTATCATGTTGAGAAGAAGGACAGGAACAGCCTCTTATGGCAGAAGGTCAATTCCACAATCATTTCCAACAAAGAGTACAGGATCATTGGTCTCATGGAAGGTCTGGAGTACTCTTTCAGAGTTTATGCTGAAAACAATGCTGGACTAAGCCCTGTCAGCGAGCAGAGCAAACATGCTCTTGCCATATCCCCTGTTGGTAAGTTTAATGTAATTGCATTTAAAAACTGTGAATGTGACAATTTAACTGGAAAAATGTTTTTTAGAAGGATTAACAATATCCATTAAATTAAACCCAAATATTACACATTAACGAGGTTGTTCTCACTTTCCCCAGACCCACCTGGCACTCCTGTCTGCATTGATACAACAAGGGATTCAGTCACCCTGCAATGGGAAGTTCCAAAGAGAGATGGTGGAAGCAAAATTGTGGCTTACAATGTAGAAAGGCGCCAAGGCAGAGGAAAATGGCTACGATGCAACTTTATTGATATAAGTGATACCCAGTTCACTGTGACTGGTCTGTCCCCTGGAGACAGATTTGAGTTCAGAGTGATTGCAAGAAATGCTATCGGTACAGTCAGCCCCCCATCTAACTCTTCTGGATATATCATGACCAAGGATGAGAGCAGTATGTGTTTTTTCTTAAGAAATTGATCATTTAATTACTTGTTTATCACAAATAAGCTGACATTAATTTTGGTTTTAATGTTTTTGTCATCAGTTACTCCTGAAATCGAGTGGTCCCCTGACCAGGTGCTCACTCTGAAGGCTGGAGAAAATGTTAAGCTCAATTGTACCATCACTGGGCGCCCAGTTCCTCAGGTTTTGTGGTACAAGGATGGCAAAGAAATTGATAAGCGAACAATGATTGACATTGAGATTACCACTGGCATTGGCACCAGCAGTCTGTTTATCCGTGATGCAGACAGGAACCACCGTGGAATTTATACTGTGGAAGCAAAAAATAGCTCTGGCTCTAGGAAAGCAGATGTTAATGTCAGAGTGCAAGGTTGGTAAACCAATACATTTTTGTTTCACTACCATATCTCTAAAAGTGGCCAATGAGTTAATTAAAAATAAATTACATAATTTTTCACACTAAGGCCTCTGAACCCCTGTGTCCACACAGATACTCCTGGACCTGTTGAGGGTCCCATCCGCTTTACCGGCATAACTGCTGAAAAGTGCACTGTATGGTGGAACCCACCAGAAAATGATGGCTGTGCTGCGATCACCCATTATGTAGTGGAAAAACGGGAAACATCCAGAATTTCCTGGGCTTTGGTTACATCCAAATGTGAAGCTTGCTCATATAATGTCACCAACCTCATCAAGGGAAATGAGTACCAGTTCAGAATCTCTGCAGTCAACAAATTTGGGGTCGGCAAACCACTGGATTCTGATGCAGTTATTGCACGCATGCAATACAGTAAGTAAACCTTGAAAGATTATTTCTACTTCCAGAACTAAAACCCCAAATTTCCCACCTGATCCAAAGAAGCATTTTTTCAACTTACAGTTTTGCTGTGCTTTCCCCTTAGCTGTGCCAGATGCTCCTGGTACGCCAGATGCAACTCACATAACTGGAGATAGCATCACTATGTGCTGGACCAGGCCGAGATCAGATGGAGGTAATGAGATCAAGCATTACATTCTGGAAAGGAGAGAGAAGAAGAGCCTTCGTTGGGTAAGGGTGTCTTCCAAGAGACCCATAACAGAACTAAGGCACCGTATCACCCACCTGACCGAGGGCAATGAGTACGAGTTCCGCGTCATGGCTGAAAATGGAGCTGGTATTGGACCAGCCAGCAGTACCTCCAGGCTCTTCAAATGCAGAGAGCCAACAAGTGCTCCTAGTGCCCCAAGTGTAATCAAGGTAGGACTGTTTGAGAACTGTATCATCATCCAAACCTTCTACTTGTAATGGTATACAGTTTCAGTTTAATGCTGATCTTTAACAAAAATTACAAAGCTATTCTGTGAAGGATAGCTTTGTAATAAAGCAGTTTGAGTGAATTAATTTTACTTTAAGGAAACTGATTTGTAAAATAAAAGTTACCCAAGCAAAAATGAGCAAACGAATAAAAAAATTTCTTTCTTTAACAGGTCATTGACTCCACTAAGTCCACTGTCACCCTGGAATGGACAAAACCAGTATTTGATGGTGGCTTGGAAATTATTGGCTATAACATTGACATGTGTAAGGCCAGTCTAGAGGAGTGGCACAGAGTCAATAGTCAGATTTGTATCCACAATAGATACACTGCAAAGGGCCTGGTAGCTGGAGAGCTTTACAAGTTCAGAGTCAGTGCTGTGAATGGGTCAGGAGAGGGTGAAGCTTCAGTTATGCCACACCCTGTTCAGGCTCTAGATAGACTTACATCTCCAGAATTTGACATTGATGCAAACTTCAAACAAACTCACACTGTCAAGAACGGAGGAATAGTCACTCTCAGCGTCGCTTTCAGAGGAAAGCCTACTCCACTGGCCACCTGGTCTAGAGTAGATGGTGAAGTTCCTGTCATGGCGGACATCAACACCACAGACAGCTCATCCACTCTGACTATAGAAGGCTGCACAAGATATGAGGCAGGAAAATATACCCTGTCCCTGGAAAACAACAGTGGACGAAAGTCTATCACATTCACTATCAAAGTTTTAGACACTCCAGGACCTCCAGGAGCAATCTCCTTCAAAGATGTTACACGTGGTGCTTTGACAATGATGTGGGATGCTCCATCCAATGATGGTGGAGCCCGCATCCATCACTACATAGTAGATAAACGTGAGGCAAGCCGCCTTGCTTGGCAGGAGGTCAGCAGCAAGAGCTCACGCCAAATGATAAGGATAACTGGTCTAGACATTGGTGTGCCATACTTATTCAGAGTGACTGCTGTTAACCAGTATGGTCAAGGTGAACCAAAGGAAATGACTGAGCCTGTCGTTGCCACAGAAGAGCCTGCACCACCCAAAAGATTAGATGTTGTCGATACCACTAGTTCCACAGCCTCCCTAGTGTGGCTTAAACCTGACCATGATGGAGGCAGCCGCATCCGAGGGTACATTGTTGAATTCAGAGCCAAGGGTAGTGACCGTTGGATTGTTTATGGAGAGACTAAATTGCCGAAGATGCTGGTAGAAGGTTTGATTGAAAACATTGAGTATGACTTTAGGGTCAAGGCCAAAAATGATGCTGGAATCAGTGAGCCTCAAGGCACTTTCACCTCTGTGATCATAAAGGAGCCTCTCATTGAGCCAACTGCTGATCTCAGCAGTATCACTAACCAGCTCATCACCTGTAAGCTTTCCAATACTATCACAATTGATATCCCAATAAGCGGCAGACCTGCGCCCAAGGTCACATGGAAACTGGAGGAAATGAAGCTGAAGGAGACTGACAGAGTCTTAATCAGGACCACAAATGAGAGAACCACACTAATAGTGAGAGACAGCAAGAGAAGTGACAGCGGCAAGTATTACCTGATCCTGGAGAATGCTGCTGGTGTGATGACTTTCACAGTGACTGTGGTCGTCGTCGGCAGACCTAGCCCACCAACTGGCCCTGTGAAGATTTCTGGAATCTCATCAGAGTCTTGCACACTGTCATGGTCAGAGCCAGCTGATGATGGCGGCACTGAAGTAACCAACTACATTGTTGAGAAACGCGAGTCTGGCCATGCTTCATGGCAGGTAGTAAACTCCAGTGTGCAGAGAACGACAATCAAAGTGACTCATCTTACCAAATACATGGAATACACATTCAGAGTGTGTGCCGAGAACAAGTTTGGAGTCAGCAAGTCCATTGAGTCTGCAGCTGTCGTGATCGAGCATCCATTCAGTAAGTTCTGCTTGAGTAAGACAATATTACACATCCTGGCACTTTTTAGCTCTTAATAATCTCCACCTCTTTACATTTGCAGTTCCTCCAAGTCCTCCAACTCGCCCTGATGTGGTATTTGTGTCAGCAAATGCCATTGGCATTAAGTGGGATGTGCCATATTCTGATGGTGGCAGCCAGGTGACAGGATACTGGATTGAGAAGAAAGAGAGGAACACAATCTTGTGGGTGAGGGAAAACAAGCTGCCCTGCCTTGAGTGCCATTACAAGGTGTCCAACCTGATCGAGGGCCTGGAGTATCAGTTCAGAGTGTACGCCATGAACCTCGCTGGACTGAGCAAGGCCAGTGAAGCCTCCAGACCAGTGGTGGCCCTCAATCCTGTTGGTAAGGAACCACTGGTAATTCCAATGTGTAATTGAATAAAATCCTGCTGCAGTATTTTATAAAGTCTTAACTTGCTTGTTGTAGATCCGCCTGGTAAACCTGAGATTACCGACATCAGCCGCTCCTCTGTTTCGCTGTGCTGGACTGTACCCTTCAACGATGGTGGCAATAAGATCGTCGGCTACATTGTGGAGAGGAAGGTCTACAGCACAGATGAGTGGGACGACAACCGCTGGCTCAAGTGCAACTACACCACGATCACAGAGAACTACTTCACAGTCACAAACTTGGGAGAGGGAGAAACCTTTGAGTATCGTGTCATCGCCAAGAATGCAGCTGGAGTCCACAGCATGCCTTCTGTGACCACTGGTCCAATCACATGCAAGGATGAATACTGTACGTACAGATGTTTCTCCTTATTTTCCTTTATATTTAAATTTCTAGATAGTTCTGTTTACCATAACATTTACTGTACTTTAATAACTTTAAAAATGTTATCACAGCAGTGAAGATCTTGCGATATTTCTCATCAAACTGAAGCTGCTGTTGAGAATCACTATTTATAATGGTTGAAAATTAAATGCAAGTTATTATTATTATTATGAGTCAGATGTGGAGTGGAGTGTTTTACATATTTATCTATTTTTGACACTCATTTTGAAGTATAAAACGAAGCAATTCTTTGGTTGTTGCCCAATAATGTTAACTGAATGATTCAGCTAATAAAAGTGTTGTTAGGTTGGTCAACATTATTTGATTACAGAAACTTTAAAGAAACCCTCAACTCTTTTAAATTGTCTGAATCGCAGCATGTTGAGAACTTTAAAGAAAAAAAAGACACTGATCAGAGAAGATGAGATTTGTAAGAACTGTGAGATTACAGCAACTTGCTAACAGCGGCTAACAATGCTATCAAATTAGCGTCTGATTTCTCAGCTTTCTATTACTACTAAATGAAAGGGCAATTTCACAGTTCTTTAATGAATAGAATACATTTCAAATCAAAAACACTCTCATTAACCCCAGATGAATAATAATAAAATTAGTAGAGATTATTTAAAATTTAGAATAAATGAAGTATTTATTCTAGGTGTTTCTGTTGACAAACCCGAAGTATCAAACCTGCAACGTTTTTCCAAAATTCTTTCCAGTTTAGCATTCATCTTGATTACTCCTCTGTTGTTAACCACTTGAAACTATCAGAAGCACACTTCTAAGAGCCCAGGATAAGATTTTTCCATTTATATGGTGATATCAGAACATACATAATTATCAAAAAGTGGAAATTAAGGTAAAATGCATTTTCTTCTGCTGAAAAAAGCTTGTTAGTCATCAAAACAAACCGCTTTCCACTGTCTTACAGGACTATGCCACAGCAATACTGCTTGATAAAATATGAATAACAGTTTATAATTTGTAAAACTCTTACTCTATTTGTGAAAGCAAGACAATTGTGTCATGATTTTCCTGGAAGTATTGCTAAAATGTTGTATTTCTGTGTGGGTGTATTGCTACAACACCCACACAGAACAATTTAACTGAAATCCATTTTGTAGTCAAATATTTATCACAACTTAAAATTTTATGTTTTACTTACTGCAGCTCCTCCTAGAGCTGAACTTGACAGCAAATTAACGCGTGAGGTCATCACCATTATGGCTGGCTCCGACCTTGTCCTGGATGGTGCTGTGGGAGGCAAACCAGAACCCACAGTGTACTGGTCCAAGGGAGACAAGATTTTGGATTTGGGAGAGAAATACTCTCTGACATACACGTCAACAAGAGCCATGGCTGTCATCAAAAACTGCGACAGATACGATACGGGTAGATACATCCTCACCGTCAAAAACGCCAATGGTATTAAGACCGCTTCAGTCAGTGTGAAGGTTCTGGGTGAGTAGCCAAGTTTCAACATTTAGGCTTGGGCCAGAACATGAACGTGTCACAAAAATGTCTAACTCTTGATTTGTTTTCCTCTCAGACACTCCTGGACAACCTGCTGACAAGATCGTGATCAGCAGAGTCACTGAGGAGAAGTGTACGGTTTCCTGGAAGATTCCTCTGGAGGATGGCGGAGACATCGTCACCCATTACATTGTAGAGCGACGTGAAACCAGCCGGCTCAACTGGGTCATCATGGAGACAGAGTGCAAGTCGCTGTCATGTGTCAGCTCCAGGTTGATCAAGAACAATGAATACGTCTTCAGAGTCAGAGGAGTCAACAAGTTTGGACCTGGAGTTCCTCTGGAGTCCGAGCCGGTCATCGCCAGAAACGCCTACAGTACGAAACCGCTTCCCTTTGTCAAATATTTCACATTCAGACTTCAGGTTTAATTTTATTAAATATTTCTCAATCTAGGTTTCAGAGGTTATAATAGTTTTGAGTTTTTCATAATAGTTTAATTTTATTTTTGTGACTTTTAGTCAAATTTTGTTAATTTAATTGATGCGTTTACTTTTATTTATTTATTATTATTATTATTATGCAAATATTTTTAGTTTAGTTTTTTTTAGTTATAGTTACAGTTTTAGTTTTTTCATACTTTGGTTAATTTTTAGGTGCAGAATTTAAAAAGGTCAAAGTATTGTATTTATGCATGAATGTTTTGGGGTAATGAATACTCTACAGAAGATACTATTTTCAAAATATGTATTGAATTATTGTTGAACAACCAACTGACTCTGCTGTTTTTTTCCCAACTTTTGCTGTCACAATTTCACTGACTAACTTAAGAACTGCCAGAAAAAATATGACGTGCTGTAATTTGCTCATAGCTGAGGAAAAAACCTATTTCACATCAATCCGAAAGGCTAATAAATAGTTTCATAAACATGGAAATGAAGGATATTATATCTATAATTTCAATATGTTTTGTTTTTATATATGTGCAATTTAGTTCCAGTTAGTTACAGTTTTCTCCTGAATGAAAACAATTTCAGTTTCAGTTCATTTTAATAACATTGGCTAAGTTAGTTGGTGCTGCCTGTGGTATGTTTTCCTCCTGGGAAAGAGCAGGACAGAATTATTCTCTAATCTGACACCTCTTTCCCAGCTGTCCCATCCCCGCCGGGCGCCCCAGAGGCCACAGCAGTGGGTAAGGAGCACATCATCATCGAGTGGCTGAAGCCTGAGAGCGACGGAGGCAGTGAGATCAAGAACTACATCGTGGAAAAACGAGAGAAAAGCAGCACAAGGTTAAAACATGTTCTGTAAACAAATATCTGCTTTAACTGTCTCAGAAAAACATCCATCAATTTATTTGCTCTGTTGAATCAGATGGACTCGGGTGAACAGAACTTACACAATTTATGACATCCGTCTGAAAATCACTGGCCTGATAGAGGGAGGCGAGTACCAGTTCAGAGTCACGGCTGTCAACAATGCTGGAGAGAGCCAGCCAAGCGATGCCTCGCCATACATTATCTGTAAAGATCCCACATGTGAGTCTTTTTACTTATTAACTACAGAGTTTCCAGATATTAAAACATGAAAGTACGTTAATAACCTATTTATTTTCATCCCCTTCAGACACACCGGCTGCTCCATCAACACCTCGCATAGTGGACACAACCAAGCACAGCATTAGCTTGACCTGGACCAGGCCCATGTATGACGGCGGCTCCGATGTCACAGGCTATGTCATAGAGATCTTAGAGGAGGACTCGGAGCAATGGTACCGCGCCACTGCTAAGCCTATAAAGACGAATGAGTACGTGGCCGGTGGCCTGGCAGCCAATAAGAAGTACAGGTTCAGGGTGGCGGCCATTAACGGCAACGGCACCGGGGAGTTCAGTGACCCGAGTGGAGAGATCGAGCCACTGGAGAAAATTGGTGAGTTCATTAGTATTAGCCTCATACCATACTGTCACGACATTGTGACATTTTTAACAAAGTTTTTTAAAAGTTTCATACTGCAGCTCTAAAGTAGTCTTAGCAATTCCTTAGCTCTTTTGAGATTTTTAAATTGTTTTTCTTTGGACATCCCCTGAAATATAAACTCATTATTTGTCTGATTGTTATTCTCGAATAAAATATAGATAAGAAGCTGGTCTAAAACAGTACATTAAGCTGCTGGAAAACTATTTAACAAACTGTTTATTTAAAAATATATCTTAGGTCATGATTTGAAACTGAAATTTCAAGGAAATCGTGGAAATTGGTTATTTTCTGAGTAGAGATATTAGTTCATCTCTTGAGTTAAGATATTTTTTCTAAGAAAAATGTCCTCAGAAAGATAAAAAAAAAATGTTTTCTTTTAAATAACACCTACATAACCATAAAAAATAATTAAAGAAAATTTGAATTATTTATTACTTTGGCGCACTAATGAAAATGTCAAAACAAACATTTCAAATGTAAAAGTTGCATTTAAAATGTGAAACTATTTGGATGTCAAGTAAATGTCTGTTTTTGTTTAGTAACATGAGGTGAAACATCAGCAAAGACATTCAGGCATAAAGGTTAACAAAAAGTATTAAAATTTGTAAAAAAAAAAAAAAAAATTAAAAATACATTTAAAATAAAGGCAAAATTGCAACATAAAATACTGTGTAGTCATCAAAAATATATGCATCTGAGCAGGATTTTTTAATGACCTCCTATTGTTTCCATCTTCAGAAATGCCTGACCTGGAACTGGCCGAAGATTTGAAGAAGACGGTTTGTCTGCGTGCTGGCGGTACCCTCCGCCTGTTCGTGTCCATCACCGGCCGACCGGCACCTGTTGTTGCCTGGAGAAAGACCGGTGTGGAGCTGCAGAGCCGAGGCTTCATTGAGACCACCGACAGTCACACCTCTCTCCTGGTGGAGAAAGTTACTCGCTATGATTCTGGAAAATATGTTGTGGAGGCAGAGAATCCATCTGGAAAGAAGACGTGCATTATCCTGGTCAAGGTCTACGGTAAGTTCTGTCAAGTTGGTTTTTACTTAAGTAATTCTCCAGTGTTTACACTTCTTGAAAGAGATTTGCTGAGACATAAATTTTAATTTTCTTGATGCGTCTTTTCTTCAGACACTCCTGGTCCTCCTGGTTCTGTCAGGGTGAAAGACTACACCAAAGAGTCAGTTGTGATCACCTGGGACGTCCCAAGCCTGGACGGTGGAGCTCATGTCAGCAACTACATCGTAGAGAAGAGAGAAGCCAACATGAAGTCATACAAGACTGTGACCACTGAGTGCAGGAAGACTCTGTACAGGATCACAGGCTTGGAGGAAGGGATGCACTACTTCTTCAGAGTCCTACCTGAGAACATTTATGGTGTTGGCGAGCCTTGTGAGACAGCTGAGTCTGTGCTGGTGTGTGAAGTACCATCAGTGCCCATGGACCTCAGCATTGTGGATGTCACCAAGTCCACTGTGACCCTCCATTGGGAAAGACCACATCATGATGGCGGCAGCAGGCTGACAGGTTACATCATAGAGGCTTGCAAGGTGGGGTCAGACAGGTGGAGTGCCGTGGCGACAGTTAAGGCCTCTCAGTCCCAGCACACAATCCAGTCGCTTACAGAGAACGACCAGTACCTGTTCAGGATCCGTGCCACCAACAGCAGGGGGGTCAGTGAACCCATGGACATTGTGACACCAGTCATAATCCAGGATATCAAGGGTGAGTCTTCACAGCGTCAACAACCTGGAACAAATCTGTTTACCCCAGAAGGCACTAGGGGGCTTCAGAGAGCATTAGAAAAAGATGAGAAACATTTTTTGCCATACTCATCTTTCTGATTGGCTGCCAGTCACAATTTCCCAGTCACTTTTATCTTTAAACTAGACATGGAAAAGTTTCTCTGGGTTTCCCACAGAAAACATGCTAAGGCCTGTAGTAGGGAGGCTAGGGCAGTCATCCAGTGACCCGCCGTGTTTTTGAGTTATAAAAAGTTAACAGTAAATTGGAAAATATCACTAGGTAACTTAGTGCTATTGTAAGACATTATTAAAAATACCTAAAGTATTAAAAAAAGGCAAACTTAAATAGACCTAAAATAAATGAACAGCCTGGTAGGGATGTAATAAATAGTATGATACACTGGGGAAAACCTGGGTTTCTGACTAGAAAAAGACCAAAGGAACTGTCCAGCAGCCAGAGGACACCGATGCAAAAACCTAAACTATGGAGGTTAAATAGCGTTTCATGGAATTAATAAAAATATTACATATTTTCTTATTAATAGATAAAAAAATTCAATGTTCCTTTACGTATTTTGTGGCATTGTCTATTGGTTTGCAAAGGGGCTGCCGCGCCAGAAACTAATGCTGTTTTGGAAGCCCTGACCTAGAACATTTAACACACATTATACGTCCTTTCAGAAAGTCAGAATTTAATCAAATAAATATTATTTTGTTATTTTTTTAGTGATGCCAAAGATTGACTTGACCAGCATCCCTCAGAAGATCATTCATGTGCACCGTGGCAAATCCATTGACCTGAACATCCCAATTAAAGCCAAACCACTGCCGGCTTGCTCCTGGTACTTCGGTGGTGCCAAGCTGAAGGACAGCTTGGACCGCATCAAGATCGACAGCAACGGGAAATACACACACCTCGTCATCCGTGACTCCACCATCGATGACACTGGAGATTACACTTTGGAGGTGAAGAATGCTATTGGCATGGCAACGGAGGTTATCAAGGTCATCATCCTGGGTAAGAACACATCATACAAATAAATGTCTGATTGATGTCAGCATTGAAGTAACACTGTAGTTATAACAGAGATTCTGGAAATAATTCTTGAACATAAGTTGACTGTATTTTGTCATTTCTGTGCAGACAAACCTGGTATCCCAGTTGGTCCCATGAAAATCGAGGAGGTTGATGGAGTCTCGGTAACAGTTAGCTGGGAACCTCCAGAGAAAGACGGTGGTGCCAATGTCAGTGGCTACGTGGTGGAGCAGCGTGAAGCCCACCACCCAGGCTGGTCCACCATCTCTGAATCTGTGACCAGACCTTGCTTCAAGTTCACCAGGCTTAACGAAGGAACTGAATATGTGTTCCGTGTTGCTGCCATGAATCGCTTTGGTTTTGGCGGCTTCCTGCAGTCTGAAGTGGTGGAGTGCAAGAGCGCCAAGAGTGAGTTCTCAGAGTCATCTTCATATTTGCTGTTCTTATTATCTTACCAGTTTGATAATTTAAGACATCAAGATCTACAATCATGTTTGGCCAGATGAATTTCTTTGATTATTTGGTCAAAAAGATATTTTTTGCCCCACAGTTCAGTAAAATTTCCACCTTTTCTCCCCGTGTAGCCATCCCCGGACCTCCAAGCAGGCCAGAGGTGATTGATGTCACCCATGAAGGCATGACCGTGACCTGGCAACCACCTGTGGACAACGGTGGCTCCACCATTGCTGGCTACATAATAGAACGTAAAGAGGCCCGATCTGACAGATGGTTGAGAATCAATAAGAATCCGGTCACTATGACCAGATATCGTTCTTCCGGGCTGATTGAGGGCCTGGAATATGAGTTCAGAATCACTGCTATCAACTCCAGAGGAACTGGTAAACCCAGTGAAAGTTCTGCAGTAGCTGTTGCCATGGATCCCATTGGTAAGTGATGCAAAACTTAGTTCATTTAGTATTACAATAAAGGAGATCAGTTTATTTAGTAAATCTTTCTATGCTGCTAAATAGAACCTCCAGGTCCTCCAGTTAAACCCAGAGTCACAGACAGCACACGGACATCCGTCTCTCTGGCCTGGCTGCCGCCTGAAGAAGAGGGTGGTTCTGTTGTTACTGGCTATCTCATTGAGATGCAAAAGGTGGACCAGGTTGAATGGACTCTGTGTAATACTACACCCACCAAGATGTGCGAGTACACCCTAACACACATGCCCCAGGGTGCAGAGTACAGGTTCAGAGTCATTGCCTGCAATGCAGGTGGTGCCGGAGAGCCTGCAGAGATTTCTGGAGTGGTTAAAGTCCAAGAAATGATTGGTAAGAGAAGAATTTTACACAGTACATGCATTTATATGTTGAATGATCAATTTGATAAGCAAAGCTGCTTTTTTGTCTTTCTCAGATTATCCTGACTTTGAGCTTGATCGTGTATACGAGGAAGGATACGTGGTGCGGCAAGGTGGAGTCGTCCATTTGTCTGTACCCATCAAAGGCAAACCTATACCCACAGCTAAGTGGACAAAGGATGGTCGTGACATCTCACATCGTGCCATGATTGCCACCCACGATGACATCACTGAGCTGGTCATCAAAGAGGCACACAGAGACGACACCGGTACCTATGATTTGGTGCTGGAGAACAAATGTGGTAGGAAAGCTGTGTACATCAAGGTGAGATACAACAGTTCAAGGAAATATTAGGAAGAAAAAGAGATTAACTAAAACAATTTAATAATGTTTATGCTTTTCACCATCAGGTGAAGGTGATTGGTCGACCTGATGCCCCAGAAGGTCCTCTAGAATTTGATGACATCCAGGCTAGATCAGTTCGCGTCAGCTGGAGACCACCTTCAGATGACGGTGGATCTGACATCCTGGGCTACATAGTAGAAAGGCGGGAAGTACCAAAGGCTGCCTGGTACACAGTGGATGCCCGGGTAACTGAGACCTCCCTGGTGGTCAAGGGCTTGAAGGAGAATGTAGAGTACCACTTCAGGGTGTTTGCTGAGAACCAGTTTGGTGTTAGCAGATCCCTTAAGTCAGATGGAACTGTTCTGCCAAAGACACCTCTTTGTGAGTACTATTTTTGAAATTGTCCTCAACTTTCATATCTAAGCTGCTGTGTTGTGATTCAAAATATGTTCACGTTTTACTGACAATACCTATACCTGCAGGTCCACCTGAACCTCCCAGTAATCCACCAGAGATCATGGACGTCACCAAGACCGCAGTGTCTCTGTCTTGGGCCCGGCCCCGGGACGATGGTGGCTCTCGTGTCACAGGATACTATGTTGAAAGAAGGGAGGTTTCCACAGAGAAGTGGGTCCGTCACAACAAGACCCACATCACTACCACCATGTTCAATGTCACCGGACTTATACCCAAGGCAGAGTACATGTTTAGAGTGGTGGCTCAAAATGACATTGGGCAGAGTGAACCTGGTCCTGCTTCAGAATCGGTGGTCTGCAAAGATCCATTTGGTGTGTTGTATTATTTAATGCTTTTATTCCCATGACTGAAGTGATGAAACCTTGTTAGAATTTTTAAACACTGTATTGATATTTTTTTTTATATTATTGTTAACTTCTTGTTGTCTCTTCCTGTAGACAAGCCCACCCAACCAGGAGATATTGACATCATCTCTATTACTAAAGACAGTATCACCATTCATTGGCTCAGGCCAGAACATGATGGTGGAAAGGAGATCCTGGGTTATTGGATTGAGTTCAGGGAGGCTGGAGAGAGTGCTTGGAAGAAATGCAACAAGGAGCGTTCCAAGGATCGGCAGTTCACCATGGGTGGCTTGATGGAGGCCACAGAGTATGAATTCAGAATCTTTGCTGAAAATGAGGCCGGACTCAGCCGACCTCGTCGCACACCCATGGGCATCAAGACCAAATTGAGCGGTGAGCTGGTTATACTGGACCTAATGAAATTTTGATGTAACGTTTAAGGTTGGAGTAAATAAGAACCATATTTTTTCTGCAGTTGGTGAAGCTCCAGCTTTGAAGGAAGAGGCCCAAGATGTAACCACCAAGCTTGGCGAGTCTGGCACTCTAACTTGTGGAATCATTGGCAGACCTTTGCCTGAGATCAAGTGGTATCGCTACGGCAAAGAACTGATCCAGAGCCGCAAGTACAAGATGAGCTCAGATGGTCGTAACCACTCCCTCACAATTCTGACAGAGGAGCAAGAAGACGAAGGCGTGTACACCTGCAGGGCTGTCAACGAGGCTGGAGAGATAGAGACCAGTGGCAAACTACGCTTGCAGGCAGCTCCCCAATTCCACCCTGGCTTCCCTCTGAAAGAAAAGTACTATGCTGGGGCTGGTACCAGCCTCCGGCTCCATGTCGTCTACATTGGTCGTCCAATCCCCCAGATAATGTGGTTCTACGGCAAGAAACCTCTAAATTCATCTGAGAACGTGATCATTGAAAACACAGAAAGCTATACCCACCTTGTTGTGAGGAATGCCCAGCGAAAAACCAACGCTGGTCGCTACAAGGTTCAGCTCAGCAATGTGTTTGGAACTGTTGACACCTCTCTGCGTGTTGAAATCCAAGGTATTGGCGTACATCACTGAAAGTTCTTTCTTAAAACAACTTAGAAATATTTTTAAAAGTAAAATTGAAATGAACATGGAATATTTGCATGCTTTGATTATTCCCTGACAGCCTTTTTATCCATTAATATCATACGCTGTTCCTGATGTCACTTTACTATTTTTTCCCCAGACAAACCTTGCATCCCTGAGGGTCCCGTTGTTGTTGAATCCCTGCTCAGGAACTCAGTTGTGATCAGCTGGAAGGTTCCTAAGGATGATGGAGGGTCTGTAATCACCAACTACATTGTAGAGAAACATGAAGCCAAAGAGGGTGAACAGTGGCACCTGGTGTCTTCCTCTGTCCCTGGCACCACCTGCCGTGTCCCCAACCTGACTGAGGGCTCTGGATACTACTTCAGAGTCTCAGCACAGAACCAGTATGGTGTCAGTGAGCCTCTGGAGATTCCATCAGTAGTCATCATCAAGTCTCCATATGGTAACAGCCTTACATTTAATTTTCTGCCTTGAGTTCTAGTTAGCAGAAAGACAGAATAACAGCCCTCTGTTGTTTTTCTCACAGATAAACCTGGAATCCCACAGCAGCCATTCATTATCAGTTCTACCAAAGACTCTTGTGTCGTTTGCTGGAAGCCTCCAACTAGCGATGGAGGAGCGAAAATCACCAGCTACTTCCTTGAGAAACGCGAGAAGAAGCAGAACAAATGGATGTCTGTAACAACAAAGACATTTACAGAGACCAGCTATGAAGTCACGGGCTTGATTGAGAGCTTTGAGTACGAGTTCCGTGTGAAATGCCAGAACATTGGCGGTGAGAGCGACTGGTCTGAGATCTCTCTGCCAGTCATTCCCAAGTCTGAACAGGCTCCTCGTGCTCCTGCATTCAGAGAGGAGATCAGAGACATGACGGTCAAATACCATAGCAATGCCACCTTTGTCACCAAGGTATTTAGAAATTAGAAAAACTTTTTTGTCATTTCTTATCTTTGATTTTTCTTCAGCAGGTTAATTTACTCTGATTATCTTTTCCTATAACAAGGTTGTGGCCCATCCAAAGCCTGTTGTCAAATGGTATCGCAGTGGCAAGGAGATCCTGGCAGATGGAACAAAAATAAAAGTCCTTGAATTCAAGGGTGGCTACTATCAGCTGGTCATCACTGCCGCTGATGAGAACGATGCCTCAGTGTACCAAGTTAGGGCAACTAACCCGTCAGGATCTATCTCTACAACAGCCAACCTGGAGGTGGAAGGTACTTATGCCAAACATCTGTATTAGGTTAGATTCTACGTTGTCTTATTTTTTTTACATTCTAGTGAAATTAAATTTTCTGATTCTTTAATTTCAGTTCCTGCAAAAATACACCTGCCTAAAGAACTCCAGGGAATCGGAGCTGTACAAGCTGTGCGTGGTGATCACGTCACCATCAAGATCCCCATCACAGGAAAGCCTGAGCCAGCAGTCACTTGGCAGAAGGGTCCGGAGGTCCTCTCAAGCTCTGCTTATCATCAAGTTATCACTACAAGATCCTTCACCTCCCTGGTGTTCCTGAAGGGAGTACAGAGGAAGGATACTGGCTATTATGCCATTACTGCAAAGAACAGATTCGGATCAGACAAGCAAACTATTGAGGTGAATGTGGCTGACATCCCCGATGCTCCAAAGGGACTTGTGGTCAGTGACATTGCACGGGATTCTATCACGCTGACCTGGGAGCCCCCTGCCAGTGATGGTGGCAGTGAGATTATTAATTACATTGTAGAGAAGTGCCCAACCACTGCTGATAGGTGGATTCGTGCTGGCCATACAACAGACTGCAGTATCACCATCATCAACATATTTGGAAAGACCAAATATCAGTTCCGCGTTATTGCAGAGAACCAGTTTGGTCTCAGCCTTCCATCTCCTCCAACTGAGCCCATTACTACCAAGGAAGACAAATCTGTGATCAGGAACTATGACGAGGAAGTGGATGAAGACAGAGAAATCACCAAAGAGGAAGCTGTGTTCTACAAGGTGAAGGAACTGTCTTCCAAATACATCATCTCAGAGGAGCTTGCTCGCTCCCAGTTTGGAGTGGTCCACCGCTGTGTGGAGATTGCCACTAAGAAGACTTTCATGGCCAAGTTCATCAAAGTGAAAGGAACTGATCGTGAGTTAGTCCTCAGGGAAATAGAGGCTCTTAATGTTGCAAGACATAAGAATATCATCTACCTCCATGAATACTTTGAAAGCATGGAGGAGATTATCCTGATCTTTGAATTCATCTCTGGAGTTGATATCTTTGAGCGGCTTGGTACCAGCAACTTTGAGCTCTCGGAACAGGAGATTGTCCGCTACCTGAGACAGGTTTGCTCTGCTGTCAAGTTCTTACACAGCCAAAACTTTGGCCACTTTGATATCCGCCCAGATAACATTGTTTACGCCACAAGGAGAAGTCTCAACATAAAAATGATTGAAATGGGACAGTCTCGACTGTTGGTTCCTGGAGAAAACATCAGAATGCTGTTTTCAGCTCCAGAGTATTATGCCCCAGAGGTTCACCGCCATGATCTGGTCACCACAGCCACTGATATGTGGTCTATTGGTGTTTTGGCATATGTTCTACTCAGCGGCCTTAATCCATTTGCCGCAGAATCTATGACAAAGATGATTGAGAACATCTCAAACTGTGAGTACGTTTTTGACAGGGAAGCATTCAAAGACATCAGCTTAGAGGCAATGGACTTTATAGATAGACTTCTAGTCAAGGACAGGAAGCTCCGTATGACTTCTCATGAAGCTCTAGAACATCCATGGCTCAAGATGAAGATTGAGCATGTCAGCAACAAGGTCATCAGGACACTGAGACACAGAAGATACTATCAGTCACTAGTAAAGAAGACTGATACCATAGTTTCAGCAGCTCGTGTGGCGTTCGGAGGTGCCTTCAGAAACCAGCGAGGTCTGGAAGTTGGTAAAGTTAAGATTGGAACCGAGTACCATGGGTTGCGTGCTGGGCCTGTCATGCATGCCTCAGCTGAGGAAGGTGGCCATGTCAGATTTACCTGTAGTATTGTGAACTTTGACAAGAGTACTCAGGTATCATGGTACTTAGGTAACCGTCAGTTACATCCAAGCCCCAAGTATGAGATTTCCTACAGTAATGGCTTTGCCAGTATTTACGTGAAGGACATTGAAGAATCTGATGATGGTGTCTACAGATGCAAGGTGGTGAGTGATGATGGAGAGGACAGTGCCTATGGAGAACTCTTTGTAGAAACTGTGAGGAGCATCAGAGAGCACTACATGAGCCGCACCATCAGGAAGCTGAGGAGGAGGGTTGACAAAACTAAACTTCTCCAGAGACCACCTGAGTTCACTTTGCCACTCTACAACCGCACAGCATATATTGGTGAGGATGTGCGCTTTGGTGTCACCATCACTGTGCACCCAGAGCCTCATGTAACCTGGCTTAAAAATGGAGAACAAATCAAAGAGGATGACAGCAAGTACACCTTCACAAGTGACAAGGGCCTGTATCAACTCATGATTCACAACCTTGACATTGGTGATGATGCTGAATACACAGTCATGGCCCACAACAAGTTTGGAGAAGACAGCTGCAAGGCTCGTCTCACTGTGATACCTCATCCTGTGCTTGAGGATACAATGAAGCCCATGTTCAAACGTCTACTGGCTAATGTTGAGTGCACAGAGGGAGACAGTGTCCGCTTTGAACTCAGGGTGTCAGGAGTTCCCACTCCTTCTCTTAAATGGGAAAAAGATGGCCTTCCTCTACAGTTTGGTCCCAAAGTTGTTGTCATAGAGCAGGACATTGATTATCATGTCCTTCACATCAGGGAGACTCTGCTTGAGGATGATGGAGTGTACAAAGTCACAGCAACCAACTCTGCTGGCTCTGCAAGCTGCCAGGCCACTCTGAAAGTGGACCGTCTCACTTACACTAGAAGAGAGTACAAGAGCGAAGAGGAGAAACTCAGACATGTACAGAAACAAATAGAGAAGACCAACAAAATGGCTCAGCACATTGCAGCTACAGAGGAACTTGTACCTCTAAACCCAACAGCACAGGAGGCCCTCAAATTTGCTGCAGAGGTCTACAAACCCGCAGTAAGCACCAAGAACATTGAAGGCGAATTTGACATCACAGAGGAGAAGACAGAGACCAAGAAGCTAGAGGAAGAGAGAAGGATTTTCATGCCCTATGAAATTCCTGAGCCTGTGGTTCATGATCCTAAAGCTCTGGATGAAGACAAAGCCATTAAGCAGTTTATACCTCTTTCTGACATGAAGTGGTATCGCAAGATACGAGATCAGTATGAGGTATCAGAGAGAACAGAAAGGATTGTGCAAAAGAGGCAGAGACGTATTCGTCTGTCCAGGTGGGAGCAGTTCTACGTGATGCCTCTCCCCAGAATCACTGACCAATACAGACCAAGATGGCGCATTCCCAAATTGACAATGGATGATTTGGAGACTGTTAGACCTGCCCGACGTTCACCATCTCCTGAGTCTGAAGTCTCCTTTAGATCCAGAAGGAGGTCTCTGGGAGATCTCAGTGATGAAGAGCTGCTGATGCCTGTGGATGACTACCTGACAAGGAAGAGAGCTGAGGAGGAAACAATGATGCTGGAAGATGAACTTGAGCTCGGTTTTTCTGCCTCTCCTCCTGGTAGCCCCATTCGAGTTCAACGACGTGTCGTTGAACATGAGGAAAGGAGGCAGGGAGTCAGACATGAGGCCGCTGAGGTTGTAGAGACAAAGAAGAAACGTACTATTTCTCAGTACACGAGAAGGAGAAGGTCACTGTCTCCTACCTACATTGAGCTGATGCGACCAGTCTCAGAGCTAATCCGACCACCACATGCTAGACCTGTGGAAACAGAGGGAGAGATTGTGGGGAGGAGATCCCCTACTCCAGAGAGGACCCGTCCTCGTTCTCCCAGTCCTATTAGGTCAGTGGAGAGGTCTTCCCGCTCCTCCTCTAGGTTTGAGCGTTCGGCACGCTTTGACATCATGTCCCGTTATGAAGCCAGGAAAGCTGCTCTGAAGTCTGAGAGGAAATACCAGGTTGTGAGTCAAGCACCTTTCAGCCTTGATCATGCTCCTCGTGTAACTGTCAGGATGCGCTCTCATCGCATCCCAACTGGTCAGGACACAAAATTCACCCTGAACATCCAAGCAAAACCAGACGCTGAAGTTGCATGGTTCCACAATGGAGCGGAAATCTCTGAACATGGTGAGAAATACATCTTCACAAACATGAGTGGCGTTCTGACCATCACTATCCTGGACTGCCAAGAAGAAGACAGCGGAACATACCGCTGTGTGTGCTCCAATTCAAAGGGTGAGGCATCTGACTACGCCACCCTGGAGGTGTCAGGAGGCGGATATACTACATTCTCCTCCCGCCGCAAGGATGAGGAAGCTCCTAAAGCATTTGTCCCTGAAGTCACACGCATTGATCACTATCACACTACGCACTTTAAATCTGGCTATACCTCTCAAACCTACCTGGAGGTGGAAGAGAGCAAGTCAAAGCTAACAGAAACACGTGAGGTTGTCACACGGGAAAGAATTGGTACCTCGGCCGAGAGATTCTCTTCTGGTGAGCGATTCTCTTCTGCTGAGAGGTATGACTCATCTATCAAGTATGCCTCCACTGAATATCTTTCTTCTAGTTCCTCATATTCTTCAGAGAAGTTTTCTTTAACTGGAAAGCATGCAACTTCTGAAGATAAACTGAAAACATCCTCTACTGCTTCTGCTCTTGAGCAACTTTCGTTGCCCAAGGAGAAATCTTCTCTTCCTGCCAAAATCCTCACCAAGCCACAGTCTGTGACTGTTGCAGAGGGAGAGACAGCCCGGTTCTCTTGTGACATCGATGGGGAACCTGCACCAACTGTGACATGGATACACGACAGCAAAACAATTGTATCATCTCTTCGTATCCATGTCACCACAACTCAGTACAAGTCCAGCCTAGAGATTTCATCTGTGACCATATCTGATGAGGGCAGTTACACTGTGGTCGTCGAGAACTCAGCAGGTAGACAGGAGGCTCATTTCACTCTGACAATCCGCAGGCCACCTCCAAAGGAGGAAACCAAAGCTGTCAAAACTACTGAGCCACCTGTGAAGTCACCAGCACCCAGTGTTAAGTCACCTGAGCCCTCAGCTGCATCCCCTGCTCCTACCTCAGCACCTAGTATAAAGTCACCAGAACCAAGTGTAAAGTCACCAGCTGTAGCATCTCCTGCACCCGAAGTTAAGTCACCCACACCAAGTGTAAAGTCTCCTGAACCAGAGGAAGCAAAATCTGTTAAGAGCATCAAATCTCCGGAGCCATCAGCACCCTCTCCAGCACGCAGCTTAAAATCACCAACTCCTGGTGTAAAATCTCCTGAACCAGAAGGAATCAAGTCACCACGTGGGCTAAAATCTCCAGAACCCAGACTAAAGTCACCACCACCACCAGTCAAAACTCCTGGAGGTGTGAAGTCACCAGAACCTGAAGAGGCAAAATCTCCCCGTGGTGTTAAATCACCAGAACCTGCAGGTATCAAAACACCAAGAGGTCTCAAGTCACCAGAACCCGCAGGAATCAAAACACCAAGAGGCATCAAGTCTCCAGAACCTCCAGGTATCAAATCGCCAAGGGGATTGAAGTCACCTGAGCCTGAGGGAATCAAATCACCTCCGAGAGTAAAATCACCTCCTCCAATTATGTCCCCCAAGAGGGTCGTGTCTCCTCCCACTGTGAAATCCCCGACCCCTAAACCTCCCAAAGTCCTCAGCCAGCTAACAGCTGAGGCCTGCGAGGGTTCAGTCAAGATGTCCTGCGTCTGTGAAAGCAGCGTCAGGGAGGTGGTGTGGTACGTTAGCGGCAGGAGGCTTTCACAAAGCAGCCGCTTTGAGATGCACTACTCTGAAGGATCCTGCAATCTTCTGATCCATGAGCTGGCAGAGAGTGACCAGGGAGAGTACACCTGTGAGATGATTTCAGATGGAGGCGTGTCCAAATCCTCCTTCTCCTTCAGTGGTCAGGTGTTTCAGTCCATATACAAGAAAGTCACAGCTTACCGAGAGCAGCAAGTGGCGCTTAAAGGTGAGATCTTCCTCCATCAAAAGATTTTTTTGTTTAGAATGTTAATTTAGAATGTTAATTGATGAAGTTTCTATATTTCATTTTCCAACTAATTTTCAACAGGGTCAATGATGGTTAGTCACCAGGAGTCATCAAAGGCCTCGTCCATGATGACAAAGAAAGAAATTCACACGATGGAGGAGACTTCGGCCTTTTCCTCCTCTGCCCACCAGACAATGATGTCATCCATGATGGAGTCCAGCTCCTTCAGCAGCATGGCAGCTGAGATGAAGTTTGAGACCATGTCAATGTCCAGCATGTCCTCCATGACATCTGAGACGTACGCCATGAGCTCCAGCAGTCTCACAGAAATGACATCCCACATGGAGGGAACCTCAATGAGAGCAATCGGTATGAGACTTCAACATTTGTTGAATTTTTGTTGACCACTGCTAGGTAATCAGCAGCCACAGCCAAGCCCAAACAGTTACAACTAGCAATCTCTGCCGGGCTCCAGCATATTATTTGGCTGTTCTAATGTGCTGTACAATGGCTGCTGGAAAAGAGAAGACTTTTGTTGTTGACTTACCATCCAGAAACCACTTGCTGGATTCTTGTTGGTTGTGCAGGAGGCTCCCCTTCTGCTTTTCAAAGATGCAGGGTTGAATAATTTAACATCTGTTTGCAGCCATACATGCAAGTGTAAACGTTGAGTTTGGGGGTCGTGACCAGCAGCAGTTTATTTGGATTTACAAAAACAAGTCGCCTTAAAAAATCTCATGATCTAAGAATGATTTTTATGCAAAAGATGTAATGAACATCTTAACTTGTTCCTAACTTGTTCAATAAAGTATATGTCTCATTTAAAAGTATGCAAATATCTGAATATGTTTTATTTTTATTATTATTTATTTTACCTTCATGTAACTCTCTTATTAAGTTTAAATTACTCTGCTACTTTCAGGTTCTGCTCCGAGAATCGAAGCTTTGCCAGAGGACATCAGCATCGAACCTGGCAAAGTCCTGACGGTCGCTTGTGCGTTCTCCGGCGACACCAAGCACATAGAGTGGTCCCGTTCAGGCAAGACGATCGACTTGTCCACGGGTGGACGATTCCACATCGAGACCACGGAGGACCTGACCACCCTCATCATCACAGGGGTGAAGGAGGAGGACGCCGGTGCCTACACCCTCAGACTGTCCAATGAGCTCGGATCGGACTCAGCAACCGTTCACATCAGCATTCGATCGGTGTAAAAACAAATAATATGATATTTCAAATGTCCCCTTTTCCCTTCTTTCATGACTTTTTATTTATTTATGAGAAACAGTAGTCTACTTGATAAGGATCTGGAATATTCTTGTAAATAGGAACTATTTTTGTACCAAACCTGACGTTAATTTATGCCAAACTAGACTAAAGTCTAAAGTTGTAAAATGTGCCATATTGGATAACTATGACTTAGGATGTTTGATCCATTTTTCTTTGACATGTACATAATGTATATAGCCGAGTTTACCGGTTATGGGAAATGTATGCATTGTTATTTATGACAATAATATTAACTGAAACTTAAAGAAACTAAATATAGTTTAACAGGAGAAAGTTTCCGTTGGAACGAATACCCTGCTAAACTGGGAAACTAAACTCTGTGCCTCAACGATAAGTTGAAGTCTTTAAGTTTGCCTCAACAGGTAGAGAGGCTCCCTGTTGATGTTATGAACCGGAGACAAAACCTTTGAGCGCGCCGCTGCGAAGGGAGTGGCGCTTTAGTTTGTAACAGGAGCACGAGATCCTGAGTGCTGTTTGCATCTACCCTCATGCAAGCAGGATGACTGGACCTCGTGCGCCGACTGATTATGTCATACTGCCATTTCTATGACAGGCTCACAGTGCGAGCGGCCTGCACTGCTTGAGCCCAAAGTGTTTCTTTTTTGTTTTGTTTTGTGCTCTGCTTCTGGAAAACGACCGTCGACTCAGACTCTTCCGTCGTTCCATCAACCTGGCCAGAGTCCTGCCGGCGCTCGTTTTCAGAAGCAGAGCTGCCTCTCGGAGGTCTGCAGTGTGCTTGTGTGTTAGTTTGCAGAGGTTCACCCGTCGGTCCACAGGGTGGCGCCAATGAGACGACCAGCAGCCACAAACAACAGCTAATGCACGCCGTGTCCTTTGGTGTCATCCTGCACTTTGTTGGATTGAAGTTAGTTGTAGCTTTCAGTGTTTTTGCAGCCTCCTTGAGTTTTTCTGCAATTATTGATTTAATAAAGCATGATCATCAGCACTACAGGATGTCTCTGTCTGATTCTTTGGTCCTGCATTGTTTTCTGCTGCAGCATTAACATAAAAGGCAATAAAATGTGAGGGGAAAGTAAATAAAAGACATAAAAATACAATTAATTAATTACTATGTTAGACGTATGTGATAAATAAGAGCTAACAAGTAAAACTACATAATTTGAAAGCATTTGTTTGGTTTTCCTCCAGGACTTTTTAGGGACACGAAGGCAGCAGAGTGAACAGATTATAAACTTTATTTACCACGACCCAAAGTATGTAGTATGATTTTTTTACTTTTTGTTTTTACCATGATTCAATGTAGAATGACGCCTTTTCACCATAATTCCTAGTATAGTCTGATAGGCTGGATTTTTTTTTACCATGACATAGCATAGTATGACATTTTTCACCACCATTCATAGTATAGACCGTTTTTTAATATGTAACATAAGACATACTGTACTTTCTGTCTTTCTACCATGAACCATAATATTACGACTTTTTTAACCATGACAGTTTACAGTCTCACAATGCTGGAAGGTAAAAACAAGGCCAAAGTATCATTAACATGTTCCTTAGCGTGTTTATGCACTTACATGTTTTTTGGTACATGTAAGTTCACCAATAATAGTCAGATACTTTACAAGTTTTCCTTAGTAAAAATACAAACTATACAATGAACTATGGTAAAAGACTATTTGTGAATAACAAGCTATGTTGCCTGATATTTTTACTTAGGCTGTTTACAACATACAAAATTCAATTTAGTTTTAATCAACCTCCTGCTTTGTTTCCTCTGCTTTTTTCACCATGATTCAATGTTTAAAAAGTGAATAAATAGTGGCAAATTGTGAATAAATTACTGAAGTAGCAAATCTTGAGCATCGATGCTCAAGATTTTTATCATTTTTGTTTCTGTTGAAACTGAAATTGATCTAAATCTAAAATAAAAATAATTTCAGGGCAGTATTTGGATCCAGCCGCTCACTTCTTGGGAAATTTGAGCTTGTTTAGATGAAGTGAACCTGTAGGGACGTTGGTGCGCAAATATGTTGGTAAGTTAATTAAAGATGTCTGTTTTATTTCAGCACTGGTTGCTTTAATATCTGTTTTCTTTAATCTAAACAGTTTGCAAAAGTTTATCAAAAATGACAAGTTTCAACAAAGACTCACAAGGTGAGGTGATTAAAACAAATACAGGCTCACAACGCTGGGTTTGTTCATTTAATTCTCCGATTGTCATTGACGTCATCACCCAAATTTAAAAGAGAAACTCAAAAACCCATCACCAGCATGAGAAACACAGATACAAAGACAAACCATCTTAGTAAGATTCTTTGAACGATTTTTTTGACATAATATATGGATAAAGGTTATTGCCAAAGATAGTGAAAAATGTTATTTTTTTATGGCGACATGATGCTTCAAACTGTGCTATATCAAATACTGGTCCCATAAAGCTCAGCAAACCAAAACAGTCTCTGTGGCCCTTATTAAAAACTTGATAGACATGAAATGGAAGAGCTACTACAGCCACATAAATTAAATCTCCATTTTGTTCCTCTGTGTCCAACAGAGATGTGCAGAGCAGTGGATTAAGCTCATCATGCAGGGCCGGTCCAAAACTGTATGCGGCCTTGAGGAGAATTAGATTTATGGGGCCCTCTTCCTTCTAAGAACATCAGCACCACTAACAGCATTTCAACACAGATTTAGGGAAAAAAATTGGGGGGTAGTTTAATTGGCCAACTTTAAAAGCAATCAATGATAACTACAAATTACTGAAATATATTTATGAACAAACAGAGCTCCAACTCAAAGAATTAATCTCATAGCATCAGACTGTTGCTATGATTACAAAACAATCTAACTATGAAGATTGTTTTTTTAAACTTTTACAAATTAAACTTGCCATCTCCATAAAATCTTAATTTTTTTTATTTATCTTTCCTAAAACCATTAAATCAAATTAACAGCATTGTCATTATGAATAAACAAGTCTTAAATTTCTATATCTGTGGTCTGTGTTAAAATATTAACATTTATAACACCAATGTTCCTGATGCTGCTAATAAATGGACCTCTGGGTCTGCAGAGAAGATTTACTTTCCACCTGGACCAGGTCTGGTTCTGTTTTGGTCCGTTTTCATTGGTGGTATGCTAAGCTAAGAGCACTCCACTACTGGGACGGTTCAGATTAGTCATTTTAAAAATCACTTTTATGACCAACTGAATTAAATTTCCATGTTCATGTCTGTGTGACCGGGTTCTCCTCATGTGTCTTTGTATTCTGTTGCGGTTCTGACCTGGACCCAGTCGGCTCCTTCAGGTCAAACAAACTCTGCAGCAGTTTTCCTTCCTCCAGCTCCTCCTCCCTCATCAGCTGCAGAACCAACAGAGTCGCCACCAGCCTCCGGATGCCTGCGTTGGCCTTCGCACCTGTAACATAAACATCCACACGGTTCAGTTACAACACTGGAGTAAAACAAAAGTAGACTGAGATTTAAAACCACCATGTTTATTTGTACTCAAGATAATTCCTTCAAACTGTAACATTGGCCAACATTCTGTCCAACATTTCTACTAGCTTAGCATAACTTCGATACTAAGGAAAAGGCCACTGGGGCTTCGCTATCAATACACGATGCTTTGCCCCATTATATAACTGTGTAAACATTTTCAGTATACCTCGAGACTCAAATCATATCCAGATGTTAATACCTTTTCAGGAACAACTCTGTCAACTTTCTCCAAAAATTGCCAGCTCTCAACTGTCTTTTTACCCCCCTCAACTGTCAACTGTACAACAGCGCGAACCTTCTAGAGTGGGGATGAGATTAGAAAAGATATCGCGAGATTTCTTTTGAAATAACATGGGATTAAAAAAAATTGAAATATCTCTAAATCAGCTTTATCCCCATTATTTTATATTCATTTTATGAAGCATTTCTTTAAGTCGGGAAAATGCTAAAGCTCAGAGAATTAGTCGTTGAGGTATTTACCTGGGTTGATGCAAAAGCGGGTCAAACTCAGAAACAACATATAAAACCAAACATTGCCTATACAAAACAATCTTAGGTTGGCATCTTTAATTTACTTACCAACATATCCGTGCACCAACATCCCCAGAGGCTCACTTCACTCATGAACACATTGGCAAGGTAACTTTACTTTTTATTCACATTGCACCAACTACTGCCCAGAAAATAATTGTATTTTAGATCTAAATTTCACATTGAACAAAACAGACACCGATACCCAGGAAATGAAATAATTTGAAAGTTACAATTGCTATATTAGTAATTTATTCGAATTTTGCTATGAATAGGTCAACAAAGACAGTAAGTTGATTAAAAATGCATTCAAAACAGTTAATTTGTATAAATTCATTCATCAAAAATGTCAAAGTTTCAATAAGAGAATCACAAGATGAGATGATTGAAACAAATTCATGGTCAGAACTTTGGCTTTGTTCATTTAATTTTCTGACCATTACCCAAATGCCATAAAAGAATTAAATAAAAAAAACATTTTCAGATTACTTTAATCAGTCGAATAAAAATGATTACAGATTCAATAAACACGGGTATAAAAACAAGCCACCTTAGAATTCTTTGGATGATTTTGTTGACATAATAACTGAATAAAGTACTTAAAGAGCCGTTGAAATTTTATTTTAACAGGTTACTGTCATAGATGGTGAAAAATAATGTTGCTTTAGATTAACTGATACTGAAAATAGGTACAGATTATTTTTGCTGTTTGTTTTTCCGATGCATGCAACCATTTCCATGTGAATACTGATTTTATATGTAAAGCAGTTTGTAAAACCAAAGGCGCCTTAACCCCCCTTAAAAAATAACAAAAGATAAAGAAAAAAATATATATATTTGAGATCTAAGCCATCTCCAGATAAAAGTAAAATCTGAAAGTGAGTTCAAAAATTAGCTAATTTCTCCCAAAAAATTAGTTTGAAAACACAACAAGAATTAAACTCCAAAAGTATCAAACACATTTTAATCTATTCTTGTTAGTTTTTAAGATAATAGCAATCCACCATTTCTGAATTTATTAGGGAGGAAGATGTTCACATTGTGCCATCAATTATGTTCTCCAGTTTGTGATTAATAACGGTTTTGTTTCTAATTCTATTTATCCATTTGTATCATTTAAGTGGATGAAACATAAATCTTTTTCTTCCTTCCTCTCATGTTTTAAAATGATCAAATATTTAAATATTTTGTCATGTAATTTTTGATCATCTTCACCTCTTTGCACATAAACACAAACCAAAGCAGATAAAAAAGCAAAACAAAATACAAATTGATATATGACTTTCAGAAAATGTTGCATCATTTCCTCAGTGGATGGCCAGCGGCGCTGCGGTCTTCTGCAGCTCCAGGCTGATGAGCGGTGAGAACGGGGGGAAGCGTTCGAAGCCCAGCAGCTGGCGGGTGGAAGACTCCCAGCTCCAGCCGAACTCCAGCCGGCTGCAGGCGCACGGATACTCCCGGTCGGCCCAACGCACCCAGTCCACTGCCTTCTTCACCTGCTGCCAGCGCTCAGACCTGCAGGGGGAAAACATTCAGAAACACTGACCTGGAAGCAAACACTCACATCTCTGCTCATGCAAGTAATTAAGCCAAAAATGTACAAAAAATATACATACATAATTTACTAAACAGAGTTTAGTACATAAGGGCTGATTATGTTTTCTTAAATCATTTTGTCTACGGACTTAGCAGGAATTACTTGGAGATATGTTTTAGAAAATATAGAGGAAAATTTCAGCTTTATATATAACAAAGAGACGGTGTAATAAAGGGTTTTATCTAGACTTTCTCCAGCCTACACTTTATGTTCCTGCCATTGATAGAAATTTAAATATTGTTCATCTATTTCTGTACTTATTTTGTCTCGTTTTTTTTCAGTATTGTATGTTTTTTTTTCTGTTTTAATTTTTGTGAGGAAAGGTTAAAATGACCACAATATATAATATAATAAACTGCCTGGCCAAAAAAAAAGTCGCCACCAAAAAATGGTCACACTCTCTAATATTTTGTTGGACCGCCTTTAGCTTTGATTACAGCCCGCATTCACTGTGGCATTGTTTCAATAAGCTTCTGCAGTGTCACAAGATTTATTTCCATCCAGTGTTGCATTAATCTTTCACCAAGATCTTGTATTGATGATGGGAGAGTCTGACCACTGCACAAAGCCTTCTCCAGCACATCCCAAAGATTCTCAATGGGGTTAAGGTCTGGACTCTGTGGTGGCCAATCCATGTGTGAAAAAGATGTCTCATGCTCCCTGAACCACTCTTTCACAATGTGAGCCCGATGAATCCTGGTATTGTCATCTTGGAATATGCCCGTTCCATTTGGGAAGACAAAATCCATTGATGGAATAACCTGGTCATTCAGTATATTCAGGTAGTCAGCTGACCTCATTCTTTGGGCACACAATGTGCTGAACCTAGACCTGACCAACTGCAGCAACCCCAGATCATAGCACTGCCCCCACAGGCTTGTACAGTAGGCACTAGGCATGATGGGTGCATCACTTCACCTGCCTCTCTTCTTACCCTGATGCACCCATCACTCTGGAACAGGGTAAATCTGGACTCATCAGACCACATGACTCTCTTCCATTCCTCCAGAGTCCAATCTTTCTGCTCCCTAGCAAAGTGAAGCCTTTTTTTCTGGTTAGCCTTACTGATTAGAGGTTTTCTTACGGCTACACAGCTGTTCAATCCCAACCCCTTGAGTTCCCTTCGCATTGTGTGTGTGGAAATGCTTTTGCGTTCACAATTAAACATACTCCTGAGTTCTGCTGTTGTTTTTCTTCGATTTGATTTGACCAAACCTTTAAGTAATCGCCGATCACGATCATTCAGGATTTTTTTCCGACCACATTTCTTCCTGGAAGACGATGGTTCCCCACCATCCTTCCAGTTTTTAATGATGCGTTGGACTGTTCTTAACCCAATTCTAGTAGTTTCTGGAATCTCCTTACATGTTTTCTCTGCTTGATGCATGCCAATGATTTGACCCTTCTTAAACAGACTAACGTCTTTTCCACGACCACAGGATGTGTCTTTTGCCATGGTTGTTTAAGAAATGAGGAGTTACTCATTGCATCACCTGGGGTTAAATAACTTGTTGTCAGCTGAAAGATAATCGCCTATGCAGTACTTATCCAATAGGAGGCTTGTACCTATTTGCTTAGTTAAATCCAGGAGGCGACTTTTTTTTTGGCCAGGCAGTGTATAATATAATATGTAAACCAATAACAATATATGTTGCGATATATACCTGATAAACTGCTAAAAACCTGATTTCTATTGTCACAGGTGGGTCATGTCCTTAAGTAATTTTTAGGGATTTTTTTCTAAGTTTAAAACATTATTTTGTTGATATTCTATTTTGAGATATTAATGCGTAAATATAAAATGCTGGCTGCCATTAGGCTAATTGTTAGAAACCGTTAGCATGTTGGCTGAAGAGGTTTTGCAGTTTCAAGGTTATTTTCCCCTTATTTCAGGCCAGCGGGCAGCTACACGTTATCTTACATTATACATTTAGTCAAGTACTGGTCCATTGTACATATAAAAAATTAATATATATTTGCTTTAGTATTGTATGTTAAGTTAAATTTATGTTGATTAATGTGTCATTTTGTACATAATTCTTATCTGATTAATCATTAAAATAATAAATTACTGAAATAATCAATACAAATAGTTTACTCCTATTACAGCAGGTGGAAAGCCCTGAGAACTCATTGAAAACTGTATGCAGCTGTGATGGTATTAGGACTGCAGCTAACGATTATATCAGTAATTTATTATTCCATCGATTATTATTTTGATTTTAATTAATTGGATGAGAAAAATTGGCACATTCTGCTGATTTTTTGTCTAATAAGGCTTTTTTATATACAATATTAGAAATACATAAAAAAATGCAAATAAACAAAAATGTAATTCCTTTTTAAAATAAGAAAATAAACATTTTATTGTGTAAAATGTAATAACAGCATTTCTTTAATGTTCGCTTGATCATTTGTAGCAAAGGATTGTTTTGGTTAAATTGTGGCTTACTTATTGTTGAGTGTGTTGTTTCTTCAGCAAAACTCCTTTTTTGTGTCGGTGTACTTCATTTTATGATTAATTGATTATCAGATTAGTTAACGATTATTTCAATAATTGATTCGTCACGATTAATCTGATTAATCGTTTCCTGGATGGTAGAAATATGAAGTTTAGCTAACATGTTCCAGAACTTGAGTGTTTGGATCAATGTTCCTGATGCTCCTTACAGATGGACCTCTGGGTCTGTAGAAGCTATTTACTTTCCACCTGGACCAGGTCTGGTTCTGTTTTGGTCCGTTTTCATTCAATGTTCTGCTAAGCTAAGAGCAATCCACTACTCAGATTAGTCATTTTAAAAATCACTTTTATGACCAACTCAATTAAATTTCCATGTTCATGTCTGTGTGACCGGGTTCTTCTCATGTGTCTTTGTATTCTGTTGCGGTTCTGACCTGGACCCAGTCGGCTCCTTCAGGTTAAACAAACTCTGCAGGAGTTTTCCTTCCTCCAGCTCCTCCTCCCTCATCAGCTGCAGAACCAACAGAGTCGCCACCAGCCTCCGGATGCCTGCGTTGGCCTTCGCACCTGTAACATAAACATCCACACGGTTCAGTTACAACACTGGAGTAAAACAAAAGTAGACTGAGATTTAAAACCACCAAGTTTATTTTAATCTTTCTCTAGAACAGTGGTTCCCAAAGATTTTCTTCTGGGCCCCCTTATGGATTACAATAAAATCCCCTCGCCCCCCAAAAAGAAAAAAAAAGAATCAACTGGACACACACATCGTTCAACCAGACATAAACCTCTAAGCATATTTTGTTTTCAAACTCCACTGAAGTTTATTTCACACTTCAGGTTGCAACAAAACAAACTACAAACCATCTTTACAGTGAAACACTTTTGCGTAACTGTTTTTTCTTTTCATTCATCCATACCGCTTCTCGCGCCCCCCCTGCAATGGCACAGTGCCCCCCTAGGGGGCACGCCCCACACTTTGAGAACCACTGCTCTAAAAGATAAATAGTAAAAAAAATTAGATCAATGAACATCTTAACGCTAACAGCTCTTCCACACAGAGCTTAATGTGAACGCTCACCCAGAGAATGAATGCCTTTGTTCTTCAGGAACACGTTAGCAAACGCATCCACGTTGACATTGACCAGTTTTCCCAGCTCAACAGTTAACTCCCAGTATCCGTCCTGCAGCACACAGAAGATTAACACAAGTTACAACTCAGAAAGGTTGAAGCTAAATATTTTTGCTCAATAAAATAAAAAAACCCGTAATCATTTGTTTCTGCATCCATGACATTTAGAGAGAAAAGTGCAGTTGTGACAAAAGCAGGACATATCTCATTAACATACATAATAAACAATCTTATACAAAGTATTGAGGCTTATGGGACACCACAGGTAATGTTGAAGCATATTGAGACTGATCAATTCAGATCAATTCACTGCAGATCTTACAGCATGTTTTACGTTTGCTTGGAACGTTTGAAGAAACTTACATTCTTTAAAATAACAAAGACCTCTATAATAATAACATTGTTTGGACCTCATAGCAACAACTGCCTGACTCCAGTAATGTAGAGTTAGATACGAGTCCATCTGTCCAACAGCTAAATATTAGTCCAAACAGTAGCAAATTGTAACGCTTGTTACATTTTCTTACGGTGCAGTTTGCTTTCGCTCTGCACTATCATACGATCAAAACTAATAGAAAAACCTGTTCCCCTCTTCGTCTGTGGTGGTGCTGCACCAAGAACCGCTGAAGGAAATGACACAAAAACTTCTGAAAAAGAAGCTGAGTGCATCTTCCTTCTTCAGACAATGTAAATAAAAATGGAGTAGAGTCAGATTTTAGCAGTTGTAGGATTTCTCTTCTGTCATTGATAAAAGACCACGAGTCATTTCTCCTACTAGCTCCAGACACGCATTTGTTTTGGTCGTATTTACCCCGAATGCCCTGCACTATCGTCCGCTTCCTGCTTTTGGAGCGGTCTCTGGTTCGCGTGGCGTTCGCATTCAAACCACACCAGAAGTCACTTCAACCGAACTGAGACAGAAGTTTGTAGATGGACCAGAGTTCAGGTTTTTGGTTCGCATCAGAGTTTGATTATTCACACTTACACAAACAAACAGGACTTTCTAGACAAACATACTGGAATTGAGCAGAAGTTTTTGTTACTTAATAAAATAAAATATAGATGGAGATCTTTTTATATGTATGATTCATGATACAAGTTTCTTCTCTGAGCTTTGGACCAATTTAAACAACGGAGTAAAACATCTTACCGCCTGCTGCAGTTGGAAGATCTTAATCCACTTCAGCTTCTGCTCTTCTGGGTCTGGAGCCCTGCACCAACATCACACAGCACAAAAGACTCAATTCCAGGTAATAAGATGGAAAAATATCAGCTCAGTGCTTATAAAGATAGAATGGTTTGTGTGTTCAAGAACTCACTCAAAGGATGGATGATGTGGCTGTATATCATATGCTTGACAAACCAGACCATCCATTAGATTTGAACTTAATGCACAGAAGGGCCTGTGAAGAAGACTAGGGGGAGGTAGTGGAGCTTCACTGGCCACTGGAGGTGGAGGAGGAGCTCCAAAGACCCATGGAGGTGGAGGAGGAGCTCCACTGGGTCCTGGAGGTGGGTGAGGAACTCCAATGGCCCCTTGAAGTGGAGGAGGAGCTCCAAAGACCCATGGAGGTGGAGGAGGAGCTCCATTTTGCACTGCAACTGGAGGAGGAGGAGCTCCACTGGGTCCTGGAGGTGGAGGAGCCCCTTTGCGCATTGCAGGTGGAGGTGGACGACCTCCTCTAGTTACTTGAAGGGGAGGTAGTGAAGCTTCACTAAATACTTGAAGAGGTAGTGGTGGAGCTACTCTGCGGTCCAGTTGGATGGAGCCCACTTCAGAGAGAGGTGTTGGAGCGCCATTGCGCACTCGACTTAAATCTCTAAGAAAACTAAGACGATGGGGAGGTTTTGGATCAGATTCTGGAACCTGATACAACATTGTGCGTCCTCCATTGCCTTGGAATGCTGAGAGTTCCTCTTCTTGGTTTGCAAAACATTCAGATTCTAAACGTGTCAAAGGAGCTTCGCCTGCAGAATCAGGTGTGGCTTTCTGCTGTACAGCACTACGTTCTGTAAGTGACACCCTGGAAAAAATGGAGCCTGTACTTGGAGATCCAGATAATGAGAGAGGTTTCCCAAATAATGCTGGACTTATATTGGCAAGAGAGCTTGTTTTGGACCAATTCCCTGATAATGGCTGAACTGATGATGGAAATAGCGAAGATGATTTCAAAGAAGCTGTTGATGTAGACCCAAACAAAAATGATGAGCCTCCAGTACCAGCAAGTGGGAGTCCAAAACCACCATATGTGGTTCCTAAACCAGTAGATGAGGGGGCAGAACCAGCAGGTGAGGTTCCAAAACAACCAAATAAGCCTCCGGTACCAGCAAGTGGGGGTCCAAAACCAGTAGATGAGGGGGCAGAACCAGCAGGTGGGGCTCCAGAAAAAGAAGTTGGGGCTGCAGAACCAGCAGGTGGGGCTCCAGAACAACCAAATAAGCCTCCGGTACCAGCAAGTGGGGGTCCAAAACCAGTAGATGAGGGGGCAGAACCAGCAGGTGAGGCTCCAAAAAAAGCAGGTGGGGGTGCAGAACCAGCGAATAACTGTCCTTGCGGTAGTGGTGTGGCAGAAAAAAGGGCATATCCACTCCTGGAGGACCCGGGAGCAACAGACATACCCATCTGCAGCAGAGAAATTCAGACACAAGAACCTTAAACATAAATATCTTAAATAACTCTGATTGCTGGATGCCATTTCTTCAGTTTAAGTTAAATATTTATGTGGACCATAAACAGAAACTAAAAATCTGTGCAGGACATTGCCTGGATGGACAATTTTATTCATTACTTGGTGCTTATTTTGCTTAAAGGCGACCTTTTATGCTCTCCTGAACAGGTTAAGACAGGACTATGGGTGATACAAATCATCTTCATTACATTTTTTGCACAAAATCATTCTTAGATAATGAGATATGAATCTGGTCAGTTCTGTCCATTTTGAGCTCCTTTCAGAATGAGCTGTCATTATCCCCACTTCATAATAACACAACTATAGACTTTTTTTTATCCTAATAGTATCTCCCTTTACACGAGTCAGACTGATCTAAACATTAGGAAATATTTATGTAAACAGGCCTGGTTTTGGTTCTGACATTAATAATACATTCAACTAATGAGAAAGGTGAATTAAAATGCTCCAGAAAAAATTGCAAGTTCATACCACTGCCTATAAGCAGCTTAAAGTTTCAATATAGGTACTTTATAGGTACTGGTTTTTTTAAGTATTACCATTAAATAAGACCCATCTGAAACATTGATTGTTCTCCAAAGTGAAAGTTATATCAGTTAAAAACATCTGAGCCATTTGATACAAATACTAGATTCGTGTGTGAAGGTTTGTGCTTCTACCTCAGTCTCTTCAGATCTCTGTAAAAGAAACACAAGCGGAAAGGTATAATCTGCACCTGATCACTTATTGCTTAAAGTTTATTAGTTGTACTTCATATTAAAATGCCAGGACTCCTCCCCTCTCTCCTCTACAGAGAAGGAGCTCCTTCTCTGTGGAGGAGAGAGGAAAGGAGTCATGATTGCCAAAGTTCATTTAACAGCCAACAAACTGTCAAGAAGAAGCTAAATACAACAGTGGGAATAAGGATTCACAATCGTTACAGTATTTAACAAACACCAATCCCATCTGACGTCAATCTCTATTATCTCTATTATTCACTAAGGACAGTGAAGCTAGAAGCTAGCTTCTCTGGATCGCTAAAGCACCACACCTAGTTTATGCAAACAGGCCTGGTTTTGAACCTCATTGTGAAGATGCATTTAACTAACGGGAAAGATGAAATAAAAGATCCCATAAAAATATTCTAAGGGGCTTAAAAACCTGGTTAGAGGTAGTTTAAAGTTTCCCCACAAGTACTGGTTCTTCAGTATAACCTCCCACTCAGACCCAGCTGTAACATTGACAATATTGTAAAGTGAAAGCTAACCTATAGTTAGCCTGTAAGTGCCCTGTCTGTAGGTAGTTAAGAACGCAAGCACGGCATGTGTATGCTTCTAGTTTAAATATCTTTCACAGAGGTATTCTGAGAGTATGTCACAAATGAACTCCAGATAAAGTGTAAACATCTGTTGGTTTGCTCTATGTGCCCTTCAAGAGACTGAGAAATAACAGCCTAAAGTAACAAACTGTAAAGAAGTAGCTAAAATAACAACGGTGATGGAAGCTCCTTGTTACCTCATGATGAACAGGCAGGACAATATCATCATACATCATCTGTAACAGAAACATAACATTCAAGTTCAGGAGCTGCATTTCCATTTTCCATAAAAATACACAGGTTGGAATTACAATAAAAAAATTGCTTAATGTCAGTTTCCTTGATTTCATGTGTCTTTCCAAATCAAGTCCAATTGACTGAATTTAAGTTGATTATGTAAGTTTTAAAGAGTAACTGCTGTAACATTTGGGAGTCATAGTATCAGTATAACTGTACTGGTAACCTTTTGTGCTTGTCCATGAAATCTTTTTTGGCAGTTATGAGTTATAATTTTATTCATTTTTATTTCTGGGATTGAAGCTCCCTTCTCTGTGGAGGAGAGAGGAAAGGAGTCATGACTGTCACAGTTCATTTAACATCCATCAATCCCATCTGATGTCAAGGCTCCATTGGTTTGACTGTCCTTAGACCTGCATTAACTTAATCGCTGAAGCTAAAGCATCAAACCTGTTTAGATAACCTAGTTATCCCACAGAGGAAATGCATCCAACTAGTTGGAAAGATGAAGTAAAAGTCCCAGAAAAACTGTAAGGGGTCATAGTTGAAGACTTTACAGAGACTCCATGAGTACTGGTGTTTGTTAAGCATTATCACTAAATAAGACCCAGATGTAAAGTGAAAGTCATATCAATAAAAACATTAGAACCAGATACTAGATCTGTGTGTGAAGGTTCTTACATCAACATCAATCTCTTCAGATGACTGTAAAAGAAACAAGCAGAAAGCAGGAAAGTGAATTAGAAAGGAATGATCTACACTTGATCACTTATGTTGCATTAATTGAAATCACTGTTCAAGTAAAATACTAAGGATACATTCCTTCTGGCTGTAACTCTTCCTTAACTTTAATAGAAAAAATAATCAATACCTAGCTGCCACTTAGAGAAAATACATAATAATGACACCATAAAAACCCTGTAAGGACAGTTATAGGAACCAGTATAACTGTACTGGTACGCTTTTGTGCTTCTCCATAAAATCTTTGAATCATCTGTAAATATCCTGTAGTGAAAACATCAATAAAAACATCAGAGCCAGAAACTAGATCTGTGTGTGAAGGTTCTTACATCGTCCTCGCTCTCTTCAGGTGTCTGTAAAAAAAAAAACAAGTAGAAAGCAGAGACAGAAAGTGAGTTAAAATACTAAATGATATGATCAGCACCTGGCTTATTTAGCTGAAGTCATCTGGAGAAAATACATTATAATGACACCATAAAAATCCTGTAAGGACAGTTATAGGAACCAGCGTAACTGTACTGGTACCCTTCTGTGCTTCTCCATAAAATCTTTTTTGGCGGTTATAAGTTATAATTTTATTAATTTTCACTTCTGGGATTGGAGCTCCCTTCTCTGTGGAGGAGAGAGGAAAGGAGTCATGATTGTCATAGTTCATTTAACATCCATCAATCCCATCTGATGTCAAGGCTCCATTGGTTTGACTGTCCTTAGACCTGCATTAACTGGATCGTTGAAGCTAAAGCATCAAACCTGTTTAGATAACCTAGTTATCCCACAGATAAAATGCATACGACAAATGGGAAAGATGAAGTAAAAGTCCCAGAAAAACTGTAAGGGGTCAAAGTTGAAGCCTTTTAGATACTCCATGAGTACTGGTTTTTGTTGAGCATTATCACTAAATAAGACCCAGATGAAACTCTGACCATGCTGTAAAGTGAAAGCCATATTAAATAAAAAGTCATATCAATAAATGTGTGTGAAGGTTTGTACTTCTACCTGGGGGATCTCACGTCTCTGTAAAAGAAACACAAGCAGAAAGTGAGTTAATTTCACCTGATCAGTGCTGATCAGGTTTTATTAGTTGAAGTGTTTGTTTATCTAAAATGCCAAAAATAAATAAATAATCAATACCTAGCTGCCACTTAGAGAAAATACATAATAATGACACCATAAAAACCCTGTAAAGACAGTTATAGGTACCAGTATAACTGTACTGGTACCCTTCTGTGCTTCTCCATAAAATCTTTGAATCATCTGTAAATATCCTGTAGTGAAAACATCAATAAAAACATCAGAACCAGATACTAGATCTGTGTGTGAAGGTTCTTACACGGCGCAAGCTAAAATCAGATTTCTGTAAAAGAAACAAGCAGAAAGCAAGAAAATGAATTAGAAAGGAATGATCTACACTTGATCACTTATGTTGTTTAAAGTTTTATTAATTGAAATCACTGTTCAAGTAAAATACCAAACATTACAATCCCTTTCTGCCAGATGTAAATCTGTCTTAAAATTTGTTTTAAAAAAATGCGGTAACATTTGCTGTATGATCTTGATTTAGCAGCTTGTCTCTGAAAAACGGGCAGCAATAAAGAAGAGAGAAACGGTGAAGCTGTGATCAGCTTCTGTCTGAGCTGCAGTTTGTGCAAAAGTGAAAGACCAAATTACATAACATTAGTTTGGTGTAATGTGAAATACATTTTTCATTTAGATTTAAAAATAAAAAAGTTCAGGTGTGGGAATTTGTTTACATTTTTTGTCTCCATTATCTGAATCCAGAATGTTGCAGATTAAAAAAAATAAAGTGCCACAATGTAATTATATTCATATGTATGCCAAAATAATCAGCTGATCTGAGTGTTTATCATTATGTTTGGGTCAGAAAGGAATTTCTATGAAACCAAATGAAATATCTGGGACTATTTGAGCCCATCAGAACCAGAACCTCGAGGTGAACATCAGTGGAGAGTTGATCACAGCTGCTGCGCTCACGACTCGTCCACAATAACGAGGAGCAGAGCCAAACCGCACATTAACAGGTTAGAGCGCGACTTCCAAGTGGAAAACACCTAGAGTTACTTCAAGACCCAAGTAAATTAGACTCAGCTGACCAGAAAAAACTACAAGGGTCACATACTGGAAACCTGCCTATGGCTAGCTTAACGTTTCCCAATAGGTACTGGTTCTTGTCAAGCATTACCACCAAAAATGACCCAGATGAAACTCTGACCATTCTGTAAAGTGAAAGCCATATTAAATAAAATGTCATATATAAATGTATGTGAAGGTTTGTACTTCTACCTGGAGTTCCCTAGATCTCTGTAAAAGAAACACAAACAGAAAGCAGGGACAGAAAGTGAGTTAAAAGAGTAAATGGTATGATCAGCACCTGATCACTTATATTGACTAATAAAACCTGATTAGTGCTGATCAGGTTAAATTAGTTTAAGTCTTTATTTATCTAAAATGCCAAAAATAAATAAATAATCAGGAGAGAAAGGAAAAGGAGTCATGATAGCAACAGTTCATTCAACATCCATCAATCCCATCTGATGTCAAGGCTCCATTGGTTTGACTGTCCTTAGACCTGCATTAACTTAATCGCCGATGTTACAGTTATCTAAGCAGGCCTGGTTTTGGACCCCACAGAGGAAATGCATCCAACTAGTTGGAAAGGTGAAGTAAAAATCCCAGAAAAAACTGTAAGGGGTCATAATTGAAGCCTTTTAGATACTCCATGAGTACTGGTTCTTGTTAAGCATTATCACTAAATAAGACCCAGATGTAAAGTGAAAGTCATATCAATAAAAACATTAGAACCAGATACTAGATCTGTGTGTGAAGGTTCTTACATCAACATCAATCTCTTCAGATGACTGTAAAAGAAACAAGCAGAAAGCAGGAAAGTGAATTAGAAAGGAATGATCTACACTTGATCACTTATGTTGTTTAAAGTTTTATTAATTGAAATCACTGTTCAAGTAAAATACCAAACATTACAATCCCTTTCTGCCAGATGTAAATCTGTCTTAAAATTTGTTTTAAAAAAATGCGGTAACATTTGCTGTATGATCTTGATTTAGCAGCTTGTCTCTGAAAAACGGGCAGCAATAAAGAAGAGAGAAACGGTGAAGCTGTGATCAGCTTCTGTCTGAGCTGCAGTTTGTGCAAAAGTGAAAGACCAAATTACATAACATTAGTTTGGTGTAATGTGAAATACATTTTTCATTTAGATTTAAAAATAAAAACGTTCAGGTGTGGGAATTTGTTTACATTTTTTGACTCCATTATCTGAATCCAGAATGTTGCAGATTAAAAAAAAAATAAAGTGCCACAATGTAATTATATTCATATGTATGTAATACCTAGCTGCTACTTAGAGAAAATACATAATAATGACACCATAAAAACCCTGTAAGGACAGTTATAGGTACCAGCGTAACTGTACTGGTACGCTTTAGTGCTTCTCCATGTAATCTTTTTTGAAGGTTATAAGTTATAATTTTATTAATTTTCATTTCTGGGATTGGAGCTCCCTTCTCTGTGGAGGAGAGAGGAAAGGAGTCATGATAGCAACAGTTCATTTAACATCCATCAATCCCATCTGATGTCAAGGCTCCATTGGTTTGACTGTCCTTAGACCTGCATTAACTTAATCGCTGAAGCTAAAGCATCAAACCTGTTTAGATAACCTAGTTGTCCCACAGAGGAAATGCAACCAACTAGTTGGAAAGATGAAGTAAAAATCCCGGAAAAAAATTGTAAGGGGTCATAATTGAAGCCTTTATAGATACTGCATGAGTACTGGTGTTTATTAAGCATTATCACTAAATAAGACCCAGATGAAACTCTGACCATGCTGTACAGTGAAAGCCATATTAAATAAAATGTCATATATAAATGTATGTGAAGGTTTGTACTTTTACCTTGAGTTTCCTAGATCTCTGTAAAAGAAACACAAACAGAAAGCAGGGACAGAAAGTGAGTTAAAAAAGTAAATAGTATGATCAGCACCTGATCACTTATATTGATTAATAAAACCTGATCAGTGCTGATCAGGTTTTATTAGTTGAAGTGTTTGTTTATCTAAAATGCCAAAAATAAATAAATAATCAATACCTAGCTGCCACTTAGAGAAAATACATAATAATGACACCATAAAAACCCTGTAAAGACAGTTATAGGTACCAGTATAACTGTACTGGTACGCTTTAGTGCTTCTCTATAAAATCTTTGAATCATCTGTAAATATCCTGTAGTGAAAACATCAATAAAAACATCAGAACCAGATACTAGATCTGTGTGTGAAGGTTCTTACACGGCGCAAGCTAAAATCAGATTTCTGTAAAAGAAACAAGCAGAAAGCAAGAAAATGAATTAGAAAGGAATGATCTACACTTGATCACTTATGTTGTTTAAAGTTTTATTAATTGAAATCACTGTTCAAGTAAAATACCAAACATTACAATCCCTTTCTGCCAGATGTAAATCTGTCTTAAAATTTGTTTTAAAAAAATGCGGTAACATTTGCTGTATGATCTTGATTTAGCAGCTTGTCTCTGAAAAACGGGCAGCAATAAAGAAGAGAGAAACGGTGAAGCTGTGATCAGCTTCTGTCTGAGCTGCAGTTTGTGCAAAAGTGAAAGACCAAATTACATAACATTAGTTTGGTGTAATGTGAAATACATTTTTCATTTAGATTTAAAAATAAAAAAGTTCAGGTGTGGGAATTTGTTTACATTTTTTGTCTCCATTATCTGAATCCAGAATGTTGCAGATTAAAAAAAAATAAAGTGCCACAATGTAATTATATTCATATGTATGCCAAAATAATCAGCTGATCTGAGTGTTTATCATTATGTTTGGGTCAGAAAGGAATTTCTATGAAACCAAATGAAATATCTGGGACTATTTGAGCCCATCAGAACCAGAACCTCGAGGTGAACATCAGTGGAGAGTTGATCACAGCTGCTGCGCTCACGACTCGTCCACAATAACGAGGAGCAGAGCCAAACCGCACATTAACAGGTTAGAGCGCGACTTCCAAGTGGAAAACACCTAGAGTTACTTCAAGACCCAAGTAAATTAGACTCAGCTGACCAGAAAAAACTACAAGGGTCACATACTGGAAACCTGCCTATGGCTAGCTTAACGTTTCCCAATAGGTACTGGTTCTTGTCAAGCATTACCACCAAAAATGACCCAGATGAAACTCTGACCATTCTGTAAAGTGAAAGCCATATTAAATAAAATGTCATATATAAATGTATGTGAAGGTTTGTACTTCTACCTGGAGTTCCCTAGATCTCTGTAAAAGAAACACAAACAGAAAGCAGGGACAGAAAGTGAGTTAAAAGAGTAAATGGTATGATCAGCACCTGATCACTTATATTGACTAATAAAACCTGATTAGTGCTGATCAGGTTAAATTAGTTTAAGTCTTTATTTATCTAAAATGCCAAAAATAAATAAATAATGAGGAGAGATTAAATGGAGCCATGATTACAACAGTTCATTTAACATCCATCAATCCCATCTGATGTCAAGGCTCCATTGGTTTGACTGTCCTTAGACCTGCATTAACTTAATCGCCGAAGCTAAAGCATCAAACCTGTTTAGATAACCTAGTTATCCCACAGAGGAAATGCATCCAACTAATGGGAAAGGTGAAGTAAAAGTCCCAGAAAAACTGTAAGGGGTCATAGTTGAAGACTTTACAGAGACTCCATGAGTACTGGTGTTTGTTAAGCATTATCACTAAATAAGACCCAGATGTAAAGTGAAAGTCATATCAATAAAAACATCAGAGCCAGAAACTAGATCTCTGTGTGAAGGTTCTTACATCGTCATTTAACTCTTCAGATGCCTGTAAAGAAACAAGCAGAAAGCAAAGTGAATTAGAAAGGAATGATCTACACTTGATCACTTATGTTTTTAAAGTTTTATTAATTGAAATCACTGTTCAAGTAAAATACTAAGGATACATTCCTTCTGGCTGTAACTCTTCCTTAACTTTAATAGAATAAATAATCAATACCTAGCTGCCACTTAGAGAAAATACATAATAATGACACCATAAAAACCCTGTAAGGACAGTTATAGGTACCAGTATAACTGTACTGGTACGCTTTTGTGCCTCTCCATAAAATCTTTGAATCATCTGTAAATATCCAGCAGCCAGCCTACAATTACTTGTCATTTACACAAAGGTGATTCTAGATGCAAGTAATATGTATGTACTTGTCTAGTTTCCAATATTTTCACATCGGTACCCTGAGAGTACGTCACAAGTGAACCACAGATAGTGTGTAAACAACAAACTGTTGGTTTGCTGCATGTGCCCTGAAAGGAGTTGAGAAATACGGATCTAAAGTAGCAAACTGTAAAGACGCAGCTAAAAAAAACAAGCGGTGAAAACTACTTGTTACCTTAGGAGTTAATCTGTTGTACAAAACTTCACCATAGTCCCTCTGTAAAAGAGAAACATAATCAAGTTGCAGTATTTTTATCCATCATTCCTTCAATGTGAAAAACAGATAAACCAGAAAGATCCAAAGATAGAGAAATGTTGCAGGCAGAAATGTTTCTGTATCTTTTCCAGAGTTGTGTCTCAAGACAATCCTGTCTCTGAGGTCAGCAGACGGTTCCCTGGATTTCATGGTTGGTTTTTGACATTAAATAGACAAACGTCTTTATAATTAAAGTCCAATCAGCTGAAATTAGATTGTTAATGTAAGTTTTAAAGAGTAACTGTTGTGACTATTGGCAGTTATGAGTTATAATAATTTTATTAATTTTTATTTCTGGGATTGGAGCTCCCTTCTCTGTGGAGGAGAGAGGAAATGAGCCATGATTACCACAGTTCATTTAACATCCATCAATCCCATCTGATGTCAAGGCTCCATTGGTTTGACTGTCCTTAGACCTGCATTAACTGGATCGCCGATGTTACAGTTATCTAAGCAGGCCTGGTTTTGGACCCCACAGAGGAAATGTATCCAACTAGTTGGAAAGATGAAGTAAAAGTCCCAGAAAAAACTGTAAGGGGTCATAGATACTCCATGAGTACTGGTTCTTGTTAAGTATCACCATTAAATAAAACCCAGATGTAAAGTGAAAGTCATATAAATAGAAACATCAGAGCCAGAAACTAGATCTGTGTGAAGGTTCTTACATCGCACAAGCTCAAATCAGGTGCCTGTAAGAGAAACAAGCAGAAAGCAGGAAAGTGAATTAGAAAGGAATGATTTATACTTGTTCACTTATGTTGCTTAAAGTTTTATTAATTGAAATCACTGTTCAAGTAAAATACCAAACATTACAATCCATTTCTCCCAGGTGTAAATCTGTCTTCAAATTTGTTTTAAAAAAATGCCCTTTTGTGCTTCTCCATAAAATCTCTGAATCATCTGTAAATATCCTGTAGTCAGCCTACAATTACCTGTCTGTCATATCCATAAAAGACCAAATTACATAACAATAGTTTGGTGTAATGTGAATCTCATTTTTCATTTAGATTTAAAAATAAAACAAAGTTGGGGCGTGCCGTGGTGGCGTAGCAGTTAGCGCGACCCGTATTTGGAGGCCTTGAGTCCTCGACGCGGCCGTCGCGGGTTCGACTCCCGGACCCGACAACATTTGCCGCATGTCTTCCCCTCTCTCCTTCCCCGTTTCCTGTCAGCCCACTGTCATATAAGGTACACTAGAGCCCACAAAAGACCCCCTGGAGGGGTAAAAAAATAAAAAAATAAATAAAACAAAGTTTAGGCGTGAGTAACTGTTTACACTTTTTGACATTTTTCTTAGATTTGTATTCCTTGGATCGCTAATTCTAAAGCACCAAACCTATTTATGTTAACAGGCCTGATTTTGGATCCCACAGAGAAAATGCAGTCAACTAACGAGAAAAGTTAAGTGAAATATTCCAGAAAAAACCGTAAGGGTCACATAGGCAAAATCTGCCAATTAGCGATTCTTATGCATCTCTGGAAAACATTAAGAGATCACTGCAAAATGATCAGTTAGCTTGATTTTACTTTTTATAGGTATATGTTTAAGTAAAATGAACATTGTTCTTTTATTCTATGAACTACTGACAACATGTCTCCGAAATTCAAAGCAAAAGTTTAGTATTTATTTGCAGAAAATGGTCAAAATAAGAAAAAAATGCAAAGAAAACATGTTCATATACATTTAGAAACAACAATACTGATGTTTTTACTCAGGAAGAGTTCAGAAATCAATATTTGGTGGAATAACTGGGAGGTTTTCAATGGGGTTCAGTGAAATGGTCTCATTTTTTCCAGAGCTGTAGGTACCCGATAACTACTGGTTCTTGTTAGGTATTAAAACATCGATCAAACTGTAAAGTGAAACTCATATCATTTAAAAACATCTTAGCCATATGATACAAATACTATTTTTGTGTGTAAAGGGTCTTACATAGAGGTCGTCATATATCTGTAAAAGAAACAAAGTGAAAGCAGAAAAGTGAATTAGAATGGCATGATCTGCGCTTGATCACTTATGTTATTTTTTAAAGTTTATTAGCTAAAATTACTGTAATGTAAAATGAAAAACATTAAGATATATTTCTTCTAGCTGTAACTCTCAACATTTTTTGGGAAAATGTGTCATAAATAAGGGCCTAAAGTAACAAATTGCAAAGGAGTAGCTAAAAAAACGTTGGTGGTGGAAACTCTTTGTTACCTCAACAGTGGAGCAAAGTTCTGCAGACAGCATCTGTAACAGAAACATAACAATCAAGTTCCAGTCATTTTTATCCATCATTTTGTTGATTTAAATAAAATATGAGGTAAACCAGAAAAAGTCAAAGGTGCTGATAATGTTGCAAAGAGATTAAGAACTCCATAACACCAGTTTTAAAGTCCCTCCACTGGCTCCTTGTAGCTCAAATAATAGACTTTAAAATGCTGTTGTTAGTTTATAAATCACTGAACGGCTTAGCACCACAACACATTAAAAATCTGCTTTTATTGTATCAAACTTCCAGACCTCTCAGGTCTTCCGGTTCTGGTCTGTTCTGCATCCCCAGAACCAGAACCAAACGAGGAGAAGCAGCTTTCAGCATCTATGCACCACAAATTTGGAACAAACTTCCATCCATCCATCCATCCATCTTCTTCCGCTTATCCGAGGTCGGGTCGCGGGGGTAGCAGCTTCAGAAGGGAGGCCCAGACTTCCCTCTCCCCAGCCACTTCTTCCAGCTCCTCCGGGGGAATCCCGAGGCGTTCCCAGGCCAGCCGAGAGACATAGTCCCTCCAGCGTGTCCTGGGTCTTCCCCGGGGCCTCCTCCCGGTGGGACGTGCCCGGAACACCTCACCAGGGAGGCGTCCAGGAGGCATCCTGACCAGATGCCCAAGCCACCTCAACTGGCTCCTCTCGATGTGAAGGAGCAGCGGCTCTACTCTGAGTCCCTCCCGGATGACTGAGCTTCTCACCCTATCTCTAAGGGAGAGCCCAGCCACCCTACGGAGAAAACCCATTTCGGCCGCTTGTATCCGCGATCTCGTTCTTTCGGTCATGACCCAAAGCTCATGACCATAGATGAGGGTGGGAACGTAGATCGACCGGTAAATCGAGAGCTTCGCTTTTTGGCTCAGCTCTCTCTTCACCACGACGGACCGGTACAGCGCCCGCTTGACAGCAGACGCTGCGCCAATCCGCCTGTCAATCTCCCGCTCCCTTCTTCCCCCATTCGTGAACAAGATCCCGAGATACTTAAACTCCTCCACTTGGGGCAGGACACCCCCCCTGACCCGGAGAAGGCACTCTACCCTTTTCCGGCTCAAGACCATGGCCTCGGATTTGGAGGCACTGATCCCCATCCCGGCCGCTTCACACTCGGCTGCGAACCGCTCCAGTGAGAGCTGCAGATCACGATCCGATGAAACCAAAAGGACCACATCGTCTGCGAAAAGCAGAGATGAGATCCTAAGGCCACCAAATCGGATCCCCTCAACACCTTGGCTGCGCCTAGAAATTCTGTCCATGAAAGTGATGAACAGAATCGGTGACAAAGGGCAGCCCTGGCGGAGTCCAACTCTCACCGGAAACGAGCCCGACTTACTGCCGGCAATGCGGACCAGACTCTGACACCGGTCATACAGGGACCTGACAGCCCGTATCAAAGGGCCCGGTACCCCATACTCCCGGAGAACCCCCCACAGGGCTCCCCGAGGGACACGGTCGAACGCCTTCTCCAAGTCCACAAAACACATGTAGACTGGTTGGGCGAACTCCCATGCACCCTCCAGGACCCTGCTGAGGGTGTAGAGCTGGTCCAGTGTTCCACGACCAGGACGAAAACCACACTGCTCTTCCTGAATCTGAGGTTCGACTATCCGACGGACCCTCCTCTCCAGGACCCCTGAATAGACCTTGCCAGGGAGGCTTAAGAGTGTGACCCCTCTATAATTGGAGCACACCCTCCGGTCCCCCTTTTTGAACAGGGGAACCACCACCCCAGTCTGCCAATCCAGGGGAACTGTCCCCGATGTCCATGCGATATTGCAGAGTCGCGTCCAGAAAACTGTAAAACAGCTGAAACACTGACTTCTTTTAAATCTCAACTAAAAATCCACCTGTTTAGGATTGTATTTGAAATGTAATCAATTACAAATTTATTGATGGAACTTGACTTAATGCTTTGTTTTGATTATTGATTCTATGTTGCATTGTGTTTCTGTGTTTGTAATGATGTCAAGCACTTTGAAATGCCTTGCTGCTGAAATGTGCTATACAAATAAAATTTGATTGATTGATAAATATCCTGTAGTGAAAACATCGATAAAAAAACATCAGAGTCAGATACTAGATCTGTGTGTGAAGGTTCTTACATTGCACTCCCACAGTTCAGATGCCTGTAAAAGAAACAAGCAGAAAGCAGGAAAGCGAATTAGAAAGGAATGATCTACACTTGATCACTTATGTTGCTTAAAGTTTTATTAATTGAAATCACTGTTCAAGTAAAATACCAAACATTACAATCCCTTTCTGCCAGGTGTAAATCTGTCTTAAAATTTGTCATTACCTGTCATTTCCACAAAAGACCAAATTACATAATAGTTTGGTGAAATGAGAATTTTATTTTTCATTTAGATTTAAAAATAAAATAAAGTTCAGGGGTGGGTATTTGTTTACATTTTTTGACATTTTTCATAGATTTGTATTCTTTGGAAGTGAAATATTCCAGAAAAAGCCGTAAGGGTCACATGGGCAAAACCTGCCAATTAGCGATTCTTATACATCTCTGGAAAACATTAAGAGATCACTGCAAAATGATCAGACGCAAAGAAAACATGTTCATATTCATTTAGAAACAACAATACTGATGTTTTTACTCAGGAAGAGTTCAGAAATCAATATTTGGTGGAATAACTGGGAGGTTTTCAATGGGGTTCAGTGAAATGGTCTCATTTTTTCCAGAGCTGTAGGTACCCGATAACTACTGGTTCTTGTTAGGTATTAAAACATCGATCAAACTGTAAAGTGAAACTCATATCAATTAAAAACATCTTAGCCATATGATACAAATACTATTTTTGTGTGTAAAGGGTCTTACATAGAGGTCGTTATATATCTGTAAAAGAAACAAAGTGAAAGCAGAAAAGTGAATTAGAATGGCATGATCTGCACTTGATCACTTATGTTATTTTTTAAAGTTTATTAGCTAAAATTACTGTAATGTAAAATGAAAAACATTAAGATACATTTCTTCTAGCTGTAACTCTTAACATTTTTTGGGAAAATGTGTCATAAATAAGGGCCTAAAGTAACAAATTGCAAAGGAGTAGCTAAAAAAACGTTGGTGGTGGAAACTCTTTGTTACCTCAACAGTGGAGCAAAGTTCTGCGGACAGCATCTGTAACAGAAACATAACAATCAAGTTCCAGTCATTTTTATCCATCATTTCGTTGATTTAAATAAAATATGAGGTAAACCAGAAAAAGTCAAAGGTGCTGATAATGTTGCAAAAAGATTAAGAACTCCATGTTGGAATGAGTGGATCATAGGACTTTATTGGTGATAAACCAATAAATCAGAAACAGTCCTTTCATCTCAACGGTGAGTAAAAACAGAAATCTGCATCAGTGAACTGAATTTTAAGTCACACCTCTTCCTAAAGTTTGGAGTGACTCTACATAGGTTTCAAAGAGTAACTGCTATGACGTTCGGGAGTTATTGGTTATCATTTTATTAATTTTCATTGGGATTGGAGCTCCTCTAAATACAGTTTTGTTCAAGTTCTGCCGGAGATGGGAGTTAAAGCTCCGTCTCACAGGGGATTCCGCCAGACGTTCCCAGCAGACCCTCACAACATGTTTGGGCCTGCCAGGTCTGACCGGCTTCCTCCCCCGCCACCGGAGCCAACTCACCACCAGGTAGTGGTCAGTGGACAGCTCCACACCTCTCTTCACCCGAGTGTCCAAGACATGCGGCTGCAGATCCGATGAAACGATGACAAAGTCGATCATCGAACCGCGGCCTAGAGTGTCCTGGTGCCAAGTGCACATATGGACATATGAACATGGTGTTCGTTATGGACAATCCGTGACGAGCACAGAAGTCCAACAACAGAACACCGCTCAAGTTCATATCGGGGGGCCGTTCCTCCCAACAACACCCCTCCACCTCTCACTGTCATTGCCCACGTGAGCGTTGAAGTCCCCCAGCAGAACAAGGGAGTCCCCAGTAGGAGCACTCTCCAGTAGTAAGGACTCCAAGAAGGGTGGGTAATCTGAACTGTTGTTCGGCCCGTAAGCACAAACGACAGTCAGGACCCGTCCCCCCACCCGTAGGCGGAGGGAGGCTACCCTCTAGAATACTAGATTTACGTGTAAAGGTTCGTACGTCGCGATCGCTTTCTTCAGATAACTGTAAAAGAAACAGAAGCAGGAACGGAAAGTTCATTAGAAAGGTATGATCTGCATCTGATCACTTCAGTTGCTTCAAATTTATTGGTAGAAATCACTCTTCATCTAAAATACCAAACAGTAAGATATATTTATTCCAGCTGTAACTCTTACTTAGCATTTAAGTTAAAAAATAATCAATACCTCTGCATCACAAACCACAACCTGAAAAGAAGAGAGCAGATGGAAGAAAATCAGTTACAAGGACAATAATTAACTATTTCTCACAAATATTATCCGGTTCCTGCCACAAACCTGAGGTTAGGGTATTATGAAAAGAAGAATTAACCATTACTTTAAAATCCTTGAACCTTCCAATAATCTCCTCAGATTTCAAAGCTTTTAAATTTGTATTTTACTGTAGCAAAGACAATCAAAAATCTTAAAGAGCTGACCTAAATCTGATCATGTTTCCTTTAGCAATAAATTGCCAAGTGTCCAGAAACATTTCTCCAGTTTGGCTATAGCTGCACTGAAAACATGGGGCGTCTCACGAATCAACTCTTGGACCCTTTGTTTTCTATTCCCACCCGCAGATCAAATGTACACTGAGTTAAGTTAAAATGGAGGCTGGTGCAGCTGTAAAACAAGTATTTTAAAAATAACCACACAGATTAAACCTCAGCGCAATGTACTCATAGTTTTGATCATTTTAACAGAAATATTTTCACTTTTTCTTTGTCCTCAGGAAGACTCCAGTTGATGTATGGCAAGAAGTCCACATCCTCCTCTGCGACCAGCTTTGGGATGTCTGTGATGCCATCATCTGCCTTCTCAGAATCCTAAAACAGGAAAAATTACTTTGGTTTGATTCATAAACAACTCTGAACATGGCATGAAAACAAACAGACCCTCTCTTCGATGGCCACGAAGCTGGTGAACTGAGACAGTATGGAGAACTCTTTGCTCAGATCGATGATGAAGGACTTCAGCTCTGCTTTTTTACCCTGAAAACACAAAAACAGGAGTTTCAACAAAGTTTAACTCTGATTTGAGGTCAAAGGTGACACGCATGCTGACCTCGTGTTCAGCTTCGGTGATATCAAGGTTTCCATCCTCGTAGTCTCTGATCAGGGCTCTTGCTGTGAGCTTATGAAGAAACTAAAACAACAAATCAGTAGCTGAGGTTGAATGTTTTTCATATTTCAATGTGTTTATACAGATAATAAACAGAGCCTTACCGTTCCTCTGGTCTTCTGCAGCTCTGTTGTTGACACCATGGTTTGAAGCTCCTGACCACGTAAATCTCCAAGAAGAGTCGCCTGCATGAAAAATCACAAATCTGATCAATTTTTTTTTTAATCGTTAGTTGCAGTCAGTTCATGATCAACTCAACTCTCCTTTGTAATTTCTCTGATCATTGATCAACCTAGCCCAGCAGGTAAAGCAGAGAAGAAGAACCGGTTGAATACCTGAGTGCAGTGGGGCACAAAGCCGTAAACCAGCGTGTGGCAGTCGTTGAACAGAGCGTTCAGCTGCTTCGGGGCTTGAACCGGAGGAGCTCTGGGGTTGAACTGCTGCCACTTCACAGAGACGGAGCTGCAGCCGGGAGACGACATGCGCTTCACCTGGCGCTCCACCTGCAGCCATGTGTTCAGGTATCAGAACGTCTCCAGTTCAACTGATAAACACTCAAATTAATCTTCATGATGAATGTTTTCCATGCAAAATGGAAAACATGTGGAGAACTCTACGGATGAATTAAACTCACTTTCATTTTGGGTCATATAAAGATCATGAATGTTGAATGCAACATGGGCAACCACCCAGGGCGGTATCTTAAGGGGGACCTCAACTGCCCACAGTCACACTGTGATTACGACTCAAACTTTTGCCCAATAGAAAAGTTGGATGCGAGTTTGTCATGTGAATTAGAAAGTCTCACCTTCTCAGCCCAGGTGTACTTCGCTTTAGAGTCAAAAAACTCATAAGCTCCGCCCCCTGCCTGAGCCAGGGCTCTCAACATGTGGCGATTGGCTGTGGAGCTGAAATGACAAACACAGCCACTTCATCTAGTTTGAACAGAAACTAAACATGAAAAAGAAGCGAGGGATGAAGACCTTCCTCACCTGAAGCCGCAGGTGAAGAGGCGACTGTGCTGGACGTTATCTCTGAGCAGCTGCAGCGTGGCCGCCGCGTTCTGGATGTGGCCGTCCGACAGCAGCAGCAGGTTTCGCACGCCGTCGGACGGCGGCAGCAGGCTGAGAGCCCGGAGAGGCCGCCACAGCTCAGTGCTGCCCCCTACTGAGGAGCAGCTCTAACAGCAGACAGAAGAGAATTACTGGTAAAGTTTGGAAATATATTTTAATTCCAAGTAGAACTACAACTAATTATTATTTTAGTAATCATTTCTTATTCTTTTACATTAATCATTTATTTCATTTAACCACTTTAGTTTCTTTATACAATATTGGAAATACAATAAAAGTTGGAAATAAAGAAATAATTAAATTCTTTTTTTAAATAAAAAAAACAAACATTTTATTGCCTAAAATGCGATAACACAGCATTCCTTTAGTGTACGCTTGGTTATTTATAGCAAAAAATATATTTTTGTTTAATTACTACCATTAATATGTTTCTGTTTCAGCAAATTGTCTTTTTTACAGTTTGTGTACTCTAGTTTATGATTAAACAATGACTGAAATTAGTTAACAATTATTTCAATAATCGATTAATCACGATCAATATAATTAGTCGTTCAGCTTTAATTCCAAAACAAGAAATTATAAGTAAAAGGAAAAAAATAATAAAATAAAAACACATTCCCATATTCAGACTGAATATTTCTTGTTTTAGGTCAGTTAGGTTTACCAAAATTATTAATATTTATGAATATCCCTCCATTTAACTCAAATATTTTGAACTGTCAGAACCTTGCAAAGTCATGACATCATCATCTAAATGCTCAAGTTTTAGATTTTTAAAATAATTTACAATCCAAACAATCTGAAAATAATAATACAAAGTAACCTAAAATATAAATATTTGTGTCTGATTTAATGACGGGCTATAAAATTTTGATTTTTATGCAATTGATATAAATATCTGGTTTCAACGTTAGTTTGAAATATAGCTAATCATTGCAAATAAAACCAGTGCATTTTTAAAAAAATTAAAGATGCTTAAAATAAAACACCTTCAAAAATAAGGCATGAATTTGTAAAATTTTTAGCATTCTCTCCAAATAAAAACATTGCTAATGAGTCTGAACTCACCTTGATGAACTTCTTGGCTTCAGCTTGAACCTCGTTGAGTTTCTGGGTCGTCAGGAAAGCTTCTGTGTGATCTGAAAACCAAAAACAAGACAAATCAAAAAACAAAGCCAGGCTGACGGAGAGAAAATGGTGGATGCTCCTGAATATAGTAACCAAATAAAGCAACACAAGTTTTAAATTAAGAGGTGAAAAGTCAGACGCAGAAATTAACTGGAGGGAATTAAGATATTTCAGCACTATTATCAAATATAGTCTGTACTTTCCTACCGAGTCATTTTAGCAGCTTAGAGGACAATTTCAAGTAACCAACAGGGTCCTTCTTGCAACTTTTAAATTATTTACAGGAGACTTTTAGAAAGTGCACTTTGTATGTTAAAGTTTACATGAAATTCTCCCAGAAATTCTTGAAAAAAGTGACCCTTAACTTCACGGAAAGTAACCTCCAAGTTCATGGAAAGTAACCTGCAAGTTCGAGAATAGAAATCTAGAAGTCTTAGGAAAGAAGCCTCAGGTGAAAGAGAGTAACATGTAATTTCTTGGAAAGTGCCCTGCAAATTCAAGAAAAGTAACTTGAATGATGGAAAATAACTGGTGTGTTTCTGGAAATCAGAGTGCAAGTTTGGGAAAAATCTGTGAAACGTACAGCTGTTTGAGGATTTGATTTGGTTGTTTTAAATAATATCCAAAATAAAACAATGAGTTATTGTATTCTAATCAGTTCTCTGCTCTTATACCAACCTGTTCCAAACAAAACGATGTTGATTTTGACGTCGTTCTTCAGGTTCTTTAAAACCTGCAGGGCGATTTTCTGGGCCAGCTGGAACGATTCCCCCTTCATGGACTCAGACGTGTCCAGCAAAAGAACAACTTCACTGCCTTCAGAGCTGGAGTCAAACTCAAAGTTTGGGTAGAAAACCAGCATGCAGGCCTGCAGCAAAGTAGAGGGTTAATTCACTTAGTGTGGAGTGCCACAGGGTTCAGTACCGGGACTCTCTGAAAACAGATTGGTGTGGAAGAGGGAACGACAAACAGACCTGGCTGTTCTTGTCTGGGTGTTTCTCCACCCACATTCTGGGAAGATGAACCTCAGAGAGAGTGACAGACATCTGGAAACCATCTGACCCCATGACCTGACCCGGCAGAACACTGATCACTGCCTTACAGTCAGTCCTCTGGAAAACAAAATACAAACAAAATGAATTACCTAAAAATAAGAAACAGGTAAACAGTAAAGATTCACCTCCAAAAAACAAGTTTTAGATCCTAAACTATAAAAATACTAAACATGAACCCAGAAAAACAGATTAACTTGCAAATTACGTAACAATATGCAGATGATATGATTGTTTTTATTAAAAATGGCACCTTAATTTTGACTTGATGGGTGATGCAGGTCAGGCTAGAGATCTCAAAGGGCATCTCCACCGACATGTCTAACGTAAACTCTCTGAAGACCAAAAAGAGCAACAGTCCATTTCTTCACATTTACTTAACCAAACAAAAAGGTTGAAGGTTAAATAATCCAAATCCAATAAGAAAACAGATCAGCAACATCATGAGTTTAAAAAAAACTATATTCAATTATTCTCACCTCGCTGATTCATTGGCCACACAAACCTTCTCCACAGAGACCTGGTGGGTCAGAGAGCACATAAAATGATCTCCGTTTAACAATATCAAGGTTTTAATGTAAAATTATTCCTAAATTGACTAAATAAAATGATAGTAATATCCATTCCTTTTTAGAAATAAATCACATTTACACTTAAAATTTTTAAGACCCAGGAGAATAAAAAACAAATTACAAGGCATTTTCATGTCATTTGCTTATTCTTTACTGTTGTGTAACTGAATTTATGTCCTCAAGTTTCTCAAAACTTCAAGGAAAAAGAGTTGAGTTTCTGAGAAGAGATCAAATCTAGTCAAAACAATGTAGGTTAGTTCAAACCGCCCCACTGGAAATTGCTCAAAAAAGAAAACAGGAGGTGATTAGACTCTTTGTAACACAATGATGCATAAATCATGTTGCTGCCCTGGGATTTCTGTTTTACAGTGTACTACATAGTGAGACTTGACTAATCATTGACAACTTCACGTTCGACGGATATAGGTCTCATGTGACGTCACACTTCCGGAACTTTGTAACTGGCCGCCATCTTGGAAGGTATCAGTAACTAACTGTCATGATAGTTGTTATAAAGTTGCTATGACAACAACAAAAAAGCCACAAGCTAAGAATTAGCTCTTGACTCGTTCCTATCTAACTTATAAACAATATAAGTACATTGCAACTATTACTCTATTTTTGAGTAATAGTTGCAATGTACTCTATTTTTCGCACTACGCTTGCCTACCAAGATGGCGGTTGAGGGGCAGGATCACTTCCAGTTCAGACTTGTGGGAACGATGTATTCTAGATAAGTGCAACAACACATCATTCTATTAAGTTTTGTGCTTTGCTGCCACACAATGGCGACTATTTTTTTTTTTTTTCTCCGAAGAGTTTTTTTGCGGCGCTAGTGGCTCGTATTTTTTTGACAGTAGGCAGACAGGAAGGAGGGTGAGGAGAGGGGGGAAGACATGCGGCAAAGGTCGTCGGGACCGGGAGTCGAACCCGCGACGTCCGCGTCGAGGACTAAGGCCTCCAAACGTGGGGCGTGCTAACCCCCAGCGCCACCACAGCACACAATGGCAACTATTTTGAAAGAATTTTCCTCAAACTTTTCTAAAAGCCCATCAAATATTAGCCCCGTCTCTGAGCACAGGCTCCGCCCCTTACTTGTGTGGTCTGGTTGAGCGCAGCGCTTTCCTGCCATGGAGCCACGCTACCCGGCAGGGAGAACAGGATGCTCCCGTCTCTGACCACCAGCTCTGACACAAAGGTCACCTTAATGAGGACAGTGGCACCGGGCGGCAGGTTGCCCACGCTGATGGTGAACACATCCTGCAGAGAAGAACCAATCAGAAAGACTGGGATACGTTCCTGAAAACATCAGATGTTCCTGGACATACAGGAGCGTCCTGGTCCATGAGGTACGCTCCGTGGCCTTTGGCTATCGCCTGTTTGTACTCCTTACGAGCCGTCTCCTTCTCCTTCACCTGAAAACAGCAGCAGAACGGTCAAATTAAAAAGCAACCTGGGCAGCCATTGGACCTCCATTCTACACCACATGGATGCAGTAAGTGATGCAAAAGAGCCCCAACCAAAGTGAGCAAGAACCAAATGCTGAGTTCATATCCTCTAAAAGTTGTACATTATTTTTTGTAGGCAGACATTGGTGATTGGTTTCATAATATTATTTTCTTTAAAAAAAAACTTTTTTTGAGAAGGAGTTTCAATTAGGACTTCTACTAACAAATATTTTTGTATTCTGACGATTAATTACATAAATTCTGCAAATTGTACAAAATCTGAAATACATTAAAAATACAAATAATTAAATTATTTTACTTTTGTTTAACTTATTCTCTGAATACGTTAAACATTTCCCGTCCCAAAATGCAGGAACAGCATTATTTTAGTGAAGATTTGATCATTTGTAGCAAATAATGCATCTTGTTATCATATCTCCTACTCCAACATTTTTTTAACAATATGGCCAGAAAAAGATTTAAAGAGGAGCAGCAAAAGCAAATGAGATGGATTAGCTATGCATGTCAAAAAAACTTATGAAATAACTTGTAATAAAATGTTTTTCAGCCTAAAATGAATCAATTGATTAACATATGACCAAATTGATCCATTGTCAGCGCTGTCCAGTTGCTTTCTAAATTAGGTTGCATTTATCTAAATATTTCGCTTCAGATTACCTCTCCCACCACGTGCTTCCCATTGATGAAAGCTTCAAATCCGCACACGGCAGCTGAGTCGTCCAGCGGGAAGACGTACTTCGCCTCAATGGGCACTGAGCTCTGATTGGTGTATTTCTGGAAGATGATGACCTGACAGAGGAAAAAATCTGAATCAGATCCAGAACCAGGATTAACGCGTCACCAAGCTGATCCAGGTGTTTCTCTTTCCGACCTGGGAGAGCAGATCCATCAGTTTGCACTTTACATGGACGGCCTGCAGGGGGAGCTGCTGGCCTGAACTGTCCAATAGTCCAGCTTTAACGTCCTCCAGAGGGTTCTTCACATTTTCTAGATCTTCTTCTACATGTTCTGAAGTGAGACCTGAGACAGAGTGGCTTGTCAGATGGGAATGTGTTTGAAAGCAGAAACCACACATAAGCTTTCTATTTTATTTTTATTAAAACTTAGTTGATGAAATCACTAGATTTAATTTTTAATTACATTTTTTTCCAGAAGCTGGATGGATTACTAATTATCTCAGGTCAATGCTTGCTATTAACCCACAGCAGAAATACACTAAGGCGTCTTAATTACTAAATTCTTTATAGATACATGGTTACTGCAACATTCACTTAAATCAGGGGTGTCCAAAGTGTGGCGCAGGTGCCTTTTGTGGCTCTCTGAAAGGTTTTGAGTGGCTCCTCTATCAAAATTCTTGTAGAGTAGCAACAAAAATATGCTATCATGGCGACATATTGCCAGTATCTGCAGCTCACCTGGGTTCTTGGCAGACTCAATGGGTTCTGCAGTCAGGTTGATGTCCGGACTGAAATTCTTCTGCTCGTCTCCTTCCTTTCTGAACTGAACTACATATTTTATCTTCACTTGGTCAATAGAGTAAACCACATACTCGTCATCCTGCAGCGCAGTCAGAAAACAGCAATCAGTTTCCTCAAGGTGCAGCACAGCTTTAACATGCTGAACATGCGATGGATATGCAGCTCTTCTGTTCCCACCTCAAAATCAGATGTAGTTTTGTTGGTTCGTCTGACTCCATGAACGCTGTGGTAGCCTTCAGGAGCCTCGGTCAGAGTCTGGTCTCTCTTATAGAGATCCTTACTAACTCCCAGAGCCACATCGCAGACCAGCAGGAGGCGCGATCCGTCTGTTTCACTGGGTTTGGCGTACTTCAGACTGGTGCTGAGAAAACAGAGAGAGCCTAGAGCACAGAGGGCTAACCAGAACATCTGAAACTGTTCTAACGTCGTTGTTTTCACACCAATAAACATGCAAGATGGATGAAGTTTGTTTACAAACCAACCTCAAGGCATCACCGAAGTAAATCCCGCTGCCAAGGTTCCCGACGTCCGTTCTCGTAATCCCATGATGCTCCACTCCCACATGGGGAAGCAGCAGACCTCTGAGGAACCAGATAGAGGGTCAAACTCGTGTTTTCACACTTACATGAAACAAACGATGCCAAAGTTAACTGTAGCATTGTTAACTAACTAAGCATAAGCGTTAGTTCTGTTAAAGCTCTAAACCAACACTGCATTTAGTGGAAGCTAATGTTAAAGCGCTACACCAATCTCATATTTGGTGGAAACTAATGTCAAAACATAAACGTATGTTTATTCATTTTAAATAAATTAATAAAATAATATAGCTTAATATTTTTTAGCTCTGCCCACTGCTCACCTGGACATGATTCCTACAAAGTTGCTGGGGCTGGATGAATGGAGGAGGGGTTTAACGTTCCCGATCTCGCTCTGAAACGTTTGAAGCTCCACCGCTCTGTTGACCCGCATGATCTGCTGGATCTGCACCGACCTGAAAACACACAGAGATGTTTGTTGTCTTGTTTCCAAAAAGGTTTATGTTGAGGATCTGTACCTTTATTTATTGTTAATTTGTTAACTTGGCTGCAGGTTTGTGTATGTGTGTGTAAATATATGTAGGTGTGTAAATAGGTATATATTATTTATGTATATATGCAGGTAGATGCGTATGTATATATGTGTGTGTATATATTACTTTCATCTGGTTCAGGAAATATTATTATAACTATTATTATTATTGTTTTTTTTTGGAAAGGACACTGGAAAGAGGAAGACTATGTATGCTATGAATTAATGAATGGAAAAGGGGTATCATTACATAAGTTAAACTTTATCATACTCCTTTTCAGACTCAGTCACTGAATAAGTGGAGTATTTACATGTACTTGAGTATGTAAATTTGATAGTAAGGTATTGTATCTACACTTAACATGAAAGTTTTTATTATTATTATTATTATGTTTTGTTGGTGGAATGTTTGTCTGAAATAAATTACCTGTCAGCCAGCAGGGCGGCGACGTTCTGAAACACTGAGCTGCTGCGGGGAATGGCTTCGATGTGGCAGCGAAGAGCGCGGTACTTCCCCACGGAGGACGGCTTCGGGTCGTTCAAGGTCATCTCGCTCACATTCAGAACATCCCGGATTAACTGCAGGAAAATCAATCAATCAAGTTAGCCAAGCATTGGTGGCCTGCAGGGGGCGCTAGCTAGAAAGATGGAGGGAAGAGGAGAAAAACAATTTGCTGCGATAAATATTAAATAAGTCACAGTAATAAATAAATTAATTAATTGACTGACAAATTGAAATAAGCCCAATAATTTCTATTTGCATAAATTATTATTTTTCTCTCATTCAACCAAAATCTGGGTTACAAAAATGAGATTTTAGTTGTCTTAGGGCAGGCATGTCCAAAGTCCGGCCCGAGGGCCAATCACGGCCCGCGGTCAGATTTCATACGGCCCGCAGCTTCGGTCTTATAATGTATTATTTATGGCCCGCCTGCACCGTGAAACAGAATAAATTAATCATAAAACTTGAAACTGTAATTCCTCCTTTCACCAAATGGTGGCAGCACCACTTTAATACTATCAGTCTGCCTCCGTGCAGCGAACCGCTCTCCACTCATTTCTGCCATGGCCACTGCAAAGAAAACAAGTTTACAGTGAGGGCCGCCGCTTTCAAGAGAGATGGGAATTATAATACTTCTTTTCTGAAAATCAAGGCAATTGTGCTTGTCTAATTTGTGAGACGGTTGCCTTGTTTAAGGATTTCAACGTAAAGAGACACTACCAGACTAAACATGCTAACACATACAACAAGCTAACAGGAAGTGACCGTGCTGAAAAAGTGAAGCAGCTCCAAGCTGCACTGGCATCACAACAGCGATTCTTCACGCGGGCCTGTGAGTCAAAAGAAAATACCACCAAAGAAGCTACGATGTTAATGTTAATAGCTAAACATGGCAAACCTTTTACTGAAGATACATTTATCAAAACTGTGTTATGAAAATGGTGGAGAACATTTTGCCCTGAGAAGAAGCAAGAATTTGAGAAAAATGTTTGCCTGGCACGTAACAGTGTGGCACTGAGAGTTGAGGACATGAAACTGAATGTTTTGAACGGCAATGTCTGTCACTATCAGCAGTGAAGAGCCAAAAGAACATTTATGCACCTGGATTTATGGCACTTATTTTTATTAAACTCTTGAGTAAGATTTGGTTATTACTGTTGATGTTATGAACCTGTACATGTGACAAACTATACTTTCTGAAAGATATTGTAAATGACAAGAGCAAAATTCACTTGTTTTAAGATTTAATAATAACAGACAACTTTGCATTACTTATAACTCCTGTTTAAAATGTTCTTGAGGCAAAGATATTTTTAAACTCATGTAAATTTAAGGTATTTCATACAGTTTGTTCAATGTTATCTGACTCTCCAGATATGAAAGAAAAGCAGAATTTGGGTTTTTAGAGTTGTTCTCGTCTGCCTGAGTGGCTTATATTTGGTTATTTTGTCATTTGAAAAATAAAGATAATTGTGACAATGAAAATTGTTTTATAACGGTGTGTATTTGCATGAAACTTTTGTAGTTAAAAAATGTCCGAACAAACTATTGGCCCCCGGGCATCTTCACTTTATCAAATCTGGCCCTCTTTGCAAAAAATTTGGACACCCCTGTCTTAGGGCCTCCAGTCACTGCAAAATCTGTTGGACAGTTTATCGTCCAACAAGATTTGTTATCATGACAGGCTTGATATTAAATATTAATTATTTTCTTATAATAAAAAGAGGGGATTGTGGTAAACAATTTTATTTTTTACTCCACCATAGTTGCCCTTTGTCACTGATTCTGCATCTTTGAGTGCCTTGCAAAACGCTTTATAAATGGCTTTTTATCAGGTAATGTATGACACAGACATCATATTAATAATGTCATAGAATATTATCTGAAAATAAAACTGTCCACTACACAACTCATGGCCAACTAAAATCAAAGGACATGAGGCAGCATTTAGAATAAACAAATGTAAAAGTTATTAAACAGAAAGAAAAATACTTTCTAATGTTGATGTGTCTTTACATATTTTGTAGCATATTCAGCCAGAAGCTAATGCTAATCAAAGTGTTTGGGAATCTCTGGTGTAAAAATCCCACCATAAAGCTGTGCGTTAGCGGTACCTGACAGAGATCCAGCTTCTGAGACAGAAACCTGGCTGTAGGTGACTGAGGTCTGGGCTCCCGGTGAGGCAGCAGGGTGAAAACCTCGTCCAAGAGGGACGACGCCTCTTCCTCGTTTCCCTCCTTCAGTTTCCTCTGAGCCTGAAGCAGAAGGCCTTCAGCTCTGCTCACCTGAAACAGCAACAGATTCATCAGGACGGAGCCTCGGATCTGACCCTGATTTGCCTGCAGATCAGTGCAAACCCACATCGTTCAGGCTGAGTCTGGAGATGGGGACTCTGAGGATGTTTCCAAGGCAACCGAGAGCTTCAGTCCACAGCAGCTCCACAAACGCCGCTACGTCTGGGGACAACTCATCGGAGTTCAGTTTCTCCTCCAGCAGCAGCTGAAGGTCATTCAGAGAGAAGATCAGAAACATCAAGGTCAGCAGGTGATTAAAGGTGACCTATTCTGCTTCCTGGAACAGGTTAGGATCATACAAAACATGTGCATTACACTTTAATGCGCAAAATCGTTCTGTGAAAATGAGATTTTAGTTGTCTTAGGGCCTCCTGTCACTTTAAATCCAAAGAATCTGCTGCTGACCACATCCCCCAACTCAACATTTACACTCAAACAGGAAATTGGCTGCAAACAGATGCACAATTCAACCATACATCTTTGAAAAGCAGAAGTGGAGCCTCCTACACAACCAACAGGAATGCAGCAATAGCTTTTGGTCAACAACAAAATTCTTGTCTTTTCCATCAGCCATTGTACAGAACACACAGCAATGAAACCAGCTGACCAAATGTGCTGGAGGTTCTCTTGGGTTGCTAGGTGACAGGAGGAACTCTGATGGGGTTGCTAGGTAATGAGCAGCAACTGCTGATTTGTGACTATATAGTCAGAAGCTTTTTGAAATGCCTCATTTTCAAGACACCAAAAAACATTAACTCATTGCCAAAAAACTGATTTTTGTAACACTTAGAAGCAGTTTAGACCCAAGTGCAAGAGCAAAAATGTGCAAAATGTGATTTGCACAATGTTGTAAATTTAGAATAATACTGCCGATATGGCAGATAACCGATTTAAATTATGTGTCATGGTTGTTTGAAAAAGCAGGGAGAGGAGGCACTAAATGTTGTTCACCCAGGGCACCTAACAGGCTAGGACTGCCCCTGCACAATGCCACATGTGGTGCAGCGAGTATCAGACCTGCTGCAGGGGGGCAGAGCCCAGGTGTGGCGCCTCAGCAGGTAAGCTGCTCATCCTCTGCAGCTCAGAGCGCTCCAGTTCTTCACTCAGCGCCTTGTAAACGTCCAGAGCTTCTTCTGAAGTGGACAGGAACACCAGCCGATCCATCACAGCTGTCTTCTGTTGGAAAAACCATTTAAGACTGTTGTGTTCCAAAATGATTTTAAGGAAAATCCAGGAGACAAAAAGCAGAAACATTTAAGAAAGAAGTCAGGAACTTCTGATCTGATTCAGCTTTTGCTAAAAAACTGTTTCAAAGACACCAAATATTTGGATCATTATGCATCTGTTGTACTGGAACACTGAAATGAGGAGAAAAATTTATCATTTTACTACATATGCAGGATTAAAACAGCCATTACCTTATCCAAATGTCAAATTTCTTTGTTTTAAAATCCTATTGAAAATATTAATTTTGCACACATGAGCCCTGACAGTATGATGGAGAATTAGGATCATGACAACAAATAAAACAATACGATATTGAGAATAAAGCCATAGAATAACAAGAATAAAGTTAAAATAATAAGAAAATAGAGCAATACAAGAAGAAAGTCAAAATAGTTCAAGAATAATTCATAGTAATACCAGAATAAAGTTATATTTTTAGAATAAAGTTGTAGTATTACAAGAATAAAGTCATAGTATTATCACTGTGTGGTGGTAATTTTATGACTTTATTCTTTTACTTTATTTATTCTTTACTTTCTTAGCACGGCCCAAATCCTCCGTCATACTGACTGAGCAGAGCTTGTATGACGTCTTAATGGTTTCCATACATAAACATAATATAATGTATAATCTTTATATATGTCTTAATGGTTTCATACATAAACATAATATAATGTATAATCTTTATATATGTCTTAATGGTTTCATACCATTATACATAATAGAATGTATAATCTTTAAATATGTCTTAATGGTTTCATACATAGACATAATATAATGTATAATCTTTAAACATGTCTTAATGGTTTCATACCATTATACATAATATAATGTATAATCTTTAAATATGTATTAATGGTTTCATACCTTCGACACCACGTCGTCCTTCAGGTATCTGGCCACACGATAGCGCCGTCCCTGCTCACCTTTGGCGCTCTGCAGCTCCAACACGCAAAACCTGCTGCCGTTCTCCTGCAGACAAACCTCCATCAGTACGAATCCCAGCTTCAAAACAAAAATGGAGGATAAAACTTCTCCCTCACCTGTCCGAAAACGGAGTACTTCGCCACCTGGAAATCATCGGGGAATGCTGGGAGAGCAGAATCCGACTCTTTGTAGATTCTGGGTAAAATACTGAGTTGAGGGTTAAATGACAGTTTTAATTTCTTGCTAATTATTTACTAGAAACTCTGGGTGACTAATTCCAGCCTCAATATCGGTAGTTTGATCTGCAGTGTCTAATAAGTTAACAAGAGAGCTCACCGTCGCCCTGTGTGGAGGAAACTACCGCAGAAGACAGGATCAACGTTAGCTCCGCCCACTAGCTAACGACGGCTAACGCTCGTTAAATTAGAGATTTCAGACCAAACTAGAGATATAGAAGTCATTTTCCTCACCTAGAGTTTGTGGTAAATAAACTAAAACAATTTAATTATACTATTGAAGTTATTTTTTGCACTTTCCGGCGAAAATGTTGACTTTAGAATCATAGCTAACTGAATCATTTCTATTTTCTAGCTGTTTCAAGCAGCCAATCAGACTTCAGGGTTTCTATTTAAATCGCTTCATTTCCGCTAAGTGAGTAAGATGGCGCAGGTTGACAGTTTAATTTAAACATTAAAAAATTATTAAATAATAAAACAACTATTAAAACACTTATTTAAGGGACATATAATTAATTCTATATTTAATCATTTATTTCCAGTTTAAAAAAATAACGATGCATTAAAATAATAATTTTATTAGTTATTTAATTATTATTATTTCACTCTCCAAATCTCCTTTAACCCAGGAAGTCTATAGCCTTTATTGTAGCTTTCAACCTAAATCTCCCCTGTGAAAGTCAGATAAAAAGACTTAAATTCAGATTAAGTCTGAAGTTTGGATGATGATGATGATGATGATGATGATGATGATCCCACCTGAACTTCTGATTGTTTTTTTCAACAGCTGGTCCCTCTGATGAGGTCGGACCTTCAGAAACAACAATAGACACAGAAACACATTATTATTCCAAGTCTTAACTACAATCTGCAGGTTTTTAGACAAAGATTGTTCAATAAAAATGCTATGGTCAGGTCCAAAACACAACATCTTTCTCTTAGACTGAGGAAGGAAAAATATCAGAAAATTAAATTCCTGTCAGTCTCTAAACCTTCACAAATGATTGTACTACTTGTAGCCCTTCTACAATATTTTTGTACATGTTTTGAGACCTTTATAAGTTAGTGGAGCTCTCTGCGGTGACTTCCAGGGAGGAGGAGGATCTAGAGATGATGAAGTGTCCATCTTGTACTCGTCCAAAGACAGAAGAACGCCTCTCTCCACACATTTATACAGATAATCAAAGCCGACCACCGGCGTCTGGTTCTTCTGGATGCTGCGCAGCCTGTTGGAGCTCAGGTTGGACAAGTCGGAGGTCACCACCAGAGAGCACTGTGGGAAATGTAGGCAAAAATGTGACACTGAATTTCTAAATTTAAAGTAATTGGTTAATAAATCCATTTTGGTACAAAGCTCTCAATAAGTATTGAAATGGATATCATAAATACAGAACATTTTTATCTCAGCATGCCAAGCTGCAGTGTAAATTTTAAATAATAAATAAGTTAATATTCTAATTTTACTTCATATTTTTGCAAACCACAACTAAGCCAAACTAAAGGCTATGAAATGGGTCAAGAAACCAGCTACTAAAAATACAGTCAAACGCTACCAAGTGTAAAGCTACAGCTTCTACATGTGAAGCTAACAGCTAGTAAGTGTAAACCTTAAAGCTACTAGATGTTTAAGAGATGCATTAAGAGTAAGACTCACAAATACTAAGAGCAAAGCTAACAGTTACTAAGCATAAAGCTAACAGCCATTAAGTGTAAACCTGTTAAAGGTGAAGCTAAGCACAAAATGTAAAGCTGACAGCTATAATAAATAACCAGATATTGTTGGTTTACCAAGAGTAAAGCTAAAAGCTACTAAATGTAAAGATAATAGCTACTAGTAACAGCCATCAATCCAGATATTGTCATCCTATTGGCTACTAAATTTAAAGCTAACAGCTAAGCAGAGTGTGCAATTTAAAGTCAAGATACCACAAGCTAGCAGTTACTAAAGCTTTAGATATTTGAGCAACTGAAGCTAACCACTTTTCAGAGTCTGGTTTATTACCTGTAAATCTTGTATTATCTGGTTTATTAACACTGTTAAAGATTGTCAACAGAGGTTTACCAAAATGCTCAGGTAAAAATGGATTTTCCCACCTGTTTGTTGACTATGAAAGAAATGCTGCCTCCATTCAATGTCACTATTGATTTCAGCTTCTTCTTCTCCTTGAAAGGCAAGTTTTTGAGCTCCAGAAGAACTGAACAGTTGTCAAACACACCCATACTGCCCAAAGAGAGGAAAAGAAACAATAGTTAAACTCACTTTGGAAACCCCTTCACTAAACTCTTGAAAAGCAATTGATTCAAAAATAATTGTGTTTTTATTGGTGCATGATGAACACCAGAAGAAAGTTTAACCTTTTGGGGAAACAAAACAGCTTAACTAGTGTTAAACTAAACATTTAAGGGTAATAATAAATAAACAGCAGATAAAATCTAATCTTTAATAAACTAATTCTTTATTAACTCCTCGTGTTGTTAACAAACACGGGAGTGAAGCTGCAACACCGAACGGAATCTCTCCTGCAAAACACCTGAATCTGAAAACAAGAATCAGGTGAAATCACGGAAATAAAAACCGATTTTCTTCGCTATTTCTGCAGCTTATTGATAAAATGCCAGATAGTTTTTAATCTTAAAGTAGGACGATCTAAAGTTTCCCACTGCGACATAAACAATTAAAACACATTTATTTAATCTTAGTTAACATTAAAGCTCAGAGAATGAGTCTTTGGGTTGAGTTATTTACCTGACTTGACGAAAGAGTCCAGGAAAGTTTATTTCCGGAGAAATTTCTGCTCCGGTTGTTCGGAAAGACAACAAGCTAAAGGCAGCGACACAGACGGCAACATCCGGTTGTAAAGACTTCAAAATAAAAGCCCCGAAGAAAAGGACGATTTAATAACCGAAATCTCAGTTCAACTGAAAAACATTAATAAACAAAAGTTGGGGCCAACCGCACCATCAAAAATCAGAAGTACATTTAAACACAAAATTTTTATTATTTTTATTCAAATTGAAAAAACGACTTTGACTTATTTTCGTTTTTAAAGTGAACAATTCATATTTTATGCCACTCATGAATCCTGGTTGAGGGCTGTATAAATGTATTCTGATGGGCTGTAAATGGCCCCTGCAACGCACTGTAAACACCCCGGCTACTAATTTTGTTCAGAACCGTCAGAAGGTTGCATAATGGACCCACATAATTGAATTAGCTTTAAATTAATTCAGATTTACTTCCAAAACATTGTTTTTATCTGTAATGGTCTAGCTTCCAACATTTTCTTTAAAAAAGGCAAAGAAACTGTTTATTTCAAGGTAAAAGTATTAGATTTATTTATCAACATGTACATTTTTTTATTATTTCAAGTAAATCGTCATCAGAAAATCACAACAAAAAGCACTTAGCTGGTTGTTGAAACAAACATTTGCTGCTTTGTTTATCCTTTTTTTTCCTAAAATTTATCCTTTTGTTTTTACTGCGTAAAATAAAAGTAGTTAAATTAAAAACGTGTAAATGAAAACCTGACTTTCCTGACAGGAAGTGACCTCACCTTCGCTTACTGTAGCTTTACAGGTAATCAGCTGATTTCCTGCTTTGGTGCAGGACGTCCAGTTATTGGCGTGGAGCTGGAGCTCCATGCTGCCCCCAGTGGAAGAGAAGCGCAAGAACAGACAGCTGATATTTTCTAATCACGGCAATCAGATGGAAATTAGTCTTTATTTCATCCTTTTACTTTTTTTACATCGATCTGTTTTTATTTTTACTTTGTGTTCATGTCTGCATCTTTGGATTGTAAATCAGTGGGATGTATTTGGTAAAACATTTAAACAAAGATAAATAAAAAATGTTCCATATTTATTTGAAAAAGACAGAACAAGCTGTTAATTTTCCAGAATAACCCTTTAATGATCAACCTCCTCTTATGAACACTGACTCATCTGCTTCTTTAAGCAACAGGATTAATAAAAACAAACATATCCAGCTTAAAAAAACAATACAGGAAGATACAAGATCATTAAAAACAACAAAAACACATTTCTATTGTAATATTGGAAGAGAACAGAGATAAATGCTGTTACCTTAGCATTCACTGAACCCGTTCATTTAAATAAAAATAAAAACTAAAGTCTCTACAGCAGCAGGCAGATGCTTTATGAGTACAAAAATCTAAATATTTACATGTTAAATAAAATTAACATAAATAAAACAACAGAAACTGAAAAAATAAATGTAATACTTTAATTACAGCTACAATTAAAAATGTTCCAGTGGCTTCAAAGTTAATAAATTACCCCCAAAGTGACGATAAAGAGCAGCTTCCAGATTTCCTCAGGAGAACCACAGAAATAATTCTGAACTCCTCTGTTCTCCTTCTGTTTCCCTTTAAAATATAGAAAAATCAGCCTGAAAGTCGCTCCTTAAAACTTTGTAAAACACTAAAATTATCTCTTTTGATATCTAATGTCAACATGTGAGGCATTAAACTCTAATTCTCATTTAAAAAAGTATTAAAAACATGCTTGTATTTCAGGAGCGGGGACATATATAAAGACGCAGCGGTGACAAAGTCAGATGAAAAAAGTAAAAGGTGAAGATAGCAGGACGGCTCGCCGGTTAACCCCAAAGGTTTTCTGTGCGGCCGAACTTGTAGATCAGAGAGCTGCAGAGAAACACTGTTATTGGTTATTCAAGCATCTCAGTACGGTGGCCCAGAAGGGTCAACAATAGGCAAAAATACACGACAGAATTTATGCTAAAACAAAAAGTTATGCAAAAACTGGAATAATGCATAAACATTATTCCAGTTTTTTAAAATGGAGTTTATCCTAAAATGGAATTTATGCTAAATCAGAATTCTATGCTAAAGCAGAAATTATGTTAAAACCAAAGTTCTGCTTAAACTGAACTTATTCTAAATAAAAGTCATGCTAAAAGGAAAGCTTACAAACTTGTTAGCATAACATAGCAAGTTATGCTTAACTTCTGCTGTTGCTTTTGCTGTAGTTTAAACTTTTTGCTGTGTTGTAGCTTTTAATTTTGTTGACTTCTCTAGGCCACCTCAACGTCCTGCACCTTATTTCTATCTCTGTGTTTTCTCATCCGCAACAGTTCAAACAGTAACTATTTCTAGCTTCAGGTCATTAAGCTGCTTAATGACGCAACAAAAACCAGGAGCCGCTTGACTTTACGTTTTAGTTCCAGGTTTTACTCACCTGAAGAAGATGAAGGTGTTCTGAAAGAACACGGCCAGACCCGGAGCAACATCTTTCTCTGAGAAAAAGGGAACGTCACAAAGTTTTTTATTATTTTCAGACATATTATTGTTGAAAGATTCTTGTATACTGGATACCCTAATGTTAAGGTTTAGAAAAAAAACGGCTCTCACACAGTGAGTTAATTTATGTTGCGATGTTTTTTTCTCTTCAACTCTTAAACATGGTTTGAACCGGGTTTTTTTTTTTAAACATTAATTGGTAATTTACACAGAAACCCGTTTCTTTATTAGTTTTCTGTCTGAATAAGAAAAATAACAACAAACAAACATGGAAGAGATGGAAGGAAACTTACTTGGCATGACGTACGCTCCGAACAGGATCCAGATGGAGCCGATGAACGACCCAAACATCATCATGAAGCCGATGAAGAGCCAGAGACGAGCGCCTGGAGTTCCAGAAACACATCAGGTTTAGAGGGACGATACCAAAAACTGATGGCAGCTTTAACTTCCCCAGTGATCAGAACCAGAACCCATCAGAACCAAGGCTCAAATAGCTCACCTGTCCGCCCAAAGCAGCCCTCACTGTACGCGTCTCCTCTCACCTGGCCGTTGGAAACGGCGTTGATCCTGGAACAGACAGGAACAGCGGCGGCCATTACTAAACACGACAGAACGCTCTGATACTGGTTTTACTGGGACAACAGTGGCAATGGGTTAATGCTACTAGTGAGGTCATCCAACCATCCATCCATTCACTCATCCATGACATTATGGTCTCATCCATCCAATCATGGATGAACAAACCATGTCTGTTTGTTTTTATTCTTCTTATTCAGACAGAAAACTAATAAAGAAACAGATTTCTGTGTAAATTACTAATTAATGTATTTTTAAAAGAATCCATCCATCCACTCATCCAACCATTCATGGTTTCATCCATCCATGGTCATAAAACCATGGTTTCCTCCATCCATCCACTCATGGTTTCATCCAACCATCCAACAGTCATTTTGTTCCTCACATGAAGAAAGCGATGGTGGAAAAGACTCCACATGTGTGGAATGAATGGTTCATCATTTCCTGAGATGGGTACATGACTGCAGCATCGATCATGATCCACCAGCCGGTGAAGAACTGCAGAAAAACAGAAACTCCGCTCAGAAGCAGGAAGCCATGAAACCAATAAACTGTTGTCCAGTTTAAAACCCATCCGGGTGCCGCTAACCAGGAATCCAGCCACCACCGAGGCCACAGCGTTCCTCCGCTCTCCCCAGTCAAACCGGTCACACTCCGGCCAGCGGAAGTTATCCAGGAAGCCCGCCATCATCCGCAGGGTTTTCCTCCCACCGTCGATCCGTCTCTTTGGCTCGGTCCGAGTTTTCTTCCTGCAGCTCCTCCAGGAAACCGAGGCTCTGAACATATGCATGAAGACACTGAGCGGTTTAATTTACCTTCTTAATTTCTATTATTCTGTCTCTGAAATTGAAGAGGAGCTACAATAAATAATAAAAGTAATAATAAAATAATGAATTTATTATTTTACAGTAAATGACTAAAATCAGATTTCAGCCTAAATGAAGCGGCTCTCAGTCAGGGTTTAGTTTCAGTTTACAAAAATCCTTCTTTACATTTCAGCAATAGAAAGCGCTACTCATTTTTAAAAAAATGAATATTGACACACTTAAATCCATTATTAGAGCTTTTTAATTGGTTTTAAAATCAAACGTTTGGTATGTCGGAGAGACAATCTGCTTCATAATGTCAACATGCAGCTTAATAAACTACTACTCACCTTTATTTACCCCGATTACCCTGAAATATACTCTGATTACTTCAAATCAAATACGGGTGTTCCTGCTTCTCCGAGTCATCTTCCTTTCGGTTTGTTTATGGTTGGTGAAACAGCCGCAAGCGGCGCTTCCGCCCCCTGCTGGTCGATAGTGTAACTACAAGGGCTTTAAACAGGAAAATGAGATTAATCTAAACTGTCCTGCCTATGAAATAAAAATAACTATCGTTTAATCTAGACAAAAAGAAAATCTAATAAATTACGTTAAAACAAAAAGCTAAATACTACTATTAAGAAATATACTGCTAAAAGATAAAATAAAATATACCGCAATTAAAAGAACACAACATTATACAAATCTAAGAAAAAGCAACTTAAATATGTAATAACTAAAAACATATAAAATAAATGAAAAAGTTGTAATAAATAGAAGTGAAAGAATTAAAAAAGATAAACAATTCAAATAAATGACATTTCAATCTTAAAAATAAATTAATAAAAAGTTAGAAGAAAATCATATGGATATTGTTGATAAAAAAATATTACATGTAAACATACTTACAAAACAAATTAATAAATAAGCAAAAACTGTAAATCAATCCCAACCAGTCCTTTACTGCTGCCGACTTGAGCTGTCAGACTGAAGCGGCTCCTTAATCTCTGCAGATTTTTTTAAACTGTAAACTTTTAGGATTTAAACTTTTTCTCCAAGTAATTTTTAAAACTGAAAATTAGAAAGTTTCATCTGGTGAATGAGCTTTTTAGGATTCATGTCTGCTAACTTTTGACAATGGAATGCAGCTGGATGGAAACCCTCAAATTTGCATAGGCATGAATATGTTCAAAATAAAAAAGAACCACTTAAGGAGATTAAACTTCAGGATTAATTTTAATGTTTTCATCCAGTTTAGATAAAACTCCCTTTTGCTGAATAGTTTGGTGGATGTATATAAAATGGGACTTAATATAAATAAAAATCAATTCTTACACTGGAATATTTCCAGTTCAGATTTTGATTGTTTTCAATAAAAAACATTTGACTTATCTTTCCAACTACAACAAAAACATCAGAAAACTGTTGATTTTTTTCACCACATTTCATTTTTTTAAATGAAAAATATAAACAAAAAGAAATCTGCACTGTAATGATCCTGGGTCCAGTTGCAGACAAGAATACAGAATTAATTGTCTCATTTCAGTTTGTTAGGCACCACGATGAGCAGAAGAATAAAGTCCTGTGCAAAAAAATAAAATAAAATCACAAAGATAAACACAGATTCGTACAAACGTTATTGATCCAGTGGAGAAGACAGTTCAACCCATTCTGGCTGCTGAATATAAATCCAGGTTTCCCATTGTTGAATCCGACTTTTTTTGCGGATTTGATGGCACGTGAGGATCTAATCCTCCTCATCCCAGTAACCTCCATCTTAGTCCACTGGAAGAGGAAGTCATCAGGCAGCCAGGACCACAGATATTACTGGGACAAAGATTATTTCCTTTTTGTTTTGATTGTAGGAACTGTTCTGGTAAAATAAAGACACAAAAGAAGGTCAAACGTCCCGAGAGCGCCCTACTTCCGGGTCGCTGCCTTTCAAACTAAAAGCATGCAGCTATTAACTCCGTAACAGGAAAATGAGCAGGAAAATGGGTGAAAGTGGCGAGATTCATGGATCCTTTTGATCAGTGATTTCTCTGTGGCTAATAAAACTGTTAGCATGCACAGCTATTATCCAAAAACATTAAAACTACAGAGTAAAAACAAAGAACCGTTAACGGTCCGGTCCGACTCACATTCAGAGGGAAAAAGCTACTTAATTTTATAAATATAAAAATCAAAGAGTTGATTAGATTCTTACTGGGTTGACTGGACTTTAACTGGTGAGGATTTCTGTCAGGATCACGGGTGGGTAGTAACTAGAAAAATGTACTTTTAGAAGTAGTTTTAAACAGAAAAATATATTTTGTAAAATGTTTCATCTGCTTAAATTTATTTTTTACTTAATCTTTTTATCCAAGTCCTTAAAATTTCAGAATTAGAATGTAGTTTTTATACGTTTTAACTGATTCCTCCATTTCCAAATATTAAATCAGATATTCTGATCAGTTACTTAGTAGCCTTTTTATTAAATACTGATTTACTCTTACTTGAGTCATTTCTTGGATGGCTACTTTTTACTTTTACTTGAGTAAAAATATTTTTAAGCAGTGCTACTCTTACTTTGGTACGGTTTCTGGCTCTTGTACCCACCTTTGATCCATCTGCTGATGAACCTGGGGAAGCCGCAGTCCAGCTAATCTTCAGTATTTAACAGAAATATCAACATTAAAAAGTGAAAAGAGCTGCTGGTTGAGGCCTGTTTTTAACAGAACCTCCTCCATTTTCCGGACCAGAACAGTTTCACCTGCCAGGACCTAGTTAAGAGCGCTCCTCCATGAAAGAAGAAGATTTGTAAAGTTTTCAGTCACGGCAGGAAGTGAAGGTCAGACTCCTCTGGGCTGATTTGGAGTTAAACCGGAAACAACGTCGTAATGTTCCTCAGAGAGACTCACGGCCACGAACGGGCAGTTGCGCCCCGGAAGCGGCTCTCTGAAAGTCTGGAGGACAGAAGATGATGGATCAGTCAGAGTGGAAAAAGACAACTTATGATTTTATATAAATACCAACAATAAAACATTTGTTGTCATTTTTAAAGAATTGTAATTTTATTTCTATTCTAAAATAGTAAAATAAAGATAAATATAAAATTTTGCAAAAAGACAATGGATCTGTTTTCTGTGGGACAAAAAATTACATACATTTTTATGAGTGAAAAAGAAAAAAAAAGCGAGACCACAAATCTGGATCATACAAAGGTAAAAACCAACGACACTTTACCCAACTTCCTGTTGGGTAAAGTGTCTTTTCGACCTCTCATACCTACAACGTCACACACTGTGCAGACACATAAAAATTCACATGTCGGGCCATGAGAGGGTTCTACCATTTCTGGTTCAAGAACCCAAGGAAACCGAAAGTTTTCACAAAGTGACCGTTTGTTCGAGGCTTAACCTCCTCAAAAAAGGAGGGAATCACCATAGCAACCAGTGACTAGGCAGTTCAGTCCGACACTAAAATGCTTTACTGTTTCTGTCCTGTTATTATGAGTGAAAAAGAAAAATAGATATAAAGACCACAAATCTGGATCATATGAAGAAAACAAACTGATGTCTAACTTAATGTTGGAAAAACGAAGCGGGTTTTCACCGTTGGGATCGTGTACGGAGGTCGGAGGATCTCTTTGATTTTCTTGGATTTGAAGAGGCGGACGTAGGCGAAAACAACTACAAAAACGATCGTCAAAACGATGGAGCAGATGACGATGATCTGTGCCCGTTTTGATCCACCTGAGGAGAAAACAGGCCCTTTTTAATAAATAGGACAACACCGACCCTTGTGGTCCTCCATAATCATCTTCAATTACCCTGGGTTGCATCCTACAGGAAATACATGACTTTATCCAGTTAATTTCAGTTAGTGAGAAGTTAAAATGGGGCAGAAAACATCTGGAGGCTTACTGGAGCTAGGGATGGTTTCACACTGCATACAGCTGGGTGGACCGTATTCTTTCCAATGAAGAGCAAACTGCACCATCACACAGTACGTCTCACCCACTTCCAAACCATCGATTAACTCTGAGGACAAGGTGACTCTGTGATTCTGGGGAAAAAAAGAAAGAAAAGAAAAGCAGAGTTAGTAGTTGAGTTAATGAGAACATCTGGCGAATTAAACAAATAAACATTTCACTCTTCACCTTCAGTTGCGCTCCTTTTTTCCAAAAGTAGATCCAATATTTCAGGTTGTCTGCATTCTCCTTATGCAGATTGTGGTTTCTCTTCAGATTGACTGTGAGGGATTCGGGCGCTGCGGTCAGAGTGAAGTTCGGAGAGCACGCATGGCCTGGAAGAGACGGGAATAATGGTTGGATTCAGTCCGTTAAGGTCAATCAATCTTAAATGTTCAACAGAAATTATAAAGTTATCGTGACATTCTCTAGACTCATGGATCTTCCAGCTGGTTTGGCCCCACACTGAACCTTAACTCAGTCATAACAGCTTAGTTACGAAATAGATCCATCACTTTGAGTGTTTTGAAGATTTTCACACCTCTCACAAAGTGCGAACCAAGCTGGTCGGGAGGTTAACCACAGCTTAAAGCAGAGAAACTAGTTTTTCTTTTTTTTAGATGTGCGTCAGGTCGTTGACCCTCTTGGTATCCTTCTGAATTTCTTCCAGTTCTGAACAGTAATAAAAGAGTTTATTACTTGTATCTCTCCAACCAATGTTTATGTACTATTTTTATTATGTACATTATTTCTTCGGCTGAGTTGTGGTGTACCTCAAGGTTGAGTCCTCAGATTTTTTTTTTCTTTGCCATTTTGTGCATTTGATCCTAATAAAATAAGGCCAAAATCTACCATCCATCATCTACTCCTTAAAGTTGTGGCTTAAAGCTGCAGATTGTAACTTTTATAAACAATATTTTTATATATATTCATTGAAACTGTCACTATGTCATGACAGTGGAATGAGAGACAATCTGTGAAAAGAATTGAGCTCATCTGACTTTCCCAGGGCTAACTAAAAACAACCAATCAGAGCCAGGAGGAGGGTCTGAGTGCTGTCAATCACCCGCCATGTGGTGTTGCTCATCCCTAAAGTTTCTTCCTGATAGCAGAGCTTGTTGTAAACTCTATGGCTGGTTAGCATAGCCACCGATTACGTGGATAAACGGTTTTCCCTTAATGGTAAGTTGTTTCTCCACCATTAGCATATTTAGAAGCAAGCACATGAGGTTTATTGACAGCGCTAGGACTCTCCTCTTGGCTCTGATTGGTTGTTTTTGGTCAGGGTGCATCATTCAGATGGCAGTAGTAGCTAAAAGGGGAACTGGATCAGTCTTTTCACAGATTATCTGTCTCATATTCTGCAGTCATTTTAATAAATATGTTAAAAAAAACAGTTTAATAAAAGTGACATATTGTAGCTTTAAATTTGATTTTTTAAATGCTGGTTATGCTTGAAAACCCTCTGATTTGGCAGAAATAAAACAAATCTGCAAAGAAAACTCCTCATCGGTGATGAGAAAGACTCATGCTATTACCAGTTATACTAAATGCTCGCAGCCATGTTGGTGTGGATACATTTCTTCATTGTCAAATAAAAACATCCCTTGAAAACAATTTTTTATCTACTTAGGTTATGTTTAATGATCTGAAACATTTAAGTATGACAAGAAGGAAAAAACTACAGTAGATTTATGTTGCATATTTACTCCATGCAGAAAGAATAGTTTTAAAGAATGACTGGAAAATTCCAGGTGATCAAAGTTTAAGCGAACAGATGCAAACATCTGGGTTATTACCGTCTCTGCTGCAGGCCTCCACAGGCTCAGACTCAACCCCGTTTCTCCAAGCTGCAACACGACGCCGAATGCATCTGTCACTTTCCTCCGAACTCAAATCACAGGAAGTGAAGCGCGTCTCTATGCACGTCTCTATGGGCGTCCAATCAGACTCAAAGCTGAGGACAAAAAAAGACCAAATTATCTAAAATGTTATGAAATACACCTGGGATGCATCTATGAAATACATTTTTTTTTATCTAAATCTAATAATTGAGATTCTAAAATATACAACTACTTCTCATTTCCTTTAGTTCTCTATTGATTTAAAACTTGTACTTTATTTTATCCTTATTTTTCCTGCAAGTTAATCTTCATTTTCCCTCTGATTTTGTCTCGATTATTCAATTGATTTCATAATTGATCTATTCCTGTTTCTCTGAGTTTTATTTAATTAAACTAATTAATTAAATAATTAATTAATTTATTTAATTCATTCAATAATATGAACAGTTCATGTAACAACTAAAAGAAATCATGAATGAAAAGGAACCGAAAGTATAAATGTATAATGTTCACATAAAATAAAACTAGTTATTCAACTCAGAAGACAGCTAAAAACATATTTCTAATACACAAGAAATAAAAAATACACATCAAAACATCAGCTTATTCAATGCCATTTTGCTTCATCATAATAATTTTCTTTTAAAAACAAAAAGAGATTTACCTTGTTTAATCTCACTGTCAAAATTATTCCATAAACTGACAACTTTAACTGAAATAAAACTTTCCATTGTCAAAATGGAAAAACAAATCTGGATTTTATCCAGATTTCAGCTCCATTTTGTCCTGATTTTACAGAAAAAAATTTTCTGGATTCTTATCCAGACTTTGTTCCTGATTTTAATTGGCGTCACCCGACATTAGCAGAACTCACTCGTGAAACTCGGCAGTAAACGTCACGTCACTCGCTGTTGAGTTCCACTTCAGCATTGACTGGTCGATCACAACGTCGATCGGCGATGGCGTCTTGAACGCACCTGAAGAAAATAAACATCCAATTGTCAAAACTTGAATCAAAACCATGAATAAAATATCCAGATTTTAGCCCATGTTTCTCCTGGCTTTTATGGATCTTATTCTGGCTTTTCTTAATCCTTCATTTTACTCTATTATATTAAGATTTTATCCTGATTTAACCTGGATTTTAATGCTGTTTATTGCCTTACCTCATTCTGGATTTGTTGTCATTTCATCTTGGCTTTACCTGGAATATATCTTTTTTGCATCCTGATTATATTCAGAAATTATCGCAACATCATTCAGATTTTGTCCAGCTTTGATCTGGCAACGACTTAATCCTGAAATTATCTCTGTTTTGTTCTGCTTTTACTTTGATTTAATTCTTCTGTTCCTGGTTTGGTTCAGGATTTTTATCCTTTCTTTACCTGAATTATTTCTTAAATGTCTCCTGTTTATATCATGACCGTTATCCAGATTTTAATCTTGTCTTTTTTTCTAATTACATCATGATTTTACCTGGATTTTATTTCTATTTTATTCTGACAGTATCTTGATTTCAATTCTGCCTTTTACAGAAAATTTTATGATTTTATCTTTTCTTATATCTGGATTTTTACTTTAAATGTATCCTGGAACGTAATTCTGACTTAATCGTTGCTTCACGTGGACTTTTTGTTGTTATTTAATCCTGTATTTACCTGGATTATACCTTAATCCTGGTATTTCCCTTTGGGCACCAATAACGTATATTTTGTTCTTTCCAGATATTTATTCTTAATTTATATTTTTTCTGGATTTTATGCCATCTTTGGTTTTATTATTACTTTTACTTTAAAACACTTCCAAACTGTTTGATACGCCGAAAGGAAAACCTTTTTAAGATGAAAACTGGACTTCGTCTTTTGTTTCACTTCTCCAATTTATTCCGGAATCAACAACAAAAGTAGAGTTTGTTTCGTGTTTTAGATAAAAGTCAACACCACAGCTAAAGTTCTGACAGCAGGTTCGGACCCAGAAAAGCTTTAATAAAAGGTAAACCAGTAGAAATCCTCGGAGGCCTCTTCCCTTTTTTTCAGCGGCCTCGTTGAGAAACTTCCCTCCCGAATCCGAACAGTTCTACTGACTCAAACACGAATATCCGGACCATGTTTAATGATAAAAGAGGAAATGTTTCAAGTCTGAGTTAATTAACTGAACCCGAACCGACAGAATCAGGCCGAACCAAAGAGTTGACCCAGGATAGAAGGAGGTCCGAGAAAACGAAACATTCGCGGCTTTCCGTTAAACTCACCTGCTGCGGGCCGAACTACGCAGAACAGAACCAGGATAAAGAAGTTCGGATGAAAAAGATCAGTCGAAGGACGTAACCGTCTCCAATGGTCCATATTTACCAACGTTTCCATAAAACATTTCTCCACCACGGAAATACGGGAAATGCAGTCACGTGACCTCATCGACGAGTTTCTTCTTCTGCCCCTTTTAATGATGCGCATTACCGCCACCTACTGGAGCGCAGTGTGGACCGGGATGCTACATGTACAGTGTACCACACAAACCCAAAACGAACAAACAAAATTAAATAAAAATAAAAAATATATATCGATATATCTTTCTATAAATTTCGTCTTCTTAAGGTATTTCAATGAAGAAAAAAAACTATTAAGAAGACCTCTACTCACTTGCGTAACTTCCGCTTCCAAAACGTTACGGATATTATATTTCACAGTTTTTCTAAAGAATCGTGACCAGAGTTCGGTAATATTAAGTTACATTTCCTTTTAGAGTATTTTCTTTTTACGACGCTGTACTTCTTACTTTGACTTTATCAAGAATGAACAAGCCAGTTTTAATCAAAAGTTTATTTTGCCTTATTTTTTTTTTATTTTGCAATTATGTTATTTATATAAATCTAAAGTACAAAAATGTTCACATAATTTTATATTTTAGTCTCTGTTATGATATAATTTTTAAATATTATATGATTGATGTTTTGATCAATACCAAATATTTTTTATTACTATTTTTTACTTTTATTTTAGCATTAATATGTTGAAGCAGAGCTACTCTTACTTGAGTACAGCCTCCTTTGATCGTTTATTTATGTTTAAAACATGAATAAATTTAAAAGATCAAAGCTGGACTGAATCGTTCTGCAATGAAGACCCAAAGTTTTATGTCTAAAATCGACTGATGTTTGGGTCCATTTCTTCCACCACACTGTTTGGACAACTAATACCTGGACTAGAGTGTTCTAAAATTATCTTAAATTTAATAAAATACCATGTTTGACCTGTACAATTTTAAATTTATTTAAAAACAGATTTTTTTTCCTTCTCCTCAAGGGATCGCCATGGCGAACCACGTCTCCATTTAGTCCAATTCTCTGCAACCTCTTGCTTCCTGTCCTCTTTCAGAACTTCAATAATTCTCCTGTTTGCTTTTCCTCTTGGCCTCCTGATGCATTTTATATTTTAATGTAACCAATCATTCTGCTATGTCACAATATAAAGTCTTTATTTTGAATAAAACTGGCAACTAAACCATGAAACCCCCCAGTACCAGGATGTAATATGTCCATTGTAGATCATTTTAAAATTCTGGCAAAATTCATTAGATTTTATATATATAAAAAAGCTTGAAGTCAAAAATTTGTGAGAAAAAAAATCTGATTATGAGATTAATTTCAGAAACTTTCTACAGAAAAAGAAATTTTCAAACATTTGCTTAATTTTGACATCTTAGAAATTTTCCTAAAAGAAATTTGAAATTTTTGTCACAAATGTTTGACTTTTCAAACTCAAATTTCTAAGTTGTTGTTTTGTTTTTTTTAAGCACATTTTAAGATTGTTCAAACTTAGAAATATTCAGGTTTTTTTTTTTTAAAGAAAATGTCTTGGATTAATCACAGAATTTGAGTTTTTTTCTAAAATTATTTTTTTTACTTTTCATGCTTTTTTTCCTGGAAATTGATGAGATTAATCTGAAACTTTCCTTGTTTTTTGCCATAATTTTATTTATTTTTTTTCCTATCTATGATGACCCTGACAGGCCGCCATACAATGGGTGGCCGAGTCAAACACATGGACCGGAATAGGTTTATTAGAAAGTACAGAAGCAGCTCACACATGGACAATCTAACACAACTTCATAAAATGTTTGCCGTAAGCCAGTTTGAAGCACTAAATTTATTATATCCTGTTTCATTAATCAATCAATATTCAAAATTAATGCTTATTAATAAATGCTGCAGCACACCAACAATGACAGTTAACAACAACAAGATGACACAAAGTAAAAAAAAAAAAAGATGCCACATCGTTTCAGTTCAACATGATTTACAACAGATGACGATTAAAACAGCAACATCAACAGTCCTTCCTGTGGAACCAGAACCAGAACCAGCATGTGTCACCATCAGGTTTTTTCAGTTTCTGAGCGAACAGCTCCCCCTACAGGTGGAAAACGAGCCTCTCGTTCTTCAGACCTCCATGTCTACGACTCCCTCGTCTGGGACGGCGGGAAAAACTTTAAACTCTGAGTTCATGCTCAGCATGTTCAGCTTCTCGGAGTCGAAACCGGGATTCACGTCTGTGAAGGTCGAGGCGACCTTGGGCTGCAGGCCACCGGAGTTTCCTCCTGCAGAATAAACTCCAGAATCTCCGCTGCTGCTGCTGTTCTGGCGGCTGTGCCTGCTGCTGCGCACAGAGACATATTCAGTTAAAACAGAAAAGTCGACACACAACCAGTTACAGAGAAAAACAAAATGATTTAAGAGCTTTTTGAAACTTTATAGTCACATAATGTTCACTAATGTCATGACAAACTTTACATTTTTAGGGAGAAAATAAAGGTATTTTATTTTTTTGGTATAATTTTTTGGTAAAATAGACATAAAGGTATTTTATTATGTCTCATGAGTAAGTCAAAGGTCACATTGCAGGTGGAAAATGTGAAATTATTTACGTGACACCACAAAAAATCCCCGATATTTTAATTGCATCTAACAATTATTTTAGTAATCAATTATTCAATAGATTAATCGTTTAAAAATCATCACGTTCTGCAGATTTTTTAATTAGCCACTTAAGCCTTTTTTGTTTTTTTACACAATATTAGAAATATGTTAAATGAAAAAAATAAGCATCTAATTCTAATTGTTTTTAAAATAAGAAAATAAAATGTTAGTTCCTGAAATGCGATAACAAATATCCTCTAGTCCCTTAAACATTTGATCATTTGTAGCAAAGAATGAAACTGCAGCTAAAAAAAATACTGTCTACAAATATGTTGATTAAATTTCAGATTAATAACTGGACAGCAAAAGTTGCTTAAAGGCTGAAGAAGCCAAAATGTCACTTGAGGAGTTCTAGGTAGAACAGATTTACAAACAAAGAAAAGTTTTTTTTTTATCTTAAATGCAAAATGTTCACATTATTGTAAAGTTTTGGGTTAATTGCTCCTCTGAATGTGTTGCCTTTTTTGAGTCTGTGAACTCCAATTAACAATTAACCAACTACTTAATAGTTGACACTTATGTAAATAATCAATTAATCACGATTAATCGTTTCAGCCCCGATTTTAATGTGGATATTTTTAATTCCCCCTGAAGAACTCAAGAGAAAATTAGCTAAATGAACACCAAATGACCTTCTGTCCTGGTCCAGGCCAGCTGGGGGCGCTGCAGAGTCCACAGCTGGATTAATCACCAGGATGGCTGACTCTGAGCAGACGATCACAGGATCGCACAGGTCCGACTCGTAGTCAGAGACGATGAGGCGTGGGTAGTCACCCTCATGCTGGAGGAAGAAGATACAGGAAGAGGAGAAATACATAAATCTGCCGTTTTAGGAAGACAGTAAAACATGTCCTGCTGTGGGAAACGAAGGCAGTACCTGTTTAATGTAGGAGGGCAGCTTCTCATTAGGAAGGAAAGTTGCTTTGCATATCTGGAAACAGTGATGGCCTCCGTAGAGGAAGAGCAGCACCATCAGGAAGCAGCTCACCAGCGACAGCAGGAAGTACATGAAGATCTTCCACCAAGGTACAACTCCTGATGCAACAAACACAAACAACTTAAAGCAATCGCTCTTTATGCTCTGACCTTGTCTAGTTAGCTCAAATATCTTAGTAAACTTCAAATAAGACAAAACTATCTTACAAGCAGCTTTTCAGCAACATTTATGAGCTTGTTTTAATAATTCCTCAATAAAAAAACACTAATTTCACTGGCAGATTATTTCGCTTACAAACATGGTAAAATGTCTTGTTAGAAGTGAAATAATCTGCCAGTGGAACTATTACGTTTTCATCAATATTAAGGAATTATTGACTTAAAACAAGCTCCTTTATCTTGCTGAAAAGTTACTTGTAAGTTAGTTTTTTTTATTTTGAGTGTACTAAAATATTTCCACTAAAAACTAGACCAAAAATATTTGTAAGATTTCGTGTTTTTGCTGTGTACTTCCTTCTACGATTCATCCAGACCTCATTTATCTTTCTATGATGGTTATTTTAGTCATTTATTATTTTGACGATTAATCAAATTTTTAAAAAATTGTCTTACAGAGACAATTTCAACTTTCTTCTAAGACCATTTTTTGACAAAAATAAAGGAAAAAAATCAAACACACAAACATTGTAACATTCGAAACAAAACCTTTTTTCCTCATAACTTTAAGATGTTTCTGTGGCAAAGTTGTTGCGTTTTTACTCTGCTAATATTATGACTATATTGTCGCAGTTAAAATCTTTTTATAGCCGTCGTGCAACTCACCGAAGCCACTTTTTGATAACATTTTCACTAATTTCCAATTTCTTCACAGAAAGCGAGAAAAGATTAAATAAAAGATTAAAGAGAAAATAGCACATTTAATTCGGTTACCTTCGGTCTGGGCACAGAGAGGCGCCGTGAATGTGCTGGTTTTGTTGTAGAAGTCGTCGCGGGATCGGATCTGCATGCAGTACTGGGTCCAGGGTTTGATGCTGGACAGGGTCACCACGTTGGCCACGGTGGATGTCGTCTCCGGCATCAAACTCTGAAAATCACACGGAGAATTAATTAATAACGACAAAACGCGGCAAAACTTAAAACAATCACATTTAAAACAGAATCTGGAGACATTTTTTTTCTGAAGACAATGATGAACATAAAGGAGAGAAGAAATATCTCAATAAATGAGAATATTAACAAAAGCTTATTTTTTTGGAATTCAACTACAAAGAGGAAACTTAACTACTTAAGTTACATGTAATACATGTAATATTAGAAATACATTAAAAATGCAAGTAAATAATTGAATTAATAGTTGTTGTTGTTTTTAAATGAACATTGATCATTTGTAGAAATATTCCTTTTGTAAATCTGAACCAGGTGAAGCCAAAACTGCACAACTTGACAAGTTTTGGCTAAAACATATTTACAGATAAAGATGTTTTCATCCTAAATGCAACATGTTTGTATTTTTTGTACAGGTTTGACTAAATTACTGCACAGGATATGTTCTTTTCTTTTCAACAAATTGCCTTTCAGAGTCTGAATACGACAGTTAACTATTAATCAGTTACTAAATTAGCTGAATTAAATTATTTCAATAATCGATTAATCACAATTATTCCGACTAATCGTTTCTAGTCTCTGCAGTGCGGCAGGAGAGCTCGTAAAGGCCAGTATCATCAGGTAATATTACTTATATGCGGGTCTGAACTTGTTTTTTGACGTGCTGTGCCACCCAGACGTTTCAAGTTTGCATACAAGGAAACGATGCAAATCGTAAATAACCTACATGCCTACAGGAAGTGATTGCCCCACTTGGTGTCTGTCGTCTTTCATATAATGCAGGAAGCACCTGTGCAAAGTTTCCGCAGCACGAGTGAAGAAAACCAACATTGTGCAGAAACAAAGCTCAGTTGTGTGGGTTTTGAGTGACTGTTTTTAGACGGTGGCTGAAGTTTCTGGTTTGTTCTCTGATAAATTCAGAGAACAGAGAGAAAAAGTGAGGGATTTAGAAAAACATCAAGTTAACCTACCTTCCCATCTTCAGGCTGTTCCCAGTAAACAATATCATAGGACAGCTTATTAAGGTGCTCCTTCATGGAGCTGTTGGAGCTGTTCTGGGGGTCGGTGATGAAAATATCCAGAGTTCTTCCAGACACACCAAGCCGAACTTCAGACGGAGGTCCAAGAACAGCTGGTGGAGGAAAGACAAACACAAGATGAAGAGTTAAAAGAGAACAAAATCCTGACTTTCTGGAGCAGAGACGAGTGTGTCTGAATACAAGGACTGAAACGATTAATCGTGATTAATCGACTATTAGAATAACTTTCACAAATTTCATAATTGATGAATCATTAACTGCAGTATACAGACTCAAAAGGCCATGTGCTGAAAGAACAATACATTCAGTATTTAGGCCAAAACTGAACAAAATATATTAATATTTTGCATTTAAGACAATAAAAAAACTTCCATTGTCTGTAAATATGTTGACCCAGAACTCCTAAAGTGGCAACTTTAGCTTCACCTGGTTCAAGTTCTGGTGGAGGAGTGATGATTTGAACTTTTTTTCTTACCGTCTTTATCGGGAGAGAACTGTAGCGATTTCCACACTGAGTGACGTCCGTTCAGGTTGGTCTGGACGCGGACCACATAAAGGCCCAGGTAGTTCAGTCCTGACCTCGTGAGGTCACATGACCTCCCAGAGGTCTCTGCACACACCGTGGTCCACTTTGGGTTCCTCTTCTTCAGACTGTGATTCCTGAAAAAATTAGAAAAAAAACCCCATAAAATACTCCCTTCATCCTAAAGCTGATTTCCACCATAAACACTTATTGATTATTGGTAGGTTTGTTTTGCCCTACAGAAGGTTATGTTAATGAACAGCTCAGAAAACACGCTTTTTACTTAAAAATTATTTACCAAAAAAAAAAAAAAGCCTCTTATGGAGGACCAATCCTGTCATAGTAAAAAATAAATGTAGAAATAAATAAATTACTCATTAAAAATTATATTTCCAGATAGCAGCTTGACTAAATAAATTAGTGTCTTTAAACGCAATAAAATAATAAAACATAGAGATTTATTTAATAAAGTATTTTCCAGACTTTAAGTTGTGATTTTTCCCATATTTTGGCTGGTGGAAGATTGAAATAATTTGAAAAAAACAGGCTCAGACAAATCTGTTTGGTTAAAAATAAATAAATAAATAAATACAACAGTAGAAAATATACCAGAGTTTATAAAAGAAAAGCAGTAAAATCATTTGTAAACAAATTTCAAATATATCATCACCTTCCTAAAATAATGGCTAAAGCCAAAAAAAATCAAAAGTCGTATTTGGGTGGTAATAAAAATGGAAGAAAAAAAAAAGTTTGTAATAAACAAAAGAAAAAAATAAAATTCAAGAAAAAAAGGATGACTAAAAACTATCAGATTAAATTAAAAAATATGCATAAAAGCACAGAAATAAAATCATATTCTGCTTTTCGATCCTGTAAATTTTTTGAGTCATTTATTTATTCTTGTATTTATTCTAAATTATGGCAGCACCGATCTTCCATAATTTCTGCTGTTTGTCTCTAATGCAGAACTTTGAGGAAGAAGTAATGCGATGAGTTAATTTAACTTGTCAGGTGGGTTTGGATTAAATTGCTGAACATTTTAAAGCACTAGCTAGCAGCAGAAGTCCTCAGAAAGACAGAGTTAGATTTTAGAGCAGATTTGAACTCTATGAATCATTAATACTTGGGAAAAAAACTAAATTTATCAAAGGTGAAGCATCTTCTAAAGGAGTGAAGTGTTTACAATGTTTCGTTTTTCCCTTCATCAGATATATCAGGTTTATAGTTTCAGTGGAGATGTAAATGATTTACCCGGCGTATTGCACAGTGAAGGTGGCGGAGTCGGATCCGGCAGCGCTCTGGTCCCAGTCCCAGGCCAGAGTGTAGTTGGTGTTTAAGGTCAACATGAAGAGGTCATCAGGAGGGGTCAGCTCTGCTTCAGCTGCAACAGAAACATATTAATCTGAATAAGCTGATGTGTTATTGTCTATTTGAAATGTTTGAAAGAGTTTTCTAAGTTGAATTTTAATTTTACATTTTGTTTTCAATGGGAATAAGTGTTAATATATAAGTTTATGCTTCTTTTTGCTCCTTTCCATTCATGATTTCTTTTAGATGTTACATGAACTATTCTGTGAATGAAAAAAAAAGTAATTAAATTAAATGAGATCATTTGCTGGACTTAAGCATTCAGTCCAGCAACTCCAGAAACACTAAAATACTACAAACTCCGACTATTTACTCTTCAGTATTTGTAGATTTTCTGTGGAACGTTACTCTAAATTATTTTCTTTTTTTTTCCATATAGTATATTTGAAATAACTGGGAAAAAAATGCAGCTTAGGAAGCTGAAATAAGATGCATTGCTACTTTTCACACTATTGGCCGACGTTAGCAAAGCAGCTGCATTTACTTTCGTTTCTGCTGATTGTCTGAACCCAGAAAAGTGGAAATAAGAAACTTCAATGCTTAAGTGCTAAGTAAGCATGTCACGCAAAGCAATAAACAGCTTGATGAATTAAACGGTAGAACCAGTTGATCAAACATACTGAAGCTCTGCTAGGGTTGCTAGGTGATAAACTGGGCTTGCCTGAGGTTTCTAGGTAACGGGTGAGGTTTCTAGATAACGGGTGGGGTTTCTAGATAACGGGTGGGGTTTCTAGGTAACGGGCAGTGCCTGCTGATTTGTGACATTACATTTGGAAGGTTTTAAAAACATTAATTTATTGTCAGAAAACGGCTGTATGTTTTTTAAAAAGTGTTTCTGTTGTTTTAAGAAGCAGTAGAAAACCAACTGGAAGTACAAAAACGTCCAAAATGTGATTTTTAAAAGGCGTTCTTCTGTTGAAATTGCATCTTGATTCTGCTACTATTATGACTACATTCTCATAACTAAACAAGAATTATCACATCCTTTGTTGTACAATTCAGAAAAGGGATGATTGAAATTAAAGTCACTATTTGAAACTGTTTTCTTTCATTTGTAATTACTTTTAAAAAAATAAAAAGCCAGAAAAAAAGAGATTAAAATCTGAAAAATAAGATATGTAATAAAAATTCAATTTTTATTACTTATCTCCCACCCCATGTTGTTTATGTACAGTTATCCTCCATCATGAAATCAATAACCATGCTCGCCACAAACACTTATTACCCTGCAGGGAAAGTTATGTGTCATGACTTAAACATCTGAACACTTTAAGATTGTTTAAATGCTTGTTAAAGTGATTCAGACTCTCTGGGTTCTGCAAATAATCTGATCTAAAGGTCACAAAACGGGACCGGATGCACTAAAACCTCATTTCTATCATGTTGCTTCCCCACCGTGTTGTTACTGGTAGAGCTGAGCAGCACGAGACGTTGTGCGTTCACCCAGATGTTGATGACAAACCGTTCTGGACTCTTGTTCTGTGTAAAATTATTCTGGGATGTTTCTTTTTTTAGTCATAAAAGAAGTCTGACATCCCTGAAAGGATGAACGCCTTTCTATGATTTACAAGCCGAAACCTCAGCAGCAGTCATGTGAGGAATTGACTCATTTTGAAAGACATTGCACAATCTCACGTACCAACCAAACCCTGAAGGAGTCTGTCGGCACAACAACAAGCAAAGATTCGTACTATAAAAGCACTTCCTGTTTTTGTTCTGTCTCGCCGAGGACCTCACACAACCATGTCGCACTTTATTTCATCTGTTTCCCTAATTTACAAAACCCACATGTGGTTCTGATTTTTTCTTAAGCTCACACCAGTTTTCCCAGTCTAGTGGTTTTATTTCTTACCAGCTGTAAAACCATCTGAGCAACTAATCTGTGGAGGAACTTGTTCCTCTTTCTTCAATAACATCCAAAGATTCGAGAGAAGATGGATGACAAGAAAAAAAACCCCTCACTTCCTTTATTCAGTTTCATGCTTCTATTATTCATAATATTTTTTGTTGAATTTGAGTTTGGTGGCTCCCGCCTCTCTAAGCTTGTAGGAGTTTCTCTGTGGTGTGAGTTCCTCGTCCAGGAGAACCATTGTGAGGAAAACCTGCTGTTGTTCTCGGATTTGAAGCGACTGGGGTTTTCCTTTAGCTCCAGTCATTGTTTCTGGGAAAATATTCCATTTTCAGGGCGTTCAATGAGCTGCAACTCAGTCGCAGGAACATTCAGAGTCATTCCAACGAAATCTTGGCTCGTTTATCAGGCCGTCAACGAATCAGGACGATACAAAAATTATGAGCAACCATCTTCCAACTAAACAGCTTCGGCTAATAACCAATGAGGAATGATAATAACAGTGATGAGCGATTGTAATAATCACCGTGATAATTGGGGCCTTTTCTGCTCATAACTTTTTACTTTCGGTTAATAGCAACATGGAGTCCCAAGAGGACCTGACAAGGAAGCAAATATTTCCTCCCCAGTCCCACAAAAAAGAAATTACTATATCTCTAATATTTTCAAATACTTGAGTATTGTTTATATTCATAAAAATCTCAAAATATTATTACAACTCCTGTAATATGGGTTTATGAATCTTACATAAAGAACAATGTCTGCAAAACATGAATGCATAAAAAATAAAGAAATAAAAATCTGTGCCAACAACATTTAATTTTCGGATAAATAAAGTATTCTGGAGCTGAATTTTGATTTTTCAGCAAACGTTGCAGCCTTAAGACAACAAAACACAATTCAATGCAATGTTTTGAACTATTTGAGGACTTTTTTGTCCATAGTAGTATTCTACAGAAAGAACAGGTTTGTTTTTAACAAATGCTCGTTTCTTAGGATATTCACACGGATTTAAAACTAAATTGTATCGCATAATGTAACTGCTTTTATTCAAAAACAACTAAACAACCGTAGTTTGACATGAGCATTCACTTAATAAGAGCGCTCCTTTAGTTCTAATACATTGATTTTTAGGAGTTTTATTGACCAGATAATTTCTACAAACATGAAAAAGATGCAGAAGTATTTTTTCAGCCAGATGATTGGCAGTGTGTAGCAGCAGATAGGTTGGTGGGTGCCATCATATCTGACTCTGTTCTCTCTAAAACCAAATGAAAGCCCCAGTCAGCCCGATACTTTCTATGAGACACAGGAGCAACTGTGATGTTTCGCAATTAAAACTTTCCCACAGGTTGTTGTTATGAGATTTTCATGTTTCTATTTCAGTAAAGAGTTGAAACCACTTTAACAAGCAGCCACTTTATTAAACGCTTCAATGCATCAGATAAACTGAGGAAGAAGATAAAATCCTCCAGGAAAATATGAAGCATTCTGAACTTTACATAACCTCTTTAAAAGTTGGTTAACAGAGCTTACAGTATCCTCTCTTTTGCTAGAAAACAACGGCGTGGCTGTTGGGAAAAATGTGCCCTCAGTTTGCAAACAATGTTTTATTATAAGCCAAATTTGTTTATCACTGCTTGGAAAAACCCTAAAAACAAAATTAATGCTGCGACACAGTTTTTAGACGATTTCTTAAAATCTTAACAGTTGAAGCATAATTTTATGCTTAAATGCGTTGCATAAATAAGAGTCTTATACTTATTTCACTAGAATTTTAAATGCCGAATTTGCCCTCTATGTTAGGAGGAAGGGCAGTTGTGCAAGGTTCTGAAGAAGAAGAAAACCCAGAACCTTGCAGAACTGCCCTTCCTCCTAACATAGAGGGCAAATTCGGCAATTAAACTCTGCACTTCTGCCACTTTTTTTTATCTGTATATCTCCATATACTTATATATATACATATACATTCTCAGTTGTAAAACTTTTTACGCTATATGTCTAGTTATTGTACATCTATTTATTAATTGTTTAGGATAATTTTAGTTAGACTGCGTCTTTTATTGTTACTCAATGTTAGTAACGCCCTGTCTTGTATCACTGTGGGATAGTGAGAAACGTCATTTTGATTTCCTTGTATGTCTGGACATGTAAGAGGAATTGACAATAAAGTTGACTGATTGATTACTATCAAAATAGTAAAATACTGTGCCAATTTCTGCCAAAATAAGCAGTTCTTATACATACACACCAGGTCTCAAAACAGACACAGAAAATACCCCAAATTCCACATATAATTAAGTTTAATATTTATTTCCATCTAAAAATGTTGTTTCTATGCTTCATTTAACCAAAATTGTGTAAATAATGTTCCTTTCAATGTATTCATCAGCCAGTTATGATATTAAACTTTCATGTTGTTACATTTCCAGTTAATGTGCAGACAGTATATGTGTGGCATGTGACAGTACAGTCAATCAAGAAGCCAGAGGGGGGATGGAGACATTAAAGGTGAAGCCACGTGGAGTCACCTTCAAGATCTGCATCACAAGAAGAAAATGTTTTCTTTAAAAGCAGGCGAGATGTATATATTAAAAAAGATCAGCCATCAGCTGCTTTGTTTTCTTATTATTAACCAGAAAAATATCCATGTCGTTCAAACTCCAGTTGTTTTCATTTGAGAAAGAAATTCAGAGAAAGAAGAATCAGAACCATGACCTTATCTAACCTGAGATGGTTCGAGAAAAACTCTCAGATCAGTTCAGAAACTTCCTGTCTACGTCAAATTTACCAGGCCATAAATTTGACCATTATTGACTATGGGTGTATCCACTGTAAGTTTACAACATAATTTGAATTATATAATACGCAAGGAATGCGCATTTACAATCGAGCTTTTGCATTTGGGTTTAGCCCAAATAATTCGTTTTTTGCTAATAATACTTGGATATGAGTGTGATGTTAGAGTATGAACAAACAAAGAAAAACAGCTCCCATTTAATGTAATTACATTGAAGGAATTCAGCAGCGTCATTGAACAAAAACACTTTCTCTTTCCTTTAACTTTACATGCCAGACTCCGTTTTAACCAGATCAATTTTAACCTTTAGCAAATAATCAAATCACCTCCGTGCAAACAATAGCAGAATTTAATAAAGCAAATTCAAAATAAAGCAGCTATCAATCATTCGGCTTGCTAAAATGATCACGATAAACATATACAGATGATTAAAAATAGTTATTAAGAAACTTGCAATCGGTCCGAATGAGGTTAGCAGACAAATGTTAGCATAAAAACAGACTCACCTGCGCTGCCCGTAAGGCACACAAACAGAAGGCAGAGGCGAACCAAGGCCAACATGGTTGACATTTGACCATATAAACCTTTTCTTTTTAATTCCGATCAGGTCTTCATTGTGCTGGCTCGGATGTTGTCGACTCTGATCAGTCCTGCTCGAAGTGACGCCGAGCTTCCTGACTCTAGCCGCGTTTCCTGTTTTAAGTTTCGCAGTAGATGCTCTGGTGTTTGGTTGCATCTTTCGCCCCCTACTGGTTGTTACTTGCATTACCACCAAGAGAGCATTCACCCTGTTTAATTTGATAAAGAATAAAACTCTAATCACGACGCTAAGACATTGAACAAAGCTGATCCAGTCCCATTTGGGATGTAAAAAACTATCAATAATTATTACATTTTTCATAGACACCTTGTTCATCAATTGGGATTGAAACAGAATGTTGATTTTGAAATATTAATGTGATGCAACTTGAAATTGCTGCAGCTACCTCTTATGAAATTGTAGATACAACCTTCCAGACAGCACATCTCAGCCACAAGAAAAGGCTAATGCATTGATCTATATCACTTAGAGAAAAGTACTACAAAAAACAAATAAATCAGTTTTTAATTAATTATTTATATAATGATGAAATAAATTTGTAACTACACGTATTTCATAAATGTTTTGATAATTATTTAAATTAAAATTCCAATTATTAATGCTTTATTGATGCCACAGGGAAATTGATGTTGCAACTCATATTATAAGTTGTTATAGGTGCTAATGGGCAGAAAGGATCTCTTGTAGCAATCTGCAATTCAGTGGCTCTGAAAAAAGCCTCCTACTGAAGACACTGTGTTGTTAAGCTGAACTTCAGTTACTCATTCTTGACTGATAATCAAGCCTCCAGTCACTAGGGGGCAGCAGTTTTCAAATTAATCAACATGGCTGCCTGTTCAAGCTAGCAGGAACCGACACACACCGGAGCTGACGGATGTTTTGAAGCATATCTACCTTTCTTTTATTTTTCTTTATTTTATTTTTATGTAGTTTACAATTCTGTGTAATACTTTAGCATCCCGATTCAAACTCCATTCCAGTAAGTGGCAGTAAGGTACACCAAAACGCCACTTGCTAACTTTGATAAAAGAAGAAGAAAAGGAAAAAGAAGAAGAGGAGTGACGGAGAAGTTGAAAAGGATTTCGCTGCAGCAAACAGAAAGATCGGGGACGGACCACTGTCAGTCTCATACCTTATTTGGAAATGGTACCATTGCACTCCGGAAGTGAAGGGGGCGCCATTTCCTATATTAGCCACGATCTCCCAGTTTTTATTTTCTTTTGAAATATGTGATATATCTTCCCCTTTAGGGAGGAGTTGTACTCTCGGCATGTATTTGAACTTCTCCCTTTTATTTACTTCAGCGCAGTCCACAGTTTTTAACAAATTCTGTAGCTTTCTGTGTACTTCTAAATCTGCTCCTTAGTCGCATCTTTTCGGGCCTGCTACTGCGTCTAGTGGCGTGAGGGTGGTAGCACAACTAATATAATTACATTACTACATCAGAATAGCACAAAGTCTTTATTATTTATTCATTTTTTATTTTCTTAAGGAAGTAGAAATGATTAAATGACATAAAAAAGACCTGAAAATGGTTTCAGACCTGTTGAAACTGAGGCAAATATTAAATACCTTGGGTCATTCCTGGACGTCAGCTCAACTTTGCTGAAAGCACTGACTATATTTTTAAGAAATGTTTTCAGAGACTCTATCTTTTAAAAGACCTTGCGATCTTGGGGTTATCCAACTAGAGCTTGTGTACACTGGAAAAAGTGAAGCACAGAGTTGTTCATTCAAGCTAATAACTACCATTGAATACATTGTAAAATAATTGACTTGGTTGTGAAAGTCTATTTTTTTGCATTCTGAGGTGTCAATTTTGATTCAGACTGAATTAATAACACTTCTGAAGGAAAGAAAGCAAATATTTTGGTTCCTCTCTGTTGGAGCTATTTATTCTTTATTTCTTTATGCATCTGAATTTTGTTAGTTTATTTTTTACATTTCTAGTTTTTTGTATTATTTGCAGGTTAATAATTGTCAATTCTATTTATCTTTTGTTTTTATTATTTGTTCTTATTTATTTGATTTCTGAAGACAGGAAGTGTGGTGGATCAATCCACTTTCTATAAGTGTAGGGGCCTGGTAAAGACAAGCAGGCATTTGGGTTTGGGGCCTATGGTTTTTACCAGAGCACCAGTGCAACAGGGCACCAGAGACAGAAGTAGATAGGAGTAACAAAGGAAAGTTTGAATGTTATAAGTGTTTTGCTGAAAAGGAAAATAAAAGCAACCAAGAAAATCAAGAAGTTTGGACATGAAACTTTTTGTGCCTGCGTGAAGAATCTGGACCCCAGTACCTCATAGTGGCGGATGAAACTTTTTATTGGATGTTTGGTTTGACAAACAATCGCCACTACACTCTCAAAACATACTGAAAGGAAATGTCATATTTTAAATCTGAGTCACGTGAGAAGAAGTTGGGGAGAAGTGCTTGGAGAGCTTCATCCGTTTCGGCATGGGGAAGAAAGAATGATTAACGTCCCAGCACGTCATCAAAGAATAAACCTGCGGTAAGTACTAAACTAAGCTGATGTAAACGTGTCTTAACAAGCCTACAATTGTATTAATGCAAAAGACTGAGTTAATGTCACCTGGTTAGCAAGCTGAATGTCCCGCCTAAATGTGGGTATCCCAGTAAACGCTTTCTTTTTTCTCCGGGTTAAATGTGGTGTAATTTCTGAACTTACACGTATTTCACGAGAAATATTACTATGTGTACATTGTTCGGTTGTAGCTGGAATTAATCAAGGTAGGCAAAATTCATTACCAATCAATAGCTTCCACCACGGTTAGCTCGGCTACACCGTGAATTTGACTAGCTCAACACATGTTAAGCCATGTTAGCAATTAGTTAGTCTAGTGTGTTTATACCACTATGATTGTAAAGTCCCAGTTTGTTAATGGTAGCGAGGCCCGTTGAAAATTAATGGTGTTTTGTGCATGCATTATACTTGTATGATATGGTATGTGATGTTTCCCAGTGTTCGCCATGCTGGTTTGTCCAACTGTTAAAATGGTTGTACAGGGTATGCTCTCGGTAAGCGAATCTCCTTGTTAAACCTTAAACTTTTTGTTCGGCTCTACAACTGGTTTTCAGGCATTTTGTTCACGACACTGCCCCATTTCCTGTAGGTTAAGAACTGCATTTTCCGAATGCATTGTGTTGTCAGAGATATGTCATGGCATGCTGGCAGGTATCTTATGAAGTGTGACTTCGCACGCGTGAGCCAGTAAAACTGTTGGGTTGCAACGTTCAGAAAAACCAAATGAATGTGGAGACGAGATTAAGTGGACCAAACGATTTAATTAATTAATTAATTTATTTTATTTCAGTCGAAGTGGTCTGCAAGATCAGTGTGGCAGGCAGAGTGCTTCAAAAAGTGAACATGCCAACTTCAACCAAGCTTACTCTATTAAAGCAAATCTCTAATGAAGGGGACAGGGGGCCAAGTACAGTGTTGCATTTGCCTGCAGTCATTTTTACATTAGGGTGGCTCTGATTGTAAGAGCGCAGTAGTAGCTATAATGATGTTGAATGAATGAATTTCTGTGTATATCTTAGTTCATACAAAACATGCAGCTCAATGTTCTTTACTACCGCTAGACTCAACATTGTATTTAGGTATATAGATTACCAGACTGTCATTAAAACTAAACAAACTAAGATTTCTGTTCATTGCATTTTCTGAATATTTACTGGTCTGCTTTCCTTTTTTCAGGTTGGATGTGGAAATGCAAAGAATGGAGCGAGCATTTTTCAAGAAGAGCTCTCATCATCTACCTGGGAGAACGTGTTGAGGACCTTATAAAGGAATACATGGTATGTCCAGATATTTTCTGTCACAATGATGATTCAACTTTATTCATCACGGGAGACCACCTATGCCATTATACAGTATATAGTGATTAATGAGGTGTGCCAGACTGCAGTTGTTCAGTTGCATATTTCGTATATTTTGCCTCAGGTCTCCCAGAAAGATCAAGCCGAGCAGGAGCTGGAGAGGACCATCATGGCAGTCTTCATCTTCAGAGAGAATTCAAGCCTTCTACAGCAGCCCCAAGACGTTGGGATTGTCATTGATGGTGTGGAAGTCCTCAATGAGTTGCCTTCTCTTGCAGCCGGAGTGGCAATGCTCTTTGGACTTTGCTATGCTCTTAACATGGAGTATCCACAGGGTTTGAGGTTCACCTTTGAGGCCCTTCAGAAGATCCTGATGGAGCTTGGTTCCGACAAGATGACTTCCAAGATTCGCAAACTCAGTGGTGAAACTCAAAACTGCACAGTAGTGTATATTTGTGTGTGCTTAATCAATTTAAATTTCATGTTATTTATTTTTATTTTATTTTATCTACAACTTCAAGTTGTAGATAAGCGAAGTAATTTCCCTGCTTATATAATATAAAGATTATATATATGTTATATTTAGCTTAGTTTTATTTTAGCAAAAAAGCACAATGAATTATTTTTAATATTTTAAATGGAGAATTAGAAATTTTACAGACAGGTACCAGATGTATTTGTGTCTAGGTCAAGAGGCTTTTTAGTTTGCAAGAAGCAGGATGGAGAAGAGGATACAGAAGATATACAGAAGATATACAAAAAAATATACAAAAGAACAACTGTTATTTGTTTGAATGCTTTTTATTTTTGTCATTAATAACAATAAAAAAAATACAAGAAATAAAACGATTCCACAATTATTTGCAATAGGCACAGTGGGACAGCAGGGGGCTGCGTGTGTGTATGTGTGTGTGAGTGGCATTTCAGCCCTCATTCTGTGCACTGTCTGCACTGTCGGCACACATCTGGCACTGCCAGTTCATGGGCTTGCTGCATTTGCCACATGCGTATTTGAAGCAGTCAACGCATCTCCTATTTGTACTATTTTTAATGCATCGACGGTTGATTTGGCACTTCGCCCTTTTGCCTGGGCTGGGTGTGGCAGGTTGTTGGCAAAGCAGTTGCTCCTTGCACGCCTTCTTCTCACTCACATGAGAGTTAGCCAACTCTTTTGCGAGCTCCACCAGGAAGTCCACCCGTCTCTCCTGCACCACAGTGCATGCCTGATACAGCACATGCGCATTCAGTGCTGCCATGTCAATCATGTTGTAGAACACGGCAACTGGCCACCTCCGTGTTCCTGCACGCACGCTGTACTCCCGCACCATTTTGTCCATCACATCCACACCGCACTTTGCTTTGTTATATTGTTTGATGGTGTTTGGCTTTCTTCTGGTGGTATCCTCGGTCTCAACCACGCTGTGCATGCTGCTGAGAATGTAAACGACCTTCTTCCTTTTGGGCACATACACAGTCAGCGTGGCATCAGAGGTTGAAAACACCTGAGTGGTGAATTCAGTGCGATCCTTCCGTTTAGTGGATTGTGGAATTTCCCTGCGACACTTGTTGACTGTGCCGAGGATGGTGGTTTTCCGGCGACGCAGTCGTTGCGCAAGTGACAGTGATGTGAAGAAATTGTCCGTGGTTACAGTTCTGCCCTTGTCCATGAACGGTTCCATCAGCCTCATCACTACAGTCTCGGACAGTCTCTCCCCGCTGGGACGACTGGGGTCCTTGCCAAGATATGGGAAGACATTGCAGATGTACTTTGATTTCAAGTCGCAAGCCACCCAAAACTTGATGCCAAACTTGTCCGGTTTTGTTGCTATGTATTGAAGGAAACAGCAGCGGGTTTTTGTGGGGAAAAGCTGTTCATCAACAGTGATGTGTCGACCAGGGCTGTAGGATGAGATGCAGTTAGCGGCAAACGATTCCCAAAGATCAGAGATTGCAGTGAATCTGTTGGTCTCCGCTCGCTCACGGCGTGTAAACATGTCATCAAAGCGTAGGTGTCGCATGATGTTTTGGAAGCGGTTTCGGGCCGTAGTTGAAATGATCATTGGGTTTCCCAGGTTTGCTGACCAGCTGTCACATAGTGATGGAACCTTGGTCAGCCCCCGCAAGATAATGACTGAAATAAATGCCATTAGTTCCGAGAGATCCATGAACCAATCCTGCTGCTCCTGACGTGCATGTTGGGTGGTCCACTGTTGAATGGTATGAAGCATCTCCAGAGTAATAAAACAGAGGAAGCTCTGAAGGCGACTCCGGATGCTTCGACTGGCCTTAGCGCTTGGCTCTCCATCTTTGGCGTACGGCTCAATTGGAGTGAAATGGAGATGTGTCCCCACTTGTTCCTGCCGCCACACTGTACCATCCTTCGTGGTCTCTGTCGGCTCACTCCCCGAACGAGCACTCTTTTTTGGTAGCGGGAGAGTCTCCTCATCTGCAAGAAAAACAATTTCAAATCAACTTTTTGTTTCTTTCTAAATAACAAAATAGTCAGGAAAATAAAATAAGCAGGTTGAGAAAACTAACCTGAAGACAGCTCAGAGTCCGAATCCGGTTGAGCGTCTAGGTCTTCTTTGTCTATGACTTCTTCATCTATATCTTCTCCTTCTGAATCCCAAGGCTTGGAATTCTGCATAAGTAATTCCAAAGCCTCTTCAGCATTCATCAGCTTCTGTGTCCTCTTCGCCATCTTGATTCTTGCAAACTAAAAAGCTGAGTGAATGTCCAGATATTTATACTCCACAGCACAAAAGGCAGCATGCAAATTTGCATGTGCAAAGTCTCCCAGATCTGGGAACCACCAGAAGTAGTTATTTTCAAAATTTCTATCCTGTTCCAAGGACAATCAGCGTGAAAGTTGATGTAGTGAGTTTGGCTCTCCTCCCCCCTGCTCATCTACAGGGATGCTAATTAGACCATTCAGAGTCGTCAGTTTGGCCACATTTGGATGCTAATAACCCAGTTTGGCCCTCTCTCGGTAGCTCTAGGAAGATACCCAATCTGGCCCCTCTTGGTAGAGATAGGAATTTCTCAAAATCCTGGTAGTCCTAGTGTTAAGGGTAAAACTAAAATACTCTGCTAAATAAACAATATTATTAATATGTAACATCACTTACTTGTATTTCCACGCACACACATCGAGGAGTAACAATAAACGGCAAACAGCAAGTTAAAACAAAATGCGAACATAAACTATACTCCCTTTCCACTCTACTCTTTTTTTCCTCTCTTTTTCGTCTGCATGCTGCAGCTGCTCTAAGCCCCGCGCCTTAAAGGCTCAGCATGGCAGTTTGTTATACAGCCTTTTCCACACTACCTATTTTGAGCTAAAAGCGTCAAGTACACCTCGCTGCAGCAAACAGAAAGGGGCGGGGACGGACCACTGTTAGACTCATGCCTTATATGGAAACGGGACCATTGCACACCGGAAGTGAAGGAGGCGCTATTTCCTATATGATCTGCAGCCTCCCGTTTTTCTTTTCTTTTTAAATCTGCGATATATTTTCACCTTTAGGAAGGTTTTTCACTCTCAGCATGTATTTGAACTTCTCTCTTTTATTTACTTCAGCGCAGCTCACAGTTTTTAACAAATTGTGTACCTTTCGGTGTACTTCTAAATCTGCTCCTTAGTCGCATCTTTTCGGGCCTGCTACTGCCTCTAGTGGCGAGGGGGTGGCAACACATCTAATCTAATTACATAACCAAATCCTCCTTCATCGGGGCATGCGTTGGAGCCCAGGTGTGAAATAATTAGAAATAAATGCTGTAGATGTATAACATTGTGTGCAAGGAATCCATATGGAGGCCAACGTTTAATATTATTGAAATAAATTAGCTTTTTGATTTACTCATTCGAGATGTGGACATTTACAGTTATTTAAATCAAGTTCTGAATAACTTTTTATTTATATAGAACAAATCTGAATGTGTTTTATTTTGCCGGTAATTATGATATCCTTCTGGTTTGATGCACCAGTTAGTACTGCACTTTGCTTTTACTTTTTATGTGTATTCTGTCTGTTACAAGTAACTTTTACACACAACAGAGGAGATTGTTTTAAGTTAATAATTCCTTAGCATTGATTTTAAAGAAGTATTAGTTCGACTGGCAGATTATTTCACTTATGTGAAAAAGATCTTGTTAAAAGTTTGATCCGTCAGAGGAACTAGTACTTTTTAAAAATTAATATAATAATATAATTATTTACTTTGAAAAGTAAATAATTTTTAAATTAAAAATTTAGAAATGAATTTAAATTCATTTTTAAATGAAAATGTCTTACTAACAGGCAGTTAGTAAGACGAAACTAACTACATGAAGTTAGTTTTGTCTTACTTCATGTACTAAAAAACTAGACCAAAACTACTTGGTCAGAGTTTGTGTTTTCGCAGTGCATTTATTACATGTTAACAGATCAAGAAAAGAAAAAAAAAAAAGCAATTGGCTGAGTTTTATTTTGGAATATCAGGATGCCACACTTTTCAAGAAAAACTGTTCAAAAAATTCTTTCTGCTTAAACTTTGCAATTATGTTAATTAAAATTCAAACAAAATAAGCTGAAGGTTGTGTTTATAAGGCAACAAAAAGGAAAAAAATTTTTTTAAATCAGTGTAAAAGCTGTGGCGTCTCTCAGCTGCTCCTCTGTGAGGGGCAGCCAGTAAATGCAGGGAACAGTTTTAGTGTTGCCAAACAAATCGTCCAGCAGCCTTGCAGAAGAATCCTCGGCTATTTTGAGAGGAAAAAAAAGACAGAAGTTCAACAAGAATTTATCATCAATCACACCATATCCAGAAAAAAGGATCTAACATGAGCCGTGGTTCTGACCACCTGTGCTGCCTCGTCGTTTCCTACCGCAGCAGGGATAAATAGCTCAGTCGGTGTAAGATGTTTACAAAACGAAAACTATAGCAGGCTGTGTTAATGTTAAATATGATAATTTCTGATCACTCATTTCTTTATGTGACGAGACTGAAGTGGAAGCTTAGAAGTTATGCTTAGCATAGCATTGGAATAATTTACACGACAAAAACACAAAAATATCACTTCATCAGAATATCCTACCCGTTTAAAATGAAAAGCTATTGCAGATGTTTGCACTAATCCTTTTATGAGAATTAAATATTCAAGAAAGAATTTGATGTAAATTATACGTTTTGTGATTCATATCCTTAAACTGCTGTGCACTTGTTTTGGCGCTGTAACTTTGTTGATGCTTTTTGGCAGAATCTGTGTGACTTTATCCACAACAACATAGAAGCACAATTTATTCTGTTATGGGAAGATTTCTTACTTGGCCTCACTAAAATCATGCTTAACAATTCTGAGTTTCTCATAAATCCTTTATTGCCACTAGCTAAATATCATATTCATTGTTCCAGGTAGAGAAAGCCATGCCTTGCTGCATTTTACAATGAAGTTAAGTTTTATATCCTGACTATGAAAGACTCTGACAAAAAATAGCTACTAAAACAATTTAAATCTGTACTGCTTTGAGTTGGGAACCGAAGCCCCTTAGCTTTTTCTTGAATATGTTAATCTGTATTTGTTTTTCTTGAGGCATAACAAATGTTTCACTCTGTCGTTATACAGTGTATCTGAGAATAAAGTTTAAAAAAAAACATCCCCCCCCCACCCACGCAACAGACTTCTTGTGGCTTTGATGTGAAGCAGTGATGTCACTCATCCTGTCTGTGACATCACTGGTCACTGTCTCTGTATTCCCAGATTCCACAGAAAAATTCATTTGCGGTTTTAGGTTCGACACGAAGAGACAAGTACCATGGCAGAGAAGGATTATTTTTCGGCAGAAATAAAAACCACTTCAATGGGAGGAAACGTTTTCCTGGTGGAAAGAACAAACAGTTTTGAGAGGAGCTGTATGAAATACGAGCGCGAAAACAAGGAGCTCAAAGACATGGTGGCAATGTTGAGGAAAACAATCGAGCGTCTCCAACGTAGCCAGAGCAAGAGCGACGTTAGAAACTGTCAAACAATGAACGAGATGCTACGAAGTCGCAATGAACATTATGAACAAAAAATCAGACGTCTCAATTCAGATTTGGACGAAGCCAGGAATACGACACAACAACTACAAACCGACTACGAGTCCATGGCGAGAATCAATGTGCTCCTGGAACGGACAAACAGAACTATAAAAGAAAACGCACGAGATTCTCTGAGGAAGATGACAGAAAAGATTGAATGGCTGGAAAGGGAAAATGATCAACTTAACAAAGAGATTGTTGTTTTGAAAATGAAGCTGGACAGAGCCAAATCCAGGACAGCAAAAAAATCAGAGGATGAGACGCTGATGCTGGAAGAAACGCCAAAGACCACAATATTTCACAGAATCGGGCACGCTTTTCTGGACATGTACGAGTCGGGAACGATAGGGAACTGGTTGTCATCATGGATCTTTTAATTTCTAAAGTTTCTGTGTCCCCAGGAGCACATTGGTTCTCACCATGGCCTGATTCTACCACGGAAAAGGGTAGAGTGCCTTCTCCGGGTCGGGGGGGGGGGGGGGGGGGGTGTCCTGCCCCAAGTGGAGGAGTTCAAGTATCTCGGGATCTTGTTCACGAATGGGGGAAGAAGCGAGCGGGAGATCGACAGGCGGATTGGCGCAGCGTCTGCCGTTAAGCGGGCGCTGTACCGGTCCGTCGTGGTGAAGAGAGAGCTGAGCCAAAAAGCGAAGCTCTCGATTTACCGGTTGATCTACGTTCCCACCCTCATCTATGGTCATGAGCTTTGGGTCATGACCGAAAGAACGAGATCGTGGATACAAGCGGCCGAAATGGGTTTTCTCCGTAGGGTGGCTGGGCTCTCCCTTAGAGATAGGGTGAGAAGCTCAGTCATCCGGGAGGGACTCAGAGTAGAGCCGCTGCTCCTTCACATCGAGAGGAGCCAGTTGAGGGGCATCTGGTCAGGATGCCTCCTGGACGCCTCCCTGGTGAGGTGGCTCGGGTACGTCCCACCGGGAGGAGACCCCAGGGAAGACCCAGGACACGCTGGAGGGACTATGTCTATATGAGGGGCTATAGACAATGACTATGGCCTGGGAACGCCTCGGGATTCCCCCGGGAGAGCTGGAACAAGTGGCTGGGGAGAGGGAAGTCTGGGCCTCACTGAGCTGGCAGAGCAGGTTTTAATCAGCCATTTGTTTATCATGCCCAGCCTGGAGTGTTTTTTGTCTGATGGAATTGGACCACTGAGAAATAACTTCATTTTTAACTTTCCCATAGTGTTCAGAAGCATATTAAAGTCCTTTTTCAGAAGTTTCTGCTTTGCCAGATCGTTGGCTCCAACATGCACAACTAAAGTAACATAAATATTTGGCCGATCCGCGGTTAGAGAGAGAGCTTTGCGAGTTAAATCAGATACAGTGTCACCAGGAGAAGAAATCACTCTCATTTTCTTGTGATTGCAAACGTGACTGATTCCATTTACTGCCTCATCTCCAACAATAAGCACTTTTGGGATACTTTTCGTTTAGCTGGTGGTTTACCTGCTTTGTCCTTTGGGGTTTGGGGGGGTGGATGTGATGGTCTTGCCTCATTGTTGGTGTTTGAAAGCGAGGTTTCACTCAGAGGCTCAGGCTGGAGTGCAGAAAATCTGTTTTTCAGTGGGATTCCCACAGAGTCAGAATGTTTTGAGGCCCGGGCTGGTCGCTCTGTCCTTGGGAGCGGGGTCGGTGGAACCGTTTTGGTTGCAGCTGCTTGTTTGTTTTCTTTTGGTTTAGCAGGTGTTGAGGTTGAAGGTGGGTTTCGGCTCAGAGCCGGCCACGCTGATTCGTCCAGGTGAGGGATTTCTCCCTGTTAGTTGTCTCCACGGATCTGCAGTGTGAGACTTTTGCTTCGGCTTGGCACCCAGAGCGTTCCAGGGTGAGCTGCTTGATGCGAGGCGTACGGCCTCTCCGTTGATTTGAGGAAGAGTTGTCTGATTTCCACAGGTAGCGTTGATCTCAAAGTTCACTTCCAGCAGTTTGATTTTCATTTCTATAGACTGAAGTCGTTGTATAATACTGCTAATGTCCCTTGGTAACCCCAAGGGACATTAGCAGTATTAGCAGTATTTTGCCCTGGTTCAACTTGGAGATGAAGAAAAGTAAGGTAAAAAAATAAAGGTAAAAGTAAGAAAATCCCCCAGTCCTTAGGTTTGAAGTAATCCAGTTATCATGTCGATAATGTAAATATAACTATAAAAACTGTCACTTTAAAAAGTAACTCACAGGCAAAGTTATCAGTAAAGACGAGAGAGAGCAGGATAAGCTGTTCCTCCTTCAGCTACCACAGCACAATATGTCAAAATGTAATCGATAGAGTGATTTATGACCTTAATTATTAATTGGTTTTAATTTCTGGTGACTGGATGCCTCCCTCTCTCCCCCTCCTTAAAAAAATAATCATTCTTTTGACATCTGTTAATCCCATCTTTGTGACACTTTGTTTTCATAAACTCCTTCTCACCTCTATGATTTTTTAAAAAGAATACAATTAAGTATAAAAAACAATAAGTGTTACACTTAATCAATAATAATATACAGTATATATTATACCTAGAGAAATGTAAATGGATTTGGAGTGTTGTAATACCTCTAGTTTTAAACAGATTGTCTTCCTGATACACAGCGTGAAGGGGAGAGGGGTGACCCCTGCCCTGCTCAGCACACCATCTGTGTGTCTGTGTCTGTAGGTGTGTGTGTGTGTGTGTGGGGGGGGGGGGGGGGGGGGTCAGTTGTGAGAGGAAAAAAGCCCTTGTCCTTGCATAAGAGTGAAACATACCTCTAAATCACAAACATCTAAAAAAAAACCCTACAGTTTAACTGGTAGCATGACTAGTCAGTGCTGACTACGAATTTGTGATTTCCTTCATCCATTCAAAAAACTAAATCTGTAAGAACTAAACTCTTACATACATATAAATTGCATATCATATATTTGATATGCAATTCAAATATATGCTGCATATCAAACACAAATTCAATCAGTGAATCTGTGTTTATTTCTTAAATACCCTTTCTCGCTGAGACTTAGTTACATCTTCTATCACTGGAAATTAAAGGCAATTAATTATTAAGGCCATAAATCACTCCAATGATTAAATTTTGACATAAGGGTGACTCTATAGTCTCTATTGTTGACTTATATATGTTGTTGAAGCCTGATCCTAATGCTGTGAAGCATTATATTTAGTATCTGGGTTAAGGTGTAGATTAAGTTTAGACTGAGGTTAGGAGTAGTTTTGTGTTCTGGTAACGTCAAGGTTTGGGGTTGTCTAATGGTGCGTTCACACCAAACGCGTTACGTCAAAAACGTGCCCAAAGCTTCAAGTTCAACGCGTGTCCATTTTGCTGCGTTCACACCAAACTCGTTTTGAGCGTCAGGCGCGTCTGGTTTACAGTCAAAGTCTATGTGGAGGCTCGACGAAGGCCGTTGCACGTTTTAAATCGTTTGGAGCGTTTGAAGAGTCAAGAGCGTCCAACGGAAAACGGCTAGAGCTGATGGGCCCTCGACGCGCCTCCACAGTCTTTTAATGTACACCAGACGCACCAAATGCTAGTTGTCAAGCATTTGGCATCAAGCGTCTGCATTCAAAGTGCACAGGCGTCGACCTTGAAGCATCGGAGGCGTTTTTGATGCAAGTAACGTGTTTGGTGTAAACGTACCATTATGGTGCGTTTACCACGAGGCAATAAACCACTTTAAATATACAAGATTACAGTCCTGTTCCCACTAAGTTACTGGTATGATTTTCATATCTGTATTGACACATTTTGAGCTGAAAAACAGGGCTTGCAAATATCAGCAGGCTAATAATTTGCTGTGCCAAAATAAGCATCCCTGCTAACTCAGACACATAGTAAGGCTTTCTGCATAATCCCACCTATTATACAAACTACAGGTATGAGTTTCATATAAATAAGATTATATTTGTGGGAAGTAGATAGGCCATGTATATATCGGCAAGCTAATAATTAGCTTTGCCAAAAAATGCATCCCCCTCTTATCTTGAAGAAATAAAGAGTTAAGAGTGAAATAACCTTTTCTACATAATCACACTTGTTCTCTAAACTACTGGTATAAGTTTCATATCAATAGGACAATAGACAGGAGATGCAGATATTGTCAGGCTCAGACATTAAAATGAATCTTCTCCTATATTAATAGACTGGACAGTTAATGGTGATATCAAATGTCCTACATAATGGACCTCTTGTTTTCTCATGCTTTAAGTCAGGGGTGTCAAACTCACTTTTTTTAGGGGCCGCATACAGCTTAGTCTGATCTCAAGGGGGCCACACTAGTAAACTGGATCTGCTACTTCAGATGAGATGTAACCTAGGGGTTTTGAGTTAAGCATTCCCTCGATTTCAATCAGAACGGTGTGCAGCACCTCTTCAGTGACGATTTGGGCTCCAATGATGACTTGAAGAGCAGTCTTTAGCGAGCGAATTTCACGCTCCCAGCAACCTCCAAAGTGTGGGGAACCAGGAGGATTGAAAATGAACTTGATTTGCTGGCAAGCTAGCTGCTCTTTGAGGTCAGGGTGAAGAGCTTGAAATGCTTCCTGCAGCTCACGTTCTCCTCCTCTGAAGTTTGTCCCCTGGTCACAGAGGATCTCCTTGGGTTTCCCACGCCTGGCTACAAAGCGTCTCAGAGCCATTAAGAAAGCATCTGTGTCCATACTCGGGATCAAATCACTGCTCTTGTAGTTAGACATTTAAACAGTATTCCCCACCTTTTCTCATGACTGCGTCGGATCTTGATGGTGTATGGCCCAAAACAATCCACCCCCGTGGAATAAAATGCCGGCTTGAATAGACGCAGTCTGGCTGGAGGGAGATCCGCCATCCGGGGTGGGTTAGGTTGACCTTTCCACCTCTTGCACTCAGCGCAGGATCTCTGATGGCGGCGTACTGCTTCACGTCCACGTAGCACCCAATACCTCCTTCTGATCTCAGCGAACACCCTTTCTGGCCCAGGATGTTGAAGCTTCCTATCATAATCTTGTATGATGAGTTGGGTCACAGCGTGTCTGGGGTCCAGAACAATAGGGTGAACTTCATCTACAGCCAGGTCAGGATTCCTGCGTAGACGGCCTCCTACTCTGATGAGCCCTGTTTTTTCATCAAACTCAGGTGCAAGTAAAAGAAGACAACTAGATTTGGCAATAGGTTTACCGGCCATTAACAGGGTGATTTCCTCCAAGAATGATTCCCTTTGGGCTCGTTGTAGAGCTTCCATCTCAGCAGCAGCATAGGATTCAGCAGTGATAGGGTGGTTGGGGTCAGCCGCCCCGTGATGGTGATGTACGATGGCCTCCAAGTAGCTGTCCCAAGTTTGGTGCTGGCGTGGATCTGGAACACTGGAGCTGGACACAGTTAGACAAACAGCTTGTCGTTTCAGCTCACCTTCAGGATTACTCTGGGGTGGAGGTGATAGGTCAGGCCAGTAACCTGGAGCTAGTTTCAGGAATTCAGGTCCATCGGTCCATCTACTGCCTTTGCAGATGTCTTGGATAGTGAGGCCACGAGTAATATCATCTGCTGGGTTGTCTCTTGAGGGCACATATCTCCACGTGGAAGCTTCCGTCATATCTTGTATTTCTGCCACACGAGTGCCCACAAAAACCTTGTATCTGCAGGAGTCTGAACCCAATCAGGTTAGGACTGTGGCTGAGTCAGACCACAAGGTACAGCTGCGTATGGGAAGAGTTAACTCAGAGCTGACGACTTTGCAGAGCTGAGCACCTGTTAGAGCGGCACACAACTCTAACCGAGGAACAGATTGCTGCTTCTTTGGAGCAACACGAGATCGAGCTGCAAGGAAGGCAACCTCGACTTCTTCTGGACTCTCTGTTCTGAGATAAGCCACTGATCCATATGCCTGTTCAGAGGCATCACAGAATACATGGATATCTCTCATACAGTTGGGCTGGTCTAATCTGTGACTGGTGTAGCACCTATAGGTTACAACACTCAACATTGTCTTGTATACAAGACAATGTTGAGTGTTCTAACTTTTCATCTCCTCAGCTGGTTTAGTCACATGAGCTGGAAGATGGCAAGGAATATTTTAGTAGATACCATCCGCCCTCCTTTATCATCAGGTTGAACTTCTGAGCTCATGAAAATGGTTATGGTTATAAAAATGTTATGGTTATGAAAATGGTTATTGTGTTTCTCTGGAAACTATATAGAACATCTATTAGAAATCATTTATTAAAAGTGCAATAATTATTCTTAACCAAACTAAAGTATAACATTTACCCATAGCATGCCGTGTTTTACTCAATGCACAAATTGTTGATATTGTTATTCTATGAATGAGTTTTATTTATTTTTTTACCCCTCCAGGGGGTATTTTTGTGGGCTCTAGTGTCCCTTATATGACAGTGGGCTGACAGGAAACGGGGAAGGAGAGAGGGGGAAAGACATGCGGCAAATGTCGCCGGGATTCGAACCCGCGACGGCCACGTTGAGAACTCAAGGCCTCCAAATACGGGTCGCATTAACCGCTACGCCACCATGGCACGCCCCCGAATGAGATTTATTTTATCGTTTTAGAGTCAAAGGAAAATTTCCACCTTGATATATTAAATAGTTTCATCTTATTTTTTCCTATATATAAGACTCTACCAACAAAAAGTCTCTCAGAATAACACATAGTACCGTAAAATCAAAAATGTGAACTCTAGCTTGTATCTAACAACCCTGGTTGTAACAAGATGTGTTATTCTTCTGTGAACCTAATTCATTTGTTTGTTATTGACTTTTGCTCAATTAAGTTTCTCGTGTATATATTGTAAATGGTATTTTACACTTCATTTTGTTCTCCCTATAATTGATGGAGATACATAGATATTATTTATAATGTATAAAGGTCTTATATATGTCATTTTAATTAGCACTGATGGTGTTTTTTTTTTTTAACCCCTCCAGGGGTCTTTTTTGTGGGCTCTAGAGTCCCTTTTTCATGAAGTAGGCTGACAGGAAAGGGGGAAGGAAAGGGGGGAAGACATGTGGCAAACGTCGCCGGGTCTGGGAGTCGAACCCGCGATAGCCGCGTCGAGGACTTGAGGCCTCCAAATGTGGGTCGCGCTATCCCTTACGCCACCACGGCACGTCCCTCTGATGGTGTTTTATTAGAGAATTTATTTTTTAAGGTTCCAGTAATATGAGAATTAATAATAAATAATAAACACTTGGTGGTATTTTGATTTAGTAATGTAATTATATTAGTTGTGCTACCACCCCCACAACACTAGAGGCAGTAGCAGGCCCGAAAAGATGCGACTAAGGAGCAGATTTAGAAGTACACAGAAAGCTACAGAATTTGTAAAAAACTGTGAGGCGCGCTGAAGTAAATAAAGGAGAGAAATTCAAATACATACTGAGAGTGAAACTCCTTCCTAAAGCTGAAGATATATCACATATTTCAAAAGAAAATAATACTGGGAGACCGCAGACAATATAGGAAATAGCGCCCCCTTCAGTTCCGGAGTGCAATGGTCCCATTTCCAAATAATGTATGAGACTGACAGTGGTCCGTCCCCGCCCTTTTCTGTTTGCTGCAGCGAGGTGTACTTGGTTGAATTAGACCGTTCCAGGTCGCTTTCAAGCTAGCAGCTTTACAAATCTTTTACATTACCAAGGTACATGAAAACAAACCTTTATCTTGGCTTTTTTCTATTCTTCCTCTTTCTCTTCTCCCTCCTTGAAGGATAAGCCCTTTTTGAGACATTGTTTTGCTTACTTAACTTCTGACCAGAGCTTTGGACGTTTGGATGTGCTCTGCACATTGCACGGCAGCTCATGTTACCGGCGAAGCGTGCCTCCTGGTGGCCTCCTGTATTCTTTTTATCAATAAAATAATAATTTCTATACACATTATCAAATATATATTATTTTAAAAACAAATCAGTTCATAGTGAAATTGTGTGTTTTTGATATTATAATGACACAGAAATTATTACAAAAAAAAAAAAATCAGCTCCACTGAGGAGGCCCCTTAGTGGCCCTAAGTGGCTGCTTAGTTTGCTCATGCCTTGGGCCGGCCCTGCGGCTAGCCACAGATTAAAGCGAATTATAAAAATTAGGTAGCAGTGTAATAGAAAATACATCCCCGATTCACTCACATTCAGGAAAAAGAAATATATCATCACCATATGGGGGCATTGATTAGCATCTAAACACAGACATTGTGGAGATGAACTGTGAAACAGAAGTCTGAAGAAAAACATCTCCAGCTCTGATCTTTATGGACCCGTCCTGATGAAATCCCCGGGTCTCCGCGTTGCTCTCTGGGTTAATGTACTTTCAGTCCACTTCAGGTTCGCTGGTATATCAAACAAATTATTTTAATCTACATAAATTATAACAAACATCTCGCAGACAACTACCTTAAAGTAACCATGTTTGACTACAAACAGCGACTTGTCTTGCACGCTTCTAGGTAACCATGGCAACAATAAACAAACGGCAAAAGCGCCCGTTACAGGTTTTCTCAGAGAAAAACAACACAGTATTAAAAAAAAAAGCTTGCTAAGCTAATACAATAATCAGAGTAGTTAACTGGGGCAATTTAGTTACAAAGGAAATATTTCTCTGTTGTTTAGAAGTTTGTTTCACCCCGGAAATGCACAGTACGGGCCGCAAAGTCAGGAAATTCTGCTCGTAAATTTACGTTATCTTTAATTCTTACCCGTGAAAGGTAAAGGCAGTGGGTCCACTATGTACTGTAAAACGGTTGAAACTCCAACGCCACTTTCAAGATGGCGGCGACGTAAGTAGGACTCGTATTCATGCCTATTGTCCAATCAGCGACTTCTCAGGTCTCACGCTGAGACATACCTGTTCCGTTTTGTTAATGTAGTATTTTTGTAAGTTGTAATTGTGCTCCATTAATGTTGTGTTTTTGAATTTGTTTAAGTGGTTTGTACCTCAGGGCCACCGTAGTAAACAGACTCTGTAGTTCAGTAGTACACCATAAAACCAGATCAACCAACCAGTTCAGCTTTGGTTTTGAACATCTCTGGGCTGGTAAATGTACCAAAAGTTAAATTAGTATTGTTTGGTTGTGAAAACTTCTTCAGTTTTACATGTTTATAAATAATTTTCCCAGAAAACTACTTTCACGTCTTCCAAAAACACCATGCAACATGTGACATTTTATGTCACCATAACACAGCTAGTTATAATATAGGTACAGTAAACAAACAGTTTGTAGGATGACGGCATATATCCGTCTACAATCACATTGTTTAGGGGTCTTTGTGAAAATCAAAATCTTCCGTTTTATGGAGTCTTTGTGGTCGTCTGCGGTCACATCAACCGCTGATGTAGACCTAATCTCCGGGTAGACAGCTATCCCCTACTGTGCCATTTAGTTGTTTGTTGTAGCTGCTCTCTTTTGTCCTTTCAGGGCTGCCTTCCTCGACTGTAACGACGCTCACTGGGGCGATCTCCTCCGTGGGCTGCGTGATTAAATAAACAGAGGACTCTGGTGTGGCCAGCAGAGACTAGGGAAGCAGAAAGAAGCGCGATGTTAGATTACATCAATCTTAAATCCAAGGCAGAAATTCTGAAAGCAGTCGCACCTTTTCAAAGTGCCGTGGAAGAGAAACCTTTGGCCATAAGAAATGGGAAATACTTTTCCATTTCACTACAGCCAACACTGTCATAACCACAGCCACTGCGATGACGACACATACGATCACAGCTGCAACCATCGGAGAGTTGTCTGAAACAGAGACTGTGATTGGTCTGGAGAACTTTTCCACCTCTGAACATGAAATTAGAACAAACTCCACTTTACTCAGGTTTAGGGGTAGGGTTTCATCATATGGTTTATCATGCATTGTGATAAATTTCTTATGATGAAAGCTTAGATTTTTTGTTGTCATTAATCATTCTAATTAAGGACGTTTAACCTCCCCCCAATGGGCTCTTTGCACCTGCCGCGCTGACGTCACAACCGCATGCGCAAATGCAGCTCTCTTTTTTCCGTTTGAGTTACTATGACAGCTAGAAAAGACAAAGTCTTATTTCACACGCAAATAAAACAATACTATGAACATTGCTGTCTTCCTAATATAATGGGCTTTTAAGTTTTCATGGATTTCCAAGCGTTCCTGAATTAAGAAGACGGTGGCTTGTAAATATTCGTCGCTACCAGTTAAAGCTAACGCAGCACAGCAAAGTTTACAGCCGTCACGTCACTCCGGATCAACTTCTTCAGCCTAAAGCAGAAGGTAAAGGAGCTTTCTGTGTTATTTCCATGGAATCACTTCTGTATTCAGCCTGAACGAGAGTTTATGGGAACCAGAGAGCAGACCAGAGCCAGACAGCCGAGCTACTGATCCGCCTGTACACACTGCTGTAAACACCGTCCTGCTTCACAAGAAACATGCAAAACTAATAAAGCGAAGCAACACGGAGACCTTAAGGAACACGGCCATATTTTTCTAAAAGCAGCAACTCTGAACCTGAACAGTCAGCTGAACTAGAACTCCGACACCAGAGCTGCTCTACTGTTAAGCTTTGGGCTTGTTGTTCCTCAGGCTTCAGAAGCAAAAAGCCTGAACCATAAAATCACCGTTACTTGGTCTCTGACACTAACGACAATAAACGCAGGTAATACACTTGAAAACAAGGTAAAAACATTGTCCGTTAGAATGGTTGAAAAAATGTTTAGATACTTAAATAGCACATTTTTACAAGAAAAATGTCCGAGAATATTGCCTACTAGCATAAGCTAAAGCTAATGTTAGCCACAAAGTTTAAAGAAAGTAAAACCTTCGTATCTGTGTATAACGAGGCAAACATCTTAAAACCATTCTCCAGCTTACTTGTTGGGGCTTCGGATCGATGTACATCATTAATTGTTACCTTGGACAAGCCCTGCAAATATCCAGTGTAAAGAGCCTTTTTCAATAGATCGGAAAAGATTGAGCCGCTTTTCCCCGAACGCGGAAGCTGAGGTGCAAAGAGCCCATAGAGTCATAACTGTCAGGATTCATCATTTTACTATTTGCTCCACTGTTTGTTCAGTGAAAACATCAATAAATACCAGTCATAAAATAAAGTTAGTGTGAAGTTTATTGATACAAGTCACACACGGTACACACACAATCTTTGTGATTGGTGTCCTAAATAAGCATATTACAAATAGGAATGTTTCTCAACAGCATTATGTGTGTTTGTTTGGCTATATTTGGTGTGACACACAGTCACAGTCATTCAGTTTTATAAGGTGTAACCAACCCCAAGTCTTCTAATACTCTGGATTACAACAGCAAAATGTTGAAACTAAATAAAAATAATAATACAGGAAAGTTCGATGTCAGAGAAGTAAGCTAACAATACTTTCAAAAAGAAAACATCAAATGACAGATGTTAGTTTCATCCAATCAGGCGTGGTGCTTGAGGTACGCCAAGCTGACTGGATATGTCCATCTGTTTCCTGTTGGGGGATCAGACCAAATAATCTATCAATAACAAGGTCCGCTTCTTAGACCTTCTTTTAATGTTGTAGCTTGGCCTCCACCCAGAAGAGGGCGCCACTAAGTTGATATACAAAGATAGAAGTGCTGGCACTGGAAAGAGAAACGCTGTGGTGTGGGATGCAAAATGTACTTTATGCGTTTCTGTTTTGAAATATAAACACTCGACAAGCTTCTTAAGTTTCACTTTCACCTAGTTTTAAATGCAGCATATAGTGAAAAATGAAGCCCTTATGAAGGAGGGTTGAATACCTCTTATAAGAAAAAACTCGTATTGTTAAGAAAATAGCTGCTTATCAATTAGTCAATCAATTGATAAGATCAATCAACTGTAGATCAACTCATTAATCGATAACTTGCGTCCCTGTTCTGTCCTTATGAACTTCCTCACTGATTACTGTCAAACACAAAGAGCGTACCAGTGTCGCCGGTCCTCTCACACAGGACGCCGCTGGGCTCGATGGGGTTCTTGTTTCTGAGGGTGATGATGCGGACCTGTACGCAGTACTTGGTCAAGGGATCCAGTTCATCTAAAATGACCCGGTCCTGGCGGATGTTGCTGAGGGTTTTCTCCTGCAGGGGGTGACAGAGAGGCAGTTAGTTTGAAGCAGCCTCAGACTGGTAGAGGAGACCAGGTAATGATCAATAAAACCAATCTTCCATGGGTGGATGGATAAAGAGATGGATGGATGAAAAGACCAAATGATGAATGGAGATATAATTGGATAGATGGTGGATAGATAGATGAATGAATGAATGAATGAATGAATAGATGGATTGGTGGATGGACGAGTAGTTAGGCAGATTGATTGATCAATCAATGAAAGAACAAATGCATGAATAAAGATACAATTGGATGAAAGGATAATGAGATGGATGGATGATAGACAGGCAGATGAATGGATGGATCAATGAAGGGATCTATAGAAGGATGAATGGAGATACAACTGGATGTACGGATGGATAGACAGGCAGATTGATTGATCGATCAATCAATCAATGATGAGACGGATTGATGGACATGCTGATGATCAACTGCTGTTGTTTCTCTAAAAATCCAGCAGGTGGCACCAGAGGGCCATTTCTATCAGTCTAATCAGCCAGACAAACCGCTGCACCTTCAGCCTGTTGGTGTTGAATTCACATGCACTCAGTAACCTGATCAACATTCGGGTTTTCCATGAACCGATTTAACCTGCATCATCTCCTGGTCGTCCTTCCAGTAGGTGATGTTGTAGCTGACTTTGCTGTACATACTCCTCAGAGAAGATATATAAAACTCTGGTTCCTTAATGCTGATCTCCAGAGTTTGACCGATGGGTAAGAGCGACACGCTGGGAGGACTGATCAGGGCTGCAGAGAAAAAGATCAGAATTCATTTCTGGATTGCTTGGAAACATGCACCACCAATCGCTTTTGTTGCCAGATCTAAAACCGATGCTTAGGTGAACTTTTGGGGTATGTGTGTTAAAGACTTACTTTCTGTATCCAAAGTGATGTTTTTACTCTCCGCCCAGGCTGAGGCCTCTTCTCCCAGCAGAGCCCGGACTTTCCCACTGTATGTCCCATACGGACTGATGCCAAAATTGCTGAGCTCACATTGAAAGGTTGTGATGTTCACGCAGCCTGGATTGCGGATTCCAATAGAACTCCTGAGACAAAACAAGCGATAAAAAGGACACACAGTTTGATAATGACAGGAAAAAAAGCAAACAAATCATAAAACAAGCATTTATAATGGACAACTAGTCAAAGCTAAGGAGCCGGTTTAATAACCAATTTGACAACAGCGGCTGTTAATACAGTTCTGGGAGAAGCTAAATCCATCCTCACAACTCTCGGTGGATTTAAGATTTGAGGTAGCAACCATGTGCGGCCGATCAGATGATTAACTGATCGCCTCTGCAGAAGGTGAACTTTGCTGCTCTGCAAATTCAACGGCAATAAGAGAAGACATTAACAATGACTTCAGAGGAGCAACTGGTGCTGCATTTAACAAGTTAACTAAGACCAGTAGAGTCTGAGATAATAGTCTTGAAAAGACTGCCTTTCTGTAGAATGATGAATCTTAAATAGACGGTTTGTATTTAAGGGTTAGGGTCGTACGACTCTGTGCAAAGCTGCACCTGAATGAACAATGTCATTGGGACAGCTGGAACCAAAGTAGATGTTTGGCTACAATACACATCACCATGTTTGAAGAAGATTTAGGTCTGTTTTACAACCAGGGCAGTCTGCATTCACTAAGTTGACTGATCTCCTCAGTAGATCAGACAACAGCAGATCTACAACAGAATGGCTGAACAAGAAATAAATCAAGGTTCTGCAATGACCTAGTGAACATCAAGACCTCAGCCTGATTGAAACGCTGTGGTGGAACCTCTAGAGAGCTGCGAAAACGTCAATGAGGTCAAGTGATACTAGAGAGATGAGTAGGTAAAAGATTTCCTCAATGATTAAAGAAATTGATAAAGTCAGAAGTGGAGGGCTAAGGCTTCCTGAATGGTCTGAAGAAGACAACAGCCAGTTTGAGGTATTCTCTTGGCTTCCAAATTCTTCAGATCTCAGTCGAATCGATGTTCTAGATGGAAGCGTCAGATCCATGGAGACTCCGCCTCCCAAGTTACAGGACTGGACAAGATCCGCTCCTGATATCTCGGAGTCAGATCCCACAGAAAACTTCAGTGATCCAGAGAAGATCATTAGGAGAAAAGTAAGGGGGATTTCCTGATATCAGTTGGTCTCATGCCTCGTTCTCCACTCAGCTGTAAAACATTTTATGGTCCGGCGTATTCAGGACTCTCACAGGTTGGACTTTCAAGGGGCAGGCAAGGTTCAACCCAAACTGTACCAATGTCCCATGGACATACAACGTAAGGAAGGCCATCAATGGTGTGAAACATGTTAGTTGTATTTCACAATGGAAACGCACAAAGTGATCCACACCGACTCGTGCGAACCGTTAGCTGTAAACAAGGAAGTATTATTCTGGCTGATTGTCGTAAATATGTTTGCTCGATAACACGAGACTGCAGCCTTCCTTTCCCAGAAGAAAATCCTGATTCATGACAAAAAACTTATTTTCTAGTCGACTCCAACTTTCAGTTGTCACATTTTCTGTTTAACGAAGATGCAGAGAAACGTTCAGAAACTCCCTGCAGGCAGTTTTTCTGGAAACTGACACCAGCACATCAGAATAGAGGATGCAGCACTGCAGAGAAGCAGAACAACACAAACATCTGCATGCACAGAGGCTTTCTTTGTTTTCTTCCTGTTTAGTTCCACTATGACTGTAAATGTGATTTTTAAAATAATATTCCAGCCACTTTACATCTCAGGCATTTGATGACTGTTCAAGTCAGTAGCTGCATTTCCATTGACCACATAATTGCGTAATTTGACATTTTGAAAATAAATTAACTGAATGGAACCACGCCAATTTCGAAAAAAGCCTTGCTTTTGATAAAAAGCCAAGTCAAGCCAAGTCTTCCAAGTTGGAAAAACCTTCAAGGAGAGCTGAGCCAGAACAGCCACCTGCAGAGGAAGCTCCGTTCAGAGGAGAATAATAGTTAAACTTACTTGAACTCGGTGGTGTAGATCAATCCGCTGGGTGCTTCTGCAGGTGGATCCCAGCTCAGGATCAGGTTCAGGTTCCTGGAGGTCACCTGGACATTGGTGGGACTCCTAAGGACTCCTGATACAACTGCACAGACCCGAGAACAAAGTTAGGAACGGCATCAGATTCTCCTGCTCACATCTGATTATTTACCACTTTCTATTATGCTTCCTTGAACAGGCTAGGACACTTCTATGAGATACAAAGCATGTTCATTATATTTTATGCATTAAATCATTGTTAGATAATGAGATCTTAGTCTGCACAGTTCTGCCTATTTGAGCTGTTTTAGGGAGTCTTGTCACTTTAAATACAAATAACTCAACGTTTACACTCACACATGAAAATGGCTGCAAAAGGAATGTGCTCCTGTGAAACAACACATCTTTGAAAAGCAGAAGTGGAACCTGCTGCACAATCAACAAGAATGCTGCAGCAAGTGGTTTCTGGATGGTAAGTCAACAACAAAACACTTGATGTTGCCAAAGGTGGAACAACCAATATTGGGCCTAAGTTGGCTGACTTTTTCTTTTTCTTTTAATGTAATGATTTTTAAAACCAGAGCTTTATATTTACTCTGGATGTTTTGTCTAACATTTTACATGTTACAGAAAAATTAAAATAAATGAAAAAATAAATAAAAGGAATATTTCTTTGGTGAAAAACTTTTGCCCTGGCAAAAAAAAAAAAAAAAAGAGAAGGAATGTGGCAACAATTTGAAATAATAATTAATATTTGGGTGCACTAAAGTCAACTTTTTAGTAAAGGTTACTGGGTATATGTTGTTGCTACAAGTTTGGTTATAAAATCATCATGAAAACTTTGAGATGTACCTAATATTTTCCATTGCAAAATCTAAAATTGTTGGTAATAATTTTTTCCAAATTAGAAATAAAAATGATTCATCTTCATTGTGCTGAGGAAGCAAATTTATATTATTCTTGAACTGAAGTTAGTGGCCACAAAAATCAGTCCATGACTCACATATGGCCCCCGGGCCGCACTTTGGACTTTGGACCATCTATATATGGTTTTAGTGTAATTTTTGTGACATAGATGTAATTTTTCATAGTTTTTTTAAATAAAAAAACAAATCTGTTGACTTAGCAGCCAGAACAGACTTAAATAGAAAAATGTATAAAGAACTTTTCTGGCCGTCCGGGCCGAACGTGTTATATCCGTTTGGACAAAAACCTGAATTAAACTGCAATATCTCAGTCCACCTTAAAACTATCAATAATAAACCGATTAAAACCCTAAAATAACACACACAGGTTAATCAGAAGAACATACAGTAAGTCCTCCATTATCCGACTGTTCGTCTATAGTTACGGTAATACGTTCACTGACCCACAGAAACAGCTGAACTTTACCTCCGTTTAGTGTTGAAAGTGTCAGGATGAAAACACAAACAGCGGCTGACATGTTGATCCGAAGGTTCGGTTCGGCCGCTGCGCGTCCCGATTTCAGCGCAGCGTCCCAGGGTTGGTCGTTTAAAACTCGCCGTTTCATTAAGTTCCCGTTTGCATTCATCAACAACAGGCGAGGGGAAGTACGCGGAAACAAATGTTTAATAATTTCAGCGTGGACACGTCACGTTTCACGTCAACTCAGCCACTTTTCACTTCAGGGAAACACGACGTTACGGCAGCTCGCAGCTCGGATTCCTTTCTGCTGCGCGCTTATACGGACCCTTACGGTAACCCTTCGAAATAAAAGCTTCCTAGTAGAATATCGTCAAAAAGTTACCGTAATTTATTTCAGGTCAAACACAGAGGTGTCTATAAAGTCGCAAAGTCAAAAATTAACAGCAATAATTTGGATTATTTAGCCTGTAAAAATATTAAAAAGTGGGTTTGTTTTGAAAAGTATTTATGTATTAATTTATTAATGCCAGTTTTAAAATACGTTAGTTATCAAGCTAAATATTTATTATTTATTATGAAATTAAACATTTCGTTTGTTAAACAATTAGTTTGTAGCCAAATATTTAGCTGCCATTTAAATATTAAATGCTGAATATTTGCTTTCAAACTAAATATTTAACCCTCTAAAGATATTTAGCTATGAATTAAATATATTTTTAGAAAGCCAAGTCTTTATTTTGAAGCTCAATATTTATTTACTTATCAAGCTAAATATTGAGCTTCAATATTTAGTTAACAAGATAAATATTTAGTCTGAAGCTAAATGTTTAGCTACAAGGTAAACTTCCTTCAGTAGATATCTAAGTTCTTACTAATAACATTTGGGTTCTGTAACATGAATTAATACATTATTGCAACATTATAAAGTGTCCCCAATTATTGGCAGTAAGTTATGATTTTAAAAACAAATATATGAAACAGAGACTTGGAAAATTCACAATTTATTGCATTTTTATTTCATTTACAATCAATTAAAAGGCTCAGAAACGTGTTCCTGTACAGACATCGAGAAGAATTGCCATAATGAACAAATAAAATATATTTCTGAATATAAAGTTTGGATCTTCTCAAATCAGATTTTCATCAGAATCTGCTCAGATTTTTCACCAGAGTCTAAATATCGTTGGATTATTGATCCAAATGATTGATTTCTTACCTCATTTCCTGTTAATAATCTCCAAAAGCAGTTTGTATCTGTGCAGATTCTTTTACAGGTGTGCATCATTAGTATCAGAAATCCAAAACACAGGTTTAAAAAAGTTGTAGGTACCTTTTGCAAAACCATAAATCATTTACTTTTTTCCAACAAAATAATATGATATAGATTTTTACACATTAAACATACATTCTGTTACTGAAGGGTTAAAACACACTGGCAGAAATTTCTTCAAGAAGAAGGAAAAAAACCTATTTTAACCAAAGAAAATTAAAATAAACCTCAGTGAGAAAAGATAAATTAAACCCTCTGAGCTGATTAACAGTGATTATTTTACAGTGACTGTATAAAAATCTCCTCTGGCAGGTGAGGAGGTTAGAAGTCCTGAGTAAAACTCGCTTGTAAAAGTAAATGTTAAAACAAAAGGTTCCCTCCAGTAGAGGAACTCAAAGTAACTGAACTGTTTCCTCAGGATGCTTTAGGTCGTAACGCCGTCCTCCTCTGTCAGAGAAGACTTCAGGCAGGTGTAGGACTGAGAACTGAACTTCATGCAGGGCAGATGCAGATTTTTAACCTAAAGAACAACAAAAACAGAAAAATATCACATTTAATGATGTTTGTGTTGCTGACTTAACGAAGTTTAACCACAACATCCGTCATTAAACTCAAAGAGATCAGATTAAAAGTCATATTCTTCCCAACTGGTGCACAAAAAAGGCTAAATTGATGTTTAACTGCACTTCTCTATCAATGCTAAACTTTAAAAAAAAATCACTAACGTCAAAAATGATCCAGGATTTTACTACAGCAGAAATCAGTAAAATTAAAACACTTTCCAATTAAATTCTCCAAAATAAAATACAATTAAATATACTGTAGGTTAAATTCAGTCAGTAGTCGGTTGGCTTGGAAAGCTATTTTTCCTTAATAAATAGAATAATCATTCAAAAACAACTTTTTATCTATTTTTTATATTTATTCAGGTAAAATGAACATAAATTTACATCAGTTTGTTTACAGATAGTCAACAAACTGAATCAAGACAAACTAAATGAAATTTTGATGTAAACATTTCCATCAACTTCTAATAGATGCTAAATGTTGTGTTCTGCATTTCTGAGCATTACATTACTGAACTAAAACAAAAATAAAGTGATCTAATATCTTAATCAGCCGAACAGAGACTGATCCTCTGAGCTCCTCCTGAGTTATTCTTACTTTAGTAACCAAAGCGGCCATTTTGATTCCAACAGGGTGTTCTTCGTGTGAACTGACCTGTTAAGGTGTCGTCTCAGTAATTCCAAGCTCACCTTTCTGCTGAAGATGAACCGGCCCACGACGATGACCAACAAAAGAGTAACCCCCCCCAACAGGCCAAGGACCAGGAACACTGAGGGACGGCAGGACGAGACAAGTCAGAACCCCAAAATATTCACATCAAAACAGCCAAATTAATCAGACGTTTCACACTCAGATGCAGGAATAACGTCATTTGAAGAGGCGTACATGTGTGTTGGGGTGGAGGAGGACTGGTGAAGGCGCAGCGGTATTCGCTGGGGACGCTGTTCCGGTTTATGAAGGACATGAAGGTGATGGAGACGCAGTACTCCACACCTGGCTGCAGGTACGAGATCACGATCTCCTGCTGGTGGGATTTCAGTTTGAACTGAAACACAGAACGGAAACGACAAAACGTCACCAAAGAGAGGATGACTGGTTGGAAAAGAAAACTAAACTGTGATAAAGAACATAAAGGAGGAGTGAAATAGGATCAAAAGTTGCATTAGTTGCGCAGCTTGACATTTTCAAAATAAATTTGCTTAATGGAAACACAATAATTTAGAAAAACTTATTTTTCAACAGGAGGCTTTGGTGCTTTGATTGCTTTATTGAAATTGGATTATTTTGTAATATTAAAATGGAAACAATTTATTCACATCACAGAAGTCATGTGACCAACAACCGGATGTTGCCACTAACGCAAACTACAAAGAGGAAGACGACAGGAAGCAGTTGGAGGAGGATGACACAGCACGATTTTAATGACTTATCGCTTGAACAAACTTATTTATGGGTGATTTTAATTGGGTTTCTTATTTAACAAAAACATCACAATTGCAAAATTGTAGTTATTGTGAATATTAAATGGGTTTCCATTCACCATGTAATTGCGCAATTTGACATTTCAAAAATAAATTAGCTTAATGGAAAAACAGCAATTCTGAAAAAAAACACTTGGTTTTCAATAAAAATATTTTTGCCGGTAAGACGAGGGTTTATCAAAATTGGTTTATTTCACAAAAATACAGTGGAAACACATTTTTTGCATCACATGATCCACAACAGGATGTTACTACTGGCAGAAACAATGAAAATGAGAACAGGAAGTAGTTGGAAGACGATGGCGCAGCATGATTTTAACAACTTACTGCATGAACAAATTTATTCACGTGCGATTTTAATTGAGTTTCTTATGTTATGGAAACATTTCAAAATTATGTTTGATGTTTTTTTTTACCTTATCAGAATATTAAATGTTTCCATTAAAAATGTAATTGCACAATTTAACATTTCAAAAATAAATTAGCTTAAGGGAAATGTGCCAATTAAAAATAAAAACTCACATTTTTCAATAAAAAGTTTCGGCCATGTTGAAATTGGTTTCTTTCACAAAATTGTAATGGAAACTTTTTTCTCATCACACCAATCACATGAACAACAACCGAATGTTACTATTGCAGGAATACTTCACTCTAAGCAGAACACGATTTCGGTAAAGTTGCAAAATAATCATAAAATTTAAACTGTAAAAATAAAAGTATGAAAATGACAATTCAGTTTGGTAAAATCCAACTTTCTGCAAGCGATTCTTTCCCTCCTTTCTCTAAAGTCACATTTTGTCACATTATTTTCACAAATATTTTGGTAAAAAACAATTAATTTATTATGCATATTCCTTAATAAAAATGTTAAGATGTCTTCAAACGTACACAGCAAGTCTCAAATATGGTGACATCGCCAAAATTAATTAATTAATTGTCTTTTCAACCAGTTTTTTCCCTGTAACTTCTGTGAAATGGTGGAGTGCATCACTTCCTGGTGCACAGAAATGTCAAGCATAACCTGGAGTCAACTGCTGAGGTGTTAGACTGAAACTGGAAGTTCAGTTTCAGTTTATTCAGTAAAGAAACTGCAGTTTGGTTTGAGATCACAGTTTGATCAGCTCAAAAATATTTAAACAAAATCATCAACGTGCCTGTTTTAAATTATTATTACTATTATTATTTACATTTCTTAAGCTGGTGAAATCGTCAAACTTTGAGCTCTGCTAAAATAAAAAAAAACAACAACACATCATCAGCTGGTCTTAAGATGAGTTGAAAAACATCACATGATAAAGAGAGAAAACAACCACAGGGGAAACATCAGAATGATGACATGAAGGCTGTAAAATACCCTGAGGACGAAAACAACCAGAAACCAAACCCAGCTCATCACAAACAGGTCAGAGAACCGCAAAGACGCAGAAATTAATGGCTCTGGTTCCACCTTTAAAGTCAGTTTAAAGTATTCACACCCACACTTTGCCATTTCATCCCAACCTGCTCTGAAACCACAAACAAAGCCTCTTTTTGTATTTTTTTTTTTTTTTTTAACCAATTTAACCACTGCGTTCAGCTTATCCCTCTTTTAAAATAGCTTAAAATGCTGAATTTTATGTGTGTTTTAACTGCATATTAGCTCTACATTGTACCTGGTTGGGGTTTGTTTTCGGCCGGTGATAAGAAATATGACAGGATATGACTTCTGATTGTAGTCGCAGCCAGTATATTGTAAAAAATATTCACACCAATTGAATATTTTCACATTTTGTATCATTACAACCACAACTTACAAAGTATTCAACTGGATTAGATGTTAGCTACATGAAGTAGCTACGCTTTGCCATTTTGATCCCATCAGCTTTCCTTGTGAAACTATGAACAAACTGTTTCCTACCATTGCTTTCAGTGTTTTTCTCTATCAAAATAGCTTAAAAATGCTGAATTTCAAATATCATCCACTTTACATAAAGGTTTTACATTACACCTGGTTTCCACTGATTGGGTTTTGTTTGGGGCAGTTGATAAGAAATATGACAGATTATGAATCGAGTCACATCTCCTACATTGCAAAAATATTCTTACCTTTGGAGTATTTTCACATTTTTTCACATTTTGACACCAAATTATAAAATATTCAGCTGGATTAGATGTGACAGATCAACAAGAAGTAACTATGCGTTGCCATTTTGATCCGACCCGGTTTCATTCTGTTTCCTTCAGGATTTGTTAAATGGAAGAAAAAAATAGGAAAAAAGTCACATGCATTTGTAGTCATGATAGAGATACATTCTTGGCAATCCTGGAGAAAACGAAGCAGGAAAACTCAGCTGGTAGAGACAAGGCCCAGAAAACTCATTGTCAGAAAAAGTGGTTCAAATTCAGATGGTGTCAAAACAGCAAGAAACAATAAAACCAAGCAGCTGAAATACTGAAGAGGAGAGGAGAGCAACATCAACACCATGTGAGACCAATCAGAGGAAGCAGGAAGCAAAGAGAAGGAGAAAACTAAACACAGGGAACCGAACCACAAATCTAAAGTAACTAAACCAAGGAGGAAAACACAAGAGTCAAAACCAGAATGCATAGAAAGAAAAGAAACTTGACACAATTCAGTCTGGTAAGACAGAAATAACAATAATAAAATCCCAAACGTTGGTGGATTATCATGACGTCACTGTAAACACAGATAACAAGTTAGAGAATCTAAATTACTTCTAATCAAAGCAAATACCAATTAACATTTGGATGATGCAAAATGTTTTATTTTGATAGAGAAATACACTGAATACAATGGTAGGAAAAAGGTGTGAAATTATAAAAAAAACACAAAATATTAAAGGTAAAGTTGCAAAATGATTAATTCCTGAATCGATCACAATAAAGAGGAAGAGAACTAAAGATGCACCAAAGGATTGGTTAAATTCACCAATCTGTGCCTCCGTACCGAACAACAGATTACAATGTCTGTCATAAGTCATGGTGTATCAGTTTATTTTTCATTTTAGCTGAACCTTTTCGTTAATTTTAGAGATTAAAATGTAAAAAAAAGGCAAAAACATTTTATTTGTTGTTTTGTTTCTTTATATTAGACATTTAAAATGTCGTCCAGTTCCATTATCGAATATTCATTAGAAATCAAAGTTTATTGATCGTTGAGAGGGTGAACTTACCTGCATTTTTAACTTGAAACAACAATATTATCACTTATTGCACTAACTTGATTATCCAGAAAAATTAGTTTTCAAAGCAAAGATGATGAAACACAAATAATTGACGCCTGAAGAAAATTCACATCCAAAGTGAGGAAATAAACAGGATTTCTGTCAGGAACTCTCACCTCGGCGCCGTCTCTGGTTCTCCTCACGTTCAGCTCCATTTCCGTGTGCAGGTCCTTCAGCTCCTCTTGGTAGAGCAGAGACCCAGGGGCGTCTCGGACCTGCAGGACCAAACAGTTCCCACAGCCGGATACGGAAAACTCAGGAGGTCCCAGAACGGCTGCGGAGAAGAAGACATAAATCTGCTTTAAGGATTTAAACTCATAAAAAGCTCAAGTTACACTTTAAATGTGAGAAATACTAATAGTGTAACTGCTGACATTGTCAAATTAGGGACAGTTAAATTGTTTACTGGTAGATTTTTATCACCTTATTTTAGAATAAACTGTTAAGGTTAAGTCAGAGGAACCACAAGGCTCTTTGCTTGGCTCAAAACTTTTTAAATTGTGGTTAAATCACATACATAATGCTACAAACATCCTAAATGTCACTTTATATGCAGATGACACCATACTATATTACTATGATAAAGGTTGAACCGGGTTCAGATTACAGTTAAAAAAAAGGGAGTTAAGTTTGAAAAAATGGTTTGATACAAAAAAATTATGCAAAATAATATGATTAAAATACAAAATGTGTAGATGAAGAAATTAAAGAAACCGGGGATGAAATTATAATAAAAACTAAAAGTAAGGACAAATGTTAATGTGTAATGGGAAAAACACCAAAAGCAGATGGTAAACAAATATGTAAACAAATATGTAAACATAGTTAGATTTAATTAGCGCTATCTGTGAAACTGAATGTGTTCCAACATATATTTTCAATAATATACCTTTGGTGTTGATGTTTTCTCATAATTTTAGCTTTATAGTCTGTAAAGTCATGAAGGCGTAAAAGTCCTATACTTCTAACTACTCTACTGTTTACACTGCAAAATCACAAAATCTTACCAAGTATTTTTTTTTTGACAAGTTTCTAGTGTAAATATCTTTGTACACGTGAAACAAGACAAAACTAACTTATGAGTAACTTTCCATCAACACATAGGAGATTGATTTAATAATTCCTTAATGATGAAAAAGTACTAGTTCTATTGGCAGATTCTTTCAATTATAACGAGACATTTTCACATTTTATAAGTGAATTAATCTGCCAGTGGAAGTAATACTTTTCATTAAGATTCAAGAATTGCTGACTTAAAACAAGCTAGTATCCATCCATCCATCCATTTTCTGTTCACCCTTGTCCCTAATGGGGTCGGGAGGGTTGCTGGTGCCCATCTCCAGCTACGTTCCGGGCGAGAGGCGGGGTACACCCTGGACAGGTCGCCAGTCTGTCGCAGGGCACAAGCTAGTATATCTTGCTGAAAAGTCAGTTGTAAGTTAGTTTTCTTATTTTGGTTGCAATAAGATATTGTCACTGGAAACTAAGCCAAATTACTTGGTAAGATTTTGTGTTTTTGCAGTATATAATATTCACAATTGCTATCACGCATTAATTTATGGTCATTTATGTTGGAAAAACAGATAAATCGTACCATCATGTTACGAAATGATTGGTAAACAAATGATCCTAACAATAAATCTGATGTTTTCTATAATCACGTGTTTTGTTGAAACATGTCAGTTCTGTATGATGATGTTCGGTTCTCTCACTGTCTGCCAGAGGGTGGAACAGATTCGATGTGGTCCAGCTGGAGGTCTGGTTGGTCCTGAAGGCTTGGACTCGGGCCACGTAGTAGCCAAACGTGTCCTTTAGTTTGCTGGTTAGATTGCAAGTCTGTCTGGCCGTCAGCTCGGCGCATTCAGCCACCGTTTTCCATTGCTGCTTCCTACACAGAGAAAGCAACCAGGCAGTTAGAACGGAGCGAGGGCTGCTGTGTCACACTACAGATATTAATGTCTCCTAAATGCCGAGGCAGGAAACTCACAGCTTTTATGAAACTTTCACAATCACTCAGAAAGAAAAGCGCTCGGTCAGAGGAGCTCCAAGAAACAGAAATGAAACTTAAGAGCGGCTCTGTGGAGAAATAATGGAAATATCAAAGTGCAACGAGGGATGTTGATGTTTCTGCGGATGTTTAAAAACCTCTTGAGCTTTTACCAATTCACATGAGTGTCTCCACTCATTTCCACATTCACTGTTTCATATTGTTTTATTGGCTGCAGCAGAGTATGAATTATCCCACAACACATTCACAAATAGAAAATGTGTTTTAGCTACTTGTTGCATCATATAGTTTTATTTTCTGGGAAGAGACATATTTACACATTTGTTCTCTGGATCACGTCCCTGCAAAATCACAAAATCTTAAAGTTTTATTTTTGTCTAGTTTCTATTGTAAATATCTTTGTACACCTGAACTAAAACAAAACTAACGTATAAGTGGCTTTTCAGCAAGACATAAAAGTTTTATGTTAATAATAATGAAAAAGTACTAGTTCTACTGGCAGATTATTTCAGTCATAATGAGACATTTTTTTTTTACATGTAAGTGAAATAATCTGCCTGTGAAACTAGGACTGAGTCGCTAGGCAACGGGCTGGACTTGGCCTGGGTTGCCAGGTAACGGCACAGTGCCAGCTGAATATAATAAACTCAAAGTGAACATGTACTTTTTCATCAATAATAAGGAATTATTGACGTAAAACAAGCTCGTATATCTTACTGAAAAGTTACTTTTAAGTCAGATTTGTCATATTTCAAATGTACAAAAATATTTAGACAAAAAATAAAATACAATTTTGACACAAAAGCATACTGTATGTTTCTCAGCAGTGGATAGTAACTAGTTACATTTACTCATTTACATCCCCTCAAGTAACCTTTTGGCAAAAATGTACTTTTACTTCTACTTGATTAAAAATATTTGGAGGTATAGCTACACTGACTTGAGTAAAATTGACAAATTTTAAACAAAAATACACCAGACAGAAACACAAACCTACAAACATATTCTTGCTCAATTAAAAGTCAAAAGTAGCCATCCAAGAAATCACTCCTGTCAGAGTAAAAACATATTTGGTATAAAGGTGAATTAAGCACTGAGTAACTGATCAAAACACAATTTAATTTGTAAAAATTATATCACCAGATTGCTTTTATGTTGCTTTTCAGGTCAACAGAACTGTTTGTGAATCCAAATCTGGTTCTTATTTTGTCTAAAACAAAAAAAGTTTTTTATTTAAATCACATTTTTAACTGTAGAATTACAAAAAAAGTTGATCTAAATAATGTATCGATTCAATTAAAGCTTGAAATTTTTTCCTTAACTGTGGAATATCCGCATTTTGACTTTGGATTGACCTGAACTGCACTAAAAAAGAAAACAGACTTAGTGATTAGAAGTTAATTCGAATGAGGACTTCAGCTAAATTTAGGAGAACATTTCTTATTCTAAACATTATATTTAGTATAAATAGGGCCAGATTGTAATGAAAACATTCTAAATTTCCTTGAAATTATTTGTTTTCATTAAACTGCCATCTAGATAAACTGGGTGGCTCAGAGAGGCGAAACCACCTGAAATGTTGCTGAAAGGTGATTGGTTGAAACGAAAACCAAACCAAAGCTCAGAAACCTCAAACATAACACCTGCTTACATGTGTAGTTTTCAGTGTCAGCTTCTAAAAAACGCTGTCTCAGTTTAGGTAAAGGTTCATTTCTGTAATTATTTCAAATGAAAAAGAAATCTGGAAAAGAAGCACCAGTTATACACATTTCTGGCACCATTTCATTCAGAAGTTTGAGTATTTCAGTCTTCAACATCAGTAGACAAATCATTCCCACTTTGTAATGCTTATTTTTGACTGTTCATGTGCAGAATTTCACCAGTTTGGGACTTTAAAAAGAAAAAATCCCTGGAAATTATGTGAGAAATTCCTATAAAAATGTCTAAGATGTATAAAAATAAAGGCTTCATTTGGGGAAAAACAACAGATTACAACAATTTCTTCCTCTAGAAAATGCCTTAAAGTGAACAGTATTAATCAGATGATACGATTAAAATGTTCAAATAATGGATATTTTACATTAATATTCCCACAACGGAAAAAATCCCAACTCAAATGTTCACCTTTGACCTAAATAATGATGTCATAACATTGTTCCAGCTCATTTTGTCAACAGGAACCAGTTAAACCTTGTCAAAAACATTATAGGATTGTTTACCGCTTACTGGTTTCATTTTAGGGAAACAAACATAGAGGAAATTATTTTAAAAATCCAGAATGATATCATCTGGTTTGTGTGGAAGAATCACACCTAACAGGCAAGTCTTGATCTGTGTCCTGACAAACTCTGAGGCACCTGAAGCATTCACAAAGAGCTCATATGAAGTCTCAGCGCAAACATTCACCAACTTCCTGATAGATTAATATTAAAAAGAAGAATCTGATCATTAATTAATATAACAACCAGACAAAACTGCTCAGTGACTGGTTCCTATGGAAACTCCTTAGAATGCATCCTGAACGCCTTCTAGGCGCTAAACCGCTAGCTCCACCCAGCATGAAAAGTCCTTTTTACTCCGTTCAGCTCATTTAATTTCAACCGAAGCGAGTTGAAACAGATGAAAATGTAGAAATGTGAAGAAGGGAATTGAAGATGAGGAGGACCAGACGGAGGGAGAGCCGAAAGTCGGTCATGCTTGTGCTGCTGCTAGGTTGAAAATGCTAACCGGAAAGGAAATTCAAGCTGTTCACGGTAGGGATCAGGACCAAAACATTTTCTCAGATATATTAGATTGGTTTGCTATAAAACTTTACTTTTAGACATCTATTTGTTATCTTTCAATTTGTTTTGATTTCGCGGTAGCTCTAGCTAGTTACTTTAGCTCCTGCTAATGGTTACAGTGATCGGCCAGGGATTTTGCCGGTGAAAAAATGGCGACCTCTGTAGGCGAAAAATATAGTAAAAATACGCAATTTCGTAAGTAATTTAGAGTTTTTACTTATCACAAACACCAACTTTTAGATAAACACAAAACATATTTAGGCCAACATGTTTCACAATCCCTGGACTCATTTATAGAGTAACATATTTCCATGTTATTGATTATTTTTTTTATATTTTGGTCATATTTAAATGACTTCTTGTTATTGTTTTTATATACATTTTATATTGCTTATGGTTATATTGTATTGACTAATATCCAACACTTTGGATTGAATAGCTTGTGAACAAATGCGTAATTTCCCCTGCTCAATAAAGTATATTACATTCTTTCTAGTTGTGGATCCATTTAATGGAGAGCCCACAGCATCACTCTTTTTATCAGACATGCAAACAAAAACAGATGAAAATGTGAACCCCAAACAAACACATTAAAGTAATTATTGAACCTTCTGGTGGCAAAATGGTATTTTTATATGTCTGTAGGAGACAAAATCAGCTAAAGAGACTCTTAGCTAACCTTCAAAATGCTAATTTAATGAGCTAAGATCCACCTTCAAACTTTGAATGTAGTTTCTGCTGTGAAGTAAGACCGGGTTTTCCCTCTTTTTCGACAAAATTCCTTTTACTAATTCTTTGTAACATCAGCAGCAAAAGTATACTTTTTTTTCCAAACTCTTCAGGAAGGAGCAGAAAAACGACACTGACATTTACACTTCCTGTGGTAATTTGTGGTAAAAAATACGTCAAAGGTTTTTCATGACATATCTGAATCCAGTGAACAAAAGTATGTTGGTCTAGTTTCCTGAGCAAATACTTTAGTATACTTTAAATAAAAAAAACAACCAACTTACAGGTAACTTTTCAACAAGAGTTGGGAGCTTGTTTTAAGTAATTGATTCCCTACTATTGTTTAAAAAAATACTGGCTATAAGTGAAATAATCTTCCAGAGGAACTAGACATTTTTCCCATAATAGAAGTTATAATATTTTTGCTCCACTGGAAGATTTTGTTATTTATAACCAGCACTTTTTAATCAATATTAAGCAATTATTGACTTAAAACAAACTCATGTATTGCTAAAAAGTTACTTGTAAGTTAGTTTTGCTTTATTTCAATTGAACTAAAATATATTTAAGGTACAAACTAGACATAAATACTCAAAGTGTTGGAAATTCAACCAAAAGAAACAGAAAATTCGCTCAGGAAAACCCCTTCTCTGGTTATTTTACCTGGCAACCGTTGGTGCAACAACAACAAAGGAGGAAAGTTAAATTCCAAATATGGTCACACCTTCACACATCCACTAATTAGGCGTTAAACCTACTTTTAAAATTAGAATGAGTCACTCTGTGCTGTACTTCTGAAGAAGGTCAGTGAATTTGTTTGTGGGCCGTACCTGGTGCTGTGGATCTGGACCGTGAAGCGGGCGTCTGCGGGGGTCCGCAGGTCCGGCCAGAACCTCAGGATGTGCTCCATGTTGTAGGAGGTGATGGAAACGTTGGCCGGCGCTGGGAGGGAAACGCAGACGGCTGCAGAAACATGCAGAGAAACATTTAAAAAACCACGCAAAAACAAAAATACAGACTTCCTTCTGGTCAAAAAACAATAAGCAGAAGTAGTAGAGTAGTCAAAAACTGTAGTAATAGTAAAAGTAGACTACTTCAACATATTTTTGCTCAAATAAAAGTAAAGAGTATCCACCCAAAAAGTTACTCAAGAGTGGAAAAGTATTTGGTGGACAGTCTGACCAAAAAATCTATCATTTAATATTTAAAAATGTATAATCAGATGGACCAAAATGTAAAGTTTTGTGTAAATTTGGAGTATTTTATGAACAAAAGTGAAGATAATTTATATAAATAACATAATTACAAAATAACAAATCATTTTATTTCAATGTAAAGTTTATGAAACTCTGACAAAAACACCAGCTGAGTTTCTGTGTCTGGTGAATGTTTGGTTAAAACATGGTTTTCATTCAGTACTCAAGTAAAGGTAGAACTACTTCAACATATTTTTACTGAAATGAAAGTAAAAGGTGGCCGTCCATGAAATTACTCAAGTAAGAGTAAAAAAGTATTTGGTAGAAAGTCTACTCAAGTGCTGACTAACTGATCAAATTATCAATCAGTTAATATTTAAAAATTACATTATCAGATGGACCAGAATATAAAGTAAAGTGGAAATTTTGGTATTTTAGAGATGAAAATAACAATAATTCATATAAATAACAAAAAGGCAAAAGAAAATGTCTCCAAATCAGTTTTTTCAGCAAACAAAACTGATGAAACTTTATTAAAAACTACAGGTGTGTGTCTGTGTCTGGTGGAGTTCTGGTTAAAACATGTTTATTTTTTATTCAGTGGGTTGAAAATCCAGAAATTTTACTCAAGTAAGAGTAGAAATATTTCATAATAAAGTTACTCAAAGTACAGCGCAGTAAAAATACTCTTAAAAGTAAATCTCTTTGCCACTCTGCTGTGTATGTTTATATTGCAGTGAGACTAATTGCTGTTGCATAAACTTTGTTTTTAGTTTTTTTTTTTCTGTGTGCTGAGCCCATTTTGTCATTTGAAGATCAAGTGAATGCACCATAAACACCCTATGGTGTTTATGGTGCATTCTTCCTGTAATATACAATATTACAGGTATGTAATACTATATTTAGCAACTTTTCAGACAATAAAGAAATTAGTTTTGAACAAAATCTGTTTTTTAATAACCTCTAATCTGCCCTAATATTCTGTAGCATTAGTATAAGTTTGATTGGAAAAGTGTATTTTTACTGAACCTGTTACTTTGCATCGTATTTTACATGATTTCTTTCATTTTGCTTCTTAACATATTAGAATTTGCTTATAAATGATAATTTTCTAAATCTTTCTAAAGTTACTCAAGTGAGTAAATGTAACTATTTACTGGAAATAAGAAACGCTAAAGAGCATCAACAAATCAGAGTTAATTTAACAAGTAAGTCCAACAGAGGTTCAGAGATGTTTTGAAGTGAAGGCAGGTGAGTTTACCCAGGAGTAGGAGCAGGAGAAGCAGCGTCCACAGCCCCATCGTCCCCCCATAGGGTTGAAGCTGGCAGCAGCCTGGGAAGCGTGTTGTTGTGTCAGAGGTAGAAGACGAGCAGAGAGAGGTGATGGAGGGGGGCGGAGGTGTGGGGGCTGGGAAACCAGATCCGTCACTCAAAGTTTCTGTTTCCTGAGAAGTCCCTCCCTGTGTGTCTGCAGCCTGAACGGCCGGCAAAACCCACAGAGAGAGAGAGAGAGCACCGTTCTACAGCCGGAGGATCCAAACAGCACAGAGAAAGTCATGAGATAAACTGATCAGATAACTTTTTTAATCTCTAGTTCAACTCCTGTAATCCAGGTGACCCTGCACTGCAAAAACACAAAATCCTACCACGATTTTTGTCTACTCTCTACTTTACCTAGTGCATTTGAAATAAAATGTCTTGTAGGAACTTCTTTTAAGTCAACAATTGCCTAATATTGATTTTTTTTAAAAAGTATAAGTTACACTGGTAAATTATTTCACCTTTAACAAGGAAGAAATGTCTGATAGGTGAAGAAAATCTGAAAATCAATATAAAGGAATTGACATAAAACAAGCTTTTTAAACATCTTTTTAAAAACTTACTTGTAAGTTAGTGTTGTCTTATTTCAAGTGCACCAAGATGTTTGCACTAAAAACTAGACAGAAATGCCAGTAAGATTTTGTGTTTTTGCAGTGCAGGAACATCTGTTATCAGACACTGCAAAAACAAAACCTAAGGATTTATGGTTTAGTTTCTAATGCAATTATCTTACTGCAGTTGAAATAAGACAAAACTAACTTTTCAAAAGTTATAGGAGCTTTTTAAAAGTAATTCTTGAATATAGATTATTTTTAAAAGTACCAGATAAATAGTTTCTTTTCACTTTAACAAAACATTTTCCCTATACCTTAAATAATCCACCAATGGAATAAGATATTTTTACTTGTGCCGCATTAGAAGCACATCTAGTTCCAGCGGCAGATTATAAGTGGAACTTTTTCACCAATATTAAGGAATTATAGAAAGTTCTTAAGATTAGGTGTATTAAGATATTTACACTAGAAACTAAACCAAAAATACTTTGAAAGATTTTGTGTTTTTGCAGTGTAAGCACCCAAAAACACAATGTAAACGCACCGTTTGGATAAATAAATCCAGGAAAACAAGTTCCTGCAAAAAGGATTAACAATCCTTTAAACTTTTGAAATTTGTCACATTAAATCCCCAAATCAGATTTTCTGAATTTCATCTCTGATTTTTCATGTTTTTTTTGGAAAATACCTCAAATACTCGAATACCTCCAAAAATAGACAAAATTACACAACATGCTGAATTTAAAATGAAAAATAAGACTTAAGTTTAAAAAACTGTTTTTTTGTACAATTTATTTTCAATTTTCACATCTTCAGTGCAAAATACAAAAAATATAAAAGATGCAACAGACGGAGCGTTCCATACGGAGCGGTCCAGACGGAGCGGTCCCATTTCACAGGAAAATCGATTATGGCCGAACAAGGTGAGGTGATGAGGAGAATTTGATCGAACAGTCAGGATAATAACATGAACATTATTGAACATTTAAACAAAACAACTAAGAAATATAGCAACATTTCACCAAAACATCCAGACTGCAGTATCTGCAGGAATCTGATACACATTTGGAAAGAGTTAACCACCCGGGTTAATATCAATCCTTGTCAGAGCAAAAACAAGACTTAGGAGTTCCTGATTGTGCTTTTTAACCAACTTAAAACATAAAATCAAATTATACAGTACAAATTACAAGAATTTTCCCCAAGTTAAGTATCAGAACCTTCCTAAACTGTGTCTAATTACTGTTAATGAACTAAAAATAGGTCAATCTAACTGAGGCGTTTACAGACCAAAAATGGCTTTAAAGAACAAAATGAGAGAAAAGATCGGTGCATCTTCATCTAAATCAGCTGACTGCTCTCAGTGACCAGCACCTGCACAGCTGTTGGTTCATGATTCACCTTTAAAAGTCCAATTGGAAAAAAAAGACAAACGGATGCAACGATAAAATACTGTAACTAGTGAAAACCACTGCAAAAACTAAATCTTTTTGGTCTAGTTTAGTGGAAATATTTTAGCACACTTGAAAATAAGACAAAACTAACAAAAGTAACGTTTCAGCAAGATATAAGAACTTGTTTTAGGCAAATAATTTCTTAATATTAACATTCCCACATAAACCTGGGGAAAATGTTATGTAATTGAAATAATTTACCAGCGAAACTAGTAATTTTTCATCAATATTAAGGAATTATTCACTTAAACTCCTATATTTTGCTGTAAGGTTACTTATATGTTTTGTCTTATTTCAAGTACACTAGACCAAAAATACTTTTGTGTTTTTGCAGTGCAGGAACAAAACATAACAAAATGTTTTCATTTCACAGCTGAACTTTAAAATAATACCCAGAAAACTAATAATTGGTCCTTTTGCATCATGTAAATGTTAAAAGAAATGCCAGAATCGAATCTGAAACAGATTCACCTGCCAGGTGTGAACGAGAAACCGGGCGGTTAAAGTTAGCAATGAGGCGATAATGAGCCGCCGGATGAACGGAAAACTAACCAAACGTTCTGGAGTTCCACTTGGGTTGCTAGGCAACGGGCTGGCGTTGCTAGGTAATGGGCTGGCGTTGCTAGGTAACGGGCAGTGCCTGCTTTGTAACAACATTTGGGAGGTTTTTGAAATGGATCACTTATTGCCAAAAACACTTATGAATGTTTTTTGTTAAGTTATTTGGCTGTTTTTAGAAGCAGCAGAAAATAAATCCAAGTATAAAAATGTGCAAAAATATTAATTATTCCTACTAAGTTTTGTCTAAATCTAGGCTGTCAGTCACTGGTCACAAGTTTTCCACCATACTGTCCAGTTTGGTGGAAAGTTTGAACCCTCTAAATCAGTGGTCCCCAACCTTTTGGGGGGAGGGGGAGGGGGGGGGGGGCAGTACAGTGAACCTTTTCTTTTTTTTAAAAATTATTATACAATGACATATTCCATAATACATTGAAACCAAAGAAAAAAACCTTTTTACAGGCCCAAACATTTGTTTAACAAATAAAAAGTACTGTGTAAACATTTTTTTATTTTTTTTTTACAAATAACTACTGTACTGTAAAATAATAATTTTAATATAAACTGAAGGCGGATTCCCAAATGGTGGAGATCAGCGCCGCCCCACCGTAACCTGAGTTATTGGATTAGAACGGGAGAAAATAAAAAATGATTATGAAAAAACAAAAAAAAACAAAGAACAGTAGGACAAATAGTGACTCGCGTGTATTTCACTGCTCTTCTGACTGAGCCGCTGCATCCTGACTCCGCTCTGTAGCGTTTTTTTTCTTTCTTCTAAAGCCCGCGGTGCAGGTGTGTTTTTTCTAGAGAAGAACATAGTTATCGGTTGTTGTCGCTCTTTTTTCTTCTGGGCAAAAAGATTCTTATAAACCGACATGCCACCATCGATTATGTTAAATCTGGCAAGCTGTTTTACGTACGTGTACATATTAAAACGCAACGTTGTTGACACACAGGTAGAGAAGAAGCGGAGAGACTGTTTAGCCAATCAGAATGCAGAACACAATGCACGATGCAAATCCGCGAAGCAGCGAGACCGCGAAAGGTGAACCGCGAAATAACGAGGGTTCACTGTACTCCGATGTTGCTTTGTTACTCATTCTGCTGCAAGTTGGCATAACCGGTAAAATCCGGTTTAGGATTTTCAAAATAAAAGATCCGGAAGTAGTTCATTATTTCTTGCGCGGCCCGGTACCAATTGGTCCGCGGACCGGTCCGGTGGTTGGGGACCACTGCTCTAAAGGACAGGACAGAGAGCGTCAGTTGGATTCTACTAGAATGTGTTCAGAACCTCCAAGGTCAGTTTGATGTGGTTCTGCGGGCTTCATCGAACCAAATTCTACAGGAGCGGTTCGCAACTGGAATGGAAACCAGTGCATCCATCGGCGTTTATCGTATCGTTTATCATTTATCGTGATAAATTTCTTATGGCAAGAATCTTGATATATTGTTGTCGTGATAAATTCCAATTAATGTTTAAAACTATCAGGATTGCTACCTTTACTAATTTTCCCACTATTTGTTCAACGACAGAATCAATAAATGTGAAAATATGATCAAAAGCATTTATGATTTGCAGCCTAATTATATAAATAATATTTTTTTAATATTTCTCTCAGCTGGCCTGGTTATGAAAATAGCATCTTAAGCCCACCCCTGGTTCTGAAGTTTGTAGGCTGAACAGACTCCAGCCGCTAACCGTGGCTAGAAAGCGGTTTGAACCGTTACCATGGAGACTTGGAGCAGCACACATGTACATGCTCCAAGCGACTCGTCGCCCTGAGGCAAAACATCGGCTGCGTTCGGGTTCATCAAGGAGCGGCTCGTTAGGCGCCCACCGCACGGTGCGTTTATGTTTCTATTCGTTTAGCTTCGTTAATCTAAAAAAAATAAAAAATTTGAGGAGGTTGAAGGTCTTACACTAAATGATCTGAAGTGCCAACATGCAGCAACTGACACAAGAATATCCAATTTGATAACAAATCTGTCTGTAGATTTGTTTTAAAGAAGGTGGAGTGGAAGGGTATTCCTGACCAGAACCGGGTCAGTCCAGCTGATCCAGACAGGATCGGAGACGCGTCACGTCGCCTGTCTGCACATGTAGTCGCAGTCATCGTAAGCTTCATCTTCATCAGTACAGCATGACGCCGCGGCATCATCAGCAGGCTGAGGAGGATGAACCAGAGGAGCTGCCAGAGCGCTCAACTCATCTGGAACATCTGGGCAGCCTTCCTCCTCCTCCTCTTCCTCATGCTTCTCCGGCCAGCCGAACGTCAAAGTGAGGAGGTTCACTTCCTGTCCAACGTTCACCGCCGCCTCCTTTTTCTCAGTTCTCCTTTTTTCTAAACTATCAAGTTTCTGTTCACCTCCAGGCCGAGGTTCTATAACAACTCGAACCTCGTGCTGCGAGTCTGGGGTCCGGGTGGGTGGAGGGTTCAGTTTGCAAACTGAAGATAAGGATGATGAAGATGATGAGGAGGTGGAGGAGAGCGGGTTGGCGCCCCGATGCAGAGCGTAATTTGCTCCAGAGGAGCTCATACCGGAGTTTTCTGTGCAGCCCTCCTCGTCTGATTCCTCTGAACTGCTGGATGTCCTCTTGCCTGCAGGGGGCGCCATCGACCTGACGTTCAGCAGAGACGACGGGGCGTCTCCACAGGACGAAACTTTCACTTCTTCTAAGTGAGAAATGGAGGTCTGGTGGAGAGACAGGAAAAGTGGGTTTAGATTTACTACATCTGGAGATTAAAAACACTTTTTCAGAAAACTTTAAAATATTTTCCTGAACGCATCAGGAATATAATGTAGTAAAGATAGTGAAATCCTTTATTGTACACCATGTTCCAAGTTATTATGTAAATTGGATTTAAGTGTCATAAAGATTAAATTTTTGTTGTGCTATTGTGTGTCAGGGCTCTTTGAATCACTACAATTAATTTCAGAAAGCTGGTTGATTAGTTTGTCTGGTGAGCTCAATTAAAGGAAATCTACTTAAGAAGGATGTTCCACTTTATTAAACAGGCCACAGGTTTCAAGCAATATGGGAAAGAGAAAGGATCTCTGCTGACGAAAATCAACAGCAAATATTCCACTGATTTCTGTCAGGGCTATGAATAATTTTGAGCTTGACAGTAAAACTGCTCAGCCTGGTCTGCAGCTCATTAAGTTAGACTGTTCAGCTTCCTTAAGCCAATAAATGCACAACAGCATGTTAGTGTGTTGGTTAATGCTAGCATAGCTAGCTACAAGCAGCATGTCTGTAAAGCAGCAGACTGCAGGCTAGCCACTAGATAACACTGATTACTTATCCAGCTGAGGATAGAGAAGATGAGCTAGAGAGACAAAGAAACAGAAGGTTACTTAGAAAGACATAGAAAAAGATACAGAATATTAGATACAGATAGATAGGAAACTTATACTGTATGAAGTGGCTGTTTGCAAAAATGCCACAAATACAATTATACATGTCAGGATGTTCTATTGTTTTAGAAGGAAAATTAATAAATGTTGCTTTTCTGTGTTAAATGTAGGGGATTAGAATAACAGCATTATTTCTAATTTAAAAATGTATTTTTTCCATAAGATTATTTATGCAAAGTTATGCCAGTTGCATGTAAGTTTCGCAGGGGGGAAATAACACATGCAGAACTACCATGAAACATTCACCGGAAACCATATGGTCTCTGCAGATGGGTGTTTTTTTTTTCTGTCTCGGTGTTGCAGACCACAGATAAAAAAACAAACCAAAAAAAACCAAACAAACAACCAAGGCCAAGTCTCCAATCTGACATGGTAGCTGAGGTTCCTTCCTGTTACCACAAATGTTCAGTCTTTCAAACAGTTTGAAATTGAAAAGTTTCCAATGTAGCAGGGAGTGTTTGACAGGTTACTGCTCTTTACAATTTAATGGCTGCATTATCTGATCCTCAGGTTTTAAATTATACATCTTTGCACAGCAGACTTTTATGTGGGTTTGGATGTTGAGATAGAAAGGAGCCCGCAATGGTTATAGACAACAACCTGTGGTGTTTAAACTGTAAAGCGCAACATTAAAAACATTCGGCATATTGGAGAGGTGAGGCGCCCTGAAACCCATTTCTGTTACCTTCATGTAAGGACAAAGCGAGAGGTTTGCTTTGAGTGTTCTTCCTCGAAGTCAGCTTCCTGTCAGAAACCACGCCGCTGTTTTTATTTCTTCTCAGAAACGTTTGAAGCAGTTTTCTCAGAAATTTCTCGATGTACCAGCCTCATGCCGTTAATCCAAACTGAGGCTTCATCTTCAACGGACAAATTCATTCATCGCAAAGTCTGAATATTACATTAGATCGCAAAAAAAATAAGTGCTAGGTTTTCTGAAAAGTATGTTTGTTGGCTGTGGAACCCAGTGGACCGGAACCAGCAGAACCAGACATGCTGACCCAAACTATCCAGAGTCTGGGGCCTCCATTTTAAAATAAAATTCAAACTTTTCCTTCACCTGAAAAGTTGACTTTTAGCCTCACCAACTCAAATTTAAGATTTTTTAAGACCATTATGAACAGAATTTAAGACTTTTATCAAGACAGAAATGTTCACAGGAAAATCACAAATTAATCATATGTGTTGGCAACTGGCCAAGACGAACGTTATCCAGTCAACAGACAATAAATTTAAACTTAGGCATGATGGACATAAAAAAGCTAACTAGCTAGCAAAGGTATATTAGCAGCTAGTTAGCAGTAGCCGCAGCAGGAGCCGCCTTGAGTCTGCGTGCAAGTCAAAAGTTTGCACAAAAAATAAACAACCCCAGAATATACCAGATTAAATAATCCTACCACAACAAAACTTAAGACCTGTGATGTATTTAAGGCCAACTTTTTCTTCTACGAATCTATGACATTTTATTGCTTTAATTTTAGATACGTGAATTTAAGACTCTTTAAGACTTTGATTTTTGTAGATGCATGAATTGAAGACATTTTAAAGTATTGATTTTTATACATGAACATAAGAGTTTTACTTTCTGAAATAAGGGACAGAAAATCCACAATATTCTAATTTTTTTCACCATATTTCCACGTCCTAAAGTCGTTTTCCGTTTTACCGGCCGGCTGCGTTTCACTCACCAGAACTGAAGGCATCGGACTCAGTTTCAGACAGATGAAACCGGTCCAGAACAGCAGAGCAAGGACAGCGAAGCCGACCATCACCAATATAATCAGCACTGCAGAAATGGCTGCGTCTGCAATGAGGGCACATTATTTTAACGGATTAATCCAGAGAAGACACCTTCATCATGGCAGAAACTGACTGGACCTTTTTTACTTTCAAACACAGGATTTATTTCCTCAATACACTTTTTTATTTTTTTTTAAAAGTTTTCCATCAGGGCTTGTACACTTTTCTCTTAGTAAAATCAAACATTTTTCTAGAACCACACTTGACATTAAAAACAATCCATCACCAAAATAAAAAAGCAGATGTCGATTTACCAATATATGGCATAATTTATTACTATTATTAATAATATCTTATACAATCTACAGCAGGGACAAGGAAAGAAAGATTTTATGTTTTGAAATGTCTCACACATGACCTAAACACCTGACTGGTCTGAAAATACACCTCTAACTTAACAAAAATATAAACATATAAAACTACCTTTATTACGACTATAAAGTTCAATAAGTCATAACACATTCATAATGTTGAAACAATCCAACAAATGAGCCTCTGTCCCTCAAATTAAATACTTAAAATACAATATACAAAGACAGTAAAATCTCTAAAAAAAAATGCTCCTGCTTAGTTTTCTGGCATTTAGCAAATACAAATAATTTTACTAATTCTAACTAACCTAAAAAAAAAAAAAGATACACTTTGATTTCACTTCACAGTGAGGAAAAATAAAAGTGTTTTTATACATCTGAACACATCTAAGCTTCTGGTTTCAACTGTAAATAATGGTTTATTTTGTGTAATTTTTCTATTTCTATTTAAATTTCACACTTTTTCCTCTTTTTTTTCTTGTTTAAACACTAATGGGGTCTGTAGATTAGGATCCCAATATTAGTAAAAAAAAGCAACACTTAATTTCTTTGGACTTCAGAAGAAAAATTTAAGAAAAATTCAATAAAATTGATAAAAAATATTTAGTTTTTCCACACAAGCCTCATATTGATTTTGTTCCTCGGGCATTTTAGCAGCTCAATAAAAACATTAAATAACTTGTCTGTCCAATAAAAACAGGTGAACTGGCTAAATACAGACTGAAGCAATTAGAAAACAACAGAAAAAAAATGTTTCCACCTGAAGAAAAGAGTCCGGGGACGGAAATGCATTCAGGCTGGCTGAAGTTGGACCACAGTTTATACAGGTCGTAGTAGAACCGGATCGAGACGCAGTATGATTTGCCCGGAACCAGATCCGTCACATTTTCCCTGCTTGCCAGAGAACGAATGCCCAGGATCTGACATGAAGAGGAGAAGAACAGGGATGTTACACAGCCAAACAGACAAAACTGTGATTTTTAGTTAAAAACCACAACAAAAACATCAGTTTCGATGCCTTTATGTGTTTACAGCGTAAACATGAAATCTCAGATTCTGTTCATAACAGATCCTATTTCCAATTTTAATGCAATTCTTTAAAAAAAATAATAAATTACAAAAAGTATTTCCCAGAAAGTGGCTTTTTTTTGTTTCAATCATCTCTTCTGTGAGTTGTAAATGATCAGGGCCAAAGTACGAGAATTTTTGTTTAACAAGAAATATTATGTTAGCAGAATAAAGATGCAGTTTTATCAGAAGAATGTCTTAAATTACTAAATAAAGAAGTTTTGATGAGAAAAAAGCTTTAATAGTGTCGTGACAACCAGGGGGTTCTTTCTTTGAAATAAACTCAGTAGAGTCTCGCTACTGATCTGGTTTCAACTGTAAATAGCATCAGCATCAAATGATGCTGATGCTCTGATGTGTTGAAAGTTGAAATTTGTAAAACTGATGCCAAAGTATAACTTCACAAGATTCTTCATTTAAAGTTTTTATAAAAGTCCAAATAAATAAAAGCTGTAAAACAAGATGGTGGTCTTGGTGTTGCTGAAACCAAGGCACATCAAAATGTCTATTCACAAACACACTTTTTAAAAATAATTTAATTTAAGCCAGGTAACCAAAAAAACAAAACTAGGCCACTTGAAAGTTTTTGGTAAAACATATTTACAGAAATTTTTTTTTAAATCTTAAATGCAAACTTTTTGCATTTTTGTACAGTTTTGGCTTAATTTACACCTTTGAGGATGTTTTAGGTGAATTGCCTATTTTCCAATCAATTTACTCCAGTTAGCAATTAATTGATTACTAAATTAGTTACCGATTATTCCAATAATTAATTAATCACTTCAGCCCTGCTTCAAACGTCAAATACAGTTATTACACATACTGTAGTGGAAACCATCATGGCATCAACAGACGCTAACCTCCAAGGTCTTCCTGAAGATAAAACATACTTACATCAAGGTAGAACATGTTTACAGAAAGTTTTTTAATCTTAAATATAAAGCTCATCTACATTTTGTAGAGTTTTGGCTTAATTACTGCTCTGCTTTTAGCAAATGGCATATTTTTGAATCTATTTGCTCCAGTTAACGATTAATCGATTACTAATTTAGTTGGTGATTATTTCAACCATTGATTAATCACGATTAATCGTTTTGCAGCAGGTTATAACAGCATGATGAGACTAAAGTCATTGTTAAAATTCAATACTTTTAATACAAGTTGAGGTTTCGATATCTTACCAATAATCTTCATTTGCAGTGGAGGTTCGAATGATTTTATCTCTAAACTTGAAAACAATTCCTGTATTTATATTATTTATAACATCTCATCTTCTGACATCCTGAATAAATCCCGTGGTAACCTCTTGCTGCTGCAGGCTTTTTAAACCACATCACATGAAGATATTTGTGATTCCTGCTCAGCAAGTCGTATAAAAGTTTAACTCCTTTAGGTTCTGATGATGCTAACAGGAAGCTAACATGAAGCACCCAGGCTGCTGAAATCGGCTCCATTTATAAATCGGTACCTTGGGTTCGTCGGTGTTGCTGCTCTTGATCCGAAGCTGGTATTCGATGCTGTCGTAGATCTCCTGGAAGCGCGAGTATGGAGGCAGGAAGCGCAGGCAGAGTTTGGTGTTGCAGGATGTGACGTTCAGCCTGGGCAGCGGCAGGTGGGCTGGCAGGGCAGAGACACAATCACATGATTTACGAACCATAACGCAAAGCTCAGTCATCAGACGAGTGCAAACATGTCGTAAATTATAAAGGTTTCCCTGAGGCAATCGTTAAAATAAGTGAACGTGAACCATTTAAAGGAGTGGCATCGCTCCTCAGATTCTTTTCATTTGATATGCAAAACAACAAACCTGAGATCAGAATTTAAAAGCAAACTAACCAACCAAATATGAGGAAACAAAATCTAAAGGAAAAACTCCATGTGATTCTGTTTTTATGTACTGTTCTTCTTATTCTTCTTAAATTTGTAACTTAATATGTTCATTTTGATAAAAAAAAAAAAAGGGCTTTGTTCATCATTATTATTACTTATTTTTGGAAGAAGCTGGGTAAGACTTTTTTTGAAGGGTTGAGCATAAGACTGACATGACACCATGAAGGAGTCTTCATGAACATTTACGACTGTAGTCATCAAGTGTCATTTGGTTAATAATGACACTTTTAATGCACAGTTGACTCTTTTACTTGAGTTTTAATGTAGGTTTTAATGTAACTTTGCATAAAAATGCAATTATTTACCAAATAATGCTAAATAATGCTCTTTTAATGTAACTTTGCATTAAAAGTGTCAGAGATTCATGAAGACTTCTTGATGTTTATGACAGGTGCTATGTTGATTTTATGACCACTTCAAATAAAGTATTACTGAAACTTGTTTACATTATTGTACCTTAAGGGACTACAGATGAAAACTAGCCCCTATGGCTAACTCTGTCATATTATGCAATGCACATTTTCCCTTTTGAAATAAAACAACATGAAATAACCAGTTTAATAAAAATAATAAAAAACAAAGTGATTCAGACAAAGAAGCCTCTTCAATACCAAAGCTATGCTAGCCCTGGTCCAAACATGGAGATGACTCACCCAGTGGTTTATATTCTTCAAGTTCGGCTGGGTTGGATGTGCGGTTCCCCAGGTTAGCCATCACCTTGATCTTAAAGCTACCCAGTAGATTTCCAAATGTTTCAGTCAGGTTGCAGGTCAGTGGACTCTGAACGCGTTGGCAGCTGGATACCGGGAACCACTCATATATTGGTTTATCTCTGGAGAGAAAACCAAGCAGAAAACCAGAGGTTGAAATAATTTTTAATGTCTACGTTCAACCATGAGTCTCAAATTCAAAAACAAACAAACAAAAACCAATCTAGGGGTATATAAACTGAGCTTTCCCCACCTGAGCTTTCCCTGCCCCCCTTCAACTAAAGGAGCAGTTTTTTAAAGCAAGCCTATAGTGGAAAATTCAAATTTTGGATGTTTTTTGTACCATATTTGGGTCTCAACTACTTCTAAAAACAACCAAAACCCTTAAAAACATCACCCATGTGTTTTTTTGGAAATAATTTACTATTTTTTGGTGTGTGGAAAATAATCCGTTTGAAAATGTCAGAACTGACTGCAACTGCGCCGTCACCTAGCAACCCCAGCAGAGTTCCATCCGTCAACTAGCAACCCCAGGAGAGTTCATCGGTTACCTAGCAACCCCAGCAGAGTTCCATCCGTCAACTAGCAACCCCAGGAGAGTTCATCGGTTACCTAGAAACCTCAGCAGAGTTCCATCGGTTACCTAGAAACCTCAGCAGAGTTCCATCGGTTACCTAGAAACCTCAGCAGAGTTCCATCGGTTACCTAGAAACCTCAGCAGAGTTCCATCGGTTACCTAGAAACCTCAGCAGAGCTCCAGCATGTTTGGTCAGCAGATTTTACTGCTGTGCAATGGCTGCTGAAAAAGACAAGTGTTTTGTTGTCAACTTATCATCCAGAAACCACTTGCAGCATTCTTGTTGGTTGTGCAGGAGGTTCCACTTCTGCTTTTCAAATATGTACAATTGTATAATTGCACATCTAATTTAGTTACCCTCTGGGATCAATAGAGTATTTTTGAATTTTAATTGAATCTGATTGTAGCCATTTTCGTGAGTGTGTGGCCGGCACACACTCACGAAAATGGCTACAATACAAAAGTGAGTCCTGTCAAATAAAGTCCTGTCACTTTATTTGGATTTAAAGTGACAGGACGCCCTGAACCAGCTCATTCTGAAAACAGAACTTAGCAAACTAAAATCTTATTATCCAAAAATGATTTTAGCCCAACTCAATAAAATTTAGCTGGATGATAAATTTTCCCAGAAGTTATTGAGATAAACCATAATACTGATGTTTTGAGACAATTTTCAAGTAATATAACGATAATGGCATAAGACAAGTAAGTTCACCCTCTCAAAGATTGATAGATTTTAATTTATAACAAACATTTAAGTCTGGAACTGGAAGACTTTTCAAATATATAAAATAAATAAACAAAACAACAAATAAAATGGAACCTGTAGTCTCTGTAAACAAAATGATCCTTTAAAAAAAATGGGCTTGTTCAGACTGAAGACTTTTGTCATCCAGTTTTGGTAGAAATAGAGAAATATATAATCATGCAAATGGAAATTATCCAGCTCATTTTAATTAATCATACAATTAATTGATTTATTGCAACAAGCTTACTCAGCTGTATTAATAAGTTTGTAGTGTTGTTGTTTCCCCAAATATAACCATTAAGTGAAATTTTAGTAACTACACACACATTTCCTCATTTAGATTTGTCATAACAATTGTTAATGGAAAGTTCAATTAAATTCAACATTCAGACAGGATTTCAACAAACTGGTATTAATTATATCTTTAAGTCCAGTAAAGTAGGTGATTAATTACTACATAAATAAACTGTGTGACTGTAGATGAAACAACGATAAAGTGATTTGGTCCCAATAGCTTTAATTGACATCTGATGTTATCCTGATTCCTGGGTAGCGTCTGCTAGCGGCAGGTTTGTTTAGGAAACATTTCCTGAAGTGAAACTCCTCATGAATCTCCGGTTTTCTCTCTGGGTGTGAGTCTCTCAACACAAACACTGACTCATCTGCACCGTTTCTCCCGTTGAAACCACAGCAGCCTGCAGCGTTTTCCATTCAAACACGCCACCAGGTGAGACCCACCTGAAGGTATAAACGCTGAAAGACGTCCCATTGGGGGTTCCTGCTCCGGGTTCCCATCTCAGCATGTAATCCGACTGATCCAAGGTCACTTTGACGTTTAGTGGTTCTGGGAGCGAACTCACAGCTGCAACAGAAAAACAACCAGAACGGTGAGCAGAAGGGGACAAGATGCAAGTTTTAATGGCAAATTTATTTCAATTATGGGGGAAAAATAAGGTGAATTCTTTACAGGTCATCTGCTATAGTTCAGTTTTGGTTTGTACACTTTTCCAACAGTAAAATTCAAGAACTTTTCCAAGCTTTCATACTTTTCCAGCTAAAAACAATCCAAAAATAACTAAAAAAAGACTTTCAATTCACTAATATATAATTTATTACTGTTACTAATAATGTCTTGTTTCTAGTATTTTACTTTATAGCAGAGACAAGATAAACTAAAACAAAATTTTATGTTTTGAAAAGTATCTCTCACTCAACCTATATACACAGAACCAAAAAATTTAAAATGATTTTAAAAAATAAAACTAAAACCAAAAATGACTAAAAATAAATAAGTATAAAACTTAAAAATCATTAAAAATAATAAAAATAGAAAGATAAAAATTTTAAATAAAGAAATGATGATATAAATAGAAATAATTGTATCCAATTAATTGTCAAAAATAACTAAATTAATCATTTGTAGTAACCGTAATCGTGATAACAATGCAAGAAGAACTATTTATTGCTTCTTTTTTTTTTAGGAAACTGCATGGCTACATGACTGTGTGTCACAGCATTAAAAGCCCCACATAAACAAATGCTGCCCAGTGGAAAAATAATAGTAAGCAGAAAACTCTTTCTTTTGCTCTGTGTTAATGAATCACGGCATTTTGCCTGTCTCATTTTTATCTGTTATATTAATGCCTAATATAAGGGATAAAGCTGGCAAAATAAACAACAGGGATAATTACCGGCTCACAGCTTTAGCCAGTGTCCTATCCAAGGTTCTGGAGAGAATTATATTAAGTAAGATGGAACATTTTCTCCTTACTTTGGATAGCCAGTTTGGTTTTAAATCACAGTATGGCACAGATATGCGTCTTCGCTTTGAAAGAGATTTTAGATTTGCATAATAGGAACAACTCTACAATTTTTATGTGTTTTATTGATGCATCGAAGGTTTTTGATCCGGTTAATCATAAAAAGTTATTTTATAAGCTACACAACAGAGAGGTTCCCAGATCTATTGTTAGAATTTTGCCCGTTTGGTACATGCATCAGTTAATGTACATAAGACGGGATAACTGTGTTAAAATAAAGAAATGGGGTTAGACAGGGAAGTATTTTGTCTTCTCTTCTTTTTAGTTTATATGGATGATTTATCAAAGTGGCTGCAACACTGTGGGGCAGGATGTGGGACCATAATTAACCATCTCATGTATGCTGGTGATTTAGTTATTTTTAGTTCTTGTACTGCTGGTCTTCAGAAATTACTGAGGACCTGCTCACAATATGGTCAGGAGGACGACATTATGTACAAAGCATTGAAAAGTAACATTATGATTCTAAGAACCAAGGAGCATCAGAAGTTGGTACTTCCTGACTTCTCCTTATCTGGTGTTGTTCTTAAAGTGTGTGTTGGTGTCAAATACCTGGGACATCATATAACAGAGGATTTGACTGACGGTCATTTACAGACGATGTTGTTTAAGGTATGCACAAGCTAACATGCTGCTACGCAAGTTCTGGATGTGTTCTGTCTCAGTGAAAGTAGCTCTCTTTAAAGCATTCTGCACTCCTCTGTATACTGCTCACTTATGGAGACAGTATAAACAAAGCAGTTTACAGAAACTGAAAGTGGCATATAATGACGGCATGAGGATGCCGAGATGGACGAGTGCTAGTCAGGTATTTGTTGGTGTTGGTGTCTCCACTTTTCATGCTGTCTTACAAAAACGTATGTACAGGTTTATATGGCGGTTACGTGTTTCTACAAACATCATCATCCAGATACTAACAGATATTTCACAAAGCTCAGTCTGGTTAAAGTCCAGAACGTGCAATCACTGGCGGTCTATGTGATTATTATCTATTTATGTGATTGTTTCTTTTTTTAAGTTTCTTAAATTATCTTTCTATGGACGTATTTGTGTCTTTAATAAAGCTGATGATGATTACGATGAGTAAAACTAATCAGTTCATTAACTGGAATTTATCATGACGACGATAAATCAAAATTATAATCATGATGAGAAATTGATTACGATAAATGATACGATAAATATCCACTGTTAGCTTGAAAACAAATACATGTCACAGTTTCTAATTATTTGCAAGTTTCCCTGCTCTGTTTATAGTAATCTGTCACATAAAAACCCAATAAAAACCTTGAACTTTGAAATGTAAGAAATCATGAAAAAGTAAAATGCACTTGAGCTCAAATCGTGTCAGCTGCCACGGCTGCTGGAAGCTGACACAGATTCAGTGGCAGATTGAATATTAAATATGGATATAAATAAGGTTACTTCAAACAAATCAATAAAAACAATAAGAATACATCTAAATATGTCCATACAGCTGCCACAGATTCGGTGACAAATGCCACCAAGTTAGTGACTGTTTGTGTGTATGTACTTATGTATTTGTATTCATTTATTTAGTCGATTTGTTCTAAATAAACGTATTTGTATTGATATTCAATATGCCACAGAAGCTGTGTCAGCTGCCAAAACTAAGCTGTGGCACCTGCCACCGGAAGTGCCAGTCTAGCTGCCACTGCCAGGATTTGTTCGTGCCGTCTCTGCGATTTGAGCATGTGTTGCAGTTCATGGGTCCACAATCCGCTCCGAACCCCATAATAAATAAATAAAACATAAACAACTCAGAGAATCATAATGATCCAGGTGGTTTTGGGGTTTCTGGTTGGTAAACTTTGAACTCACCTGTCAGAGCCAGCGGCAGCCAGGTGAAAATCCACAGCAGTTCAGTCATAACGGGACCATCTCAGAACCGTTTTCTCCTGGACTCAGCAGCTTTCATGTTCCTGAACTCTTTACTTAACGCTTCTCTTAAAAAGTTAACAAAATAAACACAATTTCCCCCAACGAGTCCACTAAACGCCAAATATTTGGACGATACCCCACTAAACAGACGTCCACTCCCCGGAAACGTGTCGCTAGCTTAAACACGGACTAGCATCGCTCGGAACCAGTAAAACTCCAGAAACCGAACGGGATTTTACTCGGAAACTGGTTCGGAATGAAAAAACGAGGTTTCCCAGCGGCGGCCATTAGGACTTCAGGGAAATCTTCCCACCACGGACAGAAGACAACCCATCCTGGGAACGGTAATATGTACTCCTGCTGCTGGTGCGTTCACTGACATACGGTTACTTTTGAAACCTCTTTAGGAAGCGTTCATAAACTATTATACCTAGATAGTCTACGAATAGAAACTTGATAAACTATCTCGGTATGATTCTACAGTTATAATTACATATGCTACTGATGGTAATTCAAGCATTTACTTATTTTCGATTGCCTTTCTTTTTCCGGATGTAGATTTAACATCAAACGTCCGACTGACAGTAAATGCGACATAATACGAAGCGGGTGATAGGAAGTCATGTGACCTACCCAGCCTTTTACGCGAAGAGCTTCGCAATTTACTGTTTAAATTGTTTAATTTACAGTATTATCAAACTTTAACTCTGGCTAAAAGCTTAAAAAATTATCAGTAAACAAAAAACTTTAACTTTGACTGAGCGTAAAGACTCTTAAAGACATATAAACATGGAAAATATGATGACTTCAGACTTGTTTTTTATTCATCAGTATACAAGTCCTCATTTCACAAAATAATTATTTTTAAATAAGCAAATGCAAAATACTGTAAGAGCAAAATAACTAAAATAAACTAACATAGCTTTATGAGGTTTTAAAAATATTATTAAGACAAAAACTACTACTAATATGATTAAATAACAAGTTGAATAAATAAAAATGGAATAAATCTGTGAAAAAAATCAAGCAAAACTCTAAATGATGAATGATGAATGAAATGTTCAACTTTTGAACTCAGAAAATTACGTTTTTTTTCTAGAACATATCTGATAGAACCGACTTTTGAAAGTTGCACATTTTTGAAAATTGTCAATAAGTTGAAAAGTCAAAAGTTTTCAAAATGTTCAACTTTTGAAGCTTAGAAACTTCAATTTTTTTCCAGAAAATTTCTGAGATTTATCTAGAAAGAAAAAAAAGAAAACTTTTGACTTTTGAATCTCAGAAATGTCTTTGTTTTTTTCAGAAAAATTCCTGAGATTAATCTAAAAATTTCTGATATTTTCTTGCAAATGTTCATACTCAGAAATTTCCAAGCTTTTTCTTGAAAATTTCTAAGATTAATCTAAACATTCCTGAGTTTTTTGGAGGAACTCTACTCCTCTTAACTTCTTTTCCATCTACAATGGGCCTAATACACTGTCGGGTAATCCATATATTGCAATCAGTTTTATTATTTTTATTATTAAATCCTTTTCAAACTTTCCATCCAGCAGATTTTATGACGTGATTTCAGGTCATAGTTATGAAAAAGACCAACTGTTTTTAAAAACCAGAACATCTGACTTGTGATTATGTTTCACTGAACTGCCCCCACTTAGAGACTCCACCTCACTTTTGGTTTAATTTCTGTTGAATTGAAATAAATGCTGATATGTCATGTGAGTCATCTGGAATAATACAAAAACCCTTCAAGATACAGTAATTTATCTGGAAATAATCAGGAAGGAGAAGAGAAAAAATGATAACTAACGTATTAATATAGCTACCATGTTTTTTCGACAGATGTGTAGCTAACGTAGCTAGCTCGATACGTGGCTATTAGCTTTCTGCTAGCTCGTTACGTAGCTAGTAGCTAGCTAGCTAGCTCGCTAGCTCAATACGTAGCTATCTAGCTGAATAAATAGATATCTATCTCCCAAGAAGAGCTGGAAAACATCGCAGGAAAGAGGAATGTCAACTTTTTATGATACAGTAAAAAAGATGTGCATTAAAAAAAATCTCAAATTAACATGGTTTTGTGGTTTCACTACAAAAACACCATGTTACTAGGTATTTTTGGTGTAGTTTCTATTGCAAATATCTTAATACACTTAAAATTAGACAAAACTAACTTACAAAAAACTTTTAAGCAACATATAGGAGCTTTTAAGTCAATCATTTCTTAATATTAATGAATAAGTTCAAGTTCCACTGGCAGATGGTTTCATATAAGATTTTTTCCATGTTATAAGAAATTATCCCCCAGTGGAACTAATACTTTGTCATCAGTATTAAGAGATTATTGATTTAAAACAAGCTCCTATATCTTGTGGAAAAGTCACTTATAAATCAATTGTCTTATTTCAAAAGTTCTAGAAATTAGACCGAAAATACTAAGTAATATTTTGTTTTTGCAGAGTTAAAAGGTTTAGATTTTATATGGTAGGCCATTAGTAACACTTGTCAGAAATGATCTAATCCCAGAACACTTTTCCTTTTGGTTTAGTTTCTGGTGAATGGATAACAGTCCACTGTGTTGTTGTCATCCAAGAGGGAAAGTCTACCTCATTCTGAAACATAAAACCTACGTCCAGATTCAGAAAGATTGCTTTTTTTAATCAAAACATATCAGAAAACAAAAAGATCACACAGGAGGCACAGTGAAAACTTTTAACAGATTTTTATTTTGTTGTTTTCACCTTTAAAACAGGTGAAGTAGGTAAACATTTGCCTTTGTTCTGTGGCACTGGTCTGGTTTCATTTTGACCCAGCATAAACCAACTAACTGGAAATGAAATATGAACAATGAAATGCTGCTGCAGGAAAACCAAAAATATAGACGGTAAAAACTGTGAGCACCGATACCGTTAGGGTTGGATCAGATAACTGAACAAATCTGACAAACTGACTGCAGACTGTGAATGTGAAGAGAGCTTTACGATTAGAGGTGGTTACAGTAGGTCTGAGTTTAAAAACTGGAGACGATGTCACATCGACATTATTGGTACAGAGTTATGCGGAGTATTTAACAGTAGTCAGTGTGTTCCCTGTAGTAAACGCGTTCTTACTGAAGTAGTTTTGGAGAAAAATTGAGAAATTTTAAGACTACATTCACACAGCAGGTTTTGATGCTCAAATTAATGAAAATAATTTTTTTTGCCATTCGAACTACTAATTAAATGCGAATGCGACAAAAGTCAGACTTCTGTGTGACTCCAAAGCAACCCGCATGGATCTGCTGAAGAAGAACAACAGGTCCGTTTCTGATTCTACAATTCTGTTTGAGAACCGACAAATGGAATAATCATCCACACTGCAAAAACACAAAATCTTACCAAGTATTTATGTTTAATTTATAGTGGAAACATCTTAGTATACTTAAAATAAGACAAAACTAACTTTGTAACTTTTCAGCAAAATATAGGAGCATGTTTTATAATAATGATTCCTTAATATTGATAAAAAGTACTAGTTCCATTGTTATAAGTTATAAAACATCTTGTTATAAGTGAAATAATCTGCCAGTAGAAATAGAACTGGGTTGCTAGGCGACAAGCTGGACTTGGCGGGGGTTGCTAGGTAACAATGCAGCGCCGGTTGATTGTGAAATATTCCGCCAGTGGAACAAGTACTTTTTCATCATTATTAATGAATTAGTGACCTAAATCAAGCTCCTATTGCTGAAGAGTTACTTCTAAGTGAATGTTGTCTTATTTTAAGTGTATTAAGATATTTGCATTAGAAACTAAATAAAAATACCTGTTAATATTTTGTGTTTTTGCAGTGTGGGTGATTAGTCCATCTGCCGGTTCACACCGAGTCGTAGAATCAGAAATGGACCTGTTGTTTTAACATATAGTCCTCCAGTTTGAGAAAACATTTCATTTATTTGTCAGATATCCAGAGAATTCTTCTTCCTCCTCCTCCTCTTCTTCCTCCTCCTTCTCCTCGTCCATCCAGCACTCTGTGCTGCTGCCATCTTGTCCCGACTCTGACGGACGCATCCCGTCGTCCCGTTCCCTTTCAGAGTCCATCTGCCTCAGAGGTTTCAGGGTGTAAGTCCTCAGGAAGTCCATGGAAGAGCTTCCAGAGTCCTGATCCTCCTCTACCTCGTCTTCCTCGCAAGCATCCATCGAGGCGAGGGTGACGGAGAACAGGTTGACGTCTCCAGAGAACTCCAGAGTCTCTATTTTGATTTCCTCCAGCTGAGTTGTGGAGTCCTCCTGTCCAGATTGATCTATTTCATGTATAAAAATAGTTTCTACTTTGGCCTCATACTGGTTGGACTCCACCTTCATGAAGTCTCCCTTCATCACGTCATTGTTCCCACTGCTGTCAGCAGAACCGCTGCCGGTAGAAAGTTCTGCGTTTCTGTCCATGTACAGCTTCACTGCAGGGTCCTCGTCGCCGTCTTCGTCCTCAGAGCTGGCGTCCCCGGCGGCAGACGGAGACGGAGACGTCGCTGGGCGGTTTCTGGTTTTTACTGTTTGGGGAATGATGGCGACCCGGTTGATGTCCGTGGTGCTCAGGGTTAGGACGTAGCTTTGCCTCAAGATGACCTGAGAAAGAGGAAATGAGAAGGCAGAAACAGGAACTGTAACTGAAAACAAACTGTGGTTAGAGAGCTGCAAGGGTCAGGAGTATGGTGGCAAATTAGGGTCAAAATAGATGGAAAAAGAAAAAAAATTTCACAAAAAAACTCGGAAAGTTTGAGAAAACTCAGAATTTTTCTAGAAAAAAAGGCTAAAAAGTAAAAAAACAAAACTGCTAATATTTTGAGAACAATCTCAGAAATTTATATAGAAAACTTGGAAAATTCTGAGTTTGAAAAGTGCAAAATCTGCTAGAAATATCCCAGAAATGTTAAGATTAATCTCACAAGTATTATAGAAACAAAAGAGACTTCAGAGTCTGAAAAGTCAAAAATTTGCTAAAACAACTAGAGAAAATATGGAAATTTCCAAGTGTGAAAAGTTGAAAATTTGCTAGAGAAAAAAATTCACATTAATCTCAGAAGTCTTCTTGAATTTTTTTTTAATTTCTGTGTTTCAAAAGTTGATAATGTGTGACATTTGAAAACCAGAACACTTTTTCAAAAGTCAAAAAATGTTCAACTTCTGAGACCCAGAAATGTAATGTAAGAGTTTATGGGTGGAAACTTTTTTTCTGTCTACAGTGGCCCTAATATATAAATGTCATGCAGCAGCTCCCAAGGGAGGTATGAAACTAGGTAATGAGAAAAGTTATGGTTTTGTGTTTTTGCAGTGTAGGAATAAAGGTGACCCAGAATACTGACAGTAATCATTATCTCACCATGAGGGCTGCCGGCATTTCCTTTAGTTTGCACAGGAATCCGGTGTAGTAGAGGCAGAAGATTCCCGTCATCAGGCCAGTCAAGGAAACAATCAAAACGGCCGTGACAACGACTAAAACCAACAGTCCTGAAAACAATCATGGAATGACGAGGAATTCAGTCAGACTGGAAATGCTGGATGTACCTTCTGACATCACACTGGGATTTACTTTGTTTAAATGTTTACTTTTAAACTCAGAGGGCTGGAACTTACACAGCAAAAATACTAAATCTTATCACGCATTCTTCTAGTTTCTAGTTCAAATATCTTCAAATTCTTCAAATAAAACAAAACTAAATTATACGTACATTTTCAGCAAGATAATCAATAATTGCTTTATATTGATGAAAATTTACAAGTTCCTTTGGCAGATTATTTCCCTTAAAACAACACTTTTTTTTTTTTTTTTTTACCATGTTATAAGTGAAATAATTTGCCAATGGAACCAGTACTTTTTCATCCATATTCAATAATTGTTTACTCAAAATAAGCTCCTATATTTTGCTGAAAAGTTTCTTTTTAGTCAGTGTTGTTTTATTGAAGGTGTACTAAGATATTTGCAGAAGAAACTAAACCAAAATTACTTGTTAAGATTTAGTGTTTTTGCAGTGTATTGTACTTTATTGAACAGAATCTGTTGTGGCGGTCCAGCTCACCATAATCTGGTTCTGGAATGCTGGTGAAGGTGCATGTCCACCCGGTCGGCTGCGTGTTTTTGTTCGTTCGGCAGTTGGGAAGCACCTGTATGCAGTACTCCACACCTTTCTCCAGGTTGCTGAGGTTAAAGTTCCTACTTTGAGTTTCCAGCTTCTGAAAATAATTGAGACATAAATCCACATGTTTTTTCTGTGTTCATCGCAGCCGAGTCATGTTCTCTTCTAACATGATTATGAATCGTAGCAGCTGAAGAGATCCGTCCAGACTTGACCGAAAGGTTTGGGAGTGACTCATGTTTCCTGTTTTGCAAGCCTCATTTTTAGCCCAGACAGAGCAATTGGATTCCAATTAATTCGATACATAGTTCCCAGAAATCTGAACGGCGCCAACTTGGTAGGCAAGTGTGGTGTAAAGGATAGTGGACTCATGGCCACCAAGAAGAAAATATGTGGATGCTGTTGAGAGGAATACATATCTGCAAAATAGCTGATAAAGACTGAAACATGTGAGGCGACGTGAACGAGCTGCCTCCGATCTCCCACTATAAAATAGTTCACTATTTAATGATCACAAAGATCATTAAATATTGCGTACAACATGGAGGAGCTTCACGGCTTGAAATCCATGGATGCATATAATCAGTGTTTAAATGGATTTGTAAAGGACTTACAAACTCTTTAGGTGAATAATAAGGTTCTGATGACTGGCAACAAACCCATAAGCAACATGTCCGTCTTAGCTAGCAGATAAAAGCTACATTAGCTAAGCTAACTTTGCTGGTACAGTAAATGTCACTGATATTTATCGTAGTATTACACAGAGGTGAGTAGAGTGGTAAAAAAGTTGCAATGTACTTATATTTTTAGAAACAAGTCGAGAGCTAGTTTTAAGCTTGTAGCTTGTTTATTGTTGTCATAGCAACTCCATAGCAACTGCCTACCAAGATGGCTGTCAGCTACAAAGTTCATTGGAGTGTGACGTAATATGAGAACTGGGTAAAAAGAAAATACTGCATGATCTTTAAAAGTCTGCTGGACTACAAACCACATCTTCACCGTACTTTGGTCAAGCTGAATAGTGTTCACCTCTGTGGAGTCAAATCATCAGCACAGTACATCAACTATTTAAAAGATGACCTGCATGCTTCCTTGAACAGGTTAGGATGGGGCTATGCACAACACCAAACATTTTCATTAGTTTTTTTTTTACACAAAATCCTTCTATGAAGTGAGATTTTATTCTGGTTGGTTCTGCCTAGTTTGAGCTTCTGTCAGAATGAGCTGTTTTCGGGCTTCCTGTCACTTTACATCTAAATAAGCTGCTGCTGGCCACACCCCCCAACTCAACGTTTACACTCGCATGAAAAAATGGCAACAAACAGATTCACTTCAATTCAAATCCAGCAGTAATTTAATGATCCCAGCAGCCATCATACAGCTATTACCACAGTAAACCCAGCTGACCAAACGTGCTGGAGCTCAGCTGGGGTTGCTTGGTGACGGGCGGATCTCTGCTGGGGTTGCTTGGTGACGGGCGGATCTCTGCTGGGGTTGCTAGGTGACGGGCGGATCTCTGCTGGGGTTGCTAGGTGATGGGCGGATCTCTGCTGGGGTTGCTAGGTGACGGGCGGAACTCTGCTGGGGTTGCTAGGTGACGGGCGGAACTCTGCTGGGGTTGCTAGGTGACGGGCGGATCTCTGCTGGGGTTGCTAGGTGACGGGCGGAACTCTGCTGGGGTTGCTAAGTGACGGGCGGATCTCTGCTGGGGTTGCTAGGTGACAGGCGGAACTCTGCTGGGGTTGCTAGGTGACGGGTGGATCTCTGCTGGGGTTGCTAGGTGATGGGCAGTGCCTGCTGATTTGTTACGTTACATTCCAGAGATTTTTAAAACGGGTCACCAAAAAACATCAACTTGTTGCCAAAAACCAGTTGGGTGTTTTTTTTTTTTTTTAATGAAGCACTTGGGCTGTTTTTAGAAGCAGTAGAAACCCAAATGGAAGTTCAAAAACTGTAAAAATTGTGATGCGTTTGAATTATACATCTCCATTAAATCTCTAAAGGTGACTGTGTTAGCAATGGCTTCCTCCACTTTATATCAAAATGGCTTCACATACAGCAAACTGCTAGATGATAATATTGTAGCTAGTAGAAAAGTTTTCTGGATCATCTGAAGCATCTTTCAGTTTCAGTTTGGAAAACAGCAGGATGAGACAACAGCCATCAGAAACTGAAATAGAGTTTCTTTTTCTAGGTATCGCTACTGTTTATGAATGACAGAGACTAGATTCTGATGCAGGTTTTAGGTGAATCAGGTAAACAACATATGAACAGCATCCTCCTTTCCTACAAAGATAAAATATGTAGTTTAAAATGTTGGAAAGTATCTTAACTAATCTTTGAATGGAGTTTTAGCTGTAAAGTAAAGCTTCAGAACAACAGAAAATCCTGAGCAAAAGAGAACGTAGAACAGAGATTGCTCACAGGAGGAAATCAGAGGAAATCTTTGCTGTGTATAAGAGAAATTTGATATAAGATATGTATTTTACCTGGATTTCTCCACCATTTCCTTTCCTCCACCACACTGTGTAGCTGAAATCATAGTATATCGAGTGATTCTTTGTGTATGGATCTAAATCAGGCATGGAAATGTTCCCCTGGATGCACGTTCCACATCCGGCCACCGAGAGCAGCGGAGGACCAATCACAGCTTTTCACACAAGAACGAAATAAAAATTAGTTTTGTACAACACTCTATGAGGGCCACTGTAGACAGAACAGGAGGAGGAGAAAATTTCCGCCAAAAAAAAAATTCAGAAATTTTTAGATTAATTTCAGGAATTTTCTTTAAAAGAAATTCAGAAAGTTCTGAGTTAAAAAGCCAAAACATTTCTAGAAAACAAAAAACACTGAAATTTCTGAGATTCTAAGGTTGAAAATTTGCTAGAATAGATTCAGAAATTTTGAGATTATTTAAAACTGAAGTTTATGAGTCTAAAAAATTGAGACATTGCTGGAAAAAACTCAAATTTTCTAGAGTAAAAACTTGGAAACTTCTGGTTTTGTGAAGTTGAAAATTGGCTAGACAAAACTCAGAAACAGAGATTAATCTCAGAAATGTTCTGAGAACTGCCTCTGCCCCAACCAAACTCGCCAAACTTTTCTAGAAAAAACTTTGAAATGTCTGAGTTTGTAATGTCAAAGATTTTTCAGAAAAAAACTGAAATTAATTAGATTGAAAAGTTGAAACTTTGCTGGAAAAAACTCACATTTTCTAGGAAAAAACTGTAAAGTTTAATATTGGCTAAATGAAACTCAGAGATTAGTGACAGATTTCTTCTTTTTTAAACTAGGAAATGTCTGAGTTTCAAAAATCCCCAGCTTTTGAATTTGGAAATCTTTTGACCTTCTAAGGTAAAACAAATTCAACTTTCAACTAAAATTGACAGAGATTTACTCCTTTTTTCCATCAACTCAACTTCATTAAACATTTATGTATGAAGACTTTTCTCATATATTAAAACATAAAAGTCAAACGGAAACCGTTCCCTGTCGTTCAGCCTTTACTGATCAGTAGTGAAACAAATTTGGGCGACCAACAACCTGAGCAATCCTTACATCTTTTACATATTTTAGCATAGAGGAACATTAGGACCTTTATGAGGCTCAGAGTTCATATCTAGATGTTGACTTACTTTCCTTGATGGGCTGAAAGGTGATTGTAGAGCGAGGAGACTTTGTGTTGTTGTAGGACGCCTCGACAACCAGTTCGTGCCTGTTGTGGGGTTTCAGTTTCAGCTTGAAGGATGTTGAATTTACTGGTTCTTGAGAAAGCATCTTCAGCACAATACGAACTCCAACCCTTGGGGTTCATGACAAAGAAAACAGAAACTGTTAATTTCATGTCTGCGCAGCAAAAGAAACAGCTCAACAGATTCTCTCACACCAGTCGAGGGAGTTTAGCTTTTGACCTGCATTTCTTTCAGCCTGGTGCGATTATTTAACAACGTGAATTAATTTAAAACCAGGACTTGGTTGCACATGTTTTAGTGCTTTTAGGTGTTTCAGCTACCTGTGATACCTTGGACCGCAGGACTTTACTGTCCCGATTTGGCCAGGTATCCAAGGAACAGCTTTTTATTTTGGGTTCTTCTATGGCTTTTCTCACTTGTGGCGTCCCTCAAGGCTCTATTCTTGGTCCACTGCTTCATAAACCTTACTACTTTTAGCATGTAGCACTAAAAGCAGTGGATATTCTGATCCACTTTTTTGCTGATAATATCCTGATCTACTTGCCAATTGAGCAAGATAATCACTCTTGAACTGTCTGAATTATATTAAAACTAGGAAGAAAAGGAAATGACAATCTTGACCCTTTGCTGTCAGGAATATGTTTTATTTTAAATTATACAGACTGATGTGAAATCCATTTTTTTCCAGTTAAGAGAAATTAGCAGGATGACGTCATATCTTCCAACCAAAGATCTTGAGAAATTGATTCATGCCGTTAACCCTCGGTTGGATTCCTGTAATCCATCGTATGTTGGGTTAGATAAATCATCTCTGCGTCGCCTACACACCAACCAAGGTACTAAAAGAATCTGGTTCTGGCTTCCTCTTGGTTTAGGATTGACTTTAACATTTTATTGCTAATTTTAAGGCTTTACATCCCTGTGACATTAACATCCACACTCCAGTAAGAGCACCAACCAGTTTTTCTTCTTTGAGACTTTTAAACCTTTGCTTTGTATAATCACAGTTTATGGTGATCATAAATTTGCATTTTGTTTAGACTTTATTTTAAAATATGGATTTCAGTAGTTTTATGCAATATTTGAATCTTTGTGGTTCCTGTGTTGTTTTCAATCACTTTAATAAATGTTTTTATCTGAGGGAGAGAATTTGGGTCACATGTTTAAAATAAGATCCTCATGTGATGATTTACAGTTTGATTTGGAAACAGGGTGAAGTTTTGGGAACTGATTCTACTCTAAAGTCTAAACCAGCAAAACATCCAGATCAAATCATATTAGATTTTTATTTCAAATTCCAGTTATAGCTAGATACATTTTTTATTATGATAAAAAATAAAGATTTATTGTTATTTCAATAACTTCCCATGTTAAGAAAAACCCAAAACTATCACTAATGTTCAGATTGTTATGTTTTAATCTCTGTTCTTTATGCGGCTGATGCCAGAAATAAGTGTATTACAAATCAATGTTTTTAAGAGCAGTATTTGTATTTGTGAGGGTATAATTGCTGTGAAGCATAGGCCTACTAGATTAAACAATAAATCAAATAACTGCATGATGAGTTAAAATGATTTTCATAATTTCCAGTTGTACAACAATATGTGAAGAGATGCTCCCCTTTAATAGTGAAAAGCCAACATTTTGAAAAACACTGCAAATGTTTGACACCATGTATGAAGTAGTTAGTTTGCACTAGCTGCCAATTCCTTGCCTAAGCTGAGTGATTAATATTTTTGAAGTGCAGTTTTGGATGTTAAAACTGTTTTCCAGTTTTAAATATTCTCTAGAAGTTTTTTCATCTTTGAGTGTGTACTTGCATTAATATCCCTTTACTACTACTATTATTATTACAGTTGATAATTGTCTCAGAATGACAATATTAGTATTTATGTCGTATTTATTTTATTAGTAATTTATCCTCCAGCAAAATTTGCTATGGTGACAGGCTAATGACACACACCTGCAACCATAAAGTTACCTAAAAAAGGAAACATTACATAATTCTTATCACTTTTTATCATTATCACAATAATAATAATTACAGTTTTTACTTATTTCAGTTAACAAAAATGCCTTCTCAATTTCAGTTTTTGTTATTTCCAGGTAACTATGACACAAACTGTTAAATACAGAAAATGATATTTTCTACCATTGTTATGGCGCCCCCTCTAGCGCAGCGCCCCTTTCCGTCGCATATAGAGCGCACATATTTTTGGCGCCATGGCCACACAGATATTGAATTAAAATATGGCCAACTCCCAGCTCCATTTATTTCCTTGCAGGGCACGACAGTATTAAATACATGTTATCAGTAAAATAATGCAGAAATTCATAGTTTTAGTGATCAGTTAGAGATGAAGAAGAACAAAAAAACCGTTAAAAATGCCACATTCATCACGATTTCCATGTAAAAATGAATCACTTTGTACAGCTAGACGCGAAGCCTGAGAGGGCGAGGCGACCTGAAACCGAAACCCCATCCAGAGCAGCGGGGCTCTCTGCGGTGGCAGCAGCCCGGAGAGGCGCAGAGGGGATGGAAACAGCGCTCACTGCGGGAGGGACGCCTCGGAGGGAGTCAGAAACCAACCGCCATGTGTCACATGTTCCATCACAGAGGCTCCAGTCAACCGCGCGTTTACAGACGCGCTGCGCTCTGAGTGAAAACGTGACCGGATTAAAAGGTCGCGGCCGGCGTGGAGGCAGAAAAACTCACAGAAACAGGCGCGATCGGTTACTTTTCTGACGTGAAGGCAGAAAGTGGTCACATCATTATAGCTCAGTTTTATTTGGTTGTAACGTTTTGATTGTCTACGTTTTAAGAGAGTGTTTTCTAGCTTTTATTAGTTATAGACGCCTACGTGGCATGTTATTGTTGACGTTCGGAAATTTCGCGCATGCGCACAATGACGCAGTTAGCTGCGGTAGAATAATTCCGTTAAAATGAAACCCGGAGATTTCGTATTATTCATTTAGTGCAACAGCAATGGGGGGAAAATCTCTTACGAACAACTTAAAACCACTCATATTAATATTTTTCTCCATAACTAACTGACCTAGTTATGCTAGGTCAGCTAGCAGTTATGCTAGCAGCTAGCTAGCTAAAGTATTGAGTGTCCCTCACTATTTTTTTTATTAAAACTTTTCTCTGACCTATGAAATGTGCTGCCTTATTATCCTGTTGCATTGCATTGGAAATATTAGTTTAATTATGCTAGTTTTAATGATGTTTAAATTTAGCTCATGTTAAAATATTAAATTGATCATGATTGTTTTGAGTAGGCTTCAATTTAGGTTAGATTCAGACTCATGATTTAATCAATATAAAATTTAATCAGTCGAACAATTTTCTTAGATATAATGATCACAGTTTGACTAAAACTAGTCTATGCTGTAGAGTTTTTTTTATATTAGATCACATTCTTAAGAAGAATAAGTCATATATTCCTTTGAAAAAATGTCTTAGTTCATTACAACCAAAGAAGTAGAAAACTAATCAGAAAATATTGAGTGTAACAGACGTTTTAGTAATGAAGCTGCTCATGTCTGTTTTATACGAGTTTGAAGATGTTATATGAAACGTGTGCTAATTTTTGCAATCAAAATCTGCTGTTTGATGCCTGGGGTCAGAGAGGTCAGGAGAGCTCTGTGCGGTTCAGGAACCAGTTTGAGGCAGTTTGAAAGGATGAAAAACACGGATAGCTGATAAACTTCGGTCCTACTTTCTTTGAACAAAATGTTTCTCTATGAAATGAACACATCTATTGTTCATAGCCTTGGAAAGTACGCAGGAGGATAGCTTGGACAGTGGACAGATTCATCCTTTGGCCTTGGTACCACCTGCATGGTCTCTGGTGTGCAAACAGCAGCACGTCATTACGGGCTGTTTGAGTCCACCTCTAAACGGTACATTAGAAAGCATCAGAAAGTAAAAACACACCTTGATATAAAAGTAATTGAGCTAAAACAGCTGGTCAGATCACTGGGTGGAAATGTTTTTCCTGTCCACAGCAGATCTATATTACATCTTTTTCTCAGGTAATTGATGTTGTTTCCTTTCTGGCTTTGGTGTCTGATGACCATGTTGAGCTGTTGGTGTGATTTTATCCATTTGATTGTTTGAATAAACTCTCGTTGATTGTGAAGTTGAACAGTGACTGTTTTTGTGGTTTCACTTTTACGCACGACATTAACGGACCTGGCGAGACGAGATAACAACGAGCAACAAGTAGAAAAATATCTCGTTCTCTACAGTTAATAAGTTGTAGCAAAGCACTGTGTCCCTTTTTCTTTTATATCATACATTTAAGATCTTGAACGTTAAAATATTAGCTTAGCTGGAGGGCGCGACGTCACATTGCAACAAGTAATAGTTTCAGTTTTCTCTGTACTTTGGTTAATTTTTAGATACGGAATTCAAAAAGGTCGAAGTATTTTATTATGATAATGTATTGGGGTAATGAATACTCAAAAGAAGATACCATTTTCAAAAAAATGTATTCAATTATTGTTGAAACTGGCGTTTATCCCAACTTTTGCCACCGCCATTTTGTAGGCTAGCAGGTGGAGAATGCAGAACCGTAATTTACCGACAGCTGGAGTAAACTGCTTGTGTGGGAAAAAAACAAATCTCAGTTTGAAAGACTAACAAATAAATTCATAACACATAAACAAAAGACATTACATCTATAATTTCAGTATATTTTAGTCGCATAAACGCACAATATCAGTTACTTAGAGTTTTTTTCCCCTTAATTATCAGATGAAGCTTTTATTTCAAATTCTGTTATTTTGTTAGTTTTATTTAACTATAATAACCTTGGTGCACACAAATAGCTGTTAAACACAGAAAATGCCAACTACTAGAATTAATTTTTCTACCATTGTTATGGCGCCCCCTATCACGGCACTCCTGCAGAGAAATACACACAAAAACATCCATTTTATTCTGCAGAATATTGTTTATGCTCTAAAAAAAACGACCCAAATATTGGGAAATGTGTCAGATGTGGTCGTCCTGGAAACCTGAGAATTTTACTGCAAACCACAAACTCCAATACGGCAGCTTTAAATTAAGCAGAAAACATCTGCTCACGTCTCACTTCTTCATTCCCTTCAAAATAGAGGAACAAAATGTCCTGAAGGTTTAATTTAAAACAACGTGTGGAAACTGCATGTCTCAACGTTACTTTGCTTGATAAAGATCAGTGTTCAAACGCGGTGTAAACCGATTTGTGGTGCTGATCGTATCACATAAAGCAACAGAGGTTAAAACCAGATCTAACAGCCAAGTGACAAAAAACTGACTTACTGCAGCTTGTATCAGTGAAAATTAGAGTTTTTAAAGGAAATTAAAAGGTAAACCAATTAAAGGGACAGCTGAAATTATGTTACACTAATAATAATAATATAGGAACATATTCCCAGCTGTTGCATGTGTTTAAAGGCTGCACACAAAGCAACAAGCATAGAGGAGGACCACGACTGAAGCCAGTAGAAGACGGGCTTCTGGGTCCAAATGGACGCGAAAACATGCAGCAGAGCATTCTGGGATTTGTAGTGGTTGTGGTGCATGAGCTGTAGATTGACAATAAAATAAAATAAAAAAATCTGCAGAATGTGCCAATTTTTTAACCGATTAGTTGTCAGAATAAATTGCAAGATTAATCAACACCTAATATTTAGCTTCAGCTTCATTTGAACTTTTAAAATAGGCAACAAATTTCAGCTGTTTGTGTTTTTCTGTGGTTGTCGTCCTTAATCCCCACCGGGTTCAGTGTAGACATGAAAATGTTTGGGCGTGCCGTGGTGGCTTAGCGGTTAGCGCGACCCATATTTGGAGGCCTTGAGTCCTCGACGCGGCCGTCGCGGATTCGACTCCCGGACCCGGCGACATCTGCAGCATGTCTTCCCCCCTCTCCTTCCCCATTCCTGTTAGCCTACTTTTGTAAAAAGGGACACTAGAGCTCACAAAAAGACCCCCTGAAAGGGTTAAAAAAAAAAAAAGACAAGAAAATGTTTGTTCGGCTAAATTTTCTGCACTTTTAGACCATGAAGGGCAAAATAAAAGGACACAAACCCAGAGAGCCTTCAGCTTCTTTAAAGGAAATCCGGTAAGGATGCAATGAACAGAGACGGAAGGGCATGCAAAAACAACATGCAAATAATGAGAGATGAATGTACATCTTTGTTTTTTATTTAAAGCGTGCCATAGAAGGACTGAAGGCAGAAAAAGCACGAATCAGCAACTTTCAACAGCACATAAACAGCTCCCAAAGTGCTGCCGTTTATAGCTATAAATATATTAAAAATGTGAAAATATTAGGAAAACTTTATCAAAATAAGAATAAACTTACACAGATTTAACAGTTTTATCATTTTAAAAACCTTTCAGAAGGTCAGGATAGGTCTATGGTCTATACAAAACATGTTGATTACAATTTTTTGCACAAAATCGATAATAAGATAAGATTTTAGCTGTTTTAGGAAATCTTGTCACTTTAAAACCAAATAAGCCGCTGTTGGCCACGACCCCCAACTCAGCGTTTACATTTGGACTAGAAAATATCTGCAAACAGATCCACAATTATACTGCCACGCATCTTTGAAAAGCAGAAGTAGAGCCTCCTGCACAACCAACAAGAATGCAGCAAGTGGTTTCTGGTTGGTGAGTCAACAACAAAACACTTTTCTTTTCCAGAAGCCATTGTACAGCGGTAATAAAACCAGCTAACCAAATGTGCTGGAGCTTCTCTTGGGTTACTAGGTAACGGGCTAGGCTTCACTGTGGTTGCTGGGTAACGGGCTAGGCTTCACTGTGGTTGCTAGGTAACTACCAGTGCCTGCTGATTTGTGATGTTACATTCCAGAGAGTTTCGAAACGGCTCACTTTCCAGACACCAAAGAACATGAACTTACTGACAAAAAAGTCTTAGTGTTTGTTGTTTTAAAATGCTTGGGCTGTTTTTAGAAACAGCATAAATGGAAGTATGAAAGTATGCAGAATGTAAATGTTGAATTATATATTCCCTTTAAATCTCTAAAAGAGAAGCAGATGTTCCCAGAATCATTGTACTCTTGAATCAGCAACAGTTTCCTTCACCTGCAGCAAACCGCTTGATGCTAATATTGCGGCTAAAAGAGCAGTTAATGAATCATGAAGGACTTTAAGCTTTAAGAGCTGCTGCATAAAGTATCAGAATCGACTTTATTGGCCACGTTTGTGCAAACTAACAAGGAATTTGACTTCAGTGCCACTTTCTCTCAATGTACAGATGTTTTTAAGATAAATATCTAAAAATTCATGGGATAACATTTTTCTATTTTCGTAAAAATATTTGAATGTACAGCATTTCTTACAAAAGATTACAACCAGATTGAATTAGTGCAAATATGGGAGGTAAAACCAGCTGACCAAAAGTGTTGGTGCTCCTTCTTGGGTTGCTAGGCAACGGGCTGGGTACAGCTGGGAATAACGAAGGAATGCGAAGTTGGTTTTACGGTTAAGAAGGGATATAAAGTCCCAAACCACTTCCTTAAATGAAATGCTCAATGTTTCCTTACAGGAATAATCTGCAACATTATTATTATTGTTTTTATTTTAACCACAACAGCGTCAGAGAGGAGAAGAGGCAGGGAACTCATTCTGTGGGCAACTCTGGCACAAGGTGCGACTCGAAGTGTCTGAGCTGGTTCTTCTTCATTTCACAGGAGCTCAGACGTCTGCGAGGTTTCTCACAGAAAGAGGAAATCTGTTGCTTTTGTGAAAAAGCAGCAGACAGCAGTGGAAACTCCCTCAGAAAAACAGCAAAAAAACAAGCTTTAACTTGACGCTCGGTTCTGTTTCTGTGGAACTACGATGCGTTTAACGTCGAGGTTGGTGAAATGTCACTCAGCTTTTTAGTTGATGCTCTGAGAGGAAATAAGTCAGCACTGAGACGTTTCCTGTAGCAGAGAAGAAATGCTGGGGAAGAAACAAACTTCCATCTGTGGCGGTCAGTTTTATTTTAACGAGACGGAAAATATAATTAAACACACAAATCCTGTAATTTCCTGCAGTTTTGCAAAATAAACTCCCCAAGGCAGACCATGCAACTTTGCAAAACCTGACCGAGGAATATTTCAATTAACAGCCATAAAAATGAAAAACGTTGGTCGGAACTTTGCAAAAACTGATTTTAATGACACATTTTCTCCTTTTCTTCAACATGAGATGATTTTACGACATGCAGCCGAAATAATATTCTGAATTCATAGTAATTTAAAAAGTGGACTCTTATTATTAAATCTTGTTTTTAAACATAGTCCAGTGTTTTCCAGCTGGGTGATTTGAAAACTTATTATAATTTCCTCAAAGACCAACAGTTTTAACCATCTGCTAGACGGATCCAATTTGTTCACATCACCTCCAAGTTTTCCCTAAGAACGGATCAATATCTAAGAATAGATGCAGCAACAAACCATGACAGAACCTCTACCGTGTTCAAGTTACATAAACAGAACTGGGTTGCAACTAATGAGTATTTTAGTAACTGATTAATCGATTAGTCTGATGATTAATCGGATAAAGAAATGGCAAATTCTACAAAGTTTTCATACAATATTAGAGATGCATTAAAAATAAACAAACAATTCAATTCCTTTTTCAATTAAGAAAATAAACATTTTATTGCCTAAAATGCAGTAACACAGCATTCCTTTTTAAAAATTTGAACTGGGTGAAGCTAAAACATATTTATACAGGAAGACTTTTCTTTATATATTAAATAGAAAATGTATGTATCTCTGTGCAGTTTTTGCTTAATTAAACTCTGAACATGTTGGGATTTTCAGTAAATATCTTGTTTTTAATCGGAATATTTCAGTTAATGATTAATCGATTACTAAATTAGTTGACGATTATTTCAATAAACGATTAATCCCGATTTATCGTTTCAGTCATAAAACAGAATTTTTGTTTTTTAATTCAGAAATGTCTTTCTCCTGCGGAGAGGATTCGGGCTACTGGAAAAAAACTGAATTATTACCTTATTCTAAGAATTCTGATGTTTTTCCCTCAGAATTGTAACTTTTTAAGTAAAATTCTGACTTTTTGCAGAATTCAAACCTTTTTGACTTCAAAAAACCTCAGTACCTCAGTATTCTGACGTTTGGTAGAATATGACCTTTTATTGCAGAATTTTGACTTTTGTTCCTCAGAATTTTGAATTTTTTTTTTTGTAGATTTCTAACTTTTTCAGGTTTTTTTCCACAAAATTCTGACTTTTTTCCTCAATATTCTGAATTTTCATAGAATTTGACTTTTTTTCCACAGAATTCTGACTTTTGTTCTTCATAATTTCGACTTTGTTTTAAATAAAATTCTGACTTTTTTGCAGAATTTGAACTTTTGTTCACAGAATTATGACTTTTTTTCAGTATTCTGACTTTTTTCCTCAGAATTTTGACTTTAATCTTCTGAGATCAAAAATCTGAATTCCTTTTTGTCAGTGGCTCGAATTGTCTTCCATATTTTCTGCATTCTTGTTTTCAAAACAGAACGGTACTCCGGTATGTTTTGGAAATAGTTGTTGCTGCTAAAGTAAATGGGAGCAAACCAGTTTTAGATGTTGGGGAGGAAATGACACTTCAAAAAGACACTTCAAAAAGGATTTACAGGAAAATCTGGTGATGAGGAAATTGGGGTGAATTACCGATAGATCCAGAACTGCGTCCCTGGAGGGCTGCCGGGTCCCGGATCCCAGTGCAGGACATGCTGGAAGTTCAGAGACTCCATCCTGAGGTTGACTGGTTCCGGAAGGGACGCGACAGCTGCAGAGAACCGGCGGAAACGCACCTGAGTAAAGGTAACAAGAAGAGCAATTCCACCTGGATGACGCGCTTTCCTCACCTGAATGGAGCAGAAGAATCAGGAAGATGAAAGGAAATGCGTTCATTCTTCAGGGATCCGACTCCGACGAGATCCGGTCAACAGAAAAAAGTTCGCAACTGAAGCCGACAGCTGATTTCACAACCACATCCTGAGGATTGAAACGGCCCGAAGGTTCGCAGAGACCTTAACACGTCCTCATGTTTATTGGAGAACCACTTCCCAGTTAAAAACAGAACCAAGATCCAAATATCCGCTTAAAGTGGGAACTACCCACGGGAGGTCACGTGTTCCCACGGGGCGAGTCATTAAAGCTCAGAAAGAAAAACGAAATCTTGGTTCAATAACAACAGGAGCCGCTCCTGACTGACGACAACATGAGCTGTCCAATGCCATTTACACGCCTGCTTCCGGCCACGCCGTCAAAATAAAAGCTTGTTTCAGATGTGAAAGGTTACATCAGCCTTCAGAATAAAAGTCTGATTATTCTGAGTTTGAGAAGTTGAAAATTTACAAACATACAAAAATATATTGATCTTTCTCACAACCTTTTGACAAAATCATGTTTGAAAACTTGATTTTGTTTTACTTTTGCAACTTTCAAAGTTTTCACTGGATTTTTTTAGATTAGTTTTAAAGTTTTAGAGATTTTACTAGAAAAATCTGAGACTGATCTCAAAATTTCTGAGATTTTTTTTTTGAGCAAATCTTCAACTTTTCAAACTCAGAAATTTCCTTTAATTTTCTAGAAAATTTCTGAGATTAATCTAAACTTTTGTGGTTTTTTGTGGAAATGTACTTTTTTTTTTAAAAAAGAAAAAAAATCTAAAGCAGCCGTAATATCCTGTCATATAAATGTGATGTTTTTGCTTCTAAAGGCAATATAAGGGCCGAATAAAGATTTTTTTTAAATTAGGAGACTAAAGTCATGACAAAGTCAGCAAGTTAAAGTCGTAAAATTCCAAGTAAAAAGTTTTTTAAATACAAGTTTAGCTTTGATAGTTAGCCAGAGCTGATATTTTGTCTTCAAAAGAGACCCTGTCGCTCACAATCATTTAAAAGTTTGAAATGATTCAACATTATTACCTCCAGTTGACCATAATTTGATGCTGACGTGTTAAAAATATTAATTATTTCTTTACTTTAAAAACCGAATAAGAAGCATAACTCTACAAGCTGCTCAACGTTTCTCATTTTACTATTTTAATTAAAATTTTTTAAAAATTCTTCTTTCTGTTAGTATACAACCTTATGCTGGTAATTTTATGACTTTGTTCCCCTAATTTTATCACACTACATCATATGTGTACAAACTTAAGGCCCGCGGGCCAAATCCCATCGGCCAAAGCTATTTCAGGGCCACAGAAATATAACTTCAAGATGATGGTTATTTGCTTAAATATGATTTTATCAGTCAAATCAAATCTGTTTTTATTTGGATAGTGCTAAATTCCAAGATAAATAATAATATTCAGTTATTGAAAGGTTGAATGTTTTTTTAACACTTCATTCAATCTGCAGTATTATATCTATAATCTTGATTCAGCTAAAGCAGAAAATAATGACTAAAATACAACTTTGATTCTTTAATTTAGCTTTATGACGAATGTATTTTATCTCACAGGTCATTTTTAGATACTTTATTCCAAAGGTTTTGCAGATTTATGGCCATAAGCAGGTTTGGTATAACAGGTTTGACTCTTTGGCTCATAAAGTTTAATGACTCGTCACATAAAGTGTTAAATATTAACCAACGCCATAAACTTTATCATTCTCAGCCAATAATTCAAATAATCCTACATAAGATATGAACTGAAAACGCAAAGCATAAAATCCAAACACAAAACAGGAATAATTAAAACGGAAAATAGAAATGCCGTGACGACCATTTTATCGTTATAACTGCTCCTTGAGAATCTGTTTTGGTTTAAATTCAGTTTTATTTCTGCAGGTTTTATATTAATCCACCTTGTGAGCGTCCAAAGTCTTTTGTCATGTGGGCAAAAATGTCAACATATAACTTTAAAAAATAAACTGTAATCGTTAAAGTTTGCTCTGTACATTTTACTTACCTGTTCAACAATAAACTAAGAATGCAAAACTTTACGCAGCCAGATGTTTTGCAGGAAAGAAATGTGAAAATTATTTTAGACCCAAAACTTAGAAATGGTTTTCCATGTTTGCTTTTTGAAATGAAATGCAAACTGATTGCAAATTGTTATGATTTTTCATCAACAATAACAACATATGTGTGACTCTCGTTGAAAAAACTTGCTTTGTTTATTAAAACTCAATTAAATTCATTTTCTTAAAATATAATTACTGGAATGATGTTTTTAGTGTTTTTTCTATGGACATATTTAAAGGTAAAATATTGGTTACAAAAAAAACATTTATTTAAAGGAGATTTTAATTTGTCATTAATAATTTTCCATATTATGAAATTATTTAAATAAGAAAAAAAGAATTAAATACATGCAAATATTGTAACATGTAATAAAAGTTCAGAAAACAACAAACACAAAATGAAAGTGAATATTTATCTTTTTTTGTTATTTTAAATGTGATTGAGTGATTTTATTTTTGCGGTTTCCTTTTGAGGAAACCAGAGATTAAGATTATGTTTCTTCATTGTAACCTGTTTGCTGCCCCCTGGTGGCGCCAGCCTCCACTGCAGCCTGGAATAATAAGGATTTCCTTTTTTTAATGCTGGTGCGCCCCCTGCTGTTCAATGACGGGAGTAAAGCGTTTGTTTCCCAAGATTGAAAGAAATCAGGTTTTTTTTTTTAATTCTTAGAAAAAGAGTAATGTTTGAACTTTATTTAAAAATCTAGAATCAAAATATCTTTTCAGTTTATTTTGGTTTTAATTAACAGTACTGCTTTCCAGAGTTTTTTATTTTTAATTTTTTTTTTAGTATTTTGCAACTTCCTGATGTTGAGAATCATGAAGCCTCCTCTGTACAGAGGCCACAACTTATTAACACAGAAATAAGTTGACTTATTTAGAAGTTAAATCTTTTTTTAATAGATTAATGTTTTACTTGATCAAATCTAAAAAGTAAAATATTTTAGGTTGACATTTAAATAAAGACATGATTAGCAAATGTAGATAGTAACAGCTAAAGGATGTTACAAAAAAAAGATGAGTAAATATCTGCAAAAAAACAAACAACAAAACAAAACAAAAACAAAGACGTTTCTGAGCTCCAAAAATCAAAACTTTGCGAGAAAAAATTCAGAAATGTTGAGATTAATTTCAGAAAATGTAAAAGATTTTGAAAAATTTCTGAATTTCATAAGTAAAAAAAAATAATCTAAATTTCTGACTTATTTCCTTAAATTTATTATATTAATCTCAGAATATTTTAGTTTTTTGGCAGAGATTTATAAGTGTCTTTCCATTTCCTTGACCTACGCCGTTTCCATGGCAACACGTGCAGGCATAATAATCAGTTATAAAAGGAAGACAATCTGTTTTATTTGCTAAATAAATAAATAAAACATTTCTTACCAGCAAAGTGACATTGTTCCTTTTTACTTTAACTTTAACGAAGCTCTACCGTTTGTTTTATGTAAACGTCACTAAATCAAACAAACATGCACCCAACATGTTAAAACTGACCATTTATAGTTTATTTATGATAATTCCTCCACGTTCTCGTCCTTTTTTTTATGATGGAGACCAATAAATAGTAGCTTTTTTCCACCCACCTCTTTGTTCCAAACTGACTCCGTTAACAACAGCTCAGAAACGTGACTTTGTTTAAAAACAACCAAGAAATCTCCGTCTTGTTGTGTTAAGTGTTCTGGATTTCCTCCACCGCGGCGGACAGGAAGTTGGCTGACGTACAGCCTTTATGCAGACGGAGGGGAATAATGACAGCTGTGAGCTGCAGATGGATTCGTTTAACGTGAAACGGGAAGTAAATCTTTCTGAAGGGAGAAGGTAAAAACCCAGAAGAAAACAGGAAGTTTTAAACGGGACCTTCTATTCAAAATTCACATCTTGCACATTTTTGTACTTAAATTTAAAAACGTCTAAAAACCGACCAACCCGTTTTTAGGGGGGCAATAACTTAATGATTTTGGGTGACTGAAAATGAGGCGTTTCAAATTAAGGAGCGCTGCGCCGTTACCTAGCAACCCAGGAGGAGTTCTAACGTTACCTAGCAACCAAAGAGAAGCGCCACCATTTAGTCAACTGGTTTCATCGCTTTATGCGCTCAAAATGGCTGCTGGAAAGGCGAAGTGTTTAGTTTTTGACTTACCATTAAGAAGCTACTTGATGTATTCTTGTTTGCAGCCATTTTCAGGTGCGAGTTGAGTTGGGGGCGTGGCCAGTGGCAGCAGGTAAATTTGGATTTAAAGTGACAAGAGGCCTCAAAATAAATAGGCAAAAAATTATCAGATTGAAATTTAATAATCTAAGAATGATTCTGTTAAAAAAAAGAAGAAAAGTAATGAACATATTTTGGAAGCAATAATAGAATAAAACCTTCTAAAAAGTAAATAGTTTATTTTTATAAATAAATTAAAAACAACAACAATAATAATAATTTATTCACATAGAAAGGTTTTCAAATCAAATTTACTTATGTAGCACATTTAAGAACAATTGCCTTTGGCATTTTTAAACAAATGTTACAAAATTCTTTATATTAGAACATTTAAATTAAAACATCATAAATGACACAAGAATCACAAAATACACACCAAAACAATTAAAACACATAACAATGTAAGACAAAGTTAAATTACAAAAACAAAAGAAATTAAAATATTCAAAGATTTTTTAAAGTTAATTTTAGTTAATAATTTAAATGAAGAACAAGGAATAAACTAAACTAACATTTGGTAAAAATCAGTTTTTCCATTTAATGCCACCAGTTCACACTTCTGCCTCTGGGTGGCGCTACAAAACAGCACAAATCATTACCTCCTCTGTTAAACTGTAGGTCCTTAAAATGCAAATTATTATTACTTTTCTTCGTGAATTTATAGCAACTTTTCATCAGTGTGGAGTTTCATTGGAACATTTTGCCTCTGTGATGTTAATTTTAACAATTTCCTGCCATTTTTAGCCGACTTTGATTTTAAATCTGCTTTCAGAGTTTTGTAGTAGAGAAAGAAAAAGAGTCATTAATGTAATCACACATTAATATATCTGGTTCCTGTTCTGCAAACTTTCAGCCCCATTTCACAAACCAAACAAAGTCAACATGAGTTGCACCAGATCAGTTTGTAGGACTTTCTGTTACACAAGCAAACATGTTTCCATTTAAGTAGAAAAAAAGCATCTTGTGAAGATCTGAACAGATGTTGTGTTGACTCAAAGTGAAACTGAACATTTGTGTGTTAAAGTGCAGACAGTCGCAGCGCTGAGAAATCCAGAGATTATATAAAGAAAGTCCAGCAGCTCTGCGAGGATCTATTTTTAGACAATGCCATGTGAATCAGATGGAGAAGAAGCGATGAGGAAATTTTAACGTCCAAGAAACAGAGACGACTGAAAGCTGAAGGAAAACTCACAGCAGCTCCATTGTTACCGGCCATTAACCAGCATGTTGCAACATAAACATTTTTCAGTGTAGATAATTCACTTCCCGACAAAATAAACTTTTATTAGATAGTAAAGTTCTGGGACGTTTAAAACATCAACATGGCATAATCAAAGCATCCCGTGATGGGCCCAGTCTGCAGGCGGCCATGGCCTGCCAAAGGCGGTCCAAAAAAGGAAACCGGAGAACAAGAGGTGAGGTAATGGCTCCTTGGACCAAGTAGAAGGAAGATCGTCTGGCCGTCTGGCGGATGATCAGACCGTCTGTGTGTTTCAAATGAAAAGGAGATGGAATCATAGCAGAACAGACAAGAGGTGGGGCAGAGTGACGGTTTAGACCAGGGGTCTCAAACTCCAGGCCTCGAGAGCCGCAGTCCTGCAGTTTTTAGATGTGCCACAGGTACAAAACACTGGAATGAAATGACTTAATGACCTCCTGCTTGTGTAGATCAGTTCTCCAGAGCCTTAATGACCTAATTATTCTGTTCAGGTGTGGTGCAGCAGAGGCTCATCTAAAAGTTGCAGGACTGCGGCCCTCGAGGACTGGAGTTTGACACCCCGGGTTTAGACCATGGTTTGCTTGGAAGCGTACCAACCAAGGTTGAACCAACCTAGCAACTGACCAACCAAACAACCAAACAACTAACTGACCGACCGACCAAATAACCAACAAAATTCAGTTCAAAAATACTTTATTGCTCCAAAAGGTAAATTAAATCAAACCAACTGACCAACCCACCAAACAAACAAATAACCAACTGGCCAAATTCAATTCGAAAACACTTTATTGCTCTCAAAGGGAAATTTAATTAAATAAACCAAACAACAAAGCAGCCAAGCAACCAACCAACCAACCGACCAAATAACCAACTAATCAACTGACCAAACAGCAACCAACCAACCTTCTATCCTTCCTGACTATGGCAGCCTTAGACAAACATTGTTTCGTTTTTCAACAAACCAAAAACACTAACCAACCAACCAACTAACCAACCAACCAACCAACCAACCAACCAACCAACTTTCTGTCCTTGACTGTGGCAGCCTTGAACAACGTCCTCATCACTCGTCTGAAGTGTTTTCCATCCAACCAACCTTCTCTGATTCCTGACTTTGAACATCCTCATTACTGCCCTTCGGTGCTTCTGAAACTCAACACTTTCACATGAAAATAGCTGCACTGGCCCTTTAAGAAGAGGCGACTACATGCATAAAGCCAGATGTTTGTGCTCCTGCCTACAGGCCTTTCATAGAAAGCTGCTTTGAGTTTCTGCAGAGGTTTGTGTCGTTCACTGCTCCTCCAGGCTGACTCAGAGCTCCGGTCATCAGCTCCGGCTCCTGTTTGTCAGCAGCCTCTCACAGGAAATGAGCTGCGAGCCAGACAGAGAAAACCTGATCCAGAGTCACTTTTCAGACCCACAAACAAAGTCGCATTTCTTTCTCTTCCCACTCCTCCACCACTGAACTCCAGTCGCACTAATCCAAACCAATCCGGCTCTTTGCCCAGTTCTTGTTTTGATCCAGAGAGACGAGGATTTGCTGGCTCCTAAAACTGCAACTCTTGTTCAACCTGTTTCAAAACAACTTGTTTTATTAGGCCATCTGCAGTCGGTCCGTCCAGCTGGAAAACCGCAGCGGTGATCCCACTGAGCCGGGTCGCTCCACTCCGTCCCATCCCTCCTTTATCTTTCTGCTGAAGGACTTTCTCTGGATGTCACAGCAGGAGTTCTCTGTAAATCACTTTATAAATAAATTTTTTCCCCTGCAGACAGAGCGAAGCGCTCGCAGCAGGCTGGACGTTTTCCAGCTGCATTCAGCTGCACGTCGTGTTTTTATCAGCAGGTGCAGCGCAGGCCGCAGAAACGTTATGTAACAACAACCCTTAATTCTTCATTAGCACGACATCACCAGACTTTTGGTCATTTCCTTCGACTGGCATGGACGAATAACATGGAAGAAAAAAACTACATAGCATTACAAACTGTAACAAAACAAAATAAAAGTTAATTATGTGAGACGTTTAAGTTTAAAATCAATTTTCCCAGTTCATTTTTTTTAGGAAATAGTCCTGCCTCTTCGAAATTAGCACAACCTTTTATTTATATACTGTAAAAAAACAACAATATCTTGAGTTAAAAACAGTAGCAGAAATCATGCTGCGTTCACTGAAACACTGAAAAATGAGTCTTTAAACTTAATTTTCTCCGTTTGCTTTGATGTTTCTAAAGAAAAATAATCATTAGGCTGAGAAATTACAAACTTTTCATGACTTTTTTTGCTATTTACTATTCAGAAAATACCAAATCTAAATTTTACCTTATTAGTTTTTGGAAAATAAAAATGAATGAAAGAATTTATGGTCCTTTAGCTTTGATTTTAAATAATGCTGCATTCACTGAAACACAGAAAAATGAAACTCCAAACTTTATTTTCTCCCTTTGCTTTGAAATTAGCACAACTTTTTATGACTCGTTTTATTTTGGTATTTGTTTTTATTTTACTTTTTTCTAAATAGTAAGGACTAGTTTTTAGTCTCGAAATAAAATACTTTCAGTATTTACTGTTAAAAAAAAAACAAAATCAAAATTTTAAGTTTATATTTTTTGGATAATATTTATTCTTCATCTTCAACTTTGATTCTAAATAATGCTGCATTCACTGAAACTCTGGTGAGAAAAATTGGCGACATTTTATTAAAGCAGAAAGGATCCAAAGGCGAATAGATGAGCAAACCGACTTTATTACACTGTAAGGAAAAGATAAGATGCTGGAAAAAACGGAAAATTCAGAAACAAAGATCCTAAATTAGAATCTCGAAACACGACGTGACAAAAATAAACAAAAAAACAAAACATCTGGAATGGATTTGACTTGAACAGATTAACTGGACTGAGTTAGTTTCAGGAAAACAAACAAACTGAGAAATCAGGGAACTAATAAATTATCCATTCATCCACCAGATGCAGTGGTGAATGGGTGAGGTGTGAATAAGCACAGAATTAGATTTAAAAATGGAGCAAATAAAAACAAAGCTGGTAAAGTTATGCTAGAATGAACCTGAACCTTCTGAGACACATAAAGACGGTTACAAAGTCGGCCTTCTATTACCTGAAGAACATTTCAAGATTTAAAGGACGGATAAGTTCTAGAGAAACTTGTCCAGGTGTTTATCTTTAGTAAAGTATCAGTTTTGTTAGATTATAAATCACTGGAACAAACAAAACAGCCAAAACACTGAGGTCCTTCAAATCAAGGTTAAAACTTAAGACTGTTAACAGAGTTGCTTTTAAAATAAATTAATGGAAAATTGGCCATCATTTTGGTATTTATCGATGATGGCACTTTTTAACAAATTTGTTCTATTTGTCATGTTAATATCTTAGAGTATTTTGTACAGTTTGAACTAAATAATTCAAAGAAGAAATCCACAGAAATGCCTAAAGTAGCGGTATCAGTATTCCTGATGCTGTTTCTGTATTTAATTAGTATTCAACCAAAATATAAAATATTACACACCTCTAGTAAAGTTATCACACCCAGCCACAGCAGCAAAAAAACGTGTGCAAATATTTCAAAATATAGAGCAAAAAATCAACTAAAGCTTCACAAGCAGAGCAGCTAAACCCGATGGATGCGCTCCTCTACGTCACAACATGATTTATGTTTCTGCTAAATTGTCTTTCGGACGTCATCGGAGTGGATTTGTGCAGGATGGGATGCATGCAATCAATAAAAAACAGTGTTAGTGAGCAGGTTTGGCAACATTTTCTGCAGTAAAATTAGCTTCATATTGATGTCGTACCTTAGAGATCATGTATGCAAAGCACCAGATGAGGATTTGAATTGAGCTTTAAGGTTAATACATTATGGAAGGTAAATAAAAAGCTGAAAACTATTGAATATATGGCCAAGCTGGAATTAACAGAAGTTATGTTTCTCAGTAAATCTAAAAAAAATGATGAATTAATGTAGAAAATGACAATAAAACAATAAAAGTCCAATGATTGGTGAGAGATTTCTACTAGCTGACAGAAAATATAAAATATTCCAACCACTTATCTACATCTTTCAGCAGCTGCAGGGTAACTTTCCTTTTTTTCAGTGAACTTTTTATAGTGTAGCAGATAACTGAATACTTTGGTTCACATGTGGATACAAGAACCAAACTGGGCACAAAATTCAAAATGGCCGCCATCATTGTCGTCAATGAAAATTTACTTTTGCACTTAATTTGCCGAAATTTATCACAGATAAATAATTTTGGTGTGAAATCATGTATAATTGGACCTATAGAAATCACATTTCCTGATATTTTTTTTATTTTACAAAATGGCTACCAAGGCTGTCATGGAAAATTAATGGTGGCAATAAAATTGCCAACTAGATAAATATATTTGGTGTCAAATTTAAACATTTGAAATCATTTGTATTTTCTTGATCTTGTGCTTTGTTTTTCTGGTGGACATTTTTCAAAATGGCCGCCATGATTGTAATGGAGAAAATCGTTGCACTAAAATCGGCAGTAGTTTTTGCCAGCTATCTACAGCTATCTACAAAGTTAGGTTCACAAGCCTCTAATTCGCTAAAAAGATGCTTAGCTATGCTAATGCTAAACCGCTAAAGACATTAAACATTTTTAGAAGCTAAAGCTGAACATAAAAATAACTGGAAGCTAACACTACACTCCTAAAGATAAAATAAACAGCTGAAGCTAACGCTAACATAAAAAAATTCCCAGAAGCTAACACACTGAACTGCTAAAAACAAATCATGGGAAGCTAACGCTAAGCTGAGAAACACATACAGTAGCGGAGGCTAATGCTAACCATTAAGACGACTGTAAGTCTGTGTTGCAAATCTACATCTTTTTCTAGTTGATTGAGATTTACAAACAGCAAGTTCTGATTTTGCTACATATTATCGCGTTAAAGTTGCATAAACAGGAAGAAAAAAGTCCAAAACATGAAGTGACATAAAGTTCATCCAAATAATGAAAATGGGTAACATTATATGGCAATAACTGGTCTAAAGGTACGATGTAGCATTAGGGCCACACTAAGAAAAATATTAACAGAATAGTCATAATATTACAAGAATAAACTTAAAAGAAAATAAAGTTACAATAGTACCAGAAAAGAGTCAGAATATTTCAAGAAAAAAAGGACGTAACATTATGAGAATAAAGCTGAAATATTTTGAGAATAAACTGATGAAATTTCTAGAATAGAGTCAAAACATTATGACTTTATTCTCACATTATGGATTTCATCTCTTGGTATTGTGGCCCTAATGCTCTTTCGTAGAAAAAACCCTCAAAAACGGCGGCCATCTTGAAAAATGGCAGTGATGCTAATGGGAAATATGAGAAACATGCAAGCTGAGCATGCTAATGTTTGTGCTCGTATCCACATGTGAAACATTTTCTCGGTACTATTCCGCTCCTTCAGTACACGAACGTGACGAGCGTCTTCTGTGACGGTTCTGAGGAGTTTTCCTTGGACTCCAGTGGGAAAACCAGGTGTGGGAAGAACTGGGAGAAGGTGTGAAGCGGCGGTCCGATGACGCTGTACGCCTTCAGAGCCGACAGTCCGTTCAGAACGCCGACGTCGACGAAGCTCATGTGGTGGGAAGCGGAGGAGTCCGGCGCCGACCCAACTGATGGCGAAACCCTGACTTCCTGGTCGGGGTACGGCGCCCCGGGGGCGGCGCTGTGAACGCTGAGGGTCTCCAGCCCGAGCAGAACCAGCTGCCGGCTCTGCAGCGGCTCCGCGCCGCAGAACGACAGCCGCAGATGAGCGACGGCGCTGCTGTTGAGCAGCTCCTCCAGCACCCACAGCTCCCTCACCCACACCGCCACGGTCCGCCCGAGGCTGGCGCGGTCCAGGGCCGACCGCGGCACGGTGCTGCAGCGGCACCGGGAGTCGGCCTGGGCCGCGTCGCAGTCTGGGACCGGAGCCGGGCAGCTGCAGGTCTGCAGGCCGGCGCCGCTGTCGAACAGCAGCGTGACGTTCGCCGCTTCAGGGGCGGAGAGCGTCGGCTGGCAGTCAGAGGTCAGCGCGAACATCAACCACAGCGACCATGGCAACCAGGCAGAGCGCGCCGCGTTTGGAGGCATCTCCATGGAAACCGAGTTGACTACATCTTCACCGGCTGGAAGGTCAAACTGCAAAATGGCAAAACAAAGTGTCCAATTTCAGGAGGGTTCAACAATTTAGTGCGGCCAATGAAGACAGAAAAAAGTTACAACAAAACACGCAGAAAGTTTTAGATTAATCTCAGAAATTATTTTAGAAAACATACGGTAATTCTTGAAAAAAAGGAAAACAAATGGTTAAAATTTACTCTTTAAAAAAAAATACAATAAAAAAAATAAAGCTGGAAAAGTCTGAGCTCCAAAAGTCAAAAACCTGCAAGAAACAAAATAAAATTTCTACAAAAACTTGGAAAAGTCCAAAATTTGCTACAAAACATTCAGAGAACATTAGATTAATCATAGATATGGACATTTCTGAAAGCAGCAAATTTTTAATGTGACGAGCCAGACAATTTCTAAATTCTTTTCAAGAAAATTTCTGAGACTAATCTAAAATTTTCAGATTTCAATTTTTTTTTGTGGAAATCCAAAAGTTAAAAATTTGTGAAAATTCTACAAAGAGCCTGGAAACGTTCAAAATTCGATACAAAACACTTAGAAATGTTCAAGAATGGTAAATCAACAACAGAACTCTTGTCTTTTCCAGCAGCCATTATACGGTGCATACAGGGTTAAAACCAGCTGACCAAATGTGCTGGAGCTCAGCTTTGGTTGCTATAGGTGACGTTAGGGTTGCTAGGTAACGGGTTGGGTTTGGTGAGGGGAAGTTCCTGCTGATTTGTGACTTTACATTCAGGAGGTTTTTCAAACTGCTCGTTTTCCAGACACCAAAAACCATAAACTTATTGCCAAAAAACATCTAGGTGTTTCTTTTTAAGCACTTTTGCTGTTTTTAGAAGCAGACCCAAAGCGAAGAACAAAAACCTGCAAAATGTGAATTTTACATTATATTTGCCCTTTAAAATGTAAGAAAGGAGCTTTTTGTGACCTGCAGCAGCTTCCAGGCTGAACTTTACATGTGGACGCCAGCTCCAGCTGAACATTTCTTTTTTTTTTTTTATTTCTCATCCAGCTCCGGCCCTTCGTTTCACACATGCACACGCACGTGCGCACATAATTGAGCCACTTATTTGATTTTAATGGAGACCAGGCTGAGTTGCTGCCGCTGGCATGAGCTGGTGTGCCACGCTGCACATCGGCCAGCCACATTAACTAAAACACAGGCTTCATTCAGGAAGAGCGAGCGGAAAAGCAATGCTTACTTTTCCATACTCTCTTTTTCTGTGAGCGGAGAACTTTCCAGGCTTACTGTTTGTCCAACTTTCCTTGACTCTTTAGGATGATCTGATGTTTTCCTGTTTCATGGCTGTATGTTTTCTCTTTTGATGTTCATTAAAAAGTTCTTTAAAAACAATAAAATGTATCTCTTTTGGGTGGATGTTGGTGTGTCTACCTAAACAAATAAAAAACATCTCAAAACAACTTTAACTTCACATCATGACGCCTTCACCGAACCGCTGAAATAGGATATTTGGGGTGAAAATGTAACAAAAAAAAGAAGCGACTTGCCAGAAATTTCACCCCAACGTCACAGAAATTAGAATAAAACCGAACATTTTCATGCCAGACTCTACAGTTCCCGGTCAGAACGATAAATTTTTTATGTTTCTGGCAGAACAATGTAAAACTTTGACTTGCTTAAAAGATTATTGTTTCTCATTTCAACATGGCGACATGATTTAGGTCTGCCAACAGACTTTTAGAGTAACAAGGTTCGGCCAGAAACGGCCCATAATCTGCAAAAACACCAAATCTTACCAAGTATTTTTGGTCTAGTTTCTAGTAGAAACATTGCAGTGCACTTAAAATAAGACAAAACGGACCTATAGGCAACTTTTTGGCAATATATGGGTCCTTTTATTAGAGCATATCTTACATTTTTAAAGCAGGAAAAGCTGAAATGCTACTTGACATCCTATTGGCTGGGATTTTGAAAGCAACCAATCATTCGGCCAATCAGCTAGGGCCCTGCTAAGGCCTATTGCATCTTTACTGTTTCTTATTATTCTTCCACTGAATTAATTGGGTTTTTGGAGGCCTAGACATTCATGCAAACTCACAGAATTTTGCATATTTGTCAGCTGTATGTCATATTTACATATTTTAAAGGTTTCACAAACGTTCCCTGAGAAGTAGCTCAACAGCGCCCCCACCCGCAACTTTCAAGACACCCTCGTCATTAAGCTTAGTTTATTGTACAGGCATGAAATTTGGTACACTTGTAGAACTTCCCAAGACCTACACAAAAGTCTCCTACACCAAGGCTCTAGAAGAAACAGGAAGTCGGCCATGTTGGATTGAGCTTGCGATTTTGACCATGTTTTGGTAAATTTTAGCTCCTGTGTTGATCAAACTCCTCGTAGAGGTTTTGACTGACTGACTTGAAAATTGTTGCGTTTGCTTATGAGGCATGGAGGATATAAAGTTATCAAAACCCTGACTTTTCATGCTTGCTAGAGGAGCGTGGCTGGATCTAAAACTTTGACTATGCTTCAAAAACACAACAGTTCCTATAACTCCAACAAGGAAAGTAAAACAGGCACAAAACCGACTGTGATTGGTCTTCATCTCATCCCTAATAAAACTGTATGTTCAAATGCTGACATCATGCTGTGGTCCCCCATAAAGACCAGGGGTCTGGTTTACACACATTCCAGATTCTGAACACGTTAATGACGTCTAAGACAAAACCAACTTTCTTGTGTTCAAGAAATGTCTCCAAGAAGACAATGAGGAAGAGTTTAAATATACTGATGTCTTCTTAGTGCCTTGGTTAGCTCCTGTCAGTCTCCATGGTTCCCAACTGGAAAAGCGGAGGAATGTCGCTGCCTTCAGGTCTGGGATGAGTCTCTGCCTCAAGTGGAGGAGTTCAAGTTTATGGCCATCTTTAGAACGGAGCAGGACGGAAGGATAGAGGAGAGATACATCTGCAATAACAGAGCAGTTGCTCCAGTCTATGATGAAATCCTGGACACAGTCAGCTGAAATTAGATTTCTTTAGAGCAGGGGTCTCAAACTCCAGGCCTGGAGGGCCGCAGTCCTGCAGTTTTTAGATGTGCCACAGGTACAAAACACTGGAATGAAATGACTTAATGACCTCCTCCTTGTGTAGATCAGTTCTCCAGAGCCTTAATGACCTAATTATTCTGTTCAGGTTTGGTGCAGCAGAGGCACATCTAAAAGTTGCAGGACTGCGGCCCTTGAGGACTGGAGTTTGAGACCCCTGCTTTAGAGCTTTTTAAAAATATGTCCAACTAAGAGTAGATCCAGAACTTTGTTTTTAAGTTCCCTGTTGGTTCAGAAACCACTTGGAGTACCAAAGTAAGAGCTATTGCTTTCTGTACTTATTGCAGTATTTTCTGAACTACTTTGTTATCATTTTAATTTCTTATTTTACCATGTATAGCTGTGATATTGTAATTATTGTGAAGCACTTTGCTCGGCTCAGGTTGTTGTAAAAGTGGTATATAAATAAACTTTAACATGACAAGAAGACAAAGTTTTATTCATAGTTTGGCCGTTCCTGCGACTCATTTGTTTTTTTCACTTTATGATGTGTTAAAGGAGACCTATTTTGCAAAATTCACATTTTCACGTTTTTATGCTTCTATTCAGATCTCTACTGTTTTAAAAAACAAAACAAAAGCATAAAAAAAACCCAGTACTTAAATAAAAACATCTTGCCAGTTTTTGGCAATAAGTTAGTTTTTTTAGTGTCTGGACAATGAACCGTTTCAAAAACCTCCAGAACATTGAGTCACATTCAACATTCAACTCCGCTGTTACCTAGCAACCCCAGCCAAGGCCAGCCCGTCACCTAGCAACCCAAGTGGAGCTCCAGCATGTTTGGTCAGCTGGTTTTACTGCTGAATGCAGGAAAAGACAAGCGTTCTGTTGTCGACTTACCATCCAGAAACCATTTGCTGCATTCTTGTTGGTTGCGCAGAGGGCTCTACTTCTGGTTTTCAAAGATGTATGGTTGTATAATTGTGCATTTGTGGCCATTTTCACATGTGAGTGTAAATGCTGAGTTGGAGGGTCGTGGCCAGCAGCAGATTATTTGGATCGAAAGTGACAAGATGCCCTAAAACAGCTCATTCTGAGAGAAAATCTCACTATCTGAGAATGATTTTGTGCAAAAAAAAAAGCAATAAACATGTTTTGTTTAGACCAGAAGCATAATATGTCACCTTTAAAAACAGAAAACCAAACACAACTTCTCACCAAACCTATCTATACATAGTTCTCACAAGTCTGAACAGGAAATGATCTGCACCATTGAACCGCTTAGTTAGCAGATAAAAGCTACATTAGCTAGGCTAATTTAGCTACTTTGGCAGTAAGTACTACAGAAAATATCACTGATATTTATCAGCACTACACAGAGAAGAGTAGAGAACTCGAAAACTGTAATCGAGTAACAGTTGTAATGTAATTATCTTGTTTTTAAGTTAGACAGGAACGAGAGGAGAGCTAGTTCCAAGACTGTGGCTTGTTTATTGTTGCCATAGCGACTCCATAGCAACCGCCTGCCAAGCTGGCCATCCCTTACAAAGTTTCAGGATCTGTGAAGGCACAGGAGAACTAGAGCTCCCTCATGTTTGACCGTTTCTTAACCATAGTCCAGAAAGTATGGTAATTCTTGAACATGACAGAGTTAGCTTTCAACAAGAACGTTTTCTCAGATGACTGACAGAGAGGAGTTTTAGCAGAAGGGGTTAAGAAGGAAGTGAAATGCCTGACTTGAGGCTAAATTGAAGCTTGCCATCTAATTCCCAGATCTGGAAGCATGATGCGGCCTCCATAAATAAGTGTGACCTCAGTGAGGTTGGTTTACAGGAGCAGCTGCCCTCCATGCAGCCATCTTACCTCACTGCTGATGTTAGTCATCGTCTCTCCAGCTGCTGCTGGGGCTGAGCTTTCCCACACACCATGTCAGTCATTATCCTTCATTCTGCATCTGTTCCTGCTGTCTCCGCCATCATCATCATCATCATCATTATCATCATCATCACCATCACCATCTTTCCTTTCCCTCTGATCCAACCAAACAGATGCTAACCGTCCAAGTTTCAGTGAGAATCCGGATTCGTTTATTCCACTCCGCACCGGTTTAGTTTTAGAGAAACGATTAGCCGACGTTTTCCAGGCTGGTAAAGATTAGTCGCACTTCAGGCGCAGATGGAAAACGGAGGAATAAAGAGTTAATTAGGCCGTGATGTGGCCGGCTCTCCACACGCTCTCGGCTTGTTAAAGGCGAGGCTCGGTGCATTCCTGTGACATCATGCTACGCCGCAGCCATCCACCCCAATCCTCCTGTCCTCTTTCTCATTCTCAGCACCTCCGCTCCGCCGTTTCTCATCATCAAATAAGAAATACAATTAAAATCACTCCTGATTTTAAAGTTATTAAAAAACATCCTGCGCAGACTTCCTCCTACTTCCTGTTTTCTTCTTTGTTGTTTCCACCAGCAGTAACATCCAGTTGTTGTGACTGTAGGATGCAAACATAACCGTTTCCATTGCAGGTTTTTAGTTGATTCATTAGTGTTCAAAAGAACCTTTCGTAAAGTGATGATGACGATCACGTTCTCTTTCTGGCCCAATTTCATCCTTTGGTTCCGACCCAAAATCAGTGAATGACTTCTGCATCACATTTGAACTGATTCTTGGTTCTGAACAAAGTATTGCTCTGAACAGATTCCTGAACCTGAAACCGATTCCTGAACCATGTATGGTCTCAAAATCAATTATTTTATTCTCTTACAACTTTGAACAGATTCTTGAATCTAAACTGAAGTTCAACTCTGAACCAGTTCTTTTTCTGAACTGATTCCTGATAAAAGGGATTTTCTGAGCATTTTTCACTGCTTTCCTTTGGATTTTCTCAGATTTTCACCACAGTTCTTGTCCATGAGCATGGTTTTTTTTTTTTAGTTACATAACTTTGACTTTTGACTCATTCCTGCAGAAACAAAGACTCAGACTCAGTAGATGAACCAGTGACAGTGTCAGCAAACTAGTAAAACTAAAATGTTTCAGTTTTTGTCAGTAGCTGACCTCACATTTAATTCCACTTTTAAAGTTGCAGCTGCAGGAAATGATTCTTTTATAAAGAACAGTTCTGTTTCCTAAATTACATGAAGCTCTGACTGTACTTTCAGAATAAAAGCAACTATTTTTAATGCATTTAGAGTTAAAAATTATGCATTTTTGCAGTTAAGTTCTTCTCTAACTTCTTCTAATCCAAATGCACATGTCTTAAACTAACAGATGTGATAATTTTGGTGTAGTTCAGTGCAAATATCTTAGTTCACTTTAAATAAGACAAAACTAACTTATGTAACTTTTTTGCAAGATATAGGGGTTTGATTTAAGTCAATAATTCCTTAATATTAATTTAAAAGTACTAGTTACACTGGCAGATTGTGGGAAAATGTTTTGTTATAAGTGGAATAATCTACCAGTGCAACTAAAACCTTTTTAAAAATAATTCCTTAACAAGTATTAAGGGATCATTGGCTTAAAACAAGTTTATATATCTTGCTGAAAAGTTACTTGTAAGTTAGTTTTGTCGTATTTCTAGTGTACTAGGATGTTTGCACTAGAAACTAGACCAAAAATACTTGGAAAGATTTTGTATTTTTACAATGCAAGAAACCTTTTCTCCATTCTACACTCCAAAAACACCAAGTCTAGTTTAGTGCAAATATCTTAATACACTTCAAATAAGACAAAACTAACTTATGTAACTTTTCTGCAAGATGTAGGAGCTTGTTATAAGTCTTGAATATTGATGAAAAATTACTAGTTACACTGGCAGATTTGTTCACTTTTAATAAAACACATTTGTAGAAATATAAAAATCTAATGAATCTAGTAATTTTCCATTAATATTGATAAATTATTGATTAAAACAAGCTCCTATTTCTTGCTGTTGCTTTAACGTTAGTTTTGTCTCATTTAAAGTGAACTGAGATGTTTTCAGTTGAAACTAGACCAAAAGTACTTGTTAATATGTTGTGTTTTTGCGGTGCATGTTTGTAAAACTCACTCTGTTGGGTTGGCGGCCGCAGCCGTCTGCTTCCAGGCTGATCTATCCGGCTTCCTCTGGCGCTGAGAGAAGTTTCCACATCTGTCCAGATCCCGGCTGGAGAAAGTCACTGCAAACGCAAACAGAGGAGCCGTTCATGCCAAAGACACGGGAAAGAGACAGAGAGCGGAGGAAGAGGTTTTACTTTGTGAAGCAGGGATGGAAACATTCCTGACCACATGCGTCTGTACGGAAAGCTCTCGGTCCATTTTCTCTGCTGTCCCTCTCTGGGTTTTTTCCCCCTTCTCTCCTCCTCTTTTGGGAAACACCTCCCAGTGATTTTCTTCCTCCCACGCTCAGAGTTTCCTTTGAATGCCATCTGGTGGCAGGAAAATTATTACCGTGATAATTTCTGCAGAGTTTTATGTATTCCATGTGAGATTCCTGGACGAGGAGAAAGTGATCAAAAGGAGGAGGAATGTGATGAGATGATGTTCAGTTTTCAATCCCTCCCCCCCCGGGGAGTTTTCCCCGAAATCCTCCATAAATCAGAAAAACCCAGAAGGAACATATAAACACGTCCCGAAAGAAAATCGAAAGCAGGAGATGCTCAGATGCTACAATGAATGAAAATCCAAAACTTATTGTTCTAAAGGAAGAAGGTTAAATTCCAGAAGTATTTCTGCATCATCTGTGCAAAAGCCGCTCTTTCTGGATGTTGGGTCATAATATTATGCAATAATAGCTTTCAGTGATTTAGTTATTATTATATATGAAAATGTCGTCTTTTGTTCTGTTTTTGCAGGTGTGATCCATATGAAGGCTATTGTAGATAAAAAATGGAGAAGTAAACTTCTGCCAGAAATCTTTGAAATTTTTGAGAAGAAACATAAATTTCTGGGTTTCAAAAGTAAAAAAATTGCCCATCCATCCATCCATCCATCCATTTTCTGTTCACCCTTGTCCCTAATGGGGTCGGGAGGGTTGCTGGTGCCCATCTCCAGCTACGTTCCAGGCGGGAGGCGGGGTACACCCTGGACAGGTCGCCAGTCTGTCGCAGGGCAACACAAAGACATACAGGACAAACAACCATTCACACACAACACACACACCTAGGGAGAATTTAGATAGACCAATTAACCTAACAGTCATGTTTTTGGACTGTGGGAGGAAGCCGGAGTACCCGGAGAGAACCCACGCATGCACAGGAAGAACATGCAAACTCCATGCAGAAAGACCCCGGCCGGGAATCGAACCCAGGACCTTCTTGCTGCAAGGCAACAGTGCTACCAACTGCGCCACTGTGCAGCCCCTAGCAAAAAAAATTGCTAGAAAAAAAAATCTGAAATTACAAGAATAATCTCAGCAATTTTCTAGAAAACATGGACATTTCTGAGTTACAAAAGTTGAAAGTTTTTGACTTCTGAAATTCCCCAAATTTCCAAGTCGAATATTTTGACTAGATTAAAATCCTAATTATAATCTAAAAATTTCTAAACAATTTTCTTGCCAGTTTTGGAATTTTCTAGAAAAAACAAGGAAATTTCTGAGTTTGAAAACTGAACAAATGTGCTGGACACAAGTCAGACTTTTTGAGATTAATTTCAGAAATTTTCTACAAAAAATAGTAAATTTCTGAGTTGTAAAAGTTGTCCAAAAATTAAATATTTTCGACTTTTGAAATTCAGAAAAGTTCAAAGTTTTCGTTCCAAGTATAATATTCTAACATATCTTTTAGTTTATATTTAATTTAATTATATACAGGGTTTTGTGTGTAATTCTTGAAATGTTTCGCATATTTTTAATTAGTATCATTATTAATATTGGGCATTACAATTTGTTTAACTTTACAACTATCAATTGCTATCAACTGTTTATTGCTCTGTAGTTTGTTTAGAGTAGAAGCTTGTTTAGTGGCAGAAGCTGCTGGTCTGATGTTAACCACAAACTTTACTATAATTTTTGATTTAAGTAATGTTTCAGGGATAAATCATATGGTAGTGTTTGAATTATTATTATCTTTGAAAACTGAATAAATCTTGCTATTTATTACCCCAGATTAAGACATAAACCTAAGAATGAAACTCTGTTTATATCTGCAACTTGCAGTTTGGGAGAAACAAATGGCTGTTTGGTTAAAAACATGAAAAATGCAGGTTTTAGTAGTTTTCCCCCCAGAATGATACTTAAAACACCAGTAATATTTTTTTAGATCTATATTTCTGGTCAGATATTATACAACATCCAATCAAAAGACAATGTATTCATCCTCATTACTTCTTTCTCTTAACAGTTTTATGTTTCTCTTAATAAAATAAACAAATAAAATGGCGAACCTTTAAAAATGTTAGCAATAGTAGTGGAACCGGAAGTACTTTTATTTTGGAATTACCAACCGGACGTGGTCTTGTGATGTTGACGCTAGCTTAGCAGCGACAACCTATCGGAGCCTGTTACCATACCATACCATACCAACTTTATTTATAAAGCACTTTAAAACAACCACAGCTGATACAGAGTGCTGTACATCAAAACACAACATAACAATAAAAAAAAACATAAAATAAAAACTTACAGTTTAAAAACAAAACATACAATTTAAAACTAGATTCCGCTAGCGTTGAAAGCCAAATAAAATAGATGGGTTTTAAGACGAGCTTTAAAAGTGGACAGTGAAGGGGCCTCCCTGACCTGCAAAGGCAAGTTGTTCCATAATTTGGGGCCCATGACAGAGAACGCCCTGTCCCCTCTGAGCTTCCTTCTTGATCTCGGTACCTCCAAAAGCAGCTGATCTGCAGACCTAAGAGACCGATAAGGTATGTATGGGTGAAGAAGCTCAGAGAGGTAAACCGGGGGCAAGATTATGTAGTGATTTAAAAACAAACATAAGAATTTTAAAATGAATCCTAAAATATACAGGCAGCCAGTGAAGTGAGGCCAGGACAGGGGTCACGTGTTCCCTCTTTCGAGTTCCTGTCAGCAGTCGTGCAGCAGCATTCTGTACTAGCTGCAGACGTGAGAGCAGCGACTGACTAACTCCCAGATAAAGTGCGTTACAGTAATCCAATCGAGTTGAAATAAAAGCATGGATCACTGTTTCAAAATGCTGCCTGGAAAGAAAAGATTTCACTGACGCCAATCGCCTTAAATGATAAAAGCTGGACTTAACCACGGCTCTGATTTGGCTGTCCAATTTAAAATCACTGTCCACCTTAAAACCAAGATCTGTAATAACAGGTTTAAAATAGACCTAAAATAGACTGTTAGTTACGTTTTATTTTGTTCTGAAATTATCCAAAGTCGTTTAAATTGTTTCCAGTAGGAAACATTATTATGAAGTTACAACAAACATAAATAGATTATTATAAACAGTTAACATCCCATAATAATCCACTATTATATATGGAAAAATAATCAAGCTAATTCTTTCACAGTAAAACATGCGCAGCAGCTGCAGTGTGTCGCTCACATAACAGCGTCTTTAATTATTTATTACCAGATAAATAATGTCACTAAGACTCGAGTTTCACACCGGAAGTCCAAGTCAAGTCCAAAGTCTTCAGGACACAAGTTACGTTTGAAGGTTTCAAAACAAATAACTGCGCCAAAAATTTTCAAAGTAACAGAATAACAGCATAATAATTAAGGGCATTTTTTATTTTTATTGTTTTCATTAAATAAGAAACGCAAATAAAATAGTTAGTGAATAAGTTTGTTCACCAATAAGTTATTAAAAACATGCAGCACCATCTTCTTACCACTTCTTCTCGTCTACGGTTTTTCTGCCAGAAGTAACATCCGGTTGCTGATCACGTGACCGGCAACCGGGGAAAAAAAGTTTCCAGCAACCAGCAAAAAAAGTTTCCATTGAGCGTGTTAATTTTTGCAATTACAAATTACGCAATTTTATTGTCAATAGCTGCTTTTCCATTACAAATGTGCACAAAACTTTGCCAATATTCCACCAGTGTAAAAAAACAAACAAACACAATTTTGCAACTGGTGTTTAAAATAAGTAAGAACTGAAATTAAAATCGGAGGTGGATAAATTTGTTCATTCAAATCATGATCCTCCAACTACTTCCTGTCGTCTTCTTCTTCGTGGTTTGCACCAGTAACAACATCCGGTTGTTGATCAAGTGAAGAAGTGTTTCCAGTGCAGTTTTGCGAAATAAATCAACTTGTTGAAAACCCTCGTCATCCTCGCGCTGAAACCTTACGAAAAAACTTGAGTTTCTTTTTAAATTGTTTCCATTAAGCAAATTCAGTTTTGAAATGTCAAACTGTATCAGTTACATTTGATTCATAATAACTGGAAGACTGATTGACATTTTAAGTTGCTTTATTTATTGACAAAATTGAATGTTTATTACTTGTTTCATCACTAATGGCCTATATAAAGCACTTGATGCTGGAATATACAATTACATTTGACTTGAAATGTTCAGAAACACTCATGTACTTATTTGTAGAGCCTTTCAGCTCATTAATAAATTAATTTATTTGTGCAGGAATAAATAAATGTGGTGTAATTGTTAATTAGAGGCTCTGTAACAGTTTTAAACCAGGAGGGAAGTGAAAACATTCCCTGATTTGACCACATGAGGGCAGCATTGGCCTGATAATTCCCCCGATCACTCTCAGCAGGGGGTTCCGTGTTTGGCGGGTTTTACTCTCCTTTTAATGAAACAGCTGCATTTCTGTGTTGCTTACATAAAACTAAATCCACTATACGGATATTTTTCACTGGAATCCATCTCCAAAAAATGTTTATGTAAACTTATATTTATGTTTTGAACTTTTTAATAAGATGGAAACAAAACATCTCCTATAGTTCGGATGTTACTGTAGAAACTGAAATAAATCAAATTGAAAAGCCATCTTGTAAATACAGTTATTTATTCTGCCTGTCTGGTTATGAATGTGATTCAAACAAATTCAAAACTATAATAAAAACATTTTAAAAATCTGCTTTTTTACTGAAACGGGTTAAATTCAGGTTTTTCTTCGGTACAGGAGGTTCTGTTTGTGACACTTTGGTGAATTTGTTGATTAATTTGGTTTACAGTGCTTTTTAAAAAAATGTATCTGGGCTCTCAATCTACACAAACATTGCATTACACTGTAAGAACACAAAACCTTACCAAGTATATTTGGTCTAGTCTCTTGTACGAATATCTTAGCACAGTAAAAATAAGACAAAAACTTATACGTAACTTTTTAGGGCTTGTTTTAAGTAAATACTTCATAAATATTCACAGAATATTTCACTTATATGAGATCGGAAATATATCTTGTTTTAAGTGAAATATTCTGCAAGCACAACTAGTATTTTTAAAAAATAAATATTCAAGAATCATTGCAGTAAAATAAGCTCCTTATGTAGCTTTCTGAAAAATAACTTGTAAGTTAGTTTCATCTTATTTCAAGTGTACTAAAATATTGGCACTAAAATCTAAATCTAAAATACTCAGTAAGATTTTCTGATTTTACAGTACATGTATAATTTGTTTGTTGAAGTAAAACTATTAACCTTTTGATCAATTCTATTAATATTGATCAAGAAAGATGCAAAGGTTGCATCAGATTTATTTCTTGTTTCTTGCTCTTGGTACAATTTAGATGATTTTTGTTTCATTTTGCCTGATTTTGACTTTATTTACACTGAAAAAAGAGAATCGAGATCCAACATTTAAAAAAGTTAATTTGTAGGGATGCAGTGATATAAGAAATTTGTGCTGATATCGATATTAATATTGCTGCTACGGTCAACAATGATATTTACTGACATTATATGTACAGTATATATTTATTTCTCTACTGTTTCAACACTTCTGGGAAAAAGCAACAAAATAAAAATCAATATAGTTTTTCATATCGGCCCAGTTTTACAAACTGAACAGATAACATGTTAAAAAAACGACTAATATCAGCTGAGACTGAATAATTTGTTCCATACTGAATTAAGTTTGTCAAACTTAATTTGATTACTTGAACCAAATTAACTCTTTTTTTACAGTTGGATCACTTGTTTTCTTTTTTCAGTGTAGATGAAATAAAAAAATGAAACTGAATTTATTTTAAAACGATCCAAGAGAATTATCCCTAAATTATAAATGATCTGAAGCTAAACTGCTAATCAAAATGTAAACTTAACAGTTTATATTATGTTTTTTTTTATTTAATTGGATTAATTTAGGCATTTATTGATCAAAAATGAATAATTTGAATGTATCTGCAGGTGAGCCGATAACCAGTCAGGACTTTTCCAGCCTCCTGACCTTCCTGCAGCTCTGAGCGGGTCGGAAGCCCGTTAGCTCCCGGTCGGGAAACCCGATCCCCCCTGCGAAAATGCAACAGTGTCTGAGAGGTCATTCTCCTCCAAATACCACCCCCCCGGGCCGGGCCGGTGTCACTGGGCCAAATCGATCCGCGTGACCCCGGCCCTTTTTTCCACCACTGAACTTTCACCCCGAGCCTAACAAAGCAAGAAAGGAAAGAAAAACTTAGTTGGAGAGTGTTTCCAGTGCAGGGCAAACACTGCAGCACCTACTGGGCGGTTTGTGTGTTCGGGTCCAGACAGACAGGACATCCCACCGTAAACGGGCCTGCAGCGTGTCCAGAGAAAAGAGTCTGAGAAATCCTCATTAACTTATTCATTCATCATCCAAACGATCAAACAATATTTAGAGTAGAGAAAGAGTTGAGGTGCCTTCACTGAAAAGACAAAATGTTACCTGGAAAAGTTTTGTTTCTGATGAATAAAGACAAAAATAACTTAAACGTAACATTTCAGCAAGATATAAGAGGTTGTTTTAAGCTAATAATTCATGATTACTGATGAAAAAGTTGTTTTTGTACTTCCATTTGAGTCTCTGCTGCTTTTAAAAACCCAGCAACTCACCAAAGCAACTTTTCAGCATGATGTAGGGGTTTGTTTTAAGTCAATAATTCTTTTATATTGATTAAAAAAAACTCCCAGTTCTGCTGCCAGATTTTTATTAAATATTCCAGCAAGCAAAAATATATATGGAAGAGGATGAGTTCTTGTACTTTCACTGCAAACAGATAAAATCTTACCAAGAATCTTTGTCTAGTTTCTGATGCAAATATCTTAGTCCACTTGAAATAAGACAAAAATAACTTAAAAGTAACTTTTAAGCAAAATACAGGAGCTTGTTTGACCAATAATTTTTTAAATATTAATGAAAAAATTGTTTTTGTACTTCCACTTGAGTTTCTACTGCTTCCAAAAACCAGGCACATAAAAAAACACCCAGATGTTTTTGTGATATGAGGTAATGGTTTTGGATGGCTGGAAAATGAACCGTTTCCAAATGTAATGTCACAAATCAGGCACTGTCCCTCACCTAGCAATCCCAGTAAAGCCCAGCCCGTTACCTGGCAACCCTAGTGGAGTTCTGCCGTTACCTGGCAACCACAGTAGAGTTCTGCCGTTACCTAGCAACCCCACCAAAGCCCTGGCAACCCTAGTGAAGTTCTGCTGTTACCTGGCAACCACAGTAGAGTTCTGCCGTTACCTAGCTACCCCATCGAAGCCCGGCCCGTTACCTAGCAACCCCAGTGGAGTTCTGCCGTTACCTAGCAACCACAGTGGAGTTGTGCCATTACCTGGCAACCCTAGTGGAGTTCTGCCGTTACCTGGCAACCACAGTGGAGTTCTGCCGTTACGTAGCAACCCCAGCAGAGCTCCACCACATTTGGTCAGCAGGTTTTACCACTGTATGCTGTACAATGGCTGCTGGAAAAGACAAATGTTTTGTTGTTGATTGAAAACACTTGCTGCATTCTTGTTGGTCATGCAGGAGGATCTACTGCTTTTCAAAGAGGTACAGTTGCATAAACAAATTATATATATATATAATTATATATACACATATATATACTGTATATAGATATAGAAATATATATCTATATAGATATATATATAATTATATATAATTATATATATTTCTATATATATGTATATAGAAATATATATATACAATATATATATATATCTAGATATATATATATAGATAGATATATAGATATAAAGTAACATTAATTATTTAAGAGATAGAGAACAAGAAAGAGGAAGACAGCGTTGTATATTTTTTTGTTTTTTAACATGAGGAAATAGTCTTAGATTTATCGCCACACACGACTTTTAGTTGATCTTTTTTCAAGCAATTCTTGCAGTTTCTTGAACTCTTTTTTTGTGGCGATTTACATTGACCAACTGACCTGACCTACATGTTTCTAGATGTGTGGGCTAACCGGAGAACCCGGGGAAAACCCACGGTAGCACGAGGAGAACATGCCAACTCCACAGCAACTCCTCTCTGTGAAGCTGCACTGCTAACCAGCGCTGCCCACTTTTTTATTATTCAAATTCTTCTTTGAATGATTTTTGAATTGGGTTAGGAAGGGATCTGTTTTCTAGTTGCTTAATGGGGGGAAAACGTCCCATTTTACATTTTCTCTTGACTTAGCATCTCGTTTTGTTGGAGATCTTCTTCCTCAGCTCTCAGTGATGGAAAGCTGCAGATCTTCACTTGTTTTTCCAAATGAACATTTTCCTAATGACTAATCTGCTGCTGATATTTTCCTGCCTGTTGTTTGAGTGCAGCAACATCCATTTCATACCTGTAACTCAGCTCCTGGTATAAACCTTTAACCTTCTCTAACTCAGTCACCGCACCCTTTTCCTTATCTTGCAGGAATTTGATTTCTTTTGTTGTGTTTTCTTGCAGAGCAGCATTCACAGCTCTCACCTCGTTCAGCAGCGCCACGTCCTGCTTTGATTTCTCCAAGTGAGCTTTCTTCTCCTGAACTATTTGCAGCTGTAGTTTTTCCACCTGCTGCTGCAGTGCAGAACAGTTTGTTTCACAATGGCCCATATTGCATTTCAAATGTTTAGCGATCCTGTTGAAATTCTGCTCCAGAATCTGGACCCGGTTGGACATTTTTTCACAGAGATGTTCCTTCTCAGCTCTCAGGGTGTTGATTTGCTGGAGGTCCTTCTCTGCTCTCTCCAAACTGGCTTTTTTCTCACGATCTGCCTCTTCCCGATATGTTTCTACTTGGTTTTTCAGTTCGGAAACATCCTTTTCATACGTGGAGGTCTTTTCTTGGTATGAAACTTTAACCTGATCGAGTTCGTTCAGATTCTGTTTCCCTACATTTTCCAGACGTGCGACCTCCTGGGCCAGATCGTCCAGCTCAGCGCGCAGTTCGTGGATAAGATTTGCTCTCTTTGTATTAGCGATTTTCTTGAACTTTATCTTCTGACAATATGTTTCAGCCTGCTGTTGTAACTCAGTAACATCCGTTTCATATTTACTTTTCAGTTGTTGGTATAAAACTTGAACCTGGTTTAGTTCATTTTGCATTTCTTTCTCCCTCTTTTGCAAAACTGTGATCTCTTCTGCCGTCCTTTGAAGGAGATCTTCCTTCTCAGCTGTCAGGTTGTTGAGTTGTAGATTCTCAGTTGCTTTTCCCAAATCTGCGTCTTTCTCAAATCTCACCCCCTGCTGATGTGTTTCCACGCTTTGTTTCAGTGCAGAAGCATCTTTGTCACACCTACAGTCCAGTTCTCTGTATGAAAGTTTGATCTGGTCTAATTCTTCCTGGAAGCTGTTTTGGAGAAATGCGATCTCTTCTGACACTTTCTGAAACATTTCATCCTTTTCAGCTCTCAGATCCTCAAGGATCTGTTGCTCCTCACACAACGTTTGCGTCTCGGCCTCGTCGGCTTCATGCTTAGAGCAAAGCTCCTGGTAGGAAGTCTGGACTTTGTCCAGTTCTTCTTGGAGGACTTTACTTTTGTCTTTTTCAGCCTGGACTTGTAACGATAATGCTTCGTGGCTGAGGAGGTGGGCCACCTTCAATTCCTCAAAGTCTTTTTGCAGCACCTTCTTCTTCTTGTGTTTCACCTGGTCGTGAACCTGGGCAGCAAGGATGGCGGCGTTGAGGACTCCTGGATCACTAAACCTCTCTACTCTCTCGAGTTCGCTCTTTGTCTCATTGCCCCTGTTGATAAACATTTTTTTGAGAGCTTTCTGTCTTTTTAACTGGACATTCGTCTCTTCCAGCTCTGCTTTCAGGAGGGCCAGCCTTTGGTTGTCTTCAAACCTTCGGGATCTCTCCATTTGCAGAATCCAGCGCAGTCTTTGGATTTCCCCGTGTAAGACATGCGGGTGCACAGCCGGGCCCCTGGCCGGTGAATTTTGGTGGATTTCCCTTCTCACAGGCGGTCCCATCATTCTGCTGTAGTATCTCGTCTCTTGAGACATTTTCTCTTAATTGCGTTCGATAAAATGTGTTGATCCTGAACGATCGATTTGAAAAAGCTTCTGAACTGATCAGTGATACTGCAAGCAATGAGAAGTGATGTGATGTCAGCTGATGACATCACAGCGTTTCCCTTTGGTTGGTGGTGTGACATCACCAAATATCTTACTTTTTATACTTGTTTACATTCAAAATAGTCTATGATTCACTTGTTTTTATCTCATATATGATTATCTTTTGCAAACTTTTTTCAATAACTATATATTGGAAAATTAGTTTAGCTTCTTTAGTCGAACAAAAAGAGAGTGGGGAAAAAACATTTGTAACATTGTAACCGTTTTTGTTTTCTCAATACACATATTGATGTGGGAACGGGTAACATTTAGCTAAATTAATGCCATAAGTAGAAATAATTAAACATATCATCATACAAAAACATCAGTGAATGAAAAAGAAAATGACATTAAATGATAAAATTAATAAGCCAAATGAAATGAACTGGTTGGAGCTGAGCACGAATAAAGTGGTAAGATTCACCAAGCTGTGGAAACCAGCAGCAAACTCCCATCAAACCCACCATGTTTGACCAAACACCATGTGAGCCTCAGTAAATGTCCAGGTCATGTTCAGAGCTGCGCATGATTTTAGTTTGACACTGTAAATGAAAGCCCTAGACATAAGTAGCTTTTTGTTTGTTACTTTTGGTTTCTAAAAGTGTTTTCCGGTTTAGTTGTCAGAAATGGGCCTGAATCTGTCCATAAACGTCCTGATGATTCCTGGGAGGAGGCTGTTTTCTCCGTGTGAGTTTCTGGGAACATGCGACATTAAAAAAAAGCAACAATCCTGAGAAAAGCTGCATGCAGCCGCCTCTCAAAAGCAGGGAGAAAGTGTGGCGGCGCTGGGAGCGGCGGCGGGCCTCGTTCCCACCTGGTCCCCCTGCAGGGAGGAAGAGGACACTAAACCAGTTGGAAACTGGGCAGATTCCAGTGGGAGGAACGGGTATATTTAGCAGTGGGAGGAGAAAATCAGTGAAGCTGAAACTCTTTGGAAGAATTCATTCAGCTGCTTCTTTAATTTAAAGCCACGGTGTCGTTTTTCCTATTATATTCTCCTTTTTCAAAATGTTTTAAGGTCAAACTGATGATTAGAAATCTACTAAACGATAATTTAATGGATTAGAAACTCCCAGTCAGGCGCTACAGAGGAAGTTTGGTTGTGAATTAACCACAGATCACTGAACCTCTTGTTATATTAGCATATTTTAAACTATTATTTTAATTTACTAAGGGAAAAAAGGAAATACTTCTGGTCCAGTGTGAAAGTATTTAAATCTCATAGCCAGTTGTTAGAAACAGCAGGTTTTTCAACGGGTCGTTTCAGCCCAGTGAAAATGGAACTAATGTTGCAACTTTGGTTGTAAATCAAACCGAATCTATCGGACAACCAGGTGGGAAAACATCTTAAATATTTCATCTGACCAGGTTATGCCAGTAAAATTTACACATTAGATGCGTCTCCATTACAAATGTGCGCAAAACTTTGTTGATATTCCGCTAATGCCAAAAAACAACACAATTTTGTAATTGCAGTAAAAGAAAAAACACCAGTAAATATAAAAAAAACTAAATTAAAATCAAGTGAATAAGCTTGTTCAAACTATAAGTTATAGAGTTTTTGGTGTCTTAAACAAGACACCTTCAACATTTGTAGTACAAATGCTTAAAGGGGACGTATTATGCAAAATTCAAACTTTTCACGTTTTTGTTCTTCCCTTTGCGTTTCTACTCCTAGAAACATCTACACAGCTGTTTTTTTGGCAATAAGTTTATGTTTTTTGGTGTCTGGAAAGTGAGTCGTTTCAAAAACCTCCTGATTAAATCACATTCGAAAGCACTGAACCGTTACCTAGCAACCCAAGCTGAGCTCCAGCATGTTTGGTCAGCCGGTTTTACTGGACAGCTGCTGGAGAAGACAAGTGTTTTGTTGTTGACTTACCATCCAGAAACCACTTGCTGAATTCTTGTTGATTGTGCAGGAGGCTCCACTTGTGCCTTTCGCAGACGTAAGGTTGTATAATCGCTCATCTGTTTGCAGCCATTTTCATGTGAGAGTGTAAACGTTGAGTTTTGGGGGCATGGCCAGCAGCAGCTTATTTGGATTTAAAATGACAAGAGCCCATAAAAGAGCTAAAATCTCACTGTCAAAAAATTATTTTGTGTAAAAAAAATTAATGACCATGTTTTGTATAGGCCACAGATCTATCCTAACCTGTTCAAGGAACGCTGATGTGTGTATTTCATGTCCAGGTGAACGGACCCTGCAGAGAAAGTGCTAGTAAGCGCTCACTGTGTTCCTGTGTTGCTGCAGAAGGTCTCAGGGGTGTGAATGTGGTCAGTGTGTTTTTTTTACAGCCTCCAAAGCTCCCCAGGCTCAGCCGTAAAGCGGCAGCAGAGGATTTTATGGCTTTCAGTCACTAAAACTGTAATGGATGCTGTTAGAGCAGATGGACACGCCCCTCACACAAACAGGCTGGACGTTTAAAAGATTATTTCCTTTTTAAACTGTTAAACTTTGATCTGAATTTTATTTAGAAGTGAGCAAAACTCAGGATTCTCTGCATCATTTTAAGGTTGAAGGAGTATCTTTTATGTTGAATTATATATTCTGGGCAAAAATAAGCAGGAAGTCAAACTGTTGCCTTCAGCAGTAAATAAACAGCTACATGATTAAATTCAGAGCAGTTTAGAACCTAAAAATCAATGTTTAGTCTGCTTTTGTCTCACAAAAGCTACATTTACGTTATGACTGGGATATGTGGACTTAAAAGGTTTATAGCAATATTTTCTGGTACTACTTTGAAAATGATAAAAATGACGATAAGAACTATTTATTGCTTATGTTTTAGGTAACTCAATGGCTGCGACTGTGTGTAACAATAACAAATTTTGCTGGATAGTAAATTGTCCCGGAAATTATTGCAATAAATAATAACATTGTCATTTTGAGACAATTTTCCAACTAATATAACAATAACAGTGACATATTAATGCAAGTATTCCCACTAAAAGCCAAAAAATGAACTAATTTAAGTCAGTAATATTGTTGAAAAAGTATTGGAAGATTATTTAAATTACAACATCAGAAAAATGTTTTGTTATAAATGAAATAATCTGCCAGTAGAACTCGAACTGAGTTGCTAGGCGACGGGCTGGGCTGGGGTTGCTAGGTAACAGCGCAGTGCCAGTTGATTGGGATATGAGTAGAATATTCTACCAGTAAACTAGCATTTTTTCATCAATATTAAGGAAATATTTACATTAAAAATCACATTTATGTTGCTGGTAAGTTAGTTTAGTCCTGTTTTAATTGTAATAAGATATTTGGACTAGAAACTAAAAAATACTTGGTAAGATTTTGAGTTTTTGGAGTACAGAAACAAACAACAGGGTGAAAGGATATAAATGTTTCCTTTACTGATACATTTCTTTCCTTTCTAGAACGTGCCTGAAGCCTCGTTGGATCCCTTCAGCTTCAGAAACGTTTGTGAGACAAATAAAGCCGTCTGAGGATCCGGCAGTAAATACCTGACCTGTTCACTGTGTGGGATGAACACGCGTTTGCCCCGCTGACCGCGACATTCCCATCTCTGTGCGTCTTTATCGCCTCCTCCTACTCATATCTTCTGATTATTTCTCAGCTAAACATAAACGTTGGAGCTGGAAAGACGCTTATCTCCATGGGAAAGGAAGATCCCAGCTCTGCTTTGGAAAAACAGGTGAAAACCTCCACTAAAGTCGCCTCTGTGTGTTTAACGTCTTCATTTGAGATGTTTTTTCTCCAGAATGTGAATAAAATGTAACTCGGTTGACTCCAGGATCCATGTTTGCGCAGATTGATTGGGCGACATTAAAGGAACAGAAACACAATGCCTGTTAAACCGCTGATAGCATGAAACACAAACAGGTCGGTGATAGCATTGTGAAGAGAAGCCACACTGATTATTGATCAGCTCAAATATTTGAACAACCTCTCAGTAAGAGAAAGGCAAGGTGGGATATTTTCTACAAGAGGTCAGAAGAAAGTGGACAAATAAATGGAAAGAGCGAAATTAAGTAGAAACATAATACGGCGTAAATAGAAAGAAAAAAAGTATGTTTCCGACAAAAATCTGATGCTTTGGCAATAATCCCAAAGATTTTCTAGAAAAAGTGGAAAGTCTTTGATTTTTCAAACTAAAAAAAATGATTGTTTCTAGAAAATTTCTTAGATTGATTTGATTTCAATCTTATTTGTTTTTTTCTAGCAAAATTTTGACTTTTAAAACTCAAGTTTTTGGCAGAAATTTACTCCTTTTTTTTATGACTCTACTACGCCGTCGTAGAAATTTTACATTTTAAAGCAAAATGCATGAAAATCTTGAAATTATTCAACAATCAGCCTTTGAAATGACGCTGCTGTAAACAGTTATTTTAGTCAGTTAAAAAAGTCAAAATTTGGAGACACAAAGTCAAAATTCTGAATTTTTTTCATAATTCTCACTTTTTGTCTCCAAATTCTGACAATTTTTTACTAACAATGGCAACTTGAATCTCAGAATTTGGGCTTTCATCTCCAAATTCTGAGAAAAATGTCAGAATTATGAATTATTTTGTGTCACACTTTGGACTTTCAGTCTCCAAATTCTGACTTTTGTTTTTTACTGACAATTGCGACTTCTGAAATTCTGAAAATTTTCTCCAATTTCTGAAAAAAAGATCTCTGAAAAAAAGTCAGATTTTTTTAAAGTCCAAATTTGGAGACAAAAGGTCAAAATTCAGATTTTTTTCATAATTTTGACTTTAATCTCAGAATTCAGATTTGTTTTTCTCTGAAATTTGAAAAAAAATCATAATTCTTAATTTTTTTTGGCCCTAATCCTCTCCCGTACTTTCCTGAATGTTTTCTACGTGTTAGTTCTGTCTCACATCGTACAGGTTATCAATCTGGCGTCTCCTTTAAAAGTCTCTCCATTCCTGTCATTCCTATGATTAGCGACGGAGCGTATGGGGTCTTAAGATGGAGGACACTCCACTCCTCTGGTTGCTTTGTTGTTTCTCACGCTGCGACCGCAGGAGCTGACGCTGCGGGCATGAAGTGAGCCCAAACACAGGATTCCTCCTCGTTTCTATCTTTTCTTTTCATTGAGTTGAGCAGCGCCTCCTCCACATTCCTCAGGCTGTCTGGACTGAGGAGGAGACATTCCTCAGACCTTTGTTGGGCTCACCAGGCCCCTTTACCCAGAACTGAAGAGGTAGTAAAGGTAATGAAAATATATTTTGCATTGTTTCCTTTTGTTCGTTTGGCTAAATGCTGATGTGGAGATCATATAATTAGGCCCCAATTTACAATTTACATTCATCTGGTGTAAAAGTGGCACATTGTGGGGTTTTCTATCCACTAAATTTACATAAATCTTCAAAACAAAATTAATAAAATTAGTTAACAAGAAATTTGATTAAATATAATGGATACTATGAGTATTTAAGATACTCAGAATCATGTTTAATCTTTCAATTAACCAATAGTTCTCTGGTGTTTATTTAAATTTAGCGTCCCCAATTTTAGCTCTGGTTATGTTTGTTCACCAAGCCTAGCTTATCTTATTTTAGCTCAGATTGTGTACCTTAGCATAGCTTAGCAGCTGCTGTCTATCTTAGTTTAATGAAGTTCATCCCAGCTATGCTAGCCTTTGTTAAGGCTATGCTAGCCTAAACAGAGGCTTTAGTTTACCTTGTTAAAACCTGTGGCCTTTCTTATTCTAATGAAGTTCAGCTAAGCTAACTTTTATGCTAGTCTCTGCTAATTAGTTTATATTAATTCTGACTTATTTCATCCTTGCTAATTTTAGCTTAGTTTATAGCTTTACCTTCCTTAGCTTAATATAGAACCATCTTAGTTTAATTTTATTTTGACATAAAGCAACCAAACAATAAATCTATCAATCTGTGAAGATGCCAGAATCACCCAAAAATAAAATCTTCTTGCGCAACCTGAAACAAATGTCATTAATTTTCAGTATCAGCTAATATAAAACATTAATCTGTTTTAGTGTTAGAAGGATGTTTTCCCTGATCAACAATATAAAATCATCTCCTCACATCCATTTTTTGTGGTTTTCTTTCATCATTTGCTTTATAAATCTTCTCTTTCTCTCTCTTCTACCCTGGATCTTGATATTTATTCATCTCGCTCATTGAAAACCATTTTTCCAGTTGTAACTCATCTCTCCAACAGATTTCAGATGAAAGTGTAAAAACCTCTTGCCTTCTCGTTCTCTCTAATCACAGCTTTCTCTGGAAGGAGATGAGGATCATGTGAATGAGCGCAAGTTTTTCTTCAGGGGCAGAAAGATGAATCAGATGCTCCTGCTAAGGATAAAAGGCAGAGTGTAATTTATTCATTCAGTGGCTAGCAGCCACTGGGATCAGCTAGCTAAGGTGTGAAATAAAGCTGAAATCTGCCGAGTTATTTGGTGGGAACTGACTGATGGGTTCACGGCTTCACCTTCGGGGAGGATTTTATACAACAAAGTGAGAAACTGGTTGTACAAGAGAGTAAACTTTTCATCTGACCACCACTCCCTTCCTTTACAGTTCGCCTTCAGGGAAGGATTTATCACATGATGCTCGTACCTGCAAGATGTGTGTTTGCAGTTAGTCCAAACACACAGATCTCTGCTGTCAAAAGTTCAGCAGAGATCCTGAGAGAATCCACTTAGTTGGCCGTATAATTGCACAAACTGGATGTGATTTGGTGTGTTGCTTAGTGGAAACGCACCAATTCAAAAAAATAAAGTCACGGTTTTTAATAAAAAGTTTTTGCACTAGCTACAAAGAGATTGTTTTTTGGCTTAGTGTATTTCGCGTCACAGAAATCACGTGATCAACAACCAGACGTTACTACTGGCGGAAACAACGAAGAAGATGACAGGAAGTGGCTGGAGGATGATGGTGCGGCATGTTTTTAATGATTCATCGTGTGAACAAATTTATTCACATTTGATTCAAATTGTCTTTCATATTTAACAGAAACAACTCAATTGTGAAATTGTGTTTTTTTTTTTATATTAGCAGAATACTGACAAAGTTTTGCACGCATCTGTAATGGACACACAGATAAAGACTACAGAAACAATGGGAGAACATGTGGAGTGAGATGGCATCACTTTTTTTCTGTCTATGACTTTGAAAAGCAGAAGTGGAGCCTCATGCTCAACCAACAAGAATCCAGCAAGTGTTTTCAGTCAACAACAAAACACTTGTCTTTTCTAGCAGCCACTATACAGTCCGTACAGCGGTAAAACCAGCTGATTAAAATGTGCTGAAGGTCAGCTTGGGTTGCTAAGTAACGGCGCAGTGTCTGTTGAATTTGAGATTTTTGAAACAGTTTACAGTTTATTTGTGGAACTTTTTGCCCTAAAAACAGCTCGGTGTTTTTTTTAAGTGTTTGGATTGTTTTCAGAAGCAGCTGAGACCCAAATGGAAGAATGAAAACGTACAAAATGTGAATGTTGCATAACGGATCCCCTTTAACTATAAAGGAAAAACTAGTACAGAATAATTCAGGTACAAAAGAGTTGGTTTACAGGTAAGATAGAACCAAATGGCAGAAGCTGTCTTTAGTTTGTAGTATTTAGAAAAGAGAACAGAACCTTTATAATAAACAACAGAGTGCTGTCGGTTGATTTAAGATCCGTTCTTTAGTCTCTCCACATGCCTGCAGGGCTCAGTGTTGGAAATTTAAATTTCATCAAGCCATTTTCCAAACAACGGAAACTTCATCACAGATGACTGATCTCTCCTTTATATTCATGTTCAGCTCAAACCGCCAGAATCAAAACGTCTTCCTCTGGGATTTTCTGCTGTAACCTCCAGCCATGACGCTCCTCAGCATTTCCTCCGCACTGTTTGAACTGCTCATGTTATTTTAACGCACTGACAGAGGTAAAAACACTTCGTTATGCCGGCCTCCTGAGCTCCATGTTCAGACACTCCGGCTCCTATAGCTGCTCAATCTGCTCCTGTTGTACTTTGAAGCAGATTTTCCAAAGTTTGTACTATAAAAAAGGAATTTCTGAACGCTGTGGGTTTTTTCCCCTAAACAAATGTACAATTGTGTAATCGGCATCATATGATTCAAAGTAATTATAGTGGTTACCCTCATGCTTAAAACCACAGAGGGGTTTAATGGAGCTGATTGCTACATTCCTAGTCAGAAAGAAGAACAATGTCCAAATGTTTGTTGCTTTCCAAACATATTCCCACATTCAAATTTACGTAAAAAAAGATTTCAACAACAAGAATCAGATTTAGAATCAGAATCAACTTTACGGGCCACAACAAATGTGACTCCGTTTGACCAGGCTAACTTTTATTAGCATTAGAAATTAGTACAAAGAGAAACATATCGTTGCATTTTATTAACTTTAAAAGCAGCATATTTGTTAGAATATGTTCTCATCTGTGTGTGTATGACTTGTTTAATAAAACACAAACCATCAGCAGGTTTTCACAAATAGTTCCTGCTGCTGCGTGGCAGCCATGTTGGATATTTATTTGTTTTTGGGGGGTTTAGTTTCCACAATATTTGCATAAATATTCACAACATAATTCAGAAAAATTAGTTCAGAAGAAATCTGATTAATAAGATATCCAGCAGGAGAATCTAAGATACTCAGAATTAAGCAATAGCAATGACTTGTGTAACTTATGGTTGCCTAGCAACTGGCGCAGTTTCACCGCTGTCCCTCATAACTGCTTAAAAATTAAAAACTGAGAAAACTGTGGATGAAACAGGAAAGTTCACGCCACCAGTTTGGTAACATTTCAGATACTTAAAACAAAAAAACCCTAATCAATATAATTGCCGATATCGACTGATACGGAACACACATCTTGACGTGTTTTCAGCCGTATTGTCCAGTTCTTCAGTTTAAATATTTCTACACTGAATAAGGAACAAATATTTATATTCTTTTGACTGCCCTTCATTGTAAATGAGTTTATTTTATTTGTATGTTCAAACCAACCTCATCAGATTATTATTATTTTTTTTAACTTATTGAATTTCCATCTTATCTTGCAATCTGTTTTTGTTCTGCCGGAGTGAACGTTTACGTTTGCCCACAAAACCAGGCTCAAACAGCGTCTGGTTCTTTTGTGGCCTTATCAACAATCATAAACGGCCGCCACAATCAGCGGTGAAAATGCCGATGCCGGCTGCCATGTTTGGACATTAAAATAACTTTAAAAACAGGAACCACTGGGTTTGTGTTGACGGATAATATCTTTAAAACTTCCAACAATCCCAGGCCCCGATTTCTCCGTTTTGGTGACACTCCTCCCCCATTCTCTTTCTCTCTTTCTATACTTTCTCCTCCACAGCAGCTTATCCATGCAAACAAGGCTGAATAATGCACACAGAAGGGGATCACAGACCCTCGCTCCCCCCTATCACCTCCCACTCAACCCCCTGGATCTCTTCATCCAAAGACCCGAAACCGATCCGGCACGACGCAGAGCTGCAGGGATCACAAAGGCAACCAGGCGAAGAAGAGGAGGAGCGGTGCTGGATAATTACAGATGAAGATAACAACCACTGAGATGCAGATTAGCTTGGAAGGAGGAAACAAAGACGTTGAGGGATATGATATAAATATATTTGTAGGGTCCGCATTTACCGCATCGTTTATCATTTATCGAGATAAATTTCTTATTATGATAATAATTCTGATTTGTGATTACCACAATAAATTCCAATTAATGATGTTTCAAACCCCCATAAACTGTACAAATTGTTAATTTTACAGTTTTTTCTGTTGTTTGTTCACTTAAAAGTATCAATAAATACTAATAAATTTAACAATGTGATTAAATGCAGTTACAAGATGCAGTTTAATTATATAAATCACATTCCTTTAAGTGGCAGGTGTCCTAAAGAAGCATATTACAAATGGGAATGTTTTTCTAGAGCAGTATTTGTGTTTGTAGGACTATAATTGCTGTGACACACAGTCACACAATTACAGTTAATACAAACATTTACAGAGAATCATATTTATATAATATGATTCTCTGTAAATGTTTGTATTAAAATATCCAAATAAATGGGCAAAATGGATTTAAAGTTGTACCACCATATTTTGTGGTAATAATGTGAGAACTAAAGAACTATTTATTACTTATTCTAAAATAATCATATTTATATAATTATAGACAGTAACTAATGTTTTATTAGTTCTGATAGTTTTCCTTAAACTTGTGATACATTAACAGTTTTTTTTATTTATTTGAAAATGCTAAGCTAAATTTATACGTCCTTTACTTAAAAACACAAAAAAATAGATTTTTGTTTTGACATAAAAGAAGAAAATGCACGGTTCAGTTTTAGAGGTTTCTCTGTTGTCAATCTCTGTGTTTATCCTTGATAATCTCATGTAATCTCTAAAAGATTAGCAAAGAGAAACCAGAAGGAAATAAAGAGTTAAATTAACTGTTAAAGCTTGCAGACCCCCATGAGAGAACAAGACAAAGATGACTAAGATGAGAAAGGAAGGGTGGAAACATAACAGAAGGGTAAAAAAGAGAGAAAGAAAAGTAAAATAAACCAGAAGCTTTTTGAGAAGAAGACTTTCACAGTTTACAGGAAAGTGTTAAACACTCAAATCAGATTTTTTTTGGCAATAAATTCTTTGGATGAATTAACATAAAATTAATTGCAAACTGTGCCAAGACAAACTTTGTAAGTTAGAGATTTAAAGAGCACACTTTCTTTTAAAAGAGCACTGAAATCTTAGTTTTATTCAATTCTACTTTCTTAAATCAAGGTTTATATGTGTAGTTTGTTTAATGACTAATTTTGCGATATTTTAATATCATAAAATGTCATTTTAATATCAACCCAGTTTGATGGCAGGTAGATTAGTGACACTAAACTAGAGGGGATCCTAATAAATAAACAAATAAACATCTGCCAAGGGATTACTGAAGGAAATTAGCTTGTTTTAGCTAACTGCCACACATTTACATTATAAATGTGATTAATGTGCACTATCCCGACAAATAAATAAAAAACATCCTTAAAATTGGTTTTATTCTTTACAAAATCTCTAGCTCCTGCTGAAAGTGGCTCTCTTTACTTTAGCAACAGTAGCTAACCAACTAGCCCACTAGTTAGCAAGCTAGTTAGCTGCCTAGCTAGTTAGCTAGCTACAGCTGTGAATCCTGTGAGAAAACACCTACCTATTGTGTGTATTTCTGTGTATCTCTGCGCACACGTCCCGTCTATTACTTGTCCCATAATGTCTGCCAGGACAGGAAGCAGCACAATGCCAGGCAGGTCCTGAGGAAAAACTGGATCAGAACCACACACACGGGTCTAGTTAGACACAAACAAGAGAATGCACACTAAATAACTGCAGCACACTCTGCTGCGCACAGAAATATCTTTGTGGTGACTGCTACACTCATGAAACAATAAACAAGACTAACCAGAAAATAAAGTGAAAAAAGTAACTGTGAGGTCAACCACTCTTGCAAAGCATTTTGGTTTATTTTAATTGTTTTCTGCCAAAATTCAATAAAAAGATGTTTATTTGCTGTCTGGTTTCAGGAGGAAAATGAAGAAATCCTTTTTCTTGGAAAAAAGAATCACCTCTGATTGTTAATGAGGCAGAGAGTAATGAACCAGTTTCAGAGGACAAAGAGTTAAAGACTGAAAAGAAAATACTAACAAAGAGGAAGAAGAGGAAACGTGTACGGCGTTGATCCCAGATGATCTCCTGTCATCCTAAAAACACAAACAGATCGAAGCTGAAGATCTGTCCCCCGAGGGACGACGGGAATAAAGACTTAATCCGTCTATTACAGCTCAAACATCCTGGGAAGTCAAAGAGCATCTGAGTATCTGCAGAAACAAGCAGAATCTGGTCCGGACACAAAGCATGGAGTCTGTTTATGGAGGAGAGTCAAAGAAAAACACCTGAAAAGGTGATTCAAGTTCAGTTAAGAAACTATCCTGGATTCTGAAGCTGCAAGAACCAAAAGAGTATATAAAAGATTATCCAAATTACTTAAAAAAACTAAACATTAAAATCCTCATGATGATAATTTAAAACAGGCAACCCAACCTCTCTGCAAATAAAAAAATCACCAGTATTAATCAAATACTTTGTGGCCTCACTGAAAAAAGGAAAACTGAGCTCCATCCTAAAAAATAAATTGAGTCAATTTCTTACATGTAATTAGCCTAAGTTTGTCAAACTTACTTTATTTTCATTTGTTAACATGCCAACTAAATAAACTTAATACTTAGATAAACTTAATTTGATTTCTTGTATCAAATTTAGTCAGTTTTATAAAGTTAAATCATTGTTTTGTTTTTCAGTGCTCACTACAAAACATATTCATCACTGTAACATCCATTAAAGGTCCTGAATATTTTAGTTTAGTTTTTATAGAGATAAAAGCCCAATTTCAAGCCGTTAAATTATCAGGTAAAATTTCTTTTAAATCATATTTGATATATTTAGCATTTTTTATAACAGCTGAATGTGATATAGTTACGTGATTATGTTATAAAATGGCACTATGCGGCGCTAAAGACACAATACTGGCCCTTTAAATCAAAGAGGTCCAAGATTTGAGCCCTGTGGAACTCCGTAACCAATAAGATTCAAAGTAACCAACCAAACTGAAACAGTTCAACCAGTTAGCCTGAACAAATGGTTTTTGCTAACAAAGATCCTCTGTTCAGCAAAATTGCTTCACATCCTCTGTTTTTATCTGACAGTTAAACCGAACTTTGCTTGTGAGCGAAGTGTGTGAACTCCTTTAATAACAGCTCAGATTCTCTGTTTTAATGACTTTGTTTTGTCTCTTCTGTTAATGTAGTTTCCTCATCAAGGAGAGACAAAGGCTCTCCGGGGATGCCGAGAAGTCCAAAAAGGAGGACAAGTTGAATCCTGACTGCTGAAACAAGCTGGAGATCCTTGTTGAGCTAAAAGAAGAGAAGCGGAAACTAGGAAAACTGAGACATTTCTCTGGGACACAACCAGAGTCTTTTTTCATTCAGACAAAGACAAAAAGAAACACTTTGCATCCCATGGAAGTTACAATCCAATAAGTGCTAATGAGGCACCATTTGAATCCCAAAGGGAGCTGGGAGATAGTGGTGCGTTGAGGTGAAGAGTGAGAGTTGATTCCCAGAGACGGAGAGGGTGAAAGAGAAGCCGACCCCCCCGAGGGTCGGAGCGATTTCTCTCCCCCACATCCCCTCTGTTCGCTTCCCTTTTCAGCTGCTTCCCTGCCTCCATCAGATCCATTCTGAGTTAATCCAACAAACGCAGGATGAGAAACAGGCTCATTAGCGCAGAGTCCGCCCGTCAAAGCGGTCCTAACGGAAACGTTTCCCTGCATAAACTAAAACTAAAGCTTCAGCGTCATTAATGAACAGGTTGCTCTCTAAAGTTTTCAAACAAAAAACTGGATTTGCACTGCAAAAACTACAAACTTTTACCAAGTATTTTTGGTCCAGATTTTAGTGGAAACATCTTAGTGCACCTGAAACAAGACAAAACTTACAAGTAACGTTTCAGCAAGATATAGAAGCTTTTTTAAGTCAATAATTACTTTACTTATAACAAGATATTTATGTTATAAGTGAAATAATCTGACAATGTAACTGGTAATTTTTTATCAATATTAAGACGTTATTGACTTAAAAAGCTAACAACTATTGCTGAAAAGTTAGTAATAAGTTAGTTTTATTTTATTTTAATTGCTTCCACAAGAATTTAGACAAAAAAATAGTTGGTAATATTTGGTGTTTTTTCAGTGCAATGGACTGAGATTTACTTCTTCAAAGTTGGATCCATGGTGAATTAATAATAAAAAAAATAAATTAATAAAAAACAAATACATTTCCAATTTGTGCTGCACATCTGGTTTTAAAGAAATATCTACAGAAATCTCACATGCAACATAAACATTTTTATATTAAAAGTGTTAACTGGGATAAAAAACATTTTAAATTAAGAATATATGTTGAATATTTGAATTAAATTACTTTGATTAAACAATAAATGTTTTTATTATTTTCGCCTGTTTTCTATCAGAAAGGGTGATAGATCTGAAACCACTTTACTATTAAAATATTCAATAAGATTAACATTTAACTAGTTGGATCAAATGCTTTATAAACTATTTACAGCATTCAAAAACTTTTATTTAATTTAATTAATGTTGTTTTGTAATGGGATATAAGTTTTAAAGTTTCAACTAACCAATTAAAAAAATTAACTGTAAAACAATTTATACATATTTATTTATCTTATTTTATTAGACATCCATTTGAATTAAAACAACCTGAATTTTACTCTCATTATTTTATTTATTTAAAATAAAACTGGTTAAAATCCAGAAAAACCAGCAGCTCTCAGCCTCCTCTTTGACTTTTTTGTTTTCTGCATTGATGAAATACGTCTCCTTTACTTCCGTTTAGCAGGTTCTGTACTTCAGACAACATTTCAAATGTCAAAGCTGATAAAGTCCTGATTTATCGTCTCTGCATTCATTGTGTTTTCCACGCCTATAAATCACCGAGGGGGGAACGAAACGTCTCAAACATTTTCTCACAGCGCAGCTGTCGGTTTGAATCGGCCCAAAGGCGTTTTCAGCGTTTCTAAACATGAGCTTCAGATGTGAAGACGAGGGAATTAAAAAGTATCTGTGTGGAAATGTTGTCAAGAACAATGGCTGACGCCTCCCGGTGAATGGTTTTATCCAAACTGTTTGTCTCTCACTGTATTCATGACATTAATGGAGGGGGAGAAAAAAAAACCTCACAGCAACAAAGTGAAATCCAGAGAGGTTTCAGATTAAACAACAAAAAGAAACTTTCTCCAGCATAATTACATCATCTGAAAGACCAACTTACTGCTAATATGGACACAGAGATAGGAAGTTATGTTTCTGTGCCAAACGTGTGATATAAGATGCAATATTCCCTACATAGAAATTTTATTAAAGTGGCCCAAGAATGGAGCTTTGAGGAACCCCACGTTTAATTTATGTTCGCTCAGATCAGAATTTATCCAAGGACCAAAGTATTTGGACCATTTTAGCCCAAATCCCGAGAATATCACTCACTTCTCCAGCTGATACATCCATAATCTCAACTTTGTGTTTGAGTGACCCAAAAATGGCGCCCTGATGAACCCCACATTTGATTTTTATTCGCTCTGACCAGAAATTACCAAATGACCAAAGTATTTGGACCAAATTAGCCCAAAGCCAGAGAACATCACTCGCTTTTCCAGCTGATAAATCAAGAGTCAAGAGAAAATGGAGCCTTGAGGAACCCCACATTTGATTTTTGTTCACTCAGATCAATTTACCAAGTAGATCAAAATACCAAGTATTTGGACCAAATCAGCCCAATACCCGGGATTATCACTCATATTTCCAGCTAACTACTCAACAACCTCAATTGTGTTTTTGAGTGACCCAAGAATGGAGCCTAGAGGAACACCACATTTGATTTCTGTTTGCTCAGGCCAAAGATGACCAAAGTATTCGGAAGAATTTAGTTCACTACCAGATAATATCACTCCCTTTTCAAATCATAAATCGATGATCTCAACTGGGTGTCTGGGTTTTAATTATGCTTTTTTGAATATGGGGATAGTTTGATGAGAAAAACTCTATGAATCTAAGTTTAAAACCTACATTACACCTCTTAAATACTAATAAAAACTGTGCAGATCTTTACTCTACCACACTATTTGATTGACTATAGGCTGATGCTCCAAGCTGCAAACGCTACATCTCTGCATTAATCAGCAGCAGGAACGGCGGGGCGGGTCACTCTACGGAAAGCAGCCTAATAACAATGTCCATTGAAGGGCCGTGCTCCCGTTTCCCCTGGGAACATTACCAGGCCTTTCCTGCTATACAGCAGCTCCCCACAATGGGCTGGTGCTTCAGACCAAATGGGGAAAGATAAATATGCTGCATTAGGACCACTGCAGAAAAAACAAGAAGGAAGAGCAAAATTTAAAAAAGAAATTAGGAAATTTCTGAGATCCAAATGTCAAAAAATTTGCTAGAAAAAATATGAAAGTTTGAATTTAATCTCATCAATGTTCTAGAAAAAACAAGTAAATATCTTAATTCCACAAGTGGAAAATTTTTGACTTCCAGAAATTTTCTGAGTTTGAAAAGTCATAAATGTTTGACTTTTCATCCCAGTTGATGGGAAAATTCATAACAATCTCAAAATTTTGCATTTTTTCTATCTTTTTTTTGTTTTTCAAATTTCCCAGTTTTTTTCTAGAACAATTTCAACTTTTCAAAATCAAAATTTTAAGGATTTTTTGTAGAATGCTTCTGAGTTTAATCTAAAACTATTTGATGCTTTTAAAACAAATTTTCAGCTTTTCAAACTCAGAAATCTTCTCATAATTTCAACTAACTAGTTAGCAAGCTGTTTTTTAGATTAATCTGAAAATTGTTGATTTTTTCTAGGAAATGTTTTACTTTTAAACTCAAATTTCCTTTTTTGTGCAAGAAAATTTCAGTCTTTTGGTGGAAATTTGCTGCACCTTTATTTTCCTTTCCATCTTGAAAGGCTCTAATGTGCTGTTGTTTTTTCTCTTAATAATAATAATAATTGCTGTGTTTTTATAGAGTTTAGGAGGTAAAATCTGTTTGAAGTTTAATTTGCATAGCTGTGTGTTTCTTTGTTCCACCTGTAGGATATTTGAAATGATCATGAAGAAGAAGTATGAACGGATCCGATTTCAGCTGCTGACCTGAGTTATTTCTCACTTTATCTATACACACACACACCCCTACACACACACCCCTACACACAGCTCCCCTGCCTCGAAGCAGTCCAAAGCACATTTTTCCTGCAACTTCAAGGACATCAGAAGTGTCAGAAGTTAAAAACCTGCCGGAGGTAAACTGCTCCGTTTGAAGCAGACACTGGAGGAAATCACACACACCTGAATGAGAAACAAAAATGCTTTTAAGGAGAAAGAAACCCGAACTGAGAGCTGCTGCCCCTTCACCTCTGCTGGCTACAATAAATGTTATGACAAGTGAGGACAAAGGGAGCCGTCGCCGCTTCAATCTGGGAGGAAAAAATTGGATTGTTATCGAGAACCTGAGAGTGAAGGGGAGTCGCTGCAAAAATATGATTACAGATGGTTCATATTGTAGTATCGAGTAAAAGGTTTTCAGTTCTGATTTAGAGGAGTCAATGTTTTCTGTAATTTTTCAGATTTTCAGGGAGTTGGCGCCAAAGCAGAGGATCATGGGAATTCTTTAGAGTTAACAGGACTTTGATGACCTGAAGGGTCGGCACGGTTCACGCCAGACATAAACACAGAGACAGATTTAGGAAAGATTTTAAAATGGACAAGATCCATTTAGATTAGAGTATAAAATATGTAAAAACAGAAAAAAGACCAGTGTCCAGTAAGGGCAACATAAAGTACTGTACAGTTACTAAAAAAATGTCTCATTGTAAGTTAAATATTCTGCCAGTGGAACTAGCTAGTTGGAACTAGTTAGCAGCTAGTTGCTAGAAATAGCACCCCCTGCTAGCTAGCTTGTTCCACTGGCAGATTATTTCACTTAAAACATGGGAAAATGTCATGAAATAATCTACAAGTGGAACTAGCAGGACTTTTTATTCATATTAAGGGATTACTGACTTAAATCAGTATCATATCTTGCTGAAAACTTACTTGTCTGCATCTTTTGTCTTTTTTTCCCCCAAGTGTATTAAGACATTTGCAGTAGAAACTGTACAAAAAACTTGGTAAACTTTTGTATTTTTACAGTGTAGCAAAATAATGAAAAGTATTGTAACTGTCAGGTTCAGTCTAATTGAGATAATCAATTAGAATCAACTCTCATTGAGTGAAGTTGAAGCATCTTACCAGTAGGGATGGGGTTTTTTTTGGCTACATTTTGTAATGTTTATTGTACTGCCCTTTTTTCTTCTCTGCGTTCGACAGATGTTTCATGTGTGAAGCATTAATTTTGACAGATCCTGTGAGGAAATCTAAACGTTAGGATCTGTCAGAGCTGCAAACGTTGCTCCAGCAGGTTGATGGTCTGCTCCCCCTCCAATGAAGGCATCTTGTGACACCCAGCGATCCAGACCAGTGACTTAACCTTTCTTTTCTGACCTCACCTGCTGCTGTTAGGGGCCAGTGTGGCGGGTAGCTTCCTGTCAGGGTCTTTCCACATGGTAAGAGGTGGAACAGGTGGGGGTTTCTTCCTTATTCATTGTTTCATTCACTGGGTTTGTCCTAAATAATAAAACTGACACCTAGCATCTCCACCTAGCTTTGCTTCCATTCCAAATGTTGATATGTTACAGCAGTTTGGGCGACTAAAAGGGAAGTAAGAATTTCTTCAGACCAAAGATAAATCCAGGAAGCATTAAAGCTCTTAAAAAATCAAAAACAACCAGATGTTTTTGGCAATAAGTTAATGTTTGTTGATGTCTGGAAAACAAACCGTTTCAAAAAACCTCCGGGATGTTAAATCACATTTGAAGGGCACCGGGCGTTACCTAGCAACCCCAGCAGAGTTCCCCCTGTTACTTAGCAACCAAAGCTGAGCTCCAACATGTTTGGTCAGCTGGTTTTACCTATGTATGTGCTGTACAATGGCTGCTGGAAAAGACAAGTGTTTTGTTTATAATGATGATCTTTACTGTCCACAGCCTCATGGCAGCTAAAAACACAATTCATTAAAAAAAAGGATTTCAAACCAGCAACGAACACAACTTCATATCTGAATAACAGCCAAACAACTGAGGAACATTACTGCTTTTGTTGTCGACTTACCAGCCAGAAACCACTTGCTGGATTCTTGTTGGTTGTACAGGAGGCTCCACTTCTGCTTTTCAAAGATGTAAGATTGTATAATTGCAGGTCTGTTTGAAGCCATTTTGATGTGAGAAAATAAATGTTGATCTGGGGGCATTGGCCAGCAGCAGTTTATTTGGATTTAGACACAAGGCCCTAAAGCAGCTCATTCTGAAAGGAGCAGAATAAAATCTCATTATTTTTGACTCCTTTGGTGCAAAAAGTGTCATAAAGATGTTTTGTATGGCCCATTAACGTATCCGAACCTGTATAAAGCCGTTTTTCCAGGACAATTAAGAGACTCCTTCCCAGGATCACTTGTTTCTTCCTTCTAGATGAGCACATTAGTTAACCTGATGTATGTGAAAACTCAGTTACACACGAAGCTGACATATGGCTGAAGAATAGCCACAAGTGTTAAAATATTAACCTGCTCCTCCTCATTAGGGCTGCCAGAGCAGTAAAACCCTTCTGTGAGGCTTGAAGCTCAGTCCGAGCCTCCAGCGCCAGCGGGGTGCGTCCTCCACCCCCCATCCACCACAAAGGCCAGTATGGCTTCGTTAATGGTGCATGTTGGCTTAAAATCGACCTGCAGCTCAGCAGGGGGCAGAGTCAACGAAATGGCGTCCGCGGCGCGAACAGGAGATCCCTGTGGGGCTGGATTGAGCTGAAGAGAGGTGGGAGAACTTCAGGAAATGCTCTACGGTTAATAGGAAGAAGCTTCGACAAATAAAGCTGTAAATAGAGTGAATGAAAAAAGACATTAAAAACTTATTCTGAAAGCTGTCATAGTTAGGTCAGGTTTATTTGTGAGGCGCATTTCAGCAACAAGCAATAAACATTACAGTTTATCAAATCCCAACATCAAAATCATCAATACACATCAGATTGATCAATGTTCCAGTTATTACTAATCAAAAGCAACTCTGAAAAGTTGGGTTTTACGCCTTGATATAAAGGAACTCAGTATATTAATTAGCTGCTTTGACATCCATGGCTAACGGTTCAAAGCTAACGGCTAAAAGCTAACGGTTCAATTCAAGGCTAGTGGCTCAATGCTAATAGCGCAAGGCTAAAAGCTCAAGGTTACTAGTTTAAAGCAAGCAGCTCAAAGCCAACGACTCACAGCTAATGGCTAAGTTAGCTTTAATACTAAGTCACGATCACACTGCCAGTAAAAACAAACATTTTAAAGGCTACAAACTTACACCAGCAGCCAAACAACACAGTAAGAAGTGCTAAATAACATCCATACATTCATATAATTATTATACTCTACTCACATTGTCAGTAACTGCTGCTCCGCTCGATACGTTTTATTGACATTCAAGAGTTATTGACTTAAAACACAGCTCCTAAATTATGTTGAAAAGTTCGTTTCGAGTTAGTTTTGTGTTATTTTAAGTATACTAAGGTGTGTTTACTAGTAATTGGTAAGATTTTGTGTTTTTGCAACATCGGTTTTTTATGGATTTTATGTCAATATCTCCTATAAACTATTTAGAGTATCATATGCAAACAAGAGTCTTTTTAATCTCTGAATAGGGTTTTCTTTTAAACACTTAGTAATAAATACATTTTTGAATTATTATTATTGATAAAGAGGATCTATTTAAAATCTTTTAAAACATGCAAATGTTCTTAAATTATATGAGGAAGATGAAATGAGAACATAACTAAGAAGAACCTTTTTAATTGGAGAATTATTCTGAACATTTCAGTGAAGAACCAGGATTGAGAAGTGAAATAAATCCGATTAATGCTGCCAGCATGGATCCAGTCAGCGTCTCTATCCTCCATGTTTCATTCCTCCCAGGTCTCTACTCCTTCCCTGTCGCTGATCCCGGCCTTTTGTCAGGATCCTTCTTCCTACCAGGAGCCGTTGGTCGGGGATTAACTTTCCAAGTGTCAATCAATACTCTTCTTCTCCTCCTGCCTTTTAATTGAACATGCAGTCATGTGAGGAAGAGGAGGGAGGAAGGAGCTATTTTATTAATTTGCGCTCTCTCCTTTTCTGCCCCTTCACCTCCGTCCAACAGGTTTTCTCAGCCTCTATACGTAAAGGCAGGAAAATGACCGTCTGTTAGGGCCATTGTAGATAGAAAAAAGGGAGTAAATTTCAGTCAAAAAATCTGAAATTTTGAGATTAATCTGAGAAAAATTCTAGAAAAAATTAGGAAATTTCTGAGTTTCAAAAGTTTACTTTTAAAAAAAACAACTTTTTCACAAACTCAGAAAATGTCCAAGTTTCTTCTAGACAATTATTCTCATGACTTTATTCTCGTAACAGCATGACTTTCTCGTAACGCTACAATTTTATTCTCACAATACGACTTTATTATCGTAACACTACGACTTTGTCGTAATGCTATGACTTACTTGTAATACTACGACTATATTCTAGCACGCTTTAATTTTTGTAATATTTGTGCTTTTTTCTCATAAAGCAGACTTTATTGTAATAATTGTATTACTTTATTCTCATAAATGTATTACTTTATTCTCATAATTGTATTTTTCTTAGTATGGCTGTAATACTCTGTTCTACAAAACCTATTGCGAAGGAAAGCAATTTTCATTTTGAGGTAACGCAATAGAAAATGTCGTCCCCTACAACAACATTTTCTTACATAGCCTGACTAACATTTTCTTCTTTTTTTAAAGTTTGCTCAAAATTTTGCGAGCCAATTTGATGGAAACAAGCCATTAAATCGTCTCGCTCATTATCCTGGTCACATTTTCCATCTCTTTATCTACTTTAAGTGATTAAAACAATCTTAAGACTTTCTCCCGTCCAGCAGGAACTTCTTTAAAACTCCATGTAGCCGGGAAGCGGACGGGCCAAACGCTCTTTTGGGTCACGTTATCAGAAATCTGAGGTCAGCTGTTACAACAGCAGCAACACTCCGGATCGGCGTTATCACATCTAAGCTCTCCTTTGATTCTGGATCTGGACCGTCTTAGTCTAACGTTACACCAAACAGAACCTCCAGGCCGCCAGGATTCGGGCTAACACGCCACCTGGCTGATAGCAATCAATGCTGGATGAAGCTAAATCAATGGCGTCTAATGGAGGGGGGCTTTCTGCTCCTAATGAACGCTTCGGGTCTCTATCAGACCATCAGCAGAAACGACTTCAGGGTCTTTCAGGTCCTCAACCAGACAGCAGATGGGTTTTCTTCAGCTGCTTGACGCCACATGAGGGAGAAATTTGTGGAAACGTGAGTAAGCACAAGGAAGAGTCGTTTCAACTGCAAAAACACAAAATATTACCAAGTATTGCTTGTATTTTTAAGTTAATCTGCCTATACCGGAAACACTTCCTTCGTTCCACACGGCAAAAACACAAAATATTACCAAGTATTTTTGTCTAGTTTCTAGTGCAAATATTGTAGTACGTTTGAAATAAGATTTAAGTAACTTTTGAGCAAAATTCAGAACCGTTTTTTAAAATAGAATGGCTCAATAATTCCTTAATATTGATGAAAAAGTTCTAGTTTCACTGGCAGATAAAATATTTTGTTAAAAAGTAAATAATCTGTCAATGAACTGGAACTTTTTCATCAATATTAAGGAATAATTGACTTAAAACAAACTCCTATATCTTACTGAAAAGTTACTTTTAAGTTAGTTTTGTCTTACTTAAAGTGCACTAAGATATTTGGACTAGAAACTAGACCAAAAATACTTTGTAAGATTTGAATTTTCCATAATTAGACATTAAATTTAGGTCGATTTTTCTTTAAAAGTGTTCAAACTGTATCATATCTTTAGTATCAGGGTTAAAAAATGCACAAAGTCTGCAAAACCGTTTTATTTCTCTTCATATATAAGTTTAGGAGAATGGTGAAGTGAACCAGACTCTAAGCTCTGCGGCTAAAAGGTCGGATTAAATGCTGGCTTTGTTTGTGAAATGAAGATCTGACAGCTGCTGTGTTTGGATTATTTCTTCCTCTGTGTGTTTAAGCGCTCAGGCCTTTTAGCACCTGGCGGCTTGGTTTTTATTCCACCTCTTCACAGTTTCTTAGTGATTTTGATCTGGGAGCAAACAGAGGAGAGAGGGAGCTTTCCTCAGAAAATAAACACAGCTGGAAGTTTCAGCACTGAAATTCACACTTTTACATTCTGCCACCTGATTTTCTCTCATAAACAACAAAATGTCTCCAGGAATTAAATTTAGACCTGCTTTGTTTATATTCTGTGTTTTAAAACATCTTCTGTGCAAAACTCCTAAACCATAATTTCTCCAAGCAGCCAGATGATCTTAGTTAATTTTAAAGTGAATTTGATTATTTTGTCTTCTGATTTCTGAGAGATTTGCTTTTTATTTCTCAAGGTTACAACCTTTACCCCAATCAGTACATCTTACATATATGTAATAAAAAATACTTTTTGTTGTTGTCATTTTCAATATATTAATTAACTCTAGACCTATTTATAGATACAGTATTAAATAATAATTTAAAACATTTTGCTACAAGAGTATTGTAGTCATTGTAGGTAAAGAAGCAGTAAACCTTTGCCAAAAAAAAGCCAAACAATTTTGCATATTTTATAGAAATAAACGTAGGAATATCTAAACTCCAAAATTCAAAAATTTTCAAGAGAAAATTACAATTTTGAGATTAATATTAGTAATTTCCCTGACAAAATGTGAAAATTTCTGAGCTTCAAAAGTCAAAAATTTCCAGCAGAAACTTTGTCAAAACTTTGCAAAGAAACCTCTGACATTTTGGGGTTAATCTGAGAAACTTTGCAAGTAAAAACTAAAAATTTCTGATTTCTTTCTAGCAAACTTTACATTTTTCAACCAGCCATTTTGCTATAAAGAGTCCTTAAAGTTTAGATAAAATTAACAAGCAACATTTTAGCAAGATATGAAATTGTTTTATGTAAATGATTCTTTAATATTGATAAAAAGTATGTTTCACTGTCAGATTATTTAATCTACGAGACATTTTTCCCATGTTATAAGTGAAATAACACAAAGAACAAGAACTTTTTCATCAAAATTAAGAAACTATTGACATAAAACAAACTTTTATATCCTTCTAAAAAGTTATTTTAAGTTTCTTTTGTCTTATTTCACCTGTACTAATATATTTGCACAGAAAACTAGACCAAAATACTTAGTAAAATGTTGTGTTTTTGCAGTGTAAGTCCAGTTTTTCTGCGTTTTTAGCTCATGTTGTCAAGTCTAGCTGCAATATTCTAAACTTTTTGATTACTTTTTTAGATCAGTAGCGTTTTAAGCTGGTTCAGTTCCTGTTGTTTTGATGCAGTCAACAGTGACAGGAGCCACTCAGTTGTTTTTCCTTCTTAAATTCAAAGGAAATGAGTGTAAAGCGGATTATCTGCGCTGTAAACACAAACACTGACGGATCGGATGGTTGAGAGGAAACGGAGAATAAAAGATGCTGGGAGTTCATCCTCTTATCTCCTCATTGTTGGAGTCATCTTTCTAAGAAATAGAGGAACTTCTTTTACATTTCAGGTCAGGATCTTCATAAGAGTTCATCAGCAGTGAGCATGGGAATCAAACATGCAGCGTAGATGTGACTGACCGCTAACCTTATAGCAGAGAAGAATGTGCTTATTCTGACAGGCAGGTTAAATAAACGGCGATGTTGGAGCTCAGAAAAACAAAAAAACGAGCGAGCAGATAAACAATCCTGCGGGCGAAACAGAGAGCGACAGAACAATGGGGCAAAGGTTCCCGTCAAGGAAGGCTGGAGGGGAGGAAGAGGCCGGCCGGCCGGTCGGGTCGGGTCGGCCGTGTTATCATAACAGCAGCTACAGCAGCGCTAATGTGGGAAACCAAACATGGATGTGACTGAGAGCAAGAAGGATACTCTCGGTTTTCAGCTCAGACTTGCAGCAGCAGGAAGAAAACTCTGAAAAAAGAAAACTAGCTCTCAGAAAGCAGGCGCCGTGTTTACACAACGTGTTACAGTCAGGAGCAAGAAAAGCAGCTGATATTTCTCTATGATGGAGTACTAGGGACAGAAAGAGGGAGATTTATTTTACATACTTTCTAAAAAAAAATAATACATTGGGAATTTCTGAGCTTTGTGTGACAAAAAACTTTAAAATTTTTTAACTAATATAAAAAACTTTCCAGAGAAAAACCATGAATTTCAGAGCTCCAGAGGTTGGAAATTTCTGCCAAAAAATTCAGACATTTTTAGATTAATTTCACATATTTTCCCTCCCCCAAAAAAGAGAATTTCTGAGATGCAGAAGTCAAAACATCCAAGAAAAAACAAAGAAATTCTGAGAATAATTTCACATATTCTCCAAAAGATAAAGAAAAGATGCAGAACTCAAAAACTCTGAAATTCTTGATCTCAAAGGTTTTTCGGAACAAACATAAATTTCTGAGTTCTAAAGGTTGGAAATTTCTGCCAAAAATCTCAGAAATTTTAAGATCCATTTTACAAATTTTCTAGAAAAATCTTGGAATTTTCTGAGCATGAAGAGCCAAAATTTTTTTGACGCTTTAAACTCAGAAAATTTCCACAGTTTTTTTTTTTTTAAGTTCATCTAAAAGTTTCAGAGTTTTTTCTTGCAAATTTTTTACTTTTCAAACTGAGAAATTTCCATGTTTTTTCTAGAAAATTTCTGAGATTAATCTCAAGATTTCTCAGGTTTTTTCTTGCAAATTTTTGACTTTAGGAGCCCAGGAATTTCCAAGTTTTTGTAGAATTTTTTTTCCCAGTTAGAATGGCCCTAATATGGTGTCATATTTCTCTCACTGGTGGACTTTATTTCTAACATCCTGCCTTTACAAAACAAACCCTGGCTTTTTTCAGAACGGCTGCAGATCATGACAGGAAACAACAAGAGAGCCGAAACAATAGAGAAACATTTTTAAATCTTTCAAGAAGCCCATTGGATGCAGAATGGAGGAACATGCTGGTTGCTTCCATCAGCGAAGGAGGAAAACATCAAAGACCACAAAAACTTATAAAAATCAGGAAAAAGCATGTGGAAAAAATGGAGAAAAAACAACATTGTGGTATTCTGAAACAGAAATGTAAACTGATACAGAATATAATACTGAACATTAAAAGTCCAACGGAAGAGACTCAGATGGTTAAAGCAACAGTTTGCTGTAAATTTAGCTCTCTGTTTGCTTCAGTGATTGTACAGGAAAGCAGGCGTCCCTCACATTAAAAACCATTCTGCTGCTGCCACCGTGTCACCGACTGCAGAGGTTAATCCCATAAACTAATGCTTCCACATGCACACAGGCCGTCCTTCACTGCTGCATCAGATGCTATCGATAACTTCACCCTCCGCCTCAACCTGGCCTTCAGAGCAAATAACTGATGATCTGAAGGGAAACTTAAACTGACACAAAAAAATTCAGACTTTTTCTGACTAATCAAACACCAGAACCAGCTAACCACAACAGTTTTCCTCTGAGAAAGTCAGCAAAATGAAGCATGTCTCCATAAATATCTCGCTTTAATAAATATTTTTATAATTCTGATAGCAGGAAAGGATGAGCTAACTGATATTGTGGGAGAATCGTTTAATTTTTAAAAGCATTAAAATCAATAAATCCAATTAAAACAGCAAACCAAATAACAGATACCCTTTGTAAGCGTGAAACCCAAAAATGTCAATATACGAGTTACAGCGACAAATGTGCGTAATACTTTGTCGTAAGAAAAAACAACACAATTTCACAATTGCCTTTCAACTACTTCCTGTCATCGTCTTTAGTTTGTCGGTAAATAAGAAACGTAATTGAAATCACATGTGAATAAGTTTGATCTTGCAAAAAGCCATTACAAACATTCCACCTCCACCACTTCCGGTTGTCGTCTTCTTTGCTGTTTATGTCAGTAGTAACGTCCGGCTGTTGGTCATGTGACTCGGGTGATGCAAATATACTATTTCCAATGCAGTTTTGCGACAAACTAATTTTGATACTTTCCTAGATTGGTGTGTTTCCACTAAGCAAATCGAATAAGAAATGGTCATTTTACGTGTTTTTATTTTCTCGCAACTTCTTAAGCAAAATCTGCTTTTAATATTCCAACAAGCTTTTAAAAGTAACTAGCTTCAAGCTAAGCTACGACTTTCTTCATTTTCCATATTTAAAAAAAACATTCACCTCATTTTACAAAATGTTCCTTTTGTTAATTAATTTTATTCTAAAATCTGAAAATGTAAATAAATTTTAGTTTAATTTTGCAAGTTTTTATATAGAACATTTCATGTAGCATATAGAGAATTGCTTTTTGGGCTCTAGTTGAGTTTTAATTTGTAGCAGCAAAAAAAATAAACAGTCAAAGATCTCTCTGAACTTCTAGTGTTATAGAAGCTAAACCTTCAGAGTCACATAAAGACAGTTGCAAAGTCAGTCTTCCATCACACTGTAGAATATTTCTAGTGTTAAGGGTCTAATGTCTAATTTTTTCTGAAAAATCTGCTTTCAATATCAACAAGCTTTTAAAAGTAGCTTCAAGCTAAGCTAATTATCTTTCTTCATTTTCCATATTTATGGAAAAAACTAATGCTACAAATTTGCTTGTTTTTCTTTTGTTAAGGCGAATTCCTCTTCAAAAATCTGAAAATAGACATTTTAGTTTCATTTTGTTAGCCGTCATGATAAAACATGTTATGTAGAACATACTTAGAAAGTAATTTTTGCAGCTGTGGTCGAGTTTTATTTTGTAGAGGTGAAGGATGAACAGTCCAACCTTCTAAAGTGTTGTAGACCTTGAACATTCAGAGTCACATAAGGGCAGCAACAAAGTCAGCCTTCTATCACCTGAAAAACATTTCCACTATATGACTAATGTCTGATTCACTAAACAAAATGTAAATGAAAGTTATAACGGTACTAACCTGAATGTTTTGCTGAAGTTTGTTCTTAAACTGATGAGTTTTCACTAGAAACTATCGTCTTATTCAGCATCTTGTGATTCGCAGCTCTCAGCTGTCTGCTGACGGTTCAGGTTGCATCTTTCTGAAACAAACGCTGAGCAGCAGAAACCAAATATGTGACACGAAGCATTTTTTTAATAATCCTCAGTGTCACCAGTTCAGTTCCTGAGTGATATCAGCTGCAGTGTCCCTCTGACGAGAAACAATAGGGATGATATATTGGCAGAACTCACTGTTGGCTGCTGCTGCTGCTGCTACTGTGCATGACCAGGCATGAAACAACGAGCTCAGAGGAGGGCTGAGAGGATTAAAGTCAGGGTCAAAGGTCGCAGGACAAGGTCAAGGGCACAGACACACTCAGGGTAGGGTTTTCTGCAGGCTTCTGAGTTGAAATCTGGAGTTTAGACAGAAATTTTCTCAGTTATTTATTTACAGCAGCAGCAGCAATTCAGTTCTGAGTTTTTAGAAAAAATCATCCCAAACGCTTTAAAAAAAAGTATTTGCACCCAATGAATTTATTCTGTTTTTGCTTTTTTTGAACCAAATAAAAATTTTCATATCATCAAATAAGTTTTAACATCACAAAAAGTCAACAAAAGTGGATAACAAAAGTAATTAAATTTATTAATGAAAAAAAGTTCCTATTCTAAAACAATGTAAAAAGTAAATGCTCACTTTTGCGTTTGCCAAAACATCGCTAAGGAGGAATGTTTTCACACTCTTCCTCGCAAAAATGTTTATTACTCTCAGATTAAATGAAACTAGTTACTACCCAACTCTGCTGTACAGCCAGAAATGATTGTTTTATGTGTTTAATTACGTTCAGTGTTTGAGTAGTACACTGGACATCTTTAATTCATCTATAATTCACATTTTGGATGTTTTTGTACTTCCATTTGGGTCTTTACTGTTTCTAAAATCACCCAAGTGACTGAAAAAAAAAAAACACCCTGCCATTTTTTGGCAATAAATTTACGTTTTTATGGTGTCTGGAAAAACATTCGGAATATAATGTCAAAATCAGTAGGCACTGCCCCGTTACCTAGCAACCCCAGAGAAGCCCAGCCCGTTACCTAGCAACCCAAGCAGAGTTCCAGAACAGTTTGGTCAGTTGGTTTTACTACTACTAAAGAATAGAATAGAATAGAATAGACTTTATTGATCCCCAAGATGGAATTGCTTATTTGTTCCCAAGCTACTCCAAAGTGTTGAATATCTGTAAATACAATATAAGCAATATAAAATGTATAAAGCAAAACAATAAAATGTGTTGTTCAATGGCTGCTGGAAAAGACAAGTGTTTTGTTGATCACTTACGATCCTAAAACCACTTGCTGCATTTTTGCTGTTTGTGCTGGTGCAGCAGTTTATTTGGATTTAAAGTGACAAGATGCCCCCCAAAAAAGCTAAAATCTCATTATATAAGAATGATTTTGTGTAAAAAATGTAATGAGCATGTTTTGTATAGGATCTATACAGATCTATCCTAACCTTTAACTACAAAACTTTCTATGCAAATAAAGTTAGAATACAACAAAAAGCGATCAAACTATGATGTGAGAAAAGAACAACAAATTATGTCCGTCTGGATCAAGTTGGCAGCCAAATCCAGAGTAAACTGTGAGCAGAACGCCATCAGACCTGCAACAGCTGAGCTCATAAACCCCTTCTCCTCTGGCTCAGACTCCAGCAATCAAATCCTTTTGTTATTTTGTGAAGACAGGATGACATTTCCAACATGTCCGCAACATGTTCTTGAGCCAAACATCAAAATGAACCGCTGCGTCACCTGACAGCCGTGACCGTCATGTTTCTGACGCTACAAATCGAATTCCTGCCTCTCTGGCTTTTCAAAGTGATTCCTGTGTGACATCATGCTAGCGTTTAACCACAGAAAATCCGATTCGCCTATCATCAGCTATCAGAACATCAGATATGTCTCTCTAATCAACATCTCAGGGCCTAATGGACATCCCGGTGGTTTCTGGTGGAGAATCAAATGAGAGAAGAGGGAGGTTTTAATCTGGTCAATTACTCTGTATCTTTCTGTAATACAATCAACCCATGAAGGCCCAAATGACAAGCCCTGAGAGGCTGCAAATTAAAAGCAAATGCTTTGAAAAAAACACATTGTCTGCCACTGTGTAAAAAAAACCAACCCCTCAGCAAATCAGATAGTGGAGTCGATACGATGGAGTTTCTTTTTCTTTAGGAACAAAATCCCCACTCCACCATGAAACAAGATTTTCTGCCCAGAATCAGGAAAAGTCCAAAGCTGCAATCCACTTCCCTCCTTCTCATTTTTTCTTCCTTTATTCTCTTTAATCTGATTGGAAGGCTTTAATTCAGAATGAGGAACCAATTTGGGGTTGTTGGATCTTCTCTCTGTCAGATAAAAGCTCAGAGACATAGCATTGGGTTCATATGTGGAGTAATTAGCCAAGTGGCTAGTTTCCATCCCAAGTCCCATCGGCATTGATGTTTGATAAAAATAAGCAAAAGCTTCATAAACTGGAAAACTGGGTAATTCAATTTTATTTACATATTTTTTTTACAATTTGTACTCTATAATGGTTCAGTATTTTTGACTTTAAGTTGATAAGTTGAATAGAGTTCACATAATGGCGCCAAAAACTGAGTTGTACGCAGTTAAGCTATGCTACGCTAATCAGGCTAATTGTGTGACTAGAAAAATTAGCCCAGTCACTGTAAACCACTGTAATTTTTTTGCTCTTACTTATTTCTTGGCAGCTACTTTTTACTTTTATTTGAGTAAAACTATGTTGGAGTAGTTCTACTCTTAGTTGAGTATAATTTTTGTTACTTTACCCTCCTCTGGGTGTAACACACTGATACTGATGGCTGTTCTCCACCTTCACATTAACTCGTTACTGCTCCACTGAACCGCCTGGCATTTACAGTGACGGATTCCTCTCATCTCGCCGCGACCTGACTCCGCGCTGCTCCTCACACACCAACAGCCCCGAGCAAACCGCATATATTGCAGGTTTAATACGGCGAATCCATTTTTAGGACTGAAAAATGTCACTAATTCCAGCAGGCAATCAGCTTTTTAGACCGAATCTGCAGTATTTCAAACTCCTAATGGCCTGCATGGCAGCTGGATTGATCACTCGGTCGTGACAGGAATACCTCTGTGGTTCGGCGTTGAGGTGCTTTTTTATTTTCACAGACTCCGCTGTGAGTTTGATAAATGCCCCGGTTCCTGCGGCGTTCCAGGATCTGCTTCAGTCTGTAGACAAACTGAATCGTCCCTGAGTGTTTTTGGTGATTGATGTCGCTCAACCCAGTGAAGCAGAACGGAGTTAGAGACATAACTTAATTAGTATCCATTATAATAACAGAATAAACCTGAATAAAAAACTTTATACCCACATTAGAGCTTTAGACATCTTTATTTAAAAATTTTATTAATCTGTACTTGAACTGAAAGGGTCATAATCCAATTCATAACATATATGGTAGTACGCATTAAATATCTGGATACATAATAAATCAAAAATGAACATCTAAACTAAAGGGTAAAATATTTGAACATTATTCTTTTTATGGTCTTGCTACTATGATGCAGTATCAGGGTCAGGCTAAGAAAATTTATAAAAATAAATAAATGTTAGGAGATTTAAATCATACTATTACAAAAATAAAGTTAAATTATGAGACTTTAATACAAGAATGAAGTCAAAATAATACATGAATAAAGTTATATTATGAGGATAAAGTCATAATTTTTAAAGAATTAAATCATAATACATTATTCTCATATTATTACAACTTTATCCTATAATTTTAATCCCATAATATTATGAATATATTCTCGTAATACACTCACTTTCTTTCCGTATAAATTTATTTTCAGAATACTAAGACTTTCTTCTGGTGTTTTTATGACTTTATTCAGGTAATTTTATCTTTTTCTCTCCCTAATACGCTGTCATATGCTACAGATTTTCAGTTAAATTTAAAATGTTGTACACAAAAATATCTCTGTGACATTAAAATAAAAAATACAATCATACACAGGATCAGTTTCAGAAAAGTTTTTGTTTAAATGAATCCACACAAATTCGCCTCTGAACGATGTTTTAAACATGCCAAATCCATAGGGGGCAGCGTAGCGCAAAGCTACAACCTGACAGCCAATCAGAAATTTGAAATATGTTAGTTTTCTTTGTAAGTTTCCACCCAGCCTGCTCCTAACCAAAGGTTTAGCTCTGAAATGGCATCAGTGCCTGACTTTACATCTTCTGCATAAATCATTCTGACTAACTTCTCACTTGACCTTCCAGATCTGCAGAATGACATTAAATTGTTTGTTTCACTGATTCTCAGACAGGAAAAACACCCACCAACTCTTGACATGGAGCGAACAATGTCTATATAATCGTTTCACTGAGAATAAAAATGGTAATTTTTCTGACCTCATACTGTACGCAGTTCTACGGCAGGAGCTAAAGAACTAACAACACAATGACACTTCTCAGATACCATATTTATATCTGATATATTTAGCTACACGTTAGTTAAAAAAAATAAAATAGATTATTTTTCTTTACAAAAAAAAATGATTTTAAAGATGGTTGTTTTCAAAGCTTTAAAACAGCTTTTGTAGTTCAGCTAACTACCTAGCTAAAAACGCTAACTAGAAAGCGTTGAAGGATTGAAATTAGAGTTGGATTGTAACGATCCTTCAAACCCTAATTCGACTTTATTCTTGTAATTATTTAAACTTTAATCCAAAACTGTTATTCTTGTAATATTTTGATCTTATCCTCTAAATATTATGACTTTATTCTCTTATTATTCCAACTTTATGCTAGCACGATGTATTTGTCATAACTTTGTGTCTTTGTTCCCATAATTTTGTCACTTTATTGATGCGTTATTTCAATTTTATTCTCATCATGACTTTATTCTCATACAAATTTATTCTCATAATTTGATTTTTTTTTTATTATTTATATGGCCCTAATACTCAATTGTAGATTTTTTTTTCAATTATAATACTTATGTAAAAAGTAAATCATTATATTTGACCACAAATTAAATGTATTTTTTTTGGAAACCCAGTATAAAAAAAGAGGAAAAGTTATAACAAATTAGAAATTTGTTGTAATTTCTAACAACAAAACAACCAAAATATATAATTTTTCTTTTTTTGGCACTACCAGAGCTCCGTACCATGTCTTTTTGATTAAGGTTTCTAGTCCCTGTCGTCTGTCAAATTCAAAGGCTGCTTATCAGCTTTTAGCCAAGAATCTGAGGTTTCCATGGAAACCAAATATGTTTATGTTTGACTGAGGGGAGTTGCAGTAATGTCAGTGATTTGAGAGGTTGATAAAGTCAGACAGAACCAGACTACTGAGAGTTACAAAGATGTTTCTGCAGTTTCTCCAAGTCGTTAATGGAAACAAAATAAAATAAATTTCCTTTGCTAAACCTTCTTCGTCACCACCGCACACATCAGGAGGCTAATCAGGAGGCAGCGTCTTGTAATCTTGTTTTCCTAAAATCAGCTGTGTGATGATGAATAATGGAGTTCATTTCAAAGCTGAAGACATGTTTTCTTTTAATCAGACTTCAGTCTCCCTTTCTCCTCCTCTGCCTCGTTTTTATTTTTTTCGGCCCGTCCCTTACACTCACACATGTTCGCCCCTGTGTGTTTACTTTGTTTGAGCCGTGTTCTCCTAACGCAACATTAACTCCGTTTTGTCACTCATCGCCGCGTCGTGTTAACACGGTGACCTTTCCGCGCGCAGACTGACGTATCATTACTGATACCCTGCCGGGGCCCCAACATGGCCGCCAGCTACACACCATTACAAAGCCATCTAACGGCCTTCGTGTAATGACCAAATCATTCCCTTATGGTGGAACGCAGCAGGCGTTTAACGGAAACGATTCACATGCACAGAAAAACGAAGGTCATAGCTGGACGTACTTGAGAGCAGAAAGTTATGGAAAGACGCGGTACAGAAACTGGTCATTGTCCCATTTGGGTTGGACTCGGGATGTATTCACGCCAGCCCTGTGGCAAATTATTTACTTTCCGTTTCGTTTGTAGAGCTACGCTAACCATCAGCTACAGCTTCACCTGTTGAAATACACCTACCGCGCAGTCCTCCGCCATTGGCTCCGAACCGACCACCAGGCCGCAGCTCCGCCGGGACGAGAAAGGCTTCTTCTTCCTCTTCTTTCTAATTTCATTGCTGGGTGGCAAGGAGAAAGGCCGGCGTATTCCAGTCATTTTAAGGAGGCTTATTGGCCCCCCGAAAAACGATACAATTCCAGACATGTTTATCTGTCAATGAAATCCTCCCGGACCGAAATTGAACGTTACGGTGCTAGCTGCTAGCACATTCTTTTTTTTTTTTTAGCTGCTAGCACATTCTTTTTTTCTTTTTTTTTTTTAGCTGCTAGCACATTCGTCAACAACTCATAGGCGGAAGTGAGAGCGTTGCGCAACACAAATAATTATCCGGCTGAAACAGGTGCGCTAAACATAAAAACATAATTTAAGGAAGATTTGATGCCAAATCAATTCTATGGAAGTACGGGTGTTGCTGTTACGGAGGAAAATAAATGTTCATGTTACAACGTGATATTGTACAAACGTGATAATTATGCTGTGTAAAGCTAATAATTATGTTGTATAAATGTGATAATTATATTGTGTAAACGTGATGCATATTGTACAAAATAGTCATGTTTATACAATATAACTATCACGTTAATGCAATGTTTGTACAATATAATTATTACATAATAATGTGATAGTGTTTGACAAATTTATAGTCGAGGTACTCAAATCATTTGAAGAATTGTTACAGCTTTAATAATAATAATTATATATCTAAAAGTTGCCTTTCAGGGCAAAAAAAGGGTCACCTCATAAAAAATAAAAACAATAAATTTTCTTTGACATTGTCTTACAGTTCCAGTGTTAAATGTTCGATTTAAAGTTCATTGAGCTTTGAGAATGTGTCCCTGCATTATTATGCCATTATATTGCTTGAAAACAAATAATAATATTATCGTTTATCGCAATAACTTCTGCGACAATTTATCGTACAGGAAAATTTGTTCTTGTGACAGGACTAGTATTTATGTAGCAGACTCCAAAGTGTCTTTTTCCCTGGGAATATGTTTTGTTTTGTCTCTCTGAAGTGTTGGTTCTCATAAATCAGGTGCAGAGCTGCTTGGTGATTGAAACCCATCAGCACTTTGAGGAGAGATGGTGAAAGTACCCTAGAAAGATAGCACCACACCCCACACACACAACCCACAGCTCATATTTTAGATGTACAAGCTCGCTGCTCTGCAGGTCAGACATGGATTATGTAGTTAAACAAATGCTTCAGCCGGCTATCAAAACAGCCATTAGCATTTCCGCGGCTGCTAATCGGGGGTGTTGAGTAAACGAAGAGGAAAACCTCTCCGCCGGCTTCCCACACATTCGGTTTAATGCCTGTGAACACACGCAGAGACACGCATGGAGGCGTTTACTGCTGGACTTTCACACAGTCACAGTCGCTGTGTCACCGGATTCCTGGCCCCACGGCGGGTTCCCAGGGGCCGATCGGGGCCCGGCAGCTCCGAACCGCTGAGAAAACAATTAAGTCATCAGCGCTGGGCTCTGTGGCGGAGGAAAGGGAAACTGGCGGCTATAATTTAAAGGAGGAAATGGGATTACAGACAGAACAATAGACGCTGCTCAAATATTCAGTGAGTCAATTCCACGTAGAGAGAAACGTCTCCAGTGTTTGGATGAGTTTAATGTGAGCCTCTGGTTTGAAAACCTATAGGGGGCGCTGCGGGACACTGTCACAGCTTTTGAGGCATGTATGAACTAACTATTCTATCAATTAAATTAAATGTTAAAAATTGGTACTTTCTGTGGATTTTTCATTTACATAAGCCTTTTTTACAATAAGCAAATAATTCAATTACTTTTTAATAACCTAGAAATTTACTACCTACAATACAATATCAGCATTTTAGGCACTTTACTGCCTAAAATGCTGATATTAATATGATATCTGTATGTATTTATGTTGCAATAATCAATAAATTAATTAATCACACGATTATTTGATTTATTGAGATTTTTTTCAGAGATTTCTTTTGGTACTGTATTTTCTTTTACAGATTTTGAACCAGACGAAACTAAAAATGCCATTTGATGAGTTCTGGGTTAAACATATTTACAAACCAAGACGGTTTTTAATCTCAAAAGCAAAACTCATATATTATTTATCCAGTCTGGACTTAATTTCTGCTCTGAATATGTTATTTTTTTCAGTAAATTGACTTCTTTGGGGTCTGTATAGTCTGGTTAACGATTATAAAATTAGCTGAAGACTATTTAAATAATCAAATATTGGTTTCAGTCCTAGTCTGAACATGTAACAGGCTGTGAAGTTTCAGTTTAGTGAATAAATCCCTTCAGAGTGAGCAGCCTGGCTGTGAACGACCTCTGGAAGAACATGTGTTCTGGTTTGACCCATCACCCACTCTTTGAACTGCTAATTGTTAATTACTTTAGCTGAAAAGCTCTGAAACCATCTGTGATTGATTTTACAGGCCGGCCGAGCGGCTCTTTGATGTTGATTTATTTCCTGATTTCATGAAAGTCAGAAAAAGGTTAACACTTCTAACTCAGGACCACACAGTTTATTTAAGGATTTTTGTTTCCAGATTTATTGCTTCAGAGCAGCGCTATAATTTAAATCAACATGGAGACTTATTGTAGAAAAGGAAATTTAGATTTTGGATGAAAAGGATAAAAAGGAGCCATTATAATGACTTTTTATTGTATTTGTAAAAAAAAAAAAATCGTTGTTCAAAAAGCTTTTTGTTCTTGTTCAACATCCTAATCCGATATTTATGTAGAATTATGTCCTTGAATTCAACAGAAAATGCATTATTTTCAACATTTATATTCCATTATTGTCAATATAGCAAACAATAAATGTGACTGCATATCATTTAAAGTGGAAATATACTTTCTAATCCCTCCTTGGCACTCATTTTGGTGTTGCCAACTTTTGGTAGTAAAATTCCTCCATACATCTGATATTGTCTAAGACTTACTGAAAGTAGATTGTAAACAGGAGGAGATCGTAAACCACAAGGGAAAACATCCTTCAAAACAATAAAACAAGCTTCTACATTTGTCTTATGAATGAATGAATGAATGAATGAACGAATAATTAGCTAATTTTGAGCATTAACTTGCATGAATCCTGAAAATTGCTCCAATGTCTCTTGTCTTAAAGGGAACCTATTGTATGAAATTCATATGTTCCCTGTTTTTCTACTTCTGTTTGGGTTTCTACTGCTTCTAAAAACTTGGTTTTATCTAAGCCCAAGTGCTTAAATAAACCATCCAGATGTTTTTTGTCAATAAGTTCCTGTTTTTTGGTGTCTGGAAAACGAGCCGTTTCAAAAGCATCACAACTATTAAAGCTCCAGCACTTTTGTTTATAATGGCTGCTGGAAAAGACGAGTGTTTTATTCTTGACTTACCATCCAGAAACCACGTTTTGCATTTTAGTTGGTTGTGGAGAAGGCTCCACTTCTGCTTTTCAAAGATGTATGGTTGTATAATTGCGCATTCGTTGGGAACCTTTCTTCTGTGAGAGTGTAAACGTGGAGTTGGATGTTTGGATTTAAAGTACATTTTTTCAAAAAAGTTACTCGAGTAAATTCTGACTGCATTTAACGCTCAGGATAGATAGAAAAAAGCAAGACTCGGCTCCAGTAATTTTAAAACTTGATTGTTTTGGGGACATTTTCAGATATAATTACCAACGTTGTGAGGACCAGCCGACAAAATATGTTAAATCATCTTCGATGGAGTCCAGTTTTATGGTAGATAGGTTGAGTTATGAGCTGTTGTGACGGTCAGGGTTCATCAGATAAAGTTAAAGTAAGCTTGCGCTAGCGTCCTGATGAGAGTAGCAGCATGTATGAGTGTAGGTGTGTTTCCAGCGGAGGATATGGCCGAACCATCTGCTGTCAGCACAGACGCAGCTGCCAGCTGCTTCTGCCTGAACGTTGCTTCGTTTTACGGGTCACAAAACTTTCCATTTCTCATCTCAGAGAAAAAAACAAAACAAATACAGTTCAGCGTTAGAGCAGCTTCTGTACTAATAACGCGCCAGGATCCGCTCAGCTGACAGGTAGCGCATCCCAGATGGTGACATCACAGCAGGTGGTCGTTCCCCAAAGCAGGTAAAATCTTACAGAAAGCGCGTCGATGAGCCGGCAGTGACAGGACCGTCAGACATGCACGGCGTCCCGGAGATGAAGGACTCGTTCCTCCAAACATTTTTTTTCCCATGACACCCCAGGGAACCGGGGCTGAAGCTCCCGGTGACAGTCTGCAGCTTTTGGGTTTTACCGGAGAGATTTATGGAAAGTCTGATAAAGTTTGTAATCCTAGTTGAATTTAGGAAACTTTTAACCTGAGAAACCAGCTTGCAATGTTCTCACTTTATGTTTCCATAAGAAATGGAGTTACTCAGATAAAGTTATAGACTGACTGCTAGCACAATGAAACATAATCTGCTGGGAATTGTTTACTTTTTCATCTGATTTGGGTTTCTGGGGATTATTTTTCCAGAGTGGAATCATGATACGACAAAAAAACAACAAAGTTTGGAGAAAAAAAAACATTTGCACATTATGGAGATTTTGAAGCAGCACTAACTTTACTTTTTATTGGACCCACATTTGTATTATAATGTTTTTATTGATTTTAAATGTCATGTTTTCATGATTCCCTGTAAGTGGAAAATCATCATAATTATCTAAAATAAAAGCTGGGAGACACCAGTCTGTGTGTCATTAAGCTTTATAACGTGTTTTATTTAGTATTTTGAGGAGAGCTAGTGATGTGGCTTTAAGATTTCTGTTCTATTGGCAAAACTGCACAGTAGAAACGATTATTTATTAAAATTGGTTGATTGCTGTAGAAAATAAGAAAATAAAAATACACCAGTTCACTATGAATCAATAATTACTAACAAAGCAGTTAAAATAACTGCTATTAATGCTAATTAGCTTATAACGACTGAGTTATCAAAGTATTAGCAGTTAGCATGTAAACGATGATAATCGTTCATCATGATTGGCTGGTTTTGGGTCGATTTGGAGCAGTTTGATCAACATCTGGCTGTTATTGGCTGGTCAGCTGTGTGTCGGTGGGAACCTGAGTGTGTGACAGCCTCCAAGGTCGTTCATCTTCCTTGTGACCTCACTCCTTTCTCAGTCTTCCCCCCGCCATAATATCACTTCCTGTTCTGCAACAAAAGGACTATTTCTGTCCACAATGATCTTCCTCTGACAGTGACACAGAAGGACAGGAGATGTAAATTTACGCCAGACTAACGTAATTCCAGCCAGGTTGGTGTACCGACAAGTGTTTGTTCATGCAAAGCACGTTAACAGCACTTTTATATTTGTGCCTCTCTGCAAAAGGGAGAAGGATATAATGATTAAAGTCAGAATTATGGGAAGAAAAGTCTGAATTCTGAAATGAGTCAAAATTCTGACATCAAAGTCAAAAATTAAATTCAGAATTCTGATAAAAAAAGTCAAAATTCTGAGAAAAAAACTAAATTCTGAAATTAGTCAAAATTCTGAGGAAAAAGTCGCAATTTTGAAAGTAAGAATTTTGAAATGAATCAAAATTCTGAAATTAAATTCAAAATTTTGAGACAAAGAATTTAAATTCTGAGAAAAAGTCAAAATTCTGAAAGTAAGAATTCTGAAATTAGTCAAAATTCTGAAATTAAAGTCACATCAGTTCAAAACGTTGATAAATAGATTCATGACTAATAGATTGTGCTTTCTGCATGGAGGTTTGAATCTTTAATGATTTACAGATTTACACAGTAAGTGTGTAACAGGTAAATCTTTTATGGATGCAAACTCGACTAAAACCCACCTGTTTAGAATTGTATTTGAAACTTAATCACTTACAAATTTATTGATGGAATTTGACTTAATGTTGTGTTTTGATTGTTGATTCTATGTTGCTTTGTGTTTCTGTGTTTGATATGATGTAAAGCACTTTGAAATGCCTTGCTGCTGAAATGTGCTATACAAATAAAATGTTATTGATTGATTGATTGATTTAATAAAAAATGTTTTATTTTTCATTTTTGGCAGGTAAAACTAAAAAACAAATTTTTCTTATTTTAATTTAATGAATTTTGTAGTTTAATTTTGCCCGATTTGGGGTAAAACGTTTGGACGCCGCTGCTCTAACTCGTGTAATAAGAGCATTTTGAAATATTTCAGCTCCTCATGCATAAATAAATCAAATCTAAAGAGTCTGAGATGAATTTGGGTGAAAGTTTTAATCAGACATTAACGTCAAGAAGGGATGCGTCCCATAAACAGAATCTCCTCTGAGCTAATCAGTGACGTCTGCTGTTGATATCCTGTTTGTGTCTGGACCTGCAGCTCATTGTTGGTTCAGGTTCAGATTCTTTTAACTCCACCTGGTGCTGACCCTGTGACCTTTGAGGTCACGACCCACTGCAGGGGTCTGATGACAACCACAGAGATCCACCGGGCTGAACCAGCCAGCGTCAGAAAAAGCTGCTTCTGTTGCTTTGAAAGAGTCAACAGATGGACACCCAGGTAAAAGATGCAACATGTAAACTTTCCTGGGTTTACACTGCAAAAACATAAAACAATACGAAGCTTTTTTGGTTTAATTTCAAGTGCAAATATCTAAGTTCATCTGAAATAAAACTAATTTACAAGTAACCTTTCAGCAAGATATGGGAGCTTATTTTACGCCAATAATCCCTTAAAGCTGATAATAAAGTAAATGTTCCCAGGGTTGATTATTTAACTTTAACAAGACATTTTTCTCATGTTATAAGTTAAATAATCTGCAGTAGAACTTCAGTTTTTCATCAATGTTAAGGAATTATTATCAGACCTACATCCATAAAATCTGACAATACAACTCAAATCAATCAAAAGTATTTGTGGTGTCAGAATTATGCATAGAGGTTTATTGAAGGCCTGAAAAGATGAACATAAGGTAAAAAGGAAATTTTGAATGGATTCTTTCAGACTTTAATCACATGTGGAGTTCCACAAGGCTCTTTCCTCACCCCACTGCTTTTTTCACCTTTATATGACATGATTTAACTTCTCTGAAGATTTTCAAATGCCATTTGTTAAATTCAGTTTTATGCCAATGATTCCTAAATGTATTGAACCCTCAAAAAAACCATAAAATAAACACTAAAACATCTTCAAAAGCCCATTAACTGTTCAGATTAAAGTTTTTCAGTTTGCAATAACTTAATTTTGTTTAGCCTCAGCTCAGCAATGGTCTACATAAAAAAAAACCTCTTAGATTTGTTTTTACTTTACTCATACAGGATAATCTTTGTTGTGTTTTAAAGATGTTTATTGCTGCACAAATGAATTCGACTGAATGTGAACAAATTGAAAAATGCGTAACAAGCAAAGAGCAGTTTTGTATTTAAGAAAGAAAAAGAGCTGAATGGTTGATTTGTGCTTTCTGCTTGGGGGTCAGGGTGCAGGAAACCCAAGACTGGGCGTTGCTTCTTGGTGCAGGGATGGACGTTTGTATTATTTTTCCCAGAGGTTGCTATATTTATGTCTATTGTTTTGGGCTTGGAGCTCCCCTCTGTCTGAGCACATGTGTCCACTGTCTCTGTATGTGTGTGTACTGATGGCCAGCTGGCCATCCTCCAGTAATGAAAATAACATGCTGACCAAAGGATGACCGCAGTACTTGAAGATGACAACGACAGCTTGCTTTCTTTGTCCCTTTTTCCACTTGTTTTGTTTTGGGGTCAGGTTGTTAAATTCCCACTGCATCCCACTGAATGCAGCCGTAAACAAATACAGACGAGACACACAACAATAGCTGGGAAGATGCATGGAGGATTCAGCGTTTGTATAGTTATTGTTGAGACGTGCATCTCTGAAGTGGTTCATTTCATTTTTTTACTTTATGCAAAGGTAATTGTTCTTGGAGGCCGTCGTCCTTGTTTCAGATACTACCTGTTAATGCATACAGATTCCCATGGTTTAAAAAAAGTCCTAAAGGTGATTTAACACCTAATTGTCTGGTAGATTCAGTTAAATGTTGCAATGTTGTAAAAATGCTAAGAGCCATAAAGTTTGATCAAAAGAAGAAAAAAAGAGCTTGAAACTGAAAAATTACTCCTAAGGATGTTTCCACACCTGATAATCCAGTAGATTTGGTTAAATTGGGAACAAAATTGTAACATCTGTTACAAATGTTGCAATTTTGTAATCAATGCCAGATGTGGGTACTTTCTACAGAGCTAAATTGGGGCCATAAAGTTTGAATAAAAAACAAACACATAAAAAACAACCAATGAATCTTAAGAATAACTACTAAGGATGTTTTTGTGCCTGTTAGTTCGCTAGATTTGGTTAATTTGAGGACCAAAATTGAAACATTGGTTACAAATGTTGCAATGTTGTATAGATGACATATTTAGGTACATCTATGGAGCAAAATTGAAGCCATAAAGTTTGACCAAAAGAAGAAAAAGTATGAAACTGAAAAATGACTCAAGGTGTTTTCAAATCTGGTAATCTGGTAGATTTGGTTAAACTTGTTACAAATGTTGCGATTTTTAACAAATGCCAGATGTGTGTGCTTCTACAGAGCTGCATTGGAGCCATAAAGTTTGATCAAAACCAAAAAAAAAGAAATTTGAAACTGAAATAAGTTTGAATAACCCTAACCTAACTCCCTTACTCTAGCCCTAAAAAAATTAAGGCAAAATAGAAAATTGTAAGTAAAAATAAGACTTGATACTGAAAAGAAAATAATCAAAACTACATTTCAGATTCAATTTGTTTTTACAGGTTCAACCTTTTATTGTCCAATTTCAAAATAACTTTTCAGTTTTAAATCTTTTATTTTTTTTTACTTTTCTTTTTTTCTTGTTGAACTAACTTTATGGCCCCAATTTAGCTCCATAGATTTCATGACGTATGCCCCAAACATCTATGATTTCCAAATCTTTTCTAAACTTCATCAAGATTTTGATAGCATTTATTTTGAATTTTCCTGCATTTGTTGCTTTTTTTTAAACAATAACATATATTTAGTGCGATTGTTTCAGGAATTACTGAGCTTTTAATAGGAAACTAATACTTGAGTTTTGACTAAACTCATGAAAAGAAAATTACTCAAAGTGATTAAAAAAAAAAAGATTCCTGTGACTCTGACCAAGAGTGGGTTAGACAACCAACCCACTGAATTATACGTAACTACAGGGATATATAAACAAGGTTAACTTTAATTTTCAGTCTTTGTGCTTGGCTCTAATTGCTAACCTCGCTCTTATGGTGAGCAAAAAGCAACTTAAAGGCTAAAAATGTGTTTAGTGTCAGGCGTTCGCCCTGGTGGTCAGCAGAAAACGTGGCCACCCACCTGGATGAAGAAGAGTCTGAGCACAGATGTGAGGAAGAGCGTGTTATCTCAGAGTCCTCCGGTGTTGTGACAGTGGGACGAACTGCACTTGTGTTTGTTCAGTACATTTGTCTCTTTGTTTGTTTTGGGGGTTTTCCTGTGCCAACGCACAGAGCTTCAGCAGAAAATAAGATTTAAACATGTTCAGGTTGCGTTTAAAATGAAAACATTAAAATAAAACTTTGTTGCTGCACCATGAAATCTTTGGTTGGGATGCGACAAGAAATAGAAAGGTTAAAGGGTCACACACTTTTGCAAGGCTTGTATTACGATCAATTATCACTTCTTTGTATTTAGCATTTCAAGAAAACCAAATGAAAACAATATTGTCAATCTTCTCACATGAACAGCAATCAACAATAGATAAAAATCACGTTGAATATTTCAATAAAATATATTCAGTAGTTCTAAACTCCATTTCGACGCCGGTGAGTTAATTTATTTACTTATTTGCTCTTTGTTCTGGCATGTTTTGTTTTTTTTTTTTTCTTTTTCCCCCTTAATAATGCTGCAAATCAGAAAATAACTGCCAAGATTAAGAGGAAAAAACAAACATCCTGACCTACATTTGTTAAATAATTATACTTTTGTTGTGACACCTATTGATTATGATCTGTTTTGTTCAAAATGTATCATTTTTTCCCCATTCTCTTATCTAATTAGTTATTTGTTATTTTGTAGATCAATACCTCTGTTTGTTAGCAGGTATTGTTTGTTTTGTAAACATTAAAAAGTGAATTAATAAAAAAAGCTAATTAATCTTCTGTAACTCAGTCACTCTGTTACATTTTTCCTTCCTTTTCTCCGTATTTCTCATCACTTTATTTATGAAATCTGAAATTTATGCAACTTTAATGGTTGATTTAAACTTATTCTGCAATCTTGGAATTAAAAATTGTTGTTTTGTCTGAAACGTGGCTAAAAATGCCAGGCACATCAGATGTTTACTTCCTCAGCACTAAAGAGCGACATGTAAAGAGAGTTTCGGCAGCTGGAGGCTTAATGCAGCATCCCAACACTCCCAGTTGCCTCCTGTGGAGACAGAACCAGTTTGCTCCCAGTAACACGAGGGAGTAAAGGTGAGAAGCAGTGAAAGTCAGACGGGATCCGGGACTCGCATCTCTTCCCCGGAAGCGTCTGAGTGACAACAACAGATGGCGGTTTGACCGAGGCGGCCCCCTGCAGAGAGGAGTACGGAGTTCCCTGGAGGTCAACAATCACCACACAACATAATGAGTTTACAGTCCAAAGCAGCAGAGTAAGTAAAAGCTTTCTAACTGTTTTAGTCAAGATTGTCCTTCAAGCCATGAGATAAATGCGCTCTAAACACATCAGGTAGTGAGTTATGGCTCGGTAAGAGGTGAATATATTAGCCGAGTTTCCATTAACAATAAAAATGTGCGAACTGGAATCACAAAAATAAATTTGTTTAATGGAAACACACCAATAAAAAAACAAACAAACAAGGTTTTGTTAAGGTTGTGTTCTAGGATGAGATGGTTTTTCAGCCGTATTGAAATAGATGGAGTGGAGACACTTTTTTTCCCCTCATCACACAAGTCACACGACCAATATCTGGATGTTACTACTGGAGGAAATGACAAAGAAGACGACAGGAAGTGGTAGAGAAAAGATTGCTTTTGTTTGTTTAGTATTAGGACCACTGCAGATAGAAAAAAGGAGGAGTAAATTTATGCCACAAATTTCAGAAAATTTGAGAGTAATCTGAAATTTTCTTTAAAAGAAATTTCTGAGCTTCAAAAGTCAAAAGTTTACCAGATAAAAAGGTACATTTTTAGGATAATATTTGACATTTTCTGAAAAAATAGGAAAGTGTTTGTGTTCCAAAAATGTGAATCTTTTTTAGTTTTGAAATTCAGAAAATTTCCACATTTCTTCTGGATGTTAGTTTGACTCTCCCTCCATCTTTGTGTTGTCCTGATTCCATTGAATCTTGCACATTTTTTAATTTCTTTAGATTTTTCACAGACAGTGTACACATTTTTTAAACTCATGCCACATTTTATTCTATTGATGATTTGCATAAAGTTTCCTTTTATGTCTTTCTTGTGTTTTTTGGTCAGTTGTTTCCGATTGCGCTCATCTTTGTATTCTATGAGACACTTTGTGATTTCTATCTGTAAAACTTGAGAAACAAATAAACTTTCTTCAATGACCTACCTATTAAAATGTTTAACTTATCTAATTTTATCTTACAAGCTAGGATTTGGAGTTATTCATTGTGTTTCATTGTGAAAAAATGGGCAGAAATGCTTCAAAACATGGAAATAAAGGCTAAATTGAACATTTAAAGACGGTACTTTAAAACATTTATGAGTTAGAATAACAGAAATCTAATTTTCCTGCAATAATGTGATGAAAAGCTTCAAAGCAAGACAAACTAAATCAAGAAATTTAACTCAATTAATGTATGCACACCAACCACTAAATAGGCAACAGATAAACTGATACTTTGATTTTTAAATGCTCTTATAAAAGCTAGCAGGTGTCATGAAGATGTTTACATTTCCTGATTTACCGTCAGAGGAATTTGCCATATGGGGCTTCATCTGCAGGTGGGCCGCCCGGGTCGGGTCGGCGCTAAAGGCTGAGCCGTTAACCTGGGACATTACGGGGTCAGCCAAAGGTCACAAACTGGAAACATGAACACCTGCAAGTTGTCTTAAATATTTACAGAAACTCTGAGAGAAACAGACCAGCAGCCGTGGAGGAGAAAACCAGCCTGGATTAAAAACAAAGTTCTTGATCAGCTGCTGACTTTTAGAAATGAGGATGTAAATACTTACTTACTTAATGAAAAGGTTCAGAAAGAAACACAACCAGGAAGTGAGTGGGATGAGAAACGTTATCTAGGATTGCAGGACCCAACAAGAAGTGGAAAAATATTCAGTTAGCATCAAGAGAAAACAAACAAAAGATTCAGATTTTGTGTTTTATCCTGATTATTAACATGCAGCAATTTACACAAATATTCACTCCCCTTTAACCGTAACGTGTTATAACATCGGTCCTGTTTTTTGTGTGATAAAACCAATAATAACTGTGAAGTGAAGGAAAATTATACTAAAATTTTGAACAGTTTTACTAAGTAAGTATTTACAAACTAAATATTTAACTTTAAAACTAAATATTTAGTTAGGAATCAAAGTATTTAGTTCTCAAATAAATACTTAATTTGGAGCTTATTACTTAGTTCTTAAAATAAATAATTAGTTTAGTTTGAATGAATTATTTAGGTCAAATGTTTGGTTTCAATAAAAATAATTAGCTTAGTTCAAATAAACTAATTATCTGAAATAATTTGTCAAAATAATTGTGTTATATTTGTATATGCTGCCAAAAATATTTAATTTGGGGCCAGTTATTTAGTTTTCAAGCTAAATATTTGGTTGCCAGACAATTATTTTAATTTTCCTAACTAAATACATAGTTACAAACTAAACATTTATTTTCCAAACTCAACATGTAATCTCCAAACTAAACATAAAATTTCCAACGTAAGCATTTAATCTTCAAACTAAATATTTAAATGTGTAAAAAATTTGAAAAGAACCCAAATAACAAAAAAAAGCAATTCATTAAATAACTTTTTACATAAACATGTTAATTTCTCCACTATCTGTGTAGATAGCGTCACTGATTGGTTGTTGATTAGTTAGAATTTGTTATTTTTATCTTCATGGCTGTGACGGTGCTGAACACCGGGCCGCTGTCACGCCTCTCGTCCCGCATGCAGCTGTCAGTCAGAGCAGAGAAAGGCCAAACGGAGCGAAGGCTGTGAGGTCTGCGCCTCACTCCCACTAATCCAATTCCCTCAGAAAGCTGCGGGACTGGGAGGGCCGCTCCGAAATAAATGGGATAAATGGGGACGCCGAGGACCCAAAGGGAGCGGAATGATGGGAGCCAAGCGGGAAAAGCAGGAATCGGCCGCGGAAATCGATTAGTCGGGCCTTTCAGGGAGAGCCGGAGCACTGACACACGTTTCACTAAAAACTTACTTCACTCGTCTCGGTTTGCAGATAGATTTTATTCAGATTGATGTTTTAAACTTTCTACACATTTACTCAGACATTTTTGGAGAATATCTGCCTAAAACCTGGTGGAAGTTTTTTATAGTAGCTGCTGGTGTTTTCCCCCTTAAAGATCAGCTAAAAGCTTCCTGATTGTGTTTTAAGAGGATAATTATTCCAATAGGAGGATAATATTTGTCTTTTATAGAAACACCAGGGACAAAAACACCATAATTCACAACCTAATGGGTGAAATATTGATAAAAGATGCTGTATGTAACTTGTATGAAAAATATTTTTTATATATTTGTTGAAATTGTCACCATGTATGCATTGTTTCATTTTCAGCTGGTATAGTTCTCTTTCACACTGCAGTGTGTCAAACGAACCAAAGTAACTGAAAAAGTTGTTTCCCTCCTCGCCTGGTGGGGCGCTGCACCAAGAACCACTGAAGGAAATGATTTTTTGTTTGATTTGTAATAACTTATCATGTGAACAAACTTCTTCACATATGATTTAATTGCATTTTTTATTCAAAGGAAAATCCACAATTGTGGGGTTTTTTTTTCAACACTAGCGGACTGTACACAACGTTTTGCGGAAACAGAAATGCAGATTTTCACAGAAAATGAAATATGTCTCTTGACAGCTCCAACCTCGTTAATGTCGTTACTGAACTGAAAAGTTGTGTCAGCGTGCAAATCTGTTCTCTAGTTTTCCTTATTCCAGATTGGAACGGCTCTCCAGTGTCACCGAGGGATCACGAGGCTTTACGAGCAGGGTCAAAGGTCAGCTAAGTTTAGCTGCCTCCCAGAGAGGAGGTGAGCGTTTCTCCAAAGTTTGCTGCTTCATCTTTGCTCATAGTGGCTGTGATTTAGGGTGGAGGCCTATCAGGCTCCATTGTCTGGATGAAGTAACAGTTTGGCTTTCATGTGCTGCAAGAAACCCTCTGGGAGAACCCAAATCAGCCCTCCAGATCTGCCTCAGGGAGAGAACATGGAAAACACTCAGAACAAGCAGCTCACTGCAGAAACACAAAATATCACCAAGTGGTTCTGATCCAGTTTCAAGTATAATTATCTAAGTTCCCTTGAATTAAGACAAAACTAACTTAGAAGCAGCTTTTCAGCAACATATAGGAGCTTGTTTTATGTAAACAATTCCTTAATTCCGACAGAAGGGCACTGCGCCGTTACCTAGCAACCCCAGCCCAGCCCAGCCCGTTGCCTAGCAACCCAGTTCTAGTTCCACTGGCAGATTACTTCACTTATAACAAGACATTTTTTCCCATATTATGAATGAAATAATCTGCCAGTGGAACTAGCACTTTTTAAAACAAATGTGAATGAATTATGGACATAAAAGAAAGTTAATTTTTCTTTCCGAAAAGTTACGTTTGTATTAGTTTTGTTTTATTTCAATTGTGTTTTCACTGTTTGTGTTTTTACAGTGAAAATACTGTTAATCACACTTAAAACAATATCCTACAGCTTGGTGAAAAGTTACTTGTGAGTTAATTTAGTCTTTTTACGGTGTACAAAGATATTTCCACTTGAAACTAGATCAAAAACACTTGGTGAGATTTTACTATTTTCTTGAGTGTTTCCACTGCAAAACCTCAAAATATTACCAAATATTTTTGTCTAATTTCTACTGCAAATGTCTTAGTTTACTTGAAATAAGACAAAACCAACTTTTCAACAAGAATTTGAGCTTGTTTTAAGTCAATAATTCCAAAGTTTTAGTTCCACTGGCAGATTTTTTTCACTTGTAGCCCGAGGAAACGTCTTGACATAAGTGAAATGATTTACCAGTGGAGCTAGTACTTTTTCATCAATATTAAGGAAATATTTACTCAAAACAAGCCCCTTTATCTTGCTGATAAGTTACCTTTAGGTTAGTTTTGTCTCATTTCAATTGTATTTAGATGTTTGCACTACAAACTAGACCAAAAATAGTGATTTAGAGTTTAAAGACCAACATTACACAGACTGATTTAATATTCCTGAATATTTAGCTCACCTGTTCTTTCCTAAACACACAGGAGTATCAAACCTTTTATAAATCCATCCCTAAAATTCACCTTTAGCTTGCAGAGGAGGGGCGGTGAGTTCCCTCTGGGATAATTGTGTGTGTGGTCGTTGCAAGACTGCCAAATGATTTTCAATTGCTTTCCTGTGATTGTCTCCTGGTTTGGCACTTGTATTGTTGTTTTTCTGTGAAAGACTCCACCCATGCAGCCCTCCAGGCGGTCAGAAGGACACCGTAAACGTTATTTGATCAAAGTTTGCCTGCAGGTTCGTTTTATTCTGTTCTAAATCACCGACTGTAACCAAGAATCTGACCTTAGATTAGCATCTGACCGTCCTGACATTCAGCTGGTTGCAGCCACCAAACATCCACGCCTCCATCGGCTTTTCTAGTTATGAAACTTCCCAACAAGATATTTAAACCACCGCAAATGTTAAACTGATTCCAGTTTCCTCCAGTTAGGCACCAAACACAGACCGCTGGTGGATTGATTCAAACTGAATTCATATCCGTTTTTCAGGTTTTCAAAATCAGAGCCTAAGGTTTATAAATCCTGAGAGAAATAATGTTTACATTGCAAAAACAGAAATCTTACCTACCAGGTACGTTTGGTCTAGTTTCTAGTGGAAATATCTTAGAACACTTGAAATAAGACAAAACGAACTTTTCAGCAAGAAATAGGAGCAAATGTTAATACTGGCGGAAATGACCAAGACAACAGGAAGTGGTATGACGATGATGTCATGTTTTTTTTATGACTTATTGATTGAAAGATTTTATCCATGCCTTATTTTACTTTCTGCATTCGTTATTTAAAGGAAACACAATCACAAAATTGCGTTTTTTCGACATTAGTGTAATATTGAAAAAGTTTTGAGCAGATTTTTAATGGAAACATGCAACTCTGTAAAAAATTAAGAGACCACTTTAAATGATCAGTTTTTCTGATTTTACTCTTTATCGGTAAATCTTTGAGTAAAATGAACATTGATGTTTTATTCCATGAACTACTGACAACATGTCTCTGAAATTCAAAGAAAAAATTAAGCATTTATTAGCAGAAAATGGGAAATAATCAAAACAAGGAAAAAGATTCAGCACTTTCAAGCCTTAAATAATGCAAAGAAAACAAGTTCACATTCATTTAGAAACAACAATACTGATGTTTTAAGAGTTCAGAAATCAATATTAGTTTTAATAACTGTGGGGTTTTAATGTGGTTCAGTGCAGTGGGCTCTTCATTTTTCCAGAGCTGTAGTTTCAATTCTTTCATAAGGATTATATACCAAAACAACCTAAAAGTCTGCAGAAACTGTAAAATATAAACGTCCGGGCCAATTTTTCCTTAAACCTTCTTATTACAAAAGACAAAACTCAGCTTAAAACAACAGCAGCTTTTCACACAGAGAGGATGTGACAGGTTAGGGATAAGGTGTTACCTGTCCGGCAGATAAATGGGTTTGGGATTTATCCGCTCCATCCAGAGGTCAGCGCAGCGGCGGCGGGTTAACCTGCCTCTGAACACACAGGGCCTCCATAGATCTGGAGCCGGGCCCCCCTGCCGTCAGCCCAGGGTCCTGTTGGAGCGCTGGGGGAGGCTACTGTTTCTGCCACTGTCAGTGAGATGGATGAGGGGGGAAACACAGGAAGAGAGGAGTCAGTTTAGGCTCAGTGACATCTTAGAGCATGTTTGACACGTGAGAACAATATCAAACATCCAACTGGTCCTCCTGCTGCCAACATCTGGCGTCCCAACACTGAAAAAAATACATATAAACAACCATTTCTGGTCGAGTTTATAGAGGAAACAGATTAGTACAGTTTAAGTAACACAGAACTAACTCAAAAGGAACATTTCAGCAAGAAATTTGAGCTTCTTTAAGGTCTATAATTTATTAATATTGATGAAACAGTATTAGTTCAATAAGCAGATTATTTCACCTATATCATGGAAGTAGTGATATTTTTCTAGATTACTGCTCACCTGCTTGTTGACGTTCATCCGATCTGCCATGCGAACATTTCCAACTCAGGTTTCTGCACATTTCTGACCTTTTATCAAACTTTCCTCAATCCGACACCAACAGAAAATCTGAGATCTAAATTTGATCCGAGTCTTTTTTTATGAACAACTGATTTAAAGGTGGAAAATGAACTCTAACAGAAGGAAAACCATCAGTACACTGCAAAAACACACAATTTTACCAAGCAGTTTTGTTTAGTTTCTACTGAATTATTGACTTAAACTTCTACATTTTGCTGAAAAGTTGCTTCTGAGTTAGTTTTATCTTATTTCAAGTGTTGTGAAATATTTGCAGTAGAAAATATTTGGTAAGGTTTTGTGTTTTTGCAGTGCAAACACTGAAAAACACACATGCAAAAGAAATTAGACGGCTGCTGATGATGACCAAATTAGACTGGTCATCCCAGCTTCACCTGAATACAGGCTTCTTTGTGCACAGAGGCATCCACATACATAAAACACACACGCACACCCCCACGCACGCATGCACACGTGTGCAGTACAAAGGCTGAGATCCTGCACAAAGGAGCAGAGGGATGACACCATACTGTGGTAGAGACAGGCGGGATGATGGATTCGATGGATCCATCATCCCGCCTGTTTAATCAGGACATCAGTCACTGAGTCCGATGGGCTGAAGGCTGGTGGTGGCGTGGAGGGCAGCGAACAGCGAGGGGCGCCTTCAAAAACCACATCCAGTCCCACAAGGGACCATCATGACTTGATGGGGAAAAAAGGTTGACTATTTAAACAGGAGGTAAGCATAGAAATGTCTTAGGAGGATTATTTAGGGTTACAGCTAACTATTATTTTAATCGATGGATAAAACGTTGACACATTCTGCAGATCTTTTACTTATGCCTTTTTCTATGCAATATCAGAAATACATTAAAGGTGACCTATTATGTCTCCTTGAACAAGTTAGGATACAAAACATGTTTATTACATTTTTTGCACAAACTCAGTGTAGATAATGAGATTTTAGTCAGAATGAGCCGTTTTAGGGCCTCCTGTCACTTTAAATCCAAATAGTCTGCTGCTGGCCACGCCCCTCCGACTCAACATTTACACTTGCATGTGAAAATGGCTGCAAACAGATGCACTGTGACATGACCGTACATCTTTGAAAAGCAGAAGTGGAGCCTCCTGCACAACTAACAAGAAAGCAGAAAGTGGTTTCTGGATGGAAAGTCACCAATAAAACACTTGGTGGTTTTAAATGTTAAAAAAAAAGTCCTTCGACTGGACATGGCCTTATATTGATTTTATTGATTGCAGATGTTTTCACAGATTGTTTTTTTTTTTTTCAAAATTCTGCAAAAACTCTGTAAATTTACTTGATGTCTAAAACATATCTGAAGTATCTTCAAAGAAAAGTCACATATAGGAATAAAAAACCTCAGCTAGATTTTTATTGAACTGAAACGTCCAGCTGCTCTTCCTCTGCGAAACGTTCTGATGACGGCGAAGGAGGAAGCGGGCGTATAAACGAGAAGGCAGAAATAAAAGGCCTTTGAGCGAGAGCTGCAGGTTCAGTAAGACCTTGGCTCCTTCCTCTTTGCCAGATCTTGAGCTTTCACACACCGCTGCCTCGCCGCTCACAGCGTCACCGTGTCGTCAGGAAGCAGCCATTGTTAGAGTTCGCAGCGCTGCAAAGCACGGAGTGTGAATTGTGAACTGTTTGTTTGGCGGCGGTGGGAGGCGGCTTGTGATGAATGTATCTCTCTTCCTGTTTGGAGTTTCTCAAGAGAGATCCTTTTTTCCCATGAATACTCGTTCCCATAATCACTTTCATGCGCTCCTGCTGAAGAAAAGCAGCCACGCTCACAAAACGTGGAACCAAAAGTGCAGCAGGGAGAAAATAAGAAATAAGTTTAAAATGACTCCTCACATCAAAAACCTAAAATTACCGTATTTTCTGGACTATAAGTCCCAGTTTCTTTCATAGTTTAGCTTGTTCTACAACTTATATGCTTTTTCCTCTCTGAGATGCAATTTTTGACGTATGAAACTTATACTAGTAGTCTGGAAACTACAGAAATTTCATTTTTGTATCTGTTGCAATAGCAAACAAATAGCAAAAAAATATGTGAAAAATAAAACAGCAAATGGGGCTGAAGTAGATAACTGCTTCACAATTATCTCAAACAATAAGTTGTACCCCATGCACCCCTTTTTCTACCACACATTTTCCTTCCACTCAACTTTCCAGTGATATAATTGGATACAGCATGCTGAGCTTCAGTGGCACGCTTACTCGTTGTCTGCTGGACAAATCAGCAGTTTGCCATGACTTGGAAAAAAGTTTCTGTGTCAAAAACACTTTTTAAGTTAATCTCACATAACATTAGAATTTTTTGAAAAACTACGTTTTTTTAGTTTTTTTAAATAACTGTCAGCCATAACTGACTAATAAAAATGCAACATGTTTTTCACATTTTCTTGTTTTTATATTTCCATTTTGCTCTAAAACAGTCCAAAGCTCTTTAAAAAAAAAATCTCTCAGCCTTTTTTGGCAATAAGTTCATGTTTTTTGGTGTCTGGAAAATGAGCCGTTTCAAAAACCAATGGCACTGCGCCGTTACCTAGCAACCCCGGCAGCGTTCCGCCCGTCACCTAGTAACCCAGCACATTTGGTCAGCTGGTTTTACCAATGGCTGCTGGAACAGACAAGTGTTTTGTTGTTGACTTGCCATCCAGAAACCACTTGCTGCATTCTTGTTGGTTTTGCAGGAGGCTCCACTTCTGCTTTTCAAAGATGTACGGTTGTATAATTGCGCATCTCTTTGCAGCCATTTTAACATGCTAGTGTAACCGTTGAGTTGGGGAGCGTGACCAGAAGCAGGTTATTTGGATTTAAAGTGACAGGACGCCCTGAAACAGCTAAAATCTCATGATCTAAGAAGGATTTTGTGCAAAAAATGAACATGTTTTTTATAGACCACAGACCTAATAGGTCACCTGTGTGTAATAAATCTACATAACGAACCGTTTTAGCTTTCATAATTCACCTAGATCCATGACTGATTTGAACTTTATAATACTGAATAAGTTTTCACTCCCAGTTTTTAATCTGACCAGATTATTGGATTCATGTTCAGCTTTCTGCTGGTTTAGTTTCTGGATTTCAGGGATGAGCTGACGAATGAATATCTGGAGATGAGAGCAGCATAGATCAGATTCTCCTGGAAGCAGACACTTCAAACCTGACCTTTGACCTCTGGGTTTGACCCAGCAGAATCACCTGCCCTCCCATCTCTTCGCTGGCCCCGCCCCCTTTTAGAAAGATGAACGCCAAGTTCCCTCTTTGTGGCGGAGGTCAGCTCTGTGAGGAAGACGTTTGGCATATGGCCGCCGTCGTTAATGGAGAGCCACTTTTCAGGGTTACTGGGTTTGAATCGACTGAATGATCGGGACGGTCGGTTCTGAGTGATGGTCGGACATCTGGTCAGTGGATCAGCAGAGGTCAGGCTGGGATTAGATTAATCAGACAACCTTTGGACGTCCCAGCAGTGTCTGAGTACAACAGGAGAATATTGTTAACTTCAGAACCCGCTCCAATGTACGACGGCATATTAGATTAAAAAAAACAAAAATGAGCCATAAATTCACACCAAAAAACGCAGAAGTTTTGAGTTTAATCTCAGTAATTTTCTAGAAAAATGCAAAGATGTTTCTGTGTTTCAAAAGTTTAACATTTTCTAGAAAAAACTAAATTTTTCAGTTTAATTTCAAAAATTTCTCAGAAGTCTAGAACTTTTGACTTTTGCAAATTTTCTGAGTTTGAAAACTTTGAAAATTTTAGACTTTTGAGTCTCAGACATTTCAATGTTTTCCCTAGAATATTCCTGAGATTGATCTCAAAATTAATCAAAAAAGAAAACTTTTGCTTAAAAAAAAATCATACATTTTTAGATTAATTTTTGGGAAAAAGGCAAAACAGTTTCATGTCAAAAATGGCAAAATTTTCTTCATCTGAAATTCAGATAAATCTAAACATTTTTTTTTGAAAAGGTGGTCATTTTAGAAAATAGAAAAAAAATAAACTAAAAATTTCTGAACTTTCTCTTGCAAAGTTTCAACTTTCTAAACTCAGATTTTTTTTCCTAGAAAATGTCTGAGATTAATTCCAGAGGCAGATTATTTCACTTATAATAAGACATTTTGCCATGTTATAACTGAAAGAATGTGCCACTAATAACATGGGATTATTTTCTAATTATTTATTGAAGAATTATTTACTGACCTCCTATATCTTGCTTGAAAGTTTCTTATTGGTTTGTTCTGTTTTAGTTCAGGTGAGATATTTGCAGTAGAAATTAGACCAAAATTAATTGGTAGGTTTTTGTGTTTTTGCAATGTTTATCAGATATAAGGTACAAAACAAAACCAATCCACAGCCCTCTTTAATTACTTTAAGAAAATTATGCTTTTAATTTCACATATATATCAAACGGCACATCTACAGTCGTTCAGATTGAAGCTTTAATGGCTGAATAATAGTGACGTCTGATTGGTCACTTCAATAACCTCCTACAACCTGAGTTTTCCCCTCCTCTGCTCCATATCATCCGTTCCTCTCCTCCCCCTCCGTCCTCCCTCTCTTTTTGTGTCCTCCGCAGGGCCGAGGTGAAAGAACTGCTCTCATTCAGGCAGTAAAAGGGAGGAGAGCGAAGCTTGCTTTCAGGTTCCCCTCCTCAATGGTTCTTTATCCGCAGACCCCTGGGCCATCAACATGACAATATGACAATGTGGCAGGGCTTTATAAAACAGATCCTGTGTTTGTTAAGTGTTTTTCGCCCTGAAGAGCAGCGGCGGGGCCGGGCCAGCGGACCTGAGAGCCTCCTCTGAAAGAAGAGGGCAAACTTTGATCACAAAATGTGAAAGAGATGGACTTTTTGATTAACTTGAGCTGGTTGGGTTGGGTTCTGCAGCTCTGGGTTTTAAAGTGCAGTTCTAGAAAATTATTCAAAAGTTATCCACTTGAATGGAGGCAGCAATGTGTGTTTTTGACAACCATTTAAATCAGGAGTGTCACATGGGCCAAACCCATCGAGTCAAAAGGTCAAAAAGTGTTTTTTACTCACTTAACAATAAACTACACAAGCAATACTTAAATTTAACAAGTAAAGCCGTCAGATTTGTTTCTGGAAATGGTTATGTAAATTATTCTAGATCCAAATCTTAAAAAAAGTTCTGGAGATTTGCTGTATTAAAAATAACTTAGCTGATTTTCTAGGTATCAGTTGGAAGAAATAGAATACAGCTTAACCAATTCTGCTGAATAAAATCAGAAATTAGGTCACTTTTCCTTTGAACATTCTTGCTACATTAATTAAAAGCAGATTTGGGTGAAGCAAAGTTTGATTTTGAATAAAAGTTCTTCTGGTTTAACTTTATTCAGTAGCTTTGAAGTAATAATATGCAACATTTTACAGGCTGAGCAACAGTTGTCTTAATGGTTAGCTTTAGCTTCTGCTAATTTAAAAAAAAATGTGTTTAGCAGCTTAGCAGTTTAGCATCAGCAGAGCTAATGTTGGTTAGCTGTGCCCAGTAACATCAACTGATTATTTGTTGCAAACAAATATGGTGGCCATTTTGAAAAATGGCTTCCAGACAAAACAAGATAGAGAAAATATGATTTCTGTGGTATAATTCTGCATAGTTTGACACCAAACATATTAATCGAAAAATCGTCCACGAACAAAATTAAATTCAAGATCAAAACATTTCAACAAATCAATAAAAAATAAAATAGACGTCGATACCAGGAGTACCCTGAGTGTGTAGCCTTTTCAGATGGATCAGTAAACTTATTTTTGACCGTTTTTATGGGCCACACCGCAGAGAAAAGCACGTTTAAACCTTCCTGACGTTTAAGAACTGCTGGTTCTGTCCCCTGGGATTACCTGTGCATATGCAGCCATTTCAAAGGAAAACAGAGACGTTGAACTGGTTCTTTTTACGCCCCCGACCAGCCCAGAACCGCTCTAAAGTCAAACAGAAAAACAAACATCCCCACTGGGATTGTGCTGCAATTCTTCTCCTTTTCACCTTCACGAAACATTTTCTATTATTCATCAAAAGGGCCTTTAAAGCTCCCACCTCTCTTCCCTGAATGGGAAAAAAAAACAAGGCACAGATGGTTTTGTAATGCCAGCTCCTTTCATCTGCAGGAGCAAAATTTACCAGCCCATGAAAAAAATAAAATGAAATAAACCTCAACTTATAAAAAAAATTGATGCTTTGACTTCGAGCAAGGAGAAAAAAGTAAGCTTGGCCTTTGTTTCTGTCTCTAAAGCCCCATTATTCGGTTCTTTGCTTTGTTTCTGAGGAAGTTTGGATTCTGTTACCTAAAGTTTGACAGAACATGTTCTGCTCTTTAGATCTGCTGGGATGGCAGTGACCTATCTGACAACATTCATGAGGTTTTCTACAATTAAAAGTATTTTTATTCTGCAGAGAAAGCTGCCCACTGAGTCACCCTCCTGAATCAGTGCATGCTAATATTAGACTCAGCTGAAAAGCACAGAATAAAAATCCTTCAGATGATTTCTCATCTGTAGTTTTGAGTGATGTGACCTTTTTGAAGTTGATTCACTGGACTTTTTCATCATGTGTTTTTAAATATAGTAAAAGCGGTTTATTTTGAGCTCAGGCCTCTGGGGAACGTTACCACAATGGCCTCATTTTCCAGAGTGGAACGGCAAATCTATCCGTGCAGCATTGCGCCTTTGTCAGTTTTTGTTTTCTTTTTTCTGACCCGTTCTGTTTGTCGTGCCGTTATCTGATGTTCTGCGTCGCTATATTTACAAGATCAGATTAAAGCGTCGTTTTAGCCTCTGGTGGAGCATGACAACAACAGTTAAAAATGGAGGAGGGAAAAGTTAGATATCGGTCAAGTGGAGACAAGTTCTGAAATTAGTGTCAGACTCTGCTGATCGCTGTGAAAGAAAGCGGCAGAGCAACACATCGGCATAGAAATTACAACTTCAAACTTGGATCATAAATTCACCCCAGTGGTTCGCTTGGTTGGATATATTTTTCTGTCTTTGTTGTTGTTGCATCAAAAACTGATAATTTGCATATGAAGTGAAGAAAATCTAATTTTTAATCTTTTAGCAAACTGTGAAGGACGACTAAACTGGACTATATTTTTAAGTAATTCCTACAGTAGATGTAGAAAAATGTTTAGAGGCAACTTGAATCTTAGTAGGAATTAACAGAGAATTTCCACATTACTTTAAAAAAACAACACAAGGATAAAGAGATGCAATAATCACATAAATTTAATTTAGTTTCCGACACCAAAGCATAAATATATGCAAAACATTTTTGATATTCCGCTAATGTAATAAAAATAAAAAACACAATTTCCCATTTCTAGTTTGTGTAGTTATATGGTCAGTAGAAACACGTACTGATGTTCATTTATATTTCCTGAATGCATTTGTGTTTAAGATTATTAGAAAATAGTATATTTCATCTTTACAATTCATCTATAGGCTACAATTAAATATTTAAAAATGTTTATTTCTCTCATGATAAACCTGGATGCTACCAACTACCTGTAGTTTTAGCTTTAGTTTAGCTTCTACTTTAGTTTTTAACTTGCTTTAGTTTCTAACTAAAGCAAGTTAAAAACTAGCTTCAGCAGAAGCTGAAACTAACAAGAGCTAACTTCTACTAGCAGAAGATAAACTAGCTTGGCATTAAACCCGAATGATAAACATTCAGATTATTTTATCATGAGAGAAATTAGACTATTTTAATATTTAATTGAAATATTTAATGACAAATTATGCAACTGCGCATTTTTAACATAAGTATTTTATATAATTCAAATTCAAAATCAAAAATACTTATTTAATCCCAAAGGGAAATGAAATAAAGTTATAATTGTGTAAAATATAACGTCTTCAAAATGAATTGCTATGTCAACAGCTATAACAGTCGTAACTGTAAATTTAGCGTAATCTAAAACAAAAGTGACATCTGTCACTTTTGACAGGTCTGACGGTTGTTCAGTTCGTGAGACTGACAGGACATTCCGAAGATTGACGGAAAATGCCGAGAACCGCAGTGCCTGCTGGGAACAACAAACTCGAGCGCCATCTTGCCTGGTAACGACTAAGGAGGGCGAATTAAGGAGCTGTTTAAATGCTTTTTAAACGCAAATAGAGTTGTTTCGGTTGTTTGCATTGGTCGTTTATTGTAAGTCCAGAGTTAGAAGAGCAGCAGTTGGACTGGAGTCTGCATTGTGGTTCACATTTCAGCCGTAAGACTGGTCACCATGGGCCGCTCACGCAGCCGAAGCACGTCTCGGTCTAAACACTCAAAAAGCAGCAAGCACAGCAAGAAACGGAGCCGGTCCCGGTCCAGAGACAGGGAGCGGTCCAAGAAACGATCCAAGTCCCGGGAATCTAAGAAAAACCGGCGCAGAGAGTCCCGCTCCCGATCCAGGTCCACCACAGCCTCGTCCCGCAGAGAGCGAGCAGCCTCTCCCCCGGAGAGGATCGACATCTTCGGCAGGACTCTGAGTAAAAGGACCGCTCTGGATGAGAAGCAGAGGAAGGAAGAGGAAGAGAGAAAGGCAGAGATGGAGAGACAGAGGAAAATGTGGGTATAATAATCTAAATCTGCCTGTGCTGGTGTTGCATAACCTGCTGCTACTATGTGTGCATGCTAAGCTAACGGCTAGGTAAACTGCATTCATTTTAACGGACTGGAGCTCAGATGCTAACCACCGATGCTAACGGCTGCCACTGGAGCTGTTAGTAAATATCAAACCTCATAAATCATATCCGCAAACCTTTTGATTGAGTAAAACTACAGATTTTAGACAAACGTATAAATTGAATGTCTAAGGAAATTAATTTAATTTGAATGTTTTAAATGGTCTTCAGATATATCTGCATTAATATGAAAGACTGAAATCCTAGCATCTGAGAGATAAATACATGAAAATTGTGAAATACTTTACCCAAATCTATTTTTTTTTGTCAAAGAAGTTAATATTAGCAGTGTTATTTTATATATGACTATATAACTTTGAACAAATATACTTAGATTGTCAGTTTGTGCCGTAATATGAGAACGAAACGCAAAACTGAAGCTTTTTATCTCAAAAAACGAGATTTTTGTGTTTTTTATGACATGTAAATATTTCTAAATACATTGGAAAAACGCAGTGTTTTTGCTAAACCACACTACATTGATATATTTTTGAAAATTGAACATCAGTTATTAATTTGTTGAATTATTGTTCATTTAGGCCACAGTTACACATTGTTAGGGTTAAAAAAAGTGCTTGCAATGCAAAAGTGGAATTCAGAATAAGAAAAAAAAAACATTAAGAAAGTAAAATTTTGAATAAGTAAAACAGATTTTCTGCAAGTTTACATGTAGAATCGGGGGTTCTCCAGCTTCGGTCTTTGAGAGTCATTTTTCTGTAACTTTTGCATGCATCCCTGCTGCAGGCTGAAGTTACAGGATAATGACTGTAACCTGTGATTCAGGTGTGTTGAAGCAAGAAAGCACCCAAACCTTGCAAGACATTCTAGGAGTGGCTGAGCCCTGATTTAAAGGTTGCGGGACGGTTGCTTTGTAACTAAAGTTTCCAGAGAAAAGTAAACCAAACCAAATATAATCCAAATATGTCTTGATAAATATCAGAAAACGGAGAAAGTCTGAACCATAGTACGTCTGCTGGTGGGTGTGAAGCAACTTCATAAAAAAGGAAACAGTAAATATCATTGATATTTATCTTAGGATTACCAAAGGTGGGAAAAGTACTCAAAAATTGTGATGGAGTAATAGTTGTAATGTACTTTATGTTAAGTTAGGAACGAGGAGAGAGCTGCTTCTAAACTTGTGGCTTGTTTATTGTTGTCATAGCAACTCCATAGCAACTGCCTGCCAAGATGGAGGTCAGTTACAAAGTTCATGGAAGTGTGGCGTCACGTGAGAGTTATGTATATACTTTTGTTGGTTTCGAAGCCGTGGTTCAGTTATGCTTTGCCTCCCAAGATGGTGCGGGTCCGATTGTTGAAACCGCGACTTGACAGCAGGAAGGTGTCTCTGCTGTCAGCCAGTTGGAGCTAACCTCTTCTTCCCCCTCCTCTTCCTCCAGCCGCCAGCAGGAGATCGAGGAGAAGCTGATCGAGGAGGAGACGGCCCGGCGGGTGGAGGAGCTGGTGGCCAAGCGGGTGGAGGAGGAGCTGGAGAAGCGGAAGGACGAGATAGAGCGGGAGGTGCTGCGGCGCGTGGAGGAGGCCAAGCGCATCATGGAGCGGCAGCTGCTGGAGGAGCTGGAGCGGCAGCGGCAGGCCGAGCTGGCGGCGCAGAAGGCCAGAGAGGTAACGCTCGGTCGTTTGGGATGCACCCCCGTCTCTTTCTGCCTCCACCCACCGTCCTACGCTTTCAGTCCCCAACAAATTATTGGAGTTTTGCTGCTTTCAAACACACAGGATGAGGGAGGAACACAAGCAGCAGAGGTTTCTCTTTGCAGCTGACATTAAAACAGCAGCAAGTTAGAAACTGTAGAGTAAGAAGACAAACATTCTCTCTGATTTCAACATTGTGCATCTGCGACTGACACAAATGACATATTTTTATTAGCAAAACTGATTATTAAAAACACGATTATATGAAACGTTAACCTCACTCTAACCCAGATCCTGTTGCTATTTAACTACAGAAGTTAAATAGCAACCTCTGTTGCAATAGTAATGTTACAATAATGCAGATTATTCCTAGTAGGTTTGACTGTTTCTCCATCTTTGTTAAGATACTAAATTATAGTTTTGGTTGTTAATCATATTTATTCAGTAAAAACGTGTTCCCAGTTTAGCTAAATTATTTTTTGTTTAATTAATCACACCAACAAACGTATCCCTGCAAAGCTCAGACATGATTTAAATCATATTATTTTTTACCTCTGTTTGTTTGCAGCAGCAAACCTGATGAAGGGTTTATTTTTTAAATTTTCTGAATAATTAAATGTAGACGCACAACGTCAGGACGTCCAGTAATATTGTTGATTGTTTTTTCCTGAACTCCTCGGGAGTGAAAATCTTACCCAAAAATAATGTTTTAATAATCTACTGTCATCACAATGTTGCTCTCTGGCTCATTTGTTACAATTTTAATAATTTTTTTTTATTTTATTTTACTGGAATTCCAAGTAGGAGTTGAGATTAACTTGATTTATCTGGTCAGCCTATTTGACAGTCTAAACATAAAAATGATTTGCGCCTCTCCTTTTCTTTCTACACCATGACTAGCTGAACATGTCGGCCTAAATAAGTTGTGATTTTTGTATTTAAAAAATTCATAATTGGTTCAATAATTAAACAATATCAGAAGTCCAGGTCTTTGAGGTGAATGTGTGCGGCCCACAAAACGTCTGGATTGAGGAAAACTGCCTCAAAGTTTCATTGTCATTAAACCTGAGATATCTGCTGAAACAAACGTGATCGGCTTCTAATCTCTTTACTATAGTAGCAGAGGCTAACATGATTAGCTCCTGCTAATAGTGTTAGCTGGAGCTAACATAATTAGCTCTACTTTAAAAACTAAAACACCAGGACACTTAACAACGCTAGCAGGATCCAACACAATTGGCTTCAGCAAACTCGAGTAGCAAGAGTTTCACACGACATGATTAGCAGGAGCCAGCAGAATTAGCTGTCGCTAGAAAAAGTAGTAGGAGCTAAAACAATTAGGAGGAGCCAAAAACATTAGTTGGAGCTAACAACATTAGCTGGAGCTAGCACGATTACCAGGAGCTAAAGCCACTAGCTGGAGCTAATGCTGAATAAGAACAAATTGGAAGATAATGAAATGATTTTTAAATGAAATATCTTTGTTGCACATCATCCTAATATATTTGAGAAAATATTTCAATCCTGCTGTTTACCGTAAACATTTTAGTTAGAAGCTAAAGTTCGCCTCTGATTGGACCTTTCTATTTGGGAAATAGCTAACGGTCGATTCCACTTAATGTTTCGCTACCATGATCGTCTTTAATGAGCTCTACTTTAAAAACTAAAACTAAAAGACACGTCCGGCCTGTTCCAGATTATTCTGCACTTTGACTTCTGGCGTTCTGCTTAGCTACGTTTATTTATTTATTTTTTCATTTTCAGAATCGGAAGCTAACTTTAGCTTCGCGTTAGCATTTTCAAACATTGTTTCAACGAGCTTCGGTTCAAATCAACAGACCTGAATGTTACTCAATGGACAGAAACGTAGCTTCTAGCATATGTCGTCGACCTAAGCAGCGTTGCAGTGCAATAAAACGAGGGGATGTAATAATTCAGTACAAAAGGTTCCTCCTCCTTTCTCTCTTCCCGTTCTGTCTCTACTTGGTTTCCTCATCAGAAACGTTCGGGAAAACCCGACCGGATCCGTGTGGAAATGTTCATCCCATCTGACTCACAGACGGTTTATCCCTTCAGGTTCTCGGCGGCTATCCGATGGTTTTATCTGATGATATGAATTAATATCTTTCTGACTGGTTATTTCCCACAGTTTGATGTTTCTTTTGGTTTCTATTGTACCATAACTTGCTTCTCCCATAGGGTGGCTGCTCGGTGTCATTCTGTTGATGTGTTTTATTTATATATATTTTTTATTATTTTTTGTTGTTGTTTTTCGGACACACACCTCACCACCTTCCTAACTAGCTCTTGACCCGAGCTGGCGCTGCAGCCTTTCAGCTCACCTGTGACTTGTGTCCTGTTACTGTAAGTGTGCCGTGGTCGGGTCCTCCTCGAACACACACACACACACACACACCTTGTGCAGCAGCTCTCTACAGAGACAACAAAAAGCCCCACAGAGAGAGCGCTAAAGCAGATTTGACTTATAAAGAGGAGCGCGCCATATTCGACCCCAGGAGCGCCTCTCTGTCTCTGCAGGGGCCGCGGTCCGGACGGGACAGTAAATATTCAGCCGTTTATTGCCGAATGCGTTCACCAGTTGTGTAGGTACACAGGCAAGGAAAATGCGTAGGTATACATTCATTGGTGAGCCAAAACTCTTCCCTCCTTCTTCTTCTTCTCTCTTGCATTTGATGATGTTAAAAGCAGCAGATGTATTTTTTCTCTAGTCTATGTTTCTGTCCTCTGAATGTGATGAATGTGTTTGTGGTTTTTGTTTTTTGTAAACTTTAAAATAACAGAGTAGGTGTGAATTAGACATTTTAATTCTTCCAGGAAGAGATTTGAAGTAGTCGAGGGAGGCGTTCACGTCTCCGCTCAGTTTCTTTGTTTGTAGAAAACAATTCAGGCTGACTGAAGAGACTTTCTGTGGTGGAGTGACTGACTGAGTGTGTGTGTGTGTGTGTGTGTGAGAAAGAGAGAGTGTGTGTGTGTGCTTTGTGACTTTTTCATACGCTAACATGGCACCATGTCACCCATCCAGGAGGAAGAGAAATCCAAGCGGGAGGAGCTGGAAAAAATCCTGGAGGAGAATAACCGCAAGATCGCCGAGGCGCAGGCCAAGCTGGTATGACTCGACCCGGTTCTGAACCCGGAATGAAATCTAGTTGCTGGTTTATATTAAAGATGAGGCGAGGGAGTCTTTTACTTTCTCATAATTTGATTTGATTATGATTTTTGGGACCAAAATTAGATTAAAAATCAATTTTCTTCAAAAGAATTATTCATAAAAAGTTATCTGAAAATTTTGGCCAATCAATAAATCGCATGATAAATCAAAATAATATTCACAACTTGCATTCATATTAATATTTTTTTGTTTACAGAGACATTAAAATTATTTTATTTTTGGTTTCATATATAAGTAGTTTTTATTACCGTTTTATTTATCACTTTTTGCTGTCGCTTTTATTTTGGATATTTGAAATATCTTTCAGTTCCCTTTTTAAGTTCTTTACAAAATTAAAGTTAACTGGTCTTCGAGAGGGAAAATGCTGTTATTAATATGTTACTTGAAAATGGTCTCAAAACTACAATATTATCGTTTATCGTGATAATTACTGGGACAATTTATCGCCCAGCAAAACCAAACAAATACAACATGACCAACAACCTCATCCTCCAGAAAAAATAAACACAATGGAAATAAATATCAGTCCAGTTTTATTTACCATGTTAACTATATTATTGAACAAATATATCCAACATTGATTTTTTTTTAAAGGAAAAAAACCCCACTGCAGATTCTTTGATGTTTCTGGTGGTTTTGGAACAAACATTTGAAAACCTGGTATCCTTTTCCTCCTCCTCCTTCCCAATCATGCACTGTTTGTTGTTGATCTTTTAAAAAATCCAGATGTTTGAGTCTGGTTGTAATGTAACAACATGTGGAAAAGCGTTTTTTCTTTGTTCATCTGATCTGCAACTGTAGCCAGACAGGGCAGTTAATATGGATGGATGGAAGTTTGATAACATGCTGCCTCCTTACTGTGGCTCAAATTACAGTGATCCACTCATTTTTCTTTATATTTTCATTTTAATAACCCAGACTTTTGTTGTTTTTTAAAAAAATTGATTTTAATCCATAATTCTTTAGACTTATTTATCCTTTGGTCCTTTCCTCATGTAGCTATTCCTACTCTTAACGCTTTCTAACGGATCCAAACTTCTTGTTGTTGTTTTTGGTTTCAATCCACAAATGTACCAAATATTGGTTGCAGTGATTGGTCAGAGAAGAATGAAATACAGAAAACATTGGGGCGAAAAGTTCCATTGTTTGTTGAAAATTGCAAATCCACACAAAATTAAAATGGTTGCAATTGCAGCTTCCTTGAGGGATTGTTTACAGCACGTTTGGTTATTTGTAAGTTAGTTTCGTTTTATTTCAAGAGTAATACGATATTTGCACTAGAAACTAAACATAAATACTTGGTAAGATGAATCAATTCGTGTGATTTAAAGTTTTTCTCTTTTCTCTCTACAAAAAAAACTTGATGATTTCAACTAGCCCCTTTTTTTTGAAGGACAATTTTATTTACAAAGACTTCATAATTAATTTTATTTGTTGTTTTGCTTATTTATTTTGGATATTTAAAATGTCTGCCAGTTCCAGTTTTAAATATTTCTTAGAATTTAAACTGTATTGATCTTCGACAATGTGCTTTTGCATTATTACTACCATTATATTACTTGAAAATGACCCCAAAACAACAATATTATTGTTTATTTTGGTAACTTCTGGGACAGAGTTTGTTACCGGCCTGGTTCTGCTCTGACCCGGTTCGTCTCGCCCGCAGGCCGAGGAGCAGCTACGGATCGTGGAGGAGCAGAGAAAGATCCACGAGGAGCGCATGAAGCTGGAGCAGGACCGGCAGCGGCAGCAGAAAGAGGAGCAGAAAATCATCCTGGGGAAGGGAAAGTCCAGACCCAAGCTGTCCTTCTCCCTGAAGGCGACCGAATGACACTCCGCTGCCCCGCCTTCGTCCTGCACCGCCCCCTCCATCCTCATCCTCATGGTTCAGCCCCGCTCCGTGTCGTCCGCTGTGGATTTGCTCGCTTCATTTTGGAAGTGCTAAAGGAAAGGTCGGGGAGGATGCTCCTTCATCGCCGCCCCTAAAAACAAACAAAAAACAGACAGAACGAACTCTTCCTGTTTGCTTTTATTTTCTCTCTTTTAGGGACCTGGAAGTTTTCATGTAGTCTGGGAGTCTTATGTGTAACCAGCGGTAGTCCTGCTAGAGGAAAGTCGCCGGCAGCTCGGGTGGCTGTCGCTCTGTTTTTGGTAACACTTAATTTGAAGCATTGTTCACAAGACTGACATGACCTGTTATAAACATCAGGGAACGGGAATGAATGTTTGACTTTTCTCATGAAAGCTCACTCGGTGAATAATGACGTTTTTAATCCAAAGTTGCATCAAAATTATCTGCGTTGCTATATTTGGTAAATAATTAAAATTTAAAGTAAATTTTCTTTTAAAACTGTCATTATTTACAGAATGACGGTTCATGACAACGGTTATAAACATTTATTTGGACTCCTTCACGTTCGTGACAGATGTCATGTCAGTCTTATGCACAGCACTTCAAATAAAGTGTCAATTTTCTTTTTTACTTTAAAGAACAATAAATAAAAAAGCACAGAAAGCTTCCCATCCGGCTGACCCACTCCGTGTCTTCCACCCCTCCGGAAACGTTTCTCCCCGTCACGTTAAAACAATCTGGTTCTGCAGGCGAACCGGGCCTCAGCTACCCGACCTGCCGGTGATCGGTCCGACAGGAAACGGAGGACAGAAGCCATTTCCTGTTCCGTGTAACCCTTTTAAAACCGTCTTATGAAAAAGCGATAGAGATCAGAAAACGTGGGGAGGAAAGAAAAACACTCTGGTTTGTTTTCCGACAAAATTCCCCCCATGTGTGCGAACTGTTATGTTGTAGTAAATTAACTTGGCGAAGCCGCCGCCGAGTCGTAGAGGAGACACGAGTTCAGGTAAGACGAGGTCAGAGTGAGAATGCAGGTGTGTGTGTGTGTGTGTGTGTGTTTGGATGATTTATTTGACCTCAGGTGGGTATAATAACTTTATTCTGTGGAATCTTAATTTTGTCATGTGAGTTTTTCCCCCCTTAAATTGTCAAAGGACTGAACAGATGAATAAATCCATTGAATGCCAACAGAAGCTGAAGGTCTCATCATTATTTCACCAGTAGAGTCAGCAGATTTCAGCTCCTGATACCAGTAAAACCATTAATGAACCAGAATGTGCTTCACTTCTGGTTTTTCAGACAGCTGTGGGCCAGTTTATGCAGAATAATCCCAATAAAACAGCTGCTTCTGTACATTTCCTCCAGGTTGATTGAAATCTTGAAAATTTATTACTTTTGTATTGTTTATCAACTCTACTTAATAATTTTAATTTGCTCTCAGGTGTTATTTTGCACTTTATTTAGGAAAAATGCACAGAAATTTGACTAAAATATACTATACAATATTAAAATATCGATACAAAGTCGATATCCGTATCAGATTTATATTTCTGATCTATACTTTAGTTTCAGATTCTATCTTGAAATGTTACTTTATTTTTTGTATAATTTATTAACTCAAAATTTTTTATTTGCTCAAACATTTTTGCGTTGTTTATTTTAACAAAATGTACTCAAATCATGTTAATATGTTAAATATATCCTAGATATTTATACAATTTGTCCAAATATTTTGTGAACAATCAAACTCACGCCTTGTGTTCAGCTGAAAGTTTGACTAGTCAAAAGCAGCAAATTTTGTTAAATCTGACAGATTTGAGAATTTGTTTTTTTTAAAATTATTATTCTAGAAGAACTTTTGAACAAACTTTTTGGCCGCAATTTAGCTCCATACTCCAACTTCACCCGAGGGTTCCTCGACGCGGCGGCCCGGATCTGTGCGCTTCACCCCGGCTTGTGTTCTCCGCAGTGCCCCGCTGCTGCCTACCTTCCTCCATAACTGGTTTTATTCTTTAAAAATATATTTAATCTGAACTTTAAATCTGTAGTTGGTCTATTAACCTAATCCATTAGATAACAGTTAAACATATTGCGGTTTTTATAGGTCAATACTAAAGAAATTCACTGATATAAACTCCCAAAGAGCTTCCTGCAGCTTGTGGTGTCTAATTTCCCTAAAAACACTTTCCAATTGAATTAAAGCAACTCAATCAGCATCCAGTCGGCGGTTGCTCGTTGCAACAGGACGCGCTGGTCTCCTTATCAGGCTGCTGCTACATGGAGGCGGTGATCGGCTCGACCAGCAGCCGCAATCCGCAGCAAAGCTCCGAGAACTGATGACATTAAGTCGCAGAGGAGTGTCAGCAGTTCACGCGTTTCAATCCACAGCTGGAGAAGCGTGAGTGGGTGAGAGTCCGTTCAATTAGCGGTCGGTCGCGAACAGGAGGCGCGAAAACCTTAAAACAATGTTTTCAGAGCGAATTACACTGTAAAACAGCACGTTTGAATATAAATAACCGGAATGGTGGAGATATAATGTAGAGTAGTAATCAGATACAAAGTTGATATCTGATCAACTTTGTATTCTGCGTTTCTGTTGACCAAATAATTGAGCAATTTGACATGTTGAAAACTAACTTGCCTAATAGAACAAGGGCAATTTCAAAATAAAATGTTTTTAGGGGAGGTGTTTGTTTTCGGACACATGGAAATTAGTTAATTGTGCAAAACTGAAATGGAAACGGTTGCGTCGCCTGCGTCACATGATCAACAACCGGATGTTACTACTGTCACAAACCACGAAGAAGAAGAGGACAGGAAGTGGTAGGAGGATGATGGTGTTACATGTTTTTAATGACTTTTCTCATGAAGAAACTTATTCACATGTAATTTCAATTATGTTTCTTGTTTAATGAAAACCCTGCGAAATAGTTTTTTCCCTTCATTTCTCCTTGAAGATTTTGACTTGAATTGAATTAAGTATTATTGCTTTACTCACATGTTTTTAATATGAGAAAATGATTTTAAAACTTTTTTTTCAATGATATGAAAACCAGAATTTCCTACAAAAAGTTTAAGCCCAGAAGTTGTGATGAATGCAGTTATTTGTCTCTGTCGATAAAAATTTATTTCTGTCTCGATTTAGACTTGAATCATTTCTGCTGAAAAATACTGATTCATATCTAATCAAAAAATTTTAGTAAATCTATTTACAGTAATTAAATTTTATATAAACAATTTCTGCTATGGATAACGCTGCAGCCTTCATAGAAGAAGATTTAATTATTGGTTGAATTTAAGTCGTTTTGTACGTATATTGACACATTTAAGCCAACATGTCTGCTTTAGAATATGGATTCAAGTCAACCTGAATGAAATGTATCCTAAATGTTACTCAAATTGTAATGTTTCATTTGTAAGTTTAAGAGATTTGAATAAAAATATGACAAAATAAGTAAATAAATCTCAGTTGTCAGGATTTTCGCAGCTTTTACACAAAGTGATTTTGATTTGGGTCTAAAATAATCTGATAACTTTCACTTTTCTTCAAATAATAAACTTATTCATGTCTGGATTTATATCTGAATCATTTCTGTTGCAAGATAATGACTCATAAAACTAAATAAAAACATTAACACTAATTTAAATGTTTTGTCTTATGAATGAAGCTGCAGCCTTCATGGTGGGATAACAAAAAGAAAAGTTTAAAAATAGAAGGAACCACTTTAAAGCTGCATGTGTTCTTGTGATTTCATCTTTATTTTAATTATTTGATGAGTTATAATTTTACTTTTGATGATAAAAATGTAATCTTCTCTGTTTTCCCCTGATAGTTTTGCCGCTAGTGGGCGCTGTTGGCTTTCAAATGAACTTGACGCGGATGAACCGGCTGCACGCGTTCGGTTCGGATGAGGAGTTCGGTTCTTTGGGAATCCTGCAGGAATCCAGAAATGGGAAAATTAAAATAACCCGGATGTGTTCTGCTTTCCTCACCTGTGCAGGTATTACACTTGACTTCCCTCCATCTCTCTCTCTTTCTTTCTCTTTATCTCTCTTTTCAATATTTCTTCTTCTTCTTCTTATTATTATTATTGATTAAAACAATTGTCTGGTGACGTGTCGCGTCATTAAAATGCTTTACAGTCACCCAGGAGCCGCCCGTTGACATTAGCAGGGCTCGGCTGTAATTTCTCACCCCGCCGAACCAGTTGCCGCCTCTGATTGACGGATCCGCTTCTTTTTAACTTCCACCAATCAGCGGCGGCGGTGGGCGCGGCCTGGTCGGGAGCAGCTCCGCCAAATATTCCCAGTCTGCGTCTCTCTCAGTTACTTCCCAGCCCGGCTTGAGAGCAGCAGCCGATCAGGCGACATCCTCCCTGCGTGCGGGTCGCTGTGCGGTGCGTTGCGGTGCGGGAGGACGGATCTGCGGGACTCTAATTCTCCGCCTGCGTGCTCGGCTTTCTTTCTTTTCTGTCCTTCTTTCCTCACTTTGGGAGTTTTATTTTCTTTCTTTTCGGACCTGTTTAGAATGAGAACCTCCATCCCAGCTCCTTTGGTTTCTCTCATCCACACATCCGCTCATTTTGTTCATTTCGACCATCCGACCTCATTGTTCCATTTTTGTGCTGCTGTCACCCACAGTTTGTCGCCCTCCACCTCCACCTCCAGCTCCAGCTGAACGCGGAATACCTCAGCCTGCTGCTGTTGGATGTTGGCTCTTTTTACGCAGAGGGATTTCTATTTTCTCTGAAGGATGATGGATCTCTAACGCGCTGCGCCCTGAATGAACCAACCGTGCGCTCTTCTTTTTTCTCTGTTTTTTTTGTGTGGAGATGCTCTGATCGGAGCTTGTTGGGTCCGAATGCGCTGGATCGGGATATAATCTGAAGATCTTTTTGTTTTTCTGTTGTTGTTATTTTGTTTTCTGCGTGGACACACACGGCTGTTCCCCCTCTGAGACGGAGTGTGCACCGCATCCATCCCGGAGGCGCGCGGGCTCACCATGGGGGACTCGATGTGGAGATATTATTTTGGAGTTTTCTTCCTCGCCTTCGAACTGGACTTGTGTCGGCCGCTCATTCTGGAGTCCATCTACTGGAACACGACCAACACCAAGTAAGTGCAGCAAAATGCGCACTCATCTTTGCGCAAAGAATAATTTCAAAAAAATTAACTGCAACATTTATTACCGATTTTTTCCCCTCTTCCTCCACCAAATCTGACATTTATTTTATTTTGTATTTCTTTAAAAAAAATTAATCCGCTCCTCTAAAGCTTTTCACTAAAATAGTGCATTCTGGTTGAATAAATCTACAATCCCGACCGTCAGTGTGCGCACATTCAGCAGGGGAATATTTACGCGCAGAGAGCGGAGACGGAGCTCGATGTGCGGAGAAATGACGCGCACTTTGCGCTGCGCACTGCAGGGTGAATACATCAAATGTCGCCGCCAGAAATATCAAAAATACACACAATTTATTAAAAAATAATTCCAACTTCAGGAATGTGAATGTATTGTGTTGGAGCGTGGAGAGAACGGAGCATGTTTCTGACTGTTAGTTGAGCTCCAGCGGGCCTCTCTGCGTGTGTGTGTGTGTGTGTGTGTCGAAATGTTTTCTCAGAACAATAAGGCGGATTTCAGAGAAATTTCTGCTGGAAATGTGGCCGCAGCGATAAAGCTTTAAACAGGCCGCTGCGCTAAGTCCCGTCTCTGTGCATAAAAGTTCAACTTGGGCTCCTTTTCTGCGTAACTTCAGGAACAAATTCGGCGTTTTCTCCCCCCGGCCGTCAGAAATAAACGCTTTAAGTCCTCTAGTGATGCCAGAAGACGTGTCTTTCTTTTCTCCTTTCTTTTTCTGTTTTTGCTGCTGTGTGCCGCTGCTCTCTGCCGGCGGGGGCGGAGTGGGTCCCGTCTTTGTGTCCGTTTAGTCACGGCCAAAACTCCAAACTTCAAACTGCGCCTCCCTGACGGCGAGATGGACTCAGTGGCGCAAAGTGACGCGCATTTTAAGCTCCGGACTGCGCCTTTACCAGCTAGTTTTGGTTCAAATCCGCGAGTTTGAGCTGGTGAAGGTTTGAGTGACTGATCACGGATTGGTGCTAAACTGAGCTGAAAACTGCGAGTTTTTTCTCAGCAAACTGTGTTTTTTATTATTAAAATGTGAACCAGTGAGTTTAATTTCCATTCAAACTCACTCATTTACAAAATCAGACTCTTTTCAGACGAATTAAATAAAATTACACAACAAATTTGCTGAAGTGAACCCATCTGGAGTTATTTTAACACTTCAAAATGTGAAAAAGACTCAGGTTTTTGCTAAAATAACTGATATAGGTCAGTTATCTGAAAATTGACTCGACTGAACTTCAGCTTTGCATGTCAAACTGCCTGGTTGTTTGAAATTAGTAGAAAAAGATTAATATATGATACAGAAACAGCAAAAATAACCATTTTAACGCCATAACTGGCAGATTTTTATAAGCTTTAATACTCTGGATGGTTGATCTAGATTTTAGGGAGGAACATGAGAGGCTAGGATGATGGGAAAGAAAGAGGAAAATTTGCAAAAATTGATCAAATAGTGAAAGAAGAAGCCCTTATAACCAAACCTGGAGCTGCAGATCAGCTCTAACTTAAGGAAATCAACTGGAAACGTGATAATGTGTCCACCGTTGGAGCGTGTGAGGCCTCGGGGTGGGAGTTTTCTGGACGAGGAGCTCAGACGTTGAAGTTAAATCTGGATTTTTGGAATCTATTTGACCTCAGTACAAAGTTTCAACTTGTTTTCAGCATCCACAGCACCAGAAACGAGTCACTTTGAATCAATTTAATCGGAACAGAGTGATTTTTTTCCCTTATGTGTCGAATTCATGAAAATCTGATTTTTCCTACAATCATCATTAAATGTGTCAAATATACCAACTTCCACCATTTTCAGCCTATAAATTAAACCCTATAAAAGTCGGATTAGAGATCCAGAAATCGGAATAAATACGTAATTCTTTCATTTTGATGAGTCATAAGATTCAAATTTAAAAAAACTCATTTACTTACAGAGTTACTGTAGATAGTGACAGCTGGGGACATGGAGGAGCTCCTGTAGCAGTCTGTCTTACTGCAAATTGGAAGTAGCCTCTGACTGAAGACAATATCCGCTATCATTTTTTTAAAAGTGTGCACCGATTGCAGTTTTCTGGCCGATCACTTCAAAAAGCCGATTCCGATTTAGGCCAAAACTGATATTTTTTGTCTTAAATGTTGCTAAAAATATCAGGAAAGTTGCTGAGTCGGCAACATTAAGGTGATTATCGTTAACTACAAACTTGCAGACAGGAACAGTCAGTCAAACCTCCGATAAAATTGGCTTCATGTTTAAGTTTCGGCACTGCAAAAACATCAAATCTTATCAAGTATTTTTGGTCTAATTTAGTGCAAAAATCTGAATACAGTTTAAATAAGACAAAAATGTACTTATAAGAAACATTTTAGCAAAATATATAAGCTTTTTTAAGTCAGTAATTCACTGGTAATGATAATATTTCATTTATACCATGAAAAAATGTCATGTTATAAGTAAATAATTTACTTCTTCATCAGTATTAAGGATTTATAGACCTTAAAAAAGGCCTCCACAGCTTAGTGGTAAGATTTGATGTTTTTGCAGTGAGTCGATCTCCCAAAGTTAAGGAGATTTTGGCTGAATTACCTTTGCATCCTTAAGTTTTTTTTTCTCCATTTTTATGTTGATTGTTTTTGGGTAAAAACAAGAATTTGTGAAAATCAGCTGAACGTAAATCGGTACAGGCCAAAAGAACCAGCAGATCGGTGGATCGGGTCGGTTAGCATTGGGTTTTTAGCGCTCTAACTTTTATGGTCTAAACTTTAAATCTCGGTTCCAGCTTAATGTGTGTGTGTATTTCTCCGTCGATTAAACCTCATTGTTGCTGGCCTTTCTTAAACGAGCCTCGTCAGAAAAACAAGAGAGTGACCCCTGCTCACATCGCCGCGCCTCCTCCAACCACTAATCCATTTTGTAGCTGGGAGGGAGAAACAAAAGAGAGCCCCGCTTTACACGGGATATGGAAAAGCAGCGCTGCCTCTCCTCCGCTGCAGTTCATTAAGAGATTACAGAGGAGCCCCAAAGGCCCTTTGTGACCGGGCAGCGGCGGGGGCACCTCAGGGGTCCTTTTCTAAACCAAGGATTTTCTTTTTTTAGTTGCATAAAAGTTGTCAGGTTTTTTTTTTTCTTTAAAAGAGGAGAATTAATCCAAGACTTTTCGTTTTTAGAGCCCGACTTTGTCTAAAAGAGAAGAAGAAGAAGTTAAACTGGGGAAGAGTTTTTTTTTTTTTTTGTTTCTGCGTCTCTCAGGGGAAGGAGGGTAATTATGTCTGGGTCTGGATTACAGGATGAAAGGTAGAGGGGAGTAAAGACCCCGTTTCTCTCTGCAGAGACCTGCATGGATTAACCCTCACTTGGTCTGAATCCGTAATGAACCGCTGCAAAAACGCTGCAAAAACACTGCAAAAACACAAAATCCAGCCATTTGGTCTCGTTTCATCTGAGCTCACAAAACTAAGATTTCTTAACTTTCTCTCATGTTTTCAGTGGAAAATCTGGAACTAGTATTTTTAAATCAATTTTAAGGAAATATTTAATCTTGTGTAGAAGCTGAAATATTTAAAACTTTAATCAAACTCCTAGAAGCTACTTGCAAGTTTTGTCTTAGTTTGCACAAGAAACATGACTAAAAATACTTCAATTATTCATTAATATTTATGGAAAAGGTTCAACTGGCAGATTATTTCACTCAGAACATAAGAAAAACATTTAATCAGAAGTGTAACAAATATATATAAATATTTTATCAATATTAAGTAACTGTTGAGGATCATTGAAAGAAAATGTATTTCAAGTGGACTAAGATATTTGCAAAAGAAACTAGACCAAAAATACTGGGTAAGATTTTGTGTTTTTGCAGTGTGTAATGAAAGAAAGGTCCCATACACTGTAAAAACACAAAATCTAACCTAACACTTGTGTGTAGTTTCTAGAGCAAATATCTTAGTACATTTAAAATAAGACAAAACTAACTCAAGAGTAACGTTTCTTTGAGATGTAGGAGCTTGTTTAGAGTCAATGATTCTTTAATAATGTTGTAGTTAAACTGGCAGATCATTTCAAATATCAAAATAATATTTTCCTATGTTATAAACTGCAAGTGGAACTAATACTTTTTAATCAATATTAAGGAATTATTGACTTCTTTATCTAGCTGGGAAGGTGCTTGTAAGTTAGTTTTTGCCTTATTTCAAGTGCACTAAGATATTTGCAGTGGAAACTACATAAAAATGCTTGGTAATATTTTCTGGTTTTGCAGTGTATTCGTGTTTTTCCACCTTTAAACCAGTTTTTCAAGAATAAAACCCTTAAATTCAGACCTGAGATGACGTGTTGGAGTCGGGTTGAGGAAAGTTTGATGAAGCGTTCAGAACAGGAGCTGGAAATGTGCGCACGGCGGCTCGGATGGACGCAAACATGGCGGGAAAACAGGTGAGCAGGACGAACCGGAAGCCTGACGAGCTTCGTTAAAACGTCACTGGATGTTTTTTACAGCCTGATCCGTGTTAAACCGCTCCAGGCGCTTTGATTCTGGAATATTTATGGCGGGATTGGATGAAGAAAAAGATGTTTTAGGAAGACTTTAAAGGGCCAAGCGTGCCTTGAAGCCTGTTGGTGGGCGGCGTGTGTGTGTGTGTGTGTGTGTGTTGAACACATTTACAATCATGAGAGGGAATGCTGTAATTTGTTTTCCACCCCTCCCTCCTCTCTCCGAGCGGTTTTCCGTGACCTTTTCTCTGCCTTCCTTCACTTTTATTGCTCCAGTCTGCAGCTTGCAGCCGTCCCCTCCCGTCCTCTCAGCCTCTCGTCTTCGTCCTTTTGGGACGTTTCAGGCGGTCGGGTCGCACCGTTTTTACCGGGGGTTTTTTTGGCTTTTTTCCTCTGTCAGCGTTTATCGAGCGTTCTTGTTACGCAGCAGTTTGCAGATCAGGACACGGCGTGTGAGCGGAAACATTGTCCCGGTTTGGATTTCAGAAAACAGCAAGAAAAAAAAAAAAAGAAGGAAAAACAGAAATAAATACGGAACAACACAACCAGGATTTTACTGCAAAAGCAAAAGCTTGCTCAAAACAAGAAATTTTTCAGAGTGAAATCGCACCGTTGTTTAGATTCCTTCAAATATTTTCAATCCGTCTCGTTAGTCTTTAACTACACTGCAAAACCACAAAATCTTACCAAGTATTTTTGTCTTATTTCTTGTGCAAATCTCTTAGTTCACCTAAAAAAAGTCAAAATTGAACTAAAAGTTGATATAGGATCTTGTTTTAAGTGAATAATTCTTGAATATAATTTGAAAAGTAAATAGTTCAACTGGCAGATTATTTAAATTATAACAAGACATTTTTCTATGTTGCAAGTGCAATAATCTGCAGGTGAATCTAGTAATTTTTAAATTCTTCTCAATAATTATTGACTTAAAGCAAGATCCTATTTTGCTTCTAAGTTAGTTTTGTTTTATTTTAAGTCTACTAATATATTTGCACTAAACTCGACCAAAATTACTTGGTAAGATTTAGTGTTTTTGCAGTGCATTTAGGTTTATTCATATTAGAGCAGGAAGTGTGAAACATGGCAGTCGATACTTTGGACTGAATATCTTTTACATTGTTTTTCTTTTTACAAATGTAGCTCAAAACGCTGAGAAAGCAAAGCAGACAGACAATAAATAGACTGATAATGACATGTAAACACAATGTACAAGAAACTACAAAATAGTTTATAGTTTCTTGTACAAATATTTTAGTACACTTAAAATAAGACAAAACTAACATAGAAGCCATTAGAACTAATAATTATTAATCAATATTAAGGTTAATCGTCTTTCAAGGTGTTGCCACTAGAAACGAGATCAAAAATTCTTGATAAGATTTAGTGTTTTTGCAGTGAACAAAGGTATTTTGCAGAATATTGGAAAAAAAAGCAAAAGTACAAAAGGAGGAAAAGCTCAGATATCAAGAAAAGATTCTGCTGCCAACGTTTAGGAACCAAAACGGGGAAAACATGTTGAAAATGTTTTCTTTGGCTACAAAAGTCCCTTACATGCAATTTCTGTTTCTTATTCTTTCAAATTCTGCGGATACAATTTCACTTGCATTTCACATTCTGCTGTCCAAAGATAAAAACCTAAAGATGTGTCATTTATTCATGCTGGCCTACAATCATCATTTTATCAAAACAGTTAATTTTTAGTTCACGTCGCACCACAAAAACACAAAATCTTACAATCTACTTTCTAGTGGAAACATCTTAGTTCACTTGAAATAAGACAAAACTTACTTAAAGTAACTTCGGCAAAATATGGGAACTTTTTAAAGTCAATAATTCTTGAATATATATTTAAAAAGTACTAGTTTCTCTGGCAGATTATTTCACTTATAACATGGAAAAACATGTTGTGTTAAAAGTGAAATAATCTGCCAGTTGAACTAGAACTGGGTTGCTAGGCGACAGGCTGGGCGTGGCTGTGGTTGCTAGGTAACGGCTCAGAATAAGTGGAATATTCTGCCAGTGGAGCTAGCACTTTTTAAAATCAATATTCAACAATTACTTACTTAAACCAGCTCTTGCATTTTGCTGAAAATTTCCTTCTAAGTTAGTTTTATCTTATTTCAAGTGAACTAATATATTTGCACTAAAACTAGGACAAAATTTCTTGGTAGGATTTTATGTTTTTGCAGTGTAAGATAAATTTTTAAAAGGTTCAGCTTCTGGTTTTCTGTTTTTATATAAAATATGAACTAAAGGATCCACTAAAATAAGAATCAGTACATTTATTCACTGAAAGACTTTCTCAGACACTAAAAAAGTGAAATATTGATTGTTAAAAATGGTTCAAAAACTTGGTCACTTGATTTTTTTTCCATCATTTCTTTTAAATTCAATCATTTGTAGGCAGGTTTTATGGTAACAGTAGCTCAAACTGAAGTAAAAAACTCAGTAAATTCACTGTGACTCGCAGAAAATATGGAACAAAGTACATTCCCTATCAGTTTAATAAATAGCTGTGCTTTTAAACGTCAAATTCTGTCTGATTTAGGATTTTAAGTCCCACAAATGAACCCAGATTACGACGGGTCTTCCTCCCAGGCTGGTGTCGGAGAATCTGGGAACAACCAGAGACTGCGAGGGGAAAAATTCACGAGGGCTGATCAAGAACAATGAGCTGCTTTAGATAAGATGAGGCTGTGGTCCATTAAAGGCTTTATGTGTAGTAAAAATGTTGTGGGAGTCCGAGTGGAGACGGCAGGAGAGCGGGAACACGATCCCCCTCCGAAGCACCTGTTTGGATCAGCTGCAACGTTCTGAGAGCTTTTTGGACAACCAGCTAAAATGGCGTCACGGCGTTATAATTTACATGGGAGACGGAACGGGTTTGTCCGGTGTCCTGGACCCCCGGAACGTTTCAGACGCAGCTCAGCAGCAGAATGCCAGAAAAGTGAATTATGTTCCTGTAGTTTTTGATTTCAGGCATTACGGACGTACAACTCCTGGAAATTCAGTCGGATCAGAACCCAAATTCCTCTGAAAAGTATTTAAATATGATCCAACAAGCTGCTGAATCAAACTCATCACTTGTTTTTGGTAAATAAATAATGATAGTGGAATATTTTTATTATTTTGGGTCTCTTTTTGAAAAATATTTGAACAGAAGCTGGAATGATTAATCATATTAATCGTGATTAATCAATTGTTGAAATAATCCTCAACTAATTCAGTAATAGTTAACTGAATAATGCAGACTAAAAATGGCACTTTGCTGAAAGAACAACTTATTCAGAGCCAAAGTTATACTTCTGTAAATATTAGGACTCCTAAAACTTCACCTCCTATTAAACACATTTTGTTTTCCAATTATTAATCTGTTAATCCAAACAATAAGCAGATAATTTCTACACTGTATTGATGTTAAATCAAGTAGAAAAGACCGAGCTTTTCATATTTTTCTAGACGTTATTATAAGTATTTTCTTAGCTGCTGATAATCAAGCTAAAGGGAATGTTGTTGTTGCATTTCAGGTGATAAAATGTTTATTTTCTTATTTAATTATTTGTTTATTTACATTTTTATGAGTTTGTGATATTGTACAAAAAGGGCTTAAACGGTTAAATAAAAAATATACAGAATGAATCATTTTTTATCAGATCAATTGATTAATCATCAGAAGAATTAGAATAATTGAAAGTTCCAGCCGTAGTTTAAGTTATTTTTAAAGTACATTGGAATTGAATAAAGTTTCACTTATGAACAGGTTAAACATGAACACATGAATAAAATGATGAGCCAAATATTACAAAATAAAATGTTTTTTTCTATTTGCACGATAATCTTTGGTCATTTTTGAAACGGTTTCTTGCACTTATCAGTTTAAACTTTGAGATTTTTCAGACTTGCTGCCCTTTCAGGAGAAGATTTTTACTTTAGAGCCAGAAATCCCCGTGAGCCTCTCAGAAATGATAGTTGGATTAATGATCAGTTTATCCAGTATGTCGTACAAACTCCTGTTTTTTCTCTGCGGACTCCGAGTTCCAACTTGTCTGGAATGTAGGAATCGAGATTTTCAGGTGGTTTTAACAGCCGCCACACAGTTTTTCCTCTTTTTTAAAAAAAATTTTTTTTTTACACTTTCAGCTCTCAGATCTGTTTGTTTCAGACAGCAATTACTTCATATTTATCCCACAGACATCCAAACACAGCCTGGAGGTTTTCCCACTCCGGGAAGCTTCACATCCTATCACCACCTCCTCATTTCTGCATACCGAGAGGATTTTATTCTTTATTCCCAAACGCACTCAGAGTGTCAGCCAAGATAACCTCGCAGCACGAGCTTCTTCTTCTCACCGACTCTGAACATTGTTAGTTATTCATTAATTGTTTAGGTTTGGAAAAAATAGCAGACGTCCAGAAAATTAGAGCATCCAGAAGTATCTAATTCTTTTACTCTTAGTTTGTTTTTAGATAAAATCAACATAAAAATTCCTCATGCATGAATTCTGCCTCCTCACAAGCAGGGGGCGACACCTGCCATTCAGTATCTGTTAAAATCTGTTGTAAAATCTTTTTTCTCGCTGGGTTTGAGGCTACTGACAGAGGCGAACCTACGAGGGGGGCAGAAGGGGCCATGACCTCCCATGAAAAAATGCTGAGCACTTCACTGGACCTGCAGAAAATCATGTTTGTTCATACTAAAGCATACAGAGGCAGAGTTGTCTTCTTCTGTCTAAACATAAACGTAAAAACCCAATAAATAAATAAATACATGAATAAATATATAATATGATTTTTTATACTGCATTTTTTGTTTTGTTTATTATGACAGAGTATCAGAAAAAAAATGACATAAACCAAGTCACAAAATTACGAGAATATCAAAATATTATGAGAAGAAACTCGTACAACAACAAAGTCAAAATAAGAGAATAGTCATGGTATTATGACTTCATAGATATAATACCGACTTCATCAAGTCACAGTAGTATGACTAATAATGCTACAAGTTTGAAGTCAAAAATAAAAAAACGTCAGAGATTAAGCTCAGAATAAAAAAAATTTGAAATTTCTGATTTGGAAAATTAATACATTTGCTAGAAAACATTCTAGAAAAATTTCTACTTTTTAAACTCAGAAATGTTCTTGTTTTTTCTACAAAGTTTCTGCGATTAATCTAAAAATGCATGACTTTTTCACTTTTGAAACACTGAGTTTTTTTCTACAAAAATTGTCGACTTTTGGAGCTCAGAAATTTCCTTCTCTTCTCTGGACATTTTCTGAGACTAATGTCAAAATTTCTGAGTTTTATTTTCCAGCAAATTTTTGACCTTTAAGTCTGAGAAATCTGTTGTCTTTTCCAAAATATTTCTGGGATTAATCTCAGTCCCAGTTTTTTGCCAGAAATGTATCCTCTTTTTTTGTCTGTCTACAATGACCCTAATACGCCGCTGCAGGAACCTCATGCTGCGCCGCATGTCGATGTTTCAATCAGACAAGTAAATGGACGCTGCACACATAAAGGCAGCAGCAGCAGCAGCAGCAGCAGCAGCAGCCTGGAGGCCAGTTTCCACTGACCGTCCCTCTGTCCCTCCGTCCCTCCGTCTCCTTCAGACTCGTAGAGGACGATGACAGATGGCGCTGCGAGGCGGAGACGTAGAGTCGCTCTCTCCCTTTGCCTGTGTTTCTCCCTGAGCCTGTCGCTGGATGCAGCGAGCCGCCGCTGAGCGCATCCCTGCGGGTGGCACAGGAAGAGGGAGAAACACCACGGCCTAGTTAGCTGCTGCTGTTTGTGACCCGCAGCTGCCTGAAGCAAACAAGGTGATGTTTGGAGAAGAAATGCAGCGGTTTTAGGAGCCATGATGGTTTATGCGATCATTTGGATTCTTTTGGCTAAAAAGCACCAAATGGAGGCAGCTCATATATAAATCCTCTTGCTGATACTAAAAGTTGTTTTTTCCCCATCAGCAAAGTCAAGATTTTACTCCTGAAATAATAGACTTTCTCTTTTATTCCCGTGGCTTCCAGTTAGATTCACTTTTATGGAATATTCTCAGAAAAGCAAGAACTTCTGTTCCAAATATATGTGAGGGAAAGACTCAGAATAAACACAACCAACCAACCTTGAACAGTTTAGTTCTATATTGATTACATTTTTTTTGCACAAACACATTCTTAGATAATGAGATTTTAGCTATTTTAAGACGTCTTGTCACTTTAAATCCAGATAAGCTGCTGCTGGCCATGCGCCCTAACGCAGCGTTTACACTCGCATGTGAAAATGACTGCAAACAGATGCACTATTATACAATTATACATGTTTGAAAAGCAAAGGTAGAGCCTCCTGCACAACCAACAAGATTGCAGCAAGTCATTTCTAAATAGTAAATCATCAACAACAAAAAAAACACTTCTCTTTTCCAGCAGCCATTGCACAGTGGTAAAACCAGCTGACCAAATGTACTGGAGTTAACTTGGGTTGCTAGGTAACAGTTCAGTGTGACTCAACAATCATCAAACATTGACTTATTATCCAAAAAAAAGAGCTTTTTTAATCTTTGTTTTAGATTTTCAGATTCAACAGAATGACACAAGAAAAACCTCAGCAACATGTTTTTGCATCTAAATTTCTTATCTGGTTGGAAATTGTGTTAAAAACACAATTTTCCTCAAAACATCTTATTGAAGAAAATTAATTCATCCTCCTTTTGCAAAGCATTTATGCTTTTTTTTCATTTTAACCCCCCAATTTTTTAATTAAATGTTTATTTTCCTTAAGAATGTCTGTAAGTGTTTTGATGCCTTCCATAAGGTTCATGATGTTTTGAGGTTTTACGACTGAATGTTCATCTTAAAGTCTGACATCGTATGTCCTCTGTTTCTGTGACATTTGCAGAAACCTTTTGCATTTAAACCAATTTCATTGCTGTAGCTTCATCTCCATAAATGCGGTTTATACATCAAAACGTTGCATTTTTATCTACTTTCATTCAATTTGTTCTCCACTCCTACAGGACTTATTGTTTTCTGTCAAATCACTCCAGACTGCAGAGAGCCTACACCAAAACTCTCATTAGGATTCAGCTCAGAATTCATATTTGTTGGTATCTGCTACATGAAACGCTCCAGGCACATAAAAATGTCCATGTAAGACGACCAGAAGTTTCCACTTCCTTCTGTTAAAAAACTTTTCACAGGCACTTTACTGTTTTTAAAACAGGACACTTTGTTTGAGCCTTTTACTCCTGTCTGTGCTGCTCCTCAGAAAGGGAGGGAATCTCCATAGCAACCAGCATTTTAACCTGACTCATCAGCTTTTTCTTTCTCATTTTTAACCAATCAGAGGCAGGTTCTGGTTCCTAATACCTGAAACAGAAGGAGGTTGATGTTTGTTGGATCTTTGGTCAGCAGATGCCTTTTCCGACTTTAGGTTGTTGAAAAATGTTCCAGTTTTTTCACTTAGTTTCCAAATGTTAACATTAAAATCAGTTTGTTTTCCCCATCAGTGGTACTAAATAGGGTCAGTATCTGATCGTTTTCAAATCGGTAATGTCGCCTTTAATCGGACATTTATGTCATTACAGCAGAAGAAGCCGGACTGAAGTGAACAGTGGCTGAATATCATAATTATGATATTATAAAGTTGGCAGTTTTGGTTTCTTTGTATTAGCTTCCTTCATGCTGTTCTGACCCTTGCTGACATTTTTTGTTTTGTTTGCGCATGCAGGTCACTGGGTATATAAACCGTCTTATTATATTCGCATTTAGTTAGCGTGAACGACCATGCGGAAAAAAATGTATTTTCATAAGAAATAATTGGAATTGAGGACCAAGACCTGCAGTGTGAATGTAGGCTATGGCTGAAAAACGCATCACAATATAAGCGTTTCATATTGATCAATATGAAATTATTGATTCGATTTTTGTTTTAAATACCTGAAATACTGGCGAGCTGGTTCTGTGACCTTTTCTGTTTTAACCCCAGTTTTCACTACATTGTGCTGCTGTTTATTTTAAGCAGTTGTGAAGAATTATTATTATTATTATTATTATTATTATTACTATTTTGAATACACAGATGAATCCTAACTTCCCACTTACAAAAACTATAGAACACTTTAACTAAAGAAAAACCTTAAACTGCACAAGTTACTCAACAAGTTGTTGCTAGGCAACCAGAAGTTACTTTAAAAGTTGTTGCTAGGCAACCAGAAGTTACTTTAAAAGTTGTTGCTAGGTAACCTGAGACTGAGTGAGTTAGCTGATTCCACTGACCTTGCTTAGCTAGCTGTGAGAAAGCCTTTCCTCTGCCTAGATTTCCCAGAATGCTGTGTGGTTCTGGATTGGAGTTCAGTGAAATGATCTACATTTTTTCACATCTATAATCTATTGATATTGATCACATGCCTGTCACTTTATTGTTATTGATTTATTGTCCAGCCCATATGTGAATGTAGCATCATATTCAGTTACGATGGTCAGCCGTCATCTAAAATGGCCGACCTTCGCCAGTCTAAACGTTACCACCCCAGTAACACCTTCCCTCCTTCTCTTCCAGATTTGTTCCGGGCCAAGGCGTGGTTTTGTACCCGCAGATCGGGGACAAGCTGGACATTGTGTGCCCGCGCGTGGACGGCGGGGTCGTCGACGGCGTGGAGTATTACAAGGTGTACATGGTGCCCAGGGAGCAGCTGGAGAGCTGCACCATCACCAAGGCCGACACGCCGCTGCTGAACTGCGTGAAGCCCGACCAGGACGTGAAGTTCACGCTGAAGTTCCAGGAGTTCAGCCCCAACCTGTGGGGGCTCGAGTTCTTCAAGGGGAAGGACTACTACATCATCTGTGAGTGTTCACGAACGTATCTGGGATACTAAGAGGACTAGGGCCACTGAGAAAATAATAATTACTTTCTCTTCTCAGAAATTTACTTTAATCTGACAATTCTGATTTAAATCTCAGAATTTTGACTTTTTTCCCTGAAATTCTGATGTTTTTTTTAAACAAAATTCTGGCTTTAATCTGAGAATTTGATCTTTAATCTCAGAAGTTTGACTATTTTTTTTCCTCAAATTTCAGATTTTTTTTCTCATATTCTGTCTTTAATCTGATAAATCTGTCTTTACTCTAAGAAAATGAGAGTTCTGATGTTTTCAGAAATCTGACTTTAATCTCAGAATCCCAGTGTTATTCTCAAAACTCTCACTTTATTGTCTCAAATTCAAACTTTTTTTCTCTCTCTGAAATTCTGGCTTAATCTGAGAATTACGACTTTGACCTCAGAAATCCGACTCATTTCATAATTCTGTTTTTCTTTGAATTCAGACTTTTTTCTCATAATTTTGCCTTCGATCTTCTGCGATCTGCAGTCAGAGTTCTGATGAAACATCAGAGTTTTTTAAAATTTTTCCCAGTGACCCCTGACCTTCCTCTAGATAATTCCCCCTCGGAGTCGATGTGTGTTTAGCTGGTGGCCAGCAGGTGTGTCCACTCCGCCTGGCTGATTTTCCTGCGATTTGCTAATGCCATCCTGAGAGGAAGCTCTGACGGGGTTTCTGCGCCGGCCCCCTGGTTTGAAACATGGGAGGCGGACTGAACCATCTGTGTGGCGCCGATGGGGGGCGGCTGCGTGTGCGGGGGGGGGTTGAGCTGCAGATCGGACCATCTGCGATCCTCTGCCACCGCCATCTGTGAGCTGTCACAGTGGGGAAGGCCGTATTTCTTACAGGGAAGAAAGGAGAGCGAGGCGTTTGCTTCAGACGCTGCGGTTTGATCCGCCGGCGCTGTGCATTACCTGCACGGCGAGGCGCTTCTGAACGTCGACGTGAGAGCAAACGGAGCGGATCGGGCTCTTCTTTAGGGTGATAGGAGGATGAGCAACGTCTAGCTTTACAGTTCTGGAAGTTTTTTTTGTTTTTGAAGTTTTAGTTTTGGAAAATCTCGCGTTTTTTTTTTTTTTTTACACCAGCGTACTCACTGGGTTTCCGTAGTTCTGTGATGTGAAGGGCGGCCATCTTGTTTGACAACAGTTTGAATTCAGGTCTACAAAACAGCAAATATTACATTTTCTACTAAAGAGTTAGGCTAAGATTGTACTCAAGTAAAAGTGGCGCTACTTCAATATATTTTTACTAAAGTAAAACGTCCAAGAAATTACTCAGCATTCGATAACGACTGAAGCACTGAGTAACTGATCAAAATATAATTTATTATTTAAAAATTACATCAGCAGATGGACCAAAACACACATGAATGTGGACATTTTGGTATTTTAAATATCAAAATAAAAATAATTCATATAAACAACATAAATGCAAAATAATAAAATCAAGCCGAATCAGTTCCTTTCAATTTAAAATTTATGACAAAAACGGCATGTTGATTAATTTTTAGTTAAAACTTGTTTGTTCTTCGTTCTGTAAAGTTACTCGCACTAATTAGATTTTACTCAAGTAAAAGGAGCTATACTTAATAATAAAGTTACTCAAGTCAAAGTACAGAGTAGCAGAAATACTCACAGAAGTAATAACTGAAATAAAAGTCACTTCTTGGAAAATATTTTCTGTCATTTCTTTAAAAAAAAGAAAAAAAGAAGTCAGACAAATAAAAAAGAATAAAATTGGATCTGGTATAAATCCAGATCTTTAATTTTCTCTTGCTGCATGTTGAAAAAAAATCCCCTCCTTGCAGCTGCTGATTCGACAAGTTGGAACAAAAGGATCGGTGGGAAACATCAATTCGGATCTGAAGTAAAACGGGCTGAAAATCCAATTTTCCTGCAGATTCTCCTCTGCTGATGTTCTCAGCTCCTCGATGCTTAAAAAGGGACATGAGGAGAAGTTTCTGAGCTGAAACGCTCAGACAGGTGCAGACGACAGGAAGCGTGCAGGCGTTTGGGATCAGTCTGGGTCTTAACATAAATACTAATAAACCGGACACAACCTGTTAATATTCCATGGTTTTCACTCCTTTTGTACTGATTTATTAAGATTATAATAAAAATAAATTTGTGCTCTGGTGCAGTTTTCTATTTTACATAATTAGAGATCCACCAATCAGAGATTTTGTGGCCAATTTTTGTTCACCGTGTTAATCTCTCAGATTTGGGTGCTATAAATAACAGCCTTAAGCTTTTTAAATTCATTTACTCTAAATATAGAAACTCATAGCAGCCCTGCTGGGATTGATGATAAAAACATTTTATTAGCTCTGCATTTATTTTTATTTTTCAAAATATTCTTATTAGAGCTAAACAGATTACAATAAATATTAATTTTATTGAACATAAGCACCTATTGAGACTCTTATCAATATAATATTAACAAATATTTATAAACAAAATAAAAAACTGGTTTCTGTTTTTTTTAACAAAATAAAAAATTAAAACAGCTCTGCATTTGTATCTAAAAAAAATTTGAGTTTATATTTTAAGCTCTCCTTGAAATCTTCTATTAGCACTTAGCATTGTTAGCGTAGCAGCTACATTAGCAGCCTGAATGAGCAGCCAATGTAAAAAAGAGTCCCTTTTCTAGAAGCTTCCCAAGATTTTTATGTTTCCTCTAAACATTTTACGGCTCTGACAATAGTGAATTTTGAGTCTTTTTTTCTCTCTAATGGCTTCCGCACTGAAGAGTGTTATTGTCACTGTGACCTGTATTTTAGCTTTTAGTCACGTTGATCTCTCCTCAATCTCTTCCGATTGTTTATGGAATCCTAAATCTGACATAATATGACTGATTAAAACATATGTCTCCAATAATAATAAGAATAAACACTAAGAATCCCTTCTTCTGATGATTCATTTGTTGCCTCTGCAACGTGATGAGTCAGTTGCATGTTGCTTTTTGACTTATTTGCTTTGAAACACTTCATTAGCTGAAATATTTTGTCTGGCAGGTTGCAATGCAAGACAAAGGACCATTTATTAAAATATATTTGAGTCCTGAACCGGCTCTTCTGGTCTCAGTTTTCTCTGCAAAACCTGTAAAGAACAACAAGTTCTACTTTGCTGGGTTTTTTTAAGATTCGTGTGAACATCTGAACCAATCTAGCAAACGATTGTCAGCTAATAAGACTGAGCTTATTGTGTTAGTTTAAACTTCATGAGAACTAATTTTGAATCTAAATTTATAATTGTTAAAGCTCATGACATTATAAACCAGTTAGCCTAGAGAGTAAGTCATATATTAGCTCTGTTTATTTACATCTGTTTAATGAAATTAATGCTCATCTATTCACTCTCATAAACTGTGTTTTACTTTGTCTGAATTTCCAGGAAAGCCCGTCTCATCACAACTTCCAGCTTTAGCTGTAAGAAATCAAAGTAAATAGAAATTTCAGCCAATTTTAAAGCCGTAAATAAGAATGATTACCCTTTAATAAAGTTTTTATTAAAGACTCTAGATAAATCAATTGTCACTCACAGATGAAAGTTAATTCCTGTACTGTTATTTCAGAGGGAATTACACAAAAACAGTACAATCCTGAAGCTTTAATGGTTTAACTGTTTAACGTTTAATGGGAATTGAGAGGAATTTACTTTTGATAAGAGGATCCAACAGTAAACTTTCTCTGTGCTCACACACGGCAGTCACCATGTTCTCACCTTTGGGTGAAAGGAACTTCCGGGGAAGAATAAACTGTTTTTCTATATGTCTTGATGAGCTTTTTCATCATCTCAGCTTGTGTTTTTAGAACTGACTGATGCATAATTAACAACAGAATCCCACAGTCAACATATGCTCACCTTTAGGGGTAAATGTTGACTTATTTATAGAAGAGTCACTTCTCAGTAGAGCACTATTTAAAAATACGTTGTCATATTAAAAAACACAAAAGCATTAATTGACACATAGAGACTATTTATTCCTTAAAGAGGACATCCATCACATTATTGTAAACATAAAATGACAATGATTAAATATTTTTATTGTTTGTTCCAGAAAGGAGCAGCTAGAGACGCCAGAGCAAAATAATGGGATCAAAAACCTAAAAGGAAATCACAGTGAAATTCCTCTGTGCTCACACACAACAGGCACCATGTTCTCACCTCTGGGGGTAAATGTTGTCTTGTTTACAGAAAATTCACTTCTCAGCAGAGCATTTGTTTTGGAAATACTTCAGAAAGAGTAAAAAAACAGCGTCATTAAGTTCAAATTTCTCCAAAACGTTCACTTGAAGGAGAACCGTTTCATCTGTGAATCAAAGTTCTTATTGCCATTGACGTAATTCCGCTGTTGGCCGGAGGGGGTGCTGTTTCCACATCTTTTGTGTTGAAAAGCAGCATATCGCAGATTTTTCTATAATTAAGCTGTAATTTCTCAGCTAAAACAGACCAGCCACTGCTGCTGATGTGTGTGTGTGTGTGTGTGTTTCCGTTCTTGACAGCACCATCCAGGACCCATCAGACTGTGACAGCGCCTCAGAAAAGTTCACCGCCAGGGTTTCATTAGTCTCTTGGAGAGAGAACTCAATACGTAATTAATTAAGCGCCGTTTAATCCTCCATTTCTCCACACAATCGGCCTCACATCGCTTGTGCGGATCTGAGGCTCGACCGATTGGATTAACGTTGCCTCCTTTGAGTCGGCTGCCAACACTTCTGGGCTTTTTTTCATTTCAAATCAGCAAGCGTCGATGACGTACGGAAAGCGACGCCGTTTCCGTTTTCGGGCGGATTTGTCGTGTATGTCTCTGTTTTTTTAAAGTGCACAATGGTGCCACAGTCGAGTGCAGACGGGGCTTGATGTGATCCTCTGCGGCAGCGTGGCCCGAAGCCGAGGGACGAGCGAGCCGGATGATTACGTGCGCCGAGGAGGAGGGAGAGAGAGAGAGAGGGATGAATAAAGAGGGAAAGGGGCCAGAGAGAGTGACGAAAGAGAGCTAACGAGGGTGAGGAGGGGCGAGGAAAGAGAGCTAAAGAGAGGAAGAGGAGGGCAGGAGAAGGACGAAGCTGCAGCGACAGTCAGAGGGAAATCTGATGTTTTCCTTGCAACAGAATCTGAGAGCTGCAGGGAATAAAATGGGCCTTTTTTTTAAAATTAATTCACAGAATCATTTTCCATTGACCAAATTAGAATAACAAAAATAAATTTGCTGGATGGAAACAAGATTATTTTTGAAAAAACTCATATTTTTGTTCTAGAAGAAGTGGGTTTTTTTTTATTATGATGAAATTATTTCACAAAACTGCAACAGAAAGCATTTCTTCGCATCACACGATTCATTCATTCACTGCAAAAACCCCAGAATCCTGTTTTTTTTCTACATTAGCAGAATATTGACATAGTTTTGCGTATATTTGTAATGGAAACATGGCAATTTCTAAAATTGTGGTGACATTACTCCGCATCACACGAGTCACATGATTCACAACATGATACATTACTACTGGCAGAAACCACAAAGAAGACGACAGGAAGCGGTAAAACGATGATGGCGTTTTTAATAACTTATTCACGCGTGATTTTAATGGTTTCTTATTTAACGGAAACATCGCAGAACTGTGACGGTTTCCTTCAATAAAGTTCCTCAGACGTTTGCAGTGGGAACTCAGCTAGGGACATTAAAATGCTTGAGTGGATGAATCAGCTACAGTCCCAGTGTGGGAAATATTCACATGCACCTTAAATTAAATAAACTCCTTTCAGTAGCGCACTAATTGGATGTTAAATTCAACCCAAATGGATTCAAACAATAGGTTCTAAGTGGGTTTTTTCCCTTTTTTTCCTGCTGATTAGAGATGGTTGTTAGGCAGCTTTGGTATTCGCGGTGACCCGGCTCTCTCGGGGGGTCGCAGGGGTCCTGAAAGGGACCGAAGCCGCCTGCTGTCACGGCCGATTACCGCGCACCGCCGTGACGGGCATTAACCAGCCTGTAACCTCCGCTCTGTGGTGATGTCCTCACGCTCTGCGTTTAGATCACCGTCCCCAAATCCATCCTGGTTCTGTCCATCAGTACGCCCCCTCTGTTCTGACCCGATCCGAAAGGCTGCCAGTACTTATTGGCCCGTCGTCGTCTTTCGGTGCTGCATTGTGTGTTGGCTGCACACAGGAACAGGGCAAGACTTTAGAAAGCAGCAGCCCAGGGCGCCAGTGTTTCGGGGGCCTCGTGGTTTTTCTTTTCTTCTTCACCTCAAAAACACAAAATCTCACCGAGTCCTTTTCATCTAGTTTCAATGCAAATATCTTATTACATTAGAACTAATTCACAAGTAACTTTTCAGCAAGATACAGGAACTTTTTAGAGTCAATATTTTCTTAATATTGATAAAAAAAAATCCATTAGCAGATTATTTCACTTACAACATTCGAAAAATATCTTGTTTTAAGTGAAGTAATCATCCAGTGGAACTAGATTGGGTTGCTAGGCAACAGGCTGGACTTGACTGGGGTTGCTAGGTAACGGCGCAGCGCTCTGCTGTCGGAATTATTTACATATAACAAGCTCCTATATGTTGCTGAAAAGTTATTCATAAGTTACTTTTGTCTTATTTCAAGTCTACTAAGATATTTGAACTAGAAAGTAGACAAAAGTACAATACTTGGTAAGATTTAGTTTTTTTGCGTTTTATTTAATGATTGCAGGTTTTGTAAACATTGTACTTTATAGAAAACTCACAGGTACAAATCAAGTGAATTTAACAATTATAAAGGAAGTTTCAGATTAAAAAAAAATACCTCAGTTCTTGTGTTTTTTATTCAATTTAAATCAGTGACGTGATAGGATGATTTCTTTTTTCACATAGAAACAGACTAAATAAATACATCCATGGGTTTAATTTTTGGGCTAAATATGATGGAACGTAGTTGCAGATAATAAAAATAGTTTGACACTCAACTAACTCACTCACTCTTTGGTTACCTAGCAACTCACTCACTCTGTGGTTACCTAGCAACTCACTCACTCTTTGGTTACCTAGCAACAACGTGTTGAGTAACTGGTGCAGCAGCAGTTTAAGGTTTGTCAACAACTGGTTAAAAATAAAAAAACACAGTGTGGAGTGGAAACTGTGGATGAAACAGGAAATGTCATGCGTCCAATTTGGAAGTATTTGAGATATTTAAAACAAAAAACTAATCAATAACTGTTTATCTATGGATATGAAACACTTATATTGTAATACGTTTTTTTAAACCAGTTTTTTTTTCTAATATTCACTGTAAAATTATTAAATATTGTAAGACATAGGCAGCAATTGATTAAATATATGGAATAAACCAAAAATAACTCAGTGAGAATGGAATAAAATCAGAGTCAACAAAATGTGGATCATGTTATTCCTGTCAGCGTTTCCCAGTGTTGTCTGTCCAAAGCAAATCAATAAAATGTTTTATTTTTCCTGCCCTCTTCCTGGAGTTTTACCTAAATCCATTTCGGAGGGGCTGGGATTAGTCGGTTAACTCTTTCCAGCTCGCCTGTCGGCCGCTCCAGCTTGGCCCCGTCTGACTGGACCGAGGAGGGCCAAGTCCTCCAGCCAGCCTGAGCCGATTCAACAATCACATTCTGTTTAAATCCAAGTCAGGCCCGCCGAGACTGCAGCCTTGGCACCGACCCCGCCGTGTTTTTATCCCGCATTTAAATGGGAAAACAGGAATATAAAGTTGAAAATGTTGCTGATTTTCCCGCAGAATCAGAAGCCTCTGTGAAGTGGGAAATGTTTTCTTTCCCACCACGTGAACTCTGACCCCTTCCCAACGCTTCTCTGCCGTTAAGATGTTCAAGGCGTCCCTGCCGGATTGTCGTGTGTTTTGCTAACAGGTTTATGAAGGAAAACACACAAACATGCAGAGGAAGAGTGGGGGGTGGGATCCTTTAAGCAGCTTTGTCCGTAATGTGCTTCAGGTCAGCGAGACGAGGAGCCCTGTCCTCGTTAGCATGCGCTGCGCGTCCGCTAACATCACCGTCTTACTGAGGCAGGAGGATTCAGATCAAGATGATTGGTAGCAGTAGGGAGGGAGAAAAGGAGAAACTGAATCCCAGCCGCGATGGATCGAGGTGGGATCCGAAAGGTCCGATGGGCAGATAGGAAGGGAAGAGAGGAAGCAAAGCGGAGGAGAGGAGTGGGTGGGGCGGCGGCGGCGATAGTGGCGGTCGATGTGAATGCAGGCCACTGAGCGCTGGCGGGAGGCCAGGCCTCTACGCTCTGGCAGCTCGTTAGCCTCTGTGTTACTGACCTGATAGACCACAAGCCCTGCTGCCCACATCACCCCCCACAACTCACTCATGATCTAATACGGACGCACTTCCACCAACTCACCTCTAGGGGCAGCAAATGAGCAGAAAGGTGGAGCTTTTGCACATTTTCCCCAAAGTGACGCCTCTTGTCACTCAGAAAACTTCCTGATTCCTCCTATCCACTTTCTTCATAACCAATTAATCAATTAATTTTAAAAAAATTCCATTTGCATGATTTATTGTCTTTCTCCGTTCTCTCTTTTCTTCTACCAAAAACTTGATGATGATCATAAATCATTTTTTAAAATGATTTATAATTAATTTTATTTATTGTTTTGGATATTTAAAATGTCTTTGAGTTCCAGTTCCTTCAATATATTTTGAAGGGCGCATTTTATTTATTGTTTTGTTTATGAATTTCATCACCTATTTCAATCATGGTTTTGTTTGTGTGCTGCTTTTATTTCCATTTTAATAATTGTTTTTGGTCATTTGGTTCTTTTTTTCTGTCAGCAGTTTTGTCAGTTGAGGCTACAGCTAGTAGCTGCTAGTTAGCGGTAGCTTCTGTTAGCTCATTATTAACGTCTATGCTCTACGTGTTTAACCATTAGCGATCCAAACAATTGTAAGCCAGATAAATTCAACCACAATACGAAGAAAAACCGTAGATTATTTCCTTTGTTGTTGCTGAAAAGTTGATAAAATCTTGGTAGCTTCGTTGTCTCTGCCGTTCTTTTCCGTCTGCTTCTGCTCTCTTTGTCTCATCAGCCCGTCTCGGTCTCCTTTAAACCTGCTAACTGAGTCTGCTTTTCAGATCTGAGCAATTTTAGGCTTTTCAAATAAAAAAAACGTCTTCTTTAATAAGCGGCCACCGCTCTCCTGGGTGTCGTTAGCGCTAATGCACAATAAAGCGCTGAATCCACCCGCAGCCTGCCAACATGTCTGCTGTCATCGCCGCCCTCTCCCCGCTCCCTTAACAGCCTCCTTCATAAGGCCCATCAGCACAGTTAGACATATTACAGTCACAATTACTCAGGCTAATTGACTTCAGGGGATGTGAAATATTCCACCGGAGAGAAGCGGCCGAGGTGATGAACAGGCAAACTGTGATTTTATTAAAGGGGAGTGACTCATATCCTTCCTCGGAGGAAGGCTCTGTTTCCCCTCACATGTGTCTCCACATAGACAAGTTGAATTTTATTGTTTGCGTCCAGACATTTCGCACATGTGCACAACGCTGGCGGGTGAAAAGACGATTCTTTCACCTGCCATCCATCGCCGGGCTGCCGCTGTAGAACTGTTCTGCTGGCAAAATAAAACCCGGAGATGTTGTTGTTTTTAATTTAGTATAGTGCCACAACAAAGAGGAAAATAATGTTGAAGTATAACTCAAAACCACTGTATTCTTCTTTTCTTCTCGCTCTCAGACACGTTGAAAACTTACTGACAGCAGCTAATTAGCTAGTTAGCTAATTTCAACACCTGTTCTACTGATGGTCTGTCAGAGTTTGGCGTATGGGTCGCCTTTTTTAATTTTTGCTGACTGAATCGAAGCTCACTGAATTCCACAGCACATCCACATGGTAAAGTTATCAAAGTCAAGCTAGCACAACTAGCTGACCTACTTCCTTCTCCATCGCTGTTTTTGTCTCTTAATTAAAACCTTTTTCTGATCTTGTTGTCTAGTTTCTGTAGTGTTTTGTAGCATCCATTTTTATTCTATATCTTTAGTGACAACCTGACGCTAACACCAATGCTAGTCATCGTTGGAAAACAGCTGTTTGTGGGATACTTTGCAGTGTATTGCCAGATTGGGCAGTTTTCCTCCCAATTGGACTTGTTTTGAACATGTTGGGCTGGAAAAAAAACAACTTTGGGTGGATTGTTACAATTTGTACCACTTTTCCCAACATCTGGCGAGTTAATATTAAGTCTTCAGAGGAAACGCTTTGGAAAAAGTTGTCATTGTGTGGCAGAAAAGCACAAAAGCACATTTTCTTAAAATGCCATGCTGTTGCACTTACCGTATTAGTTAATTTGATTAGTCATTGGTTTAGCATGATTGAAAAGAACACAGAGCCACAAAAAATACAAAATCTGTTTTGTTTTCAGAGAGTTCAGACCGTAGCTGGCCCAGTGGGATCTGGTTCCACTCAGAAAGTAATAAATGTCAAACAAAAACGTTCTGCATTGTCACAAAAAGCAGTCGATGACATTTACGCTTATATGTATGACTAAATCTGGCTTTTAACTGTGAGTTTCATCAGCGGCAGGTGCTTTTGGAGTTGGTTTGCTTTGTGTTTGGGCTGGAAACTATCAGTCAGACCTGGCAACCCTTCTGTCCTCCGCCCGTTCTGACTTCTCTCCGTTTCCTCCCGCAGCTACATCCAACGGCACCATGGAGGGCATCGACAACCAGGAAGGGGGCGTGTGCAAGACCAAGTCCATGAAGATAGTCATGAAAGTGGGGCAGAGTGAGTATCGCAGCCTCTGCAGGCGATGTGCAGCACTGAATAAGGTCAGAGGAGGCGGCTCCATCGTCTCCATGACACCTGGGGCTGTAATCCAGCCAACCCCAATGCATACACAAACACACGGTACAGCTGCTCTCACACGCATTCAGCTGCACTCCCTACACATATGCTAATCTAGTTTACATGCATAATTCCCATGATTCATAGCCCAGCAGATGCAGCGTTTGTGCACGCTGAGAGCATCGCGAGCAGCTCCAGTATTCTCCTGATCCCGACGCTAATGGTTCCACCAGACCCAGCTCAGGTTGAGGATAAATTCAATCTGTGAAATTAGGCTGAAATCTGGTGATTTATTGTCATTTTTAATCTCATTAACACAAGAAGCCACGCCATTATTGTTTGAAAATGCTGCTCCACCTTAAAACCATTGGCTAAAAGTGGTGTGCCACCTTAAAAAAAGAGTTAATTGATACGTATTGACAGCCGACACAGTCATTACTGGTAGCAGCTACTGATGTGTCTTTATAGATAAAGATAGATGCTTGATTTATCCCCATGGGGGAATTAATTGATTGATTGATTGATTGATTGCCTGCTAATCCGTGTCCATGTTGTTCTTTCAGATCCTTCTGATCCCGTTTCACCCAAAGACATTCCCACCAGAACGCCCTACAAGCCCGGGTCGCCGGACGACGAGAGGGAGAAAAACGAAGTCCAGCTGACACGAGGTGAGCCCGATTTCTAATTTCAATTCATAAGAATAAACTCATAAACTTCGGGGAATAAAGATGCAATTTTACCACAACAGCGTCTTAAAAATTTAAGAAAAAGTTGTTCTAATGAGAAAGAGCTTGAATCGTTCTTTTTGTGATTTTTTCTTCTGTTTTTGTAATTTCTGAGTTTCAAGTTGAAAATTTTTGCCCTTTGAAACTCAAAAATATTTGAGTTTTTTTCTATATAATTTATGAGATTTTTTTCTAGCAAATCTTTGATTTTTCAAACTCACATTTTCCTAAAAGTTTAACATTTTCAACTTTTGAGAGTTTTGAAAGTTTTTTCTAGAAAATTTCTGACATTAATTTCAAATGTTCTAAGAGTTTTGTAGTAAAGTTTTGACTTTTCAAACTCAGAAATTTAGGGTTTTTTTCTAGAAATTTTCGGAGAGTAATTTCAAAATATATGAGTTTTTTTATAACTAATTTTTGACTTTTCAAACTAAGAAATTTCCTCGTTTTTTCCTAGAAAATTTTTGAGTTTAGTCTCAAAATTTCTGTTTTATTTTTTTGGTGGAAATTTGATCCTTTTTTCCCTTAAATGGCCCTAAAACGTCGTCGTTCTAGAGTTGGGGTCAAGGAGCTGCACAAAATCAGTGGTGCGTGTGTGTGTGGTGTGTGTGTGTGTGTGGTGTGTGTGTGTGTGGGTGTGTGTGTGTGGGTAACAGAAAGGTCAGCGAATCATCAGCCGGTAATTGAATGTTGCCTATAAAACCGATAAGCATCTTTGGTCCTTCTAAGGTGTCTCCCGGCCGCTCGCCTTTCAGCTTTAAGGTGACATTTTCAGGAAAACGATCCGGTCGCCGTCTGCCGTCTTCGGCGCACAGAAACGGGCTTGTTTCGGGTCGAGCGGCTTCGTTTGCTATCTCTGCTATTGGATTGCAGCTCAAAAATCTCTGTGTAAGAAAATCAGGAGCAGTAATTTCCTCCACGAGAAGCAGGAAGTGCCTGGGGACGAATGCAGGCTGACCCACATAAACGCTCCCCTGGATCTCTGAAAAAACAACAACTGAAATAAAACCAATCAAGAGCCTTTACAAGCCCAGGAAATGAAACTGGGGAATATGCATTATTTATGTCAGACAAAACAGAAGGACAGGGATTAAATATATGTAACATTAGATAACAAACATGTGACTCTTTTCTTTCTGTCGATGGAGAGTTTGTCAGTTTTTGGGATCTGTTGAGAGAGAGAGGAAAAATCCACATTAAGAAATCTGGAATGAAAGTTAAGCTACACGTTTAAAAAGAAGTGGTGCTCCGCCTTAAAAAATATAATTAAGTAGAAAAAAAGGAGGAGTAAATTTCTGCCAAAATTGACTCAAAAATCTTTTAGATTAATCTCAGAAATGTTCTAGAAAAAAAAAAACATGAAGATCTCTGAGCTCCAAAAGTTTAGATTTTGCCAAGAATCTCGGAAATTTTGAGATTAATTAAATAAAAAATAATCTAGAAGAAAATTGAAACATTTTCAGAGCTTCAAAAGTAAAAAAAAAAAAAAAGTTCTAGAAAAACTCAGAAAATTTTAGGTTAATCTCAGGAATTTTCTAGAAAAAAAGTTGATATTTCTTAGTTTCAACTTTGGAATATTTCTGAGTTAAAAAAGTTGAAAAACTGCTAGAAAAACTAAAAAAATTTGAGATTCATCTCAGAAATTTTCTAAACAAAAACCTGATTATTTCCAAATTTAAAAAGTTAAAAATTTTCAATAAAACAAATTACAAAAAAATGAAATAAAGATTGAAAATTTGCTTGAAAACTCAGAAATGTTCAGATTAATCACAGAAATGTTCTATAATGTTCTATAAAAACAAAAATGATCAACTTTTGAAAGTCAGAAATGAGAATATTACTAGAAAAAATATATATTATTCAAGCTTGTTTCTTATTAAAACAACTTTTTTCTTGTAATTCCTTCTGGTAAAATTTCTTCTTTTTGCAAATGTAATGAATTTATTCTTGTAACTAAACAAAAAGTACCTGCAGCCCAACCCTAACACTCTGTCATTAAACTACAATATAAATCTGAGTCAGCTCTTTTATTTTGAAGTTAGGCAGCTCTGGCTTCCTGTTGCATGTTGCTTAAAACGGAGCAGCATCTCGGAGTGAAACTCTTCTACTGGAAGCTTTTGTTTAAAAAAAGGTCACATCTGATCCGTTTCTATTCAAATTCAGCAAAGACTTCGACCTTGAAAGTAGGGCAATCAGCGGAAATCCAAGCTGCACTCGGATAAATTGCGTTTTGAAAGACATAAAAACTAACTTGATTTTATGGCTAAAAGCCCCAGAGGGCCAGAGAAATAGAAATATTTGATTCGGTTGTGAAACATCAATTATGGAAGACAAGCTGTGCTCTGACTCCCAGCGATGGACGCTCTGGTTCTGATCCAACACTGAAGGCTGGGAGCGTGTGGCTCTGCTCGGGACCGGCAGCATCGCTGCAGCATCAGCGGTTCTGAGGCCCAAATGCTCTGCAAACCGAGGGACGACGTCTGATCCACGTTCAACAAACTAAAGGCTGAAACGTTTGTGATCGATTTGGACGGAAAGTTTCAGGAATATTCAAGATCAGCTGAGCAGGAAATTTTGTTTCCTTCTCCGTCCTGCATTTAGGTTCTACGACGGCGAGTCATTACCGTCGTAAAGGAGTCCATGAAAAAAGAAAAAAAAATAATAGAACTTTTCAAAATTGGGAAATTTTCTAGAAAATTTCAGAGATAAATCTAAAGCTAATTTTCAACTTTTGAAACCTAGAAATTGTTTCCTTGCAAAATTTTTAAATGAATCTCAAAATTTCCGAGATTTTTTTCTAGCAAATTTTCAACTTTTGGAGCTCAGAAATGTCCCTGTTTTTTTTTGAAAGATATTTTCTTTGATCAGTCTAAAAATGTCAGAGTTTTTGTTATGAAATTTTTGACTTTTCAAACTCAGACATTTTTAAGTTAGTTTTTTCAAGCTAAGTTTTTACTTTTGAAACTCAAATTCCAATTTTTTCTAGAAAATGACTTAATCTAAAAATTTCTAAATTTTTTTAGCAAATTTTTGATTTTTCAAATTGAAATTTGAACTGATATTTTTTTCATAAAAATCTTTGACTTTTAAACTCAGAAATGTCCACCACGTTTCTTTCTAACAGGAGTTTTTTTGTAGATATTTTGCTTCCCAAGAATTGTGATGAGGGCCCCGCACCAGTCATTCAGTGGGATACAAATGGCCCCTGCGCCGCACTTTGAACAGCCTTGTTGCTCGACTTGTTGTTCTGGATCAGTCCCAGAGTTCTGGTTGGTTCTGACTCGCTCTCTTTCTGTTCCTACAGACAAATCCAAATTAGAAGACGGCGGCGGCTCCGGCGGCGGCGGCGGCGGGAAATCGTCCAGCGCCATCGGCTCCGAGGTGGCCATCTTTGTGGGCATCGCCTCGGGCAGCGTCATCTTCATCATCATCATCGTCATGCTGGTCCTGCTGCTGCTCAAGTACCGGCGGCGGCACCGCAAGCACTCACCGCAGCACACGGCCACGCTGTCGCTCAGCACGCTGGCCACACCCAAACGCGGCGGCGGCGGCGGCAACAACAACGGCTCGGAGCCCAGCGACATCATCATCCCGCTCAGGACTGCTGACAGCGTCTTCTGCCCGCACTACGAGAAGGTGAGCGGGGACTACGGACACCCCGTCTACATCGTTCAGGAGATGCCGCCGCAGAGCCCCGCCAACATCTACTACAAGGTCTGAGGGCCGGGAAAACGAAAACGCAGAACCCGGACGAGCCCCCGGTCGGAGCGAAACGAACCGCCCCGCTCTTCCTCTCTGTCGACTCCTCCTCCTCCTCTCCTCTGATGTTTCGTCACTAGTCGTTTCCTCTCTGAGTTTTCGCCCTTCGCTCCGGGTCGGTCACAGCCGGCGCAGACGATGGGGACGAGTAGCGAAGCCGCCGTCGCTCGCCGGGAAGCGGAACGGACAGCCTCTTCTTCGTTTTCGTCCACCGGGATTAAGTGAGTGGGATGGGTGGATTTATGGATGTGAAAGTTTTTGAAAGTGTGAGAAAAAGACAGACTGCTCTTTTGGAAACAGAGACTTTAACGATGGGAGAAAAAGCAGGAAGTGGGCGGAGCTTGAACTCAGCTGAGCGGATTTACCAGCGGGATGCAGAGGGATTCCCACACCGGACCTTTTGTGGGACTTTCACCCACTCACCTGTCCACCCACATGACTACCATCACACAAACACTCACCTGTGCACAGAAACAGACTCACGGGTCAATGTGACGTGTTGTCGATCACAGCATCCCTCCTCATCCTCAGCTCGGTCTTATTTCGCGTTTTACTTGAAGGTTTAGAGAAAAAAAACATGATTGAGTCTCTTTGTTTAGTTCCACATTTACTGGTTTCGTTCATATCTGTTTTTTATACTTTTACGACGGCGTATCACGGCCACTTTGGGCAGAAAAAAAGGAGCAAATTTCTGCCAAAAAAATCACAGATTAATGTCTGAAGTTTTCTAGGAAAAAAACGTAAAAATTTCAGAGTTTCAAAATTCTAAATATTGCGATAAAAATAAATTTTGAGATTAATTTCTGAGATTTTCTAGAAAGGACTTGGAATATTTTGAGCTCAGTAGTAAATTTGTGAGAAAGAGAATAATCTCAGAAATTTTGTAGATTAAACAAGGAAATTCTCTGCAAATTTACAAAACAAAAAAAAATCAGAGATTCTCTTGAAGCTCAGAAAAGTTCTGACACTCAAAAATGTTTGACTTTATGAGCTCAGAAAATGGCAATATTTTTTCTAGAACGTTTCTGTGATTAATCTCAAAATTTCAGAGACTTTTTGTTGAAACGTGGAAATGTCTGCTCGAAAAATCAAAACGTTCAACATTTAAAAATTAGAAAATTTCCAAAAGTCAAACATTATCAACTTTACAAGCTCACAAAATGTTCAAGTTTTTAAAAAATTACTCTGAAAATTTCTGAGCTTTTTTCTCACAAATTCTAAACTTTTGGACCTAAAAATTGTCCAAGTTTTCTGTAGAAAATGTTGGAGATTAAACTAGAATTTTCAGAGTTTTTACTCTTGCAAATGTTCAACTTATGGAGCTCAAAATTGTCCAAGTTATTTCTTGAAAATTTCTTACATTAATCTGAAAATTTCAGAGTTTTTCTTCTCACAAATTTTCAACATTTCTAGCTCAGAAAATTATTGAGATTAATCTCACAATTTCTGAGTTTTTTTTTTTGCAGAAACTTCCTCCTTTATTTTACTTTCCGTCTACAGCGGTCCTGCTGCGACGCCGTAATCCTCTGGAATAGTTCGAGTGCAGATAGAGTTTTCTTTCCCTTTCCCCGATGTGTCATTGAAGCTCACGCGTGGCAGCAGCTCAGTTGAAAACAGGAGGAGGTGGAGGACTTTTCTCTTGCATAGCGCAGCACTTTTAAGCCCTCCTTTTTTTTTTAAACGTTCGTCCCTCCACTCTCCTCCGCCGGAGAGAGACGCGGCGACGTCCGGAGATGGGAGAGCGGCCAAGAGGGGCAATAAGAAATCCAGTTCGCCTTACTGCTGTAAGACCTGGTGGAGGTCAGAGCGAAGCAGTTCTAGGTACTGTAACGGATCCCTCAGGGGTCCGGTGATGACTAAGGGTACCCTAAGGACCCAAAATTCAGCCTGGCCGGTGCTCTCCTATTGTTTTCTGTAAAGCACAGGAACATCAGCTTAAACTTTCACTGTTTTCAGTCTCCATTAGCATTTCCTTCCTGTGAGTTTTCAGTTTTTCTTTTTTTTTTTTTTTTTACATCCAATAGATGTACATTTAAAAGAGAAAAAAGGACATTAAAAGATGAAAATAATACAAAAATAAGATGATAAAATTTATTTATGATAGACACAGAGCACAGGTGTTGTCAGGCGGAGTGGAGAGGAAGAAACTAATTTTAATATATAAGTGGTTTAAGTGCACATTATGCAATCTAGGTTTTGATTATTTGATATCTGGACCCGGCTCGGGTCCCGGCTCCGTCTGCGAGTTACCCCAACCCAAAATAAGGTGCAGAGTAGCCGTTTGTCCCAAAGGAAAGTTCCCAGTGTGCCCGATTCTCCTCATACACACCCTCCATGTTCCCCATGCATGTGTGTGTTCACGTGTGTGTGTGTGTGTGTGTCAGTGGCTCCATGCAGCATCTCAGCAGTGACTTAGGCCTCTCCCTGAGCATTTATCAGCCCATTGTTCGCATCTCCATCGATTCATGAGCATCAAATTTCACCGAAAAAGCCAAGCCTTGTATTATCTGAGGTTTGTGCCTCTGAGAGGCTACAAAATCTGCAAATATGCAATTCTTATTTATTTTTTTAATCAATTCTAAAAGAAAAAAGTGTTCTTAACCACTGAAAGATGTAACAACAAACCAACTTAACAAAATGAGTCTGTCTGTTTTTTTTTTTTTTTACTTTTTTTTTCAGTTTTTACTGCAAAAACAACAAAACTTACCGGGTATTTTGGTCAAGTTTTTATTGCAAAATCTTAGTACAATTGAAATAAGAGAAAACTAACTTAAAATGAACTTTCTAGCAAGATACAGGAGCTTGTTTTAAATAAATAATTCCTTAATACTGATGAAAACATTAATATATCCACTGGAAGATTATTCTTTATTACTATAAATAAAATAATCTTGACTTAAAACTGGGGTTGTAGCTTATAATTATTTTAGTAATAAATTATTCTGGCGATTAATTCATTATTCTGCGATTAATCGATTATTCTGGTGATTAATCAATTATTCTGATGGTTAATCGATTAACCAGATTGGTACATTCTGCAAATTTTCATTAAGCCACTTAAGCCTGATTTTTACATGATATTAAAAGTTCATTAAAAGAATGAAATAAGCAAATAATTAAATAACTTTTGAAATTAAGAAAATAAAAATAGTGTTGCCTAAAATGCAGCATTTCTTTAGTGCTGATTGTTTGTAGCAAAAGATGCATCTGCAGCTAAAAAAGTATTGCATTCGGTTGATTATTTTCTATATTAATAATTTAATATCACAAAATGCTTAGTAGGAGATTTTTTACATAATTTAAACCAGATGAAGCTAAAAATGCTATTTGATTTCTTTGTAGAACGTATTTAGAGATAAAGAAGGTTTTTCATCTTAAATGCTAAATGTATATTTTTTTTTGTACAGTTTAGATTTAATAACAACAATGACTGCAGTCTTTCAGCAAAAGGCCTTTTTTTATCTGTATGCTCCAGTTAACGATTAATCGATTATTTTAACAATTGATTAATCACAATTGATTCGATTAATCGTTTCAGGTCTACTTAAAACAAGCTCCTATTTCTTGCAGAAAAGTTATTTGTAAGTTATTTTTGTGTCATTTCAAACGTACTCAGAGGTTTCCAGTAGAAACTAGACAAAAGTAATCGTAATCGTTTGTGTTTTGCAGTGTTGACTACGTGCCGTAGTGCAAACTGTGAAGAACGAAACCATGACAAAGCGTCAGTAACAGAACCTGGACAGGTATTTAGAGGTGGAGGAAAAGCGAAAAACAAAAAAAGACAAACACAAACAGAGGAATGGCTTTTTAGTTGCTTTCTGTCTGCGGCAGAATCTGACAATCTCCTTAGTTTCTTTGAATCTGGCGTCCTTTTCTCAGCCGCCGCTCGGCTGCAGCTCTGCGGCGGCGGCGGCCTGGGGGAAGCACCTCAGGCGACTGTAAAATGCCTTGCTCGTATGGTCAGCCCTTGGTCACTTGACTCAGTAAATTTGCACCGTACTTCTGTAGGTAAGAACCTGTAAATACATTAATGTTTGTATTGTATATGGATCCTGGGTTGTTACAATAGCCTTATTCACCTTTGTAGGAAAGTAAATGGAAAAAAAGAAAAAGTGGATTACACTTCAGTAAAACAGAGCATACTACTTTTTTGGTAAATAGCTTATGTAAATATTGACCAGAACCCAATAAAAAACATTTTTATAAACTCTTAAAGTAAGATGTTTTGTATAAAATTTGAATTTTTTGCTATGTATTTTAGCTAGCGCTCTATGGAAAGCCCGTGTCCTCCCCACTTCCTCCCGTTTTGCACTGTTTCCATGGTAATTTGGTTTAAAAAAATAATAAAAAAAAGAGAAAAGTTGCCAAACCGACTGCTGCATATTTGTGCCATAAGTGTGTACCATAAATATTTATTAAATTAGTTTGTTTTTTTCTCTCTTTCTCTCTTATGTTCCGTTGATGGTTTTATTTCAGTCCAGTTTGTAAGTAACAGTATTATATTTGCATCGTTTGTCGTCTGTCCCGTTTTATTTCGTCATGTCACGGTTGCAGCTCCCTCGTTCCTCGCAGTGTCAGATGGCCCAGATTGTGACGAAGATTAAAAAAGAAAAAAAAAGACATTTTGAAATTCAGAATTTTAAATTAATTTCAAAGAGGATAAATGACACACATTCCACCAGTCTGTTACAAACTGAAAATGTTTTTCAATAAAATGTTTTTCCTATGGACACGCTGTCTGTGAGTGCTTCGTGAATTTGAAAAATAACGTCTTATTACTGTCTTTTTACAATTTGTTACCACTTATTACAGATTATTATTGCCTTATTACTCTCTTTTTATGGTTCAGCTTTTAATAACATGCATAATGCAGCCTCATTCATTACAGCCTGTTGCTAATTATGTTACTATAACTAATGAGAATTAACAATTTTCTTGTAAAATTTAAAAAACAGGTATTTGCGCGAGAAGTTGCCAGACCCTAATACGCCTGAAGGAGATGGGAACTTAATGTGAAACATTGCAGCAGCAGCAAAGACGTTAGCAACGATGCTAACACATTTTAGCCCAAATGATGCTAAAGAACACGGATGTTTAAAAATATAACGGCACTTTCAAAAATGGCAGCTTTAGCTGTTTTTCCTGCAATATATGCATAGAATTTCTACATAGAATGATAATAATGTACGGAATATTTGTCCTTATGAAGTAATTTGTTTATTGATAAGCTACGTGTTTGGACGCAGTTTTCTTTAAAAAGCTAATTTATTGCACCTACTAGGTGTATTTTTCAAAGGAATGTGGCAATTTTGTGGTTCTAAACAAATGTTTAGCTGGACATAAGAAAAAATGACTCATTTTATTCTGTAAAGGTTGCTAACTACTAGCTAGCACAAACTAGCTAATCCTAGTTTGGAGAATGCATTAGATAGTTTAAAACAGGAGCAATGTGCAAAAGAAGAAACATTAATAAAAGATGCTTTGAACCAAATTTAGCTGAAGCTAAGTTCCTCCTGTAGTCCCGGAGCAGTTGAGTTAATTAAATAGTTTAATCTAATACATCTTCCTGTAGCGAATGCTAGCTGCTGCAAGACGTTAGAAGGTATCGGTTTTCAGTGAGTGATGGTTACCCCTGACAACCAGGCTTTGTTTTAAAAATCTGAACACCAGTTGTCTGGTGTTTGCTGTCTGAAAAGTTTGCTGTCTGAAGCAAACTTAGATAGTGTCACCAGTTCAAATGTATAATTCATGTTAGCATCTTAACACTTTACAATCTGCTGTTTCATTCGCCATATTGGATTGTTTTTTACTATTCAGATGTCAGGACATGTTAAAAAAATATATGTTTCAGTGTATAAATTGAATGTACAGAAGAATATAATGAAGGTATTTATATGTACATAATTAAGTAGGTAATTATTTCTGAATTGACCCAAAACTTTGGAAAATTTGCTTTTGGTGTTTATTGGTACCAGCTTTCAGTGACTGACTTACGCTTTTTCTTTTATTCTGTACCAAAGTTCTCATCTGGGATCCTTTCATTTCAATTTTCTAACGAAGCTAACTCAGGGGTGTCCAAAGTGTGGCTCGAGGGCCATCCCAGGGTCACTGGGATGTTTTTGTACAAACCAAGTTCGCCTCACCAGCTCAGGTGTTTGATGCAGATGGAAACTTTTTTATTCAATTAGGACAAAACTATTATAACTTATTAAAATAAAGATTAAGTGTTTATTGCTGAAAGAAAACGTGAAACTTTTTGAGGTTTTGTATCTTCAATGATTCACACATTCCTTTCTTACAGAAAAAAAATACAATTTTCTTTTTTTAATTAAAATCTGTTATGTTTATTGTTGAGGAGGAACCAAATTCTCAACAAAACTTTGTGTTTTAGTTTAAAAAAATAAAATGTTGGATTATCAGCATCTTTGAGTTGATAATGTTGGCTCACGTAACAAAAACAAAAAGTCTGGACACCCCTGAACTAAAAGCTCATAAGATTTTAAAGAGTTGATGTTATCTTCAGATATAGATCAATTCTTACAGCTCTTACAGTTTTAAATGTTTGCATTTTGCTCATACAAGAGGACAACAATCTTTAGTTCTGTTTGGATTTGGTATGAAAGTAAAGCAGGATTCATAACAGAGTTTCTGTATATTGTAGCAACATTAACAGCTAATGCAGAGCTGCAGTATTTGCAGTCAAGTTTGATCTGCTGTCTCCATGTTAGCTCACTCCCTGATGTAATATGGACACACTGATTACAGGATCATGTTCCCTATCAGTGCTTAGGGCCAAATTATCCTTAAGCCAGTGAGTCACTCTTGTTTTTTTTGGCCGCTACGTCCAGGCAGCTAGCCTGCGCAACCAGCTCTGCTGCCAGTGAGTCAGGACAACGTCCTGCCAAAACACGGCCAGGCAGAGACACGAACCCAGCAGGCTGCCATCTCTCTTCCACCTCTGCAGACCTGCAAATCAGTTCATCACCAAAGCTCTCTGCTCAGCCAGAGAGTCAGTAAGATTATAGCTGTGACGGCCAAACGACCAGCTAGCCAGCCAGCTAAGCTTCTGGGCCTAGCCTGCTAGATTAGCATGCTCAGATTCTTGGCTTTGTGTGGGAATCAACTCAGCCTGCATTTGTTCACAGTCCAATCGAACATCTGTGGGATGTTCTGGACAAACAAGAAGCAGGATAATAGTTTTTATTTATTTTATTTTATTTAGTTGTATTTCATAGCGACTTTGTTTGTCTAATAAAGTTTTAATTGGTTTTTAGAGTGGGTTTGCTAGTTTTATTACTTATTATAAGTTAGCCTTAAGCTAAAATAAGCATATTAGCAAAATCTGGCTAATATGCTTAATATTAATATTAATTAGATAATAAAATTTAGCAAACTTTATTAGCTAAATTTGGCTAATATGCTTAATATGGCCAAATGTAGCTAATATGTAAGTTAATGTATGGTTAATGTAGGTTAGCTACAAATCAGGCAATGTGTAGCTAATATATTAGCATAGGTCAATGCTAAATGCTACACATTCCAGTGATACCCCGAATGCTAGTGACAGCATTTAGGCTAACCATAGCATTTTAACTAACTTGAGTTCATACACACATTTTTCCATACTGAGTTGACTAATGTGCTGGTAGCCATTTTTGTATTTATGAATCTATTTATTAGCCTTTCCACCTGATATGAGCTAGATTTTTCTTTTCCACACTAGCAGTTGACAGCTCTGGCGGCAGTTATGCAAAATGGCGACTAGCGTTTGGCAAAAGGTAAGCAAAAATAGAGTGCCATCAGATTTTAGTTGTTTTAGGTTGTTTTTTTTTGTCTTTGGTAAAAGACAACGAGCCATTTCTCCAATCTAGTGCTAGATTTACATGTTTGTTTTGGTTGTATTTACCCATGATGCCCTGCGCTACAGCTAACTTCCTGATTTGGGAAGCGGCCAGAGTGTTATGAATTCACGCTTCCCGAAACAAACCGGACTTTCTAGAGAAATGACGTCGAGTTCATGTCATGTGTTTAGAGTTTAAATCAAATCAGACGTTTTTTGTGACTTAAATTTGACCTGAGTCCCCAGTAAAACAAAGAAATTCACCCCAAAAAACAGAAAACCACAAAACCAAGAAGGACTCGCCAACCTTTTTTTTGTTTTTCGTCATCTAACACACCAGCTGCACCAAATATTTAAGCTATTAAAGCCACAGGCGATATATCCGTCATTTCTAACCACATTGTCTTCAAAGCCCTCTCGTTATGAGACGCCAGCCGAAAAATAAAACCGTCTTCATGATGCCGGAGTTCGCCTGCCGACTGTTCATCAGGAAAAACGGAGACGCCTGCGAGGCCGAGGTGGAAACAGAAAACAAGCTGAGCCTCGAATCGTTCAGCTTTCCCACGGTGGTCCGTCATCTCCCGGATCTTTGATGATGAGGAGGATGTTCTCCCTGTTCAATGTTTCTGTTTTATCTCCCTGGCCTTCGCGCAGCAGAGCACGCAGCGCCGCGGGGTTTTAATGGCTTTTTCATTTTGACGAGGCTGAAGGGTTTATCCTCGGGAACGGTTCGGGTTTTCAGGCCCCTAACCTCTCCGTATGTCTGTAGTTCAACATTGTTCAGAACCGTTTGGGCCCGGTTTGAATCCTCTGAATGTTACGCTCCTTTTGTTGTTTTATAACCACCATTAATAATTTAGTTGTTGGTTAATTGTTTGAAGTTTATTTTTTTTAAATTGGAAATTACATATTAATTAAGATTTACATGCAAATGCATGAGATTATGCCGGAATGGCAGTATCGTCCCGAAGATCTAGTCAGTCTAGTTCTATGCTTTCTGCTCTTAGTGACGTCAGGCTTTATTATTTATTTCACATTATGTTTAGAAGTCCTAATTGCACTTTCTGAAACTTTTGAAAGAAGGTTTGTCAGCCTATTTGGTTTCGTTAGTTTCAGTTTTTATTATTATTTATTTTATTTGAACAAATTAAAGTTGTGTTGTTTTTAAATGCTTCACTAAACTAAATTTAAGCATATTGTACTGGTGCAGACTATCAAATATATTTATAATGAAGTACATTGAGATCTGTGTTTAAAGAAAAAGAAACATTTTAAGTCAGTTCAGCATTGGCTTTTTGTATCGTATCGGTATTGGACGATACTAAACGTCAGTTATCTGTATCGGTATCAGAGGTGAAAAATCCCTGATTTCCATTCCTATATGAATTGGCAGATTGGTGTATGTGATATTTAAGAATAGTAAGAAGGAAACGCAGCAACATAAAGGAGAAAAGGGAGGTGTTAAACAATTGTTTTCAATTTGTAGTCTGACGGTTATAGTACACTCCAATCTGATGTTGAAAATGAGTAACAATGCCAAAGCTAGCTAAAATGCATTCAATAGCATGTTGACTAACACTGACTCCATTCAGTATACAAACAGTGTAAAAGCTAAAATAGCTATATTAGCTATTTTAGTAGCATGTAGGTAGCATGTGGGCTAATATTGAAAATGAGCTAAAATGTCTATTTTAGCTATAAGGCTAACATTAGCATGATGGCTACATGCTACCTTTCTACAAATTTTGCCCCCCTTAAGAAAAATTGTAGACACGCCCCTGTCTGTTTTGGATGTATAAATCTGCTCACATGTTTTTATGGCATGAAAATAATGCATTCTGAATTCAAACAACTTTTGATCAGAGATAAATTGCTGCGTGATCCGAAACCGTTTGGATGTTTTAGCTTTTCGTTCCTGGTGTTTATGAGCAAAGACTGGACCAAACTGCACAGAAACGTCTCAGTCCTGGTTTCAACACAGGAGTTTTGATTTCCTCTCACGTCACCGAAACATGAGGGAACGTAAACAAGATGAGCCATCAAGTTGCTGTTTTACTTTAGGGAGCTAATCCCACACAGATTCCTGCAGAGTGACTCAGACCAGTCGCTCGTCATCATCTCAGATATCACACAAAAATTACATTTCCTGTATATTCAGGAAAACATCTTTTGAACTCATTCAGCCTGGGTTCATATTTTATTTGCCCTTTAATATTTTCATCTATTTCTGTACAAATAATCCCAGTTAATCTCCTGATAAACACACCCTGTTGATGCAGATTCATCCAGGTAAATATTTTAAAGCATTTAAAGCCAGAGTTAGGTAGTAACTACTTACATTTATTTACTCAATTACATTTACTTGAGTAACTTTATTTATTATGAAGTAGAGTACAATTTCTGGATTCTCTACCCACTAAATGAAAACAAAAAAATTAGAAATTTAACTAAAGATTCTGGTGAACCTTTGGTAAAATGTAAAAACATTTTCTAGAAATCTTTTTTTTAACTTTTCAAACTCAGAAATGTTCTTATTTTTTCTAGAACATTTCCAGATTTAACATTATTTCTAGATTTTTTTTACTTTTCAAGCTTTGAAATGTTGTTTTTTCTAGAAAATGTAAGTGATTAACCTAAAATTTTTTATTTTTTCTAGAATATTCTTGTCTTTTCAAATTTAGAAATGTCCTTGTCTTTCTAGAAAGTTTCTGAGATTATTTCAAAATTTCTGGGGTTTTTTCCAGTAAATTTTGGACTTTTGAAAATTAGAAATGTACAAGTTTCTTTTCTAGAAAATTTCAGTGATCAACCTCAAAATTTCAGATTTTTTAAAAAGAAAGTTTGTAACTATTGAAACCCAGAAATGTCCTTGATTTTCTAGAAAATTTCAGTGATTAATCTCAAAATTTGTAACTTTTTTCTAAAAGTTTTGACTGTTCAAACTTAGAAATTTCCTTGTTTTTTCTAAAAAATTTCAATTATTAATCTAAAAATTTCAGATTATTTTCTAGAGAATTTTTGACTGTTCAAACTTAGAAAGTTCTAGTTTTTTTTCTATAAATTTTAATCATCTAAAAATTTTAAATTTTTGTGGGTACCCTTCCTTTGTTCATCTAAACTGGCTGTATGTGATGTTGAAGAGTCTGTGAGGTTTCCAAGAATATTTGATGTTTAAATGTAACTCATTCCTCATCAACTCCAACCGAAGTACATCTGATATGGATAATGATTGTCAGATTAGAAATGTGAACCAAAAACCAGAACGTTTAGATTGTCTGGATGCCAAGCAGGAGGATCACATTAATCTGAAGTGATGAAACAGTTTCAGTTCGGCTCTGCTGATGGTGAAAACGTTCCCACACGTGAACCTTTGGGTGTCGACATCCTGCAGAGGAATGTGAACGCAGCCAACACCTTCAGCTCGTTAGAAAGCGGCCCAATCAGAACAGACTCTGTGGAAATGTGTTTCATTCACAGCCAGGCTCCCCAGCTGCTCCACGCCTTCCTTTGATGAAGAGAGGAGGAACAAAAGTATCAGGTTTAAAAGTGTTTAATCCGACTGGCTTTGCTGCGTTTCCGCTAAAGTTTGATTATTCATCAGCAAAGCCGTTTATTTTTCTGTGCGTCACTCGTTACCGTATGTAAAAGTTTGCCAAGAGACTCTGGTTATTCCACACACCCACACAGGTTTCTGTCAGGGTGATAACTGCTTATAATTCGTCCTTCTATAGATCAATATTTGACAGGATTGGGATTCTTCCTCCAGGTGAACACATTTAAATTCAAACGGAAACTTTACATCGACAAAATGAGCCACAGTTTCACTTAAAAAAGATGTTGAAGTCGTCTGTGCTGCTGCTACGTGTTAGCATTGGTATGCTAAACATGCTAACTACTTTTAGCACAACTTGAACTCAACATTTATCTTTTCCAGCGTCCAATCGGATCGTGTTTTGAAGCAGAAATTTAACCCTTACTGGGCTGAGAGCAGCTTTGTCACCCTTTGCTGCTGTTTCTCACTTCCTAAAGTTGAACATTTGTATTAAGAAACAAATTTGTTTTAGGTTAAACTCAGAAATTGCACAAAAGAAGCAAAAAAGTAAAAACAAATTTTAAAGAAAATCTCAGAAATTTTGAAACAAATCTCTACGTTTTTCTAGGAACATCGAGAAAGTTTCTCACTTCCAAAAGTTGAAATTTAAAAAAACAAAAGAACAAAAAGCCCCAGAAAATGTCAAATTAATCTCAGAAATTGACTAGAAAATTAAAATAAATATGCACACTAAATATATCCACACTCAGATTTAGTTTAATAAACTGTGACGATTGTTGACTTTATTCTTGGCTACATTGTAGTCAAGTCAACATGATTTATTAATCAATATGATTGATTGATAAATAAACCTGAATCAGAGCTGCAGTTATTCCCCCAGCATGGCGACATTTTCACCATCAGAGGGGAAACCGACACGTTGGAGCCATTTCTCCACAAAACGAAAACTACAGTCAATACTTCCCATCCAACCTTTTTCTATCTTAATGTTTTCTGTTGGAAAATTAACATAAATCTCAGTGTGATTTCCATTGTCTCAGTGGCAGAGTGACGGGGGTTTAGCATACATAAATATAAATGGCTGAATTAGCTGCTGGCTGAAAGGGGAAATCATCGGCGGCAGGTTCGGCCCATTGTGGTGGAGAAACAAACAGGAAGTCCAGAAACAAAAGCCTGTTGTTTTCTCCCACGTTCGTCTCTGGATAATCTCCACTGATCCGTGTGATTAGGCGATGATGAGGCGGCGGGACGCGGCAAGGAAGGCGACAGACGCTCGGAGGATCCGTGGAAAAATGTCTGGTAAAAATGAAAGAGGCAGGAAAAACATAGAAAAAGAAATTACAGTAAAAGTCCTAGAAGTTTTCAGATTAATCTGAGACATCTAGAAAATAAAAATCTTTCTAGAAATTTCTGAGTTTCAAAACTTGAAAATTTTTGACTGAGATTTTATGAGTTTTTCCAAGAACATTTTTGAATTTTCTTATTTTTTGCATTCAAACTCAGCGATTTCAAAGTTTTTTCTGGAAAATTTCTCACATTAATCTCAAAATTTCAGAGTTTTTTCCTGCTATTTTTTTTTACTTTTTGAACTCAGGAACGTCCATGTTTTTTCTAAGAGATTTCTGAGATGAATTTCTAAATTTCAGAGTATTTTCTCACATTTTCTTTAGATTTTAACTGAGAGATTTTTTTCTAGAACATTTCTGAGATAATCATAAAATGTAAGACTTTTTTTCTCACAATTTTTTTGGACATTTTGAACTCAGAAATGTCCTTAATTTTTCTAGAAAATTTCTGAGATTAATCTCAAAATTGCAGATTTTTTTGGTAAAAATGTATCTTTTCTTTTTTCTATCTACCCAGTGACAGGAAACAGACTGTATAAAGTTTGAAGGAAAAATAAAACATAGAAACTGATTTAATGTAATCCACATTTTTCTGTGTACAGTTCAGAGGAGTCAGTCTAATAATTCAGGATACAAAGAACTCCCTTGTCTGTTCAGCATTAAATCCCCAGTAATTCAGGCTGAAACTGGCTCTAAAACATTAATCCTGGCAGTAAACAGCATCCAGAGTTCGTCCACGTTCAAACTATGAGATAAAATGTTTAACGGCTCCCAGGAGCATCACTTGGAGTCAAACAGACCTGATCTTATACCAAAGATGATGGAGTTTGTTTTGACTTTACCACACCCTGAAGTCAGGAAATCTGCCACAGCTTTTAAATTGGCCAATTAAAAGGACGGCACAGGTCCAGTGAGTCAGAGAAAACAGATGATGGATGGGTGAAAGTCTCTGAACTCGGCATCAAAACGCCGTCAAACGTTTCACAATCCAGAAGATATGCGAGGAAACAGGCATGACAAAATAAGCCGGACTAATTTCATAAAGTAAAGTAATCAAGACGAGAGGTTAAAAGCATGTTTCCACTTTCTCCAGGGCGCTTTCAGACTAAATAGGCTTTATTTTAACATCTGCCTCAACTGGACAAGAAGCAGGAATCGACCACTTTGTTTACATGACTGTCAGGTTTTAGAGCAGGATCCATTTTCACGTCCAAATCTGTGATAATGGTTTTCTCATATGAGGCCAGGGAGGAAAGATCAATACAGGAGGTTCTGATGGTGATGTCAGGTCCAAGCAAAAGGCTTTATGATGGAAATTCTGCAATTTTAGATCCATTCATCTCCTAGTGTAGTCAAAGTAAGACCAGACAGAAGCTGGACACTTTCACCAAGCTGCTGCAAAGAATGGAAATAAGCCCAACAGTCATCAGCATATAGAGTGATACTGTTATTTGAAGATGTCTGTTGGTGAACAAATCCCAATTTTTTACTAAAATTAATTTGTTTTTAGGCAGAAATATGGCTACCAAAAGTCTTATAAATTTATTGTCAACATCGGTGAAAAACTTAAACCTTGTTTAGACGAATTAACGTCTAAAAATGTTTGCAGCAACTTAAATATGAAAAGCAGAGATCTGAGAATGGAGCCCTGTGGTTCCCCCTCACGAGAAATTAATCATTTTCTTATTCATGGATTTCTTCGTAGAGCATATCTACCATTTTTTAACTGAAATATCTAGGCGTAATGCTACTTGACTCGCTATTGGCTGGCATATCGGAAGCAGCCAATCCAGGAGCTCGATTCATTTTCCTTGGTGCTAATTGGCTGACACCAAAAAAAGTGGAGTTAAGGAAAGCCGTAAATGTTAGCTTCTGTCTTAGATTGTATATTAAAGTATATTAAGGTATATGTGGTGTTTAGAAATGTTTTCAAAGTAAAAGTATAAAAAATAAGTATTCACGTATTTTAGCTATTCGCTATCCCTGTTTAATACTAGGGATCCACTGTAAAGATAGCCATTAGCTTCAGTTTACCGCCAATGATGGCGCCGGATGTTTGTTAATTACTTGTTCACATGTGATTTTAATTGTGCTTCTTATTTAATGGAATATCAACAAAATTTTGAGCACATTTGTAATTGAATTTAAGCAACAAATGTGGCAGAAGAAACCAAAAATCATAGAGTAACATTGTTTAAAATTTAAAGCTCAACTAGGTCTATATAAAATAAAAGTACTTAGTTTTATATATGCTGGGCACATATGCACACAGCATGTTTGATTTGTTGTTTTTAATAAAAATGTTGTGTGAATTGAAAGTACAGGAAAGATTATAAAAATGATGTTTACATCAGAGAGGAGACTTAAATAAATTCCCCATTTCCTGCTGTGGTGGATGTTTCCTCTGTTTCTTCTTCTCCTTTGTTGCTTTTCATGTTTCTCTCCAATTGTTGTTTGTTAAAGATGATTTTTTTTCCACCAGGTCTGCATGTACAGTACATTAGCCATATTTGGAGTTGCTTTTTACAGTTTCATCAAAGCAAAGTGGCTTCAAATAGCTGAAACCACAAGTTTGTCCGAAGTGACAGAACAAAAGTTCCTATTAGGTTTCCCGCTGTGACCTGTTGGAAAGTTTATTTGACTTTTCCAGAAGCTCCCACGTCTAACTCGGCACAAACACGGTAAAAAGAGACTCTTTGTCTTATCGTCTATATTCTCCGACTTCCCGGGAGAGTTTCTGAAAACTGTTGATTTTCTCTGTCTTGATTTACGCCTCTCATCGTTCAGAGATTCCACGAGCAACGGGAAACCTGGAGAGAGAGACGCAGCCAAAGCGGAGGAGAGGCGGCGAAGAAGACAAAGCCAAGTCTGTTCAGCGAGCGGCGATAGCATCGCTGCCGAAGTCAAAGAGCCAGTCTGTCTCCGACGACTCTCAGAAGCTCAGCCAGCAAAGAGACGCGATGCACACACAGCGAAGAACACTCGCAAAGAAAGACAAAACAGAGAAACGACACACAGGGCGTCCACACTGACGACCTCATTAAATATCAGTTCATTTGGAAACTTTTTGGCTCCACTGTTGATAAATCATCTTTTCTGATTATGAGCTAGAAGTTGGAAATTAAGCCTGAAAGCATCAACAGAATAAAGATGTTTTTTTTTGACTTGATGCTGTATGTGGGTAAACTAAGACTGCATTCACACCAGCCATGTTTAATCCAGTTCACTCTTTAAAAAAAAAAGTCTGGTTCGTTTGTAGAAGTGGGAATGTCTAATCAAACTCAGACGCCAGCTAAAATAATTCAACTAAAAACGACTAAAAACCCAAAACTCTGCTCCGCCTACAAACCTCGGTCTTGGTTGAAGTGAACTCTGGAAGCGAATGCATATGTGAACGCGAAGCAAACTGGAGACCGCTCCGAAAGCAGGAGGTGGACATCAAAACAGGGCATTATGGGTAAATACAACCAAAACAAACATGTTAGCTTAATGCTAGCGGCAGAAAGACAACACAAACATCTTACAACCACTAAAATCTGACGCTACCTCATTTTCATTTACATTTTGTAAAGAAGGAAGTTGCGACCAGTTTCTTCTTCAGAGGTTTGTGTGCCGTTTCCTTCAGTGGTTCTTGGTGCGGCGCCCCTGCAGGTGAGGAGGGGAACAGCTTCCTTAATAAGACAGGTTCGTTTGACTCAGTGCAGTGTGAAAGAGAACCACAGCAGCTGAAAATGTAACAAATGTCGCCATTTTTGTCCCCATTCTAACCGAGTCTGCTAGACTAACGTTTTCTTAAACAGTTTTTGAAATTGTGCATACAGTGGGCTGTATCGGCAGTTGCCCAGGGCAGCATCAGGAAGGGGGATATTCTCTGTCAGTCGTCCACTTAACAACTTGCTACAACTTGTAAGAATAAGTAGTGGCGTAAGTTTCCCTTAGCTACAACAAATCAGATAATTTCTTGCATTTTTAGGCATCGGGATTAATCTGATTAAATGCTTTTATCTATTGACAGCATTGTTTTAATAATAAGAACTTTTCGGTGAGTCTTTATATCTGTGTCTGCTGTTGCACCTGGATTTGACCTTTGCAGAACAAATTTTCACACTTGAGGTCAGATTTGAATTATTTTAGCAAAATTTTAAATTATTTGCTAGTTTCTTTATGCACTAAACTTTTGTATATTTTACATTCAGTATAAACATTTTATTTATCCTAATTTTTAATAATCTTGTTATCACAGAAAATGATGATTCTTTGTGTTTTTCATCCTTGAGCTTAGATTTAGATTATTTTGAGTCAAATCTAAAACTATTTTCCATTTTCTTTAAACCCTGTAAACTTCTACATATTTTTGCATTTAGTATAAAATTTTAATTTATCTTAATTGTTAATCATCTCATCATAAAAGATCATGAGTTTTTGTGTGTTTTTTCACACTTGAGGTTAGATTAAAATTATTTTAATAACATTTCAAAAGATTTGCCACTTTCATTAATCACTAAACTTTTGTATATTTTGCATTTGGTATAAAAATTAAATGAATCTTAGTTTTCAATAATTTCCCTTTGTGATTCTTTTATGCTCTCCTAATTTTAATTGCTTTAGTAAAATGTTCAAATATTTTCCATTTTCTTTAAACTCTGTAAGCTTCTGCATATTTTGCATTCACTATAAAAATCTAATTTATTAACATTTTTAGTCATCACTTCCATATTTCCTAGTTCTTCTGTACAGCTTTTATGCTTTCAGCACAAATCGAATAATTTTAATGACAAATTAACTGTTACAACTAACTGCATTGTTTTGTGTGAGTCACTTAATTACAAACCAGTGGAGATCCATTTAAAAATCTCATCCTTTCTGCTGCGCAGACAAAGAAATCTGTTTATCGCCATCAAAATCTGGGCTCTGCACTAAACCAATTAAATCTTAAATCTCTTATTTGCTCCAACAATGTGAATCTGTTCACACCGCGCTCATAAAGCTTCAGTCCTTTGTGTCAGACGGCGACCATTTCCCATTTGGAGTCGCATTTAAATAAAATAAAATCAAGTATTTCAGCTCAGGATGGGGATTTCCATCCACCATTTAATTATTTGTGGCCACTTCACCCAAACCAAGCTGGAGTCTGACAGATTAAAACAAAGGTGGGTAAAATACCCAGAAATTGGACTCAAGTAAGAGTAGAAATACTTTTACATATTTTTACTAAAGTAAAGGTGAAAAAGTAGCCAGTGAAGAAATTGTTTAGGTAAGAATAACAAAAAATAAGTATTTGTTTAAAAGTCGACTCTAATACTGAGTAGCTGATCAAATTAATAATCATTCACTATTTAAAAATTACATCATCAGACGGTTCAAAATATAAAGTAAAGTGGAAATGTTGGCATTTTAATGACCAAAATGACAATAATTCTTAAAAGTAGCCAAAAAAATAATAAAAAATCAGGCAAAACAAAATGTTTCCAAGTGACTTTATTTCAATGAAAAACTGATGAAACTTTATAAAAACTGCAGTTGTTTTGGTGGATTTTTATTTAAAACATGTTTGTTTTCATTCAGTAGGAAATCCAAAACTTTTACTCAAGTAAGAGCAGAAATGAAAATAAAATTACTCAAGAGTAAAGTGTAGTAAAAATACTCCTAAAAGTAATTTTTTTTTCATTAAGGTTACTGAAGTAAATGCAGCTTTACTGCATTAAAACCTCCATGAAACTTTGAATATTTGTATTTTTTGTAAGCGGAGCTGGAAGAGGAATCCGCCTGATGACACCTGAACACATTTTCCCCAGTCGGACTCTTCCTGATCCGTTTTGGCCGCAGCGTTCGCCACTTGATCCGCCGTCCGTGTTCCTGTGTGGCTCTGCGCACACGGACAATGAGCAGAAGAATAATCCCTGTAATTAACTCTAAGCTGAGAGAAACTGCAGCTCCCACCGTCGCTCTGTTTTCTAATGCTTTATCAGATGACTTCAGGGAGCCCTTCTATTCAACAGATTTATTAGAATTATTGTTTTTTTCAGTAAATATTTATCTTTCATCACAAAAACGTGAACATTTTCTGTATCTTTAGAAATATGGTGGGAAAAACATGAATTGATGTTAAAGACGTTCTGCTCTGAATATGCAAAAGTATTTATGCCAAAAGGAAACAGATTTATGCATTTATGAGGAAAAGTCTGAAAAGTGTGGTGTGCATTTGAATTTTCATATCTTAACCTGGCAGTATCATGTGTTTTCCAGTCACATAGAATCATTTTATGGCGTAATAAAGTAAATATATTACTTTAAATCTGTAATAAACGTACAGAAAACTGCAAAAAAGCCAAAACACTGACTAAGAGTTGGTTTTGAATCATAGTAAATATAACATTGACCAACATATTTGATGTGTTTGATGATTTTAATGATGACAAAATGAAATGTAATCTCTGTTTCTGGTTTCTCATTTTGTGAATGCATGACGTTTTTATGACCTTTAATTTTTGTGTTTTTATGATATAAAACACTTTGAACTGCCTTGTGGATGAAATGTGCTGCACAAATAACTTCATTGATTGATTCAGTTGTTATATAACTTAAAAGAAATTTGACATCTTCAAATTGGGCCTCTGTCTCTTTAAGAAGCTCCTGCTCTTCCTGAAGCTCCGCCTTCATGAAGTCATCACAACATGGCTCCTTTATTAACCCTTTAGCAACGTTTTTGCCAGAGCTTCACTGAGAAGAAGCTAGTATGAGTTCCAACAGGTGTTTGCTAATTACTGCTGGCTAGTCTGAAGGAGCTGAGTAAGGAGGAGCTGCGTCTGGAAGGCGGAGCTAGGTCCGCCCAGGCGTTTTGCACAGCTGAGTGGTTGCCATGGAGATTAAAGGATTTCCCAAACATGCATGAAGGAATCAAATCAACACCCCAGGTTTGTTTTAGATGAGAGAATAACACTATGTAAAGCAAAAAAGTTTATTTTACATAATACTGCCCCTTTAAATCGTGTTTTTATAGAAGACTGGAAAGAAAAACGACATTATGGTTGGAAGTTATCCTTAGGAAGTCTGGTTTCAAGACTCATGCAGAGAAGATGAGACCAAAGATTTAGCCAAAACATTAAATCTTCCCAAGTATTTTTATCCATTTTCAAATGGAAATATCTTTGTGCATCTTGAAATAATAAAAAAACAACTTACGAGTAATTACTCAGCCAGATACAAGAGCTTGTTTTAAATCAATAATTCCTTAATTGTGATGAAAAAATGTCAGATTATTTCACTCATTGGGAAAACTGTCTTGTTATAAAATAAAATAATCTACCGGTGGAAGTAGAACTTTTTAAATCAACATTCAAGAATTATTTACATACACAAGTTGTTATATATTACTGAAAAGTTCCTTCTAAATTAGTTTTTTCTCTTATTTCAAGTGAACCAAAAATGTTTGTACTAGAAATTAGATCAATAATATTTGGTATTGATCCTATTGCTTTTACTCAGTGAGGCTGAACATACATGTAAGTTTTAGGATTTTTATCTATAAAACTACAAACATGGCGTCCTTCCCCTCTCACATCAGCTATGCATCACGTTGTGTTGATATACATATAAAATCCTCATAAAGTAATTTAGTTTTCTGGTTTTAATGGAAGGAAATGTGAAAACGTTTGCAGAGTGTCTGTAATCAGAGCCTCAGTGAGACTCGGTAAATCATTACCGAGTCGTCCAGCCTCCAGGTTGTGACTCATTATATTTTCCAGGGATGAGGATTCTCTGCTGCTGCTGCTGATGTTTTTCTCTTTGGCTCTGAGGATCATGTGCGGCAGGTTGAATGTTTTATGCGAGGTTAACTTCCCCGCCCACTCCGTGTTTAAGCCTCTTCCCTGAGTTTCTCTGAGCCCCTCTCAGCCGCTGCGTGGGCAGGAAGAGTTTAATGGCACCAGGTTCTGGCGCAGCGCGTCGTCAGATGCTGCAGGGATTCAGAACCGAGACGCTTTTTAACACAATGCATCAACTGAAGCCACTGGTATTACTGGTTTCATGCTTCTCTGAATATTATAAACTGTGTTTGCAAATTCAGCTAGGATTCACTGAACATTTGGTAGAGATGCTAAACTGCAGGATTTGGGAGTTTGGTCTATAAAACTCAGATCAAACACAATCTCTCTCTTTATATATATATATATTATGTATTATGGGCATTGTAAATAAAATAACAAAAATAAAGGAGTAAATTTCCGCCAGGAAACTCAGAAATTTTCTAGAAAAATCAAGGAAATTTCTGAGCTACAAAACTTGAACATTTTGCATAAAAACACAGAAAGTTTCAGATGAATCTCAGAATGTTTCTAGAAAAAACTGGAAATTTAAAACATTACATTTTTAAAAAGGTAAAAATTTCTTTTAAACTTTTCAAACTCAGAAATTTCCTTGTTTCTTCTGAAAATGTTTTCAGATTAATCTCAAAATATCAGATTTTTTAGGCAGAAATGTAAGAATAATTTTCTCAATTTTGTTATTAAAAAATAAAACCAATTTTTGAAAGATAAATATTCAGAATTTAGGACTCTATTTTAGTAATAATTTTAAAATATTGCGGAGCTGGGCTCTTATTTTGAAGTGCACTTGTTAAACTTTTCTTACTTTAACAAAAAAATTTCTTTATTATGAGAAAATGTCTGATTCTAACAAGTTTCACATCTAATAATCAGGTTTTCTTGTTTTAATGAGAAACTTTCTCATTTTAAAAAGATAAAACTTCTCATGTTGTAATGAAAAACTCATTTTAACAGTTTGATTTTTGTTATAACAAGAAGGTTTATTGTTTCTACAGGAGAGATTTAAAACCTGTCTCATTATGATGAGAAACGTTCTCATTTTAACAACTTTAACTAGGTTTTCTTGTTATAACTAGTTTCAAAACTAGTTATAACAAGAAACTTTCTCGTTAAAAGACGAAAAGCTTCCCGTTATAACGAGATTCAAACTCGTTAAATGAGTTTCTCTTTATAACCGGAAGCTTTTCGTCGTTAAACGAGAAAGGTTTCATATGAAGAGATATAAAACTAATCTCATTACGAGAAACTTTCTCTTTATAACAAGTTTAACGACGTTTTCTTGTTTTAACTCGTTTCGAGTTATAAAACTAGTTTCTTTATGACGGGAAACTCTTGTTAAATAGAGGCTGCTCTTAAATTTATTTCTGATCTCTGTCGGTTAAACACTTCCTGATTTACATCACCTTTGACAAAAAGTATACTAACTCATGAAAATGCATGAGAAGAAGAAACTATTAGAGAACTTTTTTTTCTCCAGGCTTTGTAGGCTGCAGCCCTGATCAAACAAAGTTAAAGTTGAAATATAAGCTGCATATTGATGCATATTCACAGCAATCAGCAGAGATGTTAATTGCTGAGGGATGATGTAGCGGCAGCGTGGGCGGATGGAAATGTGTGCTTGCAGCTGAACCTCTGAATAGATCTGCTCTGTGTGACCATATGCCTTCCTATATTTTATGAATATGATCTCCAGAGTCGCAGCTCTTATTTACACCTCTGTTATTATTAATACGGTCCGTATGTGTGCATGAAATCACACCCACACACACAGCGTACTCCACATTTAAATAAAAGCAGGACGTATTTCAGTGCGGATGTGATCCATGAGTTTTACTGTCTGTGCGGCATCTGCGCACATTTCCCGCTGATTGTGTGCGGTCGCAGCGTAAAGCGGGGTTTTATGCGAGCGCCTCGGAGCCGGAGGAGTAAGTTGATGCTGCGGGACAGATAAGGGTCTGTTCAGACAAAGGCAACCTTTGTGAAGGAGGACCGCTGCAACACGATCTGCTGCAGCGTTTGCCCCCCGGCGGCATGAAAAGCCCACCGTGTCGCGGACCGACTGGAACAAAGTGGGTCCAGAACTTCAGATGGGAGTCAAGAGGAACCGGTTCTGTAGGAACCGGACGTTCTCAGACTGGAGGGGAACAAACTAAATCAATCAATCAATCAATCAATCAATAAGTGAAGTTTATTTGTAGCTCATTTCAGCATCAAAGTAGTTCACAGTGCTTTACATCATAAAAACACTAAAATGAAAAATTAAAACATCACATTTTGCATCAAAACGTTGGTCAATGTTTCACTTATTATGGTCCAAAAGCAACTCCAGCCAGCTGGGTTTTAAAGGAACTCAGTGTTTCAGCCGTTTTGAATTTTTCTACAAGTTTCTTCCAGATTTGTGGTGCATAGAAGCTGAATGAAGAACGACATAGAATCACAGCTCCTGGGTGAGGCGGTGTGTTAGGGTGAAAACAGTCATAAGATTAAGAGAATAAAGTCATAATACTAAAAGAATATAGTTGTATGGGAATAAAGTCAGTAATAAAGTCAAAATCAGCCATATACCTGGTAAAATGAGGAATGTTGAGCACCTTGGATGGTATTGAAAATATTTAATCTATTAACACATCATGATGTTTACTGCAACTTTAACCTAATAATTAGATTTTTCTTTCTTAGCCTGAAAGTAATACTCATTATAATGTTGTTTTTGTATTTTTATGTTTGTGTTTACATGTATTTAAGTATTCTTGTTTTTGTTTTTTTATTAATTTGGTTTAAATAAAGAATATTTATATCAATGAAACTCATTGTATGTGATGAAGTGTTAAAGTTTCTTCTATTTGACATTTATCAGAGATATCTGACACGTTATGATGATTTACTTCTGTCTTTGTCAGAGATTATCTGAAACAAAAGAAACTGTTTATTTAAATATTAATGCTTTCTTTCCACTCCATTTAATTTTGACATTAAATGGTAAAAAAAGAAGTTATTCAGCTTCACATTAACTCAAGAAAAACAAACCAGTTGACATTAAATCCGCTGATCCTCCTGCTGTTCGTTTGGCCTTTGTCTGATTTTTTAACCATTTCATAAAGAAAATAAAAATAAAAAATTCCAACATTTAGGCAAACATGCCTAAACGTCTAAAAGTAAATTACAGTAAGCTAATTGTGTTGGCTTAAAGCACAAACATAGATTTTTCGATGGAATTTCAACAGGCACATACAGTAGAGCCCTTATTTAGGTTCACAAAGGCATTAAGTCTTGAATAAACACGCTCACCCACACTAATGCTCACTAATGCACAGATGAAAGCTGCTACAAAGAAGACAGCCTGGTGGAGAAGCAGACTTGCATGGATTGCAATCTGATGTATAGTCATAGCAAAACAGTAACTGAAGGCAACAGAAACACGTTAGGACACATTGGAGCATTTAGTCGCGTCCATATGAGGCTGTAAAAGGTTTAGTGAGTTTGTTTGTGTGGAACTGGAGTCTCACTTTGAACTCTGCATCCTCTCTGCAAAACACCAGCGTGACTTTGGTTTTTAAGCAAAGGAAAAGACAAAAATAGATTAAAAAGAGAACGAACACAAAGAGAGACTGAGACAGGGAGAAAGAAGAATGTTATTCAGCAAGTTTGTAGAAGCTCTTGAAGAGTTATGTTACAGTCTGCATGTGGGTGAGAATGTGTGGCGTCTTAACTGCAAAACATATTTCAGGTGAAAGTGCATAAATCAAAATTAAAATTGTTTTCTCCACTTTGAGTGGGCTAGTGTGAAACAGAAGCAAACTCGCAGGGAAGATTGAAATTGGAAGACAAACGTCAGATGTTTCTAGAGGATTTAGAAAAAAGTTTTTGATAACTTTTAATCCACTTAAATGAGCCATTACAGCCAATGAAATAACTTCCAAACATTTTTGAACATTTGTAACTCTATGGTGACTTTTATAGAAGGGCATTGAGTACTATGTATTTTTCTGTCACAATCAAGTTAGCTTTAGTCATTATGAAAATGCTATAACAAAATAACTTGCTAACCAAAGAAATGTTCCTCTGTCTCTTTAAGAAGCTCCTGCTCCTCCATGATGCCATTTTCAACCTTTCTTAGAAGCTTTGGACTGAGAAGTAATTCCTACGGTGAGCTCAACAGGTGTGCAGTTTCACCACGTGTTTGCTAATTGCTGCTGCCGCTAGTCTTGAGGAACTGTGTGGGTAAAGGTGCATCAATATTCACAGTGGAAACCTTCTTGGCACTACCACAGAAGCTAAAATATAACATCTAACAACGACTTTCTTATCTCCGCTCTACAGGTTAATCAGTGCGAAGATAAACGAGTGGCACTCATTGATTGGCTGTTAAGTAAATGGCAGCCAATAGCATGTCAGGTAGCAATGGCAACTTCTCAAATTATATTTTGAGAAGCTAAATACAGTTTGAATATTCTAGATTTGTCCATATAGACACTAGAATAGGCTGATATGTTTGTGATGTAGAATGGCTGTATGTCCACTCACTCCAGAATTAGTAACGATGTACCTCAGGGTTCGGTTCTTCAACCAGAACGTTTTACTTTATGTTTTCCTTCGGTAGTTATCTTGCTTGACTAATTAAAACTAATACATGTGTCATGAATGTGCAAGCTTTGATACTAAACTGTTTTTCTTAAAACAAATACAAATAAAGGTTCCAAAAAGCAAATTTCCCAAGTTATAAGTGAAATAATCTGCCAATGGAACTAGTATTATTGTAGTATTTTATGAATATTAAGGAATTATTTACTCAAAACAAGCTCCTATATCTAGCTGAAAAATTACTCTTAAGTTAGTTTTGTCTTATTTCATGTGTATTCAGATATTGAACCAAAGACAATGTGGTCATGTTTTGTGTTTTTGCAGTGTAGTGCTGAATTTATATCCTTACCCTGACAGACTTACTTGTTCTTCCTGGATGTTTTGAAAGTGGAAGGAGATGCGTAGCCTTCAGCGATCCGGCTGTTTCCCCGTGGAACCGGCTCTCGGTTTGCTTTCCACAGGCAAACACCCACTCCACTTTTTACATTAGATTTAAAAAAACTTTCCCTGTTTGACCCTGAAGCATCTCTTAGTTTTGTTGTTTGCCCTGGGTTTTCCGTGGCTGCTCCACGATGCTCTGCGGTCTTCACCTCTACCCTCCACTGTCTCACATAGAAAATGTACAAGTCTTTCCTGCAGTTTGGGCTTTTTCTCATGCAGAACTTTTAGAGCAATCCATGTTTGTTGGTAGAATTAAATCCTAAATTAAGTGTGTTCTCATTAACATCCACACATTTCCCATTTTACCTGAGTTTGAAGACAGCAGCTTTAGCATTCCCAGGGTCTGTAGCTGCTGTCAGGGAAACTCTAATATATTTAAGTCATTATTTTAATGTTCAGTTAGAGATTACCATAGTAGTATTTAATATGAAACATTAAGTAATAAATAAGTAATTACCTTAAGTAAATTCATGTGATTAATGTTCATTTATTTGGTTTAGAGCACATTAAAATGTAAAGGGGAACTTATCTTTTGTTCCGCATTACATGTTGCCCAGGGGGAAACATTAACTGGCGCACCTAGAGAGCCACATGGAGAGAAATTTCACCAGAAAAAAAAGTTAATGCGGCCAATGAGGTAGAGTTTTGTTATTTATTTATGTAAATCTTCTGTATTTTCTGTGAGTTAATTTAGGTTTTTGTTTCTTTTTTTAGTTCTCACTGCATTTTTTCGGGGGCATTATTAAGACTTGTTGTCTACAATAAATGTCTGTTGAACCCCAACAACGACATTGAGCCCTGATTGAAGTCGAGAGGAGTAACAAGCTCATTTTGGGTGAATCTGAGTTTGTGAGAAATAAATATTTCTGGAAAGATCTACGTGTTTTTTGAGGCTTCGTCCCACTGCGGTTACATTCAAATAACCGACATCCACGACTTGCTTCTCCTGATGTGGGAAAGCAGCAACTCTACCCTGAGCTTTTCAGAAATTACTTAGCTCCCAATCTTTTTTTAATTCTTTGTCTGTATTTTCCTAATTTCAGAAAACCCCATTCTTTAGCAAATGTTGTTTCCGTTAAATAAGACACACAATTAAAATTACACGTGATTAACTTTGTTCATGCAGGATCATCCTCCTACCACTTCTTGTAATTTTTTCGTCTTTTCCTTCAGTAGTAACATCCGATCCCAGGACTTGTGTGATGCAAAAAAAGTGTTTCCTTTGAAGTTTTGTGAAAAAACTAAATTTCTAAAATAATTTTTTTTTTTTTTTTTAAACTGATGTGTTTTCATCAAGCAAATTCATTTTTTTGAATATCAAATTGCGCCACTAGATGGTCAGTGGAAATGCATGGATGTTTTTTTGGCGGACTTGACTCGGTGTCGTCAAACCACCTTTTTGTGCTCCTATCACCTGCAGGAAAAGCTGTATCGTACCGTCGTGCTGACTGGGCAGCCAAGTTAGAAACTCGAGTCAGCATGGCAAAGAAAAACTCAGCTGAAATAATTGAAATGCCCTTTAAAATCTCTTGGTACCACATCAATAACCAGGCCACAAATGAGACTAAAATCTGTTGAAACTCAAAGCAGAGTGAAGTGGTGGATCTTGATACATCTTACATTTTACACATTAACCAAACTTTAGCAGCAGGATTTCAATAGGACAATATATTTAGCATTCATTCCATTTTTTAATCAGATCATGTTTGTTCAATTGTGAAAAACATGCAATAATAATAATAAAAAAAACTAGTAGGCCTGTTGCAATAAGCAATGAATCAATCGCATGACAAATTAAAACGACCTTGGTAATTTCCATTTGCATGATTATTTATTTTTCTCATGTGGTCTCTTAGTTTTTTCCAGAGCTGTATGGTAAATGGAAATGCAACTACTGTCCAACATTGAGATTTATTTTGACCAAATTGTCAAAGGAAGCAGGTCTTTAGAGGTCTGGGACCAAACAAAGCCAGGAGAGCAGCCGATTAGCGCTCTGGTACCAGAGAAGAATGATCCGAAATCTCCAGAAATGTCCCAGCCCAACACACACCTACACACACATTCTTGCCCCGTAGTAACCGCAGCGATTGGTTTCCATGGGGACCGGTCACGGCTGCAGCTCACTCCATCGGGGGGCGACGGGTCTGACTGAGATCACAGAGTCCTATGGTCGTTATTTAGGATCAATAAGCTCACCAAACTCCAGCCGCACACACACACACACACACTTCCTTTAATGGCCACCCAACCGTGAGTCCTCACACCACCACTTCATCTGCTAATGAATTAATTCATGGTGAGCTCATCTTTAGATCTGAAGAGTTGTATCGGTGAAGACGGTTACCCAACTTCTGATTGCAAGATCAAGATGACTACCCAAGTTCTACTAACCTTCACTGAGACGTTTCTGCCAAAGAGACAAAAACAGAAAGCAGATTAAACAGACCCATTAAGGTTAGAGCTTAAGTCTGTGACTTCAGATTACAGCTCATTATCGCCTCCCATAGACAGACAGTATAGAAACATCATACATTTTCTGACTCCTTAGAGTCTGTTTAGTATTTTAGTTGTTAACTCTTGTGTCCCTGATGTCGATCTATACCACTGGGATAAATTACATGTATCTAATTTAGTCGCAAAATATGGAAAAATGTCTGTTATTTTTAGCTTAACATTCAAAGCCACATAAGGACAGTTACAAAATCAGCCTTCTATCAAGTGAAGAACATTTCCATAATCAAACAAACAATGTCCCAATAAGATCTAGAGAAACTCGTCCATGCGTTTATCTTTAGTCACATCGATTACTGCAACAACATCTTCACAGATCTGCCTAAAAAGTCAATCATTCAGCTGAAGCTGATCCAGAATGCTGCTGCTGGCGTTCTGACTAAAACCAGGAAGATATAGCACATCAACCCAGGACTAAAGTAATTCACTGGGAGAATAGACTTTAAAATAAATCACTGAATGGTTTACCACCACAAAACATTAAAGATCTGCTGTTGTTGGATCAACCTTCCAGAACCTCTCAGGTCTTTTGGTTCTGGTCCTGCTCTGCATCCCCGGAACCAAACATGGAGAAGCAGGATTCAGTTTTTATCCTAAACTTTTACACCCACCAGGATCAAGGAGTTCCTGAAGCTCTTCCACATGTGAAAGCTGTAATTTGGTGGGGGAGTTAAAATATCTCAGACTTGGTGCTTGAGTGACGCTTAAAGAGAGAAGAACGGGTTGGGGCTGAAGATCAAGGAAAAAGAGGGGAAGATTTTGATTTACTGCTCCATCATCATTATGTCTTTATGTTTTTAAAACTCAGAGTGAGCTAGCATCTGTGTCTTAATGTTGTTCTCTTTCCTTGTACCTGTGATGTTTTGATCTCTATTTTCTTATAGTTTTTATGTCCTGTTTTGTTTACTGTATGTCAATATGCAGATGATACTCAGATATTTCAGTCATCATAACAGGTGATCAGCTCTACGATGCCATTGATGCATGTGTAAATTTACTTTGACTGAACCCCTGTCACCAATAGCTGAGCGATCTAGAGACAACGGGAGGCCTTCTGTAAGTAAAACTAAAGGTTTGATGACTACTCAGTGATAGGTTTGCATAGCGCCTCGTCAGAATCTCTTTTCCTTTTATGTCCATCCAAGGTTGTGTTTATTGATTCGCACAGACTTCAATGTGCATCCATCACCCAGCAAGTAACATCTGCAACCTGCAAGCACAGCTATTTAGTTTGGGTGTGTCAAAACATAAAACGAGAAGAGGAAGAAACAAAAGAAGAGTTCTGAGTCCTGATGCATTAAATGAGAGGTTAAAGGCAGACAGAATCTGAACCCTCTGACTACACCACATGGTGATGTGGTCAATATGCAGTCCCAGTTGAGGCAAAAGCTAAAGCACACATTCCACTCCGCCTAAAACCCACCAACACACACCCCCACAGTCACATATATTGGCAAACAAAAAGATCCAGCAGGAGTCGAGAAGCAGAATGAAAAGAAAAAAGGGAAGACACCAATGAAATAATAAGAAAAGACTGTGAGAAAAAGAGGGCTGTAATTGCAATTCATTTCCAGCCCGGGCCCCTGGGGTACTGTGAGTGCGTTTGATCCCAAAGGCGAGCAAGAATGGAAATGCAGGGATTCAGTCATATGTATGCAGAGAGAGAAAGGGATGGGGGAGCGTGCGGGGGAGTCGGGGAGAAGCAGAAAGCCTTTTAATATTCTGGGCCATGAGTTGAGATGAGAGACTGCTCTCATACCTTCAGGTTCATGAGCATAATGAGATTTTTATTTTGCTGAGTGCAGCCTGTGAGCGAGACCGTGTGTCGACCCATCACGCACAAAATGCCTTCAGATCAGCTCTGTGTGCACAAAGCGCTCAGTGTGTGTGTTTTACAATTGTTAAAAGTCATTTGTGAGTGTGAGGAAGGGATACATGTCAGTTGGAGTCAGGGTCATTTCTCTCAGCGTCTCTGCTCGCCACAACCCCCCTGATCTCACATGACTTTCATTAGCTTCATTAGTTTACGTTGACCATTACAAAAATTAGAATAAAACTCTAAATTTTCAACAAAACGTTTAGCTAATAGGATATACTGGAACGAGTTTATCCTGCAAAACTGCAATCCAAACAGTTTTTTGCATGACACGAGTCACATAATCAACAACAGGATGTTGCTAGTTGCTACTGGCAGAAACGTCAAAGAAGACGACAGGAAGTGGTAGGAGGATAATGGCGCAATCTAGTTTTTTAGCATATTCACGTGTGATTTTAATTGAGTTTCTTATCTAATTGTATCACAAAATTGTGTGTTTGTCTACATTACCAGAATGTCAATAATGTTTTGTGTATTTTGTAATGGAAACACAGCTAACCACTTTAAGATAACTAGCAGTGTTTCCATTGATTGAGCAAACTGGAATTACAAAACTAAATTTGCTCAGGGGATATTGATCAAATTTCCACTGAGCATAAAATAAAGCTAATTTTTTGTTCAAACTTTTGGCAGTAGGATGAGATGACTCACATGATCGACAGCAGGATGTTACTACCGGCAGAAATGACAAAGAAGACGACAGGAAGTGTCAGGGTCCCTGTGTGTGTGTGTGTGAGTGATGCATCTTTTCCAGTGAAGATCTTGGTGGAGAGCCTGGGCAGCCTACGCAGGTGGAGCTCATCAGACTCATCATAGTGCTGGGAATAAAAGAGCGGCAGAGCCTTCGCTCAGGTGATTAACTGTTACAAGCATTTGACTCGTCTCCTGTGCATTTGCCATAGATTTTGTAGTCCTTGTGTTTGCTGGCTCTAGGTTTGCCTCATTGGATTTTCAGCTGTTTCTCCTCCTGTGGATCCTACCTGCACGTTACCTGCCTGCCTGCTCTGCCGTTCCTCATTTCTCCACCCTGCTCCATCAGACCCCGGGCCCTCTGTGTCACCACCCTCCTCGCACTCGTCTAAGGAATCACCATCAATCATTCTCCACACTGGACCCTGGCCATATTTTCCTCCACGTCTCACTCTGAATCATCCTAAAGTAAGCTCTCTCTTATTTCATCTCTGATCAACTCGTTTCAGGCCACCATTAACTCCACTCTAATTCCAGACGCCACCGATCACGTGACCCTTTACACCCTCCAGAAAGATCAAGATCTGTCAATTGTTTATTTCTTTGAAAATAAAACTCTGATTCTGCTGGTCAGAAGGTTGAATCCAAACATGTCAGGAAGTGGTATGAGGATGATGAGTGTTTTTTAAGTTATTCATGTGTGATCTTAATTTACTTTCTTACCTAATGGAAACACAACAATTGCAAAATTGTGTTTTTTCAATGTTGGCAGAATATTGACAACGTTTTGTGCTCATTTGTAATGAAAACGCAGCTAATGACTTTAAGATCACTAGCAGCGTTTCCATTGACCTCAGAATTACAGAAATAAATTTGCTCAACTGTAGTAGACAAATAAAAAAAAATAAAAATTTTTTGCTAAAAAGGTTTGGTGGTTTGTTGTGCAGAAATGCCATGAAACACTTTTTTCGCATGATCAACACACAGATGTTGATTCTGGCACAAACCACGAAGAAGAAAGTGACAGGAAGTAGCTGGAGGATGACTTTTAATGACTTGTTCTGTGAACAAACTTGAACAACGCAATTGCAAATTTGTGTTTTTTTGACTTTAGCAGAATATTATAGTTTTGCACACATTTGTAATGGAAAACCAGCTATTGACTACAGCTGACTTTTACACTGAAAGCACTCGTAACATTAACACACTTCTGTTTATTCTCTCAAATGGTGGTTTCCCAAAACATTTAGTCCTACAACTGACAGACTCCTAGGGGCTGAAAAATGATCAGAGCCACACGTCTCCTGTAGCCCTGATCTGTGTGTGTGTGTGTGTGTGTGTGTGTGTGTGTGATGCATCACCTGAAAAACAACTTCGCTCCCACCCAGTATGGGCTGTGGGTGCACACACACACACACACACCTACTTGTGTTCTTTTTGTTTTGAATCGCCTGTTGAGCTCTTTTTCAGGAGGAATGAAAATCCAGACTGGAGTTGTGTTTCCGTGTTGCGGTGTACGCCACAGTGGAGCTTTTGTTCAATGAATGCACAGCGTAGTGGTAGCAGGACTTTTGTTGTGTGGGAGATTTTCTCAAAAAATAAGAGTTATGTGGGAGTTCAACAGCAATGAACCAGAATTTCTGTTTAACAAAAAGTTCATTTTTGTTTCTTTTTGTGTTTTTCTCTTTTATTTTCCCAGTGGTGTAGAGTGTTATTATTCAGCTGACCAGTCAATCTCAGAGTACATTCATGCCAAACGTACCCAAATTCTACATTCAAGAAAGAGTAGCTCTACTTCAAAATATTTTTACTAAAGTAAAAAGTGGGCTCCCAAGAAATTACCCCAGTAACAGGTCCAATAAATGTAAACGTAACTTGTTACTACCCAACCCTGGCTTTAATCTAACTCCAGTCCATTTGTCCAGAAAGTCCAGGTAGTTTTTAAGGTGTGAATTTGTCATCAAACTCTGATGCGGACTGCCTACAAACCTCAGTTTGAAGTTAATTCTGATGCTGTTCGAATGTGTATGTGAACGCCAAGCGAATTGGAGACCGCTCCAAAAGCAGGAAGTGGACTACAGCAGATAGCATTCTGGGTAAATACAACCAAAACAAATACGCGGTTCTAATGCTAGCAGGAGAAATGTTTTTTTTGCCAAAGTCTAAACAGAAATCCTAAAACTGCTAAAATCGCCTCTCCATTTTGTGTGATGCTGCGGGTTTGCTTTGTTTCTGGACAAATACGCATCTCTTACTTACACTAAGGAACAAAAACACATAGTTCAGAAATTCAGCTTTAACCTGCAACCAGCGGAGTGTGAGTAAACTTGAATTATATTTTCTTTCAAACTTTGCATATCACATTATTAATGTCTTTGTTTGGCAGTTCTGAACCGGAATATTGTTTTTTTATTTGTGTGTAAATCTTTGATGCGAAGGTGACAGCGTCTCAACACCTGGCTGTGTTTTAAATAATGAAAAAGCAGATCCCTCTCTATCTCTCCTCTTTATTGTTTCTCACCACAGCGCTCCTTCTCCTCCTCTCTGAGTGACACTTATTTTCATTTTAACCTCCAGTTCTTTCGTCCAAATCCACTCTCAATCTGAAATCTTTTTTTTTTTCCTCTGCGCCCCCAGCCTTCCAGTCACCTCCCTAAGTTTTTCACTCCTCCGCTCCTGCTTGTTTTTCTCTCCGGAGGTGGTGTGTGATCTCGACGTGTCATCAATTCTCTGCAAGACTTTGAATAATTAGGATCTGCATGCATTCCCTGAATAAGCGAAGCCTCTAATCCCCTGGAATTGTGCAAAGTAAACCATCACCTCACAGCCCTCTGGTGACCCCTTACCTCCCCCTTAAACTCCGTTTGGTGAGCCAAACGTGTCCTTTTCAACCCACTTCCACACCCACGAATCAACAGTCACCTCATTGCAACGCTGGCAGTACTGCAGAGGTGCAGTGTGTAAATTAAAAATTCAGTTTGAACAGTTAATCCCCAAAGGAAAGTACTTTCCATCATAATAAATCAATTGAAAATATCCCTAAATCAAGCTTAAGTGTGAAGAATGTCCAGAGTTACATTTTGGGAAATTAACTTTCCCTCCTGCTCTGCTTTCTGATTAGATTCCTGCTTCTCATCTTCTTAAAACTCCCTGCAAGTAAATGGGAAATGAAAGTGATAATAAAAATTTATTTTTCTCCCCCACTTGTCTCCCTCTCACAATCTACATGATATAGGAGCTTGTTTATGAAAACATATTCAAATATTACCTTAGCACTCCATTAAAAAAACTCTTTTAGGGAGTTTTCACCTCAGTCTGGGAGATTCAGTTCAAAATTACATTTGTTACATTTTCAGCTGCTGCGGTTCACTTTTACACTGAACTGTGTCAAACGAGCTGAACTCCTTTGAAAAAGCTGTTCTCCTCATCGCCTGTGATGCAAAACAAAATGTAAAAAATTGAGGTTTCAGGATTTCTCATTTGCTTTTGGTAAAAGATGATTCATGAGCCATTTCTCCCGCTAGCATTAGTGTTTGTTTTGGTTGTATTTACCCAGAATGCCCTGCGCTGTAGTTCGGTTCCTGCTTTTGAGCCGTCTCTGATCACACATGCAGTAGGAATGCAACAGAGTTCACTTAAACCAAACCAAAACTGAGGTTTTTGCACCTAAAATCAATTGAAAATGTTGCTAAATTGAACTGAAGTGTGAGTAAAATAAACTTCTTCTTGCTCTCCCGTCGTCTTAAAGCGCCTTGTAAAAATATCAATAAAAATATTTTTTTCTGCCTCACTTGACTCCCTCTCACAGTCTCCATGATATAGAAACTTGTATGTGAGAACATATTCAAATATTATCTTAACACGCCATTAAAACCAATCTGAAACCCTTTATTAATCTCAGAATGTCCACTTCGCCCTCCATCTTCCCACTCTTAGCTCTCCTCTGCTTGTTTTCTCAGTTTCTCCCTGCCATCTCATCATCTCACTCTTTCACCAAGTCCCCCCCTCTGGTTTTGGTTTATTTTCACATTTCTTCCATCTCTCCTTCCCACAGTGACACAAACGAACAGAGCGGTTGTCGGCTGACCCGCTGGGCGCTGCGGCCCTCCCTGGGCGCTCCATCACTGCTCTCTGGAAACATCAGGATGAATGGCTGTTGTTAAGCAAACAGTGAAGTTACAGCTGAGGTGAGCACAGGCTGATATTAATGGAGTGCCTGCTTGCACTCTGCCTCCTTAGTCAATCGGCGGCTTGCTGTGTGCTAATTTAATCAATGGCAGCAATGAGGGATAAACTGTGGGCCTTTTCTCTGTTACCTGCCTATAGTAATAGTTTCTCACTAACTATTTTATTTCACAGTCATAGTTACTTTCAAATCTGACCTACCTAATTAAACAAATCAGACTTTAGTCTAAATGAAACCATTTCAATGGCAAAATCGGTTTCACATCTGATTGATCTCAGTTTAAAGTCTGTAGAAGGCTCATTGGCTGATGCCACTTGGAAGCAGCCAATGAGCTGCTTCCAAGTGGCGCATTACCCCGCCCACCACATCCTTCTCAGAGGGATCCTGAATGAAGGAGGCGGAGATTCATGGAAAACGGGTACAAAAAAAATTTAAAATAAGTAGTTAGCAAAAGTTGCTAATGCTTAACAAGATTTTATGCATGTTTCCGGCTAGTACAATGAGATAAGTTCACCATTATTAACTAGTTTGTTTCTCTCCGTACTTCAGGAGTAGGAAAGAAGTATTGTTAAGTAAAATGTTTCGTCCAGCCAATGAGCGGCTTCCAAATGGCGCATTGTCCCACCCACCACCTCAGACGGTGGTGGCTGAGCAGCTAACTGAATGAAGAGGAGTACAAAAACGATATTAAATTAATAGCTAGCAAACGTTGCTAATGTATAGCATGTTTTATGGCTAGAACAATGAGCTAAGTTCACCGTTATTAACTAGTTCGGTTCACTATGTACTTCCGGAGTTTACTGTTAAGTCACGTTTCAGCTAACCAATGAGCTGCTTCCAAATGGCGCATTGTCCCGCCCATCACCTCCTTCTCAGACGGAGATGGCCAACTGAATGCTAGTACATATTCAGCTAAAGGAAAGAAGGAGACGGAGATTCATGGTAAACAGGAATAAAAACAATATAAAACTGATGTATGTTTACTACTAGAGCGATGGGTTTTGTTCACCAATATTAACAAGTTTGCATTTTCTCGTTCTGGTTGTAGAGTATTTGGTCAGAGGCGGCGCCATTTTGTGTGGTTGTGCTCCCTCTTCTGAAATCGGTGAGCAATGTTTTTTTTAATTTTGTTGAATTTGCAAATATTTAAGCCATTTTAAACCCATGCTTACAGACTTAAAATTTTCAGCAATAATTTTAAGAGCTAGCAAGTTGTGAAATAATATTATTTAAACATGCGTTGTATTTTAAGATACATTTGTGGTTCACAAGACACTATAAACAAGTAGGTTTTTAGTCTAGATTTAAAGTAACCTTTATGTCCTTCAGGTGACAGAAGGCCGACTTTGTAACTGCCTTTATGTGGCTCTGAAGGTTTAGGTTTGAGTCCATCACTACACCCAGATTTCAACCTGATTGCCTGTTCCTAGCTGTAGTAACTGAAGCTGTGTGCTTCAGTTACTACTCTTCCTCTTTAGACCCCAAGATAGTATGTTTAGTTTTGTTTCTGCTCAGCTGGAGATAATTATTGCACATCCACACATTATATGAAACAATCACCTATCAAAACAGCATACTTATTCATAAATAGCCATCAAAACTATGGCATAGGCACGTGGAAATGAATCACAGAGCTGCGTCCGAACACTGCAATATTTTCTCTCCCAAATTAGCATAAACACAGATCTGTGAAGTCTCGGCGTACAGCACAGTCACAGCAAGCAAACACACAACACCTGTTTGTGTTTACTCAACCAGTTATCTCCCAACATACAGCCATGCTAATAAACAGGTGCGACCTGTTTAACCTAACATGGTTTCTAGTTACGCCTTCGCCGGCGGAGGTTAATTCAGTAACAAGCAATCAGGATATGTTCTGCTTATTTAGTTTCTGTTTTATTTAAAAAATGAATGGAAATTTCCTATGGAAATGAGGAAATGTCTGAGTGTATTTTAGAGCGTCTTCAGCTTCCTCAGCCTTTAAATCTCTCAGTAATCCGATCATGTCTGTATGGTTGTGTTACTTGACAGAACCACCTTAGTTATACAACAGCTGCATCTTAATTTCCATCCTGCTACAATTCAACATCATGTTGTGTTTCGTGGACTGCAGGAAAAGGGATGCTTGTCAAAATTGTAATGAAGTTAAAAGTACATTAGATTATAGTAATGGTCGTAAACTGATCAGTCTCATAACATATTAAAATCAGTCTAAAATGTGAATACTTGTCTTTTAGCTAAAAGCTACTGAATGTCCATCAGGCTAAAAGAGAGCAAACGCAGATTTCTGTAGATTTCCCAGGATTAAAAGCTGAATTTAAAGATGTAATTTGAAACAGACCAAAACTGGACTTTATCTTTTTAGTTTGCTTTCATACTGTACTGTGCTTTTTTGTAAGCAAACGGCAAAGCCACATGTTTATGCAATATTGAAGCTACTTGGATGATTTGAGTTATGACAACATTTAATTTTCCTTAGGAAATAATGTATTTTTGAATTTAATTTAAATCAAAATTAAGCTCAGATTAGACCTTTATGTTAATATTCTTAAGATGAAGGCATGTTTTTACAGTTCATTGTTCTTTCTTCTCGCTAATAAAATCAATAATTCCCTTGGGATTACATTGATCACAGGATTAGCAGGACACTCAGCGAGTTTTCTTTGCTGTTTAATGTTTGTTTTGATTGCTTAAAACTCTCCTCTTGTAACTGAATAAGTGAGAACATGCAACACTTAACTGGTCTTACTGGTTAGAATAATATGAAGGAAGCTCATGTTATCCAGCTAAGCTATTTTTATTGAATTGTCTATTTATAAATAACAGAAAGCGTTTTTTTTTTTATTTAGGCTCAACAATTACAGTCAGGAGCAGAATTAGTCATGAGTCACTTTATTCAACCCATAAGAATGAAATTTGTTAGATTCTCCAAATATTTGTGGATTAATTTAGTGTCCAGTCATGATTACCACTCCTTCATTGCTTTATTTTATAACAAGTTAAAGTTCATGAGGATTAAACAGTAACTTGATATGAGGCTCGTTTTTGCTTCACTAGTAATCATATCCAACAGGGGTGTGTCTGAAAGGCCTTGTGTAACAAATCTGACGCATGTTACTGAGTTAGAAAACTGGAAATATTTTTTCCTTTGGGGATGTTCCTCCTTTGTCTGATTTTTAAAGAACGTTTATTGAAATTTTGTTTAAAAATGTAGATGTACCAAACCTCTCCTAAGGACTTTCTGCTTATTTTGAACTGTTTAGGGCCTCTTGTCACTTTAAATCCAAAGAAGCTTCTGCTGGCTACGCTCCCAAAAGTCAACGCTTACACTCACACATAAAAATGGCTGGAAACAGAAGCGCCATTATGCAACCATACATCTTTGAAAAGCAGAAGTGGAGCCTCCTGCACAGTCAACTAGAATGCAGCAAGTGGTTTCTGGATGGTAAGTCAACAACAAAACGCTTGCCTTTTCCAGCAGCCATTGTACAGCAGTAATAAAACTAGGTGACCAAATGTGCTAGAGCTACTCTGGGCTTGCTAGGCAAGGGGGGAACTCTGTTGGGGTTGCTAGGTAACGTGCAGTGCCTTTGGTATGGGACTTAATCGGGAGGTTTTTGAAATAGCTCGTTTTCTAGACACCAGAAAACAACTGTTTTTTGTTGCTTTTTTTTAAGTGCTTGAACTGTTTTAGAAGCAGTCAAAACGAAAATGGAAGTTCAAAAATGTGCAAAATTGAATGGATGAATGGATGTATCTAAGACTTCAACCGTTTTTGCTCACTAACAGTGTGTGTTTTTTTGTTAAAAAATAAGTTTCATCTGTGCCGGAATCTGCTAATGTGACCATTTCCTAGCAAAGTGACCCGAGTGACTCAAGATTAACACACCTGCGTTTTATTAAAGTCAACCGTAAATGGATCGAATCCAGAAAGTGTGAATCACTGTTTCTAGTAGGATTTCAAAGGAAAATCACAGAGGAGCAACAGAAAACACGCTCTGCCCTGTGGGGAAACATCTGATGCTTATCTGAAGATACATCCTGAGCCTGCAGCAGCGATGAGACAACATTTTAACACTTTTCACTCTTTATTAAAAGAGCTACTTCTGGTGTGTTTGGCAGCAGTCATGCAGGTGTTGATATGAGGGCAATGTGGGTGAAATATTTCCATGATGGTGACACGAGATAACCCCAAACTGTATTCTTGCCACAGGCAGTGTTCGTGGAATTTCCCCTTTAATCTCTGAAACAACACTTCTTACATTGACACGTATGACCTGGTTTTCTCAATTTACCACCAAAACCTTGATTTAAATGGAAAGTGGCAGCTTATGACTAACAATTTAGACATTTCATATTTATAAATAATTAGATATATATTGCAACATCTTCAAAAACAACTGGAATGTTGTTTTGTGTTGTAGGTGTTCAAATGTTTGTTGTTGGTGCGTGTATTTTAACTTTAACTGTGCAGTGGTCCTTTGTAGAAATGGTTCTGAAAAAGTATCTGCTCTCACTGTATTCATAAAACAAATAACTCCCATGATATGCAGGTGAAAATACCCATCAAGGTCAGCAGTAATCAGCGATTAACAGCATCAGACTTCAACTGTTCTCGCCAAAACATCAGTTTCGGTCAAAAAATACAGTTGGTGCATCAATGATTAAAAGGTTATAGAAAGATCAATATTCAACTCAAAACACAAAGTAAAGAGGGCAATTTATCCAAAATATTGCTAGTATTGATGCAAAGTCGGAATCTGTTTTGAATCGAATACTTTAGTTACCTCTTGAAATTTTATTTCATTTTTGTATATGAAATAGTTTTTCAACTCTAAAAAAATGTGATTTGCTCTTCAGTGATTTAAAAAAAAAAAATTTATTTAGAAAAAAAACATATCTCTTCTTCTTTCCTTGGTTTCTGTTTATTGTGATCAAGTGTTACGAAAGCATTTTGTAGATGCCTATAAACTTTAGCCAAATGCGTCTGTTCTTGGTTTTAATTCAATAATTCAGACAAAAAAAATCATCAAAACACCTCAAGGTCAGAGGTTGAATGATTCATCAAACTTAAATAATAAAAAAGTATCACTATCACACACCGCTGATAAAAAGCCCTGACTTTAAGTTAAAAAAAATGCCTTTTTTTTCCAATACCAGGAGTTTAGCAGGTCAGTTTTTTAATTTTCTTCTACATCAAAATTACAGCCATCTTGCAGGAGTTGCTAAAAGTTTCCAGCTAAAAAACAACTTTTTGCTGTGATTTACATAAATAACGAGTCATTTAAGAAACTGTGCCAGGATTAAGTTTGGATAAAATCTTAAATAATTATTATTTTTGCAGTGCAACATGCAAACACTAGCTTTCATGTTTTCTAATAGCTGAACCCCTAAATAAAGTAAATTCCTTAGCTGGGGTTTAGTCTGAAATGTTGGAGCTGCTCGGTCTGACCCCTCTGCAGGGCCCCTGGGGTTGGCGTGACCCTTTCCTGGGACGCAGACGTACCTATATACCGACTTGAATTTCACGACCGGCGTTAGTGGCAACGTCACCGTGTCTGAGATCGTGAGGCAATGAATAAGGCAATCAAACCTGCCATTTGCACCTGTAAAAACACGAAAAAATGTTTCCTCTTTATAAATGAAGGGGTTCTCACAGTTTCATGGTTATGAACGCAGTATGAAAAATAAAAAGGAAACTCTGTCGCCATGGAAACCCAGCAGTCTGTCCTCAGCCGCGAGCGTTTCCTTTCTGTACGGCTCCTTTTCGCCTCTCCACCCTCTTATCTCAGCCATAGTTGCCAATCGTCCATATTTCCTGTCGTTTCTGCTCTCACTCCTCCTTCCTGCTACCTCTTCCTGCTGGATCTGTTTATTCAGGCCTCATCCATGTTCAGTGCTGTCGTTTCCTGAATTAAAACCCCCCAAAATGCCTTCGTTTCTTCAAACTGTGTGGAGCAAATGTGGTCAGCTATCATTTAGGGACAGGAATTAACTGCTGAATATAACAGAAAGCTCAATCTTCATATCTCTGCTGCAACACAAAACAAAAACTGAAATTGAGAAAACATTTTTTAATTTAAATAAATAAAAACAGCAGTTATTCGGGAAAAACCATAAAGGGAACTATGTCTAAAACATAAATTAGACATAAAATCATTTGTTTTTGTGTTTATGAATCTGTTTGTTAGCCTTTTAAGCTGATTTAAAATAGATTTTTTCCCCCACACAAGCAGTTTGTCATTTATCAGGAAGTTACGGCACTCCATTTTCCTCGCTACGCTAGGCTAGATAAATGTTTTGAAAATGATGTCTTCTGTTGAGTATTCATTAGTCAATCACAATGCAATACTTTAAACTTTTTGAATTCTGCACCTAAAAATCCAAACTGAAATATTTGGCTAATAAAGACTAATAAAAACTAGCAAACACACTCAAACTGAATTAGACAAACAAAAGACACAACAAACTAAAACTGAACTCTTATAATTTCTAACCCTGTCCTCCTGAATCGGTCTGTGGGTTTTTGCAGCGGTGTTACCTGGTGGGTCATTCAGGGCCAGGAAGATACAATAGTGTGTCAGCAGCTTATGGGGCCCCTGCAGACAACCTGAAAAATGGGCCCCAGCAGCACGCTGCATTCAGGCGGTCCAGATAATGGATCCAGCCATGGGGCCTGTAGCTAATTGCTTTGCATTTAATTTAGGGGTATCAGCATCAAGTGAGGTGAATTATTGTATTATTTATTTTGATTTAATGCGTTATATCATTCGATCAAGATGATTAGGACTATGAATAGAAACCAGTCTGACTTTAAAGCTGCAGTATGATGTCACTTACAAAAATAGGGAAATAACACAAATCGAGTTTTTTTTTCCTTCCTTTCCTCTGTTTTACTATTAACATTATGAGGTCATTATTGTTGTACTATCATTATTGTCTACGTTTTTATCTCAGTTTTTATTTTTTGTTTATTGTTATATAACACAGATTAAATAGAATTTATGTCCAGTTGTTATTTACTGTTGTCTCCATTATTATTATTATTATGTATCCATAGATTTTTATTATTATAAGAGTTAGTTTTTAATAATTTTGTCTATGTAATTTATTTGTTGGAACTTTAGCACAGTATGTTGAACAGGAACATGTACATTATAATATGGTTTTAATTACAAAGTTTTGTCGGTAAGTAACATATGTCATTAAATTGAGATAAGGGGTGAAATTAAATCAGTGTTCACTTCTTCCTACTCCTTTTCAAACAGAAAAGTACAAATTATTTTGTTCTTGGTTATGTATTCGCATGTTTTATTTCTGTCCTACTGGTTGCTTGTTTTCCTGTTTTTAAAAACCAGTTTGAAATACATAAATTAAAAAAATTACAAATGTTTTTTCCATATTTGTTACAACTGTCCTCATGTCATGACAGTATAATGTGATGCAAAAATGCACCGCTTCCGCTTTGTATCTGGGGTTCATAACATCAACTCATGTTCACGTTGACATGAAATAATTTTCTGTTTTAATATTGCAAAAGCTCAATATTCCTAGTGAATAATAACTGTCCCTCTTTCTATCTGACACGCGCCACAGAGAACATAAATTTGTTCCATTTACGTCTGTTCAGAAGACGATCAAACAGTTTGAAACTGTACAGTTTGTTAATGTAGTCAGTTTTAATCAGTTTCTCACTGTGATGCTGTGAATTTTCTACTGATTTCATTGATATTTTTATCCTCATTTCAGAGTCATGAATCAAAGAGCAGACTGTGAGAACGCAGACTGTCAAACTGTCTTCTAGTGACAGAAAAAAATCCTAATTTGAATAAAACCAATTGAAGATGGAATAAAGCAGCCAAGAAAAAAGAAAAGGAAGCCAACACAACTTTTAATAAACACGTCTGATTGAGTTTGAGATTTTATCACTCTTGGGTATTGTTGCATTCTCAGTAAAATGATGAACATTTTATAGCTTTCACAGCTGTCGTCATACTGCACTGGTTTCTATTCTTTAGTAAGCACTTTCTCCATAATGGGAGTACTGGTCCGTAGCAGAACAGTCGCATTTAACGGTTCCAGTTTCAATACATCGATAAAGGCTGGAGTGCTATGATAGCTTATCATTTTATATAAAAATGAAAAAGAGAGTAAATATCTGCAAAAAAAAACTTCTGAAATGTTTTGATTAATCTCAGAAATTTTCTGAGAAAAAACAAGGCAATTTCTGAGTTTCAAAAGTTGAAAATATGGCAGAAAAAAAAATTGAGATGTAAAAATAAGTTCTAGAAAGAAACTTGAAACTTTTTAGGTCGACCTTATACATTTTCTAGAAAAACATTGACATTTATGAGTCAGAAAATTGCTTAAAAAAAAGAAGTGGGTATTTCTGAATTTCAAAAGTTAAAAGTTTGCTAGAAGAAAAGTGTTGATTATTGGAAATTTACTGAGTTTCAAAGTTGAAAAGGTTTGACTTTTGAAACTCAAATTTCCTTGTTTTTTGTAGAAAATTTCTGAAATTCATCTCAAAATTCCTGGGTTTTTTAGCTGAAATTTTCTCAGTATGCCATCATAGACAATAAACCCATACAGTCTCTGTTTTTCAAAACTCCTGGCCTCCCAAAGACTTGACTCACACCCCCACAGTGTGTCTTTAACTCCACAAAACAGAAAAACAAAGCTAGGGACAGAACGAGATAAAGACCGATCATCTGATCTCCATCTGTCAGCCCCGTTAGGGAACAAGCAGAGAGAAATGGCTTTGCGTCTCAGCTGCTGCCACCCACCTCCTGTCTCACACTCTCAAACGAGATGCGTTCCTACAGATCGCATTGATTTGAAGTGTTTGTTTCTGCTGTTTCTGTGTTCTGCAGAGACTCTGCAAGACCAGTCAGGACCCTCGCCCTCACAACCAGCAGAGAAAAGAGAGGAAGACAGAGAGGAGGAGGTGTATGAGGATTGATCAGCACAGATATTACTTAATAAATGAGAACATCATCCAAAAGGTAATTTATTTCACTGATTCGCCTTTCGGAAAGATAAATTATACTAATTCATTGCCGACAAATTTAATGGATATTCCAATTGGAGGGTTTTATGTGCAACAATAAAACCCACCGAAAAAGACTTTTATTTGAGAATTTTAATATAAAATAAAAACAATGACAAAATCTTTTGGAGAAGACTGCTGATGGAAAATTTGTATGAGTTTCATTAGGTTTGTAACTTTTTTTTACATTTTCAGTTTGTTCTGTCTTTGAACTGTCTTCTCTTTGTCAGACAGTTCAAAATTAATAAAAAAAACTGTTCACCTCCTCGCCTGTGATGGCGCTGCACCAAGAACCACTGAAGGAAATGACACTAAGTGCAACTTTCTTCTTCGCAAAATGAAAACAAAAATGGAGTAGTGTCATAATTTTAGCGGTTGTAGGATTTCTGTTTTGACTTTGGCAAAATCCCACGAGTAATTTCTTCTGCTAGCGCCAGGCTAGCGTCTTTGTTTTGGTTGTATTTGCCCAGATTGATATTAGGTGCAACACAAAGCATTTTTATTTTATCATTTATGTTTTTTGGCATTTCATATCCTATTAAATTGGGCCACAGATATAAACAGGAACCAGGACTCCTTTCTGACCTTTCGGACCTTAAATCAGTGGTAAATAGTGTACTCAAGTACTGAGTAAGTGATCAATTTATTGGTTATTTAATATTAAGTTATATAATCAGATGGAACAAAATACAAAGTTAAGTGGAAATTTTGGTATTTTAAGAACCAAAATGGCAATAATTCATATAAGTAACGAACAATAATAAAATCCTGCAAAAGAAAAATGTTTCCAAATCAGTTTCTTTCAGTATAAAACTTAAGAAACTTTATTAAAAACTGCAGGTGTGTGTCTGGTTAAAACATTTTGTTTTTCATTCAGTGGTTAGAAAATCTAGAAATTTTACTCAAGACTTAATAATAAAATTACTTAAGTAAAATAAAAGGTACAAGTAGTAAAAATACTCCTAACAGTATTTTTTTCAATAAAGTTACAAAAGTAAATGTAACTAGTTGCTACACAACTCTGCCTAAAATACTCTCTTGTTTTTACTTTGTTCCATTAAAATACTCAATATTTGATTAATTTCTGAGCACAAAGAAGAAAAATGTTCACAATAAAAATATTTTACTTTAAGTATGACCCACCCCTGAATACTGTCACTTTTGTGAATTTGGCCCAGAAGTTTGGACAGCAGTGTTACCGTGGTAACAGGTCCAGGACTGAAGAAACCAAGATATCTTTCTCACAAGCTTCCCAAGACAGACTGGAGTGAACACACGACTTAGGTTGTGGTGATGTTGAAAGAAACCTATATTTGTAGGGCAAAGTTGATAAATTTATGTATTATGAAACTTTATTAAAAGCTTCAAAATACGTAGTAGAAAATGGAGATAATTGTCACCGCTAATTAATCAACTGGTTTAAATTCTTGCATGTTTTCTTAAAGTGGTGAAGTCAAAGTGAAACACACAGACGTCATCCAGCAGAAGAGCTCTGTTCTCCTCTCTGGCTTCTGCTCGGCTCACTGGTGCGATAATTTTACCGCCTTCGCCTCCTTTATCTCCGTGTCCCAGGCTCATCATGGCCGTCAGGGGTGAAGTGGCATAAAGAGGCAAAGAGGAGATGGGATCAGGCGTGGTGAAGCCTTTGGAATGTTAATCCGTCGTGGCTCAGTGGAATCGTCTGGTCAAGGCCTTGATTAAGGATTCATGGAGTATTAGAATGTTATCATCATGGCTATACATCATCTTACTGCTTTATCAACAAGTTGTCTTGGGTTAAGCCAGCAGCTAAATCCCTTTTACATAGGTAAGGCTGCCATTGTGGAGGATGTGTGGGATTTTTTTCCAACACATATCGTGCAGGTTTGTGTAAAATAGAAAGTGGTTTCCTAGTATCTTCAGTGATTGATGGTTGGTGGGATGTTAGTTAGTTTGGCTGGGATGTTTTCTCTGTTGAGGAATATCCGTCTTGTGTTTTCTAAACTCTTTTGGTGAATTCACACCAGCAATGTTCAGTCCAGTTTAATCCAACTCCAGTACGTTTGCCTACAAGGTCTGTGTGCCAGTTTGGTTGAAGTGAACTCTGGTGTGGTTTGAATGCATATGTGAACACCAAGCAGTGTAGACCGCTCCAAAAGCAGGAAGTGGACTGTGGGCATTATGGGTCAATACAACCAAAAACAAACACACTAGTCCAGCATTAACGGGGAAAATGGCTTGTTGTCTTTTACTAAACACAGAAAATAAATCTACAACAACTAAAACTTGGAGAAAAATCTGTACTCTGGTCTCACCTATCTAAAGAACGTAGTTCCAGGAGGATTTAGAATAATTTAGATTCAACTTTGCACACCTACATCATCCTGCTCTGTTCTTTCTTCAAGAGATTTTTTCTTCCAAACAAACCGATCCGTTTAGATTTTTTTCAAACTATCTTGTCATGGACTAAACTCTTAACTCAGAGTCGTAGAGTCTGATTAGGTTCTTCATTTTTTTTGCAATTTCTTTGAACATTGCACTTTAAGTTAAAACCATAAGTTTACATACACCAATTAAAAGACATTAAATGTTTTTTGTCTGTGAACTAAAATGAGCCCAAATTTCTCTAGTTTTAGGTTAGCTAGATTTACCAGAATTATTTATATTTACTAAATAGTAGAAAATTTAGTGATAACGTTTTTTGTCTTTGACTTATCTTATTGCCTATATTTCTGGGCAGATAATTAAAATCTTTCCACTTGTGAACACTCTCTCTCTTTCTGCAGAGTAATGAATCTCAAAGTTTTGAAAAGTAGTCCCCAAATCTTTCCCAGATTGATTGGAGGCAACAATTGTTTTCTTTAGTGTCATTTTGTGTGTCTTTCCACCCTGCCATTGTACTAATACACCTGTATAATCTAGACCAACAAGCTGTCAACTTTCAACTGACTAATCAGTTAATCAGTGCATTAATTAGCAGCATCTGGGTTCTTTATTTCCTCCTAAGTTGTGGGAGCACCATGTTTTAGTTGGGAGTGTATGACTCTCAGAGCAAACCGTAAAGTATTTGTGACTGGCTAAGTGAGAGAATAAGAGAGGGAGCTTTGCTGTCACTGCTAGTCCCTGATGTTGGTTTCTTGCAAAAGAGCTGAGGGAGATGGGAGCCAGAAAACTCGTTTTAATTTCTGCATACATCAAAGGATGATTTTCCTCCACAGTTTTGAATGTTTAAGGGAAGTTAGCTGACAAGTAAAACTTTAGCAGCAACTTCTCTGAGATTTCTGAACTCTGTAACCTTTTTGCTTCGTTATCATGCCTCTTCCCTTTGCTCTGCTTCCTTCAGTCCATTGATTGCACATTATCAGCTTTTTCTATTTATTATGAGCTGCGACGTTAACATAAGCAGACTCATTAGCACATGTAGTTGATTTGATGGATTCTAAAAGGTTTGAGATTGATGACAGTGGCTGCGTTTCCATTACAAATGTGAACAAAACTTTGTCAATATTCACTAATGTCAGTAATCACAATTTCACAAACCTAGTGTTTTCATTAAATAAAAAATGCCATTAAAATCACATGTGGATAAGTTTGTTCATGTGATAAATCATTAAAAAACATGCTGCACCATCATCTTCCCACTACTTCCTGTCGTCTTCTTTGCCGTTTCTTCCAGTAGTAACATCCAATTGTTGATGACTCGTGTTTTCATTACAGTTTTGCAAAATACACAAATTTTGACACAGCCGAAAAACCACCTCATTCCAAAATATTGTTGCTAACCAGGAGAAATAAGGGCTCAGCTTTTTATTTTGCACGAGAAAAAACACAAAATTGATACTTTTGAGTGTTAGAAATATGAGTGCAATTATTTTAAAAAGATATTGTTGATGTGGACAAATGGCGCAAAAGCATGTTAGGATCAGGGCAAAAAAAAAATTCCACTTTTAAGAGTAATTTCCTGTCGTTCTCCTGCAAGCTGTTTCCTGAATGAAAGCCTTATTTCTCAAGACAGAATGTTTTGGATGATGGCTCCATTAAGAAGACAAATTAATAATGTCCAGATGGTTGAGACATTAATTACTGGCTGGAAATATTACAGTTTTCCCTTCAGAAATGTTATCACTAAAATTGGCTGCGAAAACTACATATTTCAGTGCTTGGATGGTTGATGGTTTATTATTTTTCTTTCTACATAAAACGCCATCGAAAAGACATTATAAATAAACACTGGAATTAACAACACCTGCAACTAAGCCTCTTTTGGAGACTAAGATATGCCTGTAATTATAGATATAATGTGCTTCACTGTTCAAACAATCCAGAATGTGCAATCTTTGGTAAAATTGACAAAAAGAATCCTCAATCCAGAACATTTAATGCTGTCTCTCTGAGGGAGTGTGTCCATAAATCTGAGGTGTGGATTTAAGTGAAAGGAAAATAGGAGGAAGGTTTAGGTTACGAGGGTTAGGTGCTGATTGTTTGGTAATAAGAGCTAAGTCTCCCTCACAGAGTGACAGATTCCCACACCCCCACATTAATTCACCCTGACTTTCCTGCTCAGGTATCACACCTGCGGAGTGTTGCCAAAACCTCCTCTACGCTCAGATCTTAGAAAGTTTATGGTTATCCATTAACATGAGAAGTCAACAAAATGCATCACCTTAGCATCAACACTGTTCCTGTTTCTGCTGTGTGTGCACTGCCCTAATTTCACGTTACTCTTAAATTACACGCATGGCTTGTTGGGAGGGAAAGTGAGTGGACTTGATTACTTCTCGTCCTTGCCAGAGGCGGGTTGGTGAAACACGGTCCAGAACACAATCCTCATTGTCCTTTGTTGTTACCATACCCAAGAAAAGTAGGACTCCTCATCAGCAGAGGTGAAAACACACACTGGGTGTGCTATATTTGGGGTTCAAACATGAATATAGAACATTTTGGGCTTAAAAATGGTTTTTGACGCAAATAATACCAAATATGTTTAGAACAGAGGTGGATAAAGTACCCAAAACTTGTACTAAAGTGAGAGTAGTACTGCTTCAACATATTTACACTCAAGTAAAAGTAAAAAGTAGCTATAAGAAATTACTCAACTAAAAATAAAAGAATATTTGATAAAAAATCTTTCTCAAGTACCGAGTAACTGATCAAAACGTCAACCATTTAATATTTAAAAATTACATAATCAGACCAAAATATAAAGTTATGTGGGAATTGAAATAGTTGACATAAATAAGCCAAAGTATTAAAAGAAACTTTAACCAAAACTGCAGGCGTCTATGAATAATCTCACTGAATGAAGAACAGAAATTCACCCAGAAATAAAAGCAAAAATTAGCCATCCAGGAAATTACCTGAGTAAATATACTCCTAACAGTACATTTATTAAAAAAGTTACTCAAGTAAATGTAACTGAGAAGAAGTAAGCTTATTGACAAACTGAGAGGAAGTATAAAGAAAGGGAGAGGGGTGATTTAGTGTTATAGGTTTTATTTTTGAGCTAACAATCTGAGCTAACATGCAGAGAATTAGGTCATGATTTAATTCATCCCCATGTTACCCTCACCTGGTCGAGTCTACTGTACGATATCGGTATAAGGAGGCACGCCTTTTTCAGTCTAACTGATGTGAACACTAGCTGCTCATGAGACCCAACTCTATTTATCAGCAAAATATCTAAAAATGAATAAATTTCTGAATTAAGATGTCTTTAAAATAGATGTTGGTACTTCTGCTTCCAAAGACCTCAGAGATTTACAATCCGGCCATTAAATGTTCTATTGATCCAAAATCCTGCATACACAGGATTGATGGGTAAGTCGAACAGAGACAATCTTTCTGCTTTGATAGCTTTCCTACAATGGCTATGCTAGGATACAGGTAAAAACAAAACTCATCATGAATCATAAAGACATCAATACTGTTGCTCAATCTTACACTAGATTGCGTCTCTGCTTGATATCTGCATGAATACAGTTAGAGAGATTCTCTACCAACTTCAAAATCTAAAATTCAATTTTCTATCCTTCTAAGATAGTTACCTAGGTGGTTACCTGCTGTTATTTTTATCTAGCTAGATAGCTATCTAGGTAGGTAGCTAGCTAGCTAGTTAGATGGTGGTTACCTGTTATTTTTATCTGGCTAGGTATTACCTAGCTAGGTAATAAACTAGCTATTAGATAGGTAACTAGCTTACTAGCTAGCTAGCTCATTTTGAACTCATTTCCTTACTACTTATAGCTATCTAGGTAGCTAGTTAGGTAGCTGGATAGATGGTGGTTACCTGATGTTATTTTTATCTTGCTTGCTATAAGTAAGGAAATATGTGTTCAAAACGAGCTATCTAGCCAGATAGATGATGGTTATTTTCTGATATTTTTAGATAGATAGAAACATATTACCATGCTCATTTCAGATTCTTTTACCCTGTTCTTTTGGTCATGGTCCTTATCGTATAACCATAGGCGAAGGCTGGAACAAACCCCAGTAAATTCAGACATTGTTCTTCACCACAACAAACTGGAGGATGTGTTTTATTATTGTAGATAAAGCTGAGATTAGAGTGACAGTGGGTTTATTTTGGTTGGAGTACAGAATTCATGATAGGGTTCCCTCAGGCAAACTGGGCTCAGTCAAACTATGACTATAAGAAAGATTTCAAAGTTTTGTGAATGTAATTGATAAGGTTGTGGTTACCTGATGTTATTTTTAGACTCTGCTCAGAGCGTTTAGAGAAAACCCCACAATAAACTCTCTTCAGATCAGCAGGAACTACACCAAACCCATGACAGTTTTTATTTGTGGGATGGCTGCAGGCCAAACGCTGAACATGAATGCTTTACGCTACAGTTCAGACAGTCATGTGACTCTGTTGGTATGTCACCCTGGGGTCACACGGTTCAGCAGAAAGATCACACAGAGAAACAGCTGGGGGGGATGCACCCACTGCCCACTGTGACCTGACCTCATCACGTCCTTATGTAATACACTCTGCTGTGACCTTTGCCTTTACCACTGTCTGCCTTGCTATCGTCTGCAGAGTCCTCCTTGTAACGTTATGTCAGCCAGAGTGTCTCAAATTTATCTAACAAAAAAATTCTGCTGAAAAAATTCCTCTGGCAGAGGTTAAGTTTGACTGTTTCACTGCAAAAACACAAAATCTTAAGAGTACTGGTTTCTAGTACAAATATTTTATCTATATAGAATAATTATTGACTTAAACTATTTAGTTATCAAACAAAACAGACAAAAATATTTGGTAAGATTTTGTGTTTTTGCAGAGTTCATTGTCATTTTGACCGATGCAGTCAAAAATTTTCCAACTCTTTAAAATGATAGTATTGACGTTTAATTGCATGACATTCAGTTCAATTCTTATTTAACAGGCTGAACAGAGAATCCACGTTGTGCAATAACACATCAAGCAGATGAATACATGTAACGTTTTGGATGCAGTGACAAAAACCCCCACTGACTTTGGCCTCAGTAGCTACAGATAAACAATGAAATTAAACAATCACACTTAAATTATGACCATGTACTTGAATTACACACATGTTGTGTGTAATAAAATGTGGTTTTGATGTCGATCTGGAGGATAAATCTGCAATTTGCTGCTGCACTTTGAACATGAATTACAAACGCCACTTGAGCCAAAGTTTTGAAATCGGGAAACATTTCCCACAGAATGCGCTCCTGCACTGGTCGCACTCCAAACCATCCTGTCATAACACTTCGGCTTCAGCTCCCAAATGTCAAGATGCAATGTGCGTGAAGTTGAAAATGTTTGCATGTCTGCACAAAGTGGACAAGTGGGTAAATTGTAATATTTCAAAATGATGTGTGCCCATTGGATTTTCCGTCACCGTTTTAAAAACGTTCAAAGATGGAACGAAACTAGTGATATGCGGATCAGTCTTGAAATAATAATACCTCCAATTTTAAATCTTTATGGTTTAAAATCAATTCTCAAATCAAAATATTCATACTTTTGATACTTCGACTATTTGAGGTAACATATAAAATTAATATACAGTGGAAAGAAACTGAACCATTGAGAGCTTGTCTAAATTTGTTGGTTGGTGGAGAACTACTTTTCCTTCTGCCTGGTGTAGACCATAATTTGTAAGAGCAGTGTGCTGCTCTTACCCACATTTTAAATTAAAACTTTTGAAATGTAAACTTTATCCCGTTTAATAAAACAGCAACACTTTCTTTGGATTTACTAGACTTTATCTGGATTTGCTTTGGTCGTATAAGTATTGGATCGGTATTACTGACACCAGCCTGAGTTTGACTAAGTATTGGATCGGACAGAACACTGGTGGTATCGAACATCACTAACCTCTGCTTTCTGTAATTTGTAATCTGTCTGCATTTTGGGATGTACAGGAATGAAAGAATGCCAGCTGACTGCTAGCTAGAAATAATGTAACATGAATAGGTCGGTCTGGAACAGAATGAAGAAAGTTGAGTTTAAACAACTTTTAAAATGTATGTAAGCAGGAACTCTGCTGGTGTGAGTCCAAAGACTCGGCCAGCAATCAGTGTGGGTTTCAACCCAGGCCTGTTTCTGCAGAGGTGTTTTCATGTATGCAGGTCCTTGACTGATGCTTGACTCGTAAATCTTTCATGGCGTTTTTATTGATTGGTCGGCTGAGACTGAATGCATGTTGGCGTGTAAGTACATCTTGCACACTCACAAACTCTCTTCACTCTGCAGATTTGCTACTGTAGATGCATGCCAACACTCATCCAGAATTATTAAGCTGCAGTTCCTGCTGTCCCTCAGTGCTCCGTGTTTATTCTGTGTTGTGAATGAAGGAAGCAGCACCAGATCAGTAATGGTCAGCTCCATCAGCCCATGGTCCTAAAATAATGGCCTAAAACATCATTGGGAAAGAAAGAGATGCTGATGTTTTTTCACATTAGGCCACTATTTCAGGAAGGTGACAATAACTTGGCACACGTGAAATAAGACAAAACTAACTTACAAGTAACATTTGAGGAAGATATGTAGAAACTTGTTTTATGTCAATAATTTCTCAATATTGATGAAAAAGTTCAAGATCTACTAGCAGATTATTTCATGTATAGCAAGACATTTTCCCATGTTGTAAGTGAACAAATCTAACTAAAGTAAAAGTAGTAGGTTTTTGTCAATATTAAGGATTTATTGACTTAAAACAAGCTCCTATATCTTGCAGAAAAGTTACTTGTAAGTTAGTTTTGGCTTATTTTTAATGTAATAAGATATTTGCACAAGAAACGATACAAAATATCCATGGTAATTCTGAGTTTTTGCAATAATATCTACTTTTTAGACAACAAACAACTTCTGATGTCCTCTCTACATGTAATCATCATTCTAATAGCAATTATCACTTCCTTAAAGCTCTATCATTGCACAAACCCAAACTGCTGCCATTTCCTCTTCTAACCAAGCGTTCATAGGATTGTTTATCAACTCCATATAAAGTAATAGAAATAGCACAAAGTCTGAAAAAACCTGAATCAACTCTCTCTGGATGAATTACTGTTGGAAAACAAGAAAAATTAGACAAGATGTGTTTTATCTTTACTTTGAAATGGAAAAAAATGGCTAATTCAAATTTTTTTCCAAGACCATCGTAGATTATTTTTGTTAGATAACTTGTTTTGTGTTTAAACTTGCTATCACCAGTGAGGTTTGCAACTCTTAAAGATAGAATGATGTAAAATCAGACCGAAAAACGTCTCTATAGTCAGAAAATATCGCTTTATGTTTCCTTGTACACTTTATGTAATCACCAAATTTATTCCAAATTGTATCCTAAAGCTAGGAATGAAGGGACTAGCTGTGCATTTAGCTGGGAAAGCTTTGTAATTCAGCCTGAGGCTTGACCACATTTCAAAGGTGAACAGTTGTTCTCTTTTTCCTTCTCAACCCATTCTCATGTTAATGAAATGGCACAACTTCAAGCTGCTCATGGAGCCTCACAGCTCTACTTCACTCCACAGAGAGGAGCTGAGTATCTTCTGAGCACTCGACACCCTACTTAGCCTAAAGTGTGACCAAAAGTTGTGAAATGGAGTCTGCTGGCTCTTTGCTGTGTTGTAAAACAAAACCTCCACCACTTCTAATGCTCCCATTGCCCTTAAATTCATGATAAATAGTTGGAACACTTTGTTAAATAATAATTTCTTTCAAAGAAAATGTTCATATTGTGATTTAAGGTGGTTGAGTTTAAACAATTACTCTGAGATCAGTCACTTTCTGATAGGAGGTGTTGAATTTCTTCAATAATAATCCATGAAAAAATTTATCTTTGCACAGATTTTATAAAAGTTACATACTGCAGCTTTAAACAGTCGAACTAAATATTGTCAAAACTTTTTGGCATGAAGCACACAATATTTTAATGAAATATACAAAGCAGTCAGATATCTGTAGCTCTTTATAGATTTAAAATAAAAAAAAGGTCTTGCAGCTTTGCCAGATAAAATAGTAAATCATGTGCCAATTTTTACATATTTTTCTAGATTTTTTGTATCTTTTTAGCCACATGAACAGCCTCTGGCTCACTCTTGTTCTATTTTTCCAAGTTTAATAAATGGCCGTACCCAAGTCTGCATTTTAGTAAAATACACTGGATGCTTTGGGTCTCTTTTACTAATAAATTAAATTAAAAGCAGAATCCTGGATGAATTAAGATTTTCCATTTTAAGATTTTAATTGACCGTGTCTTTTTAAACATCCTGGAATCAGTGAAAATTTCACTAATATTGATTTTGCCTGAACCGGCAACCCAATTTCCGAGGGCCACAAATGGCTCCCGGGCCGCACTTTGGACACCCCTGGTCTATATGCTTATTTATGCTCTTGAAAACACATTTGATGGCCGTGTTTTGATTTTTTTCTCACCATTTCAGATGGGAATAAGTATGGGGGCCATCTTAAATTACTCCTCACCAGAAATTGTATTTTACCTTTCAATTTTTTTCTTCAGTTTTATGCCCAAATATGCCAGAGAAAAACACTGTAAGATGTTAGCTGGTGACGGTGTGCTCTCCCCGAAATGATCGACATCTGTAATTGTGGTACCAGGAAATCATGTGGGCAATCGTGTGAATTTGAGAGCTGTTCAATTATAGAAGGACTTAAGAGTTGCAAAACACTGGAGCCTTCCCTAAAAAGCATAGCCTATGCCTCTTTTGCTATCTTTCTTAGTCATAAAATATAGATGGAGGTGTTGTGTTTTCTCCAAATGGGTAGATGTAATCTGTTTTTTAATGCATTGCAAGGGTCAAATGAGACACTTTGAGTTTGCAGAGAAATGTAGAGGTTTTGCTCCACCAGTTTTATTACATAATTCCTCAGAATACTTAAAAAAAAAAATTCCATTTAGCTCCTACATTCAGCATGGTTATACCGCTGCAGCTTTTCTGCTGAGCTGTTGCTGAACTTAAAGAAAAACTGTTTAAAGATGTAGATGTAGCACTGCAAAAGAGAGCAAACAATGAGGCGAAGCTGTTTAAATATGAATGAATGTTGTGCGAATGACTCTGTTGTAATGCTTAGACGAGAACAGATCCCAGTTTTATTTAGCATGGACTCCAGGGAACGCTGGTGATGTTATGGTACATTCACTGGGTGGAATCTCTAAAATGTTTATGCTGAACCCTCCTTAGGGAAGTCTGCATCTTCATCTTTAACATTAAACTTTAACAGTTGGGACTTTCCTTGCAGCATGCCTGTAACCAAATAGTTTACGGTAAAGCACATTAACAAAATCAGAGATAATTAGATCAATATGGAAGCACTGAGAAGGAAAAATGTTTTCATACACTTTATGGGTCAAAAGTAGCGTATGTGGTTGGAGGATTGAAATAAGAGGAACATGTTGTGAGGAGTGCTGGACCCAAATTCAGCAGGCTAAGACGTTGAAATTGTAGATTTAATGAAAAGCAAAAACTTAAAAGTCACATGGAACACAGGGAGCTAAAGAAGAACAAAAACACATAAACCAGGAACCAAAAAGTCAGCAGAGAGAACTAAGAATTGACAGGAAATTATTAGACGAGAGGAAACGGCAAAGAGGAACTGAGAATGATGTTTCCATTAAATAAGAAGCGCAATTAAAATCCCATGTGAAAAAGTTTGTTCATGCTATACGTTATAAAAAAAATACGTAGATGTAATGATACTTGACCCGCTATTGGCTAGCATTTCAAAAGCAGCCAATTTTGGAGCACTCAGTCACTGATTGGCTGAACCCTGAAGAGTGGAGATTAGCTTCTGTTTTAGTGCTAAGACAGTTTCCATGGTGCATGCTAATCATATTAAGGTGTTTATGGTGTTTGAACTATTAAAACAGGCAGATATAAGTGTTTTATGTCTATTAGCATTTTGTAAGCAGTTATGATCCATTTTGGTGAACATTTGCTGTCATCTTTTGGGCTAGCAACCTCAGAGTCACAGACTAAAAGAAAGTTCAACCAAAGATTCATCATAAAATCAAAAACACCACAGACAACCATGAGTATTCTCCTTCCAACAAATCTACGGAAACGACTCCAACACTGACCGCTACAGTAGATCCCTACTTACCACAGCGTAAGCCATTCCTGGTTACATGAGTTACTTCAACTATTTTCCCCACAGGATTAATAAAGTACTATTACATTCAAATGCTTCACAAATATTCTCCAGATCCACAAAACATGTGGACTGGATTATCAAACAGTGTGAAAAAAATAAAAAATACCAACACGATTTACAATTAAAGAAATCCAGAAGAGGAAATAGTTTGAATACAGAGTAGTAGACTGAAGACCTGAGACTAAAGTCTAAAGTATCCACATCTGTCAACAACATTAGCTTTCCAACAATGTGTGGGTCAGGCAGCCGAGCCAAAACATTATGCAGGATCACTGCCCTGAAATGATAAAATCTATCCCGGGATCCATGAGCTCAGGGTGAGTTCATGTTCCTAATTTGCTCCAGAAGCAAAGCAAATGTAACCCTCATCTTTATGCATCAAACTGATTTCCTCCTGACATCGACTTTGTCAGGCCAATCAGCAAGATTTGTCAGGTTTTGAGCCTAGCTGAAGAGCTAACGTCCAGAGAAAAACTTCGAGGGACCTGCAAAAAAAACTGTAGATCGAGATCTCTTGTAAAGATGACAGAGAAATCTGGAAGGAATGAAGAAAAACGAGAGCCATATCAAGTGTTTGGTTCAAGACTGTGAACCTAAAAAACGTTCCCTCAGTGAACATTTCAGGGGAAGGAAACAAGTCCAATTCATAGCAGTTCATTTAACGTTTCCAGAGTTGGGTAGTAACTAGTTGCATTTACTAAATGTATGAAAAAAGCTACTTTGAGAAGTATTTTTACTATTTTAGTATTTAACTATGTTTTACTTTTACTTATGGGGTTTGGCTACTCTTACTTTTTGAGTGCTAGAATTCTGGAGTTCTTCTTCCGTTGCTAGGTAACGGGCGGTGCCCAGCTGGGGTTGTTAGGTAACTGTTTCAGTGCCTGCTGATTTGTGACGTTGCATTCCAGAGGTTTTTGGACACAAAAACATTAATTTATTGCCAAAAACTGACTGGGTGTTTTTTTTTTTAAGTGCTTGGGTTGTTTTTAGAAGGAGTAGAAACACAAATGGAAGTAAAAAAATTTGTAAAATGCAACTTTTGCACAATATGTCCTCTTCAAGTATTAGGCCCTTGATGTTTTGATCAGTTACTAGGTATCTGAGTTGCCCTTTTACCAAATAAATTTTTACTCTTAAGTAATTTATTGTACATTTTACTTTTACTTGAATACAAATATGTTGAGGAAATGCTACTCTTGAATACAATTTTTGGATACTTTACCCATCTCCGAACATTTCTAAGGGAAGATCTGCATTATAAAGTGGTAAAGAAACAGAAAATGATGCTGAACTCTGATTAAAACATTTTCCTACCATTCCTCTTTTCCTCCTTCCTTTTCCTCCGAGGCAACATCGGCTTGGCCTTCTTACCACACCATTAAAAATACAACACACGCAAAACATTCGAAATTTTCCTGCCAAAAAAGCTGATGTATTATTAATTTTTACAAATCATGCAACCTAAACTCAGGAGCAACAATATTAAATGAGCCTGGTGTGACAGTGATTAAACTTGTCGCTTGATGATAATTGTCCTGACCTACTCTGAGAGGATAATTAAAATATTAGGGACAGTTTAATACTGACAAAATGTTAGAGACATAATGAAAAATGAGGTTAAATAAAGAAACCTAGTTCCACTTCGTCTGCCAGAGATTAATCAGAGAACTGCCAAAAACACAATTTTTAAAAAACTGGTTTCCATTGGTAGTTTTGTTTGTTGTTGTGAAGATGCTCGTTTGAAGATATTTTGTGTTCAACGAATGCTCTGAATATTTCTGGTTCACAGAAACAGTCTAACAGCTGCTTGCTTTAAAACTGGAACAACATCAGAGGCAAAAGCCTTTTTCAACAAACCGGAGCCACTGATAACTGGAACAATTAAACAGACTGGAACAGAGCTAGAGTTTTTAGAAGTCGAGGAAAATTATCCAGGATTATCGGACATTTTTCTTATCAGCAACCACCAAGATGAAAAAGCTAAATTTAAACCATTTTGAAAAGGATTTACAAACTTCCTGCTGAGACTGATTGAGATCAACTGAGTCAACTGTCCATTGGGAAACTGATTTTCCTTTTCCAGATAAGGCATCTGGTTTTCTGTGGTATTTCTGCAAAGAGCTTTGGTCCAAAATCTCTTCTAAGGCAAATTTTCTTGGCCAGTCATTGAGATACTGAACTACGAGAGTTAGTGCCTCTCAGATTCTGGTCATTGTTCTCCATTTAAGGGATTGTAAGGTATGATGGATAAACTGATCTGGTATTCTTCTGAAGTAATGAGTGTTTTTCCAGTCTCTTATTTGGATAAGTACTGATAAATTGGGATCAGATACAAGCTTCTTAAATGGGTTTTCTCCTTATGGGATGGTCATAATCGGCTGGAGAGTCTCGGTGTTGAGCCATTTCTTCTTTACATTGAAAGGAATCAGTTACGTTGATTCAGGGATGTAATCTGGATGCTTTCTGGAGGTTTCCCTTTGGAGGGTCTTAAGTTATTTGCTGAACAGACCCAGAACTGTCTCAAGAGACTGTCTGGCTTCTTGGGATCCAACAGAACCAGTGAAATTTGTTAATATGTCCAGGAGTTATAATCGCCACATCCTGATCTCTGAAAATCAGAGGATGATGGGTGAATGAAGACAGGAAACCTTTGTAGACTTAAAGTTTTCCATGTTAAACAGATAATTATGTCCAAATAAATAAATCCTGTTTTTTTATCCCTAAAAGGACATTAGAAGCAAGAAACGGCTTGCAAATTGTGTTTTTCAGGCACATAGTTCCAGTTTATAGCACAATCATGTAATTATGTTACCTTCAGTTGTTGCTATATCTATCAAATATGATTTAAAAAATTGGACGTCCTAATTTAACAACTTGAAATTAGATCTCTGTCTCTTTAAGAACTCCTGCTCTTTCTGAAACTCCTTCAGGAAGTCATCATTACGTGGTTCTTCTATTAACCCTGATATAGCTCCTATAATGAACTCAGCACATGTGCAGTTCCAACAGGTGTTTGCTAATTCCTGCTGGCTAGTCTGAAGGAGCTGAGTGGGGGCGGAGCTAGGTCCAACCAGGCGTTTTGCACAGCTGATTGGTTGGAATGGAGATTAAAGGGTTTTTCAAACATGCATGACGGAATCAAAGCAACACTTCAGGTGAGGGAATAACATTATAACATGATGGAAAGCACAAAAAAGTTACACTTACGTATCGCTTTCTACTTTAAGAAAAATAGAAGACATTACGGTTCCAGCAGTAAAGAAGAACATCTAAAGATCCGGTTTATTGTCTTCTCTCAGAAACTCTTTAAAGCGAAGCCTGCTAGTTTCTCCGTTTACTGAGAAACCGCTCCCGGCCTGTTTGACGTTTGGTTTTAGCAGTTAGACTTTGGTCTCCTGCCTCCTGACTGATCCTCCAACATGGCTCCCGCTGCCGCTGCTGTTTGTTCCTCCTGTCGTAGCTTCTGAATACGACTCGGCCTTTCTCAGCTTGGCAGTCGCTGCTGACAGGCCTGCAGCTCTGAGGAGAGCGGCCCTCCACCGTGGAGGCCGTTTGATGTCTGCAGACTGCCTGGCACTGTGCTGGTTCTCTGTGTTGTCAGGTAGTTAGCCAGAGGAGACGCATGCTGTCTGCACAACTGGACACATCGTGGCAGAAAAATAGGTCCATGAGACAGAGAACCCCGCTTCCTTCCCCTAACGCTGCTCTGACACCTTCTAACAACTTCATGTTTTCATCTAATCTTGATCTTTATTCTGGTTTTTGTTATCTGGCTCTTTGATGCTACAGTATTGCCAGAAAATCTTGTTTTCATTTCTCTCTCTATCTCTTTTGCGTTAAAACTGTTGCTTCATGTTTTCGTCATGCATGAACCTCAGTGGCAGAAATATGACACTCCACAGAGAACCTGTCATTAAAAACTTAAAATTTATGTTAAAATGAGGTTGTAAAGAGTGCTAGTATAAATCTATTGCTAATAAAATCATTTATGAGTTTCCTTTTTACCCAGAAAGTCTCTTTTTTTAAAAACAAAACTGGGTTTATTACTAGAGAAATCTTTCCAGATCCAGGACAAACATGAATATGATTTTCAAATCTGCCTTTAGCCAGTTAGAGAGAGAACCTCAAGGTCCTGGTTTTCATGAACTCAAATAAACCAGATATGTAATTTTGTCTTATATAAATTCATTTCTGGCCCAAACGTGATGAAAACAATTCACCTAATAGTGAATTAGTTTGCTATGCGTACAAATCTATTTATATTGTAAACATACGCAATATAAGTGAGCATCAAAAGATGTACGCCAATATCCACACTGCAAAAACACAAAATCAAGTGTTTTTGATTTAGTTTCTCGTTCAAATATTTTTGGAAATAAGACCAAACTAACTTTTCAGCAAGACCTAGGAGCTTGTTTTAAGCCAATAATTCCTTAATATTTATGAAAAAGTCCTACTTCCACTGGTAGATTATGTCACCTGTAAAATCGGAAAAATAGCTTGCTAAACATGGAACAATGTGCCAGTTTGTCTATATTCAAGAATTATTGACTTTAAACAAGCTCCTATATTTTGCTGAAAAGTTATTTGTAAGTTAGGTTAATGTTATTTGAGGCATAGTAATCTGTTTCCACCAGAAACCAGGCCGAAAATATTTAATTTGGTGTTTCTGCAATGCACGCAAACAGAAAAAAAATCCACATCATGCCAAACAAATGTCATGTAGATCAAATATTTCAGACCGACAGAACGCTAACCAGAAGGTTTTGGCTGTTTCTTGATTCTTCATTGTGCCGTTCTCTCCAGAGACGTTCTGCTTGCAGGGCTGGTTAATCACAATCTTTCTGATTCAAAAGTTGACGCAAATGTTCCTGGCGCTGCTCAGTATTAAACTCATGATTGCTCATGATGCTCAGTTTGGATGTAACACGGCGAATTTGGGTCGCTATGTGTTCTTCCCTCCCCATCAGTAAGAATGTGTTCTGAATAACGCGACTGGTTAAATAAAGGATAAACATTATGGAAAGAAAAAAGGAGTTGTACATTTCCACCAAAAAACATTGACATTTTCTAAAAAAAAAAAGAAAAAGAGAGAAACATTTGTATTTCAAAAGTTTAAAATGTTCAACTTTACATGCTCAGATTAGACTAGAGCATTTCTGAGATCAATCTCAAAATTTTGGAGTTATTGTCTTGTAAATTTGTAACTTTTGGAGCGCATACATTTCCTTGTTTTTCTAGAAAGTTTTTGGAGATGTTTCCTCCTTTTTTTTTATTTACAATGGCCAAACTATCCCTAAAAACAATAGTTGGTGTTTCTATTTGCTTTAGGGAGAGGTGTCTGAACACTGCAAAAACAAAATCTATTTTTTGTCTGTCTTCAAGTGCAAATAATTTAGTTAATTTGAATTAAGGCAAAACCAACTTATAAGTAAAGCTTGTTTTAATAATGATTTGGAAAAGGTACTAGTTCCGCTGGCAGATTATTTCATGTATAACAAGACATCTTTTTATGTTACAAGTGAAATAATCTGTGAATAAAACTTGAAATTCTTACTTTTTATCAGTACTAAGAAATTATTGACTAAAAACAAGTTCCTGTATCTTGTGCAGAAAAGTTTCTTGTAAGTTAGTTTTGTCTTATTTCAAGTGTACAAAGATATTTGCATTTGAAAATAATAAAATCTTACCAAATACTTTAAGATTTTGTGTTTTTGCAGAAGAGATCTTCTACAAAAAGTATGTGGATTCATGCACATATTTCTGTGCATGAATCCACCCATTGAGAACAAACTAATCAGACAGCAGTAAGAATTTGTTAAAGTTTTTAATTACAGATTTTCTGGCATAACTATTTTACTAAATCTTCGTCCCTCCTACTAGACAGCTAGACAGTTAATGATGCTCCTCATGATTAAGGCAAATGCTTCACAATTGTTTTAGAAAAGCGATTTAGGTTTTTATTTCAGCCCTGGCCGCGATGATCACGGGAACTAATGCTGATTGATGTCGGATCTGAACCCTTCCAGCCAGGTCCTGACCTCATATTTCTGCCTGTTTTCAAGCTTCAGTTGCATGTTTATTACATTGTACCCCAATTTAAAGTTCAGCCTGTCCTTTACCTTCACAATAAATTCCAACAAAACCAAATGGAAAGCTCTAATTCTGCATTAGTGATTTATATCATTAATATCAGCCAGTGAGTCATCGTTGTGAAAGTTGTGTGAAAGCGGAGGATGTGGTGTTTTTCCTGGCCAGCGGGGTTGTGCTGCGCGCTTTGTGGGCTGCCTGCTGGGCCTCTTTGGTTTGCCTTGAAGGTTTTATGACTCGTGGATCGTTAGCAGGTATTTAAGAACAGCCTGCACGCATGGAAATATGCTGTATCCTTCAGACACACACGGGTCCTAATTGTTTTGCACATTTATACAACACTGATCAGGATTAAGCTGCATCACAGCAGACGTGGATGTGTGTTAATTGGTCACTGTTGCATGTCAGATCGTAAAAAAAAATCTACACAGATGAAAATTATACATGTACATGCTCTCATTAAATATTCAGGAGAAAACTTTGCATGACTATCCCAATTATGTATTTTTTTCCCCGCAGTACTGGAAAGTATTGCGCCTTAAAGACTTAATGAGAAAATGATTATGAGCAGAGCCTTAGTTGGAAAATATTACAGTTATGATCTCAAACTAGGTGACTAAAAGTGCATGCAGAACTGCAACCCGTCTCAAGACTTTGGTTCACATTGAGTTACTTTTAGCTGAGCCGTTGTAACACATAAATATGCTTTGATCTACATCGTTTCATTGCAGCTCTGACTGTGTTCAGGGTCATGATCATGCAGCCAAGTCTCAACGGTTTGCAGCCTGTTAAATGTTTTCTTCCAAAAACTGTTCTGTATTTAGATCTGCTCAACTTTCCATCAACTGTGACCAGCTTCCTTCTGTCTGCTGGAGAAATGTAATTTTGGTCAAGTTTCTAGAACAAATATACACTTGACTTAAGGTCAAACTAATTTAGAAGGAACTTTTTAGCAACATACATGAGTTTACTGAGTCAATAATTCATTTACATTGATAAAAATACTAGTTTCATTGGCAGATTGTTTCTTTTATTACATGGGAAAATATAGTGAAATAAATCTGGCTGTGGAACTAGTAATTTTTTATGTATATTAAAGAATTATTTACTTTATATCTAGCTGAAAAGTTACTTGAAAGCTAGTTTTGCCTTATTTTAAGTGTTCTAAGATATTTCCACTAGAAGCCAGACCAACGTACTTGATCATATTTGATGTTTTCTCAGTGCTCTATGTGTTGTTTTGGGGCAGATAGTGTGTTCCAGTAGTTTTCCTTCATATGCCAGCAAATTCTCTTACCTGAGCTGCGAATCTTGGAAACTAGAGACTTTTTATATCCGTTTCCAGAATTATTAAAGGGACGGATTGTGCAAAATTCTTATTTTGCACATTTTTGTTTTTACATTTGAGTTTCTACTACTTGTAAAAAATAGTTCAAGTGCTTAAAAAACCCCCACTTGGACTAGTGTTTTTTTGGCAGTAGGTCCATGTTTTTTGGTGTCTGGAAAATGAGCCATTAAAAATTTTTTTTTTTAAATCTGAATCTAACTTTACAAATCAGCAGGCACTGCTCGTCACCTAGCAACCCAAGCTGAGCTCCAGTTGACTTGCCATCCAGAAGCCACCTGCCGCGATGATGTTGGTTGTGCAAAAGGCTCAAAAAATGTATTTTTCTACCAAAAATTTTTTATTATTCATGAATTTTCCACAAATAATGTGGATTTACGTTGCAGATAAATATTAGCAAATACTAAACCGTGAATAGGTGGGAAGTTCACTATATTTTAAACAATGCAAAGAAACTCTTTTGTTGACTTTTTGTTCAGAAGAAATGACTTTTAGTTTGCTCATTGTGAGGGATAGCTACAAAGCTAGCGACCGTCCACGGTGGCTACAAGCTTGTCAAAGTGTACGACTCTTGTTT